>NC_056670.1:27085736-29550736 GCF_018350195.1 Panthera tigris
GAGATATACACTATGTTCATAGTTTTTCCCAAGGTTATAGTTTTCACCAAGAGGTGAAATAATCCTTAACTTACCCAATCATAATAAGTTGTTGACTTACTGAAGAAAATATTCACATTTATTAATAAAGCTTGTGGATAGCACTGTCATTTGAAAATGTAGGCCTGCTAATTTGTTTTTCTCTTTACAATGGTATGATTTTTCAGCATTTGTTTTCATATCCACAAAGTCTAAGAGTACAAACGTAATACTGCCTTATTCTGGCAATAGCTATAGATACCGTTTACTTTAGAAATGCTTACGTCTTCACTTACTACACATACTCTCATCTCAGAAATGTGGCGATATCATCATGTCAATTGTGACCATGCCCGTACAACCAGAACTACATTTAAAGAATCCCAGAAAAAAAATGACATGAAGAATGTTGGAAAAGAGAGGTTGGAGAGGAAATGGCTAAAACTATAGTCAATCAAGCTCTGAAGTCCACACCAGTTACTTGACACCAAAGGATATGCAATATGATTTATACATTCTCATGGTTAATGTTCACTTCAAAGCCAGAGGAAACAAAATCTGACAGCCATACCACCTCAGTTCATTTTCTAGAGTCAGTGACCTTGAGCCTCAAATTTAGTTTTACAGATGAGTATATAAAAGTTTTACCAGCTCATATCAATAAATATATAAGCAGACTTTCCAGGCTATATATAAACATCTCTAAAAAAGTAAAATTAACTGTCTTTACAACTGAGGGCTATTAATACATGAAACAGATATTTATAACAACTGAAGGGAGTTATTTCATTAGTTTCATAAATCTGACTTTCAAGATGAAGTAGAAGGAAAGAGCCTCCTGCCAGATACTTGTCTCCATTTTTAAAAACATATACTATGTTACAGTTCACAAAACATTTAATTTTTTTAAAATTTTTTCAATGTTTATTTATTTTTGAGCGACAGAGAGACAGGGTGTGAGTAGGGAAGGGGCAGAGAGAGAGGGGGACACAGAATTCAAAGCAGGCTCAAGGCTCTGAGCTGTCAGCACAGAGCCTGACGTGGGGCTCGAACCCACAAACCATGAGATTATGACCTGGGCCGAAGTCTGACACCCAACCGAGTGAGCCACCCAGGCACCCCATTCACAAAACATTTTACAGTAATTCTACTATAAAGAGACTTAATTGTTGGACTACCCAGTAGATAATAGCCTAGTCCAGAGCTTCCTGACTATGTTGTGACACGGGTGTGTTTTAGAGGGTTATTATTATTTAGAGGTATTGATCCCCGTAGCTCTCAGGATTGCTGGGAAAGACCTAACACTGCTTAAGACCCCAGAGCTTCTGATCCCCTCTGCCTTAAATAAACAGCCACTTCTTTTTCCCGGTGGTTATGCACACACTGTGATTTAGAAGGAACTAGTTTATGCTTTTACAAAATATGTTTACTATGTCTCCCTTAGTAAATCTTAAAATAAATGAAGTCAAAATCCCCATCCCTTTGGATTTAGAACAAAATCATACATATTGATACAGTATCACTGTACATTTGAACAATAATAGAATATAATCCTATTAATTTTTGGTCATTGTTGTTAAAGAATAAAAGAAGAAACCATTGAAGAGTAATTTTTTCACTTTCTTTTAAATTTTTAATGTTTTTTATTTATATTTGAGAGAGAGAGAGAGAGAGAGAGAGAGAAAGAGAGTGTGAGTTGGGGAGGGGCAGAGAGAGAGGGAGACAGACTCTGAAGCAGGCTCAGGGCTCTGAGCTGTCAGCACAGAGCCTGACGCAGGGCTTGAACTGACCAACCGGGAGATCATGACCTGAGCCAAAGTCAGACACTTAACCGACTGAGCCACCCAGGCGCCTCATTTTCACTTTTTTACAGGACTTCACAGATTCATATACGTCCATCTTTGCCACTCTCTTGGCAACAGAATCACATTCACATCATACATTCTGTTAAGGCACATCCACTCTGGACATACTTAGGTTTAAAGTGTTATCATAATACCTCATTTAATAGATCTGCCAGGAAGAAAGCATGCTTTTATACTTGTTTTTAGATTTTATAAACCATCAGAAAAAAAAAATGGGTTTGACGGCAAGATGCTTTAATACAGTGCTTCTAACTGGGTGATTCTGGAAGCACTTCTGTTGTCCTGACATTGATGGTGACCAGCCTAAGTTGGTAAAATCAGTTCTCAATTTCCCTTCTTTGGGCCCTTTCCCTCCCTTGTTGATGTTCCTCCTCTCCTGCTCTTTAACACACCATCTCCCTTTGTGCAAGACCACAAAGCCTGTTCTTATACCAGGGAATCTGCTTGTATGAGGGTCTCAGTATGAGGCCAAGCACTATTCTCCATAGGGGCTCAAAGCCAGTACTTGCAAACTCCCCTTGCCCCATACCAGCAGTCGAGGTGTGGGCACATGATTTAAACTCCACAAATATGATGCTTCCGCTGAGGAAGTTGAATTCAGAGCAAGTGGGACAAAAGCAGGAATTTCCTTAGGATTTTATTCATTGGTGGAAGTATCTGGAATGTGATAGCAATGCACTATCTGTGGGGACCAGTGTTACAACATTATGATGCTAATAATAGTATTAAGTGTTCAGAGAGGGCAGGAATGGTACCTCTTTCTTTAGGATGACTAACCAGATTCCTACATGCAACATCCCTTGCAGTCTGTTTTTTCCACTTATCTTCTGTGTTTGTTAGTTTGTCTCTTTTTCTGCTTAATTTACCCATAGCTAGAGTCCATTGCTTGAAATCCAGATCTGAAACCGGAGCTTCATGCTTAATCCTTTTATATATGCTATATTTCTATGTGCCCTACCACATGAAGGATCATGAAATAACCCTGAATTAGTCTTTTTTATTGAAAATTTGTGAAAATAGGATCAGAAAGAACAATGCATCCTATTTCTCTTTCCAGATAATGTCTTTTTTGGCTGGAGAACATGCATCTAAGCCTGGTCATAGGAGTTTTAGGCTTAAAGAAGGTACAAGACCTTTAGCACATCTTTGCACTGATGAATATCCACCCAGCAGGTCCATACTCCCCAGTTCTTTTGTCAATGTTCTCTTCCTTTTAGGCCATCTCAACTCATCTTCCCTACCCATACCTCACTTAGCATCAGCCTCACCGTTAGATATTTTATATTTTCCAGACATAGGAATATTTCAGGCCCTCTTTATGATTTTATGAATTCACTTTTAAGCACTCCATATTATTTCCTCTTTTGATGATAAATTTCTACCATGTCAGAATGTATTCTTTTTATTAGTAAAGTTACTGTCCACAGTGGTTTTTTGGGTTATTCCACGCAGTTCTCTCAGGATCTACCCTTATCAAAAAGATCCAAAAAGCCTTTGCATCCCCAGTACACACAGATTTCAGCTTTTATAGCACTTTTTTTCCTGACAAGTTTATATTTCTAACTACTTAAAATGGCAAGGTAAAAAAGTATCCTTAGCCCGCTAACTAAATATGGATCCTATTCAAATCCAGTTCTCTTTAGGCAGAAAGCAGGTTTCTGCTCAGAAGTTCTAGTAGCTGCTTTCTTCAACTCACAGTGGTGGTGCAGGATCCCCAAATCCTACAGCAATGGAAGTACTTCCAATGCCATGGGATCTCCCTTTGCTTTACAGAGGCTGGGTTGCCATTAAAAAAAAAATTAATGTTTATTTATTTTTGAGAGAGACAGAGACAGAATGCGAGTGAGTTAGGGGCAGAGAGAGAGGGAGACACAGAATCCGAAGCAGGCTCCAGGCTCTGAGCTGTCAGCACAGAGCTCAACACAGGGCTTAAACTCACGAGCTGTGAGATCATGACCTGAGCTGAAGTCGGACGCTCAACTGACTGAGCCACCCAGGCGCCCCAGGCTGGGTTGTCATTTAGCTTCTGATTTTAGCATCACCAACATGAAGACACCCTGCTATCCAGGTTAACCAAATGATCTACAGACAGAAGCTTCTTGTTAATGCTCTCTGTGTTAAACGGTGTAGATTCTAGCTGAAGCCAAAAGTAAGAAAGCATATAATTAGGAGGCCCTCTCAAACTGCTACCAGGGGAAGGAAGTTCACCAAAAACAGCTTCCCAAAACAAGGCATGGTTGCTATCCCCGTACAGGGCTTTGCTAGAACCATTAATGAAATTAGGTTCAATGGGATCTTTCACCAGATGCACTTCAAGGATGGTTCTTGTAAGTAATAGAATACACAGAAGTCGTGATCTCTAGTTCAAAGGCTTGCTAAAGACCTTTCAGACATCTGACCCTAAGTTTTCTGGAAGTAGCTAATATCTAACTCTGGACAGTAATTAATTACTTCCCTGACCTTTTCTTTGCTCAAGCCTTTGACACAGTCTACTGTTTTCGAGTTTTGTTTTTGTCTTTCCCTGAACGGGGATGATAACTGGTTCATTTGCATATCTGTATTAGAATGTATCACAGTACAATATTAGCGTGAATTTTAAATTTAAACTTGGGAAAATGACTTAGGCACCTCTATTATGTGTAAAATGCTACTGTGAAACATAAAAATAATAAAGTATGGTGATTGCCTTTAAAGACATTACTATCTGCTTGGAGAAACTTGTATGTAAAGGACTGATTATGATACAAGGCAAAATGAAATAGCCATTAACTAGAGAACAAGCTCATCCAATGGTAACATATATAACAGGGCAATTAATTCTAACTGAAACAGTATCAGAAGCTACTATGTGAAGGTGGTGGCATTTGAGAAAGTGTTGGACAATAGTTATAATTTTAGAGGGACACTAGAGAAGAAAAGACTTTTCACTGTTAGAATAGAATTAGTACACGCATATAGACACAACTTAAGGGTTGTTTTGCTGCATTGTTTTGTTTTAATCTAACACCATGCAAGACACAATGGTAGGTCTGGAAAAGATGCAAAGAGAAATTTAAAAAATGCAAGACATACAACATTTTCTTCTATAGCTTATATTCTATGTTGAAGGAAAAAGTCATTTCTGTGTAAGTATATCTTAAGAGTTCATCAACAGCATATAGTTATCTAGAATGATAAGACTGAGTGGTAAGTCCTTTAAAATCTATAGTACATGAAACCAGAAAGAATTCCCTGCTACCAGAGGAAGTAAAGAAAGTTTCCCAGAGGACATGGGATATGAGCTGTTTCTTGAAAGACAGATAAAATGTGAAAATGAAATGTGAAACTACCAACTTAGATGGAGTAGAAAGTGCCTTTGGCCCAAAAAAGGAAGAAAAAACCTCCAAAAAACAACAACTTAGAAATGCATGTTCAGGTGAACTCAAATGCCAATAGAGTTTAGACAGATAAATTAAGTGAGTTAAGCAGCTAGGTATATGATGAAAGGGAGTGGAGGAGACTATGGCATGGTGGAGACTATCACTGAGGCTCAATGAAAAGGAAACAGCACTAAGCTCCAGCCAATTTCATAGCAAACTCTGTCCTAGAGTTGCCAGACTTTCCCATTTATTAGAATAAGCCACTCATCTGAGTTTTTCCATATATATAATGAATGTAATTTATAAGTATATGTTATGTATATTATTTATATGTGTATTTAATATATAGGTTATTTATATAGGTCATTATATATATAATTAGACACTAATTCTTAAGACAAAACAAAATTGTACTGTTCAAAACTACTGGACACATAAAAATTATTTTGAGTCATATTGAGTCATACCTAGTATATGGATGACTAATTATGAGACTCTGCTGGATTGTGGAGGGCAAAAACTGCTAAAAACTAAAGTCTTTGCATTTTATCTTATAATTATTTAAGGTTATAGACCAGAGATGCAACATAAGGATAGTAAATAAACATGTTTTCATCTGGCTACAAAATGTAGGATATTTTGACGTGAAGAATACTAAATGAAAGGGACTTGACAGGATTTATTGCTATTAACATTTTTTAAATTATTTTTAGATAAAATTCATTTTAAAAGTCTATGGTTCAAGCTGGCTGTAAGAAAAATGTATAAGAACATTTTGGAAGTATTCGTTGGTTCTAGATTCTTTTCAACTGTCTAATGTGTCTGTAAGAAGAAAAATTGCAACCATATGGTTCTTCTCCATTCTATTAGGGGAAGGATTCTGGGTACAGATTTTCCAGTTTGGGTTTGATGGAGTACTTGATGAATAACCCTTTGCTTGTCTTCACTGCAAGTTGCCAGCAGTGGATGCCACCCGGATATCTTGGTCAGGTTTATTTATGTGGCTGCTCTGTTTTGGTCCATGAGGCTGGCTGACATTGAAACCAGGTGGAGTTTGGTGGTTTGCAACAGATGCTTTGGGGACTGCTAATTTCTGAATTTGATAAGAGTCCATAAATCACATCCGAAAAATACTGTTTTCAGTCCCCTCTTGGTTTAGGTTTTTCCCCAAACCTAGCGTGAAAGAACTAAAGTTGGTGTAGGAATGTAACTTCTAAGCCTTCACATTAAAATTGATAAGGTTTGTTATTTAACCAAAAACAGTCAATATATTTCCCCTCTCCTATCAGGAAATCCTGACAAATGAATAAGCTTCATAACGGAAAAATTGGGCAGAATAAAAAATACCACATGGAGATGACAAAATTATGCCTCTGTCGGAATGAAATGCAGTGTTCCAGATGTTGCCTACATTTCACACAAAGCCGACTTGCTAGGGCTTATGAACAGTGCGAATTCCTGCAATGTAACAGGGCAGCCCTGCTTCCTAATGCTGAGGAAATACTTACAAGATCATCAAATCTTGAAAATGTGCTAATGAGCCACAAAGTCTGATTAAAATCAAAGGTGCAATGTTCCAAAAACACTCTGTGATTTAGATAAGCAGGGCTTAGGTTTTATCATTGATTACAGTACTTTAAGGCAAATTTTGCAGTGTTAAGGAAGTCTGGGTCATAAAAACAATTCACAAAAGCTCCTTATTAAGTGATTTTCAGGAAGCAGGGTCAAGACCTGAGAACTGTATAAGGGAAAAGGAAAAAGAAAGGCCACCTGTGTAGAGACCATTCACTTGCTAAAATGTTAACTATTAAGGCTTCATGACACAAAACATGACATTTCCAATTACTTAATTTGATGATTATTTATAAATAATAAGTCCGAGTGATGAGCAGATGTGAACAAAGATGAACATCTTCTGTTATTTAATTATGGAGGATAGAATAGTTGGAAGTATTTTTCATAGTATCTCTACGGGAGGGAAAATGCTCACATATTTCAGCTTTGGTTAAGATCAAGCTGATCTAATTAGCATTTTCATCTAATTTATTGCTCAGAATTCCCTTTAGTAGGGCATGCTTTTGATAAATTTCAAGAAAAACTGGAGAAAAGTCTGGAATTAGACATATAAAAAAATGAGAATATTTCTCCAAAGATAAGTCAAAAAATTATTTGAAAAACTAAAATGACAAAATTGGAAAGTCATAAATTATAGTTACATTAATAATGAGACTTACAGAACAGCCCAGAATTATTCTATACTTATTATATTTGGGGCACAGGATATGACTTACCTGGAGAATTTTAATTAAAGTTATATACAACTAATTAGAGGAAAAAGACTTCTCCATCTTCTGAATGAATGAATTTTGTACCCAATATTGGTTAGTTATCTCATAGGCCATTATAAATCATAGAGGTATTGACAAACTTGTAATTAAAGGCATAAATAACTTTGCTTTATTTTTATTTTCTTATTTCAGATTATAAGAATTGATTGTGAACAGGGTTCTTACAATACACTTCACATCCTGGACAGTTTAGAATTTCATTTCTATTTCTTTGCTTACAGCTCATATAAACTCTATCCTATAGAAAATGAAACTGTAAGCTTGGTACGTCATACAGACATTCTGACCATAACAGTGGGTCCAAAGGACATTACTAATATGAATAGAAAATTGAGACAGAGGCAAGATATATGTAAGATCCTGGTAGACCTGACCTATTCAACTCCCTGAAGGAAATTTTCATTTGGCTAAAAAGAGAACCCCTAGTGCATTCTTCTTTTACTTATAATTCTATTCTCAGAAAGTAGAAAAAAAATATCAGGTATCTCTGTACTTGATTTTGACCAACAAGAAGACCAGTCATATTTAGTTCATGGAAAAGACGCAGAACTACCATTAACACAATTAATCAATATATTTATTTCCTTAACTAAATATATCGCCATACGTCATTATGTGGTGTGTGGTACATGCCATATGACAACCACCAGGGCCGTATCTGGAACACCGGTGGCTTTTGAGTTGTTACAGAAATATAATATTAACAGTTATAGGTATAATATAGAAATATACTATCAACAGTTATAGGTATAATATAGAAATATAGTATCAACAGGTACCAATGGACCCTCTCCATCTTTCCTTAGCCTATCTTCAATGTTCCACTATTTTAGAAATGTTTTTAAAGAGATTATGAGAAAACCTTGTGCCAAGATTCACCAATGATTTTCTAGATCAAGCTGTTAGGAAAACAGTGACATTAATCATCAATTCTGTACCAACTGTGTGGTATGCCTCTTCAGAACTACTCCCCACT
The DNA here is from genome assembly GCF_018350195.1 of Panthera tigris. Lineage (NCBI taxonomy): Eukaryota > Metazoa > Chordata > Mammalia > Carnivora > Felidae > Panthera > Panthera tigris. The sequence continues at coordinate 27,094,303 of NC_056670.1, forward strand.
GAAGGTTGATTCCACCATTGGTGGGTTTCCCTTAGTCATTTAAATTTAAGAAGCAGCTCCCTCTCCTGTCCCTGCAAAATCACCCATCCTTATTCCTTCTACCACTTTAACAAAACAATGTACGGATCATCCGAATTTGATATGTCCTCTGCATAACATAAAGAACAATTCTCTAGGTAGAATCAATGCCTTAAATATGGAATTTCAAATATTTTAGTAATCATGGGTGCACCATCACCCTAGTGTTGAGTTAATTAGTAAGAAAAATTCAAACTGAGGATTTCACAGAATACAAAGGGTTTTCACAGGAAAAAGTTCTGCCATGATGATTTATAAAAATAATTGATTGCCCTTATTCAAATTATATCCATTTTCTTCTAAATCTGTATGAAATCAAATGCTTCTGTAAGTTTGTTGGAGAAATGTTAATAGTGTTTAATATAAGAATGCCATTTTACTGAGTGATTCAAAATAAGCATTTACTTCCCTGTTTAAAAATAGGGGCGCCTGGGTAGCTCAGTCGGTTAAGTATCCGATCTTGGCTCAGGTCATGATCTCGCGGTCCGTAAGTTCGAGCCCCGCGTCGGGCTCTTTGCTGACAGCTCAGAGCCTGGAGCCTGTTTCAGATTCTGTGTCTCCCTCTCTCTGACCCTTCCCCGTTCATGCTCTGTCTCTCTCTGTCTCAAAAATAAATAAAACGTTAAAAAAATTTTTTTAATTATTAGGGGCACCTGGGTGGCTCAATCAGTGAAGCATCCGACTTCAGGTCATGATCTCACAGTTTGTGAGTTCGAGCCCCACTTCGGGCTCTGTGCTGACAGCTCAGAGCCTGGTGCCTGTTTCAGATTCTGTGTCTTCTCTCTCTGCCCCTCCCATGCTCATGCTCTCTCTCTCTCTGTCTCTCAATAATAATAAACATTTAAAAAACTAAAAAAAAATATTAAACTGGGTGCTTCAACCAAAACACAATCCTCATTCCATATTTCTTTTTATTATTTATTTATTTATTTATTTATTTTTATTTAATTTTGAGAGAGAGAGAAAGAAAGAAAGTGCGCTTGCTGGTGGGGAAGAGGCAGAGAGAGAGGGGGACAGAGGATCCAGTGCAGGCCCTGCGCTGACAGCAGAGAGCTGATATGGGGCTCAAACTCTCAAACAGCAAGATAATGACTTGAGCCAAAGTCAGACGCTTAACCAACTGAGCCATCCAGGTGCCCCTCATTCCGTATTTGTCAAGTAATCACAGAAGATTCTGAAGATTTTGAAGAACAAAATGTTTGCAAACAGACTGTGAAAGACAGTACAGAGCATTTCTCTGGAACCATAGGACCAGTTTCCTGTTTAAGCAACATAAACAAAAACCTGGGGTACCAATGATACAGCTGAAAGAGGATTTGGAAACTATTACGTACTTATAACATCTGGCCCAATGATATATCCTAACAGTTCTGGCATTACTAAACATTCATAAGTGGCTAAGGTCTGTAGCTAATTTATATAACACATATTTATAAAACACTTACCTTTCCCAATAAATATATTTACTGCTAGAAATAAATTTCAAATCATCTAACCACAAGAGGCAAGCACCTATCAGATGGTGGAGCAATCTATTGCTTAACAAACAACACAGGCAGAGATCTTCTTTCCACGTGTATGAATATTTGGTAGCCACAGAGATTCAAATATCAGGAATAGTGCAGCTGTTACTGGGGACTGAGACTTACCAGTACTTGTAAGGAAGTTAACATTTCTCATCACGCCTTCAGTGTAAGCTCCCGGCTCATAACTGTCCATTTCACCTGTGACAATATGAGCAAGTCTTGCTGCCCGTCCTCTGATGGCACCTGCAGCACGGTCTAAGTTATCAGCATCCTGGTCTCTCAAGGCTATGATACATTTGTTGACATCTTCTAGGATATGGCTCTCTGCAAGCAAACAGATCAAATTAGCGGTGCATATTACAATCCATGTTAACTTCTGACCTCAGAGGTGGTACCCAATGGGAATAAAGGACATTGACAATTTTGAAAGAAAAAAAAGGCATGATTTTGCTTTTATCTCTTTGATGGCAAAATTTGTGAAATATAAAATTTTATATTTCTATCTGTACTTTTAGAAATGACATATTTTATTTTTTAAATAAATGTGTATTTTATTATTATATTTTAAATAAATGTGTATTTTATTTATTTTGAGACACAGAGACAGAGAGCACACACCAGGTGAGAGGAAAGAGAGAGAGAATCCCAAGCAGGCTCCACATTGTCAGTGCAGAGCTGGATGCGGGGCTCAATTCCACGAACCACGAGGTCATGACCTAGGCTGAAATCAAGATCAGATGCTTAACCAACTGAGCCACCCAGATGCCCCAGAAATTACATATTATTTTAGATTTCAGTTCCAACTGACTCAGTTTTAGATTTGAGTGACTGATCAGTACGAATTGAGGAAAATTTCTAGATTAAAATAGTGGAATGATAGAATGATGGAATGCTTAATTCTGATTAAAAGCAACACTATACAGGTTATAAAACACTTAAAAATATCAGGTATCCCAAATATATAGAAAAAGAAAACCATGGAGTTCCATTCAACTGATGTTCACTTCCCCACACCAACAAACAATTCTCTGGACACCAAATTAGTGTTCTACGATTCAATTCCAACACTCACCACCCAGTGATAGCATCACATTCCACAGGTTAAGGGTTCAGTCCTATGAAACTGCCCCCCTGCCCCACCTCAGAGCCGGTTTTAGGCCCAGGTTGTTATGTGTACTTCTGACCCCGCTGGCTGGCCACAAATCAGGTCCCACAACCTCCTCCTTGGGTTTAAGTTTCTAGAGCATCTCACAGAACTCAGAGAAACATTTTACTTTCTAGATTCAGCTCTTATAACTCAAAACAGCCAGGTGAAAATTCCATAAAGCAAAATATGTGGGAAGGGCAAGGAATTTCCGCTCCTTCTCCAGGTGTGCCATTTTCCACGCATCCCCAAGTATTCCCAACTTGGCCTCTCTCCAAAACCTGTCCTTTTGGGGTTTTATAGAGGCTTCATTACACAGGCATGATTAATTAAATCACTGAATCACTGGCCTTTGGCACTTGATTCAACCTCCAGTCCCTCTTCCACCCCAGAGGCCACAGGATGGGACTGAAATTCCATAATTGCAACCTTCTAATCACAAGGTTGATTAATTACCCTGGCAATCACCCCACAGTGGGATGGGGGGTGGGATACAAATGTCACCTCATTAACATAACAAAAACACTTTTATTGCTCTCATCATTTGGGAAATTCCAAAAGTTTTAAGGTTCCATGCCAGAAATGGGACAAAAACTATATATATACATATGTGCTTATATGTATGTGTGTATATATACATACATATATATATGTGTGTATATATACATATATGTGTATATATATATGTGTGTATATATACATATATGTATATATATATATATATATGTATGTATATATATCTGTTTATTTTTGAGAGAGAGAGAGATGGTGTGAGCAGGGGAGGAGCAAAGAGAGAGACAACAGAATCTGAAGCAGGCTCCACCACAGAGCCCAATGTAGGCTGGAAACCAAAAATTGTGAAATCATGACTGAGCCACCCAGATGCCCCACATATATATTTCTTACTATAAATCATAGTATTTCATCTGCCAATCTCCTTTAGTCTGCCTGATCAACTTCTACCATTGTTTCAAAGCATGAGTCAAATGTTCATTCCTTAGGAAATCCATGCTGACTTATAGTAAGACAAATTTGGTTCTATGTTATTTAGGATTCCCATCAAATGGCTTATATGTTTTCATTACAGGCTCTTCCCATGTTTTAATGATGTACTAATCAATCTATCTCTCAATTTTATTGCTTGAGGTATCATATCTAGTCCCTAGTATAATACATGGCACCTGTTAGACCAATAGGAATGTTTGTTGGGTGAATGAATAAAGTCCCCTTATAACACACCTAGGACCAGTAAATTGTTTTGTCTAAATCCTAAATCATGGTTTAGGAACCTAGGTAGACAAATACCTGGGCACTTAAGTTTAGACAAATTAACTCATATAAAGGACAGTCTGTTCGTTTGCATGAAAAAAACCTAAACACTGAAAACCTTCATTATAAACTCACTAGAGTTTTCACCTAATTTGTAGCGTTCAGTCATGAATGTGCCATTAAGGCCTATAATAAATCCAAGCATGGTCCTATCTCAATAGAAATTGTATATTTCCCCTGGAACTGAAAGTACAAGTTTCAATGTGGAAGGTATATAATCATCAACTTTTTTTTTAAGTCCATAGATGTGTACTTTAATGACACATTAAGAAGCTATTATTTTTCAAATATGTTGGTAAGTTGTTTTTAAACTAATACTACTGGGGTGCCTGGGTGGCTCAGTTGGTTAAACAATTGACTTTTGATTTCAGCTCAGGTCATGATCTCATAGTTTGCGAGGCCCTACATTGGGCTCCCCAACACTTGGTATTCTCTCTCTCTCTCTCTCTGCCCCTCCTATGCACTCTCTCTGTCTCTCAAAATAAATAAATCAACATAAAAATTGTAAATAAATTAATACTACTAGTTTACAAACACACATGTATATATAATGAATGTTTTATCTGTATTCACTAAAGTTGGTTAATTTTAGATTGTAGAGCTGTTTTTGTTCAGCCCTAAAATAGTGAAAAAATATTTAGGGAAAAACAGTGGTTATTTTTGGAAGATTAATTTCTAATAAACTGTAATTTCTGTTTAATTAAAGGCAAAATCATAGCCGCCACAAATTATTTTTTTCCTAGTAGATTTTGCGCAGGAAAAAACCATACAAAGAATATTCACTAAGAGTGAATCGAATGTTCACCTCTGCTATAGAACAATGATATACAGTCACCAATTTATTTTATTATTCAAAGCAGAGAATAAAAACATAGCAAAGACTTTTCTGGTTCTTTTTTGCTGACCTTATTAAAATTTGTGTGGTTATTGCTTTGAGCAATACAATCAGAAGCCATAGTATGAATCACATTGAAGAATTAGAGAGGGGAGATCAGATATGGAAAGAAAAGTCCTACATGAATGTATACAATATGTTGAAAATAAGTGAAATAAGTGACGAGAAACATATAACCAGACTTAACCTGAAGCAGTTATATTGAGAATGTTGGAGATGATGATCTTCTGAATTACTGAGATTAAATATAGCACAAAAGCATTAGGAAAGGTTTGCAACATTTCCATTATTGTGACACTTTCCCATTACCCTGAATGTTTCACAAGATGCTCGAAGTGATTTGCATGAAATTCTAAACATAGAGTGCCAGAAAAAGAAAATAAGAATGCTGGGCACCTCCCACATATGTACAGTAATTAAACATTAAACTAATTTCTTAAAAACAATTATGTCTTTGCTATTCATATTTCAAGTGAATTTAAGTAGCTGGAAGGACCTTCAGGATAGCTGGAGTTTATATGTCTAGCTATATAACCTTAAAACTCTAGGAAAGAAATTAAACACCAAATACCTTGTATAAAACTTCCTACTGATGCATACTCTGAAGTCTTTGCTAATGAAATAGGTTTACTTGTTAGACATGGCAAAGATCATTAGGAACTCTGCCTCCATTTGGTTTTTTCCAACTGTAGAGGCACTTGGACTCAACATTCACATCATTTTTAAAATGAGGTTTAAGAGAAAGACAATGTGTTATTATAGAACAGCACATTCAGAATATGATATTTTTGTAGAATTGACTGAAGATTTGTCTTCGTTTCAGAGTGCCCATTTAACATTTGATTTGGGGTGAGGAATGGAATGTCCTGGTGTTACTGCAAAGCCAGAAGTGCATTATTTGTAGAGCAGAGAATTGCTGAAGTACTAGCAATTCTTATCAATCATTTTATAGCCTTCCAGAGATGCAAAGGGTGATTTCTGTTAGGTTGGAAACAGTAACAAACAAAGTGGTAAAGGAATGGATTTTAGACAAAAGGTAATTCATCTGTTGCAAACTTCTCTGGGTAACTCCATCTTCAGTCACTGCGGCAAGCATCACACTATAAGATTTTCAAATGCATTTAAACTTTTTCTATGATTTTTTCACAATTCTTCAGTTTTCCAAATTGAAAGCTAGACTTTGCCTTAGAGAAAGTAGAAAACAAACAAACAAACAAACCAAAAACCCAGTGAGACCAAAAAGTTAATTTATTGGCTTTTGACCTCCAAAGCAGAAGTTTAAATCCATAGCCCAAAGAAAATACTGGAAGTACAAGCACATTTTATTTGCAAGAACCAGACTGTTTGGGAGGTAAAAGTCTGTTTTCTTTTAATTCCCAAAGCCAGACTTTGAATATATCAATGACAAAGCCGGAAGAAGTAGAGGGTTTATGTTATAATCCATTGAGTGGGGAATAATATACCATCAACTATTTCCTCCCCTGATATCTGCACACCTAAAATGAAATTCTAAGGAGAAGAGGGGAAGAGAGAAAAGGATATTTTTTGTAAAGATTTATTTTTCTAAAGAGACTGAGTTATATATAAGGCAAAAGAGGTTAAGTCTCTTAAACTGGGAAGGGTAAGAATAGCTACCCACTGTATATGAGCTCAGAGTAAAACTAAATTTTATAAGCAAATAAGTCTCCATTTTTGCACACCTGGACCTATAACTGTAAATTTAAAACTCATTACATAGGCAACAACACAAATATTCAAAAATAAAAACAAATAGCAAAAAAAAAAAAAAAAAAAAAAAAGAAAGAAAAGAAAAAAACCCATGAAACTAAAGGCAAATGGAATGCACCAGAAAGTTATTCTTTGTTTATGTATCTCTATTAAGGTGATTAAAAGTTCCGTTTGGCAAGAATTTGATCATGAGGCTTGGTCTCTGAATTAAGTGATATCCTGCATAAAGATGTAGGAAGGTACTACTTTGAAAATAAGGGGCATGAATGGAACTAAACATAAAACATTTTAACATTCCTCTTCCCTTTTCTACACCGTTAAAACCTTTCAATTGTCCCCTCTCCCTAATGTAAGTATTATTTCATGTTAGAAAATGAGATGATATAAAAGATAAATAAGGTCCAATGTCTGTTCACAAAGGGTTTACAAGTTGGTAATCAGAAATAATTATTTTCATTCATCATCTTTTACTCTTTTCAAATTATAAGGGCCAAAATTATTGTCATTTTATAATTTAAGTGAATTTTGTTAACCTTTTCCACAAAAGTTTCTCCAGTTGGTCCACACTATATAAGCTGTTTATTCTACATTGAGCCTTAACCAGCTCAAACTTTCCTGACCTATTTTGACAATAATCAAAGGAAAAACAAAGTTTAAAATTGTTACTTCCAAAATAGTTCCTTACCAACTGTACCAACTATACTTACAGAAACTCTGTAGTACTTATGAGATTCAATTCTATAGAAATCAAAACCACAAAAGAAAAAAAAAACTCACTGAAGCCTTCATATTTCTTTCACTATGTGTTAAGTAGGCTCCTATAACTAGTTTAAAAGTTTATCAAAAGCTTGGAAATAGGCAAAAGTACTATTGCATACTTTTTCAGTGTCCTGTTGGGCAGAAATTGTGAGTCAGGCCTAAAATCTAATTCCCCAGGCGTGTGTAGCTTTGCTATTTACTATTGGTTAGGATAGTTTACAACTCTGTAGGGGTGCTGTTTTTGTTTCTAAAACTGATAGCCATAGGAATGATTCTTGTCACATAGAAATACAACTTAATTTTTATCTGGAACAGAGAGAAATAATTTTTGTAGCAAAAATAATCCTAAGGATTACATTCTTATTGCTCTGTAGTGCAATCGCAAGTTTTGTTTCTAAATTAGCAATTTCACTTAATTGTTCTTTCTTCATTCAATTCTCCTTAAACGAGACTTATCATCATGATGGCTCTCAATAATTAATTTTTGACACAAGCTGACTTTTTATTTGTAAAAATCTTGCATTCAACTTTGGAAATTATTCCTTGTGTGGTTTGCCTTGGAATGTACCGATTTGTCAAGTATTTTTTTTTTTCCTATTCAGGGGAAAAATATGTAAAGCAAAAGTTACATGTTGAATAATAAATCTGTATTTTAATGCAAAACTATAAAGCTCATAGGAGAAAATCTAGGTAATCTTGGATTTGGCAATGACTTTTTAAATGCAATGCTGAAAGTATAAATTATGAAAGGAAAACTGATTAAGTTACAATTCATAAAAAATAAAAACTTCAGTCTGCAAGAGACACTGTCAAGAGTATGAAAGACAAGTCACAAATGGGGGGAAATATTTGCAAAACATATATCCTAATAAAGGTCTAGTATCCAAAGTTTATAAAGAATTCTTAAAACTCAACAATAAAAAACCTCAATTAAAATGAGCAAAAAATCTCAGCAAACATCACAAAAAGACGATAAGCATATGAAAAGATACCCAACAATACACATCATTGGGGAACTACAAATTAAAGCCAGTGAGATACCACAATACACCTATTAGTACGGCCAAATTCCAGAACACTGAGAGTACCACATGATGATTGTGGGGCAACAGAAATTCTCATTCATTGCTTCTGGGAATGAAGACTGATATATTAACTTTGGAAGACAGTTTGGTCGCTTCTTACAACACTAAACATACTAGTAACACACTATCTAGCAATTGCCCTCCTTAATATTTATTCCAAAGAGTTAAAACTTACATTCCCACAAAACTTTCTCATGAGTGTTTATAGCAATTTTACTTATCATTACATAAACTTGGAAGCGGCCAAAAAAAATTGGAAGCAAACAAAATGTCCTTCAATAGATGAGTGGAAAAACAAACTGATGCAGGCAGACAATGGAATATTATTTAGCAAAAAATGAAATGAGCTATCAAGCTAAAGTAGGAAAGCTGAAGGGACTCCACTGAGAAAGGTTCCATCTCTGCTGTTTTTCTGCTAGGCCCCATTTACTCATGTTCCATAGTTTGTTTCTGAATAAGCCAAAAAAGCTATGTTCCCACTTCAAGGAGGAAGCAAGAAAGTTTATTATTCTGAGTTTTGTCCCAGGCCCCGAACACCTGTTACCACCTAATAAGACCCAGATCCCAAACATGTTCCAGGACATTAGCTTCAAACAAACCTCAGCTGATGCTGGCATCAAAACCCCCACCTTCAGGAATTTATGGAATAATACATATTGTTCACTTGACACTTGCCTTTGACTGGACCCTACCCTGGATTCCTGGAGGAACATGTACTCTAGCCAATATAAACCCCCAGCACCAAGGAACAACAAGAGCGCTTCTCCTTTCCTTTCTGAGTCTTCCTGACACTGCTCTGTCACTTATGCTATCCAGTAAATTCTGTTTCCACTTTCTCTGGCTCGTGTTTGATTTCTATCCTGCCTGAAGCCAAGGACTCTCTTGGCTGGCCTTGTGAGACCTTCCCCTGGGTCCTCAGACCCAGCCTGTCTGCATCAAAGACACACACACACACACACACACACACACGCGCGCGCGCGCGCGCATGGGAAAGGAGGAAATTTAAATGCATATTTCTAATGAAAGAAACAAATGTGAAAAAGCTACACACTGTATAATTCCAACTATATGACTACTGGAAAAGGGAAAACTTTGGACACTATAAAAATAAAAAACTCATGGTTTGCAGAGACTCTGGGCTAAGGAGGGAGGAATAGATGGAGCAAAGGAGATTTTCAGTGTAGTAAAACTATTCTGTATGACACTTTCATGGTGCATAAATGTCATTATACATTTGCCAAAATCCATAGAATTTACAACAAATAATGAACCCTAATGTAAACTATAGAACGTAGTTAATGAATCAATATTGGTTCATCAACTGTACCAAAAAAGGAAATTCTTCAAATATTTGGTATTTATTGTGAAACCCCACTTTAGACCTTTAATAAGCACTGTTTAGCTTCTAAATTGTGACAGCTAATAATGTTTAATCCCACATATTCAACAACATAATATACAGATGTCTACAATTAATGAGGTAATGATTTTGAACATGCTTCAATTTTTCCCAGAATATAACTAAGAAAGGGTTTGGTTCTTTCTTTAATTCTCCTAGCTTTCACAGAGTAATAACTCTATTAATTTGTTTGAGTTTAAAAAGAAAAATAATTTGAGAATGTCTGTTGATCTGCAAGCATTGTGCTAAATATACGTGTATTATTTCATTAAATTCTTATAATAATCCTAAAAGACATGTATGTTACATTTCAGCATTAAAGATGAAGAAATAGAGACTTTGAACAGATAAGTATCTTTCCAAAATTCATAGTTACAGTAATTGAGCCATAACTCAGAATCAAATTTGTCCCACCTGCTAAGGTCCTATAAATGCTAAAGTCTCATCTGGCTTTAAGATATAGTGATTCTATAATTATATTATTCAGCTATCTTAAATGTACAATGTGAAGGGGATATTATAGGTTTAAAATATTTTCTAAATTTTACAGAAATAATGCAAAGGTTGTTTATAATATTATATAGTTGAATGTATTATAAGTTTTCACATTAATTTAATTGAGCATGGGATACCATCTATGTATATTTAGATAGATAGTTTTAATTCTGCAAATCTCACTTGGGCAGCACTCTAGTCATGTTAATATTCTGGATCTATATAGAGCCATCATAGCTAGAGGAAACCTAAAATATCCTAGAGACATCACCAGAAAAGATATCCATAGGAGAATCAATTAACAAATGAAGTGCAATTCCACAGCTATTTAGCTATTCTGATGTAGGGGCAAAAGTTTAGGTTATTGCATTTTATGCTACCCTATTTGACAAAAAACAAATGGAAAAAATAAACCAAACCTTAGACATTCTTATTCAATGCAGACTTTCTTGCATGACTCCTCTCAGACTGAGTTTTTTCATGTTAATTGTCCCCTTCTTCCTCTCCCATAGACCAAGAACTATTAACATCTAATATCAAAGCAGTAGGCTTAAAAAAAAAAAAAGGCAAAATAGCTTTGAGAATATTACCAGATTGAACATCAGGATTGTCAGCAGGAGCAGACAGTAGTGAGCAATTCTCCCATATTATGCAATAAAACCATTCAATTCCTGCACACTCGATGCCTCTTGCTGAACACTCTTGTAAAAAACAGTCAGTATTCATTTGGGTGCTATTCCTTTATAGTTCAAAATACAGAACAACTTGGTGTCCAATTATGAAATTTATACTTTTTGACACAGAGATAGGAAAATCCTGGCACTATTTTAAATTACTTCCTTGAGTGTATAATGCATGTAGCAGAACATATGCTCCAAAGAATGAAGGACATAATGTAAATAACAAATATAAAGATAAAATTAGGAACAAATGAATTGTTTATAAGCTGGCAAATTTCCTTCCTTCCTTCCTTCTTTTCCATCCGTTCCTCCCTACCTCCCTCCTTTGTCCCTTTCTCCCTTTCTCTCTCTCTCCCTTTCTTTCTTTCTTTCTTTCTTTCTTTCTTTCTTTCTTTCTTTCTTCCTACATTAAGTATACATTAAGTATAAAGTTCAATTGTTTCAATTACCTTCTAAATTACAATATTTCTCCACATTAAGAAAGGCTAACTATTAAAAAGTACAAGATTATTATTGCATATATGCCATAGCGAAGTTTACTTCCATAGTCAATGAATTTATTGAAACTTAATCACAATGTCCTTTTGTTGAAATTTATATTTCTCTTATATGTTGCTCTCAAATGCACAAAAATTTACAGAGTACACCCTTCTCTGTGAGATAAATTCTTTCTCAGTCTCATTTGGAATTGTTTCAAGGAACCTATTACAATGTGGAATTTGCGATGCATATGAAAAAGAAGCCCATGGGTTAGAAGTAAATTCAGGATATAGTTTCTGATCCACAAATCAGTGTTTTCACAAAATGATCTGAATCACCATGATTGTTTTTTAGAAATACATAGAATCCTACAAAACTACACGTAATTGGATAGCAAATTATAAGAACTAATAAAAGGTGAAGTGTCAAAAATGCTGTTTAAAATATATAGGTACTATCCTACCAGGAAACTCAGGATACTTCCTTCATTTTAACTCAGATTTCTAGAGTCTGTGCTAATATTATGTATTTACCTTTCCATGAGGTTTCTCCATGAAGTTCCTACAAAGCTCTCTAGGAGATTCTCAAATGTATCCTACTCATAGCCATCTTATAACCTTTGAACTATATCCCAATTTCACCAGCATCAGTAATTTTTCTCTTTAAGTGCTCTCTCTTTTTAATGTTCTGTGTATTTATATATTGTTATTTGATTTTCTAATTTAACTCTGAAAATATACACTGGATCCAAAATCTTAATGAATAAACATGGATTTATTCAGATATTAAAAGAAGGACATTAAAAATATCTTGTTATATCTAAATGTTTTTTCTCCTAATTAGGATGAAATTAGGCAGAGATAATAATGCAGTTTACTAAGCACCATTTAAAAGGTATTGAAATTGCTAAGTAAAATAGTCATGAACTACACATTTCAAGAGAATAATTATAAAGGCTTTCACTATGGTTATAAGTTGGGTATTCACATGAAAGTGAAATCTAAAGTTGATGACATGTATTAATACCTTGTAAATAAACCTAGTTTATGGGAAGGCTGTCATAGAGGTACCTAATTAAAGGTAAAACAACCTTCTCCTTTTGTTTTCCTATGACAGGTATAGAAATGTTTATAAGTGATTCAGTAATGCCATGCAACAAATCACTAAAACAGTTATTAAGCATTTTAGAGAAATGAATTCACTCTTCAATCTATGCAGTGGATTGGTAGAGTTCTATCAAGAAATGAGAGTCACGAAATTATCACTTTCAAATTGTTTTTCTAGTAAACCAACATGCCCTTCTACACATATGTAGGCTTATGGATTTATGTCATAATAAAATTTAAATTTCAGCTACTGATTAAAATAGTAACCACCAATAAGTCTATTATATAATGCGAACTAACCATTGGTGAGCATAAATAATAACTTTATTTAATGGAATGTTATAAAATAATTTAAAAGCTTATAAAATATTTAAATTGCATAAAAGGATGCTTGTGAGATGATTTTAAGGGAAAACATCAGGATATATATCTATTAAAAAAGAATCTTTGTTTAAAAATCATCTCTATGTATTCGTATGTTTGCATTTCTTTGTATGTACTATATAGTTCTATTGCTTTCTAGAAAGTCTGGGAAAACATTTTCAAACTTCTAACGGTATGTGTTTATAGATTGTGGAATTATGGATAAGTTTAATTTTTTCCCAAAGCATTTATTTCAAATTATATTCTACTCTTAATTAACAATGTTATTAAAGAATAAAACTTAATACGTAAAACTTGGAAAACTAAGCACATCATTTGTTAGCAACTATATGTTGCTGAAGTAAATATAAATCTGATACCCCCAGATAAATATTAACGTTCTTAATTAATCCGGGATTATTTTTCTTCTTTCTCTTTCTTTTTTAAAGAAATTCTAATGTTTATTTATTTATCTAGAGAGAAGGGGAGAGAGAATGGAGAGGGGCAGAGAGAGAGGAAGAGAGAGAATTTCAAGTAGGCTCCATGCTGTCAGCGCAGAGTCCGACGTGGGGCTCCATCTCAGGAACTATGAGATCATGACCTGAGCCGAAAACAAGAGCTGGACACTTAACCAACAGAGCCACCCAGGTGTCCCTCTTCTTTCTCTTTCTGTTTGCAAACTGGTAGTAACTGTAAACTGATATTTAAAAAATATATATTTAGGATCTTGGGAAGATGGCGGGATAGGAGGACGCTGGGCTCACCACGCGTCCTGCTGATTACTTAGATTCCACCTACACCTGCGTAAATAACCCAGAAAACCACCAGAGGATTAGCAGAACGGAGTCTCCGGAGCCAAGCGCAGACTAGAGGCCCACGGAAGAGGGTAGGAAGGGCAGCTAGGCGGTGCGCGCTCCACGGACTGGCGGGAGGGAGCCGGGGTAGAGGGGCGGCTCGCCGGCCAAGCAGAGCCCCGAGTCTGGCTGGCAACAGCAGAGGGGCTGGACGGACTGTGTTCAGACAGCAATCGCGACTTAGCATCTGGGAGGTCATAAGTTAACATCTCTGCTCAGAAAGCGGGAAGGCTGGAGGACAAAGGGAGGGAGAGCTGCTGAGCCCCCGGACGACAGAGCTCAGTTTGGTGGGGAACAAATGCTCTCACCAGTGCCATCTCCCTCGCCCATCCCCCAGCCAAAATCCCAAAGGGAACCAGTTCCTGCCAGAGAACTTGCTCGCTCCACGCAAACACCCAACTCTGTGCTTCTGCGGAGCCAAACCAGATCTGACTCCCTCCCGCTGCCACAGGGCCCCTCCTGAAGTGGATCACCTAAGGAGAAGTGAGCTAAGCCTGCCCCTCCTGCCCCCGTGCACCTTGCCTACCCACCCCAGCTATTACACCAGATCCATAGCACCACAAGCCTGGCAGTGTGCAAGTAGCCCAGACGGGCCAGGCCGCCCCACAGTGAATCCCGCCCCTAGGATAGGGGAAGAGAAGGCACACACCAGTCTGACTGTGGCTCCAGCGGTGGGCTGGGGGCAGACATCAGGTCGGACTGCGGCCCCGCCCACCAACTCCAGTTATACACCACAGCACAGGGGAAGTGCCCTGCAGGTCCTCACCACTCCAGGGACTATCCAAAATGACCAAACGGAAGAATTGCCCTCAGAAGAATCTCCAGGAAATAACAACAGCTAGTGAACTGATCAAAAAGGATTTAAATAACATAACAGGAAGTGAATTTAGAATAATGGTCATAAAATTAATCGCTGGGCTTGAAAACAGTATAGAGGACAGCAGAGGATCTCTTGCTACAGAGATCAAGGGACTAAGGAACAGTCACGAGGAGCTGAAAAACGCTTTACACGAAATGCAAAACAAAATGGAAACGACGACGGCTCGGATTGAAGAGGCAGAGGAGAGAATAGGTGAACTAGAAGATAAAGTTATGGAAAAAGAGGAAGCTGAGAGAAAGAGAGATAAAAAAATCCAGGAGTATGAGGGGAAAATTAGAGAACTAAGTGATACACTAAAAAGAAATAATATACGCATAATTGGTATCCCAGAGGAGGAAGAGAGAGGGAAAGGTGCTGAAGGGGTACGTGAAGAAATTATAGCTGAGAACTTCCCTGAACTGGGGAAGGAAAAAGGCATTGAAATCCAAGAAGCACAGAGAACTCCCTTCAGACGTAACTTGAATCGATCTTCTGCACGACATATCATAGTGAAACTGGCAAAATACAAGGATAAAGAGAAAATTCTGAAAGCAGCAAGGGATAAACGTGCCCTCACATATAAAGGGAGACCTATAAGACTCGTGACTGATCTCTCTTTTGAAACTTGGCAGGCCAGAAAGGCTTGGCACGATATCTTCAGTGTGCTAAACAGAAAAAGTATGCAGCCGAGAATCCTTTATCCAGCAAGTCTGTCATTTAGACTAGAAGGAGAGATAAAGGTCTTCCCAAACAAACAAAAACTGAAGGAATTTGTCACCACGAAACCAGCCCTACAAGAGATCCTAAGGGGGATCCTGTGAGACAAAGTACCAGAGACATCACTACAAGCATAAAACATACAGACATCACAATGACTCTAAACCCGTATCTTTCTATAATAACACTGAATGTAAATGGATTAAATGCACCAACCAAAAGACATAGGCTATCAGAATGGATAAAAAAACAAGACCCATCTATTTGCTGTCTACAAGAGACTCATTTTAGACCTGAGGACACCTTTAGATTGAGAGTGAGGGGATGGAGAACTATTTATCATGCTACTGGAAGCCAAAAGAAAGCTGGAGTAGCCATACTTATATCAGACAAACTAGACTTTAAATTAAAGGCTGTAACAAGAGATGAAGAAGGGCATTATATAATAATTACAGGGTCTATCCATCAGGAAGAGCTAACAATTATAAATGTCTATGCGCTGAATACCGGAGCCCCCAATTATATAAAACAATTACTCACAAACATAAGCAACCTTATTGATAAGAATGTGGTAATTGCAGGGGACTTTAACACTCCACTTACAGAAATGGATAGATCATCTAGACACACGGTCAATAAAGAAACAAGGGCCCTGAATGATACATTGGATCAGATGGACTTGACAGATATATTTAGAACTTTGCATCCCAAAGCAACAGAATATACTTTCTTCTCGAGTGCACATGGAACATTCTCCAAGATAGATCATATACTGGGTCACAAAACAGCCCTTCATAAGTTCACAAGAATTGAAATTATACCATGAATACTTTCAGACCACAATGCTATGAAGCTTGAAATCAACCACAGGAAAAAGTCTGGAAAACCTCGAAAAGCATGGAGGTTAAAGAACACCTTACTAAAGAATGAGTGGGTCAACCAGGCAATTAGAGAAGAAATTAAAAAATATATGGAAACAAACGAAAATGAAAATACAACAATCCAAACGCTTTGGGACGCAGCGAAGGCAGTCCTGAGAGGAAAATACATTGCAATCCAGGCCTATCTCAAGAAACAAGAAAAATCCCAAATACAAAATCTAACCGCACACCTAAAGGAAATAGAAGCAGAACAGCAAAGGCAGCCTAAACCCAGCAGAAGAAGAGAAATCGTAAAGATCAGAGCAGAAATAAACAATATAGAATCTAAAAAACTGTAGAGCAGATCAACGAAACCAAGAGTTGTTTTTTTGAAAAAATAAACAAAATTGATAAACCTCTAGCCAGGCTTCTCAAAAAGAAAAGGGAGATGACCCAAATAGATAAAATCATGAATGAAAATGGGATTATTACAACCAATCCCTCAGAGATACAAACAATTATCAGAGAATAGTATGAAAAATTATATGCCAACAAATTGGACAACCTGGAAGAAATGGACAAATTCCTAAACACCCACACTCTTCCAAAACTCAATCAGGAGGAAATAGAAAGCTTGAACAGACCCATAACCAGTGAAGAAATTGAATCGGTTATCAAAAATCTCACAACAAATAAGAGTCCAGGACCAGATGGCTTCCCAGGGGAGTTCTACCAGACGTTTAAAGCAGAGATAATACCTATCCTTCTCAAGCTATTCCAAGAAATAGAAAGGGAAGGAAAACTTCCAGACTCATTCTATGAAGCCAGTATTACTATGATTCCTAAACCAGACAGAGACCCAGTAAAAAAAGAGAACTACAGGCCAATATCCCTGATGAATATGGATGCAAAAATTCTCAATAAGATACTAGCAAATCGAATTCAACAGCATATAAAAAGAATTATTCACCATGATCAAGTGGGATTCATTCCTGGGATGCAGGGCTGGTTCAACATTCGCAAATCAATCAACGTGATACATCACATTAATAAAAAAAAAAGAGAAGAACCATATGATCCTGTCAATCGATGCAGAAAAGGCCTTTGACAAAATCCAGCACCCTTTCTTAATAAAAACCCTCGAGAAAGTCGGGATAGAAGGAACATACTTAAACATCATAAAAGCCATTTATGAAAAGCCCACAGCTAACATCATCCTCAACGGGGAAAAACTGAGAGCTTTTTCCCTGAGATCAGGAACGCGACAGGGATGCCCACTCTCACCGCTGTTGTTTAATATAGTGCTGGAAGTTCTAGCATCAGCAATCAGACAACAAAAGGAAATCAAAGGCATCAAAAGTGGCAAAGATGAAGTCAAGCTTTCGCTTTTTGCAGATGACATGATATTATACATGGAAAATCCGATAGACTCCACCAAAATCTGCTAGAACTGATACATGAATTCAGCAAAGTTGCAGGATACAAAATCAATGTACAGAAATCAGTTGCATTCTTATACACTAACAATGAAGCAACAGAAAGACAAATGAAGAAACTGATCCCATTCACAATTGCACCAAGAAGCATAAAATACCTAGGAATAAATCTAACCAAAGATGTAAAAGATCTGTATGCTGAAAACTATAGAAAGCTTATGCAGGTAATTGAAGAAGATATAAAGAAATGGAAAGACATTCCCTGCTCATGGATTGGAAGAATAAATATTGTCAAAATGTCAATACTACCCAAAGCTATCTACACATTCAATGCAATCCCAATCAAAATTGCACCAGCATTCTTCTCGAAACTAGAACAAGCAATCCTAAAATTCATATGGAACCACAAAAGGCCCCGAATAGCCAAAGTAATTTTGAAGAAGACCAAAGCAGGAGGCATCCCAATCCCAGACTTTAGCCTCTAATACAAAGCGGTCATCATCAAGACAGCATGGTATTGGCACAAAAACAGACACATAGACCAATGGAATAGAATAGAAACCCCAGAACTAGACCCACAAACGTATGGCCAACTCATCTTTGACAAAGCAGGAAAGAACATCCAATGGAAAAAAGACAGTCTCTTTAACGAATGGTGCTGGGAGAACTGGACAGCAACATGCAGAAGGTTGAAACTAGTCCACTTTCTCACACCATTCACAAAAATAAACTCAAAATGGATAAAGGACCTGAATATGAGACAGGAAACCATCAAAACCCTAGAGGAGAAAGCAGGAAAAGACCTCCCTGACCTCAGCCATAGCAATCTCTTACTCGACACATCCCCAAAGGCAAGGGAATTAAAAGCAAAAATGAATTACTGGGACCTTATGAAGATAAAAAGCTTCTGCACAGCAAAGGAAACAACCAACAAAACTAAAAGGCAGCCAACGGAATGGGAAAAGATATTTGCAAATGACATATCGGACAAAGGGCTAGTATCCAAAATCTATAAAGAGCTCACCAAACTTCACACCCGAAACACAAATAACCCAGTGAAGAAATGGGCAGAAAACATGAATAGACACTTCTCTAAAGAAGACATCCGGATGGCCAACAGGCACATGAAAAGATGTTCAACGTCGCTCCTTATCAGGGAAATACAAATCAAAACCACACTCAGATATCACCTCACGCCAGTCAGAGTAGCCAAAATGAACAAATCAGG
The DNA here is from genome assembly GCF_018350195.1 of Panthera tigris. Lineage (NCBI taxonomy): Eukaryota > Metazoa > Chordata > Mammalia > Carnivora > Felidae > Panthera > Panthera tigris. The sequence goes on from NC_056670.1 coordinate 27,113,324, forward strand.
AGACTATAGATGCTGGAGAGGATGTGGAGAAACGGGAACCCTCTTGCACTGTTGGTGGGAATGCAAATTGGTGCAGCCGCTCTGGAAAGCAGTGTGGAGGTTCCTCAGAAAATTAAAAACAGACCTATCCTATGACCCAGCAATAGCACTGCTAGGAATTTATCCAAGGGATACAGGAGTACTGATGCATAGGGGCACTTGTACCCCAATGTTTATAGCAGCAGTCTCAACAATAGCCAAATTATGGAAAGAGCCTAAATGTCCATCAACTGATGAATGGATAAAGAAATTGTGGTTTATATACATAATGGAATACTACGTGGCAATGAGAAAGAATGAAATATGGCCTTTTGTAGCAACGTGGATGGAACTGGAGAGTGTGATGCTAAGTGAAATAAGCCATACAGAGAAAGACATATACTATATGGTTTCACTCTTATGTGGATCCTGAGAAACTTAACAGAAACCCATGGGGGAGGGGAAGGAAAAAAAAAAAAGAGGTTAGAGTGGGAGAGAGCCAAAGCATAAGAGACTGTTAAAAACTGAGAACAAACTGAGGATTGATGGGGGGTGGGAGGGAGGGGAGGGTGGGTGATGGGTATTGAGGAAGGCACCTTTTGGGATGAGCACTGGGTGTTGTATGGAAACCAATTTGACAATAAATTTCATATACTGAAAAAAAATTAAAAAAAATAAAAAATATATATTTATTGGGGCGTCTGGGTGGCTTAGTTGAGTATATATAGAGTTCTACCAGTATTTTGCCAAGGTAGAGGTGACAAGATAAATAAGTAATTTTCTTTGCTTTATAAGAATGCACAGTGTAATGACAGAAATAAGCAAGTAAACAAATAACTATAAGGAATATAGGATGAGTGTCATAATGTACATGTAAGAATGACTAGACTATTCCCTTTTCCTACAATGCACTTCCTGTTTCTATGTCTGTAAATCATTGCATTATATACCATGGATTGTTCTGTTGAGATCGGATTGATCATAGTGAGTATGTCTGAGTTCTTGTGGAAGTATTTTTTCAAAGTTCACACTGTATTTACAAGTTTCTTGGTAATTGTGAAAGTAGGGGTAGAATAATTTTCCTATCAAAAAGACAAGTGTACATTCAGCATTCTCTAATGTCTCCAATTATGAGAGTTTGTAGACAAGTAATTGACAAATTGTGGGAGTCATTACTGGAGTGATAACTGCATAATAAATGAAGGACTTTTCAAAATTTCTTATGTCACATAATCAACTTATAAGTATTATTTTATTAGGTGGCTTATTTATTGTTTACACCTTTTGTTTTCTTTGCACATTTTGTTTTTAGTTGCATCTTTCATGACTTACAAAATATAGTTCATGTCCTTTTTGTATGGACATCTCAATTCATCCTAGATTCAATTTAGGAAAAAAGAGGCATGAAAATTTTAAAACTTCCTATTTAAATTTTTTTACAAAATTAGTTCTTTTATTTTCTTAATTCTTTGCTCAAGAACACTTTTTTTTTTATCCCATACAGAAACTTCCAAGGTGAAAATTGGCACAAATAGCAATCATATGTTCAGCAATTACAATGATTGCATGGGACCAATGCAATCTATCTACAAGGTATTGTAGTTAAACGTTTGCCAAGATTCAAACATAATGAAAGACGATAGCACATAGAACATCCATATAATAAGGATCACAGTAGGGGAAGCTGTGGAGGTACTACAATGAGGCCGATGATAATAAAATCAGGAAGAAAGGTAACATGACAGCAAAAACTGCTGATAGTAATAAGAGGTAGGCTGTTAAAAAGATTCATAAAAATGTGAAACAAAACATGGTGTACTTTTTTATACTAAGGCTAAATAAAAAGGAGAGAAATATAATATTTGTTCAAGATCTTAAAGGTATAAAATATATATATTTTTATATATATTTATATTTATATTTTATTTTATATATAAGGTATTTTATAGATATATATTTTTCCCCCCAAATGCAAAGACCCTGTTTGGCCTACAGAGTTATTCTCCTTCTAGTTCCAAACCTCCATTGTCAGACCATCTAATCAAACCATCTTGAACAAATTCAGTGTTATTATCTCAGTAACCTTGCCTGGAAGGCCATTCCTTGCATTTAAGCATCTCTGCATGAAAAACAGATTCACAACATCTGGTCTGATTTCGTTTTCCTTTAATTTTCATTTTGTTGCTTTTCCATTTTATTTCCTTTTCCAATCATGTTTGTTGAGCTGCAAATAGTAATTTTCACTCATATCCGTGATCTTTATTTCATTGTCTATTTTTAGGGTTAGTGGTTTTCCTTGTTGCTTCAGGTTAGCCATAAAATAATAATTTGAGGGACTATAATTACCTTTGCTCTCTTCATACAATTTTGGAAAGTTAGCATAAGCTTTATCTTCTTACAGCATTACACACATCAATAAAACACCTGAGTTAAAACTGGCCGTGAATATTTTCTCAGTGCTATGTATCTACAGGTTCTGACTTTTTTTCTTTCTTGCATCTGGTTGACTTTTGTATCATCTGCTTTTGTGAGTTTTCAACATTTTGAAAAAAGAAATTGATCATTTATAATGATATTATTTTAATGCAAAAAACCACAGGAGGTATAAAATATTATAACTCAAGGGGCGCCTGGGTGGCTCAGTCGGTTAAGCGTCCGACTTCGGCTCAGGTCATGATCTCGCGGCTCGTGAGTTCAAGCCCCGCGTCGGGCTCTGTGCTGACAGCTCAGAGCCTGGAGCCTGTTTCAGATTCTGTGTCTCCCTCTCTCTCTCTGACCCTCCCCCATTCATGCTCTGTCTCTCTGTCTCAAAAATAAACGTTAAAAAAATTTTTAAAAAAATATTATAACTCAAATGATAAACACAAAGCTTAATTTGACAATCAAGAGTAAGCACCTTCCAAACATACAGCACCTTACATTCCAATATAATTTTGGCATGGGGTACATGTGTGAAAAAGTGGGGTTGTCACATAATATTATAAAATGACGTTAAGGAATTAAATAAGAACTGGACAATTTTTCTAATACGTAATCTTCACATCAAAACTTAGACATAAAATTCTCAAAATGTCATCTGTTATCCAGGAATATCATGACAAAATGTAGAATTTCTTTGTTCATTATAGGTCTGTATACCACAGACCTATGCCATCATCTGAAGAAAAGTATTGTATGAGCCCTAATATTATCACACTTTCAATGAATTAAGTTATATATGTTGAATTTACTCTGTGCTTTAGTGATGCTGCTTTATTCATAATTGACTTAATGATTGATACTTTTAGTCCTGCAAGAGTTAATTTTCATAAGATCTTATTTATATAATTTGCTGCGCATTACTAAGAAAGACCACATTTTTCCTGATATTGATAATGTCACTTCTCTGCCTCGGCCAACCTAGGCTTATACCATTTATTTATAAATTGTTTGTCAAGGGATGCCTGGGTGGCTCAGTCAGTTAAGTGTCTGGCTGCAGGGATCCTGCTTCCCATCCTGTGTCTCCCTTTCTCTCTGCCCCTCCCCTGCTCACACTCTGTGTTTCTATCTCTCTCTCAAAAATAAAACATTAAAAAAATTTATAAATTGTTTATGTCAAAATTATCTCTTTATTAAAACAGCAAACTTTAATGAATGCCCAAATATGACAATAATTTACAACAGCTCTAAAAACAAGTGAGATCCTGGGGCATCTGTGTGGCTCGGTCAGTTATCATCCAACTACTGCTCAGGTCATGATCTTGCAGTTCATGAATTTGAGCCCCACATTGGGCTCTGTGCTGACAGCTCAGAGCCTGGAGCCTGCTTTGTAGTCTGTGTCTCCCTGTCTCTCCGCTCCTCCCTCATTCATGCTATGTCTCTGTCTCTCAAAAATAAATAAAATTTAAATGAAACCATATATATATATATATATATAGCTTATTAGGTTTAAAGCTTATTAGGTTTAATAATAAGGGTAAAATATCTTCACAAGGAAAATATGAGAAATAGAAAAGGATAATACAAATAAACAAGTTTCAACAGAATTATTATTACTATCCTACAGATTTGTCTGTGTTTGTTTTCTGGGAACTCAAAGAAAAAGAAAAAATAAAATCTGTTAGCGACCTTTATTATTTCTTCTTCATGTAACTTACATACTCCGCTTACAAAACTTTTTTTGCCTCAGTGCCTCAATCTTGCAGGTTGTGCCTGTGTGTGTGTGGGGGGGGGGGGGGGAACGTGTGTGTGTGTGTGTGTGTGTGTGTGTGTGTGTGTGTGCATTGTGAAGTCTACTTCCAACTCTGTCCCATGTTCACTCTTGTAACTACATGCCATTGACTCTACAGGAATCTGGGTACAAAATCTAAAAATCTCTGGAAGTTTTATCTCTATTTTCCCAAATTTAATAAAGACTACTTTCATTAAGGAATCTCATTCTCAGGGCATCTGGGTGGTTCAGTTGGTTAAGCAACCAAAGCTTGATTTCGGCTCAGGTTTCACAGTTCATGAGATTGAGCCCCACATTGGGCTCCATGCTGAGCACGGAGCCTGTTTGGGATTTTCTCTCTCTCTCTCTCTCTCTCTCTCTCTCTCTCTCTGCTCCTCCCCCACTCTCTCTCTCTCTTTCTCAAAATAAATAAACTTAAAAAAATAAATAAATCTCATTCTCTCTGCCTTTTGAGTTGACTCATTTCACTGATCCAACTCTTTTGATACTTTTTATTTTATTGCTGATTTGCCATGCTTATTTCCTCTTCTAATATCTTTGTATAAACTCAGCACATTGTTGACTTCCCTGAGGATGAACATTTCTCACTAAAGCAATTGGCAGTGCCATATGGAAATTGGGTGTGCCAGACATGGAAACAAAACTGCCACCAACTGTCTGAGAACTTCCGGGAGTGTTCTACATCAGATCAGGGACTACCCTTATTCTGAAGAGACCAAAGCTACGTCAGCAATCAAGCAGCAAGAGGACACAGAGAGGCATGAAAGCACAGAAAATTTATGCAGCCTGATTGTCAGAGTCCTAGATTATAATTTTGGCTCTGTTACTTACTAGTTCTGTAAACTTGGAAAAGGTAAATATCCCTAAACCTTAATTTCATCATTGATAAAATGGAGTAATAATATTAACAGTCTCTGAGACTGTAGTAAGGATTATATAAAAATATAAATAAAAAGCGCAATATCTGGCATCTAGTAAGCAGCAAATATCTTTATTGTTTGTATTTTTATTCTACTTTTGCAAGTCTGTCCCATTCCTAAATTATTTTTCCTTTCTTTTTTCTAGTGGTAAATAGAATAGCTCAACCTACCTATTTTCACTTACCTATTTTTTTATTGCCAGCAAAACTTGTTCTTAATATTATCTTTTTAAATTTATGTTTTTAATAAAACTTGCATACATTTAAGGTATACGACATGACAATTTGATATGTGTATTTGCAGTGAAATGATTACTACACTCAAGCTAAGGAACATATCATCTACTCACGTAGTTGCCCTTATTTGTGTGTGATGAGACCACCCCAAATCTACTCCCTTAGCATCTTTCCAATGTTCAGTGGAGTACAATTCAGTACATGCTTGCAAATTAGATGTCTAGATTTATTTATTTAACATAACTGCAACTTTGTACCCTTTGACAACATCTCCCTATGCCCATCTCACCAACCTTTGGTAACCACTGTTGTTCTCCTCTTTGCTGCTTAGTTCAACCTTTTTTTGTTTTTGTTTTTGTTTTTGTTTTTTTAGATTCCACATATAAGTGATACTATGCAGCATTTGTTGTTCCCTTTCTGGCTTATTTCACTTTGTATTATATCCTCCAGATTCATCCATGTTGTTACAAATGGCAGGATTTCCTTCTTTCTCATGGCTAAATAATAATTATGTATCTATATCTATATCTATATCTATATCTATATCTATAATGTATATTATTATTATATATGTTTATTATATATGTATATCACATTTTCTTTGTCCATTCATCTATTGAGAAGTTGTGTTGTTTCCATATCTTGGCTATTGTGAGTGAATAGTACTGCAATGAACAAGGGAGTGCAGTTATCTCTTAAAAATCTTGATTTCATCTCCTTTGGAAATATATCCAGAAGTGAGACTGTTGGATCATGTGGCAGTTCTATTTCTAATTTTTTAAGGAATCCCCACACTGTTTTCTATAATGGTTGTACCAATTTATATTCTGGTCAACAGTGTACTAGGATTCCATTTTTCTCCACATCCTTGCCCACACTAGTTATCTTTTGTCTTTTTGATGACAGTCATTCTAACAGATGTGAGGTAATATTTCACTGTGGTTTTGATTTGCATTTCCCTGATGATTAGTGATGTTGACTACCTTTTCATAGACATGTTGGCCATTTGTATGTCTTCTTTTGAAAAATGTCTACTCAGGTCCTTTGCCATTTAAAAAATCTGGGTTTTATTTATTTATTTATTTATTTATTTATTTTTTGTTTTTGCTGTTCAGTTGTTTGTATTCTTTAAATATTTTGAATGTTAATCCTTTCTTTTATCAAATGTAGGTTTTCAAATATTTTTACCATTCCATATGTTGTCTTTTCACTCTGTCGATTGTTTCCTTTGCTGTGAAGATTTTTAGTTTAATGAAATCCCATGTCTATTTTTGCTTTTACTGCCTGTGATTTGGGGGTCATATCCAAAAATTATTGCCCAGACCAATGTCAAAAAGCTTTTTTCCTTATCATAAGCCACTTGTTTATTGATTCAAGTAGTGAGAATAAAACACATAAAAGAGGCAATTATCCATATGCAAAGTATTAGTTTACGCAGTTTGTAAGTATATTTAAAGAGGTAATTTAAAACACTTCTAAATAAAAGAGTAATTGATTTCATCTCACACAAGTGAGAAGTAGCTCAGATGAAATTCATCTGGTAAATATAATGGCTTTTATTATTTCATTCTATGTATTTAATGTTACTGATAATTCAGGGAACATAAAAAGATAATCACCAATCTAACAGATGTATAATATTAAAGAGACTGTACCAAATTTAATTTTTTTGCCTTTTGGATAATCAAAACTATTGGTTAGATGCATAAAGTTTATCAATGCTCTGACTTTTCATATCTCTCTTTACCTGTTTATTTCCCTACTAGACTATAAGTTCCTTGAGGGAAAAGTATTTCTCATTTATTGAATCTTCAGACAAAGGACAGTGTCAAGAATATAATAAGCACTCAATAAAAGTTGTTAAATTGAAAAAAACACTGTACATTTGCCTTTTTTCTTACATTTTATTTATTCTTACATTAACTATTTATAAAGTATACTAAGATCATTCACTGTTAATGTATCAACAATTGACAGAGACCTGAAATATTACTTATAAGATCGGTACTGTATAATCTTTTTCATTTGCATCCTCAGACCATTATGTGTTCGGTTTTATTACGTGCTGGATGCTGTGTTAATTTCAAGGTAAACAGTAATAATATTTGTAAAAGTCTTGGCTGTTTTGAGAGAAAAAGATTTAAATTAAAAGATACTAAATTAAATAACATAAAAGTAACAGCCTATTGTCAAATATTAAGAATACATTTACATAAAGTAGTTAGAGAAGACACTTAATATCCCAAACAATAGCTAAAATATCTCAAAAAGGGGAATGGATAGTGAAAAGAGGAAGCAAGTATGATGATATAAACATCTCCTGCCTTTTCATCATCTAATGACACGCAGAAGCATTAAGCAACTGCCTACAGGACCCTGTTTCAATGGCATGACCAATCTGGGTTTAATATTATTATAATAGACAATGAGGTTGTTTATACAAATTTCAATGAATTCATGGGAATGAAAAACATTTTGAGGTGAAATAATGTTGATTTCACTCTGCCACATAGCTCTCACTTAGACCTATCAAACTCTAATAGAGTATTCAACATGAAAACCTAGGGTTGTGGTGTTATATTAGGTTATTTGCATTAAATGATTCACTTGATGTTTGGTACATAATATAAGCTCAATAAATTATAGCGTTATTTCAAAAAAGAAATTATTTAAGAGGAAACATCTAAGGGGATACGCTCTAAATGATTTTTAATTAATTTTAAATAGTTTGTCTAATTTCAAGTGTTTACTACTTTTCTTTTCCTCTCCTATAGGAGGTGATGATGTGTCTCCAGCTGTGAGGAATGTCTCTGAACTAGTTATATTGACACTCACTATTGCTTTTTACAACAGTTTATTTCTAAAGTTCTTTTGTCTATGTATAGAGTGACACAGTAATGACTATACATTTTCCCAGCCCCAAACCACATAAATACTCTGCAACATTTTCTCTGGAGCCACTACCTTTTTCTGTATAGCACTATTATCTGCATTTGCTATTATTTTACTACACTTCACATTTGAGCAGTACATTGTAATGTCCTGGACTCAGATGCCCTGTGTTTCTGTACACAGTTGTGCTTTCATAGCAAGATGTCTCTTAAAACAGACTTCAGATTAAACCTCTTGTCTTTCTAATTTGCTCCAATTCTACTCTCTTGATCAGATTATCAGTGAATGGATTTTTATACCTCTTGCTGCAAGCCATACTAACCACCATGGCTGTGTTGGTCACATATTAGAAGTATCTAAAAGTCTTGTCAGACTGACTTGTCTGCTTAATTAGATATTTTAACCCTTTAGTTTTTTTTATGCACAGTGGAATGAGATATTTATCCAACATTATTGTTTGCGAAGGCAAAAAGAAAAAAAATAGATTTCTCTGCCATCAGCAATATCATCCCTCCATGATGAACAGGAAGAAAATACTATTAATTGCAGATGATCTGAATAGGAAAGAGGTTGAGAACATATGGGAATCATTTTAAGGAATGTTTTCCAACTACATGCATCCTCTTGACTTCCAAAAGAGGACTGTCTTCCTTTCTGAGGATTGCCATTTAGAATAGACAGAAGTCATAATCCATTGGTGTGATGGAAAAGTAATGATTGAGACCCTTTACTTTTTTACTTTTTTTCACTTTTAGACACTCTACTTCATCACCACCAAGAAAGGGAATGGAACACAAAATACTGTTGGACTTTTATTTCCATCAAAGGCTTTTCTTTCTGTCCACTATTTATGTTATACATATGTATAACACATTAACAAAATGAATGATAAAAATCATATGATCATCTCAAAAGATGCAAAAAAGGATTTGAGAAAATTCAGCATCCATTTATGATAAAAACTCTCAGCAATGAAAGTTTAAAGAGAATGAAACAACATAATAAAGGCTATACATGACAAGCCCATAGCTAACATCATACTCAATGATGAAAAGCCAAAAGCTTTTCCTCTAAGATCAGGAACAGACAGGGATACCCATTCTTGACATTTTCATTCAACATAGTATTGGGAGTCCTCACTGGAGCAACTAGGCAAGAAAATAAATAAAAGAAACCTAAGTAGGAAATGGGGAAGTAAAGCTGTCACTATTTGTGAACATGATTTTGTATATAGAAATTCCTAAAAAGAGGTGCCTGGGTAGCTCAGTTGGTTAAGCGTCTGACTTGACTTCGACTCAGGTCATGATTTCATAGTTTGTGAGTTTGAGCCCCAGGCAGACTCTGCACTGACAGTGTGAAGACTGCTTGGGATCCTCTCTCTCTCCCTCTCCCTCTGCCCCTCTCCCACTGTTGAGCACTCTCTCAAAATAAACAAACTTAAAAAAAAGAAATCCCTAAAAATTAAGCCAAAAAACTGTCAGAATTTACAAATGAATAATATTGCAAGATAAAAAATCAATATGCAAAAGTATGTTGCATTTTTATATATTAACAACAAACTATCAGAAAGAGGAATTAAAAAATCCCATTGTAATTTATTGCATCAAAAAATAATAAAGTAACTCGGAATAGCCTTAACCAAGGAGGTGAAAGACCTGTATGCTGAAAACTATGAGCTATGATGAAAGAAACTGAAGATGACACAAATAAATGGAAAGATATCCATCCTGTGCTCATGGGATGGAAAAATTAATATTGTTAAGATGTTCATATGACACAAAACAATCTACAGATTCAACGCAGTCCCTATCAAAACACCAATGATATTCTCCATGGAAGTAGAACAAATAATCCTAAAATTTGTACAGAACCTCAGAAGATCCCAAATAGCCAAAACAAATCTTACAAAAGAACAAAACTGGAGGCATTGTTCCCCCTGATTGCAAGCTATATTACAAACCTACAGTAATCAAAACAGTATAGGATTGGCAAAAAATAGATACGGACAGATAATAGAACAGAATAGAGAACTCAGAAATAAACTCGTGGCAATCAGAAAGAATGAAATATGGCCTTTTGTAGCAACGTGGATGGAACTGGAGAGTGTTATGCTAAGTGAAATAAGTCATACAGAGAAAGAGAGATACCATATGTTTTCATGGATCCTGAGAAACTTACCAGAAGACCATGGGGAGGGGAAGGAAAAAAAAAGGTTAGAGTGGGAGGGAGCCAAAACATAAGGGACTCTTAAAAACTAGAACAAACTGAGGGTTGATGTGGGGTGGAAGCGGGGGAAGGTGGGTGATGGGTATTGAGGAGGGCACCTGTTAGGATGAGCACTGGGTGTTGTATGAAAACCAATTTGACAATAAATTTCATATTAAATAAATAAATATTAAATATGAAAAAAAGAAACTCATGCATATCTGGTTAGTTGTTTCTAAATGTTTATTTATATTGAGAGTGTGTGTGTAAGTCATGGAATTACAGAGAGAGAGAGAGAGAGAGAGAGAGAGAGAGAGAATCCCAAGCAGGCTCATGCTGTCTGTACTACAGAGCCCAATGTGGGGTTCAAACCCATGAACCAAGAGATCATGAACTGAGCTGAAATCAATATTCAAACATCTAACTGACTGAGGGTGCACCACCCAGGTGCCCCGCTGGTCAATTAATTTATGACAAAGGAGCCAAAAATAAACAATCAAGAATAGGCAGTCTCTTCAATAAATGGTGGTGAGAAAACTGGAGAGCAAGAGAATGAAATGGGACCACTATCTCACCATGCAAAAAATTAATTCAAAATGGATTGAGGACCAAAAATCTGAGAATAAAACAGGTGTTAAGCTCCTTGACATAGCTGTTGGCAACACTTTTTGTTTCTGACTCCAAAGGTAATGGCAACAAAAGCAAAGATAAACAAATGAGATTATATCAAACTAAAAAGCCTCTGCACAGTGAAGAAAGCCATTTACAAATAAAAAGACAACACAGTGAATAGAAGATATTTGCATATCATCTATCCAATAAGGGGTTAATATTCAAAGTGTGTAAAGAATTCATACAATTCAATAACAAATGAACAATCCCATTAAAAAATAGGAAGACAATCTGAATGGACATTTTTCCAAAGAAAACATACAGATGGACAATAGGCATATGAAAAGGTGCTCAACATCACTAATTATCTGGGAAATGCAAATCATAACCACATGGAGATAATTATCTCACACCTGTCAGAATGGCTATTATCAAAAAGACAAGAAATAACAAGTATTGACCAATATGTGGAGGAAAGGGAACACTTGCACACTGTTGGTGGGGATATAAACTGGTGCAAGCACCATGGAAAACAGAATGGATGTCTGCCAAAAACACTAAAAATAGAACTACCATATGATCCAGCAATTCTACTTCTGGGTGTTCTTTCAAAGAAAATGAAAACATTAATTTGAAAATTATTATGCACCCAATTCAAGTACAGCATTATTCATAATAGGCAAGATATGGAAACAACCTAAGTATCCATCAGTAGATGAACATATAAAGAAGATGTAAGAAATATTTTTGTACACGCACACACACACACACACACACACACACACTAAAATACTACTCAGCCAAAAGAAAAAAAAATGACGTCTTGCCATTTGCAATAACAAGAATGGACTTAAGGATATTATACTAAGTGCAGTAAGTCAGAAAAACACCAGGTGTTGTCACTCATATGTGAAATCTAAAAAGGAAAACAATAAACAAACAAAACAAAACACAACAGAATAGATTCCGAGAACAGATTGGTGTTGCCAGAAGCGAGAGAGGTTGTGCAGTAACCGAAATGTGTGAAAGGGGTCAAGAGGTGCAAACTTCCAGTTATAAAATAAGTCTTGCGATTAACTTATAGCATGTTGACTTCAGTCAATATTGTATTTCATATTATGTAACTTCATATCGTAATGGGTGAAACTACATTTATTGTGGTGATTATTTTACAGTCTATACAAATATCAAATCATTATGTTGTACACCTGAAACTTATATAATGTTTTATTTCAATTATACCTCAATTTAAAAACAGAACTTTTGCTCTAAGCCTCTTCATGCTGCTACTCTAGTAGAATTATGTCATAATGAATAATGATATGCATAAGTTTTCTATGATTATTTGGTGAAATAATCATACATCTTTCTCACAGCAAAAATAGATTGTGTTGGTATGTTTCAATTTCTTAAGGTTTAGAAGCTTTCTGTACAAAATTTTCTTTCAGAAGATTTTATTTATCTTGAACTTAAATTGCTGTTTTATTAAACAACTATGAATTTACTCTTTGGAGGGCCCCTGCGATAGTAGTAAATGCATATCATCTGACTTTCCAAAAATATCAAACACCAGCTAACAGATTTATATGATAGTTGGAAAATACCCAAGTACTTTCAGTAGAATGCTCTTAAAAGCACATTGTATGCTAATCATATAGGGAATTTAAACAACTGTGCTTAAAAGAGAGAAAACAGGAAAGGAAGATTTAAGTCAATTCATCATTTTTATTACGTACTCTCAATTCTACCCAGACCATATCTAAAAAATGTTTTTCAGTGGCACTTATTACTTCACCACTCACTTTTAAAGCTGCCTATGCACATATCAAATGGACAGACTTACTTATGTACAATATCACGTGCTGTAGGCAGAATACTTAGCATTGATAATAAGAAGAATAAAGAAACTCTTTGAATAATGCTTTTTAGATCACTCCTAACATTTGAATGTTCCTTTTCTCTTTTAACTTTTTTTTTTTTTTTTTTTTTAACGTTTTTTATTTATTTTTGGGACAGAGAGAGACAGAGCATGAACAGGGGAGGGGCAGAGAGAGAGGGAGACACAGAATCGGAAACAGGCTCCAGGCTCCAAGCCATCAGCCCAGAGCCTGACGCGGGGCTCGAACTCACGGACCGCGAGATCGTGACCTGGCTGAAGTCGGCCGCTTAACCGACTGCGCCACCCAGGCGCCCCTCTCTTTTAACTTTTTAATTAGCTGTGGCTTTGATATGAGGCACACGTGTATTTGAAGCTAAAGGACCACTCTGACAACTTCAACTTATTCAGAAATATTTTCATTCATTATTTGCAGTTCCATTCCAACACTTTCAAATTACTCTTCAAATCTCCATTTGGTACATATTTCTCATTTTACGAATGGTAACCTTTTTTTTCTCCCTCAAATATAAAATTATAGTTCATTCAAACACTTCTTTCTCTTAATAAAGCATATGTCATCTTTCGATCATAAAATAGAAGCTCTTCCATGCACAGCAGAGAAGGGACCTACATCATTCTCACTGGCACAAAGGATCAGGGAAAAACTATAAATGGGGGGGTGGGCAAAGATTCTCTTCAGTGTCCTTTATAAAACTTCACTTCCTAATATCTCTTCTTCCAAACTCCAAATTTTCATTGTTCTTAAGCTAGCCAAAGTATACTACCTAGACTTGCCATAAAGATCGTTTTGATTTATAAATATCCCTCCCACCCCACATTTATTCTTTCAATAATGCACTTACTCTTTAGTAAAAATAACCTTGGCAATCAACGTTTGGATTAAAGAAATTCAAACTAAAATGTCAATGACTGCAATTCAATGTCTAATGAGTACATTAAACATTTTAAAAGAACAGCGTAGTGACCTAGCTGAAAATGAATGTATAATTCACAGGTTGGATGGAGCAGGGAGATATTTTTCAATCAGAGTTCTCATTGCTACTCTTTATCTATATGAGCAGATCACAAGTACATGTATCTCACACACTCAACACATCAGAAGAATAAGCACTGCCAATGGACTCTTGACTCAAAGTGGAAATAGAATGTACAACATAACCTCAACCTGTACTAGCATGTCTCTTTTGCAAATGGGCACATTATTCCAAAACAAAATTACAGAATTTCTGGAGTTATCGCATCAACCTAAGTAATGATGGTATCAAATCTACTTCGATTGACATTTTTCTGGGTGTTCTACGTGTCTCTTATGTACCAAATAGTTAACTTGTTTCCAGAAACATGGCTAACGTGGGAAAATCCCTAGGAAATGGGAAATCCCTAGGAAAGTTCAAATAATGAGAAAAGGCCAAGGGAAGTTTTCTGGATTTGAGAATTCATGTTGCCTGAATTTTTCTTTGTGTTACTGGCTGACCTAATATGCTCCCTGAACTCTCATCTCACCTGACTTCAATCTAAATTCTGCACAGAATTTCCTACATACCACAAGGAATTTACAAAAGGGCCACGAATGAACTTGGGTTTCTTCTAGATTCTGTAGTTCCAGTTGGGAAAACAGAAGACATACTGGCATTTATAGCAGTTTATATAAATAGTATATAAACATAGTATAACTAAACACACTAGTGCAGTGTGATAGACATAAAATACATTATCAAGTTTCATTTTGTGATACTTGACTTGAGAACACTTTGGGAAATCCAGAACTCAAAAAACAACTTGATAGCACTGAGACCATAATCATACAATAGATTAGTCTTCCAGCAGGATCCACTGAAGAGACATTTGGCTTATGTAAAAACCGGAAAAACAGGAGTGAAGATTGATAGTTTTTTAATTAAAATTAACACTGTAATAGCATCATACTCTAAAATTTTAAAATTCAACATTTAAAACTAAGAGCCTGATAATCAGCTTATACAAAATTTTAATCAGAAACCTTCTCTTTTCTTTATCCTCTTCCAAGTAAGCCCTTTTAGAGCACCTCTGATAATGTCAGTTCTGCCCTTGGAAACTTCAATACTCATGAAGCACTGAGTACCCCAGGTCTTCCCCACTTTTCCCTCCTATCACCCATATTTTCCACACCTTTAGTGGCCTGAATTGCTTTCTGCTATTGTGACTAAGTAATCTGTGCTAAAAACAGGCAATGAGCATATAGATAAATACATTTGTATTTTTAAGAAGACTTTCTAAAGGGAATGTCTATTCCCTGTAGCAGTAAGACTATTAAAGAAAGGTTTATAGCAAGTAACTATGTTTAAAATGACTCTCCCTAAAGAGTCAGATCAAAAGAAATAAAAAATATCAGCCTTGATCTTGGGAAAAACCTTGGTGAAAATAATGGCAGAGGCAAGATCCCCTATTTGCCTGTTCTTCACAGAATATTTTTGTTCTGCAGATAGAACTACTCTGCTCTATTGAGCACTTAACAATGCACCTTAGGGGACTACCTACACCTAGCTCCAGAAAAACTTAGGAAGCCTTTGTTCAGTTAACTTTGCAAGCCAGTACGAAGTCAAGAGTATGCTAGCTCCTCTCTGATGCTAGACCCAAGTACTGGCAAACAAGATTTCTGCATCTTGGCCCCATGCCTTTATCTTATATAGTTGCTCCACCAGAATGGGATTCTCTACCTCTGATCTTTAGTCCTTGCGCTGGGACCATCCTAAGTATTGCTAGTTTGCCTCTACTTCATACTTGTGCCTTGGTACTCTGTCACTAGGTTTCCCCTGCCTTCTAGAATAATCACTTATAATCACTGTCAGGACATTCTTGTCACAGATCATCTGCCCATATTTACATGTTGTGCCTATCTCTGTCATCAGCAGATTCTAGGCTGCATCTGCCAGAGTGGAAAATGCACTTGCCCCTGGAAAATGCACTGTTTCTAAGATCCCTTCTCATTTGGTGTCGGCCTTAAAATGTCTGTTTCCCAAGGCTTACTCTGCCAGTAAAATGTTAAGAGTAGCTGGACTCCTAAAGACAACTGAGCCTTCTTATTATTATATAAGTAAGAATATAGAGGTCTGACAGGTAAGGTGAATAACCTGAGATGGTATGGGTTGTAACTGGTAGAGCTATTAGAATCCCAGTCCCATGACTCCTAAAATTTGGGCTCCTTTCACTACTCAATTTAGGCTGATTAAAGACAGCCAGATGCCAGACCATCTTCCATTAAGATCATGCAAGGCGGTGAAAAGAAACAACATGTTGACTTCTCTGATTTTGGAGTGAAAAGAAGTACTGATTTAGTTTTCCTAACTTATAGGATACATAACCCTAAGCAAATATTTAGCTTCCCTCAGCTTCTATTTACCTCCTGTCGATTTGCAAATAATGTCATATTTGTAAATTATGTTTGAAAATCTAAAAAGATGTGTTGATATGCCTGAAATTTTTTGTTTGGCATAAAGTAGGCCTTCAGTAAGCCTTTCCTACATCTTTTTTTTTAATTATTTTTTAACATTTATTCATTTTTGAGAGACAGAGCACAAGTGGGGGAGGAGCAGAGGGAAAAGGAGACACAGAATCTGAAGCATGTTCCAGGCTCTGAGCTGTCAATACAGAGCCCGACACAGGGCTCAAGCCCCTGAACAGTGAGATCATGAACTGAGTCCAAGTTGGACACTTAACTGACTGAACAACACAGGTGCCCCAAGCCTTCCCCACATCTTGAATAAAAGCATTGGTTCTTAAATTATAGACCAAAATATTAAGTAAAATAATATAAAACATGTTTTCTAAATGCTTATTGTGATAAACATTTTCCTTTCATTATGTTTTTCCCTTTGGTATATGAAAACTCTAATATTTACCAGTAAACTAAATTTGTATCATTACTTATATAAGTATTTTTAAAAATGATTTCATTCATGGTAAATATGAATAAGATTATTATTATGCAATGATTTTTACATGAATATAGAATTCACAACTTCATTTAACAAAACCTTACAAGACTTATCATTAGGTAAGGATAATTTTGGTATTTGAGACACAGGACTTAAGAGGAAAGACAGAACTCCTAACTCAAGAAAGCCTACAACAACAACAACAACAATAAAACACAGGAAATAAATAAGTACAATAATTTCAGATAATGATAAATACTGTAAATAAAATAAAAGAAGGTAAATAAATAGAGAAAAATTTGGTGGAGGTGTAATTTTAGACAGAGCATATCTTAGACTTATTCATTGGAAACAGATCCTTACATGAAGAACTACATGTAGATTTTTTTGAGGAATTTTCCCAGAAGATACACTTAGAAGGAAATGAGGAAGGCAGAACTCTGCAAAAGGAGAAGCTGACTCACTGAGTTCTCAAAAGATACTCTGCAAAGCTCTAGACACCATAAAAAGTCTCCCAAATTGGGGCAAGGGTATAATATCTTCTTTTATTGTTCATGGAACATTATCTGGTAAAACTTGAGAAAAGAATTCCATTATGAAATGGTTTAAGAAACACTGAGGCTAAGGAACATTTAAGCAGGTGTAATAACTCTATTACACCTATTACAAGAAATAATAGGATTATTATAGGAAATAATAGGATTTCTTGAAGTGTTGAAAATATTAAAATTAATTTCAAACATACAAAAGAGAGAAAATATATAGTTTCTGAAACTTCTATAATTACCTTTTCAGTCATTATCTCATGGGACTAGGATTACAAGGAACATATTAAATATACCAGGAAGTATTTATTAACACTTCAGAGCCATAGGTCACATAAGTCTTAAGAATGTGATAAAATTTAGGGGTATTCTCCCTTGAAAATGTGCACATGCATACACACACAGACACATTGAGTGAATAATTTCATATTGTTACACAAAACTTGAGGCTTCTCCATGGAGCCCAGGTTACAAGCCTCTAACCTCCATCATTGCTACTGATGTCTGCCATTGACCAGCGACACCATGAACATCATTTGAGTGTATTAGATAGAATGTTAGTCCTCATCGCAGACTTACTGAATCAGAATCTGCATTTTTAAGACAATTTCCTGTTGATAGGTATTACATTTAAGTTTGAAAAGTTTTGTTCTAGAAGAAGGTCATATGGTTAATTTCAACACTCAATAAAAAGAAAAACTATTATAATTCTAGATAATTCCAATAGTTTTAAACATCCTTCTGAATTTTCCCTAAATTTTTACACTGACTCAAATCAGCCTTAACCATGGCTGGGAATTAGCTATTTTAATATTTCATCACTTTTACAAAACAAATAACATAAAATGATGTTACCCATTAGTTATTTGGCGGTGCAAGCTATAGAACTTGAAAAGGCATCCTCTTGGATCTTAATGCCACTAATGCATGATTTACAAAGGCATAGACTTGTAATCTCAGGAGTCTTTATATTTCCTTAAAAGATTAAACAGCCATGTAAATCCATTATCTAGAAGGTTAGACAGAAATGTCAGTGCCTGGGTGTCCCATAATGGACAGTGCTGACTCATAATAATAGAATACAAGGTCTTTCCTTAAGAGATTTATGTCTGATTGCAATTTTCCATGTCCAGATACCCACAATCAGCAATAGGTGCCACTGTATATGTAAAAGTAGAATTTTAAAATATGAAAGGGAAGATATAAAAAAAGAAAGATATAAAAAAGATGTTCCCACACATTAAATTATCATAGCTAAGTCCTACTGTTTGATATAATCAGTCTATCCAATCTTTCCTTCAAGTATAGATTTTAGGAGAAAAACTAGTAATTTTTTCCTAAATTTTTGTTGTTGTTCATTTGTGAAATAGGAAGGATCTAAATCCTATTAAAACATCTAAATATACATCTAAATATACAAGAATGTTCAAAACACATACTGCTCTGGTCAAGCAATTTAGTTCAAAAGTAGATTCAAAATTCATAACAATTTCATGATAAATATGATATGGATATAAGAAAAAATAAGTTCAGAAATGTAAAGCTGAAATGAACCCTGCTGATTCTAATTCTTTGTAGAAGTAAGTGGGGCATAAATTCTATTTTTTCAAACTGGAATTTCTAGAGATTGCCATTTCTGGGGCCCTGACTTCTTGCAGTCCATAAATGAACTATTGAGTGTTGATACTTCTCAACTGATCTTTAGAGGTGACCATTATAGAAATACATGCTTTATTTTATAGCCACTGCTTTAGTTATAGCCAATGACTTTTTGCAAGTTTTCTTTTTTTCTTTTGATGCTGGGCACAAATTATTCAAAGTCAAACTGTAAGAACACTTGAAAATGTTTATTAATATTCCCCCATTAACCCTTGATAATTTTTTACAAAGGCCTAATTTCTTACAGATAACTCATTGAATCTACTATCATTTAATAGTTTTTTTCTAAGACCACTCTAATTTCTCTGTGCCTCTTACAATAGAAGAATATACATGATTCTCAAATCACAACCTGATCAGTTCCTAAAGAAAAATATTAATACTCTCTGTTTCATGTAGGCCTGTTTCATGTACAATATTGATATTCATTTTTTAATATATTTTTCAAAAAACAGGAAGCTGTTCCTCATTTGTTGATAGGGCATTTTACAGTGAATGATGTCTACTACTTTTTCCTGATACATATCTGTAAGGTGGATTGGTTCTAGAGAAATGCTGTTTATTATTTCACCCTTGCACTTACCTTGGCTGTTTTTCAAGTTACTTAATCTAGCCACAGAACTTCTGTTGTAGTCTCAGAAAGATAAATATGTTCAAAGAAAGAAAAAAGGAATGAAGGAATGAAGGAAGGAGGGAAGGAAGGAAGGAAGGAAGGAAGGAAGGAAGGAAGAAAGAGAAGGAAGGAAAAAAGGAAGGAAGAGGAAAGGAAAGGAAAGGGGAAAAGAAAAAGGAAAAGGAAAGAAATGAAATAAAGAAAAGAAAGGAAAGGAAAGGAAAGGAAAAGAAAAGAAAGAAAGAAAGGAAAGAAAGAAAGAAAGAAAGAGAAGGAAGGAAAAAATGAAGGAAGAGGAAAGGAAAGGAAAAGAAAGGAAAGGGGAAAAGAAAAAAGGAAAAGGAAAGAAAGGAAATAAAGAAAAGAAAGGAAA
Source organism: Panthera tigris (assembly GCF_018350195.1). Taxonomy (NCBI): domain Eukaryota; kingdom Metazoa; phylum Chordata; class Mammalia; order Carnivora; family Felidae; genus Panthera; species Panthera tigris. Next base: position 27,133,421 of record NC_056670.1, read on the forward strand.
GGAAAGGAAAGGAAAGGAAAGGAAAGGAAAGGAAAAGAAAAGAAAGAAAGGAAGGAGGGAAGAAAGAAAGAAAGAAAGAAAGAAAGAAAGAAAGAAAGAAAAAGAAAAAGAAAGGGATAGAAGATGAGAGAGAGAAGGAGGGAGGAAGGAAGGAAGAGGGAGGGAAAAAAGAAAGGTGGGGGGAGAGACAGAGAAGGAGAGAGGGAGGAATAAAGAAAGAAAGGAAGGAAGAAAGAAGGAAAGTTTCCTATTCCAACAGTGGATTAGGGAAGCTTTAATGCCTTCAGTAGTTTCATCAACTACATCTACCCTTAATGGTGGTTTTACAGCCCTCTGTCCAACCTCTTCTAAATGGAAATTCTAGAGCTACCAGATTTTCAATGAATATAACCATTTTTAGGAATAATAACCCTACTTGGTTATAATATGTTTTTAAAAATGTACTGCCATTTTAAATTTGCTTTAATTTTTAAGGATTTCATAATGCACATAGGTCTATATGTGAATTTGGTCTGTATTTTTTACTCTATTCCTGCCTGCTGTGGATGTTAAAATTACATTAATAAATGTAATTATGTGACTTTACATCCTATTTGGTCTTGAAATAATTAGTAAAAAACAATTAGTTGACCCTTGAACAACGTGAGGGTTAGGTGTACTGAACCCTTACGCAGTAAAAAATCTACATATAACTTCTGATTCCTCAAAACTTAACTACTAACTGGAAGCCTTGTCGATAACATAAACAGTAAATTAAAACATATTTTGTATGTTATATGTATTATATATTGTATTATTACAATAAAGTAAGCTAGAGAAAATAAAATGTTAAGAAAATCAGAAGAAAGAGAAAATACATTTACAGTATTGTACTGTATTTATGGGGAAAAATTCATTTATATGTGGACCCACACAGTTCAAACTCATGTGGTTCAACAGTAAACTGTAGTCTCTTCCTTGAATGTTTGGTAGAATTTGCTCGAGAAAGAAAAATAAAAGATGTGGAGAAGAGACTAAGAAATTCCAGAACATCTCAAATGAGTCCCACAAAGAAAAGATATGTAAAACAAGACATGATAATTAAATTTTGTAGAACTGAGAAGTGGAATGATTTTTTTAATTTATAAGTGCATACTAAAGGCCAAACAAGACAAATAAACACATTCCTTAATTGGTCACAGCATAGAAAAACCAAATAAGTTAACAGTGGGAGACAATTCTGAAAGCCACTTGGAAAGAACTGGCCCGATTCCAGGACTGTGAGATCATGACCTGTGCTGATATCAAGGGTCAGATGCCTAACCGACTGAGCCATCCAGCTACCCTTATTTACTTTCACGCTTTAGGGATAGTTTAGCTACATATAAAATTCTAGGCAAATAGTTAATTTCACATAAAACTTTTAAGTCATTACTCCTTTTAGTGTATTGTCTACTGTCCATCTTTTTTTTTCCACATTAACAATCTGTTTTTTTCTTTCCTACATTTTATATTTATGTTATCTCTTTGTGTTGCATTTCTTTTGTGAATTCCTCAGTTCCAACAAGTGACAAAAACTCTCTATGGTAATGTTTGATTTAAATTCACTTTACATTATCTTCTTTTAACATTTTTATTTTTTTTCTCTCAGAACCCCCTTGCCCACCTAGTTTTTTTTTTTTCTTTCTTCCACCCCTTTTTCTCATTCAGCCCAGTGGGATTTAAAAGCTATAGCTCTGGCCCTTGGATTCATGCAATGTAATTTGCTCCAATTTCCCTCCATAACTGAGAAAACTTTGAATCATCAGTGTGTAAACTAAAGTAAATGAAAAGAAGTAAAAACTGCAGGTAAAAATAGATAAATAAATCCTGGAGTCTATTCTGACCTTGGCTCTAGTTCCTTCCCACCAATGTATATTTAGTTCTGATGTACAAAGATTTCATATTTAGTTTGATTTTTATATCCTTACTATGTATCTTTTCTCCTTACTCTTTTATTGTATTTTCAATATGAACTTGCAGTGCTATTTTGGCTTATGTTCCTTTCATTGTTTTTGTGTTTTGTACTGGCCTTCCCTTGAGTTACTGTAGGTCTGATACTCATTACTAATCTTTGTATTGTCAGTATCTGAGTACTACAAACTTATATAGTAGGCAATTAGTAATGGTTTGCTGACTGATCAATGAATTTTTAGTAATATATATAATGTGTTTGTCCAACTAGAGGAAACCTACCAACTTTTCTATTGGTGATATGGAAGTCTGAAGGGAATTGCTATATTTTTAATACTATAAATAAAGGCAAAATAACAATAAACTGTTCAGCAAATATCTTCACTGTGATATCTTCACTTCAGTGTGTTTTTATGATATTTTGATTACTCTGAATTTGTTTTTATTACTTAAGTCTGCTTTGACTAATTTTAAATATGTCTGGCCACACACTAGAATTTAATGACAAAAAATGTGTGTTGATGAAAACTTATTCTTAAATAATTTTAGTGTACTAAAACTCTTGTGCTGTAAATCTTAACATAAATTAACCTATAGTGATATTGCAAGGTTAAGAAAAGGAAGTCCTAAACTTTCCAAAGGAGTTTCACAGAAGGAAAATCCTCTAAATCCTCTTTAGCTGATTGAATTTCTCTTTTAAAATATTCTTAGGTAAACAGTGAATGTCATGAATAAGTATATTTTATTTAAATGTAAATTGTTATTTCAAAAAAGAGGATTTTTCCCCCCTTGAGATTAAAAATTCATTACCTGTAAGATCATATCTCTGGAGTTAGGAAATAACATGAGACCAATTTCAGAGATCACATAATCATTCTCATCTATGGATTTTATTTTCTAAGTACTGCATAAATTCTCAGCTATATGACTTAGGAAAGCACAATAGATAATGGATGTCTCAGAATATGTCCTAACAATTTCATTTAAGACACAGCATCATGTTAGATGAGTAATATTTGTGTAAAATACTACAGCTATTATGTACATTTTTAATGTAAATAGTGTGCCACATTCAAATGTAGTTTCTAGGAGTACAGACACGTGTTTTCCATGGGTTCTATGAATTTCTTTCTGCTTTGAGGGCCATCAATATTGTATTTTGCTTTTCAACTTCACAGGCATTTTTATAAAGAAATCAAAGCGTTACTTATGTTGATAATAATATAAAAATTAATTTAATGACTGGATATTTAATTCAAAGGGAAAATAATAATGATAATAGCATTTACATATAGGCCTTACCCTCTTCCCTGAACTATTTTAAGCACTTAGTTAATCCATTTAACTAATGGATGTAGTTAAATAATGTAGGCACTATTATTGTTCTCATTTTGTAAATGAGGAAACTGAAACACAGGCAGGTTACACAGATAACAGTGGTAGAACCAGGATTCCAAGAAAGGAATCCTTTCCTTTGTGTCTCCTATCAGAGACACAAGTGGTCATACACCAGAACTTTCTGGACTGCTGTTTACCTTTAATGTCTTTGTTCTATGAAGACCAATTCAAATACAAGGGCTTGAAAATGACAAGTATGATACAGTATTTCAATTATTTATCAACTCAGAAGTCACATGAAATATATGGCTTCTCAAAGTCTAAAGATAGAGATCCTCTAGTTGCATTTGGATAACAAAGTCCTACATAATATAAGTGGAAAGCCTAAAACCAGTCAAAACTCTGTCAGTTAAAACCTGAGGAAATACAAGTCCCTTCACCTTTCTGAGTCTGAATTCCCTCATAGGTAGGAATAATATTCCTACTCTAATTTGTTGTTTTGAAATTACATGAGATAATATATCATAAAAGTGTTTTATAAATTAAAAACTTATATTTAATTTGTTAGGAACACAGAAACCTTTCTAAACCCTAATGCAATATTGGATATTCCTAATTAATGAACCTGAAACAAATGAGCCAAACTGAGATAAGGAATTTAAGATATAACTTGAATTCATAGGGAACTAGTGTCTAATATACACTTATTCTGTGAACACTCTACATCTTATTGTAATGTCTATTTATTTCTCAGCCTCCCCTCCTAGACCATGAAGTTGTGATGATATAAACTGAGTATTACAAAAGTAATAGAGAGTATTAAAGATTACTCCAATCCTCAAATCAATAAGTCAAGCTCATCATGGTTTGCAGTAGCAGATCTGGATTCAGAATCTCTAATCTTTCTAATTTCCAAGCCTATACTCATTTTATCATGCCTCATTTTTCATCTGGAATAAAAAAAAGAAAGAGAGAGAGAGAGGAAAAGAAAGAAAAAGAAAGAAAGAAAGAAAGAAAGAAAGAAAGAAAGAAAGAAAGAAAGAAGAAAGAAAGAAAGAAACAAGGTGAGGATAGCCAAATATCTGAAAAAATAAACATTATGAAAAACATATAGCTAGTCAATAGATCAAGATTCTTTTTTCCAAAAATGAGTTTTGAAAAATTGTCAATTAAAAGAACCACTTAGGGGCACCTGGGTGGCTCAGTCAGTTAAGCATCTGACTCTTGATTTCAGCTCAGGTTATGATTTCACACTTTGTAGGACTGACAACCTCATCAGGCTCTGCACTGTCAGATTCTCTTTCTCCTTCTCTCTCTGCCTCTTCCCCCACCATAAATAAATAAATAAAATAAATAAATAAAATAAATAAAATAAATAAATAAAATAAATAAAAATGAAAAAACATTTTTAGAAAAACAATTTACCTACATACATCATAGGATACCAACACAAATACCAGCAAAATGAGTTAAATGTTTTTTAAAAAAGATTTAGGGAAAGTTAGAAAATATTTCAAGTTTCTAAATAGAAGGATTTTCTAAGTTTAAATCTGAATAAAGAACTCACACATTAAAAACACTTAGAATACCTGAATGTTAAAACAAGTGAAATCAAAAGATAACAGCTGAAAATAGGAAATACTATAGCAAATATAAAAGATAAAATTAAAATAAATTATTTTTAAAAGACCTTATAGGTAAATAAGGAAATTATAAAAAGCAAAAATGTCTCAAAAGAGATAATATAAACATTAAACAAGAATGCCATTTAAAAATTATATTTAAGAACAAAGATCACTTTTTTAATCCATGAATTTTTTGGAAAACAATGCTCAAACTGGTAATATCCAGTTAGGGCAAGGATGTGGAAAATCAGTGCAACTTTAGATTACTGAAACTTTATCAAAGGCAGGAATAGTTCATACATTATAAAAAAATTAATATTTTTTAATTTCTCTTTGAGAGAGACAGAGTGTGAGCAGGGGAGGGGCAGAGAGAGAGGGAGACACAGAATATGAAGCAGACTCCAGGCTCCAAGCTGTCCACAAAGAGCCCATTGTGGGGCTCTAACTCACGAACAGCAAGATCATGACCTGAGTTGAAGTTGGATGCTTGACCAACTGAGCCATCCAAGCACCCCAAAAGTTTATACTTTTTGATCTAGTAAATGCATTTCTCCAAATTCATGATATAATTCTAAATAATCAAGAATTAGTGAAGCATTATATAAAATAATTGCAAATAACCAAATTTTGAATAATAGGAAAAGGGTAAGAAAAATATATATTTTTAAATATGTTTTTGAGATAGCGTGTGAATGGGGGTAGGGGCATAGAGAGAGAGGGGAGGGAGAGAGTCCCAAGTAGGCTCCATACTGTCAGCATGGAGTCTGATGTGGGGACTTGATCTCACCAACCAAGAGATCAAGACCTGAGCCTAAATCAAGAGTTGATCACTTAACCAACTGAGCCATCCAGGGACCCCAAGAAAAATATTTATCCTGTTACTGGTACAGTATAAAACCTTTGAAATGTGGTTATAAAACTATACTGCCACATAAAAGAATGCTTTTAGTATACAAATGCTATATCAGTAAAAGAATTGTATGTATTTTTAAATATAAGGTATGTACTCTATAACTTTGTGAAATATAGTTATAGGAAAAATCCAATAAGAAATATAACAAAATAGTATGTTTTGTATTTGGATACTGAGATTACAGATGAAAATTTTCTGATCGCCTTTTTATTAAAAAAATATTATTTCTATCCTTAAAGTAATGATTTCATGAATAACAACAACAACAAAAAGAATTAAAGACTATCATGATAAAAAGGAAAGGATTTGAAATTCTAATGACTAATTTTTTTGAGTGTAGCTATTTCCCAAGAAGTGTGATATATAGTACAGTACAATGCAGTATAGTATAGTGCTAGCTACTAAGTATATTTCTATAGATTTTGGTTTTCAGATTCTGTGACTTAGAATCTTAAGATTCCTTATAATAAGGAAAATAATTAAACAAATTAAAATGCAGAAAATAAAAATAATAATGTAACTTTTTGTACAGCACATTTGTTTAACATTAGATCTAGCATAATGGTCTATAGTAAAAGATTATCTGGTTAATAAACCAAAGTACTCAGTACATAAAGGCTTAAAGTACGTCACCAGAGGATAAGATATGAACACAAAACGGAAGATAGATTTTCACCTTAACAATAAAAAAGCCAACTCATCAAGCTATTATGTTGCACTGAGGGGATATTAGTAAGAACATACACAAAGCCTGTTTATAAATTATCTATAAATAATATGGGAATTATATTATCACAGTTTCATATAAAACAGATACTGACCAATGCCTCAAAGAAAATCCATACTAGAATTAGAATAAGAATTAATATTCTTCCCACTAAATCATGAAGCCTCCTTATTTTATTCCTATAAAATCAAATGGAAGTGTAATTAAATATTGTAATTCATATAAACTTAGGCAAGCTTCTCAATCTCTCAGAAGAATACTTTGTTATCAGTTTCTCATATTGATAGCATTTAGATTATTACAAGTTTGGGTTATTAAAATAACATCCAATAAACATCATGGCACACATATCTTTTACAATTATTAGATCTTTACCACAGGTATCTGAAGGTGAAAGTGATGTGATAGTACGGTAGGCTTAATGTGACTATCAGGAAAATGATATCCTATTGTAATGTAAACTGTTTTCCTTTGGTTATTAATAAAGTTGACGATATTTATTTTTATTCATATGCATTTGAGTTTTCAAATCTGTTTTTTTATTAAAGGTTATTTATTTATTTTAGAGAGAGAGAGAGAGAGACAGAGTGCTTGTGCACAGGGGAGGGATAGAGAGAGGGAGAGAGAGAATCCTAAACAGGCTCTGTGCTGTTAGCATGGAAATCGATGTGGGGCTCAAATCACAACCTGATTGAACTGTGAAATCATGAACTGTGAAATCACAACCTGAGTTCAAACCAAGATTATGATGCTTAACTGACTGAGTCACCCAGGCACCCAGAGTCAAAATCTTTATAAAAAAAAGAGTCAAAATCCTTAACAACTATACCTATTATGCACATGGTAAGTATTTTCTCTGAGTATGTAGCTATCTTTTTATTCTGTGTTTATATTATCTTGCTTACATAAAAGTTTAAATACTGATAAAATCTGTCAAATTTTCCCTAGGGTTTTGGTTATTATACAATTATTAAAAAGGTTAATGTTTAGGTGGACTTGGTAACTATGCAGTACCCATGCCAATTTTGAGACAAAAAGGGTTTAGTGCTTAAGGGTATGCAATCTAGAATCAGATTCTCTGGGTTTGAATCCTGGGCCACCTTCACCTAACTACCTCTGTGACATTAAATGAGTTACTCTCCTTTCCTGCATATAGTTTTCTCATCTACAAATTGAGTAAATGTATGTAAATAGAATAGGGCCTGGTACATAATAAGTGCTAAATAAATGGTTGGTAGTAATTTTTCACTCCAAATATGTTTGTTACCCTTACAAACTCCTCTTTATAAGCTCCAACAATGCAATTTGTATATTAAGAGTTTATTCAATTAGTTTTCACTCACTTGATAACTATAAGTTGGTGCTTCTATGTACCTTTCTGTCTTACTAGTACCAAGCCAGGCACTAAAATAATAATAACAGGTATAAATCATTCATTTCTTCATTGAGCTTACTGTCTCATATGGGAGAGAATAAACTTGCATCATGACAATTAATAAGAGAGATAAAAATATTATGATGGATTTGACCAATTCAGATTTGGGAAATTACTTCTCTAAGGAAGTGATGCTTAAATTGAAGTCTAAATGATAAGCAGAAATTATTCTTAGAAAAAAGGACAGGAAGACCATTTCATACAAATTTAGCCAGGTAAATTAATAAAGTCATATTTTTAATTCACTTTAATCTCACAAATGAGCAGTATTTTAGAAACAAGAACTGTTAATATTACTTTGCAATTCAAAGAGTAAATGATTAAGAACTCCTTCAACTCCAGTTATTTTTGTGAATTATACAATGCAATCATTATTTGTAAAAGGATTGATTGCTTTTAGAAACTCTGGTCTTGAATTTACTTTTTTTAGTCCACTCTCTTGTAGACATATCCACTGTATACTTTAGAAAGTTTTTGGTATTTTTCTAGAATATAAAAGCACTTTGTACAAAGTTTCAATATACACATAGTTGGGATTAAATAACATTCATGTGGATGACAATCTAATTTATATGAAGGACTGATCTGTAGCCTGTGTATTTGACAAATTATATTAGGTTAGTCTTCTGATATCTGGAGATCTTTTGTAAAGGAAAACAAAACAGAAAACTCCTACAATTAATCATACGAGTTTAGTGTTGTTCACTGACATCCAAAATAGAAACGCTTGGCAGAAAACATAAAATTTACTTCATCCATCTTTTCTATAATTATTTACACTGAAACTATTAAAAGACTAAGTATTTGAAGTGCAGTGTTTAAAAAAACTATATTGCCTGGATTGGGTTTGCTTTTTATTTTTTCTCAAGTTCTTCCTAAGTTCTTCTTCTCAAACGTTCTAAATAAAGCTTATATGAAATCTTCTAAATTAAAATAACCATGAAAGTATTCTGTAGCAATTCAAAGAAGGACATTTTTTCTTCATAGATCCAAGGGCTGAATTCTATGCAATAAGTTATTAGGTAAAACAGATTTGCTTATGTGAAGTAAACAAGTTTTTCCTCATATTGTTTGTTTGCACCCCTCCCCCCCAAAAAGCCAAACTGATGAATAGAAAATCTAGCCTCATCTCCATAATCTCAAAATGCTATGAATGAGAGGCAACTAAAATTACACATTAATTGATGTTCTTTTGATCTGTTGTCATTTAATCTGTTTTTATATTCCTCAGATTTGGCAAAACCCACAATAATCAAATGCACCTGGCTAAGAGAGTAGATCCACACGTGTTTCTTTTGCTTTTATGGAAGATTTACTATTTCACAAGTTTTTTTTTTTTAATTTTTAGAATTAGATTTTTAGTTACTAGAAAGTAATGGAGAAATAATGATGCTATATGCATAGGAAAAAATATCAGTATCTAAAGTAACTGCACTAATTGGATAATTATGTAATAACAAATTCAAAACTCTAGAAAATATATCTCTTAAAATGGCCAATAAAATGAGAGACAAAAAATAAATTAGAGGAAATTAAAGGTGCTGAGGTTGCATGCATCAACATGGAGTGGTTGTATCCGCAGCTATTGGAAAACACAGTGAAAATTGCATTCTGTACTTTTTGTCTTTATTAGTGCTGATTGGGAATCTGCAATGTATATTAATACCAACTAATAGAGAAACAAGAAGGGAGAGGAATGAAGGAATCAACATATGAAAGACCACAGGCCCTGTGCTAGGTCCTTATCTACAGGCACCATAATGTGGTAAAAATTATATGAAGAACATTGGCATTTTGTTTTTCAATTGTTTGATTTTGACATTTCAAAAACTGAAATTAAAATGAATTTTGCATAATAGTTTTCGCTTAACAAATGGTGTTAAGTAAAAGATTACAAATGAATGCCTATAGAAAGCTTCTTCAATTCCAGGAAAGGCTGTGCTTTTTGGCCCACATAAATTATAACCTTTAGCAAAAGGCAGTAACTACTGCATTACCAAAGGGCATTCATCCAGCAAATCTAGATTCCAGAGAACACCATCCTAGGAAAATCATTTAATGACTCAGAGTCCAGCAATACATCTTTTAAAATAATAACGTACCTAAATGAGTATTAACCTGCTATTTTTGTAACAAGAATGCATGAATTTCTTTTGATCTTCTTCTACATGAAAGTGGATAACTAAAGTTGACAAATGATACTAAAACACTAAAATCTCCTAACTTCATAACAGGTTTCATTTGTGAATAAGAGATAGCATTGGTTTTGATGATCAGGTTTCCTACTGGACATCAATGATCATATTCTCTATCTTAAGTCTTAGTCTAAGTTTACATTCATTTTTATTTTTTGAGGCAATTGTTATAGTAACTAATTAAAAAACAAACAAACAAACAAACATCAAAAAGTAAAGCCTTCTACCATTCTGGGTTCCATTTTATAGCCTAGAGAATAACAAAAAGCTAATTTACCCCCAAATCATTGTATATGCCATGCCAGCCATGGTAGAGTTATTTTTAGGTACTCATGCAATTTAAATTCATTTTCTCATTATACTGTTTTGCAGTGATACTTAATGTATATGCTAGAAAGTTTGCTATTTTTTTCCCAGGAGATAAACAAAACAAACACTTTGTTTGGAGAGCTACCGTAAGTATAAGTTGGATAAACAACATGCAAATTGAAAGTGAATCTAATCTATAAAAACAGCTGTTTGTTGTCCATTGTCCCTTGTATAATATAGTAAGGCATTAGACCTCATTTTATTCCATTAATGTTAAAGGACCACCATACAGCACAACACGGAGTGTTTCACATTTCAGTTTTTTGTTTTTTGTTTTTTGTTTTTTTTTCAGAAATAAAGTGGTAGATGCTTACTTCATTGTGAATGAGTAGAAAGGGATATCAGGGAACATCATAGAATATAGCAAGCAATTTCATTTTCAGCAGCTAAGAAAACATTCCTTAAAATATTTACACTTAAAAGAGAAAATCTTGTTCTGCTGATATCACCTCTAAAAAAGAAATAGCAATGGAAGAAAAACGTACCATCCTTAAGACTCAGTTGCAGTAGTATTTAAAATGCGGCCTCATTTTCTCACAAGCCAGAGGAGTTACTTTGCTCAAAATTAACTATGCCTTATTTTTAAGCATTTTTCTGAAATGCATTTGTAAAGATTTCTGATTAACCCAATCGCTACAACCACAGCTCCCTTCACAAGTCACAAATCTAGCTTTTTTGAAGAAAAAGTAAAACATGACTGTGTATAAATATGAACCAAAAGGCTTTCTGCCTTTATTTTTAAAATACAGAATAGTTATATTTGAAGTATCCTGGCCCTAGCAATATAGAGGTTGGCTATTTAATATTTTAATATTTTTTAGAAGAAACTTTTAGTTCTGGAAAAGGTTAATGCTTGTATATATTATTTTATTAAGTGTAGATTTTAAATTATTTTTAATGTTTATTCATATTTTAAGAGAGACAGGGCACGAGTGGGGAGAGGCAGAGAGAGACTGAGATTGAATCTGAAGGAGGCTCCAGGCTCCAAGCTGTCAGCACAGCTTGAACTCATGAGATCATGACCTGAGCCGAAGACAGATGCTTAACCGACTGAGCCACCCAGGTGCCCCTGTATATATATATTTTTGCAGCCTAGGATCTCCATTTCTTCTTTTGTCTACATGTATATGTCTTCTCTGGTATGTTAGCAAAATAGGGGCTGGATATCCCAGGAATGAGAGTTTACATCAAAAATACAACAAGTAGACAGCATACATAAATATCTATCAAATGTTATTTTAAATTTTGATCCAAACTGAACATTTGGAAATAGATTTATTGTTTAAATGCTCAACTAGAGCAATTTCTTAAATCTAAACTAAATTGCTTTTAGAGTGCTTTTTCTTTGTAAGCATTGGAAAATTTGTTAATTTTTTTCTTTTTTTCTTTTTCTTTTTTAATGCTTGTTATGTTGAAATAAAAACAAAGTAAAATGAAAAAAATGACTAGTGAGGTGCCTGGGTGGCTTAGTCAGTTAAGTGTTTGACTTCAGCTCAGGTCATGATCTCACGGTTCGTGGGTTCAAGCTTCATGTCAGGCTCTGTGCTGACAGCACTTTTGTTACACTTCCAAGCCTAGGTCATCTAACACTTCTAACTTAGTGAAACATGATGTTACTTGGAAGATTGTTTCTCCACAGTGTTGTTTCACAGAGACGAGTATGTGGCACTTTCCTTATGGTTCCCCACATTGGTTTTCAAACACTTCTAACTTACAAAGGAACCCCCATAGAAATATTGGCAGATTTTTCAACAGAAACTTTCCTGCCAGGAGACAATAGAATGACATATTTTCGAATATTGAATATTTTGAATATCGAAAGAAAATAACTGTCAGTGAAGAATTATACATGGAGAAACTGTTCCTCAGGAAGGAAGGAGGGATAAAAATTTTCTCAAATAAATAAAAGCCAAGGGAGTTCATTACCACCAGATGTATCTTACAGGAAATGATAAAGGGAGTTCATTGAATGGAAGTAAAAGAATTCTAATTAACATCATCAAAACACAAAAAGATAGCATAAATCTCACTGGTAAAGGTAAATATATAATTCTAGTTAGTTTCTACAATATGATAATAGTAGTATGTAAGTCACAACTCTGGTTTAAAAGTTAAAAAAACATACTATGTAGCAAAAATAACCATAACTACAATAATCTGTTATTATTTTCACACAAATAAACAAACAAAACCCTATGTAAATTGTAGCAGCAATAACCTAAAATGTGAGGAGAAGAAATAAACTGTAAACTATAAAAATTCTATTGAAGGTTATTTGTTGTCAGTTTAAAATAGGATATTACAAATTTAAGATATTTTATGTCAGCCTCATGGTAACCCATAATGGGAAATTTTGTAATTGTACAAAAAAATCACAATCAAAGAAGTTAAAGCATACTGATACCAAAACACATCAGAACACACACAGGCACACACACACACAGCAAGGAAACAAAGATTTGGATCTACAAAACAAGTAGAACATAATTAACACAATGGCAATAGTAGGTCCTCACTTATCAATAATTACTTTCACTGTAAACAGATTAAATTCTCTAATAAAAAGACATAAAATGGCCGAATGGATGGAAACAAAAGCAACAACAATAAAAAACAAGATTCAAGCACACACAGACTGAGAGTAAACAGATAGATAAAGACATTTCAAGCAATTGGCAACCAAAAAATAAACAAATTTAAACACCCCCCCACAGAAAAACAGGGATAGCTAAACTAATATCAGACAAAATAGATTTTAAATTGAAAATAGTAAAAAGAGACAAAGAAGGTCATTACATAATAAATAGGGGTTAATACATTAAGAAGATATAACAATTGTAAATTGTATAACAATTATTTGCCCAACATCAGAACACCTAAATATAGAGAGAAAAACTAACTGAATTAAAAAGAGAAATAAACAGTAGAAATTAGAAAGTTTAATACCCCACTTTCCACAAGGGATAGATCAGGCAGACAAAGAATTAATAAGGAAATAGTAAATGCGAACAATGCTATAGACCAAATGTACCTAACAGACATATACAGCAGAACACACATTCTTCTCAAATGCATGTGGGACATTTTCTATGATAGACCACATGTTAGGCCACAAAATAAATCTTAACAAATTCAAGAAGACTGAAATCATGCCAAGTATCTTCTTTGACTACAATGGCACAAAACTAGAAATTGATAAGAGGAAAGCTGAGAAATTCATGTACACATGAATTAAACAATGCTGTCTTGAACAACCAATGGATAAAAGAAGAGATTAAAAAAGAAATAAAAAAAGTTGCTTGAAACAAAAATGGAAACACAACATACCAGAATTTGTGCAATGCAGCAAAAGTAGTTTTAAGAGGGAAGTTTATTGCAATAAACAACTATATTAAGCAAGATCCTATATAAATAACCTAAGTCTATGCCTTAAGGAGCTAGAGAAAGGGGGACCTGTGCTCAAAGCTGGAAGAACAACGGAAATACTCAAGAGCAGAAAAAATAAAAACTGAGAAACAGAAAACCAATGGAAAATATAAACCAAAGTGAGAGTTGTTTTTTTTTTTTTAGATAAGCAACATTGACAAATCCTTAGCTAGACTAACCAAGAAAAAAAGAAAAAGACCCCTACAAACAAAATTATGAATGAAAATGGAGACATTACAAATGATACCACAGAAATTGAAGGATAAGAGACTATTGTGAACAACAGTATAAATAACCCAGAAGAAATAGGAAAACACACACACACACACACACACACAAAAACATTCTGAGAACATATAACTTACCAAGACTGAATCAGGAAGGAATAGAAAATCTGGATAGACCAATTAAGGAGGAAGATTGATTCAGTAATCAAAAATCTCCCAATGAAGAAAAGCTGAAGACCAGATGGCCTCACTAGTGAATTTTATTAAACAATTAAAACAATTTACACCAATCCTTCTCAAACTGTTCCAAAAAATCAAAAAGGAGGAAAGAACACTATAGAAAAGAAAATTACAGGCCAAACCACTGATGAATACAGATGCCAAATTCTCCATAAAATACTAGCAAACTAAATTCTGCAGCTCATTAAAAGAATAATCCATTGGGACACCTGGGTGGCTCAGTCGGTTGAGCATCCGACTTCAGCTCAGGTCACGATCTCACACTCCGTGAGTTCGAGCCCCGCGTCGGGCTCTGGGCTGATGGCTCAGAGCCTGGAGCCTGCTTCCGATTCTGTGTCTCCCTCTCTCTCTGCTCCTCCCCCGTTCATGCTCTGTCTCTCTCTCTATCTCAAAAATAAATAAACATTAAAAAAAATTTTTTTTTAATTTTTAAAAGAATAATCCACTATGATCAGGTGGGATTTATCTCTGGGGTGCAATGATAGTTCAACTTATGCAAATAGATCATTCTGTTACATCACATTAATAGAATGAAAGGAAAGAATACTATGAACTTCTCTATAGATGCAGAAAAAAACATTCAACAAAACAACATCCATTCATGATAAAAAAAATCTTAACAAATTAGACATAGAAAGAACATAGTCATATATGAACAGCCCATAGCTATCATCATACTCAGTGGTGAAAGGATAAAAGCATTTATTCCAACATCAGGAACAAGACAAGGGTGCCTAATCTCACCATTCCTATTTAACACAGTATGGGGCATCCTAACTAGAGCAATAAGGCAAGAAAAATAAATAAAAAATATCATAATTGGAAAGGAAGAAGTAAAGTTGTTTCTTTTCCTTTACTTTTTACTTTTTTTTATTTTGAGAGAGAGAGTGGGGGAAGGAGAAGGAGAGGGAGGGAGGGAGAGAGAGAGAGAGAGGGAGAAGGAGAAGAGAAGGAGAAGGAGAAGGAGAAGGAGAAGGAGAAGGAGAAGGAGAAGGAGAAGGAGAAGGAGAAGGAGAAGGAGAAGGAAAATCCCAAGCAGGTTCAATGCTCAGTATGAGGCCTGATGCTGGGCTCAATCCCATAACCCAGGAATCATGCCCTAAGATGAAACCAAGAGTCAGACACTCAACCAGCTGAGCTACCTGGTGCCCCAGTTGTAAAGTTAGTTCTGTTTGCAGACAACATTTTTTATATAGAGAAAATCCTAAAGACTCAGCCTAAAAGCTCTTAACTCTAATCAATGAATTCAGTACAATTGCAGGATTTTTAATTAACATATGAAACTCCATAGTGTTTCTATATACACCACCAACAAAACTTCTGAAAAAGAAATAAATTGATCTTGTTTGCAATAACATCAAAAATAATAAAGTTATTAGGAATAAATTTAACTAAGGAGGTGAAAGATCTCTAAGCTAAAACTATAAAATATTGATGAAATAAATTGAAGAAGACATAGATAGATAAACGGAAAATTATCCCATGTTTTTGAATTGGAAAAAGTAATATTGTTAAAATGTTAATACTACCAAAGTCATCTATAGATTCAATGTAATCCCTTTCAAGATTCCAATGACATTTTTTACAGAAGGAGAAAAACCACTCCTAAAATTTACATGGAACTACAGAAGACATCGAATAGTCAAAGAAATCCTGAGAAAGAACAGAACATGAAGTATTAAACTTCCTGATTTCAAGCTACAGTATAAAACTACAGTCATCAAAACAGTTTGGTACTGTCACATAAACAGATCAACAGACCAATGGAACAAAATCAAGGGCCCAGAAATAAGCCCACGTATACATGCTAATACTTATCATATATTTAACATGAAAATACAATAATATTTGACAAGGGAATCAAGAATTCAAAATGGAGAAAATGTAGTCTCTTCAATAAATGGTGATGGGATAATTGGACATTCACATGTAAAAGAATGAAACTAGACCCACATCTTATACCACTCATAAAATTAACTTAAAATGGATAAAGCACTTAACTGTATGACCTGAAACCATAAAACTTGTTGAAGGCAATATGAGAACAAAGTTCATTACATGGGTGCTGGTAATGATATTTTGGATATGACATTTAAAGGATAAGCTACAAAATGAGAAAAAAATTAAAGCAGGAACAGGAAACATCAAACTGAAAAGGTCTGTACAACCAAATAAATCATTAACAAAGTGAGAAGACAGCTAACGTAATGGGGAAAGATATTTGCAAAGTATATATTTGATAAGGGGTTAATAATCAAAACATGAAAAGAACTCATACAACTCAATAGCAAAAATAAATAAATAAAAGTAAAAACAAACAAACTCAATTAAAAAAAATGGGCAAAGGACCTAAACAGACATTTCTCCAAAGAAAATATACAAAAGGCCAACACACTGAAAAGATGTTCAATATTACTAGCCATTAGGGAAATGTAAATTAAAACCACCATAAGATATCATTTCATGCCTGTCATAATGAGCATTATGAAAAAGACAGGATAACAAATGCTGGTGTGGATGTGAAGAATGAGGAACTCTTGTGCACTGCTGGTGGGATTATAAATTAGTGCAGACGCAGTGGAAAACAGTAGAATTCTCAAAAAAAAATTGAAAACAGAACTACTATATGATCCAACAGTTCCACTTCTGGAATACAACCAAAGGTAGAGGAAACACTGACTTAAAAAGATATCTGCATCCCCCACATTCACAATAGCATTATTTACAATAGCAAAGACATAAAAACAACCCATGTGTCCACTGATGGATGGATGGATAAAGAAGTTGTGGTATATATGCATGTATGTGTGTACACACACACACACACACACACACACACACACTGGAATACTATTCAGCCATAAACAAACAGACAAGACAAACAAATAAATCTATCATTTGCAACAACATGAATGGACCTTTAAGTGAAGGGCATTTAGGTGAAATAAGTCAAAGAAAAAAATAAAAGTATGGTCTCATTATGGAGAAACTGGAGAGAAAAAACAAACACATGGAAAAGTAGATTATTTTTGTGATTACCAGAGGCAGGGCGTAGGCAAAATGGGAACAGGGGGAAGGTGATCAAAAGGTAAAAACTTCCAACATAACATAAATAAGTTCTAGGGATGTAATGTATAATATGATGACTATAGCACTGTTGTATGATATATAGGAAAGTTGTTGAGAGAATAAATCCTAAGAGTTCTCATCACAAGGAGAAAATTGGTTTTCCTTTATTCTTTTCTTCTTTCTTTTCTTTTTATTGTATGTATATGAGAAGATGGATGTTAGCTGCATCTACGGTGGTAATCATTTCACAATATAAGTAAATCAAACCATCATGCTGTATGACTTAAACTTATACAGTAATGTGTGTCAATTATTTCTCAATAAAACTGGAAAACAAATACTGGCTGCTGGCAAATCTAAAATGTTTTAATCCTTCTATCACAATATAAACACTAACTCCTGATGTCTCTTAAGGATCTTGCCAAAGCCAAAACCTTCATGCATTCCAGCACATTACCAGGGTATTTCAAAATTTCTCATTCGAATTCCAATTTTATATGCTTCTTGACTTACAAAGATCTAAAAAATAAAAGTATGTATTCTGTCATTTGTAAAATGTCTCCTGTACTTCTTTTGTTTAATGTTAATTAATTTATTTATTTTGAAAGAGAGAGAGAGAATGCACGCACACAAGCTGGAAGGGGGCAGAGAGAGAGAGGAAGAGAGTGAGAATGCCAAGCAGGCTCCTCATTGTCATTGTAGAGCCAGACTTAGGGCTGAATCTCAGGACTCTGAGATCATGAACTGAGCTGAAATCCTTCCCTTAACTCACTGAACCACCCACGTGCCCCTCTCCTGTACCTTTAGTAACAACAAAAAGCCCCAAAACACAGATATATAATATAAAATGCCAAGTCTCAACTTCTTCCATTAACTATGCTTGAGTTTATCACATATCCGTCCAGTTCCTTCTCTATTAGTGTTCTTCTAAAACAAACCAAAAATTAAATGTTACATATTTTATTCTTTAACATGCTTTGTTTTCACTTACCAACTACCTATGAGAGACATCAATACCAGTAGGTCTACTTCCCGTCTTTTTAATGTCTACAATCGAAACTGCAGCTGAATCATTCATAATTATTTATATATCCTTTTGTATGGATATTTCATTTCCATTGATCGATTGATTGCTATTACACAGAGTAGAATTATCTTTGTATGTATATACATCCTTGTCCCCATGCGAACCAGTCAGGTGTGTGGGCGTGCAGGCCCACGGTCTGGCCAAAGGGGCTTTGGGAGCCAAGGGAGGGCTCCGAGAGAGCGCTTAGGATCCTCTCCCAACGCCAGTCCCTGGATTGTCAGAGGAAGCCTCAGGCCCGGCGCAAAGCTCTGTCCCGGATGCCTCTAAGCTCTGGGGTCTGGAACATGGCTCTGCCACCTGCTGTATCAAGCCACTGACCTGGAACAGCAAGTGAGCGAAGCTGAAAGGGAGCGGCTGGCTGCACCACACCATGATGCACACCCTCATAGCAGGACACCATGCTCAAGGTCCTGTTTCCCCAGCTGCGGAGGTGCTTAAGGACGCGGGAGGTTGGATGCTGATTGACCTCAGAGGCCGCCGCTTTGGAACAATCTTCAACTACCTGCGGAGCAGATTGCGTGCCACCGCCTAAGAGTACCAGAGAACTGGGCAGCTACCCGGCGAAGCAAGCTACTACCTGGTACAGACCCTGACTGAGGACTGCCAGCTGGCGCTGCAGCAGTAGAATCCTAGAGGCAGAGCTGCTCCCAGCAAACAACTTGGGGGTTCCAGAGCCCCATCTGCTGAGCTTCTCTTCTATGGATCAATTAGGGTTCTGAGAAGAGCTTAGAAAACACAGCCAGGACCCTGGGGTGTCACCTCTATCACAGCTGGCTGAGTGACCTTGATCGAGACAATTCCTACCTCTCGCATTCTGTCTTCGAGTTCCAAAAGATAGGGAAACAAGACAAATATGTAGTGTGTTTTATATAAGGGCTTTCATTCTGTTCTATTTTTACAATGCTAAAATATCCTTTATGATAGAGTATTAATAAGAGATTATAAGAGTTTCTTGTTTGATGCCCTGTTTATATTAAAAAGTGGCAACTATGAAAACAATTTTCTGTTGTGTTGGTGAATACTTATTGGTTCTTAAAATCCAAAAGTATAGAATTTCTTGGGCAATATCCATGTTTTTCAAATTGTATCTCGTAGAAAAAAAGTGCATTTTATACTCACATATATATAACTTAAGTAGGAGTTTTGTAAAATGATACCTTTAGTGAAATACATACTGATACATTGTTTTCTTTTTTTTAATGCTCCTTGGGACCCATTAAGCTTTTTACATGACCCATTAATAGGTAAACACTTGCAGTTTGAAAAACATTGAACTAGATGATCTTGAAGGTGGATTCCTGCTCCGTAGTTCTACATTTGTCCAATGTTATCTCACACTCTGTGTGTCAGGAGCGATTCTGCGATCTGCTTGTGTGTACATCTTGTACCCCTGTTTGACATAAAGGAGGGAAGTTAGGGATGCACTCAAGGCCAAAGAGCCAGTGAACCGCAGATCTCCGATTCAACTCCAGCTTATCTGACTTCCAGGTGCAGTGCTTTTTCTTCTGCTCCTCCTTTCCAGGTTTTCCTGAGACTGCTCCCATCCTCACCCCACTCAGCTAGAGTTTCTTGTTTACTTGGAGGGTTTTGTTTTTGTGTTTAAGATTTAGGTATAGCAAAGTGAGTTCATCATAAACCTCAGAGTGTGGCACATAATCATTATCAGTCTATACAAATGTTTTCTCTATTTTTTGTCCTTCATTCCCAGTCCCTTGCCCATCTCCCTTTTGCACATTGGTAACCATAAAATTCTAATGTTTTGATATATAGAATATGCTTGTGTCCTTGAAAAACTAAAAGCATTGTTTTGTATATTCACGTGTTTTAAGTTTCCATAAATGGCATTGAGCTATAATTAAAAAACAAAACAAAAACCTCTTAACATAATATGCAAAAGCTGTAGAATACTGTGATGCAAGACCAATGGCCTCCAAAGAGGTCCACTGTAAATATGTTACCTTCTGTGACAAGAGAGGATTTACAGATGTGATTAAGTTTCAGGTGTTGAGAAAGAAAGAGGATTCTGGCTTATCTGGGTAGGTCCATAGTAAATACATGGGTACTCAAAAGTGGAAGAGGGAGACACAAGAGAAGGTCAGAGTGATACAATGAAAGAACTGAACCCACCATGTTTAGCTTTGACAATGGAGGGAGGGGGACAGGAGCAAAGGAATGCAGATGAGCTCTACAAGGCAGAAAGGCAAGTACACAGATTCTCTTTTAGAGTCTCCAGAAGGGAATGCAGCCCTACTGACACCTGAATTTTAGTTCAGTGTTATCAGTGTCAGACTTACAGACTACAGAGCTGGAAGATAATAAATGTGTATGATTTTAAACCACTCAGTCTGTAATAATTTATTACTATAAAAATAAACCCAAAAGTTGTTTCCTGTAAATAACAATAAAATTGATAAAACCCTAGCAAGATTGTCAAAGAAAAAGAGATAAACGTAAATTACAATATCTGGAATGAATTGGGGGATTATCACCACATAACCATTAAAAGAATAGGGAGGAAAAACTAGCACAACTCTGTGGCCATAAATTTTACATCTTAAAATTTTTTTTTTTTCAACTTTTTTTTTTATTTATTTTGGGGACAGAGAGAGACAGAGCATGAACGGGGGAGGGGCAGAGAGAGAGGGAGACACAGAATCGGAAACAGGCTCCAGGCTCCGAGCCATCAGCCCAGAGCCTGACGCGGGGCTCGAACTCACGGACCGCGAGATCGTGACCTGGCTGAAGTCGGACGCTTAACCGACTGCGCCACCCAGGCACCCCAATAAATTTTACATCTTAAATGAAAGGGACTAGTTTCTTCAAAGATAAAAATTACCAAAACACAAAGAATAAGTATATTACTTGAATGGTTTTATAACAATTAAAAATTTGAATCCACAGTTTAAATCCTTCCAAAAACAGTCATCTCCAGGCCTAAATGATCTCATTAGTAATTTCTATCAAACATTTACATATAATCGGGGCACCTGGGTGGCTCAGTTGGTTAAGCATCTGACTCTGGATTTCAGCTCAGTCCATGATTTCACAGTTTGTGAGTTTGAGCCCCATGTCAGGCTCCATGCTGATAGTGTGGAGCCTTCTTGGGATTCTCTCCCTCTCCCACTTTATATTCCTCCCCACCCAGCACACTGTCTCTTTCTTTTAAAGTAAATATATAAACTTAAAAAAAATAGATATAATACTAATTACACATAATTTCCCCCAGAAAACAAAGACCTAACTCTTTCTAATTCATTTTATGAGACCAGCATTACTGTGATACCAAAACCAAAGAGAGGCAGCACACACACACACACACACACACACACACACACACACACAATTTTAACTCTACCTGATATTAACGTACAACAGAAGACTAAATTTTAAAAAGTGCTACCATTTATGTTACTGCAAAAATATTTTTTGGTATAAATCTAGCAAAACATACAAGATTTGCATGCTGAAAACAACAAAATGCTGATAAAAGATACCAAAGAAGACCTAAAGAAATTAGGGTGATATACCATGTTCATAGATTGAAAGACTCAATATAGTAAAACTGTCGATTGTTCCCCCCAATCTTTAGATTTATTGTAATTCCATCAAAATCTCAAAAGGATTTTGTATGCATAGAAACCTATTATACATTTATTTTTAAAAAATGTTTGTTTATTTATTTTTTAGAGAAAAAGCATGCAAACAGGGGAGAGGCAGAGAGAGAGGGAGACAGAGAATTCAAAGCAGGCCCCAGGATCTGAGCTGTCAGCACAGAGCCCAACGCAGGGCTTGAACTCAAACCTTGAGATCATGACCTGAGCCAAAGTTGTATGATTAATCAACTGAGCCACCCAGGTGCCCCTAGAAAGCCTATTTTTAAATGTACATGGAAATTCAAAAGAACTAGAATGCTAAAACAATTTTGGAAAGAAAAAAATAAAGTTGGAGGAGTCATTCCACCTAAATTTAAGATTTACTGTAAAGCTACAGTAGTCAAGACAACATGATATTGGTGAAGGGATAGAGACATAGATCAATGAAACAGAATACATGTTTAACTTTTCACAACATTCAAAATAATCCAATGGAGAAAAGATACTCTTTTCAATAAATAATGTTGACAAATTGGACAACTTTGATTTAAACCTCGCAGTTTATCCAAAATTTAACTCAAAATGGATCATGATCTAAATATGAAATACATAAACTCATAAAGTTTAGAAGAAAATATGGGAGAAAATCTTTATGACCTGGGGTTAGGCAAAGAGTCCTTAGACATGATGTAAAAAATCACAATTTCATCAAAATTGAAAATGTGTGGTCTTCAAAAGATGCTTTTAAGAGAATAAAAAAATCTGGCTGCATAATTAGAGAAAACATTGGTAAATCATATACATGATAATGGATTCGTATTCAGAATATATAAAGAGTTCTCAATACTCAATAATAAATTTTTTTTTTTTAATTCCTGACAATGCCAAATAGTGATGAGAATGCAGACCAAGTGGATGACTAATGGGAAGCTTTTTGTTTATCCTTATCATATGTCTCAACAATGCTACTCTTGGGAATTTACATTAGATAAATGAAAATTTATATTCGCACAAAAATCTGTATATAAATATTTATAACAGCTCTAATCATAATTGCTAAAAAGTAGAAATAATCCAGAGTCCTGGAAGTCAGAGGGTTGATTTGGCTGTAAAGAAATAATAAGCTCCTATTAGATCCAGAAAATGTATTATTCATATACACAGCAAAAGAAAGAAGAGCAAAAGTGCCAGCTCCCTTGTCCCACAGGATGACACTGAAACAAAAGGGGCCAAATAATTTTGATGTAACATGAGTGGCAGGGTAACATATTGCTGAAAAGCCAATTTCATGTTGATAAAGACTTTTATAGCCTTAGTCTGTGTTGTACCCTAAGGGCACCAAGGCAAAAAGGCTCATGCCTCATCACAACCCAGGAAGTGATGAGAAACTGTCTCATGACAGCACCCTGGGAATATAGGTAGGTGGTTGGAAAAAGGCCCAGTAGCTATTCTTCACAAGATCTCATGCTCTCATGGTCCAGGAAGATCCCAGGGAATTCTACCAAGATTTAGATGTGCTACAGTTAAGTCTTTCCCTCATGACTTTTGTGGAGATGTATCTCAGAAATTCCCCTCCTGGGTATTTGCCTCAGAGAATAAAAAATTACATTCACACAAAAATCTGCACATGAATACTTCTTGCAGTTCTAGTCATAATCATATGCACTGAAAACAATCCAAATATCCTTCAACAAGTAGATGAACAAATTGTGATACATACATTCAATGGCATACTACTCAGCTATCAAAAAGAAAGAATTATTGATATACTTAATAACTTACATAAAAGCACTGTGTTACTGATTCTACATTTGTGTTTTATCTCGTACAATTTCTTCATTAAAATTTTTTTAGCCTTATATTTTCATGAAAACAAAATGTTTATTTCTTTATTTCATGTATGTTACAGACCATAATCTGTCCCTTAAAAATTCATATGTTGAATCATTAACCCTCAGTATGACTGTATTTGGAGACAGGGTGTTAAGGAAATAATTAAGGTTAAATGGGGTCATAAGGGTGGGAGTCCTAATTCAATAGGACTAGTGTCCTTATAAGAAGATGAAAAAAAACAAAAACAAAAACAAAACAAAAACAAAAACAGAAGCACTCTCTCTCCCCACCCGCCCCCCCGCCCCCCAGTCACACACAAAGGAAAGACAATATGAGAACACAGAGAAAAGGTGGCTATCAGTAAGCCCGGTAAAAGGGTCGCATCAGAAACCAACCCTGTTAGTATCTTGATCTTGGACTTCTAGGCTCCACAACTGTGAGCAAATAAATTTTTGTAGTTTAAAACACCTAGTATGTGGTATTTTGTTATACCTCTCTAGCAGACTAATACAATATGGAATTTACTTTTCTGTTATGAGGTGAATAATGAACCTAATTTTTTTCTCCCAAAATAGATAGCCAAATGTCAAAACAAATTGTATCAGATATTTTCTCAAATGATCCAAAATGTCTTAGATTAAATTCCTAATTCATGTTGCTCTGATTATGGTTTCTCCACTATTTGCCATAGATCCATTTGTTTATTCCTATGCCAGCCAGTACTATATTCTTTTAATTATAATGGCTTTTATACATCATTTAGTATCTGATACAGGAAGCCTTCCCTCATGGTCTGTTGTCACATTTTCTTAAATAATTTAATGTTTTCCTCAGTTCCATATGTTTGGACAAATGCTCTTCAAAGAGATACAAAGCTTGCACCACAATGTAAATTAAATATTATAACACTTAGTACACTGCTTACTTTATCTGACAGTTTTCATAGTAAAGCTTTTCCATAAACACAACAGTGCATGGATTTATATTCTGACACATTCTAATAATGAATGTGGATTAAAAGAAAACAGTTCATATAAGCTGCAGATTGGTGGACCACAGCGTAGTGACATTGGTTTAGACATTTTTGACCATGGATAATCTAAAGCCAGGGCACAATGTTTGATCTAGAGGTTTCCTACCATCTTTCTATAGGGCACAAGTCTCTGTCATTCTTGCATTTTCTCTCCAGTGTTTCTGTTCACTTTCCCAGTCTTCTCAGGCTGAGGTCCAGAGACAGACAGAGAACCAGGACCTTCTCAAGAGTTTAGGTAGCATGTAGTCCCAGGTAAAGTCTCTATATCTTATTTTACCTACCAAATGGTTGAATGCTCACCTTCTTCCTAAGTGTTGGGATAAACTGCTCTGACATCAAATTGTGTCTTCTTTTCTGCTTTGTTACTTACAGTATAAACTCTGGATCCTTGGAACTCGTAAATCCTTTTTTTTCTTTCAGGAAATCTCCCTTCTTATAATAAAGCCTTGGTGTCTAGACTACTGTTTCAGTCTGTTGGCTTAAAACATGTTTCTTTGTGTGTTTTAAATTCCTTAGTTATTCTCAGCCCTTCAAGGGAAAAAAATGTTAAATGTTAGAGGCTGGTGTGACCTGTACTTTTCGTTGAAGTGATAAAAATGGAAAAATAGTAGCATGGACAAACAGAATCTGGCAAAAATTGACCAGCAAAAGAGCTGAAGTTGGGGTAAAGAGTGAGAAAATACAAACACAAATAGGACATACTTGTGGGACATGGGTATTTTCCTAGGAATCTGAAAAATTTGTGAAAGGTATATCACAAAGACTGAACATTATACACTCAGGGAAGATGAGTCATGGGCAGTCAGACCATACAAGGTGTGTCTTAAGAAGAAGCTTGCCTCACAGTTAAGGGAGATACAGATATTCAGATTCCATATGTACAGAACTTTATATGTAGTACATATTTTAACAGGAGCCCATTTATTCATGGCTATTATAAATTGCATAATCAAAAGAAATTCTAAAAAGGGTAGAGAGTGAATAGGTCATACATTTTCTAGGAAAACTGATTTTCTATGAAATTGATTTTGCATAAAATTGATGAATAGAGGACTAAAGTAGTTCAAGGTGTGACCTTGCCTCTAGGGCAGTGCTCCATGTATTGAGATTCTACCAGGACAGGTATTATGTCTCAGTATTTCACATATACAGCTTCCTTTCTACTTGGATCTTACCTCTTACAATCATTTGTACTATTTCCAGAGTAATTTAAACATTTCCTCATCTCAAAAGGTGTGCTGTTTTTCCTTCTATTACTGAGGTAATATTCTTGTATGTTTCCTATTATTTCTGGGGGGGGGAGTTTATTTCATTGTCATTGTCTACATATGGTTAACCTTTCTATTTTTCAAAATATTTACATTTAAAAGAGCAGGAATGGGGTAAACCCATTTCACATGCCATTTGATAACAGAAAAGGCCCTACACCTGTGGGTGTAGGACTTAATACCTTGTATAACAATTCTCTATAAGGTTCAATTTGTTCTTTCTTGGTAGCACAGACTAATTGGAAATCTTTTAACTTTATATATTAATCATTATTATCTCTTTTTTTTTATTCTTGGTATATAAAATTGCCTGCCATTTTCCCTCCCATGTGTGATATCATTGTAATTATAAACGTATTAGCGTTTGCCTATATGCTACTTATTCTATTTATTCCTATTTATCATCTTCCTATTCTATTTATTACTACCATTCTTTCCTCTGTTTCTTTCCTATTTTGTCACAGACACCCAATTCAATGTCAAGTCAGCATTTACCTGACACTGATACTAAAGATAATGAAAGCCAACATTAACTGAAGGCTTATAAAATTGCTAATCCTTATATTATGCAATTTATAATCTTATATAAATTATTTAATTCATTTTCACAATAATCCTATAATACAGGTACTAATACAATCTCTGTTTATAAGGAAATTGAGGTTAAATAGTTGAAAAATTTCACTAAGGACCTAAGTAGCTTCAAATGGAAGAGTCAGGATATGAACTAAGGTCTGCCTGAGTACAGAGTTAATGTCATTAGAAATGAAAAGTCTCCTTTGTATGTAAAAGCAACATTTCTTGACCATAAAAATTTTTTATTTTAATACCAAAATGTTCTTTAAGGATGATTTTCTGAAATTAAAGTTCAAAATAAAATAACACCTTTGCATTCTTGAAGGGTGAATTAACAGAAGGCAGTTCCTTTTATTAAATTGTTATTTCCTATTATTAAACTTATTTCCTAGTGCAGTTTTCCTAGCTTCTGTGTTTATATGTCTTCTTCTGTATTTATGTTACTTCTAAGTAATATAGTTGGATATCTTCCTAATTGAAAAATATTCCAAATATAGGACTTTGGGCTAAGATGTAGGTAGAAAAACATGCAGAAAAATTTACTGCCATAAGCCCAGAAAAAATGATCAAAAACCATTAGCAAAATATGAAAGTTATGAGAATCATGTATACTCTATAATCTGAGAAGAAATCAATAATCCTCTATACTGAAAAGCCGTTCCCTCCTTGCTGCAGCCAGGGGAAAAAATAAGTCCAATTTAGGTTATGGAAATGTTTAAACTCAGAAATGGGAGTGGTTTCTTGGAGAAGCAAAACAAACAAGCAAACAAACAAAAGCTATGAAGTCTGAATAGAGGCGCAGCCACCTCTCAATTTTTCACAAATTGGCATGAGAAGGGGACAAGTTTCAAAGATAGTAGGTAAAGAGAACACATATTTAATAATTGGGGTGACAGGTCTCTCAGTTCCATGTGCAATCATATACTTAACATTTGGTAGAAATTATTTAGTACTTTTTACTAAAGGACTTTATTAATGTATCCAGTTTAGATAGTCTCAGAAGTTGAGAGAGATGGAAAGTATGTGATAAGGCAAAATTCCATGAATTCTCCATTCTCTGGAGAATTTTGATTTATGTTTCAGGTTTCCAATGAACAGGTATTACTTTAAAATAGAGAAAAATTCAATTAAAAATATTTTCAAGAAGTTCATGATAAGAGGTCTAAATTTCCCCCTAAAGGATCTAAATGTCATTTCTGATTCAGCAACTACTCTTCCACCTATAGGATGTAATACTATTGGATCACTTCATTTTTTTTTTAATTTACATAGTTACATAGAGTGTTATATTAGTTTCAGGTGTATAATATAGTGATTCACCAATTCCATACATCACCCAGTGCTCATCACAACAAGTGCACTCCTTAATCCCCAAAACACCTGTTAAACAAATATGCCCATCACCCTTCGCTCTGGTAAACATCAGATTTTCCTCTATAGTTAAGAGTCTGTTTCTTGCTCTCTCTCTTTTTTTCTCTCTCTCTGTATGTTCCCTTTTCTTCTTTGTTATGTTTCTTAAATTCCACAATGTTCTTAGTTACATTTGCTTCTCTGTGAACCATTATTGCCTTGGCATGCTTGTTATTTCTCCCCCAGGAAGCAAGTATATCATAGGGAGTTAGAATCAAAAATTTTCTCTTAAACTTAGAAAATAAGTTTGTTAAACTGGAATTAGCAATAAACAAGGAATTCACCTCCTATAGGTGAATTAGAATGGCAAATTTTTTCAAAGGTAGCCAGCCATATTAAAAAAAAGAAAAAAAAGAAGCCAAGATGGTGGAACAGCATGGAAGTTTTTTTTTATGTCTCTCATCCCTGAAATGCAACCAGATCAACACTAAACACTCAAACACCTAGAAAACTGATTTGAGGACTAACACAATAATCTGCACAACATGAACCACAGAATTCAGCAGGTACACAGTGTGGAAAGGTGAATTGGGGGAGAAAGAAGCCACAGAGGGCAGGGAGATGTTTTTGCTTGCAGAGAGAGGATGGAGACCGGGGGGCAGGGTATGGTAAAAGCACCCCTCACTTCAAAACAAAAGCATCTGGAGAGAAAGTTGAAAAGTGGAAATAGCCGCAGGAACTGAGCAAAAAAGGGAGAAAGGAGGAAGGGGAGGGTTTAAATTCCATTAAGACTCTATAAACAGGGGGAGCACAGAATCTGAAACTCCGCAGCTAGATAGCTGGCAGTGCTCTGCTGGGAAGGGCGATTCCCCAGGAGCAGAGACCAAGGTCTTCAGGGTCCTCAGGGTCCTCGGGCCACATGGGGAGAAGTGGTTCCCCTACTGGGAGGACATTTGGTAGAGACTGTGCAGCCACCCCACACGCAAAGGTCCCAGCAGACCCTGGAGAACAACCGCATTTGCTGCTGCTAGAATAAGGACATTAAGGATTAAGCCTGGAACCAGATGTCTGTTGTGATTTTCCATATACCCTGACAGGCTGCTGCTACATGATCTCATGAACTTTTTCTAAGGTGGGCTGGCACCCAGATGCAGTCCCTGGGCATTGGCAGCAGTATAGTCTTGTGAATGTTCCTGGGGGAGGGCTGGCACCTAGCCATTGCTTAGCAGGACCCTCTCCCAGAAGGCCTGAGTAGGTCAAAACTGTGGTCCTTCATAAGTGAGGGGTCGAACACAGCCTCATTTGAGATAAAACTCAGGAGGGAGGTGCTGCCTGGAAGCCTGACGACTTTGTCACAGACAGTGTAGAAGCGGGGAGTGGACAGAAGCCAGAGACAAAGGAGGGGTGTTTGATTGCCAGTTGTGGAGAGCACAGAGTTCCGATATAGACACTGGGTAGCTGGGTGAGGCCATTTTCACCTCTCCCACACGTGTGCATACATGCCTACATGTGCCACAGGAACTCACCCAGGTAAGCTGAGCAGCGCCATCTAGTGGAGAATCGAGCCGTTACACTCAACCCCACTCAATGGGGCCAACAGCACTCTTGCCAAACACAAGTCTCTCCACCTGCTTAGTTTACAGACTATAAAGTGCTTCATAGCTTGACTTCTGTGAGAAACCAGAAGTAACTTCCATTGTACTTCATTCTGTTCACTGGTCCTTTTGTTCAATTTCTTTTCTTTTTCTTTTCTTATTCTTGAATACAGAAAGAGAAAAAATCTATTTTTATTTTCCATTTTTATTAAAAAGATTTTTCTTTATTTTTTTCTACTATATTTTTTACTTTTTTTGTAAATTTTTAAACTCTATTTTACTTTCATCATTTCATTTTATTGTATTTTATTGTATTCATTTTTTCAAATTTTCAAATGTTTTCCTTTTTTTCCTCTTTTCTTTTCTTTCTTTCCTTTTCTTATGTTTTCCTTTTTTTTTTTTTTTTTTTCTAATCTATCAAGCATCTTTCAACAACCAGACCAAACACACCTAGGATCAAGTATTCTTTATTTGATTTTTTTGTGTACTTAAAATTTTTTTTTACTTTATTGGTTCCTTTTCTTCCTCCATGATGATAAAATGAAGGAATTCACCCCAAAAGAAAGAACAGGAAGAAATGACAGTGACTTAACACAGATACAAGCAAGATGCCTGAACCAAATTTAGAATCAGGATAAGAAGAATACTAGCTGGGGTTGAAAATAGATTATAATCCCTTTCTGCAAAGATAAAAGAAGTAAAAGCTAGTCAGGATGAAATAAAAACTGCTATCACTGAGCTGTAATCTCTAATGGATGCAATAGCAGCAAGAATGTATGAGGCAGAGCAGCGAATCAGCGATATAGAGGACAAACTTATGGAGTATAATGAAGCAGAAAAAAAGAGGAGACTACATCCAAAAAGCACAAAATAAAAATTAGAGAACTCAGTGACTCATTAAAAAGGAATAGCATCAGAATAATAGGGGTCCCAGAAGATGAAGAGAGAGAAAAAGGAGTAGAAAATTTATGCGAGCAAATCATAGCAGACAACTTTCCTAACCTGGGGAAAGACACAGACAACAAAATCCAGGAACCAGAGGACTCCCATTGGATTTAACAAAAACCGCCCATCAACAAGGCATATCATAGTCAAATTCACAAAACACTCAGGAAAGGACAGAATCATGAAAAAAGCAAGGGAAAAAAGTCCTTAACCTGCAAAGGAAGACAGATCAGTTTTGTGGTAGACCTCTCCACAGAAACTTGGCAGGCCACAAAGGAGTGGCAGGATATATTCAATGTGCTGAATTGTAAAAATATGCAGCCAAGAATTCTTTATCCTGCAAGGCTGTCATTCAAAATTGAAGGAGAGATAAAAAGTTTTCCAGAAAAACAAAAATTAAAGGAGTTTGTGACCAGCCCTGCAAGAAATTTCAAGGGGGACTCTCTGAGGGGAGAAAAGACAAAAAAAAAAAAAAAGACCAAAAGCAACAAAGACTAGAAAGGACCAGAGAAGACCACCATAAACTCAACTCTGCAAGTAACATAATGGTAATAAATTCATATCTTTCAGTACTCGCTCTAAACATCATTGGTCTAAACACTCCAATCAAAAGACATAGGGTAACAGAATGGATAAGAAAACAAGATCCATCTATATGCTCTTTACAAGAGACCCATTTTAGACCTAAAGACACCTTGAAATTGAAAATAAGGGGATAGAGAAACATCTATCATTCTAATGATTGCAAAAAGAAACCCAGAGTTGCCATACTTATATCAGACAAACTAGATTTTAAAATAAAAAGAGTTTTTTAAACTATAAATGTTTAAATTTAAAAGACTGTAAAAGAGATAAAGAAGGGCACTATATCATATTTAAGGGTCTATCCACCAAGAAGAGCTAACAATTGTAAGCATTTATGCTCCAAAGGTGGAAGCATCCAAATATATAAATCAATTAATCACAAACATAAAGAAACTCTTTGATAATAATACCATAATAGTAGGGGACTTCAACACCACTTATACC
The DNA here is from genome assembly GCF_018350195.1 of Panthera tigris. Classification (NCBI taxonomy): domain Eukaryota; kingdom Metazoa; phylum Chordata; class Mammalia; order Carnivora; family Felidae; genus Panthera; species Panthera tigris. The sequence continues at coordinate 27,165,226 of NC_056670.1, forward strand.
AATGGACAGATCATATAAACAGAAAATCAACAAAGAAACAGTGACTTTGAATGATACGCTGGACCAGATGGACTTAACAGATATATTCAGAACATTTCATCCTAAAGTAGCAGAATACACATTCATCTCCAATGCACATGGAACATTCTCCAGAATAGATCACATACTGGGACACAAATCAGCACTCAACCAGTACAAAAAGATTGAGATCATATGGTGCATATTTTCAGACCACAACACTATGAAACTCGAAATCAACCACAAGAAAAAATTTGGGAAGATAACAAATACTTGGAGACTAAAGAACATCCTACTAAAGAATGAATGAGCTATCCAAGAAATTAAAGAGGAAAGTAAAACTTACATGGAAGTCAATGAAAATGATAACACCACAGCCCAAAACCTCTCGGATGCAGCAAAGGCAGTCATAAGAGGGAAGTATATACCATCCAAGCCTTCCTAAAGAAGGAAGAGAGGTCTCAGATACACAACCTAACCTTACACCTGAAAGAGCTGAAAAAAAGAACAGCAAATGAAATCCAAAAGCAGAAGAACACAGGAAATCATAAAGATTAGAGCAGAAATCAATGCTATTGAAACCAAAAAACAAAACAAAACAAAACAAAAAAACCGAAACAAAATAACAACAAAAAACAGTAGAACATATCAAAGAAACAAGGAGTTGGTTCTTTGAAAGAATTAACAAAATTGATAAACTTGTAGCCATTTTGATGAAAAAGAAAAAGAAATGGGCCCCCAAAAATAAAATCAATAATGAAAGAGGAGAGATCACAACCAACACTGCAGAAATACAAAAAATAATAAGAAAATATTATGAGCAAGTATACGCCAATAAAATGGGCAATCTGAAGAAATGGACAAATTCCTAGAAACATATAAAATACCAAAACTGAAACAGGAAGAAATAGAAAATTAAAACAAACAAATAACCAGTAAAGAAATCAAATTAGTAATCAAAAATCTGCCACAAGAATCCAGGGCCAGATGGCTTTCCAGGGGAATTCTACGAAACTTTTAAAGAGTTAAGACTTATTCTCTTGAAGCTGTTCCAAAAAATAGACATGGAAGGAAAACTTCCAAACTCTTTCTATATAGCCAGCATTACCTTGATTCCAAAACCAGACAAAGACCCCACTAAAAAGGAGAACTATAGGCCAATTTCCCTGATGAACATGGGTGCAAAAATTCTCAACAAGATCCTAGCCAACTGGATCCAATAATACATTAAAAGAATTATTCACCACGGCAAGTGGGATTTATACCTGGGATGCAGGGCTGATTCAATAGCCATGAAAAAATCAATGTGATACAGCACATCAATAAAAGAAAAGACCAGAACCACATGATCCTCTCAATAGATGCAGAGAAAGCATTTGACAAAATAGAGCATCCTTTTTTGATAAAAACCCTCAAGAAAGTAGGAATAGAAGGATCATACATCAAGATCATAAAAGCCATATATGAAAGACCCAATGCTAATATCATCCTCAATGGGGATAAACTGGGAGCTTTCCCCCTAAGGTCAGGAACAAGGCAGGGATGTCCACTCTAAACACTGTTATACAACACAGTACTGGAAGCCTTAGCCTCAGCAATCAGACAACACAAAGGAATAAAAGTCATTCAAATTGGCCAGGATGAAGTCAAATTTTCACTCTTTGCTGATGACATGATACTCTATATGGAAAACCTAAAATATTCCACCAAAAAAACTGATAGAACTGATCCATGAATTCAGCAAAGTTGCAGAATGTAAAATCAGCACACAGAAATTGGTTGCATTCCTATACACCAATAATGAAGCAACAGAAAGAGAAATCAAGGAATCAATCCCATTTATAATTGCACCAAAAACCATAAAATACCTGGGAATAAACATAACCAAAGAGGTGAAAAATCTACACACTGAAAACTATGGAAAGCTTATGAAACAAATTGAAGACACAAAAAAAATGGAAAAAAAATTCCATGCGCCTGGATTGGAAGAACAAACATTGTTAAAATGTCGACACTACCCAAAGCAATCTACATATTCAATGCCATACCTTTCAAAATAACACCAGCATTCTTCACAGAGCCAGAAAAAACAATCCTAAAATTTTTATGGAACCAGAAAAGACCCTGAATAGCCAAAGCAATCTTGAAAAAGAAAACCGAAGTTGGAGGCATCACACTCCTGGACTTCAAGATGTATTACAAAGCTGTAATCATCAAAACAGTATGGTACTGGCACAAAAATAGACACTCAGATCAATGGAGCAAAATAAAGAACCCAGAAATGGACCCACAAACATATGGCCAACTAATCTTTGACAAACAGGAAATAATATCCAAGGGAATAAAGACAGTCTCTTCAGCAAATGATGCTGGGGAAACTGGACAGCAACATGCAGAAAAATGAACTGGGAGTACTTTCTTACACCATACACAAAAATAAACTCAAAATGGATGAAAGACCTAAATGTAAGACAGGAAGCCATCAAAATCCTCAAGGAGAAAGCAGGAAAAAATCTCTCTGACCTTGGCTGCAGCAACTCCTTACTCTGGAAACAAGGGAAGCAAAAGCAAAAATGACTATTGGGACCTCATCAAAATTAAAATCTTCTGCACAGCAAAGGAAACAATCAGCAAAACTAAAAGGCAACTGACAGAATGGGAGAAGATATTTACAAATGACATATCAGATAAAGGATTAGTATCCAAAATCTATAAAGAAGTTATCAAACTCAACACCCAAAAAACAAATAATCCAGTGAAGAAATGGGCAAAAGACATGAATGGACACTTCTCCAAAGAAGACATCCAGACGGCCAACCGACACATGAAAAAATGCTCAACATCACTTATCATCAGGGAAATACAAATCAAAACCACAATGAGATACCACCTCACACCTGTTAGAATGGCTAACATTAACAACTCAGGTAACAACAGATGTTGGTAAGCATGCGGAGAAAGAGGATCCCTTTTGCATTGTTGATGGGAATGCAAACTGGAGCAGCCATTCTGGAAAACAGTATGGAGATTCCTCAAAAGATTAAAAATAAAACTACCCTACAACCCAGCAATTACACTACTAGGTAATTATCCAAAGGATACAGGTGTGCTATTTCCAAGGGACACATGCACCCCATGTTTATAGCAGCACTATCGACAATAGCCAAAGTATGGAAAGAGCCCAAATGTTCATCAATGGATGAACGGATAAATAAGATGTGGTATATATATACAATGGAGTATTACTCGACAATCAAAAAGAATGAAACTTGCCATTTGCAACTACGTGGGTGGAACTGGGGGGTGTTATGTGAAGCGAAATTAATGTGTCAGAGAAAGACAAAAATCATATGACTTCACTCATATGAGGACTTTAAGAGACAAAACACATGAACATAAGGGAAGGGAAGCAAAAATAATATAAAAACAGGGAGAGGGACAAAACATAAAAGACTCTAAAATATAGAGAACAGAGGGTTGCTGGAGGGGTTGTGGGAGAGGGGAGTGGTCTAAACGGGTAAAGGGCATTAAGGAATCTACTCTTGAAATCATTGTTGCACCATATGCTAGCTAACTTGGATGTAAAGTAAACAATAAATGAATATAAAAATAATGTTTCAACTAGAAGTTGCTTTCAAATATAGTCTCCCTACTGACTAAACTCCAAATATGAGCTTACGATAGAGTAATGCTGATTTTACTCCATGATTCCATATAACAATTTGTATAAGAATGAATGAAATCAGGCGCAGACAGAACAAACAGCAGAATTTCAGTAGGGAATTAGGAAAGAAAGAACTGACTAATGATTAAAATAGATTTCAGAGCTATAGCTATGCTACAAATAAATTGCCTCTTGGGAGTTAACAAAATATCCCAAGAGATATATTATAAAAATCAGCCACATACAGAACATATTCAATATATGATAATTCATTTTAAAGTTTAGAGCAATAGTGATTGATCATCAAATCTAATAACTGATATGCAGTGAAAGCTCTTTCTTGGGGGAACACTGTGCGTTCTTAAGAGGAAGAAAAAATCTTCTGTGACTTGTAGTTGGTGGTAAAATTTTCACATATATCAATGGCATAGCTATTATACTGTAATTGAGAGAATATTAATTTTTAAATGAAAATCATGAAATTCTTACTGGTTTAGCTCTCTGAAGAAGCATTTCTAGGTATTTTAAATTCTTTAGGCAGTTATATAATCAGCATAGATGTTGAAATATTCAAAACCTATGGTATCAGAATAGCAAAAAGAAATAGGTATTAATTGGGATGTATTTCAAAAAGTAAATATATAGAAAGATCATACCAAGTGATTGTCCAACTAACTAAATTGATGGAGGATTCTATGCATAAACAATATCAACAAGATGGAATATTTTAAAGGGAATATTTAAAGAATGTTCCCTAAGGTAGATATTAATGCTATATAGATAGGTTTTTATTAAAGTTTGTAATTCCATTGAATTTCAAACGCACTTATTTATTTATTTTTAAATGTTTATTTATTTATCTTTGAGAGAGAGAGAGAGAGAATGAGAGCTAGGGAGGAGCAGAGATAGAGGGAGGGAGACAGAGAATCCAAAGAAGGCTCCACACTGTCAGTGCAAAGCCCAACACAGAACTTGAACTCACAAACTGTGAGATCATGTCCTGATCTGAAGTCAGGCACTCAAACCACTGAGCCACGCAGGCGCCCCAATTTCAAATTTAAAGAAAAGTTAATGAAAACTTGGATCCAATGTACAAATGGTGCTTGCATTTATTCACTCTTTGAGAAATTTTTATTAAAAACATATTTTGTGCCAGATACATGCTGGATGCAGAGAATGCAATGGCAAACAAAAACATAAACTGTCCCTGACCTTATGGAATTCACAAATTAGAGGGGAAAAAGTAATAATGCAAATATGTGTTTAGGTATGATGGTAAATTATTGGAAACTATGTAAACATTACCAAGGAAGTTTCAATTCATGTGGAAGATTTGGGAAACCTGAGGCCTAAAAGGTCAGCAGAAGTTAGAAGGAGGTAGAGAGGGAATCTTTGAGACAAAGAGAACAAAATTAACAAAGGTCTTCAAGGTAGGAGAATTCATAAAGTTTTGGGGAAGTACATGACTCTTTTAGTTTGAACTCAGAAAACAAAGGAGAGTGGCATAAGAAAAATCTGGAAATAAGTAGGATATCATAACATATCATGATATGTTATGTAAATTACGTTAAATTTGTTTTCTTTCTAAACATTTTTTTCATGTTTATTTTTGAGAGAGAGAGACAGAGACAGAGACAGAGTGTGAGTGGGGTAGGGGCAGAGAGAGAGGGAGACACAGAATCCAAAGCAGGCTCCAGGCTCTGAGCTGTCAGGACAGAGTCCAATGCAGGGCCCGAACCCACGAACCATGAGATCCTGACCTGAGCTGAAGTCAGATGCTTAACTGACTGAGCCACCCAGGTTCCCCTATAAATTTGTTTTCTTCACCCCAGAACGATAGTAAGTTATTAAATGACATTAAGCAGATGTATAGGGTACAAAGAAGAATAAGACCGAAGCCCATATATGAGAAATCAATATATATATTTTGGAAAGAACTGCACTATGGATAATAAAAGAGCAATGGGCAAAAGTGTATGTAGACACACTGGTTTGGGGCTATTCTTATAATTTAAGTGAGGAATAATGGAGGCTTTAACACGGATTTTTACAGACATTTCAGAGAAGTGAACACAACAGAGAGATATTTGGGAGACAGAATCAATAAAATCTGGTAGTGGATTTGAAAACAGAATAGCAATGAAGAGAGGGAAGGCTGTGGATAATGTGGTGATTTGGAATGAAAGATCATGAGTTTAATTTGGGTATGGTAAGTTGGAAGTACATTTGAAATCAAAGCAATTGAATGCTTAAGTCTGAGGCACAAAGAGATACAGATTTTTGAATAACCTGCATTTACATAGTAACTAAAATAAAAAATGTGAATAAGATTACCTTATTAATCTAAAAGATAAGGGAAAGGATATAGAGTGACAAGGGCCTTGGAGGACACCTAAAGGCTTGAGAAGAATGTGATTTTGCAAGGGAATATGGAAGGGAAATTCCAGAGAGACAGAAAGAAAGCTAGAAGAGTGTGGGTTTATGGAAGCCAAGGGGACCAACTGTGTCAAAAGAAAATTGGTCTACACTGAGAAAGCTAAAAATTGCATAAGTTTCAGACTAAAATGTCCATTGGCTCTAGTAATATTTAAATCATGGTCAACTTTAAGAAGTGTTTATAGGAAAAAAATAATTGGAGGCAGAAACTTGATTCAATCGAATAAAGTTTGAATAAAATTGAATAAAAAAATAAAAAACAAGAAGAGAGGAAATGAAGATAATATCTTTTCTTTTGAGAAGTTTGACTATAAACAAAGGAGAAAGAGAGTGAGCACCTTATACCTAGAGGAAGTTTTGTTTAAATGAGTGAGACTTACATATGTTTAAAATATGTGGGGGAAATCTATTTTAAGCAGCAAAACACACATGAAAGACAAAAATATATGATTAAAGTAGGATTGCTGAAAAGACAAGAAGGGATAGCCCCAGAGTAAGTTGGACGTGTTGGCTTTGTACAGGAGGAACAACTCTTCTACTGGGACTGGAAGAATCTAGAATACATTATATGTATATGAATACATTATATATGCTGTTTGATGTTATTGTTTTTAATCTATATAGTAGAAAGCAAGGTCATTTGCCAAACAAGAATGGGGAACACATTAGTAGAAAGTTTGAAGAGAGTATAGGAGGTTTGAAATTGTAATTTCAATGAATGAGAGATCAGAATAGAACAATTCTGTAGGATTTGTAGGTAATATTAAGGATTCAAATATCAAAAGAAGTTTTAAAAATCAGTAATTTATAGTAATATCAATCTTCCCTACTGTGTTTTCTCTCAAAACTTTCCACCACCTAGATCTAGATGTGGAAAAAGTAGGCAGTTAGAACCATCTAACACTGGATTATTTGATGGAGCAGTCCCAAGAGAGTTATAAACATGAATTTTGGTGGAAACCTGAGACACTAATTATGTTACTCAAGGAGAATGGGTAGTTTAATAGAGCAAAGGGAGAAAATACTGAAAAACACCAGTGTTAAGAAAGAAGAGTAGGACAAGCCAGCAAAGGAAACTTAGGAGTACACAGAAGTGGGAAGATAGGCAAGAGAGTCTAAAATCATGCAGAATGAAGTAAAAAAGAGAATCAAGAAAGGTAATTAATCAGTAGTGTCAATGAAATAGGGAGATGAATTAAAATAAGATATAAGCATTAAGCATTTAGTAATTAAAATGTTAGTAATTCTCTTGAAAAGAATACATTGCATGTTGCAAAGAAAAATGTCTGAGGAACGAAAGACTGAGTAAGGCAATTTCAAAAAGTCTGACCTTGGAAGAAAAGAACAAGGGATGCTTACTATCATGTTAATTTATACCTACTTAGAATGAATTACTTTTTTCTTCCATTTTAACTCAAGTATATAGAGATACTGAATAGAAAAAAAAGTTGTTATTTATTTATTTTTTTAATCAAACAATAACGGTAACCTCTGCAGAGGGAAATGGAGTTGGAAAATATGAAAGAGCTTCCATTGTTTACTGTCTATACTTCTTTACTTTTTGAAAAATGTTCACTGAGAAAGTAGTCCTTTTATAATAATAAAGCAAATAAAATATTTAGCATGCTTATAATACATTGGTGCTCCATTTCTATTATTACTAAATATCTGTCTTTCATATTTTTTTACTATTCTGTAAAGAATATATTACAATATACATACTTTCAAATATTGTCAGCCTGTTATGATTTCTCTGTTACTGTACTTAGATTTAATTTTTTAAAAGACCTTCAGCATATTAAAGTTTTGGGCTTCTTTTTACCAAAATTAAAATACTGCAAAATCCTTTTCTGAGCTAATTTTCCATTAATTGTACTTGGGAATATGAGTCTTTTTCTTTTAATATCAATAATTTCCATTGTTAATAAGCCCATTATATCTCTTTCTTTCACTGCTGAATGTTCCTCACTTGTGTTTAAAACTGGGGTGAATATATTAAATATATTTTTAATAATTTAATTACAATAACATTTACATAGTGACATCATAGTATAAATTTCTGTTCTACTATGTGTGCTGTGAGAATGCTGCAACTTAGCATTCTCAGACATGGTCAGAAGACATTTCTAATTCTGGTTATTATTGTTGTTTGAATATTTATTATTTTTGGTTTATGAGTAAAACACTTTTCCATATTATTGTTATACTGATTATACTCAATGTTGCTTTCTCCCTAAGTCAAATAAACAAACAGACAGACAAACAAAAACCCTTTAAAATATATATTGATCGCTGGAAAGGCTTGTACACTCATTTTGAATATATTCCAAATCTTTAGACATTACGTTTTTGTTTCTTGCAATTTCACACTGACATATGTAAAAGTATAATAAGAATTTGTTATTTAGTCCATTATGTGCAGTAGAGCAGATTGTTTAGTATTTCAGAAGCATCTTCTGTGGGCTTTTAACTAATCACTCAGTCACATGAGAAAGCTGAAGACAGAATAAGATGCCAGCCTATACAGACATTATGGAAGCTTGAATTTGGCCACTTTGGCAGAAGAAATGATGCTTTTATTCTGGTGAACAGAACAAAATAATATGAAGTTACCTTCTTTTTTTTTTTTTTTTTTTTTTTTTTTTAGTAGAGCAAAGAGTGATTTACACAGGAAGAGTCATCGAGCCCAGGTCTGTCGAAATTTGGACAGTATTTTGTACAGTAAAGACATCTCCCCCGTAGACTCTGGGCCAGGTTGTATTATCATATAACAGATAACAGACCATATGGCAAAGGGGGAGGGAAATCAGGAATGTAACAATCTACTATATCAGTAGATGCATGCATAAGAAAACAAGGGTTAAAAACATACATAGGGACTGTGACTGATTTTCACATTTTATTTAGAGGTTTGTTTTAATGGCATGTCTTAGCAATGCAAATATATTTTAAAAACCATATTTATATGCAAAATTTTCTTTTTTTGAGAGAGAGAGAGAGTGCACACAAGTAGGGGAGGGGCAGAGGGAGAGGGATAGAAGTAATCTTAGGCAGACTCCATGCCCAGTGCAGAGCAAAACACGGGGCTCAGTCCCACAAACCATAAGATCATGACCTGAGTCGATATCAAGAGTCTGATGTTTAACCAGCTGAGCCACCCAGGTGTCCCCAAAATTTTCTTTAAAAAATAGATTTTTAAAATCGTCTTCACAATAACACAATTGGGATATAGCCTCAGGGTTGATTATCATGTAATACAATCCAGATGTTTGCTCAAAACTCTACTCATCCAGGGACACTGTAAAAATTTAAAAAGTATTTATATAAAATAGCCTAATTCTCCCAGGATGCAATATTCTGCCCGGTAGTAGGTTAGTAAGCTATTTTAGGAATCTGCAGTAATTATTTCAAGACACAAAAGTACAGGATGCCAGTAACTTATTTAATGTTACCTCAGCTGATTAAAGTCAAACCAATTTAAATACTATCTCATTTAATATATTTATGTGTTATTCTTTCATATAACTTTGCAGAAATAAAAATTTATAATATGAAAGTGGCAGAAAAGAGATCTGACATTTGTCTCCCACTATGCAAACTATTCTTTAATTTTTCTTGAAAAAGTCAAAATATTGACAAATGCTACAATAGACAAATAAAATACGGTGTTATAATTACCTATTTAGCTATGGAAAAAATGAAGTATTTCAAGTATATGTGATTTCATCATAATTTCCATCATCACTCAATATTTTATTTATAAAACTGATCTCCTTGGTTTAAAATTTAAAATAATAAGAATAAATTGTGTAAGTAACTATCTTCAAATATATTTGACTTGACTTCATGCTGTATTTAAAGAATTCTATGTCACAAAATACATACTTTTAAAATATAAGATCTCTTTACATAAAGTCCACACAAGTTATATTTCTTTTTTCACTTGCATGATAATTTTATGTTTTATAGATGGATAGATGGATAGATAGACAGATGATAGATAGATAGATAGATAGATAGATAGATGATAGATAGACATAGATGATAGATAATAAAAACACATAGGTTTCAATATGTTCTTTTTAAAAAGCATTTTATTCAAGATTACCATTTATATTAAAAAGTGAACAAATCAAAAATGTCTATTGAATCATATATTTTTACAAAGTGAATATGTCTGTTTAACCATCATCCAGAACAAGAATGATACAGATTATTATTAATCTCAGATTCCCCTTATGTCTCCTGTTAGCTCTTACCATGCCTCCCAAAGGCTAACTCACTAATCTAAACTTCATCAATACAGACTCATTTTGACTGTGTTTGAACTTTATGTGAAAGTAATCTAGTTATGCCCTCTTCGTGTTGCTCCTCTTTCACACAACACAATGTTTATAAGTCTGCCTCATCTTACTGCAAGTATCAGTAATTTGTTTATATCCATTCATGTATAATATTTCATAGTATAGATATATCATGATTTATTTAACCATTCTATAGTGACTAAATACTTGAAGCACTTATTTCTTTGAATTATAACAAATAATATTGTAATGAACACTCCTGTGCTTACCTTATGAAGCACATTTACATTGTATGTATTGGGGGGGTAGTATACACTAGAATAAAAAGCCTGACTCCATTTTTTAATGTTTCTAACATTCAACCCTGCTACTCCCTTTTCCTCTTCTGCCCTTACATCTTTGCAAGTTGTTAAGCGAACCTAGGTGCTCCCTTCTTTTGTATCGGTGGTAAATCCAAATAGCACAAATCTCAGACCATGAGAGGGAACCCTCCTTTCAACTCCAAACTCCTTACCACCATTAAAGTTCAAAGCTTGTTATTCCTCCCGTCTCTCAAAATATTTTTGGACCCGATTTGGGGTCTGCCCTCTTTGCCGGGAAGGTTTCATTATGTAAGTAACAAATCTCTTTACATCCTCTTGGTGTATGTGTGTACAGCATCACAAGTTTTGATATCCAAAGTGAATTTTTGTCACATGAGGATTCATCCTGTGCCTCCAGCATATACCTAGGGAAGGAATTTGTGCTTCACATGTATGGGTATGTTCAGCTTCAGTAGATGACGCCAAAAACAGTCTAAAGAGGTTGTACCAATTTATACTACAACCCTTGAGAAGAGTACTGATGATTGATCCTCATCCTCAACAACATTTGGAATTTTCAAGGGTTTCTTTTTTCTTCTTTCCTTTTCTTTTTTTTTTCTTTTCTTTTCTTTTTCTTCTTCTTTCTTTCTTTCTCTCACCATTCTGGTGAGTTTGTAGAACTGCACTGTGATAACTAATAAGCATGTTTAATGGAATTATTGGCCATCAGGATATCTCCTTTTGTGAGTGCCTGTTCAAACCTTTTGTTCACTTATTTTAATGTTTTTTTTTCTACCTTAAAAATAATCTGTAGAAATTATTTATGAAATCTTGACTTAAGTCCTTTGTCAGGTATATGTACTGCAAATGTTTGCTTTCACTCTGTTAATGCCACTTAATTCTTATTGAGCTAAAATTCATAATTGCACTCCTTTAATATAACAGTTTTTAATTTAAATAGTTAAATTATTATTCACTTTTATACTATTGATGGTTATTTTTTATACTGTTTAAGAGATCTATGTCCTACATATGGTCGTGAAGATTGTTTCTTACATTATCTTATATTTTAAATCTAGAATTCATCTGTAACTGATTTTTATATGTAGTGTGAGGTATCATATGGACATCTAGTAGTCAGTTTTTACCTTTATATTCTTCTATGCTGATTTGAAATTGAAAATATCTATCATCATTAAGCAAGTAGATTCAGCTTCCCTTATAATAACTTCAATTCTTCACTTACTCAAGCATTACTTTTGACACTTACTTTGTGCCAAATGCACTTTTAGGCATTAGGGAAAAAAAACGATAACAATCTTCTCTGTCTTCACTTGGCATTGGGACAAATATCCAATAGCAAATAAATAAACATGCTACATGGTGATAAGTGTAGAGGAGAAAATCAAAACATAAAAGGGGTTTAGGAAGAACTGGGTAGAGCATAGATCTTAACATTAGGGTAGGTAATGGTTTCTCTGAGTTGGTGACATACGTGAAGAGACCAGAAGGATAAGAAGGAATGAGCCATGAATAACCCCAGAAGATAAGCATTTGAGGCTGAAGGAATCATGTCAAAAAGTTCTGAAACAGAAAATTGCTCTTTTCCAGAAAAAGCAAGGAGGACAATGTGGAAGAAGAGGGAACAGTTTGGAGAATACGAAATAGAGAAGCAAAGGAGCAGTGGGAAACAGACCAAGTAGGGCCTGTAGCTTTTATTCTGGACAGTTAGGAAGCTGGTATAACATTTGAGCATTGGAATGATATTATCTGAGTTGGAGTTTAATAGAATAACTCTGGATCCAGAATTGAAAACGGACTGGTGGAGGGAGGGGGGTAAGGATGAAAACAAGTAATAACATGCCAGTATCTACATTGCGCATTAGGGGTTAATGTACTGATGCTGTAAGATATTGGTGGTTGTAAAAACTGGAAGAATTACAGATATATTTGGTATACTTTCAGTATATTTTCAGGTTTTGCTGATGAATTACATATGGAAAACGAAAAAAGAGAAGTTTAAGATAACTCCTGTTTTGTTTTGTTTTTTTTTTGTAGAATCAACTAGAAAAGAGTTACCTTTTGTTGAGATGGGAGAAAGTATAAGGTGAACAAGTTTATGAATAGTTACATTTTGTAGAAAATCCACTAAACATGATTTTACCTATCAAAATAACTGATCTATTTACTAAGTATATCCATTAAAAAAAAACTCACAAGTTTTCTCACAGAAGATATCAAGAAAACAGGTACATGCTTCCTACTCTTTGTTTTCTAAATTACTTCAACTAGTGGGGGAAAAAAAATTCCTTTGGCCTCAGTGAAAGAAACACACAATTTAGAATACTGGTTTCTTAATATAAACAAAGGAAAAGGTCACATTGTATCTCCAAGGACTTTTTTTTTAACCTTTCTAATTAGTACAATAAAGAATCAATACCTTAATTTCAGAATTCTGATGAAGCACTGGCTCATAAAAATGGCAGGATACTCTCAAACATTCAATTAAGAAAGAATGGAAACTATTGAGTCCTTGTACTAGAAGTTACTGGTTATCAGTTATTACAAAACCTGAAAATCATTTTGAGTGTGAAAGACCTAGAGCTAATACATTTAGAGACCTTTATCAATATTCATGAGTACAACACAGAGCCTTATTGCAACTAGGGAGAAGATAATGATGTAATGAATGATAGATTAGGTGGGTAAAAAATGCAATCACCGTTAAAGCCAAAGTTTTTCTAGCCAAACTATTTTCTCACTCCCAGTAAACTTTCAGTTTATTGAAAGGGTTACTTCCTAACCTCTTCTGATTTAAGAAAATGTGCTAACTTTAAAAGATAGGTTAAAAAAATGGGAAAGGACATCAGATTTGAGATCCTGTGTAATTACATATATAAACCTTAGAATTTCAGAAGAGTTTTGCAGGAGGACTTGTACAGCTCATGGGTCAAATAATAACTTGTATATTGTTCTGCTTTAATTATTATGGAAACTGAAGCCAGTGACGTACACTAAGAAGATGTCAAGATAACATGTTTGCTTCCTCCAGTTCCAAATAAAAATAGCAACTAACATTTGCATGGTGTATCACAGTTTACAAAGTGCTGCTGCATACCTTGGCTCCCTTGATTTTACATCTTAGATTCAAAGACACACTATAAATAACGATCTCTATCACTAGGAAAATGTAAGCACTGGCAGAGCACACAAATGTAACCAATTATATATTTCATTCCGTATTTAGGTAAGAACTGCCCATTCATTTGCAGCAACTGTTAGTGGACACTTGATTTTTGGAGCTCCACACATACCTTAAGTCCAAGTAATATTCTCTCTTACATACCAAGCTACCTTCCTCATTGGAAGAATCCTTTGTGAAACACAACTGAGTGGTCATGATATAACATATGAAATACGGAAAACATTCCATCTCTTGCATTCTTTTCTTAAACTTGTACTTAAAATCTTAGCATCTCCACAAGGCATGCAAATTAAGTGGATGAGGTTCAACTTGATCTGCATTTCTGATTTTGAGTACTTTTTCTACTTTTCACCCAGTTCTGTCCTCCAAATATCTAGAAATACCACTACTCCCAATCCTGTCCTGCCCTCCAGCCCTGCAAAACAAAGCTTTATGAATTTTAACTCCCCCCTACCATTGTTTCAATGCCTCCTTCCAACCTTCAATCTATATATATTTTTCCCTATTCCCCACCTCCTATTCTTTGCTTCAAAACAGTTTTAAAAATGTACACAGTAAAATGGTGTATAATTGTGTCAGATTATTTTCACTAATAACATGTTAAACCTGTTCCCCCAAAAAAGAGGGATTCTAATGATGAAATTTATTATTAAATGAAATATATTTGGCAATGTTACACATGTGCACTGTTTTCAATCAGTCAAAATACTGGAAATATTTTCTGTGAGTCAGAAGTAGCAAAAAGGAATAACATACAACTTATTAAAGGCCAGCATCTGTGATAAATAAATATCAAGGCATCAAATCTCTACAAGTATGTCAGGTAGTTACCATCATTTCTACTTAACAAACTGGGAAACACAGGCTTTGAGCTCTAGATTTAAAGTGACCACAGTAATGCAGTTGCATCAGTAATAAATGATAAAGACACATTTCCTACAAATCGAGTGTGTCAGACCACAAAATCTATCTTTCTAATATAAGAGCAAGAACAGCAAAACATATTTATGTAATGCACTGTATGAGTCTGTTAGGGCTGCCATAACAAAATACCACAAATTTCTGGTACAAAATTTTAGGTAACAAAATACCTAAATTTATGTTGAAGGTGTTCTAAACAACAGGGACTTATGTGCTCACAATTCTGGAGGCTAAGAGTCCAAGATAAAGGTGCTGGCAGCTTTTATTTCTCCTAAGGCCTTTCTCTTAATCTTATAGACAACTACTCTCTTATTATCTTCACATGGCTTACACATGAACATCCCTGCAGTCTCTCCCTCTCCTAATAAGAATTCTCATCCCACTGGATTAGGGCCTCACTCTCGACCTCATATAACCTTAATTACTTCACTAAAGGCCCCATCTCTAAATAGTCACTTTAGGGGTGAAAGCTTCAACATATAAATTTGGGGAGAACACATTTCAGTCCATAATATAAACTTTTCGTTTTCATTTAACACAGAAGTTGTATAACATCTCCTAGCAATGTGTATTTGTTTAAAAATTCAATTGCCTAATTTATTGACTTGAATAGCAAAGATAAAATTGACAATGAAACTAGCCATGGCTATGTTAACATTAAGGCATATTTAAGAAGTAGGAGTCAGAAGCTGCTTTCTAATTCTTCTCTCATTGGACTAGTACGGCATAATAAAGTCAACACAACATGGTGACAAATGTAACATTACCCTAGTTTTTGCTGTGAACCAGGCACTATACTATGTCTGAGAGACACAGAGATGCTAACCTTTGTCCTTTAACCCAAAAAGCCTTCTCATTAAGTTGTTTCTCACTAAGCAGCAGTCAAAAGGCTCCTGATATGGAAGAATGAGGGGCAAACCTAGGTTGTGCAGGGCTAGAGATGATATAATTTTGTGGAAGCTTTAGGAAGAGTATAAATTATGAATAGAACATTAGATATAATATGAATACTTACTTTATTTTTTTATTTTTTTTTTGAGAAAGAGAAAGCAGTGGCAGGGTAGAGGGACAGGGAGAGAGAGATTCGCAAGCAGGCTCTGTGCTAACAGCAGATGCAGGGCGTGATTTCATGAACCATGAGGTCATGATCTGAACCAAAATCAAGAATCAGATGCTTAACCAACTGAGCCACCCAGGCTCCTGAATGTTTATTCAGAATAAGGAAAACTAAGGGGCACCAGGGTGGCTCAGTTAAGCCTCCAACTCTTAATTATGGCTCAGGTCATGATCTCCTGGTTCGTGAGTTAGTTTGTGAGACAGTTCATGAGATGGTTGTGAGATCAAGACCCATGTAAGGCTCTGTGCTGACAGCACAGAGCCTGCTTGGGATTCTCTCTCTCTTCTCTCTGTCTTCCCTTCCTCTCTCTCTTTCAAAATAAATCAACATTTTTGAAAAAAGAATGAGGAAAACTAAAACAACAAACCGAGTAGAACATTAGTTTAAACACTCATGTATCTTCCTAAAGAATGTTACAGTATGGTGCTAATGAAACAAGAACAACAACAACAACAAGGAGGCAAAAAGGAACAACATACAGCTTACTAAAGGCCAGCATCTGTGATAAATAAATATCAGGGCATCAAATCTCTACAAGTATGTCAGCTAGTTTTCATCATTTCTACTTAACAAACCAGGAAACAGGCTCTGCGCCTGTGAGCCACAAATATCACAACACTAAAAACAAGAACACAGCTTCTACACAGATTTCTATAATATATTCTCATCACATTTTGTGTGCATTACTCTTGACTCTTCTTCCAACAATGATTTCTCAGTGTTTTTGATTGGAAGAATTAAAATATAATTGAGCTTTTTTCTCTAACATGGTTGGTTTGAATTTGTTTTCATTATTGTTTATTTTTATCATCATTTATAGTCATTAGAATTTATTAAATAAGGATACATTTGTTGATTTTATTATTTATTATTGTATTATATACTTTAGAGAAATATATTTCAGCATCCTATCTTATAACTGGTAATATGTAAAACCTCTGGCAAGTTCCTTCATGAGTGAGCTGTAAGATATCAGAACATTTAAAGTTTTCTTCTACAATGACTAATCTTAAGTACTCTTAGAATTAATGATTTTCTAACTAGTTTAAACTCAAGTGCCTTATTAGAGTTGAATATTTTGCTTTATACTATTTCATTGATTTTAATGTTTTGTGTCAAATTGGCAAGAAATATTTTTCTATTATCTTCACAGGTCATGTTCTTTGTCATTGATTGGGTTATTAATCCAAAAATGTATTCCTTGTTTCTACTAATATTTGGCGCTTTCTCTAAATAAATCACTACTTTTTAAAAGTTTTTGTTTAAATACCAGTTAGTTGACATACAGCATAACTAGTTTCAGGTGTATAGTATAGTGATTCAACACTTCTATACAACACCTGATTCTCATCAGAAGTACACTCCTTAATTCCCATCACCCATTTAACTCACTCCCCCCCATTCTGGTAACCATCAGTTTGTTCTCTATAGTTAAGAGTCTGTTTCTTGGTTTGCCTCTCTCTAATTTCATATTTTATTATAATTATCTTGTAGATATCAAAATAGTTTTTATTGATTTCATTACTCATGTATATGAATTCAATCATATTCCATGAATTTATTCCATGAGTAACTCTGAAGAGTTACTTCACTTACTTTACCCTTATCTGCCCTGATCCTATAGAAAGGGATGAGGTACAATTATTCCCATATCATTGGGTGATCATTTGATGCCTGCCTTTCTATTCTATGGTCACTTAGTCATAAAGTCACCATTAGTATACATTTACTGTGCTGGACTGCCCAGATAGATGTTCAGTTCAAGTTTAAGCTCTACCAGTTTTTATCATTATTTCCTATAACAATCTCTTTAAGTCTCCTTTTCCTGACCTCTACAATGGAGGATTAAACTAAACCATAGTGTACTACTTGGGTTCAAAGCTAGGTGTCTGTAAAAATTAGAAATCCAATGATAATTAAGTAGCCCAAAAGTAGAAATTTATTATTATCTTTTGTAACAGTCCAAGGTGAGTGTTCTAGGTTGGCAGGCAGATGTACTCTACATTGTTCACTGAAGGACCCAGGTTCATTCTTCTAATGTTGTAACTCCAACCCCAGGCATTAGTGTGGTCTACATCATCAGTGTTGTGTTCCTTTGGACTTCAGCTGGTGGGAAGAAGAAAGAAAATCTGGAAGAGACATACCCTCAGTGTTCAGGCCTAGCTAGGCCAGTAAGTGGCAACCATTCTTCTGATTACATTCCATTGGCAAGAATGCAGACACATAGCCACACCTAAATTCAAAAAGGGCTGAGAAAAGTAGTACAGTTGGACTGGCATATGCTTGAATAAAATCCTTTCTATGGCTGGAAGGATATTGGGTTTTGGTGAACAGTAAGTGATATCTGCACTAATCCCTAAATTGCTTTCAGTTGTGAAATTATGCCTCGTGCTGATTAACCTATTATTTCACATTTTTGTCAAAATCGCATCTAAAATTTGGATAAAGCTAGTACTCTGTAAACTCTGTAAAGATTCATATTCTATTGAATCCTTATTATATCTGTGTTGGTCCCAATTCCCCTAAATATTAAAAACTGGAACTGTCTTTTTTATACACCTTCCTCAAGTTTGAGATGGAAGAATCAGTTTTATGAATTATGTGCTTATTTATCAAATTTAGGCAAAGTTTCTCAGAAACTTAGGGTACTCTATATGTTTCTAGAGACAGCTGTTGTTGCTCCTGTTTCGTTAGCACAATACTGTAACATTATTTAGAAAGATACATGAGTGTTTAAGCTAATGTTCTACTCGGTTTGAGCCCCACATTGGGTCTGTGCTGACAGCTCGGAGCCTGGAGCCTGCTTTGAATTCTGTGTCTCCCTCTCTCCCCCCTCTCCCCCATTTCTGTCTATCTCAAATATAAATAAACATTTAAAAAATTTAAACTATTTTATATTCATAAAATTCTATCTTAAATTCCCTCTAAAATGAGTAGAATCCTTAGAACCACCAAAGAAAATGCCATCAGGACTTTCATGTTACCTTTGCAAAATGTTTTGTTTCCGTTGTTTTATTCCATTTTGGAGCAGTGTAATGAGACCTCTATTTTTATAGTGTATCAAGAAAACATAAAGAAAATTCTTAAATGTATATCCAGTGGTCAAGAGGAGAGTTCACAATCAGCATATTTTAGATGGGTCGTCCAAGGTTGTGAATAAGCTACTCCAAGCTATTTTAACTCTAAAACAGTAGCTCTCAAAGTGTGGTCCCTAGATTGGAAACATTATTATAGCCTGGGAGCATGTTAGAAATGCAAATTCTCAGGCCCCAGCCCAGATTTATTGAGTCAGTAACTCTGGGAGTAGGTCTCAGCAATCAGTGTTTTTCAATATGCTCATGTGTCCCTTACTCACCTGGGTGGTTTTGATACTCAGTAAGCTTTGAAGAACACTTTTCCAATGGATTCCATAGTTGAAATCCATTTAAAATTCTGGAGAGATTTATACATAAATAATTCTAATGCATTTTTTGTTCAAAATTCTCATTGCACACACAGATACCTCGAATGAGGGTATATTTTTCTCAAGCCTATTTCAGTTGAGTGCAAATTAAAGTCATTCATTAAAACAAAACAGAGAAGGGGCACCTGGGTGACTCAGTCGGTTAAACATCCAACTTCAGCTCAGGTCATGATCTCACACTCCATGAGTTCAAGCCCCATGTCAGGCTCTGTGCTGACAGCTTAGAGCCTGGAGCCTGCTTCAGATTCTGTGTCTCCCTCTCTCTCTGCCCTTTCCCCATTTGTGCTCTGTGTCTCAAAAATAAACTAAACACATTAAAAAGTTAAAGAAAAATAAAACAAGACCTCATCAAAATTTTATTTTAGGACTTCTTAATAATACTGGTCTTAAACTCTTTCACATTAAATAAACAAATACTTCTAAACCACTAATTTCCATCTTTAACTAGATATAAGAAAACCACAAAATAATTCAAAAACAATTTTTGTGATTATTATTTTTGTATCAAGAGAGACTATACCAATGGTGTCAGCCGCTAAACATCATTATCACTATAAGCATTCATTTCATTAAAACTTTAAGATGATATAATAAAATAAAGTAAAACAAAAACCTTCCTATTTGCTAATTTGACTTCTGTAATTAAGTTCTTTATGTTTAACAACTTGCCTCCTTTTTCCATTCTGATTTACAATATTTTTCAAAAGTGAACTGCAGCTGTCTAGTGAAAGGTCACAGTTGCCCACATTTGTAAGGTATTTTTAAAACATATCTTACAATATGCATGTAAAATAGCATAATATAATTAATCAGAAATATCACAAGTAGGTATTATCTGAACAGCTGTTGACATTTGGTATGATGTTTGAGGGATGAATGGATTGACATTATGTTACAAGACTTCTGAATTATAGGTACCTACCCCTAGACCATAAGCTTTTTTTTTCCACCTTAGACGATATATATAAATTCCTTTTAACTAAAGTAAAACAAAACAAAACAACAACAAAGAAAGAAAAGAGAAAAGAAAGAGAAAGAAAAAGGAGAAGAAAAACAAAAAAACAAGCACAAGAGGAAAGAAGTTTGGAAAAATATTTACAGATTAAAAATTCTTAAAATTGCTAAAGTTAGTATTAAGACAGAAAAGGAAACAAAAACAACTAGCTATATCAACAAGAATACTGTCAATGACATTGGTGCCCTTGTAACAATTAATTGTAGGTACACAGACTACAAATTTTAGGCAAATTGGCTATTGGCTTTTTAGTTGGTCATTTTTAAATTTTTAACATTTATTCATTATTGAGAGACAGAGAGGCACAGAGTGTGAGTAGGGGAGGGGTAGAGAGAAAGGGAGACACAGAATCTGAAGCAGGCTTCAGGCCCCGAGCTGTCAGCACAGAGCCCGATGTGGGGCTCGAACTCACGAACTGTGAGATCATGACCTGAGCCGAAGTCGGTCACCAACTGACAGAGCCACCCAGGTGCCCCTTTAGTTGGTCATTTTAATGTAGGACCAAGGTCTACATTGGACACAGATTAGCAAATGACAGAAAGTTTATAAAAGAGACAGACCTAAAGCAAGACTGGTAAGAAACATTTATCATAGCCATTCTTGGATCGAGATTCCATCAATGTCATATCCATTTATTCAACAACTATTTACTTAATGTTTGCAATGTGCTAGTCATTATTATCAGTGAAGAGATTCTTTATTAAGTAATCAGATGAACTACCAAATATTTACAGTGTCTGGCATAGGATGTGTGTATGTGTGTGTGTGCATGCACATGTATGCATGCATACGCATGTGTGTGTGAGGTGTGTGTTTAGATTACTTTAAGCTTCTGTGTATCCCTTGGTTTAACTGATTTCAATCATCTATACTTGTTTTAGTTTTTAAGGTAAGTTCTGAATTAAAGACTACTTTAAAAATTTGTAAGAAGAAAAACATGAAACTCTTACAATTAAAAATGATATTGATTCCTGAAATATCCCTCCAGGTAAGCAAAACCTTCTTGAGGCAGATACCTAAACAAGGATCTATTGTGTTTTAGCGTGCATTCCCTTATAATGATCCTAAAGTGATTATTTCTTACCGATCTTTCCAGTTTACATATCTTCTTTCCTGACCAGAGAAAGAATCAATGTTGTCATATTACATCACAAAAATAACAAGATTGGATGGAGGAGACTGGACCCAGTGATCTTTTCAATGCTTGCTGAAGGAACATGAAGAAAAGGACTAAGCTAGATGTAGCCTCATCTGGGGTGAACTATTGAACTCTCACATGTGATATTATTTACAAATAAATAAAGACTCCAGTCTTTGCCAAAGTCACTAGCTACTTTAGGATTGTCCTCAGAATTGCTGACCCAGACTGTACATTTACACATAGGGCTGGAGCTATTGTCAATCATCAATGGAGTAAAAATATAATCATGAGACAAAAAGAGAGTTCTTGAGGAGGCACTCAATAGACTTGGATGAGGATAAGCATTCTATTTTCTCTCTGACATTGGAAATTGGGGAATTTTGTGTATCTTGGACAGAAAGCAATGGTGGAGAGAAAAGCAGTGTACCTCATTTCCTGAGGCCAGAAGTAAACAATGGTGACAACACTGGAGAATCTTTCTACCAAGAGAACCAGAAGTAACAGAATCAAGGGTTTTGCAGCATTGTGCAAAAGTAGAGTATTTTGAAAATTCCAAGAAATGGCTGAGGGTAACCTGAAGAAATTATTAGATTTCTTATAATAGACTGCTTTAAAAAATACTAATTATGAACTTCCTTAAAATGATTTTGTGTTAAACATCCTAGAAGAAATATATATTCTAAGAAGTAAATCTCTCAGAAAGGAATAGTTTTCTTTGGTCATGCCAGAAAGGAAAAATTGGTATTTTTTACAACCAATTTACTTAGTATATAGCCCTAAAATTCATGTTTCTTTAAACATTTAATACTTTTTATTTTTAGGCTATTAAAATTAGGCTATTAATTTTAGGAAATTAGAGACTCTGTGGTTAATAATAATAGAAGTCAGTAGTTACTAATATGCTTTGATATGTTCATTGTCCGCTAGGATCTATACACATTCAGTTTTTCAAGCAATGGACATTTGTTTCTACTGTTTTCTATGAATATAGAAGTATAATAAATACAACAAAGATTAAATATTTAGCTCATATATATTGCTTTTACATAAAATCTTGTTATCAATAGATAACTTCAATACAATTATATGATAGCCATGGAAAATCAGGGTTGGTTTTCTCACCTATGAAGTAGATGCAATGTTTTTACTTGGTTTACATATGTGAAAGCCTTGCTTTGGGATCAAATTTAAAAGCATGCATGAAAATCCTATATATATTATCAGTAATACCTAAAGAAGTTCATAAATCTATAAATGATATCTGAAAATAAATGAGAGAAAAAAATCAAGAAGTATTTTAAGTTACATTTGCACCAACTTTCAGTGAATCTTCCAATTTAATTTATAGATAACTTGGCTTAGGACTGGGAAGTACTAATTTATTGATTTAATCTTCCAAAAATTAATATAATTTAAATTTTTGTTTCATTTCAAACACAAGAATAATAAAAAATGTGGAGCTTTATGCCTAAGAAGCCAACTATAACTTTAGAAAATCTTTATTGTGAAATAGATCATAAATTCAGAAAAGCATGATACATAAAACACCACTGACAAAACAAATACTCAAACCCAACCCAGGTTAAATAATAGAATATTGCAAAGATCCCAAGATTCCTCTGTGTACCCCTCTCCAATCACATCTCCCTTCTTTTCTCCAAAGATAGCTATTATGCTGACTTTTGTGATAACTATTCTCTGATATCTATTTACTTTTTTCTTCCTTTAAGTTTCACATACTACGTAGGCAACTCTTAATAATACCATCTTTGCTTGCGTTTGAATTTTATGGAATGGAAATGGATGAAATAAATGGAAATATACTATATATGTTCTTTGTGTTGTGCTTCTTTGTCCAAATATTATTTCTGTGAGAGTCACCCATGGTATTTTTGACATCTGTAATTCACTTCTTTTTGTCACCTAATTATACTTCACTGTGTAAGTATACAAGTTATTTACCCATTCTATTATTGATAGATATTTGAGTCATCGTGATTGTTCAAACATTATGAAAATTGCTGCTGCCGACAGTCTTGCATACTCTACTATATATGTATAAGATTTCTTTTAATTATCATGCTTTGGAATTGCTGATTGGTAAGGTATATGAATATTTAACTTAGATTTGCCAAACAATTTTACCATAACAGTGTGTGATAATTCTAATTACTGTACATCCTTAACAAAAAGAGGTAATGTTTGAATTCTTTTGTACAATCTGGTGAGCGTGTACTGGTATGTTATTATGGTGTTCATCTGCAGTTCTTTGATGATAAGATGATTTTCAAAAGCTTATCTGACTTGGATTTCTTCCTTTCAAATAATTTTTTTTTCCTTCTGTATTTTTCTTTTTTGGGGGGAACAATATTAATCTGTAGGCATTCTTTACATATACTGGATAGTCAATTCTTTGTTGATTGTATGCATTAACAACTTCCACTATGTGAACTGTCATTTCACTCTTCCTGTATCTCTTGATAAAGACAATTTTGCCATTTTAATGTAGCTGAATTAATCTTTTCTCTGCTTTATAGGTAATAATTCCTGTACAATAAAACCTTGGTTTGAGAGGATAATTCATTCCAGAAACATGCTTGTAATCCAAAGCACTCGTATATCAAAGCAAATTTCAGTTGGCTCAGTTGTGATCATGTGACATTTGGTATCAGATACTATTCGTCTTGCAAGCCATCACTCATTTATCAAGTAAAAATTTATCAGAAATGTTTGCTTGTTTTACAGAACACTCACAGAACAAGTTACTTGTAATCCAAGGTTTTACTGTACAGGTTTAATTGAAATTTTGTCTAACTCCAAAACCATAAAGATATTCACCTATTTTATTCCATTATTTATTTATTTATCTATCTATTTATTTATGCATTCATTCATTCATTTCCTTATTTAGATTTTTAATCATGTGGAATTGGTTTTTATACAATTTTTAAAATATATATCCAATTATATTTTTTATATTTCCAGAATTACTTATTATAAATTCTATTCTTTGATAACATCTGTTTTGAACCACCTGTTATCTATTAAATGTCTCTATATACTCGTGTATGCATTTGAATTCTTTTTTCTATTTCATTAATTATGTCCATATCTAATTCTGTATGTATATCAATTCTTGTTCCAGTACTATACTGCTAAATACTAAATATTAAAGCTCATGCTCTCTAGTACAGGAAGTTTGTTCAATTTCTTGTTCTAATTCATGAGTTTTCTTTACTATTATTGACCCTGTGCTTTCATATGAAATTTCAGAATATGTTCATCATTTTCCATAATCAGGGAAAAACTATATTAGAATACTAATTAGCAATACTTTAAATCAACACATAAATTTTGGGAAATTTTCCATTTTTACAATATTAAATATTCCAATAAATTAACATGTTATATTAGTCCATTTAATTTGGTTTTGTTTAATCTCTCTACAAGCATTTTTAGTTACAAACAATTATAGTTTCTTTCAGAAGCATACCAAACTGTAAATTATGATACTTTGTAATTAAATAAAATTCAATACCTATATTGAGCCCATAGCATATTGTAGGTATTGTGCTAAGAGGAGGGTATGGAGTCAAGAAAAAAACATGTTTATTAAGATGATGTTATTTAGGGAGCCTGGGTGGCTCAGTCATTAAGCATCTGACTTTGGCTCAGGTCATGATTCCATGGCTGCTGAGTTCAAGACCCTCATCAGGTGAGCTCAAGCCCTGCTTCAGGTAAGCCCTGCCCCAGATGAGCCCTGCCCCCTGCTTCTCCATCTCTCTCTCTCTCTCTCTCTCTCTCTCTCTCTCTCTTTCTCTCTCTCTCTCTCTCTCTCTCTCTCTCCCTCTGCCTCTCCCTCTCCTTCTCCTGGGCTCCTCTCTCTTTCTCTCTCCCTCTCTGCCCCTGGCTCATTTGCACCCCACCCCCAAAAAAAAGAAAAGAAAAAAAAGATGGTGTTTTTAGATGTACTTTTTTAAAATGTTTATTTATTTTTGAGAGAGAGAGAGAGAGAGAGAGAGAGACAGAGACAGAGCATGAGCCAGGGAGGGGCAAAGAGAGAGACAGAGACACAGAATATGAAGCAGACTCCAGGCTCTGAGCTGTCAGCACAGAGCCCCACACAGGGCTCAAACTCAAGAGCTGTGATATCATAACCTGAGCCTAAATCAGACACTTAACCAACTGAGCCACCCAGGTGCTCCTATTTAGATGTACTTTAATTCTGCATAGTTTTTGCCTATTGTTTCTTTTTTAAATATTTCAGCTGAGGGGAGCCTGGATGGCTTACTAGTCACCGACTCTTGATTTTGGATCAGGTCATAATCTCATGATTCTTGAGGAGATAGAGCCCTGCTGGGATTCTCTCTCTTTCTTCCTCTGTGCCCCTCTGCTCACACGGCTCTCTCAAAATAAATAAATAAGTATATATGTATATACATATACATGTGTGTATATATATATATATATATATACACACATGTACATACATATATACATATATGTATATACATATGTATATGTATATATATGTAAATATACATGTATATATACACGTATATATACATGTATATACGTGTATATATATATACGTGTGTGTGTGTGTGTGTGTGTGTGTGTGTGTGTGTGTATTTCAGTTGCATTTGTTATCTGGTTTTCCTTATGCCAATATAACCTTTCTGCACATTCTCATCTAGAGATTATCAACAGAAAAACTTTAGCAGAAGAATTTTTAAAAAAAATTTTTTTTTTCAACGTTTTTTATTTTATTTTTGGGACAGAGAGAGACAGAGCATGAACAGGGGAGGGGCAGAGAGAGAGGGAGACACAGAATCGGAAACAGGCTCCAGGCTCCGAGCCATCAGCCCAGAGCCTGACGCGGGGCTCGAACTCACGGACCGCGAGATCGTGACCTGGCTGAAGTCAGACGCTTAACCGACTGCGCCACCCAGGCGCCCCTAGCAGAAGAATTTTTAAAAATATGAAAACACACAAAACAAAACTTTCAACTCGGCTGAGATTACAAAAATGACTAAGTGAGGCCAATGAATTGAAATCTAATATCAATTTGGAAATGACAGTCTAAAACTGGAGTTGAATTTTCTTTTTAAAACTGGAGACTGTTTTTTTTTTTTTTTTTTAAACAATCTCAAATGGAAACTAGATCTCTCTTTGGAGACAGTTTTCATTTCCAAAGCTATTTACTCCTTGTTTGGGTGAATAAACTAGAGAAATTCAATTTCCTCTCTATTTCAATAACTCTTATAACTCTCTGTCTCACAGTCGTGGTCATTTTCAAAGCAGAATTGTAGAACTGGTAAGATAAAACAGCATGTTTCTAGCTATGACTTACTTATTTAAATTGTATGGTTTGTACTTGTCTTGGGAATTACGGAGAGTAAACGGGAGTCTTTACTCGCCAGCTTTCATGTTGCTAGCTCCTCCGGTCGAATGAGTATGTTTTGTGTCTGTGTATATCTTCAAGTACTTTTCATTTTTCATTCATTCTTGCATTCAACACTTGCTGATAAATCAGCACTGGAGCTATGTGAGTGTGAAATATAAATTTGCCTTCTGTGCTCAGAGATTTCACAACCACACCAATGACACTGTGCAATTCTCATATGTTGGTAGAAAAAAATAAATATTTTTAAATGTAGTTAAGACTTATGTCGGAAGGATACCATAATCCGTTAATCTGATACTAATTCATGGAAAAAACCTGACTTCTAACAAAGTCAAGGATAAAAATTGCTCTCAAAGAATGCACAATGAATAAAGAAGAAAGAGTATTAAAATTAGAAGACATAAAGAACTAAAATGCAATTGACAAAGTTCATAGTGTATATAAATATGTATATAAATAGTATATATCTGTGTATATATGTAGGTGCATGTATATATAAGTCTGTAACTACAAATTCTGGCTCAATGTCTTAAAAATGTGTAGCAATGATCAAGCATTTAGATGTGATAAAATATAGCTTTAGTATTAAAACAAATGCAAAAATTTCCTGTCAATTTGATTATCAAAACTCAGATTATTGACAAAACTAAGAATAAATTAATTCATTATTCATCCATTCATTCTACAAATATTTACTGAGTATCCACTATAAGTCATACAGTGTTTAGGTAATAGGGATGTAGAAACAGACAAAGCAAAAATTTTATTCCCTTGTTGCTTGCATTCAGGTATCAATGGCTAAAAATAATAAGTAATTTTTGTTGAATAATCACTATATGCCAGAGGCTATACCTGTTGGTCTATGTATGCATTTTCATTTAATCTTCATAACACTACACTAACATGTTCATGTTAGCAAAAAAAAAAAAAAAGTGAGGAAATAACAATGGAAAGAAATGTTAGCACCCACCCAAGATTAGGCATAAATGTGTGTGTGTGTGTGTGTGTGTGTGTGTGTGTGTGTGTGATTGTATGTAGGGTGGGGGGAAGGGAAATGTGTGTTAATAGTTTGAAGGACCTTCAAAATGAAAAGCTACCAGCAATTTTTATTGTCTAAGACCGAGAGCTTTAGTTTACTTCTAAGTTTACTTTTGTGCTGGAAAACAAACACAGTTAACCTCATATATTGTATAAATGGAAAACAAGCACTCATTGCTCTTCCAAGATTGGTGTTTCCAAATCTAAAATGAGTGAAACATATAGTTATGACTGAAAATTTAACTGCTTTTTATATAAAAATTTGATTATGTCTAATACTACCATTAGTAGCTAACATTTCTTAAGTGTTTACTAAGGGTAGAACTTTTTAAAGAAGCTTGATAAAAAGTGCCTCATTTAACCATGACATTGCCCCTCCACTATTTTTCTAGGCATTGTATAGATGAAGAAAGCAGACTTCACTTTATGATATAGTCACATTGCTTTTATGTAGAAGAGCTGTAAGCTGATGCCTTAACACAGGTTATTATAGGAATAGTTATCTTAGGAAAATAGTCCTGTTTTGCTAAGTATGTGTAACAATTAATTTACCTGTATACTGTTGTTTTTGTTGTAAAGGTAATGTACTGTTCTTTCTGAGCATTTGCTCCCAGGAAAATGGACACAGAGATCTTAAAAACTTCAGCAACTATGTGCAGGCTTCATCTCTTATTTTCAGTTGAGTGCAGAAGAGATCAAAAGGCACTTGGTTGGGCTTGGTATAAAAACACCCATTCGGGATCATTGATGACATCTGACCACAAAAACTTGTGTGCCAGTCCCTTTTGTGCTGTGTGGCAATTAAGGAGGAGGGCGTGATTCAGCTAAGTGCAGAATGGGATTGCTTCACCCACAGACCACTGTGGATCCAGCAAAATCAAAGAGCCCCATGGATCAGTACTTTCAAGAAGTCATCATCCGAGTAGAGCACAAGAGAGATTAGAGCACAAGAAGGACCATATCCTGAGCAAATGTAAGACAGCACCATTAGTAGTAACACTGCAGTGACCAGAGGAACACTTGGTGTTTAGCTTTTTTTTTTTTTCAAGAGAGTTAAGATAGTTAAGAGGGCAGATTCTGAATTTACATAGCTTGAGTGCAAAGTCTTCTCTTTCATTTATTATTGTATATCTCTGAGCAAATTAATTATTATTTCTGAAACTATATTTCTCCAACTCAAGATATAGAAAATGAGAAAGCTTCTTTGGGCTTCTGGGATATTAAATATCATGATACAGATAACATAGTTAGCATTAACACCCAACACAGAGGAAGTACCCAAGAAAACTCCACTATTACTTTTATTATATGTATCTATCATATATAAATGATCTTTGGCCATGAATCATAGTTCCTCAGTGCATAAATTCATGGTAAAAGAAAAAAAATTCCTCTTCCAGCTATCTTCCAGTTAGTTAGGGTTAACTTTTTAGTAATAAATTACAAACTCAAAAATAGATTATTTATTTGTTGTCTATTCAGTTTGGGGAGGTAAATAGAGAGTAAACTATAGGATACTAGAGACATTGGTCTAAATACTGGAGAAACTCTGAGGTTCATGGAATCTTTTCATACTTGTTGTAGATCAGGAATATGCCCTTAAAATCATTCTAAGCATCAATTATTATTTTTCACCCTCCATTCACCCTTATAATCTTTAAAAGAAAACCTGATGGGTTTAATGAACATGGGTTTTCAATTCCAAGAATTGGAACAACAATGACAACAACAACAAAAAAGTAAACAAAAACATGTAAGATAGGGTCTATTTGAAAATCCCACTACAATATTACAGGCTACTCTTAAGTTCTTTGTTATCCAGCAATACAACTCTTCTTAATTTCACTCCACTTAACAATGAGAAAGTGAGGAAAATTAGTTCTGACAAGAACTAAATTTTTTCTGCAGTCACTACAAGTGCATCAGTTATTCCCTTACACTTGGCACCATTGGAAACTAAGAAAAAGAAGTCATTATGGGGTGGTTGGTGGCTCAGCCCATTAAGTGTTTGACTTCAGCTCAAGTCATGATCTAACAATTTTTGAGTTTGAGGCCCAAGCTGGGCTCTGTGCTGACAGCTCAGAGCCTGGATTCTGCTTCAGATTCTGTATCTCCCTCTCTCTCCGCCCCTCCCCCACTTGTGCTCTGTCTCTCAAAAATAAATAAATATTAAAAAAATATATAAATAAAAATAAATAGTGGGAGTTAGTAAGGTAAGTAGCATAAACCAACATCAGCCAGTGTAGTCACTGGGGTCTGTAAGCAATTTTGGTTATGGTAGTTTTTGGGTGATCACAACCTGGCCAATACTCACAAGGTCTGTGCAATTTAAGTGACTCCTCCCACAGCCCCAACACATAATAATATCTTAATGTCTCTTTCCAAATTCTTCCACTCTTCCAGATATTTATTAAATAAATATTTATTAGCCAGTAGAACAAAATCATTCACAAAACTCTTCTGTAAGTTGATGAAGACACAACTGTCTTTTGAAGTAATTAGACCACATCTTGCATGATGAATCACTTGAAATAACCATAATAATATTCCAAAGGAATATTTATATACTACTACAAATGTAGTAAGCATCAAAAACCCAGGAAATCTCCCAATATGCTTGGACACATGATCATATGGATCAAGCCTGGGTAGATACCCATAAACATGCAGGCTAAAGGTATCATGCATGAGCAAGCGCTATCTTCACATATTCTAGCTTATCCGCGTATTTTGAGTGCCACTTATTTTACCAATGAGAGCCTATAGCTCAAATCCATAATACTAATTAACAGGCCACTAATTTCACCAATGAAAACTCGTTTCTAACATTCATTTTGCTGATTGTTAAAGCTTCTGATATTGATCAGATGATAACAGAAAGGCTTTTAGTAATTTCTGTGAAGTAAAAATTTCCTGATTAGAATGCCAGTGTGATTTTTTTTTCATTTTTTATGTTGTATTTATTTATTTTGAGATAGAGAGAGAGAGAGAGAGAGAGCAAGAGCAAAGGAGTGGCAGAGAGAGGAGAGAGAGAGAATCCCAACAGGCTCTGTGCTGTCAGCATGGAGCCTGATGCAGGGCTCAAACTCACAAACCATGAGATCGCAACCTGAGCTGAAATCAAGAGTTGAATGCTTAATCAACTGAGCCACCCAGGTGCCCCACCAGTGTGAAACTCTTGATTAAAAAAAAAGATTGTCCATATAGTGTAGTATAAATCACTCAGACTTAAATATCATGGCACAGGGGAAGGAGAGTGGCTAGAGACTAATGGACTAATTATGAAGCAAATGTCTTAAGACAAGAGGAGACATATTTCATTCATCTTGGTTTATACAAGAACATTAATTTTATTTTTAAAGCAGATGGGACATAAGTATTGCATCAAAGAGGGCTACATTGTAGGATGTTCTAGATCGCATTGACAATACAAACTTACCAGAATTGACTGGTGTCTAGCCAAGAGTTTGAAAAAAAAAATCATATTATCAAAGTTTTTCTCAGAAGCTATTAAACTATCTTTATAAAAAATTCAGTGGAAAACAGCAAAGATAATTTTCTACTTCTCTCTTGCCCATAAATGGTTTACCACAGGGTTTTGGTTACTTTTCTAAAATATTCAGTGGATGAAAATATATTCAAAATTGATTAAAGGACAACTAAATACTCAAATATTCTGTATGATTCTGGGTTGTGACTCATGCAAGTAGATGTACTGGAAGAAGAAAAGTTCCAGAACTTTCCAACTAGAAGAATTTATAAAAAATCATAAAGAGAAGAGAAAATAAAGATATAAAGACTTAAAAGTAATCACTCATGGTATTCTTCCTCTTGCTACTCCCCAACTTTACAGAGATACATACAACTAAAAGGACACTTCTTATGTGAAGACATCCCCCTATTTTTCTCTCTCATAATGCTTTGTGTACACTTATCCTGTGGCAGTTATAGAGAACTGTTGTACTACAGTTCATTAACACATATAATTGGATACTTTAGGAAGAAGACAGAGCCTCTGAACCACTGTAGTCTTTGTTAATGACTAACAATTACAGGATGCTGAGGTAAGAGATTATGAAAGTCAGACACAGGCTCTCATATCACCTACAGGCCTAACTAGGAAAGGAAAACTCAGCCAAAAGGCCTTCTATTTACTGACGAATACACACAGCATTCTGTGGGAATAAAAAATACAGGTTTTCATTTCTTGAGTAAACACCCTTAGTGAGAACATTCAGTTGTCAGTATTGAGTAAAACTCATTTATTTTTATGGTTTATAAGAAGTGGGAATTAGAAAATGGATAATCTTGTTGTTTATCGTGTTTATATGAGTAAATACACATATTCTAAGTCTGGTGTATTTTTTGTGCCTCACTCTGTGGGGTCTCTTCCTAACTTTAGACATACTTATAACCTCTGAAGTTTTTACCATTAAACTTCTTAATTATATATTTTTGATGATATTTTATTAATGTCTGCTATTTCTTCTACTAGAATATGAGTTATATAGTGCTTACGCATGTCATTTTGCACACAGAAGCTATATCAGATTTGTTTAATACCTATTTCAAATTTGTAAGATGGAAGTTTAGGAAGAATATGACAGCAATCTTTAAGAGTAGATATGGTGAAGAGGAAACAAGAACTTGTTCACTCAATGAAGAATGCTTGAATACCGTTAGCCTGAAGTTTTTCAACAGGTAATCAATATACAAGCTTATTCTTCTATGATCTTATAGGTAAAAATGTAAACCCAAAAATATTATGTAAATTCATGAACTATAGATAAGTGATTTATTATTGAGAAAATGGGATTTTTGGACTATATCTGCGGTAGCATTAGGGCAATTCTCAAATGTCAGTTCCCTTGCATAGATTAAATTTCTCAGCCTACTCGAACTCATGCAGTATGACCATAGGAAATGAAATGCTAGCAAAATAGCATTTTCTAGCAACAGCACATATGAAGTTCCCACATTCTCTTTTCCTTGCTTTTTGCATGAGGAAGCTTGTATGAAGATAGAGTCTTCATTAGTGTGGGTCTCTGAGTGACTAACACAAGCAGACACCCTTTGATGCTTTTCAACAAACAGTGAACACAGTGTAGCGAAAAATAAACCTTTTCATTTTAAGCTACAGACATATTTCATTGTTTGCTACCCATGCATAACCTAGTTTGTCCTGCTGATACAACTCCCCAAAACTTATGATGAAGATATATTTTGAAATTTCTCCAAATCTTAAGGCCTCAAGCAAAGGGCTATAAGTAACAGGAAAGGGATGGGACCTTGGACACCTAGAAATTTCAACCATAGCCACTCCACTTTTAACTATTTTTTATAGTTAGTTCTGTTGCTCCCAATCCCTCCCCAACACACACAAAAATTATACACCACTATTTCCAAAGATAACTCTTTCATTCCTATTTTCATCAGAATGCTAAATTGCACATCATAGTCTTGCCCTGTAACAGCTTCATGTTTCATCCCACATATATTTGGTAAGCACCTATTGCATACAAAGATGGGTTATGGGTTTCATGGGAAGTATAAAAAGTAAAAGGTTGAATTTCTTGTTCTCCAGAGCTGTATAGTCTGGGCTGTAAAAGTTGATGTAAATTAAAAAAAAAATTTCTCCAAATGGGATTGGAAAAGCCTGTTAACTTCTCTTTAACATACTACTTATTCTCAGGAGAACACATGGGATTAAGTATAATGACCATTTATTTTTTTAATTAATCTCCTCTGAAAGAAAACTACATATTTCCCCATTGGAAATAAGTGCCATCTTTGATCTCCTACTTAACATCTTTTTAATTTAGGAATCTTTTTTGCTTGCTCTTTTGATCCTTAAATGGATTTTAAGGCAAAACTTGTCTCTTTGTGTCTCCACAGAGACAAAAGAATTACAATAGGATTTCAAATGGCATCTTAATTTTGTTACAAGTAGAGTATATTAAAAGGGTTAGAAAAAGTTCTCCTTTTTAGTTTTTTTTTGAAAGAGGAAGAAAGAGAGAAACCCAAGAAGGCTCCATGCTCAGCACAGAGCCCCACGCAGGGCTCAATCCCACAGCCCTGGAGTGGGATGCTCAATCAACTGAGCCACCCCGGGGATCCTCCCCTTTTTTAGAATGGTAACCTGCAGGAACTACAGAGGCATACAGATAACCCTCTGTCTTCCATCCCTTGCAACCACAGGGGCAGTTCTGGGACAACCAGACAGTTGAAAATTCCAACTTTCAGGCAAAGGACTAAATACAGTATGGATAATAGCTGAATCAGGCATGGCATAGAAACCATAGAAAATAAAAGTATATGAAACATTGCAACTAAAAGAACCAAAGTATTGTCTGATTCCAAACAAAAGGAATTCCTAATTTTGCCACCCTCTAAATAAGAGATGAACACAGATGATTGTAAGGCCATGTGTGATAACTGTCATAATGGCCATAACGTCATTCTCTTTATTTTGAATGTCCTTTTTCTTCTTCCCTATTTTAGTCTTTTGAATGGCATCCTGCCATTAAGGCCTACTACAGATTCTACTTTTTTTTCTTCTTCTTTTTTTTAAATTTTCCTGAGTTAGTCCACCAGGAACCACTCTTATCCTCTCTCTGATCATATTGTCCTCACTATAACATATTTAGCTTACAGTGCTTCACCAGTTAGTTCACCTATATCAGCTTCCTCTCTCCAAATAGAAATTAATTTAATTAGGACTGACTATAAAACTCCAACCCTCATAATGCCATTTTCTACCTTTCTCAATGTTTCCAACAAGGAAATCGTGACAATTCTAAACATCTTGAAACTCCCTGTATACCATCCATTTCTGCATAACTCCACATATCTCTTGATCTAGCAACCCTAACAGAATGTCTCCTTAATGTAGGAAGCTGGGTTCTTAGTGAATGCATTACCTTCTTTGTTGTGTATAATATAAATTGTTTAAACATCTATTTTGGAAGTTTGTTGAAATTCAACCATAGGTGATAGTAACCATTTATGTTTCCCTTGTTTGTGAAGACTAGAAGAGCATTTTCCCTTCCTCAATTCTCTAGCACTACTGTTATTCCCTGTGGTTCTGTAAAATTACTGAAAGTAGTTCTACATCAACATCTAACAGTTCCCTCAGAATTCTGGGATGTGATTTGTCTAGCCTAGAGGCTTGATGCAGCTTAAAGCAACCAGGTACTTTTATTATAGTACCCACTGGGCTTCAATCCCCTTAACCATGTTTGCTATACATCATCTAGGTTAAAGATAATTCTCATTGACTGAGAAGACAAAAGCAAAATAGGAGCTGAATGACTTTGCAATTGTGTTCACTGTCATTTGATTTCTCACCGTCCAGCCTAAGCAGTTGTGCCTATCCCTTTCCTGTTGTTGGTCCATAGTTGTTTGTTGTTGGTCTTCCTCTTCTCCCTCCTCTTCCCCTCCCTTCCTGTCTCCTCCCCCTTCTCCTCTCTACCTCCCCATCCTCCTCCTTCTTCTTCTTAACTGAATATGTGTTTACTAAGCATTTATTTACAATAGGAATGTTCTAAATGTTGGGACTATGCTCAAACATAGACCAAACATATAATTAATTCTCTGTATAATAAAAAAGTCTGAAATTTTCAAATATGAATGTGGAAAAGTAAGAGTGAAGTGTAACGCAGTTATGGAAGTTGGCTCAGAATATTTATTCTAATTTTCTTCTAGTGTGACTTCCCTCACCTGTGGAGATCAGAAAGCTAAAACAAAATTTTTATAATTCATTTTTATCTGGTGATCCAAGTCTCATTCAGGCTCCACGTCAGATATAATCATATGAGCCTTGAAATGTGAACTGAGATAAATAGGATATTGGGTAATTTAATCAGCATGGATTACAGTAAAGGGTATCTGCATGATTCTGGAACCAAACTGTCTCTAAAATTTCCTGATTTAGAAGAAAAGCCTTCATGATAGTAGAAAGGATGGAACGACACAGGACCTTTAAGCTGTAGTAGCAGGTTCTTGATTTTGGACATGAGGTTTCCTGATTGGAACATAGTGATGCTGCTCCAGAATGAGTAACTGTGGCTAATTTAGCATCTCAGACTGAGGCAGTCCTATATTTATATATGTACTAAGGGATGCCCCCTGATTTGACAAGCAGGTTCTCAAACATTGCAGGAGAAGCAGCTCCTTTGGCAGTCTGGTTCTGCAGTGTAGACTTAAGAATAGATCCTGGGATCTCATCCTACAGATTTTTATTCAACCATCTTAAAACTTCTGTAAGCCATCTGACATGCTGTGTGATAAATCCTTTATTCAAATTGTCTAGAGTGGAATTTGTTCTCTGTATCAGAACCGTGACCAGTATGAAACCCCAAAGAGAATATAGGGAACACACAAAAAATAATTTGTAAAGGCTATTACTTGATAGTAAATCAAGTAATTGAGTTGAATAATAATTGACCCTGATAATAGGTCTCCCACTGTGATTTCTCTTTTTCATACCCAGTTATTTTCTGCTCTGTTCTCTCTGTTCCTCATCTATTGTCTGGTCGTTCAGAGAAAAGTACGAGTAGACTGCACATTCAGCCGTAACATCTGTGAGGAACATTTTTTTGAAAAGCAATACATTTCTAACTTGCATCGTTTGATTCCTCCTCAATATGGTGCAGTGATCTTAATTCAAATCAAACTCATTTTCCATTTTATCCTCAAGTGTACATGCATTCCTTTTTTCTTTTATTAAAAAAAAATCTCACTGTTAAACTGTCTGCCTCTTGCACCCACCAATCTTTTCTGTATCTATGACTTTGTTTTTTGTTGTTTTTGTTGTTGTTTGTTTGTTTAAGTTTTTTTTGAAGATTCCATATAGAAGACGGGATGTATGGTATTTCTTTCTCTATCTTATTTCACTTAGCATAATTCCCTCAAGGTCATCCATGATGTTGCAAATGGCAAGATTTAATTCTCTTTTTATAGCTAAATTATATATATATACATATATATATATACATATATATACATGTATATGTATATTTTTTTAATTTTATATTCATATTTATCACAATTTCTTTATCCATTCATCCATTGTTAGGCACTTAGGTTGTTTCCTTATCTTGGCCATTGTCAATGGTGCTGCAGTAAAGGTGGGGGGTTATATATCTTTTCAAATTAGTGTTTTAAATTTCTTTGGATAAATATTCAGAAGTGGAATTGCTGGATCATATGACAGTTACATTTTAATTTGTTGAGGAACCTACATACTGCTTTCCATAGTAGTTATACCAATTTAGAGTCCCACCAGCAGTGCTCAAAGGTTCCCTTTTCTCCACATCCTCGTAAAAATTTGTTACTTCTTGTCTTTTTGATAATAATCATTCTAATGGGTGTGGCTTGATATTGTGGTTTTGATTTTCATTTCCCTGATGATTAACGATGTTGAACATCTTTTCCTATAACTGTCACCCATCTTTGGAAAAATATGTATTCAAATCTTCCCATTTTTAAAATTTAATTGTCCTTTTGCTACTGAGTTGGAGTCTTTTTTATATATTTTGGATATTATCCCCTCATTAGACACATTATTTATGATTATTTTCTCCCATCCTAACTTTTAATTTTGTTGATGGTCTCATTTGCTGTGTAGAAGCTTCTCGGTTTGATGTAGTCCCATTTTTTGTTTTTGTTTTTGATGCTTTTGCCTTTGGTGTGTCAGATGCAAAACATCATCACCAAGATCTATGTCATAGAGCTTACCACCTATGTTTTCTTCTAAAGTTTTATGGTTTCAAGTATTACTTTCAAGTCTTTAATTCATTTTAAGTTGATTTTTAGATAGTGGTCCAATTTTACATGTGACTATCCAATCTTCCCAACTTATTGAAGAATTCCCAATTTATTGAAGAGACTGCCCTTTCCCCATTGCATATTCTAGATTCCTTTGTCATAAATTAATTCACCATATATGTGTGAGATTATGGGGGGCCCTCTATTGTGTTCCACTGATCTATGTGTCTGTTTTTATGTCTATTCCATACTGTTTTATTTACTATAGCTTTGTAATACAGTTTGAAATCAGAAAGCCAGATCCCTCCAGCTTTGTTCTTCTTTCTCAAGACCATTTTGCTTATTTGGGGTCTTTTGTGGTTTCATACAAATTTTAGGAATGTTTGTTCTATTTCTATGAAAATACCATTAAAATTTCAATGGGGATTGCACTGAATCTGTAGATTGCTTTAGGTTGTATGGCATTTTAACAATATTGATTCTTCCAATTCATGAGCACATAGTATCTTTCCACTTATTTCTGTCCTCTTCATTTTTTTTTTCATTAATGTCTTCTAGTTTTTAATATACAGGCCATTCATCTCCTTGATTAAATTTATTCCTAGGTACTTTATTCTTTTTGATGCAATTTTAAAATGGATTGTTTTCGTAATGTCTCTTTCTGATAGTTCATTACTAGTATATAGAAACACAACAGATTTTTGTGTATTGATTTTGTATCCTGCAACTTTACTGAATTTATTAGTTCCAACAGTTTTTAGATGTAATCTTTAGGGTTTTCTGTGTATAATACTGTGCTATCTACAAGTAGTGACAGTTTTAATATCAGATTTTAATCCTTTCCAATGTGGATGACTTTTATTTATTTTGCTTGCAATTGCTCTGGCTACGAATGCCAATATCATGTTGAATAAAAATGGCAAGAATGGACATTCTTGTCTTGTTCCTGATCTTAGAGGAAAAGCTTTCAGTTTCTCACCACTGAACATGATTTTAGCTGTGAGTTTATCAAACATAGCCTTTAATATGTTGATTTACATTCCTTCTATACTCACTTTGGTGAGTTTTTATCAGAAATGGATGCTGAGGGACATCTGGGTGGCTCAGTCAGTTGTTAAGTGTTCGACTTCAGCTCAGCTCATGATCTCACAATCCATGAGTTGGAGCCCTGCATCAGACTCTGTGCTGACAGCTCAGAGTCTGGAGCATGCTTCAGATTCTGTGTGTGTGTGTGTGTGTGTGTGTGTGTGTGTGTGTCTGTGTCTGCCCTTTCCCCACTCACATTCTCTCTCTCTCTCAAAAATAAACATAAAAAATTAAAAAAAAACATGCTGAATCTTGTCAAATATTTTTTCTGCATCTACATACATAATCATATGATTTTAATCTTCCATTCTGCAGAAAATGAACAATACTTACATCCCTGGGAAAAATCCCATTTGATCATAGTGTGTGGTCCTTTTAATGTATTATTAAATTTTGTTTGACAATATTTTGTTGGTGATTTTTGCATCTACGTTCACCAGGAGTATTGGCCTGTGATTTTCTTTTTTATGACATCTTGTCTGGATTTGGTATTGGTGTAATGCTGGCCTTTAAAATGCATTTGAGGGGCGCCTGGGTGGCTCAGTCGGTTAAGCGTCTGACTTCGCTCAGGTCATGATCTCACGGTCTGTGGGTTCGACCTGCGCGTGGGGCTCTGGGCTGACAGCTCAGAGCCTGGAGCCTGTTTCGGATTCTGTGTCTCCCTCTTTCTCTGACCCTCCCCTGTTCATGCTCTCTCTTTCTCTGTCTCAAAAATAAATAAATGTTAAAAACAATTAAAAAAATAAAATAAAATGTGTTTCGAAGAGTTCCCTCTCTTCTGGTTTTTTAAAGAATTTGAGAAGATTTAGTATTAGTTGTTGTTTGAGTATTTGGTAGAATTCACTAGTGAAACCATCTGTTCTGGAATTTTGTTTCTTGGGAAATTTTTGATTTCTGATTCAATCTCCTTTCTAGTAATTGGTCTGTTTAGATTTTCTGTGCAATCATTATTTAGTCTTGGGATGTTTTATGTTTGTAGGAATTTATCTATTTCTGAATTTCTAGGATTTCCCATTTGTTGGTGTATAATTGTTCATAGTGGTCTCTTATGATCCTTTGTATTCTGTTGTACCAACTGTAACATCTCCTTTTTTATTTCTAATTTTATTTATTTGAGTCTTCTCTCTCTCCCTCTCTCTCTCTCTCTCTGTGAGTCTAGCTAAAGGTTTGTTAATTTTATCTTTTCAAAGAACCAGCTCTTAGTTTCATTGATTTTTCCTTTTTGGTCTCATTCCATGTTCTAATCTTTTATTTCCTACTACTACTAGTAGTAGTTTCCTTCTACTAACTCTGGGTTTCATCTGTTGTTCTTTTTCCTGTTCCTTGAGGTATATCATTGGGTTGTTTATTAGAGACTTTTCATGATTCTTAAGGTAGGCATTTATCCATTTATCACTAGGAACTTCCTTCTTACAATCATTTTGCTGCATCAAATAAATTTTGTTGCATTATATTTCCATTTCATTTGCCTCAATATTTTTTGGATTTCTCTGTTATTTCTTCTTTGACCAATTTCTTGTTTAGTAGTATGTTATTTAATCTCCATATATTTGTAAATTCCTGTTGTCATTGTGTCATTAATTTCTAGTTTTATACTATGGTGGTCAGAAAAGATGCTTGATATGATTTTAACCCTCTTACACTTATTAATATTTGCTTTTGGACTAACATATTATCTACCTTGAAAAATGTTCCATGTCCACTTGAGAAGAATGCTTATTCGGTTACTTGTGGATGGAATGTTCTGTAAATATCTAGTAAGTCTATTCTAACATGTCATTGAAGGCTGATGTTTACTTATTGATCTACTGTCTGGATGATCTATCTACTATTATAAGTTGTTCTTTGATACGAAAATGGGGTTTTATGAAAATGGGGTTTTATGAAAAAAGGAATTGAAAACTACTGTGAGCATACCAAATTATACTGAAAAGCACTGATAATGCTTAGGGGAATATACTGAGAATATTACTAATTGCTAGATCAAATTTACAAAGAATAAGGAGACAGAAATAAAGCGAGAAGGCAAAATATTCATCTGGAACAATTAAAAGATCAACGGCGACATAATTATAAAACAGGAAACTAATGTTCTAACCAAAGCATGCTTTCTCCTTCAATTAAGAATAATTCAGTGTGGTGTACTATATAAAATAGTTTTATAATGTCAGTTTCATTTCTTTTGTGAAGCCACAATGAAAGACAGACCAAAAGAGATGAATGGTTTGCAAATAAGGCAATGTAGTGACAATAAGAGCCATTAATAGCCATCTAAAACCATAAGAGCTGTAAAAATCCTCCTAAATCTTTATCCATCTGCTCTCCCCAGCACTTATACTAAAAAGGTTAGGAAGGCAATAGTTTGTATCTTCACAAACTATTCACCAAATATTGGTGAATATTCAAATCTACCTAGTACTTCTATATTTTTTTTTCTTGGATTTTGGTAACAAATGCTACACTATTAATAATGGCAGAAGTTCATCCACAGAGAGCTGGAGACACAATTCATTGCCCAATAGCATGTCTATATATTAAATAAAAACAGCATTTAAAAAAATGACAGAAGAAAAAACTAGTTTCAATTAGCCAATTAGACAACAAAGCAGGTAGCATTCAGAACATTATGCATTGATTATTCATTCATTCTGCACACTTCCAGAGACAGTGGGAAACACACTAAAAATTCCAGTGTCATAAATCTCCTTTTAAAAGTATGGTTCCTTCTTCTTCTATTTGTACTAAAAATAGTCACAGGCTTATTTCTATGATTTCTGTTTAAATCAACAAAGAAATATGCCATTGGGTAACAGGCCACCTAGGGTAGTATCTTCCCAAACTCCTTTTAAGATAGGTAGAATCAATGAAGTAGGAGATGGAAGAAAATAAATGATACCATCAGATACAGAGATTGTTAAGATATTGGAAGGTTCAGAAACAGGAAATGTGTTAACTCCTATGAACAGAAAGAAGGAAACCTGAAAACATTCCTTTTTAAGTAACTTTGATTTAGAGTCAGCCAATATTGTTGAGGACTCTAAGCCACAGTCATTCTGCCATGCAGTTCACGATTGTCTGTTTAGTCTCAAAGATTATCCCGTATGGTAGGAAGTATTACTCTCATTTTATAGAATAAGGAAACAAAGGATATTAAGCAATTTTACCAAATCCACAAGACTTTTAAGTGAGAGAGCGCACATGATAAACAGTAATTTCCTTTGCAGGTTGAGGGACTGTAGCTATCCCTCGTTGAGTGTTGAACAGCAAAAGCAGAGGAGAAAGTGTAAATGGTGCCCACATTCCATATTGCATTGCCAATCCACCGATCTGTAGCAAATATTTGCCATGTTATTCCCCATTCACTTCCAGTTAACATGTGTCTAGTTTTCAGTGTATTAACATATTAATCAAAATAGCATAGCATATGCATATACCACTATGATTTGGAAGGACAAAATTATTCTTTAATAATCCCCATAAGCTCTCGAGAGTTCTTTATCCACTTCACCACCTTAATGATTGCATTTGAGGACCACTTTCCATCAGGATAAAAAAGAAATGAAACTTTATTAAGAATAAGATAATAACTATGAGGAAAGTTGTTATTAAAATAAATTTTAAAGTCATGATGTAGACTTAAGTTTGGTGGATTAATGGGACATTAAAGGGACAATGGCTAAAAATAAAAACAAGCTATGGTTGACATAATATTTCATCAGTATCTGGAGGTACAGAGACCAATGTAGTAATTAATGACATAGCTGTGATTCCTTACATGTCACTAATCATTGACAGGATAGGAAAGTGCCTTTGTAATTGGGAAATTCAACCAAACTTCAATGTAGAGAAAAGAAAAATACACTGGAAGTTATTTTGTTTAGCTCATGTATAAAAATTGTTTCTTCCAGGCAGCAATGGCAGAAATATAAGGAAATTTCCTAATTACATAGCACAGTGATAGATAAAAAGAAAACATTTTATTTTTCCCTTTATTTTCTGTATTGTTTTCATATTCTCCCTCAGTTAAATCAGACACTTACTTAAGCCATATATGTCA
The DNA here is from genome assembly GCF_018350195.1 of Panthera tigris. NCBI lineage: Eukaryota > Metazoa > Chordata > Mammalia > Carnivora > Felidae > Panthera > Panthera tigris. Next base: position 27,208,168 of record NC_056670.1, read on the forward strand.
TGATGAAAATCTAAGATCCTAAGGAAAAAGTTTTTGGTATCACCATATCTACCATGAAATCATACAAATACAAAAATATGAATGCTGATTTTTTTTTAATTCCATGGGAAAAATGTGATGAATTAGTAGGTGTCATAAGGAATTATTTAACTAACCAGTGTTCAAAAGAAAATAAAAATATACTAAAAAAGCTACATTTTAAAATGGCATATCTACATAAAGTATGACAATGAAGTGATTTCCACTTTTATTTAATATCATAATTACACTTTTATTACTATAATGATTAAGAAACAGAAGAATAACTATTATAATATGATCCCTACCATAATTAAATTAAGTAAACCATTGAATGAGTCAGAAATTCTGTAAGAATTTCAGAGGTCTCCAATTGTCAAAAAAAATTCAGCCTTGAAAGACATTAAAGAGACAATGTTGGAAAGGAAGGCTGATCATCAAAGTATAGTTACCATTTGTTTCTCCAATGTTAAGGATTAAAGAGGGAATTGTCTCATGCTCCTCTACTTCACTGAAATAAAACTTTAGTTTACAGTGAATAAACTATGTAGAAAATCAACTGAGTGGCTTTTGTTAAGATACTATTAGGTACAAGGTACTGTGCTAAGTGGTCCAGAAACAAAGAGGAGTAATACCTGCATTAGTTTGTTAGGGCTGCCATAACACAGTACCCTGACCTAGTGTGGCTTAAATAATGGTTCTGGAGTCTGGAAGTCTAAGATCAAGCTATGGACAGGGTTTCTTTCTCCTGAAGCCTCTCTCCTTGGCTTGCAGATAGTGTATTCTCCCTCTGTTTTCATATGTTCTTTTCTCTCTGCGTGTCTTGTGTCCTAGTTTCCTCTATTTTTTTTTTGTTCAGTTAAGTTTATTTACTTATTTTGAGAGAGTGTGTGCGTGTGTGAGAATGGGGAAGGGGCAGAGAGAGAGGGAGAGAGAGAAAACCCCAAGCAGCTTCCATCAGCAGTGCAGAGCCCAATGTGGGGCTTGAACTCACGAATCGTGAGGTCATGACCTGACCTGACCTGAAACCAAGAGTTGATCGCTTACCAGACTAAGCCACCCAGCTGCCCCACAGTTTCTCCTTTTTAGAAGAACACCAGTCAGATTAGATAAAGGCTCATCCTAATGACCTCATTTTAACTTACTTCTTTAAAGACCCTATCTCCATATGCAGTCACATTTTGAGGTACTGAGAGTTACAGCTTCAATATATAGGTAAACTCGGGGGTACACAGTTCACCCAATAACAATAGCCCTCCAGGGCTTCCAAATAAAGAGAACAAAAATACATAAAAGTAACTACAATATAAAGCAGAAAGCGATAGAAGTTATAGAAATCCAAAATTATGAGAGAGCCTAGTAAGGTTTAAAAGGGAAAGAAAGGTTTAAAGGAGAAAGTGGTTCTCTAAGGAGAGAATTTAAGCAGATTGAGATGAATATGGTGAAAAGGGCAGGAAAAGGCATAATTGGAGCAGGCACTGTGTATGGCTGATTTATCTTTTCATAATCAAACCTTATTCTGATTGACACAGCATATTATGTATTTAAGATAATAAAGGTCATTTGGTTGTTGATAGCACAGCTGCAATACAAAATCATTTTTTTGTTGTTGTTTTCTATATAAAATACATCACAGGCCAAGAACAAGACAAATTACACAATTCTCCATCATCTTCCAACATATCGTTTGCACTTGTGGACATTTTTTAAAAGAAATAGAATAGATAGAGAATTAGAATGGTACCAATCGTAAACCAGAAGATATGGATAATAAAAATACAATAACAATTGGATTATCCTTGTAGGAAACCCATATATCTTAAACTATGCCTATGGCTTTTTGTTCTGAGGGTCAGTTCCCAAATTTATGTGATACAATAGTATTTTAATTCTTTTCTGTAATAAACTGTCATGATCTGAATTTTTCTAAAAAAGTAGATTTGTGATATTTTATTACCAGTGAGGGCAACCTAAGCTTAGCTACTCAACACATTATTCTTAGTCCTGTTTGCTAAAGAAGTAATATTTCTGACAACAACAAAATCTTCTCAATTTTAATTGATTTTATTCAAAAAGCACAAAACAATAGTAAGGAACCTACCCGAAATATCCTTTTGTATTTTCAGAGGGGAAAAAGACTGAACTTTCAGTGGAATCACAATAAATGTGTGCTTCCTCATAACTTCTTACATGTGTCACTGGTGGATAAACTGAATTTTTACTTGCTACTCAAAATTCTGACAATTCAATAGTACTCAGACAGATGACATTAAACATGTGGCAAAAACAAGATTTTTATTTTGTTCACAGATATTTTTCCAAAGATATTTTTAAAGTTTTCTCCTCTATTGTCAAGACAATAGGTCTTTAGGTACGTATCATAAAATGTTTGAAATACACATAAATCCCAAATTTCATATCACTTGTTTGTGCCTAATTGAGCAGAAAAAAAGGTTAAGTTTAGTGCATTACAAAGCCAAAATTAAAACATATCAGGTTTTACATTAGGAAATAAGGATCTTGGCACATAAACCTTTAGCTGTGTAGGAAATGAGGTTAATCTTTTACGTTGGCGAAAGGTGCATAGTGATCATTCTGTGCAATTACACAGCGAGGCGAAGCTTGATTTGGAAACAGCGTTATTATACCAACAAGAAAATCACTTTGCATAGTGATCCTTAATTTTTGCTGTTGCCTAGAATAGTTATGCTACATATACATTCTGGCTTTGCCCTAAAGTCTGTATTGGGAGGTTCTCAAATGTAAAGAGTAAATCTACCCTAGATTACTTAAAGGTTACTCCTGTAGAAATAAAATGAGAGTTTATTAAGTAAAACAGATTTAATTAAACAAATGTTTAGTAAGCATCTGCAGTATATCAAACATCGTGTAAGGCAGTGCAATGAAGTAAAACCTAACAATCAGCACACATCCACTGTGTTTGGTTCCTTCTCTTTCTTTGACTTCATTTTTACTAATCTGATGTTGGTTTTTTGTTTGTTTTTTAATGTTTCATTTATTTTTGAGAGAGAGAGACAGAGTATGAGTGTGGGAGGGTCAGAGAGAGAGGGAGACACAGAGTTCAAAGCAGGCTCCAGGCTCTGAGCTGTCAGCATAGAGCCGAACACAGGGCTCAAACTCACAAACTAGGAGATCATAACCTGAGCCGGAGTCGGACATTCCACTGAGCCACCCAGGTGCCCCTTGTTTTGTTTGTCTGTTTGCTTGTTTTGTTTTGTTTGTTTTACACTTTTTTTAATGTTTATTTATTTTTGAGAGAGAGAGAGAGTGAGAGCAGGGGAAGAGTAGAGAGAGACAGAGAGACAGAGAATCTGAAGCAGGCTCTGCACTTACAGCAGAGAGCCCAATGTGGGGCTTGAACTCACAAACCATGAGATCGTGACATAAGTTGAAGTCGCAGGTTTAACCAACTGAGCCACCCAGGCACCCCACTAATCTGATGTTTTGTGTGCTTTTTTTAATTGTTTTGTTTTTTTCACGTTTAAATTCTCAGCCAGAATCTCACTAACTTCCGATGAGAGAAAAAAGAGTCTCATTTTTTATCTCAAACTTTGTTTAGTTTAGCTCAGAAGGATATTTCTTTTGCTTTATCACCATCTACAAAATTGTCCTGCTGTCTCCTCATCGGCACCCAATGGCTTACAGAGGAAGGGACTTGATCTTTTGTTAATTATTAGACTGAAAGGAAGAATGAGTAACAAATCAAAAGTTAGCCTTCAAAGTTAGGTGTATCCTTCCGTGTGATTCAATAAAGTTCCAGATGGAAAAACCCAGAATTATGGTCTAAACATGACCTCCATATTTTGGCATTAAAAAAATAGAGGTGCTGGGGGTGCTGAGTCGGTTAAGCGGCTAACTCTTGATTTGGGCTCAGGTCATGGTCTTGTGATGGTGAAATCGAGCCCCATGTCTGACCCCATGCTGAGCATGCAGTCTGTTTAGGATTGTCTTTCTCCCTCTCTCTGCCCCTCCTTCCCTCAAAATAAATAAATAAACATTTAAAATATAGGCAAAAACCAATTTAAGAGGAAAAATAATTTTTAATAGGGAATAATAGGCTGCTGTGAAAGATAGGTGCTTTTATGTGCTCTTTATATTAGAGTAGCTAAAAATAACATCATTATTATTTATTGTCTTAGAGAATTTGAGCAATTTAGGAATTATTTGTGACAGCCTTCTACATATTAAACATGATTATACTAGCCAATTTTTTTCTAGGTGGAACAATAAATGAGGAAATATCTATAAAACTCTTAGAGTTCTTGGGATCAAAATTTCCACACATGTTAATGGCAGCATTTCTAAAAACAAAAACAAACAAAACATTAAAAAAGCCATGCACCAAAGTAAACACATGTGCACACACACAAACACACACACACAATTAGACAGCTATTAGAACCATATAAATATTGATGCAGAAAATTTATAAATTTATTTACTTAAATTGTGACAGTGTAAATATATATCATGTTTTAATAAAGTACTTTTAATACAGCCACCACACTTTTTTTTTGCTAAATATGATAGAATAGATCTATATAGAACTGATCTATAATTTAGAGTAAGTCTCCATTGTTCTTCAGCCAGTTTTTATACTTTGAATATGAGGTTACCCTATGTAATGTACTGATCATAAACCACGTATACAATTTTAGCTAACTAGATTTTATAACCCAATTCAGAAAGAAAGAGTAAAATCACAAGATTGAATATCTCTGTTTTCATGAAATTTCCCATGTAGTTAGGCGAAGAGGATTTATTTGCAATTTATTATGGAAACAGAAAGCACATAAATCACCATCAAAAGGGTGGATACAAATTTGCAAGAAGATATTAAATGACTCCTTGGGAATTTAAATGTTGTTATTATATATTGAATTATTTAGATACACAAAAAGCCCATTTTTCATTCCTCTGATGACCATTTTCCACATATAGTATATTAGAACTTCATTTAAAAAAAATAAGTTTCATCTTAGGTTGATGAAATTCCTGAAATTCCCTAACATAGACTAACTTGAAAAGGCCTTGGGGAGTTGTGTTTTACCTGGTCTAGATGGCACTGGATATTTTAAAATCAAAATATTACAATTAAGTGTTCGATTTTTGGTAGTTTCAAGTATATATATTTTTAGTTTAGATTTTTAATAGTCATATTCCTAAATTATCAATTAACAGGTATATGTAATGAAAAACTGAAATTTCAAAGCAGCTGATTTCCTACAAGGAAATGTATGGTGTAGAAAGAAAACAAGTACATATAAAATTATAAATGGAAGGGCGCCAGGGTGGCTCAGTTGATTAAGCATTTGGATCTTGGTTTCAGCTCAGGTCATGGTCTCACAGTTCGTGTGTTCAAGCCCCACATCAGGCTCTGTGCTGACGGTGCGGAGCCTGCTTGGAATTCTCTCTCTTCCTCTCTCCCTGCCCCACCCCTGCTCACATGAGTGCTCTCTCCCTCTCTCTCTCCCAAAATAAATTTTAAAAAAACTTAAAAAAAAACTTATCAATGGATGTAAATGGTTAGCTTATTTGTAAATTCTTGCTAATTATACATTTTAAAAAATGCTATGGAGAACCAGATTGAAAATTATTTGCTGTGCATCCATAATTATTACAGAGATGAATAAAATAATATTACAGTAAACATGGATTTTGCTTTGGACCTTCTTTGAATTAAATCCTATAGGTCCTAAATGCCAATACATGAGAGAGTGATCACAAACTCAAGTAATAATTACAAAATGATGAGATTTCAAAGATTGGCTGTCACACAATTTCTTTGCTGATAGAAAGATAGCCTAAACAGAACCTATTTTACCACATTACAATTGGCATCAGAGAGACTGTTTCCTCAATTAGACTACAGATCTGTAATAAATAAGTCCAGTGTGTCTTACTCACCATTGTTATTTCTAGGGTAAATACAAATTGTTCAATAAATATTTGTTGACTAACACAATAAATGGTTAACTTGCCAATACCAAAATGTGTGTGGGGTTCCTGCTTCAAAGACATTCATTCCTCCATTACTTACTCTCACGATTTCCATGAAGACGGTAGCATAGAATATCACTCAAATTGTGTTATCATACCCTTATGGAAAATTTTTCAGCTTTAGCTTCGATTATTCATATGCCCAATGTAAAAAGATTCTATTCCCTAAAACAGGTTCTGATTATTTTGATGCTTTAGATCTAATCCATAGAAGGAAAATGTCTGTCATGCAGCTCTGCTTCTCAAGAGGCAAGAACTTTCATCAAAATTCTTAATAAAGGGAAATTTGTAAAAACCTAGGAAAGGTTACAGAAGGGTCTTCATTTTTACATGTAATAACAAGTATGACAAAAGTGAAGGTTTGATAAAGATTCCTGATAAGGTTACATTGTTTAATATTCTATGTATTCTAGTCTTTTATGGATACTTGAAATATTTCACAATTGTTTTTTTAAGTCTAGCCATCCTTTTGATACCCTCATTCACAAAACAAGGGTAAAAAATGGGACAAAACCTCACCAAATATCAGTCCATCACAATATGACCCTTAGTGATAAAGGTTTAGGCTCACGTTCACAAAGCATTTTCTTACTCAGTATTACTGAGATTCACAATCAAACTCAAAAATACTGGGTGATCTCCATTATTTGGTGAGTTTCAGGTGCAGATATGGGTCACCTGGGAAGATCTCTGTGTTAGCCCAGGCACAGAATCAATCATGCTGTCTGTCCTTCTACCTTGACATTTACTCCTCCAGTAACTCCTTTATTATAAAAGTTTAAGAAAAGTAGAAATCATAATAAAATATAGAAACTAATCTATGTACTTCAATAACAATGGATGCTATTTTTTCATCAGATTTTGTTATGATATTACTTTTAAAGAATAAAGCATTACAATCTAAGTCCCACATGTACTCTTTCTCAGTCCCATCCAACTTCTTCTCCAGAGTTAATCACTCTTATGTATTTGTTATGTGTGGCATTTATGGCACCCTACTGTTCACATTGCTCTAAAACTTGCTAATTTACTCAATATTGGTTTTAAAAATCTGTTGACATATGAAACAAGTTTGTTTTAATGACTATGTTTGCTGCAATTTATTCATTCTCCTACTGATGGGTTTTTATATTATTTTAAACTTTCACTATTTAAAACAATCCATAATGATCACATTTGCACAATTTTTCTTTATGAATATGTGTACAAGTTTCTCATATACATATATGGATATTTGTGGCAAAATAGTCCAGGTACTACATAGTCCTGTTTTGTTCTTCAAACAAATTATAAAAATTTACCTTCCCAGAAGCAGTGTGTAAGAGTTCCCATTCTACTACATCTTGTCAATATCTGACATTAAACCATAATGTACTAAGTATTGGGATAGTTTAACAAGGTAGTCCTTTTTTTTTAAATATATGAAATTTATTGTCAAATTCGTTTCCATACAACACTCAGTGCTCATCCCAAAAGATGCCCTCTTCAATACCCATCACCCAGCCTCCCCTCCCTCCCACCCCCCATCAGCCCTCAGTTTGTTCTCAGTTTTTAAGAGTCTCTTATGCTTTGGCTCTCTCCCACTCTAACCTCTTTTTTTTTTTTTTTTTTTTTTTTTTTTTTTTTTAACAAGGTAGTCCTTTAAAGAGATTTATCTTTGGGGCTCCTGGGTCACTTAGTTGGTTAAGCATCTGACTCTGAACTTTGGCTTAGAAAATGATCTCACAGTTCATGAGATTAAGTCCTACAATGAGCTCTGCGCTGATAGCATGGAGCCTTCTTGGGATTCTCTCCCTCCCTCTCTCTTTACCCTTCTCCCGTGCATGCTCTCTTTCCCAAAATAAATAAGTAAACATTTTAAAAAATTAAAGAGATTTACCTTTATCATACCTGTTTTAAATTTTAAGAATGGCCTGCCAAAGATACAAGTAAATAACATCTATCTTTTACTAGGCCACTTACTATGTCTTAATCACTCTTCAAAGCATCTTAAATACAGTAAAATCTTGGATTGTGAGTAACTTGTTCTGTGAATGTTCTTCAAGATGAGTAAACATTTCTAATAAATTTTAACTTGGTAAACGAGCGATGCCTTGCAATATGAGTAGTACGTGACACCAAACATCACATGATCACAACTGAGCCAATGGTTCTCTCTCTTTCTCTTTCTCTCTCTCTTTCACTGCAGGATTGTGAGTGACTGTCTCCCATTCTCAGATGCTCAGTCTCAGGCTGTCTGGCAGAAATCAGTGATTATTCAGAACATTGGAAGGTGCCCACAACTGACACTGGTGTATTTTTTGTCACTTCAAAGCACCTATGGTCTATATTTTCACTCATATGTGGACCTTGAGAAACTTAACAGAAGACCATGGGGGAGAGGAAAGGGGGGGGGGGGAAGTTACAGAGAGGGAGGGAGGCAAACCATAAGAGACTCTTGGATACTCAGGAAAAAAATGAGTGTTGATGGGGGGTGCGGGAGAGGGGAAAGTGAGTGATGGGCATTGAGGAGGGCACTTGTTGGGATGAGCACTGGGTGTTGTATGGAAACCAACTTGACTATAAATTATATTAAAAAATAAAAAGCACCTATGGCTAGTCCTTTGCTTTTCCATACAACAGTAAGCTTAGGAATGCTTTGCTTCATTCTAGATCAGGCTGCCTGCAGATATAGACCCTTTCCCCTGCTGCCTTATTGCTAGTTACATTAAACACGGTATATGACAAGAGTTTATTAATACTGTACTACAGTCAACATCCATTAGTGATAATGAAAGTCGTCCTGCACAATAACCCTCTCTTGTCTCCCTCACACCAACCATGAAGGTTTTCAAGGGTAAGTGCAGGTTAATTTATTTTTCTTTATATTTTGTTATTTTCTTTATTATTTCATATTATATTACAGTATTATAATCATTTTATATGAATATTTTGGGGTTGTAGAATAAATCATCTGAGTTTGCATTACTTCTTATGGGGAAATTAGCTTTGGTATGCAAATGCTTTGGATTATAAGCATGGTTCTGGAATGAGTTATGCTCACAAACCATGGTTTTATTGTCTATCATTTTATTTAATTCTCCCAACCATGAAAGAATGTGAGTTTTAAGAAGGTAGAGAGTCCTGTTCTATCTTCAGAATTTAACAGTCTTATCACCTAGTAGGTGCTCAGTACATATTTGTTAAATAAATGAGTAAATGTGTCTTAGTTCGTGCAGGCTGCTCTAACACAATAACACAGACTAGGTAGTTTATAAACAGAAATTTATTTCTTACTGTTCTAGAGGCTGGGAGTTCCAAGATCAAGGCACCAGCATGGTTGTATTCTGATGAGAGCCTTCTTCCTGGTTTATATCCAATGCCTCCCACTATGTTCTCACATAGTGGAAGGGGCTAGGGATCTCTGTAGGGTCTCCTTTATAAGAAGATTAATCCCATTCATGAGGGCTCCACATTACTGACCTAAGTACCACCCAAAGGCCCTGCCTTCTGATACTTTCATATAGGACACTAGGGTTTCAACATAAGAATTCGGTGGGACCCAAACATTCAGACCATGGCAAAATAATATAATTATTAATATTTTAGAGAAGGGAATTTAATGAGTTGAGGTTATTTTCCAAAGATTTGGTAGGAAATGACAAAATCATCAATCCTAAGCATGCTTAACCTACTCCAGATTCTTCTCTTCCTGTGCATCCCATGGATTCTAGAGACACAATCCATTGTCTTGATGCCTCATCTATCGGATTTCCTTCAGTGGTGAAATATTAGTAGGAATGATATATGCTTTGTGAGAATGTAATTCCTAGCTGTATTTCTCAAATACACATAAATTGTTCACAACACAAGCTCTGGAGCCATTCCGTAAGAAGAGGTTTTTACTGTTTTGTTAAGATTCTCCAGGATGCTATTAAAGACCCAAAAGTATGCCAACACAAATTTTCAATTTCAGATACATGACTTCATACTTTCAGGTCTTGTATCTGCAGCCACCAGTGTAGCAGGAGGCATGCTACATTTTCCATTTTCCCTATCTTTGGAGAAAATATAGGTGGGGAGCATCCTGCTTTTCCTGCCCCAAACCCCTTTATTTGTGACTGAAGACTTTGGTCTTTCAGAATGCTCAGGAGCACACCTTAGACTCACAAGTAGGTGGGGGACTATTGTATGGGAAGGAGAAACTTTCCTTTGAATACGTCATCTAATCTATAAAATTTCCCACAGGAGTCACCATATTAAGGATTTTTTTCCCACAGTAGTCACCATATTAAGTGTAATTACTCAAATTACACTTATTAAATGCATGTATTAGGGGCACCTGGGTGGCTCAGTTGGTTAAGCTTCTGACTTCAGCTCAGGTCATGATCTCACAGTTCATGGGTTTGAGCCCCACTTGGGGCTCTGGGCTGACAGCTTAGAGCCTGGAGCCTGTTTCGGATTCTGGGTTTCCATCTCTCTTTGACACCCCCCCACACACACACTTGTGCTCTCTCTCTCTCTCTCTCTCTCAAAAATAAACATTAAAAATTTTTTAAATTAAAAAATATAAATGCACGTGCTTACAGTTGAGACACTGTTCAGAAATAACTAAATGCAAATGAAATTTTGGACTCACTTTCATTCTCTGTTTTTGTTGAAAATTTCTGTCAATGTGTCCATCACAAATAATATGGTAATTAATACTGTACATATATTTTCTATGGAAATTTTTTTAAAAATCCCTTACTAAAGTCTATTTTATCATTCAGAGGTTTTATAAGTACATAGCTATTAGATCTTCAGAATTTAGGAAATATTTATTACCTTTATATACAAGTGTAAGACATAATCCCATAGTGCTGGTTACCTCACCAGTAAGATTATTGATGATTCCTCCAGCTTACCTTAAAGTTCTGACAAAAATTCTCAAATCTGATTTTAATAAAAATGACTTCTAATTATAGCTTTTCTAAAAATCAAATTCTTAATATTCAAACAATAGTCCTGCAGTAATCTATTGTTCATTCAATGAGAGCATCTTGAGTGAACTTGCCTGTTAGTACATGGAATGGTGTGTGATAAATTCCAGTTCCCGTGCCCAAACTATGCTTTCGTCATGTAAGTTTAGGTGGTTATTCAAAACATGATTATCAACAGAGCAATAATGGATTACTTTGGGGGAACCTATTCAACCATTTTTGAAAGCATGCTTTCTACCTGTCTTTCCATGACTTATGTAAAGCTAGCTGTGTGTATAATCTCCCTGAAGTCTCCACAGTGATCACTGAGGCATATACCATCACATGAAAATATAATCACAGAGAACCAAGAGGAACAAAAGATCTTAGAACCACAATAACACTGTCTTTTGATTTTAGCCGATGGCACAGAAGATTCTGGCTATACATCATCACCGCACTATTCAGATGAAGAAGAGATCATTTCCTTGGGAAATGGGCACCTGAGTTAATTCAGCCTGAGCCAGGTTAAAGTCATCAAATTGGCTCTCACCTCACCTTCCTACTATCGCATCTTGGATGTGTCATATGTTTAATTTCTTGGGGGCAAGGTGAAGAAAGTGAGGGAAGACCTGTTTGATATGGGGTTTACTTTATTTTTCCTTCTAAGAACAATTAAATCATTTTTTAGCTCTATCTACTTCATTCTGTACGATAAGAGTGGTTTTCAGCATCTGGAGTTAGTGCTCTGAAAAACTGATATAGTCTGTGACACTACTATTAAATATTTTAGGTGATTTACATCTTCCTCAAATATTTGGGGTCTTATATAATACCACCCCTTGACTTTTCACACCAGATGTACCCTCTATTCCTGTAATGAAGCCACCATGTGCTTTCGCACATTTTTCTCTATTTCTGGGATGCTATTCCAATATCTTCAAGGTTCAATTCAACAATTCAGTTCAAACAGGATCACCTTAAAAATGGTTCCCTCAGGGCGCCTGGGTGGCTCAGTCGGTTAAGTGTCCGACTTCGGTTCAGGTCATGATCTCTCGGTCCGTGGGTTCGAGCCCCGTGTCGGGCTCTGTGCTGACAGCTCAGAGCCTGGAGCCTGTTTCAGATTCTGTGTCTCCCTCTCTCTTTGACCCTTCCCTGTTAATGCTCTTTCTCTGTCCCCAAAATAAATACATGTTAAAAAAAATGGTTCCCTCAATACTCTGACATTTCAACAGCATTAACTACACAGCATTTAATCAGATCCCTTGGGATCTGATCTGTGTATACTTGATCGTGAGTTCTCTGAAAGCAAACATTGTGCCTTTTCCTTCTATACATCCTTCTCCACTTTGCAGCATACTTACTGCATTGCATGCGGTTGACATTCAATATATTTTTATCAAAATCAATTTTTGCACAATCTGATTTCAAATCCCAATTTTAAGGGAATATATTTTTACTGAAACGTGTCATGTCTTGATGCCTTTAACCAACTAAAATTTCAAATAGGTATAAGATGAAGAGATATATAAGTGCATATGGTAATAGATAATTGGTTATAATTATATCATATAACTTATCTTTGCATAGATACATACTATGTTGGTCACCTTTTATCGCAGCGCCTATTTCATAAACATTATAAAGATTATACTGAGTATTAAGAGTGCTTAGTTTGTGTGCTATTGATACAACATTTGATCTTGCTAATATTATGTGTTTATTTGGTATTAATTTTGAAAGAAAATTATAAATCTATTTTCATTTTTCTTTTTCGAATGATTCAGATACAACTTTTTAGCAGTCAAAGATCATGTTCACTACAATGTCATGAATACAGAGGCTTTTGTTAGTACATTTTTGAGGGCAGCATCAGAGTTACCTTTGTGTCACTAAGTCAAGGTCACAGAACATTGTGATGATTAATGCTTAAAATTATTTTTCATAATTTGAAGATTTTTTTAACTATTTATTCCAAAGATGAATACATTTATTGAAAGCCTAAGGCATAAACCTCCCCAAATTAATCTTGCATAGAATTAAAAAGGGGAGTAAGTACTTTTATTCATTCAGCATATACCTATTGAAAGTCAGCCTTCAAGCAAAACTCTGGAAGCAGGAGATTCAACTAGAAAGATTATGTGGTAATTCAGGTAAAGGGAGTGGTTTAACCTGGGGTGAGAGTCATGGATATGGAGAAAAGTGGATGTAGTAGAGAGAAATCTAGGACATGGAGTAAAAGATCTCCAGACATCCTTCAATATTCAATATTGACTTCACTGAGAGTCAGTAGGATGTTATCTATAAAATGAGAAAACCTTTTACAATAAGGGAATGGTAGTGCTTATTCTAATCAATAAGTGGTCAATCTCTCTTTCAGAAAATTCCAAACCATTGTCCATGGCTTACTCCATTCCTCACATAGTCTCCTCCCTCCAACAATCCCCATTATCACAGCTTCCTTACAAGTTAGCTCTGCCACTAACTTTGACTCATTTTTCAATCTCCAGTAGCTTTTGTAGGGTTTAGCACTTAAAATTATGCAATAAATATTTAATGAAGGAATGAATAAATGAAAGAAAGGTCATATTTTCACAAACCCTCACATGTAATCAGCTCTTACTAATTGTTGAATAGTTCTTATGGTCCAAGTCATTTCCTCTTTTATCCAAGTTTACTTCTGAATTTAGTTCCTTGAGGTTATAACTCCTAATGAGTCAATTAATGCAATGATTCTAAAAGCTGAGGCATGTGTTAATATGTTTCCTTTTCCAAATTTGCATGTTAAACAGAGATCTTAAACATTTTTATACTCCCACATGGATAACTAATCCTGGGGATTTCAGGCATCCTGGCAGGCTGGAAAGATAGAGCTTCCTATATCTCCTCACATAGAAACATCTTCTGTCTATACAAAAGACAGACGTTGATGTGGTCAAAGAATCTTTCAGATCAGCAACTTTCTCACAAGTGTTTTGTTACACGTATTTTCAGAGAGTGATAAAAAAAACATAGCGAATGGTGTGGAAATAATTCTTATGGTAAGTGATGGTACAAAACGTTTGAAAATCTATGCATTTAAGAACTTTTTCTAATTACTTTCAAGACACTGGAAGTTTTTTTTTTTTAATTTTTAAATTTTTTTTTTTAACGTTTATTTACTTTTGAGACAGAGAGAGACAGAGCATGAACGGGGGAGGGTCAGAGAGAGAGAGGGAGACACAGAATCCGAAACAGGCTCCTGGCTCTGAGCTGTCAGCACAGAGCCCGACGCGGGGCTCGAACTCACGAACTGAGAGATCATGACCTGAGCCGAAGTCGGACGCTCAACCGACTGAGCCACCCAGGCCCCCTGGAAGTTTTTATATAAATAACATTAACTAAAAAGGGCCTCTTTTGGACAACTGAATGTCAGAGAACTTAGCCTGCCAAACACCCTTCTGATTTTACAGGTGGGTTTTTGTTCACTGTTTCATTTTAATTTTACACACAAAAATTTTAAATATATAATAAATTATAAATTGACAAGGTGGCTATATTCCTTATGATTTTCAAGAAAGAACTGATTGTACTTATGTTAAGAGTTTTCTGTGTATAGCTGGAAACAAAAGAATACAAAAATAGCTTCTAAAAAGTGGTACTTTGACTTCTGTGCATCAAGAGAAATTTGGTGATGATATAAACATACAACTTAAAAATCATCAATGATATTTCTATATTTGGAAGTGCAATAATTAAAAGACATTTGCTATTATTTTAAGAGCTATTAGTCAATATTGGATTATTTAATTATTCTAAAACATTATATAAGACATTTTAGTGATGTGATCTCTACCTTTGCTAATGACAATAAAATGATAGTTTAAATTCCAAGAATCCTTTCACACCAATTTTAGGTTTTAAGTTTTGTTTATATTTTAATATGGAGAGCTGATGTTCTAAGAATCTCCAAATTTTCATAACTGACTAGGAGACAATGGGGATCTTTTCAGGGCCTCTATTATTTATTCTTAGAAAAGAAAAAAAAAAAAAAGAATTGAGTATTGCTGTTAACTACTGAAAGAAAGCCCAGGAAAAGGATGAAATATTTATAAAAATTTTGAAAATATAATATTCTCTAGATAATTCACAAATATGAACCAACTTCTCAGTTGTTCTACCTGGCAAACAGGAATCAGAAGTCTGTTAGTACAAACAGCATATTCTGAAAGATTATTATAAAGTACCAGCAGAGAAGTATTTCACTGCTAATCACATCTGCAACTTTTTCTAAGAAAATCAGCTCCACACAAAAGCTGCCAGATTGAGACAGCCACCATCACAGCTATTTGAACCATGATTACCCATTCATTGGTTGCCCTGGGATCTTAGACTTAGGACTTCTAGCCACATACTAAAAAAAGATGTATAAAGCCAGCTAGATTCTTACTTATTCGACTAGGGATATTCAGAGAAAAGATGCTATTATCTGTGGTAACAGATGTTGAAAGTTACGATGTAATGAGAGTCATCAATGGGGCTCATGCTAAACTAATACAAGGTAAGTTTATGAAAGCACAGAGACCTGAGAAAGGAGTGGATGTCACTGAGTGCTTGGGGTAAACATATGTCTCTAGTCAACAGCCATGTTTTCTTCTTTTCTGTTCATAAAACCCTGGATCTGGTTCGTATGGTAAGTCATTAGTCAGAAAGGTTGAATTATGACTGTTCTAAGCCCAGCAGTTTGCTAGGATATGTTTACACCAGTTCACAAGACCTGTTTTTATAAAATCTCTTCCCAACTCAGAGTTCAGTGACATCACATCAGTAGCTTGACACCTGTCAACATGAGAGTATTTATTCCACAGAAATCAGGAAGTGCTACAAATTAGGACTACCATTTCCTCTGGCCCTTGGTCAGTTATTAACCATTAATCACCACTCCAAGCCCATCATGCAAATCCCATTTCCTTTTGCCAGCAATTTGTCCAGAGACAGATTCAGGAACAAGTTTTGACCTATGACAAGTAAGACAAAGTCTGATGGAATCACCCAAGAAGGATTTCCTCCTGATAACTTGAAGCCAACAAGCTTGCCTTCCTACCTTAGGTGGTACGTATATTGCTTTGAGATGCAACCACAACTGAAAGTCAGTAGAATACAGAGATGTCTACAAAGGTCATTAATAACCTAAACCACTACCAAGTAGGGCATCCAAAGAGCAGCCAACTAGGAACAGTTCACCCTGGGTATAGAATATAATGGAGTGCATTATCTATAAAGAATTTTAAAACAATAATGAGATACATTAAATATTAGTCCACTTTTTAATTATTACCCTGTACTGACAATTCTAAACAATGTTAGTGATATTCCTCACGTATCTTCACTATTCCTATCCAAGTCCTTTGGTACGCTTTCACTGGTAAGTCTAGAATCAACTTTCTTAAACATCTAGTTACATGAAGTAATTGGAGATTTTTGTTATTTAGGAAACTTCCGTATGAGTTTTCTGTTATGTGTACGCACAGCATTCTGTTCACAGAAAGTAGCAGACTCAGAAGGTTGCTAGGTCGGGTTAATCCAGCACTGAAAGGAAAAAGCATGAGCATCTGCTCAGAGGCCCTACAGAGCTGCTCAGATGCCAAGACTTCTACAGCTCTAATCATGCAAGGCTTGGCCAATTACGGTTCCTGTTCTTGTGTGTCCTGGAGAGTCTCCCTATTGTGCTATTAGTAAACCTATAATAAACTGCCTTTACATAGAGTATTATGAGAAGTTTCCTTTGTTTTGTAACCTAAAGAACCAACTAAAAACCAGAATTCAACACTTAACAATTAAACAAAAGATTGCCCCAATTCAAGATGTTGATTGGATACACATATGCACAAAATCTATACTAAGAAGACAGCAAATGGACAAAAATATGTTTAACAAGACATTATTTATAGCAATTAAAATTTCAATTTATATAAATGCTAACCAAAGAAGAACAGATAAATGAATGATTTTTTTTTAAAGAATATATAATGATGTGGGAAAATTCAGCTAAATATTTATGATATACCTAATGACACACTTATTTAAAAACATAAATGGAAATAAATCAAATATCAGTGGTTGTTATTTCTGAATAGTGGAACCAATGAATGTTAATATTTTCCCATACACTTTCTATAATTTTCAAAGTTTTTAGCTCTATAGAAATAAGACAATTTTGAAACAATTACTATGAATTTTCTATCAGGCTCTGTGCAGACCACTCAGAGCCTGGAGCCTGCTTCAGATTCTGTGTCTTCCTCTCTCTCTTTACCTTCCCCCACTCACATTCTCTCTTTCTCTCTCAAAAATAAATAAAAATTTAAAAAAATTATCACACATTTTCATATCATTAATGTACCATGAAAATATACTAGGGTTCTGACACTATGGTTCAAGATGAGAATATATATATGCATGAAAGAAATGAGTTCCACAGGTTAGACAAACCACATCAGGAAACTTTTAAAAGATGAAATAATGTTAGAAATTCATGAGAATTTGCATTTTATAAAAAATAATACTGTCACATTCCAAGAAAATCTCTTTTCAAAAAAAAAAAGGAAAATGTGATTTATTTTAAGGAGAGCCTTAATTTAAAAAAAAAATTAACGTTTATTTATTTTTGAGACAGAGAGAGACAGAGCATGAACGGCAGAGGGGCAGAGAGAGAGGGAGACACAGAATCGGAAGCAGCAGAGAGCCTTAATTTTTAAGACAAATAAAAAAGATTAAAGAGTAGTTCTTTGCTATTACAACAATATAATCAAAACCCAAGTTATGCTTCTGAGGATATGGCTTTATGAGAATAATTTCATAATCCTGTGGGATGCTGTTCTATTCTGTAATAAAAGAATCATCTAGGTTTGACATGGAATCACAAACACATCTGTAAGTGACATAGTTAGATGTTTAGATTTATTTATTTGATTGTTTAGATCACCATTATTCAAATACATATACAGGAAGCTGAAGTACATAGTGTATCTCAAATCAATGAAGAGTTTTCCTGTGTATCTATCTATCCATCTCCCCCCACATACACACACACTCTCTCTCTCTCTGTGTATATATATATATATATATATATATATATATATATATATATCCATTCTGAGTGGAGAAAAACTCTGTTGGAAGAGAAGTGCAGGGAAATCAAAAGATGTAAATACCTCTTTTTTTTTCTTTTTTTTTCTTTTTTTTTCCCTTTCCCTCCCCCATAGAGGTTAGAGTGGGAGAGAGAGCCAAAGCATAAGAGACTCTTAAAAACTGAGAACAAACTGAGGGTTGGAGGCGGGGGTGGGGGGGGTGGGGGGGGGTTGGGTGATGGGCATTGAAGAGGGCATCTTTTGGGATGAGCACTGGGTGTTGTATGGAAACTAATTTGACAATAAATTTCATATAATAAAAGAGAGAAAAAAAAGATGTAAATATACTACGGGGGGGAGATGATTTTTTATTCGAAAAGCCAGAAAATGCCTAAGAATTGCAGCTACTATTTTCAATTATGCTTTGTCCATGAATAAGAGTTTGTTTTAGATACACAGTGTAAATTGTTGAATTGTAAGGATTACCAGGCATGAGGCTCATTATCTTAGAGTAGACCACACATAGCAGCACTTTGCTTCGAGAAAGATGATCATTAAAAAGAGTCTCATTATATTGCATAAAATTAATTATATTCAGAATTACCCTGCTTCAGAAAACTGACAAGAGCAAACGTATAAATTAAAAGATTTAAAACATACCAGATACAGCGAGGAAGTCATCAATGCTTGTGATGTCATCTACAGCTTCGGTGAGGACGTGGATATGATTCTCCCATGTGTGCTTGTACATTTCCATGTTTTTTTTGACCACTTGACTTTTGGGTCTTGCAGCCAAAGCAAGTGCAGCATTAATGATCTGCAAAGATGGAGAATGTTCACATGGTAATTTCTTTGGAGATAGTAACCAGTGTGCAGATAATGGGTATTCTTTAAAAAAAGAAAAATAGACAAATACATCTTTAACAAGGACAATGGTAAAATGCCCTCATGTATAACTCCCTCCTTGCTCTTGGTAATACTTTAATTTTATTTGCAGCAATAGTTTAATTAATTTTAGAACTACTTATTGTCAATGCACTAAGGATTGCAAGAGATACGAAGATAATTGGTATCTGCCTTAAAGGAGCTTCTCTATTACTCAGTGGGAAGGGCAACATATAAGCATAAGTCAATTCAGTATGCAATACATATCATAACCACAACTAATGGTCAATAGTCTTTAGAAAGCTGAGAGATCACCTTCAGCAGAAGTCCTAAAGAAAGTCTTCAGGAAAGAGAGACATGTTAACTGGTCATTTGGACTCACACTGCACAACTCAGTAGGGAATGTTTGCAACTATTTGCAAAGCACTGGAATAAGATCTTTGACTTCCTTGAGGTCTTGCAGAATTTTGCCAATAAATATTCATTATTAACTAATTCATTAGTTCATTCATTCATTCATTAATTCATTATTTCAAATATATTCTGAGTGTCTTTTATGTATTAAGCATTGTTCTAGATTTTAGGGATATGGCAATAAATAAGACAGAAGCAAAATCATTGCCTTCATGGAGCTTTTATTACAGGTAAGCACAGAGGCAATTAGCAAGTTAAGTAAGTCAAATATATGGTCTGTTACATGGTTATAAGAACCAAGGAGGAAAAAAAAAATAGACCAAAGAAAGGAGAAAAGGAGTGGACTGGTCGTGAGGGCAGGAAGTTTGTGATTTTAGCGAGGCCTCACACTGAGGTGGTTAGTTGAGTAAAATCGCTATTGGAAAAGAATGCTGGGACAGGACACAGAAGTAGCAAAATTCAAAAGGTGGAAAAATGGAGGAAATGCCGTGAAAATGGTGAGCAGTCTCACCGAGAGCCTGGTTATGCAAAAGAAATCAACAGGAATTTTTGATAGTCCTGTTCAGGACCTGGCCTTATTTGGAAGGCACTGGAGAGTCTCTTTGACTTTTGACCAATTTGCTCAAAAATAAACTTCATCACTTTTTAAAGATTTATTTATCTATTTTGAGAGAGAGAGAGAGGGAGAGAGAGAGAGAAAGAGAGAGAGAAAGGATCCCAAACAGGCTCTACACTGTCAGCAGGGAGCCGGATGTGGGGCTGAAACCCACAACCCATGACATCATTACTTGAGCCAAAACCAAGAGCCAGAAGCTTAACCAACTGAGCCACTCAGGTGCCTCAGAACTAAACTTTAGAGAAATTAATCTGGCATAGTTGGCTACTGCAATAGGTTACAGGAGCAAGACAGAGCCTGGACTGCAAGGGTCGAGGTAATGAAAAGGTTTTGACAAAACTTCCAATTAATTAAGGAAGGATGAGGATACATCAAATTATTGCCAAAAATATCATGCAGCCATTAAGAAATCTGTGGAAAATACATCCAAAATAGCACAATAACACAATATTATAATAGCACAATAGCACAATAACAAAATATTATGCTCCAGAGCAAACACTGAAATGCAAACATGATAGAATAAAAGTTAAATGAATACATGCATCAATTAATAATGGCTCTTTCAGAGGTATCGAATTTCCAGTGCTTTTTATTTTATTTGTGTATGTAACTGAGTTTTTCAGATTTTTTAATGGTGAATATGTTTTAGTTTTATACTCAGAATAAATGGAATTTTTTATTTTTTTGAAGTTATTCATCAAAGAAAGATGATAATTAAGGTTTTTCTATCAGTAGCGTGGAAAATGATTTTAGTATTGATGGAAAAGGAGAAGTCAGAGAGCCAAAAAGTCAGTCAGGGTTATAGAAGCAAATGTGTGCAGTTGTTTTGGAGGACAGTGTTAATGAGGAGTATTAGATGTCAACTTTCCTATTAGAGATATTGACATTGAAGTGACCCAGCCCTCCAATACAAATCTCCATACCTGAGCTATGGAATTGGAGCTCATAAAAAAAGTAGTCATTCATTTACTCATTTATTTGTCCATGCATTGAAACAAAGTAGTTTTATATAGCAGCAATGATTCAGATTCTACACTGGATACTGAACTCACAATCAAAAAGATTCCACCACAGGTTCTGAAACAGTTCATAATCTAGTAGGGAAATCAGCCCAAAGCCAGGCAATTGGAACATACCAGTGATTCTCAGCCATTAGCCTGTATCAGAATCACCTGGAGAGCTTGTTAAAATACAAATTCCTGAGCCAAACCCTAGAGTTTCTGATTCACATGATGTGCTTTGGGGCCTCAGATTTTGCCTTTTCTAGTTCCCTGGTGACAGTGATGTGCTACTGGCTTGGGGTTCCGGTTCTGAGAATCACTGCAAGATATAGAAGATAGTTAGATTATGGTGATAGATGATAGACAGATAAATAGATAGATGATAGGTAGGTAGGTAGATGATAGATAGATAGATAGATAGATAGATAGATAGATACAAAGATAGATAAACGCTATAACATGGGGGCTATTGTAAAGGTAGCACAGGATGCTCTATAATACGTGGGAAAAGTTTCCAGCTTCATAAGGAAAGATGTCCCAAAGGACTAAAATCTGAAAAATGAGCATACATCAGTATAATGTGATATCCTTTTTTAGGAAAGGGCAATAACGTGTGCAATGGCTTAGAAGCAGAGCCAAACCTTACCTCCTAAGGAATATTCAGCAAAAAGGAGGTAGTAATAGATTTTGAAGAAAATCAAAGAAGACAATGGTAAGAATAGAACAACCTTTGGAAAGTTCCAACATATAGAAGGGAAAAATAAATTGTAAATGACAAAGATGAAAGAAGGAACCATCAAGGAGGATGTAGAAAAGAAAGGTATTAGAGAGTCAGATGAGGAAGAAAATTTTTTCAAAAGGTTAAATTCTGTCAAGAATAAGGAGGACTAAAATCAGCTTCTGAATGTGGAAAACAGGAGTCAATAGTGTAGCAGAATATTGGGCATAGGATTCAGATTTCACCAAAATATGATGACAATAAGAACAAAAAAGAGCCATTTTCTACTCAGTAACCTAAAGGCTGCACCTTACTTAAATGACTTTCAGTGAATTATTGGAGGTAGAGGAGGGGAGAAATTAGTTGCTTGAAAATATTGTGTTGATATTCTTTTATTTCATTTTTATGAAAGAGGATCACATTGAATTTTAGGGAAACACATACTGCTTTTAGCAATAACTACCGTGCAGTATTCTTTGACTTCAGTTTTAGAGTTTTATTAACCTATTAACTTATAATGTACATTTGTGTACATTGCAAAGCCTCTGGTCTCTGGTGTTTCATTGTCCCTGCAATTGGACAGCTGTGTACATATGTGGTTGTGCTGAAATTATGCCTTTGCAGAAAGGCATACTTTTAAAGAACTGGTGCAGAACCCTCGGTGGGAATATGGAGTCATGAACATAAGACAGGCTATATTTTGTAAGGACATTTTCCGTTCTGCTTCTGATCCAATTTATCTGATTCAACAGTGCACACTATGAGAAAACTTTATCCTACTTGACTATCCTGGTATGTAGCTTAAATCTAAAAGCAGACAAAATTCAGAAGATGTCCTAGCCCTTTTTAAGGCAGAAAAAATCTTCATTCCAATATCACACTCCTAGAATTTTATCTATATATCTGGGGAGGGGGGGAGACAATTCTGAAGTCATCTTCTTCCAAAAGTAAAGGTGTACGAAATACACTACACTGCTTTCTGAGGCATTTTTCTTCAGATTACAGTTGAGATGTGTGCATGTCAGAATCACTCTTCACCCTCAACCCTGTGAATCACCTAGTCAGTCAGTTCACCTTCGAAAGAGTCTCTAACTTCAGGAGCTTATTATATTTTAAAATGACCGATTTAATAGCCTTCTAATATTTCCTAATTCCAGTTTTACTCCAAGACATTCTCCCTACTACAAACACATTTCTTTTTCGTTTTTTTCTACATTTATTTATTTTTGAGAGACAGAAAGAGACAGCGTGAGCAGGGGAGTGGCAGAGAGAGACGGAGACACAGCAGAGTCTGAGGCAGGGTCCAGGCTCCGAGCTGTCATCAGCACAGAGCTTGACTCGGGGCTGGAACTTATGAACTGTGAGAGCATGACCTGAGCCGAAGTCGGACGCTTAACTGACTGAGCCACCCAGGCACCCCCACATTTCTTTTTCAAATGCAGAAATGACCACATCCCTCCCTTGCTGATAACCTTTGACAGAATCCTAGTTAACTAAGAATAAAATCCAAATGCCTTTTCACTGATTCACAGTCTAAAATCCTCCACAAGCTGGCCCTTATCTACAGTTCTCTGTGCTATGATAATCCCCTGTTCCCCCATGTTAGCCTATGTTCCGGCCATACTGTCCTAAGCTCCATTTCCTGATGATACCATATGACTCCTCTTACAACTGAAAACACGTTAACATTCTTGCTCCATTTCTTTCCCTGCTCTGGTCCATCTGAGGAAATATTTCTTACCCCTAAAAACTGTTGAAATGTCACTATATACTGTGAAACCTGCCCTGTTCCCTATAACCAGGTAACAGAATTGTATTCTGTATTCTTGTATTCTTGTATTCTTGCATTCAAACTCTTTGTTCATATGACTAAATAGTTGTGGTATTGTACAACTGTTTATACACATGTCTGCTTCACATGAGCCTCTTTCATAGGTGGGACTGTGTCCTGTTCATCTTTACTTCTTGTTACACTAAGCATGTCAGTCAGAGTTATTACTATATTTATAAACTACCTCTAAAACACATGATTCTATTCTCTCTACAAATCTGTCTGTTCTAGATACCTCACAGAAATGGAATCATGATATTTGGCCTTTTGTGCCTGAGTTTTCCACATATAATAATATCTTCAAGGTTCATCCATGTGCTAGAATGTGTCAAAACCTCATTACTTTTTAAGGCTGAACAACATTCCACTATATGTACCTACCATATTTTGCTTCTGCATTCATCTGTTGATGGAAATAGGGTTGTTTCCACCTTTTGGTCATTATGAATAATGCTGCTAGGAACATTGATGTACAAATATGGGGTTGAGTCTTGGTATACACCCAGGAATAAAATTTCTGAATCCTATGATAATTTTATTTATATTTAATTATTTTGAGGGAATATCATACTATTTTCAGCAATGGCTTCAGCTTTCTACATTTCCACAATGAACAAAAGCTCCATTTTCTCCACATCTTTGCCAACACTTATGTTCTGCTTTTGTTAAAAATAGTATCTGGCATCATGTGTGTGAAGTAGAATCTCATTGTGGTTTTGATTTTATTTCCCTAATCATTAGTGATATTGAGCATATTTCATGGGCTTATTGGCCATTTATATACCTTATTTGCATAAATATCTATTCAAAAATTTTGCTCATTTTTAAATTAAGCTGTTTGGTTTTTTGTTGTTGAGTTTTAGGGATTTTAAAATATATTTTGGATATTAATCTCTTAGCAGATAGATGATTTACAAATGTTTTCTCCCATTCTGTGGGTTGTCTTTTCATTCCCCTGGTAGTGTCCTGTGTTGCACAAAAGTTTTTCATTTTAATAAAGTCTAATTGATCTATTTTTTCTTTACCTCCTGTGCTTTTGGTGTCATATGAAAGTAATCATTACCAAATTTAATATCGTGAGTTTGTTGTCCTATGTTTTCTTGAATTCTGCAGTTTTAGCTATTATTTTGAGGCCTTAGATCCATTTTGAATTAATTTTTGTATATGGTGCAAGGTAAGGGTCCAACTTCATTCTTTAACATGTGGATATCCAGCTTTCCCAGTACCATATGTTCAAAAGACTGCTCTTTATCCACTGAAAGATCTTGGCACCCATGTCAAAAATCATTTAACCATATAAGTATACCTTGCAAATACTGCAGGTTCCATTCTTGACCCCCACAACAAAACAAGTCAAATGAACTTTTTGTTTTTGATTTTTCAGTGCAAACTGTAGTCTACTAAGTGTGCAATAGCTTTATTTAAAATAAAAACAAAACATAAAAAACATGTATATTCCTTACCTATAAATATTGCTAAAACATGATAACCATCATCTGAGCTTTCAGTGAGTCATAATGTTTTTGCTAATGGAGGGTCTTACTTGGTGTTGATGGCTGATGACAGATCAGGGTGGTGGTGGCAGAAGGGTGGGGTGACTGTAGCAATTTCTTAAAATAAGATAAAAATGAAGTTTGTTGGGTGCCTGGGTGGCTCAGTCGGTTAAGCATCTGACCAGCTCAGGTCATGATCTGGCAGTCCGTGAGTTCGAGCCCCAGGTCCGGCTCTGTGCTGACAGCTCAGAGCCTGGAGCCTGTTTCAGATTCTGTGTCTCCCTCTCTCTCTGATCCTCCCCCGTTTATGCTCTCTCTCTGTCTCAAAAATAAATAAACGTTAAAAAAATTTTTAAAAATGAAGTTTGTTGCCTCAATCCTCCTTTCATGAACAATTTCTCTGTAAAATGTGACAGTTTGATAGCACCTACCCACAGTAGGATGTTTTTCAAAATTAGAATCAATCCTCTCAAACCCTGTCGCTGCTTTCTCTACTCAGTTTATGTAATATTCTAAATCTTTTGTTTTCATTTCAACAATCTTCGCCAAGAAGATTTCAAGAATCTTCACCAAGAGTACATTCCGTCTCAAGAAACCACTTTCTCTGGTCATCCATAAGAAGCAACTCATTTGAAAAAGGAACCCTCATGCACAGTTGATGGATATGAAAACTGGTGCAGCCACTGTGGAAAAGAGTATGATGATTCCTCAAAAAATTAAAAATGGAATTATCATATGATCCAGTAATCCCACAACTGAGTATTTACTCAAAGAATATGAAAACACTAATTTTAAAATATATGACTCCCTATGTTTATTGTAGCATTATTTACAATATCCAAATTATGAAAACAATCCAAGTGTCCATCGATAGATGCATGGATAAAGAAGATATGGGGTATATATACAATAGAAGATTAATGAGCCATGAAAAAGAATGAAATCTTGCCATTTGTAATGAATGCGAATATAGGTTGAGTGTATAATGCTAAGTGAAATAGTCAGAGAAAGACAAATACTGTATGATTTCACTCATATGTAGAATTTAAGAAACAAAACAAAGAAAGAGAGATAAAAAAACAAAAACAAAAAACAGAATGTTAACGATAGAGAACAAACTGATGATTACCAGAAGGGAGGTGGATGGGAGGATTGATGAATAGGAAAAGGAGATTATGCACACACTTATCATGAGCATGTGTGGAATTTTCGAATCGCTATATTATCACCTGAAACTAATATAACGTGTATATTAACTATACTGGAATTTTAAAAAAAGTTTTAAGTTAACTAAAGAAAAAAATAAGCAACTCATTTGTTATAAGTTTTATCAAGGGATTGCAGCAATTCAGTCCCATCTTCATGCTCCACTTCTAACTCTAGTTCTCATGCTATTTCCATCACACCTGCAACCAACACCTACTATCAAACACCTGCCTCCACTGAAGTCTTGGGCCCCTAAAAGTCATCATGAGAGCTGCAATCAACTTCTTCCAAACTCCTGTTAATATTGATATTCTGACCGCTTATCTATGAATCACAAATGTTCTTAATGGCATCTCAAGTGGTGAGTCTTTTTCAGACGGTTTTCAATTTACTTTGCCTAGATCCATCAGAGAAAGCACTCTTTATGGCAGCTCTAGTCTTATGAAACATAATTCTTAATACTTGAAAGTAGAAATTACTCCTTGATCCATGGGATACAGAATGGTTGTGTTAACAGGAATGAAAACATTAATCTCATTGTATATCTTCATCACAGCTCTTGGGTGACCAGGTGCATTGTCAATGAGCAGAAATATTTTGAAAGGCATATTTTTTTTTCCTGAGTAGTAGGTTTCAACAGTGGGGTTAAAATATTCAGTAAATCATGTTGTAAGCAGAGATGCTGTATCCAGGCTTTGTTGTTCCGTTTATAGAATGCCAGCAGAGTAGATTTGGCATAATTCTTAAGGGCCCTAGAATTTTTGGAATAGTAAATGAGCACGGGCTTCAACTTAACGTCACCAGCTGCATCAGCCCCTAACAAGAGAGTCAGTCTGTTCTTTGAAACGTTGAAGCCAGGCACTGATTTGTCCTCTCTAGCTATGAAAGTCATAGATGATGACATCTACTTCCAATAGAAGCTTGTTTTGTGCACATAGAGAATCTTTTGTTGAGTGTCATCACCTTCATAAATCATCTTATCTCAGTCTTCAGGATAATCTGCTGCCGCTTGACATTAACACCGGCTGTTTCATCTTACGTTTTTGTGAGAGACCTCTTTCCTTAAACCTCATGAGCCACCTCTGCTAGCTTCAACACTTTTTCTGCAGCTTCCTCATCTCTCTCAGCATGCATTGAAGAGAGTTAGGGCCTTGCTCTGGATTAGGCTTTGACTTAAGGAAATGTTGTAACTGGTTTGATCTAGCCAGACCACTCAAACTTTCTCCATTATCAGCAATAAGTCTATTCTACCTTGTATCATTCATGTGTTCCTCAGAGTAGCACTTTTAATTTCCTTCAAGAACTTTCTCTTTGCATTCACAATGTGGCTAACTGTCTGGCACAAGAGGCCTAGCTTTTGGTCTATCTCGGCTTTGATATGCCTTTCCCTATAAGCTTAATCATTTTTATAGAAAGTGAGAGATGTGAAACTCTCCCTTTCACTTGAACACTTAGAGGCCATTATTGGGTTATCGACTGGCCTAACTTAAATATTGTTGCACCTCAGGGAATAGGGAGGCCAGAGAAGAGGGAGGGATTAAGAGGAATGGCCAGTCTGTGTAGCAGTCAGAACATACACATTTATCAACTAAGTTTGTTGTTTTATATGGGTGTGGTTTGTAATGCCCAAAACCAATTACAATAGTAACATCAAATATTCTTGATCACAGATCACCATAAAGAATATAATAATGATTCAAAATTTGAAATACTGTAAGAGTTACCAAAATGTGACACAGAGACACCAAATGAGCAAATGCTATTGGAAAAATGGTGTCGATAGACTTGCTTGATACAGGGTGCCCATAAACCTTGGTATGTAAAACAAACAAACAACAACAACAACAAAAAACAGTATCTGTGAAGCACAGAAAAGTGAAGCACAATAAAATAAGTATGCTTGTATATGCAAAGATTTATTTCTGGGCTATCTGTTCTGCTCCATTGACCTATAAGTCTACTTTTATGCTGGTACCATACTGATTTGATCACTGTAGTTTCTAATTTTTGAAATTAGGAAATGTGAGTCCACCAACTTTGTTCTTCTTCCTCAGGATGGTTTCAGCTGTTTGAGGTATCTTGAGATTCCATATGAATTTAAGATGTGTTTGTCCTATATCTGCAAAATCATTGTTGGGATTTTGCAATAGGGATTGCATTGAATCTGCATATTGCTTTGGGTAATACTGTTATCTTACTGTTATTAAGTCTTAAAATCCATAAACAAAGTTACTTTCCATTTATTTAAGTCTTCTTTAACTTCTTCCAACAATGTTTTATAGTTGTCAGTATATAGGTCATCCCTGTCCTTGGATATAATTATTCCTAAGCATTTTATTCTTCATGATGCAATTAACTGTAAGTGGAACTATGCTTCTAATTTCCTTTATAGATTGTGTATTGTCAGTATACAGAAAAGCACTGATTTGGGGATGTTGAGTTTGTACCCTGCAATGTTATCACCTTCATTTATTAGCTTTTAACGGTGTGTGTGTGTGTGTGTGTGTGTGTGTGTGACCTTTAGGGTTTTCTAAATATAAGATCTTGTCATTGATAAACAATGATAATTTTACTTCTTCTTTTCCAATTTGAGTACCTAAAAAAATTTTTTTGAGTTGGATTTTTTCAGAGAAGTAAAAAAGGCAAAGGAGTTGAGTGAGCTACAGGAGTAGAACATGGGCCCCCAGGACCTGCTGAGAGCTCATCAGCCCTTTCCTCTGTATCTGGTGTCTGCTGTCCCAACTACATCCACTGCCCATGCTCACTGATAAAGGCTATTTTTGATGCTGACTTTCTTTCTGAGTGACCTTCATTTCTCCATCCTCATAGATACTTATTCAAACGAGCTTCCATTAGACTTTGTATACTGGGTTCTCTGGCACTCCTGGAAAAAGCCAACTTAGTTTCACGACGTCCCAATCTACCTTCTTCAGGCTTCTTCCTACCTTCTAAGAGTATGTGTGGCCAAGGTGTCAGCATATTGTAGCCTAAGCCCTTCCCATTTTTAAATATTAAATCAGATAGGGTATTTTATTACATCCTGCTCTCATTTGCCTTAGGAAACTCTCATACATCTAAACTACGTTCATAATACTTAGGATTTTCAGACTGTCTCAAGGTTTTTATGTTTTCCTCTAGGTTTCAGGAGTTTGTATTTCCAGGCGTCTCACTTGCACAGGCCATGTAAGACACTTGGAGAGCCCCCAGACATGTGTTCACATGGTCTTTTGTTCTAATAAAATTTGCCACAACTATTTTGAGATCTTACTAAGGGAAGTTGAGTTGAGGGAAGTTGAAGGTATACATTTGGTTTGGATTTAGTAGTATAGTATAAGAGGTTTAAAGTCACCTCTTTATATGTCCTTTATTACCCTCATACTTATGCTACTGACATCATATTGGGACAGAACATTTGTTTCTCCTAATCTCATGCCCTTCTTTCCTCAGACCTTCTGAAACAAACTGCAAAAACAAAGATTGAATCATCTTCCTAGTTTCTGTACAGAAAGTGATATTACAAAATTAATTGCTATTATTTAAGAGGTGATCAATATGTGTAGCAGAAAGAAAGAAGAAAGGAACAAAGGAGAGAGAGGGAAAGGGTAACAAAGGAAAGCAAGGGGAAGAAAAGAAAGAAAAAAAATTCATAAATGTGTATATTGGATATAATTACACAAATATTATATCACATTTTTGGATTTGGGGATATTTTAATATTTATCAGCATTTTAAATTAATAACTAGTTGTCATGTATTTTTGCATTCTAAAAAATACTCATTGTTTTCCTTAAAGAAGGCCCTCAAAATTATGTGAGTTTCAGGCCCCACACAGCCTGGTCTGCCATAGTTAAACCATCCATTTTTCATAAAAAGCTACCTGTCATCTGAAATGATAAAACTAACACAGATTCCACTGCAGTATTTCACCTGAACTCCGTCTTGATAACAACCATTGACTCTGTTTGCTTCCTTAGGGAATATTTCAGTACCAGATAAATAAGCCTTTTTACATATTCTACAATATCTAATCCTTTGTACAGACAAGTGACTCCTTTCCCTCCACCTCCCTCTTCATGTGGCATTTTTTTCTGAAAGAATTTCTATTTTATTTCTAAAATTTGGTTGCAAGTGGCAAAATAGTGTGCTAACCATAGGACTTAATACTGACAGCCTGCAGTGTTCCAGGCAGGAATCTAAGTACTTGATTATATTAATGTCTTTAATCCAATGAGGAAGGCCCTAGCAGTATTCCCTTTTTACTCTCAGGACAATGGAGACACAAAGAGATAGAATGATTTATGCAAAATTACAGAAGGAACTCTAGGTTGGAAGCCAAGGGTCTTAAGTTAGCTTTACTTTGCTTCAAACTGATTTTTTGTCCACAGAAGAATCTTATTAAGTCTCCTAGGACTCATTTTCCCAGAAGTTACAGGTATGCATGCACTGGGGTAGATGTGGTGGAGAGTGTATGAGTTTGCCGATTTCTCTAAGGTTACTTCAGATTTGAACATACAGATTTAATGCTATCATTTGATGCATATACTTTTCCTCTTGAAAGATTTCTGGAAACAATTACTTAAAAAGTGAAAATAAATCTAAGTAATTTAATTTTTTCCTCAGATATTTCAATATTGGCATTGATACAAATAATCTTAAATATCTTAGTTAATATAACAAAAGCACTTTGTGGATTAAAAAGATGAGTTATGTGTAAGTACCTATAGGTCTGATTAGCTCAGTGTCATGGCATGTAGAGAAAATTAAAATAACTAGATATATGATACCTCAAATACTTCTAAGCTAGTATGTGAGGAGAATTTATATGACATTCACTTAAATTGGCAACACCATAATAATTTTAGAATTATCACAACCATCAAATGGTAATGACATCAAATTCAATGTTCCAATTCTGTGCATTCTTTTCTCAGTTGCTTAAATGGTGTTCTACTACCAAATATTTCCTGCTTTCTGTGCCAGTTTTCCTCTATTTCCTTAGTTTTGATAACTTTTCTTTTTTGTCTTCTCTCATATTATATTTCATTTATGGGAAATTGTCCTTGCATTTTAAGTAAGCCATGCAATATTTGTCATCATGAATCTCCATAGCCACATCTTTATGTTCAATGCTAATGCCATTTCAGGACTGGGGAAGGGGTGTGGTGAGGACACATAATTTGTCCTGGACTCCTACAGGTTTATAGAGAATTTATTAGACTGAATTCAACTTTGGTCTCACAATTGTTGTAATCTCCTTACTCCATGAAGGGATGAACCCTGCATGACAGGATTACACTAAAACTTCTCATGAGGCTTCAACTTGCCTTTGGATACACATATAAAAAACTGAAATAACATTTTTTTTTTTTTTTAGCATATGCTAGACAGCTTAGCATTTATTCATTAAAGCAGACAGGAAATCAATTTATTTTAAATAACACCTTAAGTAATGGATTCTCCATGTCCTAAATCTAACTAGAATTGTTGCAATTTGTCCATCTCCTTTTGGTTCTCTAGATACATCTAAGGATGGTGGTAATTATTCAGGGAGGTTGGGTGTTCTAGAGTTATATACATTTAGACAAGGCAGCAGAAGCCATTTCATCTCCTACCAACCCATGATCTTTGGATTTCTCTTGTCTATCCTCTTAACTCTTTACCGTTTAGTTGTTTTAATCATGATTAGTTTTTCATTTTTCATTGTCTACTGGCACAGTTTCTTCTTTTCTGATAGTTCTAATTCCAAAGAAATGGCTTTTGTTTTTCTAACTTATGCTTAGATTTGGGTTGTATCATCTCCCTAAGTAACTTTTAAAAATGGGAGTGGGGGTGTGGGGAGGCAAGCTGATTTCTGGGAGCGTACAGCTTTTTGAAAGAAAGATATACATTTCCTTTATGTATTATAGTATGAGTTTTCTTAAGTCCCAATCCATACTGATAGAGAAAAAAAGAAAAAAAAATGCAACCTAGGACTACTTAGGTTTTGGTAAATGTAATAAACAACAACAACAACAAAGGTCTATAGAAGGCAATCACTTCCACATGAAACTCAAACAATTTATTTCTTCTATGCTAATTATCAAGACAGGATAATCTATCAAATAACATAAGTAAATGAGCAAAGAAAAGCAAATCAAATAACTTGTTTAGTATAACAAAATCACCAATAAGTTGGTTTTACAGACAAATGAAAATGGAATTTTGGGTTAGATCTCACATTTTAACCCAGCTCCAGTACGTATTAGTTTTATGTGATTTTAGACAAATTGTTTACTCTCTGAGCCTCAATTTCCTTATCTGTAATGGTTATAAGATACTTATTACAAAGGTCATTAGCAGAATTTAATTAGCTAAATAAAAATAACTAATACTCACCTAGTACAGAGGTAGACATTTTATGAATGTTTGTTTCTATGCCGATAGTTTGGAAAAAAAATACAAGGAATACTTTAGAAATTTAAACAGTATATACAGAAACACACATATATGCAGAATTTGCAATTTTGATAGACTCAACAATCATCTGATATATTAATTATAAAAATGTCTCCTGGTTAAATAAATATGAACTTAAGGAAAATGAGTCTACAGAAACACTATATTTTAGTGCTTTACTTATAACACAAAACTGAAATAAGAGAAAGTTTGCCTTAAAAAAATTCTGAAAACAATAATGTATGTTACAACTTCAGTTAACTGAAACTAATTTCCAACAATGAAAAAGCAGAAGTAACAGAGATTTTTGGATCCTTATAATCTGCTCCTCAGGGATTTAATAAATTTGGAATTTGGAGTAGAAGAAATACCTACTATCTTCCAAATCATTTGGGTTCAAGTAGAGGAATTAAAAATGAATTTGATATATTTGCCAAATTAATAACCCCTTTTAAAAACAAATTTTATATCAGAAATATTACAAACTTTCTTCTAATGTAATATCTAATTCTATATAAACATAATGGTAAAATGCAAGCTAATCATTAATTGCCAAAATGTGTTTTATAATATGAGGTTGGCTAAAGTAAAAAGAAAAATATATATATTTATATAGGCAATTCTGAATGCTTATAATTAAATATTTCTTCCATATATTTGAAATTTTATCTAGAGTTCTTATGTCAGTAGGCGATTTAATTTTTTTAATTGTCAAAAAATATTTGCTATGTACATTCTATTTATCTAGGGAAGAAAATATTAGATAGGACAAACTCAGAAAATATTTTATTTAATGGTTTTAAGGGAGAAAATCATGCACAAATATTTAATAAAGGCTAATCAGTATGTAAAATCCAGATCATAAAAGTTTTCTCTAAGCTTCCAAAATGTGTTAAGAAGAGATATATATAGGGTCTAAGGTATAAATTAAATTGAAATAGTCAAGGATAACTTACTCTCTCTCCCTTTCTCATTACTTTGTTCTCACTCTTTGTCTCTCCCTCTGATAGGTCCCTACAAGAGAAATTTCCTTAATGTCTGTGACTTATATTTCAGGATACTATGTCTGCTGCAACCCTACTCTATGCTACCATTTTCTCCCAATGGGACACTGAAATAGCTTTAATCCTACTCCTAGCCGCTCTCTGCAAATGGATATTTCCAAATCATGAATCTCATGAAGCTCCCAGCTCCCTTTTTATCATTGTTTTAAGTTGATTTATTTATTTTGAGAGACACAGAAAGAGCAAGTGCAGGAGGGGCAGAGAGAGGAAGCGAGAAAATCCCAAGCAGGCTCCATGCTAATCAGTGGCAGAGCCCGACATGGGGCTTGATCTCATGAACCATGAGATCATCACGTGAGCCCAAACCAAAAGCCAGATGCTTAACCCAGGTCCCCCCCTTTTTATCTTAAAATACATTGAAAAAGAATAAAGCCTTGATATATCTAACACTTGTTTATCTCTCTAGCATTATTTATCATTAGTCTCCCAAACTTTCTACACTTCTTCCTTGTCTATATTTTTCTCAGTAACTAATTCATCTAATAGAGGTCATATCAAACATCACTTTCTCAGAGAAGCTTTACCAAATCTAGGCCAATTTCTTTGATGATATACTCTCATAAAATAATGTCCTCTTTCTTTGAGTATTTATCTCACTATGTACTGGGATGTTCATTAGAGTCAACAGTGGCTTCATTTGATAAATGTATGATCCACACTTCTCATCTTACTGCAGAGCAGGAATTTTAATGTTTTAACGTTACTTCTCTAGGGTGTGTGTAGAATGTCAAGTAGAATCCCGTTCCCTTATAACCAGGGCCCCAGTGTAGGTTTCCTCCTATTCAGCAGGCCTACACACTTAGTAAAGCCTTTCCCAAGTGAAGGAGTGCATCCCTACAAGGAACACTTATACCAGTACATAGGATGATGAAAATATGTCCATATTGTTTTATTTATAACTGAACACTGTAGTCACAGAAAAAAACTAGAGGCATTGACAAAGTTTGTATTTAACAGAGAAAGTATTGGTCAAATCTTCATATTATGATTTTTCAAGTGCTATTCCAAGCTGAGAAATATCTATCAATGGACTAGATCACCAGGCTTCCCCTATTTATATATCCAGTGCTCAATCCTAGGGGGACCAGAGTTACAGAAAGGTGAATATGAACATGGCAGTTTCCCCACTGAATTACCATACTCAAAGATTTTCCATTTGGCTACTTCTTCAGATTTTAATTATGTGACTTTGTCAGCTACGGGTCAAAAGAGAAAAACAGGGGAAAATAGATAGATAGATAGATAGATAATAGATAGATAAATAGATAGATAGAGAAAGAGGGAAAGAGAGAGAAAATTCTTCAGAGTGAAGTAATGTTGCCTTTCTTAAATCAGAAGTTTTGTCTACAGTTTGGGCAACTCAATCTTTGTATCTTTTTCCTTAATCTATCAAATTTGGAATATAACATCTAGTCTATAGAATTACTTAGAACTGGAGAGTAAGTACATTGGGGATGATTTGAAAACATAAATGAACCACACTAACTTAAGTTATCATTATACCAAAAAAAAAGTTTCCTTATTTTTTTTAAGTTATTAAGACTCTAAGTTTGAGGGGAATGTCACTTTCAGTCTGGAAATGGAAGGAAATATGTTTCTCAATCAAATAATTATAAACATTATTGTCTACAATTTTCTACTACATTGGAGAAGACTACTTCTTGGTCAGAATAAATTATAAAAGTTCTGGATGTTTACTGCACTCTCCAGGATCCGGAATCTGTAACTGCTGAAGCATATTCACTGATGTGTGCACAGTGATGCACTACTTATTATAATAATTAGATATTGAAGAAGCAATGGCCTACATTCAGGAGAGCTCTCTTTGTGACTGTGCTTCCTCAGGAAAACAAACAAACAATCTGGATTCTCAGTTACAAATGAGTTAGTTGATACCTATTACCCTAGGAAGATATAATGATACCACATACTAGAATATACCCCTCTTTGTTGAATGCAGATCTGAAATTCTTAATTTTAAAGTGTTATTTATTTTGTGCCCAGCAGGCTTGAGCCATAACATGCATAGTAAAAGATAAATAAGGCTGTGGTTTTTAATTACAGACTTGAGTACACTGGGCTATGTATAGAACCCAGGAATAAAGCACTACTGCTTCCTGGGAGCTGGACTATGTAAATTAGATTGAGTAGTAGGACACAAAGTTATGAACAGGAGGAAATTCTCTCTGGGGAAATATAGGTGACAAACCTACAGTGGCTTTTAGCAGCTGGCACAGTCTATTTGAAGAGCTAATGTCATTTTACGTAATGGATGAGGAAGAACTGGATGCTCTCCATCATGCAGGCCAAGCATAATTTCCATGATGACTGAGTTTTCTGACATAAAAGACACTATGCTTCCTTAGATTTTCCAACCTTATTTACAACCCTCATGGTGAGGGATGTAAGGCAGAGGTCTTTGTTTCTTCAGAGCCAGCTGAGGCTATAGCTGTAGTGAAGGCAAGATTTGAGGGATGATTAACATACGGAATTCACAGAATTATGACCAGTTGAATGTGAGGGATGAGAATTAAGGAGTCAAGGATAATTCTCAAGTCCTAGCTTGAGTTAATTAATGATGGTTCCACTAATTTCCATGATGGAAATAAAGTATACAGATTATGGCTTGGGGTGGGGGGAACAAAATTGTAACTTGAAAAAGTTTAAGATTAAATTAGAAGCAAAGAATTTTACTTTGAACACACTTTTTACTACCCTTCCTCTCCCTCCCCCACAAAAAACCATGAAATTTAAAACTATAAGGGGCTCATTTACTTATATGTGGCAGATTTATTCTTTTAGATAAATTGTTTTCACTTCCCAAACCACGTGAGTGGTTTCTTCAATTTGGCAAATGGTTATAAAAACAAGTGTGAAATATATGAGAAAACATAGCTATCAGTTCCTATACAAAACCTGACTATTAACTTAAATCATAGAAACTAATGATCAACATCAGTAAGAAAGAATAGGATTGGAGCCGAAGTCACAAAGACCAGACCACATCTTTGTGTCAGGGGGCATGGAGTTCACTTATATTCAAGGTTTAATATTCCTGAATGCAAAGACAAGATTCGTGATGACACAGAACCCAGTCTATTTAATGGTTTTATCATTAACTTTGGAAAGTTCTCCTTTAAAAATACAGACTTTTCATAGTTTATCTATGTTTATGTGAGATAAAATCAAGGCAAACTTCTGTGGCCTCATTTGTTTCCCTTTTCACAATGCTTTAGGAATGAGATTATTAAAATCAGCAAGAAGCACTAATGTTCTCAAAGCAGAAGAAAACTGGAACACCATGTTTTTAGGCCTTGTTGTAAAAGCCTTTACTGTACTGTAAGTCTCAAAGGTGGAAGTCACTCCTGAAAGCCTATCACAAAGTAACCTCCCACCAGCACCATTCCCTCTGGAAGTCAATCTTACCTATTGTCTATCTTAACAATAGATAACATACTCTCTTACAGACTGTCCCCTATGGGTAGGAACACACCCATGATTCTATTGCCTCAAGATAATCAATTCCTCACCAACTACCCTTTAATGACAAATATTATCTTTTTCCCTCCCTCTTCACTTAATTTATATGTATTAAAAACCAGACTAGCACAGTCTTTTTAGCTCAGTGATCAATGAAATATCTTTGTCACAGAAGTTTGCAGGATCCCCTAGTCTGGCACTTTCAGGATAGCAGCCTCAGAAATGTTAAAGTAATTGACTTCATTGCATTTAGCATAGGCAGACCTGATATTTCTGGGGAAGATATGTTTCCAAAGTTCATTGCTTATAAATCTGCTGTATGTGGTGCTGTTTATTTAATGACTTTGTACCTACTGACTTTGAGCTTAAGCAGCCCTTCTCCTGGCAGACTTTAAGAATGGGCAGTGTTGGAACCTATGTAACCAAAAGGAGAATGCTTGTTCTTCTGGCAGTTCAGCCTGAGTGCTTCTAGAACTGACAGTGATTACTGTATCAAGCATTTGAGACTTAACTGATTAACCTTTCAGATAATTATCAAAGTTCACCTGCATATGGCACTGTATAGACTAACCACAAAACTGTTGATTTTAAGCATCCTATTGACAGGAGACACTGTGGATTTAAAGAAAAGATAAATGTCTTCTGTCACACACTTTTTCTTTTGATTTTTTTAAAACTCTTTATTTATTTTGAGAGAGAGACAGAGCGTGAGCAGGGGAGGAGCCGAGGGGAGGAGCCGAGGGGAGGGGAGACACAGAATCAGAAGCAGGCTCTAGCCCCTGAGCTGTCAGCACAGAGCCCGACATGGGGCTCGAACTCAGGAACCATGAGATCATGACCTGAGCCAAAGTTGGACACTTAACCTACTGAACCACCCAGGCACCCCTGTCCCATACTGTCTTAATGCAAATAAAATCCATCCTAGTTAGAGTTTAATTGAGTAGGAAAGGAACATGGTTAGAGTGATAGTTAATTCACCACTCTTCAGGTTTAACTTATTTTCAATATAGTGAGTTTTCCTCCCTAGCTTTATTATTTTATTATTCCTCAACTTAACTTACTTATATTTGTTCACTCACTAGATTTATCTTCCCAATCTTGCAGAACTTTTGTTTCATTAAGATGGTGTATGTTCAAGTACTGTTGTTCTCATCACGGGCACAGTCATCACCATTGTATTACCTCATAGAGTTGTGTAAAACCTTATGGCTCAAGGTGCCATAGGCTGACTAGCACCATCAGCATTACCTGGAGCTTGTTAGACATGCAGAGTATCAGGTCCCATCCAAGACCTACAGAATCAAAATCTGCATTTTAACAAGATCTCCAGGTTATTCATTTGCATGCTAAATTTAAAAGCCTAATCTAAAAGATTAAATTACATAGGTGAAATACACATAATAGTTCCTGGTTGATGTTTCATAAATGTTTCCTCTTTACTAACTCAGAAGATGGATTATCCCATTTTCTTTCCACCTTAGAAAGCTAACTAATTATCATACACACACACGCACATACACACACGAACCGCTATCATTACAAACTCCGATAACAAAAATGGGCATTAAATCCTTACTGTTTTAAACAGTGGGGATATAAATATAAGCCATGATCCCTGAACTAGAATGTACTCTCTCTTTGGGAGCCCAGGACATTTATATAGAAAACTTAAATGTAAGATACCTGTGCCAAAAAAATTAAATATCTGCTTGTGTATCTATAATAGCATCACAATAAAGTGACTTGGTGGCTGCTATGTTTGAAATGGCCTCATTTAAAATACAGGTTATTGGTTGTACATGAAATTTACGCTGGCAGTTTCTAGTCTAGAGGTAAACACATACCATAAAATGAGATGATGATCTTTGAGATTACCAGAAACTGAGATACAATTGAGATATAATACAAAAGAGGACCACTTGACTACTGAGTGAGAGAGACCTGTCACATGTATCTGCTACTTTGGATAGAAAAAAAAAAAAAGTTGTCCCTGGAGCAAGACCTAAATTGAAAGTCATTAGCATACTAAATGTTCTAAATCCCAGAAATAAGGGGTGCCTGGGTGGCTCAGTCAGTTGAACAACTGACTTTGGCTCAGGCCATAATCTCATGGTTCAAGGGTTCGAGCCCCCATCGGGCTCTGTGCTGACAGCTCAGAGCCTGGAGCCTGCTTCGAATTCTGTGTCTCCTGTCTCTCTGCCCCTCCCCACGCATGCTCTGACTCTCAAAAAAATTAAAAAAAATAATAAATAAATAAATAAGTTTCAGAAATAAGATTGAATCATTTCTTATAGAAGTTCCTATAGGTGAGCTCGAGTAATAGTATCTTTACATTTGTTTTCCTTTAAAAAAAATTTTTTTTAATAATTGTTTTTGAGAGAGAGAGAGAGAGAGAGAGCGAGCACGAGCAGGGGAGGGGCAGAGAGAAAAGGAGACATAGAATTGAGAGCAGGCTGCAGGCTCTGAGCTGCACAGAGCCCCACGGGTAGCTCAAACCCATGAACCTTGAGATCATGACCTGAGATGGTCGGATGCTTAACTGATTGAACCACCCAGGCACCCCAGTTTTCCTTTTAAAATAATTCTTAAAAAACTTTACAGAGATCACCCACCTGGTATATGGTTATCTGGAATTTGGAAGAGCCAGAGCTAGGTCTAGGTGACTGACAAAGAGTGGCATTCCAAGTTCTAGTCTATGAATTGATAATACTGTGTTTACCATTCATGTTTCTTTCAAAACTATAAGAAACTAGAAATTATTCCTTTTCAGAAGGCTTTATCTTTTAAAATGGATGATTCCATGTACCAATTTTTCTGATTATTTTCCATAATTTTACCTGGGTCTTTACATACCCACTTAAAAAAAAAAAAAAAAAGCAAAGTAGGGCAATTAGATCTACATGCAATATTTATAGCATATACTAACTTGTTCTGGGGTTTTTCTTTCCCAAAACTATCAAGTAAACTTTAATAATTATCAACATTTCAAACCCCTTGTTAAAAAAGCAATACAGTGACTTCAGTGGAGAATCTACAGTGATGCTCAGGCTTCTCTTGTTTGTTATTATAATTTATACCCTGCCTAAATCTCATCATCATACAGGAGCAGCTCCAATTATTTCCTCTTTTTTTTGTTTTTTTTTTTTAATTTTAAATAAAATTTAGCAAGTTCATTATATGAAAAAGGTAAAACTAAATGTATTTTCATGTACCAGGAACATATAAGTAACTAGAAACATGGTATAAAACTTTACTGAGAGACATTAAAGATATACTATATTCATCAATTGGAAAACCCAATTAAAGATGTTAATTTTCCCTAAATTGACCTATAGGTTCAAGGCCACCTCAAAGTCCCAATTGAAAATTTGTTTTTTATTTTTTTTAAATTTTATTTTTTAAATTTACATCCAAATTAGTTAGCATATAGTGCAACAATGATTTCAGGAGTAGATTCCTTAATACCCCTTACCCATTTAACTCATCCCACCTCCCACAACCCCTCCAGCAACCCTCAGTTTGTTCTTCATATTTAAGAGTCTCTAATGTTCTGTCGCCCTCCATTTTTATATTATTTTTGCTTCCTTTCTTTTGTGCTCATCTGTTCTGTGTCTTTAAGTCCTCATATGAGTGAAGACATACGATATTTGTCTTTCTCTGACTAATTTCGCTTAGCATAATACCCTCTAGTTCCATCCACGTAGTTGCAAATGGCAAGATTTCATTCTTTTTGATTGCCGAGTAATACTCCATTGTATACATATACTACGTTTTCTTTATCCATTCATCCATCCATGGACATTTGGGTTTTTTCCATACTTTGGCTATTGTTGATAATGCTGCTATAAACATTGGGGTGCATGTATCCCTTTGATACAGCATACCTGTATCCCTTGGATAAATACCTAGTAGTGCAATTTCTGGGTTGTAGGATAGCTCTGTTTTTAATTTTTTGAGGAACCTCCATACTGTTTTCGAGTGGCTGCACCAGTTTGCATTCCCACCAACAGTGCAAAAGATCCTCTTTCTCCACATCCTCACCAACATCTGTTGTTGCCTGAGTTGTTAATGTTAGCCATTCTGACAGGTGTAAGGTGGTAGGTATCTCGTTGTGGTTTTGATTTGTATTTCCCTGAGGATGAGTGATGTTGAGCATTTTTTCATGTGTCGGTTGGTCATCTGGATGTCGTCTTTGGAGAAGTGTCCATTCATGTCTTTTGCCCATTTCTTCACTGGATTATTTGTTTTTTGGGTGTTGAGTTTGATAACTTATTTATAGATTTTGGATACTAATCCTTTATCTGATATGTCATTTGTAAATATCTTCTCCCATTCTGTCAGTTGCCTTTTAGTTTTGCTGATTGTTTCCTTCACTGTGCAGAGCTTTTTATTTTGATGAGGTCCCAATAGTTCATTTTTGCTTTTGTTTCCCTTGCCTCTGGAGATGTGTTGAGTAAGAAGTTGTTGTGGGCAAGATCAAAGAGGTTTTTCCTGCTTTCTCCTTGAGGGTTTTGATAGCTTCCTGTCTTACATTTATGTCTTTCATCCATTTTGAATTTATTTTTGTGTATGATGTAAGAAAGTGGTCCAGGTTCATTCCTCTGCATATCTCTGTCCAGTTTTCCCAGCACCACTTGCTAAAGAGACTGTCTTTTATTCTATTGGATATTCTTTCCTACTTTGTCAAAGATTAGTTGGCCATATGTTTGTGGGTACATTTCTGGGTTCTCTATTCTATTCCATTGTTCTAAGTGTCTCTTTTTGTGCCATCCAATTATTTCCCTTAAAATCTACATTGTAATTATGGCAAAAGAATCTGATTTCTTTCATTTCTCTTCAATCTCACAGAACTATAAATACTTCCTCAAATTGAATTGCATTAATTCAGCATCTCCTTGATTCTTTTATTCTGTATTTGTACTTCTGGGTCACTTGGAAAGATTAGAGTCCCAATACTTTTTTTTTTTCTTATAAAGTCCTGATTAGCCTTAAATTTGTTCCCTTCATCTAAGACACTTCCATATATTACAAAAGTGTTCCTATAATGAATGCATCTATCACTTAATCTTTTATTAAACCATGACAAAATCTTAGGCAAAATGTTCTATAGAAGCCATCCAACCTTCCCTCCATAACATATACTTCCTTAAGCATTCTGTGACACTAAGACTTGAAAGTGGTCTTTACATTCTGAAAGGATTTTTTTTAAATAAATGAACTGTTAGGTTATAAAATATGGATGGGAGAGAGGTGTCTTCATTCTGATCCTACTACTCAGTGGATTCTAACTTTAGAATGTTTCAAAGATGCGTGTTATCAAATGGCTGCTAAAGACTCATTTAAGAAGCTTCTATTTCTACATGTAGAGAATCTTTTGCAATCCATACTTAAAATTTTTAAATCTGCAGACTTTAAAATAGAAATTCACTTTTAGAAATTCATTCTAATGAAATAGATATACATTGAAGTTTAACTTAAAGACACCATAGTAGTATTTAATAAATAAATAGGACATCATAAATGACCAGAATGGAGATTGGTTAAATTACAATACAGCTCTTTAATAAAATATTATGCGGCCATGAAAAATGCCATTTCAGAACAAGTTTAAATAACATGGAAAAGAATTCAAGGCATTTTAAGTGAAAGAATAGGTTAAAAATATGAGTGTGATATAATTTAGTTTTATGTCAAAGATACCTATCTACCACTGAGTAATTTAAAAGGTTGTACATCAAAGTATTACTATTATTTCTGGTAGAGGAATTATAAGAGATTTCTATTTTTAAATTTATTTTTGTTTGTTTAAATAAAACATGAATTACATTTTTAAAGATGGGGGAAATAAGCTCTATTAGAGCTATTCAAATTTTTCCTTTCAGCATCTCTGTTTATCTCTTAAGCTCTCATTCCAAATATGAGGAAAGCTGTGAGTAGCATGTAACATCTGATTCACAATTATGAGCTGATTTAAAAAGTTTCTTCTATTGCTCATGGTGAAAAAGGGGAATTCATGAAAATTTCTGAATTATCGCTTTTCAGAATTTAGCTAAACCCTTTTAAGATCACTATTTGTTCTTCAGCATTTTAATTTTATTCTATCTACTCTCAGCTTAATGGACAACCAATTCTATTTGCCAACTCCATCAGTAATTTTATTTACTGCTTCAGCCCTTGAAACAAGTTAATGCAGAAGACTTAATGGTATTTTAGGATTTACCTGACACAGAAAAGTGACCCAAGATTTCATCAGCTATAATGTCCTTTGGGATTAAATATTTTAATGTGCTAACTATGATGGCCAGCTTCCCAGTGAATGACCACCTCCTAGTAAATTTCCCTTTCCCTTTTGTTTCATGCAGCCATAACCTATAAAATCTCTCTTCCTATACAGGCAGGTGATATTTACTGAAGACTTGATGCTGAACATTTTCTAAAGCCTATCTCAGGGGTGTGGGAAAAGATAATCATACAAGCAAACTATTGAATTGCTGAGACTGCAAGTGTTACTTTGGTCCATTTTGTATTTCAATGACTTTGTGAGTATGTAACTTAGGGGGAAAAAAAAACAGAGGAGGTTTTTTTTTTGTTTTTTTTTTTTTGAGAGAGAGACAGAGCATGAGCAGGGGTGGGGCAGAGAGAGAGAGAGAGACATAGATTCCAAAGCAGGCTCCAGGCTCTGAGCTATCAGCACAGAGCCTGACACAGGGCTCAAACCCACGAACAAAGAGATCATGACCTGGGCTGAAGTCAGATGCTCAACTGATTGAGCCACCCAGGCACCCCTGAAAACCAGATAGGCTCTTTAATAAATACAAATTGGGATTGCTTTTGTAGAAAGTATTTTGTTTTTAAATCCTGCCTTGTTTTTAATAGTATATTCTAGGTTCAAACTAATAAATTTTTTGAATATTACATGCACTGAACTTATATGACCATGTCATATGATTGAATAAGCTATCACCTCAAGAAAAATGAAGTCAACCCTCGGTTCATATCTGTAACATAATTGTGTTTTATTTTGCTTTTATCTGAAGTCCACAGTCTAGTAAACACAAATCCATCAGAAGAAAGTTTAATATAATATCTCAAGCTATATTGTTAAATAATAGAAGAACTTTTTATTTCATGTAAAGAGGGAATATGTATGGTATACTTTTCATTATTTTAAATTTGTCTAGGACAAAATAAATGAGCAGTATTCTATTGCCCTTCTACTAGTTTGGGAAAGATTATGTAATAAGGCATTATCTTCTAGTTAGAAGGCATAAACAATAAGGACTGTTGTTCCTGTAATTAATCATATATGGTGTAGATCTCTCTCACTTAACAAAATGCATCTAAATATGAACCTTATATATTGAGGGAAAATATTAAAGATGAATAGGTAGGATATTTTCTTTTCTTCTTTAAGACTTTTATATATTAAAATAAGACAAAATTTTAAAAATACATAAACTAAAATGTATAGCTTTAAAATCACAGCCAGCACCCAAGTTGAAAAAGAGAATATTGGCATGACTTACACATCTCTAGACTTTTATTTTTCTTTATAATTTTACTGCATGAA
Source organism: Panthera tigris (assembly GCF_018350195.1). Taxonomy (NCBI): domain Eukaryota; kingdom Metazoa; phylum Chordata; class Mammalia; order Carnivora; family Felidae; genus Panthera; species Panthera tigris. The sequence goes on from NC_056670.1 coordinate 27,252,969, forward strand.
TATGCATTTCTAAACACTGTAGTTTAGTTGTATCTGCTTCTAAACTTTATGAAAACAAAAAATTCTATGTCTGGCTCATTTTGGTCAATATTCTACCTGTGAGATGCATCCAGATTTTTGTATGCAGGTTTCCTTTATTTACTTTTCAAATTAAAGTCAGGGAGATGTATTTGTTTTTTGGTTTTGTTTTTGTTTTTTCCAGGGACTTTAGTTGTGATCCATGACAATTATGGTCTAGAGTGAGCTTATACAACCATGTCAAAATCAAAAATGCTATTTTTATGGTCTCTAAACCAAATAGTTATAATTTGTCTAGCATTATGAATATATATATATATATATTTATATTTATATATTTATATTTATATATAGGCCTATAATTTTATATGTATTTATATATATTTATATATTTTATATAATTTTATATAATTATATATGCTTATATAATTATATATATATATATATATATATGCCTATAATTTTCCTTTTTGAAATGACTGTCTATATTTTGGTCATCATAAAACAAGCTGAGGAGTCTTCCCACTTGTTCTAATTTTTGGTGGAACTTGTATGATATTGGTGTTACAGCTCTTAAATGTTTGGAATAAATCACCACTAAAACCATCTTAGCTTGGATTTTCATTGCATGAAAGTTTGTTAATTGTATACTCAATTTTGTTAATACTTACAGGACTTCTCATATTTTCAGTTGCTTCTTGTGTCAGCTTTAATGAGCTGTATGTTCCCTAAAATGTGTTCACATTATCTAAACTATCTGTGTGAAGTTGTTCATAATACTCTCTTATTACAGTTACAATCTATAAGACCTATAATGACGTAGCTTTGATGTTCCTAACACACTGGTGATTTCTGAATTCTATTATTCTGTATCAGTTTCATTGGGGGTTTATCAAGTTTACCAGTCTCTTTTTAAAAAATAAAAATGACTTGGGGTATGTGGGTGGCTCATGCAGTTAAACGTCCAACTCTTAACTTTGGCTCAGGTCCATGATCTCACAACTGGTGAGACTGAGCCCTACTTCAGGCTCCACGCTGATAGCACAAAGCCTGCTTGGAATTCTCTCTCTCCCTCTATACTTCCTCCTCCCCTGCTTACACTTGTGCACTTTCTCTCCCAAAATAAATAAAAAATAAACTTAAAAAAAACCCAACAACTTTAGTTTTATTAATTTCATATTTGTTTCTATTTCGTAATTTCTGCATTTTATTATTTTCTCATTGTAAATGTATGTTTCTTTTGCTTTTTTAAACTTCTTATATTGATACTTATTAAATTATTTCATTTTTCTATGAATTAGAAATTTTCATTACTGTTTGTTTCTAATTTTTCTAACTTCCACTGTGACTTATTCTTTGAGCCATGTTTATTTAAAGATAAATTTTCCAATATATTGAAATGTATTGAATTTCAAATTATATTTAAATATATTGAATTTCTTATTATCTTCCTGTTAGTTATGTCTGACTAATTTCATTTCAGGCAGACCATCTATACTTTATAATTTCAAAACTTTGAAAATTTTTGAGACTTACTTTATGTCCAAGAATATAGTCAGTCTTTGTACATATTTTGAGTGTGCTGAAATGGAATGTGTCTTTGGAAGTTGTTAGGTACAGGGTTCTACAAATGCTCCATTATGTAAGGTTTTTAAAATTGTATTGTCCAAATCTTTTGTATCCTTGTTAATTTTTTAAAAATATTTTTGGGAGGAGAGGGAAGATGGCGGCGTAGGAGGACGCTGGGCTCACCACGCGTCCTGCTGATCACTTAGATTCCACCTACACCTGCCTAAATAACCCAGAAAACCACCAGAGGATTAGCAGAACAGAGTCTCCGGAGCCAAGCGCAGACGAGAGGCCCACGGAAGAGGGTAGGAAGGGCGGCGAGGCGGTGCGTGCTCCACGGACTGGCGGGAGGGAGACGGGGCAGAGCGGCGGCTCGCCGGCCAAGCAGAGCCCCGAGTCTGGCTGGCAAAAGTGGAGGGGCCTGACGGACTGTGTTCAGACAGCAAGCGCCACTTAGCGTCTGGGAGGTCATAAGTTAACAGCTCTGCTCAGAAAGCGGGAAGGCTGGAGGACAAAGGGAGGGAGAGCTGCTGAGCCCCCAGACAACGGAGCTCAGTTTGGTGGGGAACAAAGGTGCTCACAAGCGCCATCTCCCCCGCCCATCCCCCAGCCAAAATCCCAAAGGGAACCAGTTCCTGCCAGAGAACTTGCTCGCTCCGCGCAAACACCCAACTCTGTGCTTCTGCGGAGCCAAACCTCCGGCAGCGGATCTGACTCCCTCCTGCTGCCACAGGGCCCCTCCTGAAGTGGATCACCTAAGGAGAAGCGAGCTAAGCCTGCCCCTCCTGCCCCCGTGCACCTTGCCTACCCACCACAGCTAATAGGCCAGATCCCCAGCACCACAAGCCTGGCAGTGTGCAAGTAGCCCAGACGGGCCACGCCACCCCACAGTGAATCCCGCCCCTAGGAGAGGGGAAGAGAAGGCACACACCAGTCTGACTGTGGCTCCAGCGGTGGGCGGGGGGCAGACATCAGGTCAGACTGCGGCCCTGCCCACCAACTCCAGTTATACACCACAGCACGGGGGAAGTGCCCTGCAGGTCCTCACCACTCCAGGGACTATCCAAAATGACCAAACGGAAGAATTCCCCTCAGAAGAATCTCCAGGAAATAACAACAGCTAATGAACTGATCAAAAAGGATTTAAATAATATAACAGAAAGTGAATTTAGAATGATAGTCATAAAATTAATCGCTGGGCTTAAAAACAGTATAGAGGACAGCAGAGGATCTCTTGCTACAGAGATCAAGGGACTAAGGAACAGTCACAAGGAGCTGAAAAGCGCTTTAAACGAAATGCAAAACACATGGAAACGACGACGGCTCGGATTGAAGAGGCAGAGGAGAGAATAGGTGAACTAGAAGATAAAGTTATGGAAAAAGAGGAAGCTGAGAGAAAGAGAGATAAAAAAATTCAGGAGTATGAGGGGAAAATTAGAGAACTAAGTGATACACTAAAAAGAAATAATATACGCATAATTGGTATCCCAGAGGAGGAAGAGAGAGGGAAAGGTGCTGAAGGGGTACTTGAAGAAATTATAGCTGAGAACTTCCCTGACCTGGGGAGGCAAAAAGGCATTGAAATCCAAGAGGCACAGAGAACTCCCTTCAGACGTAACTTGAATTGATCTTCTGCACGACATATCATAGTGAAACTGGCAAAATACAAGGATAAAGAGAAAATTCTGAAAGCAGCAAGGGATAAACGTGCCCTCACATATAAAGGGAGATCTATAAGACTCGTGACTGATCTCTCTTTTGAAACTTGGCAGGCCAGAAAGGATTGGCACGATATCTTCAGTGTGCTAAACAGAAAAAATATGCAGCTGAGAATCCTTTATCCAGCAAGTCTGTCATTTAGAATAGAAGGAGAGATAAAGGTCTTCCCAAACAAACAAAAACTGAAGGAATTTGTCACCACGAAACCAGCCCTACAAGAGATCCTAAGGGGGATCCTGTGAGACAAAGTACCAGAGACATCACCACAAGCATAAAACATACAGACATCACAATGACTCTAAACCCGTATCTTTCTATAATAACACTGAATGTAAATGGATTAAATGCGCCAACCAAAAGACATAGGCTATCAGAATGGATAAAAAAACAAGACCCATCTATTTGCTGTCTACAAGAGACTCATTTGAGATCTGAGGACACCTTTAGATTGAGAGTGAGGGGATGGAGAACTATTTATCATGCTCCTGGAAGCCAAAAGAAAGCTGGAGTAGCCATACTTATATCAGACAAACTAGACTTTCAATTAAAGGCTGTAACAAGAGATGAAGAAGGGCATTATATAATAATTACAGGGTCTATCCATGAGGAAGAGCTAACAATTATAAATGTCTATGCACCGAATACCGGAGCCTCCAAATATATAAAACAATTACTCATAAACATAAGCAACCTTATTGATAAGAATGTGGTCATTGCAGGGGACTTTAACACCCCACTTACAGAAATGGATAGATCATCTAGACACATGGTCAATAAAGAAACAAGGGCCCTGAATGATACATTGGATCAGATGGACTTGACAGATATATTTAGAACTCTGCATCCCAAAGCAACAGAACATACTTTCTTCTCGAGTGCACATGGAACATTCTCCAAGATAGATCATATACTGGGTCACAAAACAGCCCTTCATAAGTTTACAAGAATTGAAATTATACCATGCATACTTTCAGACCACAATGCTATGAAGCTTGAAATCAACCACAGGAAAAAGTCTGGAAAACCTCCAAAAGCATGGAGGTTAAAGAACACCCTACTAACGAATGAGTGGGTCAACCAGGCAATTAGAGAAGAAATTAAAAAATATATGGAAACAAACGAAAATGAAAATACAACAATCCACACGCTTTGGGACGCAGCAAAGGCAGTCCTGAGAGGAAAATGCATTGCAATCCAGGCCTATCTCAAGAAACAAGAAAAATCCCAAATACAAAATCTAACAGCACACCTAAAGGAAATAGAAGCAGAACAGCAAAGGCAGCCTAAACCCAGCAGAAGAAGAGAAATCATAAAGATCAGAGCAGAAATAAACAATATAGAATCTAAAAAACTGTAGAGCAGATCAAGAAACCAAGAGTTGTTTTTTTGAAAAAATAAACAAAATTGACAAACCTCTAGCCAGGCTTCTCAAAAGAAAAGGGAGATGACCCAAATAGATAAAATCATGAATGAAAATGGAATTATTACAACCAATCCCTCAGAGATACAAACAATTATCAGGGAATACTATGAAAAATTATATGCCAACAAATTGGACAACCTGGAAGAAATGGACAAATTCCTAAACACGCACACTCTTCCAAAACTCAATCAGGAGGAAATAGAAAGCTTGAACAGACCCATAACCAGTGAAGAAATTGAATCGGTTATCAAAAATCTCCCAACAAATAAGAGTCCAGGACCAGATGGCTTCCCAAGGGAGTTCTATCAGACGTTTAAAGCAGAGATAATACCTATCCTTCTCAAGCTATTCCAAGAAATAGAAAGGGAAGGAAAACTCCCAGACTCATTCTATGAAGCCAGTATTACTATGATTCCTAAACCAGACAGAGACCCAGTAAAAAAAGAGAACTACAGGCCAATATCCCTGATGAATATGGATGCAAAAATTCTCAATAAGATACTAGCAAATCGAATTCAACAGCATATAAAAAGAATTATTCACCATGATCAAGTGGGATTCATTCCTGGGATGCAGGGCTGGTTCAACATTCGCAAATCAATCAACGTGATACATCACATTAATAAAAAAAAAAAGAGAAGAACCATATGATCCTGTCAATCGATGCAGAAAAGGCCTTTGACAAAATCCAGCACCCTTTCTTAATAAAAACCCTTGAGAAAGTCGGGATAAAAAGAACATACTTAAAGATCATAAAAGCCATTTATGAAAAGCCCACAGCTAACATCATCCTCAATGGGGAAAAACTGAGAGCTTTTTCCCTGAGATCAGGAACACGACAGGGATGCCCACTCTCACCGCTGTTGTTTAACATAGTGCTGGAAGTGCTAGCATCAGCAATCAGACAACAAAAGGAAATCAAAGGCATCAAAATTGGCAAAGATGAAGTCAAGCTTTCACTTTTTGCAGATGACATGATATTATACATGGAAAATCCAATAGACTCCACCAAAAGTCTGCTAGAACTCATACATGAATTCAGCAAAGTTGCAGGATACAAAATCAATGTGCAGAAATCAGTTGCATTCTTATACACTAGCAATGAAGCAACAGAAAGACAAATAGAGAAACTGATCCCATTCACAATTGCACCAAGAAGCATAAAATACCTAGGAATAAATCTAACCAAAGATGTAAAAGATCTGTATGCTGAAAACTATAGAAAGCTTATGAAGGTAATTGAAGAAGATATAAAGAAAGGAAAGACATTCCCTGTTCATGGATTGGAAGAATAAATATTGTCAAAATGTCAATACTATCCAAAGCTATCTACACATTCAATGCAATCCCAATCAAAATTGCACCAGCATTCTTCTCGAATCTAGAACAAGCAATCTTAAAATTCATATGGAACCACAAAAGGCCCTGAATAGCCAAAGTAATTTTGAAGAAGAAGACCAAAGCAGGAGGCATCACAATCCCAGACTTTAGCCTCTACTACAAAGCTGTCATCATCAAGACAGCATGGTATTGGCACAAAAACAGACACATAGACCAATGGAATAGAATAGAAACCCCAGAACTAGACCCACAAACGTATGGCCAACTCATCTTTGACAAAGCAGGAAAGAACATCCAATGGAAAAAAGACAGTCTCTTTAACAAATGGTGCTGGGAGAACTGGACAGCAACATGCAGAAGGTTGCAACTAGACCACTTTCTCACACCATTCACAAAAATAAACTCAAAATGGATAAAGGACCTGAATGTGAGACATCTCCTCAAATCCTTAGAGGAGAAAGCAGGAAAAAACCTCTCTGACCTCAGCCGTAGCAATCTCTTACTCGACACATCCCCAAAGGCAAGGGAATTAAAAGCAAAAATGAATTACTGGGACCTTATGAAGATAAAAAGCTTCTGCACAGCAAAGGAAACAACCAACAAAACTAAAAGGCAACCAACGGAATGGGAAAAGATATTTGCAAATGACATATTGGACAAAGGGCTAGTACCCAAAATCTATAAAGAGCTCACCAAACTCCACACCCGAAAAACAAATAACCCAGTGAAGAAATGGGCAGAAAACATGAATAGACACTTCTCTAAAGAAGACATCCGGATGGCCAACAGGCACATGAAAAGATGCTCAACGTCGCTCCTTATCAGGGAAATACAAATCAAAACCACATTCAGATATCACCTCACGCCAGTCAGAGTGGCCAAAATGAACAAATCAGGAGACTATAGATGCTGGAGAGGATGTGGAGAAACGGGAACCCTCTTGCACTGTTGGTGGGAATGCAAATTGGTGCAGCCGCTCTGGAAAGCAGTGTGGAGGTTCCTCAGAAAATTAAAAATAGACCTACCCTATGACCCAGCAATAGCACTGCTAGGAATTTATCCAAGGGATACAGGAGTACTGATGCATAGGGGCACTTGTACCCCAATGTTTATAGCGGCACTCTCAACAATAGCCAAATTATGGAAAGAGCCTAAATGTCCATCAACTGATGAATGGATAAAGAAATTGTGGTTTATATACACAATGGAATACTATGTGGCAATGAGAAAGAATGAAATATGGCCTTTTGTAGCAACGTGGATGGAACTGGAGAGTGTGATGCTAAGTGAAATAAGCCATACAGAGAAAGACAGATACCATATGGTTTCACTCTTATGTGGATCCTGAGAAACTTAACAGAAACCCATGGGGGAGGGGAAGGAAAAAAAAAAAGAGGTTTGAGTGGGAGAGAGCCAAAGCATAAGAGACTCTTAAAAACTGAGAACAAACTGAGGATTGATGGGGGGTGGGAGGGAGGGGAGGGTGGGTGATGGGTATTGAGGAGGCCATCTTTTGGGATGAGCACTGGGTGTTGTATGGAAACCAATTTGACAATAAATTTCATATATTAAAGAAATATATATATTTTTGATGTTTTTTTTTTTTAATTTTAGTTTTTTGAGAGAGAGAGATAGAGCATAAGCACGGAAAGGCCGGAGAGAGAGGAAGACAATCTGAAGCAGGGTCCAGGCTCTGAGATGTCAGCACAGAGATTGATGCAGGGCTCAAATTCACCAACCATGAGATCATGACCTGAGTGGAAGTCAGATGCTTAACCTACTGAGCCACCCAGACACCCCTATCCTTAATTTTTTAACCACTTATTCTATCAATTATTGAGATAGATGAGTTAAAATCTCAAAATATAATTGGAAATTTTTCCAATTCCAATTCATTTCCTGAGTTCATAATTTCATCGATTTTCTTCCATTTCTAGATTTTTTTAAATTAATGTTGTGTATCACTTTCTATAGATTATAGTCCCCATATTCAATCTTACTTTTTAACCCATTGTACATACAAACACAAACTCCAGGGCACCTGGGTGGCCTGACTCTTGATTTCAGGTCAGATTGTGATTTCATGGTTGGTGAATTGAAGCTCTGTGGGCTCTGCACTAACAGGGTGGAGCCTGTTTGGAATTCTTTCTCTTTCTGCCCCTCCTCCACTTGTACACTTGCCTGCAGGAGCTCCCTCCAGTGCTCTCTCTCTCTCTCTCTCTCTCTCTCTCTCAGAGTAAATAAACTTAAAAAAAAAAATAGACTCCTTCCTTACTTCCATCCTCGTCTTTTTTCCTTTCTTTTTTTTGGGGGGGGGTGTCTTTGTCTTTCTTCTTTATTTTTTCTCCCACTGTTTCTTGTTCACATAATTTTAATCTTACAACATGCTTGGTTCTTTGATTAAGTGTTGGATATTATGTTTAAACAATATTTGTAGAAATAATTTGAGACCCAGGATGATGATTCCATCTGAAGAATTTTCATGGTGTCCTGGGCATTATCAATCCAGGACTGCCTTCCTTTAATCACAGGATTCGAGGGGTTTTGGCTTCAAATGACTTGAAAATAGGCTCCAGTCTATGTCGAGGCTAGTTTAATTCTGTTTCACTCTTATTCTTATATATAGGTTTTCAAGGTCCCAGCCTAAAAGAGACGGTGTTTCTCCTTTCTGACAGTTCCTTACCCTGACTTCTGTTCCATATTCTTGAGATGCTATAAAAAATCTGCTCAGCTTCTCAGCTGCTCCTTCCAGAACTGCAAATATCCCTAGGCTAGAGTTGCCATGCTTGGAAAATAAAAATATGGAACTTCTGGTTACGTTTGTATTTTAGATAAACATCAGAAACTTTATTAGTGTGAGTATGCACCAAGGAATATTTGAAAGATACTTATACTTACAAAAAAATCATTTTATCTGAAATCAAAATATAATTGGGCACGGTATGTTTTATGTGATAACACTCTATCTGGTCAAAAGTGACTAAAATTACTAGATTATTATTTCTCTGGATTTCCATTTTCACCTAGATCTTGGCGGAGTGCAACCTTGCTATTTTGTTAGCTCTTTGATGCCTTTAAGAAGATAGTTTACATAGTATTTTGTCCAGCATTTCAGTTGTCTTCAGTGAGAAGTTTTGTGAAAATTACTGAGTCTACTCTGAGCAGAATCAGAAAGCTAATTTCCCACTTTCTAGGTGGATTTAATATTAAATATACTAAAGATTTTATCAAGAAGCTTTAACATTTTAAATGATGAACACTATACTTTACAATTATTTTTCATTCTTATTGTCATATATCTTATTCTTATTAAGTATCCATTAAGTATTGCTTTTATGATTTGCTGAATTCAGAACTAAATTTCTAAAAGAAAATGCATTTTCTGTTTTTCATTGGCTTGAACAATGGGCACATTGCGTGCACATATGGGGGGAGGGGTGTGTATGCTACAAAATGACAGAAAACAATATGCATCATTATTTTCAGCAGATCGATTTGCCACAAATTCTCTGAAATATAAAAGCACCATAAACGGGGCCCAATAGATTTTATGATTAAGTGACTCCTTTGAATAAATGATCATTTTCTATCTTGCAGACATTATTCACAAAGATGAAAATAATAGTGTCCATCATTAGCTATCCTAGATACGATATGATGAAAATACAAAAATTGGTATATAATGTGTTTAGTCTCTGGTCATCAAACACATCATGAATATATGAAGCATGCTTCACAGTGAGGGTTTATAAAAATGATAATAAAGACAGAATGATGAGTATATTTTCTGCAACAGTAGGGCTTTTGCTTCTCTCAACATACCACCTGATTGATAGTAATGTCTACATGAAGTGATAGACAGGCCTTAGTTATTTCACATATGAAAATGTACTGCCACAACTGCAGTTCCTATATTTGTCTCCTTCCTTTGCTTCCAAAATTGTTGAGTGACTCCTGTTCCTGATTATGAATGAAATAGCCTTTCTTCTTTACAAAACGTTCATCTTTAGCATATCCTGATTATCAGATTATAATTAAAAATATTTCTTTTACTTTCACTTTTTCTGTTACCAACTTTGAGTTGCTTACATTTGATTCATTTATTGAATTCAGAATTCCCTGGAGAATTACTTATTAGCTGTAACAATTGGCTAGTGGCTGAGTCTGTTCAAGTATTTCCAGTATACATATTAAAAATGAGATTATGACCTACAAGGCCAATTATAGTCCTTCGCCTTTAGAATGACATTGTCAGAAATACTGAAGACTGCCAGAGAGCTGAGAATAGGTGTAAAATGAGAAAATAAGCACTGGGGAACCCTGGGATATGGATAAGCAAATGCTATCATTTGGAGAAAGCTTGGGCACATTTGGCCAGAGCACTAGGTTTCTGGCCTTGACCTCCCAGGTCCTGCTGTCAGACACGAAGCCTTCAGTTCTACTTGCAGCAGTGTTCTTTGTCTGCCAACTCCAATCCTTTATGAAAAGCTATAGCGCTTCCACTTTGTTATATGAGTTGTGGTTTTAATTTAACTGTCTTTCGTTCCTACTCTTGCCAGGATTTTGTTCATATGATAATTTTCTTTCGGGGAAAGGGAAGAAATAACTGCTTTACTGCTTAAAGAGGCCTATTAGATATTGGAAATGTTTGACACCCTTCCAAGAACTCATTAGTGACTTGCAGAATTCTGGGTGAACAATTTAACCAATACTTCCACCTTATGATAATAATTAGGTATATCATACATATTTCTACATTTCTATGTAGAAATATACATTTCTCCTTATTTCTAAAGACCAAAATTCACTGATATCGCTAGTCTCTCTTTTTTTAATTTTTATTTTAGTTAGTTAATATATGGGTTTCAGAAGTAGAATTCAGTGATTCATCACTTACATACAACACCCAGTTCTCATAATAGCAAGTGCCCTCCTTAATACCCATCTCCCACTCATTTCCCTCCATTAACCCTCAGTTTGTTCTCTATCATTAAGAGTCTCTTGTGGTTTGTTTTCTTTCTTCTCTGCTCCCCTCACCTTCCCATATGTTCACCTGTTTGGTTTCTTAAATTCCACATGAGTGAAATCATATGATATTTGTCTTTCTCTGATTGACTTATTTCACTTAGCATAATACATTCTGGCTCCATCCACATTGTTGCAAATGGCACGATTTCATTTTCTGATGGCCAAGTAATAATATTCCAGTGTGTGTGTGTGTGTGTGTGTGTGTGTGTGTGTATGTGTGTGTGACAAATTCTTTATTCATCAGTGGATGACATTTGGGCTCCCTCCATAGTTTGGCTAATGTTGATAATGCTGCTATAAACACAGGGGTGCATGTACCTCTTCAAATCTGTATTTTTGTATCCTTTGGTAAACACCTAATAGTGCAGTTGCTGGATTGTAGGATACTACATTTTTATTTTTTTGAGGAACCTCCCTACTGCTCTCCAGAGTGGCTGTACCACTTTACATTCTCACCAGCAGTTCAAGTGGGTTTCCCTTTCTCTGCATTCTCTCCAACACCTGCTACTTCTTGTGTTGTTAATTGTAGCAATTCTGACAGCTGTGAAGTGGTATCTGGTCATGGTTTTGAGTTGTATTTCCCTGATGATGAGTGATGTTGAACATCTCTTCATGTGTCTGTTAGCCATCTGGACGTCTTCTTTGGAAAAGTGTCTATTCATGTATTTTGCCCATTTCTTCACTGGATTATTTGTTTTTTGGGTGTTGGGTGTGGTAAGTTCCTTATAAATTTTGGAGACTAAACCTTTATCCGATATGTCCTTCACAAATATCATCTTCCATTCTGTAGGCTGCCTTTTAGTTTTATTGATTGTTTCCTTTGTTGTGCAGAAGGTTTTAATCTTGAGGAAGTCCCAATAGCTCATGTTTGCTTTTGTTTACCTTGCCTTCAGCACATGTTTATTTATTTATTTTTAAAAAAAATTTTTTTTAACGTTTATTTATTTTTGAGACAGAGAGAGACAGAGCATGAATGGGGGAGGGTCAGAGAGAGAGGGAGACACAGAATCGGAAGCAGGCTCCAGGCTCTGAGCTGTCAGCACAGAGCCCGACGCGGGGCTCGAACTCACGGACCGTGAGATCATGACCTGAGCCGAAGTCGGAGGCTTAACCGACCAAGCCACCCAGGCGCCCCTTCAGCACATGTTTAGTAAGAAGTTGCTCTGGCCAAGGTCAGAGAGGTTGCTGTGTGTGTTCTCCTCTAGGATTTTTATGGTTTTCTGTTTCACATTTAGTTTCTATTTAAAAAAAAATTCACATTATATATATGTGTGTGTGTGTGTGTGTGTGTGTGTGTGTGCGCCCGTGTGTAGGTGTGGGTGTGGGTGTAGGTGTGTACATGTAAGTGCATGCGCATTGTGTTGTTATTCTATTAATGGATAAATATGGAAAAATATTTAAAATATCTGACTTCCTCAGTGTTTATGGCAAACCTGTTAGCAAGAATCTAAAAAGGAATTTAAACTGCTATGCAAAAGCTACTGACTATGACTGCAACTTCTTTGAGAGTAGAGAAAATTTCTTATTCAATTTTATATCCATAGTTTTAATGAATATTAAAATCCCATTAAAACATTTCTTTCTCAGCCTCTTTTCTGAACTCTGGATTCATGTCCAAATGTCTTCTTGATATTCCAACTTAAATTTTTGAAAAGTCACTCAAAAACAACATCTTTTTTTCTTTGTGTTCCATACATCAGTAAATGACACCATTCTCTACCCATTTATGCAAGGCAAACTGAAGATACTTCTTTGATAGCTCTTTTTCCTTCAGACTTCTTATATCCAGCCCAAATATCTCTTTAGTATTTCTTCAGTTTTGCATTTTTACCAGATCCTTCCTACAAACAGCTGGTATTACTTGTTCAAATAGCCCCCTCCTAACAGTTTTCCTTGCATATATTCTGACCCTTCTCCAATCTGTGCTTTGCTCTGAGTCATACTGATACTTTCAAAACAAGTCTGGTCTTCTTAACTCCTTTCTTAGAAACACTTCAATGGCTTTCTTTTGTTCTTAGAATAAGGAGAAAATCCTTGATTTGGCATATGAGGCCATGCATGATCTGGATTTTACATACCTCTTCAACCCTATCCTACAACTTTTTCTTCAATGAGGGGGAATGTGCTCCTCCCAGGGGACATTTGGCAGTGACTGGACTTTTTTTTTAGTTGTCACAACTAGGTAGGGGGGTTTGCTGTTTGCATCTGGGAATACAGGCCAGGGATGCTGTTAAATTTCTCTCACTGTAGTGGAAGCCCTCTTACAAATTAATCATCATCATCATCACCATCATCATCAGGAGGAGGAGGAGAAGGAGGAGGAGAAGGATAGAAAGAAGAGGGAGAAAAAGAAGGAGGGGAAGGAGGAGAAGAAGAAGGAGGAGGAGAAGAAAGAGGAGAAAAAGAGGAGGAGGAGGAGGAGGAGGAGGAGGAGGAGGAGGAGGAGGAGGAGGAGGAATTTGTTCAAAATGTTAAAAATGCTGAGAAGGAGAAACCTTACTCTATGGGTTTTAGCCATAATGCCTTTGATGGATATGTTGATGCTCTATTTAGATCCTCTTGCAAAGAAAAACTTGTTGGTTTGCTTATCAAATAGGTTTATTTGTTAGTCCTATCAGGGATTGATTGCCTCCTCAGCTGCAGAATACCTTCTTACACAAAATGGCACTCTTTCCAGAACAGCCTATATCCAATGACTGATGGAGGTAGGGGTTCTAAGATCTGGCCATCTTGGCCCAACACATCTTCTAGTTAGCCATTAAAACTCTATAGTTCTGATAGGGTCAGCTTGGATTCTCCTTCTGCCCAATTCTGCTTCTTTTCCGATTCTCTTCCTAGGTGTTAATCCCAAACACTCTCCCTAGTAAATATCCTACACTGTAATCAGCATTTCAGATTCTGCTTTCTGGAGAACTCAATCCACTATGCTGACTTTCTTTCAGTTTCTTGTGCCACCATTTACCTCCTTCTTTAATCCTGGGACTTTTATACATGCTTGTCTTTCTGTATGAAATCTTCTTTCCTTATTTACCTGGTAAAAATGCATTAAGCCATTAGAGCACAACTTAAACAACTAATGATCCTTTTCTACTCTCTCTGACTAGTTCAAAATCCCACCTCCATCCCAGGTTTTAAACTTTTAGAACACCATGTAGCACTTCGTTTTTAGTGCTCCTCTTACTGAATTTTACGTTCATTGGAATGATATTTGGATAATGTCTGTCTCCATTTCCACATCATAATTTCTTATTTTCTTCACCATTGCATCATAGTGACTAACCCAGTGCTTGACACATAGAAGGCACAAAATAAAGACTTATTATAAGTGTGTGTGTGTGTGTGGGGGGGGGGTTGTGACTTACACAGATACTTTTTAGAAAATGATGGGAAAAAAAGTTGTAATGTGTTTTTCATATTTTTAAAAATTTAAACTCAACAAACGGGACTTGTTTCTAATATTACCACTTTTTACTTAAGAATCATAATGAAAACTCCTTCCTTCTGTTCCATCTTCTAAACAAATGGCAGGATTTTAGGTATGAGAGTCAGATTGCTCTGGTTTTAAATTTTTAGATGGAGTCTTATGCAAATTTCCTAACTTTCTAAGTCTGGTTTTCTTATCTGTAAAACAATAACCTACCACATATACCTATGGTCATCTGAATTACCTGCAAAACATTTAACACATAATAGGAGTACAATAGTCTTGTATTATTATGCTAATCTCAAAACTAAAAAAGATAAGAAAATTGTCTATATATTTTTGCACTACAAAAGGGATTACAACACAAGAAAAGGAGCATGCAGCTACACCACTGCTATAGTATTATGACTTTTTGCACTTTATTATTTTGAAATGAATAGCTTCATGTCCTAGGCTATTTGTGAAACTAAATCTATTTCATTTTATAAATTGGTTATTTCAATAAGACCATTATGTGTTTACTCATGATATATAATGGAATGATGCTTTACAAATGTATTTAAATCTAAGAAGAAAAAAAGTCATAAAAACATCATTATAAGTTAAACATTAACAGTTTTATAAAATTTTTTTCTAAAACCAAGGTGGTTACAGAATCTTGAAACTTATCAGAGTTACTCTTCATTTTTTAAATCCCTTCTTTTACCATAATGTATGAATGGACTAAGGGAGCAAGAGAGAGGTCCATGTAAACTAGACAAATGATATTAGTGGATTTATGTTATATCTAACAATCATTGTTAAATACTTACAATGTGCCAGACACTGTATCCAAGCTTTCCATATATTGTTTTGGTTAACCATCACAAAAAAAGACCTATTATAAGATATTATTTACTACATTTTACTCAATATTTGAATAAACCTTTCCAATATCACCTGGCTACTGCACGGTAGAACCAAACTGTCAACTCAGACTTTTGAAATGAAAGGTCTATTCTTTACATCACTCCTATAAGAATTCAGCAATGTAATATAAAAGAGAAAAAAAAGTGTCTGTCATATCAAAGATCTGATGGGGAATTAGAATAGATTTTCATAGTACTTTCCTTTATAGAATAAATAAAACAAAATGTACTTTTGTCTTCTAAGGGAGATGAAATATGTCCTACTACAGGAAGAAAATGTTTTGTAAAGCTTTCTTTTTTATAAAATTGCTGGAAGAGACGGGTTTAATCAGGCACAAATAGGAATGGTCAGATTATACAAAGATATGACCAGAGTTGGATGAGACTGCACAACACAGGGAAAGATTAAGGCAGAAAGGTCTGAGTAGAGGAAGCTCCCAGAGGAAGCTTCCCAAAACAGGAAGCAAAGAGTTTTGTTGACATAAAGGGACTAAAAAGAAACACACAAAAATGCTATAGGGCTTTAAAATGTTTACTAAAAGGAGACTTTTGAGAAATTGTCAATGCTATAGTGGCTGTACGATTTATGAGAATAGGTGTTTTTCACATCCAATTTTTCAATTGTTTGCATTACCCTATATTCTATATATTCCTGTCATTTGCATTGTTCTATACTGTCTAAAATCTTTAGCCAAATTTGCTACATATCTCGTGATTATGTTTAGGAAGGGAGGGGGAGATCAAAGGTAAGGAATTAAGTATCACATATGGGATGGTATGAGCAGAGGTAAAAGCTAAGATTTAAGTTAGGGCAAGAGTTCAATGAACAGAATCTGAAAGCCATCTATAGATTCAATGCAGTCCCTGTCAAAATTCAAATTATAATGGCATTTTTCACAGAAATAGAAAAAATAATCCTAAAATTGTTATGGAATCACAAAAGACCCCAAAAAGGCAAAGCAATCTTGGGAAAGAACAAAGTTATAGGTATCATGCTCCCTGATTTCAAACTATATTACAAAACTATGGTAAACAAAACAGTGTGGTACTAGTGTAAACAATGACAAATAGACTAATAGAACACAATAGAGAGCCCCAAAACAAACCTACACGTATATGGTTAACTAATATATATAACTAATTATATATATATGTTATATATATATATATATATAACATATATATATATGAGTGTATATATATATATGAGTGTATATATATTTAAATAATTTATCTATATATAAATTTATATAAATATATATATAAAATATATATATATATTAATGTTTATTTATTTTTGAGATTGAGACACAGAGAGAGACAGAGAGACAGAGCCTGAGCAGGGGAGGGGCAGAGAGAGGGAGACACAGAATCGAAAGCAGGGTGCAGGACCCGAGCTGTCAGTACAGACCCCTATGAGGGGGTTGAATTCACAGACCATGAGACCCTGAGCCAAAGTCTGATGTCCAACCTACTCAGCCACCCAGGATCCCCTTTGGTTAACTAATATTTGACAAAGAAACCAAGAATACTTAATGGGAAGAAGATAGTCTCTTCAATAAATGGTACTGGGAAAAGTGGATATCCAAATGCAAAAGATTGTAATTGGACCCGTATCTTATACAACTCACAAAACTTAAGTTGAAATAGATTCAGGAATGACACTTAAGATATGAAAGTGTCAAACCCTACAACAAAACCTAGGGAAAATTCCCTTGACATTGTTTTTGACTCAAATGAACTTCATCTTATTAAGCATTTCACAATACAGATGTATATCAAATCATGACATTGTATACCTTATACTTACACAATGTTATGTATCAACTATATCTCAATAAAGCTCAGGGAGGGAAAAGAGAGAGAGAGAAAGAGAGACCAGAATTTTGAGTCAGAAATCATTATGAAAACACATGGCCTGGAATTTTATAAAAAATAGGATTTTTAAAAATTTAAAATAATATAAAATACACATACATACATATTACTGAGGATATGGGGCATTGTGCATCTCACCAAATGTTGATCTTGGAAAGGAAACTAAGGTTAGTTTTATTGAAATCTTACTGATCAAAACAAGATTTAGCTAAATGCTCAGCATTGCTATTATATATAAGGTAATCTGCAAATTGCTTTTATACACATTGTTTTTAATCCTTTCTACAACCTTATGATGTAGATATTCTTATCCTCGTTTTAGAAGAAACTGAGCTGAGTTAGGTTAAATAACTGGCTGAAGTTCACTCTAGTCAGTAAATAGCCCCATTGGGATTTAACTCCAAATCCAGTGCACCCTTCCCTGCACACTCTCACCCTCTTGAGAAATAGTTGAGTCCTCTTTATCCCTTACTCTTCTCAGCCAATAATACAATCATTTGAAGAATATTTTAAAAGATAACTATCAAAAACACACTCAATTACTATCTTACTACAATTACTTCCCAATATTTGAGACTATAATAAATAATATCACATATATAATAGCCTTGCACACTGGTTGGAACATAGAAGACACTCAGCCTTATTTGTGTCACTGTCACCCCAATATGTGGATATTTACTGAAGAGAGATCATTTTAGGCTATCTTTTTTTAGTTTACTGGTTATAAAATATTCTAATAGCTATAATTATTATTTTATCAAATGTTCTTTAAAATATTAAAAAAAGGTATTTTTCTCTGAAGAATTTAAAGTGTTCCACTGAAAATATCTTTACATTATTTTTTCAATAAACTCATCTTTCATATTCAGTTACATTTCAAGCTAGCTCTAATTTATAACTCCTATGAATGAGGATTTTTACAGCATTTCTAAAAAAATTAAAGTAAATTTTCTTGAAAATAACATGAGCTTGATCTATACACACACGGTTTAAGAGAGGATGGCTTCATCATCATCACTTGCTTTTGTTTTTTATGTGCTGGTATAGAACAGGCACTGTAAGAGGACACAGCAGGTGACCTCATAACACTCAACCTCCCCTTGTGTCCTATAGATTACAGGAGCTTTATAATTGCAAAGTTCATAATTACATTAAATAACACAGCATAGAATAACTACCACTCCTTTCTTCCAAATCTCTATCATTAATAAACATCCCAGCCTTCTACATCAGCCATAAATGCATTAGGCAGCACAGCTGTTTTAGAATAGAGCACAGTTTTACAAACACAGAGGAGCAAATCAAATTAAATAACCACATCTTCTTTATTTTCCAAATTACAGAAGAATTAAAAGTAATTCTTCTTATCAAAGATTTATTTTTTCTCTATGAGTACAGGCATTCCGAATCCTGATTTGGTTTTCTGTGTTGAAAATATGCTGTCATTTTGCAATTCATTTAAAAGGATAAAGAAAGAAAAAATGTTGCATTCCAGAAAAAAAAGTTTTTTTAAGACCTATTTACATAATAACTTTGCTAATTCTTTTGTACTCTCCCTCATAGAAGAATTGACACCATTTGTCCACATATATAATCAGGGCACCAGTTAATCACCCCTCTATCGTCAGACTTTGCCAAAAGTTTTCTGTTATTTGTAAGCTTCCAGAGCTTTAAGGCTTGTACTGGCTCTGGGTTAAAAGTGAGAAAGGTCCTTACTAATCAGAGCCCATACCCAGCAGGTGCACAGTGGCAAGACTGCAGGAAAAGGCCTGGTGTCATCCAGGAGTCAGCTGGCCTGCACCTCCACAGCTACACTACCCACCATTCCCACTCATGGGCCTCCTCATTCAGAATCCAATTCTCTTCCCCATAGCTACTCCAAGCCCTTTTGGAAATGGAAAGTGATGATACCTTTAGGGTTTGCCTATTCAACTGCTGGACTACTAGCTGGCATATAAAGAGTTCAACATTTGTTAAGTGAGCCACTGAGTGGCTGAGTAGATGTCATGAAGTGAATGATGAAGTTTCCTCTTCTTGATTTTTCAAGGCCTGGAAAGCATAGAACCTCCCATCTGCCAACCTACCCACATACTCATCCTGACAAAGTTGCCTAAAATGTCAATGCAGTGGACATAAGAGAAGAGGGAAGGACAAGGAGGAAAGCTATAGTGTAATAATGAACTTGCATTGTTTGAGCTAGGTAATTTATGTATGTTACTTATTCAATTCTTACAATAAACAGGCAAGGGGAAAACTTTTATTTTCAGGTGAAAGAATTGAATTGCTTTTAAATGAAAACACTGGCTCAAATAATAAAGCTAGTAAAAGTTACAAATAGCATTAGAACCCATGTATTTTCGGCTATTTCCATAGAACAGTTCTGCCTTTTGTATACACATCTGAGAATCAAATACATTCTACTATCTTTCTCTTTGGGGAAATGTATCCCAAGTTTCAAACTACTGGGTCTTAAAGCAATAATTGAAATCTTTCACTGCCTTATAATGGGAATATCTTGTATTAATACCAATATTAAAAGAGGTAATCCTAAATATTTATAATCTAACACTAATAAAGTTGATAATACCTGTGAAACAATTATTCCACATGCTGTCAGATATTACTTGATCCAATGGATGCACTACGTTC
The DNA here is from genome assembly GCF_018350195.1 of Panthera tigris. NCBI lineage: Eukaryota > Metazoa > Chordata > Mammalia > Carnivora > Felidae > Panthera > Panthera tigris. The sequence goes on from NC_056670.1 coordinate 27,272,929, forward strand.
TCACTGTTCTAAGTGTCATCTTAGGTTCTCAAATACAAAGGATACAATAGGAGATGGAGAGAAAAGTATAGTCAAATGTGTGTGTGTAACAGTGAGATAGATGCCAAGCAATAACTAATCCACATAAAATGATGTGTAAGCTGAGGGATGAGACCTAGTTATTCTTCTAAACCAGAGGGTTCAAGAACAGGAGCCATAAATAAGGTTAGGGAAGATTGTCCTCAGAAGTAAAATTCGAGTTGAATCTTGAACGATGAATACTCCATACAGTAAAAGACAAAGGGTAGACAATTAAACAAAAAGTTTTACCAAACAATAAATGAATTAGGGAAAGCCTGAGGCAAAAGCCTGGGAAAACCTGGAGTGTTTGAAGGATGGCAGGTTGCCTACTGCAGGCAACATCAGCTTTCATTTGAAGCCATTGCAATTCATTCTCCAGATCTCAGCTTTAGCAACATAAACCCAGGAAACTTTTTCTAAGCCCTGAGACTAGGCCAGGTCTCTATCTCTGAAGGACTTGTTCTCATAGATCTTTGCTTTTAAATAAACATTTGTATGATTTGATTATATTCCCCTTCCCCCACTGGGCAGTAAACACTGTGAGGAGAGGAACTCCATCCAGTATCATCCTTCATTTTATTCCTAGTACAGTATCTAACGTAGTATCAGACACGTGAAAGAAAAAAAAACAGTCAAATGAATAAATGTTGAGAGAATTTACAATGATGAGACTGTAGGTAGGAGCCAGGATGCCAAGGATTAATGAAGATTGTCCTGTGGAAAATGGGAACACTGAATTTTGTTGAGGTGTTGTTAAGAGTCAGAGCCTAGGGGCAAGAATACCGTTAAGCAAATATTTCAGTATTCTCACTAAGAGATAATTAGGTCCCAAACTAGAACAGTGATTGGACTTGAAGAAAAGGAGACAGACATAAATGAGGTACTCAAATCATTAGGATTTGATGACTGATCAAGGAGTGGCAAGGGAAGAATCAGTGATGATTATGATAAGTGCTTTAGATCCTCAGATTCATAGGCAGCTTAGCTTAAGAATTGAAATCATCAGATCTTAAATATTCAAACAGATCAAAATCAAATCCAAAAACAATTCTCATAAATTGAGTGGGAGTATTTATTTCATTTTGGGATTACATGAATATATTTTGAAACAGTAACATATGGCATGAAAAGCATAGTAGAACAAAGTGTATACCTAAAAAAAGTGAATCTCCCTCTCACCCATGTCTCTTAGTCTCCTATATGCTTTATCCAGGGGCAACCATTATCAGATTCTTGTGAATCTTGAGCAGGAGTATTATTAATTATAAAAAAAAAAAAAAAAAAAGGTTAAAAGAGAAACCAAAGTAAATTTCTTTCCAGAACAGTGATTTGAAGTAAAACTTCTGGAAACTGTCAGTGAAAATGTATGTTAGCAAATAACTTTAAACTACAAATGCAGCATAGTTTTCTGTACTACCTCTCCACTGAATTTAGGTATTTAATAGATAGATAGATAGATAGATAGATAGATAGATAGATGATAGATTGATAGATGGATAGATAGATATAGATAAACAGATAAACAGATAGATGATAGATGATAAATTGATAGATGATAGATAAACTGTAGATGATAGATGATAGATAGATAGATAGATAGATAGAGCAAGCAAGTAAGGCTTGATAACTTTTTAATCCTAAATTTCATTTTTCAATATCACTTAACGCCATTTGATCATGTAAAGGAAACTCACTGGCAGTTGAGGTACACAGACAAGGAATTCTATGAATAGAGTAGACAGCATGGAGTCCTACAGAGGAACACAGAAGACAGAATGTTACTGTGTAATATACATTCTCCAGAAACCAAGAGCTCCAATAGTCTATCCTCCATTACCTGACATCAGAGTAAAAGAACACCCTGAATGAAAGGGAATTTTGAAAATAGATCCTGAAAATAATTGCAGTAATGTTGTAAGAAGATACTATTTCCCTTAATGGAAAAGGGTCTACTCTATAAAAATTCATCATCCTGGCATTTTACTGAGATACTGTTTTCCTGCATCCTTCTTTTAGGGATTTCACTTGACCATATTCAATTTTGCTCTCCTCATCTCTGAGTTGGCTTCTATCCATCTCAATCATTCATGCTCAAAGACTTGGGACCCCTCCACAGCAGTTCTCCAGGTTGCAACAGTAAAATTTTCATTTGCTCTGCTGATCAAGCAATTTGGGCCCTGAAAATGTAACTGACCCAGCTGCAGCACCATCCACTGAAACAGTCACACTAAAATATAGGGATTCTTCAAACAGTCATTCTTTGCATCTACAATACTCATTGGGGTTTTACTTTAATTTGCCTCTGTTTTCCTTCACCTTGCAATAAGGAAATCAAGGGGAAGCAAGTTGTAGATAGGGCTAAATGAAAGGGCAAACAATTATTATTCAGAAAAGTCATGCTTTACAAACACTTTTTCCAAATAGAATTGGAACAGGGACCTAAAAAATCATCTTTCATATCTAAACTGGTGCCGGAGGGAAGTAGGAGCTGAGAGTGCTTCACTTAAAACTGATCAGAGACTATCCTGATTGTCTACAGAGTCCTTTAACAGAACTGACAAGGACTATATCTTTAGTTTGATAACACTTATATGTAAAAGGAGAAAACACTGGAGAAACATCCACATAAGGCAATTTCAATGTATGAATTATGTCCCCTAAGTTCATGGACAATATTTCTAAGTGCTGACATCAATTCAGCTAGGATTGCTTTTTTCACCCCTCTGGAAGTGACTGAAGAATTTATTAATGACATGTCACGGGGGTAGCCATTTCTATACCTTGAGTTGAATACAGAACATAGAATCTTTAGAGCTTGGAATCTGGTTCAACTGCCCTTCATTGCACCATTGAGGAAATTGCACTCCTGGAAGAATAAGAGATTTGCCTGAGGTCACACAGCTAGGAAGCAGCAAAGCCAGAGCTGAAAGCCAACAATACTGGCTGCATCCCTGGCCTCTTTTCTGCACTCTTCTACTTGTATCAGTCAGACAGTAGCAGGACCAGATGGAATACTCAGAAATAGTGACCAAAGAGAGACTGATGACAGGACAATTACCAGCCATGGGGGCAGTGGTAAGGGAAATCAACATGGGGTGGGGGGATTGAGTCCACAAGGGCTAGCAGTAGACGAAATATTTGCTTCTTGTCTCTACGACCTGAAAGAATGAGATGGAGGAGAGGCAGCTGAAATCCAGAGAGAATTGTGTGTGTAGAAAAGCACCTGTAGGAACTGTGACCTTAGAAAGTAACACAGTCTTTAGTAAACTGTAGCTCTCTGAGGTAGGAAACAAAACCCAGAACTCGCTCTTCTTCCATTCTCCAATCTCCTACTAGGTCCTCCCATTAGCCTTGTCCAGCCAGAAGCCAGAAGGCAGATCGGTCCTGCTGATGCTTTCATAGGTCCACAGGAGGGGAGAGAGGGGTTGTCGAGGGGCAAATGGAGAATATCCAGTACAACTCTTCTCAGTTGTACCAGCCTTTTGTTTGTGATTTTTTCTTCCTTGCCATCCCCTATTTTCTTTCACTGGGACAAAAATTATTGAGGTTAATGAGTGATGATGGCCCATGGAAAAATAGCATCGTGTTTCATAATGGACTTCATCTAAAATTTACTCAAATGCAATCGAGTCTGGAGTTGAAGTAAAATAAGCAAAGGTAGACTTTGCAATATTTAAAAATAAGTAATCATCTCAGGACTATGACTCATTACTGGAAAAAGCATAGTAATAGTGTGTTTTATGCACAGAACAATTTTAATTAATAAGCAGGACACATTTATTTAAAAATTATGATAAGACATCATTATTCTCAGAACATGAACTTTGATGGTTAGGTGTTAGCATCCTGTTGAGTTCTAGAAAATGAACTTCTGGATATTAAACATGATTGCTTAGAGACCTCAAACACAGCACTTTGTGCAGTCAGCTATTATCTACATTGACAATTGTTTATGACTGTGAATCACCCATGCCTGATGTGATGCCCAAAAGTACTTCAGTAAGATATTATGAGCCATATCAGATGTGGGTGGTGTAAAAGTCATTTCAGTAATAAAACAGAGTTCAAAGAGTTTATTCAATAGAGGCATTGCTAATAATTTATTTTAAAAAAAGGTGTTTCCTTTCTTTTTAAGGGCAATGCTTCGAAGGGAGAGATGAGCATGGGGAAGTCATCTACAAGCTCTGAGACATTCCTGTTTTTTTGGCTTAGCACACATCTCTATGCAGGTGTTAAGAGTGACTATCTCTTACTCTCCAAAATGGAGTGTAAGGGAGCCACTCTATTATAGTTAGGAAAAATGATATAAAAGCAGTCTGGCTTGAGACTACATCCCTTTAAGAATACTTTAGTTAGGTTTGGTTCTGGGGTACCTGGATGGCTTAGTCAGTTAAGTGTCCAACTCTAGGTTCAGCTCAGGTCATGATCTCACAGTTCATGGGTTCAAACCCTACATCAGATTCTACGCTGTCAGTGTGGGGGCTGCTTGGGATTCTCTGTCTCTCTGTCTCTGTCTCTGTTTCTCTCTCTCTCTCTCTGCCTCACCCCCCCCCTTTTCTATCAAAATAAACAAATAAACTTAAAAAAAAAAAGGTTTAGTTCTGTATGGGTTCATACACCTCCCTATTACTACTGAGACCTAGATCCTGGAGAAAATCTTAAATTAAAGGCAATAGATACTATTTGTTCTCATAAGATTTTCTAAAATAATGGATTTAAGAAGGCCAAACTTGTTGGAATAGTCTACTTAATTTGACTTTTAAAACCTACCTGAATTATAGACAAGATTTTATATTATCTAATGGAAATATTTTCTAAACTACATGAGCTAGTGAGACAGATCCTTTGTCCTACAAGAGAAGAAAGAACCAAATGTTTGCTAGCTGAACAAAATGCCTTGAGCAAAGTTTCTGTGAGCATACATTTTTAATTTCCTCAGATGAAAACAGCTTTGAGTGAGGGGCTCTCTAAAAAGTGTCCTGATGTTTTCCTAATACACCAATATATAAAATCTCTCCAAATGTTGAGATTCTCTTAGCCTTTGGTCTATGTTCTCAACTCATCTGGCTCCAAATGACACATTATTTAAGCAAGATAATAATCAAGGTAACAGAGAATCTTAAAAATTACTTCAGAAAATTACAAAGGCTTAGATGGTGAATATTTATTCTGTATTATTTATAACATCAGAAATAATTTACCTATAATTTGAATTTTACCAAAGCAGTTGTTCTGGAACTTTCTGATGCATTAGTATGTTCAACCTTAAATATAGTTGTACATGTAAGTGTCTTATCATGCCTGCTTGACCATAATAAGTGAGCCTGCCTCAGTCACCTCATTCTTTTTCGGAGATACGCTACCTCCAAAGTCATTACAACTATCTGCCTTGCATTTCAAACTAAACACATGCTATCATATAAATTCTCTCATTTGGTCTACCTAATACCTTTGTGAGGAAAACAGGACAGCAATTATTGCCCCATTTCATGGATGAGGAAACAGGCTTAGGATAGTTAAAGTGGTTTACTCAAAGTTGCATGACTGAGCAGTTATGGACCTCTGACTCATAATTAGGTCCAGTTCAGGAAAACACATTTTATTGAGTGCTTTAAAATTATAATCTTCAGTCTTTTGGGTACAAGGTATGGTACAGAGGGTAGACTAACAGATAAAAAGAAAGCTAACACTTATACACTACTTATTATCTGAGAGTCCCTTTTATAAAAACTTTATAGATTTATTTTATTTAATCCCATAACAAGCCTTGAGGTTAGTACTATTGTCCTTGCCATGTTATAAATGAGGAAGCTGAGAAGATGATTATCAACTTGTACAGGATCACAGGGGCAATTCTGACTTCAGAGTCCATGTTCTGAACCATGATAAATACGGTCTCTAGAGAGTCCAAATCCTATGGATACCTTTTCATAATACTAAATGGCCTCCCATGAAAGCATATGAATAAAAAATTAATATGAGTCTAGGAAAACACACACACACATGGACACACAGGCATACACATGTAGACATTACTGACCTATCTATATGTGCATACATCTTTACTAGAGGATTTGAGTATCATTGTACATGGCTATCAATACATTAGGCCAGAATTTAAAACAAACAACCAAAAACGTAGATGAGCAAGATATTCTCAGCCTGAACTTTACCTGGGAAAGAAAAATGAAAAGGAACTACAAATTGCCCAGATTGGAGACATACGTCTCTCATTTAACTTCCAAAATTTTCCTCAAAATATCTTTGTATTTAAAAGAAGCCATCAGGCTTTGTAAAGAGAGAAGAGAAAATAGACTTGAGGAAGATGTTTCCTTCTGTGTGACTCAGGAGGCAGGCTTCTTCTACGCAATGCTTTGCCATCATCTGCCAAAGATGTGTGTGCAAATATCAGTCTTACAAACAGACAATGTTTGCATTACATTGAGGCTGACTTGCCATCTGGTTATCAGATGTTTGGGCTCCAAATTGTACAGTTTTCCTATGTGTTTCCTCTAATGAGAAATGGAATGATGGGATTCTGATAACAAGTATCCACGCACTAGACTGATATTACGTCCTTGTGCAGAGTATTAAGAACAGTGCATATAAGAGAAAAGATTTATGTCTCACATTGGTTGAAGAAAAGAGGGAAGTATTTTCCATGGTTCAGGTTCACATGAAAGATAAATGTCTTAGTTCTGAATGTGATATGTTTTTCTCAAAGTTTAGAGAATCCACTGATGTTCTGTGCAACTGTATTTCAGTGTTCGATCTAGCAGAGTACATCAACTAAAAATGCAGTCACGGTAAAAAAAAATTCTGGTGATATGCATTATTTCTGAATAAGAAAAGGCCAAAAGCACAATCCTAACATAATATAAATGATGTGATTGACTACTAGGGTTTCTTGCAGCCCATAGCTTCAGGTAAAGCATCTGTCTCCCACCATTAATGAGAAAAGAGACAGCACTTTCTATTTAAAATTAATAGCTGTAACACTCTAGGATTATAGGAAAAACTGTAAGTGTTTCACACAAAGTGCTTCACAAAATTTTACTGAAGTTCAACAAAATCATTACATAACAAACACACATGAGAAACTCTTCTCTATGGCTTATTCTACTGAATTGCCTATTCATTTTTACCTGCACAGAATCTACACTTTTCAGCAAGATGAATGTTAGCAGAAATAAAAATATCCTTTCTCTTTTAATAGCTCCTGCTCTCAAAAAATAGTCTAGTCTAGTCATTTAATATCTTAGGATTTTAGGTACTTATAACGGGTTAGGTATTAATTATTTTTTTCTATATAACCCAAGATTTTTTTTAAGCAATAGGCAACACCATTAATTTCTAATTCCAGTTACATCTTTCTTTTTGGATGATTTTGGGCACTGGATCACCATCAGCAATATCAATAGAATAACATCATTCTTTGAGGAACTGCAATAATAATGCACTTTGCATTGATAAATAGTATAATACTTATCATACTCTTAAAAATAATAGAAATTAATGACATTTTAGGACTTCCCAAATTTAGGGAAGTTATCAAGATTATTTATCACTCTAAATAGCAACAGCTTCCTCAGAAGACTATCATGTCTGCTTCCAAGATTGAGTACATAGTTGAACACAAATGAACCTAGTACCTGTATATTTATTTTAATTATCTTTCGTGTTGCTATCCTACCAAAGAAAATTTAACTCAGAAATGTTCCCACAGTACAGTGATAATCCAGGGTGCAATGGGGAAGGGTAGTAAGAAAGGAAAAAGAAAAGGATAAACAATGACAATGAATGGTACAGTCAAGAGGTAACTTACAAATGTAATCACTACTGTTTTGGTCAATGATCACTGAAAGATCCAGGAAGATAAAGAATGAGAGCAAAGTTTCTGCTATGTTTTTGTGAAGAATGAATACGCCACAGAAATATTAGAAGAATACGGAGTCAGAACTACCAATGAAATAAGTAAAAACAAAAGAAGAAATAAAAGAAGAAATCAAGACAGAAAAAAAAGTGGAAATACAACATGTTGCTTCTACATTTGGAGATCTTTTCTGTTTATGAAGTATAAATAACAGATTATCCAAAATTAATACTTGGTTTATCTGAAGACAAAACAAGTTGAAAGAAATCTTTAAACCAAGTTGGTTTTCCTTCCTGAATGTTATTTCAAGCAATAAAACTATGAGTATTAGGCAAAGTATAAGACACTTAAAAATATAATTTTCCACAATTACTTTCAGTTTTCTGCAAATTATTCATTATGATTTTTCTCTCTAAAAGCAAAGACGAAGCTTATGGATTCAAGGATGTCCATGCCCATGCTCAGGAAAGGAATACTAGTCTGTATTCTAGAGCCAACTAGAATCTAAAATTAACCACATCCATTCTTTAAATGTTGACCATGTTGCATGGGTTGGATGACCCACAAAGGCAGTTGGCTATGTGTGTAGCTGTCAATTCAAGAATCTAGGAAACTGGTTTCCAGAACAAATAACCACAATCCTGATTTAAGTCAAGAACATTAGGGTCCTCTGGCTATATTAATAATTTGAAAGCTACAATTATGACTTACACAAATGAATCACAAAGGAATATCAGTATTATTAATCAGAATCTGATTGTAAACCTATTTGATTGTAAAGCCTGCCTCCCTCCCTCTCCCATCCCCACCCTCCTTTCACCTGGGGAGAGAGGGAGTAGGAAAGGAAGAGAAGAGATGAACTCTTTTAGAGTCTTACATCAATCCTGGGAGGTAAATATTACTACCCCTTTCTTTATGGATATATGAGGCTCAGAAAAAATAAGCAACTTGTACTATGGCCATGTTTCTTACATAGGTAAGAAATACTAGAGTAGGCATTCATCTCAGGTCTGTGTGCCTCTGAAGCCCACCTTATGTGATGCACAGCTGACAGTTCTGCTATTAATAATAATAGGCAAAAGTTCCTGTGTCCTGACACTGGGCAAACTTCTTCCCCAAAACCAAAAATAATAAGTTGCAATTTTTTGAGTACTCACCATTTATCTGGATCATTTTAATAAATCTTCACAATGCTGGTCAAGGTGGTATTATTACCTTCTTTCTGTAAAATAATTTGTCCCACACTTGGAAGCTGGCAAGAGGGAGACGTGGAAGTTACGCCAGTTCTCTATGAACTCCAAAGCCTCTGCTTCCCCACTATTGCATTCTGCCTTCCATCCACAAAGTTCTCTTAACAAAGCTTTGAGTTCAGCAGGTAGGAATTACTTCTGTCTTCGATGAGAAACAAGCTCAGAGAGAATGCTACTTGCTAACCAGTATATGGCCAGGCAGGGATTCAAACCCAGGCCAGTTTGACTTCTGAGCCTCTTGCCCCTATACCCTGTGGACAAGGGTAATGAAAGGAATGAAAAATGGCCACCCCTAAAAGCAACAGATCTGTACTTTAAAATCTATCATCATAACTGTGGGATCAAATGCTTTGGAGCCTTGAAGAAAGCTGAATATACAGCCTGAAAATATCCTTGTGAAAATAACTGTGTGTTTGGCTGCTGAGTGTAATGAAGTTCAGCTGCTGAGTGTAATGAAGTTCAGGTGACCTCACCCGTTAGGAGGTGCTAGGCTGCAGTGGGCAGAACAGCAAAGGAATTACATTAGAAAAGGCAGAGAAGGTGTGGGAGCAAGCCTAGCACAATGCAGTGTGGGTGTTGAAGAGAAAAATCACTCCTACTTTGTCCATAGATGTTTGCATTGATAAAGGTCTCTTGTATAATCTAGTACTGTGGTTCTGGACCTTCAGTGTGGACAAAAAGCACCTGGGAGCTTGCTAACGCTATAGTTTTAGTGCTACCTCATTCTGACCCAGTAAGTCTGGGGCGATGCCTAGGAATCTGCATTTTACAAACATTCCAATTCATTCTGATGTGAATGGGCTGTGGACTTCATTTTGAGGACCTTGATTTAGTGGATGAGGGAATCTTGGGGAAGTTGCAACATCAAGCTTAAGTACGGTCAGAAGATAAAATTCAGTGCAAGATAAAAGTTAAGGTCTTAGAAATCAGGAAATTGGAACTCTCTATATTCCTGTTTGTACTGCATACATATACTATAGATTGTTAGTCTGGAAGAAGCACACTCAGAGAGAGAGAGAGAGAGGGAGAGAGTAAGAGAAAAAGAGAGGAGACATACAGGCATGCAAGAACAAAACAAAACATCTTGTAGGGAATTATTTCACTGTGTTCACCAGAAAACATTTCTTCCCCCCCCCGCCCCTTTTTGTCACAAACTTAATTTAATGAGTAATTTCTTTGTTAAATTCTAAATGACCAAGATAATCATTCTTTTAGTATAGATCAGCTGGCAACAAATTCTTTTAGTTTTTCATCTTAGAATGTCTTGATTTCCCTTTTCTTCTTGAAGACTGTTTTTACTGGATGTAGGATAGTGAGTCAACAGTCTTTCCTTTCAGCACCTGCAACATGTTGTATCATTTTCCACTGGCCTTCATGGTTTGTATTGAGAAATCCAGTGCCATTTGAACTGTTTTTCCTCTGTATGTAATGTGATGTTCTTCTCTGGCCACTTTATTATTATTATTTTTTAATCTGTCTTTAGTTTTCAGAAGCTTGACTATAATGTGTCTTCGTGTAGATTCTTTGGGCTTATCATGTTTAAGGTTTTACTAACTTCTTGAACCTGTAAGTCTGGGGGGGGGGAGGGTGTTGGCCAAATTTGGGAAGTTTTCAGCTAGTATTTCTTCAAATGATATTTAAGCCCTGCCCTTTTTCTCCTCTCCTAGAGCTCTAAGGACACAAATGTTATATCTCTTGTTATAGCCTCACATGTTCCTAAGACTCTGTGTGAGTTTGTGTGTGTGTGCATATGTGTGTTTTCAATCTATTTTCTCCTGTTGTTCAGATTGGGTGATTTGTGTAGTTTTACATTTCTGTGGACTGATTCTTTCCCCTGTCCCCTCCACTCTGCTGTTGAGCCCACCTCTTGTTTTTTTTTTGTTTTTTTTTTGTTTTGTTTTAATTTCAGTTATTGTATTTTCAGTTCTAATATTTCTATTTATTTCTTCTTTATATCTTTTATTTCTTTGTTGAGATTTTCTATTTTTTTTATTTGTTCAAGAGTTTTGTGATTGTTCCTGCGTCTTTATAACATCTTCTTTAAAATTTTTGTCAGATAATTCTAACATCAATATCATCCCAGTGATGACATTTATTGAGCATGTTTTTCATTCAATTTGAGATCTTCCCAGTCCATGGTATGACAAGAGATTTTTTGAAAGAAAGCTACACATTTGGATTATTATGTTATGAGATTGTATTGTATTTAACATTTCCTTTTTAGCTGGCTTTCTCTAAAATTGCTCTGCCAAGGGAAGAGGAGCACTGTCTCATTATTGCCAGTCACACATTGTTACCTGAGTGTAAAAGCCTAGGTTCCCCGCCCAGTTTCCACTGATACCAAAGAGGGGGCTGCTTGTACTGCTGAGCAAGAGTGGGAGTTCTGGATCTCATGTAGTCCTCCACTGATACCTCCCTGACTGGGAGGGATAGGAGAGTCTTGTTATTGCCTTCCACATGGCCTCCACTAACACCATAGGGAGAGATGTGCCTCATTAAAGTTAGATGATAGTGAAAATCATAACCCTTTACTACTCTTCCTCTATTAACATCCTGCTGGGGAGGAGGAGAGATACCTCATTACTGGTTGGTAGAGATAAAGTACTGATTTTCCATAAGATCTCCACTGACATTGTGGCAATGAGGGGGAGAGAGAGGAGGAACCTCATTGCCACCAGATGGGCATGAAATCCTGGCTTCCTCCTCCACTTTCTCTGACACAACCCTGGCATGGGGTTGGAGTACTTTGTTACAGCCTGGCGTTTGTGGAAGTTCAGGATCCCTACTTGCCTTTACTGGTGTGTGTGTGGAATTGGCCCACCATTTATTGTTTTTGTTTGTTTGCTGTTGTTTTTAAACTGGAGTAGATTGGCTATTATCTAAAGTTTTCTGCCATGCTTGGCTGTCCCTTTCTTGGTCCTTTGGCAAAACAAAACAAACAAACAAATGAAAACCTTTTATTGTAATTTATTTGTCTGTCTATGACCATTGGTGTTTCTGGGTTGCTGGCTTCTTCAGGCCCATGTATATCACATATGACGTAAAAGGAAAACCTAGGGGCACCTGGGTGGCTCAGTTGGTCAGGCGTCTGACTCTTGGTTTTGGCTCAGGTCATGATCTCATGGCTTTGTGAGTTCGAGCCCAGCATCGGGCTTTGTGCCCATGGTGTGGAGGCTGCTTGGGACTCTCTCTAGCTCCCTCTCTCTCTCTCTGCCCCTACCCCACTCAAGCTGTCTCTGTCTCTCTCAAAAATAAATAAACGTTAAAAATTAAAAAAAAAGGAAAACCTAGAGATCTTACCATCATGTTAATTTCTTTGGACTCAAGGTCTCTAGACAGTCTGCCTTCTACTCTCCACTTTTCAGTCTTCTTACATTTGCTTTATATATAATGTTCAAGGTGTATAGTTGCAGATAATGTAATGAATAGGGAAAATTATATGTACTCCATCTTTACTGCAAGCAGAGCTACTCTAACTGATAAATTGTTTCAATTTCTCTTCCACAACTTCTTGATTATCAATGAAGATACCACTATAGGCTCTGACAGTACTTGGTCAGTAAACATTATCAGGTTTTAAATTTTATTCTGATCCATAATCAGAGAAAAAAAATATTAAATTAAAGGAGGAGAGAAAGCCTCAAAGTTTTCTATGAATTTCTTTTTTGATACAATGGAACCCAGTAATTGGTTCCAATATGTGAACTCAATTTTCCTTTTAGTTTTCATTGTTTCATTCAACAAACATTCACCTAATAATAATAAAGTTTATCATCCAATCTTCCAATAAACCTCCCCAACTTCCTTGTCTGGGTCATACTTTGTCTCTGCTCTTCTGCCCCTTGTACCCTGAATGTTCATACTATGTTATACATCGGCTTATTGTAAGTCTTCTCTAATAAGCTATAGGCTTCTTGAGAACAGAGACGTTGAGTTTGTGGCATCATTCCCAAGTACATCATCTTACACAGAATGGTTTCAACAAATCTTTGCAGTATGGATGAATAAAGAGAGAGGCAGAGGCAGAGACAGAAACAGAGAGAAACTCTTCTTTTAAGGTAACTAGCTAAATCCATAGGCCAGATTTGTCCTGCAAATCAAAATATAATTCCTCAAGCGCCTGCAACTTAGCATGTTTCTCCATTGCATTAACTGGGGACAGACTGATACTGAGTATGGGCTTAAAGATTAATGAGTTAGCATACTGACCATTTTAATTTATCTTATTAAGCCATTACTCCATTCTGAATCTAAAAATCAGACATGCATAAAGGGGAAGTATACCAGCATATTTGGATAGGGAAAAAGGAAAGAAAGTTCTTGAGCATCAAATATCATGGGCATGAATCTTGGACAATCCAAAGCAAGCAAACAAACAAACAAACAAAAACCCTGGAGCTGCACTTGTAAGGATAAACAAGGCAAAAATATATAACAAATGTACCTACCTAGTTATAGGGCTAAGTATTGGAGGGCAGTGGAAATGAAAAAAGACCTATGTCTGAAGTAAATTGTATCAATTAAGTTGCTTTTGGTTGCAAGTAGAAATTCAACTCAAGTGGACTAACAGCTAAGTAAATTTGTAAGCTCATGTAACTGAAATGATTCTAGCTATGAGTGGTTTTCGTGTGAGGACTAATGGAGACAATGTCAATAAAGTTCAACAATATCACTGAAGTCTTTTTTTTTCTTTTCCCCTGATTTCCATTGTGTTTTTGGAATTTGGCTTTGTATTTGAATTGTTTTTCTTTGTGGTTTCAAGAAGGCTGCAGGTAGTAGCTCTTAGGTCTATCAAATGTCCTTGGTCACATCACATCCAGAGATTGAGCAAAAGGGAGGAAGGAATGGAAGAGGAGCAGGGGAGAGGAAGGAGAAGGGAGGGAGGGCTCCCAGCTACCTAATAAAATTCTTCTATTTTACTTTGAGTATGACACTATATATCACGTGCCCAATAGGAAATTGTGGTTTGAGTCATTCAGTACCCCCTCACCTCAGTAGAACTGAGGAAAGGGGTAGAATGGATGTAGGAGAAAACTGACAATATTTTCTACATCAGCATTTTCTGTTTTAGAATAAATACCCAATGGTTGTCGTTCCACATATCATTGTACACTACCATTAGCAGACTTCTTCCTAGGGTAGGAACTGGATGTGTAACCGGATTTAATCAGTCAATGATGAAAGCGAAGATTCCTTTTTACTATTTTCAAGAGTGGGATATGCACTTTTAATTAAGAAATAGAGTACAAGTTAAGATGTGTTAATATTAACAGAAATAACGGCAGCTGTTTAATCTATTCTACAACAGATGGCTTAACATGCTTTGACTCATCATTTGTTTCCATTGTTTTAGATGAGAACATTTAGGGGAAAAAATGGTCTTAATCAGATTAAAAGAGAAACCATCCCACATGTTTCACTGGGAATAAAGCAAGTGGGCTTAGTGTGTTATGATACATGAATTGCTTTTGTGATTCCCATAAATGTTTCCCTAACTTTCTCCCTACCTTCTCTCTCTTTTTAACACGAAAGTAGAACCAAGTGAATTAATTTCTTCTTAAGCAATGCAAAAAATACTGAAAAGGAACAGTAATTTTGAAGAAAAAATATTTAGTGTATAAAATATGTTTAAATAGTATTTAAAGTTATGAACTGATGATTCAAGAATATTGTTTCAATCAGTCAAATTACAGCCAAATAAAAATATGTATGTATTTCTAATATTATACTGGTACAGATTTTTACTAACTTAAACACTTCCTGAAACTAAAGAATTTAAGATCTAGAAGGAGTCTTAGATGTTTAGTTCAAATTCACCCACTTACAAAGGAAGGATCAGAGAACCTGAGAGCTTAAGGTTCATGTGACTTGCTTAAAGCCACATAGTTAATTAGTGCAGAAGACTGGAGTACCTAACATCTCCACACTGGAATCCCACTGTTCTACTTTTGATATACATTTTGACATACATGAGATATAAAATGCAGGACAGCCAGATTCCAACAAAAGACAGGTTACACATCTCATTTTGAGAAAAAAATGAAATCTAGATTATTCTGCCACTTATTTACTGTATATCTAAAGCCATATACATCTATGCAGATACAAACCTACTGATTAGGATTCTGTGAAAACAAAACAAAGAAATAAAAAGCAAAACAGTGAATGAGCAAAATGTACAGAAATGAGAAAAATGAGGAAAGGGAATCAGAAAGTCAGTCATGTTTGGTTCAGTGAGACCCAATTTCTTTTATTAAAATTGCTACTGTATTTATTTTTTAACATGGTCATGTAACATATAGAGTTGATGCTAAAATTAGGTATAGTTTGTTATACTTCTAACAAGGGAGAAAAGAACAGTATTAAGGAATAGTAATTATAAAGGCCATAAAAATGTATCATTAATTGACAATGCATTTGATTAACAGAGAAAGGGAGAAAAATGGCTTATATATGTACAGATATGAAAAGAGATGGCATTGATAATATATTTGAAGCACTTAAGTTGTTCATGTAGGCTAGAAATTGACTTAGTTCTGCATGCAGAATACAATTTAATATAGCTCATAACTGAGTGGGAGTGGTTTTAAATGAGAATTATTTTCTTGTTTTTTCTTATTAAGAAAATCAAAATGATAGTTTTGCCCTGTTTTGCTGACAGTGGTTTCTGCAATGTGATTGAGCTCCAGTAGGAGAGAAGAGAATATCATCTGTATCATTTGAAGAACTTAAGTTGGCTTCCAGAAATGTTTATAATTACCCTTGCAAAAGAGAGCAGCCTCAGCACGTTAGAAAATTACCAGTTAGTCAACAAGTGTTTATCAAACCCCAGTTATGTGTTCAGAATAGTACTACGTGGGACATAAAATAAGTTTTTTCCCCCATTGGGGCCTTTCAGTCCAAGGAGAGAGGTCAGAGAATAATTCAATGCATTTAGACAGAATAATAATTAAGTGTTTTAATTATTAAATATGGTCCATAAGTACAATTAAATATCAGAAGGGGGAGAGATAATAATTTGAATAAGAGCTGCTTGAAGGCAAATGAAAGATAATCAAATCCCAGAATCTTTAATGACAAAAAATACTGTGCTTGATCATGGTCAATGATTGCTTGTTTCTTGAGGCTGCCCATTCCACTGCTGAGCTGCTCTGACTTTAGGAAAGTTTCTCTTTATATTGACCTGAAATATACCTCCCTTTAATTTCCATCCATCTGCCTATCTTCAGCTTTCAGCTGCTCTAGCCTTTCCATGTGGCAGGATTTCAATGTAAGTAATAATATTACCACTCACTATTCTGTCCTTATCCTGTCAACTCTGATAAAGATACCATCCTGGTATGGTATCTTTGTCATTTTATGTTGTATAATTTGTGAAAATCTTCTTAATATAAAATCCAAAAATGACACAATACTCCAAATAAGTATTGGCTAGTGAGAATACACAGGGAAAATTATTTTCCTTGATCTGGATGCTATATTTCTACATGTAGAAACTATGTAGGAGTATGTTACCGTCATTTGTACCTATATCACCCTATCAGCTCATATTGAGATTTAGGGAATTTTATTTGACCTTCCCTATGAACTGCAGTCAAGCAAATTCCGTAAGAACTTATAAATACAAATAATATGTTTAATTTGAATACAGATTTTGTAGTTATTGCTCTTAAGTGTGTCTTGTTGATTTTTAACTCATTCTTCTAGCTTAAGATATGGTGACTCATGACTCGACCATCCATATCATTAGCTTTTCTCCCCAGATTTACATTAACCACTAGATTTAATAAATTTGATTTCTAAGTTTTCAAAGGGCCCATACAATAATACTTCTTCACGGAGTTGCTGTGAGAATACAAATAATATAATGTAAGGAAAATGCTTATTACAGCATTTATAAAATAGTAAATGTTCAATAAATGTTAGATCTTTCCCTTTCTTTAAAATAAATATTTCAAAAGGACATGGATAAGTACAGAACTTCCTTCAGGATAAAACTGATGTCCTTATTAAAAACCCTTTGTGTTAACCAGCTGCAATTTTCCCCGGTTACACTAATAGTCTTCATTTTCTGTTTGGACACAAAGATGTAATTAGAGACCTTGTCAAGTACATATTGGTAAAATATACTATTGAGTTGGAATATGTAAAGTAGAGAGAATGCATGTGGAAGGTCAAAAGGGATGGAACGAATGCAAGTTAGGTCTCTGCAGGGTTATTAACAAATGCCTAGTCACAGGAATAGAAAAGGAATAGAAATAGGAATTCAAAAGATGAAGGAATGGATAGATGTTGTGAGAGGGGTAAACACTGGGTAATTAGGGTTGGGTTTTCAAGCATGAAAGGGAGACTGGAATTGATGCAGGAAGCAATAGCAACCATTGGATAACCTTACATCTGAGGTAGGAGGAGAGAAGAGGGAAACACCAAAGAGTCTCCATAAGGTAACTATTAGATAAATAAGAGAAGACTGACATGGAGAGAAGCCATGGCAATAATGGAAGGAGGTAATGAATAGGCATTATTCAGAAGTAATGAATATCTAGATTAAAATATTGGTAATGACCATGTAGTGGACACTGTGACTTACAAATTCACTACTTATAGGAGATACAGATAAATTGAAAGAGAATTTTGAAGACAGTACAATGAGGAAATATATCAGGGTGGGGGGAGAACATTTGAGAACTATGACAGAATGAAACAAAGTTAGTTCTGTTAACTCTCAAACTGTGAACCCAAAACCAATAGCATCAGCATCAACCAAGAATTTGTTTAAAAAGCAAATTCACAGGCTCTACCCTAGGGCTAATGAATTTACCAGTAGTCATAATAAAGCAATAAAGGTTGGGGGGGCGGGCCCTGATTTGTAGTATTTGGGGGTTTCTGATTTCTTTGGAATACATACTCCCACTACGGCTAATTTTGAGCCACCAGTAACATGGAGTTGGTAAGAGATACACAAAATCAGCTCTCCAGACACTGTTGTAGGCCACTCAACCACATCCCTGTCCCAGGTCCATCTGTAGAATAAATCAAATCATCTGGAAGAATGTCAGAACACACGTGGGCCACAATTACCAAAGTTTCTAATTGACTAGGTCTAGGGAAGGGGCTAAGTACTTTCTTTTATAGTGAGATCCCAGGTGGTAGATACTGATGGTCTGGGAACCACCCTTTGAGAATGACAGCTATAAGGGTCCTTTGGGCCACCTTATTCGGAAATTTAATTAACACACAGAAATTAATTACTTCGTTACTAACGTCCTATCAAATCAAATTTGGTCTATTACATTTGTTTGTGACTGAAACTCAAAGAATAGTTCTCAGCCCTCACCTCACTTGAACTTCAAGAAGCATCTGACATAGGCTTAACACCTCTTGAAAAACCTGTTCTCTAGTTGTCCACACTTCCACAGTCTCATGGTTTTCTTCTTGCTCTTCTGGCTATTTTTTCTCAGTTGCTTTTTATGGGTTTCTCGTTGTCTGCCATTAGCTGAATGTTGGAGTACCCCATGATTCTAGCTTCACTTCTTTCCTCTTCTGAAGGCTAAATTCTCCTTCTATATTATATCTTCCCATCCACTGGTCTTAAACATCATCTATATGTTGGCAGTTACCAATTCTCTTGTGGTAATCTCTCCTCTGAACTTCACATTGGATAGCTCTTCTCCACCTGACATTTATACTTGGTTATCTCATACTTAATATTACTTAAATAGAACTCATTCCCTCACAATGAAATCTCCCCAAATCTTTCCCAGTTCAGCAAATGGGACTACTGTTCACTCTGATGCTTAGACCCTAACTCCCAAAGTCCACCCCTGATTGTGCTCTTTTCTCAACTACTGTATCCAAGAAACCCTATCACCACTATTTCCAAAACATTTTCTCAATGTTATAGGTTTCACTATCCCCACAATCACCAACATAGGTTAAGCCATTATCATTGTTCCCTGGATAACTATAACAACCTCCTAATTCATGACTTCTTCCATTCTTCTTCCCCTATAATCTATTCACCATACGTTAGCCACTAATCTATTAAATTCCTACAGCAGTACTACATTACCTATTTAGCATGGCCTTAGGTGATCTAGTCTCTGCCCTCTCCTCCCCCAACCCTACACTTCTTCACTCAAAACAGGTTGAATTCATTCCTATCTAGGGGCTTTTGTACCTGTTCCTTCTTCCTGGAAAGCTCTTCCTCTAGGATTTTTTGTATGGCTTGTTCCTTCTTGCTATAAAACTATCAACTCAAATGTCACCGCTGGGGGCACCTGAGTGGCTCAGTCAGTTAAGCATCTGACTCTTGATCATGGTTCAGGTCATGATCTCACAGTTTGTGGGTTTGAGCCCCACATCAGGCTTTGTGCTGATGGCATGGAGCCTGCTTGGGATTCTGTCTTTCCTTCTCTCTTCCCCTCCCCTGCTTGTAATTTCTCTCCTCTCTCTCTCTCAAAACAAAATAATAATAATAATAAAATAAACCTAAAAAAATCAAATGTCATCTCTGCATCAAGGTATTTTTTGCCCATGATCTCTTTCTATCTCATAATTTACCTTTCTTCAGTGTAGCATGCAATATGGTGGGTTGGAAAATCAGAATTCCCAGGCTTGAATCTTAGCATCCCAGCTTCTTCTCTGACTTCGCAAGTTACGTGATTTTTTTTTTTTTTTTTGGACTTCAGTTTCCTCATCTTTAAAAATGTGTGAATAATAGTATCTGCCACTTAGATTTATTGTGAGGATCAAATGAGTTAATATATAAAAAGTATTTAGAAACAGCCTCACATATACAGGAGCTACACAAGTGTTAACTATTATTATCCAAAAGTATCTTATTTATAAATTTCTTTCCATATTTATTATCTCCTGTTCTCATACAGAATGGAAGCTCCAAGAGTGCAAGCACTTTGACTATTGCATTTGCTACAGTATCCTCAATGCCCAGAAAAGAAGCAGAGTACTCAACAAACATTTGTGGAATGAATGGGATGAATAGGTGAATCTTCTGTTAAGTCATATAACTCCCCCCCACCAGGGGCTCCTGGGTGGACCGGTTGGTTGAGCATCCAACTTCAACTCAGGTCATGATCTCATGGTTCATAAGTTCAAGCTCTGCATTGGGCTCTCTACTGTCAGCACAGAGCCTGCTTCAGATCCTCTATCTCCCTCTCTCTCTGCCCCTCCCCCACTCACGTTCTCTCTCACTCTCTGTCTCTCTCTCCAAAATAAATAAACATTAAAAAAAAAAAACCAAGTAGCCAAGACCCACATACACTGTAACTTAAAAACTATGCCTCCTAAGAAGATCTTTCTAGTAACTACTTGTTATGAAACCTCTTTTTTTTTAGAAAGCCTATAAACTGCAACAAGTGATCTCACCTCAGTTATACTTTTATTTATAACAACATTCAAATCTATGTCTCTGCATTTCATGATTTATAGTAAACATCTGGCAAAAATGAGAATCATAATAATTATTTATTGGCATTTGACAGTGTACTAACCACAGAGAAATAAGAGTTTCAATAGGAAGATGGCTGTCATCTCTTTATTAACTTATCAACAAAGCTTGGCTAGTAGACACTTTCCTCCCAGGTCATAGATGTGTTTGCTTAAGAAAACAACCATGAATTTTTCCTGTAATGCTGACAGGCAGTTTCGCACTCATAAGCTGTGAGAAGTCCCTTCAATTTCTGACTCATTTCCTCTGGGCTGGCTCACATTACAATCTGCTTTCCTGAGAGCCCCTAGGCTCAGATTGGTATCAGACCTATCTGGAGACCAAAACCTCTTTCCTTAAAATGGTTCACCTCACCATTGTATTATCCACAAAATATCTCTTTCTACACAATACTTCTTGGAAAATAAAATGATACTTTCGGCAGACTATGAAGGTTGTTGAGAAGGGGAAAAAAAGAAGTATCAATAGAAATCAAATACTCCACTAAAAACTGGCTACATGTCCTTCCCTTCCCTTCCCTTCCCTTCCCTTCCCTTCCCTTCCCTTCCCTTCCCTCCCCTTCCCTTCCCTTCCCTTCCCTTCCCTTCCCTTCCCTCCCCTCCCCTTCCCTTCTCTGGCCTTCCCATCCCTTCCTTTCCCTTCCCCTCCCCTCTCCTCCCTTCCCCCTCCCTCCCCTTCCTCCTTTCCTCTTCCCTCCCCTTCCCTTCTCTCGCTTTCCCATCCCTTCCCTTCTCTTGCCTTCCCATCCCTTCCTTTCCTTTTCCCTTTCCCTTCCCTTCCCCTCCTCTCTCCTCCCCTCTCCTCCCCTCTCTTCCCCTCTCCTCCGCTCTCCTCCCTTCTCCTCCCCTTCCCTCCCCTTCCCTCCCCTTCCCTCCCCTTCCCTCCCCCCAACCTTTTTTGTTTGTTTATTTCTTTGTTAGTGGGAAGGGGTGACCTCAGAGTGTTTTAGGAAATAAATGTGAAGATCTTAAAGCAAGCATTTTCCAGTTTGCCATAGTTGCTTCCAGATTTATGCCTTGGATGTTTACATATTAAGGTAGCTTCTCTGGCTCCCACCTTCTACCCGCATCAATTAAATATCATCAACATCACCATCACAAATATTCAACAGCATTTATATGCGAGGGACAATAAGTGTCCATTTCTTTGGGTGTCTATGTCACCTAGGAATGAAGCTAAAGCCTTTGGGTAATATTTATTTTTTAATCACTCATTCACCAGATTAGAAAAATAATTTGAAATGATTCAACATAACAGGAATACATACAAAGTCAGTATGGATACATAAATAAGTAATAATAACAAAGTAGAAAGAAGAAGCAAATTTAACAAACACCAAGGCTCATAGAGTTACTAAGATTAAATCTTAAATTTACTCTGAATTCACCTAGAATAAATACCTAAAGATAAGTACATGACATCACATAATTTTATTATCTGATAAATGATACAATGCTCTCAAAGAGTATGTTTTGTTTTGTTTTATGATGATAAATTCTTTAAAAAATAAAGTATATTGCCATGGATACTATGCAGGCAATTTTAATACATAAGAATATTTTTTAAGGGAATAGGGTACACAACTTGAAACAATTCTATATTTTAAACAAACTGATCTTTCTAGCATCATCCACATATGGAATCAAAGGTCTATACTGCTATATTATCTTAAGTATACATTTCTATACCCATCTGCCTACACATAGAAATGATCCTTTTATTTTATTTTTTTTTAAGTTTATTAATTTATTTTGAGAGAGAAAGAGTGCAAGTGGGAGAGAAGAGCACAGGGAGAAGGAGAGAATCCCAAGCAGGCTCCATGCTCAGTGCTGAGCTTGACAGAGGGGTCAATCTCACGATCATGAGATCATGACCTGAGTGGAAATCAAGAGTTGGACACTTAACCAACTGAGCCACCCAGGCACCGCAATGATCCTTTTATTTTCAAGCAAAGGTTTGACTATTAAAATTTTGAAAATATTATACCAAACATATGTGATTCATACACTGATCCACCATTTTTTATCCATCCTATTAAATAGCAAAGATATCAGTTGAGTGATTTTCAGGGGCAAGAATTATATTCCAGTGTCTTCTCCCAGTTTTCTGTGTGATTTATAAAACTCATTCAACCTCTCTGGGGTCAAACCTTACTGAGTGTCATAGTCTAAAGAAATTGCAAAGCTTGTTTTAATAATAAAGTGATACATAAGTGTCCAATAATACTGCTATCTTTTGTGCAGGAGGCAAAGCCCAGAATTTTGAAATAGTAAGTCCTAAGTATATGAGGGTCAAAAAGCATTCTATAGACTCAATGTCAAAAAGAAAGGCTCCTGGGAGGTTTTCTTTATGACCTTTTTTATAACAAGGAGAAATAGAAAGAAAAAACAAAACAAACCTATGTCCTTTGGAGAATTACACAAATATGAACAAATAAAACTGTGACTGTTGAACTAATTCCTCCAAAATCAAGAAGAATATTAGTATCCAAATTCTAAAGAATTTATTTTTTTGGTTTCTTAA
Organism: Panthera tigris; assembly: GCF_018350195.1. NCBI lineage: Eukaryota > Metazoa > Chordata > Mammalia > Carnivora > Felidae > Panthera > Panthera tigris. Next base: position 27,296,105 of record NC_056670.1, read on the forward strand.
ACCTTGGGCAACTCACTTAACATCTCTGAATTTCGTCTCATATATAAAAATAGTCTAATAATTCTCATGTTGCAAGACTGTTGCAAGACTTAAGTATAACGCTGGTAAAGTACCTGCCATATCACAGATGCATGAGAGACGGCCAGCTCTTCCTCAATGGACTTTGTTACCAAATGCACACATGTACCCTGCACAGAATGTGAGTTCATGTTCAGATGATCTGCATATGTGCAGAAGTAGATTCAGGACTTGAATGTAGCTTTCAAACAGCAGGGATTGAAAAAAATAAGTTATGTTTATTTGCGAGGTATTTAACTTACATTATCTTCCACTAGGAAAAGAGTAGACTTTTGTCGTGGCATTGGTACAATGATTTTATTTCCAAAAGAGTAGGCCAAAACAAAGATTAAATTTACTTTTAAAACTATACACTATGCACTGTAATATTGATATGTTGATACTTACTACAAACAAAACATTTTGACTCTCATAAATTCTCCAGCCTAGTTCATTCTATCTCATGGAGCAATGATCTTACAGCTTCTGGATCTCAACACAGTCCTGTTTCACTCCCCTGGATCTGGTTTCCTCTGCACACTGCCTTTTATATGGGCACATGTGATGATAATGGTACGTCTACTCAAATTCTTTCTAATTCTCCTCGTCCCATTCTCCCTATGTGACCCAAAAATGATACAGTATTTTACTTTGTTGAATACTGTCAGCAAAGGCAATTTTAGAACAGAAATTATAAAATTAAAACAAAATAATGATTGTTGGTCTCTCTATATTTGTTTACATTTATTCTTAAGTCTATTCCATTGCTCTTTTTTTTTATGTTTATTTATTTTGAGAGCTGTCAGCACAGAGCCTGATGTGGAGCTCAAACTCACGAACAGTGAGATCATGACCTGAGCCAAAGTCAGATGCTTAAATGACTGAGCTACCCATGTGCACTGCCCTCCCCCGACCATTGCTCTTTTAAAATTGACTCCCCAGTCATTGCCCTACCAAGCTTATATTCCAAGAGACTGGGAGTCAACTGCCAGTACCAAGCTTCTGGTTCAGTGTGGATCTGGAATTGGAACGATCTCCCTTTGAAAAGAATGCAGAAATTCCCCCTTTGAAACTAAATTGGAATATAAGAGTCAGTGGAAATGTCATTTACAACACATAAAATGAGAGCTCAGTGCTTTTAGTTACAGAACTCTGGTTGGAACCTTGATCATAGCACAAGAACAGGATAAATGATTGCTTATATTTGTATAACGTGCTTTGGTCAGTAAGGTTGTTATGACAGAGTACAAAACCTTTCAGGATATCTGGTTACAGGTATTTTTCATTTAATCCTCAAGGCAAAGTTCTTGAAAGAAACAGTCACAGATATTCTCCATTTGGTTAAATATCCTGGTACTGACAGATATTTCAATTTAGACTCACATTTAAAATGACATTTAAAAGTAATGTGACCAACCAAATATTTTTCAGCACTAATATTACTTTCTGAATTGCATAGTGATATCTAAAGTCCTAAATCTCTCTTTTTTTAAAATCCATGTGTTTAAGATTCATGTATGTGCTAATCATCTGCAAATTCAGGATAACCTATTTATTACTTATCAAAAAATCTGTGATAAGTTCTATTAATATTTAGCTTCATGAGCCTGACCTAACTGAAAAAAAAAAAAAAAAAAACAACATATGTTAGAGAACTCTGCTAAATTGCTTAAAAACTTACATAAAAGCATAGATTCTGGAGATGAAAAGCAATATTGAAAAATGACTGGTAGTAAAAAGTATGGTAAGATTCTGTGGTAAAAGTCTGTGAAGTGGGGGCCCCCCAGTGTCTTTCTTTTCTACAACTAAGTTTCTTTTCAACTCACAGTCTAGGCCCCACTCTCTCCTCCTTCGCCAGGATGCCACCAGAACCTCTTTTGTGAAGGTCACCACTGACTTCCTAACTTCTGACTCCACTTGACACTTGCCAGTTCTCATCCCCCTGGACCTCTCTGGAGCATGTGGCATTGCTGACCACCAGGCTGACAGGTTCCACTTGCTAGGCTTCCACCAACCCACACATTCCTGACTTTCTTCTTACTTTGATGATTGTTCTCTCTTAGGTTTCTCCTCTTCTCTCCTAGATGTATTTTCTTAAGGTTCTGCCTTTGACCCTTTAATTTTCTCTTGCCCTTTGGCAAACTTGTCCTACATGAAACAGTTCCAACCATCACCTCTATATGAATGGCCGCCATATCTCGCTATTATATCTCAAGTTTTGAACGTGTTTGCTATAATCTAAACTTTATGTTGAGAGTAACTCAAATATATTTAAAGCATTGCCTTAATATTTCAATAGTGCTTTAAATATATTAATTCTGTCCTCAGGTGACTCCTCTTTCATTGTATTTCCAGTTTCTTCTAATAGAACCACCATCTTTCCAGGTGCCAGACTAAACCTCCAAATTTGTCCTCTGTTGCCTCCATCATTACTGTAAGCTAATGTGTTTTCACTTTCTGGCCAATTTATTTAGTCTATTTACAATTTGTCCCATCTTATAAATTTTTATTCCTATGTCCCTTATTCAAGTTATGACTTTTGTATATAATATTTTATAATCTCTTAACTAGTCCTGCCTATCACAGTTTCCATTCAGTTGACACACACAGTCCAGGTTAGTTCCACGGAAGCAGGAATGTGATAATGTCATTCTTCTGCTCAAAACCTATCATGACTTGCCATCCTCTACCAAGTTCCAAATCTAAATTCTTTGGCTTGGCAGGAAGGGCCAAGTCCTGCCAGATGTGTATCCAGTCTCTTTCTTTTCCACAGCCATGGCCTCCCACTTGTTTGCAAATGGGGCAGGATCTCCTAGGAGGAATTTGGAAATGTGTGGAGGCATTTTTGGTTATCACAGAGACTGAGCTGGGAGGTGGTGGTTGTGTATTTAACGCCCTACATTCTGAATTTTGTGGCATGTAGATCCCCACCATTGTGTCTCACACAACAAAGAATTATTCCACCCCAAATGCCAGGAGCTTTCCTGCTAGGAGATGATGCAGCTTACACAGATTCAGTTACTCATTTTTAAATTTTCTTGCTTTTCCATCTCCTTTGTCCTTTTCATATTTTCCCCAATGTCCAAATCATATTTATCGTTTAAGGCTTATAGACTATGTCACTCTTCTGAGAGCCCTCCCTGAATCCCTTAACTGACATGAATCTCTAACTCCCATGGCATTTTAACCTATTCCTCTCTAACACTACTTCATTTTTACCTACATAGTACATTTTCCCTTCTCATTGGAAACAGTGTAGGCAAAGCTCCACCTTTGTTTGCCTCTATAAATAGAACAACGCCCAGGGTGGCACAGGGCATTTATGCTAATATGCTTACTATTACAGCACACACCATGAGTGTAAATAAGGGTTCCAGCATAGTCTCTGGATTAATTTGGAAATTCTTGCCTCTGCCTACATATTACATCATACTTAGTCCTGGCTACTTGCATTTAAGTCATTATCTAATTTGCAAACTCACCTCCCCACTTGAATTTAATGTTTCTGACTTCTTTCCCACAATTTCTGTCTCTTGTTCTAGGACATGATGCCTCAGATTTTCTTAGATAAAGCCCTTTCTTGATGAACCCAGACCTTATTCCTCAGAATTGCTCTAGTGAGTACTCCATAAATCCCCACTTCTTGCCCCTGGGTCACCCTAGCTTCATGGGTTCTCCAGGTAGATGATCAGCAAATATTTGTTGAGTTAAGAGATCCTTGGAGTGAGTGAAAGGGAGTAGCTGACTGCATAATTGGGACAGGATGCAGAACAATGATAGTACAATAACAGAGCTTAACTTCCAGCTTGGAAACAACTGTGTTCATAGCTGCACTCAATCACAATGTCCCCACATAAATATCATGGCACCACCAGGAAGAGACTGACCCTAGGCTTCCCGTCTGAAATCACCCGAGACAGTCTTGAGAATCAACCATTCAATCACAATCAGCTTCTAAAAAAAAAAAAAAAAAAAAAAAAAAAAAAAAAATCATTTCCTGTTAGCTTTTTTATGGTCTTAGATGACTCTTGGTTTCCAAAATCTTAGAGTATTTTTGCCATTCTCTTAAGAGAAAAATAAATTAGTAATAATTGTAAAAAGCCTGTCTGTCACAACACTGATAGTACACTCTGGGATTCTTAAAGAATATGATTATTTCAAATTGATATTTGAGTCTTCTATTGTTTAGTTGCAAACAAAACATCCATCATCATCATCTATAGAAAATGAAAGAAAACATATCTGCTTCCCCAGAGCATGATTCTGAGAAAATTAAGTGCTTTCAATTCATAGATATGACAGCTTCTTGATCACAAAAACAAACAAAACCCCCATACACATAAAGATATGTTTTTCCATTTGAAAGACATACCCCCAGGGCACCTGGGTAGCTCAGTCCATTAAGCATCTGACTCTTGATTTTGGCTCAGGTCATGATCTCACGATTGGGTTCGGATCTTGCCTGCACTGGGCTGCACGCTGACAGCACAGAGCCTGCTTGGGATTCTCTCTCTCACTCTCTCTCTCTGCCCCTCCCAATTACGTGCATTCAGGCATGCAAGCTCTCTCTCTCTTTGTCAAAGAAACATGAGGCTTCAGTTGACACACACAGTTTAAAAAAGAGAGAGAGAGAGAGAGAGAGAGAGAGAGAGTCCCATAGCCTTACTGGTGTATACAAAATATAGTAACACCATAATGTAATCAGAACAAGCTGCTGTTACAACAAAATAATCTTGTCCATGCAGAGGGAGATATTGTCAGTCACTTCACAAGATGTGTACTTCAAGGAGACAGTGTCATATGGGGACATTTTATCACTTTGGTTAGAAACTGGGACTTTTTATACCTCCCAGAGAACAAAAAGGATGAGGAATCATGCGGGCTTTTGGTATCTATTTCCCAATGTCTATAACACAAAATAAGTTTGTGCAGATGTAATCATTCACTTCACAAATACGTACCAAGCACCTACTACTTGTCAGGCATTATTTTTAGGATACCTCAGTGGACCTGAAATTCTTACCCTCTCATAGAGGTTATACTTTTCCATGTTTAAATATGAATGCAGGTGATATCCAGAGCACAGTCTCCCCCAGGTATTCTGTTTGTTTTATACTTCACAAGTTTCTATGTCTGGGGCAAACTTGACCTTAACATACTCAATATACAACCCTTTTAGAAAGTAATTATAGATTTATAATAAGTAACGTATGAAAATATATCCCCAAGTACATCACTGAAAATATACTTGATATCTTTGCAAGTTGTTTTAGCTCTGTCAGGTCATCATATAACATAGCATTTGATGAGAGGCATAAACAGAAGATATAACAAAGCTGTATTAGATATTGATTCATATATGACAGTGATTAGAAACTTAACTTGATTTTGTTAAATCTAAGCACTTGTGAGAGTCTGCCTACTTAAATATAAGTGTATTCACCACAGGGAAAATATCCTAGGTTTTTACCATATTTTTATTAATTAAAGATTCTTCTTTAGAAAAAGAACACTTAAAACAACGAGTACTTCTACCACCCCAATATGAAATTCTATTTCTAACATCTTTGACAAGGTGCAGCCTTTCTTGGCTTTTGACTAAATATGTCTGGTGATTAGGTAATAGTTCACTACACTTAAAACAACTCATTCCTCTTTTGCTTAGCCCCTAAATTGCAGGGCCTGAATCCAACATGGAATTTTAGATCTGGACAGCCCCAGGCCAGCTACTCTGGAAATTTCCCCTATTTCACAAGCTAAGTATCATAATCATTTTAAAGCTGTAAGATGGCCCCCATGCCATGCTACTGATATATAGTTGAGTCACCTAAATTAGTACTTTTAATTTTCTGGATTCTTCAGGCTACAAATGTTTTTGAAAGAAGTTAAGTAGTGGGGAAAGGAACGTAATCCACATGGGATTGGGAAAGTTTTATTTTTCCAAGTGAAGAATAACCATATAACAAGCTATTATCTACTTTCATTAGTAGTTCATAAATCAAATGCTTTTGATGAATATCAAACAAGTAGAAAGTACATCAATTTCTCATAAAAAGTTGAATGAATTTTACTTTATGAAAAAAGCTAACTATTACTGACCTAATTTCAGTATAGACCATGAAAACGCTTTTTTGGACCAGTGTTTAAACTCATTGAACTAGATACAAATGTCCCCCTCTCATTCCTGATGTGCCAGTGCTTTTGATATAAGTGATGTTTTTCCTATCCACCTTGTGCACATATTTAACCTAAGGTCCTGACTTTATATTTACCCTTATTAAATTTTAGTTTATGAGGTTTCAAACATTAGTCCAAATTACAAACATATTTTAGAACCTTGAATTCTGTCTTTCTCATTTCTTTGCCATATGCAAATACAAAATATTTACTTTTAAAATATCCCTCCAAGTCACTTGTTGAAATAGAGTAACTATTAAGCCATATGGACTAGCTTTACCCTTCCAACAGGTTGAGTTCAAACAGCTATACTATTTTAGAAATGCTATCATTCAGATCACGTTTCTCTGCTTTATATAAAAGATCCATTAGAAGATCTCAGGATTGGGAATTAAAAAACTTCTAGGTGAACTTCTTACCCAAGGCTTATATTCCCTTTATCACAGCTTAGTCAAATGGTCACTCTCCGTGTGTTTGAATGTCTGTGTCATTGAGAAACTCCAAATTCCTCCTTCTCAACAAAGTCCAATTCCTTTCAAGATAGCACTGTTAGAGAGCATCTCTCATTTTGTGATGAGGGGAATTTTTTATTCTTGTAGCTCCTACTCAATAAGCTGTAGTTCTGCCCCTGAGGAATCTTCAGAACAAGTCTTTCACATCATAGGCCTTTAGAGATCTGATGGCAGTGACCATGTTTTTTGAAGTCTTCTTACCTTTACCTTGGTATAATCCCTGTTGTTTTTATGAGTTTTTCATATGACATAGTTTCAAGTCATGTCACTATTCAGATCCTCTGCTAAATATGCAATGGGCAAAGCATTATCGCCGTAGCCCTTCAGGCACAGTGAGAGCCAGGATGAGCCAACTCACTGAAACCTGAATGAACTCAATCATTTTTAACAAACAGGAATTAATGTTACCCCATCAGCAGCTCCTGACCCTGTGTTTCTCAGCCTCGCTCCTGGATCAATCTAGCAACATTTTTAATTGGTTGGGTTTTATTTAGAAATTAAGAAAATACCTATTTCTGCTTAACTTAAGAGTTGTAAAAGAAATGAAATGGACTGTAAAACTGTCCTCTTTGTGCTTTGTCCCTGTCTCACTTCCTGGAAATAACTACTATTAAAATTCTTGTGAAACTTTTTTGAAAAATTTTCTATGACTACACAAACATATGGCTCAAACTATCTCCTTTTTTTTCCCCCCCACATAAATGGGATAATATACATACTCATTTAAAATTTGCCTTTTCCACTTATCTTGGGTATCTTCCATACCAAAACACACTTTGAGCCGACTTACTACTTTACACAGCTTTAACATTCTCTGCTAACAGACATTAGGATGGTTCCAGCTTTTGCCACTGTAAGTCAAGCTGCATAAAAACCTTACTCATAGACTTTTATGCATGTGCACATATACAGCTGTACCATAAATTGCTGGAAGTCGAATTAGTGGACCTAAATGTATGTGCATGTTTTATTTCAATAGATTTGCAAAAGTAGAACTTACACATATGGGTACTCACACACACACACACACACACACTCTCAATTGGGGTACACTCCAGAACTACTAATTCTAAATTTCAAGATGTACTGTATTAAAATACATACAGTTTAAAAAATAATTTTGAAGTACAGAGAAGGTTGAGAATATGTTTTAGAACTTTTTCTTTTTTAAATTTTTTTAACATGTATTTATTTTCCACAGAGAGAGAGCACACAAGCACGAGTCAGGGAGGTGCAGAGAGAGGGAGGTAAAGGATCTGAAGCAGGGTCTGCACTGTGAGCACAGAACTGGATGTGGGCTCAAACTCGCTAACTGTGAGATCATGGCCTGAGCCAAAATCAAGAGTTGGCTGCTTAACCGACTGAGCCACCCAGGCACCCTAGTTTTAGAACTTATTCTTTGATGAAAAGATGTTAAATCATAGTTGTTTTTTTTTTTTTTCTGACAGCTGTATCACACTGTTGATTCACATTAAGATTAATATCAACTAAAATCTCTAAGCCTTTTGGAGGGTACATTTCTGCTAAGCTATAACTCTTCCGTTCTCTATTTTATAATTTGTTTTATAGTGTTCCATATATATGGTTTAATATTTATATCTATTACATTTCATCTGGATACTGAAATTTAGTCCAATTCTGGAAATCCAAATTCTTTGTTACTAGATTCATGCAGCTAATATATGCCCTTTATTCTTATTTGTAACTGAAAATTTTAAGAATTTAAAATTTTAATAAATTTTAAGATATATATTAATTTATAGTCTTATCCAAATCATTAGGAAAGCACTGAAATGAAATAAATCAAGAGCAGATCACTGAAGCCCACCAGTACAGATCCCACTGTTGGTTAGCAACTATACATTAATCGCCCGTTTTAAGGATTATTTTTTTCGTAACTATAACTCTAGTTATACTGTAATTTTTTTTCATATTGCCAAAAGAAGACACATCTTGTTAGGAAAAGTATAAAAGGTGTTGCCAAAAGCCTTGCTGCCCTCTATAAATATAGAATAATTATTCTATATTTATATGCTGCATATATATGTTGCATTTCTGCCAAGTACAGGGAATATACATAGTGAATAAGGAAGACTAAATCATTGCCTTCATGAACTTTATGTTTGAGTGTCAAAAGTGTACAATAAAAGTAACAAAATAATATAAAATATAATCTCAGGTTGTGATAGAGACTAAAAGAAATAAATATGGTGATATAATGGGGTATAGCTGGAGAAGCCATTTAGGGAGATTGATCTCTGAGAAGATGGTATTTCAGTGAGTCCTTGCAAACTGAACATAACAGAAGCTGGCCTCAAGAGAAAAACTGCCCTGGGAAATTAACAAATGCAAACTCCCTCTGATGGGAAGGAACTTACTGTGTTCTAGAAACAGAAAGGCCAATATGCAGTGATCTAATGAGTGAAAAGGAAAACAGTACAGCATGGGGCTGCAAGTTAGGCAGTAGGAAGTTTATAAAAGTCTGAATAAGTCATAAAAAATGTTTGCATTTTACTGTAAAAGCTAAAGAAAGCAATTGCTATGATAAACATCTTTAAAATTTATTTTGGGGACGCCTGGGTGGCTCAGTCGGTTAAGCGTCCGACTTCGGCTCAGGTCACGATCTCGCGGTATGTGAGTTTGAGCCCCGCGTCGGGCTGTGTGCTGACTGCTCAGAGCCTGGAGCCTGTTTCAGATTCTGTGTCTCCCTCTCTCTCTGACCCTCCCCCGTTCATGCTCTGTCTCTCTGTCTCAAAAATAAATAAACGTTAAAAAAAAAATTTAAAAAAAAATAAAATTTATTTTGGTTTTTAGATAGAAACTAGGTTAAAGAGATATAAGTATGGAAACCATAGGAGATGGTATTTCTGTGGTCCAAGATAGACGTGATAGTGGGATAGGATGAGATGCTGACAGACAAGATGGAGAAAAGTATATAGATTCAAGATAAATATTTTTGGTGAAGTTGCTAGGACTAGTTAATGGATTCAATGGGAAAAACAGCCCTCAGATATCATTAAGATGTAAACTTCACAAAGACAAGGATTTTTATCTGTTTGTTTTCTTCATGATTTACCTTATAGGTACATAAAGAATACCTACTACGTAGTACATGTTCAATAAGTACTTATTGAATGAAGAAAAAGAAAAAAACTTCCAGATTTTTCCCCAGAACAACTAGGTGAATAACCATGCCATTAACTAAAATAAGGAAGATTTAAAAAGTAGCAGAATGAGATGGGAATGGAACAATCAGGAGATCCATTTGGGCTATTTTAAGTGTCTTCTAGATATCAGAGTGGAAATGTCAAGGCTATCCTAAATCTGAGTGTGGTCTTTAGGGGAGAGATCTGGCCCAGAGAGAAAAGTTTGGAAGCCATCAGCATGTAGCCATGGAATTTATTGTAATAAATGATAAAAAGCTTAAGAACCCTGAAGGACAATATAAAAAAAAGATTGATTATGGAGATACATAAAACATTTAAATAAGCATTTATCAATAAAACATTTATTAATGGAAAAATCCAATATCTCGAAAAGTCATTATTCCTAAAACAATCTAAAATTCAAGACATTTTAACAATTTCAATAAAAATTCTAACATACTTCCATGGAACTTGACAAGTTGATCCTGAAAGCTATATGAACAAGTAAAAAAGAAGAAGAGCAATAATTAAAAACAAAACAAAACACCACCAAATACAACAAGAAAAATGAGGTGAGCCAATCTGCCTAGAGATATCAGATTTAGTATAAAAACATAATTAAGACATTGCAATACTGTTGCAGAGATAAAGAAATAGACCAGTGGAAAATAATAGAGAGTCCAGAAGCTTGTATGCTCTGAAATGTATTTCAATTTACCTATCAATCTATATTTACATATGGAATAGTAGTAAGTAAATTGTACACATTTGATATATATTTATTACACCTGTATAATGCATCATATAAAACATGTGTATGTATGCACATATTATAAATATGTATAGTATATACGTATGTGTATACAAATATATATAAAACAATAGAAATGTTTTTAAAAGTGTGTGTGTGAGAGAGACAGAGAGAAAGAGACAAACAATGATAACATTTCACATTAATTGGGAAAGGGTCAACTATTCAATACATGATAATGGCCCAATGGTTAACACTGTAAAAAAAAAAAAAATCCCTACCTCAGATTAGATATGAAAATAAATTTTAGATGAAGTAAAGATGTAAATGTTAAATAATGATACTTCAACCTTTTTTAAAGAAAATGTGAACCAATGATACAAACCAATGAACCATGATACAGGGTAGGTGTTCAATATGTATCTATTGAAGGAATGAAAAGATGGATCACTAAAGTTCTTGAAATTTTCTATGATTAAAATATTACTTTAAAAGTTAAAGGAAAAGCTGTAGTCAACAGAGGATATTTTTAACAAACCTAAGCAATGCCACAAAAAAGAAAAAGACATCCCAACTAAAAATTAGCAAAAGATTTAGGCTATTCACAGAATTAGAAAGCCAAATGGTTAACAAACATGTGAAAAGATGTTTTATTTAGTAATCAGAAAATTATAAATTGAAACCAATGAGATATAGTTAATACTCTTCAGATTCAAAAGACATTTTAATTTTTTTAAGTTTATGCATTTTGAGAGAGAAAGAGAGAGAGAGTATGAACAGGGGAGGGGCAGTGAGAGAGGGAGACGGAAGATCTGAAGCGGGCTCTGCACTGTCAGCTCAGAGCCCAACGTGGGGTTCGAACTCACAAACTGTGAAATCATGACCTGGGCGCAAATCAAGAGTTGGACACTTGACTGACCGAGTCACCCAGGCGCCCCAAGACAATTTAAAAAGTGACGGCGTCAAGTATAATCCACAATGTGAACTCTCCTAGACTGCTAAGGGGGGTAGAAATGATTCAACCACTTTAGGGACCGCGCTACACTCCTCTGGTTCCTCGTGAGAGCTCACAGAAAACTGACATCAGTGGCGAGATCTCCGTTGCAAGTCCCCTGGACACCACTTCTCCAGACAGTTTTTATTTGTTACTCAACGTTAAACCTGAAGGAAGAGTCTCCCTTACTTTTGCTCAATATTCTTAGAGATGAAATTGTCAACAAGGCAAATCAAGAATTTAACACATACTCTACTTTTAGAAAAATGAGCATCTCATCAGATATCCAGTCTCTAATCATTGTTATAGTTCACATCCTTACAACATTTGTGATCTCTATTCGGAAGTAATTATCTGTATTATCTCTTGATTATTCTAAGACAGGGTGTTTAAGATTGCCTTTCAATGTATCCTGATTCATGGTTCAAAACACTAGCCCTAGAAATACTTCCATAATAATGCATTGCTTTGAAGGTAAACAAACAAACAAACAAAAACTTCTGAATTGCAGACACAAAAACATTTCTTGGCTTTTTTCAAACTCATGTCTTCTTTGGATGAAAGATAAAAAGAAGTTATTCCTTTCTTTTTAAAAAAAGTTAAACATTTTTCAACACTTATTTATTTTTGAGACAGAGACAGAGCATGAGTGGGGAGAGGCAGAAAGAGAAGGGACACAGAATTTGAAGCAGGCTCCAGGCTGTGAGAGCCTGATGCAGGGCTTGAACTCATGGACTGTGAGATCATCACATGAGCTGAAGTTGGATGCTCAACCCACTGAGCCACCCAGGAGTCCCAAAAGTTGTTCCTTTCATACTCTGAGATTTCAAAATAAATAATGACTAAAATAAAATTGTTGGACAAAGCTCTGCTTTGATTTCACACTATACTTTTCTCTCACAAGATTCTGATATGGTCCCTGAGACAATGTTACAAGAACTAGGTTCTAAGTAAAGAATAAACCATGACCTTAGGACAAATCATCTTCTGCGTTTAAAATAAATATTTTAATATATTTCCATATATATATATATATATATATATGGTCAAAAGCATTATATATAATTTTTATAGTTAGTGTAATGAAAGAGACAGCAATTTAGTCATCATACCTGTGGACACAAGGTTTCCAGGTGATTGGCCGCAACTTTAACAATTTTAATCCCATCTTCATTTGTTGACATGGAACAAGCAAGATTTGCCACCTTAAATACAATCCAAAATAATGGAAATTAGTTCACATTATTAAAGAAATGTAGAAACATTTGTTATCCTAAATAAGTTAGGGCATGTACATACCCACTGAAAAGTCTCAGTGATAACCAGTAGCATCCTCATAAATGTCACTGCTATCTGTTTTATGGAAGTATCTAGAGACTCTATTAAAACAGTTAACAACAAAGGGCTTGAGAAAATTGTTTAAAACAAAAAGGAAGACTGGTGAGTGAATCATTCAACTCTATCCGGTCTCTTGGTATCGACATCTAACCCATAATAAGATGTTAACTATTATGGTTTCCTATAGGACTGGAAAAAAAAAAAAAAGTTTATTTATGGATTGAATGCTAATAGGTTCTTGGAATCTCACATGATTATGGTTTATTTTAAGTTTGTAATTGTTTTATTATTTTTTTATCCCCCTGCGGTCTATTATGCATACTTAAGTTGCATTAAGCATGACTATATCTTTACTCATGTTTTATTCAGCATCAGATATATTACAAAACTGGACAAATACAAGATAATTAAATTCTTCTTCCTGTTCTTGATTTTCCACTACAACTTCATGCTCATTGTTTGACATTCCAGCAATCAATTCAATTCAAGCATTAGTAACACCTAAATTCCTTTATACATTATTGCTTTTGAAACCTGCACTCTTTTCCAGTGAAATAATCACCTTTACGTCCTTTACCTAAGTCCAATATTTACTTTCTTTATACCATGAAAGAGCCACTGGAAAGAGCATGGGATTCCTTTCCCTTTCTCTGACCCTTACTTTTATTCACTCTTCTTGCTAGTAGGTAAATGAGTATGTACAGTGTTCTCTCTGATCTACAAGATACGTCACTGTCTTCATCATTGCAAGGAAACAGCTTTTTTTTTTTTAATCATTTTGCTAACTTTCCTAATGTCTCTGTTGGTTACTATATACTTCAAAACATTACAGGATTTATTCCTCCAATCCAAAATGAATTCAGTTTCAGAGAAACCACATGTTAGCTGCAAGCAATGGAAGGAGACAAGAAACACACCCTTGGATCACAATTATAGGGCACCACAAAATGTGACTTAAGTGGATTTCCAGTCTCCTTTTTTATAGCATTACTTTTACTATATGAATAGTGAAACAATTCCTTGATTTGCATTTACATATAATGAAATAACAGCCATACATTATTTAACTGGGGAAAGGCATTGTTCACTTTATTAATGTACATGAAAGTGGCTTATTTGAAAAGGGCTTTTGTTGGCTTGAAGGTCACAGTGCTTCAACTTTCAAATCTGACACACAATTAGCACATTTGTGAATTATTTGAAAAGGGCAGTAGTTTCGGTGCCCCTCTCCCCCAACCCCCAAGCCCCACTCACAGAGAATGCGATTCAGCAATCTAATCACGTTGCCATGTCTTATAATAATTTGCACTGCACTGAAGAAAATCTCTATCTGTAAGTTTGACCACTGTTTGTATTAAGTAAATTTTCTTTAAATATATAAATTATTGGCTCAATCTTTCAGTCAAATCAGATACATGCTCGTTAATCCAAAGTTTAAAAATCATAAAAACATGCCCCATATACTCTTCTCCTTTATTTTTTAATGTATCGTCTTTCCCTTTTTTTCATTTTTTTAAGTTTATTTATTTATTTTTGAGAGAGAAAGACAGAGCAGTGGAGGGGCAAAGAGAGAGAGTGAGAGAGAGAATCCCAAGCAAGCTACATGCTCAGTGTGAGGCTGACTCAGGGCTTGATCCCTCAACCGCGAAATCATGACCTGAGCGCAATCCAAGAGTCGGATGCTTAACCGACTGAGCCACCCAGGCGCCTCTCTTTTTCTCTCTTTTAAAATCAGACATTCTTGTGCTAGAAATTTGCTAGTCATGTTTATTGTAATCCAGTTCAGTGACTAACACAATATGGAAATGATGCTAAACACAAAATTTCTGTTTATATTAGTGGACTTAAGTTTCACAAACTCTCAACTGAAAATACAGTATGACTGTTTCCTACTCAATTAATGATCATCCTAACACTCTGTTTTCCTTTATGCAGACATACCTGAAATTCTCCTTATAAGAACTGTTTTATGTCAGATAAATTTTCTAAATAATCAAGTACTATTTCCAGAATAAGGCAAATGGAATTTTAGTGACATTTTATACAAATTTGAATTTATGAGATAGCTAGTCTTCAGTAACAAAACAAAACAAAATAAAAAGTTAACTGATAGAAATAAAATCTCTTTATGTTTTTAATCTAAGTGACTTGTGACATATTTTCCAAAGCCACATCAATGTGTAAATGAAAGCCAAATTTCTTCTAAGAATATTCCTAAATTCCGTGTGGCTTTTTAGAAAGCTAGTTATGTTTCTAAGCACAGCATGAAGGCAAATTCCCACTAATCAAAGAAAACAGCATGCATATAAAATATTTTGTATAATAGCTTGAGATATTTGGACATCTGACATCTTTTGTATATCTAATTTTGACAATGTTTCAAAGTCTGTGTAAAGCTTCATTATTCAAGAGATCCTTGCAGAAAGTTTCTGCCCACTAAGGGAAATTAGGACATAAGGAGGTTTTAGAGACAAACAGATCTGGGTTTGAACTTGATTTCCACAACTGATAAGCATTTGACCATGGGCAAAATGTTAATTTCTCTAAAGCTAGTTCTGTAACCTGAAAAATGGGTATGATAATACCTATAGCAGGGAGTGTTTTGAGGATTAAATGAGAGAGTGTGAGGAGATGGCCTGATAGCACTAGGTAGGCGCCTGACCTTGTATGAATTTCCTTCCATTTCACCTATCTCTCTACCAGTGGAGGGTGGGAAAGAACAGTCACTCCCTTAAGAGGTTTTATAGAATAAAAACCTTAAGAGCCTAAACAAATTTGACAAAATTTCTAATCTGAGAGCCACAAACTGAAACGTTTTCATGATTCATGCAGGAAATATGAGTATAAAATCTTGATGTAACTCAGTGGTTGGTGGGTTTGTAGGTCCCCAGGAATAGGTGAGTGTGTATGCCCTCCCTAAAGGCATAATCCCTAAAGGCATTAGATCTCATGAAAACAAGATGGAATTAAACAAAAAACAAAAACAAACAAAAACCCCAATACCAACAATAACAACACTGCCTTCACCAAACTGTCTGTTGGCTTAAGTTCATAGGTCAACAGCTTGTGATTTCTGATCCCATTCTCTAATCCTCTACTGTATAGATAAGGAAAACAAAATCAAACTGGGAGAAGAAACATAAACCATCCAATGACAAGACTATTAACTAAATATGTGTGTGCTCTTTTGTGCCACCCTGAATTAAAAGTATTGACAAAGGTTCCTGCATTGAAATGATTGACCAGACTTTTTACTGATATTGTACTACATTTTTAGCCAGGCGCATGAAAATCAGAGTCTATCTAGTCTAGTTTTATCCTAAAACATGGGACCAAAGGCACTCAGGTAAATTCACATTTCTTAAAAAAAAAAAAAAAAAAAAAAAAGGCCAGGACACAATATTCTTTCATTTTTATAAAAAATTTAACTGTATCATTAAAATCATTACTGGCACTGTATTTAATAACTGTAAAAATAAATTTGAAAACCTTTCAACAGCGACATGTCATGTTACTGAGAGGGGAGTGAGGGAGTGATTTTTTTAATTTTTTTTTTTAAATCAGCAACTTTCATGTGACCATTTCTCCTGCTCACAAGTCCTTCTGCCCTCTATGATGCTATGATTCATGTCCATTCTAGACCCTTTAAACTTGACTAAATGTACTGCCTGTCAGGTTTGTTTAAAAAAAAAAAAAAAAAAAAAAAAAAAAAAAAAAAAAAAAAAAAAAGTTGAGTTGTAGAAAACAAAGCCTGATCAGATGATTCTTCAACTAATTAATATTTGTTCTCATCCTGCTGACATTTGTTCTCCTCTTCCTGTTCCTAATTCAAGTTTTGTATACCAATTTCCTTTTAATTTTTTTTTTAATGTTTGTTTATTTTGAGAGAGAGACAGAGACAGAGACAGAGAGAGAGTATGCAGGGGAGGGGCACAGAGAAAGGGAGACAGAGGATCCAAAGCAGGCTCTCTGCTATCAGCACAGACCCCGACGTGGGGCTCAAACGCACGGACTGTGAGATTCATGACCTGAGCTGAAATCAGACACTTAACTGACTGAGCCACCCAAGTACTCCTTGTGTACCATTTTATATGTTCCTGTCATCTTTTGGTTCTACCCTTTCACGTGGCATAGAACAGGGTACCCTTCACTTTCTAACCTATGGTCTTATGTCAGAAATTCTCTACTCTGGAATCTGTAGAACCCTGCCAGTCAGGCTCGTTCTATCCCTTGCTTTCCCATCAAGGTCAGGGAGATGGCCATGCTTGACCCAAAAGAATGACTCATTGATGGTAAAGCTGAGGACAGCTATAAAGAAGATATCTGGGGATTTGAAGTATTCTCAGGGACTTTTCAAATCAGTCTACCATCTGTAGGCTCACCTCTACTTTTCATCATTACTTTGTTCTGATCTGGTAAAGGACTATATTTTAAAAGTACTATATAACAGAGCGTGCTATATTTGAACATTCTAATCAAGTTTTATTTGAAGTCTAGCAGTACTAGTTGTTCTCGAAGTCAGCTTAGACAACTGAAATGCTATTGTTGCTATGAACAAGCTCGCTGTTTGGACAGCTGTTCATCACACAACATTCAGTCTGTCACTATGGAGTCCTCACACAGGTATTTATCTGTGATATGATTTCCCAAGAACATGAAGCAAACTTTGATGTTTGATGAGATTTCCATTGCCACATGTGCACTGTTTGTATGTAGTTCACATAGCTAATTGTAATATCATGTCACTGTGTATTCTAGCAATCTGTGGGCAATAAAGGTCACTGTCTCATTTTCCTTCAGTTTCCTCTCTGTCAGATGGTCATGCAACTCCTGTGTAAACACTTTCAAGACAGAGAATTTCAGAGACAAAATTTTAGAGTCACTAGCATATCAATGGTAATAGGATGTGATTGTGCAGGGAGTAAATATTCTTAGAAAAGTATCTGAGACATCAATATTTATTAGGCTAATAGAAGAAGATAACCCTACCATAAGTCTTAGAAAAAGTGGTCAGGGATAGAGAAGCTTACCTACAGTACTCTGAGGTCATAGAGGCTGGGAGAAGAGAAAGTTTCAAGGAGGTGATCTCAAATATTAAATACTGACAGGTCAAGTAAGTTACCCCTGAAATTGTCCTTGATTCAGCCACATGGAGGACCATTCTTAGAGTGTTGGAGTGGAATGTTGATGGTCAAACTAGCCTAGTGTGGTCAGAGAACTGTGTAGGCGGTGAGGTGGTCTTGTGTGTTTTACGACTCAAAGCAGAGAACTAGAGACTACCTGAACAATACTCACCCTCTCATTCCCATATCTATCCATTTATTTTTTATTTTTTTTATTTTTTTTTTAACGTTTATTTATTTTTGAGACAGAGAGAGACAGAGCATGAACGGGGGAGGGTCAGAGAGAGGGAGACACAGAATCTGAAACAGGCTCCAGGCTCTGAGCTGTCAGCACAGAGCCCGACACGGGGCTCGAACTAACGGACCGTGAGATCACGACCTGAGCCGAAGTCGGCCGCTTAACCGACTGAGCCACCCAGGCACCCCTCCATTTCTTTTTATTTCACCTCTCAAACACCTCCTGAATCATCTTTTCTTGCTCCCCACCCTCACCATGCTTAAGAGTTCTTTTTCTATCTTTGTTTCAGATATTAAACTTACTTTCAGATATCCATACTTCCTCTGCCACAGGACACTTGCACATGCCATTTTCTTTAGCCTGAAATACACTCCCCTTCTTTTTCACCGTCACCCTTATACCCCTTATACCTGCTTAACTGCTGTCTATCAGATCTCTGCTCAGAAGTAAGCCATTAAACCAACAGATTACCAAAGTAATCAGTTTTCACCGATACCACATCTCCCACCCACCCTGGAGACTTTCCTCTGCCCAAGTCAGGTTTTTTTTTTCCTTTCACAGCATGAGTCTCAGTTTGTGATTACACATTCACTGAAGAGATTATTTCATTTGTGATCATTTCCTCTGCTGTGTAAGTACAGAGTCCTTACCTGTGTTTGCTCATCATTGGGCCCTCAGTTCCTAGTGCCTGATACATGATAGCCAAACAATAATAGTTCTTTGGCGAATGAATACATGCATGAATGCACAAATTAATATGCTTAAGTACATGTCATTCCCAAAGTGAGAATGCAAAATGGAGCTTAGTAGAAGGAAACGGTAGCAAAAATTCAGGACAAGCAAGAAAGGGGAATGAAATCTCTCTTTGAAATTCATTTTCAATATTCCGTAAAGGCTTAGACAATTGGACTTCAAAGAAAAGTAACACACTTTTCTTGTAGTCTGGTCATCATACTTAACAAAGCTCGGGGGGCAGTTTCTTTCAAGTTTTACTTTCACTTAAGATATCGAACTGGAAACACCTGAATAGCTCCCAACTTTGCTTTTAATTTATTTATTTCTAATCAAGTAAACTAATTGTTCAAAGGGCCCAAGCCGGCTGCCAAATGCTGGAGTGTATGGCAGATGGGAAGAGGCACAAAAACTGCCATCAACAAACCCAGGAGCTTCGGGTCTCCTGCAGAACATAATGTAATGAATGCTTTGTTTCCAGAAGAGCCTGGCTCAGAGGCCGGACTGAGCCTGAGCCGTGCAGGAGGGAGTCTGTGATGTCCCAGTGTTGGCTTGGATAGTGACTTCTGGCTCGACAAGCCAGCTTTTCTATTTCTCCTGGTGAAACACTGCTGCCCTGATGCTCTTTGTGGTAACAAGAACTGAGCATGAATTACAAGTTTTTAGAGTGTTCCAGGAATAGAATTGTGCTAGAGAAGCGCATGGCAAGATGCAGGGGACAGTTGTAATCAAGTAACAAATGTTGAGTATGCACCTTTTATGTGGGCCAGGAACTGCCAGGGAAATCAAAGACAGTGAAAGCCAATCTCAGGAAATATAATCGATTTAAGGGACACATGAAAGAGAAAATAAACCTCTAGTTTCTAAGTACAATAGGAAGCTAGAAGTAGTGGAGCTCAGAGAAGCAAGTACATTCAGGGCGTTTCAAGAAAGCAAATTATTATCAAGGAACTTCCTATTCCCTCAGACTTTGCATCTCAAGCCACCTCCCAAACTCTGAATCTTTACTTACACAATCCTGTCTCTGAATTACTGTACTTAGTGTGACAATTTACTTGCCTTTGGTTTCCATCTGAGAGATGAGGGACAGATTAGTTATTTGTTTTGTAAGCCCCCTCCCATTTCAACAATTGTCTTTTAGTGATTATGTAACATGATAACAAAATTAGATAGGGATTAGACAGGGGACAGAGCTATCAGGCAATCTCTAAATAAAATATTAGCAACTTAAATCTAGCTGTGTACAAAAACAATAATTATACAACAAGGCAATGTTCTTACCCTAGGAATAAAACAGTAGCTCATAATTGGGAAATCTAACTATAAAATCCCTTGTTTAACTATATTTCAACAAATTTTGGAAAAGCATTTGATGATAGTTTTATGCCTATTCTTATTAATGCAAAATAAATCTAAAGAAACAAAAAATCTTTAGTGAGCTATGACTAGAAAGAATCATTCTTTTTTTTTTAAATTTTTTTTACCGTTTATTTATTTTTGAGACAGAGAGAGACAGAGCATGAATGGGGGAGGGTCAGAGAGAGAGGGAGACACAGAATCTGAAACAGGCTCCAGGCTCTGAGCTGTCAGCACAGAGCCCGACACGGGGCTCGAACTCACGGACCACGAGATCATGACCTGAGCCAAAGTCGGATGCTCAACCGACTGAGCCACCCAGGTGCTCCTAGAAAGAATCATTCTTAACATAAAACAAATTCCAGAAATTTACAGCAAATACCGTGCTCAAAAGTCAAAATTAAGGTAAGTATTTCCACTGCTACGGAGGTTAATCAATATTTTACTGATGGTTCTAGTCAATGTAAATGAACATAAAAAATAACTGATAGCTAAAATATTGTACAGAGGGTGACAAAATTGCCTACCTAAAGAATGCAAGATAACTGAAAAGCTGTTATCACTACTGAGTATTCAGTATTCATGTCTTAACGCAGGATGAATAATAACATGTATTACTTTTCTATACATCAGCTAGCATCAAAATAAAAGTCTTAGTAACCCAATGGCTGTCATAGTAGCAAGTAAAGTTATACATTTCATGGTGTATATACCTATCAAGAAATAGTACAACCATATCATATACATGCATATGTGCATACTGTGGTATGCATATGTGTACACGTATTAAATCTTACTTAATGACATAAAAGAACAACTGGATAAATGGGAAGAAATTACATATTCCTGAATGAGAATGCTCAACATTGTAAAATGAAATGTCAACTCTCCCTAAATTTGTGTACTAATTTAATAGATCTAAATGGAGCTTAGTTTAATTTTAATGTACATCTGGAAGAATATGTGAAAGAGTAGCAAAGATGATTTATAAAAACAAAAAAGAATAAAGGAAAGTATAGTGACTAATTAAAACACACAGAAATTTAGTGTTTTTCAGAGCAATGGGAAAAAATAATGGTAATGACCCAATTGACTACTACTTGGTGGGAGGTTGGGGGGGAGTTCAATGTATGCAAAATGATTGGCATATATGACTGCATATTTTTTTTTAATTTGAAAATAATGAAAACCTATAAAATCAAAATGCAAAAGATAAACAAAAGTATTTGGTATAGGATTTTATAACCCAAACAAGATTGGTACCCCTAAGGCATAAATAATTCCCAAACATCAATGAGGAAAGGGGGCATTAAAAAAATGGACAAAATATTTAACCAGACATTTCACATATGAAATATAATTACTAATAAATACATTAAAAGATTCCCAATATACTTTTTGATCTATAATCAGGGAATACAACTAAAACAAGAAAATGACATTCTTCCTTGTCATATTACCAATAATTATAAAGCTTGATATTTTCCAGTATTGCTGAAGGTATAGAGAAGTAATCAAAGGGTAGATGGCCAACTTTTTAGAAGGCAGCATCACCTCATCTATGAAAATTTAAAATTTGCAAAACTACAGTAATTCAATTTAATGGAAGCCATCCTTCAGAAATACTTGCGTATATAAGCAAACATACAGCAAACATACAACTTCTTGTAAAAGTGGAAAAGGAATCTAAATATTCATCAATGAAGAATAAATTAAATTATGTAATACAATGATTCTGTAAAAAAAGTAAAAAAAGAACTTTCTGCTAACATAAAATATCTCAAATATATAATTTAAGTAAAAAAAATTGTAGAAGATATGTTCCTATTTACATAAAATTTTCTATTCCAATTATTTATAAATGCAGAATATAAAGTATACAGTGATGAACCCCAACTATTAACATGAATCGTATATGGGAAAAGAAGTGATCTTACTATTGCAATGAAGAGAGCACTCCATTTTAACTCTATGTTTCTATAGTGACTGAAATTTTTCCAAGTATCTTTTTTTCACTATATAGTTATCTAATTAAGAACAATAAAAGATTACTGATGAAATAGTTCTATATGTGTGGACTTGGAAACATGCCAACGACAAGGAAAACAGAATATATAACATAATCTCATTTATTAAAGATGATGAGTGTGTGTGTGTGTGTGTGGGGGGGGGGGTGTGTATGAGAAAGTGTGATATCTAAAATGTCATTCACCAAAATGGAAAATTATGGTTAACTCTGAAAAGTAAGACTCAAGATAACTTCAACTTTCCTTCTTCACACTCGTAAAAATTTATAGTTTGAGTTTTTATAATGAGAATGAATCATTTTTACAAGCAAAAAAACCAAATAATTTAATTTTGAAGAGAATATAAAATTTCTATACCTATATTTGAACTTTTAATATCAATCAGGAGATCATATTAATCATGACACTTAATGCAAAACCTGAGGATCCAAAGCTATTTAAAAGTAGGTTTTCCATAAAATACGGATATAATGACTCAGTGCTACTAGATAAAAAATAGTGTTTATGACTTCACATGCTGCTATATTTAAAATGATGTTTCACAAATATGGTTGATAATTCAAATAGAAAAACCAGGCATTGTATTTATCTCATGTTTATTTAATATAATGGCAAATATTAAATGAATCAAAGCCCATTGCCAATGACAAATTCAGACCACCTAAAAGAGACCTTAATAATGAATAAAAATTCTCTTGGCTTAGAATGCTAAAGGTATCCTATGGATGGTGTGTGTGTGTGGGGGGGGGGGGGGTGTGTGTCTGTGTGTTTGTTAGTCTGTCAGCAGCAGATTCAAGGTGATGCTTCTAGTGATAAGGGATTATAATATATTTTTTTATTTTACCTACATTCTCCAACTCTATGCAAATTTGCATCCAAACTTCTTATTCTTCTCCAATGAGTCATTAAAGATGAATATCTTTATTTGTCTAAGTGGACATATGTCAATGTTGTTTAAAAAACAAGCATTAATACATTGTGTCAGTATGTGCCATCACAAAAGAAATGAATGAGATGAAAACACTCACACACACACACACAAATACATGCACACACACACAACTTAAACAGTTTTGGCTGTTAAAGTGCTACTTCTAACAAATCATTTGAAGTATATGTTCCAGAGCCCAAATTGAGGTCTGCAATGTATACTGCTCTAAGGGTCCCATTTTACCAAACACATTTCTCATCTTTTATTTTGGAACAATATATAACTGTATACGAATACACATACACTATATTGATATACAATGTAAATTATGATGGTTAAACCAGCTAGACGTTTCCTCAAGGTCCCTCTCTGAATTAAGCTATTATTCACCTCAGAATCGTCACCCAAGGGATAAAAGTATGTGCCACCTGTCAAGTGAATATGATATAATATACCGCATCAAATAAAATCTATTTAACTACCATAGACACAATGCAAATCTAAACTATAAATTAAAGACAAGATCAAGTGTTGTTTCCTAAACTGGTGATATACTTTGTTGTGTGCTGAGGGTCAAGCATAAATACGAAGCATGCAGGCACAGTAAGTCCTTATTAATAGGGTCAGTGTGTAAAGGGCAGATGTTGAAAAGTACTATCATGGCCTTCACTATCATTGAAATCAACATCAAATTTCAAAGTAATTTTATGACCAGTGACCTGACATCTCAAGTGGCAGAATGAGAACTGATTTTCTTAAAGACAGATAAAATGTGCTAAAGCCAATATAAAGTTTTCAGTTAGTTTAATTCTGAACCAATACTTTTTTTGTGCATATTACTCAATTCAAATGCTATCATGGAAACAGAAGTTGTTATACACTGCAAATTTAATTGAATCATATTGTATAAACTTTGTGGATATGGATGAGACAGCAAAGACCACCTGATTCCCTAACTAATCAAGACAGCGACACCTAGATACACTCCTTACTTTCATGAAAGAAGGAATATCTTACTAGAGTGACAGTCGGCAATCAATCCTCTGACAGCTTTCATTCTCGAAGATATCAGAACAACAACTTATGCAACTATTTTTTTTTCCTTGTAGGTATCTGCTTGTGATAACATTTTAACTTTGAAGGAAATAGGCAAACAATCTTTAAATTACTAGAATTGTAATCCTGGAGAAAGACTCTTATCTCTCAACGTAAATGACCCATAGTGGGTAAGACAAATTAAAAGAATACAGTATGTGCAAGGGAATGTGTGTGTGTACATATGTATGGAGGAAAGGGAGTAGAGTAAGCATGACTGTGTATGTGTCTATGAAGGACCCAACAAAATATGCAAATCAGTATACTACTATTAAACACTATGATTTCCATATTCCCTCATCCTTGGTTTCCCCAAATCCTGTGAGGGCTCCTTAGGTTCTGGATTTAAATTACATAGGGGTACAGTGGTGTCCGGGTGGCTTAGTCAGTTGAGCATCCAACTTTGGCTCAGATCATGATCTCACAGCTCGTGGGTTTGAGCCCTATGTGGGGCTCTTTGCTCAGAGCCTGGAGCCTGCTTTGGATCTGTGTCTCCCTCTATCTCTGCCCTTCCCCACCTCAAAAAATTAATTAAAAAACATTAAAAAAATAAATTACATAGGGGTGTCTGGGTGGCTCAATCAGTTGAGCCTTCAACTCGGTTTCATCTCAAGTCATGATCTCACAGTTTGTGGGATTGAGCCCTGCAACAGGCTCTCCGCTGACAGTGTGGAGTCTGCTTAGGATTCTCTCTCCCTCTCTCTCTGCCCCTCCCCTGCTCACACGTGCTCTCTCTCTCTCTCTCTCTCAATAAACTTTAAAAAATTACATAATAAAAAGTAGTGAAGTGTAGCTAAACAACGTGATATAGGAGGAAATAAAATCAAAGATTTGGGTCCCAGTAAATTTGGCAAGCATATGAGCTATATGAACAGAGCATATGTTCTATAAGAACAGAAGTTGAGCCAACAATAGTTATAAAGCTTCAAGAAATCAAAGATTTAGATGTAAAAACACAAAACACGATATTAAATAAGTAAAACACTAATTTCTGACAGGCATCAGAGTAAGGAAATAATGCAATGAAGCTTTAAAAAAATCTAGCTGGATTATTTTAAATAATCTTTTTTTTTTTTTTAAATTTTTTTTTTTCAACGTTTTTTATTTTTTTATTTTTGGGACAGAGAGAGACAGAGCATGAACTGGGAAGGGGCAGAGAGAGAGGGAGACACAGAATCGGAAACAGGCTCCAGGCTCCGAGCCATCAGCCCAGAGCCTGATGCGGGGCTCGAACTCACGGACCGCGAGATCGTGACCTGGCTGAAGTCGGACGCTTAACCGACTGCGCCACCCAGGCGCCCCTATTTTAAATAATCTTAAAGATTGTTTCTATATTTCAAATGAGTTGTTTTTTACTTTATTTTTTTATTTTTTTTTACATTTTTATTTTATTTTTGATAGAGACAGAGCACAAGTGGGGGAGGGGCAGAGAGAGAGGGAGACACAGAATCCAAAACAGGCTCCAGGCTATGAGCTGTCAGCACAGAGCCCAACGCGGGGCTCAAACTGAGGAACCGTGAGATCATGAGTCGAAGTAGGACGCCCAACCGACAGAGCCACCCAGGCGCCCCTTCAAATGAATTGTTTTTTAAACTATGAATGTAATTATCTTATTAAGAGATACATGTTAATGGGAAACATAAAAGTTTTAATAAATCCCAGGATCAGATTTCTGGATAACAAAAATCAGAAGTTTCTGAATAGGCTAAAATGATATTAATGAATAGTGAAAGTTCAAATGAAAACATATGTTACTCCCAAAATCGTTAAGTTAAACGTTATGTTATTGCATTTCTCTCTTCACAACATTTCCTACGTGTTTAGTTTTTTTTTGTTGTTGTTTTTTTGTTTTTTGTTTTTTTTTTTTTTTCAATTCTCATCTCAAGCGATGCAGATCTGGAATCAAATTCAAGAAAACTGTGCTGCACGGAAAGTCCATCCATGCACGTCTGTTACACGGCTCCACACGGCTGCACAAGTCCGCGCTGGATCCTCACCGGCACTGCTTCAGGGTCCTGAATGCTAGCTGCAGGAGCGGGAGGGCATTTTGCTTCGTCTAGCCCAGTTCTTGACCCTGCTTCACGAAGCTGGCTTGCTTGCATTGCACCTGGAGGCTTTCAAAATGTTGTCAGGCTCAGCCTCTGCAGAGAGAAATCTCATGGTGTTCTGGCCTTGCTCCCTGTGTGTTTTGTTCCAGAAGTCAGGAGACAGGTTGCTTTCTTTCCTGGCTCCTGGGGACAGAGGGTGGGCTTTCTCACCCATGACATGGCGACTTTTATGAGTGCCTCCCTCTTGAGACTAACAGCAGGGTACAAGGTGCCCTGAATGCTCAGTAACAAGAAACAGGGGATGCCAAATAAAAGTCCAGTCCATTTCTCACTGCTGCCGTTAGAGTCCTATTTCACCTTCAGCCTCTTCACACTGTGGATTCCTCCTGCCTCCGGCTGCCAGGCTTTGGAAAACACACCCACACCTTGTATCTCTCTCTCTCTCTCTCTCCTGTTGATTAATTAACACTAATGGGCAGCTGTCATCCCTGCATAAAGTCACAGCCATTGCTGGATTACTCGAGGGCTAATTACGCTGTTTGTCCAGACACAGCGTCCCTCTTCCTTCCAGCAGCCTACCCTTTGGACCCTTATTGCTCATTATCACCTCCACCGGGGGGGGGGGGGGGGGGGGGGGGACAGGACAAGACTGTCACCGTGCTACTTCTTACATTTCCAAGAAAAAGCTTCAGTCTAAGTTGTGCCATTGTAGGCTTCCTCTGCAGAGGGTTTTAGCTCAGCAAAATCCCTCTTGTGACCTTTGTTCATAATTTCTCCCTAAATGCTGAATTATATTAAGAACTAGAAATCTTTTCTGCAAATGACTTACTTTTCAATTTCCTTTACAGACATCTTTAAGGGTCACTATCAACTCAAATGCAATTCTTTATCTCCTCTCTCCCAGCATAGTCTATTCAACCTATTTATTTCAATTGGGTACATTTTCCCCTTCTTCCTCCAGCAATGGACTTGGAAATCTATTGTCCTTTCTTTTCCCATAAGTAGACTAATGCCAGTCCTACTATATTCCTCCATTCATCTTCCACACCTGGTCCTCCTTTTTCAATGCCCACCCTATCATCTTCTCTTTCTTAAACTAAACTCATTCTCCACATAATCAATATACTGCCACCATCAAGGCGGGCCCTTTTTGAAATCTCCCGGCACCACAGTTGAGCTATTTTTATTGGTTTCTGGGCTCTGAACTATCATTTCTTTCCTCTTCAATCCTTATTCTCTTCACACAATTCTTCCATCTTCCAGATTTTAAGTTTCCCTCACACTTTTCCTCTCATTCTGCTCTTTTTCACTTTCCTGTCTCTATGATAACATATAAATATGGAATTTTTTCTCTTTGTACTTTAAAGATATCACATTTATCTGCTTTCTCTTATGGCAAATAATTCATTTCCTGTTGTTTTGCTAATAGAGTCTGTAGGCCAGGGGTTAGTTTTGCAGCTATGTTTGGTAAGTTGAATAGTAGGATATTTTGTCATAATACAATAAGTGTACCAGAAATCACTCATTTGGGAGCTATGAAGCCCTGGAGGGGCAAGACTCAAATGCTGTGGTGGCTTAGTTAAACCATAGAACAAGTAATTAATTATAATTTCTTATCCAGTTAAATATTATGAGGTACAGTAGTGTTTAAGCTAGTGTTGAAAATATTTTATTATTTATTACATTGTTACTTATTAACACTTGTATCCTAGTGGCAGTGGCTATTTTGTTTTAAGTAGGTCCAGTAAAATACTCAGATTTATCTTCACTCTGCTAATAAGTACAGATGAAACGGAGGTTGCTCTATGAAAATATAAAGCAGCATGATTTTAAAAAAGAGAAACAGTAGTATGGATATTGGATCCAGAGACTGAACTCTTTCTGCTTTATCTTGTATTTTTCTTACAGCATTGGCCATGCCGATGATTAACCTCAAAGGTCTCATTGTTGACCTATAGTTGTGCTCTCAAATATGTCAGGCTAGCGGTAACACATCATATATGTCATAGAGTATTGTCCAATAATATAAATTCAAATCCTTCTAACTCTCCACTCTTTCAGAATCTTCAGAAAAAAAAATAAGTTTGGAGCAACTATTTAAAAGTCATTGTGTATACACTCTGTTTTGGGAGTTCAATACTAGTTTAAAAAGATATAATCTGGAAGCAGAATCTTCTAATACTGTGTGTCACTTTATGGTTAAATAAGTATGTATATGTAAGCAAAAATGACCCTAATAAATTTGCCAAGTCAAATTTTCTGCTTCATATATGCCACTTTGAACTCATCACTGTAATCATGCAAAACTCCTGGGTAATTAAAAAAAAGGCTTGTTTTCTACAATGTCTATCACACTATAGATGAACTCTTTACACACACACACACACACACACACATTTATTTACTTTAAATATTGAAAACTTTAATGATTTTAAAATGAATG
The DNA here is from genome assembly GCF_018350195.1 of Panthera tigris. Classification (NCBI taxonomy): domain Eukaryota; kingdom Metazoa; phylum Chordata; class Mammalia; order Carnivora; family Felidae; genus Panthera; species Panthera tigris. Next base: position 27,325,073 of record NC_056670.1, read on the forward strand.
TGAATTTATTATAAAATTTTTGGGAAACACAGTTAAATTAAAAAGAGTAAACACGTTGTCAGGGTGTTTAAGTTGGTTTACTCAGTGCACACTCTTAACTCCTTTTTCCTTTTGCTTTGCTACCACTCTAGTGCATCCTGTGGAGCTGTAGCCAGACCCCTTCTTCAGAATCGATGTGCTTGATGATCTGCTATTGACCATTCATGGTTTAGTCTCTCACTAGGAGCTGCCCTTGGCCATAGGAAACTGCCTTCCCTAAGGTAACGCCCCTTCCCAGTGAACAGTCACAATCAATGATAGTCTGAACTACTACTGCAAAGGCTCAGTCAGCCTCCTTGCCTCGATTCGTGACAATTTCCAAAGGCCATCTGAGTTCCAGACCTCTACCACATCAGGTGAGATCTCACTTGCAACCACATTGTAAGCTAGTTTCTCCCTCTATTCAGTTGCCTTTCCTCTCTTCTTTACAGGTTTATCTCTGGAGATCACACCCCAGCAAACTCTCTACATGCAGTTTTCTGTATCACCATCTGTTTTTAGGGGAACTAATTTAAGAAAACTAAAACACCTAGTAAAAAACACTTTTTCTGTCCTCCTTTTTGTTCAGCTTGGCCATGTGTCAACGAGAATAGGCACAATTCCCCAGGTGGGATATTTTTTTCTTCAAAATTCACTAAGATATGTTCCTTTGACATTTTCCTTTGTCTTCCTCCCTATCCCACTCATCGGACAGATAAGATTCCTGAATGTCAACAATATCAAAGCTAACATAGCAAACATCCAAAACACCTCAGACTCTTGAAAACATCACTGAAAAAAATGGCCTTCTGCCAACAATCATCAACCCCTAAACTTCTGGGTAAGTGGGAGAAAAAAAAAAACCCTTTTTGTAGATTGATTACTACTTGCAGCCAAATGCAATTCCTAAATGATACAATGAAGGAATTACTCTGTCTAGAAATATATGTATGTGTGTAGTGTAGTGTTACAACAATGAAGAAATGGAACAGTTTTGTAAATGGTAAGTTGTGGCTTATCCTTAGGGAAGAAAATTATAGTCATTAAAATAATTCCTTTGAAAGGTGATTTAATGTTGTTGAGAAATACTCATTACCATGTTAAATTTAAAGATATAAATCCCATTACATACACATATGCATATGTTTGATGAAGCCACCAATCTTGAGAAGTTTCCTTATAGAAACATTAATTTGGGGGTGCCTGGGTGGCTCAGTTGGTTAAGCGGCCGACTTCGGCTCAGGTCATGATCTCGCAGTCCGTGAGTTCGAGCCCCGTGTCGGGCTCTGTGCCGACAGCTCAGAGCCTGGAGCCTGTTTCAAATTCTGTGTCTCCCTCTCTCTCTGCCCCTCCCGTGTTCATGCTCTGTCTCTCTCTGTCTCAAAAATAAATAAGTGTTAAAAAGAATTAAAAAAAAAAGAAACATTAATTTGCTTGCCATGCTATATTGTATTTTCTAAAGATAGCCACACTAATATATATCTCATTTCATGTGCTCCTTCCAAAAATGAGTCAAACATTCTTTCCCTGAGAGGTGGAGTCTGTGTTCCCTCACCTTGAATCTGGGCAAGGGCTTCTGACTCCTTCTAACCCACAAAAAACAAAAGGGGTAATAAATGATTGCTGTCGGTTTCAGTCACTACATTTCGGGTTAGTTTGGCATGTACCATTAAATAACAGGAACACCTGTAAATTATCTTAGCTAATGCCTGATCTCTTAAAATACAGGTTTTCTTGAAAACTACAGAAAAATGTATAGCTTATTTGAAACATTTAGTATGTGCCCATTGCTCTTTTTAATTGTGATGAAAACTGAGAAAAATACCTTGAGATTAGTTTGCTAGGTATGGAATCCAGGATCCTCACCCTAGGATTGTTAATGAGTCTTTAGAGTTAATAAAGCTTCTGACAAAATAGTAATGGTCAGCATTATTGTCCCTTTGTTAAAAGTACTTCAAAATATGTGCTGAAGATAGTATTTCTTCTAACCAGAAGGCTTCTCGTTCCTTGTAGCAACTCTGTAAACAAAGGAAAACTAGCAGAACACATTTGGGTTTATGAGTAAAACTGTAAAAATGCCAATTCTAGGCTAAGGTTTGAGAATACAGACCTTGCTTGAGCCTTTTGCCTCCTTTTGTGAAAAAGCTCCTTGGGAGGTAAATGGGCAGCAGATATCTCACACTTCAAGGTCTCACACTTCAATGCAAAAAAGAGCCAGAAAGCAACTTACTTGTAGATTTGTGGGGGGTCAGGCTCATCTTTTTTCCTAACTTTCCACGTGTAAATTAAACTACTACAGTGTCAGGTAATGATAACTGAAATTCTCATTTCCTTCCGAAAAGCCTCCAGTAAAAGTGGCAATATTTCTTTAAATCACACATACACCCTGCAATAAAATCTTAGACTCCCTCCACCCAGAAAATATGACTAAGTCATTTAAGCAATATTGAATCTCTTCATGGAAAATCAGCAGGTCAGGTAGAAAATTACTCACCTTACACACTGGTTATGCAGAATGTTACAGGGTCTGAATTTCTGCCAACATATTTGGCATTGGCATATCTCCACTTTTCAATTTGCTACGATGCACTTAACCTACCACTGTTATTCAGTGTGCTATAACTGTAATACAGGCACCTGTGTGTTCACCTGAGCTCAACTATTCCCTTGGCTAGAAATATTTCCAAACAGGGTGATAAATATACATATTGTCAAAAGTACATATAGTAAACATCCCTGAGATACTTAGAAAGCCTACAGTTAACAATAAGCTTTTGTGTACTTGGATTAGAGAATAAAGGGTAAGGAAAACTTTATTATTAGCACACTCTTAAGTACTTAATTTATTATTTCTGTAGTGACAACCTTGCACGATTTCTTCAGTTAACATGAAAAAGTCAGTATCTCAGCTGTTGAAGGCCCTGCTTTAAAATCCCAGGGACACACCCAGACAATTTCTAGTAATTATTCATGGAACAACATGTGCCTATACCCAACTCATTAAGCAGAACACTGAAAAGAGCTTTTTTAAATCTTCTACGTAAAGGAAAGCCCAAACAGATGATAGATTATAGATAGATCAGGTGACAACAAAAATCAGATGATAACAAACCACAGGCGCTCTAGTTAGCTAATGGAGAATAATGAATCATACCAAAATTTAGTGATTTAAAACAATAATAATCATATAATTTATGGGATAAACTTGTAAATCCTACCAATAGCAATTGGAAGCCCCCATGTCCTCATATTCAAATAAAATTTTATTTCCAAATACAAAATATTTTCTTTTTAACTATTTGGTGATCTGAACGGAATATACATGCATAGTCTCAGACATGAAGACAGCAACTTAGTTCCTCTGTATAATTGATGACCTTATTTGTGACTCTGAGCATGATAGTGATGTACTTCAAATCCTCATTCCTTAAATACATCTACTCCTTATCAACACTTGGTTTGCAACTTGAAAATTTTAGTAAGCGTAGCTATATTTGCATCATAAATTCCTCTCTAGAGTTGATATCATTATTACCAAACCATGTAGATGGAACAGGCATCTGGTCTAACCTATTGCCTTTTGTAACTAATTGACAATTTCCTATGGTCTCTTGCTCTATTTTTTTTTAATATCTTGTACCACATAAAAGTGTCTAATAAATACTTTATCCTAAGCTTTCTATGCTGTAAAACAATGTTGATTAATCACATTCACTGACAGTTACAAGTATTTGCTATCTGTCCTCACAAATTCATAACTGACCACTGTGATACAGATTCCATTGCTTTTATCCCATACTGGTGACATCTATTTTTCCTACTTCAAATATTTCTTTTATTTCCAAATAATAATACATTTAAATAAATTGTATACAGAAAGGAAAGTACAAGATATATATTATCCCCAGTAGAGTATACTTGAACTATTCCACTAAAAAAAAAAAAAAAAAAAAAAAAAAAAAAGGCGAAATTATGGCGTGTTCACATAATAAAGATACTATACAATTATCTAAAATACATTTTAATTGAAATCCTTCTTGAGATCATTGTAAATTCATATTCAGTTGTAAGAGATAATACAGAGACATTTCTTGTATGTTATTCCAACTTTCTTCCTATAGTAACATTTTGTAAAACTATTATCAATGATACAATCCACTAATCTTATACAGATTTCCCCAGAGGTACTTGTACCCTTTGCGTGTGCGATTGTACAGGGCTGGGTGGGTATGTATTAAGTTCTATACAATTTTGCCACCTGTGTATGTCACATACATGTATACATTCTATACACTCACCTCCATAGTTAAAATAGTGCACAAAACTGCCACGAGAATCTTTCATGTTGCCTTTTTATAACCATACCCATACTCTCCTATCCCTAAACCCCACAAAACCATGAATCTGTCCACCATTTCTAAATTTTATTTTTTAAAAATGTTATAGAAGTAGAATCATACAGTGTGTAACCTTTTTAGGTTTGTTTTGTTTTGTTTTGTTTTGTATTAGTTTTAGTTTTTGTTTTTGCACAGCCTAGTTTCCTGGAGATTCATCCAATTTGTTATGTGTATCAATACTTCATTTATGTTCTTTACTGAGTAGTATTCTAGGATATGTTTGCACTTCAGTGCAAATATTTCTACTAGTCTGCATAGCTTGTATTTTTGTTCTTGTCATATGGGCTTTCACAGAGTAAAAGTTTTAAATTTTATTAAGTCCAATTTATCAATTTTTTCTTTGTTCATGATTGAGGCATCAGATCTAAGAACTCATTGCCTGCCTTAGGCCCCAAAGATTTTCTAATATGTTTTTTCTAAAAGTTTTATTTGCATTTGACTACGATTCATTTTAAGTTTATTTTTGTGTGTGGTGCGAGACTTCCTTTGAGCTTCATTTACTTTGCCTATGGACGTCACATTGCTATAGCGCCATTTGTTGAAAAGGTTATCCTTCCTCCATTGAATTAGTTTTGCACCTTTGTCTAAAATCAGCTAAGCATATTTGTGTGGGTCTATTTCTGGATCCTACAGTCTGTTCCTTTGATCTAGGTATCCATTTCTCTGCCAATGTCACACTGTCTTGTTGTAGCTATATGGTGAAAACTTAATACCAGGTAGAGTAATTCCTCCCACTTTATTCTCCTTTGCTTAGAGTCGTTTCGCTATTTTAAGGCTTGTGCCTTTCCATATAAATTTAGAATAAGTATATCTATGTCTACAAAAAGTTGCTTGAATTTCTAAGGAATTGCATTAAACCTATCCATATGGGGACTATAAACTGAAATTGGAGAAGGAAAGAGAAATGTTCTATCATAACAGAGCAAATACAGATGATGTATGCAATTGGCGAAAAAACCTAACAAACTAATTCAGGGTGAAAAAATTGATATGAGAAAATAGGTTATCTATTTAAACCATACTTGTGTGTGTGTGTGTGTGTGTGTGTGTGTGTGTATACCAAAGCATAACTGATGAGTGACATACAAATGATAAATGAAATTACAGCACTAAAAGTAAAATTTAAATATATAGCCATCACACAGTATTGTTGGCATGGAACCTATAACTGTAATACATTAATAGAAGCCTTGGCTTTTTTATAAAAGTACTACTGACTTTATGTTTGCTTGTTTGTTTGTTTTTTGTTTGTTTGATGGTAGGGGCAGGAGGGAGGGAGAAGGTTATCAATAAATGAATGGTTGCATGGAAATATATACATCTTGAGTTAGTAGTCTGCTAAAGCAATCTACTCTTTTTTATACCTCTTAAGTGTATGAGGCAATATATTTTTAAAACAGCTTTATTGAAGTATAATTAATATAACAAAAACTGCAAAGATTTAATGTATACGATTTGATGAGTTTGGACATATGCATACACTCACAAAACCATCACCACAATCAAGGTAACAGATATACTGATCACCGCCAAAATTTCCTTGTATGCCTTTTGCGTGTGTGTGTGTGGGGGGGGGGATGTGGGTGTGGGTGTGTGTGGTAAGGACATTTAAAATGAAATCTACCCTCTTCACAAAGTCTTAAGTGCACAATACACTATTATCAACTATAGGCACTATGCTATACAGCAGATCTTTAGAATTAATTCATCTTGCACAAGTGGCAGGGAGAAATGGAGAATTGCTCAATTGGTTTAAAGCCAAGGTAAGAGTAGAGAGGAAGCAAGTGATCCTATTGAGTGTACTCTAAACTGTCAGTTAAGAATAAAGAAAAGGAATGTGGCTTTCCTGATCTAGACTCTGTAACGGGAACAGAGGCAGTACAGTGTAGTGACCTGAGCTTCAACCACTGGGTTCCTAGTGACATAAAGTGTTCTTGACAAGTCTCGCTCAGCTGGAAAGGCAGTAACAAGAGAAGTGACTTTCTAATCCCATACTAAGCAATCAGGAATAATTTGTGATTGAAGTAGTGGAAACTCTAAGCAAGGTTACCTTGTTAGTTGAGAGTTTGCACTGGCCAGCAATATGGAAATTGTGAATTCCAAAAGACAGGCATAACTCCATGGCCTCAAATTCAGATAACAATCTGAAAGGGTTTGAAGGCTTTCAAAAAATTATGTGATCATAAGTAGGAAAACATAAGAAGAATGAGGTGGACACACCTCAAACTTCATAAGAAATTTATGTATAAACTGGGCAAAACTGAGATAGAAATAAGTGCCCAGCACAAGGCCTCCCACATAAGATGTGTTCAATTCAGGTTTTTGCAAAATAATGAATGTATCTTGTAAAAGCAAAGATAGACATGTAAAAGTTGCATATACTATAAGCCTGTTCACCTAATCATTCAGTCCAGAAATATTTATTGAACGTTTTTTATGTACCAGGCACTTTCTGCTTTCAAGGATATCACAGTCCAGAGTGAGAAACTGATATGCAAACAAATGAGCAAATCAAAATGCAGGAAAGTAAGTACAAATAGGTAATTGTTTAAAGTGCTTTGTGAACAGGCAGGGTGAAGTTGTTAACTGAGCTTGGGGAAAGGAAGATTAGAAGACTTCACCTTGTAGATAACATTTGAATAATTTTGAAGAGTAGCTGAGATATATGGAGTTTTAAAAAGAGCTCTATACAAGCTAAAAAATAAGAAAAAAAGGGTATGCTGCTTAAAAACCAGGGGAATGAGCTAGAGAAGTGGCAAATACAGAAACTACTGGCATAGGATTTACAGAACTAAACTGCACCCTTTCTGGCCAGTTCCAAAGATGTAAGCACCCTATAAAAATCTGGGGCAGTTAGTGCTACAATGGTTGAAAGATATTTTACCTTTGATGTTTCTTCTTTGTCTGCTTAATCCCACATCTCCATCCCATTGACTCTGCTTTTATGCATCTTTCCCTATCCTAAAAATTTTCAACCAGTGATTTTTTATACCCTGGCAGCTCATTAGAATCACCAGAAGAGCTTTTATGAAAGATCTCTGCCTGGGTCCATCCCCCAGGGATTTTGATTTCATTGATCTGGGGGTGGGACCCCTGAGCTGCCCGTATAGTCTTCAAAAGCACTGTGGGAAATCTGTCTGGCCTGCCATGGTGAATGAGCTTCTGACAGAAGAGGGTGAAACACACATTGGAAAAAAAAAAAAAAAAAAAGAATTAATGTCATGGAGTTCCATACAAGTTCAGAACTTAACAACTCATATACCTTCATAGAGAAAGAATTTGCCCAAGATGACCCTATATACTGTGGCCAGGATCTTAAGAAAGTGTTGTACATGTGAATGCTACCTATTGACTCTTGGAGACAAGTGACTCTTATTCCAAATTCATCCTAGGTGTAATGGGGAATCACTGAAAAGTTTTCTGCAGTGCACTGATAATTTAAGATTTATACATTACAAGAAGTATTCTACCTGTATCCAAGAAAATTGATTGCAGAAAGGCAAAAATGATCTCTAGCCTTTTTGTTTGGGAATCCAGATGAACATAGAGGCTGGTCACTGAGAGCTAACAGAGGAAAAAGCATAGGCTTGGCAATAAGAGTAGAAGAGAACATGACAACTTCTCCTATGGATGTGTTGACTTTTGGGTACTTCCAGAGGAGGGGGAAACAGATGAGAGACATGTATTTGAGACCCATTTGCATAGAGCTGCGTTTTTTTAATTTTTTTTTTCAACGTTTTTTATTTATTTTTGGGACAGAGAGAGACAGAGCATGAACGGGGGAGGGGCAGAGAGAGAGGGAGACACAGAATCGGAAACGGGCTCCAGGCTCCGAGCCATCAGCCCAGAGCCTGACGCGGGGCTCAAACTCACAGACCGCGAGATCGTGACCTGGCTGAAGTCGGACGCTTAACCGACTGCGCCACCCAGGCGCCCCCCTAGAGCTGCGTTTTTAAGTCAGCAATAAATGTGCTTACCACGGAAGGCTGTGCATACTTCTCTTTGGGAGAAGAGAGTCTAAATAAAATTTAAAAGAACACTAAAACTGGCAGCAAACATCCACAAAACATATTAATAGGAAACAGCTAGAGAGGTAGAAGGAAAATCAGAAAAGTGTGGTGTAATGGGTTCCCAGAGAATAAAGTACTTATAAGAAGGAGTGATTGAACAACAGTTTGTCAAATGCTGCAGCAGTTTTGATAGAGGGTAGTGCGGATTTCTGATTATAGTGAAGAATGGATGGGAGGTAAAGTAAAAAGTACAAACAACAAATACAGCTACTTTTCAAAAGATATATGCAAGGCTGATTAAAAAGATTTTTCCACATTCTTTTCTGAAACATAGCATATATGCACTATAGTAGTAAACCTTAACAGATATTTTTCTAAGAAGAAGGTAATGTGAATACTTTATCTCTGATGAAGATACTCTAGAACAGAGAAACACAGTGAAACCATGGGAGAGAGAATTGATAAGTACTAAGATATAGCAAGGTACTTAGGATGGAAGGATTAATCCAAGCTTTGCCCGTTGAGGAGAGAACATTTCAGAACAAGGAGCAGAATGGAAGAAAGCATGAACATGGACACAATGTAGCTGGTGGGTTGATGACAGGGTAAGGAGGCAGCTCTCGTCTAGGACTTCGGCTTTCTTGTTGAAGGAGGAGAGGTCCCATAGTGAGGAAACCATAGGAGAATCCAAGGTTTGAAGGAATGGAATAGGTCTGAAACAACAACAGCAGAGAATCTGGGGAAGAGAACTGGTTGGGAATTCCAGAAGAACTGCCAAGGAGCACTGAAGCTCCAATATTCTTGAGTTAAAAAGATAAGCATGCAATTTTAGGGGTAGTGATATACACATGGCAGAAAGTATATAAAAGTTGTACCATTGACTACCTTAGGCTCAATTCCACCCAGAAAATGCTATTCATTAACAGAAGTACAATAACCAAACCAAAGATGTGGCTCATAAGCTGTAGCAGCAGCAGTAGTAGCTATAGCAGTAAACATTTATTGAGGACTAACTGATTTTCTTGTTTTAATTGTTTTACCTGATTATTGTATACAGGTGGTCAGGACTTTTGTTATTTCTGATGTTTTCATGAGAAAGCAAAGACACAAAGAAGTTAATTTTTCCAAGGTCAAATGACTACAAAGCGGCAGAATTTTTGAACATTAAAAACGAGTCATGTCCAGTCACGCCCAGAGGAAAGTAGGCCGGAAAGCAAAGGGTTCAGAATCTCTGAAAAATGAGGAAGGGGTTGATAACTGAGGATATTCTGCCTAAATCAGACAGACAGTAGCAAATAACTATTACTTCAATACTTTAGTAGTTGCTATATGGAAAAGGAATTAGACTTTAATATTATGTAGCTTCAGGGAGCAGAATTAAAACTAATATCAGAAGCTGCAAGGAGGTAGATTTCAGCTTGGAAAATGAAGATTTTTGTAGCCATGAGAAATACAGATAGTAGGAGAAGAAGCTTCACAAGTAAGTTCCAATGACTGAGAGTTTGACCCAAGAGAAGGAGTGTTTGGAGAAGGTATTCAAACCTAGGGCCAGAGCAGACAGGTTGGGCTAGATGAAGTCCAATATCCTTTTAATACTGAAAGTCTCTAGTGTGCATTTTATGAACCCACAATACACATTTACTTTTTAATTTTCTCCTCCGAGTAAGACCATTTGGCAGATACATAAAGCACTTGGATCACTGTTACAACAATATTTAGATATAATAGATAAGAAATAATGCTGTGCCAAGTCTGCTAGATCTAGACTTTCAATTGCTTCAGAAGCTCTAATAATTCAGATGAGAGAAGAGAGGAAGGGACTGAAGGAAGGAGGGAGACAGGGAGGAGGAGGGAGGGAGAGAGGAGGGAGCTTAGACATGTAGTCTTTTCCCAAGGGCAAGCAAATATTCTACAAACAATTGCAAAAATTGTTCCCTGCCAAAATTATCCTTTTTGAGGCTTTTTAAAAGATAATCCATGTATCTCCCACACTTCACGCTCTTGCACATTTACGCCAAAAGCTCAAACAAGAGACTTTGAAGCTCTTCTCTGAGCAGAGGTCAGTGTTTCTGGTCCAGTGCCAGTTTTAATAAGACTTTCTCTCTCTTAAGAGAAGTAAGATGGTCTCTGCCTGGACCTGATGCCACAAAAGGACCACGCAATATTTTGTTTGACATTTTTAGCCTTGATTTGGCTTCCAGTTTTATTGAAAACTTTAATATTCTTCACAGGTTTTAGATAGCAAATTTTGAATTTTGATTCTGGCCTGCCTTTAGGAACCTTTCCTTATAAATCTCTTTTCTAATCATACAGTGACTTTACTGTATTGTTCTTTCCTTTTTTCAGTGTGGTAACTTTGTTTATTTTTCTGTTTGTTTGTTTGGGGTGTTAGGATGCCACAATTAGATACAGCCACCATGCTAATCCATCATGACCCACGGACATCAAGGGCAGCCACTAATATGTACAGTGAATATTGCAAAGATGACCATCATATTCTGAATGGTCAAAATGATGACAAATCCTCAATTTCTTATTTCAGGAGCTCCTGTCCTTCATCTGTTCCCTTCTCCAACAACTATAAACCTTTGCAGTTCTGGCCCTATATTATTGAGCAATATACACGCATATTTTTGTCCTTATGAACCACTGCATGCCTGCTTCCTTACAAACTTTATTTTATTAATCGAATATAGACTCCAAATCATTGGTCAATAACATATGGCAGTCCTAGTCACAAAATAATGTTAAAAAAAATCCCACAATTTTACTACCTAAAAATCAGATTAAAAAAAAAAGAAATCAGATTCCTTTATTTCTTCCTTCAAACTATTACAAAGCTATTGTATGATAGAGATAGTCATGCAATTAAGCCCTGGTTATTAACAATTTGGGGAAGGAAATTGCCCATAGCAACATCACAGTTGAAATATTTACATTTGAGTCTTTATCTTTTTTTTTCTGCCAATTGTTGGAAGCAAATCCAATCAGAAATTTTGGCAGTGAGAAGCTGTAATATAAAACAAAGACAGAGATGCATATATTCATCATGGAGATGTGTATCCCTTTTAATTTACATTAATCTGATAAACAGGGAGGAACCCATTACCTTTTGTTTTGTTTTTACAACTTTCACCTCACTCTGGGTAAAACTTGTCAGAAACCTGGGTTTGAGTCCTGTTTCTATCACTTGTCAGCATGTGATTAACAAACAATCCTCTCTCAATCTTTCTCCCTCCCTCCCACTCTTTGGCCCTCTGCCTCTCCCTCCCTCTCTTCATTTTAGCTTCCATTTTTTCATTTGTAAAATCAGGGGCTGGATTAGAGAATCACTAAAATCCCATCAACTCTAAAAGTCTGTTTCTAAGAGATACTATTTTTGGATAAGCAATTAGAAAATAAAAAAAATAAAAATTTAAGTGGTATAATAATCAAGAATATGTAACTAAAAGGATATGGTATAATCTATCTTTTTTAATCCCTGAGTAATTGTGGGGGGATTATTCTGCCTCACTGAAAATATATAAGAGAAGGGTGACTTTCTGTGTTATAATATCTTTTTGGCAAATCCAGTCATCAGGGCTACAGTCAAATGCCAGCAAAATCTGTAAAAAGCTGGGAAAAGAATAGGCATGACATATGGAAATTAGTTTACGTATCTGCAACTTGACCATGTCTCTTTTTTATTTGCAGTCTCTTTGTTTTTCTTCTTTTCTCTTCCTTTTTTTCCTTCTTTCCTACTTTCTTCCATTCCTTCCTTCTTTCCTCCTTCCTTCCTTCTTTCCTTCCCTTTTCTTTTTTTCATTCATCCAGCATATATTCATTAAACAAATACTTATTGATTACCTACAATGTAACTGAAACTCCTCTAGGAACTGGAGCTATGCCACTGAACAAGAAAAATTAAAAAAAAAAATTCCTAGATTTTTCTTATTTTTTTTTAACGTTTATTCATTTTTGAGAGACAGAAAGAGACAGAGCATGAGTGGGCAAGGGGCAGAGAGAGGGAGACACAGAATCCAATGCAAGCTCCAGGCTCTGAGCTGTCAGCACAGAAACTGATGCAGGGCTCAAACTTATGAACAGTGAGATCATGACCTGAGCTGAAGTCAGATGCTCAACCAATGGAACCACCCAGGCGCCCCAGAAATTCCTAGATTTTGTGGAACTTACATTTAGGTAGGTACACACAAAACAATAATGAAGAACATACTTAAATATATAGTTCAATTCAAGCAGATATACAATACAGGTAGGTACACACAAAACAATAATGAAGAACATACTTAAATATATAGTTCAATTCAAGTAGATATACAATACTTGAAAAAGAAATGAAACAGGATAATGAGATGAGAACTGACAGGAGAGAGGCTATTTAAATAGAGACAGAAAAGGTTTCTCTGAAGAGATGACTTTGAGCAGAAACCTATATGAAGTGAGGGAGAGAACTGCAGAGATTTCTGGAAGGAGCTTAAGTTTTGTCAATTTAGTGACTAAAATCTTTGATTCCATTATATTGTCTGTTTTTTTGTTAGAAGAGACTTAGGAAAACTTACCGAGTATATACTTTCAAAGTATATTTAAATGCATATAGACTGGGGGATTTAACAAAAACAGAGTACTAGAAATAAAAATATTATTATGGCAATATTCCTGGCTCCAAGAGAGAATACAGAACTGGCCTATCCATATGGGTTCCAGGATAGTCCCAGACCACTATCTCACACAGTTGGTGACCCAGCATTGGCTAAACATGTGGAGAAGTTCTTTCTCTGTCTACTTGTATATCTCAGTGTGCCAATGCAGTTCTTTGAGATTTTCAAAATATTGTTTGATGTCCTTGTAACTGAATATATTGTGATTCATGAGGCAGTTGGGATAGGCTACCTTGTGATATACTTGAAACCTCTAGTCTAAACCATAAAGGCAGCTGGGGTCTCCATAATCCCTAAGGGACAACCTTCAAAGTGCTATCATTCTTAGAGCTGGAGGGTGGGACAAGATGATGGTACTGAGTGTTGAAAATATCAATGACCAATTTGCCATCTCAAAAATGGGTGGGTGGTTACCAACAGGCCCTGATAAGGGAATGTGAATGCATATAAAATTTATTCTAAATTTAGAATTCAACTATGTCAGGGGCAGCTGGGTGGCTCAGTTGTTTGAGCATCCCACCCTTAATTCCAGCTCAGGTCATGATCCCAGGGTCATGGGATTGAGCCCTACTTCAGGCTCGGTTTTGAATGTGAAGCCTTCTTGGGATTTTCTCTCTCTCCTTCTCTCCTTCTCTCTCTCTCTCTCTCTCTCTCTCTCTCTCTCTCTCCCCCCCTCTGCCCCTCCTCTGCTTGTGATCTCTCTCTCTCTCTCTTTCTGTCTCTCTCTAAAATAAAATAAAACTTAAACAATTTTTAAAAAAGAATTCAAGGGCACCTGGGTGGCTCAGTCGGTTAAGCATCCTACTTCAGCTCAGGTCATGATCTCACAGTCTGTGAGTTCGAGCACCGCGTCAGGCTCTGTGCTGACAGCTCACAGCCTGGAGTCTGCTTCAGATTCTGTGTCTCCCTCTCTCTCTGCCCCTCCCCTGCTCATGCTCTGTCTCTGTCTCAAAAATAAATAAAAATATTTTAAAAAAAAGAATTCAAGCATGTCATATTTATGACATGAACTATAATCTCATTTAATGACACTGGCTTTATTTTAGGTTGATATAAGAAATAGCCACATGAAGAGTCTATAAAATAGTTACTGTGGATATCTATTATACTTTTCAATGTTGCTTGTTACAGTGATAATTTTCTCTTAGTTGGAGTCAGAATGGTATGGATGATGAAATGTAACACAGTAGAAAATATATAGAATTAGGTAGAAATCTCAACTCTGCCATTTAAAAATTGAATGAACTTGAGAAAGTGGTTAAGTTCTGCTGAATCCTTCTACAAAATGGCCAACATAATAACCTAAAATGATGATTAAATGAGATGTTATTTAAAATGGGCCAAGCATAATGCTTGACTCACTAAATAAAGCTCTTACTATGCATTAATTCTCCTCTCATATTCTAGATTTTTTTTTGAGAAGTGTGAACTTCTTGTACTGATTAGCATTTTTCCATAGAAATTGGCTTGGAAAAAATACAGATGAATAAATCTAATAACATGTGGCTATGTAGAACTGTGATTAAGGCTATAGGAATTAGAGACACCTCACAGACCTGGGTTCAAATCTAGATTCTGTCTTTAATTAGTTTTGTGATTTGCTGGCTTCTCTCCAGTCTCATTTATTTATTCCTTTTCATATTCCTACTCAGCATTGGAATGTTACAGGACTTAGTTACTGGACCCAAACTTTTGTCTATCTGTTCTTATTAACTTGACAATAACCAATAATATGGCTTTAAAGAAAACTTCCAAATTTATATCTGCAGCCCAAACTGCAGGTTTCTATGTCCAACTGTCAACTGACTTCTCTATTTGGCTGTCTGATAGGAATTTAAACTCATCTTTTTCACAACCAAATTCATGATCTTCTTTGACAAATTGGTTACTTGTCAGTTTTCCTCATGTTAATTAATGGCACCTCCTATCCCTCAGGTTGCTCAGGTCAGACACTCTGGAATCAGCCTTGCCTCTGTCTTTTATCCTCCTCACCCAAGAAACCCCAAATCCTGAGAGTCCTCTTTTCGAAATATATTTAGCATCATCCTACTTCTTAACAGCTCTTCTTCCTGCTCGCACCCTGGATTATTGCATCTCTCACTACATTGTTAACACAGCCTTCACCCTGGCCTTTCTGCCTCCTCACCTGTTCTCCAGCAATCTATTCTTAACTTCTAGAGTGATCTTTTTAAAATTAAAGTTAAATCAGGTCACTCATCTATTCGATACCTTCAATGTCTTCCCTTTCATTAACAGGAAAACCTAAGATCATTACAATGGCCCACAAGGCCCCAAATGATACTACCTCCTCTATTTGACCTAATCTTTTCCTTATCTCCCCTTTGTTCACTCTACTCCAAATGCCTTGGCTATTGATTCTACATGCCAGGTATGTTTCTCCTCCTATGGTCTTTGTACTTGCTGTTCTCTCTCCCTGGGATGCTTTTTCCTCAGATGACAACATGTATCACTTTTTTACCCCCTTCAGGTTTTTGTTCAAATGTCAATAGTCTCTTTGAGCTTCCTATCTAAAATCGATCTCTGCTTCCATTATCCTATATCCCCATTTCCTACTTTATTTTTTCCAAAGCATTTCTTACCATCTAATATATTATATTATTATTGTTGTTATTATTATTATTAAATTTTATTGCTTCTTGCACATTAAAATGTAAGCTAAACTGGGTCAGGAATTTTTGTATCTTTTAAACTACTTCCAAGGCGTGGTGCAGCCAATATTTGTTGAATGGATTCACGAGTTCCTGTTAGGTTTTTGTTAGAATTTAGTAGGTTAAATGTTCACTAAAGTACCTTGTATGTGGTAAATACAAAATAAATAATGGCTATAATTATTATTATTTAAGAACCAACTGCATCAGAACTTTATTTTTTTGATACCGAACAATTGGACTAGTCCTAATAGACCATTCAAATCATGAGTGCCAGTTCCCCCAATTTAAGAGTCTAATGCTATTTTTTAAATTGTGTTAAAACATTTATATTGGCCAAACATAACTTGGTAAGACCAAAAACAGTAAGCTTTCATGGATTAAAAAAAATATTGCTTTGTCAGGGTTTAGATAAATACACCAAAAAGAAAATCTATGCACACCTTGGCCACCATTGCTAGAGACCTAACTTTGTATTAGCCTAAAGGTTGTTAATTCAATCTTTATCATTGAAGAGATTAACATAAAATTGCTGAGAGTCTGACAACAGGGTGAATGTTCCCAGGGAGATGGCAAGAGCAGCAAGGTAAGATATTTAAGTCATCAACATTTCTTAGTATTTCTTGGTAAAAATATTAAATAGTTGAATCAACATTTGGCAGATTTACTATTCAGCCCAGAAATTAGTTTTATGAAAATCATACAGCTTCAAAAAGAGTAGTTCAAAAGTGATGCATTGCCGAATATCCATACATATCATGAAATGAATGAGAATCTCACCACAAGTGACCCTTATATTTGCTGATGGAAAACCCACGAACTTCAGCAAGTTGGGAATATATGCAAAAAATTATTTATTTTATCTAAAATTCAAATTTTTAATAGGGTTTACTGTATTTTATCTGATAATCCTATTCATGAAAAAAAATACATTTTCTGGAAATTCTGTTAAACTATTGTTTTCTTAATATGTTTCCTAAGAACAATAGTAGTATCAGTATCTGTAACAATACTAATTAATCAATTAATTAAAACAGGCATTTCTTACAGTAACAAAACACACTAGATTTGATGATTGGTCTCTCTGAACTAATGACTACCAACTTCAATAGGATTGCCTGAAATCTGCTACCTGTCCCTGGAATTTTCCCACTCTCTTTAAACGACCATGTCCTAACTTTTCTTCTCTCCTTAAATATGCAACAACCTTGCTACTGTCCTTTCTTTTGCAGGTAAACTTGCTTCCCCTTTCATTGAAAAATAGAAGCAATCGGAAAAGAACTTCATAAACTCTCCTCGCATCTATTTACTACCTTATAGCTGTGGCTATGGACTATATCTTCTTTCTGTCTCTGTCCTATACAAAGTCACCCCTCCTTTTATGCACTGACTCCCATTCTGCCTCTCAAGGGTATTTTTGCCATAATTGTTGTCTGTCCCTCCTCCCAAGTCAACTTTTTCTTCTCTAATGAATTATTTCCATCATCAATCAATCATGTGGTAATATTTTTATCCAAAAAGAAAGAAAGGAAGAAAGAAAGGAGGAAATAAAAAGGGAGGAAGGAAAAGTGAAAAGTAGAAGAGAGAGGGGAGGATATTAAAGGGAGGGGAGGAAGGGGAGGAAGGAAAGAGGAAAATACTTCCCTTGACCTCATATCTTCCTTCCCCTATGATCTCATTTCTTTGCATCCTCCTTTACAGAAATGCTGCTTGAAAGATTTACCTATACTTACGCTCCTATCTTCTCTCTTTTTTTCCCTATCTTCTCTCTTGGTTTGAACCCACTCCAATCAGGATTTTAAGCCTTCTCCCCTGCTGAAACTGCTCCCATCTAGTTTACCAATAACTCTACCTCACTGAATTCAGTGGCAAACTCTCAGTACTCACCTTATTCTCCATATTAGTTTCCTAAGGCTGCCACAAAAAGGACTACAAACTGTATGGCCTAAAACAACACAGGTGTATTATCTCATAGCTCTGAATGCTATAAATCCACAATCAAGGTGTTGGCAGGGCCAGGGTCCCTCTGAAACTTGTAGGGAAATCTTTTCTTGCCTCTTCCCAGCTTCTGATACTTTCTTAGAAATATTTGACATTTCTTGACTTACAGGTACAAAATTTCAATCTCTGCCTTCATCATCACATATTGTTCTCTCTGTATGTCTCTGTCTTCACACGGTTATTTTATTATAAGGACACCAGTCATTGAAGTAGGGGCTCACCATACCCCACTATTGCTTCATGTTAACTAATTGCAACTGTAAAGACCCTATTTCTGAAAAAGGTCACATTCTGAAGTATGGGGAGTTAGGACTTTAACATATCATTGGGGGGGAACACACGATATCTCCATTTGAATGTTGGGTAGCCATGTCAAACTTAGCATATCCAGATCCAAACACCTGATGAAGCACCCTAAATGTTCTGTTTCCACAGCCTTCCACATCTTAACAATGGCTATGTTACTCTTCTAATTTTTCAGATACAAAAATCTGTGGAGTAATCATTTCTTCCTTACTCTCTTCACTCCACATCAGATCTATCAGAAAATCTTCTCAGCTCATTACTTCTCATCAGCTCCACTGCCACCACTCTGGTCCAAGACCACAGTATATCTCTCCCACACCATTACAATAGTCTCTGACAGATTTTGATATATCAAGTTCTACCTTACTACAATCTATTCTCAACACAGATACCAGAACCATCCTGTGAAAGAGCCAGATTATGCTACTTCTCAGCCTAAAACCCTGTAATTACTCCCTTTCTTTCAGAGTAATTGATAAAATCCTTATCATGGCTTAAAAGTATTATCCCTACGCCCTACCAACCCCCACATGGCCATCCCAAACCAATACATTATTTTCCTTACATGCCTCAGAATTTATTCTTCCCATTTTAGGGGACTTTCCTCCTCCAAATTTGTCCCAGATACCTTCATGGCTCTTTCTCTGTCTCTGTCTCTGTCTCTCTGTCTCTGTCTGTCTCTCTCCCTCTGTTACTTCTTTAGTTCCCTACAAAAGTATTCCCTTTGATGCGCACTGGGTGTTGTATGGAAACCAAGTTGACAATAAATTTCATATTTAAAAAAAATATTTCCTTAGCAGTGAGACACTCTCTGATAAAGTTTTTCTTTTGTTTTGTTTTTAATGAAAGCAATCCTGCCCCATACCTCTATCACTCTTTTCCTACTTTATTTTTCACAGTAGCCCTAATACCATCTGAAACACTACAAATTAATAAAACTATCACTCTAGTTTTCTATCTTTCTGGTTATTGCCTTTCTCTCTACTGGAAACTAAGTTCTAAGAAGACAGAGATTTTTGTCTGTGTTTGTTTGTTGGTTTTTCCACTACAAGAGCTGAAGGAAGGAATTGCAAGTCAATCTAGAATAAACTGTCAAAAGTTCAACAGAGTTCAGTTCTGTATACCAAGGTCAATGTCTTATGATCAGTGAATGCTTAAAGTAGGCAAAAAAATAAAAAGCTGTAATCTAGAAGCCAGAAAGCTATCAATACTGGTATAGTCTTATACAAAAGTTAAGCATCATAATACAATACAAATTAAACATAGCTTTCTATGTAAAAATTATCATTAGTCTCCAAAAAATCTAATCTGGTTGGACAAAGACCCCTATTACTTATAGAATCTCTCCTCTGTCACTTTAAGAAGTGACATTTTTTGCTGGTCAATCTTTTATTCCCCTTAATAGAAGATTAGGACCTGTATAGTCACTTCAAAATATAAATTCAGCCTATACCTCTTCTGCCAAATGTCTTCAGTACTAATTTTATATTTTATATTAATTTTTTATCATATACAAAAGGTTAATCTTTTATACAAAAGGTTAATCTTTATTCTCTGTCCTGTTGAATACTTATCAGAAGTTTAATCTCTTCCAGACACTTTTCTATGAATATTTATAGGGTTGACATTGAATAATAAAATGAAATCCCATGATATTCTTGCCCTGTTACATCTCAAACAGTTAAAAAAAATGTCAATCAGCTTTATAGCACTAACCAAGTCACACATTTGAACATAGTTCAAGGACCCTAAATTTACCAACCACAAAGGAATTGTTTGGAGGTTGATAGGTAACTCGTGGAGGACTTCATAGATATTGGCTGTATCTCTGTGCAGAGAGAAGCAGCTTTCGACCTCTGATTTATTTGTAGGTCAGATGAGGCTCAGCTGGTAGTTTTGAGCTTTGCCGAATCCGTTGGGAAACAACAGGGGCAGGCTAGTCATCTTTGGTGCCATGACTACGACAGGCCTAGAATCTGGGAGCATGACTCTTAACTAAGTAGAATCATCTAGGCATGTTCTGTCTCTCTTGACTCCTGGTAGGGGGCAGAGCATAGAAATCACCTGAGACACTGCTGTTACTAGTAAGAAAACTCCTATGGAAAAAAGTATCACCCATTGCTTCCCTTGGGAAATGCTCATTTGAATAGCCCCTTTCAGGGCCCTTTAACAATATTATTCAATTTTGTCCTCACAACACCTGAAAAGATGAAAAGAAAAGAAAAAAGAAAAGAAAAGAAAAGAAAAGAAAAAAGAAAAGAAAAGAAAAGAAAAAGAGAAAAGAAAAGAAAAGAAAAGAGCCCCAGGGCCAGGGTCTCCTACAAATTAGGTTAGAGGATAGACACGTCTGTTTTGTAAGAACTCGCCCAATGATTCCAATACACGATGGGGATTAATAATTATGTGAGAAAGACTGACTGGGCCCATTTTGTAACCAATTTACAGGTAAGGAAAGAGAGGTTAAGGAACCTTTCCCAGGTCACACTGCCAACATAAGATCTTTTCTTTTCATTATACATGGTGCCCCCTGCAAAATCCCCAATTTCCCCTGTCGCACAAAACCTGTCTTTTCAACTAATGAAGCATATTTGAACTCACAGGAGACAAACATAAACAAAGCTGAACTAATGTAGGGGTAGAAATGTTTCATGGAGAATAATCAATCATTATGTTACAGTCTACTCAGCCCTTCCAGCCTGTCAAATTGGAAGGCTCCCCATTACTTCAGGGTGTGACACTGAGGCAAAGAAACCAGGCAAACACTATTAGTACTACTGCTGCTACTACGACTATGACTACAACTACAACTACAACTACTATTACTACTACTACTACTGCTACTCCTACTATGACTATGACTATGTCTACTTTACTATTACTACTACTGCTGCTGCTGCTACTACTATGACTATGACTACTATTACTATTACTACTATTGCTGCTGCTATTACCACTACTGCTGCTATTATTATGACTACTACTACTATTACTACTACTGCTGCTGCTTCTACTTCTACTACTACTACCACAAACCACAATAACAACAAATACACAATACCTTTGATACTTCACAAATTAAAACCCTGTTTGTGTTATAATTTCAATAACAATTCCTACAAATGCAAAA
This sequence comes from Panthera tigris, assembly GCF_018350195.1. Lineage (NCBI taxonomy): Eukaryota > Metazoa > Chordata > Mammalia > Carnivora > Felidae > Panthera > Panthera tigris. The sequence goes on from NC_056670.1 coordinate 27,346,259, forward strand.
GCTATATAACTTTATCCTAGTCTTTTTTTTAATACATATATTTTGTTGTTGTTGTTGTTATTGTTGTTGTTTCAGATATTCTGTACACAGGTTTAGTTTTCTACTGAGTAATCATCTGGAAACGTTACTAAATGATGACTTGGAAAAGTCAACTGCCAGATTCTTATAAACTCTGTTTAACTTCCCTGACCCAACTATGTAAATGGCAGCATAAGCCAATAATGCCATCTTGGTCCAGAGCAACCTTAAAGACCTGATGTTCTACAAGTAGAAAAGACCCTCTACTATGGAGAGATGGTAATCACAGAGACTTTGACTAGCAATGTCTTTAAACAACTTAACTTCTACTTTTTATCATAAAACATCTTTTTTGGTTAATGAAGTTTCTCTCACTTCTCCCTTCTGTACCTAATATTACACATTCTAAAAGATGATATTTTTGGGGCACCTGGGTGGCTCAGTCGGTTGAGCGTCCAACTTCGGCTCAGGTCATGATCTCACAGTCTGTGGGTTCAAGCCCCGTGTTGGGCTCTGTGCTGACAGCTCAGAGCCTGGAGCCTGTTTCAGATTCTGTGTCTCCCTCTTTCTCTGACCCTCCCCTGTTCATGCTCTCTCTCTGTCTCAAAAATAAATAAACGTTAAAAAAATTTTTTTTTAAAAAGATGATATTTTTGTCACATATGATAATTCAAGTTCCCAGTCTGATAGTTTATGATTTAAAAGTACTGTGTGAAGTGCTTGAGCTGAGGGGATGACTGGACAATAGGAATAGCATCTTCCTACCATAAATTACTAAGTCATAGAACCTTAGATTTCTAGAGTTAGCAAAGATAGATGTAATTGAATCCAAATCCAACACATTATAGGTAAGGATGTTGGTGACCTCTTGGGGCCAGACTGTGAATTTTGGACAAAGCAGAGCAGAAATAAAGTCTGTGTGCCCTAACTTCCATGTCTGAGAAGCCAAAATGTCCACTTTGGAATATTATGTCCTCTAAGCTTATCTAAATCTGTATTTTCCTTCAAGGTTCCATTTATCTCCTTCTGCCCAGTCTCACAGAATCAAGAATAAAAAGGATGCTAAGGTCATTCAGTCCATTTAGGGTCTGAATCTTCTTTAACATGTTCCTCACCACAGGGTACAATATATTCCTAATGAAACAACCTTTACATCTTTGGATAATTCAGACAAAATAACTTAATATTGAGCCAAAATATGTTTTCCTAAAGCAACTGTCCAATGATCAGATCCCTTTTGTCATATAACATCCTCTCCCATATCTGAAGATACATATTAGGACACCTTTCATTTCATTTTTCCCAGAATAATAATTCCTCACCCTTTAAAAATTCTTCACACCATGCCATTCTATCTTCTCACCTTTGAAGAACATCTAGTTTTGAAATATGTCTTAAAATGTGGCATTCAGAAGTGAACACGTTATTTTAAACACTTCTAAGAACAGTAGAATTTCCCTTCCTCATTCCTAGTCTTCTCTATTAATAAAGTCTGTGCATTCTCAGTGAGTGTTAATATTGCCCATGAGAGGGTGAAAATCAGTTCTTGTGGAAAAAATCTTACTCTTTTTTATGTATAAGCACAGACATAGATATAGTACGTAAAGAGATGTACAATGTATCTGCATCATTAAAATCTCACAGAGGAAGTATCAGGAAAAAGCAACTCTAAAAAGAATTCTTTTGAGAGACAATAATCAAAAAAGGTTGAGAAATAGTGACACAGCCTAAGATCACACTAGTCGTTTTATAATATCATCATACCATTAACTCTTATTGACGTTGTAGCCAAATAAAATCCTCACGACTGTTTTACTTGTGCTGCTGCTAAAAAGGTATCTCCTTTATTTGTGGTTTCCAGTTTGGAAACCAGGTTGTGGTTTGGTTGGTTGGTTGGTTGATTGGTTGATTTTGGTTTTTAGGGAGTGGCAGATTTTGTTTTGTTTTGCTACTGCAAAACCATAAGCTTAAATCTATTGCTGATAAAACTGTCCTTGTTTTGTCTGTTCCTGCCTGTCCAGATAGCTTGGAACCAAATTTAGCCATCTAATGCATTCATTATTCTTCCAAGCTCCGATTATTTGCAAATTTTATGTCCTATAATCTAGATTACTCATGCCAGTAATTTGGAGAAACAATGTTGAAGAGATAAGGGCTGAGAATATTGCCCTGCACACACCTCCTCCATTCTGTCAATCACTATGCTTTGACTAACACCTATTCATCATGTATTAATGTGACGAGCTGTACATCTCAATGCATAAAATCTACAGTTTTCTGTTTTGTTCATTTGTACTCTGTAAGAAACCATGTCAAATGCCTCATGGAAATCCACATAGCCTGTCTCTATAATATTTTCTAAAAGTTTATTCACTCAAGCAAAAAGTAAAATAAAAAATAAAATTTAGTTTTTTGTTTTTCTTTAATAAACCTGTGCTGGCTCACTATGTTTACTTTCTCATTTTCTCTATACTTAAAAGCCATCTTTTTAATAATATAAATTAATAATATAAACACTAATAATATAAATATTCTATTGATTATGTTTTTTTTCTTATAATAGTATTTGTCAGTTATATTTGACTCTTGCTCTGCTCATTTATGTTTTCATAGATACATGTCTTACATTTCCAAAAAGATGATAAATTCTTAGAGCCAAACCCCATATTCCCCACAGTTGCCCAACAAAATACCATGGAATATAATAAAAATATATTATTTGGCTGACTAATTAATAAGTTTCTACTCACTATCAAATCAGATCAATGAAAAAAAATCATAAATCATACTCACACTTTGGACCAGGTTTCAGATGGTTTTAAAGGCTTGGTCTAATAAGTGTACAAAACAGATGAACATAGAGGTGGAAAAGGGAGACAGAAATAAATCATAAAACAAGACTCTTAAAGGTAGAGAACAAACTGAGGGTGGCTGGAGGGGAAGTGGGCAGGAGGATGGGCTAAATGGGCAATGGGCATTAAGGAGGCACTTGTGATGAGCACTGGGTGTTGTATGTAAGTGATGAATCACTAAATTCTACACCTGAAACTATTATTATACTATATTTTAAATTTTAACTAACTGGAATTTAAATAAAAACTTTAAACTACAAAAAAAAGAGAATGTAAAAAGAGTTTCCTTCTATATTCAACTCTCAGTTTATTAATCTGTCACTAAGAAAGTTTTCATTGAGAAATAAAGAAATTAAAAACTGACAATAGAAAAGGTAAAAGGAACTATATAGGTCATATATGCAAAAAATATAGAATGTATCTTTAGGATGGGGAGAATTCTTTCATTTCACAAATGAATTAAAAACAGACATATCAGGATGGGCTTCTAACTTTTTTTCTAACTAAAATTGAGCATATATGTGTAATTTAACTTATCACGTAGCTCTGTGGGTGCAATTCTCAAATGAGACATTTTGACTACATTAAAAACTCAATGACTGCTTGGTTGAAAACTGACTTACTGAATTACCTAAATGAGCCATTTACTTGCCATTTGATGGTGGTGCCTTTTTATGTCTTAGATATTATGTATATTCTGTATGTGTATGTTCTGATATTCTAAATCTGCAATGCAATTTAATTATTTGAAAGAAGATACTAAGTGATCTTTAAAGATCTTTAAAGATATTGACATAAGAAGCTCCTGAACTCTTCTCCTCCTACAAGCATACTGAATGAATGGCTACACACAGAGCAATTCTCTCTGAAAGAAATCTAGAAACCAGCCAAGTGACTCTTACATATTGAGTTAAAAAGAAAATACCCACATCAAAACAAGTAGGAAAGGCTGAAACACAATCTCACCTTAAATCCCACTCCTAGCACTGCACCATATAATTAGGAGGAGACCCTCAACTCCCAGCTTCACTCTCAGGAGTGAAGGGTTTGGGCCCCATATCTAGTGTCCCAACTTTTAGGGCTCCCACCTAAGGGACAGAGCCCTAAACACCTAGTTCTGAAAGCCAACAGGGCTTATGTTGTTCATGGGACCCGTAAGACTGTAAGAGACCAAACGACAACAACAAGGACAACAAAGCAGTTGTTTGGGCAGAGCACTCCCTTTGGCTGTCATCCCAGGGCCCAGCACAGAGGGAGCAGGCTGTCCTGTTCCTAATCTTAAAGGAAACATTTAATCTTTTTATTATTGAGTATGATGTTAGCTATGGGGCTTGTCATACATGGCCTTCATTATGTTAAGGTACATTTTGTTATAAAAATAAATTCTAAAATGTATTAAAGACTTGAATGTAAGACCTGAAACTATAAAATTCATAGAAGAAAAAAATGGCAGTAAGCTCTTTCACATTAATTTTAGCAATATTTTTTTTTTGACCAGTCTCCTCAGGCAAGGGCAACAAAAGATAAAATAAACAAATGGGATGATATCAAACTAAAATGCTTTTACGCAGAGAAGGAAACCATCAACAAAACAAAAAGGCAACCTACTGAATAGAAGAACATATTTGCAAATCATACATCCTATAAGGGGTTAATTTCTCAGACAACTTAAAATTAAAAAAACAAAACAAAAACAGAAACAACTAACATTAGAAATGGGCAGAGGACTTGAGTAGACTTTTTTTTCAAAAAAGACATACAGATGGCCAACAGGCACATGAAAAGATGCTCAACATCAATAATCATCAGGAAAACACAAATCAAAACCGCAATTAGATATCACCTCACATCTGTCAGATTAGCCATTACCGAAAAGACAAAAAATAACAAGTGTTGGAAAGCGTGTGGAAAAGGCAACCCTCATACACTGTTTATGGGAATGTAAATCTGTGCAGCTACTACGGAAAGTAGTATGGAGATTCCTCAAAAATTATAAATAGAACTACTATATGATCCAGCAATTCCACTTCTGGGCATATGTCCAGAGAAAATGAAAATACCAATCTGAAGAGATATATGTACCACTGTTGTTCATTGCAGAATTATCAACAATAGCAAAGATATGGAAGCAACGCAAAGCGTTCATCAATAGATGAATGGATAAATAAGATGTGGTGTATAAGTATACAATGGGATATTGCTTGGCCATAAAAAAAGAATAAAATCTTCCACTTCTTTGAAAATATGAATGAACCTAGAAGGTATTATGCTGTGTGAAATAAGACAAAGATAAATATCATATAATTTTACAAACATGTGGAATGTAAAAAACAAAACAATGGAACAAACAAAACAAAACAGAAACAAACTCATGGATACAGGAAACAAACTGTTGATTACCCAAAGGGGTAAAAATTGAAGGGTAGGAAAAATATGTGAGGAAGAATAAAAGACACAAACTTCCAGTTATAAAATAAATGTAATTTACAGCGTAGGAAATATAATCAATAACACTGTAGTAACTTCATACACTGACAGATAATAACTGGACTTACCGTGGAGAAAATTTCATAATGTATAAAAACATCTAATCACTATGAGGTACGCCTGAAACTAATAAAATATTGTGTGCCAATTATACTTCAATAAAAGAGATAATATTATATAAGTAGAAAAAAAAAGAAAATCCTATTTACAATATCATTGTAAAAATACTTAGGTGTGAACATAACCAAGGAGGTAAAAGATATGTACTGAAAATTGTAAGACACTGATGGAAGAAATTGAAGAATACACAAATAAATGGAAATATATTAATGTTTATAAAAGTTTCATACTACCCAAAGCAATCTGAAGATTCAGTGAAATCTCTATCAAAATTCCAATGGGATTTTTGACAGAAATAGAAAAAAAAAAAAGATCCTAAATTTTGTTGGAACCACAAAGAAACCCTGAATAGCTAAAAGTAATCTTGAGAAAGAACAAAGCTGGACCACTCACACTTCCTGATATCAAACTATATTATAAAGCTACATAACAGAATCAAAACATTGTGGTAGGAGCACCTGGGTGGCTCAGTCAGTTAAGCGTCCAACTCTTGATTTTGGCTCACATCACCATCTCACAGTCATGAGTTTGAGCCCTGCATCAGACTCTGTGCTGATGGTGCAGAGTCTGCTTGGGTTTCTCTCTCTCTTCCTCTCTCTCTCTCTCAAAATAAATAAATAAACTTAAAAAAAAACAACAAGCATTGTCGTATTGGCATAACAATAGACATAGATCAATGCAATGGCATAGAGAGCCCAAAAATAAACCCCGACAGATAGAATCAATTCATGTACAACGAAGGAGCCAAAATTTTTCAATGGGGAAAGGATAGTATCTTCAATAAATAATACTGGGAAAACTGGATAGCCACATGGATAGCCACTGTACACAAAAATCAACTCAAAATGGATTAAAGATTAAAAAAAAATAAGGTGAAACCATAAAACCCCTGGAAGAAAACACAGGGGTAAGCTCCTTACCACTAATCTTGGCAATGCTATTTTTGAATTTAACACAAAAAGCTAAGGTACAACAGCAAAAATAAACAAGTAGAACTATATCATATTAGAAAGCCTCTGCATCAGTAAAATGAAAAGGCAATCTATGAAATGGGAGAAGATATTTGCAAATAATATATAGATAGATGGATATATAGATAAAGCATTAATATCCAAAATATATAAAGAACCCATACATTTCAACAGCAAAACAACTTGATTAAAAACCGGGCAGAGTAAATAAATAGACTTCTTTTTTTAAAGAAAACACAAAAATAGCACATAGATACACAAGGTATTCAACATCACTAACTATTAGGGAAATGCAAATCAAAACCACAGTAAGGTACCACCTCACACCTCCTAGAATGCCTATCACCAAGAAGACAAGAGTAACAAGTGTTGGCCAGGACGTGTGGAAAATGGAACCCTATGCACTGTTGGTGGGAATGCAAATTAGTGCAATCACTATGGAAAACAATATGGAGGTTCCCCAAAAAATTAAAAATAGAACTATGTTATTCAGTAATTCTATTTCTGGGTATATATCCAAAAGGAACAGAATCACAATCTTGAGGGAATAGTTGCACTCCCATGTTAATTTCAGTTTATTCACAATAGACAACATAATTGAAACAACTGGAGTATCACTGACAGATGAATGGATAAAGAAGATATAGTATTATATATATATAGATAGATAGATAGATAAATATAATTATAATTATATATATATAATTATAATTATATATATATATATCTATATATATAGACATATAGTGAAAATTCACAGTATGAATAAGAAAGAAGGACATCCTTCCATTTGTAACAACATGGATGTTCCTTTAAAGGTGTTATGCTAAGTGGTGAAAGTCAGGCAGAGAAAGACAAATACTGTATGATATCACTTATATGTGGAATCTAAAAACAGCCAAACCCAGAGAAACTGAGAGTATAGTGGTAGTTACTAGGGACTGGAGGTTGTAAGAAATGCAGAGACATTGGTCAGAGGGTACAAACATCCAGTTTTAACTGGAGATATAACTATAGCATGTGATTATAGTTATTATTACTGTATTATACACTTTAAAGTTGTTAAGAGAGCAGATCTTAAATGTTCTCATCACAGAAGGATGGTAATTATGTGATTTGATGAAGTGTTAGCTAATGCTAGGTGGTAATCATTTTCCAGTTTATAAGTGTATCAAATCAACACTTTGTATTCTTTAAATTTACACAATGTTATATGTTAACTATATTTCAGCAAAACTGGAAAAAAACAATAAAAAGAAAAAGATTAAAAATGATTAGGGAGAAGAACAAATGGAGGCTTTATTTATTTTTATAGTCTTTCCTTAAGCTGATTGGTGCTTACACTGATGTTCATACATAATTCTAAAAGCCCTTTTGTGTATCTGAAATATTTCATAATAAAGTTTTATAGCAGGTTATTTGTGACCTTAGATGATGTTTAAAATTTAAACAAAAAAATCTAAACATTTTATTCCTTCACTCAACTGCTTCACTCAGCACCTCTCCTTAAGTAGCTGTTTTTAATTGAGGGAGGAAAGCATTCGGCTGAAAATAGTTTGGGCACACTAATTCTTAGTGGGTTCTGTAAACAGCAGTCCCCTTTAGCATGTGTCCTCCAAGGACTTGATAAGAGAACCAAAGAGGTGAAGAGAGGATTGATCTTTAAATTATTGTCAGCATACAGTTAATTAAGTAGAGTTTATTCTTCCTTAGCCTTACAACCTTTAGAGGTACAGAATTCTTAGGTTATTCAATGTTGTCAGCAAGACAGCAAGGATGGTAAGAAGAGTAAAGAAACGTCATGGAAAATAAATTCTGAGATTTTTTTTTTAAAGGAAAAGGTGGCTGGCTCAATATTAAAACTTGAGAATTTTGAAAAACATTTGAATACACAGCATAGATCTCCTCGTACCCCAATTTTTTTATGTTCTTCTTTCAATGGGTCCTGAGAATTACTAAGAACCAGAATCTGAGAGTAATATATCCATTTTTAAAATATGTATTAACTTCCTTTTGCTGCCATAACAAATTACACAAACTTAGCAGCCTAAAAACAATGCAAATGTATTTATTATCTCAGTTCTATAGGTCAGGGGTCTGAGTGGATTCTACTAATTCCTCTGCTCTGAGACTCAAAAGGCCCACAGTAAGATGTTGGCTAGTCTGGGCTCTTATTTGGAGACTTGAAGGAAGAATCCATTTCCACACACATTCAGGTTGTTGGCTGGATTCAGTTAAATGCAACTGCAAGACTGAGATGTCCATTTCCTTCTGGCTCTCAGCCAGGAGGTGTTCTCAGCTTCCAGAGACTGTCCGCATTCCCTGGCTCTTGGTATCTTCCTATATCTTCAAAGGCAGCAATAATGGGTTAAGTCTTCCTCACATTTTGAATCTTTCTGACCTCTTCTACTGTCTCATCTTTCCTGTGCTCGTCTTTCGGACTCTTCTGACTTCCTCTACTGCTCTTAAGAGTAGTAAGAAAGAAGGACATCCTTCCATTTGTAACAACATGGATGTTGTTACATCACTGTAACAACATGGATGTTGTTACATCACTGTAACAACACTGTAACAACATGGATGTTGTTGGGATCACTACATTGATCCCACTAGCATAATTTAGGATAATCTCTTTTTGCTTTAATGTCAATGGATTTGTAACCCTAATTACATCTGCAAAATCCCTTCACAGCAGTACCTAGATTAGTGTTTGATTATAACCAGGAACAGGAATCTTGAGGGAACATCTTCACAATTCTTTCCACCACTGTGTGTGCCCACCGGGTTCAAGGCAAACTAGAATTACAAGCAATGGAAGACACTTGAAGAGATATCTGCCCAGAGGAATGCCTCCAATACCCCTTTTACAAATGATGAACACAGAGAAACACACATGACAATCTTTTATCCTTTTCAACAAATTGTCAATTAAATGATATATATTTTTATAATCTATAAAACATAAAAGTTTATCTAAATGAGGCAATCTGGAACATTATTTGATTACTCGGGTGGTAACTTCATGGCTAATGATAAATCTTTTCTATTAGGAGTTTCAGTTGAGAATGTTTTCATTTGTATTGTTTTTGTATTTTTAAACAGGTCATGAATTCTTGGGAGAAGCTATTTGAACAAGGGAGAAAGGATATTCTGTGATTATAATTAGAGATGTCTTTTTGCAGGAAGCAATCATCAGTATAAGTTAAGTACCAAAACTGCAAATTCAATTATTCTTAAGTATTTACTAGAAGATTAGTTTAACTATAATTCTTATAGAAATTAACCCTATAAGAAACTGTATAAAAGCATGATTTGAGTTATCATGGTTAAAGATATAATGCAATAACAATATTACAATATTATAACATCTATCTAATCCATATTAATTTTGCACAATTACTGAAAAACATTTATTGAAATCATAATATTAATATTTGAATTTGAATGTATTAGGTTACTTCTTTTAAGATGTATGCATTACCGAAGAAAGAGGAATCCAGTTTTTCTGAAATACAATTTCATACACATGGTCAATCAAATTTAAAAAAATATCTTGCCAATGCTCCAAACTCATACTTTGCAATGAATTTACTTATTGTGAAATCAAAGCATTTTTGAAGTGATGGAAATTACCAATCTTAAAGTAATTTTGCATTCTCTTTCTTACTTTTCTTCTAAACTCTAATTATGTGTAAGAATCGTAATGAAAATGCTCAGAGTTACTGACCTCCAAAAGAGTGGCGACATGACTGTTTCACAGTTGCATATCTTCTGCTGATACATCAGGCAGTAGAGAAAAACGATTGAGAAAAAAAGGACTCTGGAGTTAGACTACTTGGATTTCAGTTCAGCTTTGTCATTGATCACCTATGTCCTAAAGCAAATTATTCAGCCTCCCTGTGCCTCATCTTCCACCTGTAAAATGGGGATAATAATAGTACCATGCCCCTCCTAGGGTTGTTGCAAGAATGAAATAAAATAATACATATGAAGTTGTAAAAGTGCTAGGTCCTTAGTATCGTCTCAATCAATGTTAGTTCTTATTATTCTTAAAGTGATGTCTATCATTAAGATCCAGGCTGTGGCAGAGACCTACACTGTTCAGATTTATGTGCTTTTAGAACATAAATTGTACAGCCTGGGCCTCAGTAAAACTGTTGAACCATGAACTCCGTTGATCAGCAGAGAGGACAGAGGAAGAGACTGAAGAGACTCCAGCAATACATTGCTGCCAACCAGCTGTGTTTGCATTGCTGTAAAGACATTGTCAGTGATGTGTCTCTCAGTCTGACCATTCACCTTGGTCATTCTTTTTTTTCATCAAAAATCAATGAGTATCCATAATGCAACAGGCTTTGTGTGATGAAGATATGGAGAAGAACATGCAGTATTTTATCCTCATGAGGTACAGTCTTGCAAAAACACATGCAGAGCTCCAAGCCACCCTTACTTCTGACTCACTGTTTTAAATTTAACAAGAAAGACATTTTTCTATTTAAAGTAATAAGAAAAGGGGGGGAATGGTGAAAATTACATAATGAGATGTAGAAGTTAAGATTCTACCAAGCTTTTTGGGATATGTGTCAACATTTCTTAATCACATCACCAATCACATTTTAGTTAAATCAGAAAAACTCAAAGAGAGCTATGGAAAGAATACACAGTGACTCCAGTTCCTACAATGTATTTGTGTATAGATGGAAGAGGAAACATAAATTATCTTTTTACTTCCACCAAACCAAAAACTCTCCATTACTTCTACCCGTCCTCTCCTTACCTCACTTTTTTTAAAAAAAATTATTTATTTTTGATAGAGACAGAGCACAATTGGGGGAGGGGCAGAGAGCGAAGGAGACACAGAATCCAAAGTGGGCTCAGGCTCCAGGCTCCAAGCTGTCAGCACAGAGCCCGACACGGGGCTTGAACCCACAAACCACGAGATCATGACCTGAGCCAAAGCCAGACGCTTATCCTACTGAACCACCCAAGCGCCCATCTCCTTACCTCACTCTTAACTACTGCTCAAGACCAAATGGTGTATTATCAACTCTGTTACACTATTTCCAAATTAGTTTCAGGAAATTTCAGAAGAGTGCTTTAAAAGGAGCAGTTTAGATCCAAAATACTCTTAGGAATGATCTCTCATGCCTGTATTCTGAAGATCTTAGAATTTCAGGCTTGGAAGAAAAATTTAATATCTAATACAATTATTTTATTCTTCTGGATATTTGAATAATTTTCCCAAGGCCACACAGGTAGTTGGTTGCAAAGTCAGAACTGGAACCTAAATCCCAATTCCTATTTCAACTTCTTTCCACATCAGCTTGTATTCTAATTGGATGTAATGGGCATTTACTATTGCTGAGGCTAGATTCCAAACTAGTGATTTAATCCATGGCTAATGAGGCATTAAATGTCCACAGCTGATAACAAATAGCATGCAAAATATTTGAAAACTGAATTTATCATCATTTACCATCACTTTAATCAGATTGTGTACCCCCTTTGTTTATGTATTCCATCATGCCTATCATTTTGCTAAAGATTTTTGCTCATTGAATCATCCTATAGATAAATTACACACATTAATGAATTATAATCTTGACTTTGAGGGTTGATGTAGCTAAAAAGTATTGGAAAAAAGAATTTAAGATTCATTAAATGTTGCTAAATCATATCAAACAAAACAAAACAAACAATCACATTACAACATTGCAAAAGTAACGACCATACACACGCATATACATAATGACAACACTTTTAAAAAAACCCAAACTTCACTAGATACCAGAATTTTTCTTTTAGTTTAGAATACAAAACTTCTAAACACTTATTTATTAAGAGTGTCTTCACTGATGGAAAATGATATATGTAAGCACCAATTTCTCAATAATTAAATTCCTATAATTAGATGTAGTAAATGCAGCTATATCATCAAAGGATATACTGCAGAATCTTGAAGGCAGTGCAGACCACATATGGACTTCATTGTAGTCATCATTTCAAACCAAACCAAAAGGTATCAGAATAAAATAAAAAGGGTCATTTTTCTGCTTAGTTTAAGCACTTTCCAAGGACACTGGCTTGGAGTGTCAGATTAGAAGAAGTTCAGTGCCAATTTGATTCTTGCCTTTGTAAATATTTTTGTATTCTACTGGGAAATGTATAGGGCTTTCTTTGTATTGTTAAAGTTCAGAAATCTCACAATAATGTCTAAGTGTGAATCTTATTTCATTATTACTGACTCAGCTGGTCATTTTTTTTTCAGTGTGAAGCCTCAAGTCTTTAGCTCAGAGAATATTTTTTTCTTGTGACGATTGTCCTCACTCAATTCAGTTTATTTTGATAACATGTTATGTACTGGATTTTTGTGTGTAAATTCCATGTTTCTAATATTTACTAAGATTTTCCAACTACTTGTTTTTGAATCTAAGGAATGGGATAATCCCTTTAGTTTTATTCTGGTTTTTCATGGTTGATGTGCTGCTTTTAACCTTTCCTATTAAGGTTTTTTGTTTTGTTGTTTTATTTTTTCTTTAAAACAATAGCTACCCTCCAGAGTGTAATATAATTAAGGGCATGTGTCCTAGACTTAAGTTCTTTTTAATCTTGGCTTGGCAGTTTCATAGGTGTTTAACTTGGGCAAGATATTTTAATTATGCCTCAGTTTCTTTACCCCACATAGATAATAATAACAGGTCTTTCATAGGGTCGTTGTAAGGATTGAATGAGTTAATGTATGTAAAGATCAGAGAACAGTACATGGTATACAGTAACCTTTCAGCAAAATCACCCTATTGCTCCTTTTACACAGCAGTGTGCTATTTTACAGACTGATGGGGAGGGGGGAAAAAGAACTTCTCAAATATCAATGAAAACACTAATTAGAATTTTAAATAATTCTCTTCTGAAGATCTGTTTTATTTGTTTCATTGGGAACATTTGCTCTGATTTCCAGCTTTCCAGATTTCCCCTTCTTCTCTCCAATGGCTGGTGACACTTCATTTTATTTTCATATTTATGTGTGTAGGTTTAGATGACCTGTATCGGTGGCTGGTAAGGGCTCCCTGTGCTTAGGCCAACATTTGATATCATGAAATTGCAGTGTTTGAGAAACAGGGAAAAGCAGACAGGTTGATTTCCTTCTAGGTATATATACTGGAAATAAATTTGACAAATTTTTTCCCAAGGGAAAAAGCAAGAGTGAGGTGGGTAAGAAAAGTTCCAATCGTGTTTAGGATGCTGACACAATTGGAGAAGTAAATATTTTGTCCAATATCTCTCTGCAGAGCTTTCATAAATTCTAGAAGCCCTATTATGTGCTTCTCATTGATACTGCCACTCCTCCAAATGGGGATTTAATAAGGCTATAATTTCCTAAGTCTGGGATTCCATCAGTTTTCTGTTGGAGAGATTTTCCTCTTTGTCTCTTAGGTTTCCCTTACTTTGCTTATATCAGGATTTAAAAAGAGTCCTTGTCAGCTCCTTAGTAAACCCCAAACATCCACTTCATTAAAAAAATAAATTTTGGAGGGAGTAAAGATAGCAGAGAAGTAGGGGGGCCTTGTGCTTTCCTAGTCCTTCAAACATAGCTGTATTGAGGACACATTGCTTGGAACACCCAGGAAATTGATCTGCATACTTGTAGAAGGATCTCCACAGTTGGAGGGAGACAGCGTGGCAAGTGTGAGTATGTGGAAGTAAATTGGGAAAGAGAAAAATGGCAGTGGAGACTGCCATGGAGGGGAGGGAACCCTTTCAGTGGAGACACAAAAGGAAGAAAAAGAAAGAGGAGTTAAGAGAGTGCAATATCGGGTTTGCACTAAAAGAAAACCTCTCTGGACCTCTGGACCATGGACTGCAGAGTGAGAAGTACTGAATTTAGCAGGTTTTGGTTTTTTTTATTGTTTTTTTTTTTTTTTTTTTTTTTTTTTGCCAAAGCCTTTGGAACTCAAACTCTGAGGTTTGGGAAGTGTGTGACCTCCTTTGAAGCAGAGCTATGGCGTGCGCTCCTAGGAAGGAGAGAGCTGGCCCCAGAGTGCATACCCAGTGGAGAGATATCCCGGGTTTATTGGGAGAGAACATTCCTCTTCCTGGAGTACTTTGAAAGAGGGCATATTGCCTCCCCATGGACAAAAGACCATGAAGGTGCCAGCAAAAGGCCTTCCATCAGCAGAGGATAAATGTGTACCCAGAGGGAATATAACCTTTGCTGCTTTTAGAGGAGCTGTACCATAGATTCTTTGTACTGTGCAGGTGGAAGACTGTTTTTCAGAGACAAAGGACTTCAGACATAGCGTGGAGAGACTGTACTCCAGAGGAGAGGGTGGGTATGCATGGTGCCAGGTCCTTTAAGACTTCGAATTTTGAATCCCAGCTGCATGCCAAAGGAAAAAACAAAAACAAAAACAAAAACAAAACAAAACAGGTGAGCTGTGGCACAGGGCAAGCTATCTGCCCTCGCTATTCTATGAGGGCTGCCTGAACAGTAGAGAGTGTGAGATACCCTATCCTAGGATGAGAGATTGGGATGGTGCCATTTTTCCCCCAACAACAGGGGGGACTTCAGAGAGCAACATAGCGACCCCCAGTGGAGGCTGGCACACTTACACCAAACCCCAGTCCCCCTGTGCCTGGCAACTACTTATTTACTAGGGCAAGACTGACTGAGCCAACACAGCTGGCCTCTCCTCCAAAACACCAGCAAAGTCAGCATCCTGTATGTACCAAGTGTACTAAAAATCAAGTGCTTCGAAACAACACCTGCAGTTCTGGTGGAAATAGGACCAGGCCTACTTTTTTTTTTTTTTTTTTTTTTTTCCTTTCTTGTTCTTTTTGTCTTTTGGTATCAGGCTGATAGTTTCTTGTTTGTTTTTTTCATTTCCTTCTCTCTTTCTCTCTGTCTCAGTATCAGTCTTCTTTACTCTTTTCTTTTTCTTTCTTTTTTCTTATTTTCTTTTCCTTTTTCTTTGGAATCAATCTTATAGTTTTTTGATTCTCTGTTTGCTTTCCCTTTCCTTTACTCTTTTTTTTGGGGGGAGGGGTGGGGAATCAGGGTTTGTTTGTTTGTTTGTTTTTCCCTTTTTTCCCAGGCTTAATTTAACAAACACATCAAACTACACCCAGTTAAAGGTCCAAACACTTCCTACTGTGAACAAGGAGTTCTGCAGAGGACTGACCAATGGGAAAGAACAGCCAAAACTCAACAGCAGAGTGCACACAGCATAGACCAGAAACACTTCCTGAAGTGTATGACCCCTTTTTAATATAGCAATACTTTCAGGTGCAGAAAACATAACAAGCTTTTAAATCATGCAAAAGACAGAAATTTAGCCAAAATGATGAGATGGATGAATTTTCCCCAAAAGAAAGGTCAAAACAAATCACAACCTTTGACTTCCTCAAACAGATTTAAGCAATATATCTCAATAAGAATTTAGAACAACAGTCTTAAGACTACAAGCTGGGCTTGAAAAAGCATAGAAGACATGAGAGGAACCCTTGCTGCAGAGATCAAAGACCTAAAAGCATGTCAGGCTGAGATAAAAAATGCTATAACTGAAATGGAAAACCAATTGGATACAGTCACAATGAGTACTGAAGTAGCAGAGGAGAGAATAGGTGTATCAAAATGGATAAAAACAAGATCCATCTATACACTGCCTACAAGAGACTCATTTTAGACCTGAAGACACTTGAAAGATGGAAGTAAGAGGATAGAGAGCCATCTATCATGCTAATGGATGTCAAGAGAAAGATGGGTAGCCATATTCATATCAGACAAACTAGATTTTATTTTATTTTATTTTATTTTATTTTATTTTATTTTATTTTTTATTTTTTTTTAATTTACATCCAAATTAGTTAGCATATAGTGCAACAATGATTTCAGGAGTAGATTCCTTAGTGCCCCTTATCCATTTATCCCATTCCCCCTCCCACAACCCCTGCAGTAACCCTCAGTTTGTTCTCCATATTTATCAGTCTCTTCTGTTTTGTCCCCCTGTTTTTTATATTATTTTTTATTTATTTTTTAATATTTTTGTTTTTTATATTATTTTTGTTTCCCTTCCCTTATGTTCATCTGTTTTGACAAACTAGATTTTAAAACCAAAACTGTAACAAGAGATGAAGAAGGGCATTATAACATAATTAAGGGGTTTATCCATGAAGAAGATGTAACAATTGCAAATATTTATGCCCCCTTGGCAACCCTCAAATTATATAAATCAATTAACAACAAACATAAAGAGAGTCATTGATAATACCACAATAGTAGGAACTTTAATACCCCACTTACAACAATGGACAGATCATTGAAGCAGAAAATCAACAAGGAAACAATGACTTTGAATGACACAGTGAACCAGATGGACTTAACAGATACATTCAGAACATTTCATCCTAAAGCAGCAGAATACATGTTCTTGAGTGCACATGGAACATTCACCAGAATAGATCATATACTGGGTTACAAATCAGCCCTCAACAGGTACAAAAAGATTTAGATCATATCATGCATATTTTCAGATCACAATGCTATGAAACTTGAAACCAACCACAAGAAAAACTTTGGAAAGCCCTCAAACACATGGAGGTTAAAGAACATCCTACTAAAGAATGAATGGATTAAACAGGAACTTAAAGAAAAAATAAATGATACATGGAATCCAATGAAAATAAAAACATGACAGTCCAAACCCTTTGGGATGTAGAAAAGGCAGATCTAAGAGGAAAGTATATTGCAATTCAGGCCTATCTCAAGAAGCAAGTGAGTCCCAAATACACAATCTAACCTTACACCTAAGGAGCTAGAAAAAGAAAACCAAATAGAGCCTAAAGTCAGCATAAGAAGGGAAATAATAAAGATTAGAGCAGAAACAAATGACATAGAAACAAACAAACAAACAAACAAAAACTAAAACAGATCAATGAAACTCAAAGCTGGTTCTTTGAAAGAATTAACAAAATGAGGGGATAAAACTTTCCAGACTTATCAAAAAGAAAAGAGACAGGATCCAAATAGATAAAATCCCAAATGAAAGAGGAGAGATCACAACCAATGCCACAGAAATAAAAACAATTGTAAGAGAATACCATGAAAAATTATATGCCAACAAACTGGGCAATCTGGAAGAAATGGACAAATTCCTAGAAACTCACACACTATCAAACTGAAACAGGAAGAAATGGAAAATTTGAACAGACCTATAACCACCAAAGAAATTGAATAAGTTATCAAAAATCTCCCAACAAATGAGTCTTGGGCCAGATGGCTTCCCAGGGAAATTCTATCAGACATGTAAAGAAGTGTTAAAACCTATTCTTCACAAACTGTTCCAAAAAATAGAAATGGAAGGAAAGCTTCCAAATTCAATCTATGAAACCAGCATTACCTTAATTCCAAAACCAAAGACTCCACTAAAAAAGAGAATTACAGTCCAAATCCCTGATGAAGGTGGATACAAAAATTCTCAACAAGATACTAGCAAATCAAGTTCAACAGTACATTTAAAGAATTATTCACCACGGGCACCTGGGTGGCTCACTTGGTTAAGCGTCAGACTTTTGTTCTGGTCATGATCTCACAGTCCATGAGTTCAAGCCTCATGTAGGGCTCTGTGCACAGAGCCTGGAGCCTGCTTCAGATTCTGTGTCTCCCTCTCTTTCTGCCCCTCCCTCACTCTCTCTCTGTCTCTGTCTCTCTCTCAAAAATAAACGAAAAAAAAAAATTATTCACCATGATGAAGTGGAATTAATTCCTGAGCTGTAGGGCTGATTCAATATTTGCAAATCAATCAATGTGATACACTACATTAATAAAAGAAAGGATGAAAACCCTAGGATCCTTTCAATGGATACAGAAAAAGTATTTGACAAAACACAGCTTCTTTTCTTAATAAAAACCCTCAAGAAAGTAGGTATAGAAGGAACATACCTCAAGATCATAAAAGCCATATACAAAAGACCCACAGCTAATACTATCCTCAATAAGGAAAAACTTAGATCTTTCCCCCTTAGGTCAGGAACACCACAGAGATGTCCATTCTCACCACTATTGTTCAACATAGTACTGAAGTCCTAGACTCAGCAATCAGACAACAAAAAAGAAATAAAAGGCATGCAAATTGCCAAGGATGAAGTCAAACTTGCACTCTTTGCAGATGACATGGTGCTCTATGTGGATAACCTGAAGACTTCACCAAAATATTACTAGAACTGATAAATGAATTCAGCAAAGTCACAGTATATAAAAGGAATGTACAGAAATCAGTTGTATTTCTATACACCAATAATGAATCAGGAGAAAGGGAATTTAAGGAATTGATTCCATTTACAATGGCATCAAAAACCATAAGATACCTAGGAAAAACTTAATCAAAGAGGTAAAAGATCTCTATGCTTAAAAGCATAGAAAGCTTACGAAAGAAATTGAAGAAGACATAAAGAAGTAGAGATAGATTCAATGCTCATGGATTGGAAGAACAAATATTGTTAAAATGTCTCTACTACCCAAAGCAATCTACACATTCAATGCAATCTCTATCAAAATTACAACAGCATTCTTCACAGAGCTAGAACAAACAATCCTAAAATTAGTATGGAACCACAAAAGACCCCGAATAGCCAAGTACTGTTGTAAAAGAAGACCAAAGCTGGAGGCATCACAATCCTGGACTTTAAGCTGTATTACAAAGCTGTAATCATCAAGACAGTATGGTACTGGCACACAAACAGACACATAGATCAATGGAACAGAATAGAGAACCCAGAAAAGGACTCAGCAATACATGGTCAACTAATCTTCAACAGAGCAGAAAAGAATATCCAATGGAAAAAAAGACAGTCTCTTCAGTAAACAGTGCTGGGAAAACTGGACAGCAACATGCAGAAGAATGAAACTGGACCACTTTCTTACACCATACACAAAAATAAACTCAAAATGGATGAAAGACCTAAGTGTAAGACAGGACACCATCAAAATCTTACAGGAGTAAACAGGCAGTGACCTCTTTGACCTCGGCCACAGCAACTTCTTACTAGACAAGTCTCCTGAGGCAAAGGAAACAAGCAAAACTTAACTACTGGGACCTCATCAAGATAAAAACCTTCTGTATAGCAAAGGAAACAATCAGCAAAACTTAAAGGCAACCAACAGAAGGGAAGAATATATCTGCAAATGTTGTATCAGATAAAGGGTTGGTATCCAGAATCTATAAAGAACTTACCAAACTCAATACCCCCAGAAACAAATAATCCAGTGAAGAAATGAGCAGAAGATATGAACACTTTTCCAAAGAAGACATCCATATGGCAAAAGCTTCATGAAAAGATGCTAAACATCACTCATCATCAGGGATATACAAATCAAAGCCACAAGGAGATACCACCTCACACCTGTCAGAATGTTTAAAATTAATAACTCAGGAAATAAGAGACGTTAGTGAGAATGTGAAGAAAGGGGAACACTTTTGTATTGTTGTTGGGAATGCAGAGGGGTGCAGGCACTTTGGAAAACAGTGTGGAGGTTCCTCAATAAGTTAAAAATAGAGCTACTCTATGCCCTAGCAATTTTACTAGGTATTTATCCAAAGAATACAAAAATGCTGATTTGAAGGGGCACATGCACCCCAATGTTTGCAGCAGCGTTATCAACAATAGCCAAATTTTATAAAGAGCCCAAATGTCCATTGAATGATGAATGGATAAAGATGTGGTTTATATATACAACGGATTATTACTCAGTGATCAAAAGAATGAAATCTTGCCATTTGCAACAATGTGGATGGAACTAGAATGTATTATGCTAAGTGAAATAAGTCAGAGAAAGACAGACATATAATTTCAAACATGTGGAATTTAAGAAACAAAACAGATGAACAAAGGGGAAGGAAAGGAAAAATAAGATAAAAACAAGGAGGCAAACCATAAGAGACTCTTAAATACAGAGAACAAACAGGGTTGTTGGAGGGGAGGTGTGTGAGGGAATGGCTAAATGGGTGATGGGCATTAAGGAGGGCACTTGTTGGGATGAGCACTGGGTGTTATATGTTAAGTGATGAACTACTGGGTTCTACTCCTGAAACCAATACCACATGGTATGTTAACTAACTTGAATTTTAATAAATAAATTAAAACAAATAAATTCCTGAAAGTGTCTACTTTAATCATGTCATTCTTACTTGTGTTCCAGCATTGTTACAGATTTTCTTTTGCTCATTTGGTACTTCTTTAGTAAATTCCATGGGATTAGAGTATAAAGGGAAAGGAATATGGATTGGTTTAATTCCCCATCCTGAAGTTGAAATCATATTTTAGGTGAACTGAGGTGAATGAACTGAGACGTTCATTTTTTTCTATGGCAGTTGAGTTAGCTGAGGAACAGAACCTACAGCGTAATGTCATGTTAAGTTGCTCACGTAGCTAAAATGATGCGATGTAAGCAGTTGTCAACATGATTGAAATTATTGGCAATCTGAATTTAATTAATTTCAGAGCTATGTTATTTTCCTACTTCCTCCAGCCTCTCGACCACTTAATTAGTAAGATTTACTTTTAGTTCATCTCTAAACTTTGTGCTCATGGTCAAGAATAGTGATGTATACAACTCAAATGAGAAAATCAGCCTCGATCATTTTATTGGCAAATGTGCCCATTATGTAACTGTTGGGTTATAATTTGCCTTCTTCATTACATTATCTCCAGTCACATCTCTGTGCCTATAATCTGGAATAGCCAGGAAAGAATATCTAGAGAAGGGAAAGGCCAAGCCAACCACATTCAAATCTGGAAGCACAAAAATTTTTAAAAAACCTAACTGTATGTAAAACCAAAGGGACCAAAGACAGGTACAAGATTTCAGAATTATTGTTTATGTAAAACCATCATGTCTATAGCAGTAATAGAATGCATTTTGTACAATGGAAAGATTTATTTACTGTTAACATACATAATTTTAATTTATACAAGTTGGATTTAGCCCCTTTAAAACATACACACACACATACACACACACGCACAATTGCAATTTAGTTTGTCTTATTCCTTCTAGCTTGTGCAATGGACTGGAAAAAAAACAGGGAAAGAGAAAAAGGTTAGACTGACTTGTTCAGGTGTGGGCAGGTTGTCACATTGCAGCTGGGATGGGGAAAGAGAGGACATTCAGCTTTATGCAATGAAAGGAGCTCTCCAGACTCCCCCTGAGTGCCTGTGAGGTCAAATGCTGTGCACCCCAATCTGCTTCCTGAAATTAATAGCCAGGTGTTATGCTAGTTAGGTACCTTAATCATTAATTATGACTGTGGCAGCAGGAGAGGAAAAAAAGGCTAGGACACATGAGCTGGGGTGATAAAGGGAAAGCATCAATCATGCATGACAAGAAAGCCAAAGATACCCTTTCTACCCTGGGATTCTTTCATTTGTAACTCTGCAGAGTCCCTCTCACATCAGACTTCAAACTTCAGAGACGACCACTTCTCATAGTCTTTTTTTTAAGTAACAACCAGCGTCATGGAACTCAGATGGATGAAAACAAAATAAAATGCATTTGTTAGCAATGCCCATATTTGCCAGGTAGTACCACTAGGCTCTAGGCCAAATTAAAGGCAATAATTCACAAATAAAATTGCCAGTCAAGTGTTCTGATTTTTTCAGTAAAGATTAAAGCAAGTTACAGCAAGAATGGATTTTAGAGTCAACAATTAAGAGTTATTATCAGCAGCACAGGCTGGCCCAACTCTTTCATTTTGCTACAATGTCATAAGTGTATTGCACATGACAACTTAAGCAAGTGGCAGAGCAGGTGAATCTCTCTAAGGCCCCTGGGCACAGTATAGTGCATCGCAAAGCTTGAGAAGAAGAAACACAACCCCCATTCTGGTGGTAGCAAGTGGTATAAATGGTGGGACATTTAGAAGCAAGAAGAAAAAAAACACTGTTTTGGTGAAGTGGAAGGAAACTAAGTGTTGGGTTACAGTTTCCCATGAGATCCTGGATAGATTATTTCATTTCTCTAATATTCAGTGGTCTTGTCTTTAAATGACAAAAGTCATTTTTAGCCATATCAAGAGTCCTTAACCTGGGGTCCACAAATGAGCTTTGTGAGGATCTGGAAAGAAACTCAAATTATATGGGAAACTTGGTTGATCCGATTCTTTAGGGGTTACTGAAAGGGTGCTTGCTAAATGAGCACTTGTCTGTAAAGAAGAACTAATGCTTTTTAATTTCCAGTCTGTTATGAATTAACACATTTAAAAATGTAAACAAAGTATGAATTACTAAGAAAATGAAATAAAAATGGATATATACAAAATAGAAACCCAAACTTCTCCATTAACAGGTATAAAATTCATCTGTCAAGTTGCTATAAAATTTCTAAATCCTTCCTATGAACTGGGTCATTGTTATGGACTGACCAGCACTAGTCCACAGACCACACCTTAGGTATCAACTGTGCCAGGCTTCCTTTCAGCCCACATCTTAAAAGTTTCTATATGAAATCCAAATATCCTTAGAGCAATTCTGCCTCAATATCTCATACCCCAACCATACCATCCAGCCTGTCATCTCACTCTGTACAAGGTAAAGATCAACCTTCCTAGCCAGTGAGGCAAGATTGTAAATAATAATGACAACAACAACGAAATGTATTTTCCTCAGTCATTGTGATTACTTATGTTCCCTGAACAATAACGGTAAAGAGGAGGGAAAGCCCATAGGACTAATTACCAGAGTCCAACCAGAGTCTAACTAGTAGGTCAGGTAGTAAAGTACGTAAGATTTACTTTTGTTCTTTCATCTGTGCTTCTTTGTTCACCTGACTACCCAGACTTGGAAAGTCTTTTAACAATTTTTCCACTATTTCATATTTATAGCCTCACTCAAGATGCCTCACTGCTTTTATTACACACTCAAAGCATATCTGTTGAGTACTTAATATAAGTTCCCCAAGAAAGGGGCAGAAGGAAAATAATATACGTGGTCCTCTGCCCTTAAGTTGTTTAGAGCATATCAATTCTCATGGGTGGATTGTGTAAAGAATCACAGCTGGGGTATACAAGAAGAGGTGACACAAAAGAGATGTCACAGTTAGACTGGAGAGTCACATAAGGTTTCTCAGAAGAATTTTTTGATATTGTGTGTTGAGTCATGACTACCTGGTGATCTGCCCATAATACTAGGGAAGTTTAGTCAGCTCATTGGACTTTTTTTTTTTTTGTGGTTTGCTACTTCCCTTATTTCTACATGCTTGGTTAAAAAGGATGTACTTCCCAGGGGGTACACTCTTTTTTTTATTAAGAGTATTCTACCTCCAAAACCAAGAGCACACTGTATATAGCATATGTTATCCAACTTGACAATAATTTATATTTAAAAAAAAAGAGTGTTCTAATTGACCAAGAAAAAAATGTGTGTGTGTGTATGGTGTGTTAATTTTGGGGTTTTGGTGGGAGAGAAGAACAGAATCAGGAGGAGCAGTGCATATGAAGTGAATTTAAAATATGACTTTATCACAGAATGTGGTAGGGAGGGTGAGGCAGGTGGTAAAAGAAGAGGATGAAGAAAGTAAAAGCCAGGTCATGAAGCTTCTTGGCTACCTTCCGAAGGCTTCTGGATTCATCAGGAGGTCAATTTTGACTCACTGAAAGATTTAAAACAAGGAGGTGAAAGGATCAATATTTTGTTTTAAGAAGATCATTCTAGCAGTGTTGTGAAGGATACCTAGGAGGTGAGCAGGATAGAGCTTGGAGTGCCAAGAGACTCATCTCATAATTCAGGTAAGAAATCATGAGGTCCTAGACTGAGTCAGTGGAAGTTAAAAAAGCAAAGAATGGGACATATTTGAAAGACACCAACAACATAGAATCAATGGCTGTGGTCAATAAATGAAGAGAAAGAATTGTAAATGATTATCATGATACTGGCTTGGGCATTTTGGAGGTTGGTGATATCATTACCTGAAAGGGAAAATTCTGATTAAGTGCAATATAGGAGCATGAAGAAAAAGAGTTGAGATTTGAATATGTTCAATAGTTCAAGGCGTCTGTGAAAAGTTGAAACAGAGGTGTTTGTAGAAAGCTGGAAATAGTAGCCTGTAGTTTAGAGATGGGTCTGGGCTGGAGAAAAAAGTTGATCAGCAGTAACGATAAGCATAATACAGGTGTGATTGCTTTGACTAGCCTTGCCGAAGGAACTTTATTCCACTCCAAAAGAATTGATTTTGTTCCTAAAATATTGATGTTTCTTCATATCTTTTTATTTTCCTGTAATATATTAAGAGATCATACAAAATTTTTTTTCACTTAAAAACTAAGTGGAAAAATCTAAACCTAAATCTAAAGGGTAAATGATATAAAACAATGAAGTTAATGTTGGACTGAGATTCACATACAACATGCAAGCCACTCGAAATTGTTTATTGCCCAAGGTTGGGTCACACTTTTGGCGCAGGATTTTCAAGCAGCAATTGTGAAGGGGGAAATTACTAGTTACATATACATAAAATACCCATAAAATAAAAATAAACCAATTTCTCAAAAGCATAATTATTTATGGCACTGAGATCTAGGAAATTTTTTTTCCTGAAAGTCCTCATAAGAAAAATACTGTAATACAGTGAGCAGTGTTCTCAATAACATCCTGCAAGTGAATATAAAATGAGATTTATATAACTATTATTATATCCACCAATATAGGGTGATAGTACAATAACAAAGAGGAGTAGAGCAAAGACAATTTAAAGGAGGAAGTCAAATAGTATAATTTGCCTGTTGAGCCCAGGTATGTATAAATAGACAGCTACATTTCCTTCATGAGAGAAGTGGCACTATTTTGATAACTCCCGTAAGTCCAGTGGCTTTAATGATACCTGGAATATAGCAGTTGTCTAACAAATATTTTGAGTAAATTAATTTAAAAATTTACTGAATTAATATGCCAAAATATATGACAGAGGATGGTGATGTAAAAATTAATGAGATACAGTCTTTGCCCTCTAAGAATTAACCTTCTAAGCACAAGACAGTACAATTGATAATTTTTTCAATAAATGTCTAGTGTGTACTCTGGGACAGGTACTCTTTTAGGCATTGGTAGTATAGAAAAAAATAACGAAATACACTCATGGAGTCTAGGTTTCACAGTGGGAGACTTTTAAAAAATGTATATAGATGATAGATAGATAGATAGATAGATAGATAGATAGATAGATAGATGATAGATAGATGATACCAGATATTTGGGACAAGATTGGGTTCAGTCAAAAGGAAGAGCAAATGCAGAAGTCCTGAGGCAGCACAGCAAAAATGAACTGATCCTATTGAAAAGTTGTAAGAGATGAGGTCAGAAATGGTGGTGGTAAGATTGATGAATGTCAGAGAGGCTTATATGCCATTTTAAGGCCATTTTTGGCTTTTCCTTTGAGGGGTATGGGGAACTACTGGAAGATTTGAGCTAAGGAATTACACAATTTAATCTAATGGTAAATGTAGTGATTGGGACACATATATTCAATGTATTATACACAGAAAGAAGGACTCATGGAAGTCTAAACTTAGGAGTTTTCCAGACAAGGTTAAGAGAGTGAGAATAGGAAACTTCCAGAAAAATGGACTTGTGGCCTGAACAAATAAATTAAGGTGAGAAAAAGCTTGGTGTACAAGGAAATACAAGAAATTTAGCATGGCTACAAAGCAAATAATAGGGCAGAAGGAATGATGAGAGAGGAGGCTCAAGAGATAAGCAGGAAAGCACTGAAGAATTTGTATCCATATCCCTAATCTTTGTAAATTTAATATTCTTGGCGACAGGTGATCATATGTAACATAAGTTGTGTCTATGACACAGGAAATCTTCAGTGTCTACATAAACTACGGAATTTCATCGATGAAACAGTTTACGCCATACCCACAGAAAAGCATTTGGATGCATATTTATTAATGGATGTGCCAGATGTTATATTTGAAATAGAATATAGGAGTGCTCTCTAGAAGAAAAGACCCATTTCTCTATTATACAAGAGAAAAATGTGACCCCCAAATGAGGCTTTGAGGAGCGACTGCATGTAATCCCGGCTCATTTCACTATTGATGTGCTGGAGACACCTTTAGAGAATACCCTGTGTTAGCTCACTAGGACCTAATTTTAGCAGCTCTAAATTCCAACAATCTCAGAATGTACCTGGAAATCCAAATTGGAAATTGGTCACTATATTCCAAATGTATATATTCTTGAAAATAAAATCTAATATACCTTTATTGATCCTTACAAAAACTGTATTAGAATACGTGGCCTGAAAACTTAATGGTCCAAATGTATCTAGCAAATCATAGTCATAACAAAACAGAACAAAGCAAAGCTATACTGATGCCCTGTCCTACAGGTACCAATCACTGCAGGATCTTGTAGCGTGAGAAATTTTACCATTTTTAGCTGCTAAAAGATGCAATAAAGACATGATGTACTACATGTTTCATTTAGCTAGGGAGCTCAACATTCTAAGTAAGATCGAATGTTTGCCCAAAGTTGGAAGAGGAACCTCAAGGGTTTCTTAAGAGACTTCTGCTTTTCCTGCTCCCCTAAGATTTATTTTAACCTAAAACTGATTTTTTCCTTTTCATGTATACAAGGTATCTTTTTTTTTCTTCCTTCCTTCCCTCCTTCCTTCCTTCCCTCCCTCCTTCTGTCCATTTGTTTGTTTTTATTTCCCCTGTAGAAGGCTTTTCAGAGCTTCTGGATTTTAATGGAAATTTATTCCTGGGTATTTGATAGCCAAAACGAATGTGTTTCAATCACAGGCAAATGGCAATTTTCTCCTCAGTAACATAGCAGCAGACTGGTAAAAGGCCACTGCAACCAGCAACATGCTTCAAGACATGCTGGGTCCTAAGTGTTAGTACCTCTCGCATGATCGCAGTTTCTAAGTGGGCTGAGGAGAGGCTTGATACTACTAAGTTTCAAAGACTATAATCTTCAGTTTTGATGTAAATGCTTCCAGAATTACGCATTTGTCCAGTAGTGGCATGGGACTCCATGAAACATGGGCAATCTAAGAGGTACTCTCACACTTCCTGTGTAGGGACAACTTTAGAGTGACTCCTGGCTCTGTTGAGATTTGTATGGCTTTAGATCTTCTCAAACTAATTGGTCTCTTCATATGGGGTTATACAATGTGCAAGTGTAAGAATTAAGTGTAAGAATCAAAAGAAAATGAATTAATTCTATTATGTTAAGAATCAATGCAAAACAGATATGCAGGCTATCTCCTCAAAAGTGAGCCTTCGGATGGCCACAGATTAAAATATGGATGGAAGAAAGAGTGGGAAAAAAAGAAAGAAGTAGAGTAGGAGAATGAACCCAATATTATATACTTGCTATGCAAACAACAAATCATGTTGAGGAAATTATTTTATCTGGCGATTCTCTCACTAAGTCACTGAATTTTACTATCTCTGAATCCCAGTGAGATCCTCATTCTCCAGCATCTGCATGCTGAAGCTGTTTCAATAATTTATTAAAAGACGTAAATATTTATTCAAGAGAGAGAAATGCAAAATAAAAGAATTCATGGAAATATGAGGCAAAAGAGCTAAAGCAGGGGCCAGCTAAAGCAGGGGCCAACACTCATTTGCCTTGCCACGTCACTTTTCTGTGCCTCAGTTTTCTTTTCTGAACAATGAAGGCCATAGTAATGCTGTCCTGCTTGCTTCTTCACAGGATTGCGGAGCAAATAAGGTAATGAGGATGAAGCAATCATTTCCAATTCCTAAAGGGCTCTATAAGTATTAGTGACTCAGGAAAGTTATTCAGCTCTATGAGGCTCCATGTATTCGTCTGTCAAATAAAGCTCTGATATAGGCCTACAACTTCCAGAGTGATCTTGTAAAAATCAAGTAAGGTAGTGTCAGCACGCTTTTTGAAGTGTAAGGTGCTATCAAGTACAAGGCTTCAAACCTATTCAAACAACTGTGTGGAGGAAAAGACTATAGTTAACTAGAAATGGCAAATCTTTACACCCATTCTATAATTTTAGGAAACAAAGCTGGTATCAACGAAAAACCTGATGATGATATTAAAATTTTCACCTCTAAGAGTGAAAAGTAGATCAGTGGAAAGTTCTACTATCAAAATTCTAGAACATTAACTACAGATACTATTGCAAGTGGTTAGGAAACAGTAAATTAAACTTTGTAATGCAAAATTTCCCAAAGGAAGTGGAAATACACAGTCATTACTTAGAGTTTAAATTGGACTGGGAACAGTAGGCCAGCATGCATTACGGAGAAGCAATGCTTCAGCGGTAGCGAAGTAAACCAAATGACACTGCAGATCTTTTCCATATTTAACGTTT
The DNA here is from genome assembly GCF_018350195.1 of Panthera tigris. NCBI lineage: Eukaryota > Metazoa > Chordata > Mammalia > Carnivora > Felidae > Panthera > Panthera tigris. The sequence goes on from NC_056670.1 coordinate 27,375,055, forward strand.
GACAGGGGAAAATACTTGCATTAATGCAGTAATGTGTTATGGAAGTCATCACCATGGGAATGCTCAATCAAAGCTTTAATACTATTTAATAAGCATCACACTATGAGAACATATTTTCCCTTTCAAGTGCAACTCATTCAAGTTTGAGAGAACGGCTACATTTTTGCACTTGGCAAAACCTTGAATGACATATATTTGGGGCTAGTTTGAAGGAAAATAGAAAACGTAGGGTAGGCATGGGGATTTAGGATACCCCAAAGACAATGATAATCAGACAAAAACCCTTACTACATTGCAAAGGCAGGGTATTTAGGAGAAGGCATCAATGTTTTGAAATAAAACATACATATTGATGTGATACACACAAAAAAAGATGGAACTTTGTTCTATGGTAAAGTTAATTTGAATGAGTGAAAGTGTGAGAAATGACTCCTAAAAACAGCTGTGTTGATGACTAGTCATCTGACCTGCAATTTTCTTCTTGATAAATGTTTATTTATTTATTTTTTGCAAAAGAGAGAGTGGGGGAAGGGCAGAGAGACAGGTAAACAAAGAATCGAAGCAGGCTCCCTGCTCTCAGTGCAGAGCTGGACACAGGACTTAAACTCATGAACTGTGAGATCCTGACCTGAGCTAAAATCAAAAGTCAGATGTTTAATCAACTGAGCCAGCCAGGCACCCCTGACCTGCAAGTTTTAAATTAATCTCTCTACGATTTTGTTCCAGTTTGTGTACGTTAAGCCAGCGGTTCTCAACCAGGGGAGAAGGCCAATTTTATCAAGGATATTTGGCTTATTTGGCTTGTTATGATAGGAGGAGGGCGGTGCTGTAGCCTCCAGTGGGTGGAGGCCAAGGATGCTGCTAAATATCCAAGAATGCAGGGGCCATTCCTCCACAACGAAGACTTATCTGGCCCTAAAACCAGTAATGCCAAGTGTGAGAAACTGTGTCTAAATGGAAACTACACAAAAAGTTTATTACGGGGTAAATAGAGTTCATCATTCTCAGCATGAAAGCAATGTAAATAAATATTTTATTAATATTATTGTTACTGCTTAAGCTTCTTGTCCACCTGAGTTTCGTTTTAATTATAAAGGACTTGTTAGAAAGACAAGATTCATTTTTATAATAGGCTATTGCTTTCTTTTTTGGCACCCTCTTTTTTTTCTTTTTCTAATAATTGCCATTTAGCTGCTTTCTTATAATGGATACCAAAAAAAAAAAAAAGGAAAAGAAAAGAAAAAAGAACTACCTCCCCTAAATTTTTTGAAAGAGGTTATGAAACTCAGTGAGATCATCAATTTTTTTTTCTGAAAAAGAATTTGTAGAACATAGATTTAGAAAGTTTTTCTCCCTTAGAGATGTTATTTATAAACATTTATTAGAAGTCTAAAATAAAATTAAAAGTACATATGCACAACTCTGGAGGCTAGTTATACTATTCATGCTGAAAACCGATTAGTAGCACGGAGAATTCTTTCCTAAATGTGTCAATGGAGATGAGGTAGCTAAGAGCCAAGGCCATACAATGAATCAGTTCTAAATCCCAGGTCTCCTGATGCCCAGTTTCTAAATTGATTCCTTCCTGTTCATCAAAACATAAAATAGCCTACATGACTAATAACCATTCTAAAATAAAAAGTGAATTTTTATTCCCTAAAACTTAGAATGACATTATATTAACAATACCAGAATCAGGGCACATTATTACAAAGCATTTACTTGCTTCTGTAACTGAAATTTATCTGATTTGCCAACACAAAATTTAAAACAAAAACAAAAACAAACCCTGAGCTGACATTTATTAGTAAGTATGTAAGAGTAAACACGTTGTGACAATTCTAAAAAGTTTATTTCATAATTTTTGTTGACATTTATAAAAAATAAAAAAGCAATAACCTAGATGCAGTTCATAGATTTTCTATCATAGTTAATCATTCATGCTTTGCAAATTATTGGTTTGAATTAGTGCAATTGCTACATATAAAAAATGTAAAGTTTCTAAAAGAAAATGAGTAAAATGAAATATTCACATGGAAATCAGGGAGAGTTACAATAAGGCATTCTTACAAGAATTGTATATTTTTGCCACTGTGAATAAGAACAAAACAAAACTGACCAAGAACAATTTTATATATGCACATGCTTCTCTTTTTACCAAAATTAAAGTGTGGAGTTACTGGAAAACTCACACAGAGTTACTGGAAGCAGCAGAGAACTAGAAGCAATGACACATGGGTCCTTCTGGTCACCATGGCACTCTGAAATGTTGAGTAATTTACTCAGCTTCACTGATTCTTCATTTACCTAACTGAAAATAGTGGGGATGGGGTGGAGAGGCCTGCAATATCCCTCCTAGATCTAAATTTTTATGGTTTTATGAAACTTTGAGCTCAGAATCTTTTGATCTGCATATAGGATCTAGCACTTTTTTTAAATGTTTTATTTATTTTTGAGACAGAGAGAGACAGAGCATGAGCAGGGGAGGGGCAAAGAGAGAAGAAGACACAGAATCCGAAGCAGGCTCCAGGCTCTGAGCTGTCAGCACAGAGCTCTACTTGGGGCTTGAACTGACAAACGGCGAGATCATGACCTGAGCAGAAGTCAGACGTTTAAGGGACTGAGCCACCCAGGCGCCCCAGATCTAGCACTTTCTAATGTTTGTATTTTTATTTCAGTGAGAGCAATTTATGTTATTACAGAAAAACTAACTCAAATTAGCTGAAATCAATAAGAGGATTCATTGCAGGCACTTGGGTGGCTCAGTAGGTTAAGCCTCTGACTTCGTCTCAGGTTAGTGGCTTTGAGCCCCTCTTCCTGCTCTGTGCTGACAGCTGGGAGGCTGGAGCTTGCTTCTGATTCTGTGTCTCCCTCTCTCTCTGCCCCTTCCCCACTTGCTCTCTGGCTGTCTCTCTCTCTCTGAAAAATAAATAAACATTAAAAAAAAATAAAAATAAGGGGATTCATTGGCCTATCTTCCATAAAGTCTTGGTCACTATTTAGATCTTGTCCCAGGGACACAAAGGGCATCCTCACTACCTGGTTTCTTTCCATCTCTCAACTCTGTTCTATGTCATGTTGGTTTAATCCTCAAACTATACATGGCGATTTCCTGTTGCTCTAAGAACAATTCTCACTTTCAAATTCCAGCAAAAATAAATAAGCCTTTCTTTCTTTGTCTACTGTCCTAGTGACAGTTAGCTTCTTTCTAATTTTATCTAATTAGATAACAGGCCCTTCTATGAAACAATGACTGTAGTCATGAAAACGTGATACAGTGACTTAAGAAGTGTGAATGGTATGTCTTTTCCTGGAACCAGAGATGAGCTGACTGGGAGCTGCTTGGAGCATCAGGATATAATGATGTACATTTTGAGGATTAAACCAGTATAGCATAAAAAAGAGCTGAAAGACGGAAATAAACCAAATAATGAATATACTGTTGAAGTCTTTGAAACAATGTCTTCAAGAAGACTAACAATTTATGGAGGGCAAACCCATAAATCCTGTTTATATAAGTTGGTTTATTTTTCTGCCATAATTAGTACCAATTGAATTAAAAATATTAAAAAAATTTGTTCATTATAGAGCATTTATATCCTATATTCAGATCAGTAAAATATTTTAAGCTCAAAGAACTCAGTATCTTCAAAATATATGATATACCATATATTTAATGGGTACTCATAAATATGTACTATTTGATACAATGTAGCAAAGATATAATTAAAAGAAATCTGTACATACTAAGAGAATGTGTATCAAGTAAGAAGAAAGAACTACCGGCACTGTCTTATCTACAAAATAATACAGGATAAAAGAAAGGAAAAACATAAACACATAAAAGATGCATGGAAGAAGTAAAAAATGATATATTTCAAAGTTGAAACACTCAAGACATGTATGTTTCTCACTTTATCTTCTTGACTTTCTCTGTTTCTCCTGGTGAGTTTCAATGGGGGAATACCTATCCTAATATAATAATAGCATTTTAAGAAATCTTTAAATTCTCTTTCCCCTCATTCTGTTAGAATGTGAGCTCCATAAATTCAGAGACCTTTGTTTACTAATGTATTTCCTTCATTATTAAATAAGTCCCTCAAATAAATAAGAATATAGTAAAATAATTGTTAAATGAATTACTAACAGGTGACAAAATGAAGAGGCAAGGGGAACATGAACTGTTATTACAAACACTTTCTTCTCTCTCCTTTTCCACCCTAAAAACCTGAATCACTATTGACAGTCTTTAGTCAGAAATACGTATAACATTGAATAAGCTAGATTTCACAATTCAGAACATAGGGAAGAAAGTTGTTATCTTCTAGAAACTTATATTGTAATGAAAGAGGATGGGCTATATTTTATTTTTTGGAGATTCACATATTTCATAATTAGTGGAAGTTAAAGTAAATGAAACTGAGGCTTATAATACCATAGAGTTTGTAGAATAAGCTCCTTAAATGTGTTTAAATGTTTAGATTTGTTGAACTTGGAAGGGAGAAGGGAGAAGGAAGAGAAATTTTTATCAAATATGAATTAAGAAACTATTCTGGGGATAAAAAATGATAAAAAGAAACAAATAGGTGATAGAATAAAAGTTTTATATATACATACATATATATACATACATATACATACATATATACATATACATACATATATACACATATATATATATATGTATATATGTACATATGTATATATGTACATATATATGTATATATATGTATGTATATGTATATGTAGGATCTCATAGGAGATTCCTACAACTGCTTTTTGTCCCCATCCCTGGTATAGAGGCCCACAGGGGAATAGGACTTCATGGCAGGACAGCACAAGGGGTGTCTCTTAGACATTGGTGTGAAGAAAAAACAGAATGTCCATGAGTACCATCAAATCATGTCACTTTTTTAATCAATAACAACCACCAGCTTCCAATGGGTTTTAGAATCAAACCCAAATGTTTCCCCTTCATCATCATCACCCATTGCCTTTACTATATTTCAGCCAACCAGCCTTCTTTCTTACCTCATATCCATCACTATTGTTTTCATCTATGAGATTTTTGCATGGGGTTGTTCCCACTCCTTGGAATGCTGTCTTCCCACTTCCCTCAATATTCCCATCACTAGTTTTCTTTACTCAGGTCTCAAAGCAAATGTTACCTTCTCAGAGGGGACTTTTCTGACACCACCTACAGTAGCATACTCACCAGTTACTTTGTATCACCTAGCCTGCTTATTTCCCTCATCTGACCAGAAAGCTTGCCCGTTGATTTATCTTTTAGCTGTACTATCTACGTTTTCTAAAATAGAAAACTTATGACACCAAGGGCTAGGGGAGCCTGGGTGGCTCAGTTGGTTAAGAAACTGACTCTTGATTTTGGCTCAGGTTGTGATCTCACTATCATGAGACTGAGCCCTGTGTTGGGCTCTGTGCTGAGCGTGGAGCCTCCTTGGGATTCTTTCTCTCTCCCTCTGTCTCTGACCCTCCCCCAGACATGGGCATGCAGCCTCTCTCTCAAAAATAAATAAATAAACTTAAAAATAAAAAGACCAAGGGCTAAAGGCCCATTTTCTGTAATAAACCTGATAACTAGAAGACTGCCTGGCACATAGCAGTAAATCAATTGTTAATAATGGAAAAATATATTATTTTAAAGGACTTTTTTGGCCTAGGTAAACTGTCACATAAAGCTCTCTCCAAATCTAGGGATTCAAAATAAAGGATTAATCCATGAAAAATTGCCTTGTATGGTTCCACTCCAAGTATGTTTACTTCCTATTACTACTACTATTAATATAAAGAAAAGAAAATTTAAAGATGTGATATAAATTAGAGCATATCAAAATATTGTGGTCAGTTTTCCAGGGGCCTGGGTGACCTTGGAACAGTTTCAAGAAATTGACTATGTAAACATCCCAAAACTCTTTGACATAATGATGATACTGAATGTCACCTTACTTCTTAATGAGGAGTTCAATAATTTTCTAGAGCATAAATAACAAGTGGAATAAACTAATAAGACAGTAGCTGCTATTACCAAAAATTAATAAGAAGACCAATAAAAGAGAATGCAACAAGACTACATGGGAGAGGGGAAAAAATGAGAAGGTAAGTATCCTGACACAGGTGAGGTTTCATAGGATTTCTAACACTTGTGACCTAGTCCCACAAGCACAAAAGAAAGGACACAGAAGGCAAAATCCTATAGGCCTGCGTTTCCTTAGCATTGTTTTAAACCTTTCAGAAATTTAAAAAAAAACCAACAAAAAAACCCCACAAGAGAATAGCAATGAAGCTTCAGAGAATAATAGGGCAAGGCTGATGAGTATTAGGCCTAGGGAAATGTGTACAAGGCAAATTAGACAAAAGTGCCTTAAAGCTTTGTAAACCATCTTTCCAAAATAAAGACTATGAGGTGTGCATGTGAACATGCATGTATATCTGTGGATATGCATATGTAGGTACATGTTCTCAGTCACATGTTAAATGTGACTGAGAGTTCATCGGTGGTGACTCCAGAAATAGCTTGTGGGAAGGACTTGGGTACAGGCTACATTCTAATAAACTTTATTTATGATACTTTTGAATTCTGAATTTCATATAATTTTTATGTGTCACAAAATAGTATTCTTTTTCATATTTTTTCAACCATTTAAAAAGATATAAAAGCTACTCTTAGGCTATAAGACAGACCAAAACAGGTGAAGAGCTTAGCAGGCCATAGCTTGCTTCAGCTATAAAACAATGGCATCCCCAAATTTATACCTTTGAATTTCAAGGGATCACAAAGAGACAAAGCACAATGGTTTTTGAGGGCAATAGGGAAGGAATAGCTTCTTACTCTGATTGCCAACAAATAGAAAATGTTACTTTTAAATTTGGTATTTTCTTCTGGGCCTCCTTGGAAATTATCTGAAATTCCTTTCAGAATTAATTCACTATTAATGTACACAGATTTTTTTCAGTGTGAGAATTCTTCACTAAAGTGATTTTATTTGGGGTGTTAGGGTGGCTCAGTCAGTTGAGCGTCTGACTCTTGATTTTGGCTCAGGTCATGATTCCACGTTTGTGGATTGAGCCCTGTGTTGGGCTCAGCGCTGAGCATGGAGCCTGCTTAGGATTCTCTCTCTCTCCCTCAGCCCCTCTCCTGCTCGCACTCTCTCTCTCTCAAATAAATACATAAATAATAATGATAAACAAAAAGTGGTTTTATTTTTAACTGAGGCAATGAAGTACATTTGACTATTTACTAACTACAAAATATATAACTGCGGAAAGGTCTATGCCACCTAAAGTAACTGACTAATATGTTATCTTAAAATGTTTGGATATCTCAATGCCATTGAAAAAATGCCAGAAATATTTCAAGGGATTTCTTTTCCTTTCCACAAGAGCAAATTTAATAGATTGCTATGTAAAGCTGGACACATCATCTGTTCTTCTTCAAAAGGGAAATACTCCTGCCTCACTGGCACTATGGCTGGGAGAAAAAAATAAGCAAGGGTGGGATTCTTTGGAATCAGGCAAACCTGGGTTTTGCTGCTTAGGAGGTATGTTTCCTTGGGCAAAATGGAGCCTTAGTTTTATCTCTGCTGAAAACTGGACCCTAGCTCCCTCACTTATAAAACAGAAACAGAAATTCCTACTTCCCAGGGGAAATGAGATGTTTAAATGAAGTTAAATAAAATGAGAAACTATGTGTAATGTTGACGTAACTAGTACAATGTGCAGAATCTATTATTATCTTCAAACAGCCTCTATGATACAAGTAGGAATAGGTACAGCTTGACCCAGCTGTTACATGGCGGTATACCTGTAACAAAAGTCTTTCCCAGAATTTGTTTCAAGGAAAGAAGTGATCCCGTAACACATGTATGGAGATAGAAAGACACAAGAAGGCAAAGATGGATTTTTTTTCTTTAATATTATTATTGTTCCATCTGATCTTAAAACCTAGATTCCTACTTTAAAATTCATGACTAATTCAAACAGGAAATTCAAACTAATTCAAACATGAAATAGGACAGGTTTCCAGTTCTTTAGAGAACCAATGCAACGCAAGTCCTGGGGACATTTTGAGTAGTTCCAAACTAATAATAGTTTGGCCCACACAACAACAGGGTGAAAGAAAAATGGGGCAATTAAGAATATCTTTTTCTAAATAGTTTTCAAGCATTCTTATTCCAAAATAGAGCAGTATCCTTGCCAGAACTCCAGGTCATTAAGAAGATGATGCCACTGTCACATATTAAACATGGCCACTTCTGAACTATGTCTATAAAGATAATTAACAACTGTGTGACATTTTTGAAATGTCAGGTACAACAAAGGCAAACAACTTTATCAAAATGCAAATCATCCTTTTAGCATAAAAGACAATAATAATTATATGAATTTAACTTCAATTTTTAAGTGTAAAAAGCAATATTTGGTGAGTTTTCTAAACTTTTTTTAGATACCATTAGTATTTCAAGAACTGACTTCTTCCACTTTATAATAAAGAAATGTTATCCACTATATCACTTTCCAGCCTTTCTGATAGGCATATACTCATGTCAGAAGGAGATGGAAAAACTAAAATATAATATCTCATTATAGACTATCCACTGTTCAAGCCTTCAGGCTGGCAATATGTATTTAAATAATATGTCATAAAAACCTCTTGGTACATAATGATATAATAAATATGAGAACGCCTCTAAGGCTAACTAACTTATTTTCCCAATTGTTAGGTTACTCCCTGCTATGATCCTATCACCAAGTGAAATTTTAGGCATATTCCTTTGGGCAGAAGAAATAGTGATAAGAAAAAATATTACTAATTCTGGTTGGAATGAAAAAAAAAACAGTCTCTTAGTCATCTGCAGTGTTCTTTGTGGGTCAGATTTTTCTCTGTTTAGGTCAACTCAACTATAAAATTCTCAGTGATTTTTTTTAATGTTCAATCTTCCAGATACCTAGGCAAAATTATTTTTAAAAAGTTGTCCATCCACAAAGTATACCTAAGGAAACTAAGATTTCATTCACTGCATTTAAAAGTGAAAACAAAAATCTTCCTATCAGAAGAAATGTCATCTTTTCACACACATGCACACACACACACACACACACACACACACACACAGAAATTTTGACATCAGAAAACAAAACTTATCTTCATTAGTCAGATGGAAATCTGGGGAAATTGCATTGGGTCATTAGAAAAATTGTATTGGAAAAACAAATGCTCGGAAAATTCATTACATGCAACACAAGTACACATACACACACACCCCAAATAAATTAATCTTCAGAAAAAATTATATACACAAACATCCATACACAGAATATGATGAGTATGTATGTGCATATACATATTTGTTTATCAAGCCCTGGAAAATTACTTTAAAGCAGTAGTTTAAGCAAAATGGCAGTAAGTAAGAAGCATCCTATGTTGCTAATAGTTTGGATTTGCAATACTGTCAAAAAATCACAAGCTTTAAAAATGCCCAATGAACTTCTCTATGAATTTTATTATGGGTATTAATTAAAATGTATTAAGCTTTTTAAAAGTTGTATTCCCAGTAAATGAAAAGACATTGTCCTGAGACTACCTCTTCAAAGTAGTTTTCAAGGATTTGTGAAAGAATATTGTGGGCAATAAATTAAAACAGGACAAGAGAGCTGAGTATATAAACTCTGCTAACATATCATGGTTCTTTGGTTCCAATCACATCATAAACATTGCTAAATTGCCTCAGGCCTATAATTCATTTAAAATAATGTTTTTGTGTTTATAAACCATTTACTCTTTTATAATATAACAGATTGTGGAGTTTCAGGTGACTATTTTGACTGCTATTCAAGGAAATGGGCTTCAGATTTTGAAAAAGGAGATATATAGATTCCACCTCTTTTTTTTTTCCCACACCAGAATGAAGTTTTAGTAGTAGTTTTCTTTTAATAACCAGAACTCAGTATATGTAGACATTCTCTTAAAGGTATTCATATGATATTATACATGGAAAACCCAATAGACTCCACCAGAAATCTGCTAGAACTGATACATGATTTTGGCAAAGTTGCAGGATACAAAATTAATGGACAGAAATCAGTTGCATTCTTATACAATAATAATGAAGCAACGGAAAGACAAGTAAAGAAACTGATCCCATTCACAACTGCACCAAGAATCATAAAATACCTAGGAATAAACCTAACCAAAGATGTAAAAGATCTGTATGCTGAAAACTATAGAAAGCTTATGAAGGAAATTGAAGAAGATACAAAGAAATGGAAAAACATTCCGTGATCACGGATTGGAAGAATAAATATTGTTGAAATGTCAATACTACCCAAAGCAATCTACACATTCAATGAAATCCCAATCAAAATTGCACCAGCATTCTTCTCAAAGCTAGAACAAGCAATCCTAAAATTTGTATGGAACCACAAAAGACCCCGAATAGCCAAAGTAATATTGAAGAAGAAGACCAAAGCGGGAGGCATCACAATCCCAGACTTTAGCCTCTGCTGTAAAGCTGTGATCATCAAAACAGCATGGTTTTGGCACAAAAACAGGCACAAAAACAGACACACATTCACAAAAATAAACTCAAAATGGATAAGGAACCTGAATGTGAGACAGGAAACCATCAAAACCCTAGAGAAAAAAGCAGGAAAAAAAGCTCTCCGACCTCAGCCACAGCAATTTCTTACTTAACACATTTCCAAAGGCAAGGGAATTAAAAGCAAAAATGAACTATTGGGACCTCATAAAGATAAAAACTTCTGCACAGAGGAAACAATCAACAAAACTAAAGACAACCTACGGAATGGGAAATGATATTTGCAAATGACGTATCAGACAAAGGGCTAGTATCCAAAATCTATAAAGAACTCACCAATTTCCACACCCAAAAAACAAATAATCCAGTGAAGAAATGGGCAGAAAACATGAATAGACACTTCTGTAAAGAAGACATCCAGATGGCCAACAGGCACATGAAAAGATGCTCAATGTCACTTCTCATCAGGGAAATACAAATCAATACACCCACATCAGGGAAATACACCTCACGCCAGTCAGAGTGACTAAAATGAACAAATCAGGAGACTACAGACGCTGGAGAGGATGTGAAGAAATGGGAACTCTCTTGCACTGTTGGTGGGAATGCAAAATTGTGCAGCCACTCTGGAAAACAGTGTGGAAGTTCCTCAAAAAATTAAAAATAGACCTACCCTATGACCCAGCAACAGCACTTCTAGGAATTTATCCAAGGGATACAGGAGCGCTGATGCATAGGGGCACTTGTACCCCAATGTTTATAGCAGCACTTTCAACAATAGCCAAATTATAGAAAGAGCCTAAATGTCCATCAACTGATGAATGGATAAAGAAATTGTGGTTTATGTACACAATGGAATACTACTTGGCAATGAGAAAGAATGAAATATGGCCTTTTGCAGCAATGTGGATGGAACTGGACAGCGTTATGCTAAGTGAAATAAGTCACACAGAGAAAGACAGATACCATATGTTTTCACTCTTATGTGGATCCTGAGAAACTTAACAGAAGACCATGGGGGAGGGAAAGGGAAAAAAAAAAAAAGAGGTTAGAGAGGGAGGGAGCCACACCATAAGAGACTCTTAAAAACTGAGAATAAACTGAGGGTTGATGGGGCTGGGAGGGAGGGGAAAGTGGGTGATGGGCATTGAGGAGGACACCTGTTGGGATGAGCACTGGATGTTTTATGGAAACCAATTTGACAATAAGAGTCATATTAAAAAAAAAGATGCTCATATAGTTCTTAATGTAAAATCTTCCAGATGTAAGACCCATACTAAAAGAGAAGGAACCTAGCAAGAATTGAGCTTTTCATCTAATGTAATATTTTTCTCTCTAAGTGCTACAGGAAGTTATGCTAAGAAATGGTGCTCCTATTAACATGGCCATCCCACTTCTGAATGAGACTTTATTCTTGGCAAATTTAGCCAAGAACATAATCCAATCTTATAATGTCTGTGTGTTCTTATTCCTTCAATCTATCACCTACCTAATATACCTGTAGGGGGCAGCAAAAATGAGGTATGAAATGCCTGTGGCACCAGTTATTAAAAATGTTAAGTAGCATTTCATATGGTGGTAGACATTTCATATGGTGGTGGAATGGGAAGATTCTTAAGATTCATAATTCTCATCTGTATCACAAATGTATCATTCTCAGAAAATTAAACTGTACTGAAGTAATGGAAGAAATTGTCCAGAAACAGCAAAAGTAGTTCACCTAAGATGCAAAATCTTATGACAAAATGAAACCCTGAATTAACAAACAGATGTGTACTGATATCAGGCCCTAAAGCCTGTATTGCAGAGAAATAAAATATGAAGCAGAAACTTAGAGATAGAACCACTGCATTAAATTCATGATTGCATTAGCTTAAAAAGAAAAAAAAAAATGCACAGGAGATAAAGAAACACATCTAGGAAATTCATCAAGATTTACACTTCAAGCGATGTACTGATATCTGTAGAATATCAAGATATAAGGACATAATAAAAGCATTATTATTCTGTTGGATCATTTTGAGAATTCCATTTGTTTTAAAATCACATAAAAATTAACTGGATTGGCTTTAAATAGCAGAAGGATATATTCTCATGCTTCATGTGTATGTGCTGTCCACACATATATATGTGTATGTGTTGTCCACACATATGTATACATACACAATCACACACATAATGTACCCTATACACAATACACAGATATATTTTGTGTATAGAGTATATACAGAAACCCATTTGAAAACACCAGCTACTCTTCTAAACCACTTTGAACCACACAGTGGGAACCAAACCAAGATGATAGGCTTGAATTTGATGTCAGCATGGAAGTATATTTCAGGATACCTCTACTTCAAATCCTTATTAAACTGAAACCTGTATCTTAGTGATCTACAGTGGAAACTATTTCCTGCTGCAGTGCTAGCGATGCAGCAGTGAGCAAAAATTGAGTCAGCTAGGTTATCAGGCCAGCCTGACGGTAATCATGTCAGAGGCAAGTTAGAAAACATTCAGGGAGAACACACATGAGACAGGGCAACTTCGGGCCTAGAAACCATGACCAATGCCTCTTAGATAAATTTCAAAAGGCTGGTAACTTTAAGCTAAACAGTCTATAAAATGATCTGTCAAACCATATTGAAAATTATGATGAAAACGAAATACTATACATAAAAAGTCCTAGAATATATTACTTTACTTTCAGATGAAAATTCTGCCTCAGATTGAACGTTCAAATGGTAAGGAGGTTATCAGGCAGTATGAATCCACATCGTTTTCTTGCTGATGTTTGTGCTGTGCTGGGACGGGATGGTTTTGATTTCTTTTAAATGTATATGATTCTAAATTGACTGTAGCAATGAAAAGATATGCCCTAGTATAAATTGTGCATTTTGCAAGCTACACCTTGTACTTTCGCACCTTACAAAATAAATATTATGAACCCTAAATGAACATTAGGAATATTATTTACCTAATTCTGTACTTGTGATCTAGAACACATCATTTTGTGCTGGAGCAGAAGCCATATATATACCTCAGGCTTGGAGAAAGTTATATAATGCCCTTTTATGGCATATGATGTAGCTTATTAATGGCATTCTTCATTTTGTTACTTTTATTTTTCTGCTTTATCATATTTATTATATTTTTAATAGTTTTATTGAGGTATAACTGGCATAAAATAAAATTTTCATATTTAAGGTATACAATTTGACACACAAAGTACATTATTTTATATTTATAATTTACATTTTTGATCCATATAGATTTTAGGAAGTCTTTTCAACTTCTGCAAAAATGCTGACTGGGATTTTGGATCAAACTGCATTAAATCTATAGGTTGGTCTGGGAAGAACAAACATTTTAACATTATTAAATCTTTAACCAATTAATATCTCAATCTATTTACGTTTTATTTAATTCCTCTTGACAATGTTATATAGTTTTCTATGTATAGACCTTGCTAACTTGTCAGATTTAAATTTCATATTTTATATTATTTTTTCTTTAAGTTTTTATTTAAATTCAAATTAGTTAACATATAGTGTAGTATTAGTGTTAGGGGTAGAATTTAGTGATTCATCACTTGTATATAACACACAGTGCAAATATTTTTATATTATTATAAATGGTTTTATTGTTAAGTTTTCCTAATTTCCTTTGATAGTATAAATACAACTGATTTTTGTATATTGGTCTTGTATCCTGAAACCTTGCGAAACTGTCTTTAGTTGTAATATGTAATACTAATAGATTTTATCATATTTTCCATATATATATGTTTATGTCATTTACAAAGCTTTACTTCTTCCTTTCCAATCCAGAGGTGTTGTCATTCTTTTCCTTGCTGTATTTCATTAGGTAGAACCCCTGGTATAATGTTGAATAAAAGTGGTAAGAATGAGATCCTTGCCTTGTTTTCTTTCTTAGAAAGCATCCAGTCTTTCAGCATTAATGTTTGCTGTAGGCTTTTCATGGATGTGTCTTATCCGGTTGAAGACGTTTCTTTCCATGCCTAGTTTTCTGATAGTTTTTATCAAAGATGGATGTTGAATTTAGTCTTCATGTTTTTTTTTTCTTTTGAGATGATCGTATACATTTTTTTCTTTTATAGTTTTTTAATATGGTGAACTTACACTGAATGTTTTCATATAAACCAACATTGTATTCTTAAAATAAATTTTGTCATATTGTATTAGCCTTTTTAGATACTTTTGGGTTAGCCTATATTTAAAAAAAATAAATGTGTAGGGAACATGGGGAGATGGCAGGGTAAGAGGATCCTCACTTCATCCTATGGATACACCTAGATAAAAACCACATCAGTGCAACTAACCCAGACAATGAACCAAAGACTGGCAGAACAGACTCTCCACAGTTAATCATAGCGAAGAGGTCACACTGAAAATAGTAGGAAGGCCAGAGTTCTGGTCAGGAAGCAAACTAACTGAAGAGACTAACCATAAATGGGAGGGACACCACAAACATGGAGGAGGGAGATGAATGGAACCCACATCAAGCACCCCAGAAATAAAGGAAAGGCAACAGGAAGAGGAATCTCCATAACATTTGGCTTTGAAAGCCAGAAGGGCTTACCTTCATGAGTTTTTACAATCAGTGGGACTTAATACTAGGAACTTTAGAAATCAGAAGCTAGCTCTGGGAGAGCCAGAAGGCAATAAGAAACTTAGTCCCCACCCTTAAAGAGACAGCATAAAAAGCTACCTCTTTAAGATACAGCATAGAAGCAGCAATTTGAAAAGTGCCTAGGGTATACAGGAAGGAGATTTATTTACTAATCTCAGAACATGTGATGAAGGGGCAGGGATCTTTAGGAGACTTCTCCAAGAACAAAAAACTGGAGGGTACCATTTCTCTCCTCAGCTTAGATACCTGGATACTTGTGGAAAACAGCTTAAACACTTTCAAGATAGCTTGTTAACACTGAACACCATGCCTCTGCATTCTCCTGTAGACTTGCCCCATCCAACCCATCCACTCATTCAGAGTCCCTCCAAAGCATCTCTGGCCATATCTCATCCTGCAAGTAGCCCCAAACGGTGACCAGAACTACTCCAAACTGACTCTTGTCTTGGGGAGACAGGAAAATAATGACATACACCAGTGTGCTTGTAGTCCCAGAAGTGGGCTGAGGGCAGACATCTGATGTGACTGCTAGCCCCACCCACTAACAAAAACATCACAGAGGGAAGCCCAAGGAGAGAGCCTATAGTTCAGGGCCACTGCAACCATCAAAAACATACTGTGAACAGACATCTGGTCTGACTACAGGCCCCACCCACCAACAAAATCCTCAGAGGAAAACACAGGGAAAGTGCTCCATAGTCCTGGCAAACAAGCTGAGGGCAAGCATCTTTTCTGACTCAACTACAAGCCCAAGGTGACTCTCACTGGCTTCTTAACAAAACAAGGACCAAACATTGCCCACAACAGGAGAGAGGACCACTGCACCCCACAGAACTGAAGGCAAATGTGGCTCAACCACAACAATAGGACACACAACACACATGAGAGACACCCTAAAGTGCCTGGTTCTGATGAACAGGGGACATTGCGCTACAGGGAACCAGAGGAGTTTTTCATAAGGCCACTACTTTCAAGATAAGGAGACATAGCTGACTTTCCTAATACATAGAAACAAACACAGAGAGTTGCACAAAATGAGAAGACAGAGAAATATGTCCCAAATAAATTAACAGAACAAAAACCACAGCAAGAGAGCTAAATGAAACAGAGATAAGCACTATTTCTGATAGAGAATTCAAAGTAATGGTCATAAAGTTACTTACTGGACTTGGAAAAAGTTTGGAGGATCTCAGTGAGATATTTAACAAAGAAACAGAAATGTAAAAGAGAACCAATCAGAGGTGAATAGCTCAAGAAGTGAAATTAAAAATACACTAGAGGAGGAGTGCCTGGGTGGCTCAGTTGGTTGGGCATCTGACTTTGGCTCAGGTCATGATCTCATGGTTCGTGAGTTTGAGCCTCACGTCAGGCTCTGTGCTGACAGCTCAGCCTGGAGCCTGTTTCAGATTCTGTGTCTCCCTCTTTCTCTGTCCCTTCCCTGCTCATGCTTTGTCTCTGTCTCTCTCAAAAATAAACAAACATTTTGGGGCGCCTGGGTGGCTCAGTCGGTTCAGCATCCGACTTCAGCTCGGTTCATGATCTCACAGTTCATAAGTTTGAACCCACGTTGGGCTCTGTGCTGACAGCTCAGAGCCTGGAGCCTGCTTCATATTCTGTGTCTCCCTCTTTCTCTGCTCCTCCCCGCTCATGCTCTGTCTCTCTCTCTCCTTCAAAAATAAATAAAAACATTAAAAAATAATAAATAAATAAATAAATAAATAAATAAACATTTAAAAAATATACTAGGGGAAATCAATAGTAGACTACAGAAAGCAGAAGAACAGACGAGTGAGCTGTAAAACACAGTAATAGGAAAAAACCAAGATAAACAAGAAAAAGAAAAAAAGAATAATTAAAAATGAGAATAAGTTAAGGGAACTCAGTGACATCATGAAGCATAATAACATTTACCTTATAGGAATCCCAGAAGGAAAAGAGAGAGAAAAGGGAGCTGAAATTTTATTTGAAAAAAAATGATAGCGAAAAACTCCTCTAATCTAAACAAGGAAACAGACACCCAGATCCAGGAGGCACAGAGACCCACCAAGAAAATCTACACAAGGAGGTCCATACCAAGCTACATAATAATTAAAATGGCAAAAACGAGTGATAAGAAATAATCTTAAAAGCAGTTATGTAAAAGAAAACAATTACGTACAAGGAAAAACCCATAGGCTATCAGCTGATTTTTCAGCAAAAACATTGCAGGCCAAAAAGGATGAGCATGCTATACCCAAAGTGCTAAAACAGAAAAAAATAAACAAAAATATCGGCCAAGAATACTCTACCCAGCAAGGCTGTCATTCAGAATAGAAGGAAAGATAAGAGTTTCCAAGACAAACAAAAGTGAAAAGAATTAATGACCACTAAACTAGCCCTACAAAATATTTAAGGGGACTCTGAGTAGAAAAGAAAGACCATAAGTAAGAGTAAGAAAAGTAGGTAGCACAAAGCAGTAAAAATAAATATATCTGTAAAAACCAAAGGGCTGACAAAATAAAAGGATGTAAAGTATGACACCATACTGGGTGAGGGGTAGGAATAAAGACTGAGTTCAAACTTAAGTGACCATCACCTTAATATAGACTGCTATATACAGAAGATGTTATACACAAACCTAATGATAACCACAAATCAAAAACCAGTAATAGATATGCAAAGAACAAAGAGAAGGAATCCAAGTATATCACTAGGAAAGCCTACTAATTGTGAGAGAAAAGGGCAAGGGATGAAAAAGAAAACTATAAAAACGACCATAAAACAAGTAACATAATGGCAATAAATACAGACATCAAGAACGACTTTGAATGTAAATGGTCTACATGCACTAATCAAAAGACATAGAGTGATGGAATGGATAAAAAAGAAGAAAGAGAGGAAGAAGAAAGAAGAAGAAGAAGAAGAAGAAGAAGAAGACGATGACAAAGAAGACCCATATACATGTTTCCTACAAGAGACTCATTTCAGGCCTAAAGACACATGCAGATTGAAAATGAAGGGATGGAGAAACATTTATCATGCAGATGAAGGTCATTAAGAAAGACAAGGTAACAATATTTATATTAGACAGAATAGATTAAAACAAACAAAGAAGGACACTATATAATCATAAATATAACAATCCAACAAGAAGATGCAGCAATTGTAAATATTTATGCATCCAACATGGGAGTATTCAAATATATAAATACATAATAATTAAAATACATAAAACAGTTAATAACAAACATAAAGGAAGTAAGCAGCAGTAATACAGTTATATTCAGGGACTTTAACATCCCACTTACATAAGTGGACAGATCATTCAAACAGGAAATCAACAAGGAAACACTGGCTTTGAATGACACACTGGAACAGATTGATCTAATACATATATTAGAACATTCTGTCCTAAAACAACAGTATACACATTCTTTTCAAGTGCACATGGGACATTGTCTAGAATAGATCAAATAATTAGGCCACAAAACAAGTCTCAACCAATTCAAAAAAATCAAAGTCATGCCATGCATCTTTTCTGGCAACAATGCTATAACTAGAAATCAACCACAAGAAGAAAAATCTGGAAAGAGCATAAATATATGGAGGTTAAAAAAAATCCTACTAAACAATAAATGAGCCAACCAAGAAATCAAAGAATACAGAGAGGAAAAGAAAATGAAAACAAAATGGTCCAAAATCTTTGGGATGCAGCAAAAGTGGTCCTAAGAGAGAAATTTATAGTAATACAGGTTTACCTCAAGAAGCAAGAAAAATCTCAAATAAACAACCTAACCTTATACCTAAAGGCGCTAGAAAAAAGAAGAACAAACAAAGCCCAAAGCCAGTAGAAGGGAGGAAATAATAAAGATTATAGCAGACATAAATGAAATAGAGGACAGAAAAAAATACCAAGGATTATAAGAGAATATTATGAAAAAGTATATCCAGGTAAATTGGGGAACCTAGAAAAAAAAGATGGATAAATTCCTAGAAACATACAATCTTTCAAAAATGAGGAAGAAATAGAAAATTTGAACAGACCAAGTACTAACAATGAAATTGAATCAGTAATAACATAAACAAACTAAAGTCCAGGACCAGACAACTTCACAAGTCAAATATACCAAACATTTAAAGAAGTGTTAATAACAATTTTTCTCAAATTATTCCAAAAAATAGAAGAGGAAGGAAATTCATAATATGAGGCCAACTTACCTGATACCAAAACCAGAAAAAGACACAATAGCAACAAAAAAAATAGAACTACAAGCCAATATCTCTGATGGACATAAATGCAAAAATCCTCAAGCACCTATTAGTAAACCAAATGTAACAATACATTAAAAATATCATTCACCATTGGATTTATTCAAGGGATGAAAACTTGGAAATCAATCAATATGATATGTCACATTCACAAGAGAAAGGATAAAAACCACACAATTACTTCAATAAACCCAAAAAAGCATTCGACAAAGCACAACATAAATTGATCATAAAAACTCTCAACAAACTAGGTTTAGAGGAAACATACCTCAACATAATAAAGGCCATGTGTGGAAAACACAAAGCTAATGTCATATTCAATGGTGAAAACTAAACTTTTCCTCTAAGCTCAAGAACAAGACAAGAATGTCCCCTCTCCCCACTTTTTTACAACATAGAACTGGAAATCCTAGCCACAGCAGTCAGACAATAAAAAAGAAATAAAAGACATCCAAATTGGTAAGAAAGAAGTAAAATTTTCACTATTTGCAGATACTATATACAGAAAACCCTAAAGACTCCTCCAAAAGACACTAGAACAAATAAACGAGTTCAGTAAAGCCGTCAATACAAAATCAATGTACAAAAATCAATTGCATTTCTATACACTACTAATGAAGTGGCAGAAAGAGAAATTAAGAAAAAATCCTGTTTACAATTGTACCAAAAAGAATCAGATACCTAGGAATAAACTTCACCACGGAGGTGAAAGACCTGTGCTCTGAAAACTATAAAAACATTGATGAAAGAAATTAAAGATGATACAAATGGAAAGATATTTCATCTTCATGGATTGAGAGAACGAATATTGTTAAAATGTCCATACCACCTAGAGCAATTCACATACTACCAAATGTAATCCCTATTAAATCTACACACTACTTAATGCAATCCCTATCAAAATACAACAGCATTTTTCACAGAACTAGAATAAAAAAAAAAAAATCCTAAAATTTGTATGGGAACATAAAAGACCTGAAAGGTGAAAGCAATCTTGAAAAAGAAGAACAAAACTGAAGGTACCATAATTCCAGATTTCAAAATATAGTACAAATCTGTAGTAATCAAAACAGTATGGTACCTGCACAAAAATAGACACCTAGATCAATGGAACAAAACAGATAGCCCAGATATAAACCCATAATTGTATGGTCAGTTAATCTATGACAAAGGAAGCAAAAATCAACAATGGAAAAATTATTTTCAACAAACGGTGCTGGGAAAATTGGACAGCAACATGCAAAAGAATGAAACAGACCACTTTCTTATACCATACATAAAAATAAACTCAAAATGGATTAAAGACCTAAATGTGAGACCTGAAACCATAAAAACTCTAGAAGAGAAAGCAAGCAGTAACTTCTTTGACATCAGCCATAGTAACTGTTTTCTAGCAAAAGGGAAACAAAAGCAAAAATAAACCATTGTGACTACATCATAATAAAAAATTCTGCACAGTGAAGGAAACAATGAACAAAACTAAAAGGCAGGCACCTGGGTGGCTCAGTCATTAAGCATCTGACTTAGGCTCTGGTCATGATCTCACAGTTTACGAGTTCAAGTCCTTCTTCAGGTAAGCTTGAGCCCCACTTTGGGTAAAACACGAACTTCACTTTGGGTGAGCCCCACTTTTTCTTTCTCTCTCTCTCTCTCTCTCTGCCCACCCCCACTCACTCATGCCCTCACTCACTCAAAAAAAAAAAAAAACCTAAATTAAAAGGCAACCTACAGAATGGGAAAAGATACTTGCAAATGATCCATCCACAAATGGGTTAGTAGTGCAAAATATATAAGAACTTATACAACTCAACACCCAAAAAAGCAAAAAATCCAATTAAGAAATGGGCAGTAGACATGAACATATATTTCTATAAAGAAGGCATACAGACAGCCAACAGACACGTGAAAAGATGTTCATCATCAGTTACCGTCAGGGAAATGCAAATCAAAACCACAATGAGATTTCACCTTACACCTGTCAGAATGGCTAAACTCAACAACACAGGAAACAAAAGGGATTTGTGAAGATGTGAAGAGAAAGGAACCTTCTTGCACTGTTGGTGGGAATGAAAACTAGTGCAGCCACTCTGGAAAACAGTATGGAGTTTGCTCAAAAAGTTAAAATCAGAACTACCCTATGATCCAGCAACTGCACTAGTGGATATTTACCCAAAAAATACAAGAACACTAATTCAAAGGTATACATTTATCCCTATGTTTATTGCAGCATTATTTACAACAGTCAGGATATGGAGCAACCCAAGTGTCCATCAATTAATGGATGTATAAAAAGATGTGATACACACACACAGACACGCACACACACACACACACACACACAAACACACACACACACACACACACACACACACACAGGAATATTATTTAGCCACAAAAAGAATGAAATCTTGCCATTTGCAACAACATGGATGGCACTTGAGAGTATAATGCTAAGTGAAATAAGTCAGTCAAAGAAAGACAAACACCATGATTTCACTCACATCTGGAATTTAAGAAACAAAACAAGCAAAGGGAAGATAAAGCAAAGGGAAGAGAGAGAAATGAAGAAACAGACTCTTAATTATGGAGAACAAACTGATGATTACTAGTGGGGAGGGGGAAAGGGGGTGGGTTAAAATATTGATGGGTATTAACAAGTACACTAAACATGATGAGTACCGGGTGATGTATGGAATTGTTGAATCACTATATTGTACACCTGAAATTAATATAACACTATATGTTAACTGCTGCAATTAAAATAACAACTTAAAAAATATATGCATTTTGTGTTGGTGTTAACCAACTACACAACTACTGTGGATATAGACAATAAGTACAGGCAACACTCCCCAGGGTTTCATTTTGTATATCCACAGAAAAAAATTTATAGCAAGCTGGACTTAAAGGCAGTTAAACCTTCTCAAAATGTTATCATTTTTTATTTACCCAGGGCAAAGTGTTTCAGTTTATTCAATCTTAATCGGTAAGGAATTTCAACTAATTTTCACCTTGTTATAATGTCAGTCACATAACCAGGTCTTGATAGTTTTTTGTTTTCTGAGGAACTATAAAACGTAGAAATAAATTTTACAGAAATGATATAATCCCAAGCATAGACTGACAATGATATTGCCACTAACTGGATAACATAGTCAGTAGTATTGAACATTAACTCTAGCGAGACTATTTTCTGGGGGCACGGTATGCAAAGCCTAAGACTGTAAAATATACAAAGGTGTTTTAGTTTGCTATGGCTGCATATCAAAATGCCACAGAGTGAGTGGGTTAAATAACAGAAATTTTCTCAGTTCTTGGAGCTAGAACTGAGGATCAAGTTGTCAGCAGATTTAATTTCTTCTGAAGCCTCTCTCATTGGCTTGCAAATGGGAGCCTTCTCACTTTGTCTTCACATGACCTTTCTTCTATGTGTGCACAATCTTGGTGTCCTTATATGTCCACATTTTCTCTTCTTATAAAGATACGAGGCATATTGGATACAGCCCACTCTAACAGCCTCATTTTAACTTAATCATCTCTTTAAAGGTCTTCTATCCAAATAGTCACATTCTGAGTTACTAAGGATTAGGGCTTCAGCATGAATTTAGAAAGGCAATTCAGCTCATAACAAGAGGCCAGAGAGCTATAGGAAAATTCTGGGAAAGATAAAGTTCTCTCAAATGTTATTTTTACTGAGTATCACTGAATTTGGAGCCAGAAGATGGGTAAAGCTACCCAAGCAATGAAGAAATCTATCTTAAAGTTTCCCTAATTACTGCCAGTGTCTTCTTCCTTAACCAGGGAATTCATTAGTCCCATGACAATGAATTACATTCATATGGAGAGTTGCTCATCATTTGGTGGAATGATACTTTGGAAATATTAATTAATGTGTTTTTGGGTTTTTTCTTTTCTTTTTTTTTTTTTTACCTCTGATATTTTCTTTCTACCCCAACTTCATCTAGCTTTGATTCTATATTTACTACCTCAGGGAAGTGATGTACAGTAGAAAGTAATGGCTCTTAAGTGTCATAAAGTCTACACCCAGTGGGGATCAGAAAGGATCTGGCACAAGTGCTTCCGCATGCCCCATTTCCTCCAGGTCAAACACAAAAGGATAAACAACAGTTACGGAGACATTACATGAACTTGAGGAAGACTATACGGAAATAAGAAGATCCAGGGTACCTTGGCTAGGCTCTGTGCATCTTCAGATGGACCTACAACCGTTCACAGAATTTCCTATGCCTCAGTGTGGCACGGGAACATAATTCCCATCTGCCAATGGGGCCTTGACATAGCTGACACAGGTCTCTGAGGGCATGAGAAAGTACTGATTCAGCTTCAACTTGCATGGTTAAGAGCTAGATAGAATGGGTCTCAGCAAATACGAGATAAAAAGGGAGACCAGAGATCCTTAACCCTTTGGAAACTCCCAGAAATTAGTTGGAACACTGAGGGGAATCTGAGAGAATCCCCAAAAACCTAAGGTTTAATTTTTGCCATTCAGATTCAAAATTAAGAGTATTTAGGAATCAGGAGCACTTGGGTGGCTCGGTCAATTAAGTATCCAACTCTTGATTTCGGCTCAGTTGATCTCACAGTTTGTGGGATCAAGCCCTGCATTGGGCTTCTGTGCTGATAGCATGGAGCCTGCTTAGGATTCTGTCCCTTCTTCTCTCTCTGCCCCTCCCTGCTTGTAGTCTCTCTAAATAAATAAATAAATAAACAAACTAACGAGCTCTCTTAAAAAACGTATTTAGGAATCAATGACATTGCAATAGCAATGCAATGGAATGATGGTAGCTATATTTGTGGTGAATGCAGCATAATATATACACTTGTCAAGTCACTAAGCTGTACACGTGAAACTAATGTAACATTGTGTGTCAACTATACTCAAATTAAAAAAAAAATATTTAGGAAAAAGCTAATTTCTTGAATGCCTGAATTTATGACTACCTTATGTGAACAAATACTTGTTCCCTCCTCACTACTTCTCCAGTCACTTATAGTGCCTACAAAAGCATGGATTATACCAAAGTTATTGTTGCCTATTACAAAAAAGAATTGAAATTAGATCAATTAGTAAATATGTCCTCATGTGTAGGCAACACACAGTCATTTCAGTGTCCAATTTTTAAGGCTTCCTGAGCTGGTAAAATATGGCTTCATATGTATTAACAGTTTGAAATGTATTCATATGTATTTACAGCTTGAAAATGTATCAATAGTCATGGCTGATTAGAAGCCTCACCAAAATTTTCTTTAATAACCAACTCAGAACCTTAACATGTAAAATTTCACTGTTCTACTAAAAGAAGAAAAATCCAATTATGATATTTGAAATGCCAACTATTAGAAATTAAGAAGAGAGTTAATAACACAGTATGCTGCTCTCTCCCTCAATAAAGCAGTTATAAAAATAAACCCATATGTCCATCCTCTGAGATTAAGATAAATTGTAGAAACATAGAATGTTGGAGTTAGAAAGGTTCTTAGAAACCATCTGGTCAAATATTCTCATTAACAGTTATGAGAATCAAGCTTCAGAAACATTAAAAGATTTGTTTAGGTCGATGGCAGTAATTGGCAGGTCCACCCTGAAAGATCTCTCTGCATTCCACTTCTTTTTCTGCATTCCTTCTCAAAGTCAGAACAGAACCACTTCCTCAAGGTTTTCTTACTCTTCTACAAGGGCAGTTACATTACTGACACTGATTTAAGCTATTTAAAACTATTTACAGTAGCAAATTTAAAAAAGTAAAAAAATAGCAAAATAAACAAGTGAGCTATCAAACTAAAAAGCTTCTTCACAGCAAAGGAACCAACAAAATAAAAAGGCAACCTACTGAGTGGGAGAAAATATTTGCAAATCATATATATGATAAGGGATTGATATCCAAAATATATAAAGAACTCATATAACTCAGTAACAAAAGAACAAGCTATCTGACTTAAAAATGGGCAGAGAATATTAGTAGACATTTTCCCTAAAAAGACATACAAGTGGCACACAGGTACGTGAAATGTGCTCAACATCACTAATCATCAGAAAATGCATACCAAAATCACAATGAATATTATTCAGCCATAAAAAAAATGACATATTGCCATATGCAACAACATTGGATAGGGCTAGAGAGTGTAATGCTAAGTGAAATAAGTCAGAGAAACACAAATACCATATGATTTCACTTATATGTGGAATTTAAGAAACAAAACAAATGAACAAAGGAAAAGAGAGATAAACCTGTCTCTTAACTATAGGTAACAGATGGTTATCAGAGGGGAGGTGGGTGGAGGATGGGTGACATTGGTAAAGAGAATTAAAAGTACACTTATCTTGATGAGCACTGAGTAATATATAGACTTGGTGAATCACTATATTGTACACCTGAAACTAATGCTGTATGTTAACAATACTGGAATTTAAAATAAAAAATGAAAAACTAATAAACAAAACCACACATAGATATCACATCACACTTGTTAACATGGCTATTATCAGAAAGATAAGAATTAACAAGTATTGGCAAGGATGAGAAGGAAAGGAAACCTTGTGCACTGTTGGTGGAAATGTAAACTGATGCAGTCACTATGGAAAACAGTATGGAGGTTCCCATAAAAATTAAATATAGAACTGTATGATCCAGCAATCCCACCTCTGAGTATTTATTTGAAGAAAACAAAAACACTACCTCGAAAAGATCTTTTTTGCACTGCAGCATTATTTATAATAGCCAAGATACGGAAGCAATCTAAGTGTCCACTACAGATGAATGGATAAAGAAAATGTGATATATTCATAGATGTATATGATACAGGTATAGATATGGATGACATAAATATATGGAGATGATAGAGATAGAGATACAGATGGAAAATTATTATCATACACACAATGGAATACTATTCAGCCATAGGAAAAAAATCTTTCCATTTACATCAACATAGATGGATTTTGAGGGCTTTATGCTAAGTGAAGTAAGTCAGAGAACAACAAATACCATATGACCTCGCTTACATGTGGAATCAAAACAAAACAAAACAAACACCAAGCTCATAGTGCAGAGAACAGATTACTGGTTGCCAGGGGCAGAAGTGAAGGATGGGGTAGATGAAACATGTGAAGGTAGTCAAAAGGTACAAACTTCCAGTTTTAAAATAAGTAAGTCATGGGGATGTAATACACTGCATGGTGACTATAGTTAATAATATGTATTGCATATTTGAAAGTTGCCAAGACAGATCTTTTTTTTTTTTTTTTTTTTTTTTTTTTTTTTTTTTTTTTTTAAATTAGGCTCCAGGCCCAACGTGGAGCTTGAAATCATGGTCCTGAGATCAAGAGTCACCCACTCTACTGACTGAGCCAGTCAGGTGCCCTGCAAGACAGATCTTAAAAATTCTTGTCCTATACCACATCAAATTCTATAACTATGTATGATGATGGCTCTTAAACAAACTTAATGTAGTGATCGTTTCACAGTACACACAGTTATCCAATCATTATGTTGTACACCTGAAACTAATATAATGTTGTACGTCACTTACACCTCACTTTAAAAAAAAAAAAAAAAAAAAAAAGAGCCAGGAGAATGCTTTGCCCCAAAAGTTGGGCTTTTCCCTTTGAGAAAATGTTTTTTTCTGCCTGATAAAGTATTTGCTTTCTCAAGTTTTATACATCACTAATGACATGGTTTGCTGACAGAATGATGGAATAGCCTAGATTTTTTAGGATGTAATATACTCTGTGTAAATAATTCTTCAACAGTAAGGAAAATTGAGGGCCCCTGGTGGCTCAGTCGGTTAAGCATCCAACCCTTGATTTTGGCTCATGTCATGATCTCAAGGTTCCTGAGCTCAGCCCACGTCAGGCTCTGTGCTGACAGTGGGGAGGCTGCTTGGGATTCTCTGTCTCCCTCTGTTTCTGCCATTCTCCTGCTTGGTCTCTTTCTTTCTCTTTCTCAAAATAAATAAATCAGCATTAAAAAAAAAAAAAAAAAGGAAAATTGAGTTTTTAGAAAACATGTACATACAGCCTTTAAAGCAAATGCACAATTTTTACTAAGTGTTGTTTTTTTTCCTGAAGTTATCTCTGTGATAATTCAGCATTTATTATGGACATATATTCAAAGCACATATTTCAAATGTATAATTCAAAATATATATTTGATACCTTTTGAAATATAAAGATATACATATAATTTGAAGTAAGAACTAAATGACTACTTGATTTATTTATAATTCAAGGTTGAAATAAATCTTAAAAATTTGTTATGCATGTGCCCTGATTATAGTTTTGGAATTCTCTTTGCATCTAGTACATTACAAATGATACCATTTCTTTATACATTTACCATTTTCTACGTGTAGAATATCTTTTAAACTTACTATTAATCTTATTGTGTTTTGTCTTAGAACATTAACAAAAGTATTAGTTCATGTTGAAATGCATTTTTTTTCTTCTAGTTGTAGATAAATAGATTCAGGGTCAGCCACCTAAAAAGGGTAATGTGGAAACATACTCCCAAAGATATTTGTAGTGGATAAAAGTAGCACTGTTTTCTATCAATTGACACAAACCTCTAAGTGATTTATTTGTTAGAACTACATATTCTCTGAACAGTCAAATAATATGGGGGTTGGAAGACATAATTAATGTCTTCAAGAAATTTTAGCAAGATAACACAAATACATCCTAACCTTTAGTTCCAGAAACTTCAAAAAGGATTTAAAACACTGTAAAAAAAAAAAAAAAAAAAAAAAAGCTATATATCATGAAATTCAAGAAATGTATAGATAAAAACACTTGATCCTTCTAAGAATGTATCATCCTAACTGTACTTCATTCACATTTTCTGTCATTCTATTTGCTTTTTTTCTTCCTTCTTTATGCTGCTTTTCCTGTTCAGCGTAATTTAGAACTATTTTGTTGCCATGTTTTCCATAGTTCTTGCTTTTCTCATGGTTTAGTCTTTAGAATATGTGGCTGATAGTTTCCACTCTTCCTGACTGCCTACCCCCAACCTCATACCTGGCCATCTTTTCTGGCCTTACCCTTCTTCCCTAGGCCAGAACTTCCCTCACACCACAAATAAATTTCCTTCATGTTCTCGTGTCTTTTGGGTCTATCACTAGTAGCTGAAATAAAGCCAGTAACAGTTGTTTACATCCTCTAACTCAGTATTTATTAGCCACAAATCTTAGAAATGGAAGGGTGGTGAAGAGTTCTCTGAAGATGTTCAAATACTACGTAGTAAACATGGAATACAATCTGAGACTCGGAATGAGTGCAGGGGATTTCCCAAAACATATGAACTTCAAAATATCAATGATTTCCCCTAGGAGATTTAGAGCCCAGGATTTTCTCATTCTTGACAAGAAATGATGAAGGAAATAAGTAAGAGGTAAACATTTGACCTGCATATTAAATAAGAATTTACTACCTCAAAGAGCTGCCTTTGGCTCTGATATATCAATATTGTTCAAGAAGGTAGCTAGTCTCAGTTTTAGAAATGTAAATCTGAAAGTTACCAGCAATTTTATTCCTAGATATAAAAATGTGGATAAGTTAATATATGCCAAAGCAACCAATCACTCAAAATCTCTCTCTCTCTCTCTCTCTCTCTCTCTCTCTCTCTCTCTCTCATTCTCTCCTTCACACACACACACACACACACACACACACACACACAATACCAAGGCAAAAGGTAACTGAATACACTGTCATCTATCCTTGGCCTACAGTTGCTATGACACACCACAGTGGGTCTCTTTCCTTTGAAGTCTATAGTAGCATAATGAAAGCCCTGCTTAAAATTGAGAAATACATTTTCATACTGTATGACTTTATTTTACATTTCCTCTGATACAAATAGAAAAAACATCTCATATTCAGCCTGCTATGCTAGACTGAACCACAGATAAGCAATTACCTTTAGAAGGTGTCTACATGATAATTTTGGAAAACAAAGAATTATCTATATATATGTTTCCTATTTCTTGACTTTGTTTTAACATCTAGGAACCACTGGGTAACTTCCCTGGTGACACTGGGCAAAGTTGGGTGCTGAGATAGGAAACTCCAGGTAAACTTTTATTGATATATAATACCATAACTAAGAAGCCCTCCAGGGACTTCTCCATCTTCCTTCCAAAACCCTCAAGATAACAGAGTTTTAGGCCCATAGAGTTGGCCTGAGAACCACAAAGCTAGCAGGGTGCTATGATCTGGGTTCCTCCATCCCCCATGCCCATCTGGATTTTATTTTTCATTTTTATCAGACAATAATAAGTTCCACTGTCTTTTTAAATTAGTCCTGTCTCTGTCAATATTAATCAGCAGGAATCTCACTTTGGTTCTTGTAACTGGTTTACCTCCCATCTTTCCTCTTAATCACTTTGTGTTTTTTTGTTTTTGTTTTTTAGGTTTTGATTCCAAAAGCAACTCAAACCAGAGTCTCTCTAATTTGACAATATTAAGCATTTTGGTACTCTAAGTGTTTTAAATGTTTGTTTTATTTCTGAGAGAGAGAGAGAGAAACAGAGAGAGTACAAGCAAGGAGGGGCAGAAGGAGAGGGGAAAAAGGGAATCTGAGGTGGGCTCTGAGCTGACAGCAGAGAACCCAATATGGGGCTCAAACTCGCAAATCACAAGATCATGACCTGAGCTGAAGTCAGACCCTTAACTAACTGAGTCACCCAGGCAACCTACTCTAAGTGTTTTAAAACATACCATCAGGCAGGACTTTCCACATTCGGTTTTTGTCTTCACTGTGAGTGATACAGATCTTAATTAAGGAACTTAAGGAAAATATCACCCTGCATTGACAGCCCCATTTACAACACTGGGTTGTCCACACTCTATCAGTGGATTGCTATCCTGGCACCACTGTCATTGTATGCCATCACAAAACTGTGCTGGAACCTTGCAGGTCTACCATGGAGTCTCATCCTCATGGTTCTGTCTGGACTCCAGACTCATGGGAATCCAGGGTCTTCTTGATTCCACCTTTGTCCATCTATATTTTATTTTCAAAGTAGTGTCTAAATTATTATTTCAAACCAAGTTACTCCTCCCAGGAAAACCTTTAATGGCATCTCATATCATGCAGGCTTACACCATCTGGACCCTGGTATCTCTCTGTCTTCAACTCCTATTACTCTCCTTCACTCATTCCTTTCCCGGCACACTGGATTCCTTGCTATTTCTTAAACATGCATTACAAACTCTTAATTGCCTTTTTGCTCCAAACTTCTCTCCATTTGCCTTTCTCCTATCCACTTCTTCCTCTTTTATTCCACAACAACCTCCTTCCCTAATCATGGTCCCCTCTAGATTCCCAGCTAAGGTCTCCTCATTACTCCACTCTCCCCTTTGAGGCAAGTGTCTAACCCCTACTCTCAGCTCCAGCCTCCATGGGGCCTTTCTTTAATTGTGTACTTCACAGACAATACTTTAATCGTGTAAGGCATTTATCCTTTATTTGATTTCTCCAATTTGAATACCTACTGAGAACACCTGTTCCACCAAACAACAGATATTTCTAAGAGATCAAACTTTGTGGAGAGCAAGAGTCAAACAGAAGGGGCTGAGAAAAAAAAAGTTATAATTTGGTATTTTTCTCTTTTAACGTATCTAAAATACTGGTCTTAGTACTTAACACTAAGCCCTCCCAGGATGCTCTGCCCTTCACTCCTTACTACATGGAACAGCATTCCTGTGAGCTCAAACCTCGGCTTCTCTAAGTAACAACATTGAGGCCCTACAGAAACATGTATCAACATGTGTTGCCCATTTTCTTAATGTCTTAAAAAAGGGGAAATGTATCTAAAAGACATGAAGGCTTGCATGTTTTGTTGCAATATGGGTTGAAGAAGGACACTCCTTCCTAGTATGGAAACAATAGGAACAATGGAAGCGCTTAGGGAAGAGAAAGAACAAATTAATGATATTGTCAATTCATCCTTTCGAATGACTGCAATATTTTCTTGCATTCAGTATTGTTTTCCAGTCATACAGAGTATCCATTTCTCTTCTCTTTTCTTGTTCTAATTATATGTTTCAGAGATCCCTACAGTAATCACAATAGTTCCACATGGTAACAGCAATATTTTGCAATATTAATTCATATTAATCTCAAATATGTATATATAAAGATCTAGATATTCATGAAGTGTGATATGAAATCTTTATGGAAGCAATTAAATGGATAGTAAACAGTATAACATATAAAGCTATTTAATGATTGGGATACACTTTTGTTTAATTTTTTTAAGTGTTTATTTATTTTTGAGAGAGAAAGAGAGAGAGACAGAGTACAGACAGAGAGGGAGACAACAAATCTGAAGCAGCTCCAGGCTCTGCACTGTCTCATGAACCACGAGAGCACGACCTGAGCTGAAGTTGGACACTGAGCCACCCAGGTGCCGGGAGACACTTTTAAAATTTCAGTTTTATCTAAGTAATTTTAGTGTTGATATGCATTAATTATAATTTGTGCTTTTTGAAAGTTATATTGAAAGAAAAATCTTTTAGAAAGCAAATGAAAAATATTTTTTTTAATTTTACATTTTCTTGAGTATACATATTTGATATATGTTTATTCAAGTACAATAAAATTAGTTTGTTTTTCCCTTTTGATTATCGTTTTATATTTTTTCACAAATATGTACTCACATACCCATAATACTGAACTAGCCTAAATTTTGCACATTTGAATATAATTCTATTTTATATACCAATCCTTTAAATCTTTCTGTCAATAGAACAGAAATTATGTAAAAAAAAATTTAATTAGTAATTTTACTGAAATGAAATAAAAATATTATGGGACTAATATAATAATATGTATGAATCACATCTGTCTACAGGCTTATCAATGAAAATCCTAGAGAAATGTACAATGATAAGCAAATCCAGCCATCTTTAATATATTGCCAAGCTTAAATCATACAAAATATATAGCTTTATTTTAAAAATCTTGTTTTAGGGGGCCTGAGTGGCTCAGTCAGATGAATGCCCAACTCTTGACTTTGACTCAGATCATGATCCCAAGGTCATGGGGTCAGGCCCCAAGTAGGGCTCTGTGCTGAGCATGGAGCCTGCTTAGGATTCTCTCTCTCTCTCTCTCTCTCTCTCTCTCTCTCTCTCTCTCTCCCTCTCTCTCTCTCTCTCTCCCTCTCTCTCTCTTGCTCTCTTGCTCTCACTCTCTCTGCCCCTCTCCCCTGCTTGTGCTTACTCTCTCTCTAAAATTACAAAAAAAAAGTAAAATACTTGTATTAAATATTTTAAAAATTTCTTATGTAAATCTATTTATGTGTGCACATATGTATGTGTTTAGGAGTATAGGTATATGTGTGAAGGTAGAGGGATAGAACACAATTTACTTAAGAGCTAATTAACTTGGTTTATAACATTTATATATTTACATATTTAGACAAATGGAAGAAGGAAGCCTCCATTTATACTTTTTCCAGGTCTATTCAAATATTAAGAGTGAGTTTGTCTCCTTCCCACTGTGAAAGATATTATCATTAAGTTTGACTAAGCCTAAAATAATTTTTAAAAGTATAAAAAGACATACTATATAGAAGGAAAAAAATTGCATAATAGCAGCATCATGAAGCAAAAATGTCCATTCTGACAACTTTATCTTATATTAGAGAAATTAAGTCATTAGATAAGGCAATCTCCAAAAAGATCAATCCTTAACCACACTCAACATGATATAATTGTGAAGATCTGTTGACTATAATAGATGAATTAAATATTAACATATTAACACTATTTACCTCAAACCTGTGTTAATGCAGTGAGTGTATTCTGTACATGAATGAATTTCCCCTATCCTTTGGTTCAGCATACCCAAAGATAGGTAATCCACGGTGCTTTCATGATCTTTATTTAAACTGCACCTTTATATCAGTGACCTGGAATTAAAATGGAAATCTATTCTCTTGCTGTCTCTTCAGATTACAAACCTAGGCTATTTCATACATCCAAAGACAAATAAGGCAGATATAGAGTCGTCCTCAATACCTCTGTCTTCCTTACCTATGCCCTCCAAATTCAGAAACCAAGTCAAGTTACTATTTGCTAAAACTCTTTAATTTAGATCCTATAATAAAATTATCATTCCTGTTTACTGATCTATTGGAATAATCTCCTATCTTACCCACTCTTTGTAGATTTGTCTCCCTGAACTATTCATCATCCATCCTCCTTTTGTTGTGGTTTTAAGAGTATGGTTCCCATATCAGCAGCACAGCTTAACTCAGGAATTTGTTGGAAATGCAAATTCTTGGGTTCCACTCCAGTCCTACTGAGTCAGAAGCTCTGGGGGCGGGGCCGAGCCATCTGTGTTTCAACAAGCCCTTCAAGTGATTATCATGCAGGCTAAAACTTGAAAACCAAGGTTCAAAAAGTGGTATTTTTAAACGGCAAAAACAATCATGTCAGGTGCCTGCCTGAAACTCCTGTAATGATTCCCTACCATATACAGCATAAAGTCCAAGCTCTTAGGAAAATGTATAATGCCCTTTCTGTTCTGTTTTTTCAGCCCTTTTCTTTCCATTTCCTCCCTCCCACCCAGTGTTTTAGTCATATGAACATTTTAAAATAGTCTAAACACACACCCTGATTTTTATGCTTTTTCCTAGTGCACCTCTTCCCACACACAATTTATCCACCTGGAGGAGTTCTATTCATCTTTCCAGATCCAGCTCAAATGTCCCCTTTTGTAGAATGATGTCTGAGGGCTAATTTCAATAATTCAGTTACAGTCTATTCCAAGTTTCCCTGGCCCACCTACATAATTTCCCTGAATTAACATTTTTAGACATCAACCTCCTAAGAATGAAATGAAGTATGTTTACTGGGTGCAAGGAGGTATAGATAGAGATAAAAATGCTTCTTATGCTACCATCCATTCTCCTACCCCTGGTTCCAAGGTAAAAGATTGCCATCTACCTCTAGGAATATCTGTGGCTCCTTGAGGATACTAATGGCTTCTCCCAGTCATTGGCTCAATGGTTTAGCAGTGAACCTACCCCTATATTTGCAGAATCCAAGACAAGAGTACAAATGGGGGCCAACATACAACATGTCTAAATATTTGTTATAGGTAAAACTAAGAACTTCAATAAAATACATTCCATCATTATGGTACCTTTAAATTTTTAATTTCTTAATGATAAATCAAAACCAATGATTTTTTAGATGACTGAAAGCTGGAAAAACATCAAAGACACTAAATTTAATATTACATATGTCTACCTGGGTGACCTCTTAATGAGCTGGCAATGTTTATATGAGTAATAAAATAAAACAAGCAATTCATAAGCTTCTATATGCATCCCTTAAAATTTATATTTCTTGTCTTTATTTTATCAAAATTATTATGTTGTTATAATTGAGGGTTTTTTTTTAATTAATTTGTATATTGTTTACAGTGATGACAGTGATTAAAATGTCTTAAAATAAGGGGCGCCTGGGTGGCTCAGTCGGTTGAGCGTCCGACTTCGGCTCAGGTCACAATCTCGCGGTCCGTGAGTTTGAGCCCCGCATCGGGCTCTGGGCTGATGGCTCGGAGCCTGTTGCCTGCTTCTGATTCTGTGTCTCCCTCTCTCTCTGCCCCTCCCCCGTTCATGCTCTGTCTCTCTCTGTCTCAAAAATAAATAAACGTTAAAAAAAATTAAAAAAAAAATAAAATGTCTTAAAATAAAATGAAATTTTATTTCAATGGTAGAAAGTATATTTTATCAATATTAAAATAATTTAACACCAAAAGAAAATTATTTTGTTTCAAAATTCTTTTTTCTTCAGTATTCAAAATTATTCAAGTTATAAAGTAACAAGTATATAATAAATATCAAATTTTAATTTCAGAATGTCTTATTGAAGCTGATATTTTCTCATTTATTTTTAAGTTTCATTTAACATTGCTTACCATCTACTTGCTAATATAAAGAACTGACAGCACAGTTCACACATGTTTTCTCTAGTTCTATATATATACAAATTCAAGAGAAATATGACCAGTTTAATAATACAATATAGACCACAGTCACTATGTGAAAATATCATAACAACTCATATGTACTTTCAAATCCACCAATGAAACATGGGAAGAAACAAGAAAATTGATGCTCAGCTCTACTCAGGAAAATGATTCTTGGCTATGTGAGGATTTAGAACATTTATCCCAATAGGAAGAATTTCAAAAGTTAATTTATTAGGGCACCTGGGTGGCTCAGTCAATTGAGCTTCCAACTTCAGTTCAGGTCGTGATCTCATGGTGCATGAGTTCAAGCCCCACATTGGCTTGCTGCTGTCAGCACAGAGCCACTTAGGATCCTGTCTCCCTCTCTCTCTGCTCCTCCCCCTTCTCTCTTTCTCTTTCTCAAAAAAATAAATCAATAAATGTTTAAAAAAATGAGAAGTTAATTTATTTATTGTTTTTCTTACACTGTTCAAATTCCCCTTTTTGTCACTCCATACTTCAAAGCAAAATGTTGGTCTCCAACAGATGCCAAAAGCAGCTAACTCTGAACTTTTCATGGCCTTTGAGCTCTGTTGTCTCCTGCTTCTCTGATGTAGGAAGTGATGTGGAGTACATTTTCTTGGAGCCTGAATCATATGTTGATTATGAGAGTGGATATTTAGGGGTAGAGGTTGCACTAATCCAGTTATGAAGTCCAGATGCATATAAGTGATAGACTCGTTTATATTTGTGTGTTTGTGATATGTGGGCACACTAATGCATGGGGCACAGGAAAGAGACTCTCCTTGAGTCTGAGGGTGATACTATTTCCTTGGGTCTAAGTCAAGTGTTTGGTGTCCTTATCCTAGCCAGAATCAGAGAAGTAGGTTTGAGGTTTAAGGTGTTATCCTAAGGAAATAATCCCAGTAATCAAGGAGTTAAATTTTTTATACATTTGCAATGCCTCACTCAACTTCACTCCATCAGAGAGAAAAAAAAAAAGTTTTATCTTCTACTTGCCATCCTCTCACCCCACCCCCATCCCAAAAGACTTATATCAAAAGAGGAAGTCTCATTTTTAGCTTAATTCTCTTCTAAGTGGACATTGATAAGAAATATCTGGTTATATTCTAAGAGATTTATATTTAATGTTTTATGTTTAATATATTCAATAAATATGTTCATGATGAATAAAACAAGCATATTTTTATGATTGAGTTCCTTGGTACAAGTATCACTGGATTCTTTGTGTTTGAGCCAAGACATATTCACTGAGCATCAACATTACATTACTTTGGTATCTGTGTGGCCCTAGATGTGAAGAGAAGAAAAATAGAAATTTTCAGGGGAATATTTTCACACACAGGCAGTGTGATGGCTAATTTCATATATCAACTTGCCTATGCCATTTTGCCCAGTTGCTTGGTCAAACAATCATCTAGATGTTGCTGTGAAAGTATTTTTTCTGCAGGTGTGACTAATATTAACAATCAGTTGACTTTAAATAAAGGAGCTGTGCTCAATAATGTGAGTAGGTGCATCCCATCATTTGGAGACCTTATGAGCATAAAACAGGTTTCCTGGAAAAGAAGCAATCCTGCCTGATTCCACCCAGCCAGCCTCCCCTACAAAATTCAGGGTTAAGACTGCAACGTCAACTCTTGTCTGGATTTATAATCAGTGTGCCCTATAGATATTACAGACTTGCCATCCCCTAGAACTGCATAAGCAAATTCCTTGTAGAGAACCCTGACTGATACAAGCAGATGTTTCCATCTTGTTTTATCCCAATCCCCAAAGTGAGATAATCACCAAGACAATGTAAACATAATATGTACTATATGTCTTCTCCCTGTACCTTCCCATAGTGCATTGTACAAACCCTGTTTAGAATTTATGGCATATTATTGTAATAACAGATTTAAAATTCTGACTTCTATTCTAGACTGTGAGTACCTTATGCACAGAGGCTGTTATTCATTATTATATTCCCTGAGGCTAGAAATTGCCAGCCACTTAATAAATGCTCAATAAATGCCTGCCAAATGTTAGAGGAGCAAAATTAACACATTAGCTAGATGGGCACACATGTGATAGAAGATAGGGATAAAGGTTGGTGGAAGAGCAAGGAGCAAGAAAGAAAGAATGGGAAGGAAAGATACAATCTCCCTGGAGCTAAGACGCCACATGAGATGGTACTCATCCAGCCTTCCCGAGCTCCCAGCACAGCCTTAATCACCTCTCTCACAGCGATTTTGATAGCTCTGGCTAAGGAACTTGGTACCTGCAAGCAATTAACTTTAATAAGCCAGCAGGTGATTTCCTTAAAAGAATGCTGACGAGTCCATTTGCTGACAGCAGCTCTAGATTCTCTGGTTACTCAGCCATGGCTTCTACCTCTGCCCTTATGAACCCAGTTGCAGTTGTGAGTAATGACTGAAAAGGTAGCCAGAGTGTGATTTTTTTTAACAGTGAAACTAGTAATCAGCTTTATGGCATGATCATATATTATAAATAGTACCAAAAAGTCTTTTCAAGTTATGAATAACAGCAAAAGCCAACAAAGTGGTGACAGCTCACATTGGCACAGCACTTTATAGTTTCCATAAATGTTTATTAATAATAATGGAGTAATATAAAAGTGCTTTTGCCTGTATTAACCTGTGTGTGTGTGTGTGTGTGTGTGTGTGTGTGTGGACATATATGTACATACATAGTTGTTATTCTCTGTACCTGTCATTCCCTTACCTAAGGCAGAATCCTGGGAATGATTCTCAATGCCTTTTTCCCCATGAATCAATACTCCCTAAAGGTTGCAATTTGCCTTATTGTACTATTTTATTTACTTATTTTATTTAAGTTTGTTTATTTATTTTTGAGAGACAGAGAGACAGACAGAGAGAGAGGATCCCAAGCAGGCTCCACACTGTCAGTGCAGAGTCCATCACAGGGCTCAAACTCATGAACTGAGAGATCATGACCTTAGCTGAAATCAAAAGACCTTTAACCAAATGAGCCACCCAGGTGCCCCTACTTGTTTATTTAAAATTTTATGTTTATTTATTTTTGAGAGAGAGAGACAGAGCATGCAGGGGTGGGGTACAGAGAGAAAGAGAGAGAGAGAGAGAGAGAGAGAGAGAGAGAGAGAGAGAGAGAATCCGAACCAGGCTCCAGGCTCTGAGCTG
Source organism: Panthera tigris (assembly GCF_018350195.1). Lineage (NCBI taxonomy): Eukaryota > Metazoa > Chordata > Mammalia > Carnivora > Felidae > Panthera > Panthera tigris. Next base: position 27,413,677 of record NC_056670.1, read on the forward strand.
TCAGCACAAAGCCCACGGCTAGCTCGAACCCACAAACTGTGAGATCATGACCTGAGTTGAAGTCGGATGCTTAAGCCACTGGGTCCCCAGGTGTCCACTTCTTGTTTATTTTAAATGCAGTGTCAGTCTAATGGATCTCTCTGGTGTTGGTTTCAGGCATCACCTATTCTACATGACTAGTTGTGTCCTCTTTCCAAAATGCAAATATTATTCCATTTTCATGTTCAAAATTTTCAATAGTTCCCCATTGCTCATTGAACATAGTGGATTCAATTCTTACTCAGAGTTAAGTTTTAAAGAAAAAATGTAAAAATCACATTTTACTCAAAATTAACACTGAATATGCCTTAAGTGGCCCTATAAGTACAGTATATCCCCCATTATACATAAAGCCTCTATAATAATATAGGTGTTTGTGTGCACAGAAATTTATAGTCTGTAATAAAGAGAATGTAATCTTCACGAGGGCAGAGATTTTCATTTGTTTTGTTCACTGGGGCATCCGGAGAGCCTTAAATAGGGCTTGTCATATAGTGAGTGATCAATAAATACTTGTTGAATGAATAGGGAAAATCATTTAAAATATTATTTAAATTATTCTGTCTCTCCATCTCTCAGGTAACACATGTACCAGTGAAGTAACATAAATTAAGCCTGTGGAAGGTATTACATCACTAAATTTACATTTCTTTATACTACATACAGCCTTTCATGATATGTGCTATCAGTCCTGCTCAGGATTTAATGCTTCAGTATACCAAATCAGTCAGTGTTCTCTAAGCATGCTGTGCTCTCACCTACATCTATCACCTAAATTCTCACTTTCATCTCTCAAGCCAATTTAAATGTCCTGTACTCTCAAAAAACTTTACTTTCATTAAATATTTAAAATGAATTGCACTTTCACTATTTTCTTATGGGTCTTTTTGATCACATTCTAGGGTTTTTGAGTGTAAAAATCTACTTATCTTTATTAGTTATTTCCATAGCACAGTGCCTGGCATATTGATAGGTATATATGGAATGTCAGTCTTATATCAAGTGTATATCCACCTGTCACTTGATCTCTTTATCTGCTGTACTTCGTCTGATCCCTTACTCATGCTGAATGTTCCTTCTAATTCCATTATGGTCAAGTATGTTACCTTACGTAGGTCGTATAGCTTTCTGACCCTGAGTTATCATCTGATAATGCCTGTATTGCTCTTTAGAAGCAAAACATATACTCAAAGTATTTAATAAAAAAATTAATGAGCAAATAATCTTAGTATCAAAGTCAGATTGCAGTAAGCACTTTTTGGTCTACTGTTCATGCCACTGTGTAGCAGCTTCAGCACATGGGACATCCATAGCACCACCTCAGGAAAATGTCAACTTTCAGAAACATTGCAAAGAGACCAGGGTGATGAGCAATTAGATGATCTTGAAGAATATCTGTAGAAGCAGAGCCTGGTGATACTCATATGAGATTTATGGGCAAGAAACTGATGTGAAGAGGTCAGATGCACATATTTTGAATCTTGTTTCCTGTGCAAATGTGTGCCTTCCAGGGGGCTTCTTGAGGTGAGTGGAAGGGGGTGGTGTTGCTATGGGACAGTGGGGGTGTGTTCTTTGGCCTCACCATAGCAGATGAGCACTAGTGTAATTAGATAGTAATCTTTAGATGCTTGCATTTCAACTCACTTCCAGGTAGGAATGTGAGTACAGGCATTTAGAAAGCTGTTTCATGGTGAGGGCCAAAGGAACAGGTGAAAGCAGAGGGTGGAAGACAAAGGAATCATTTCCTGGTGGTTAAGTAGTTGCAAACATACACGCGTACATATAAGTACGCATACATATAGATAAAAACAAAAAGCTCAATGAAGAACACTCCTTCCCAAGCATTCATTAAGCGTGTACTCTGATTTAGAAAGGGTCATCATGTTAGTAAATGCACTGGAAAGACCTCTCTCCTCATCCCACCTTCAATTAAAAAGAAGAAGAGAGGGGCGCCTGGGTGGCTCAGTCGGTTAAGCATCCGACTTCGGCTCAGGTCACGATCTCACTGTTCGTGAGTTGGAGCCCCGCGTCGGGCTCTGTGCTGACCGCTCAGAGCCTGGAGCCCGTTTCAGATTCTGTGTCTCCCTCTCTCTCTGACCCTCCCCCGTTCATGCTCTGTCTCTCCCTGTCTCATAAATAAAAAAAATAAAAAGAAAAAAAAATAAAAAGAAAAAGAAGGAGAGAGTAAGAGGGAAAAATGAGCTTCTCTCTCTCTCACTCCCAAAAATAAATAAACATTAAAAAATGAGCTCCTCAGTATTAGGATTTCTTGGCAATGGAGATAAGTTGAGGGGCTCTTCTGGAAGTGAGAAGGTAGTCATCTCTTATGTCTCGCTCCCTCTCTTCCTCCTGCCACTCATTCCTATATTTGGTTGGCTCCCACAGCCTGCAGTGTAAACAGTTGGAAAGCAAAGCAAAACTTGAGCTTTGGAAGAACAGGGACCTGCCATCCTTCCACCGGCAGTACGATGGCAGGACTGCGGCTGTGTAGACTGGGCTGGCCTCATAGGCACAAGTGTGCTTCAGGCTGCCTTTAGCATAATGTGGCCCTCCAATCCTTCATGTGACTAAGGAAAACTGAAGGAAGAGAGGCAAAGATCTTCTCTAGACAAGTCTGATATCCCAGATTCTCAGTGTGGGGTTGACCCGAACTTACGTTAAATGGCTTGCTTACTCCAGCACCCACCTAACTGGGCTAATTTGAGGAAGTGAAAATTAGCCTGGGGCCAGGCCCATGGAGATTTTTATTTAACCGGTCTGAGTCCCACAGACTTTTTTAACTGCTCCCAGGTTAGTCAAATGTACAAACAGGATAAAAAAACACTGGATTTTGGAGCCAGCATGACAGCTGGAATATTTTAGGCATCTGGCCTCCCAAAAGAGTCAGACTATTAGCTTTCCTGGTGGAAAGAAAGCTCAGTGGGTGACATGCATTTTCTAGAAGATGATTTACATACTTGGTTTATGAGGGGGGGGGCAATCTGATTACAAAATGTGATAAATCTCTAGAGCAAAGGTTTTTAAGATATGCACCCCAGAGGTTGTGTAAGATGACCCATGAAGATATGGAAGAAAATAACTGTATTTATTTATATTTTCTTCTCATTAATGTTTTCCCTCTGTGTATGCTTTAAAATATGCATGATTTTTTAGCATAATAGTATATATACAATTTATAAATTAAAAAAACAAATATTAGGGGGATATCCTTAACAATAGTTTATTGATAGGCACAAAAGATTTAAAATGTTTATAAACCAGTGTTCTAACAAGAGACCCTGATTCCTTATTGCATGTTCTGCTGAGAAAGCTGTGATAATTGGTCAAGTTCACAGAGGAACTAGAGGTTCCCACCAGACAGGTGCCTGGTAAAACTAATTAGTATCCTGGATTGCCATATATTCAAACCAAACAAAAACAAAACAAACAAACAAAAAAAACCCAGAAGAGGGCATTTCCCTCTGCTGGGGTATGATGGTGAGACCATGAAAACAGAAGGTGGAAACAGCAAGAGGGCCTCTTCATCACTATTGCTAACAATGATAGCAACAAAAGAAATACTACTATTTATTGAATCCCTGGTAAGGATTGCGTGAGCTAGTCCTTTTCTGGCATTACCATTAATCCTCACAATGAAGAGAAAAGCTCCAAGACAATATATGTTGCGATAGGGATACCTGACTCCAAAGCCAGTATTCTTGACACTATGTCATGCTGTCTCAAGAGAACAGATCACGACTGACACTGAGAAACAGTGAGAGCCAGACACATATTAGAATACTTCAGGACATTATAATCCAACCAGGTTATATTTATCAGTTATTTTTTTCTTTTAATTAAAATCCTAAACTATGGCCAATGTCTTTGTAAGTAGGGAATTGGTGCTGGCTTCTTAGGCCATCAAATAGAGAGACTACATTTACCTTAACTTTAAGTAAGACATCCAAGTTAAGAGAAGTGTGGCACCTACTAGGATACTCAGACCCTGTAGCCAAATGTAATTTTTTTCCATTACAAAGAAAAGCCGGGTTTATCAATACCCTCTCCTAAACATGTACACATCTTTAACACTTTCAAGTGCACTCACCACTTGGGTTCACCCTTTCCAGGGACCCTCCATCCAAGCTTGTCATTCTAAAGGCTCTGATAGCAATGGCAAACTTCTAAGGGCACTTCTCTAGGACTATCTTCACTTTAAGCCTTTACTCATAAACACAACTGTGAACTTGAAAGGAATTTTAAGTGTCAGCTGAGTAATAAGGGTCATATCTGTACTGAGAGAAAAGTGTAGCTGTTGAACAGATACAGACTTGGCATCAATGTCCCTGTTCAGGTTTGAGGGCTGTGGGACCCAACCAAGGTCAATGTCCCTTCTGTCCAATTATGGTGTAAGAATGGGTGGTTTCTGAAGTCTTTTCTGCTCTAACATTCTAGGTCCTTAGCCACTCCCTTTGATTTTCACAGACTTCCTCTTTGTTCTGCTCCTGTCTAGCAAGAAAGAATAAAGGAAAGGGAGAGGAGGTCATACAAAGGAGCTGACTGAACAGACCATTACTTCATAATGATTTGGATATCAAGTCAGCTGTTTCTTTTTCTTTTTCTTTTTCTTTCTTTTTTTCTTCAGAGTGTAAGATACACAGCACTTGTGTTTGGAGACATTTTCTCATTTCATTTTTTGAAAAAATTTTGAAGGATTAATGACCATTAGGAAGATGTTGCCATTTTTTACTTTTTGTTGTTGCTTAAATTCCATGCATCCCCCAGCCAAAGACCCTGAGATCTTGCTCTTGGAGCAACAATAGGTGACTCTTCAAGAAAAAAACACAGTCAGTCAAGAAAAGTTTCCTGTCTGAGGATGTGCATCAGCTGGAGAGATTTGGGCTTACCTCCTTTGCTCAAACCTACAGAGAAGTCTTTGCAGCTCTTTCTACTCTCAAAATGGAATATTTGTGTATATCTCTCCAGAGTTCCACATTTCCAAGCCGCATGTGAACATTTCAATTTATCTTTGCAATATCAATCGTCCCATGACATAGAAAGAAATTAGATGAGAAGCAGACTTCATGCGGGAAAGTTGGTTTGTCAAGTTAACACACAGTGAGCATCTGATGTTTTTCCTTTCTCAGTTAAAAAAAATAAAAATAAAAAAAACTTTTGTGAGCAGCATGTTTTTTAAACCAACAAAACCTTTGCCTAAGCTTATCAGAACTTCCTGTTCCCTTCAGTACCACCACTGCCTTCATTCTCCTTCTCAGCCCCCATCTCATCTGATTTCAACCCCTTCCCAGCTGCCCTCCCTCCCTAGAGTCCTGTTAAAGTGGTTTTAGTGGTGCACTCTACTGCATGCCCAGGCCCACTGCAGGCTCCTAGTTGATCCTCACAGGTTCAGCAAGCATCCCGACAGGCTTAGCTACAGTATCAGGAGGACTTGGAATTAAGTTGTGTCTCAACTACATCTGGGATTTGCAGTGCCAGCAACAAGCCTTGAGTTTCCATGGAGCCCTGGAGGTACACCATACTGGAACTTGGCTGTATGTTGGTCCAGGTTTCAGGCCTTTCTGCCTTGTTCCCTGTTCTGTTATCTGCCTAGTGACTCTCCTCCTAACCCAGTTTCTTCCCAGAATTGGGGACTGCATTTAACCCGGTCCCTCTTGTCTTGGTTCTTACATTTTTTTTCTGGTTCTTGTTTCCTCTCAGACCCCAGAGATGGAGGGAGAGAATCTGTTCCCTATATTCCAGATCATTGTTTGGAGGTCCTCGCGCTAAGGGACAAGTCTCATAAAACTGTCTCATCTCTTCCCCATTTCCTGCCTGGAATCTGGTGCTGCCTTACCACCAGACTGTACCATAGGATAAAGACTAGTTTTCCCTTTGAACACAATGTCTCAACTTCTTGCCATAGCCAGACTCTGCAACTGCATTAGGTTTCCTTATCTGAGGCAAGGACCTATTTCCAATATGCTTTGAGGGTGAGTCCACTGTCTTTGAGAAAACCTTTTTGCTATTCCCTCCATTCTGCTGAAAAGACAGTTCTGTGTGAATTTGAATCAGTAATAAACTGCTGCTCAAGTATTACTTTTTCATTAAGTATAGTAGTATCAGTCTTCTAGGCTAGAAGCAGCACACTGGTAGTCTGACAGTAGTAAGAGTACTAGTCTAGACTGGTAGTCTACCAAAATGTTTCTTTAGTAAATGAATTTGTATTCCTTATATACCTAAAGAGCCATAGGCTCCACCATTCTCTACTGCCTTGTACCTCACTTTTTCATGGAGGGTATTCTTATCCACTTAGCCTCTAAAGGCATTTAATTTTTTTTAATTAAGTATTTTAATTCCAGTATAGTTAATATACAGTGTTATATTAGTTGCAGGTATATGTTACAGTGATTCAACAATTCTATACATTACTCAGTGCTCATCCAGATACGTGTACTCTTAATCCCCATCACCTGTTTTGCGCATCCCTCTATCCACCTCCCCTCTGGTAGCCATCAGTTTGTTTTCTATAGTTAAGAAAGGGTCTATTTCTTGGTTTGTCTCTCTCTCTCTCTGTTTCTTTGCTCATTTGTTTTTTGTTTCTTAAATTCCACATACGAGTGAAATCATATGGTATTTGTCTTCCTCTGACTGGCATATTTTGCTTAGTATTATACTCCCTAGCTCCATCCATGTCATTGCAAATGGAAAGATTTCATTCTTTTTCTGGCTGAATAATATTCCATTCTATATATACCACCTTTTCTTTATTCATCTATTGAAGGACATTAGGGCTGCTTCCATATTTGGCTATAAATAATGCTGCTGTAAACATTGGGGTGCATGTATCCCTTTGAATTAGTATTTTTGTATTCTTTGGGTAAATACCCAACAGTGAAATTGCTGGATCATAGGGTAGTTCCATTTTTAACTTTTTAAGGAACCTCCAAACTGTTTTCCACTGCAGCTGCACCAGTTTGTACTCCCACCAACAGTGCACAAGGATTCTTATTTCTCAACATCCTCTCCAAAACTTGTTTCTTGTGTTTTTGATTTTACTAAAGGCATTTGAATTTTTAATCCTTTTTGTAGGCCTTGTTTTGTAGGCCTCAGGACCACTGCGCTACTACAACTTCCATTTTTCCTTTCACTTCTATTTTCATATTCCAATGTAGCTAAGCTAATTTTCACCAGGTTCTATGTCACTCTTGGTGGAGTTAGTGAGGACACCCATGCTGCCCTTTTATACATGACTAGAGCTACATCTGAAGAGGAGACACTTGAGCTATTTTTTCTTTTAATTAAGGTCCTAAATTATGGCGAATGTCTTTGCAAATAGGGGATTGGTGCTAGCTCTCTGCTCACAGTCAATTCCCTTCATTCCTCACTCTATGGCCTAAATCCTCATCACCCAGACTGCCTGAGGAACCCTCATGATTAATCCCATAAAGCTCTTTGTCCCTGTTTATTTTAGCCACCATGGGAATCCCAGTACTCATTAGGACATACAGATTCTCTAATCTGAGCCAATCAAACCCCTCCTTAACCTCTCACAACCCTTCTGGAAATAATCAGCAAAATCTTCTGAACACTCCCTTCAACTTTTGGCTCTCATACCTGATTTTCCCTTAGAGGAATCTCCTACAAACCTCTCAAAGAGTGCCTATTTTCTTTTCCAAACCCTTCTGCTATTGGCCTATAGATAGTTGGGTTATATTACCTTCTTGTCACTTCCTAGATACTTTTCCCTCTCCTCCAACTCCCCCAAAATTTTGAATCTTGAGCCATCAGACTTCATTGCAACTACTTCTACCTCTCACACTCCTCTAATGCTTTCTTCTCCCTCTAGACATGAGCCCCATGAGAGAAGGGACTGGACCTGATTTGTTAACTGCTGATTTTACACACCTTAGGTAATTGCCTAAAATATAATAGATGATCAGTCAATATTTTTTGAATGAGTAAATGAATGAGATCCACCTAGTGTACGTTTCTTCCTTACCCTGATCTCCTAAGTCAATATCCTCTTGTGTCAAAGGTACCAGTCTAGTCACCAAAGCTGGTGACATTACCTCTTTGTTCCCAGAATCCTCAAATACTGCTCAGGACCCACGTCATTCCTTGATCTTACAGTCACTCATTTGTTACAATTGCCTATCTATTATCTTGAAACTAGCTCCTTCAGTGTCTGAATCCCTGGTTCTTCCATCTCTAATTGTTCCTTTTCCTCCCCGTTTTGGATCTTTTACCTCCAGCTAAATGTTTTCCGTGTTTTGTCCTCAGATGTTTCTTTTTTTATCTTTTCATTCTCTTTTTTGGGTGACAACATCGATTCCCATGAATGAAACATAAATCTGTGTTTTTAGCCCCACCCTTTATTATATGTCCCAATCCCTCATGTTTATCTCTTCGAGAGATATCTATACAGATATCACACTAATATTTCAGCTTGAACTTGTTTAAATGAAACTTAACCATCTTGTTCCTTGTTCCGTCACCTGTTTCTCTATATGAGAATGAAATCATGATAGTCCTAGTCACCCATACCCACTTAGTTATGTAATCTTGTCCCTACTACCCATAAGTCTCTGATGTTAATTTCTTCTTTCCACTCTACAATCATTCTTAACTGGGGCATTCTTTACCTCTCAAATGAGTACTCTAGTACTCCATCCCTTTATCTTGAGAAAACAATGGTTTCTCTAGAGCACTTCCTTGATTTTGTCACTTCCCTGCTCAAAAGCCTCATAAGGGCCACATTACATGTAAAAACATTCCAAATTCTTTGGAAAGGCCCCCATGGTTTAGCTAAAATATAAATTTCTAAAATTCTTTCTCACTCATTTTTTTTTTCACATTTACTTTATTCTTCAGTTAAAGTGAACTCCCTACTATTCCCAATTTGGGCTCATATTTTCTCCTTTTCCACTGCTGCTTTTATGGCTTATTTATTTGTTTGTTTTACAGTTAGCATTCTCCTCCACCACTCTACCCAATGCCCCATCTTTCTAAACCCTACAATCCTCTACAAATGGAAGCAATAGCATTACAGCTAATGCTTCAAATTATACCCTTGTGCACAAGTACTGGACTAGAGCACTTTGCCTTACAGCCACAGGGCACAATTAGGAAGGACTAAGTTCATCAAAAACATCATACATGCTACTTCACTGCACAGGACTTTCTATAACCGTCGTACTTACTTGTTCTTGATAAAAAACAAATCCCAGCAGGGACTAGAATTGTGACCCTGATTGTGAATAATGGCATGCATGCAGTGCCCTGCAATGGCTACCAGAAAACAACAGTGTGAGTTAATAGCCTGTGTTGTCTCTTAACTGCCCATTGCCAGCAATAGGTTTTGCTCTATATAGTCTAGATTCCCAGTTTCAAGGGTCTTCACTTCTATCAGACAGAAGTGCTGTAATGAGAACAAGCCAAGAAGGGAATGATGTAGGCAACAAGCCAAAAAACAAGTGTTACAACAGCCTAGTCAGGGAAGCAGAGGAACAAATAATTGAAATTAGGGGAAAAAAACCCTAGATTTTCAGAGGCAAGTGCAGTCTCATAAATCAGACTTGAAAATTTAATTTGAGGGCTTTTCTCCTCCTTTTTTTCCCCCCTTCCTGGAGTTGTGCTGCAGGCCTGAACAGAGGAAGTGGAATGTAATTAATCGATGTGAATCGGCTTCATTAATGGATTGCTACTCCCTCTGTTTCCTCTAGTCAAGAAGCGTTTCTAGACGTGCTCTTTGGCAACAATGCTACACACAGTCTGGATCCATGGCAGGAGAAGAAACACTGAAATACTTGCATGAAGAGAGCACATGTTTGCTATTGACTGATGAAGAAATTTAGTTATTTAGTTCATTAACTGTTCTGCCTACAAATACTACTCATGCTTTTTAATCAATTAACACATGTCCAATCAGGCCTGATTTCTTGCATCCATTATATATTGAGATATCACAGCAAAACAGTGAGATGTGAAGTTCCCTTTGCAGTTCACAAAGGGTCTTAAGACCCCTAGAAAACACACAATGATATGCATTTCTATACCCACAGCAAATACACCATTAATCTGCACTAATAAAGGGAACAGCAGGCTAATCATAGCTCATTTATATTTGGCTTTGGAATGTGTTATGTGGTTGGCAGAAGATTTACCTTACTAATTATGTCTTACTTAAATTAATAATACAGTTAATTTGCATTCCCTTAGCACACAACAGTTGACAGTGAAAAGAAATATGCTAAGTGATGAGGGGAAATCATCTTCTCTGATAGTGTGTGTATATGTGTGTTGATATTGTACATATATTTAGAATAAAAATCTTCAACATAGGAGGCAAGAAGAGTTAAAATTATGTATGAAAATTCCTGTCTCCTATTGGCTAATTTGCAGTCATTGTTTCTCTGTAGTTTTTCCTACTCTTTCTGAGACTAAATAAGTTAGGAAGCTAAATCTTTGGTTAACAAATATGTGTGTAAGGCATCTACTATATCTGGAGCACTATGCTTGGTGCTGTGAAAGGATATGAAGTTCTAAAAATCTGGAGGGAGAAAGATAAATAGACCCATTCCTGATATGCTGTAGTTGATATTTGCCTTGTTTCTACAGATAGTAGAAACTATCTCATAGAAACCATGTCCTTCAAATCTGAATTGATAATGTAGGGGAAATGGAAGTAAATAATGGGTTTACTTTTGAACAGAATAAAGAAGTTGAAATGGGGTATCTGATTTCCTGGTAAATGAAGTCTATGAGCACAATAGACCTATGTATCTTTACTAAAGCTCTATAGAGTTTTAACTCTCCTCTCCCAAACTAGAATAAAGAGTAAGTAATATCCTCCAGCAATTCTAGTCTGGCATAATCACATTGCTCAGTTATTCCACTTTTGATACCTTCCCAGACAAACCCAGACAATTGTTCATCTTGGCAGATATGAAGATTCTATTATCCTTCAGCTGAATAATGCAATGTTGATCCACCTGCGTTTGGAGACAATTGTTCAAAAGTGGATATGGAAGGCAAACCCTGTTTTACAATTCATAAACATATATATTGACATTGGAATACAGATTTTTACATCTCTCACTTTTAGCATAAGTACTGCATAAGACTCTTGTAAGCTCAGCTAAGAAATACCAGAGTCTCTTCTAGTATTCATTTCTGATTAGTTAGTACTTTGAATCAATATATATTAATTGATTTTATTATGACATTGTAGAGGGGAAATGCGGAGAGATTTAAACCTCTTCTAGATTGGGGGGAAGATGGTGGCAGAGTACGGGCACCCTAGGCTTGGCTTATCACATGAATGCACCTAGATAACTATCATGTCATCCTAATACACCAGAAATTGATCCGACAACTGGCAGAACAAACTCCACAACTGAAGGTAGAGAAGAGAGACCACATCAAAGAAGGTAGGAAGTGAGGAGACATGGTTTGGGAGAAAAATGGATTGCGGCTACCATGGTGGAGAGGGAGCTGTGGTCATGGAGAAGGGCGAAGACAAACTAGCACCCAAGAGAGCACATGGTGGAAATGATTTCCCATAGCAATTCGCTTGGAAAGCCAGAAGGACTTGAATTTTGTGAGTTCTTACAACCAGTAGGGCTTAAAACCTTGAGTTTTATTTTTTTTATTATTTTTTAATATGAAATTTATTGTCAAATTGGTTTCCATACAACACCCAGTGCTCATCCCAACAGGTGCCCTTCTCAATGCCCATCACCCACTTTCCCCTCCGTCCCACCCCCCATCAACCCTCAGTTTATTCTCAGTTTTTAAGAGTCTCTTATGGTTTGCCTCCTTTCTTCTCTAACTAAATCCTTGAGTTTTAAAGGTCAATGTGCTTGGCACTGGCAGAGCTCAGAAGACATTGGGGCTGCTCCTGGAGAAAAGGCAGTGCAAACAACTTGTGGACGTGCAGCATGGAAACAATGATCTGGAGAGTGCCTGGAGCACACAGTGGGCAGGTTAGCTGCTCATCTCAGAGTGTATCCCATAGAGGCAGTGTTCACAGAGAGACCCCACTGGGAACAAAGGAATGGGTGGATACCATTTCCCTTCCCCACCCCTCAGCTTAAACACAGAGCCACCTGCGGAAACCACTGTCGCACCATCTAACTTGCTTACACCAAGCCCCCCACCCATGCTCTGGTGGAACTTCCCTTCCCAGTCATGCCTGCTTCAGTCCCAACACAGTGGGCCCCCTAGAAGACCAACACAAAACCCTGTTTGCACTGTGATTCCTGTCATGAGAGTTTTGTGGAGTCTTGGTTCTGGTGGTGATTGCCACAGGTCGTATTTCACAAACAGATCAAAGCACACCTAGCTAAAACGCACCACGTTCAGGCTAGGGATAAACCATTCCCCACTATAGGCAAAGACAGCTTCTGCAAACAACTGGCCTAAAGGATAAAGAGGCTAGGACACAACAGCAGAGCACAAGCAACACACATTGGAGACACTCCCTGAAGCACCAGGTCCTTACAAATAGAGTACACTACACTGAAGGGCACTACAGGACCTCTTTTTCATAAGGCCATTACTGTCATGAACAGAAGACATAGTTGACTTTCTTAACACACAGAAGCAGGCACACAAAATGAGAAGATAGAGAAATTTGTCCCAAATGAAAGAACAGGACAAGGCCACAGCCAGATATCTAAGTGCAACAGATATAAGTAACATGTTGCCTGGAGGAGAATTTAAAGTAATGATCATAGAGATACTCACTGGACTTGTGAGAAGAGTGGAGGATATCAGGAAGACCATTAACACAGAGATAAGGAATAATAGAGCCAAAACAAAGTGCTCAATAAACAAAATCAGAAACAGCTTGATGGAATGAAAAGCAGGCTGGTTAAAGCAGAGGAGTTAATTAATGACCTAGAAGACAGAGAAATGGATAGTCAAGCTGAATAAAAGAGAGAAAAAATAATTATGCAAAATGAGAATATACTTAGGGAACTCAGTGACTCCATCATCCAACATAACAATATTCATATTATAGGAGTCCCAGAGGAAGAGAGAGAAAAGGGAGCAGAGAATTTATTTGAAGAAATAATAGCTGAAAACTACCCTAATCTGGGGAAGGGAACATATCCAGATCCAGGAGGCATAGAGGAACCCATCAAAATAAAAAAGCAAGACATATTATAATTAAAACTGCAAAATATAGAGATAAAAAATATATGAAAGCAGCAAGACAAAGTAGACAGCTACATACAAAGAAAACTCCACGAGGCTATCAGCAGATTTTTCAGCAGAAACTTTACAAGCCAGAAAGGAATGACATGATGTATTCAAAGTGATGAATGGGAAAAAGCTGCAGCCAAGAATACTCTATCCAGCAAAGCTATCATTCAGAATAGAAAGAGAGATGAAGAGTTTCCCAGACAAATAAAAACTGAAGGAATTCATGACCACTATACTAGCCCTGTAAGAGATATTAAAGGGGATTCTTTGAGTGGAAAACAAAGATAAAAAATGACAATATTAAGTAGGAAACACAAAAGCAGTAAAAAGGAATATTTCTGTAAATAATCAGCCAATTAACTTTTTCAATAGACTATATTAATTCAATAGATTAATTCCCAAAGGGAAACAGAAGCAAAACTAAACTACTGAAGCTACATCAAAATAAAAACCTTCTGCACAGTGAAGGAAATAATCAACAAAACTGAAAGGCAACCTACAGAATAGGATAATCTATTTGCAAAGGACATATTCAATAAAGGGTTACTATTCAAAATATATAAATTACTTATGCAACTCAACACTGAAAAAAACAGTAATCCAACTAAAATGGGCAAAAGACACGAGCAGACATTTCTCCAAAGAAGACATATAAGATGGCCAACAGACGCATGAAAAGATGTTCAATATCAGTCATCATCAGGGAAATACAAATAAAAACTACCATGAGATATCACCTCACACCTGTCAGAATGTCTAAAATTAACAACATAAGAAACAACAGGTGCTGGCAAGAATGTGGAGAAAAAGGAACTCTCTTGCACTGTTGGTGGGAATGCAAACTGGTGCAGCCACCCTGGAAAAAAAAGTGTGGAGGTTTCTTAAAAAGTTTAAGATAGATGTATCCTATGATGCTAAGCAATCACACTAGTGGGTATTTACTTAAGGAATGCAGAAACACTAATTCAAAGGTATAGATGCACCCCAATGTCTATAGCAGCATTATTTATAATAGCCAAGATAGGAAAGTAGCCCAACTGTCCATCAATTGATAAATGGATGCAGAAGATGTGATACACACACACACACACACACACACAGTAATATAATTCAGCTATAATAAAGAATGAAATCTTGTCATTTGCAATAACATGGATGAAGCTGGAGTGTACGATGCTAAGTGAAATCAATCTGTTCGAGAAAGACAAATACATATGATTTCACTCATATCTGGAATTTAAGAAACAAAGTAAATGAGTGAAGGGGAAAAATAAAGGACAAATGAATAAACAGACGCTTAGCTATAAAGAAAAAACTGATGGTTAACAGAGGGGAAGAGTCTGGGGCTCAATGCGGGGCTCAATTCTACTGAACCATGAGATCATGACCTGAGTGGAAATCAAGAGTTAGATGTTTAACTGACTGAGCCACCCAGGTGCCCCTTAACCTTCCTTCTTTGTGGACTTGGACAAATTACTCAATTTCAATGAATAAAATAAACACACTGATACCCATATATCATGGTTTAGTTACAAGAACTAGAAATAATATATGTTAATGCTTTAGCAAAGTGCTTTCTTATTTTAGGAATACTTTCTTTCTTTAGTGGAGCCATACTTTGCTTCTTTTTAATTGCAGTGACAGAAGTTTCAGGACACAAATATCAGAATGGTCAAAGGATTTCACAGGCCCTTTCCCTAGGATAAAATAATAAATAATAAATAAATATGATGAAATTAAATATCTAAAGCCTTTAATTCAACAGCTTACATATACATAAAAAGTATATGCCAATATTCAGTTCAATAAAAGTGAATATTATGGTATGGCTTTGAAAAGCTGATTCAAACAATAGGTAATATTATTCCAGGAATATTACATTGTATTCTGAGGATCACATGTTCAGGTATCATCAAAAAATAAACTGGAAAGTATTGAGAAAAGAGTGGTTCTGATAATGAAAGAGCTCAAAGTAATCACAGAAGGGGCTATACAGGAGTGCATGGAGTAAGACCAGACTTCAAATTCTTAAAGGCTGTCAAATATCTTAAACATCATGGGGAAGAACCCCAAAGAATAGAGTGATGCCTATTGAGCAGACAGATTTTTTTTTAACTTATATAAGTGAAGAAGATTCATTGTTCTAGGGGGAAAAAAAGCATGTACATAGGACCTAACAAATCCAGTAGAAAGTTTCACCTCCTTTGAAGCAGTAATGTTACTGGATATTAAACCTCCTTAAGCTTATTTTTCTAAACTGTAAATCATGTCAACAATAAGGTTGGTGTAAGGATTAAGTGAGGGGACATGTATAACAATACTAGCACAGTGCCTTTAACTTAAAAGATGCTCAAAAAGAATCTCTTTCTGTTTGTAACAGTTTTATGTCAAAAATGTTCAAAGATGGAATTGAGTGTAATGGGAGGCAGTGATTTTCCCATGCTAGGAGTTGGTTAAGCAAATGATAAATAACCACCTGGAGAAATATAAGAGGGTAGAGTCAAGCTTCTTAACTCAAATTAAATGTCTTTCAGAATTCCCTCCAACTCTAAATTTTAAGATTTTGTGATTATAAATGCATACACACAAAAAAAATCTTGGGGGAAAGATTAATGAGTAGCAATTATATATTTGCAGGAGTAAACACAAATTGACCAATATTTGGAAAATTATCCTATCCTGTTAACTCATGGTAAAGTGATATGTTTTACACTGGCCAAGGGAAAAAATAAATGAAATTGGTAAAACTTCATTAAGCGAGCATATCTTTCTTTGCCAGATATATAGATCAGTTCTTCATCTTCAGAGGACCCTCTGACAATGATAAAAAATAATATTGTCCCTATTTGTCCCATTTCTTGATATTTATATTAAGGAAATATGTCTTTGTAAGAAATTATTATTTTAAAAAGTCAACTGGTGGAAATGATATACAGCAAAAAACAGAAAAGAATTTTAGTACATTAATGAGTGGAATGTTAAATTCAGCAGCAGCTTTGACTAATGCCATGAACTCATCCACAATATTCTAATGAAGAAAAAAGAGAAAATGAATTGTTCAGCCCGTATCCCAGGCTACCAGAAACATATGTACGCCAAGTGATAGGTGATATTTTTAAGAAAATTTAAAAGATAAATTATGGTATAAGGATTTTATATGTAATATAAAACTTTTAATCCAGATGGGATATAGGAGATGTCACATGTTTATCCAAGCTATAGTCACTTACATTGTTTTTAGTTATAACTTTACTGTATTTATGTGAGGAGATTTGGATACTGAAGAGTAGTAGGGCCCTTACATCATATCCTGAACTAAATGAAGGGTCTATTGTTTATGAAATAATGTTACATGAGAAAGTGGAAGACAATATTATATATACGTTGTGACAGAACCATTAGCTGTCCATAAAATCCAGTCTCTGCTTCTTTAATAGTAATAGATTTATAGTTTAGCACGTGGCTGCCGGCATTACATTTCCCAGTCTCCCTTGGAGTTAGAAGAGATCATGGGACTAATTTTAATAGAAGGTAAACAGAGGTGATGTATGACATTGATAGCCTTAAGACCAGCCCTATCTTCTCCATACTCCTTCCCCCACTGTCTTGTAGACTGGAGTGATGAGAACCAGACTGATGTTAGCTACTATATAGTAAAGAAGTCAGAGCCACCATTAGCCTGAGTCCCTGACTGTGTGAAGCAGAGGCACAACTAACCTAGCTGTTATGTGAGAAAAATAAACTTTATCCATCTTGTTGGGATCACTAAACTTTGAGATTTTATTTATTATTTATTTAGCTATTTATTTATTGTCACAGAGGCTTAGAATTTGACTCTACCAGATACTCTTAGGGTACACAAACATGCATATTTATATAATAGTACAGTGACAAGAGGCTCTAGGGAATTATAAACAGTGATTGGTTTAGGTAATATTTTATAAAATTATTCAAATATTTTCAAAAGAAAAGTAATATTTATTTTGGACGATTAACTATGATGCATCAGTCAAATGTCAGTCTATACACAATAATATTTCTGTAGATTCTATCTTCCTCTGAAATCCACGGAAGGCTATATATTAAAAACAGGAGCAAATTGCTAAGGCAATTCACATTTTATTCCTAATTGCACATTTACCAGAAGAAAATTTGGCGTTTGATTTCAGCATTTAAATTCAATACTATTCAAGAGCAATCCAAATCCCTAAGCCCAATTAAAAAGGTCATTACCCTCTGGAACTGAAGGTGCTCTTTTAATTACAATATTGCTAATGCATTGAGAGAGAAGACAGTTTGGTTTAGTTCAATTAGCACATTTAAGTCAAAGCAAGTTCCAGTTGAATGTGGGTGACTTTCCCAATGTATTACTTCTTTGTCCCTTTTCCTTTCTTTCTCTTTCAATTCCTTCCTTCCTTCCTTCCTTCCTCTCTTCCTCCCTCCTTCCTTTTTTTTTTTTTAATGGAGTTTCAATATAATCCTGGCACTGAAGACTCTAGCCTCCATTTTATCTGTAAATTGCTGCCAAAGCTGTTAATAAGTAAGTGTATTAACATTTTGTTTCACAAAACTCTTCAAATTTATATGAATATTGACAAAAAAGTTTGATGAGAAATTTTTAACTTCACTTTCTGAGGTAGAATAAAACATTAACTGTGTTTTCCCAGCTAAAAACAATATGCAATTACTTTATCATGATATACGGCACATACTGTGCTATGGAAAAGGAAAAAAAAAGTGAACATATTTGGTACTTGACTACAAACATATTAATTAAGGTTAATCTATATTAAGAAAGAGGCATTTCATGATGACATTCCAAGCCAAAGAATGCTAAAGAATATGTTCTTGTAGAAGGCTCTGAGCTTTCCTATTGGGTAGGATTCAGATGAGCCTCATTGTAAGTTTTCAAGTAAATGATTAACAGTCTTCTCTCTTTTTTTTTTTTTAACGTTTATTTATTTTTGAGACAGAGAGAGACACAGCATGAACAGGGCAGGGGCAGAGAGAGAGGGAGACACAGAATCTGAAACAGGCTCCAGGCTCTGAGCTGTCAGCACAGAGCCTGACATGGGGCTTGAACTCACGGACCGTGAGATCATGACCTGAGCCGAAGTCGGACGCTTAACCGACCAAGCCACCCAAGCGCCCCAACAGTCTTCTCTTTAAAGTGATAGGTAAATCTCAGAATATTAACTCTTATGATAAAGCTAATAGTAACAAAACTCTGCTATCAGATTAAGAAATAGAGTTCATAACAGCTACTTATAACATCTGGAATTTAACTTCAGGGGAAACAGTTGATTTTAATTTGCCCAGGTTGGCTATGCCAGTAAGGGGCTTGGAGAAGCTGTTCATGCAGTCTCCCACAGACTGGAGTCAGCTAGACTAGACAGTTATTCATTCATCCATTCATTAATCCATTCATTCATTCATTCATTCATTCATTCATTCAACAAAAGCACTGAACAGCCCACTGCAAGCTTGAAGCTGGGCAGCCATACGGGGAAAAGGATAGACCCTGCTCTTTCTCTAAATTGTCATTAAGCCCTTGTCTTAGCAAAGAGGGAACAATTTCCCTTTAATTTACCACTCCACTGACAAAAATGCATTCAGAGCATCCTCTTTGACAAGCAATCTGTTTGTCTCTGTACCCTAAATAAAACCATATCTTTTTAAATATTATTATATTCAACTAAGATATGTTCTTTACAGAAAATTTGGAAACAATAATAAAAGGAAAACAAACAGCCTCTCTCTTCCTGCAAATTATTAACATTTTATTTCCTTTCAGATTTTATCTCTTTCCTTTCTCTCTTGTGCGTAGTTTTTTTAAGTTGCAATTATACTGTTTTTGTTCATCTTTATTTGCCCTTAGTGTTATCACAAACTTTTCATAAAAAATTGATAGCAGTGTATTTCACAATATACCATGATTTTTCTTTCCTTTTTTATACCATGATTTCTCTTATTGTTTTCTCCATTGGGGGTTATAATTGAGACAATCAGCTTTGTAAATAACATTTTCTTAGAAGTAGAGTATTGCATCAAAAAATAAATATATTTTTACGTTGCTTCACTCATATTGCCAATGTACATCCCCCAAGGGCTGTAACAAGTTACATTCCACATAATAAGACAGGAGACTGGCCACTTAATCACACTCAAGTGTGTGTGTATATTATATATTATACATACAATATTATATATTATAATACATACCATATATTATAATTATATAATGCATAGCTTTAATCAGGTGTATGTATAATTTTCTCTTGTCCTTACTTACATTTCAGTTAGTTAGCATACAATGTAACATTAGTTTCAGTTTACGATTTAGTGATTCAACATTTACATACAGCACCTGGTGCTCTTCACAAGCGCACTCCTTAATCCCCTTCATCTATTTAAACCATCTCCTCTAGTAAGCATCATTTTGCTCTCTATAGTTAAGAGTCTGTTTCTTGTTTTTCCCTCTCTTCCTCCCCACCATGATTGTTTTGTTTCTTAAATTCTATATATGACAAATCACGTGATATGTCTTTCTCTGACTAACTTATTTCACTTAGCATAATACTCTCTAGCTCCATCATGTCGTTGCAAATGGCAAGGTTTCATTCTTTTTTTTTTCCTAAGTTTATTCATTTTTGAAAGAGGGAGTGCGCACGCACACATGCATGTGTGGGAGAGCGGCAGAGAGAGAGAGAATCCCAAACAAGTTCTGTGCTGTCAGCACTGAGCCCTGACAAGGGACTCAGTCTCATGAATCATAAGAGCATGACCTGAGCCGAATCAAGAGTCAGACACTTAACCAGCTAAGCCACCCATGTGCCTCAAGATCTCATTCTTTTTTATGGCTGAATAAAAGCTCATTGTGTGTGTGTGTGTGTGTGTGTGTGTATTGTATATTACATATATCACCTCTCTCTTTCTTATGTTTATTTATTTTGAGAAAGCGTGCAAGTGGGGGAGGCACCGAGAGAGAGGGGGACAGAGGATCCTAAGGGGGCTCCATGCTGATAGCAGAGAGTCTGATGTGGGGCTCGAACTCATGGACCATGAGATCATGACCTGAGCCGAAGTTGGATGCTTAACCGACTGAGCCACCCAGGTGCCCCTATATATACCACCTCTTCTTTATCCATTCAGGTGATGGATACTTGGGTTGTTTCCATAATTTGGCTCTTGTAGATAATGCTGCTATAAACATCAGGGTGCATATAACCCCTTGAATTAGTATTCTTGTATTCTTTGGGTAAATACCTAAGTGCAATTCCTGGATTGTAGGGCAGTTCTACTTTTCACTTTCTGAGGAACCTCCATACTGTTTTCCAGAGTGGCTGCACTAGTTTGCATTCTCACCAACAGTGCAAGAGGGTCCCCCTTTCTCTACATCCTCAGCAACACCTGCTGTTTTTTGTGTTGTTAATTTTAGCCATTCTGACAGGTGTGAGGTGATTCATTGCAGTTTTGATTTGTATTTCCCTAGTGTATGTATAATATTATAATGAGATAAGAAAATGATCAAATGTCATCATTTTAAAATTTCCTCATATTTGTGTTTCTTGTTTTTTACTTTTTAAAACATTATTGATTTACCACCTGATTAATACATAGGATTTTTTAACCTTTATTTATTTTGAGAGAGAGAGAGAGAGAGAGAGAGAGAGAGAAAGCATGAGTGGGTAAGGAGCAAAGAGAGAGGGAGAGAGAAAATCCTAAGAAGGCTCCATACTGTCAGCACAGAGCCTGACGTGGGGCTTGATCTCAAGAACAATGAGATCATAATCTGAGCTGAAATAAAGAGTTGGACACTTAACTGACTGAGCCACCCAGGTGCCTCCAAAGCATGGGATTTTTAACAGCATTGTACATAATATTTTAAATTTTATTTATTTTTGAGAGAGAGAGACAGAGTGTGAGCAGGGAGAGGGACACAGAATCCAAAGCAGGCTTCAGGCTCTGAGGTGACAGCTCAAAGCACAAGTCTAGGGCTTGAACTCATGAACTATGAGATCATGATCTGAGCCATAGTTGGACACTTAACTGACTGAGCCACCCAGTTACCCTATACATAATATTTTTACATAGAAAACATTATATAGCATTTCATGTTATATAATTTTGCTTATTCTGTCAAAAATGTATACATCCATTAAGCAAAGAATGCTTTCCATAAAATTACCAATATTAAATGCACTTAATAATCATGTATAGATCAAACAAAAGTAGCTATTACCTTACCTTTAGGCAATTTAAGGAGGGAAAACATACATTTTGCACATAAATAAATATTTGATGCAAATATGAATATTTTTTAAAAAAATTAGAACACTGAGAAAAATGACACCTTTGATGAGTGTCTTTTTTTGAGAGCAAGAATTTCCAGATATATTCATTCTTTTAAATATTCAGCTTTGGTTTCTTTGTTTCTCAAACCACAAAGCTGCTGATAGCAAAACTTCAGGATTTTACATGAGTTCAAGCTATTCTACTTTAACAGAAAGGTTAAAACAGAATTCAGAAAATGCAGTATTAAGAATCTAGCTTCTGTCTCAATCAATGTCCATTTTCATTGTAACCACAAATATTTGAATGGGATGGTCATATTTGCATCCATCAGCAGGTTCCTTCAATAACTGTAAAGACTACAAAATATATAGCCATAATCACAAAAGAAAAAAACAAAAAGTTTTAGGTTGTTCTGTTTTGTTTTTGCATTTTTTGCAAAAGTCACCTGTCAGGGGTAAATGTTGTGTTTCCAGATATAATTATACAATTTCCATAACATAGTTCTTTGGTTGTACAATTTCCTCATATTTGTAATTAAAGTATGATGCTATGTGAATAGTGTCTTCATATCCATTTCCTCTTATGGTGTTACTGATGTTATGTTTTGTTTCTTTTTAATGGCTATTGTGTATGAATTAAACTATGAAAAAACAATTAGGTTACTCTTTTAAGTTAATTTGTAAGATTGTTATACATATTAAATGTATGAACTTATACTATGTCATATTGTTGCAAATATTTTTCATATATATATTTTTCAGACTGATTAGGAAATGGTAAAAATTACCTGATTTTTTAAAAAATTCGCTTTTCCAGTATTTTACATTGAATTTTGACATCTATAATCATAAGAAATATCTTCTATAATTATCACTTTTGTGTTACCTTTGTCAGGCTTTGCTATCAGAATAATGTCTGGATATTTAAATGAATTGATAGCTTTTTATCTTTTTTGCATGTTCTGAGACAAAATTCTATAGCATGAGAATAATCAGTTATTTTAAAATTCTAAAAACTTTGGGGTCAATGTCTTATTTGGATGTAATTATTTGATAATATTTAAAAATTATCCATGACCAGGGTGCCTGGGTGCTCAGTCAGTTAGCCTCTGACTTTGGCTCAGGTCATGATCTCACAGTTCGTGAGTTCCGACCCCACATCAGCCTGTCTGCTGTCAGCACAGAGCTGGCTTCGCATCCTCTGTCCCCCTCTCTCGCTACTCTTCCTCTGTTTTCTCTCTCTCTCTCTCTCTCTCTGCCTTAAATGTTTAAATAAACATTTAAAAAAATATTCATGACCACTGGCACATTTAGAATGTTTTTACTTCCTGGTTCAATTTTGGCAATGTGTGTTTTCTCAGAAAATTGTTTCTGAGACCTTCAAATGTACTAAGATTTAGTTGTACATAGTATATTTTTACAAAAAAAAGTTACTCTGTTAACATATTCTCATTTTATCTTGTAACATTTACAACTTTATATGTTTAGCTCATTATTTGATTTCCTGTGGAGTGGTCTTTGTTTTAAATAACAAGAGTTAACGCATATATAAAATCTTCTGATATCTCACTTCTAATAAGTAAATTTTTGCTTTTATCGCCATCGTTTTCTTTCCTTCTGCCTTTTTATTTTTTAATCAGGGAAAATATTAAAGAAAAAATGTCATTTCTTCACATTTCTTCCTTTTCCCACCATGGTTCTCTGCGGGCAGAGTTAACTCCCTGCTCCATTGACCTGGGCTTGGCTATGAGACTTGCTTTCAGTAACAGGATGTTAGTAGAAGAGAGTGTCAGGCCTAAGCAGGGGCTTCAAGAAGGCTTCTGTGTGTTCCTCTCTTTGCATCTTGTCATCTGCCCTTTGCCTTAGGAACACATATACCACATAGGGGGTGATGCTTCAATCAGCATTGTGGAAGTAAAAGACACATGGAGCAACATGAACCCAAACTACAGGATGGAGTAGAGTGAAAGCTCCTGGCCTCTGTCCAACCTCTTTCATCAACATAGTGGGAAAAAACATAATCTAGCCACTGAGACTGTGTGTTACCCTGCAGGGTAACATAGTGAAAAGTGACTAATACAATTTTACATTATCTTTCCTGTCTCAGTAAGTCAAACCCCTACTTCATTTATGTTTCATTTTTCTTGTTTAGGAATAAAAAAGCCAAAATGGTGCCACTGAGTGTAACTTTGTTAATATGCCAGAAATTTGATGTGTTCATTTGAAAAACTTTCTAAAAAGTATGAAAATATAGTTATTATTTTCCATTTGATCTAATATATAATATGTATATGCATATATAAATTTCTACATGTGTTTTTTTTTCATTTTTTAATGTATTATTCATTGACAGCATTATTGTGGTGTTTTCAGAGATGTGGAACCTTATGAATTTTATACTTTTGAATAGATTCATGTTGTCTTTATGGCGTACAATACATTTTAAAACTGTTTTGATAAACAGTAGAAATTAACATTAATTTGACCTTTAGTGACAATTTATATTTAGATTTTTAAACTTAAACTAAAATTTGGACTTAATTAGGGAGATAAATCTATTTCTTTCATTACTAATGACTGACAAGTTTGGATTTATCTTGGCATTGTTTGCTTTGATTTTCTTTAGTGATACAAAAACTTTTATATCTCCCTAAGTTTTCAAACACACCCTTGAACCATTTTGTTGGGTTGACAAATTTAAGAAAAATATTAAAATATTGGTCTACTAATACATTCTTCTGTCTCAAGTCAGCACAAAATGAGGAACATAAAATATTTTTTTTTCATTTCTAAATAACCTTAATTTCCAATATTGAAATATACATTTGGGGATTGTAGATGTTGATTATGATTATGTTACAACCAAAATAATCATACATTTACGCTCTTGGATTTTTTTGAAACATTTGTAATATAGCCAACGACTGGCTCTGCGGTGAATTTTTGTGACTTAGTTCTTTATGATGAAGTGGAATCATGCTCACGCCGGCACTCATACATTATTGACTTCACTTCATTTTATACTTGTCAAGTGCTCTTGATTTGTTCATTTGGTTGGATATCTTCAAGCAGGATTATTCAAAAGTGATTCATTAGTGACATATTTGAGTCCTTGCATTTTAAAAACTGCCTTCACACAAAAAAATAACAACATAGCTGCAGGTATAATTATTAAAATGCAAATTTTTTTGTTTACTGTAAGACCCTATATAAGAGCTTCCATTTTCTTTTGGCATTATTGTAATGCAAATAAAATTTGATACTAACTTAATGGGTACCTTTTAAGTAACTTCCCTTACTCTTCCCACACTAAAGGGTATGTTTTATTATTGGAATTTTAAAATCTAGCAGTATATTTCTAGTTATGGAACTTTCCATGAAACAGTAATCCCTTTAAACTTAAAAACTCAAAACATATTAGTTCAGAAAATAGTTCTTTACTATGATATTTATTATTCTTTTTGATCAGTTTGTTTGACTTCGATTCTCAAGGATTGATTCTCAGCTATCTATAAATTGCATCTTTATTTTATTTCCTGAATATCTATTATACCTTTGATTAATCTGCATTCTTGGGGCACCTGGGTGGCTCAGTCGGTTAAGCATCCAACTTCAGCTCAGGTCATGAGCTCACAGTTGGTGATTTCCAGCCCTGCTTCCAGCTCTATGCTGACACCACAGAGCCTGGAGCCTGCTTTGGATTCTGAATTTCCCTTTCTCTCTCTGCCCCTTCCCTGCTCATGCTCTGTCTCTCTCTGTCTCAAAAATAAGCAAATGTAAAAAAAAATAAAAATTAAAAAAATCTGCATTCTTAATGTGCTTTTTCTAAGTTGTTCTCTATGTCACTGGTTGGATTGCATGTTTTGCCAATTCTGTTTTACCACCTCCCATGAATACTTTCATCATTTTCATATATTTTAATTTTCTAATATTCCCTCTTATCCCAGATTTCTTATGCCACAATCCATACATCTGCTAGTGACCATTAAAAAACACTGAAGTATAACTTGTTTATAATATCATACTAATTTTGGATGTACAACATAATGATTCAATATCTATATACATTATAAAATGATCACCACAATAAGTCTAGTTGCCATCTGTTACCATACATGGTTTTTATAAGCAAATCACCATTTTTTATCACCTTTCATCTTTTCTTCAATGATTTCAAGTTTTTACTGGTTCTTTACTGAAAAATTAAAGAATATATATTCTAGAAAAATCCCTTCCAAAACAAATATTTGTTTTTGCAATCTTAAAGATGACAAATCCTTCTTATGTTACTAGCATTTTTAGTAGACCCTTTTGGTTTTCATTGATTTGAATGAGGAAATCTCTACCCATGTCCAACATGTTTCATGGAAATGTGTATGTGTGCTTCCTTTAATTTCCATTGCTATTCACCTGGGTACAGCCATATATTCTCTATCTGATTTTGTCAGTAAAACTCCACTTAAGTGAGGCTGTATCTTGGCGAGCTTCCCTAATCATTTAAGTAAAATAAGTAAATTTCTTTCTGGATTATTTTAAGCAGCCTGATTTTTCTTTTCCCCACAACAGTGGTAAGTTATTGTTTTTTCTTAAAATGTACTTCATCTTGAGAAGCCTGGGTGGCTCAGCCAGTTAAGCAACTGACTTCTGCTCAGGTCATGATCTCAGGCTTTCTGAGTTCAAGCCCCACATCCAGCTCTGTACTGACAGTGCAGAGCCTGCTTTGGATCCTCTCTCTCTCTCTCTCTCTCTCTGCCCCTCCCCCACACGTTCACACACTCTCTCTCTCTCTCTTTCTCTCTCTTTCCCTTTCTCTCTCTCTCTCAAAAATAAATAAACATTTTAAAAAATGTGCTTCATCTAGAGGCACCTGGGTGGCTCAGTTCGTTGAGCATCAGACTCTTGATTTCAGCTCAGGTCATGATCCTAGGGTCACAGGGTCAAGTCCCACATCGTGCTCCATACTAGGCATAGGGCCTGATTGAGATTCTGCCCTCCCCACCCCCTCTCCCCTGCTCTCTCTCTACAAAATTTAAAAAAAATAAATAAAAATGTACTTCATCTAAAGTATTCTATGTCTTCTCTAATCCTTTTCTTTTAAAAATTATTTTATTTTTAATAAAAATTCTCTATATTAAAGGTATACAACATGATGATTTGATATAAGTATGCACAGTGAAATTATTACTATAGTTCATCTAATTAATATGCCCATATTCTTCTTTTGTGAGTACCTGAAAGTTGTTCTCTTGGCACATTTTCAGTATTTAATATAATATTATTAATTATAGTTATACTGTACATTATTTTTCTACTTATTCATTCTACATAACTCCAACTTTGTATCTTTTGACCAACATATCCTCATTTCCCCTACCTCCCAGACCCTGGTAACTACCTTTCTACTGTCTGCTTCTATGTATTTGACTATTTTAGATACTACATATAGGTGAGATCATGCAGATTTTTTTTCTTTCTGTGTCTGCTTCTTCACTTAGCATAATGTCCTCCAGTTTCATCCATATTACAAATGACAGGATCTTCTTCTTTTAAGGCTGCTTAATATTCCAGTGTGTGTGTGTGCATGTGTGTGTGTGGGGTGTGTGTGTGTGTGTGTGTGTGTGTATGTGTGTATCACAATTTCTTTATTCATTCATCTGTTGATACATACTTGTTTTCCGGGCTATTGTGAATAAAATGTATATGAACATGGGAGCTCATATATCAATTCGAGGTACTAATTTCATTTCCTTTGGGTATATACCCAGAAGCAGGACTGCTGAGTCATATGGTAATTTTATCTTAACTTTTTGAGGAATCTCAACTCTTTTCCATATGGCTTTGCCAGTTGGCATCCCCACCAACAGTGTACAATGGCTCTCTTTTCTCCATAGCCTCACCAACACTTGTTGTCTTTTTAACAATCGTCACCCTAAGAAATGTGAGCAATATCTCATTGTGGTTTCATTTGCATTCCCCAGATGATTAGTGATGTTGAGTACTTCTTCATATGTATGTTGGCTATTTGTATGTCCTTGGAAAAATGACTACTCAAGTTCATTTCCCATTTTTAATTGTTTTTTTTTTTTTTGTTTTGTTATTGAGTTGTAGGAGTATTTTGGATTTCAGTGCCCTACTGCACACATGATTTGCAAATATTTTCTACCAATCACTAGGGGTGCTTTTTCATTTTGTCAATTGTTTCTTTTTCTATCCAGAAACATTTTAGTTTGATGTACTTGCAATTTTTTTTCTTTCTTTTTCTTTTTTCTTTCTTTTGTTTTTGTTTTCTGTGTTTTGTTGTTGTTGTTGTTGTTGTTGTTGGCTTTTGTTGCCTGAACATTCGGTATCTTATAAAATAATCATCGCCAAGGTCCCTGTCAAGGAGCTTTTCCCTATGTTTTCTTCTAGAAGTTTTACAGTTTCAGGACCTAACAGACATATATAGAATAATTACCCAACAGTGGAAGATTACACATTCTTCTCAAGAACACATAAAACATTCTCTATAATAGATCACACGTTAGGTCACAAATCAAGTCTTAACATATTTAAGAAGATTGTATCTTTTCCCATTAACATGGAATGAAACAAGAAATCAATAACAGGATAAAAAATAATCTTGAAAAACCACCAAGTCAAAGAAGAATCAAAAGAGAATTTTAAAAATATCTTAAAACTAATGCAAATGAAAATACAACTTACCAAACCTTAAGTATAAAAAAACATTTCTTCGACATATAAAGGCCATTATGAAAAGCCAACAGTTAAAATAATAAGGAATGGATTTTCAGAAAACTGAAAGCTTTTCTTCCAATATCTGCTACAAGGCAAAGATGCTTACTCTGGCCATTCCTATTCAACATAGTATTGGAACTACTAGCAAGAGCAATCAGACTAATAACAATAATACTAACAATAATAATAATAAAATAAAACATAAGAACAACAAGAAGAAAAATACCAAAGAAATCAAAGTCATCTAAATCAGAAAGGAAAACATTTCAATTATCTTTGTTTGAAGATGACATAATCCTGTATCTAAAAAACCTTAAAGACTCCTCCCCTCAAAAAAAAAAAAAAAAACTGTTAGAATGAATGAATGAATTCAGTAAAGTTGCAGGGTATAAAATCAACACACAAAAATCAGTTGCTTCTTTGTACTAACAATAATCTATCTGACAATAAAATCAATAAGACAATCACATTTTGGATAGTATCTAAAGAAATAAAATACTTAGGAATAGATTTAATCAAGGAGATGAAAGATTTGTACACTGAAAACCACAAAACATTGATGAAAGAAATTGAAGAAGACATGAATAAATGGAAAGACACCCCATGTTCATGGATTTAAAAAATTAGTATTGTTAAAGTTTCCATTCTACCCAAAGTGATTTACAGAATCAATATAATCCCTATCAAAATTCTAATGGCCTTTTACACAGAAATTAAAAAAAAAAGCAATCCTAAAATTTGTATGGAACCTTTTGTGGTTCCAATAACCAAAGCAATCTTGAGAAAGAAGAACAGAGTAAAAGGCATAATGCTTCCTGGTTGCAAATTATAGTACAAAACACTATGGTACTTAATAAAAACAGATGCATGGATGAATGGAGCAGAATAGAGAGCCCAGAAATAAATCCAACATATATAGTCAACTAATATTTGACAAGAAAGCAAAGAACACACAATGGATAAAGAATAATCTCTTCAATGAATGGGGTTGGGGAAACTGAATACCCACATGCAAGAGAATGCAATGGTATCTTACACCATACACCAAAATCAACTGACAACTGACAGAGACTAAAGTTCCAATCCATTTCACTTATGAACATGTTGTAGTCAGTTGCAGTCTCCAGAATACATATGGAAGGCAAGATACTGATTGTGGTTGGGGATGTAGACGAGGATGGGAAACTATTTCAGTCATCTCAGTCACTCTTAGACTTATGTAACCAGATTCTCCGGACAGAAACACAAATTATAAATCTCTGAATAGAGGATCCAGACTGGGGATCTTCCTACTTGCTTTCTACTGAGCCATATTACTTCAGATGTCTAATCAGTTGTCCACTAATCACTTAATCACTTCTCAACCCATTCCATGTCTACTGTATATAAAGCAGTAAAAACTTTAGTATGCAGCAGAACCACCTGAAGGGCTTGTAAAAAAATAAATAAATAAAATAAAACAAACAGATTGCCGTCACACTCCCAGAGCATCTGATTTAACAGGAGTGATGTAGGGCATAACGATTTCCATTTCTAACAAATCCCAGGTTATGCTGATACTGCTACTCCAGGAAAAATTGGAAAAATTGTAATTTTTGACTATACTAAGACATGAAGAACAGAACCTTTCTAAGACTACTATAGTCATGCCCAAGATGACAGGAAATTGTACAGCAAGGGCTGCTTCCTCCTGGCTGGCCAGATTCTGATCCTTTGGGAATTCATGTCTTGTGAGCAGAATTGTGGGACATTGTCTTTATTTCCATTAGTTGCTTTGGGTTGTTGGAAGAAAACTGGGCACTTTGTTAAAAAAAATGGTGTTACTGTTTCAGTTCTGTCCATGTCTTGAATATTCTACGTCTCTAAGAGTGGCTAGGTATCATGAGACTTTATTCAGTCAATAACAACACAAAACCAAACATAACAAAACCAGAAAACAACAACAACAACAACAACAAAACCACCATGAATTTTAATAAACTAAAAAAAAAAAAAAATAGGACTTGAAGCTGTTGTGAGAACAGCTTCTGAGTGACAATGCAAAACCGAACAAATTCAGGGACAGATACCACACTGGCATAGCATCTGCAAGGCTCAGAGGGGTATATGCTGCTTAGCATTGCAAGAGTCTATGTTTCAATTCCAAAGAGAGAGAGTTCCAGATTACCTTTATGTGATTACATTATAATTTCAATGTTGTCAAATTATTTTTCTTTTATACATTTAACTATTCTTTTTTTCCCCAATTCTATCAGGAATTAACAAATTGGATTTTCCAGCATGTGGTGCTTCTTTTTACATGGAATAAAAATCTGCTCTGTTCATTTCTGTTTTGTCTTCTATAGTTTGCTTTTCTCTGTGTGAAAAAGGATTTTTTTTTTTTTTTGGCCAGATGTGTTGTTCTCATAAATACAGACAGAAGCTCCTTTTGCAATTGAATTCTTTCTCTCTCTCTCTCTTTCTCTTTCTCTCTCTCTCTTTAAAATCTTTACAAAATTATCACCATGGGGGTTTCATGAGCTAGAAAATAAGCATGATTAAATTCCACTTGACTTTGGCCCCTCATTCATAGAGCATCTCCTAAAGCAAGGAACTTTGGGGACTATAAAGATGAAAAACAATCTTGCCCTGAACTTGGAGAAGCAAAATTCCTCCCCTTAGACTGTACTGTCATTTTCAAAGTGTGATCTGTGAACATCACAAGCATCATTTTTGGGGCTGGTTAGAAATATCAATTCATGGACCCAATCTTACTGAGTGAACCAGAATCTGTGTTTAAACAACCCCCTCAAAGAAACTACTTAAAACCCTCCAGGTGATTCTTAATGCATGTTAAAGTTTGGAGATCACTGCCATTAAATGAGACAAATTATGATTTGTTTTCTTAATGATGCTGTAGGAGACACAGAAAATGAAAGCAATACCTTCTGATGTAGATAAGGGAAGGTTTGTGGCAATGGAACTGGGAAGTAAGGAGGGCTTTTTACAGATAATGATGGGGACTAACTATGTAGAAGGGAAAGAACTATATAAGTAAATTTCCAAGGCCAGGGAAACACAACTCTATCACTGTGTAGAGGGCAAGTAGTCAAAATACAAGATATAATCCAAGTACTTTGAGAGTACCATGGGAAAAAAAAATGTCTGATACCAGAAAAATGAGGGGAGGCCTCACTGAGGGGTGTATACAGTGTAGGACCAAGAAGGGTAATTCCTGGGGCACTTGGGTGGTTCAGTCAGTTAAGCAACCCTCTGACTCTTGATTTTGACTCTGGTCATGATCTCAAGTTTGTGAGATTGGGCTCCACACTGGGCGTGGAACCTGCTTAAGATTCTCTCTGTCCCTTCCCCACTCTCCTGTGCACATGCACACAAGAAAGAAAGAAAGAAAGAAAGAAAGAAAGAAAGAAAGAAAGAAAGAAAGAGAAAGGTAGGTAAGGTCATTCCTATTTACAATGGTCATGTATACCAAGGGCTGAGAATACACCAATTCAGATTTTTAGCACTGAAAGAAGCCCTCAGGATAATCCAATACAATTTACTACACACACATAAATTTCTCCACTACAACAATATGGATAGGTGTTTATGTGGCCTCTGTTCAGTTATATTGCATGCTTACCAAGATTCCCTTATACATTGAGCAAGGAAAAGAGTCCTCTTCTAGTGCTCTCAATTTTTTTTTTATTATTGTTACCTGCTCATGAGTCAGTATCTCTCTATAGAATATTTAAATATGTTATTCTTCCCTGCTTTATTATACTGCTTAATTAGTAGGCTTGTATATTATACCACTTCCCCTACTTCTAGTTTTCCACCATTTACTCATGAATTTGGAATGACAACATCAAAGACTAAAACAACTAATTTCCATTGATATCAAATGAAGAAGAATAAAATTGAATTATGAGACATAAGCTCCAGGATGGTCTAACACAAAGGCCAAGGTTGCATTTACCTATACAATATGATCAGAGGAGCACCAAAAGTCCTGACTGACCCCAAACACTTCTCCACTGGTTGGTTATATGGTTTAAGAAAGATATATGTACTTTAGAGGCATAAACCTAGGTCATAAGTTTGCTTCCGACATCTAAACTGTGAATAGGCATCATGCTATCTGTTTAAATACAGAGTTACTGCTAATCTCTAAAGAGGATAGACCCCTAGGATGAGGAATTAAGACCCCTAAAGACAGACCTCTACAAATACAATTTAAAAAGTCCTCTGGAGATGTCTTTTTACTTGTACTTAAATTTTGCTGATACGTAAATCAACCCCCATTAAGAAATTTTGTAAATCCGTTCTGAAAAAATAAGACATCATGTGGTTAATCTGAGATAGAAATTCTAAAGCCATTTTGGAGAGACACCAGAATGTATTTTCCTTGATAGATTTGTCAGGAGAGGTTTGTTTATCTCTTCTTAGTACAGGTTTCCATTTCTTTGAATTGGTAAAATACACCATTCCTTTGAATAATTGAGAAGTTGTTTATCATGAAAGACATAGAATCATTCCATTTGCATATGACATTCTGCTTTGTATCACAGAATTAAGTGACAGAATATTAGTGCTAGAAGCATTTTGTGGATAATCTACTCCCTATTTTCATCTAATAGAATTGTTAGCACTTTGTCAAGCTCATTCAACTAGTTAGTGGAAGAGTTGGGGAGAGGACAGAATATTTGTCTTGTGACTCAGTGCTGCTCTCTTTCTGCTGTTCCTTATTGCCTTTCTAGATACTACCTAATGGTCATTAGCTACTCAGAGGTTGGTAGAAAAAGCTGTTTGCTGTAATTTATATTTTTAAAATTTGGCTCTATGTTATTGGTTATAATTGGCTAGTTTGAAATATCAAATGCCACTGATACCTAATAATAATACCAAATGACACAGGAAAAACAATAAGTGTAATTAAGTCTCTTTTGTATTTTAGTAAATGAAGTTCAGTTCATTTGAGTTTATTCTTGAATCTGCAGTATACTCACTATGTCTTTAGGAGTTCTAAGGGTTTCATTATATTGAGAAATAAATTGCAATAAAGTATTTCAGAAGTTATCACCCCTAAGTGATTATTTAATAACCTCTGAGATATCTTACTTCAATTCTAAATGCTAAATATTTTAACCACACTAACACAGAGGCCCTTTAAAAGCCAAGGGTCACAATTTAAGACCCTGGCTTCATTATTTTATATAAATTGGCACAAACTGTCACCTGTTCACAATCAACTCTGCCCACAGCACTCCATGGCTCTCATTCACCATGTTGTCATCTCCATGTACCTACTTATCAGTTACAACAAAGTCTCTGGCTCTCCTTACAGTGCGTCATGTTATTCGTTATCCTCAAGTCCCATGTCTTTTCAAGTTTGGTATCTGCAGAAATATCAATACAGATTCTAAATATTTTCAAACCTGATGTACAAGTCCAGATTAACCTTGTATTTGGTTATTCTGAAACCACAAACTTGGCCAACCAATAAACTTGGTAAAAAATGACAACAAAGAATATATTCATCTGCTGGCATTAACTCTACCATTTAGAAATACATGGTCAAAATGCACAGAATATCTAAAGGACTAGCATTTCTGTGCACTATCTTTAAAAGCCAGCCTGCTTCTAAAGAATGTGCTCCACATATGTTCACATTTATTTATTCAATCAATTAATAGTATAGAAGGGCTACTATGTGCCCCATCCATGGAAGATCTGATAACACATAGAGCCAGAATTCTAGGTGCTGATGACTTAGCTAGAGAGAAAAGATACATAACATTACTCTATGGTAAGACATACAATTAAGAGTCATAGTAATGGCATTTACAATACGGAGCTCTGGTAATCACCCTCGTACCAGCTAACTGTGTGCCTTAGGCATGTTCCTTAATTTTAGTATTTGCAAAAAAATAAAAAATAAAAAGCAAACTAGAAGTTCTCTTAGCCTCTTCTATTGGCTATCTCTTGTCCAATCAGATGTAATAAAGTTGAGTTTGTCATTTGGACTAAATGCTAACACATATTATTAGGTAATATTAGAAAAATAGATTTTGAGGCCAAAATTACTTTCCAAGACTAAGAAGAATATTTTATAAAAGGTATAATAGAAGGGAAAAAAAAAGTCATGGACTTTGAATCCATTCAGACCTGTGCACACATTCCAGCTCTGCCATCCCCTAACTGTGTGACACGGTAAGCCGATTCACCGTTCTTATCCTTTCTTTTCTATAAAATGAGGCAAATGATATCTAAATGAGATAATGCATATAATATTGTCTGGCGCACAAAAGCACTTACACAGGATAGCTATTACTATAAGGATTATCTGCAGAGTATTTTTCCCTTTTCTAAGCACTTGCATGTTAACCATATAATTTTATCTTCACAATAGTCTTTAAGGTTGTATTATTCCCATTCTGTATTTGAGGAAATGGAATCACAAAGAAGTCCAGTCACTGCCATGAAGCATATATGGAA
Source organism: Panthera tigris (assembly GCF_018350195.1). Lineage (NCBI taxonomy): Eukaryota > Metazoa > Chordata > Mammalia > Carnivora > Felidae > Panthera > Panthera tigris. Next base: position 27,448,410 of record NC_056670.1, read on the forward strand.
ACAATTTCTATGCCTTTCTCCACAATAACAGAGAAGAGAGAGTCTAAAGTGAGAGTGCCTTTGGCTCTTCACACGTCAAATTTTGCACAACTGTTTTCATCCCAATAGAGTCAATCTTTAAAAGTTTTTTCCCACAACTTTGAATGCCTTTCTATTAAATACTGCTGAAAATGGATGCATTGTGGTGTGTGTCCATGTGTGTATGTGCAGGAAAGAGTATCATGGAATTGTGATTGGTAGAAGAGGCTATTGTTTGAATATTTTGTACATATATGGTCACTAAAATTAATAAATAATAATTATCCAAGAGAAAAACATATTCCTTTCTTTAAGATGATAAAGATAGAAAACACAACAGAAATAAAGTGCTGGTGGACTGTGACTTACCCTAAAGCATAATGTCCATAGTTCAGTGGAAAAGCCAATGGTTTAATTAGGCTCAATGGAATAGAACTTAATTAAAAGAATGTTTTGTATCATTTGAATGTTGCTTACAAGGTTATAGAAGTCTATTATCTTGAGCTTTGATGTTTTTAGTTTTTTTCTGTGTGGTCTATGTCTTGGACAAAGAAGATACTCAGTCTGTAAATAAGAACAAAGAAAATAAATCCTACTCTTAAGAAAATAATAAATGAACTGAAAATTCCTCAGGATTAAATGGTTAATCATGGCCACAATTGTGAATAGGAAGTTGCTGAAATCGCATTTATGTAATGCTCACACCATGGAAGCCCTGAGACCCTCTATTTAGCTCTTGTATCACTGCTTGCAGGTCACACTCTCATGGCAGCACTACAGTCCTTTTTAAATTCAGCAGGTAGCTTTGTACCTGTGAATCTTCTGAACATATACTGAATTCTGAAAAACTGATCTACACAGTTAGCTATCTGCCAGTCACAACTCAGTTGTGCTAATAATTTTTATTAGCTCCCTGAAGAAATGTCTGACACGACCACGAATTCCAGAAGCACTATGGAGGTTTGTCATGGAAATGTGTTCTTCATATTCTGGAACATTTAGAAAACAGGACTCCAAAAAAGGAAACTCCTGTATTTGTGATGAATAACTCTTCTAGTATAGGTCATCCTGCTACAATTCTTAGGGAGGAAGGTATCCTAGAAAGAAGCATAGAAATAAATAGATCATGGGTGATCCCTATGCTTTCTTTCATTTTTTCTTTATGCTTTAAAAATAAATTACAGTACTCATAAAAATAATAAAATTAGGTGCACAGTGAGGTTTTTTGTTTGTGTTTGTGTTTGTTAGTTTGTTTGTTTGTTTGCCACTGGCAAATGGAATTGCTTATCCTGACAACAGTTTACTGTCTAAAAAGAAGAACTGATGGTGTCTGTGCTTCCTGCACTCAGTTCTTGCCACAGAACTAATCAACCCATCTCTGGTGTTAAAGGTGTCAGCACCACCTCATGCCAAACCTAAGCAAGAGAATCTAATGCAAAGGGAGCTTTAGAATTGGAAAAGTATGGTAACATAAGAGGTATACATCTGAGGATTAAAAGCCATCAAAGTTATGAAAACACAAATGCCAGATTCATTTGTGTGTCTCTAAGACTATGAAGAATAGGCATTTTCACTGACTTCAAAGTTATCTTTTTAAAAAATACTACTACCTTAACGTTTCTCCTTTGGTCCTTGCCAATGTTGCTAAAACTCTGCTGAATTTTTGTATCAGATAAATCTGCTAATTTGAGGAAATGTCCCCTAGTGTTTGCCTTCTTAGGTACATTTTATATTTGACAAGCTGCTAGTTGACAGATGCATTACAAGTTTTATCCAATTAATATCCTGGAGATTATGGCTATAGTGTTTATACAAAAACATTGAAATAATATTAAATTGTTGAGCAGGGATAAATGAAAATGTTCACTAATAAAAGACTTTTTTAAATTAGACCTCTTATCTTAGAATTTCTTTTTTATACCACTAGATATTCATTTTTACCTAAGACTTTTAAAATTAATAAAATAACAATTAATAAAGTAATTAATTAATAGAGTTTATTTTTAGAGCAATATTAGGTTTGCAACAAAATTGAGTGGAAGGTACAGATTTCCCATATGCCCTGGCTCCCACACATGCATAATCTCTCCCATTATCAACATCTCCTATGAGAGTGGTACATTTGTTACAATTGAGGAACCTACACTGACATATTCCAACATACCGATCATAATATAAACCAGAATTTACATTATGGATCACTCTTGTTCAACATTCTATGGGTTTGGGCAAATGTATAATGATTTTATCAATCATTTATAGTATTATAATACTATCAATCATTATAGTATTTATCATTTATCAATCATTATAGTATTATACAGAGCATTGTTATTGCCCCCCCAATTTTAAGCTCTGCCTATTCATCTCTTCCTCCAACCCCTGGCATCCACTGATCGTTTTATTGTCTCCATAGTCTTACTTTTTTTTTAGAATGTTATATAGTTGGGATTACATAGTAGGTAGCCTTGTCAGATTGGCTTCTTTTACTTAGTAATATGTATTTAAAATTCCTCCATGTCTTTTCATGGCTTGGTAGCTCATTCCTTTTTAGTGCTGAATAATATTCCATTATCTAGATGAGTCACAAGTTTATTTATGTATTAACCTACTGCAGGGCATCTTGGTTGCTTCCAAATTTGGGCAATTATAAGTAATACAAAGTCCAAGTGCAAGTTTTTCTGTGGACATTAGATTTCATGCCCTGTGGAAAGATACCAAAGAATGTGATTGCCAGATTATATGGTAAGAGTATGTTTAGTTTTATAAAAAACTACAAAACTGTCTTCCAAAAGGCTATACCATTTTGCATTCCTACCAGTACTATATGAGAGTTCCTGTTGCTCCATATCCTTATCAGCATGACGTTGTCAGTGTTTTGGATTTGGGCCATTCTAGTAGTTGTATAGTGGTATCTCCTTGCTGTTTTAATCCCTAATAAATGATATTAAACATCTTTTCAAATGCTTACTTGCCATCTGTACATCTTCTTTGGTTATGTGTCTGTTTAGTTCTTTTGTGCCTTTGACCATGTTTTAGTCAGGTTGTTTGTTTTCTTACTGTTGAGTTTTAGAAGGGTTTTTTTTTTGTTTTTTTTGTTTTTGTAAATTTTGGTTAAAAGTCCATTATCAGTTATGTCTCTTGCAAATATTTTCTCCAAGTGTGTGTTTTGTCTTCTCATTCTCAACATTGCCAATAGAGAACAAAAGTTTGTTGCTGTTGTTGTTTAATTTTAATGAAATCTAGCTTATCAATTGTTTCTTTCATGGATATTGCTTTTGGTTTTGTGTTTAACAAGTCATTTCTATATCTAAGGTTATCTAGGTTTTCTCTTATGTTATCTTCTGGGAGTTTTTTAGTTCTGCATTTACATTGAGGCTTATGATCCATTTTGAGATAATTTTTTGTGTAAGGTATAAGGGCTAGATTCATTTTTTTTTCTTTTTTCTTTCTTTCTTTCTTTTTTTTTTTTTTTTTTTTTTTTTTTTGCATGTGGATATCTAGTTGTTCCAACAGTATTTGTTAAAAACAGTACTTTTTCAAGTATTTTCTCCCATTTGGTAAGTCACCTTTTCATTTTGTTGATGGTTTCCCTGCTGTGCAGAAGATTTTTGGTTTGATATAATCCCACATGTTCATTTTTGCTTTTGTTGCCTTTACTTTTTGTGTCAAGTCCAAAAAGTCATTGCCAAAACTGACGCCAAGCACCTCACTGCCCATGTTTTCTTCTAGGAGGTTTACGGTTTCAAGCCTTAAGCTCAAATATTTTATTCATCTTGAATTAATTTTTGTGTATGGCATAAATAGTGATGCAGTTTCATTCTCTTCCATTTGGCACTCCAATTTTCGCAACATCGTTTACTGAAAAGACTGTTTCCCCATCACATATTATTCTTGGCTCTTTTGTTGTAAATTTATTGACCATAAATGTGTGGATTTATTTGTGGGTTCTCTATTCTGTTCCATCAATCTATATGTCTTTTTATGCCAAAACCATATTGTTTTGATTACTGTAGCTTTGTAATACAGTTTGAAATTAGGAAGTGTGATGCCTCTAGCTCCGTTCTTCTTCATCAAGTTTGCCTTGGCTATTCAAGATCTTTCATAGCTCCATCCCAATTTTAGGTTTGTTTTGTCTATTTCTGTGAAAAATGCCATTGGAATTTTGATAGAGATGGAATTGGATCTACAGATTTCTTTGGGTAATATGGACATTTAAAAAACACTAATTCTGCTAATCCATAAAAAATTAAATGCCTTTAGGGTTTTTCATGTATAACATCATATCATCTGCATAGAGATTATTTTATTTCTTCCTGTCCAACTCAGATGGCTTTTTTATTTCTTTTTCTTGCCTGACTGCTCTGGCTGGGCTTCTGGTACCACGTCAAATAAAAATGGTGACAGTGGGCATTTTTGTCTTTTTCCTTATCTTAGAGAAGTTTTTAGTATTTCAGCATTGTGGGCTTGTCATATATGACCTTTATTATGGTGAGGTATGTTCCCTCTTCATCCAGTTTGTTGAGAGTTTTTCTCAGGAAGCAATGTTGAATTTTGTCAACTGATTTTTCTGCATCTATTGAGATGATAATATGATTTTCATCCTTCATTCTGTTAACGTGGTATATTACATTGATTTGCAGATATTGAACCATCCTTGCAGTACTTTAATCAAATCTACTTGATCATGTTATATGATCCTTTTAATGTATTGTTGAATTTGGCTTGCCAATATTTTGTTGAGGATTTTTGCATCTATGTTCATCAGGGATATTGACTATTTATTTATTTATTTATTTATTCTTGAAGTGTCTTCATCTGGCTTTGGTATTAGGGTAATGCTGGCCTCATTAAAATGGGTTTGGGAGTATTCTGTTTTCCTTCCTTTCCTTTTTTGGAAGAGTTTGAAAAAACTGGTATTAGTTCTTTAAATGTTTGGTAGAATTCACCAGTGAAGCCATGTGGTCCTGGATTTTTCTTTGTTGGAGTTTTTGGATTACTAATCCAATCTTCTTATTCATCTGTTCAGAACTTCTATTTTTTTCATGACTCCATCTTGGTAGATTATATGTTTCTAGAAATTTATCCATTGCTTCTAGGTTGCCCAATTTGTTGGCATAAGTTGTTCATTGTAGTCTCTTATGATCCTTTGTATGTGTGTGATATGAGCTCTAATATCTCTTCTTTCATTTATAATGTTATTTATTTTAGTTCAAAGTCTTTTTTCTTGGTGAGTCTAGCTAAAGCTTTCTCCAGTTAGTCTATCTTTTTAAAAACTCAGCACTTAGTTTCTTTGATAGTTTCTATTTTTCTGTTTCCTGTTTCATTTATTTCTGCTCTTATCTTGGTTATTTCTTTCCTTCTGCTAACTTTATTTGGACTTTGTTATTATTTTTCTACTTCCTTGAGGTATAAGGTTAGGTAATATTTGAGATCTTTCTTGTTTCCTAATATAAGCAATTATCCCTACAAATTTCCCTCTTAGGACTGCTTTTGCTACAGCCCATAAATTTTGGTATGTTGTGTTTTCATTTTTATCCATCTCAAGTTATGTTTTTATTACTGTTTTGATTTCTTCTCTGACCTTTTGCTGGTCGGGTAGCATGTTGTTTACTCTCTATATATTTGTGAACTTTCCAGTTTTCTTCTTATAATTGATTTCTAGCTTCATACCATGTGGTCAGAAAAATATGTTTGAGATTATTTAAATCTTCTTAAATTTATTAAGACATGTTTTGGACATTTGAAATAGCCTACAAATGTTCCATGTATCTGGCAAAAAATGTGTGTTCTGCTGTTCTTGGATGGAATGTTCTGTATATGTATGTTAGACCCATCTAATCTAATGTCAGTTTAGTCTAATGTTTCTTCATTTTTCTGCCCCAATGCTCTATCCATTGAAAATATGGTTTTGAAGTCCCATGCTATTATTTTATTGCTGTCTATTTGTCCCTTCAGATTTATTAATATTTGCTTTATATATTTATAAGCTCCTATGTAATGATAATGTGTTTTTAATTTCAAATTATACTTAGTCATTGCTGACTACAGAAAAGTGATTGACTTTTATATGTAACTTTGCCATAATCAACCTTGTTATAATCATGTATTAATTTTAGGAGATTTCATATTTCCTACCAAGAAAATTATGTTATCTGTGAACAAAAACAGCTTTCTTTCCTCCTTCCTTAGCTGGGACATTTTAGGCCAGTGTTTATTGCAACATTACTCTATTGCCAGATATTGTCATAAAGACTTTACATGAACTACCTCATTGAATTCTCACAAAATCTTTATAGAGATGTAGGCTATCATCTCCATCTTTCTAATGAGAGTTTGGAAGCTCAGAGAGGCTTAATAAATTGCTCAAGTTCACATGGTATTAAAGTCAGGATTTCTTTGTCTGACTCTATGTTCTTTCCTACTACATTAGTCTGTATTGCCTTCTAAAATTCTTATAAGTTTTAGTATTAAAAGCAGGACCAAACTTCTCACCTAAATTAGTCTCCAAATAATAGCCACTCATTAGTGGTCAAGTTTTCTGGAAATCTTTTAAGGGTGCCCACAAACACACAATAAAAACCCTATAACCTAAAAAAAGAAGTAGAAAATCTTACAATGAATTAGATTAGTACAAGAAATACACTGAAACTGTTATTATTTATATATTTAGCAATTAAAATTGATGCTGATAACTATAAGACATTACGGGAAAAAAATCAAAGACAGCTTAAATAGTTGGAGAAATATACCATATTCATGAATGAGAGAATTCAATATCATCACAATGTCATTTTGTATATTGATCTAGAGTTTAAATGCAATTTCAATTTTAATGACTACAGTAGTTTTGTAGGTATTGATGGGATCATACAAAAATCTATAAAAAAATGTAAAGCAGCAAAAACAATCTTTCAAAAGAAGAACAATCTGAGAAGACTCAGAACCTCTGATTTCAAGGCTTCCTATAAAGTTACACTTTTAAACAGACCATGGCATTGGTGAAAGGTAGATACAGAGAGCAATAGAACAGAACAGAGAGATGAGAGATGTACTCACAATATAGGTCCACTGATATTTAACAAAAGTAAAAACATGATTCAGTGGAGAAACTATATTCTTTTAAAAAAAATGATGCTATAACAATTGGATATCCATATGCAATAAATAAACAAAACAAAAAAATAAGCAAAACCTTACCCCAACTTTGTACCATAGATAAAAATTAATTCAAAATGAAATAAAAATATAAATTGTAAAAACTAAACTGTATAAAATTTCTAAGAGAAAATATGGGAGAAAATCTATGTAACCCTGGGTTAGACAAAAGTTCTTTTATAAAACACAAAACACAATCCATATAATACTGATAAATTTGACTTTATCAAAATATAAAAATTTTTTGCTGAACAAGGTACTATGAAGATTAGAAATCCAAGCTACAGGGGCACCTGAGTGGCTCAGTCAGGTGAGTGTCCAACTTCAGCTCAGGTCATGATCTCACAGTTCATGAGTTCAAGCCGCACATCAAGCTCTGTGCTGACAGCTCAGAGCCTGGAGCCTGCTTCCGATTCTGTGTCTTCCTCTCTCTCTGCCCCTCCCCAGCTTGTGTTCTGTCTCTCTCTCTCTCTCTCAAAAATAAATAACCATTAAAAAAAAAAAAAGAAAGCCAAGCCACAGATATACAGAAAATATCTGTGAATCATGTACACCACAAAGGACTTTCATTCAAAACATATAAAGAAGTTTTAAATAACACAAAAATAAGTGAACAACTCAATAAAAAAAAAAAGGCAAAATGTTTGAACAGAAACTTCACCAAAGCAAACATACCGATATAAAAAAAAATATGAAATGATGCTCTGAGTATCAGGAATGAAAATAAAACTCAAGACATCCAAGTTGGAAATAAGGGAAGTTTAATTATATTCTCAGATGACATTATCTTGTATATAGAATATATTAAGGAATACACACACATAGACACAAACACAATTAAACTAACAAATAAATTCAGCAAGGTTGCAAGGTGTTAGATCAATATATTAAAAAATTGCACTTTGAGGTGCCTGGGTGGCACAGTCAGTTGAGCATCCAATTCTTGATCTCGTCTCAGGTCATGATCTCACAGATTGTGAGATCAGGTTGTGTGCTGATGGTTCAGAGCCCACTTGAGATTCTGTCTCTCCTCTTTGTCCCTCCCTGTTTATTCTCTCTCTCTCTCTCTCAAAATAAATAAACTTTAAAAAATTGTACTTCAATACACTGCAAAAAATAACCCAAAAATGAAATTAAGAACAATGCCATTTATAAAAGCATCAAAAATAATAAAATTTTAGGAAAATAATTAATAAAAGATGTGTGAATTTCTACACTGAACACTACAAAACATTGCTGAAAGAAATTAAAGCAGATCTAAATAAATGGAAATATATCCCATGTTCATGGATTGAAAAACTTAATATTATTAAGATGGTAATATGCCCCAAACTGACCTACAGATTCAGCCCTTCAATCCCTATCAAACTCCCAGATGCGTCTTTTTTTTTTTTCAGAAATGACATACTTATTCTAAAATCATTTGAAAATTCAAGGGACTCATAATAGCCAGAACTAATATGAAAAAGAATGAAGTTGGAGGACTCACACTTTCTGATTTCAAACTTACCACAAAACTACGGTAACCAAGATGGGGTAGTACTGACATAAGAACAGGCATAGATTGGGGAGCCTGGGTGACCCAGTCAGTTAAGCCACTGACTCTTGATTTCAGCTCAGGTCATGATCTCATGGCCAATGTTGGGCTCTGTGCTAGCAGCACTGGGCCTGCTAGGGATTGTCTCTCTCCTCTCTCTCTGCCCCTCCCCCCTCAAATAAATAAACATAAAAAAAAAGAACATAGATTAATAGAACAGAACTGAGTCTAGAAATAAACCCTCATATTTATAGTCAATTTATTACAGAAACTCAATTGGAAAATAGTTTTTTTCAAGAAATGGTGCTGGATCTAATGGATATCCACACGCAAAAGAATGAAATTGGACTCTTGCCTAATATCAGATACAAAAGCTAACGGAAAACTGATCAAAGACCTAAATACAAGAGCTAAAAGTATAAAACCTTTGGAAGAAAACATAGGAGGAAACCTTCATAGCCTTTGATAAAGCAATTGTTTTATAGATACAAAACCAAAATAAAAAATAGATAAAATGCACTTCATCAAAATTTCAAACTTTTGTGCTTCAAAGGATACCATTATGAAACGGCAAAGACAACCTACAGGAAGGGAGGAAATTCTGTAAATCATCTATTTTGTAAGAGACTTGCTTCTAGAATATATAAAGAACTATTACATATTATATCTCAATTATAAAAAGGACAAATACCCATATTTTAAAAAATGGGCAAAGTACCTAAATAAATATTTCCTCCAAAAGGGATATGTAAATGAATTAAGCATATAAAATAATGTTCAACATAATTAGCCATAAGGGAAATGCAAATCAAAGCCACAATGAGATACCACTTCACTCTCACTAGGGTGACTATAATCAAAGGCGAACAATAAAAGCATTGGCAAGGATGAGGATAATCCAAATCTTCATACACTGTTGGTGAAGATGTAAATGGTGCAATGTGATGCCACCAGGAAACAGTCAGGTAGTTTCTCAAATGGTTACTATAGGTAACTACAGTTACCATAGAATACAGAAATATCACTGCCAGGTATATATTCAATATAAATAAATATATATACCTACACAAAAACTTGTATTAACATGTTCATCAGAATTATTTATAACAGCTAAAAAGTGGAAATAACTCAGGTGTCCACCAACTTATAAATGGATAAATAAAATGTGGTATATTCATACAACAGAATTGCCCATAAAAGGAATGAAGTACTGATACAAGCTACATATAGATAAACCTTGAATACATCATGCTAAGTTAAAGAAGCCAGTTATAAAAGACATGTTGTATGATTCCATTTATATGTAATGTTCAGAACAGGCAAATATATAGAGGTAGAAATTGTCTAGTTTAGGAAAAATGAAAATGTTTTAAAATTGATTATGATGGAACAAATCGGTGAACACACTAAAAACCATTAAAATGTATGTTTTAGGGGCACCTGTGTATAGACTCTTTAGATATTGTGTTGCTAGCAAAAGAAAACTAACACAACCTTAGATATTCTCTTTTGATACAATGAGAAATAATTTGTCTATACCAATAGCTAGAGTGAAGGAGTGAGAGGGGAAGTAAAATGAAAGAAAGATGGGGGAAGGGAAAGATAATCTGTAGCAGTTATTTACTAGGCAGATTCAAAGTGCCAAAGTCAAACCTTCTAAGGATGTTCTGGTTTTCTTTTGGAACTCCATGTATAAAATGTTACAAAAATGTCAGAATGATTTAGAAAAATATAAGCCTTTTTTCACGCTGCCTATACTTCAGACAAAGTCATCAATGGAATGCAGAATAAATTTAATTTTGCTTTTCCATAATGGGAGCATCTCTTTAAAAGCATCAAAGCTATACTTCCATCTTGCAGAAAGTACCAATCCTAATTGTTTTGGGGTTTTTTAATGGGATTTTCTGGATATACAAAGCTATAGCTTTAATTGGGTCTAACATACATTTGAATCATCTTTCGGCAAGATCCTCCTTTCTCTCTCCCTATACCTACCTACCCTAACAGTGTTTGCAAGCAGCAGAGGAGATAAGAGGAAATAGCTGATCACTGTGCTCTTAACTCTTTTCAATTCACCAACTATTTCAAGGTTATCCAATTCAGGAAAGAAAATCAGAAGGAGCCCACTTCCCCAAATCAAGTTCCCTTCCTGCATTTTACCACCTGTCTGTAATAACTGATGCTTACTAACAAAACATTCTCCAGATATAATCTACATCATTTACAAATACCCATCTTTCTTAAACTTGTTTTTCAAAATGTGATCTTAGAGCAGAGATTGCAAAACTTGTGGTCCTTGGCATTATGTATTGGCACAAATGATGGGATTGTGGGTTTTATTTTATTTTGTTTTAAGCTGAGTTAGCTGTCTATACTTAGAAACCAACAGATTTTTACATTAAATTTTGTATTTCTGAGTTATTTTGAGAAATTGTAATGTCTGACAAAATAGGGCCTGCATTCACACACAGCAATAATTGACCGAAGATAAGCAGAGACCAACCCTTTAGACTAAACTTATACTCTTCATTTCATCAAAGGCTACCTTACTGAGCCCTTTTATTTATTACTTTTTTGTCCACTACTGTAAAGCATTTGATATTTTGCCCCTATGTTAGGAACACCCTGCACACAAGACCGAGAGGGAACTGGTTGATGGTGAGAGGCACCTCTAAATGCATTTTAGGCTAGGAAGAATACTCCTAATAAAACGCTGTGTAGTTTTAACTTCTATTAGGGACTCAATAGGCTTTTGTGGACTGAGGAAGCTAAATGGTAACATAGTACTAATTAACAGGCAAAATATATTCTAAGTTCCAAATAGTCAATTTACAAATGGACTACATGTACTTTCTCATCAGAAGATTATGTCTGATCTCACTTAGGTCTCATACCCTGGCCTAATAACTAAGTATTAGTGTTACTAACAACTTAGTGTAACTCACTAAGAGTTGTAAGGAATGAATGCATGCAGAAAGATTTCAGGTGCATAAATGCGTGCTTCTGGCTTTCTGCTTCTCTAGCTAGGGAAAGTAGAATAAGATTAGAGCTATTCTTAATGGAGAACATGGCATGATGTATAAATTTGTCAAATCACTAAGTGGTACACCTAAAATTAATACAACATTGTGTGTCTACCAAACTCGAAAAAAAAAAAAAGATTAGAGATTCTTTGGAAAGAAATAAAATCAACTCTCGAAACTTTTGCAGCTTGATCCACTTAATAGCAGTCTCTGATCTAAAAGCATTCAGAAAGATGTCCCCTCTCTCCATCAAGAAATTAAACACCTATAAAACTTGGGCTCACTTTCCAATTTTAGATTTATTGTGCTAACTTTATTCCTTTAATCTCCAAGTTGATTCCCTACTCTGCCATTTAGCTGTTTGACCTTAGGCAAGTTGCTTATTTTCTCTCAGCTAGGGTTTTATCAGCAAAACAGTAATAAAAGTATTTATCTCAATCATTGTGAGCACGGACATAATGAGGTAAAGAGTATAAGGTGTTTTGCATGATGCTAGCTAGCACAGATTACTGAGTGTTTTATTTATTTTACTTTATTTTCTTCCCTGTTTTGCTCTTCTCTTTATTATCAGAAAAAAAAAAGGGTTTTTTTTGTCCCGTAAAAGCAATAAAATAGCCATTCTGCCAATACTTCTGATTAACCAGCCTCTTCCATCCACAAAAGACAAAAATGGAACCAAATGCAGGCTCTTGTATAGATGAGCTCTATAGAGCACATTGGAGGAACTCACTGTATTTATTTTTAATTGAGTGGAATTATGAATTGATCAAAAGAAACAGATCAGTCCCAACTTATATAATCAGACTGGTGATTAAAACAAAGTTTGGCTTCTAGGCCTGGAATTATTCATCGGTAATTATTAGTTAGCATGTTTGCTTGTTAAGTCTTGGCCAAATACTATCCCTCATCAACTTTCTCTACCTCACTTCATGCTTCAGCCAGCTTAGTGATCTAGAATTCATTTCTATTGCATTCCTGGAACACATGAATGAGCATTGTGCCTTTAGTCATGCTATTATCTCCACTTAGAGTTCTAGTTTTTCAAACCCAGCTCCTGCCTAGTCATCAAGTTTTGATGTAAATATTGCTTATATTGCTTACTTCATACTAAATTCCCAAACTACTCTAATCCCATATAGTTTTATCCCTCCTCTTACTTCCAAAACACTAATATCTCACTCAAAAATATCTCCACCTGACTATGGAAAGGCTCTGACTTTTCTATAATTGTATCTCCAATTCCCTGAATTCCAAACACCATGAATGGAAAATTTATAAAGAAATCTCTCCAACATGGAAAGGTCACTCACTGTGCATTCACATTAGGCTTTTTAAAATTTTTAATTATTATTATTATTATTATTTATTCTGAGACAGAGAGAGAGCAAGCGGGGGAGGGGCAGAGAGAGAGAGGAAGGGAGAGAATCCCCAGCATGCTCTGCACCCTCAGCTCAGACCCCAAGGTGGGGCTCGTGAACCATGAGATCATGACCTGGGCCAAAATCAACAGTTGGATGCTCAACCGACTGAGCCACCCTGGTGCCCCTCAAGTTAGGCTTTTAAGGATCATGTTCATCATGACTTTTAACTGGAAGGATTAAGATGCTAAACAGTTTTTAATCCAGGGAGTGGGCAGTCACACCTGTCCTCTATATAACCAAAAGCATTCCTGACTTAGCTATAATATCCCTTCCCCATCAGAAAAGGAGAGCTGCCAAGATGCTCACTGAGAACAGTTGTTGGTTTGTGTACAGTATAAGTATGGGTTTGTTCTTTTTCTTTTTCTTCTTTTTTCTTTTTTAGGGGAATGAGGAAGAATGGGATGGGACTCTAAAAGCTCTATTTATTTATAACTGAGCATATCCTTATTTGATAACAGATGATCAATTAAAGCAATGTGTGACACTTGAACAGGATTCTGTCAAAAAGCAAAGATATAAGTAGAGCTAGGAGCAATGAGCACTTCTTGCAAACAGCAAGAGTCCCCTCTCCAGCCTTCTCTCTTGGCACTGGGGCTTTGCTAAATCCGGCTCGCCATTTTGTGAGTGGGAACAATCAGCTTTGTAGGTTGGAGGGAAGTATTATAATTAAATGTCCACCCACTTTTTCCTTTTTGATGAAAGGCTCCTATGAAACTTACTAAAATAAGGTGCATCAAGACAGATGAATTTTTGATGAATAAGTCAAAGCACTGACGAAGCTGGCTTTGCACACAGAGAAACTTAATTTGCAGAAAATTTTCAGGCCTAGATCATTAACACTGTCATATTTAATGAGAATTAATATGATAAAACCCATGGGATAAACTGGAGATTTTACCTTTTTAGTTGATAGCAACTATGTAGTGTTCAGCATGAACTGATTGCTGAGAACACGTTGTAATATGGTTCAAAAATAATAGTGGAGTTTTTAGAATGTAATTTTAAAGAAATATTAAATAACAGCCATTATAATAAGCAATACATGTATTGAATGCAATGGCATTCTTCTGAATAACAGTTATATTACCGCATTAAAGTTACAAACTGTATCTCTGAAGTGGGCAGAGTTCTTTAAAAATGTTATTTAATGGTGACAAATTCCCTCGGAGAGAGATCTGGAATAGGGTTTATAGTGTTTGCTTTTGATGGCAAAGGTATTTGCTAATATCATTGTGAAGAATTATTTTAAAGTATTCATGTTCACTAAAGCAGGAAGGCACTCTACTAAAAAATTGGGCTCAGACATATGTTCCAAGTCCAGTTACTGGAATCCCCGAAGATAACTTTTTAGAGAGAAAGAAAATTGAGCTAGTGTTATCATTGTGTTCCTTCATTCAATACCGATTTATTGAGTACTAGCTGCATAGACTTGGCTAACAGAATAGGCTCATAGTGATGACAGGTAAAATTCTTACTCTCTAGAGTCTAAATATTGTAATTTTTAAGATAAAATTAATAGTTTAAACTTTACTTTTAATAGGCATTATTGGTGGAATTCACTAGAGTTAATGGTGCCCTAATTTACCATCAGTGTAAGATCAAAATAATGGGGAGTATAATTCAATGAGCACATTTGTCATTAGATGCTAATCACTTTGTAAAGATGAGTTTTAAAATTCCAACCTTTGGGGCGCCTGGGTGGCTCGGTCGGTTAAGCGTCCGACTTCGGCTCAGGTCATGATCTCGCGGCCCGTGAGTTCGAGCCCCGCCTCGGGCTCTGTGCTGACAGCTCGGAGCCTGGAGCCTGTTTCAGATTCTGTGTCTCCCTCTCTCTCTGCCCCTCCCCTGTTCATGCTCTGCCTCTCTCTGTCTCAAAAATAAATAAACGTTAAAAAAAAATTTAAAAAAAATAAAATAAAATTCCAACCTTTTCCTTCTTTCAAGATTTTATTTAAATTCTAGTTACTATATAGTGTAGAATTAGTTTCATGGGTAGAATTTAGTGATTCATCAATTGCATATAACACCCGGGGTTCATTACAACAAGTGTCCTCCTTAATGCCCATCACTCATTTACCCCATGCACCCCAATCACCCCTCCAGCAATCCTAAGTTTGTTCCCTATACTTATTAGTTTCTTATGGTTTTCCCTCCCTCTCTCTTTTTATCTTATTATGCAAACTTTCTGACTCCTTCTTCTCATTCCCACTGTGGCTGGGTGGATCCCAAGTTACACAGAGTAACTGGGATGTTCAAAGTAGGATAAGCTTTGCATAATAGTTACTCAGTTCAACATAGTGAAACAAAATTAGCCTCAAGAATCTAGGTTCTCCAGTTATTGACACTACCTAGGGTTTTATAACCATCACTTCACCCATGATCATTTTATACCAAACTGCATGATAATACAATAGGAGACCTCAGATATGACCCCACTAGACGATGGGAATATTCAGGCCCAATTTATTGGCTACTCTGTTCCTCATCTCTATTTATTTTCCCCAAACCCCATATCCTTTTGTTTGCCTAATTATTATCCATAGAATTTCTTTTTTTTTTTTTAATTTTTTTTCAACGTTTATTTATTTTTGAGACAGAGAGAGACAGAGCATGAACAGGGGAGGGGCAGACAGAGAGGGAGACACAGAATCTGAAACAGGCTGCAGGCTCTGAGCAGTCAGCACAGAGCCCGACGCGGGGCTCGAACTCATGGACCGTGAGATCATGACCTGAGCTGAAGTCGGACGCTTAACCGACCAAGCCACCCAGGCACCCCAAGAATTTCTTAATGCTTTTTTTGTTTGTTTGTTTCTTTGTGTTTCCATAGTTTTTACTCTCTTTTTGGTAAAAGTTGCAACTTTAACCATTTTCCAGAGTATTCCTTTAATAGCATGAAGTTTTTCTTCAAAGATCTGATAGGAATTCTTTAAAAATGGACTTTTCTTTCCATTTAAGTCTTACTTTAACAAGTTCACTGATTTTAGATTTCTCTGACAAACACAGTTGAGGTATCAAAACCCAGACATGTTGAAAATAGCTTTTCCTTGAGGTCATTTAGAATCTAAGACTTTCTGTCCTACTCTGTCAAATTACGCAGTTTGGGAATAAGATGGGTATAAGTGGTCTGGGTGGACAGGTGGTAGTGAAAACAAAGGTGGATTGGTAAACAATCTAGACAAAGTAAACTCACAGTGTCTTCTGAAACTGATGTATTTACGTTCTCCTATTTCCCCAGACTCTGTCACAGACACTTCTGGCGGAATGTTTGTAGTAAATTAATGATGATTTTCTCTATTGCCTTTGTTAGACAGCTCCTTCCAAAAAGAAATTTTCCTGGGAGATAAATGCAGTGTGTTTTATTTGTTTGTTTCTTTGTTTGTTTTGCTTTTTTTTTTTTTTTTTTTAGAGAGAGAGAGAGAGAGAGCAAGCAGGGAAGGGGCACAGAGAGAAGGGAGACAGAGAATCCAAAGTAGGCTCCACACTGTCAGCACAGAGCCCAATGTGGGGCTCAAACCCATGAACCATGAAATCATGACTGGAGCTGAAGTTAGACACTCAACTGACTGAGCCACCCAGGTGCCCATGTTTTGTTAAACAACGTAGTGGATAAGCAGTATACTTAAAAACTATTTTCCTCCAGTCTCTATCTCTTAGAAAATTAGAAGTCTCCCAATTGTAAAAAAATATTTGTTATATCATAAAATTTTAAAAGCTGGCAGTGACCTTAGATATTATCTTGTTTACCTTCACTTTATATCAAATAAATGAAATTCTGAGAAGTATAGTAGATCAAAGGTAGCTGTAAACACTTTGCTAGTCTGTCCGTTGAAAGGTGAAGTTTCATGCCTCTCTGCCTCCCTTCAGATTTGGGCAGGCTTTATGATTGCTTGACTAATAATATACAGTGGAAATGGTATTCTGCCAATTTCAGGCCCAAGTCTTAAGAGGATGTAAGCTTATACTTCCTGTTTCTAACTTGCTTTTGCGACTTCTCATCTCAGAACCAGCAATAATTTTGCAAGAAGCTAAAGCCACATAGAAAGGCCATGTATTGGTGCCCCAGTGAAGAGCCACAGCTAAGCTCCCAGCTGACAGTTATCATTCACTTCCTCCAGTCATGTAACTGTGCCATTTTCTATATCTAGCCCAGTCAAACCTCTCGAGGGTTCCATCCCTAGCCATTATTTAACAGTAATTATATGAGAAAACCTAAGTGAGAGTTGCCCATCTGCCCAGTCAACCCATAATGAAAGAATAATAAATGGTTGTTTTAAGCCACTAAGTTTGAAGATGGACTGTTACATGGTATAATCTAACTGGAACTGAAAACGCCTTAGATGAGTTTCTCAGTAATACCAGAGGGAGAACTACGAGAGTGCAAAGCTAGCATAATCGCATCGTACATGTGAAGGAGACATTCAAAGTTAAATAAGACTCATTCTCAGTCCCCCAGTAGCTCAAAATTATAAAATCTTTCTATTCTTTCAATGATCACATGAAATACAGAATTTTCAAGAACGTTGAATATTTAAAACACATTCTCAGGGTTCTGTCTACATAATAATAAGCCATTATTCTCAATACATTAAGGTAGCATTTTTTAAAGTTTATTTATTTATTTTGAGAGAGATAGAGCATGAGCAGGGGGAGGGGCAGAGAGAGAGAGGGAGAGAGAAAATCCCAAGCAGGCTCTGCACTATAGAATACGTGACCTGAGCTGAAACAGTCAGACACTTAACTGACCAAGCCACCCAGGCGCCCCTAAGATAGCATTTTCAAGTGTTCCTTCAAGGCACTGCCTTAGTAATAAGTGTCATGGAAGAAGAACTCCTCAGGTAAACTGATTTGGGGAAAATTCTGACTTAATTGAAAAATCTATGGATTTTTCAGAACTGTAAGATCTCCAAGAGGAGAAATAGATACAACTATTTCTCCAAAATTGTGTAATTAAAGGGCCCTTCTTTGTTGAGCACCTTATGAGATTTATGTTTCATAGACTAAGCAACTAAGAAACATATTTCTAAACTAATAAATAGGAATAGGGATGCAACTTTATTAGCAGACACCAATTTTACTTTTAGAATATGTCACCGACAAGTTGTTTTCATAATTTGATGTACCTTCAGCTTAGAGAACACATTTTTAGAAAAAAATGTTTATGATTATCAGGGGCTAAACTTAGTTAGGTGCCTTTAATGACCTGCTCCTTCTGCTTTGCCTCTTACTTTTAACATTTCTCTGTGGGAAGAGTGCATACATATTTGAGGAAGACTACAAGAAGGAATAAATAAAGCTAGAACTATATAAATAATTGAATGAATTAGTTAAAAATTGTAAGCCTGGAAATCAGCTCCATCTCCAATTGGACTGGTTTGGGTTTGTAGCTTTATTTCTATATAAGGCCAATGTAACAGATATCCTGTCATGCAGAGTTGTTGGGAAGTTCAAAGTCAATTTCAAAGTTGGAGGTAGGTCAGTTTTAGGGCTGACAAGATCTTAGTAATTAGCTATTTATCAACTCCTTTCATTTTTTAGATATGAAGACTAGGAAGCAGAAAGTTTGCAGTGAAAATGCTAGTTACATTGGAAACTTCCTTCCCAGGGATCCACATTTAAGAGGTTGGGAAAATCCTCTCTGTTAATAGATGTTATATCAAATGCTATGATTCTAATTCAGGTTCTGTCTATTTCTAACTCACAAGGTTACCAAGCAACTTGAGCCCCTAAACATATTTCACCACAAAGTTCATGGCCAGTAAGTATGTGAAGCTGTGGCAGTCAGAAGATTTAATAATCAGTACGGCATGGCACTGACACTGAGAACAGACACTAGCCATAAACAACTGGTACAGTCATACTGATGGATGTTAGCAGTGTATCAGCTCTGGTAAACGAATCTGGTCAGGCAGATTTTCCCTTCTTCCATGGGTTCCTGGCTTTGTGAGAACTGTCACATTATTGGTTTTAGAAATCCTTCCATTGACACTCATTCTACTATGGCTGCATTACTGATCCTCATAATATAATAGGTTTCTTCTCTGTTTCCTAGGAATTGTCTAGCACTTTATGGCTCTTTCAGCAATATAACACCTTGCCCCCAAATCATGCGGCATTTTCATGCTTCCAGTTTCCAAGCTGAAGAAAATGATAGTTTTATCATCTCTTGCCTCTGTTGGGACATGGACCAATCTACTATCCTCACTTGTTTATTCTGGATTTTTCTACACCTGCAATCTTACATTCTTTTTCTTCATAGTTGAATATGATTTGAAAATCTGGAAGAGTAATACAACCACAAAAAGATGGTAGAGAAACAATAAAATGGCATGAGGTAGAGTATTTGATACTTTTATGTTAGAATATGAAGAAAATATTTGTAAAGATAAAACAAAATATCTGCATTTAACCATTGTGTGTGTGTGTATGTGTGTAGCTCTGAAAAAAATATGCATTAAAAAAAACAATTTAAACTTTGCTTCTTTTGCAGTAAGTTGTCAAAAGTTTTTTATCTGAGTACAAGTCAATTGTAAATGGGGAATGAGAGCCTCATTCTCCTGGATTTAGGGCAGTTACAGTTCTAGTATGCTTACCTCTATAAGCCTGCTGGTGTGCTCACGAAATATCGAAGCATATTCTTTTATTTCCTTTTCCCGGCCATTCTTGGCAGCTTCAATGAGAACCAAAAGTGGGACCGTTGTATCCAAAAAGGAGTCTGACACATGATCTATAATAGCCTTACGGAGCTGAGGAGAAATAAAAAATTCATTTTTTTTTCAGGAAATGGTTCATGTTATTTCCTATTTTTATAATCCCAGTAGTTACAAAATTCATCTTATGTATTTTCACACAATCTCTAAGTAATAATACTTAAGACTGTGTATGAATGTCACTTACAAAGTTAAAATAAACTGGGGCACCTGGGTGGCTCAGGTGGTTAAGCGTCCGACTTCAGCTCAGGTCATGATCTCACAGTTCATGAGTTCAAGCCCCATGTCAGGCTCCATGCTGACAGCTCAAAGCCTGGAACCTGCTTCCAATTCTATGTCTCCCTCTTTCTCTGCTCCTCCCCTGCTCACTCTGTCTCTCCCTCAAACATAAACACTTTTTTTTAACTTAAAAAAAAACAAAGTTAAAACAAACAAAATAACCAAGAAAAAAAGTCATTGAGGAATAGCTCGCTTATTCTCAAAATTTGCCTTTATTCTTAAATTATACTTAGCCCAGAGGTCAGATTATAAGTAATAATACTCCATTTTCTATCAAAAAATACCACACTATTGTAATGTTTATGCATGTGTACAAACAACATTGTACATCATGTATTTTCATAATTACAAAATTATGAAATGTTTTCTACTTTGTTGGAGGAACTGATGATAAATTTTGATTAGCTAAATTGTAGTCTTCATGGTAATTAAACCAAGTTAGATCACCGATTATGCCAGTTTATAACAGATTAATAGAGCAAGGAGAATAATAAATGAGTTTGATGTCCAATTTTATTCATCTGCATTAATTGTTCTTGCCCTTACACCTTAAATTATTAAACAAGTATAACATTCTGCTACAATTAGTTCTTTTAAATTAGATTATGTGGAAGCTCATAAATGACAATCAGGCAATTACCCTATTCAGCAGATATTTTCTGAAATTTAAAACTGCATTGGAAAATTAATGCATTGTATTTGTATAATATATTGAGCCCTAAAGGATCACAATATCTTGAAATGTTTCATCAACAATGTCAATGACTATGAATAGCTCCCCAATTTTTTAGTCAACCTCCTCACTGAATTTAATTTCTTCTATACAATATCATACAATATCATATGGGAAATTTATAATATATACTTTAGGGTACTCTTTAAAACCAAAAGATAGTTACCTTAGTTTTGGAATACAGTAGAATATTAAATAATGTGGCTGCCTGAAAAAAACCCACTATATTCTTGTAATATTTATAGTATAATAAATCCATAATAATTACAGATTTCCAGGAGAAAAAATATCTCTGCCTACACGCAGGCAGAAGAACTGTGAAATTTTCTGGTTTCTAACAATTTCACTAAGGCTGTGGGAAGATCCCCCAGGAAAGAATCTACTTAGCATGCAGAAAGGCAAATCACTAATGGCAACTGATTAATATCATCTGAGCACTTACTAGGACAGGGTGCAGAGTGGTAAGGACTTACAAGGCAAGGGGAAGACCTTGAGTGAATGAACAATGTGTTTGATGTCCATCAAAAGTGGACCAGAGAAGTCAGACAAAGAATCATAAGTTAGGACTTGAGCTGGGAGCTAGTTATGTTAGTTCCAGATACATAAAAGTAGAAGGAATCTCAGAGGGGGAAGAGTTTTCAATGACCATCCCTCTCCTTTATCCTCTTTTTCTTTCATTTGTAACCAGCATATATAGAAGGAGGGCTAAGAGGAGATCTGCACTAAAGCTATGCAATTAACAGCCAACATACATACGGGAGGTTTTTCAAGCCAAGGAGGTAGACAGGATCACACAGAAGGAGATGCACAGTGAGGAGATGTCCAAGAATTAAAACTTAGGAAATACTACCATAAGTGGAAATCATGCAGATGGAAGAGTAGGATCTAAAAAGAGACTGAGATGATGGCCAAAAAACAAAGAGAGCAAATGACCAACAACTAAAAGAGAAATATTCCAATAAATCTGTGTCAATGCTTTCCAAATGAACTTATCCTACTAGATGCAATTATAATACCCACATTATGAACTTGTTGAATCTTTTCTCTGCATTTGATCTTTTCTTTGTATTTGGTTCCATTAAACTCAATAATTGTTTCTCAACACTATCTCTTTACCTTTCTACTACAGCAAGATCTTATGAAATACATCAAGATGAAAATACATGGTCCCTTAGTGGGGGAGTGAGAGTCATCAAATGTTACAGTAAGGGAAAATAAGGAAACTGACAGGGAAGAAATTTCAAAAAAAAGATGAGTTTCGGAGTTTAATTTTAAAGATAAGTTAAATAAAAAGAAATCAGATTTGTCTGATGGATTTGACCACTAAGAGGTCATTGATAAACTTAGTGAGACCAGTTTGAGTGGAAAGTGAAACCAGGAGTCATATTGTGATGGTTTGGAGAATGAATGGGAGATGAGACTTTGATGTATGTTCCCATATACAACTATATCCAGAGAGTTAGACTGTCTTCTTGTGCTTCTAAAAAATATATTTTGTTTTATCACCATACAAAAATCTAGAGAATAGCCATTGTCCCACATTGTGCCAATTTTTATAAATTTATGAATAATTTTAACAGTCTTCTAGTACCTGGATACATTTGTTATGGTCTGTCCATTTCCCCTCTGTAGTGCTACCATTTGTCTTCCCTTCATTTTAATGGTATTTACTCCCATGGTTTTTTTCCCCCCCAAGGTGTTCTACTATGTTTTCCCTGCTATTCATTCAATCCTTCATTCCATACACAAGTGCTGAAACAGGCTTGAGGTATAGCTGATTTACTATTATTAAGGAATAAATACAGATATTCTTTGGCTAAATTATTATTAGTTTTTTAACTAAACTATGTTAGGAACACATTTGTTGCTTTATTCTAAGGCTTGTTGCTAAATCCAAAACACAGTAAATGTAAAAGGTACACCATGGAGGTGTGGTATTATGTTCAGGAGGACAAGACAGAAGGACTGGGAAATGAGCTTACAAATAAGTTCTGTGCCAATGCTTTCAAAATTCTGTCGGAGTTAAGATTCTGTTAGTGACAGTAGTGACTTCAAAGAGCATATCCTCTCCTCTTTCCTTGCCTGTTCTCTTACACTTCATGTTCTCTTACACTTGCTTCTTGGAATTGCCTCCTAAGTAAACTACCTGAACTAAGGTTCTGGTCTCAGGATCTGCTTTCAGGGGAATCTGATATAAAACAGACACAGTTATCTGGAGGTAATGTTGTTTGGTAATATGCCAAGTAATAGACGGATGTCTTACATAAACTATCCAGTGATGACCACACATTACCACTTCTGCTTTGCACACTACTGATTCTGATACCGCCATCCCCAGTACTATGCTGACTGTGTAAGAGGAATTACCATGATATAGGACTAGAACTACAAATAGAGACAAGATATGGAAGGCTTCGAATGCTATGCTATGTAATTTTCTTTAGATGTTATGGCATATTCTGACATACTTTTTTTTTTCAATTTCTATTGTACAGTCATCTATATCTGTGTATAACACCTAAGAACCCTCTATCTTATTTATTTCCATATTATTTTTCAGCCCAATGGAAAAATTCATTCCTTTCATTTGAGTGATATACAAAAAAACTTTAAAGAAGAATCCAACATGCCAATGTAAAAATAGGACACCCTTAGAGGCTGCAGCACTAAAATCTGAAGTTAGTGGGAGGCCAATAGGAGTTAGAGGTATGTATTTTCAATAAATACCTGTTTGTGGCCAGGCATGAAAGATGTCAGGCACAAAATCAGACTGAGGGGCTTTCCATCTTTTCTCACTACAGTTTAATAAAAGGCTTTGAGACATCAATTTTTCTATTTCCCACTGATGTAAGTGGTTTGGAATCTCAAATAAAATAATATATTTCTCTACAATTGAAACCCAAAAGTAAAAGCTGTATGTGAAAACTATCAGATAGCCCTGCCCACCCCCTACTACCACCAAATAAGAGAATAGAAAGAACAAAACTGTGAGGGGAAGAGGAATGGAAAGAAAAGAAAGTGTTTCAGAAAAGAATTGTTCTCAGGGAGCTAGAAACATTTATTTATGTGTATATTAATGCCATTTTGATTTTAAGTCAAATAGCAAAATGTGACTGTCAAACTTCAATTGACTAATAGGAACTAAATCACCCAATAATTAATTCAACATAAACCTACTGTGCCAATTTAATGAGACTTGTATCTTATGGAAAGTTAATATTCAATTACAAGGATGATGAAGAAGAGCTATAAAGACATAGGTATTTTTTTCTAAGTGTGGCACTGGTACTATCAAAATGGGAAAGAGATGGAGATAGCGATTCAGCAAATGAGCAACTAATGAATCAGTCAAGTTTTTGTTTTGTCTGCTTTTATCAGTACCCTACTTGATTTGACATATCTCAAGCCCTTACTCTGGCATTTATAAAATAGGCTACTTTTTCTCAATATACACAAATAAAATTTTCAATCTGCCTTTAGTGAAATCGAATGTGTGTTTCACTCTGCCTAATACAGTAGAAATGGAATATATTCTATTGCTTTAATTTTTTAAATGAAGAAATGAGGTTTAAAAATCTTCCTCCTTTATTAATAATTTTAATGGTTATGCAGTTCCCAAATAAGTGATGGGAAGGAAACTAAAGAAGAAAAAATTTTAATTAAAAAACTTGTAAAATAAATAGTAAGGAAGAAAAAAATTAGAATGGTAAATAAGTTTATGAGGCACTAGGAGTTTTTAGGGTGAATAGGCTATTATCCCTGACCCCTCATCTGGTGTTTACAAATTTGGGCAGGGGGTGGATGGACTTGGGTTCAAACTTCAGCTCTACCAGTTAGCAAAATATTGTTCAGTAAATCGACTTACCTGAGACAGTGATGTAAAAATGCTATGACATTATTTCTTCTTTCAGAAATAAAAATCAATAATGTAAGGACTAATGTAAAGAGCTGGTAGAGAGCTTTGGAAAGCATTACTAAATGAAAGATATTGTTATAACTATCACTTTAAGGATTTAAAAATCCAGTGGGAAGAAAAATCCATTAAAAAAGAAAAATACAAGCAGAATATGATCACTACTATAAAAGAATTACATGTGCTCTAAGTGCTCCAGGAATAAAAATAATAATTCCACCTGGTGAAAATGCTAATGGTTTCATGCGAGAAGTAGCATTTACGTTAGTCTTGAAGTTCCTAAGGTTGATTAGGGGCTGGGTGGGGGGAGTAAGAGGAACGGGAAAAACACCAAGTTAAACAAATTATGTATACAAAGATACATGTGTTTTGGGGGGTGGGAGGTGATGGAGAATTTGGTGACTAGTAAGTAGATTCTTTAGTCAGGTTTAACTGACTGAACCACTCAGGTGCCCCAACTCTTTAGTCAGGTTAATGTGTGGTGTGGTGACAGGGAGGAACTGAAAAACTGAAAAAGGAGAAGGAACATTATGAATAACGTTGATTCAAGTCAGGGCCAGATCACAGAGAATCTGGAACACCATGCCAAGGACTTTTGTCTTTGTTCTCTAGCACAACGGGTGGAAAAGTCACAAAGCAATTAGGTTCAGATAAATAAACACTAAGTCACTTTCTATGACATTTCATATTGTTGCCCCAAAATGTATAATTTGCTTCCCCTCATTCCTCATAGATGTCCAATGATTCTCTGAACCAGAGCTAAAATGTTTCTGTGTTGTTGAGGGACAAGCCATGGGTAAGCAAGGGGATTACATGAATGGGCAAGATGTGTTCTGATCATTGTCTACTAAAAACAAACATGCAAATAAAAACAGACCTACAATATATAAACATTAAATATTCCCAAGAAAAGCAGTTTAAGGGTAGGGGCTTTCTTCTTGCTGTGTGAAAGAGTATATGTAAGATGCTTAAAACAAACTGCTCGATAAACTTTGCAAGAATAAGAAGAGGTGGAGATGCCTCATGTTGCTGTTGAACTAGTTTTTATTATTGCAAAAGAATAAACATCAGGATGGAAAATGAAATCTTAGGGAGGGCAAGTAAGGATACTGAGAATGAATCACAGCAACTACCTCACCAAAATCAAAGACCAAGAATGTGTCCAGAGACAAACTTCTAACAATCCCACGTCATCCTATACACATGTACCACTTTTTGAACTTCTACTTACTCTTCTTGACCTGGGGCAGGATTCATAATTATTTTTATCCATAGAATGGGGAAGAAATGGCATCCTGGTAACTTTGGAGCTTAAGCATTAAGAAAGTCTGGAAGCTTCCATTTCATCTTTCTTGGAGCCTTAAACTATCATGCAAGAAATCCAGGCTACCCTGCTGGAAAGAGCAGCCACATGAAGGGGTCCTAGGAGATCAGACACCACATGGAGAGAGGGAAGAAGAAGAAGAAGCACTGAGGCCTCATATGACCAGCCCTGAACCCAGACACAGTCACCCTTTGACTGCTACTACATGGGAGACCACAAGTGAAAACACTACAAAAATGGCTCTGCTGACCCCCAGCCAGCCTGTGGAATCATGCAACGTAATAAAAGGCTGCTATCGTCTGCAGTGGTTTGTTAAGCAATGACACTTCATCAAAACAATGAATATGCTGACCTATGAAACCATAGAGAATTTTCATACTTCTGGAACACAGCAGTTTTCTAAAGGCTGGAAATATCCCTTTACTATAAAGAAAAGTATTAGTAATCCCTCATGCTCTTTCTATAGCACACTGTTAGTGAGGTGAAAACACAGATAGAATTGCAAGATTAAATACAAGATGCCTAGCCAAGTTCCAATTTCATATACACACACTATTTTTTTAAGTTTATTTATTTATTTTGCAAGAGACAGAGAGAAAGCATGAGTGGGGGAGGGCGGAGAGAGAGACCAAAGAGAATCTCAAGCAGGCTCTGTACTAAGTCAAAGCAGAGTCAGATGCGGGGCTCCATCCCATGAACCATGATATCATGACTTGAACCAAAGTTGGCCACTTAACCAACTGAACCACCCAGGTGCCACTAAACATGCTACTTTTTAATATAATTATGTCCCATGCAATATTTGGGACATATTTAAACATGTTCCTTATTAATTCCTGAAAGTCACATTTAACTGGGTATCTTGTGATTTTATTTGCTAAATCTGATAATCCTACATATAATGGGTTGCTTTATCTTGTTTTTTTTTTTTTTACTAATGACTCCAAAAGCTTTGGAGATATAAATTTAGATTAACATTTTCTGCATAACCTTGTTGAAGGCAGTATAGAGGGATGAGGCAGGAATGAAAGACATAATTGTTGATAGCTCATAGAAACAACTTTCCAAGTCCCAAGAGGAGTAGATGGGGTAGAAATCCTGAAGAATATTGAAAATAGAAGTCCTGCAATGAAGAGAAAGGATGGCCCTGTGGGTAAAAGCTTCTGAATTGGTATAAGTTATGACCTGGTGTCAGTTCGATGCCCCTTCCTCCTTAGGCAGGTCACCTCACCACAAAGGCAGGCTTTCTCATCCACATTGTAAGACAGGTTGTGCTAAGCTGTTTGCAACTCTTACCTTCCATGATTCTAGATGCTGACAGTAGAAATAAACTTCACATTAAGGCCATAAAGTCGAGAAACTAGAATTTTCACAGCCCTCAAAATTGTTTTTCTACAGCTAATATTAACTGGCTGAGGGATCTCTATTTATTCCATTTCCAAATCTACCTCTGAATTAAAAGATTGCTCAGGCAATTTTACTAAATCTTCCCATTAAACTACAATAATATATTGCATTAAAAGCTTACGGTTGAAAAGCTTTTGCCTCTCTTTTATGAGTTACTGGTGACCAAGTTAAAGTTATACATGAAAAAGAACTCTAGTTATTAAAGAGTGGAAAATAATGGAAAGCACAGTCTTTGAAAATAGCTGTCTTCAGTTTCTAGAAGGAAAAAATTGACCTGTGGCATAATACTAGACTGCTAAATTATCTAATGAAATCCTTCCTAATCCAGTGTTCCTGATGACCTAAGGTTACAAAGTAGCCTTAGCTTAAACAGAAACTAATTTTTGAAGCATTCTGAAAAGAATTGAAAGGGCAAATTGGTATGTCTCTGATTGCTAGATGTTTGCTATAAGCATATGGATGATAAACTCAGTTTTTAACATAATAGACTCAATTTACCAACATTTCCTAAAAAATCACTACATAGCAGGCACTGATCGGCATTTCATTTAACCCTCACAGTCCTATTATGTATTATTAATTCCATTTTATAGGTTCAGAGATGTTCAAAAAGATTATTTTATCCCCAAGATCACATAGCTGATGAGGGCAGGGCCAGCACTTGAGTGTAATTCTAGGTAACTCTGCCTGATATTAAGTCACATGCTCTTTTTCCTATTTTATGTTTGCCACAAAAAAGGTTGAGGTATGTAAATATGGTAGGTATATATTTATTGTTATAGTTTTGTGTTCTAAATTAATTGAAAAAGAACAAAAACAAGAAGTAAATATGCTAGCAGTGGAAAAAAAGTTCGTTTTGTATGGTGTTTCTGTCTCCATGTCTCTCATCCCTCACCTGTCTGCGAAGGTCTCTTGTCTTCTTGCACATATTGTCTATTGCAATATTCAGGGTATTACTCCTTTCCTTTTTTCCAGTCTGAAAAAGAGGGGGAAAAATGGCATAAGCAATGGTATCAAATTACTCTTTATCACTTAGCAATTTGCTTTCTAAATTTCCTGAAAATAACAGCTTGAAAATTCAAGAATAGGTTTCAAAACTGCTATGATATTGCATATGATTCATGAGCACTTCACTTAAGACTAAGTAGAATGGTGATTAAAGCTCACATTATTTTCTTCCTTAAGCTTCTGTAATATTTCTGATACAGGGCTGGGTTGCATTCAGTGTGGCAGCCGGCAGAGCATTATCTCCAAGAAACTCTGATCTTCATTCTTAACAAGTCGACTTTTTAACCTCTAAGCATGCAATTAGCTTAAAAGCATTAGATGCCCAATTTGTCAACTTCTGTGGGAGTTTCTGAAGTCATTTTCATGGTGTATTGTGTAAGTTATGCAGAGCCATATTGGAGTTTTGCTAAACACTAAATAAAATATGCAGTGCAAATTCATACAATTTGCAAAAGTTGACCACAATTTTAGCTGACAATATTCCAAGAACAAATTGTTTCAAGTAGGAACTGGACGCTGTTTTTGGCTCTTTAAGATAATTTGTGCAACACCTTTTCATTTTTTAAGCAGAATAGTTCTCTGTTATATCCCTAACCTAAATCTTTAGGCTATTAAGCACACAGAGAGTCACCTTGGTTGGTATTTTCTACATATTACTTTTGTGGGAGACAACCGAATTGAATCTAATCATACTTTTTTTCAGTGCTATCTTGTATAAAAAAGATTGAAAAAAATCATTATGCGATTCACCTCTAAGAAAATTGCTACCATTTAAATTAATAAACTGAAAAGGGCTCTTGAGAGGAGACCTTGAAAATCAGGACGGTAAGTTTAAGCCTCTGATAACTGAGGGAGTTTACAGCACAGACTCCATGAAGAAGGAAACTGAGGCAAAGTATAGCCCATTAGGCAGTGTGTCATATATTGCGCCCAATGACTACATTCACACATAAATCCATAGCTTCCAGTGAAAAGACTTCTTTACAAGAAGTTCAGGACCATCTGTACTCTATCCCAACCTATCTTTTTTAGTCCTATATTCTGTCACATCTTCTCAAGTACTATCCTTCCCTGTAACAATATTCCTAGTCATGTCTATCTCTTCTCCCGAGTCCTTGTATATATAATGTACTCTCGACTTCAGCAAGTGTCTACCAAAAAAACCTGCTGTTAAAATCCACCTGTTCCTCAATGGTTTCCATAAAGAGTTTTCCCCACCAACTCTGCTCAAGAGTAAACTCTCACCTTTCCTTGTTCCAATAGCACTTTGAAAATTTCCCAATATACTTGTTTCTATGCAGGTTCATCACTCTTACAATACTGTTAGCATCTTGATATTGACAAGCAAAGCTTATTAAGCTTATTTTTTTTTCTATTCCTGAAAGTAACCTGCAGATGACTTACTGAATGGTGTTGACTAGTCCTCTATAAGGACTAGTCCTCTTTAAGCAGGATGGGACTATTTCTCCCATTTTGAACTTTATTCAAAACACAACATGGTTTTATTAGGGGCCTACCAAAAGCCAGGAAGGTGTCATACTAGATTCTTGAGGACATTTTAGAATCTACCCATCAAGCACAGCTAAAATCCTCTACTAGCTGAGGTTACTGGTACCCACCTAAACCTCAGTTACACCTAGATTTTCTCAGTAATGGTGTTACTGATATTTAAGATGGAAAAAAAAATCACTATCATTTAAGATCATCACACACTGCAAGATGTTTGGCATCCATGGGCCCCTGTCTACTAAATTCCAGTAACAACTCTTAGGTACTATGATAGCCAAATATTGGTCACACACATTTCCAGATGCCTTCTAGGGGGAAACACAATAGGGGACTAATAAGTCTTTTACCACTTTTTCTTTTTGACAATGAGTGTGCAATGTGTACATGATGGAGACTGTATCTAGTGAGGAAGTGGAGAGAAGAGGGAGGGAGAAATAGAGATAAATAGATGTCAGAGCAATAAAAGCAATGGTGGCAATTACCCAGATGAAAGTTGTGGCTACCTTCACAGCTCCTATGCAGCATTATCCATGGTAGCAGTAGAGAATTATAAAAAGTTAATGCAGAGCCATGTAAGGCAATGGCATAAACAGATACACAATGGGCTATATAAGACAGTTTCTAATTTTACCTAAATAACCTAGCCCATATTTTCAAGTTTCATGCAGTGTAGCTTTGGTTGTCTCTTTCAACTTTATGAAAACAGAGATAATCAAAGGAGTCAGGGGTGGGACAGATGAAGGGTCCCCGCCCTAACACACACAGGACATCATAAATAATATGGGAGATTCCTGCTGTGTTGATCATAGAAACTCACTAGCTCCTGTGAGAAGATTCATCAAAACAACTAAAAGATGTCAACCTTCTTAGAGCAAGCCGCCGTGGCATACAAAATTTCAATGAAGGATGACAGGAGGCGACAACCTGAAGGGATTAAATAAGGACTATAAAGATGATTTCCTAATTTCTACTCAGAGCTTAATCTTAGTTAAAAGTTTTTCATTGGGTCAAAGACATTTTGTTCTCTAGGTAATAATAAACAGCCCCTATCATTACAGAAAGTATAAAATCTTCCTTTCTTCCTTCCCTGTATCCTCCCCCCAGCCCCCACCTTTCTTCTTTTCACCTCCAGCTTTTTATTGGGTCCTTGTTCTATTTATCCAGATTTGTTTGGCTCAGTCAAGCCATTTTATGCCTCTTTATTCCTTTTGCATGGCATAAAAATAAATAAAGCAAGGAGAAATAGTCCCATCCTGCTTAAAAGCCCTCATTCCTTCTGTTTTCAAAGCCTTAACAAATCATCAAGCAATGAGCTAGGACTGAAGGTGAATTGTGTATACTAAAGTAAGGGACAGAAAGGGCAGGATATTAAAACATAACCACAGATAACAGTCAGAGTCTGCCTACATTCTAGGTGCTCAGAAGAGAGGATGCTTCTTAAAGGAGACTTGATAGGAGTCATCATTAAGTCAGCACAATCCCGCTAATGGAAAAGGTACCACTCACAGTGGAGTACCGGGTGAAAAACAGAAAACACAGCACAGATCAGCACTGTACAGGGAAGGCAATCACATTCCTCATAAGTAAATAAACTGTCAGGAAAGACTTTATTGAAAAGAACAGCTCTGAACATAGATTTCATTCAATGAAATGCCATTAAAAGTTTTATTGCACGTTATAAATACTGTCCCAGTGTGATCCAGGATTATAATCTCAACTATGAATATTCCATCAAATCTGTCTCACCATTGCTCCCATGTCACTACCACAGTTAATTGCACTCTCTCTTGTGGTTCCCTTAAAGCTGCCCACACATTTGGAAAAAGTCTCTTTATAAATAAGTTCTCCTTGAATTATCCTAATTTGAATGTTCCATCTGTTTTCTGTTGGGACTCTGCGAGGGAGAACTTTCTACACTGTGTTGTCCAACATAATAGCCACTAGGCACATGTGGCTACTTAAATTTAAATATAAATTAATTAAAATTAAAGAACATTAAAAATTCAATTCCTAAGTTCCTTAAAGTAGGCAATAGCTACATGTGTCTGGTGGGACTATAGTGTATAGCACAAATACAGAACATTTCCCTCATTGCAGAAAGGTATATCAGACAGTACTGTTCTAAAACATCTTTGTTTATTCAGATATATAATTAGGTTCTACTTTTATACAAGTCATCTTTCATTTGAGAATAAAATAGTGAGCAAGAAACAAAAAAAGCCCAACCCTCAAGGTGTTTACTCTAGAAAATAAATTTAAGGTCTAATTATGCTCCTTCTTCATTCTAAACACCATCACCCTATTCCCATTGCTGATGGAATTAATAGCAGACTCTTGATCATGGCATTCAAGGACCTACTCCCATATTTACTCATCAAACATTAATGAGATGCCTTAATGGGCCCTTTATTTTTCTTTAAGTTTATTTATTTTAAGAGAGAGGGAGAGTACAAGCAAGGGGAGGGACAGAGAGTGGGGGGGAGAAAGAGAGAATCCCAAGCAGGCTTTGCACTGACAGCACAGAGCTCATTGAAGGGCTTGATCCCATGAACTGTGAGATCATGAGCTGAGACAAAATCAAGAGTCTGACACTCAACTGAGTGATCCACCCAGGAGCCCCTGAGCCCTTTATTTTCTGCACAACACAACCACAACTCAGGAACTTTTCCCCTATTAAAAAATTCATTTTGCACTTTTGATCTCTTCTACGTTTCTGATCATGGTCTTCTTTTAAGACTCAACTAAATTACTAAATTTTACATGAAGCTTTTTTTTTTTTTAATCTTCTCAGTTGAAATTCATTACTTCCATGATACTGTCTTATATTTTTATACTTCTTTTATAACACTTTGTTCAATAAACAATTCAATCTATTCAATACTTCTTTATTCTTTATCGTCTACTAAATACCAGGCACCATACAAGGACCAATGATATATTAGACCTAATGCCTGCCTTTGAGGAGCACACATGTCATGCTAGAAACAGACATAAACACAACATTTAATAGAGGTATCCAGGGTAACCCATGGATCAATGGGAGCAGCACTCCCATTAAGAATGAGGGAAAGATTCCTGAGGAGGTAACAGTTGAATACTGCAAGGCAGGTAGCAGTAAACCAGGAGAAGATAAAAGAGAAGGCCATTCTAGGTGGACAGAGACAGATAGAGCAAAAGCAAAAGTCTTTAAAGAGTGTATGGTAACTAGCATAAAAAGTATGAGGGGAAACCAGATCCTGGAGGTCTTTGCCACATTAAGAAATAAGGTTGATCTCATAGACCACTAGGAGTCACAGAAGTTAAGCCAGTGAATGACACAGAACATTATTCAAATACATCAATCTGGCTGGAGTCTGCACAATTTATTTAAAGAGATTAAGGACAAGGACAGGCAGAGGAGTTAGACAGTTGCAGCAACAGTGCACAGAAAGAGGAAAAGTGTTAAATTAATTCACTGGCAGTCAGGATGAAGAAAACGAACAGATTTAAGGACTCTGAGTAAACCGGGTAAGATGATGACTGGTAGATGCTGGGGGTGGGTGAAGAAAAGAGGACAATGTAGGCTGGCGTCCAGGTTTCTGTAGGTGATGATGGTGTTGAACTGGTCATTTTCAAGGGAAATCCAGGTCAATACAAGGATAATGATATCAGTTTGGGAACTGCTGAAGGGCCTATGAGGAGCTCATTTCTTTAGTATTCGCCCTTCGGTGAACTGCTTACCTGCATGCATCTCTCTCACTAGACTGTATCATCCTTGAGGGAGAGAAACTTCTCACACATAATTTGTCCTTCATAACATCTAGCAAAGTGCTTTGCACAGAGTAGAAGCTCAAAAGTTATTTCTTGAATAAATAGAGAAAAGAAACACTGGATAAAGTTAATCTTTGGCAAATTCCATAACATCCCTGGGCCTTAATTTCCACACCCATAAAATGAAGACTTGCCCCAAATTGTTCCTTTATTCCTTTCTAATTTTAAAATTCTGTTGAAAGGGCCATGTTCTCTAAAAAAGCAGAATTACAGAATAATATTTTACTTTTATTGTACAATGTTTTTCATAAACAACTGTTGAAAATGTGTTGGAAACAAGGCATAATACAAATCTTTAATGGTACAAATAAAAGGAGACATTTGAACTAGGAAGGTCATGATGTTGACCTCAAAAAAACTATGAAGCTTCAAATACTAAGGGATATGAAGGGATATTAAAGCAAATGAAAATTTATCTAATTCATAATCAAATGAAAATGTTATCAGTGCAGAGAGGAACCCTGTGCAGAATTTAAACATCAAGAAAAATGTTTTTGTTGTTGTTTTGTTATTTTTTTCTTTTTTCTTTTTTAAATGTGTGCCATCGTATTCAACCTTTTAAAATGACACATTTCCCTTTAAATGGGAAATCTTCATCTCATGGTAAAGATGAAATATAATGCCTTTAATTTAGTTCTTCTCTGCAGAAATAGCTTTAAAAATATTTTATGCTTAACACTTAGCAGAGGCACAGATTCTAGTCCACTTTTTTCAGGCATGAAAGACATACAAACAGACAAGCATAAAAAATGAAATCTATTCTAGAATGCCACTCTACTGAATGGCATGTCAGGAAAACATCCTGACAGTGTATACTAAAAAATATTTCTAAAACAAAGTCTGTGCCATAAGACTAAAACTAAAACAAACAAAGAAAAATTAACTTTGAGACTTGAAATGAGGTTTTTTTAAAATAACTTTATCAAGGACACAGGTTAAAGACTGCACAAGTATCTTGAACTTTTATATTGTTGGGGAAGTAAAATGCCACCCCGTGCAAAGCCTGCTGGGTGGACTGAGAATCAGTGAGAGGGAACCAGCTAAGTACTTTACATTTATTGTCTGGAATGCCATTCACAATAACTGTTCACACCTTTGCATATGAAGACATTGAAGTCTCCGTTAAATATCTTAATGTAGTAAGTGGTAGGATCAAATTGAGCTGTGTCTAGTCTGAGGCTTTATCCACCATACTGTAACGACTTGAATGAGCTGTAACTTAAACCCGAATTAATATTTTATGTAAATTATATAAATTTGTTTCTTAAAAATAATGAGCAGAATAATATAGAAGTTTGTGGAGACAGTTAAAATTGTGTTTGATTCTGTGTTCTAAGATCATTTGACAGCTATGTGTCCTGAGCCAAATTACTTAATTTTTCCAACTCTTAGCTTCCTTACCTTATAAAAATAGATAAAATACAGTAATTATATTATACAACTATTATCAGACACTACGAGATGAAGGATAGTCAAATTCTGGCAAGTAGTAAAGGCTCAAGAAATGTTAGCAGTTATTATTATACCTACCAACAGTGTCACCATTGTTACTAATGCTTGCACTTTCTGAACTACACCAGTTGGCTGTTTTCCTTATTCTTTTCCAAACACTAAACTTTTATCCTCGAATGTCCTGATGATCACTCCTTGTTCAAAATTCTTACCTCATAACTCAAAACAGTTTAAGCACCTCATCTTCTATTTCATCTTTTCTGACTTTCCTCAGTAAAAAATAAAGCATTAAAAATTAAAACCTCCTTGGGGTGCCTAGATGGCTCAGTCTGTTAAGCATCCAACTCAGGTGATGATCTCATGGTTCATGAGATTGAGCCCCGCATCGGGCTCTGCGATGATACTACAGCAGGCAGAGCCTGCTTGGGATTCTATATCTGCCCCTCCCCCCTCGCAAGCATGCAGGCACACACTCTCTCTCAAAATAAATAAATGAACATAAAAAAGAAAAAGAAAACCCTGTCATTTGCATTTCTACAATTTTCCCTACACTTTTCAATCATAATGCTTGCAAAATGTCTTGTCACCTTCTATTTACACTCTGCCTCATCTTTTTTAATTTTTTAATTTTTTTAATGTTTATTTTTGAGAAAGAGAGAGAGAGAGAGAGAGAGAGAGCAGGGAAGAGGCAGAGAGAAAGGGAGACACAGAATCTGAGGCTGGCTCCAGGCTCTGAGCTCTCAGCACAGAGCCCCTCACGGGGCTCAAACTCAAACTTGAACTCAGGAGCTCAGGAGCTGTGAGATCATGACCTGAGCCAAAGTCAGACGCCCAACTGGCTGAGCCACCCAGGCACCCCTGCCTCATCTTCTAAATTGTCAAGTCTTAACTCTAATCTTAGGATCTACTGCAGTGTTCTGCACTCAGCTAATGGCTATAGATAAAATAAATAAATGAAGAAATGGTTAACTACATTTTTATTTATAGTAAATAATATTCAAATAGTTTTATTTACACGTTTATATTTTAACAAAAGTAACTAATATTCACCCTGTTAGCTGTCATATGCTCTATCCAATCAGAATTTTTATTCAGAGATCATTGTCATTATTCCCTACAAGAAGGTCTAACATAAACTTGGCATGAGAATGAAATTTAATCTGTGGATCAGAAAATGAGAGCTCTGAAATAAGCTCCCTGGGTGACCTTAACCGAGTTGAATCACCTCTCTTGTCCTTAGTCTCTGCATCTGTAAAAGGAGGCCATTGCAGTAACTGATCTCTGGATTCAGAGTCCCTCCTGGCTCTAAGAGCATGTTCTCTGTTGATGTATATAGTCTAGTGCACCTCTAGTCTAGTACTGAGAACAGGACACTGCCTCCTGTTGCATGTGTCCTCAGACCAGAGATGCTTATGGACACACACCAAACGTGAAAGAGATATTCATGGGTTTGCACTACAATAAAAGTCAAAGTGTTTTACTGGTGATGTTACTAACCAATCTTAAATCTCAGGGATGGATACAAACCACGGGCTTCTCTTTTAAAGATATCGCCTTGGAAAATCAGTTACACATACATGCAAGTACAGATGCAAAGATCCACTGCAGTGACCGATAAGTAACTTCCTCCCATTTCCCTCCCTCTTCCTTCCCTTCTTGTCCTTGCCGCAAGCCCAACTCTGGAACCAACACTGGTCTTAATAGGGAGAAATTGAAAAGATGGAGTTTATTAATTTCAGTGAGTCAGCATGAAACTAAACTTGCTATGACCCCTGTTCTAATGGGTTTCAAATTTTGCCAGCTCCTAGGTCAGTGACTGTTTCTATAAATCATGCTATGATTACTATTAAATAAAGGGAATATATTCAAAATTGAAGGTTTTACTTAGGTTCATGGCAGGATCCAAAGATATTGTGTACATTAATGGTTTCTAAATTCTCATCTCAGGACTCATAAGGTAAAAATGCAATCATACAGATAATTGAGTTATTTATTTATAAGAGTTGTCCTTTAATCTGAGCGTTTTCACTTTTTATGTTAAACTTTTGTTGTTATTTCTTTTATAAAATGATGGCTTTATTTAATGGTACAGTATCTTTTATTTTTATACTATTTTTGACATAACAAAATAATAGAAAACCTGTCAGCTTCACAGGTTTTGTCTTTGTGTGTGACAGAGTGTACCTTCTTTGTTGTTTCTGTTTGCATAAATCATAGCTTTGGGGATTAATGGTTTAAAGCAAAGAAATAAGTCTGCCTCATCACAATCAAAATTGACTAAATCAGTCAGTTGTGGTATTGGTATACAAACAGATTAAAATAATGTCTCTTCTTTTGAAACTTGACTTATTGTCTCAGCTGTTCAGGACATTTTATATCAATTGCGTTGCATTTAAAATAACATTTGTGTTAAATTGCCATTAAAAGTAGAATAGGATCAGATAGATATTCTTCGAATCTTAGTTCCAAGACTAATTAACAAAGTGACCACATGCTAGTTAGGTAGGCTAAGCGTCAGCCTCCGCATCTATATGAAGATGACAATGCCTGTTTGAGGAGTAGTTGTGTGAGTTAAACAAAATAAATGTACATAGACATGCAAGGCTGCAACTGCCTTACTACTGACATTTAATAAATTCTCATTATTAGCAATACAAACAGTTATCTGTAAGATCACTGGGGGTATAGAGCAGAAATTATTTTTATTCACTGCTATATTTCCAGCAGTGGTTGGCTGTAATAGATGCTCCATATTTTTTTGATTTGAATAATTTCAAAAAATGACTGAACTGATAGATGAATTAATGAACATATGAAACACCATACAGACCTATTTAAGGAGGATTTGCCATGGTCATCAGAAAGACTATAGAGATCATGTTACTGAGTCATGGACAATAGCATAATCTTCACAGAAGTCAATGTAGACAAAAATATAGAGAGCCAGCCAGGCCCAAGTTCACAAGTCCTCTTATTTCAATTAATGGTTAAATTGCACATCATGTCTTTACTGACATTTCATTTTCCAAAATCTCTTTATTGAGTCATTGTCAAAGGTTATTTCAGAAGGTGGTCTGGCTCATTCTAGAAATCTTTTTGATTTTGTGATGCTTGACCCAGAAGCCAGCTTCAGGAGACTGCCTACCAATAAAGAAAACAGGCTTCATGCTAATATAAGGGCATCTGTAAGAAAGTAGAACATGATATTTTATGCTGTCAATTATACCTTGAGTTCTTATGGCAAATATCTTTTTTTATCATATTAAAAGCCACTGCCAGAGTCTAATAAGTAATGACATGGCATTAAACACATAGTCCAAACAAATAATTTTCCATCTTTTAAAAGGAACAACTGTACTCTAGCAATTTTTCTGTCTCTACAATGCTTTGGGAGGTAGAGTATTAAAACAATACTGATCTCATTAAAATTTTATCTTGTCATTTCTACAGTTTCTTAGGTATAATTCTTATTCTTTTTATTTCCTGAGCCAGGTTTTCACAGTTTAATTATACTCAATATGTCAAACTTCAGCCAACAGTGAGCTTTATGTAGTTTATTATAGACCATCTAACAAAGTGTTTCTGTGGCTCATGCATACAAAATACAAACCAGATAGATTTCCACGATTCTAATTATTGTTTTCACTTTCACCATTAACTGTACCCTGTACGTTGCAGACATGTTTATTTTTAATACTATAAAATAAAAATACCACAGATTTATTCTTTAATGATCAAAATAAACACTTCCTGTCATTGTTATCTTCAGTTAGAACTTTCAAGGTTCATAAGTCAAAGAGTCAGATACTGTGGCAAGGATAAAACTTAAATAAAGATAGGTGTTACACTTTAAAGATGTGAATGGAGCTAGAGATTATTATGCTAAGCAAAATAAGTCAGAGAAAGGCAAATACCATATGATTTCACTCATATGTAGAATTTAAGAAACAAAACAGACAAACATAGGGGAAAGAAAAAAAAGAGAGGGAGGCAAACCACAAAAGAGACTCTTAATGGTAGAGAACAAACGGAGGGTGGCTGGAGGGGAGGTGGGCAGGGGAATGGGCTAATGGGCAATGGATATTAAGAAGGGCTATTGTGATGAGTACTGGGTATTATATGTAAGTGATGAATCATTAAATTCTACTCCTGCAAGTAACATATAGTGTTACACTATATGTTAACTAGCTAGAATTTAAATAAAAACATGAAACATTAAAAAAATAGTTTGCACTTTAAAGAAACTTGGCATATGAAAATTTTTCCTTCAAAATACATTAGCAGGTAATAATTTTCTTTACAGTTGAAATTTCTTTACCAATAATATGATATAAATAGAGCAAGTCCTCTTAGCCTACTGAAAATAATTTTTGTTATAAAACTTGATTTGTGTATACATCTTTAACAGAGAATAATCTCATAAGCATAATCGAAATTCTATGCAGTCAAAACAAATATTGACCTACATGGTGTAACTGAAGAAGAACCAGTGACTCCTGCTTGAAAATATTCTCTTCCTCCCCACACTCCTACCTCCAGACCCTACACAATAAATAAAATTTTCCATTCTTCTTTTCATTTAAAATATTTTGCTTTAACTAAAGCATCAAGATGCACATATGGAATTTCACACTGATGTGCCAGACCAAGATAACGATTTTCAAAAGAAATAATTAAAAGCCAGTTACATGACTCTGAAACCTCAAATCTATAATGAAGATATAAAGGTGAAAATGTGTGGAGACTGGGGAAGATTTTATGGAAAGAATTTATATGAACAAAGCTAATTTAGGATTCCCATCCTCCTCCCTACATCCTTACCCACATAAGTCTGATAAAAGAGACTTCAGTGGGACCATTTAGAAAGTATGGTGTGAATCCCTGGCAGCTGAGATTCAGTGGGTAGGTGTAAACTCTATCTTGAGAAATCTGATGAGAGGTGGCTGGCTAGTTGCTGATGAATAACCAGAAGTGACTGAATTCCAATGTCTGAACATTTTCCATGCTCTAGATATGAGCCTCATGCAACAGAAAACTGGTCTGGGGTCGTCTTGGTTTTTTTCCCAAGACCCTGTTTTTTTTTTCTTAATCTTAAATCTACCTAGGTTAGTAAATAATGAGGAGTTATAGAAACTGCTGGATTTTGAGAATAAGCTGTCAGTTGTGGGAGAATCTACCAGTCATATCAAGTGAATTACAGGTAAAATGTGGACCTCCAAGGAGGTCATGAAATCACCCATGCCTATTTTTCCATTTGCCCCTCCAGATCCACTCACCATCCCTTTCACCACACCCTCTGCCCCTGCAGCCTAGATTTCATACAGATACTCCCTTGTTCCCTGTTTTCAAGTGGATTTGGACAATAAGAGTCATAAGAGGGTGGGAGGGGAGTAAGGGTAAGGTATTTATCTTCTTATTGCTACTCTGAGGGGTTGCTCTAAGTTGACCATGTTTCTCTCTTGAAGACCACAACACTTGTCAGGCAGACTTCTCCATAAAGAGACCCTCTTAGGTCCAGGAACCACTCCCTCACTTGTTCCTTCAGGCCTGGATATGGGTGGGCTCCTTACAGTTGCTATGCCTCATCCCTTGTTGATCCCCCAAACTTGTCCACATCTATGTAAATAAGCCCTTTAATACATTTTCCTCAAATTACCAGCTTGACATACCCTGTTTTCTCTTGCTGAGACCCTAACTGACACAGTAAGTCTTGGGGGAAAGTCAGTTTTCAACACACAGGGAGCCAGTAATAGCTTTGCTATTCCCCTTACCTCTCCTCTTTCCCCTTGCTTCATGCCAGAAAAGGGGGATGGGAGAAAAAGCCAATGACTTCTCTTTCCCAACTATTGATTTCCTACCTGCAATGGGCCCAAACTGTGGGAAATTTGGGCCCAATTTAAATCAAAATACACGTTTGGACAATTACATTCTAACTACTGATTAGAAAAAGAAAGTGGTACAAAACACCTAAGATAACTAAAAAAAAATGTTTGACATTTCTTTATTTTTCTTCCAGGATTAGGTGAAGAATTTACTATACTGTATAAAATTAAAGGGATAGTGGGGAGGGTGACTGGGTGACTCAGTTGGTTAAGCTTCTGACTCTTGATTTCAGCTCAGGTCATGATCTCATGGTTGATGGGTTTTAGCCCACGTAGGGCTCTGCCTGCCCGGGATTCTCTCTTTCTCCCTCTCTCTCTGCCCCTCCCCTGCTCGTGTGTGTGTGTGTGTGTGTGTGTGTGTGTGTGTGTGATGGAATATTACTCAGCCATAAAAAAGACAAGATCTTGCCACCCTTTGGCAACATACATGAACCTAGAGGGTTTTCTGTTACGTGAAATAAGTCAAACAGAGAAATACAAATATTAAATGATTTTAATTATATGTGTACTCTAAAAAAACAAAACAAATG
The DNA here is from genome assembly GCF_018350195.1 of Panthera tigris. Taxonomy (NCBI): domain Eukaryota; kingdom Metazoa; phylum Chordata; class Mammalia; order Carnivora; family Felidae; genus Panthera; species Panthera tigris. Next base: position 27,490,121 of record NC_056670.1, read on the forward strand.
AACAAACAAATAAAAAGCAGAAACAGACCCATAAATACAGAAAACAAACTGATGGCTGCCAGAGGGGAGGTGTATAGAGGGATGGGCAAAATGGGTGAAAGGGAGTGGGAGATATAGCCTTCCAGTTATGGAATGAGTAAGTCACAGGAATAAAAGGTACAGCACAGGGAATACAGTCAATGATATTGTAATAGCCTTGTATGCTGACAGAAGGTCGGCACACTTGTGGTGAGCACAGCATAATGCATAGACTTACCAAATCACTACAATGTACACCTGAAACCAATGTAACATTACATGTCAACTAGACTTCAATTGAAAGGAAAAAAAGTGACAGTGAGAGATAAAAAAATATAATAATGATATTTTACTTGCTTTTTGAACATCCTAGTTATTTGAGTTTTAAACTCCAAAAGCTGCCGTGGAAGCATCCACATGTTGGAAATCTTATTGGGAAGGAATAGTAGGAAGAAGGGGATTTGTTAAGAAATACACCAAATATTGACCATTCTCAGAGACCAAGCATCAGGGTGGTGTTTAAGTCATGCAACGGGAAGGGAAGCCATCAAAACAGATAAGACCTGAGGGCAGTTGACTCCAACTTAGAGTGGTATCCCAGACTCACCTAGCATTCTGCTAACAGAATGAATGATGCAAATTTACAATTCACAATGCGACTTCAAAGAAAATCCTTCTGTACTCAAATTGATAGTTCTAAGACTAACTCCAGATACATCTAAATTTTCTTCATTCTTTGATGCAGAGAAAAAAAATCTCTACTCAATGAGTCAGAGAAGTGGGTTTAAGTCTTAACTTTTCCACTTACTGGATGTGTAAACTTGGGTAAATCACATAGTGTCTATGGGTCTCAGTTTTCTCTTCTGTAAAAGAGGGTAAAGGAACAGACTTCTTGGGGTCCCTTCCAGATCTGATCTCCATCTATCAAACAGTACTACTGGAGATACTTACTGCCTTCTGGCTGTATTTCCCTACAAGAAAGAACATTTTTGTTTTATTTCTTAAGGAGAAAATACTAGTGGAGGAATATTTTGAGTTCATTGGTCCCTCAAAGTGGAGCAACTTACCTGGTGAGTGAGGTTGGACATAAGTTGGGGAGGACTCATTTATAGCCCTCTCTTGTGGGTTTCTCTCTCTTTCCTTCTCTGGCTTGTCACTCCCTCCGTGGCAGAATGTAAATTCTCAAGGAAGTGCTGAACAATTATTAATTTAGGAAAGAAGGAATAGGAACCCGTTTTAGGACCAAGCCTAGTCTCCTTGTCTAGTTTTGTTAGTTCTAATCCCCCTTGAAGGGATGAGAGGTAAGTGACAGGCCACAAGGAAAGCACAAAAGTAGGCAGACCCTGGAGGCAAAAGATATTCTCATTCTCTATATGATCAGCAAGATTTAAAATGAAATATCATTTGGCCTTTGGCACATGTCATAAATGCATCTGCTACCACATCCTTTCAAAAATGCAAACATAGGGAGTGATTCTTCTACAGACCACTAGTACACAGAGATTTCTAAGGTCTTTCAGTAAAATTTAATCAATGCTGTCAAACAGAGCCCTGAAAATATCCATGCATCTTAGAGGTAAAACTAAATGCTATATGTTCAAAAGGGAGACTATAAAATAACCATTTGAAATGTGGCTATAATTCCAAATAAATCACTGCCACTATTTTACCATCTCTTCAGGCGATTTATACGTCACTCTTGATCTTATGTTTGCAAGGCAAACTAGGTAACACCTTGGGTTCATTATTATTTGGTACCAAAAAAAAAAAACAAGTAAATTTAATTTAATTAATGATATCATCTAATTTTGGTCAAGAGGGGTGCAGAGTCTTACATGTTAGTTTTTTTGTTTGTTTAATGAACACTGCTCTTCTTCCCAAGGGTCAAGTTTCCCCTTAACTGAGGCTGTGCAAACTGGCCTCCCCAGCAGAAGAGACAGATATCTTGGGAGTCATAAACCAAGTCTCTCTGAGCTGGGGTGATTTGGACGTGGTGTTATATATCAGTTCCAGACGTCAGGGAAGACTGATAAAGCAGCACCGAGCTCCCAATGAAGCACAGCTGAGTTGCAGGAGATTGCTGTGATGATAATCGCCAGAACAAACCATAAATTCTGGACTCAGAATTAGAAATGGCCTGTAAACATCAAATAATGGGTGTCTAAATTGAAAATGAAACTATCTGTTGCCTGTAATATTTCTTGCAGTGTGGCTTAGAGAGTCAGTAAGTAAGAGACAGGCGTGATCCTTTTCAATGTCTGCTGTTAGAAAGCTGAGGATATTAACTCCTCCTTCCATCATCCTCAGGGAAACAGCTAAATGAACTAGCTAGAAATCATGGGTCATAAAATACAGATATAACATTATGCAGTAAGAACATTACAGGTTAACAAAAAAATACAGAAACACACAAATATTGCATTTGAAGAACCATACTAGCAATCACTGAAAGAATGAACTCAAACAACTGCCCTGGGCCAGTCTTTCACAGTCACCTATATATAAAAAACCAAAACTTGATTTTCTTGCACCTGATTGTAAGGAGGTGTCAGTCAATTTGGTGTGAACCTAGATTACACAACTATTTTAAAGATATGGAAGTTGAGGGATCCTGGATAATTACAGATGGGTACAGTTGAAGCTGGACTATAAATATAAGAAATGTTTAAGTACTTTATTAAGTAGGCAAGAATCATATGTAATAAGCACATTTTTAGTTCAGTGGGATACTTTATAAACAACAAGTGCGTTAATTAGTACAAGCATGTGAAAAAATAATTTTTTTCTACCATTTTATAAGTAAAACATCTTTTCACTGTATTTATATGCTTACTAAAACTTTGTTCTTATGAAAAAACTAAAGTCAATATTTATGGATTAAAGGCATCTAAATTCACAAAAATGCACTATTCCTCCTGCTAAATCAATGTAAGCATACAATCCATTTAACAAGATTTTAATTTTTATGACTTATGGAAGAACAGAAGATACTGATTCTTGTGAGTTCTTGATACTATAATTAAGTGGAATATTTTCTGTATTGATAAGACTAATATTGAGCATGAAGCAGTAAATGGTAATGTGGGGTGGGAGTAAAGGCAGTGTTGCTGAAAATATCTGGCAAGCAGGCGTGTGTGAGCACCACACTTCAGCACGGGCATAAGCACTCAGGCGCTAGAGACAGCAGGGTTAGGAGTTGCGGTCTATCAGTTGAAAGTATCCACATATTTAAGTAATCAGTGCTCTGGTATGTGTAGGATGCTGAATGTTAGCTTGGTAGTACTTGCTGCTGGGAAAGTGAAAAGATATTAAAACTGATACCTAGAAATTGCAAGTCATACCTGGTGACCTTTTTTTTTTTAGTTTTTTTTTTTTAAATTTATTTTCGGAGAGAGAGAGTGAGAGAGAACAAGTGGGGGAGGGGCAAAGAGAGAGGGGTACAGAGGATTCAAAGAGGGCTCTGTGCTGACAGCAGAGAGCCCGATGCAGGGCTTGAACTCATGAGCTGTGAGATCATGACCTGAGACCATGACCTGAGCCGAAGGTGGATGCTTAACCCACTGAGCCACCCAGGTACCCCACAGTGATTCTTTATTAAGCATTGTGCCTTAATTAGGCAGTGTCTCTATCTAATATATATATATATATATATATATATATATATATATATATACACACACACATACACACACACACACATGTACATATATACACACACATACATATATATGTAAGAATATGTATATATACACGTGTATATATACATGTGTATATACATGTGTGTATATATACATGTGTATATATACATACATACACATATATACATATGTGTATATGTGTATATATATGTGTATATATGTGTGTGTATATATATACATACATACATATATATATATATATATATACATATATATGTATATAAATATATATATATTCTCTATCCCCACCTCTATAACCCTACAGGCTGGGAATACTCAAGTTAAAGAGAAAGTAGGCTTATAGACAAAAACATCATTCCTGAATTAACAATAAAATCATATGTGACCAATATTTTCCAGAGTATATAGAAAAGAAAAGCAGAGGCTAAAATATACCAAAAACATAACAACAATAATATCAAGTGTTAATAGTTTACTTATAATGTACCAAGCACCGTATTAAATAATTATTTTCTATTTTGGGGATAAGCAAACTGAGGCTCAGAGGAGCAAACTCTTCCTCATAACACAGAACTAGCATATGATGAAATCAGGCTTAGGGCATAGGTACACCTGAACCTTAAGATTTTTATTGCTATGTTACATTGCTCCTATATTGCTAAAAACTTGGTTCTAAAAATGTATCTTACAGTTATTAGATTAACATATATTAACTTAAAAGTGCTCAGATACAAAAAAGCAATATCCCAGCAAAGAAAATGCAGGCAAGAGCAGTATGAGACACAGAAGGGGACCATGGGGCAATGGAAGAAGAGGCACAGACTCATCCCGAACATGGTAATTTCTTAGCATCCTTGGTACAGAGGAACTTGCTTAATATCAAAGAACCACTGTAGAGTGGTTTATGTGATGTCACAATTAATGTACAATAAAATATATATTATTCTCATCTTAGGGAATATGATTGGTCACCTAGTGAAATAATTTTATTGTACTAATAGAATTTGAACCAAAGGACATTTTCATGTTCAAAACCAAACCCTGACCTTGCCACCCAGACTTGATCTCTTCACCACCAGCTATGAAGGGCCATACACTGGGAATCCAGATACCACTGGAATTCCTCCTTCTCCCTCAAATAGCTCATCAAGGCCTTTCATTTATACTGCTGGATCCATTTATTTTTCTCTTCACCACCACTATCTTAATCCATTATTGCCTGGGCTACAGTCACCATTCTCTGGTCTACCTGTAACTTTCCACCTTCCCAATCTCCTAGCCAATGCACTCTCCACTCCATAGTGCGATTATAAAATAAATAAATAATTAAAAATCCTCTTCATGTCACGTCCTTCTCTTTAAAACCCATCAGTGGTTTCACTTCAAAGGATTTAAAACAAGGGCCCAATCCTTACATCCTAAACCTCCTAAGATCTTACATCCTAAGGCCGTGATTTGGCCTTTGCCTAACCATCTCTCCAGTTCCATCTCAGGCCACCTCTTTACTATTTGTGTTCCAACTATGAAGGCTTTCCAGTTTCTTAAATATTCATTCCCTCAGTCTCCACAGGGCTCTCTTCATGCTGATCTCTCAACTCGGAATTCCCTTCCCACTCCCCACCTCCTATAATCCTATTCTGGTTATTTCCTACTCATTCTCACCATCTCAATTCCAATGCTGCTTCTGCAGGAAGCCTTCCTAGTCTCACAGCTCTTGTAAATGCTTATTACAGATTATAATTATAAATCCATTTTTGTGATTAATTGATCCATGTGTATCTCTCCCAATAAGTAGCTGGAAATATTAAGAGGGCAAAGGCCTGAGTAACTGCTGTTCACTACTTTCTCCCCAGCACTAGGTATATATATATGCCTAACACTTACACTCTGCAATAATTATTATTGAATAAGTTAATGAATTAATTGCTTACATTTAAATGGATACTGGGCATTGTTTAATGTTTATTTATTCATTTTGAGAGAGAGAGAGAGAGTGAGAGAGCGAGAGAGTGAGCACACAAATGGGGAAGGACACAGAGAGAGAGAATCCTAAGCAGGCTCTGCACTTTCAGTACAGATCCCGATGAAGGGCTCAATCTCATGACTATGTGATCATGACCTGAGCCAAAATCAAGAGTTGGATGCTTAACCGACTGAGCCATCCTGGCGCCCCAGATATTGGGTATTTTTATGAAAATATTGGGACTCAATGGACCTTATTACTATCAAGATTTTCTTGCCAAAGTAATACTCTGTAAAAAATACTGTCTTCTCAATGCTTAATTCTTTATCAGTGGTCAATGAGAACCATTATAAACTTGTACATGTTTAATTTATACAACTGCAAAATATATAAGATTTCACTGGGAATACGGCACATCATATAAGTGAATAACAATACTTCTTTAGGACTATTTTGTAAAATAATTTTAAAAGACTGGTAATGTTATACTTACAAATTATCAATTAAGATGACACATTTACCAATTGCATTTATTTCACCAGTTGCCTGAGTAGCTTCAATGTACCAAATGCTGATTTAAAATATCTCATTTTCTTAAAAAAATATATATATATGCGTATATATATATGCACATATATATATGCATATATATATATATATATATACACACAACTTCCTTTAACATTTAGCTTGTAAAGGAATTGCCTTTTTGTGAAAAGGGTTAATTTACATTTGGTCTTGTGTTGAGGTTAAAAAAGGTACTTGAAATCAATAATCATTTATAATAACAACTATTATCACAGTGTCTATTAATATTCCTCATAGTCCATTATTTTCAATGTATGGCCCAGCATCAATAATTCATATAAAACATAATTTTAAGTATTCCAGAACAGTGTTTTCTCAAATTTAAAGTGCATAAGATTCTCCTGGAGATACTATTAAAATGTATATTCTGATTCTTTAGGTCTAGGTGGGGTCTGAAATTCTCATTACTAACAAGTCCCAGGTGATACTGATACAGGAAGTCCATGAACCATACTTTGAGTAGTAAGGATAAAAAACAAACCAAATACTCATATCTAAATCCCACAGTGTTCAGATACCCAACATTTTCTGCTCTTTTTCTTTTTGCTTTCTATTGTGTCACACATACATAATTGATTTAAGGTTATCAATGCCAAACCCTCAGAAGTCAATCACCACTTGGTAACCTATCCCACCTATCTGTTTTTGAAATATCAAAATCTATCCTGCAGTAGTATTAAGGAAAGTTATGAAAGATAGCATCAGGAGTAATTATAATATTTTAGAACAAATTTCAAAAAATTGTACAGTCTCCAAGCCTGGGCAGGAGTTTGCCTAAAAGTCATTCTATACAGATAATTTCTTTTCTAGAGGTTCACAGGAGTATTGAAAAGTTTCAGCTGTTGCTTTTCATTGACCAACAGAATACAAAAAACAAAAGAATCTTAGTAAATATGTACAGAAATTACTTAATTTTATAGAGGTGGAAACTAAGTCAGAAACTCACCAAATTTAAACAGCTAGTGAAAGATAGAACTGATATGAGTTAGGTTTATAATCTGCCAATTTTAGATACTGAATGGTAATCCAGTTATATAGTATTTTTATAATTTGAAATTCCTACCATGAAACTGGCTGGCAGCAATTTTTAGCCCAAAATAAACTTGTCTAAATCACAATCACCTAATTCTCCAATATCTACTGTACATCAAGAACTCTGCTATTCTCTGTATATGGTTTTTTCTACTTCAGTAGCCATACAACTTCTTTCATTATTTTATATAGTAATTCAATAGTTCTATACATAACTCAGTGCTCATCATGCCCCATCACCTGTTTCATATATCCCCCCACCTACCTCCCCTCTGCTATCAGTTTCTTCTCTATAGTTAAGAGTCTGTTTCTTGGTTTTGCCTGTCTCTTTTTTTCCTTTGCTCATTTGTTTTGTTCCTTAAATTCCATATAGGAGTGAAATCACATGGTATTTGTCTTTCTCTGGCTGCCTTATTTTGTTTAGTATTATACTCTTTAGCTCCATCCTTGTTGTTTCAATTAGAAAGGTTTCATTCTTTTGTAAGGGTGAATAATATTCTATTGCATATGTATATGTATATCTTTATCAATTCATCTTTCAGTGGACACTTGGGCTGCTTCCATAATTTTGGCTATTGTAGATAATGCCATTATAAACATAGGGGTACATATATTCTTTTCAATTCTTTTTTTTTTTTTGAAGGCAAATACCCAGTAGTGGGATTACTGGATCAACGGACAGTTCTGCTTTTAATTTTTTGAGGAATCTCCATACTGTTTCCCACAGTGGCTGCACCAGTTAGCATTCCCACCAACAGTGTATAAGGGTTCCCTTTTCTTCACATCCTTGTCAACACTTGTATTTTGTGTTTTTTATTTTAGCCATTCTGACAGGTGTGAGGTGAGATTTCATTGCAGTTCTGATTTGCATTTCTCTGATGATAAGTGATGTTGAGCAGTTTTGTGGGGTGTCTATTGGCCATCTGCATAGCTTCTTTGGAGAAATGTCTGTTCATGTCTTCTGCCCATTTTTTAATTCAATTATTTTTTTGGTTGTTGAGTTGTATGCGTTCTTTATATACTTTGGATACTAATCCTTTATCAGATATGTCATTTGCAAATATCTTCTCCCATTCAGTAGGTTGTCTTTTAGTTTTGTTGATTGTTTCTGTCACATTGGAGAAGTTTTACTATTTTATTTTATTTTTAATTTTTTAATGTTTATTTATTTATTTTTGAGAGAGAGAGAGAGAGAGACAGAGCACGAGCAGGGGAGGGGCAGAGAGAGAGGGAGACAAAGAATCTGAAACAGGTTCCAGGCTCCGAGCTGTCAGCACAGAGCCGGGTGCAGGACTCAAACTCACAAACAATAAGATCATGACCTGAGCCAAAGCCGGACGCTCAACCCACTGAGCCACCCAGGTGCCCCAAAGCTTTTTTATTTTAATTTAGTCCTAATAGTTTAGTTTTGCTTTTGTTTCCACTGCCGCAGGACCCATATCTAGAAAAATGTTGCTGTGGCCAATATCAGAGAAATTACTGCCTGTGCTCTCTTCAAGGATTTTTATGGTCTTTAATCTGTTTGAGTTTATTTTTGTGTATGGTGTAAGTTTCATTTTTTTGCATGTAGCTGTTCAGTTTTCCCAACAGCATTTGTTGGAGAAACTGTTTTTTTCCCTTGCTTCATTTCTTGAAGATTAATTGACCATACAATCATGGGTTTGTTTCTGGGCTTTCTGTCCTCCTCTACTAATCTATGTATCTATTTTTGTGCCAGTACCATACTGTTTTGATCACTACAACTTTGTAGTAAAACTTGAAATTATTATTTACATTTAAATGAAGTAGATATAGCTTCAGATATATTTAAAACATTATGAGTGGTAGAGTTCATATTCTTTATATTATACTACACACTAAATATTTTAATGTTTCAGTGTTTTTTAACTTTTTTATTATAACATCCTTTGAACTTGTGTTATTATTTAGATGTCTATTAAACAGGGTCATGACATCTGCTCTGTTGATGTGTCAGTATAGTAAAATTTCTGCAACTACATAAAGAGCATTTCTATTTATTCCCTGTATTGGGATCACATTCTTAACCTTTACCCCTACTGGAGTTTTAACATGCTGGTTCTCATATGAGACATTAGTCACAAATACATTAATACACACAAGCAAGTTTGGAATTTGAGCCACTAAAAATCAAAGTATCCCACTCACCTTCTGTTGAGGCAGCCATTTAATTGCAGGCTAGTATATTTTAATACTAAGTATTTAAGATCAAACTATCTGGCCAGAAATAGATCCTGAATAACCTGGTTAAAGCAAATTAGACCATGGTTTAGAAGGGCACAGAGACAGCATGGTAAGAGAACCAGAAATGTAGAGAAGATCCCATAAATCTCTAATCAAATGCTTCAATTTTTAAGCCTTAAACAACAACCAGTTGGGAAAATGTCATGAATCAAAATCAAGTATTAAGCAAGTCTAAAAGCACTCTGAAAGACCAGTAAATATTAACAATGGATGGATGAATGAAGGAATAAATAAATAAAATAAAACTCAGCTGTATCCAAAAGCACAAAAGCTTCTGAGTCCATGAGCCATGTGACAAAATAAACTGATCTCAGCAGGATGATCTAGCCATCACTTTCCAACAGTGTCAATGCTTTAACATAGACCACACATACTCTGAATTATCTACATTTTTCATTATTATCACTTTTATTATCCTTCAGCATTATCTTTTTGCTTCTGCATTTTGTCTTTAAACACATGACTATTCTTTGGGTTTAGAGTCTGTTGACACAATTTGAAAAACAAAAAACCTGGAATTAGTGAAGAGATTGTTAATTTGTTATTTCCTACTGAATAGCAAGAGCAGAAAAGTCCATTTGTTGACCACCAAGGTGCCTCAAGTGATTGTTGTTTTCTTTATTTCCAGTATTTATTCCCAATTCTTGAGACTCAGCTAAAGTCCCATAGCAGAAGAGGCATATTTCTTGAAGCTGGGAAGTAATTTAAATACACCACTGAATACTAGTATGGTGGCAAAATACCTTCAGCTAGGTGGTGGTTAAATTATGTTTCCCAGGATAGCAATCCTGCATTTACACCACACTAGCAGCCCCACAAAGATACAGTTCACTGCCTCAATGGATTCAGCAATAAAAAGGAACACATTTAAATACTAAAGCCATTGTGCATGAATAAATGGCAAAATAAAGGAAACCCTTTAAGTGCTTTCCAGCAGTTTAACCCAGAACCATTCAATTTCCCTTTATTTGTTCCCCTCAATAACTTTTTTCCCTAGGTAAAGCTGGGAGAGCACAGGGCCATTGTGACCTTGAATTTGGTACAAGGCCAATAATACATATTGACACTGTCAATAGCTATATATCTGTGATTTTCCTGTTTTAAAGGAGAATTTTTTTTTAAGGGAAAACCATGGGTTTAGGGCTTGCTCTTCTAAAGTTTCTATGATTGTCCTTATCTGAGACCTTAGGTTATTTATTTCAGCTCAATTAGGAGAGATGGAGTTAACCTCATGGAACAAGGAAAGTAAGTTAAGCTGAAAATTAACATAACAATTATTTGCATGTGTAAAATTTCATAATAATTTCACATATATCACCTTATTTAATATTCCCTTCAATCTTATAATGTCAACAAGCCAGATATTAGAGCACTTGTAAATTATTATAGATTCATTAAGATATGTACTTCAACTGGCCTTTGATATACATTTTGCCACAAAAAAACTGTCAACACTATACAAGTTACTGTTATCCACTTCCTTCTTGATAGGTTTGGTAATTAGCTCAGCAGAGATGAGTTACCCACTTTGCAGGTTGGAACTTTCAAAAAATTGTTATGTCTCCATCGTCAATGAAGAATTAAAGCTTATAAATACCAAATCTCATTTAGCTAGCACATATTACTCAGTCTGTGCTAAGTTTTCAATAAAAATACCCATGAACACATATTTTAAAAAGTTGATAACTAATAATAATACTGATAACTATGTCTCACAGTTAACCTATGTTTAGAAGAATTGAATACCGTTATTTAGAATCAGTTCAGTGTTTTAAAGAGTGAACTGATTTAAAGGTCAATTAAGGAAAATTAGACAATAATAGTACAGGTAGTGTTTAGATAAGGAAAACAATTGTGAAAATGGTATAAGAATGATGGAAGTTTAGGTAACTCATTTCAGGTACAACTATTGTAGGCAGGGAAAGGGTTGTCTATCCCAATTCTGATCAGTGGCTCTATTTACAACTAGTTTGAAATTCCACATCTCAGAAAATATTGAGTAGAAAATGAAGGGAACCAGAGATAATGCATTGCATTCTAGGAGCTGAAGTCCAAACAAGTAAACTTCAATAAGTAGAGTAGTTCTACAAAAAGATTCTAAAATCAGTGTGGAGTGAATATGGTAGTATTTTGCTGTATACTTCATCTGATCAATGTCTCAGAAAGCCAAAAAGTAGGAATAAACAATCATATTTCTGGCCTGTTAAGCCATATTAAATAAAAGCCTGCTAGACATCCGCAGTTGTTCTTTGAACCATATGCATTAATCTGTCATTCCTCTGTAGATCTGAAGGATTATTCAGCTAGCTAAACAAAACAAAATGTATAACCAAATAGAGCAGAATTATATATATATATATATATATATATACATACACACACATATATATATACATATATATGTATACAGAAGTAATATATATATGTATGTGTGTGTGTGTGTGTGTATATATATATATATATATATATATACTGTTTCTTACTAAACACAAATCCATGAGAGAGGTTTCCTTATTCATAGAATAAAAAGGAAAGGGGAAAAACGCATGGTTTAAAAATTACAAAGAAGACCTTAAAGCAAGCTTTGACAGAAACAAAGTCATCTGCCAATAATTTAACCCACTGTTAGGATAAAATTCAACACCTTAAAGGAAGACTAAAATAATCTAGAGTCTCTAAAGTATGTAATCCACAATGTTTTTACAACAAAAATTAAGTAGGCCTATTTGGAGCAACAAAGGGTGAATGATAACAATTAAAACAGTTGCTAGAGATAGATCCAGAAGTTTTCCAGATAATGGAGTTAACAAACAAGGACTTCAAAAATACCTATGATTAATATTTCAGTGAAAATGAATAATAAATGAACAAAATATATGAAAAAATAGACGATTTCCACAGAAAATTAGAGCCTATAAGGAATCGGATGGACATTTTTTTAATGTTTATTTATTTTTGAGAGACAGAGAGAGAGAGAGCACAAGCAGGGGAGGGGCAGAGAAAGGGAGACAGAAGATCTGAAGCAGGTTCTGCACTGACAGCAGAGAACCCAATGTGGGGCTCAAACTCACAAACAGCAAGATCATGACCTGAGCCAAAGTCTGATGCTTAACCAGCTGAGCCACCCAGGTGCTCCAGATGGACATTTTAAGACTAAAACTAAAACTAAAACTAAAACTAAAACTAAAAAAAAAATCTGAAGTTAAAAACTCATTGTACAGGATTAACAGCAAGTTGGACATAGAAGATCAGGAGATTAGTAAATCTGAAGAAAAATCACTACAATATATTCCACCTGAATCACAGGGGTGGGGAAAGGAGGACCACAGGGAGGAGCATAAAGAAATGTGAGACATGGTCAAAAGGCCCAATGGTGGTCCCAAAAAGAGAATATACAGAGAAAGAGACCAAGGCAATATTAAAAAAAATACTGGCTGAGAATTTTACAAGTTCTTAAATTCTGACAAAAGAAAAAAAACCCCACAGATTCAAGTATCTCAGTGAACCCCAACCAGGATAAACATTTTCCTTGAGGAAAACAGAACCAGTTTAATTACACCAGCATGAAATACAAATAATATCTTAAAAGAAACCAGAGAAAAAAATAGTCATTACTTTTAGGAAAACAATAATATGCATGTTGTCTGCCTTCCTAATAGAAGCTGTGGAAACTAAATAGCAATTAAATGACAGTTTTAAGAGCTAAAAGAAAAAAAAAATCTTGCAAATCTAGAATTCAATATCCAGAAAAAATATCCTTCAAAATTAAGTAAAAAAGACATTCTAAGATAAGCAAAAGCTAAGGTAATTTAATTCTAGATGTCACACACTATAGGAAATATCAAACAGTGGTGTTTGGGTAAAGTTGCATCATCAATATTCTTGGTGGCACAGATCCCAATATTGTGTTGAAAAACATATATACAAATGACTCTAAAATAAAAGGATATTTAGAAGAATTAGATTCTCAATGTTAAGAGTAATAACCTAGCCCATGCATTCTGCTTGTATTTTCCTCTTTGTTGTTTATACAATAGTGATAAATGTTTAAAAAATGCTAAATTACTCAAAAGGGCTCCTTCAATCAATATAACATAAAAAGCATAAGTGATAGGGGCATGTGGATGGCTCAGTCAGTTAAGCGTCCGACTTCAGCTCAGGTCATGAACTCACACAGTTCGTGGGTTCAAGCCCCAAGGTGGGCTTTGTGTTGACAGCTCAAAACCTGGAGCCTGCTTCTAATTCTGTCTCCCTCTCTCTCTGTTCCTCCCCTGGTCACACTCTCTTTGTCTCTCAAAAATAAAGATTAAAAAAAAAAAATAAAGAAGTATAAGTGATAAAGGAAGCACAATCTCATAGATCATCTGGCAGTGTTTTGTTTTCTTTCTTAGTGGTATGTAAATTAATATAGCTTACTATTGAAAAAGTAGACAATCATCAAAAAACTATTTCAAAATTATCTCAATTAAATCCTCTATGGATTTAACTTATCCTGTATAGATTTATACATAAACTTTTACAAGGTCTATATACTACATAATCCTCAGGCTCTGAAACTGTCAGAATATGAAAAATTTGGAAATTTTAAATTACTATAATATTATATATAATTCTGTCTACGTAATTTAAAAATTTCAATAAAATGGATAGCTTTATGAAAAAAATGACCAAATTAATTTAAGATAGATGATCTGAATAGGCTAATTAATAAAGTAGCCAGAAGATTTTCAAATAATTTCAAATAGACTTAAGTTCAGGTTGCTTAATGGGTGAGTTATGTGTCAAGGAATAATTATTTTTTTAAGATTCTCATATATATAAATTATTCCAGAACAAATAAAAATGGAGAAGCATCTCAATCCATTTTACTTTCTAGTAAATCTTATTTTTTAAAATTTGACAAAAATAGCACCAAAACAAAAGCAAAAAAAGACAGAGTAGATCTCATCCATGAAAACAAAAGCAAAATATTACTAAATAAAATATAATCATATTTCTCACACACAAATTCAATCTTAGATGGCTCTACTAGTGAGTTCTATCAAAAATTTTTAAAAGTCATATTAATCTTACACAAAATCTTTTAAAAATATAGGAAAAAGGAATATTGTCCAACTCATTAATGATGCCAACATAGTCTTAATACTAAAACCATACTAAGGCATTAACAAGATAAAATTATAGACCAATTTCCTTCATACTTATGCATGCAGAAAATTTTAACAAAATATTAGCAGATCACATTCACCACTACAGAAAAAGAATAATACACTTTAGCCAAGTAAGCTTTATCTCAGGAATGCAAGGTTTGTTTAATATTCAGAAATTATTATCATTCACTAAGTTAACAAAATAAAGGCAAATAATTATACGATCATTTAAATATATGAAGAAAAACACACTTGATAAAATTCAACACCAACTCATGAAAAAACAAATCTCAGCAAACTAGGAACAGAAATGAATTTCTTCAACCAAAGATAATTCTATAGCTAATATCAAATGTCTTTTCTTCTAAGATTTTAATTAAGACAAGAATGTCCATTTTCCACATCTCTATTCAACATTATGCTGGAGGTCCCAGTCAACAAATGAGGCAAGAAAAATAACTAAAAGACATAACAAATATAAAGGAAGAGAAAAACTGTCTCAGACAACATGATTCATAGACATGATTAGTATACATAGAAAAATCACCAAAAAATCTATTATTGAAATATTAGAACTAGTAACCTTTGGCTGAATGATCAATTTGAAACAATCAAGTACAAGTGTATTTACTAGCAATGAACAAATTAAAAATGGAATTAAAAACAATGCCCTTTGAAATAGTATCAAAAATCATAAAACACACAAGGATAAATGTAACCAAAACAGTGCAGAAGTTTATACTGAAAACTACAAAATATTTGAGACAAAGTAAAGAAATCTTAAATAAATGGATAACTATCAGTTACACATGTTGGAAAAGTAAATATTGTTACATTGTCAAACCTACCAAAACTAATCTATAATCTAAAATCTTTTAATGTATCCTCAATCAAAATCTTACCAGGATTTATTGTAGAAACTGGCAAGCTGATTCTAAAATTTATATGGAAATGCAAAAAATCTAGAATAGACAACAGAATCTCAAACAACAGCAAAGTTGGAAGAAAACAGTGACTGACTTCAAGATTTTCTATAAAGGTACAGTAACCAAGAAAAGTGCAAAAGGATAGATATATAAATAAATAAAACAGAAAAGAGATTCCAGAAATAGACCTGCATTTATATGGTCAATGCAATTTTTGCAATGTCTCCGGAGGAATCAATGGGAAAAGTTAAGTTTTCAGTAAATGGAATTGTAACAACTAAGCATCTATATTTTTAAAAAGTTAACTTCAATTACTTTCTTATACCATGCACAAAAATTAGTCTAAAATGGGTTATAACTGTAAAACCCAGGACAAGAAAGCTTTGTGAAGAAAACACAATATAATGTATTTGCAACCTTGCAAAAGGCAAAATTTCTTGGACATGATAATATAAAAAAATGACATTTTAGATTGTTCTTAAAAAGACACTTAAGAATATGAATGGGGACATGAAAATTTGGGAGAATATTTATAATACACACATGTAACAAAATACCTGTATAAATAATTTATAACCTCTTCAACACAATAAAAGGACAAATAAAAACAATAAAACTGGATAAAATCATTTTCAAACAGATATTTGACAAAAGAAGTTATACAAATGATCAATAAACACATCAAAAACTATACCAAGTATCATTATGGACCTGAATACCATCTCAACATCCATGAAAATGTCTAAAATTAAAAAGAAGGACCACACCAAATGCTGGCAACTATGTTATAATATATATCATATATTTTATATATTATAACAATATACATTATATCTATGATCAGACAACCCCACTCAGTATGTATCCAAATGAAATAAACATATATATTGACAAAAAAAATTGTACAAAAATATTCATAGTCATTTTAATCATTATAGCCCCAAACAGGAAACAGCTCAAATCTCCACCAGCATAAGACTGGTTAAATTTCTAGTATATTCACTCAAAGGAATACTACTGGATAATTAAAAGGTTCAAACTGTTTTTTATTAAAATTTTAAATACAACTCCAGTATAGTTATCATTCAGTGTTATATTAGTTTCAGGTGTACAATATAGTGATTCGACATTTCCACACATTACCCAGTGCTTATCATGATTAATGTACTCCTTAATCTGAATTCCAAATCCCCCATCCCCACCCAGCTCCCCTCTTATAACCATCAGTTTGTTCTCTGTAGTTAAGAATCTGTTTCCTGGTCTCTCTCTCTCTCTCTCTCTCTCTCTCTCTCTCTCTCTTTGCTTATTCTGCCTCTTAAATTCCACTTATGAGGGAGATCATATGGTATTTGTCTTTCTCTGATTGATTTATTTCATTTAGCATTATACTCTCTAGCTCTATCCATGTTGTTGCAAATGGCAAGATTTCATTCTTTTGCATGGCTGAATAACATTCCATCATATATATGTACCACATCTTCTTTGTCCACTCATCTGTTGATGGACACTTGGGCTGCTTCCATAATTTGACTATTGTAAGTAATGCTATAATAAACATCGGGGTGCATGTACCCCTTTGAATTAGTGTTTTTGTATTTTTTTGGTAAATACCCAATTGATTGATTCCTGAATTGTAGAGTAGTTCTATTTTTAAGTTTTTGAGGAACATCCAAACTGTTTTCTACAGTGGTTGCACCAGTTTTCATTCCCATAAAAGGTCCAAAGTATTGATATAGGCATCAATAAGGAGGAATACCAAAATATTTTGCTGTGTGAAAGAAGCCTTATTTTTACACTTATATGAAACTCTAAACTGGGCAAAACTAGTCTACAGTAAAAGAAATCTGAGCCTGAGGCAATGTGACATGTAGCATGTTACTGACAAGGGGGCCGAATGAACTTAATGGCATATCGTAAATATTTTGTATCTGTATTCTATATCTTGTTAGGAATGTGAATTACACTAGTGTATGCATTTTCAAAACACAAAAAACTGTAATATGTAACATTTCAACATTTCATTTAAATATGCTTCATTTAAAAAAATGTGTTGCAATTATTTGTATATTCTCACAATACATAATTCACCTTTGTTTTTGTTTTCAAGCAGAGAGATTATTAGTTCGTTTTGGTTTGGTTCTAGCTTTCCACTCTTCCTGTCTCTAACTTTCACATTTTACAATCCACAAATATCAAAGGCTTATAATTCCCTAAACATACATTTGCATATGAATTCTGTCCCCTTGGAATGTCCTTTCCCTCCTTCAACTACAGAGCTTCCACTTGTAAATTCGAAGACTCTGCATTGAGTTCACTTCCTCTCTTCCACTCCTTTGGAGAAGTTAGTATCTTTGGAAACACAAAGTAATATCTTACACTTCTGTCCAATTCTGCATCTTATATCAACTTTTATCCCTGCACACTGAAGAAGTTGTTTGTATGTCTCTTTCACCATATATAATCCTTAAAGGAAGGGACCATATCTATAGCACATATTATGTAGTAGCAACAGCCACAAACATGAACCATTTGTTGAATAGATACTTTGCACCTAGCACATAGACAAACACCTTTCATAATATCTCATTTAATTTTCAGCACAATTCTCATTTTACAGATGATCAAATTGAGGCATACGGAAGGTGTGCTACATCAACAGTCACAACACTAGCATACGGAATAACGTTAAGTTTTCAACTAAAGTGTCTTTGTTTCCAAATATCATGCCCTAATCACTAACTAGGATTAACTACTTCCCAAATAGCCTGTGGAAAAATAATAGGCATTAAATAATGATTGCACTGAACTGGCCAAAAAGTTGTATCTTCCTTATGCCACTGGTAAACTAAAGCCAGGAAATCAAAGATGTCAGATTTTTGTTTGTTTTAAAAACAGAAATGTGCATATATTGTTTTTCTTTCTCATCTGTTGCTACTGACATTTGTGAATATTTTCAGGTAAAAGTGTATTCTTTGACCTCCACTGGGTATCTGATTTATTTTTTTCTTAACTGTTACCTGCTGTAATTAGATCTGTATATGTGTGTATGTGAAAAATGTTTTTTATCTTAGACATATTTCTGTGGTTCACCCAAAGAAACAAAAATAATACACTACAAGCTCTTAAACTGATTTCCACAATATTGAAACTCTCTGACAATTCAAGAATTCCCCGGTTTTATCTTTTAAACAGCTTCATTTTGAGTTTTTGTTTACAAATCACTGGGATTTGTGACTCTGGCCCTGATATCTCCCTCCAGTTGCCCTCACTCCTCATTAGCAAATGTCAGCATCATCCCTACAATCAATATCACTTCTGGCAGTACTCAGTTTCTTGCTTCCTAATAATGAGAACAAACATCAAGTCCTTTGTGATTCACCCCATATTCCCTAGTGACCCTTTCTCTGTCCATACATACACTTGATTTTAGTTTTTTTTTTTTTCATTGTACAATCTCTGAGAAGTCTAGTGAAAGGATCATTCTTTTCATAAAATATTAGAGACAGAAAATCATGGCATTATTTCTTCTTTCCAAAGAGGGACTGAGTAGATTAATTTCTATTAAATTTCTGTTATATAAAATCTACATTGCTCCCCTCAGTTATTTTCAGATCAAAACCTGTAGCATAGTGGTTGTCAAAAGATTATACAGATTTAGAAATGTGCTAAATATAATTCATGTACAGAAAATAGTCAACATACAGGCCTGAGACTAAAAAGACCTATTTGCAAGGTTGGTCTTTGGCTGGGATCTAAAAACTTGAATGGCAAACAGTCTCCCTAGGCTGTTTTCCCTAATTAATTAGAATAGTTCATTGTGCTTAAACATTTATACAACCAATATAGTTTTTGCTGAAGACACGGTTTCTTTCTGGGAGTCTGGAATTTTGGTACATGTTAGGCAAAGGTTGACTACCTGGTCAGATCCCAGTGAAAACAGTGAACTTCCAGACTCAGCCAAGCTTCCATGGTAGAGAACATTTCACACATGTTGTCATAATTTGTTGCTGGAGAAATTAAATATGCCCTGCATGACTCCACTGGGAGAGGACTTCTGGTAATTTTAACATGGTTTCTTCCAAAATCTACTCCTTTCATTTTTTTTCCCTTTGTTGATTTTGCTTTGTATCTTTTCAGTGTAATAAATATAGCTGTGAGTACAACTGTATCCTTCCTGCATCCTAGGAGTCCTCCTAGCATATAATCAAACCCCGTTTGATTGGTGGTTTGATTGGGGATCCTTGACACAGCTAGTTTTCAGTTTTATTATTTACAAAATAAAGAAAAAGAATAAAACATTCAGTTAAAAATCTTTCTTTGAAGACTCAATTTAATCATGTATTAATGGATTTTTTCCCCAGATTTCTTTTTTAATAATATACTCTTCAACTGTATTCTTGGTAATCTAAAGCAGTAATAGGGGCAATTTAAGGAGGAGTAAATCACAAGGAAATATGTTCCAGGATATCTATTTATATCAGAAAATTAAAGTCCCCAGTTTTACATATTCATCTGTAAACTCAAATTACTAACAGGAATCAATAGATCTAGGTAACAGAAAACAGCAGTTGAAAAACAAGTTGGTTCCTTGAAAATGATCATCCTCCTCAGCAGGAGATAATGTTTTGAAGGAGTTATAATACTTATTTTCCAGGAAATAAATGTACATGCACGTATTGGTACTGGGAGCAGTGAGAGAGAATAAAATGTAATCGGCAGAGTGGGAACAACTAGAAAAGCAAGTGTTGACTAAGCTCCTGTGATGTACAGTGCCAAGAAGGTTTTCTCAGCTTTCTCACTTAACTCTTTTTTTTTTCTAATTTGAATAGATTAGGTAATACCCCTCTTCTTACACCATTCACAATTCAAAGCGATACATTGGGAAATCAGAGGGAAAATGTCATTCTCATATAGCAACATGAAATGCTCAATGATGAACTACCAAATAAATAGATAATTGATCACGTGAGTATTTTTAGGAACTAGAGAAGCAAAAGAGAGAAGGAAAATTTTTAAATTGTTAAATGCTGAAGTTAGAACATGACATAAATAACAATTCCTAACAACATGGCACTTACTACATGCCAGACATAGTTCTATATATTAACTCATTTGCTCTTTGCAACAACCCTGAAAGATAGTTGATGTTATTAGCAACCCCATTTAAGCAATGAGGAAACTGAGTTTCAGAGAGATAAAAGTCACTGAATATCATACACTGAGCAGGAGAATTGGAAGGCAGGTGGTCTGACAGCAGAATCTAAGCTCCTAACCACTAAACTATGTTGTATACTTAAAGAAAAGACATATTATAAAAAGATTTCTCAAAATAGTGATAAAAAAAATTGGCTTGCTTACCAAATTTGTAGTTTTATAAGGAACTAAAAGTGGGTAGAGAGACCTAAACTGAACTATTCTAACTTTTCTCACAGAACCAAACATGATTCCTTCCACACACAGATTTGCCCAACAAAGGCTAAGACCTTACTAAGGCCTCATTTCCTATGAATCTGTCATATAAGTTAGAAATATTTTAATGGTCATAACTACTTAGAGTTTATGGATAAGTATTTCAGGAAATAGAGGTCTCAGTGTGGATATAGACCAAACCACTGAAACACAAGTCTACACAAGAGGAGTGTCTGGAAAAAGTATGGGTTAGAATGCAAGGTAATTAAAACAAAGAAACCCTAAGCAGTACAAATAGAAAAGGTAAAAATAAAGGATGAAAAAGGTGATTTTCATGAATGCTTAAAAAGTATTTTTTTAGCCTCAGAAATCTTCAGTTGGTGCCCACAGGGAATAGGGGCCACGACTTTGTACCTATACTTGGAAGTCTAATGTCTAGCTGAAATAAATAATTAGGCCTGTGTCCATTAGCTCTAAATCCTTGTCTCTTAGTATGAGTGAAATCTCAGGATCTATTTTCTGAAAAACAAAACAAAATAAAACAAACAAACAAACAAACAAACTCCCACAGATTTAATGAGCCAGAAAGGTAGTTATTTTCTTTCCTGGACTTAGGTTCTTCCCTTCAGAGCTGAATTAGAAAGAAGTTTGAGTTTTCATAGCCTCTGCTGGGCTTTCTTGCATTTGTTAATAAGAGCTGTCACATCCATTTTGACTTAAGCTATCAAGAAACTCATTTTCAGGAGTTTCCTCTGGTCTGGGTTTTCTATTAGTATTATCTCATCACTCTTGCTTGCTTGGTTCTAGCATCATCAGTATGCTTAATTTAGTTATTTTATTGTATTTGGGGCTCTCATGAAAAGCCATCACAAATTCTCTTTTGAAGTATATTAAATATAATAGGTCTATGAAATGCACTGCCTAAACTGAGGATAAAAAGTGTGTCTCATCAGCAAAAATGTAAAAGAATAGATCCAGAGGTTTTATTGGACCATAAGTTCGATGTGGTTAAATAGTATGCTGTGACTGCTAAGAATTCAACTCCATTTTACTTAGGCTGCATTCAAAGGCATATAATACCTATAATAACAGAGGATGTGTCCTAGCAAAGTACTCAGCACATTGCAAACCATCCAGGCAACAAGTATTTCATAAATCTAATCATGTATCCCTGTTCCTTAGATCACATATGAAATATTGTGTCCAGTGAGTAATACCACACTTTTAAAAAGAAATGTCTGACCATACCAAGTGTTAGCAAGTCAGTGACAGTGCTGGTGCAAATGGAAAATAGTACAGTAACTTTGACAAACAGTTTGGCAGGTACTTAAAAAGTTAAACATATATCTATCACATAACCCAGCCATTCCATCCTAAATAAATATCCAACACAAATTAAAACATATGCTTTTGTACTTGTATATGAATACTTGTACATGAATGATCATAACAACTTTATTTGTAACAGCCAAAAATTGGAAACAACACAAATCCAAATGTCTGTCAACAGGTAAATAGATAAATAAATAATGTTATATCTATACAATGGAATATTACTCAGCAATAAAAAGGAACAAACGGTGATGTGTGTAAAAACATGGATAAATTTGTGAAACATTATGCTAACCAAAGAAAGCCTGACCAAAAAAAAATTACGTATTGTATGATTCAATTTATATAAAACTCTAGAAAATGCAAACTAATCAATAGTGATAGAAAGCAGATCAGTGGTTATCTAGGAATGGGGCTGCAAAGAGGCCATGAAAAATTTGAAGGGTTTAGAAATGTTTGTTGTTTTGTTTTGATGATGGTTTCCAGGGGGTTAATACACATGCCAAATTCATCAAATTGTACACTTAAAATATGTACAGTTTATTGTCAATTATATTTCAATAAAATGGTTAGAAACCAAAATAGAAAAAAATAGAAAGAACAAGGACAAACTGGAACTATCCAGAGGAGAGCAATATGGATAATTGAAAAGACCCAAAGCCATGTGCTCATTGAGTAAGTGAAAATATTTGGCTTGGGGAGGAGAATCCTTAGCACATCAAAATAGTTAACATCATAATGACTTCAATGGGAAAGTAATTTTATGTTTCTTGAATAGTCTCAATAGAGAGTCATGGCAAAATGAACTCTTGATTTTAACCCACTGTGGGAGAAAACTTCAAAACAAATTAGCAATAAACTTATTTATCCCTCAGCTCTTTCCATCAGTCAGTGGTACTACCATCCAATCCACTCAGTTGTTCATGTTAAATACTTTTCCTCCAGCCAACATTCAATATATCAGCAGGTTGTATTGGCTCAACCTCCAAAATATGCCCTCAATCCATCTGTTTTTCATCACTTGCACTTCCACTTTCCATCATCTTATACATCTTTCTAAAAATGTATATGTATAAGTGTATTCTAAACCTGGATCACTGCTATGATATGTCTACAAGTGGTCTCCCTACTTCCACATTTACCCTCTTCCTGTAAAGCAGTCTCCACAGAGCAACCAGGTTGATCTTTGAAAAAATGTAAATTAGATTACATAATCTCCCTGATTAAAACACTACAGTAGTTTCCTATTATACTTTGAATAAAATCAAAACCTCCTACCATATCTTACATGGTCCAGCACTTTCCATCTTTATCTCATACTATACCATCACCACTACAAGGTACACCAGGCTCCACCCTGACTCCCATTTTACTGTTTTTTAAATACACTAGAATTTTTCCCTCAGGGCCCTGGTTCCAGCTGTGGTCTCTGCTTGGAAACTGTTCTTCCAAATTGTTGCTTGTCTCATTCCATCTCATCACTTAAGATTTAAATATCTGCATTTCAGGTAAGACTTTCCAGTCCATGGATCTAAGGGTGTTCCCCTGCCACAGTGGTCTTCTGTCTCATTTGCTTTTTATATTTCCCTCATAGCACTTAAACACAAATTATTTATTAGCATTATATGTTTACCGGCTGCTCCCCTATGGAACGTACACCATATAAGATCAGGAGTTAGGTCTGTTATAGACACTCAGGTATACCCAGAGCTTAGATTAATGACAGATTTATGACAGGTAGTCAATATTAGAAGACCAAGGATTACTTTCACTTAAAGAGTTACTCAAACCTAAGTAATGTATAGACTACTTTACAGGAAAAAATGTCTTAAGTACTCCCAATGTTGACTTACTTACTTTTGAATATCATGTTACATAATTATGTACAATCAAAAATTTAGAATGAGTTTTTGCTTATAGCTCATTTAAAACTATAAAAAACAAATTCATTGATAAATATAGTCAAAACTTTAAACCAAATATTATCTTGAAAATCCTATCTTTAAATTTATAGACAATGTCATTTTATTAAAACCAAATTATTTCCTGTATGAAGACACTTATCTTCTTGTTACTTTCTTCTTATTTTAACTTTCATAATATCTTTATTCTTAAAGCTCACTTTGACATCATTTGGAAATTATTTACTCTTCTACACAAACTTTAAAATTGTTTTATTGTGTATACATCTGTGTGTGTGTGTGTGTGTGTGTGCGCGCGCACGTGCACACGTTCAAGAGTGTATGTGTGAGTGCATGTGTTTTAAATCAGGAACTTTTGAATTGCTTTACATTTATATATTTATTTGTCAAGGGATGACATCCTTATGATATTAAGTATTCCCATCTAGAAACACAATACTTATGTCTAGTTATTTAATTCTTAATCTCCCTGAATAACTTTTAAAACATAAATTTAAATTTAAATTTAAAATTATTTTAGCTACTGTATGTTTTTGTTTTTAGTGTGAAGAAACATTTTTTCCCAATTATTAACATTGTACTTTACTAATGTTTTCTTATATTTGGGCTCCTCAATAAATTATCATTTTTGTTTTCTTAACGGATTTCATTTGAGTTCAGATTTATTATCAAATCACTTATAAACAATGATGATTAATTTCTTTTTTTCCCACTAATTGTAAGGTTTATTTGATTTACTTGTTAGTATCCATAAATGCCAAACAATTTAGAATAATTGTGATGATAGAAAGCATCCTTCATTTACGTTTTATATAAAGGGACAGTCTTGGTATTTCTTTTTTTTTTTTTAATTATTTTTTAATTTTATTTATTTTTGAGAGAGACAGAGACAGAGTGTGAGCAGGGGTGGGGCAGAGAGAGGGAGACACAGAATCTGAAACAGGCTCCAAGTTCTGAGCTGCCAGCACAGAGCCCGATGCAGGGCCGAACTCACAAACCGTGGGATCATGACCTGAGCTGAAGTCAGACGCTTAACCGACTGAACCACCCAGGTGCCCCCTGGTATTTCTTAACAGATGATGTGTTGTTTGATTTTAGGTCTTTAACATACTTAGGAAGTTTACTTCTATTCCTATTGTATATATGTTTTTACCTTAAATGGCTACTGATTGTTATCAAATGTTTTTCATATCTATTTCTACAATCATATGATTTTTGCTTTGTAATTTTCTTTTAATATAATGAATAAGTGTGGATATATGGTTAATTTTGAAATACCCATCTATCCATGGAGTATATTTTTTCCACAAACTTTTCAAATGTATTTATTTGGGGTTCTGAAATAGTTCTAATCTAGTCCATTTGCTTCTCTTTTTTTACAGGTTTTACTAAGTTCCAGTAAGTTAACATACAGGGTAATGTTAGTTTCAGGTATACAATTTAGTAAATACTATTTTAAACAAAGCAGTCAAATATATAGTTCTAACACCTAAATGTACAAATATACTATGGAGGTTTTCAGGCTCACCTGCAGATCTTGCAAACTCATCAATTCCTCTACACCTCTAAAACCATTCCTCCCCTAAATTCCTTACCTTTCTGGAATATAACACCCTCTAGTCACCCAGAATATTAGAATCTCTTAGATCTCTCTCTCTCTCTCTCTCTCTCTCTCTCTGATTCTACTTCCTAAACATCTCTCAAGTCTGGATCCCCCATCCATTGACTTATTTAGGCCCTCAATCTCTACCACTTTGGCTAGAGATTCCCAACAGGATTTGTGGCTTCCCATATTGCTCCCACACCCCCAAAATGCCTCCCACACTTTAGCCAGAAACTGAGTATGACATTTTGCTACTTAAAATGCTTCAGTGTTTGTTCATAAGACAAGATGGTTTCCAAACTCCTTAAAATGGCACTTAAGGCCCTGTAATGATCTGCCTCTCACCCCTGCCAGGCTCTGTTTCTATTCTCCATTTGTGTAATGCATGAATGTAAGAGCAGCAAGTATGTTTGTGTTCTGTCCATATTCGCCATGATCTCAAAAGCCCCCTTGCAACTTACACGTCCTTTTATCCTCCTAGCTAATCACCTTCTTGCCTATGTGCTCATCCTATGCCCCCTCCACTATCTTGCATCTCTCCCACAGAATCTTTCCCGATGATCACTCTTGTACAATTAGCTACTACTCTTAGACTATTAGTTTAGTCATTC
Source organism: Panthera tigris (assembly GCF_018350195.1). Taxonomy (NCBI): domain Eukaryota; kingdom Metazoa; phylum Chordata; class Mammalia; order Carnivora; family Felidae; genus Panthera; species Panthera tigris. The sequence continues at coordinate 27,516,596 of NC_056670.1, forward strand.
CCCCCACCCTCTTCATTTTATCTCTGAATTCTCAGTCTTTGGAACATATTGCATATTATACAATGTGAAGACTCAATTCGGTTTGAATGTATATATTGAAACTTCAGATGAACGCACATTGAATTTAGCCATGTACATGCTGATTAATACTCAGCTAACACTAAAGGTCCAAGAAAACAATGAGGTCACAATATATTGCACAGGTACTACTCCATATGGCATAATGTACTAAAATCAGGGCATATATTCTAAGCAAAACAGTGAAAAATTAGAATGAGTCCAGACAAGCAATTATGGAGAACCCCTGTGACAATGCCATATAACAAGCTTTTCAAGATGTTTCAGATCAAGGGACGACTAGCAACACAGCTGCAGGAACCTGAATTGTTTAGACTAGAGAACAGAAACAACAAAGGAGACAGAATAATTGTCTCCCATACTTAGAATCTTCAACTTAGAATGAGGAGAAGAAATCTAGGAATAGAATCACAGACCATAGAATTAAGAGCTCATTCTCACCTTAGGCATGAAAAATTTAAAGAACTTTCATCTCTATGACAGAATTCTTTGTAATAAAATAGCTGTAATTCCTTAGCTTCTTCTAGCATTTCTCAGAGAAGTAAATGGTAGTTTTGAGTGGAGGAGTTCCTAGTTGTACAGAATTATTCTGGATATTGCAGAACATTTAGTATGCCAGGTTCCCACTGACAAAAATCCAATAATGGTTGCAAGTCATTCGAACAGTCAAAAATACCCTCACTGGGGCGCCTGGGTGGCTCAGTGGGTTGGGTGTCCGACTTCAGCTTAGGTCATGATCTCACAGCTCTAAAGTTTACGCCCCACGTCTGGCTCTGTGCTGACAGCTTGGAGCCTGGACCTTGCTTCAGATTCTGTGTCTCCCTCTCTCTCTGCCTCTCCCCCACTTGCATTCTGTCCCTCACTCTCTCTCAAAAATAAATAAACATTAAAAAAAGAAAAACATTTTAAAAATGCCCTCACTCATTTACAAAAGCTTTCATTTGAAAATCACTGAAATTTAAACTATGTTTTTAAAATTGTTTTAAGTTTATTTGAGAGAGGAAGAAGAGAGAGAATCCCACGCAGGCTCTGCACTGTCAGCACAGAGCCCAACACAGGGCTTGAACTCACAAAACCGTGAGATCATGACCTGGGCCAAAACCAAGAGTCAGCCGCTTAACCAACTGAGCCACCCAGGCGCCCATAAATTGTGCCAGATATTTTAATCCATTTTTAAAATTTTCTCAATAGCCAAGCAAGATCGGAACTGTTATCTCGATGTCAAGATGACGAAATTGAAGCTATGCTGCTAGTAAACAGACCTTTCTGAATCAGATTGCCTGTTTGTATCTCTGACTGAAGAATACTTTAAGATTTCTCTTAGATTACATGGCCTGTTCAGCTGAGACTCTGTGTTCAGCTTTTGAGATGCTGACTATTGATTCCACTTCAGAGTACTTTCATTGGGCATATCATTCACATTCAGGCTCCTGCCCTCTGAGCTGAATTTACTCCTGTGGTAGCTCTCCCACACTGACATGATAGTTTGATGTCCCCTTCACTCCTGGTTTCACATCTCACTGTAGACAGCCATACTACAGGACAGTATTTCCTCCTTACAAAAATAAATTGAGAACTTTAACTACAGGGAAATGAGGCAACTTGCCAAAGACCATAAAGCAAATGAAGCTGGAATCAAATCCATGCCAGTACTGAAATCAATAAATTGAGGCTAAAGAGCCATATGTTAATCTTCTGCAAGGAAAATATTTATAGCTTATATATAAACATATTCTAAGAAATTATCTTAATTTTGGTTGCTAAATACAGAAAGCCCACAGAAGTCTGGAATTTGTCACCACAAAACATAATTATACAATATTCTTCTATGACAATAATACTAAACCTGAATTTACTGAGGAAAAGGGAGTGAAAGACAATATAACACAATGGTTAAAAATTCATGAACTGGATATAGATTGTCCGAGTTTGAATCATATCTTGATAATTTATTAATTTCATAATTTTGGATAAGTTATTCAACGTATACTTTAGTTTCCAAATGTGCAAAATGGGATAATTATAGCATCTACTTCATAAAGTATGGATTAAATAAATATACAGCAAGTGCTTAAACTATTTTCTGGAACATTAAGTGTTCTCTACTAATTTTAATTATTATGATTATTAAGGATGTGTATAGTTCAAACTATATCATTTCTTATCTTGAGAAAGTCACTTTGTTTCCCTAGGTTTGTTTACTTATCACTAAAAAATGATTTAAAAGCTCCAGCTCAGAAATTCTGATTTTATAAATACAAATTTATCATAAGTTTTTTAATCCTCCCCCAAATTTTACTGGCTATATCTTGCTAATGTGTCAACATAAGGGTATCAATCATTGGTTTCACATTTCTTTTTGAACATTACATAACCTTTATTTTATACCACTATTTTGCTGACACTCAAGCAGCAATTATTTCTGGTTGTTCCTTGAATTAATGGGCTCCATGAACACCTTATGACAATTGTTCATGGTTTCTTTGTAGCTCCCTACCCAGGGAACATAAAGTGCAGACTGGCTATCATCACTATGTTTGCTTAATGAGAAGGGGAAAGGATATAATGCTTGCAAGTACAACATGTTCAGAGCTTTGGAATATTCAATTTGTTGATCTTCTAAAAGACTTTCTCATAAAATGTCTGTTTTATGTCTTAATATAAGACGGCTTTCTCTGCAAAATCTACACTCCAATTGCTGCATTTTATACTGTCAGCTGCCTCTTAGGGATCTTGTCTAATAAAACATACAAGTGTCTTTTCTCCCTCCTATTCATTATCGCTAAAAGCACTTCAGTATCTTATTTGGTGATATCAGGTGTCTACTCAATTTGTGAAATGATAGGAAATCTATGTTTTAAGTCATGCTTGTCAACCACCTGAGCCTCCACTAGAGTTAGGAAGGCTTAACTCACAAATGCTGTTTTAATAAATCAGCTCTAAGAATGATTCCATTCAACATGAAATAACAACTTCAATGAAAGGAGGAAATTTATACATAATTAGTTAATAAATTCAATAAATTATTCTAGAAGTTACTGGTAATTCTTTCATTAAAATTTAATTATGTTTTTAGTATATATCAGGCACTGTACTGGGCATACTTTTTTTTAATTAAGATAACATGGCTTCTGCACTTGACAAAGGATCATAGTCAGATAGAGTAAAAGAATTCCAAGAGGAAATCACCTTTTGAAAGATTTTAAGTATGAATTTGAAAGGGGCAGGATAAAATTTGCCTTAGAGAATGATTATTCTGGAGGAAGGAGTGATTGTGTGTGTGTGTGTGTGAGAGAGAGAGAGAGAGAGAGAGAGAGAGAGAGAGAAAGTAGAGAGGTAAAGTAATTCAGGCAAGAAGTTTTCACATGACATAATGAAAGCCAGAATTAATCAATGACAATTGAGACAGAATGGGCAGTACACATTGTAGAGACACTAAATACACCCATAAGGCTGATGACAATTAGATGTGGAGAAATCAAGGATAACTTTACAGGTTACTTGGCCAAGAGACTGGGAGGATGATGGTCCCCTTGGGAAAACTGGATATATACAAGAGCTCATGAAAGATACGGGCTGGGTACTGAGATGTAAAAAGTAGCAACAATTTTGGGAAGAGTGGAAGCCACTAGGTCGGTGGCATCATTATTAGGAGAATATTTAGAGTAGAGAACAGAGTAACAAAGACACATCAAATTTTGAGAAATATGCAAGACAAAGGAGCTTAAAAAGTGACTGAGAATGAAGTTAGAATTAGAAGTTCCCTTTAGTATTTCATTTAGAGTCAAGCTTACGATGAATGATTTACATAAGCATTCTTTCATCCAAAAAACATTAAATGATGTTCAAAGACAAAAATCTGGAGAAAATATTTGAACATATGTGATAGATAAAGTTTAGTATCCACACACAAAAAAATAATAATAAAATAATCCAATAGAAAAAAGGAAAAATTAGCATAAACACACATAGATGGTCAATGAACACACTTTAAAAACTTTCAACCTAATTAATATTCTCCATACTAAAACAAAATGATGGACATTAGTAAGACAGTAGAGTAAGGACCTCCAAAAATGTTCTCCATAAAAGCAATGAGCACACCAGCAAAATGGTTATAATAAATTTTGTTTCAGAACTCTGGAAATTAACCAAATACTTGTGGCAATCTGGGAGCATGTATTCCATAAAATAAATGCCAAATCTCAATAAGAATAGCAAATTATATGGTACATTAATTTTCCTTATTCACACCCTGCCTCCATCCCCAGCTCCGTGGTAGCTTTAAAAACCAACAATGTATGTTCACAATAAAAATCAACAGACTGGTAGCCACCAGGGAGGAAGAATGGGGCTGGAGTTACTTGAAAGCCCCAGTCCCAGAGAATAATCATTCTTGATTTGTCTGGTGGTTCCCTAGAAAACCTCTCTGTCTCAAGGCTGTTTTTGTTTGTTTGTTTGTTTGTTTGTTTCTTAATCAAAATTGGAACTCAACCAGTATGAACAGCCTCTTTCTTAGGTATAACTTCTCTGTTGTCTGAAGTGGTAGATAACAGTTGGGGCAAAGAATAGGTAAATGAAAAAGCTTAGAAATAAAAGCTGGAAAATGATATATCCATTGGGTGCTCTAAACAACTCCTCATATAGTCTCGGGAATCTGGAAGGCCAAGTGTATGCTTAGAGCTATGTTCACACACAGTGTTGTATACATACTCATAGCTGAGAAAACCCTAAACTCTCACCTATGCCTGACCTTGAGGCTCTGTGCAAGTAGGAATAGAAGGCTAAGATAGAATTTTTAACTACTTGGATGAGCAATGTATGTGCTCTAGCATACACACACAACAATTCAGCAAAGATTGATTTATTGTTTCCAGGAATTTAGGAAAATCGCCGTCCAATCATTAGCTGACCACTGAGCAACCTAAACAGACTTCAGTAGCCACACATGACAAATAAAACACACTTTACAGAATTAATTCAAAAAAGTCACTAAACAAACTCATAAAAACAAGAACAATAAATAGCAACGAAAGCAATCTCTGGTAGGAGATAATTTGATCAAGCAAAACTGACAGAATTGAAGAAACAAATGGGGAATTCAACAATACAGTTGGAGCCTTTAATACCTCACTTTCAATAACAGATATAACTATACAGAAAATCATCAAGAAAACAGAAGATACAAACAACACTATAAACCAGCTACACCTAGCAGACATTTTTAGAACCTTCCGTCCAAAAACAACAAAAGGCACTTCTCAAGTGCACACGGAACTTTTCCCAGGATAGACCATATATTAGCAGATAAAAAAAAAAGTGTTGATTAACTTAAAAAGATTGAGGATCATACAAAATATGTTCTTCATCCATGGTGGAATAAAATTAGAAATCAATAACAAGAGGAACTTTGGAAAATTACAAATACATGGAAATTAAAAACATAATCCTGAATAATGAAGGGGACAAAAAAATAAACAACAAAGGAAATTAGATAACTATGAGATGAATTAAAACAAAAATATTACATACTAAAACCTTTGGGATACACCTAAAACGACTTCTAGAAGGACAATTGGAACTGTAAACATCTTTGTTAAAAAAGAAATGTGATCTCAGGAGCGCTTGGGTGGCTCAGTCGGTTATACGTCCAACTTCTGCTCAGGTCATGATCTCACAGTTCTTGAGTTCAAGCCCTGGGTCAGGCTCTGTGCTGACCGCTCAGAGCCTGGAGCCCGCTTCCCATTCTGTGTCTCCCTCTCTCTCTGCCCGCTCACACTCTGTCTCTCTCTCTCTCTCAAAAATGAATATGCATTAAAAAAAATTAAAAAAAAAAAGAATCAAGGGAAGAATCTTCCACCTTAAGAAGCTGAATAAATAAGAACTAAAGCAAATCATGAAGGAAGAGAAATAATAAAAATTAAAATGTTACTAAATAATACAGAGGATAAAAAAAAAAAAACAGAAAATCAACAAAATCAAAAGTTGGCTTTGTGACAAAATTTAAACACTCTGAGCTTGATTAAGAAAAAAGAATTCTCGGGGCGCCTGGGTGGCTCAGTCGGTTAAGTGTCCGACTCTGGCTCAGGTCATGATCTCGCGGTCCGTGAGTTCGAGCCCCGCGTCGGGCTCTGTGCTGACAGCTCGGAGCCTGGAGCCTGCTTCCGATTCTGTGTCTCCCTCTCTCTCTGACCCTCCCCCCGTTCATGCTCTGTCTCTGTCTGCCTCAAAGATAAATAAATGTTAAAAAAATAAATAAAAAAATAAAAGTGAGTTAAAGAACAATTGCCTGACTAACCTCCAGACCCTGTGTGAGCCAAACCATGCTGGCCCTTAAAAAAAAAAAAAAAAAGAAAAAAGAAAAAAGAATTCTCAATTTAGAGTTAACTCTTAAAAGTTTTGAACTGTATGGGTCCACTTACACGTGGGTATTTAAAGTACATAGGTGTAGACATAGTTTCTCTTCCTTATGATTTTCGGAATAGTATTTTCTTTTTTTAGATTATTATAAAAATTATATATATATATATATATATATAAAATACAACATAAAATATGTGGTAATCAACTGTGATATTGATAAGGAATCTTTTCAGCAATATTAGTTAACTACTAATGACTTTGTTATTATGAATTTTTGACTGTGCAAGGGTTGGCACCCTTCACAACCATATTGTTCAAGGGTCAACTGCATTAAAAACATTAATAAAAGCAGAGACATTGTTACTGACTTTACATAAATAAAGACTATAAGGGAATAGTATGAACAACTGTATACCAACAAACTGGATAAGAATTGGTGTTAATCTTTTAAATGTCTAGAAAAATTCAGCAGTATTAATGTATCTGATCTTGGGATTTTTTTTGTAGGTAATTTTTTTGATTACTGATTTAATCTCTTCATTTGTTTTAGGTCTATTTAGTCTGTGGTTTATTTTTTTTAATATTTATTTATTTTTTGAGAGAGAGAAAGAGAGAGAGAGAGTGCAAGCTTGGGAGGGGCACAGAGAGAGGGAGACACAGAATCCGAAGCAGTCTCCAGGCTCTGAGATGTCAGCACAGAGCCCGACGTGGGGTTCAAACTCATGAACCATGAGTTCATAACCTGAGCTGAAGTCAGACACTTAACCGACTGAGCCACCCAGGCAACCCTAGTTTGCGGTTTCCTGAGTTTATGTAGTTTTTGTTAATAGGAATTTGTGTATGTATATAATATCAATAGAATGGAATTGAGACTCCAAAAATAAACTCCTGTATCTATGGTCAATTGATTTTTTACAACAGTATTAAGACAATTCAAAGGGGAAAGAATATTACTTTCAATAAACAGAACCGGGATGACTGGATATCCACAAGCAAAAGAATGAAATTGGACCTCTATGTCACACCACATACAAAAGCTAACTCAAATAAATCAAAGACCAAATGCAGGAGTTGAAATATAAAACACTTATAAGAAAACAAAAGGGTGAAGCTTGTGACCTTAGATTAGTTAATAGTTTCTTAGATATAAAATGAAAACATAAGCAACAATAGAGTAAATAATATATTGAATTTCATCAAAATTTAAGTTTTTGTGCTCTAAAAAATACTATCAAGAAAGTGTAAGGATACACAAAACGGAGAGAACATATGCAAATCACTATCTGATAAGAGTCTACTATACAAATATATAAAGTACTATTACAACTCAATAAAAAAGATTAAAATGTGAGCAAAGGAGGGGCGCCTGGCTGGCTCAGTCAGTAGAGCATGCGACTCTTGATCTGTGGTTCATGAGTTTGAGTCTCATGTTGGGTTTAGAGATTAGTTACAAAAAGGAAAAGAAAAAAAAGATGGGCAAAGGATTTGAACAGACATTTCTCCAAAGAAGATACACAAATGGCCTATAAGCACATGGACAGATACTCAATACCATTGTTCATTAGGGAAATGCAAATCAAAATCACAATAAGATACCGTTTCAAAACCACTAGGATAGATATAATAAAAATGACAGAAATAGCAAGTGTCGGGAAGGATATGGAGAATTTGAAAGTCATACACATTGCTGATAAGAATGCAAAATGTTGCAGCTGCTGTGGAAAACAGTCTGCAGTTCCACAAACTGCTAAACATAGAGGTACCATCTCACCCAGCAATTCCATTCCTATTTATGTACCCAAGAGAATTGAAAACATATGTCCACATAAAAAGTTGTACATGAATATTCATAACAAGCATTATTCATAATAGCAAAAAAGTAGAAACAACCCAAATGTCATCAACTGATGAATGGATAAGCAAAATATAGTACATTCATAGGATGGAATATTATTCAGGCATAAAAATAAAGTACTGATTCATGCTTCATAACAGATTAACCTTGAAAATAATATAATAATTGGAGGAAGCCAGTGACAAAGGCCACTTTTTCTATTTATAGAAATGCCTAGAACACACAAATCCATACAGATAGAAAGAAGATCAGTGGACACTATGGTGGGTGGAGGACGCAAGAATAGAAGTGACTGCTAGCGAGTATGGGTTTGTTGGTTCTGTTTTTGAGATAATGAAAATATTCTAGAATTAGATAGTGATGATAGTTGCACAATTTTGCAAATATACTAAAAGTACTGAATTATACATTTTACTAGATGATTTCTGTGGTATGTGGATTATATTTCAGGTAAAAATAAATACGCACAGGTACATGCATATGACCTGAGCATTAACCTGCTTAGTAACTATTTGTTGAATGACTGAAATGACTAAAGGAATATGTATAACACACATGTTAGAAAAGAAACAAAAGGGAAAAATGTCCATGTTAGCTATAGACTGTGATGGAATTGTGAGTGGTTTCTACTATTTATGGTATGGTTTTCTTTTGCAATTTTTTATTGCTATTATAATCAGAAAACGCAGTAAGTATGGTTTAAAATAATTTATAGAACTTGTTTCTAACCTTTGACTATAACCCAAATAACATTAGCTTATATACAAAAAGGGTCTTGTAGAAGAAATAATTCTTAGAAATAAAAGTCCAAATATTGGACTCACTATGGTATACACAAAAATAATACATCTCTCTTATAAAGCATTAATTTATATTTTGCCTCAGTTCTACCACCCTTAAATTACTAGTCTATATCCATCCACAACAAAGCATTTTTAAAAGTATTAACAGCATATATGATTGCTTAGAGACAGTTACTTTGAGATTATATCTCTAATGTAAATCTATATATACATATGTGCATGCACATACAATCATAAAGACACATCCGAGTCTACTTGCACACATAGGTTCCTGGACTTAGAAGCCGAAATTCTCTAGATTTTGTTATTAATGACACACTTGGAAAACAAAATCGAAAAATAAACAAAACTGTAATTAGCCATGCTTGTCATTTTAAAGCAAAGGGAGGTATAAATATGACAGGTTAACCAATTGAAAGCCCAGAAACCCATATAAGGCATGGAATGTCAAATTATTTCCAAATAAATAATGTTTTGCCATCAAGTCCTGTATCTTAATCAGCATATTCAACTATAAATATCTGAGTGAGTATAAAAGTTTGCACAATAGAGATCAACACAAAACAAAGCAGTAGAATTGAATAGGAATTATGTGGGAAAGGTGGTAAGGGTAAGAAATAAGTTGAGGAATCCAAGTTTTCAGGAGTTCATCACAACTGAAAATTCAGAAAGGTGTCGATTTTCCACAATAGAAAACCAACAGCATCCTAACCCATAGAGCTTTATTACATACTCAAGGGCACTATCCACCTTCGATATGGTTGCTTTCAATTGTAACAGCAAATGATTCTTAAGAGTTTACTGTTATTTCTAGAGACTGAACAGACACTATGCTTGTCACCCCTTTGAAGATGTACCTTGTGCACTTAAACAGAGTTAATTGCTTTCTCTTTTTTGTGAACACTGGGTTTAGTACACACATTTATTACTGTATCTATTATGTTTCTGCAATAGTTTTCACCCCATCTCCTGTAGTCAACAGAAGCTTCTGAGGACAGACAAGAAACTTACTTAGCCCTAGATGCATAGCACCTAACACACAGTACAGGAAAATTTTGTTTTATTGTGTTTCACTTTATTGTGCTTCACAGATACTGCATTTTGTTCAAACTGAAGGTTTGTGGAAACCTTGTTTCAAGCAAGTCCATTGGCAGCATTTTTCCAACATCATTTGCTCATTTCATGTCTCTGTGTCACATTTTGGTCTTTTTCACAAAATTTCAAACTTTTTACAATATTATTATGTCTGTTATTTTTGATTTCTGTTCAGTGATCTTTGATATCACTATTAGAATTGTTTGGGGGCACCACACACCATGACATATAAGACAGAAAACTTGATAAACATTATGTGTGTTCTGACTGCTCCACTGACCTGCCATTCCTCATCTCTTTTCCTCCCCTCAGGTCTCCCTATTCCGAGTCACAACGATATTGAAATTAGGCCACTTAACAACCCTACAATGGCCTCTAAGTGTTCATGTGAAAGAAGGAGTCATACATCACTCACTTTAAATCAAAAGCTAGAAATGATGAATCTTAGTGTAGAAGGTATGCAAAAAGCCACAATAGGCTGAAAAGTAGACCACTTGTGCCAAACAGTTAGCTAAGTTGTATCTGCAAAGTAAAGATTCCTCAAGGAAATTAAAAGTACTATTCCAGTTTACACATGAATGATACGAAAGTGAAACAGCCCTATTGTTGATATGGAAAAAAAGTCTGAATGGTCTGGAGAGAAGATAAAACCAGCTACAACATTCCCTTAATCAAAACTTAATCCAGGACAAATCCTTATTTCTCTTCAATTTTGTGAGGGCTGAGAGAGATGAGGAAACTATAGATGAAAATACTGAAGCTAGCAAAGGTCGTTCTTGAGGTTTAAGTAAAGAAGTTGTCTATAACATAAAAATGCAAGGTAAGGTAGCAAGTGCTGATGCAGAGGCTGCAGCATATTCTCTTGAAGATCTATCTATGATAATTCATGAAGGTTGCTATACCAAACAACAGATTTTCGATCTAGACCAAATGACCTTCTACTGGAAGGAGATGCATTTTGGATTTTCATAGCTAGAGAGAAGTCAATGCCTGGCTTCGAAAAGCAAGCTGACTCTCCTGTTAGGGACTAAGGCAGTTGAAGACTTTAAGTTGAATCCAATGTCAATTTACCATTCCAAAATTTCTAGGGCCCTTAAGAATTATGATAAATCTAATAAATAATCCAATTAAAAATGGGCAGAAGACATGAACAGACATTTCTCCAAAGAAGACACATGAGATGGCCAACAGACACATGAAAAGATGCTCAACATCACTGATTATGAGGTAAAATACAAATCAACACTACAATGAGGTATCACCTCACACTTGTCAGAAAGGCTATAATCAACAGCACAGGAAACAACAAGTGTTGGCGTGGATGAGGAGAAAGGGGAATCCTCTTGCACTTGCACTATTGGTGGGGAATGCAAACTGGTGCAGCCACTCTGGAAAATAGTATGGAGCTTCCTCAAAAAGTTAAAGTAGAACTACTCTACCATCCAGCAATTGCACTACTAGGTATTTACCCAAAGAATACGAGAATACTAACTTAAAGGGACACATGCACCCTGGTTTTTATAGCATCATTATCTACAATAGCCAAAATTATGGAAGCAGCCCAAGTGTCTGATAGATGATTGGATAAAGAAGATGTGGTATACATATACAATGGAATATTACCCAGCCATAATAAAAGAATGAAATCTTGCCATTTGCAACAACATGAATGGATCTAGGGAGCATAATGCTAAATGAAATAAGTTAATCAGAGAGAGAAAAATACCATATGATTTCACTCATATGTGGTGTTTAAGAAACAAAACAAATGAACAAAGAAAAAAGAGAGAAACAAACAAACAAAAAACACGAATAAATAAACATATTCTTAACTATGGAGAACAAACGGGTATTTACTAGAAGGGAGATGGGTGGAGGGAAGGGTGAAGGGGATTAAGAGTACACTTATCTTGATAAGCACTGAGTAATGTATAGAATTGTTGAATCTCTATATTGTTCACCTGAAACTAATATAACACTGTGCATTAATTATACTGAAATTTTAAAAACATATAAAGTAAAATTTTAAAAATAAATAAAAAGATTACACTAAATCTATTCCATCTGTGCTCTATAAGTGGAACAATAAAGCCTGGATGACAACACATCTGTTTAAAATACAGTTTACTGAATATTTTAAGCCCACTGTTGAGACCTACTTCTCAGGAAAAAAATTCTTTCAAAATATGGCTTATTGACAATTTGCCTGGTCATCTAAGAGCTCTGATGAAGATACACAATGAAGTTAACGTTTTCATGCCTGCTAACACAATATTCATCCTGCATCCCATGGATCAACAAGTCATTTTGACTTTCAAGTCTTATTTTTTAAGAAATACATTTCATAAGCCTCTAGCTGGCATGGATAGTGACTTCTATGATGGATGTGAGTAAAGTAAATAAAAGCCTTTGGAAAAGGATTCCCCATTCTAGATGTCTTTAAGAACATCAATGATTCCTGGGAAAAGGTCACAAAATAAACATTAACAAAAATTTGGAAGAAGTCGATTCCAGCCCTCTTGGATGACTTTGAGAGGTTCAAGACTTCAGTGGAGGAAGTAACTGCAGATGTGATTGAAATAGCAAGGGAACTAGAATTAGAAGTGGAGCCTGAGGATGGAACTGAATCACCGCAGTCTCATGATACAACTTGAAAGGATGAGGAGTTGCTTCTTATGGCTGAGCAAAGAAAGTGGTTTTTTGAGATGAAATCTAGCCTTGGTGAAGATGCTATGAAGATGACTGGAAGGACAGCAAAGGATTTAGAATATTACATAGACTTAGTTGATAAAGCAGCAGCAGGGTTTGAGAGGATTGACTCCAATTTTGAAAGAAGTCCTGCGGTTGGTAAAATACCATCAAACACAGCATCACATGCTACAGAGAAATTGTTCATTAAAGGAAGAGTCGATCGATGTGACAGACTTCATTGTTGTCTTCTTTTAAGAAATTGCCACAGCCACCCCGGCCTTCACCAACCATTACACTCTGATCAGTCAGCAGCCATTAACATCAGAGCAAGACCCCCCCACCAGCAAAAAGATTCTGACTTGCTGAAAGCTTAGATGATGGCTAACATTTTTTAGCAATAAAGTATTTTAAAATTAAAGTATGCATATTTTTAGATATAATGCTATTGCAAACTTAATAAACTACAGTGTAAACATAACTTTTATATGCACTGGGAAACCAAAAACTTTACTCATTTTGTGTGTGTGTGTGTGTGTGTGTGTGTGTGTGTGACATTTACTTTTTTGCAATGGTCTGGAACCAAACCTTCAATTTCTTTGAGGTATACCTATAGTTGCTACATAAGTTTTGGCTAAATAAAGAAATGGGTGGAACACTGTTTCTATAATTTGCATTTGTCCTTTATATTTTATAAAGCACAATGTTTAATTTTTTCACACTCTGGAGTATAAATAATTTTAGCTGCCATGCTTTGGTCCAGCATAAATGGTGATTCTAAAGACAACAAATTTTCGATCCAAAATTGTCATTTCCTTTTCCCACACTCATAGTGGACATTTTTAATCAATCATTTTTAATCAATTTATTATCGAGTTAAAACGGATCTTCAGAATCCTCATCAGTGTTCCACGGAATCACCACCGATCAGAGTTGGCACATGAGTTCTAACCAACTTCTTGCCCTGATCCCTGAACACTTTCAGAAGAATCTCTTTTGGAAACCCACGACTTTTTAAGTTTTACAAGTACGTTAATGAAACATTAACTATTTGCTTGTATATATCAAGAATTCTCTGAACCACACGACTATATGCCTTGTATGTCCTACAATTCTTCTTGTGCGATGCCATGGTAAATGAGACTCCAGGGACACTTCCTGTAATCAAATATTTTCAATATTAGACTATTACCATTAGTCATTATTTTTAACCATAGGGCACAAGTCACATTAAAGAAAATTACCACTTGAATTTCTCATAAGGATGACAGGGAAGAGAAGAAATATAAATGGTTGTGGACGAGTACTCTTGAACTACCTCTTTGCCAGCAAGGCCTGCCAGGGCAGAAGTTGCCTTGACTGTGCAGAGTAGGCCCGCCGATTGATTTAGCAAGTAAAGAAACTTTGCATTCCTGTAGGTGTGGGATTATCATCTCCCTGCTGCTCTGAAGCATCTGATCCACAGGCCAGCACAAAGAAAGCTGTGTTCTTTAATTGAGGCAATAACAGACAGAACAAGAAAGGCGCTATGGCAGGGCATACTGAGAAGACAACTAACATCACTACTCCCTGCATAGCTAGGATTTGTGAGTCCTGGCAGGGGGGCTGCGATAGCTCTGGTAGTGGCACAGTCCCAGACCAGTCTCTTAGGGCCTTCTCCAAATGCAGAATTGTATCTAGGGGTCAGGAAAATTCCTTTATCAACAACTTGTCCATATCCCTTGCTAGCGGTGAGAACTGAATAGCGACTCTGAGAGAATGCCAACAGTAGAAGTTGGTTCCAGCTGGTTTTTAAAAAAATAAAACAGAACCTGATATTCCTAAAAATTCTACTTCCTCATGAACTCAATGTGTTCACCAAGGCAAAATCCTGGATGCAAAATCTTTTTATGATTTCTTAATTTAAATACATGTTTTATGTGGATTTTTAAAAACCTTTTAAAAATATTATTCCTTCTTTAAAACTGTGGAAGCAGCCAGTCATCCACAAGAAGGGTGAATATGAGGTTGTGGTAAAGGGCTGGAAGTCAGGTTGCTGGAGGCTGGGGGAGGTATGCATCATCAGCATATCTGAGTAGGATATGAGTGAATGCAGTTGAAACATTGTCTGCTTTATTGGAATTGTGGATAAGGCATCCATTTTTTATTAGTTTATCACGCATGACACTAGGAATAACAGTAATAATAAGAATAGCTAATGTTTATTGGGCTGTTTTTGTGCCACACACTGTGCAGCGTGCTTTACACGCTTTATCCCAGTTGATTCTCAAGTCAAATTTAGGAAGCATACATTTTCTAAACTTATGGATCAAAACACCAAAGAAGAGATGCTAAATGACACACATAATGTCACACTGCTAATAACTAGAAGTACCAGAATCAAACCTAAGTACAAGTTTGGAACATATACTCATCCAGAAATAAAATTGAAAAGTCACCCACCATATTTTCCTCAAGGGTCTTAGAAGCCAGAATGAATTCAAATTTATATAGAAAATGTGACTGTTCCTTCTTCAGTCCCAGAAGAAAGAACTCTATGGATATGTCAGGCCCCTTTATTCCAGGGAGTGGGTCCAAGTTTACTTCTTAATAATTAAGGAATGTTGTGCTAAAAACACACACACACAACAGTACAGGGTTCTTACGATTTCCTTGTTCAGCTTTGTGGGTTTTAATTCCCAAGAACCTTTGAGTTTACTTTAGAACAGCGGTCTATGTGGACACTCCTGTACATTGTCATCCCAATTACACCAATCTGTGATAGTGCAGCTAGCAACTTGGACAAAGTTCAAGCTAAACCATATGATGATTTGAGTCATGATTCAGAGCACAACGAAGCATGTAGTCTCTGTTACTGAACCACAGCGGTGACTGAATTATGACTATCCAAGTCCTTAAGGTCTTGGAAGAATTTCTTAGAATCTGTCATTCAAATCCTTACTAATTTGATTAGAAATCCTTCTTTCCAGGAAACCCTAGTACACTGAAACAATAAATGTGACACCTACGATAAATAGGTGAGGCAATAGATAGCCTGAAAATGATTTGAGAAGAATATGAGGTTTGCTATTCAAAAAAGATTAAAAGTATGCAAAATTCAAACACAAAGTTAAATAAAAATTAAACTTTTAATTTATGAATGGAACTTTCATTTGTTATTTCAAAAACAGATAGTATGAGGGAAACATCAGACAAAACCAAATGGAATAAATTCTATAAAATATCAAAAATGTCAAGATAATTAAAAAGAAGTTAAGTCTGAGAAACCATCACAATCTAAGAAGCCTAAGGAGACATGGGGACTAAATATACTGTTATCTCTTGGGTGGAATCCTAGGATTGAAAAAAAAAGCCATCATATAAAAACCAAGAAAATCCAAATTAAGTCTGGAGTTTGGTTAATAGTAATGTACTGATGTCAGTTTTGACAAATGCACTATGGTTATATAAGATGTTAACAATGGGGGGCGCCTGGGTGGCTCAGTCGGTTAAGCGGCCGACTTCGGCTCAGGTCATGATCTCGCGGTCCGTGAGTTCGAGCCCCGCGTCAGGCTCTGTGCTGACAGCTCAGAGCCTGGAGCCTGTTTCAGATTCTGTGTCTCCCTCTCTCTGACCCTCCCCCGTTCATGCTCTGTCTCTCTCTGTCTCAAAAATAAATAAACGTTAAAAAAAAAATTAAAAAAAAAAGATGTTAACAATGGAAGAAACTGCATGAAGGGTATATGGGAATTTTGTAATATTCTTGCAACTTTTCTGTAGATCTAAAATTTTCTAAAATAAAGTTTCTCTTAAAAAAACAACAAATCTCTCTCTCATACACACACACACACACACACACACACACACAGCAAACCATACTGTTCCAAATGGCCGTATATTAAAAGCATAGCCATTAGCACTTAAACAGTGCATGCTATATAGTGAGAATTCCATATGAATATATACATATGTGTGTGTGTATATATATATTTAATGAATGATAAATGAATGGTGGATCCCTTTCCTTAGTTTTTTTTAAGCCCTCATTTTTTCCTCATTATCTTAAATCTATACTCAGCCTCATTTTCAAGATCCTCCACAAGCTCACCAAACTATTATTTTCTACAGATCATCAGTGTACTACTTCTGAATAGTCCTCTTACTCTCAAATAAGTCCTCAAATAAGTCCTCTGACTCTCTCAGGATTGTGTAGCCTTCTTTCCTGGCTTAGCTTTGTCGTGTCCTTACTCCAAAACTGAAATGATCTCTCAACTCATTCTAGCTGTTCCAGGCTGAATTCAAGCTTACCCAGCGTAAACACTTGTTTCTAAACATATCTTATTTTCCTGAAAGCTTCCTTCTCTGAATTTTTGCTATCTACCTCTTCAGTTCAACAAATGTATGTAAAATTGCCTAGAGTGGTCAGTCTAATGTTGTATGCATTTAGACTCCCCTTGAATCCAAGAATCATTAGGGAGAGATTTTTAGAGACAGGGAGAGGTGGGAAAGAGAGATCACAAAGACACAAGGAAAATTTGGGGAATAATCAATATGTTCCTATCTTGATTATGATGGTGGTTTAATGAATATAGACGTTATATAAATTCTTATTAAACTATACACCGCATATATATATATATATATATAATTTATTATATGTCAATTATAGACTTATAATGCTATGTGCTTGCATGTTTTAATTTCTAATTTATTGGGGTGCCTGAGTGGCCCAGTCAGTCTGACTTCAGCTCAGGTCATGATCTCACAGTTTGTGGTTTAGAGCCCTGGGTTGGGCTCTGTGCTGACTGCTCAGAGCCTGTAGTCTGCTTCAGATCCTGTGTCTCCCTCTTTCTCTGCCCCTCCCTTGCTTGTGGCCTGTCTCTGTCTCTCAAAAATGAATGTTAAAAAAAATTTAATTTCTAATTTGTTTATGGTTTTATGCAATATTATAAGATATGATTTGTATTATTTGCTGAGTTTTAGGCCAAAAAAATCTTAATTCTAATTTCTGGAAATATTACATGAGCACTTGAGAAAAGACAGAGGTATTCTCTAATATTAAATAATTGGGAACATATGTTTTATGTTATCAATCTGTTAAGGACTAAGAAAGTTAAAGTCTCTGACTATTAAGGTATCCAGGTGATCTGCAAACTGATGGCACTTAAAAAAAGAAAAGCAAATCAGATCATTGCCATGGGCTCATAACACAATGCCAGGTTTGTGCCACGGAGTCACATCTTCATCTGGTTCTTTGTCCTTCACATCATCGTCAAGAAACTGAGCCTAAACCCTTCAGTCACTTTCCAATTACTACTCCTACCCTTCACATTCTTTTATCTGGAAATAATGACATGACTTGTGTGACTGAACGGTACCATATTACTTATGATCTGTCTAGAATTGACTACATCCTGACTGCAGATTCCTCACTGACCAGCACCTGTGCCATCAATTTTGGCTCTAGATCATTGGTATATAAGAGACCTCATCCTGAAAATGAAGGTGGCACAGGATCCAGCTGCAGTCTTCCCTTGGGACTTAGTCTTTTTGGCTGGTTTCCTGTCTAGGTCCATTCTTCATTCAGTAGTCCTCTGTCTTCTTCTCTACTGCTAACTTGTTCCCTCCTCTCCCCACTCACCACTACCTTTTTAAACTCATCTTGCTGCCTGCAGTGCTGTTTCATTAAACACTGAATCAGCTCCACCTCTTGCCCTGTTTCACCAAACTCACCTACTATATTCAACCTGGTATCGTGAGTAATTTACTTTCTCTTATGTGCTATACAATCTCATCCACCCAAACCACTAACAATGATACTTACAATTTTTGCATTTGTGACACCAAATAAAAATATTGCTCCTTCATTTTAATCCTCTTTTTATATCTTACATATAGCAAGATTATCCTGCTGTGCACTATAGTGGAAAGAGCTGCATAAATGGAGGCGGGAGGCTCTCTGAATGCTAGTTCTGTACGGACTAGCTGTACTATCTGGACTAACTCAATTAAACCTCACTAAGCTCCAGTTTCCTCATATTTCAAATGGCACCGTGAGAGTTAAATGAAATAATAAAGGTAAAATATTTTACAAATTTTAAAATGCTATACAGATGCAAAAAACTGCAAATAGGCAAGGTGTATTTATTCTCAATGCAGGTATATTTCTTTGGCTCTTTGAAAAATTAAGTAACATTCCTTTTCTGGGACTAAAAGCTATCAAACCTTTCTGAAAGCTTCACAGTAGTTTGGTAGATATAAAACTAGAGACAAAAATTGCCTTTCTGAATACTAGAGCTTTATGTAGGAGATGAAGCTAAAAAGATATAAAACACAGACTCACTTCAATATGGAGAAGTGGATAAAATTGAGGTACTAATCAAAATGTTTGAAGACTGTCATCCTTCTAAGAATAATGCCATGCTTAAGAGCCATGTGCTCAACATCTGCAAACCAAAAGCAAATGAAAAATTCTATTAGCTTGTACCAGAAATGTGAATACTCAGCTGAAACTAAGACTATTGTGGGGGGTATAATTCAAAGTAATATCAGGATGGAAATGATGAGTGAGGAGAAAAGGTAAAAATTATTACATAAACACAATTTATTTTGGAAAAGCATATGAGCACATGCAAGACAGCAAAATCTAAACTTTCTCTTGGTAATTGAATAGCAGAGTCAGCACAGGGCTTCGGAAGAAAATCAGAAACCAAACTAAACCAAAGTAGTTTCATCTGAAAATTTTCCTGATTCCCCCAGGCCAACTTAGGTACTTTATTTTTTATGCTCTAATTGTCCCTTGCACTTACCTCCATTGTAACTATTACCACAGTATACTATAACCATCTGTGCATGTGCCAGTTTCACTTAAGCTACCCTTTTTGAAATAAACTATGCCTTTTTTCCCCTTTATGTCCCCAGTGCCAAACATGAGGCTTGCCACGTGGTGATCAAAGCTATGAAATAACAAAGGAACTAAATTTGGTCAGTAACATGTCTGATGATGATCTCAGCTTTTCCTCAGGACGGAAAATAATAATATACTCATTTTTAAACACTTAAATTTTGGTGAATGGCTTCTAGAAACAGCCTCATTATTTTATTGAAACCAAACTATTTTGTGTCATTCTATTCTAGACAGGGTTTTAGGGGCTACCATTCAGAGACCAGTATTCTAGGCAAGATCAGTCACATGGTTGATATCTGATGCCAGTGAAAGCAAAGTCCCAGGGTCAGCGCCAATACGTCAGACAGAGAGGCCACAAAGGTCTGTCAGGGTGCATACTGCCCAGCTCTATGGAAGTGCCATTCACATAGAGCAAATGTGAAGAGTCACAGTAATGTAATAGGCACAACCCACATGATAGTACTGAGTACCAATGTCATGTAGCTTGTTGATGATGAAATTAACCAATTTTGCAGCCAAAATATTTATACCTAGTCCTTCAGCAATTTCACAAGTATGTGCCTTTGTTTCAATAATAAAGGATTAATATCCGTGGACCACTTGATGGATGACTATATTTCAACGACTATAAAAAATGACTCATATCTTGTAAATTTCCATCATGGAACACCAGTTCTGTGGGCTGATAATAGATATCCTAGTAAAAGTGGTTGAGGGGCCAACTGTGTAACACAAATAGGAATAAATAGTTAGTCAAATTATTTCATTTAAAACATCTCAGAACCTCTTAAATGCTAATGCATTAATCTATAGAAGAAATTATATTAGAGTGTCTCTCTAATTTATTTTACCTCAAACAATTCAAGAAGCATTGTGCCAGACTGCTGTGATTTCATGAACCTCACATAAAAACACTGCCCTGGAGCACAGCACCCACCCACCACCTACTGATCAGAAGCTACGAGGATGACGCCTGTACTTTTAACAAGATCCCACAGGAGATTTTTATGCATTCAAATGGACACCAGTCAGTGGACTCACATTTGGAAACAACTACACACTTTAGCCCAATTCTTAATACTAATGATTTCTATTCTCAGAAGTTAAATATTTGACATTTATGGCCAAAATCTTTCACAGACCCCAAAATCTCCTCTCACATCTTTGAGCAAGTATGCAAAACAGAAAGTCTGATTTTTAGTTCCAGAATTACCACTTAATAGTAAGTAAAATTCAGACTTCTGATACTGCTAGCAGACTTCAGATACTTTCACTTGTTGAATCTAGGATTTCAATATACATACCAATAGGGATTAAACCAGTATTAAGATGTTCAAAATGCAAATAAACACCTGGAGGCTTTTCCTCCCTAGAGTTCTTTTACATAGGCATCCTCAGAATCTTGAAAGATTGGAATTGAAAGGAATGCCTACAGAGGTTAAGTTATTTACCCATAGTCAGAGAGCTCATTAGTGGCCAGACTGGGGGTTAAATTCAGAGCTCTCTCATTTTGGTGCTGTTCTTCCACTCAAACCAACAGCACTGAGAAATCTATTCTGAATTCTCCACCTCTCACAGCTACAAATCTATTCCTTGGGCAGCCTCTACATCCTCATAGTAGGAATTATAAGAAAGAGGGGGGAATAAAAAGGATGTCTTAGATTTCTAACGATAGCTTTATTTTTTTTTAATGTCTCAAGTTTTTATTTAAATTCTAGTTAGCATATAGTGTATTATTAGCTTCAGGAGTAGAATTCAGTGATTCATCACTTACATATAACACCTAGTGTTCATCATAACAAGTGTTCTCCTTAACACCCATCACCCATTTAGCCCATTCCCTGCCCACCTCCCTACCATCAACCCTGTTTCTTCTCTGTACTTAAGAGTTTCTTTTATGGTTTGCCTTCCTTTCTCTTTTTTTTCTTTTGCCTATGTTCATCTGTTTTGTTTCCTAAATTCCACATGTGAGTGAAATCATATGGTATTTGTCTTTCTCTGACTTGTTTCACTTAGCATATACACTCTGGCTCCACCCATGTCATTGTAAATGGCAAGATGCCATTCTTTTCATGGCTGAGTAATATTCCATTATATATACATACATACACACACACACACACACACACACACACACACATATATATATATATATACACACATATATGTATGTGTACACACACACACACACACACTCACACACCACCTCTTCTTTATCCATTCATTAGTTGATGGATATTTGGGTTATTTCCATAATTTTGCTATTGTAGATAATGCTGCTCTAAACATCAGAGTACATGTGCCCCTTTGATCAGTATTTTTGTATCTTTTGGGTCCTAGTAGTGCAATTGTTGGGTCACAGGGTAGTTGTACTTTTAACTTTTTGAGAAACTTCCATACTGTTTTCTAAAATGGAGGTACCCATTTGCATTCCCACCAACAGTGCAAGAAGGATTTCCCTTTCTCCACATCTTTGGCAACACCTGCTGTTTCTTGTGTTGTTGATTTTAGCCATTCTGACAGGTGTGAGGTGATATCTCATTGTAGTTTTGATTTGTATTTCCCTGATGATGAATGATATTGAGCATCTTTTCTTTTGTCTGTTGGCCATCTATATGTCTTCTTTGGAAAAATGTCTATTCATGTCTTCTGCCCATTCCTTAATGGATTATTTGTTTTTTTGGATGTTGAGTTTTAGAAGTTCTTCATAGATTTTGGATACTAACCCTTTATCCAATATGTCATTTGTAAATATCTTCTCCCATTCAATAGGTTGCCTTTTAGTTTTACTGATTGTTTCCTCCACTGTGCAGGAGCTTTTTATTTTGATGAAGTACCAATAGTTCAGTTTTGCTTTTGTTTCCCTTGCCTCTGGAGACATGTCTAGGAAGAAGTACCTGATGATAAAGAAATTGCTGCCTGTGTTCTCCTTTGGGATTTTGATGGTTTCCTGTCTCACATTTAGATCTCTAATCCATTTTGAATTTATTTTTGTGTAAGGTGTAAGAAACTGGTGCAGTTTCATTCTTCTGCGTGTTGCTGTCCAGTTTTCCCAACATCATTTGTTGAAGACACTGTCGTTTTTCCATTATTTTTTCCTATTTTTTTCAAAGATTAGTTGACCACATAGTTGTGGGTCCATTTTTGGGTTTTCTGTTCTGTTCCATTGATCTATACGTCTGTTTTTGTGCCAGTATCATACTGTGTTCATGACTACAGCTTTGTAATAGAGCTTGAAGTCTGGAAATGTGATGCCTCCAGCTTTGGCTTTCTTTTTCAAGATTGCTTTGGTTATTTGGGATCTTTTGTGGTTCTACACAAACTTTAGGATTATTTATTCTAACTCTGTAAAAATGCTGGTGGTATTTTGATAGGGATTGCATTAAATGTGTAGATTGCTTTGGGTAGTGTAGGCACTTTAACAAAATCTGTTCTTCCAAGCCATGAGCACAGAATGTATTTCCATTGTTGTGTGTCCTCTTCAATTTCTTTCATCAGTGCCCTATAACTTTCAGAATACAGATCTTTAACCTCTTTAGTTAGGTTTATTCCTAGGTATCTAATGGTTTCTGGTGCAACTTGATTATAAGTCCAGCTTGATTATAATGGGAAAGATTCCTTAATTTCTTTTTCTGCTGCTTCATTATTAGTGTATAGAAACTCAACAGATTTCTCTATGTTTATTTTGTATCCTGCAACTTTACTGAATTCATATATCCATTCTAGCAATATTTTAGTGGCGTTTTTCATATCGTCTGTGAAGAGTGAAATTTGACTTCTTCCTTGCTGATTTGGATACCTTTTATTTCAATAACAATGGTGAGAGTTGACATCCCTGTCTCATTCCTGACAAACCATAGAGGAAAAACTCTGTTTTCCCCCATTTAGGATGATATTAGCTGTGAGTCTTCTGTACATGGCCTCTATGATGTTCCATCTATCCCTACTTTGTTAAAGGTATTTATAAAAAATGGAGGTTGTATTTTGTCAAAAGCTTTTTCTGTATCTATAGAGAGGATAATATCATTCTTATTTTTTCATTTATTAATGTGGTTATCATGATGATTAATTTGCTAATATTGAACCACTCTTGGAGCCCAGGAATAAGTCCAGCTTGATTTTGGTGAATGATTCTTTTCATGTATTGTTGGGTTTGATTTGTAGTACCTTGTTGAGAATTTTTGCATCCATGTACCTCAGGGATATTGGCCTGTAATTCTCTTTTTAAGTGGAGTCTTTGTCTGGTTTTGGAATCAAGGTAATGCTGGCCTTGTAGAATGAGTTGTGAAGTTTGCCTTCCTTTTCTATTTTTTGGAACTGTTTGAGAAGAATGTATTAGCTCTCCTTTAAATGTTTGTATAATTCCCATGGGAAGCCATCTGGCTCTGGACTTTTGTTTGTTGGGAGACTTTGGATTACTGATTCAATTTCCTTGCTGGTTATTGGTCTGTTCAAATTTTCTACTTCTTCCTGTTTCAGTTTTGGTAGTTTATATGTTTCTGGGAATTTATCCATTTCTTCCAGATTTCTCAGTTTGTTGTCATACAATTTTTCATAATATTCTGTTTTAATTTTTGTATTTCTGTGGTTTTAGTTGTGATCTCTCCTCCCTCATTCATAATTTTATTTATTTGGGTCCTTTCTCTTTTCTTTTTTGGTAAGTCTGGCTAAGGGTTTATCAGTTTTATTAACTGTCAAAAGAACGAGCTCCTAGTTTCATTGGTCTGTTCTGGGCTTTTTGTTTGTTTGTTTCTATATCATTTATTTTTGTTCTAGTCTTTATTATTTACCTTCTTCTGCTGGCTCTAGGCTCCATTTACTATTCCTTTTCTAGCTCTTTTTGGTGTAAGGTTAGGTTGTATATTTGAAATTTTTCTTGCTTCTTGAGATAAGCCTGTATTGTTAAGTACTTACCTCTAATGACTGCTTTTGCTGCATTCCCAAAGGTTTTGGACTGTCATGTTTTCATTTTCATTTGTTTCCATGTGGGTTTTTTTTCTCTTCTTTAAGTTCCTGGTAAACCCATTCATTCTTTAGTAGAATGTTCTCTAATCTCCACGTAATTATCATCTTTCCAAATTACTTCTTGTGACTGAATTCAAGTTTAATATCATTTTTTTATGTTTATTTATTCTTGAGAGACAGAACATGAGTAGGGGAGGGGCAGAGAGGGAGGGAGACACAGTATCTGAAGCAGGCTCCAGGCTCCAAGCTGTCAGCACAGAGCCCGATGTGAGGCTTGAACCCACAAACTGTAGGATCATGACCTGAACTGAAGTCAGGCACCCAACCGACTAAGCCACTCAGGCACCCCAAAGTTTCATATCATTTTAATTGGAAAATATGGTTTGTATGATCTCAACCTTTTTATAATTCTTGAGGCCTTATTTGTGACCCAGTATGTAATCTATTCTGGAGAATGTCCCATGAGTACTTGAAAACAATGTGCATTCTGCTGCTTTAGGATGAAATGTTCTGAATATATCTGTTAAGTCCATCTGGTCCAATGTGTCATTCAAAGTCATTATTTCCTTGTTGAGTTTTCTGCTGAGATGATCTGTCCATTGTTGTAAGTGGGTGTTAAAGTCCCCTGTTATTGTTATATTATTATCAATAAGTTTCTTTAAGCTTGTTATTAATTGACTTATATATTTGGTTACTTTCAAGCTGAGGACATAGATATTTACAATTTTTAGGTTTTCTTGTTGAATAGACCCCTTTATTATGATATAGTGCCCTTCTTCATTTCTTGTTACAGTCTTTGGTTTAAAATCTAGTTTGTCTGATATAAGTACAGCTCCTTGAGCTTTCTTTTGACATCCATTAGGATGATAAATTGTTCTCTATCCCCTCACTTTCTTTTTCTTTTTAATGTTTATTTTTGACAGAGAGTAAGACAGACCACGAGTGGGGAAAGGGCAGAGGAAAGAGAGGGAGACACAGAATCTGAAACAGGCTCCAGGCTCTGAGCTGTCAGCACAAAGCCTGACATAGGGCTCAAACTTAGGAACAGCGAGATCAGGCCAAAGTCAGATGCTTAACCGACTGAGCCACCCAGGTACCCCTATCCCCTCACTTTCAATCTGTAGATGTCTTTAGGTCTAAAATGAGTCTCTTGTAGGCAGCTTATCAATGGGTCTTGGTTTTTTATCCACTCTTATATCCTATGTCTTATACTGGAGCATTTAGTCCATTTACATTCAGAGTGATTACTGATAGATATGAATTTAGTACCATTGAATTACTTGTTAAATCATTGTTTCTGTAGTTTTCTCTGTTCATTTCTAGTCTTTGTTGCTTTTGGTTTTGCTTTCCCACTCAAAGAGTCCCCTTTAATATTTCTTGCAGGGCTGACTTAGAGGCCACAAACTCCTTTAGTTTTGTCTGGGAAACTCTTTATCTCTCCTTCCATTACTGAATGTCAGTGTTGTTTGATAGAGTATTCCTGAGTGTATATTTTTTCCCATTCAGCACATCATGCCACTCCTTTCTGGCCCGTGAAACTTTTTTTTTAGAAATTTTTTTAATGTTTTTTTTTATTTTTCAGAGAGAGAGAGACAGCATGAGTCGGGGAGAGGCAGAGAGAGAGGGAGACAGAATCCAAAGCAGGCTCCAGGCTCTGAGCTGCCAGCACAGAGCCTGAAACAGGGCTCAAACTCATGAGCCATGAGGTCATGACCTGAGCTGAAGTCATATCCCATGATAAGAACGTTATTATGCTTTTGGAGTCACTGAGTTCCCAAGTCTACATTTGTAATCCAATATTTTCTTTCCCTTTTCTTTTCAGCTTCATTATTTTCCTTAGTTTTTTCTTCTATATCACTTACACATTCCTCCTCATCTTCCATCCTTGTGATCATTACATCCAGTCAGTTTCACATCTCGTTATAGCATTTTTTTTTTTATTTCGGCCTGACTAGTCTCTAGGTCTTTTATCTCTGCAGTAAGGGACTCTTTGGTGTCTTTTATGCTTTTCTCAGGCCCAGCTAGTATTCTTACGATTGTTATTTTAAATTCTGAATCAGGCATATTATATCTGTTTCAATTAGATCCCTGGCCATGACCTTTTCATGTTCTTTCTTTTGCATGAGTTCCTCTACCTTGGCATTTTGTCTAGGTCTCTCCCTTTTTCTGTGTGTTAGGAAAGCCTGTTATGCTTTCTGCTCCTGAGAGTAACGGTCTTCTTAAGAAGAGATCATATACTGTCCAGGGCCTGGCACTTCAGGAAGTGTTTTTGGTGTATGCTGTGTACACTCTGTTGCTGTGTTTTGTTCACTCTTTCCCTTAGGTTAGTACTCTGGAGAGTTTTTCCATACCTACAGTGGGAAGTGTCTGGACCTTGGCCAAAGTGTGGTGAGTTTTAAGTAGGTGTTGTCTAGTCTGCTTGTTAAAAGAGGGATGATCCTATTTCCCCTAGAAATGAAGCTGTACAGCACTCTATGGTCAGTAGACTTGGTGCATCTAGGGGGATTTGTGCTAGTCTAAGGGGGAGGGGCCTACTGCTTTGGTTCTCAGGCACACATGCCCTAGTAAAGAAGCACCTGCAGAGCACAGGAAGCTGGCTTGAGTAAGCAGATTAGGCCTCCACTGTTGGTACTGTGCTGTTCACTGGAAGTCCAATCATGCTGACAGATGGGGGAGAAAAATGGCACTAGCCCTCTCCCTCACCCCCAGAGAGGGGAGTTTGTGCTCACCATTCTTCAGGAAGTGCTCACAGAACAGCAAACAATCTCATCTCATGTGTCCCAGGCATCCCTCAAACCCCTGCCTTCACCTTGCCTATGTCTGAGCCTTCTGTCCACCCAGTAGCACAGAGCACCTGTTAGTATCTTAGGTATGCTGGCTGTTTCAAAACTCCAAACTTTAGGGACCTGGTATAGCATAGACTCACACTGCCCTCTGGGGGAAGGTATCCTTCCACTGGGGCTGGTGCTGGTTTGTCCTAGAAGGGCAGTTGCACCAACACACAGAAGCTTGGAGTTCAGAATAAAGTACAACAAAAAAGCCTGGGCCCACGTTAGCCACCCTCAGCAGGTGTCTCTGCCCCTATGCTTAGGGGTTAGGGAGCACAATAGTGGCCACTGGCTTTTTACTGTCCTCAGGGAAGCAATATCACTTCTCTCAGATGCACTCCAAGAAGGGAGAACTGTCTCTCCCAGTGCATCCCAGGAGATCCTCAGACAGCTCCGTTTGCTCCTGGGCCTCTGCCCTTCTTCTCCACAGGAACACTACTGCACCCGCTGGGCTGAATATCAGCCATAGCACAGATGTCTAAAACAGTCTTTGAGCTCCACTGTTGTAAAAATTCAGCTCCTTTTGTTTCCCCAGTCAATGGCTTTGGGGATATGTCTTCCTTGTGTGATCCTCTGTGCACTCCTCCCTCTTTCTTTCTTGCCTCTCTCTGTGATCAGGGCTCCCTCCCCTCCACAGTATCAATGATCCTTTTCTCCCTCAAATCACGTTTCTCTGCACCTCCTACATTCCACAATGTGGCCTCATCTCTCCCTCTAGTTATGCCATTTGTTCTGTCAGTCCTCAGATCAATATTTTTGGCGTACAGAATGATTTGATATTTATCTAGCTGTATACAAGGGATGAGGCAAGCATACGGTCCTCCAACTACTCCACCATCTTAACTCGTACCCTCTAACAATACCTTTAAAGACAATTACTTGAAAATAAAATAAAGACGCCAAAGTGTTGTCCAGACGAAACAGACACTCCAGTGTCCACCACCCAATCCCCTTCTCAGTCCAATGCTGCATCATCATTATCATCTCATCATCTCTTACCAGGACCATAACAATAACTGCATAATCAATCTTGTGTCCCACCACAAAAAAGTGATCTTTTTAAAAAAGGGAAAACTGATCATGTTATTTTTTTTTCTTTCAACCCTCCGGTGATTTACTATTATTCTTTGGGTCCATAACCCATAAGGCCCCTGTATGATCTTTCCCCTCCAATTTTATTTCTGGTCAATCTGCCTTTGTATACCAGGCTTCAACCATACTGATTTTTTTAATTTCTTAATTGTGCTGTATACTTTTTCCTCATCTTAATATTTTACTATATGCTTTCTCTCTACTAGAATATTTCCTAAATCCAAGCCAAGCTCAACCTCTTCACTTAGCTAACAATAAATCAACATTCAGTTCTCAGGTTTGAAATCTATTTATTCTGGGATGCTTCTCTGACCCTTATTATTGAGCTGGTTTTTCTATCACTCTGCATCTCCATTTTTTTTTTTTTACTTAAATGATACCTTTCTTAGATTGTAAGCACCATGAAGGCAGATACCTTACTACTAAATAAATCCTCAGCCTGCCTAACTCACAGTGGTGATTCAATAAATATTTATGGACAGAAGAAACAAAAAGGAAAAGAAAGGAGTGAAGAAGAATAGGTAGAATGGAGGAAAGCAGAGGAGAGAGACAAGGGAAAGAAAGCAGAGAAAAGAAAAGGAAGCATGCAAACAAGATGCTATCTTCCCAAACACAATACCCTTAATATGATAAATTCTCTTTATCTGGTATGATTGGGGAAGAAATAGTCTGTTTAAAGCCCATTTATTTAACTAATTAAGTTACAAGTTCAACATTTCAAAAATCAATGAGGATAATGCACATACAGATAAAACAACACAAAAAACTCAGTGTATGGAATATAGTACAAACACTTTATCAAACAAACAACATGATGAAATGAACAAAATTTACCAGATGCATTAAAACACTGAACAACATGCCTATGCATGCAACCATTCCTCCTGAAAAAAAATCCAGCACATTCTAAAACCCAGAAGCACTGTAAAACATTAAGTCATTCACTGCTCAATTAAAAATTATATTAAAAAATAATCCTTCTATAAGTTTGAGAGCAGCAACATATATTTTTGGCAGCAAAATGACTCCATAGTTTTGATGATAAGTTGTTATTCCTACAAAGAGAGGTCTGAGGTCCTGTATATGTCTATAAGAAGTAGACAGGACCTTAATTTTGAAAGTCTCATGTTAGACATCTAAGACCACACACTGTAAAAGCACATACAGTTCAATTTATCTGTCTTGGAAGGAAAGTGAGCCAGCTGGACCCTGCTGGGATTTGTACCTGAAAGTAACAGGAAGATTTGAAGTTCTAGAAAAGTTCTTAAGGCATACCAGTTAAGCAAAATAAGAAGAAATACATTATTTTTAGTAGGCCATTAGCTGAGCAAACAAAATCAAATTAAATGCCATAATTACAGAGAAAATAAAAAGATATATACATACATATTGTTATTTTAGGTCCCAGCTATTTCTCTATAATTGAAATTTTTTTTCAACTAGCTTTATCAATGATCAAAAAAACATCTCCCCCAAGCCCCCTCCAAAAAACCCTGCTTTTTGTGACCTAACTCAGAATCACATATTCTTATGGCTGGAAGCAATCTTGGAAATAATTTAGTCCAAATTCTCATTCTACAGGGTACAGGAACTGAAGCCAAGAGATATTAAAGAACCCGAGCAAGGTCACATTGTGAGATATTGGCACAGAATGGACCAGAACCCTAATCCTCTCAGAAACTGGATTTCTGAGCACTGGATCACTCTAGTGAGCACCCATATTTTTCTATTCAAGGTACTGTTTTTTTTTTTCTTTTCAAAGCAAATGCATCACATTCTATTTGAGCTTATAGACATCTAAAACTCCCAGATGGTTTCATATCAACTTCCTCCAAGGCAAATCACCAACATCCTGAATTTGCGTAATAGATCATGTTTACTCTAAATGAAGAACTTTATTTATATCCATGTTATATTCTATCCTGGTGCTTTCAGATCATTGCTCCTGCCTTTTGAGATCAATTTGAATTGTAGATCTGTATTCATGGCATTAGCTACTCCTCCCAGGTCTGCATCACCTATGAATCTGAAGAGCATGCCTTCTATATCTCATTTAGGTTACAGGAAAGATACTGAATAAGGAGGGCAGAACTATAGCCAACCAGCCTACCATGAGGCTTGATGCATGAATCAAGACCAACTGCATGAGGCTGCTCAGTAGGCACTGAAGTCACCTAAAGATTCTTTCATTCAACACAACTCATTTCTAGCCTGCTTTTAATTCCATAATAATCACAATTGCACTGACTACATATAAAGCCTTCTAGAATAAGCTTTTTCAAAATAAAATCTTGCATTCTAGCCTGTGTTACAGTTGACACATCTGCAATTTAGTGAGGGTAAACAAATCAAGAATTGTTATTTCTATTTTGCAGATTAGGAAATTAAGTTTCAGACAGGTTACTTGACTTATCCACCATCAGTAAGCTAGTAAGTATTGAGGCAGAGTGTCCCCATACACTTATTCCAGCATTTTTAATGCTATTTTATTTGGATAGCATTTATTTGGATAGCATAAGTAATTGTCTGACATGAATTCTGGGGCATGGTACTACAAAATCCCAAGTGTGTAATATCTAATGTTTTGAACACCATGAAAGCTGAACACAGAGAGAGAAATATTTTAGAAGACTTCTATGTGTTTTCTCAAGATGGACTCTGTAGGATTTCACAAACCCTATTTTAAATATTTGCCATAAACAAAAACACATGCATATTAATCCCAATTTGGTATTTTCTGTTTTGAATACCAAAGATAGCCCACCCATCCTGCCTTTTGTCCCAGTAAATATACCTTTATAGTCAAGAAAAGGATCCTAGTTATCAGGCCAAAAAGAGGAGACACCTTACCAAATACCAACAACATGGTGTATTTTTGCCCCCATTACTCCTGTTATTCAAATAATACATGCACTCAATTTCTTGATATCTCTCCAGGTTCCATGTAGAGAATATTAAGCAAGATCCCAAGGCCTGCAGCTAATCCTCAATCATTCCTGCATCCAAAGTCTAGCTATTGTACCTACTATTCTACACTTGCATCCCACACTCAGGTTACCTATAAAGTACAGAATCTGATGTCATTTTGAATTTCAGTTTCCAGAGATCTATAAAAGACTCTACACATGCATACACAAGCCAGATATCACACCTGAAGTGTACTTTGGGTCCTGATCATGCTGAGCACTGTAAGGAACACATAAAATGCTTCACAGTTACATAGCATTTTAGATATCATTGTGATCCTCACACTACTTAAATAAACAGTACAGATGCCATTATTTTCATTTTATAGGTGAGAAAGTGATACCAGAAAATTCAATGACCTGCCCAAGGTCACAAGAATTACTGAGTAACTGAAATAGATCGTAAACTAAAGTTTTCTCACTCAGATTAGTGGATAACCTAACAAGTAATTCAAAGATGTGACTTCCAAAAATTAAACATATAACATTACAACCCCTATTCCAATGCTGCATTATAAGAGTTTAGGAACAAATATGTAGACATCCCTCTTAATCTCATCTACAAGGCATTCAAGGCCTGCTAGAGCCATCATGACAATCATTCAAGTCTTTTAACCACATATCATAGTTCAAAAGCAGTAAATACTTTAAACTGTAATTTTCATGCATTGGGAAGAGCTCCTATTTTGTTGTAGAGAGTGAAATAAGATGAAACTCAGGTGGACTGTTATCTTGTTTAAAGGAAATAAATACAATCTGTTCAAAAAAGGGGGAAACACCCTGTTCAACCCAGTAAATGAGCTGGCGGCAGTGAAAGGTGTGAATCATAAGGCCAAATACACTGCGATGAGGAAGCAGCTGAGTTTCCCTGGACACAATAGCAAAGTGCCAAGGCTGTAAAAATTTAGTAGGAGAATGGAGAAAAATGACAAAGTGCATTATGACTCTGAATAATATCTTGACAGGAAATGAAATGAAGGGCTCAGCAGGCTCCTGCACATTAAAAACCATGCCCCATATGATGTGGGCTGTACCTTCTCTGAGGAGAAATCACAGCCAAGCTAAATGGAGAACAGGGGAAAACAAAAACACTGAGAAGCAGAAACTCACACAAAAACAGATCATTCAAAAGATGTTCAAGAGCAGTGGTTCTCCAGGAGTGGTCCGTGGACCGGCAACATCAATGTCACTTGGGAAGTTGTCTAGAAATGCAAATTACCAACCACCAGGCCTACCAAATCAGAAACTCTGGGGGTGGAGCCTGGCAGTCTGCTTTTACAAGACCTCTAGGAAATTCTGACTCTTAGCCCAGCAAAAAATATGGTAGTCTAGTTACCATACTTACCCACATCACTTGCTTCTTGGCAGTGCTTTCAGTTAAAGAATGTGAGCATTAGATGGTGAGTGGGGTGTTTCCATCTGCTGAGCCCTCAAAATGATATAGTTTTGACACATCCCCACAACCCATTGTGGGCACTGTAATAACAGTGAGTGTCATTTGACACTAACTTGTGAAAGCTTAATAGGTGCAATGGGACAGGTAGGAGATAATTAATCATTAAATCATAGCCAACATACAGTTAATTAAACATAATTTACTGTTCCTCAATCATTTAGTCCTTAGGGCAGTGGTTATCACACTTTAGCACACATTTATAGCTATTTAGCATACAGAGGATTCACCTGGGAAGAGGTCTTGTTGAAAGATTCCTGACCCCTTCCCTACAGGTTCTAATTCAGTAGGTCACGGATGAGACAGATAATTTTGATTTCTAACAAGTTTCCATGTAATTCTGACTGCCAATTCAAGGACCACACTTTGAGAACACCTGAACTAAAGAACAAATTTAAAACAAAAAAAAAGTGTTTTAGGTACACTGGTCTAATGGTGGGCTGCTAAATGTTTAACAGCTGGCTCCCAGGGAGGGAAAGAAAAACAACAATTATTTGTAGCATTTGCCAATGTCCTAGTATATAAACACTCCAACCATGGCCCACAACAAGCTACTAACGATATCACTGAGCTCTGAGTTAGGAAGAGATGTGCACAGTCCACTTATAATAGCCAGCTCCACGGCACCACTGTGGCCATCTCACATATCTCTGGCCTTGATATGTATAAAAACTGCAACACCTTGATATGTATAAAAACTGCAACTGTGCTTAAATTTCACAGTTCCCCAAGGAAGGAGTTTGCTGAGTCAAACAGATGTTTCAATCTAATTCTGTTTCATTCATTGGTGAGTCACTGAATCTAGCAGGAGAGTGATGTAAAGATCCATTTCTCACAACAAAACTTATAGTAAATCTCCCTAAATGGAGATGCATCACCCTGAGCATCTAACACTCAGAACTTGATCTGAGAATGGCCTTGGCAGCAGACTGTCCAGTAGAAAATGGGGATAGTATAAAAGTAAATGGGAAAATATAAAAGCTGTATCGCCAGGCAAGTCCTGCAGTGGGATCTCTAAAGTAAAATGTAGGTGATTCCATCTAAGAGTCCAAATATTGAATGTGGTCAAACCACTATGAGTGCATGGCAAATAACCCAGTTCCTTTTAAAATATGGAATAAATGCTCCTAGAATGAAATATTCAGAAACTTTAAAAAACATCCAGTAAGAAAATATTAAAGGAAAAGAACCACCTTCTGCTTTCCTTTCCTTTTGAGCTATTACTAAACATACATTCTGGAAAAAAATTACTGTTGACTCTGTGAAATCATGGCACCTCCCTCCCCCAGACTTTTTTTTAAAATGCAATTTATACTCTCCCAACTGACCAGTTCTCCAGTTTGGTCAGTAATCATGGTCAGAATCCAGACTCACTGTGGATAACCAGCCCCTGAATAATCAAATTGTGACCATAAAAGTGAAATCTACCCCAAATCTTTCTTGATTTGTGAGGGTACAGAGAGTTTCTTTGATCAACATGCAGAAAAAACATGGATCAGAAACCTAGGTACTTTTGTAAAAAGTCCTTTTCTTCAAATCTACTGATCAACAGATCAACCAGCCAAAATTATTGTTGAATATGTAACATCTGAAGTATTACCATTATAAATAACCATCAAAAGCCTTTCTTTAAGGGCAAATGACACCCAATTTGAATAAAAATTTTCTCCACGTACTAATGAGAGTAGTTACTTTTGACCCACATTTTCATCTGGTATAAGGGACAAAAATAGCTGGTCTCTGTATCACTTGCCATTCCCACACTTCCCAAGCTTTCACCCAACCCTTTCACAGAGTCACCATTAGCAAGCAGTGCCCCCATCCCACCCCGAAGAGCTTAACCTACATAGAGTTCACTGGAGTCATTCAGCACAGCTCTGTAATTCCACACTTGAAAAGTCTCTCTTGTTGTTGGACCACAGCCAAAACAAAATTAAAGCATTTCCTATTCAATTTTGCCAACTGCAGGAACTCATTCACTTAAAGCTTGATGACAATGAGTTGATTCAATTGCCATTCATGAAAAAGCAGTTTTGTAAAATGTGTTTCCTGTAGGCAGCCCACACTAAGCTTCCATTCTTTCTGTCCCCCCACCCTCTCTTTTTTTCCCCAAAGATTTAGAAAAAGCTACATCCTGAGAACTTTGCTGTTCTGGCAGTCCCATTGAGAAATAGTCACTGGATTCCAAAACACATACCATTTCATACCATTGTGATCCTGAGGAAAGACATAATCAGCAAGGTCTATAAACCTCCTTGACTCTCTGCTTCCACTTGCCCATAGCTCTGCTTACAGATTTCTCCCTACTCATAGCTTTTAAGCCCACATGAGTCATTCCTTCCCTTAATCCAAACCCCAATGACAATATAGGTTTACATCTGAAGAGTGACCATCATCATTTTCCTTCTCCATCATTCATTTCATCAACAAAGGCAATACTATGTTTTTCAAAAGAAACAATAGAGAAAATAAGACCTAAGTGGTTTGTTTTTAGTAGAGATTCTAGGATAAAACTAAAAGTTATGAAGTCTTTAATTATGATGACTTAAAAGAACACAAAGCAGACCCACAACCATGGACCAAACAGAGGGAGTGAAGCCACTAATAACTTATAGAGCATTCAGCACAGTGGAGATCATATAGATTCATATTTCCTAAAATTCAGAATACACTGAGTACATGTTAGGTGATTCATATATAAGCAATTTTGCTTTCATAATAATATGTTTAGGACCTTCAACTTAGTAATAAATGGTATCTATTATTAGCATTATTGTTATTATAATTATGTTCCTTTGTCTTCTAGATGCTAATTCTTTAAGAAAACTACTAATTTTGGGATGGCAAAAAGTTTCATTGTGCATGACAATACTCAAAGATAAATAGTGGATGCCTGGAGAACTATACAGAGGCAGATGTTGAAGTCATGTCTAAATTCAGCAGAAAAAAAAAAAGATGCTGTCATCAAGTAGAGATAATTACTATAGGTTTCAGTAGCATACCTGTTATGTCTATGCCCCGCTCCTAGCCACCCCCAGGCCTAGACTTTAAGATTCTCCAGCAGAGGAATTGTGCATACACATATGTATCAGCATGTGTGTGCTGGTGTCTTACACTGCTATATTATCAATTCTTGGTCAGTCGAAACTGCTTTATAAATTTTAGGCAAATTGAATGCATTGATGTGGAAACACTAAGATGTAGCTGAATAATACTGGGCAAAATTCAGGAGGTCTATGTTCTGGAACCAGCTGATAAAACCAAGTATCTGTAACCTCAGATAAATCACTGAACTATCCCACACAGGTGTTTACAAGAAGTTGGGCACGATGATATCTAAGTCCTTTTACAGCTCCAAAATCTATCATTTTATGCCCCTTTGTTTTTATTTGGAGAAGACATTTGTGACCTATGTTATCTATATGTCAATATAGGCGTTCTAAGAAAGAAAGAAAGAAAGAAAGAAAGAAAGAAAGAAAGAAAGAAAGAAAGAAAGAAAGAAAGAAAGAGAAAAGGAAGTAGGATCAAGGGTAAGCTCTATTTAAAATAGTTGAAAGTTAGGGGTCACTGGGTAGCTCAGTCTGTTGAGCGACCAACTTCGGCTCAGGTCATGATCTCACAGCTCATGAGTCTGAGCCCTGCATCAGGCTCTGTGCTGACAGTTCAAAGCCTGGAGCCTGCTTTGGATTCTGTGTCTCCCTCTCTCTCTGCCCCTAACCCACTTGCATTCTGTCTCTCTAAAAAATAAATAAACTTAAAAAAAAAATTAAAATTAAATAAAATAGCTGAAAGTTGTGAAAGTATCAAATAGGACCATGATAGTACCACATGGCCCCAGAAGATTTTAAATGAGAATCTGAGCCCTGGTTTGTTTTTTAGAGCTGAGTTCTCAAATCTGATTCTCCTCATTCTGTGACATTTGTCAATGACTACTAGTGATCATCTGCTTGATGATGTTTCAGCTAGAGGTTTATACTGGTGATTAGAAAGAGAGGAAAGGAAGAGCTGGTCAGAAATGTGGCTACAGAAAGGAGGGTATAACCTAGAAAATGGAAAAAAAAAGAATGTAAAAATTCTAGTTCTCAGATTACATATGACACAGATATGAGTATTTTACAGAGAAGTCATAAAAATGTACAAAATTACTAAGCATGCAACTCTATGAAATGCAATCTAATAAATGTCTTATCAAAGCAAAAAGACACAAGACCTCATAATAATAAAATTTTTCATCCATTCTATCTAGGCTACAGTCCAAAATAATACTTAATGTCCCATAAAAAAGAGTACATAGACAACTGTTCCATGATAGTCATACAGCAAGAAGTGTGAAATGTAAAAGCACTTAGGGTGACTCTTCAGATGTCAATCTCTTAATTTCCTCAAAAGTCTCAAAAAAGAACATTCAGGAAAGCACTAATTGGAAAAGCAAAATGAAGAGACATATGGACAGAGAAAGAGAACAAATTATAATAGTCAGATATCTTGTACATGTAAATAAACATAAAAGTATGCTCTTCTGTCATAAAATTCTGTATATTATGTTCCTCAGTGATGATCTGAACTTTTGGAAGTATCAGCCCTAACCTGAATTTAGAGTTACTCCATTCATAATTGTCTGTGATGTTTAGATGTTTGAAGTGTCTAATTTGGGGTGGAAGGTGTTTACTTATTAATTAAACAATTCCAGCAATGAAAACCTTCAAGTCATTTGAATAGGAAAGCTTTACTGCTGCCTTAAATACTATCCCAAATAGGTCAAGTGTTGACCACTTGGGAAGCTGAAGCTAAAGAATTACCTTAATAGTGTTTCTGCTCCAATGCTTTTTTTCATCCTGAAATGGAAGAGGCCCTAATTACCAAATAAAAGGTGAATGATCCCAGATCAGAGTGGACCAACTAAATCAGATGCAATATTTGTCAGCCGGTACTTCCTTAATTTCCTTTACTGATATAGAGAAAATCAGGCTAATTCTGGCTTATCTTAAGAACTTAGGTCCTAGATTGCCCCTTCCAGAAAGTCATTTTTTATGTATTCACACCAGTCTGGATTGAGAGGCCTTCTTCAGTACTACCTCGACACTCCTTGCAAATTTCTATTATACCACTTATATTTTATTTGTTTTCTACCTCCAGCTCCTGGGGTACCTGGCGCATTATAAAAACAGTGTAAAAACCAACAAAAGAAGACCTAATCAAAGTTGAATGAATGAATGAATGAATGAATGAAGTCTTGAGTGTAGTGTGCCAAAATCTTTTGCAGAATAGCAATACCCTACTTTCACTAAATGAATGAATTACAAACTCTAATTTATTTGTTTTCAGTGAAGAATTGCCTAACGTCCTTGTATCAAATTAATAGTTAAGGCTATTACTTTTTGTTAAGCTTCAAATGTATTTTCATTTTCATGCTTGATATCCAATTAATAGATGGTAGATGACAAATAAGAGAGACAGAGAGAGAGAGAGAGACAGAGAGAGAAAGAGAGAGACAGAGAGATTTGTTTAATTTTTAACTTACATCAGTCATTTGATTTTCACAAAGCACAGAATTAACACTCGGGGACATCCAAAGAGAGACTGGCTTGGCCCTTGCCTCATGATTAACCATAGGAACCATATAATAAATCAATTTCTTCCTCATCTGTAAAATGAGATAGTTCAAAAAACTGATACAAGGGGAAGCTTTCCTTTTAGCTTTATAATTCTACAACCCTGTACAATTACTGAGAATAAGATATCTACTTAAGAAACCACATTAATTTGAACTACAGTAATTCAGAATAGGTCAGAAATTTGACTGAGATAATCAAACCTATTGTATTGGTTTTTGTTTGTTTTCTCTCTTAAGAAGAGAAGGCTGGCTAAACAAATTAACCACATAAGAAAAAAAGTTGAGGGTACCCCTGCTAAGAATGCAGACTGATCCTGAAGTGCTTTAGAAGTATCTATTGACTTCAAACAATGTAATTGCAATATGTAGGGCTGATACTGTTCAGACTAGTATTTTGATGAGCTAATTAGGGATCACCCTTATCTGTTAATTAAAACTTCACTAGACAATGTCTGAGTAGTTATAATAGTTGCAATTATTATATTTCTTAAAGGGATTAAAAGTAAAGCAGTATTCACAAATTTAATTAGTTTTCCTTCCAATTCATTCATAGGAATGTCTGGCTATGTTTGTGTTAAAGAAAGTTATTTTGGAAATAGCTGCATTAAGTAAATTACAAAATTTTTGAGAGAATTTTGTCAACTAGGTCCAAATTTCAGGATTGCAATAAAAACAGTATTATGTAGGCAATCCCTATTCCCCAGGGTTTAAGGATAAACTTAAACTTGTCATGATTTAAGTCTGTCTACACAAATCCCTTCATAGTAGTAGTTTGTTGAGTTGACACATTTTCTATGTAATGAGTGAATAAGTCATTTCAAATGAATAATCATGTACTGAGGACTCACATATGCTAGGTCCTGTGATAGCATAACATTTGAGGAATATGTAGACAATTAATTTTTTTGGAATTTACAACTTAGCAGTTACATAACAAAATATGATATAAAGTATGATAACTAAATTGCTATACGAGATATATGAAAACAAGCTCTATGAGCTTCAAACAGGACTGATTATACCTCTCTGCCAGAAAAGAGTAAGGGAAACCAAGTTTTATTGCCATGTGTGAGTGGTTCTACAGAGTTTCCCATGTGCTACTTTTCTTAATCAGCACATCAACTCCTCAAATAATGTTTTAGTGTTGGAATGAGAAATAGATACAAAGTACAATCAGATGGAAAGAATGACGATAAAAAGAAGAAACAGTAATACCTTGCTAACAATAAAAGACAGGAATAAGATTAAGCATAAAAACTCAGAAAAGAACCAATGTGAATATTCAATTGGGAAGATCCTATAATGAGAAATGGAAGAGGGCAGAATTACATTAGGAATAAATGTTAGTAAATCATGGAAATCAAAGATAGGGAAAATTTACTCAAATCTCTGTTGGTCAGTGTAACATGTAACTGCAAAGCAAGGATAGAAGCACTTCCTTGTTTTGGCCGGTTAGGGGCTACAGATGACCATGATGATGTGAATATATGAGGTGCTATGCAATGGATGGGAAGGGGGGGTCAAAAGCTGTGATTAGTTTAATTAATTGGCAGCTGGAAGTGAAGTAGGATCGTTGTTGTATTTTTATTCTAAGTAAAATGTTATGGATAAGGGTATCAGAGACTTGGGAAATTGCTAATTAGGGATGACTATTTTGGAAGCCTAGTGGGGGAAGGAAAAGATGATCTCTCTATCAAAGAAGTGAGAAAACATTGGATTGAAGAGACCCAAACATGGTATCTTCAAGCTGTCTTCCCTAAGAGGTTTCAATATGAACTGGCCTGAAACAGCAGAAAGAGCTTGGCTAAGGTGGAGGAGCAAGCTGAGTTTCCATTCACTGTTGAGTGGCAATAGTGATTAATGTGGTCAAAGTCAAGAGCTCATGAAAGAGAGGCTAGCACATCACAGCCAAGAGTCCCTTAATAGCCAGATAGTTCTCTAGAACAGACTAGACATATTGGAGTTTCAAATGCAAAAAGTATGCACTGCAGACAAGAAATAATGGTTAGAAAATCACTGTCCTGTGTAGTGAAGATGTGGGTATAGTCCTAAATAGGCTGCCCAAAGTAAGCAGTGAAACAGAAAGTAAAGGATAAGCTACTCCATGGAACAAATGGAAAGAGAGCCCTCTGACAACCTACTTTATAAATGAAAAAAAAAAATGCTTAGAGGAGTCAAAGGTCTCAAGATCAAGGATGATCTGTAGTGTTCAGGATTCAAGCCCAGATCCCTTTTATTCCAAATTCATGTTCTTTCCACTAATTGCATGCTCCTTTACGGAGCACTTAGAACTTAAACCACTGGAGAGCATTTGCACAGATGTAAAGATATCAAGGTAGAAGAATTAGAAGCAAAAGATTGGAAAGAAAATGGGAGCTATGGCTGATATAGCATTTGTTTTTCAAGCGTCTACTATATTATGTGACTCATCACTTGAGTAGATGATGAGATTAAGACAAAAAAATGAATTTCTTGGCAAGGGAAGAGCTTATAGGGAAGAACAGATTTCTGAGGATGTAGAGGAAGGGTGTGACTACAAGAAAAAAGAAGGAAGTCAATGAAGGAACTTTTCAGAGTGAAGAGAGCATCTTGATTAGGCAGTATCACAGAAACCAAAGAAAATTTGGGTATGCTTTTAAAATGCCTAACTTCATAGTCAGAAAATCACTTACTAGAGAAGGATGTGACCCTTTTACTTCTCTTTGTTCTTTTCAACCATAGGTCTCCAGGCAATTTTCTTCTTCATTCTTTTCTCATTACATGGATCACTTTTGGAATGTTGATTTGGTAAGGAAGTACATGCAGTATTTATCAGCATTTTGATTTAGAAAGAGAACCTAAAATATTCTTTTTTTACTAATGGAGGGTGAATGGTACAAGAACAGCTTGTTTGTGTATTTGTTTGATAAATGGTTGATATAAAATAGGGCACTGGAGAACAATAATAACTAAACTACAGATCTCTGGATCTGGGAGCCCTGTTTTGCATGTTGTCAGAAAATACTAAGCCTGTATATATAGATGGCTAGTAATATTTCCAACTGCCATTGGTTTGAATTTAGGCATAAATTCTTAATGAGATTAGATTTCTTTTAAATAAATACTTACTGTGTGCTGTTTTGAGTTTCACTACTTAAAGAAATTAAGGTTCTTTCCTAAATTTAGTCCCAATCCCTACCCTTGTTCTTTCTGAGTAGTTTGTGGTTTTTCCAAATAATATTCAGTAGGCAACTCAATTATAGGTATGGTTCTGTTCCCTGGTTATTCTTAGTCATTACCTGAGTGAAAATAGTGTATCCTTTTCTTGCTGCTGTTTAACACTAGTCATTTATTTGGTAACAGACTAGCCTATTGATTGGTGAAAGCTTTGTAAAATAAATGATCGAGGAAGCCACTTAGCCTCATAGTGTTCAATGAAATCCCCAGAGTTCCTTGAACCTTGTTTGCAAATTATTGTCTTTATGTCACTTACTTTTACATACATGCAGCAGTTTCTTGTTTAAAGCTTGGAAATTTGTTTTATATAAATGTTTTGCTTCATCTCTGGATTGGCTAGTCCTTTGTGCAATCTTCTGAAAGATTTATATGAGGAGTCAGTCAGTAGCCTAAGAGGTATGAAGAAATTGTTTCATGAATCAAACCATATGTGTCAGTAGGAACATTTTCATGCTGTTCCTTTTCATTACATTATAGAGTTGATGATTTACAATGTAATTCCCCCCTCTCTCTAGTAGCAGAACAGGACTAAATTGATATTTCCTCACAAACAGTTGTTTGCGATATTTGTTTAAAAATAACTTTCTAGTATGATTCTAACATCTTAGAGTCTTTTCCTTCCCCCAATTGCTATATTTGGTTCATAATCAATTTGGTTTCAAATAGTAAAGTTATGTTGGGTGTTAGAAAGGAGTGGAGTAAGAACTAG
Source organism: Panthera tigris (assembly GCF_018350195.1). Classification (NCBI taxonomy): domain Eukaryota; kingdom Metazoa; phylum Chordata; class Mammalia; order Carnivora; family Felidae; genus Panthera; species Panthera tigris. Next base: position 27,559,207 of record NC_056670.1, read on the forward strand.
AAAAGGTTTTAAAGATAGTATTTACAGGCACTTTGTGCAACTGAGAAACATACAAGTCTAAGCAGCACAAACAATTTGGAATTAAACAGACAAATTAAGGTACAAATTATAGTGCCCTGGTGTAATTGATAAGAAAAAAGAATCCATACAAACAATAAAGAACATTTCCTTTAGGAAATAAAACTTGAGCTGGGCTATGAAAAATGAGTAGTGTTTGCATTGACAGGAAGAGGTAGAGGTGGCATACTAGCTGGTGAGAAGAAAAGAAATGGAGTAGACATGACCTATATATGAAATGATGAATATACTATCGTGATTAATATGTTCTTTTAATATCTACTAGGTCAAAATTATTACTTTTGCTGCTTAAATCTTTGTTAGTTCTTTTTGTCTGCTTGAGGTATCATTTTCTGGTAGAAAATGCTAAAAATCTCCTGTTTTGATAGTGGATTGTCAATGTCTCCTTATAATTGTCAAGTTTTGCATTGTATATTTTGAAGCTATGGCATTGGAATCTTATAAGTTATCCGTATCATATCTTTGTGATATGGATTTTTCCTTTTATTATTAGGCAGAGTCACTTTGTTTTTAGTAAAAGTTTCTTCCATAAATGCAATGTTTACTGACACTAATGATGCTATTATAAATATCTTCATCATATAATATTATTTTAATAATAGAAAAACTGAAATTTTTATTGTGATTAATATTTGCATGACATATTTTATTCTATTAATTTTAAAACTTTCTGAGTAGATTTATTTTAAGTGTGATCCTTAGAAACGTAATGTAGTTGGATTTTTTTAATTAAATTGGATTATCTTTTAATCCATATTCATCTGCTATGATTATTGATATATTTGAATTTATTTCTATGATCTGATTTTCTACCTCATATTTGCTTCACCTTTTTCTCCTTTCCTGATTTCTATTTGGTTAATAAAGTTGTTATCTTTTTTTTTTTCTCAGTGTGTTTGGGATCTATAGGCTATATCTCTTTCCTTTCATGTTACCTTTAATTTTTAACAGATGTGCATATTTTTCTGCTAGCAAATAGTGTAAAGTTATTCAGTATTTCTCTTTTCCTCCAATCACAAGACTGAAGCTCTTTACTTATCTACTTTTGGATATTTTTAATTTTTGTCTAAAATGTTAATTTTATCCTTTTAACAACAATAGCAAAAACATAGTTATTCTTATTTTTCACAGATGATAGTTAAGTTTAACTTTAGTTTTTTTGCTCACTGTTATTTCTTGCATTCTATGCACTCATTCTGGATTACTTTTCTTATTACTGAAATACATATTATAATAGTGCTTTCAGTGGAGTAAATGTTCTCAATCATTTCAGAAAAATATCCTCAGTTTGGTCTTTTGAATACTAATTAGTTTAGGCTTATTAAAATACAAATTCTAGTTTGATAATTGTTTTCACTTAGCACTTTAAAATGTTGTTTCTCTTTTCTGGTGTCCATTTTTGCTGCTAAGAAATCATCAGACAATCATATTATTTTTCCTTTGTTGATAATCTTAACAGGTTTTAAGATTTTCTTTTCAATCTTCATGTTCTATATCTCCATAGTAATGTGACTAAGTATAGACTTATCTTTATGTTCTTGCTTAGTAATTGCAATACAATTTCTACCTGAGTATTCACATTTTTGTTTGTTCATTCATTCATTCATTCGTTCATTCATTCATTCATTCATCTTAGAAAACTCTCTTCATATAGTGTTTTAGTGTACTTATCTAATTTCTCTTCTTCTGTAACTCTTACCATACTTACCTTAGACCTTCTTAACTGTTTTCTTTGTCTGCCAACTACATTTTAATATTTTATTCTTAATCTTAAGGTTGTCTTCCAAATTAATCCTAAGCTACTGTTTACGTTTTTGGCTCTGCTTTTGTCTTTTGTTTTATAAGTTTCTGTCCTTTTCCATGGATATGACTCCTTTATTGTGCATCCCAAATACACTTAGATTTTTACAATTTTTTCTTTATGTCCATTTATTTTTGAGAGACACAGAGGGGCAGAGAGAGAGGGAGATGAAGGACCCAAAGCAAGCTCTGCACTGACAGCTCAGAGCCTGGTGTGTGGCCCAAAGCCACATACCCTGAGGTCATCACCTGAGTTAAAGTTGGACGCCCAACTAACTGAGCCACTCAGGTGCCCCCCCAATAAACTTATTTTAAAGTCTTTAGTTATAGGGGCACCTGAGTGGCTCAGTCGGTTGAGTGGCCTACTTCAGCTCAGGTCATGATCTCATAGTTCATGAGTCCAAGCCCTGCATTGGGCTCTGTGCTGACAGCTCAGAGTTTGGAGCCTGCTTGGGATTCTGTCTCTCTCACTCTCTGTCCCTCCCCAGCTTCCAATCTCTCACTCCCTCTCAAAAAATGAATAAAGGTTAAAAAAAATTAAGTCTTTAGTTATAATGTTCCATAAAGTTATTTTCATGAGAAATGAATCTAGGCTGCAAATGTTGATTTTGTGACTCTTTTTCTTAGGAATAGATTTCTTTACATGTCCTGGATTTAAGCATGCAGACTTCTCCAAACCACTGTTATGTAGACCAACAGTTAGTCCCAAATCAGGCCACATAACAGCCATTTGCAGTCTCTGTCCTGAGATGATATTAGAAATATGACAAATCCAGTTATGGAGCCAGGGGTGGCTTGGCTGTATCCCTGCTCTCCAGCCTCACTAGTACATTTTCCTCTCCTAGAGCCAGCAATTTACTATAAGCAGCAGCCCCTGCTTAACTTTGAAAAGCACGTTTTGCCCCCCTTCACAAACAACAGAATCTCACAGGAGCCTTTGGCTTTAAACAGTGAACTTGAACCTAAGGGCCCATCTCGCATGGAATATTTTAATCCCCAACTATCACATGTATATTTAAATTATTGTTCTTGTTTATTTACCATAATGTAAAATGGTATTAGATTCTGTGGGAGATATAAAAGGAGTTCGGTACACATGTCCTGCACACATGAATTTTATTTTGACTTGGTAAGGGAATACATGCTAAACAATTACAGAATGATAAAGCTACTATGCCACACAGTACCATATAGTAATTTTATGAATTCTAAAATGTAACAAGAATTCATAGGTGAATTATTTTCAAGGATTGGAATAGCTCAGAAAAATGTCTTGGGGTGAAGAGACTTCAGCCAGGTTAGATGAGACAGACAGAGGGAAAAGACATCCAAGACTAAAGAGGCAATACAAATTGGAGCTCAGGAAAGGAAATGAGGGCAATGTGTAGGGAGAATATGATATGTAGGGAGAACAAAGTTGAGGTAGGAACGTCTAAAAGCCAAGTGAAAAAGAACTGAGACTTTAAGCAAATGATTTTCAATAGGGAACTACTTTCAGTTTTTTTCTGTGGAATAATTATGTGAAATGGACATGGTATTTGGGCAGGATTTTTTGAGATAGTTACACTTAATTTAATGTGCCACAGACCTAATTTTATGCCCAAGCAACTGGAAGTTTGAGTGTAAGCATCTCTTGATTTAAAATAGGAATGATCTAGTCAGCCCTGTATAAAGGGTTAGTAAAATAACAGAAGAGTAAACTTGATCCTTCCTCTCATTTAACAGTGAAGGGTACATTCCTTTCACTTCATATTTTCACCCATCAAAAATTAGAAGTACAGGATCAGAGATATAACATCATTTAAAGCACACTTTACATTAATGCCAATGAAAATATTCCATACTCTTCCTGTGGCCCTTAAGCATTGTTTAAAGAATGTCCTAGTTAAACAAACACTGAATTCTTAAAGATAAGATATATTTCATATTATGAGCTTACATAGGATTCACATCAGGCTAATAAAATAGAACATGTTGACATTGTTAAAGTTAATGTACGGTAATTTAGTACTTACTGAAGACATATTTGAAACTTAACTTATCAGAACAGCAGATATGTTGAAACACCTTGGATACAACATAGAATTTTTGGTGTGTCCTTGAGGAGTATCTATGCTGCAATATTAATTCTGGAAAACCACCAAATGTAACTATAATGACAATGATACTATTAGAGCTCCACAGAATTATTTTCAGATTTTATTTTATAACTGAATCATATTTTATTATTACTCTAAGATATTTATATTGCACAATTGTGCATAAAATCTTCCACCAGAGAATTCAGGAAAGAATGAACGAATTAGAAGGAAATAATGAAGCCATCCCCAAATTCCAGATGGATACAAAGCTAATTTGATCTTTAAGGTCCTGCCATCTGTTCTTTTTATTTATTTTAAGCATTACACATTTACATACCTTCAAATCAAGAAACCAAAAAGCAGATGCATTTATAATGGAACAATTCATTCATGAGAGAAAAGGCCAAAAAAGCATAATTTCTTTTGTAATGGTTTGGTGGAGTCTGGTAGAATATTTGAGGTATGCAAATTTCTCCAATAACTGAGAAATAATCAGGACAAAACATATCAGGCAATGGGAAAAGAGGAAAAGCAGTAAAACTGTAGCAAATCTTGTAATATAGTGGCCAAATTGTTTAATGTACTTTTAAAAGTTTGTTCTTGTTTTCTGTGTTATATTTCTTCCCCACTTGATAAGTTTGAATGAAGATATTGAAACTTTAAGCTGGTATAGTGGGTTGAATAATGTCCCCCAGAATTTATGTACACCCAGAACTTCAAAACATGACCTTATTTGGAAATAAAAGCTCTGCAGATATAATAAGTCAAGATAAAATGGATTATATTGGATTGGAGTGGGCCCTAAATCTAAATCTAAGAGGACAGGACACAACACAGAGAGGATACAGGAACACAGAGAAGAAGACCATGTGAAGTTGGATAGAGATTGTAGTGATGCAGCTACGAGTCAAGGTATTCTTAGAATTGCCATGCTAAGAATTTCAGGGAGCCACCAGAAGCTAGGAATAGGTAAGGAAAGATTCTTCCCTAGAGCCATCAGAGGGACAGCTGTACCACCACCTTGATTTCAGACTTTTAGCTTCCAAAACTTTTATTGTTTTAAGCCACCTAGTTTGTAGTACTTTGTTATGAGATACTAGGAAACTAATGCAGCTAATAAAATTTATTGAATGTAGATTTTGAAATCTTTTGAAAGTTAAACTTTGGACTTTGGAAATCTTTCCATGCTCATGAGAAAAAGCAGCATGTAGAAGTTTGAAGATATGGAAGCTTTTATTGCATGGAGAGAATATAAATCAAATCAAACCCATGTGGAAAGTCAAGTTAAAAATTTACATATGGTCCATATTCCTAAACTACTTAAAATGTGTTTAGGTACTAAACATTCATATAAAAGATTAAAAAAAAAAAGATATGAAGAAGAAATGTTGTTCAAAGCTATTTTGGAAGGAATAAATGGATATTAAAAATATAACAATATTAAAAATCTACTAATAATCCTTTACCAATTTTTGTTGATCTAAATATTGCATCTTATTTCACAGGGTATTAGTTTTGAAACTGAAAATTAATTAAGATAATTGATATCTTATAATTAATAGCTGATCTTTATCCCTGCTTTCTAAACTGTCATATGTCTATAGGATGCTAGATTGTGAGGGTCAAAAGAGAAGAATATAGGATCAATATCTTTCATTTTACTATGAAAATTTAAGAGTCAGAAACATTTCTTTCTTAAAATCTAAATTTTATTTAATCTTTTATTACATAAAAAAACTGTGCAATTCTATGTGTTTCATTCATTCTTTGGGTGTGTTTTGCTAATCAATTTCAATATTGTATGGCACTGGATTTAAGAATATGCCTGAATAAAGTAGCGTATTACATATGGTTTTTAGTTTGATCACTTCCTTAATACTACTATATGTTGATTATCATTCTTAGATAACAAGGCAACCATTTTTGTTGCTGTTTGTTTGTCTGTTTTCTTAGCTAAGTAGAGTACGTGAACTATGAGAAAGCAGTCACTTAAGATCAAGGCTGAAAACTGAAAACTTACCATATCTGTTCATTTTAAGGACCTCAGGCCATTGAAAAAGTAAATCTTGCTCTCCAGCTTAGTATGAAATGGCCAACTCTCTGAATCCTACAGTTTTCTCCTCTACTCCAAAAGATAGTTTCAAGTTTTCTTCAGATTACTGAAAAGAAATGTATTGCCATCATGGCAAATAGTATTTTCTAGGGCCATTTCCATATTTCAAATTAACATTTCCAAATTATTATATTCTGTTTTTATCATGTCCCTCACTACAAAAACTTTTCATGGCTTCTAAAGCCCCAGAAGAGAAGGCCAAACTCCTCATTCACCATGGCAAAAAATGGCCTTCATAACATGGCTCAGAAGATACTTTTCCAATTTCCTCCCCTAGTATTATATATCCAAGACCTATTCATCATAGTGTTAGGCTTATCCATTTACTGTTTCTAAAACACCCTCTGAATATCCCTGCTTCACCTCTATCTCATCAGAAATACCCATCACTCTGCATGCATCCAGCTCTACTTACCTTTAAGCCTATGCTTCCTTTCAACTCAAAGCTCTTAATACCTGGCCAAAGAATTTGGCATTTAATCACACAGGGTTCACAACAACTTGCTATTTTTCATTACCATTTAAGGTACACAATAGATATTTTCACTGCCTGCTTGAGTCTGACTCCATATTTGACCATCACCCTATGTTCGACAACTAGGCAACTGAAATCTGAATCAAAGACAATGAGACGTGGCATGGCTCAAATATTGGGTAAGAAATGAAGATGACAGTCCAAGTTGAGGTGGAACTCAGAAATAGATTAAGTGTAAAGATGAAAGTCACATATATTTTTTGAAAACATACTTATTTACATTTTGAACTGGCTAGGTCAACATCATTCATGACAAGGAAACTAAGTTCAAATGGTCATGTAAAAAGTATACTGCTTTGACCAAATATTATTTTATGGATCTTCTGTTATTGTGTCATACGTTATTACTGAAACCCAAGGGCTAAGCTGAATATCAACTTGCACCTATACCACCTGATGGAAAGACCTTTCTCTGACTCCCCTCATACTTTTCAGTATGGTACCATCTTTGATTATAAAAATATGTGTTATTAAGTGAATCCTAGGGTCTTAGAGTTTTGGAAGGTGGGTACAAATACAAAAGAAAACAATATAACTGTGTTTGAGAATATACAAGAATGGAGAGTAAATGACTTGATCCTTCAAAAGGGAATGAGCAACTCCAAATGTATTAAAGACTGAAATTTAAGGCCTGAAACCATAATATTCCTAGAAGAAAACATATGGGGAGAGACCCTCAACAGTGATCTTTGCAAAAGTTTTCTGATTTGACAAAGTGCAAAAATAAACAAGTGGTATTACAGCAAACTAAGAAGATTCTGCAAAAAAATTCTGCAAAGAAAACCACCAACAAAATAAAAAGACAACCTACGTACTGGGAGAAAATATTTGCATATCATACAGCTGATAAGGGGTTAATAATCAAAAATAAAAAGATTTCACACAACTCAATAGCAAAAAAAAATCTGATTTAAAACATGGCCACAAATGTATGGCCAGCTAATCTTCTACAAAGCAGGAAAAAAGTCCCTTCAGCAAATGGTGCTGGGAAAACAGGACAGCAACATGCAAAAGAATGAAACTGGATGACTTTCTTACACCATACACAAAAATAAATTCAAAATGGATGAAAGGCCTAAATGTGAGACAGGTAAAAATCAAAATCCTACAGAAGAAAATAGGCAGCAATCTCTTTGACCTCAGCTGCAGCAACTTCTTACTAGACATGTTTCAGTAGGCAATGGAAACAAAAGCAAAAATGAACTACTGGGACCTCATCAAGATAAAAAGCTACACAGTGAAGGAAATAACCAACAAAACTAAAAGGCAACTGACAGAATGGGAGAAAATATTTGCAAATAACATATCAGATAAAGCGTTGTATCTAAAATCTATAAAGCACTTCTAAAACTCAACACCTAAAAAAACAAATAATCCATTTAAGGAATGGGCAGACAACTTGAATAGACACTTCCAAAGAAGACATCCAGATGGCTAACAGACACATGAAAAGATGCTTAACATCACTCATCATCAAAGAAATGCAAATCAAAACCACAACGAGATATCACCTCACACCTGTCAGAATGGCTTAAATTAACAACTCAGGAAACAACAGATGTTGCCAAGGATGTGGAGAAAAGGGAACACTTTGCACTGTTGGTGGGAATGCAAACCAATGCAGCTACTCTGGAAAACAGTAAGTTTTCAAACAAAAAAATTAACTACCCTACAACCCAGCAATTGCATTACTAGGTATTTAACCAAAAGATCCAAAAATACTGATTCAAAGGGGAGCATGCACCCAATGTTTACAGCAGTGCTTTCAACAACAGCCAGCTTTTGGAAAGAGCCCAAATATCCATCAACTGACGAGTGGATAAAGAAGATGTGCTATTTATATACAATGGAATGTTACTCGCCGATCAAAAAGAACGAAATCGTTTCATTTACAACAATGCGGATGGAACTAGAGTCTACTCCACTAAGCAAAATAAGTCAGAGAAAGAGAGATATCATATGATTTCATTCACATGTCGAATTTAAGATACAAAACAGATGAACACAGAGGAAGGGAAGGAAAAATAAGATAAAAACAGAGAGGGGGGCAAACCATCAGAGACTCTTAAAACAGAGAAGAAACTGAGGGTTGCTGGAAGGGGTGGAGTGGGGGGATGGGTTAAATGGGTGATAGGTATTAAGGAGGGCACTTGGTTGGAATGACCACTGGGTGTTTTATGTAAGTGATGAATCACTGGGTTCTGCTCCTAAAACAAATACTACACAGCATGTTAACTAATGAATTTAAAAAGATAAATTATTTTAAAAAATAAAAAAAATGGGCAGAAGACCTGAATAGACAGTTTTCCAAAGACATACAAATAGCAGATAGGTACCTTAAAAGGTGCCAGACATCACTAATCATCAGGGAGATGCAAATCACAACCACAATGAGATATTGCTTCACACCTGTCAGAATGACTATCATCAAGAAAACAAGACATAAATGTTGGCCAGGGCATGGAGAAAAGGGAACCCTTGTACACTGTTGGTGGGAATGTAAATTGGTATAGTCATTAAGGAGAACAGTATGGAGGTTCCTCAAAAAATTAAAAATAGAACTCCAATGAGTGCCTGGCTGGCTCAGTCAGTTAGCATCCAACTTCAGCTCAGGTCAGGATCTCACGTGTGGGTTCATGCCCCGCTTCGGGCTCTGTGCTGACAGCTCAGAGCCTGGAGCCTGCTTCAGATTCTGTGTCTCCCTCTCTGTCTCTCTGCCCCTCCCCTGGTCGCACTCTGTCTCTCTCTGTCAAAAATAAATAAACATTTTTTTAAATTAAAAAAAAAATAGAACTTCCATATGCTCCAATTATTCCACTTTAGGGTATATATACAAAGGAATTGAAATTAGAATCTCACAGAGATATCTGCACTCCCATGTTCACTGCAGCATTGTTTACAATTAACATTATGCTAAATGAAATAAACTAGGCAGAGAAAGACAAATACTGCATGGTAGCACTTATATGTGAAATGTAAAAGGAAAAAAAAGTCACACTCATGGAAAGAAAGAGTAGAAAAGTGATTGCCAAGGGTGAGGGGTGGAGGTATAGTAGGAGACGTTGGTCAAAGGGTACAAAATTTCAGCTATCAAATGAATAAGGTCTGAACAGCTAATATAGAACATGGTGACTATAGATAACACTATGCTGCATTGTATAACTGAAATTTTCCAAGAGAGTAGAATTGAAATGTCCTTATGAAAAAGAAAAAGGAGGAGCAGTGGAAGAAAAAAAAATGAAGGAAAAAGAGAATGGAGAGGAGGACAGAGAGGAGGAGAAAAAGAGAGGTATGAGATGATGGATATATTAGTTTGATGGGAGGAATCCTTTCATAATATATATGTACCTCAAATCATCACAATGTACACTTTAAATATCTTACAATTTGTCAGTTATACTTGAATAAAGTTGAAAAGATTTTTTTAAAAGTCAACAGGAATGAAGAGTTAAACATTTTCAGAAGAAAGATAAACATAAATCTCCGTAAAGTGATACTATACTTTGATGCTATCACCTCTTACAGTGAAGTGGTGTAAATTAAACACCAGGGGGATGAAGAATGTTAAAATGTATTAATTTTTCAGAATACACTGTATTATATTTTCTAATGTGGACAGTCAATAGTAAAATCAATAATTTATATTTACCAACACTTGTAATAGTATTGTAAAATATAAGTGTGCTTGGTAGTTTAAATGTAAATCTTTCTTTTTTCTCCATAACAGATACTCCTGCTGTTGGTAAAATTTGTTTTTATGATAATTTTTAATCTCACACTGGGTTTTTGAGACTTTGCATAGAAATAATATTTCTGTTAATTCATCTCATCATCCCTTGTAATGTTTTCAAAAATTCACCACTAATCAAAATTGTCTTAGGACAATAAAGTATGTTTTTTGGCTTATAGTTAGAATTAAGGTAGAGGTAGGCCAACTATGGTCCAAGAGTCAAATCTGGCCCACTACTTATTTTTTAATGTCCCACGAGCTAAGGATTGTCTTTATATTTTTCAAGAAGAAAAAATAATCAAAAGAAAAATAATATTTCATGATGTGACATTTCATGCAATGCAAATTTGAGTATCCATAAGCAAAGTTTTATTGGAGCTCAGCCATGCTCATTCATTTATGTATTATCTCTGGCTACTTTTGTGCTAGGGGATACTTGCAGCAGAGGGTATCTGGCTTATAAAGCCTAAAATATTTTGTTTTTTGGCTCTTTACAAAAAAAACTTGCCTATATCTGATACTTGAGAAAGAAAAACAAAATAATTAAGGTTTATAAAATAGGTTGTAAATTTCAAACAACTTTTTTGTAATTGTAATTAGATGGTAACATTCTATGTTCCAGTTATACATATTGCCACAACTCCTAAGCACATTTTCAACTTATAACTCATAATTTCAATGACATTAATTTAAGGCCAATTATTTTACGTTTAATATTTTTATTTTACTACAAACCAATATAAAAGATATCACAAACCAGTTGTGAGCTGTAGCTTAAGTAACAAGTCACTGGTCAAATAAATCCCTGGCTTGTATTGTCCATGACAGGTACAAAGTGATGCTATCTAAAGCAAATAAAATGAAATCACCCACCATGGGAATCAGAATAATTTTCTAAATAAATATTAAGGCACAAAATTCTTTAGAATTACCAAGGACATCCTAAGCAACAATTTTGTTTTCATTTTTTCCCCTCTACTTTGCTATTTGAGGCTATGTGAGCATTGTTTCTTCTAGATATTGAAAAAAGGTACATAATTTCTGATAAGTATGCTACATGCATTAATGTTCTCTTAATGAGTACAAGTTGTATATGTGCTAAATGCATTTTAAATGCATTGAATGTAAAATTCTTCTGCATAAATGTGAAAAGGAGATGTTCTAAATAAAAGGCTGCTACTGTGAAACCATTTGCAATTATACTATCATCCCACACCATCACACATATATGCAGTTTCCTATTCTCTTTCCAATTGCTTAAGCAAATGACTAGGAACAGAAAAATGCCTTATTTCTTATTTATTGGTCACTTACTTTCTTGGTTTGAATATAAAATAAAAAAAATCCGTAAAATCTCTTTTAAAAGTTGACACATTTTGGAATCAAATCATCTTATACAAAATGGAGATGTTTCCAAAAATAAGGATATTTTGCACTATATCTGATACTGTATGTGTAACTAAGTTCTTTTCCTGCCCCAAGTATCAATTTGTAGGTGACCTTAATCAAATTGCTTATTCTCTCTTCATTTGTTGTGTATTCCCCAAGCAAATCTTTTTCAGCATCTACAATGTTATACAGAATAAAAAGATGAATCAAACATAGCTGTGATCTCAAAGATCTCATAAACAGGTTAAGAGTGTTCATCATATGCACAAATAATCCTAAGGTAGAAAATGATGATTGCACCTGAAAGAGGTACAGATTAGACACTTTGGAAGGTCAGAAGGAGAAGAGATTACTTCCAGCTGGGAAGATCCAGGAGAGATTTATTGATGAGGCTGCATTTGAACTGTGTCTTAAGGATGGTTAAGAAGGGTAAAATAAATTGACTGGCAAGGTCATTCCACAAACCAACAAGTTGTGTAAATGACAGTTGAAAATGTCGTGGATAAGTGTGGGTAAAGAGGAAAGTGTTTGCTTGCCTGTGGCGTAGGAAATGTAAAGTGGAGCAAGTCACAGGTGAGAATGTGGTGGATAATTATGGGTAAAGAGGAAAATGTTTCTTTGCCCGTAGTGTAGGAAATTTAAAGTGGGGCAAGTCACGGTGAAGTCTAGAGACACAGCCTGAGGTCAGAATATGAAGGCAGTATACTCTAGAAAGAAGCCTTGAATTCAGATGGGTCTGGGTCGGTTAGAATCCTGGCCCTAGCTGACAATTTACTTAACCTAAGTATTCACAGAAAGTCTGAAAAATGTTTACCTAACTTGCAGGGTCATTGTAAAGATGATAAATATATATGTACATTTTCTAACACAATGTCTGGCACATTACAGATGCTGTATAAAATGTAGCTATTATTGTGTCAATATTACACTGAATAACAGGCAAAGAATTGTACATAGTTCGTTAAGAATCTATTGTAACAACTACGGGAAAAATATCACAAGGTCATCAGTATCTGGAATGAGGAACTATTTGGAAAATAAGACAGGGAGCTACTGGTCCTTGGTAAATCACTAGTAACAGACCCACACCCCAGACCATTTAAATCAGACAGCATGGGCATGGTATTTTCGTTCTAATGTTTCAAGTTTTTATTTAAATTCTAATTAGTTAACATGTAGTGTAATATTAGTTTCAGGAATAGAATTTAGTGATTCATCACATATATAATACCCAGTGCTCATCGCAATGAGAGCCCTCCTTAATATCCATCACCCATTTAGAACCCCCCACCTATCACCTATCTCTTCTCCAATAACCCTCAGTTCGTTTTCTATAGTGAAGAGTCTTATATTTGCCTCCTTCTCTTTTATTCTTTCCCCTATGTTCATCTGTTTTGTTTCTTAAATCCCATATATGAATGAAACCATGTGTTATTTATCTTTTTCTGACTTATTTCACTTAGCATAATACACTCTAGCTCCAACCACATCATTGCAAATGGCAAGATTTCATTCTTTTGGATGGCTGAGTAATATTCCATTATATATGTATGTATATACACACCACATCTTCTTTATCCATTCATGAGTTGACGTACATTTGGTCTCTCTACATAGTTTGGCTATTGTTGATAATGCTGCTATAAAAATCAGGGTTCATGTACCCCCTTTGAATCTGTACTTTTTAATCCTTTGGATGAATACCTAGTAGTGCAATCACTGGGTCATATTTTTAACTTTTTCAGAAACTTCCATGCTGTTCTCCAGAGTGGCTGCACCAGTTTGCATTCCCACCAACAATGTAAAAGGGTTCCCCTTTCTCCACAACCTTTCCAACATCTTTTGTTTCCTGTGTTGTCAGTTTTAGCCATTCCAGCAGATGTGAGGTGGTATCTTATCATCATTTAGATGTTGAGTGATGTTGAGCATCTTTTCATGTATCTGTTAGCCATCTGGATGTCTTTTTTGCGAAAATGTCTATTCATAGCTTCTGCCCATTTCTTAACTGGATTATTTGGTTTTTGAGTGTTGAATTTTACAAGTTCTTTTTAAAAAACTGTTACTTATTTGTATGAGAGAGAGACAGCATGAGCAGGGAAGGGGCAGAGAGAGAATCGCAAGCAGGTTCTGTGCTATCAGCACAGACCCCCATGTAGGACTTGATCTCACAAACCATGAGATCGTGACTTGAGCCAAAGGCAAGAGTCAGACGCTCAATTGACTGAGCCACCCAGATGCCCCTAGAAGTTCTTCACATATTTTGGATACTAACCCTTTATCCTATATGTCATTTGCAAATATCTTCTCCCATTTCATCAGTTGCCTTTTAGTTTTGTTGTTTCCTTCACTGTGTAGAAGATTTTTAGCCTGATTAAGTACCAACATGTAGTTCATTTTTGCTTTTGTTTCTCTTGCCTCTGAAGATGTGTCTACTAAGAAGTTGCTATGGCCAATGACAAAGAGGTTGCTGCCTGTTTTTTCCTGTAGGATTTTGATGGTTTCCTATCTGACATTTAGGTCTTTCATCCATTTTGAATTTATTTTTGTGTATGGTGTAAGAAAGTGATCCAGTTTCATTCTTCTGCATGTTGCTGTCCAGTTTTTCAACACCATTTGTTGAAGAGACTGTCTTTTCTCCATTGGATATTCTTTCCCACTTTGTTGAAGATTAGTTGGCCATATAGTAGTGAGTTCATTTCTGGGTTTTCTATTCTGTTACATTGATCTATGTGTCTATTTTTGTGCCAGTATCAAACTGTCTTGATTATTACATTGCTGTAATATAGCTTGGAGTCCACAATTGTGAAGGCATGGTATTTTTTAAAAGATTCCCAAGATTTCTAGGGGCGCCTGGGTGGCTCAGTCGGTTGAGCGCTGACTTCGGCTCAGGTCACAATCTCGCGGTCCGTGAGTTCGAGCCCCGCATCGGGCCCCTGTGCTGACAGCTCGGAGCCCGGAGCCTGTTTCAGATTCTGTGTCTCCCTCTCTCTGACCCTCCCCCATTCATGCTCTGTCTCTCTCTGTCTCAAAAATGAATAAAAACGTTAAAAAAAAAATTAAAAAAAAAAAAAGCTTCCCAAGATTTCTAAAGCATGGCTAGCTTGAGAACTAGTATTGCTTTAGAAGTAAGTTGTTACAATTAATGTATAAAATATGAGAAGTTCAGCAAAATATGTTTTATTATAATAATTTGAATTATTCCCACTCTACTACATTAGTGGATGTCAGTTTTCCAGATTGTCTTTCTCTGTTTCTCTGGCATATTCTGACTTTACAAAGACCTGTCTAGTACCTAACACAGAACTTTACAAAGTAAAGGCCAGACAAATGTTTGCTGAATGAATACCATGATTGAGTTGATATTCTCATTTCCCACTAGATGAAAGTGAGAAGCAGTAAAAGATAGGTACTACATAGCAATCTTTAAAATATTTACTTTTTAATCCTTGTTTGCTTTTGCAAAAACTACCTAATCTATTTAAAGTTCATGTTTCCATCATATCCATAAGTGGAATTATAATGAATAATCAGCTACATCTAAAAACTAAGATCACAAGCCAAAACATCCAAAGGTATATTCAAGATTGCTAATACATATCTTTAGATTTATTACCAATAATATCAAAATAATGTTGTCAACCACTTTTTTTAAAAACTGCCTTCCAGACTGTATTTTATCTAGAACCTATACATAGAAATATTTAATTTTTTATTGTATTTCATTTCATTAGTCCTACCATGTTATTTTGTGGAGCTATTGATGTGTTATAGGTATGCTGTTAAATTTGCTAATAATCCTAAAAGAAAAAATATTTTTGTTCATATTCAAGCATGAATAAGGGGATACTGAAGTATGCTGAAAGACAAGCAGACTGAGGAATGAGTACAAGGGAATCACCAGGGACCTCTGGCTTCTTAGAATTTAAAGGGACTTTAGAGATAATCTGGGACAATATATCAGCAAAGGCAGGAAATTCTTCTCCTGAAATCCAATAGTGAAGGAAAAACCTACTTGCTTCTTGTTTAAATACTGAAAAACTTACTGAAGCATCAAAGCCCATCTCCAACACGAAGGCTTGAATTTTGGAGCTTTCTCCTTATATCTTAGTGAACTGTTAGTACTTCTAAGGACCAACCTCATTCAAAAATATAACAAAAATATAACAGATGGCAAATTCTGTAGTCAGAAGAAGTAATGGAGGTATTAAAATGCTACCAACAGGCTCCCTAATGGCTCCTGTTTTGACAGATGCCTATTCGGGGGCATGTGTTTTCTAAGCATTGTTTCTCTGTTCCTCTGTACAAGCGGCCATCACCTTTTTATAGTATCTATGCCATTACAGTATTTACTATACATAAGACAATCACAACTATTAAACTGTCTCTAATCCTTTCCCCTTGTGGTTATATAAATTATTTGTTTACCCTGAGAGTACATGAAATTTTTATAGGCACAATCTAGAATTGCATCTATCTAGGTTTCCTCTCAAATGAATCTTCTGTAAATATTCAAACTCATGTATCCCACAATAAGTAACCACATTGTAAGCCCTGTCTGTTGCTTTTACATAAACAATCCAGGCTGGCTAAGAGGCCCACCTTATAGTCAAGAGAATAAAACAATGATAAAATTCTAATTCTCTCTGGTTTGGTTCACTTAACAGTCTTTTCCCCTCTTTTGGAGGAAGCCAAGAATATTCTGTAAGTGTGGTCTCAGGGAATTCACTGCAGTCATATCTTCTTAAACTATTATATGCAAATCATTTCCCTTATTAGTCTGTAAGGAAGGTCACTCATGCAACAAATTTTTGTTCTAAGCGCTGTTTAGAGCATTTAGGATACCACGATGAACAAAGGCAAAGTCTTTGCCAAAGGAAATTGTGTTCTAGAGAACAATAATTAAATAGAAAGTAAGTCAGATATGTGCTATAAAGAAAAATAATACACATTAAAGGAGAAACTGAATTGGCAGGAAATAATACTCTAGAAAAGATAGGCAAGGAAGGCATGTTTGAGGAAGAGACATGGAACAGAGATGTAAAAGTAGTGAGGAGGTGAGCCAAGCTACTTTCAAGGGAAGACCATCTCAGAAAAATATATACAAGCTAGCAGAAAGCCTGGAGACTAGAGTATGCTAGAGGAAAACGAGGAGGCCAGAGTGGCCACAACAGAAGGGATATGGAGGAGAGTAATAAGAATAGGATTAGAGAGACTTGGATTTGTGATAGTTAATTTTATGTGTCAATTTGACTGGGATATGGGATAACCAGATATTTGGGCACATATTATTCTGGGTGTTTCTATGAGAATGTTTTTGGATGAAATTAACATTTAAATTGGTAGACTGAGTAAAGCAGATTGCCATCCCTAATATGGATGAGTCTCATCCAATCCATTGACAGCCTCAGTAGAACAAAAAGGTTGACCCTCAAGCAAGTAAGGAAGAATTCCTCCTGCCTGGCTGCCTCCAAACAGAGACATCAGCTTGTTCCTACCCTTGAACTTGAACTGAAACATTGGCTGTTCCTTGGTTGCAAACCTGCCTGCCTGGAACTATATCATTGGTTCCCCTGGTTTTCAGACCCTCAGATTCAGACTGCAACTAAACCATTGGGTCCCCTGGATCTCCAGCTTGCTGACTCATGCTGAAGTTTTTGAGATTTAGCCTCCATAATATCTATAAATCTGTTCAATTTCCCTGGAGAATTCTACCGATTATAGGAGTTTAGGAGTAATATGATCTACTTACTTTTTAAAAGGAACATTCTTGATATAGCATAGTCTGTCTATGGTGGGGCAAAGTTAGAATCAGCTACATATACATATATACATATATATGTATATATATTCGTAGCTGATATATATATATATATATATATATATATATATATATAATCAGTGTTTCCAGTGTTTTTGTTTACAGGCCAGAACTGGTAGAATATTTTCCATTTTCTGAGATGGGAAAGAGTTAAGAATAGAAGGTTTGTAGAGGAAATTGAGAGTTCAGTGTTAGAGCCACGTATTTTGAAAAATATATTGGAGAAGCCAGTGAAAAGGTTGAATAGTCCATTAGACACATTACTCCCAAGTTAAGAGGGAAAGTTAGGGATGGGGAGTCTAATACAGCTGTAATCAGTATATAGACAACATTCAAAGCTAGAAGGCTAAATGAAACCTCCTAGTATGCTGATCTGGACATTAACAATTTCATCAGAAATGGGGGCCCTCTCACATGGCTGGTAGGAAGCATATCAAAATTCATAGAGTGCCTAACACAGCCAGTCTACTACAGAATTCAGTAAAATGAAGGAATTATAGGTAATTAAGATAATAGGTTGATGATGGACTTCCTATTTATTTTGTGGTAATTCGTACCAAATGCTATTACTTCATCAGACATTTCACTCATTTTATGAGACTTATTAAGTTATTCAAGTATGTAATAAATATGTATGCGGTCCTTATTTTCAGATTATAAGGGTTTAATAGGCATGTATCTCATACTAATATAAACTGAAGAAATTATTCTGATAATTACATTTTCTAGGCTAACATTGACTTAGGATTTGACTCGAGGCAAGTCACACCTATCTTTTGTCTTGGTCTAAAATAATTTATTTTGGCTGCATTATCTGTAAAATGTTTCTATTTAGCAAAGTTGTAAACACTGCAATAGGAGTTACTACACCCAAACTCTGTTTAAATGTACTGTTTAAGGGGCGCCAGGGTGGCTCAGTCAATTGAGCATCCAACTCTTGATTTATGCTCAGGTCATGATCCCAGGGTCATGGGATCAAGCCCCATTTCAGGCTCCGCGCTGAGTATGAAGCCTGCTTAATATTCTCTTCTGCCCCTCTTTCCTCCTTGTGTGCTCTCTCCCTTTCTTTCAAATGTTTTTTTTTAATTTAAAAAAAGTAAAAAATTCTATTTAATATAATTTTTATTTATGCAGTGTTTTTTTAGGTTTTATTTAAATTCCAGTTAGTTAACATAAAGTATAATATTAGTTTCAGGTGTACAATATAGTGATTCAACAATTCTGTACATTACCCAGGGCTCATCACAACAAGTGCACTCCTTAATTTCCATCACCTATTTAACCCATCCTCCCACACATCTCCCTTCTGCTAACCATCAGTTTATTCTCTATAGTTAAGAGTCTATTTCTGGCTTCTCAAAGATGGTTTGCCCCCATCTCTCTTTTTTTCTCCTATTCTCATTTGTTTTGTTTCCTAAATTCCACATTTGAATGAAATCATATGGGATTTGTCTTTCTGTGACTTATTTAGCTTAGCATAATACACTCTCTAGCTCCATCCATGTTGTTGCAAATGGATGATGTCATTCTTTTTTTTAAGGCTAAATAATATTCTCTGTGTGTGTGTGTGTGTGTGTGTGTGTGCGCGCGCACACACACACCACATCTTCTTTACCCATTCATCAGTTGATGGACATTTGAGCTGTTTCAATAGTTTGGTCACTGTAGATAATGCTGCTATAAATATTTGGGTGCATGTAATCCTTTGAATGAGTACTTTTGTATTCTCTGGGTAAATACCTAGTAGTGCAATTGCTGGGTCATGGGTAGTTCTATTTTTAACTTCTTGAGGAATCTCCATACTGTTTTCCACAGTGCACCAGCTTGCATTTCCACCAAGAGTACAGGAGGGTTCCCCATTCTCTACATCCTCACCAACACTTGTTGTTTCTTGTGTTGTTGATTTTAGCCATTCTGACAGGTGTGAAGTGGTAGTTCACTGTAGTTTTGATTTGTATTTCCCTGATGATGAGTGATGTTGAAGCATCTTTTCATGTGTCTATTGGCCATCTGTAAGTCTTCTTTGGAAAAAAATGTCTATTCATATCTTCTCCCATTTTTAAACTGGATTATTTGGTTTTTTGGGTGTTGAGTTTTGTAAGTTCTTTATAAATTTTGGATATTAGCCCTTTATCCAATATGTCATTTTCAAACATGTTTTCCAATTCCAAAGGTTCCTTTAGTTTTGTTGACGTTTCCTTCACTGTGCAGAAACTTTGTATCGATGAGGTCCCAGTAGTTCATTTTTTGCTTTGGTTTCCCTTGCCTCAGGAGACATCTCTAGTAAGATGTTGCTATAGATGAGGTCAAAGAGGTTCCTGCCTGTGTTCTCTTCTAGGATTTTGATGGTTTCTTATCTCACTTTTAGATCTTTTATCCATTTTGAATTTATTTTTGCTTATGGCATAAGAAAGTGGTCCAGTTTCATTCCTTTGCATATTGCTGTCCAGTTTTCCCAACACTGTTTGTTGAAGACACTGTCTTTTTTTCCATTGGATATTCTTTCCCACTTTGGTGAAGAATAATTGGCCACATAGTTGTGGGTTCATTTCTGGCTTTTCTACTCTGTTCTATTATCTGTATGTCTATTTTTGTACCACTACCATACTGTTTGATCACTACATCTTTCTAATTTAACTTAAAGTCAGAAATTGTGATGCCTCCAGCTTTTCTCTTCTTTTTCAAGGTTGCTGTGTCTATTTGGGGTCTTCGGTGGTTCCATACAATTTTTAGGTTTGTTCTAACTCTGTGAAAAATATTATTGGTATTTTGATAAGTATTGCATTAAATGTCCAGATTGCTTTGGTAGTGTAGACATTTTAATAATATTTGTTCTTCAGCTCCATGAGCATGGAATGTCTTTCAATTTCTTTGTGTGCTCTTTAATTTCTTTCATCAGTGTTTTATAGTTTTCAGGGTACAGGTCTTTTACCTCTTTGGTTAGCCTTACTCCTAGGTATCTTATAGTTTTTGGTGTAATATGGAAGTAATTTTTATATAGTTTATATAGATACAGATAAATAAAACAACTGAAGATATCTTAAGATACACACACATACATGCCCTTTTTATATATCTGAAAGTACAATATGATAAATGCTAATATAAAAATAATTGTCATATTAATATATGGAATTTTTCAAATTTACATATTTTATAGTTCTATTGTAATGGAATTTTTCTATTTTTTTCTTCCCAGAGGTTAGGATGGCATATTTTAGGGAGGAACTATAAAATAGTGGGAAAAGACTAGGATTGAGAGTCCCAACTATGCCACTGTTGGTATGATATAAAAACATCATTAATGTGTTAAAATATTCCTATTTATAAAACACAAGTACCAAAATAGATGATTGCTAATGTTACTTCGATTTTAACATGTAAGAATGCTATGGTTCAATATGAATAGTTATTTGTGTGTATAGTTTTAATACATTTCTGTATTATTCCAGGAAAATTTTTGGCCATATTTTATGCAAGATATGTAACAGAAGTATGCTCAGGAGTAGACATGTCTTTCATCATGTAAAAAAAAAAGGCATAAATATACAGGTTCTAGCATCTTGTCAGTAACTAATCAGAGACTCAGTCCTGAATAGCAATTTTTACCATGTGCTTTTCTCACAACCACAGTGTTTCATTAATGTGTTTTTTCTTGTTGAATATTCTCAATTCCTTTAAATAAATTGTTGTTAATTAGTCACTCTATGCATATAATTTTCTTATTTTCATAATTATACTTAATTATGTTCCTAGAAAAATTTATGTAATCAAATAATTGCCACATGCAATTATATAAAATCTATAAACATATTAGAAAAAAATCACAGAAGATGTATTTACACAAGACATTTTCTTTTTCACTTCCAGTCATCATATCATTTAGTATTGATTTTAACATTTTTTTAACTCACATCACTAGATATCAAAGAGATTTTATTCTTAAGGGAAAAACTAACAGTACTTTCTTGTAGAGATGGCATATTATTAAAATATATCCTATGTTGAACACTCTAAGAAAAATTACATATAATATTACAGATTTTTTTCAGGAAAAATAACTTTTTTTTTGCTTTTACCCTTAAAACTCCTGATTTTTAATGCTTCAATTTCATTTTTAGTTGTATACATTCTTGTCTTATCTACACTTTAATTGCCTATATCACCAGAAAAAATTTTAAAAAAATTAAAATAAATGTAAAAGTCATCTAGAACATATGCAACTAATTTCACACATTGAGAAAATGAGGTCCTCGGAGTTTGAATGACTTCACATGCTCATAAAACTAGTTATCAGCAGGGCTTATGCTAATAGAACTCCTGGCTGTTGGTCCAGGTCTTTTTACCCTCTACACCAAGAGTATATTCAGTTTAGCACTGAAACTGTTATATTTCAATGATCTGGTTTTGTATTTATGTCCTTCCCTTGACTGCAAAATCTCCGAAGACAGAAATTAGGTCCTCACCGTTATATTCCCCTGGAGCCTAGAGGAGTGCCTGAAACATTAGCATAATTGCTCAACATATAGTTTTTTTTAAAGCTTTTTATTTCAATTTTTGACCTTTAAAAGAAATGTCCCCTCATCTACCAGAGTGCGTACACAATAAATGTTGGCTTAATGACAATTGGTTGAATACCAAACTATAAAATAGAGACTAAATATTTGAAATATGTATTTTACTTGGCTTTAAAAAACATAAAAAATTCATATGTACATGTATACCAAAAACTCACACTGAATGGTAATATTAGCTAGAAGCAACAGAATGTTATAAATTCTCTGGCATTTCCATGGCAGAACTGTTTAAATGATAAACTTTCAGTTTTATCAAAATTATCCTAGCTCAAACCCTACTGTAAGAAAAAAAAGGAATAGCTTATGGGTGAAAAATTAACATGACCATATATATTTTCATTAGCTGCAGCATTGACATTTTCCTTTGAAACATTTCTATTTAAAACTACATGTGTATTAGCACTTGGATATTAAGTAAATGTGTTTGAGTTTCTATTCTGAAAGCTCCACAGGGTAGGTTTGCTTTTATTTTCTTTCTGCTGAGAAAGTCACAAAAAGTTAACAAGTGATTGATGCCAAATCAATAACAAGGTTGAAGCCCTTACAGGCATATTGTCCTAGTATTTGCAAATGGGAAACAAGGCATTATCCAGGGCCTTGTACAGAGATTAGACAGAAGGGGGGATTAAACTAAAACTCCAGTAACTCTCACACTTCATATGTCCTTTCCGTGGGGTGTAACTTTGGCTTCATAGGAAGACGGTACAGGGAACAGGGAACCCAAGGCCTTTTGACTCCTCTACTCTTTTCTATGAGAGCTAGGTAGCTCTTTTGACCAAGGCTAAAGTATAAATTTAAGCCTCATCTTGTCATTAGTGGGAACACATAACAAGTATCATTGAACAAAATAAGTAAAATACTCTGAACATGCAATGTGCATCTGCTACATCTTTGGAAGTCAATATTTTTGGTGGAAAAATGTGTATTTACATTTGAAAAGAATAGCTTCAATTTTCATTCTATGCACATTTCTGCCACACACTAATCTCTCACTGTTGGAGACCAACCCAAGGTGCTACCGAAAAGTCTTTTAACTCAGCAGGAAGAATTGCATAATGTCAAATATTTTGCTGTTTTAAATTTGAAGGTTTTTTTTAATATTTAAAATACACACTCCTTAAAGTCTGAGTCTGCTCAATACATTGAAGATATTGAGTATTTATGATAATGATTATGATTACCAAAACTATTGCTATTCATAGGCAACCACTAGGCAGACTATACTATCATCTCTGTTCATTGATAACAAATAGTTAGATATAGCTCCTACCCTCAAAGAGCTTACTATAAGCACAAGAGAGACAAAACGTTACCATGTATTGACATTAATCTTTTTGCCAAGTTTAACTGCTGGGTATAATTCATGGTGTCTTAGAAATTTTAGAAGTAGCAGGAGCCAAGTACCCACTCAGAGGTCTCAAATAAATGTTGCTATATTAGTATCTTTTATAACTTACATTATCAGTAATCATAGAATATTGATTTAAAAAACCAATACTATACTAACATTTTTAACACTACATTCAATTCTAACACATTATTGGCTGGTTAACATTTGATAATCCCAATTAAAGGGGTTTAAAAACTTTTCCTAGGATTTACCACAGCAATATCCCAAGCAAACAGTGTGCCACCCAGTTGGCCAGGCAACTAAGCCATGTTTCAGCTGAGAATTTTTTTTAAACTTCATTATATGAACATTTGGTGTTTCCTATAAACTGACAATCCAGTTTGTAAGAGATACATTATGCAAATTAGGAAATTAGCAACAAACTACTTCTGATGCTAGTCATTACTATCTTGTTCTTCAGTTCAGATTTGCAAAAGTGCAATAATGCAGTAAAATCTACCAATGGATGTTTTGTTACCACTATTAATGGACAATATTTTATTGTAATGTCAAATTTACTACAAAACCTGGGAATTTACAATAGCCTACATTATCCTACACAATCTAATATAATTCAATTTCCTTTGTCCTATGAGAAAAACACAGGCAAAATATATCACATATTCACTTGAACTCAAACTTTTCCTATTTATTAAATATTCAGTCAAACTCAGTATCATTCGAAGAGCTGGCAACCAATTTCATATTCCTCAATGGAAAATTGAAGAATTTTCAGTATTCACAATATGGGTGAACAATCTAAGATTTAGCCATGCATTTCTGTCAATCTAATTTTAGCATCTCTCTTCTGTTCATTGATTGGTCCCTATTGTTACTCCACATGCTGATGTGAAAGTCCCACTCCAGAGGTAGCAAATATATCAGAAGCCATTAATATAAACATGTAGTTCAATTTTTTTCCTTTGCTGCACACTTGTTTATGCTGCTCTTTGTAGGTCCCTTTGATCATAAGTTCCTCTGCCTAAATTCAACAACTAAGTCATAACTGATTCTATTTAGAACACCCTCAGCAACAACCTAAAGTGCCTGTACAGAGCTAAAAATCTACAATGTAAAATGACAAAGGAAACCAGATCAGGAAACACATTTGATGCACAATGAACTGAAGACAAGAAGCTGCTAACCAACTTCTCACATAAAACCAGTCTGAAATGCACTTTAGAAACATGGTTTTTGTTTGTTTTACTTTTGCTTTGACAGTTTTATTTAGTTTTCTTGTTTTGTTTCAGCAGCCAAAGTACTTTTATAAAATTCATTGGTAGAAAGCATAGAGCCAAAGTGGAAGTGTCCAACAAAGCTGATCCTCCTTAAAAAAACTTTTTATTTTTAATTTTTTTAATATTTATTTATTTATTTGAGACAGAGAGAGACAGAGCGCAAGCAGGGGAAGGGCAGAGAGAGAGAGAGGGAGACACAGAATCTAAAACAGGCTCCAGGCTCTGATCTGTCAGCACAGAGCCCTACGGGGGGCACGAACCCATGAACTGCAAGATCATGACCTGAGCTGAAGTCAGATCCTTAACTGACTGAGCCACCAAGTCTCCCCTAAAAAAAGTCTTAAGAAACACCAACAAAACATCATAAGATAATTTGCATTCTCTGATTTAAATTATTATGTTGCTGTATTCAAAGAATTTATTCAACAATGTATTTTTCTGATAAAAAATCATATGGAGTTTGAAATAATCATCAATCTTTCATTTGGTGTTTTGTATTTTAAAATCTCTAAAATACATAGAAAACTCAAATCACTGGGTTTTTCTTTGACTTCAGGGGAAAACAAACTCATCTTCTTAGTAAAAAAAAGATACACAAATGTTCACTCCACATTGAGAAATTTCCAAACATTCTGGCAGGTCTACAATATTTGGATTCCTCTAGTGAGATATATTGTGGAATAGAAATACAAAACTAGGAGTCTGTCTTCAACCTTGCTATTTAATGTATCTATCAGACAGGGCTATGTGTTTCTCAGGCTCAAATGGAGGCAAATAAAGACACACCTTTCTCTTTAGAGTCATGTAACTACCTAGAAAGCTATTTGGACATTTGGCTTTTGAATAATCTTTCAGTATAGCCATTTATAAGATGTAAAGATAACTAAGATAAATAATTATCACATCTGTATAAATAATGAAAATATAATATTTTTTAAATCAGTAATTTGAACCTTTGTCATGAATTATTTTCATTCCTCTTCATTATCCCAAAATATATTATGTAACTACTTCTTACTTTTAGATTCTAAAATAAGCCAAGAAAGAATTAAGTAATTAGACAAAAATACTATAAAAGAGAAATAGACTCAAGAAGTCTGAAACACTGCCTTTAATGAGTATTTATCTATGGCATTTAGTAAATTCATTAGTAGACAGTATATACTACAAATCTATCAAAATAAGAAGGAAAAAATATAAAGAATGACTTTCTTTCTAAATTTAGGACAAGCAAGGAGAGTCAAACAGACTTCCTATGTCCAGGTTTGGCCTGCAATTCACAAACGTATAAACAAAAACATGATGAGGATTTTCTTCCTGTTGTTTCAATTAGTTTAAGTTACATGAGGAACACACTGGGTCTCCTAAGGTTTGAAGACCATGAATGCTGTAAGAATACATTTACTCTTAAGGAGCTTTTGTTTCAAAATCCTGAGTCATTTTAGAGTGAAACATTTTCATGTTTTTCTACGTTCCCATCAATCAATCTACCTTTAATAGTTTCATTATATGGTCTTTGCATATAAAGCAAGAAAAAAACGAACTGTCTTTTTTTTGGAGGGGGGGTAACTAAGACGGTATTTGATCACCAGCTAAAGGCACTTAAACTGACACCATTTCCTGGTCGTCTTATATGTGAAACATCTTTATTTCAAAACTAAAACTGCTAAAACTTTAAAAATTGCTCTAACAGATGTTTGGACTTCTAAAAAACAGATGTTTGGACTTGTAAA
The DNA here is from genome assembly GCF_018350195.1 of Panthera tigris. Taxonomy (NCBI): domain Eukaryota; kingdom Metazoa; phylum Chordata; class Mammalia; order Carnivora; family Felidae; genus Panthera; species Panthera tigris. The sequence continues at coordinate 27,585,689 of NC_056670.1, forward strand.
AGATGTTTGGACTTGGATGTATTTATAAAATACAATTTTATAAAAACTATATTAACTACTAACACTCATATTTATTTCAAAAGGTATACCAGGGCACCTGGGTGGCTTAGTCAGTTGAGCGTTGAACTTCAGCTCAGGTCATGATCTCACAGTTCGTGGGTTTGAGCCCACATCAGGCTTTGTGCCAACAATGCAGAGCTGTCTTCAGATTCTGTTTCCCTCTCTCTCTGCCCCTCACCCACTCACATACACACACACTCTCTCAAAAATAAACATCAAAAAAAATTTTTAATGTACATCAACACTATTTCCAGAAAAAAGTTGGCTCAATAGTGGATGCATTAAAACTTTCAGGCCATTGTGGCCAGATAAAAGAAAAAGTAAAAAAGGTGTTCTGATGTGGTAAATAGACAGAAATGCTCTAAAAACTAAGGACCAAACATTCCCCATGTAACAATGGTATGAAGTGTTCACATATATAAGACAATACCATATCCTCAAACACTGAGTAGAGTATTAATGACTTAAAGTCCATTACACCAAGTGCAAGAAGTAAAAAAAAAAAAAAAGATCCCAACTTGGTTTCTTGGCGACTGTCTTCCCTGTTATAAATCTTGTTGAAAGCATCAGCGGTCATAGTATTCCATTCAATTGGCAATTCTGTTCTCCATGAATGCAAGACACACAATCATGAATTATTCTATTGAATAATTGTACCTATTAAATAAGCAATATCAATAAAACAAAAAATAAAAGGATAAAAATTTCCATCAAAATTTAGAGATAAAAAAGACACATCTGGGGCGCCTGGGTGGCTCAGTCAGTTAAGCCTCCAACTCTTGGTTTTGGCTTAGGTCATGATCTCACAGTTCGTGAGATCCAGCCCCACAGCACATTCCTCTCAGCATGGAGCTTGCTTGGGATACTCTTTCTCCCTCTCTCTCTTCCCCTTCTTTCTCTCCCCGGCCCCCCCTCTGCTCAAAATAAATAAATTTAAAGAAAAAGACATACCTACAGAATTAAGTAAATACCTTGTCACAGAAGTGCATGCACTATTTTAGAATCCTATCATTGAAAAACTACAGAATGATAAATGTCAGAAAAGAGAACTTTCCCATAGCTGGCATCTGCTAAAGATTCTGAAATAACTATAAATGCTGGAGTTTAGGAAAATTAACTTTCTTTCACTACATAGTCATCACATCATTTTATAGGATAAATTTCATGCAAGCATTTCACAAAAAGATTCGAATCAAATTTTGCACACAGTTGTAGTACCCCCCATTCTAGCACTGTGCAAGGTGCCAATTCTGATAACACATTTTAAATTGAAACACAACCAGCTAAACTAGTTTTGTAGCACAATGAAAATATTGTGTTTTTTGAGGTCCTTCTGTAATATCCTTTTAAAATGTCTATCTGAGAAATAAATACCCACTTGAACTCCCAAATCCTAATATCCATGATTTTTTGCTTATTTGCAGAAGCAACTTCTTTCTTGTTTTTTCTCTTGCAATACATTTTTTCATTTAATCCATGAAGTGGGTATTATTAACCACATTTTATGTATGAGAAAACGAGACTAACAAAGGTTAAATTTTCCTAATTTCATACAGCTATTATTGTAAACTCAAATCAAGATCTTTCTGATTCTGAGGCTCATGGTCTTAATTCCTGCCATACATCATCTCCTGAATTTATACAATATGAGCTTCACTGTTTCTCTCTTACAATTTTTTTCTTCCCTTCCACACACATTTATGTTCTACTCAAAGGGTCTGATTCTCCATTTGGCAAATACAGGTTTTGCTGTGACTCTTCCTTTTCCCATACTGTTTCCTCTTGCCTCTCCCACTCAGTCAGGTGCCAATTCATAAAGGAAAATGCAAAATTTGAACTCCTTCTTAAAGTCCCACCCCTGGAAAGTATGACCTCTGCCTTGGCTGAAACCTCACTGCCCTCTTCCAAATGTCTGTGCTTATGTTATTTCTTTCCCTTCTCAAGAGCTTCTTGCTGGAAGGATGGTTTTACCTGGATCCTCCATGAAGCAGATACCAACAGAATATTAAACATGTAAGAATTTTAATGGAAGAAAGGCTGGGATTGCTGTCAGACACCAAGTCTGTAAAGATAAGGAAGGAAGTTTGGATAGAAGCTTCCTAGACCGCACAGTCTAAAGAAGGTTTAATAAGGTCACTGGGGAGTAATCTAGCCGGTCAATGAAGAGGTCCCTCTTTCCTAGGAACAGGTTTACTTTAGAATCTCCGCTGCTCTCTGTCATAGGCTAGGAGCAGCCCTGGGGAAGCATGACATGGGTACAAACATGGCAATGGATTTTAGAGCATAGCACCTGGAAATCCTGGTCAATTGCATACCCTGATCAATTATGCCCCCCATAACTGGAAGATTGCAAGGTGCATTCATAAGACTGCCAAGAAGAACAATTCCCAAATGGGCCACTTATGAGATGTGTCACATTGGGAAAGATATTGAATCTTTCTGAGTCATTTTGTAAGAGTAGAACTATTATAGGAAATAAACGTGATGAATTATGTGAAGTACCTACTGCAGGAACTATTCAAAAACATTAGTCGTTTTTATCTTCCATAACATTCTAGATTACCTACATATGTAGAAGACACTTAATGTTTTTAAAATTATTCTGTTTACATGTATAAATAAATGTATGTATACATAAAATTACACCCCCATCTATATACAGATAGAATAAACTGAACCTTTGTTTCTCTCTCTCCATTTAGAATTGATTTTTAAATGGCTTTTTTTATTTCTTTCTTTTTTTTAATGTTTGTTTTTCAGAGAGGGAGGGGGAGAGAGAGAGAGAGACAGAGAGAGAGGGAGGGAGAGAGAAAGCATGTGAGCAGGGGCAGGGCAGGGAGAGGGGGACAGACATCCAAAGTGAACTCTCTGTTGACAGCAGACAGCCCAAAGTGGGGCTCAAACTCATGAATCACGAGATCATGTCCTGAGCTGAAGACAGATGCTTAACTGACTGAGCCACCCAGATGCACTCCATTTAGACTTTAAAGAACCCTTCCACTAAACTTCATGTTTCATCTTTGAACCAAATTTTTCCTGGTAGAATCTATATTATTTGCATTATTTCTTCCAAAACAGATATTCACACAAGTGAAGGTTTCAGACTGACAAGATCCTGTATCTTAAAAACAAATAATAATTAGTATTAATAATAAATTTCTTTACCTCCTATATTCATCCATTTATTCATTTAAACATGCATTCAACAACTATGTAATACTCTGTTCCAGGAACTATGCTAGGAAAACGGAAACACACACCGTTCCTATCTTCATTTCACTTACATTCTTGCAGGGAGAAAGTCATTAACCAAAGGATCACATAAATAAATGTGCAACTGCGGTGGCAACAATGCTATGAAGGACAAGTGCGGTCTGTAATAAGACTCATCACAGGCAGATTGGAAGCAGTTGGAACGACTGCCAATTGCTTTCTGAACGTTGTGCTACTAGCCCTAAAGAAGGAAGAGTTTATGAGGTAATGAAGATAGAAAAAGATGTTCCAAGCAGAGGAAACAAATTTTACAAAGCCCAGTGGTGGGAAGGTGGAAGTGGGAGACATTTCATGTGGAAAACAAATAGGAGGAGAGCAGGTTCGGAACCTGCAGAAATTAGGAGGGGCCATGTGTGAACATAAAGCTTACATAATTGTCCCAAAGGACTGTACCTGAAAAATATACCCAGGTCCCACTCTTAGATTTTTATCACACTCAGTGGACTATCACTGTCCATTTTGTTACATTTGCTTTTAGCCACTGATTTTTAAGAAAATAAAGTAAATATAAGGAAATACAGTTAAGGAAAATGTCAGTCAGCCACTTGAAAATCACCCAACAGTATTTAAATGACATTACAAATGTGATCATTAAATGTGATCATTACATATGTGATTATTAAAATGGGTTATTTTAAGCCTCTTGCTGATTCTATCTGTATATATAACCAATATCTTATTTAATTATTGGACTAAATGAAAAGTAGTTATTCAATAATATGAAAACATAATAGAAAACTTTAAAGCAATAAAATTACACAATACACTAATCCCAATATTCAATCGCAGAATAGAATAACAAAAATGTCATTTGACCCACAAATGTTGAGATATTCTCATTTGTGCCTGAGGTACAACCATGGAACCAATGCATTTATGGGGGCGAAAGAATAATAAAAAGGAGTAACCAACCACTGGCTCAGAGACCATCACTGCTAAGACACTCTATATATCAAAAGAGTCCTTAAAAAAAAAGTACATTCAGAGTCTTATATATAGTATAAACCCTTAGTTATTTTTCAGGGCCATGTGCCTGCAGATTTGCGGTATGTGGCTCCCTGGCTGGTATGTTAAATCCCCAAAGTTACATCAGACAAGCCTGAGCCTTGTTTAAGACAGAGTCTGGGCACCAGGGTGGCTCAGTCGGTTAAGTGTCCATCTTCAGCTCAGGTGATCTCACCATTAGTGAGTTCGAGCCCCTCATTGGACTCCACGCTGACAGCTCAGAGCCTGGAGCCTATTTCGGATTCTGTGTCTCCCTCTCTCTTTGCCCCTTCCCACTTTCACTCTGTCTCTCGAAAAGAAAATAAAAACATTTAAAAAATAAAAAAAAAAACATGGGTGCCCTGGTGGCTCAGTCAGTTAACCCTCCAACTTCAGCTCAGGTCATGATCTCGCTGTTCGTGAGTTCGAGCCCCACGTTGGGCTCTGTGCTGACAGTTCAGAGCCTGCAGCCTGCTTCAGGTTCTGTATCTCCCCCTCTCTCTGCCCCTCCCATGCTCACTCTGTCTCTCAATAATAAATAAACATTAAAAAAATAAAAAATAAAAAATAAAGACAGAGTGAGACCATGCCCTCAGCCTCTTAAGGGAAGGATATTACTAAGTCTTTATATAATAAATATCCACTCTCTTCCAGAAGAAATACATAGTATTCTCCTATTTTCCCTACTATTATGTCTTTAGGAAAAGATCTGGACAGGTGGTAAGATGGGCCATAGAGTGGTTGTAGTCTGCATTTCTAAGAATTCTTCCCTGAAAACTTGTTGGAAAAGAAATACTCAAACTAGTAAAGCAGAAAAATAAGCATAGATTAAATGAACAAACAAACAAACCATAAGTGTGAATCAGATCACCAAATCTTCTGAGAAAACAAATAAAATTGATACAAAGAACTTTTGGAAAATGTTTATGTTTGTAGTTTAGTTTTCAGAGCCTTAGGAGAATCAGGTATTTTCTAAGGGTAACTAGCCTCTTCCTACATAATATGTAATCTTTATTTAACCTAGTTCTTCCAATAATGCATTGGCATGATCTTGATTAAGAATATAATGTGGATTCAATAGACACTTCTCCAAAAAAGATATCCAGATGGCCAACCAACACATGAAAAAATGCTCAGCATCACTCATCACCAGGGAAACACAAATCAAAACCACAATGAGATACCACCTCACACCTGGCAGTATGGCTAACATTAACAACTCAGGCAGCAACAGATGCTGGCAAGGATGCAGAGAAAGAGGATCTCTTCTGCACTGCTGGTGGGAATGCAAGCTGGTGCGGCCACTCTGGAAAACAGTATGGAGGTTCCTCAAAAAATTAAAAATAGAACTACGCTATGACCTAGCAAATGCACTACTAGGTATTTATCCAAAGGATATAGGTGTGCTGTTTCAAAGGGGCACATGCACCCCCCATGTTTATAGAAGCACTATCAACAATAGCCAAAGTATGGAAAGAGCCCAAATGTCCATCGATGGATGAACAGATAAATAAGATGTGGCACATATACAATAGAGTATTACTCGGCAATGAAAAAGAATGAAATCTTGCCATTTGCAACTACATGATGGAACTAGAGGGTATCATGCTAAGTGAAATTAGTCAGTCAGAGAAAGACAAAAATCATATGACTTCACTCATATGAGGACTTTAAGACTCAGAACAGATGAACACAAGGGAAGGGAAGCAAAAAGAATACAAAAACAGGGAGGGGGACAAAATATTAGAGACTCTTAAATATGGAGAACTGGAGGGGTTGTGGGAGGGGGGATGGGCTAAATGGGTAAGGGGCACTAAGGAATCTACTCCTGAAATCACAGTTGCACTATATGCTAACTAACTTGGATGTAAATTAAAAAAATAAAATTAAAAAAAGAGAAGTACAAAAAAAAGAATATAATGTGGATATATTCTTATATACATTTATACTCACACAAGCCAAAGTTTAGAAAATATTAGTCTTCAACTCACCTGCAGCCATGATTAAAGTCTAGGACCTATTAAGAATTAAAAAAAAAAAAAAAAAAAAAAAAGAGCAAGCAATCATACATGCAGCCCTAGCAATGTTAAACTTTACCAGGGTCAAAAAAGGCCATGGTTGCTGTTAAGTGAGAAGAAGTACAAATAATGGCAATAAAGTGAAGCAGAAGAGTAGGAAGGAGAAAGAGAAAAGGAAGAGAGAAGAGGAGAAGTCTCCAGCCCTGTATAAGGAGGAAAAGGGTAATCTATATGCAGTTGTTCAGTAACATCCGAATTCTGGAGATCTATTCTTATTAGATTCCCTGGATAAACCCAAGGTTTCCCTAGGAACAGTTTTGTTTGGTTTGTTCTTTTAAGATTAGAGTGAGGTACCTGGGAAGACTGAGACATGTAATCCAAAGGTCAAAGTTGCTCTCTGCCTTTACTCTGAAGATGCTCAGAACTGAGTACTGAATTGGGCTGCCTGATTTTTTATTCCTTCTCTCCTCTCCTCTCCTCTCCTCTCCTCTCCTCTCCTCTCCTCTCCTCTCCTCTCCTCTTCTTTTTCATTTTTTTTGTCTCTGTATCACTTGAGAGCATGTGTCCCTTTTTTGCCCCTACTTCCCTGCCTCTGTTCCCATTTTGACTCCTGCCTAGACTTGATCACGTCACAATTCTAGACACTGTCTGCTGGCTTATTCTTAGCAAGTCCTAAGCAGTAGCCTGACCAAGACCCAGAAGGTAATGCCAACTCCAGAATTTCTAAAGAGAGGGAGCAGGATATGGTGGGTACATGAAAGAATCCCTCCCTTGAAACTGTTCTTTTATACAACAAGAAAACTGTTTTCACTTGAATTATGTTTCTTGAGGTGGACTGGAGCCAAGGGGTAGCTTCAGCTCTGAGCCTATCTCCAGCACCTCTTTCACCAATGCCTGTTGCCTTTTATTATAATTTCATGATCTATCACCTGCCAGTGCTTGCACTGCAGCCAGTGCTAGTTAGAAGAGTAGAAAGACACCTGATAACTTTCTCTCATCACGTATCTGTCAAAAGGCCACTTACATTGCTTTTAGGGAAGCAATGAGGAAATCTTTTTAAGAAAATAAATCCAGGGAACCTGGGTGTCTCAGTCAGTTAAGCATCTGACTCTTGGTTTCAGCTCAGGTCATGATCTCACGGCTCATGAGTTTGAGCCCCACATCAATGCTCTGCACTAACAGCAGGGAGCCTGCTTGGGATTCTCTCTCTGCCTCTCTCTCTCTCTTTCTCTCTTTCTGTGTTTCTCTCTCAGAACAAATAAATATTTTTTTTTTAAAAAGGAAATAAATCCAGCTTTCCAATGCAAGCCCCATGATTATTCTTACTCTTTCAACTCAGTGTACAATAACTTCTTTTTATTCTATATCCTCTATTCTTGCCTTGATTTAGAACTCAGGAAGTTCCAATCTTAGGTAAATATTTTTTAGATCCTGCCAAAAATGCAAGAAAATTGATTTCTTTTTCTAAGAAATCTAAGAAACTTTTGATGCAGTTTAATAAACTTTGCTTATAATCCAGATCTGTATGTATTTATAATATTTAAGGTTTATTTTTTTAAGTTTGAAAGCCTAAATGGTTAAAGCTGCTAAAGTATCAGTGTTTTGAATAATTTCCTCACCATAGAAATTATTAGTTTTTACAGCAGGTAAAGAAAAGGTAGCTTAAGAAATCCTTGGTAGTTCTTACTGGGCACTAGGTTTTCAAAGGCCAGGAAAGGAAAAGAAGAAGCTGGGATAAACTAAATGAAGAAAGCACTGCCATTTGCCACACCCACTGTCCCTTCCTTTCACTTTACCCCTTTCTGTGAACATGCCTTTTGGATTCAGTATCAAATCAAATCTGCCACATTTTGCTTTATGTACTTGCTGAAGTCTTTTGTTCCTCAAACCTCAGATAAATCTGTTAAATTGTTTAGAATACAATGGAGTTACAAATACTGTTCACAGCAGCCTCAACCCCCACTATTGAAACAAGGTATCTCACTCATAAAAATGTATAAAACTGAACAGTGCATACAATTGCACAAGCTTCCCAGTAATTCAAAACATTTGTAAATTCTATTTTTTTCCCTGTGCACTGCCAGCACTCACAACAAATTAAATTCTCATTCAGCTGCTCTACTAGGAAGCAAAACAAAATAAGACTGGGCATGAACCAGTGTCTTCCTTTTATAACTTCTTACTCTTTATTTTGATGTTCTAAATGGAGCTGCCCTTTGTATTCCAATAGCCATTATGGTTTTACTTGATTCTATGAGCAACCATATTTCATCACAGCCTCCTCCCACAATTAACCATACCTTTCATAACCCACCCAGCTCTGGAGTCCCTACAGGGAACAGTTCCAGCAGCCCAGTGGGCCACAAAGTGGAGATTCTTTCTTATCTGTACAGTGGTCACAGCATGGGAGCTTTGGTGGGTACCTGATGCCAAAATCATTCTGGAAGGAGCCTTCTATGGATGTGCTCCTCTCCCTGCCTCTTTTTTGCAAAGAAATTCCGGGAAGATAAATAACTAAAAAATAACAAAAGCAATGTTGCTTTTTAGACTCAAATAAAGTGACACATTTTCTTAAATAGCATATATATTAATTGTAGAATTAACCATTTTTTGAACAATAACTATCTGTAAGGTGCTGTGCTAGGTATCTTAGAGACTATGTCATTTCATTATTTCAACAGTTCAGTAATGGAGGTAGATATTATAACCATTTTATGGAAACTCAACAGAGAAGTTGAGTCTCTAAAGCACATAGTCACATGTTCTGGTTCCATAATTTGAACCCAAAGCTCTCTGACTCCAAAGCCCTCTTAACTGTATAGTCACTTGTTAATCATGATATTAATGCATTGATATAAAGCAGAATCCAATACCAAAAATTCACTACCATGAACCATGAACTTTCCTGGGTCACTAAATGAAGAGACCTTAAAACTTCATTTATATAAAACCAAGCAAAGATATTACCATCAGGAAATACAATATTCACCTTAAGACTTCTAAGCCAAAGATCCTACACTGTCAACATGTACTAGAAATAAGAATACAAATCCCATCTTAATGTTAATACATCACTACATGAAACCAGAGCTATGGATCACAGAAAGCACATTAGGGCTCCCTACTCAATATTCAGGCACCCACTCTTCCCAACAAATCTTACCATACATGACTGTTTTTAGTATCTTTCTGAGATATGAGAAATGCAGAGATATAGCTCCTGTCTTACAAATGAACTAATAGAAGAGATAAGACAAATGCCCATGAGAAGTTAAGTAATGATACCAGTCAATGCCCATGCCAGCTGAATGACACAAATAATAGATGAAATGGGAATACAGCAGAGAGAAAGCAATTGCTTTGGGTTTCTGCATCAGAAACACTTCAGGGACAGACAGAGGTAGAAGGAATAGTGAAAATGATCATGCAGAGGTAGACCTGAGCATGGTGTGTTTGGGAGACCGTAAATAGAGCTGGAGTTGAGAATTCAAGCAGAGTGTTCATACTGGAGATGCACAGTGATAAGCTTCAGAATGTAGCCTGGAGCCAAACTGTAAAGTCTTACCAGACACAACTGAGGAATCTAAACTGTGTTTGTAATTAATGGAGAGCGGATACTGAAGATATTGCAGCAGAGAATTGATACTACAAAAGCACTGTTATAAGAGTACTCTGGCAGCAGTGTTTAGAATGTATTGAAGACACAAGAGACCAAAGCCAAGAAGAGTAGTTTGGAGACACCTGCAAGCAATGAAATATGAGGTGAACTTCAGAGAAGGGAAATGAAGAGAATTAAGTGGTAGTGTGGCAAAGTGTATTCTGTGCTTACCAGGTCCTCTTTCACCCTCCTTTTCCCGGGTACACATTCCCCAGTGAGTTCTAAACTTTGAGCTGTAAACAGAATAAGTTCTGGAGGTTTCTCTCTTTTCCCTGATGTAGGACCTAGAAGCCACATATTGAGATGACAGCTTCTCAAGATGCCAGCTGAGTGTCTCCTTAAGTCACTTCTTGAAGAGAGTGTCCTGGAGAACCACTGAGAACACAGTAGACTTTGCATGAGTAAAAACTTGTATTTGGTAAGCTATTGATGTTTCAGGTTCATTATTCAAACAGAGCCTCATCTCTTCTTACTAACACAAAGATAACTGTGTCAGAATTGATAGCTGTGCTTAGGGACTTGAGGACCCTGGCTTTGGAAGCAAACCTAAAAACAGGTAGGGACCACAATTTGCCAGTGCCTTAAATAATGGCACTGACACGTTAGATTTAAAGATTTTCTATAGGATTAACATGTCATCTGCAAATAGTGACTGTTTGACTTCTTCCTTGCTGATTTAGTCGCCTTTCATTTCTTTGCATTGTCTTATTGCTGTAACTAGAAATCCCAGTACTCTGTTAAACAACAGTGGTGAAAGTGAGCATCCCTGTCTTATTCCTCACTGCAGAGGAAAAGCTCTCTGTTTTTCCCCAATGAGGATGATATTAGCTGTTGGTCTTTCGTACATGGCCTTTATCATGTCAAGATATGTTCCCTCTAACCCTACTTTGTTGAGGGTTTTTATCATGAATGGATGTTGTACTTTGTCTAATGCTTTTTCTGCATCTATTGAAAGGATCATATCGTTGCTATCCTTTCTTTTTTTAATGTGATGTATCATGCTGATTGATTCGTGAATATTGAACCACCCCTGCCACCCAGGAATAAATCCCACTCAATCATGGTGAATGATTCTTTTAATGTACTGTTGGATTTGATTTGCCAGTATTTTGTTGAGAATTTGTGTGTCCATGTTTATCACAGATATTGGCCTGTAGTTCCCTTTTTTAGTGGGGTCTTTATCTGGTTTTGGTATCTGGGTAATGCTAGACTTAAAGAATGAATTTGGAAGCTTTCCTTCCTTACCTATTTTTTTGGAATAGTTTGAGAAGAATGGATATTAACTCTTATTTAAATGTTTAGTAGAATTCCCTGGGGAATACATCTGGCCCTGGGAAGATTGGGAGATTTTTGATTATTGATTCAATTTCTTTGCTGGTTATTGGTCTGTTCAAGTTTTCTATTTCTTCCTGTTTCAGGTTTGGTAGTTTACATGTTTCTAGGAATTTGTCCATTTCTTCCAGGTTATCCAATTTGTTGGCATATAGCTTTTCATAATATTCTCTTATAATTGTATTTCTGTGGTGTTGGTTGTTCTTTCTCCTCTCATCTGTGACTTTATTTATTTGAGTCCTTTCTCTTTTCCTTTTGGTAAGTTTGGCTAGAGGTTTATCAATTTCATTATTTTTTCAAACAACCAACTCCTGGTTTCACTGATCTATCAGTTATTTTAATTTCTGTATTATTTATTTGTGCTCTTATCTTTATTATTTTCCTTCTTCTGCTGACTTCAGGCTTCATTTGTTGTTCTTTACCTAGCTCCTTTAGATGTAAGGTTAGGTTGATTATTTGAGATTTTTCTTGCTTCTTGAGGTAAGCCTGTATTGCTAAACACTTCCTTCTTATGACTGCTTTTGCTGCATCCCAAAGGGTTTGGACCATTGTGTTTTCATTTTTATTTGTTTCCATGTATTCAATGAAACCACTAGTCAATTCATTATAATTACCCAGTTCCTACACCTATGAATATTTTTACTCTTGGAGTGTCTAAAAGAAAGTAAATAGGGTGACACAAGGTGAGATTACACTAACTCAGCTCCAATTTACTCAAGATCATATGTTGCTGTCCATACATGCAGGCAAGTAATCTGAGTTACATGGTCTTCCAAAGTAGGGAATTCAGGATATTGGCATACAAAGTCTAAAAGTAATTATATACTTTTTTTCCCCCAGAAAGAATGTATCTACAAGGCTCCTAGCATGATTAAAAGAACAATCTGTGATAATGAGATAGAATAAAGCTAAGTAACTCACATGGAAACTAAATCCAGATCTTGGGTGTATTAGGTCTGAGTTTTAACCACAGTGCTAATTATAAGAACAATAACCAGACAAGGTATGATTAAAATATTTTATCTGAAATCTACACCTCGAACTGTATCTTTATTTTAGACAGACCTAGCCTGAACTAGTTCTGAAAGCCCTGACAAATGACCTTCTTAGAGTTGTGGATGAGTGCCAAATGCCCATACTGATTCTATGCTACATTAGGTCACTGGCATTTTCCAACAGGACACCTACAGATTCTCTACTTAGGACACGGATATGAAAATGTCCTATACATATCAAAATATTTAACAGCAACATGCCACTTTGGATGGCATTTTAAATTGGCTTCTTAGGGGTCTTTTGTGAGGAATAATCAAGGGGTGGAGACATCATTACACTAATCCTGATCACCAAACCCAAAATGTACCTCATGTGGTCATGGAAACTATTTGTTTTAATTCAAAATTAATTAAGTTTGAGTTAGAGCAGAAAGGGAGTGGTCTCATAGCTTTAATTGCAGACATTCAATACAACACAAAGACTGGCATCCCAGTGTTTCAGCCTTGAATTTCTGCCATCAAAACCATTAGTCAATTCAGAGACAGAGCTTGAACACTTGACTGCCTACACTCAGCTCCATCTGTTATGTGCACTATTGCCAATACATAGTCCAGTGTGCCAATGGCACCGTTCATCAATGGTTCTTATGAAGCAGCAGGATGCCTATCTACTTCCACCAAAGCCACATGGTGTCATCTTTCCTGCTGGAAGAATAATCTATCTAGAAGCAACACCATGAGTTTATACTTGTTTATTCCTTTCTTATTAAAAAAAAAAAAAAGTAGAATATTTCACCTCAGCACAAGGAACTCAGGGTTTGAGCAAAGCAAGAATAATAAAATTAGGAAGTACTGAATAAGTGGGTTAAATGTATACTGAGAAAAAATAAAACTATCAAGAGGAAAAACAAAAATGGAAGATCAAAAACATGGAAAGTTAAAATCTAAATACGTGTTTTTAGACCACTTTAACTGCAATCTAATTTATTTAGACCATTTGGTCTAACAATTGATGTAAGAGAGAAAATCATCAATCTAAACCTGTGGTTCTTAACATGTTAGAAATATCAGGGGAGCTTTTAAAAATACCTCCCCTGATGAGGAGGTACCACGTGGCCTCTAGAACAATTAAATCGAAATCTCTGGGATGAAACCAGGCATCAGGATTTTTTTTTTTAAGTGTTCCTGGGGATTCCAATGAACAGCCCTGTTTGGGAGATACTGACTTAAACAAAAAAAGGACAAATCAGTTTTTAAGCCACAGTTTTTCTACTACAACTGATTCACTGTGCCACATAGAGGAAATAAGTACCTTAAATTTATATATGAGGAAAGGCGACTTAAAAATGTTGAAAAGTTTGCCTAAGATTGCATAGCTTATAGGCTGTAGAGCAGGGGCTCAGAACCAGGGCCCAATACTGACTGACACTTTGACCAAATACACTGAAGCCTCTGGGTGGGATCATGGAGGGGCTGGCTGAGTGGCGGGTGGAAGTGAGCCTTTGGACTGAGGGGAGCTCTGCTAATAAATACTGCCCCATGCCAAATTACACAGTAATTTCCACCATTTAGAAATTTCTTTGAGTTATGTCAAGGTCATAAACAGCTCCCAAATGCAATGCAATGGCCACAATAATAATCAGTGTTGTTGTCATTAATAGCCACCAATTATGAACCTGTTACATGTAAAACTCCATTTTAGTTACTTTACATGTATGACTTTGACTCTATTATGTCCTTCAGGGTAGATATCAAAATCTCCATTTAATGGTTGATAAGAGGTTTATAAAGGTTAAATAACTCTCCCAAAGTCATATAATTAGTAAATGGCAGAGCCACGACATGAACTGGCTGTATGCTCTTTTTTCATTTTTATACTATGTTACACAGAGAAACTAAATATTTTAACACAATTACTCTCTGTTACTAGTAGTTTCATCATGAACTAAAGTCATAAGACACGAGACAGGTGAATTGAAGGCATGGGTGGGTTGTGGGAGATTTGGTGGTTTTAAACTATGCCCACGAATTATTCAATATTCCTCCTTTCAAGAGAGCTTGATTTTCCTTCCTTTGAAAGTGAACTGGGACTTGCTTCCAATTAATAGAGTATGGAAGAAATGATGGAGTATGACTTCTAAGACTCAGTGATAAAAGGCATCACTCACTTTCAGAAAAGCCAGCTGCCCTAACCAAAGGCCTCCTGCCACTGCCATGTGAGTGAGTCATCTTGGAAGCAGGTATTCCAGCCCCAATCAAGCCTTCACATGACTCTAGTGTCCATCAGCAGCTTGACTGAAACCTCATGAGAGATCTGGAGACAGAAACACCCAGCTAAGCTATTCCCCAACTCCTGACCCATAGAAGCTGTGAGATAGTAAATGTTTTTATTTTAAGCCACTAGGTTTTGCAGCTATCTGTTACACCAAAGGATAACTCATATAAGGAAAAAAAAAAAAAAAACTATGGAAGATAAATTATAAAAGGCCAAGATCATGGGACTCAATGATGCATAAGAATAATCCTGAGCACCCAGAGATACCAGAAGAGTACTAGGTAACTGCCTAAGAATATGAGAAGGAGTTGGGGTAAAGAAAAGGCAGCAGTGGGGTGTCATAAATTGTTTACAATAACTTTTTTTTTGAAGGAAAGAAAAAAATATTAGTTTGAGGGTGAATTCATTTCCCCAGGGTATTACAGACTTTGACAGCACTCCATATGACATACTGAAAGCCACCCAAGCACCTAACTAAAGCAATAATGCATCATGCAAAGTCAAGTAAAGTCTTTTTTGCTATTTTACACAGTTTAATAAGACAGGTCATGATAATATGATGTTATTAACGCGAGCTGAATTATTCTGAGGCTAAGAATTACATATAATATCCCTTTACCTATTTATCTTAAGGCAAAATGTTATTTACATTATTACATCTTGATAAGCAACTGTATCTACTGCAAAGAAATATAGATTTTAAGGTTCAGCTTTTCAATTTTCCTTGTTCAGGCTTTCAGAATGTCCAGATTCTATACGCAAGCCCCCTCTGAATTCCAAACACTATGTCCTAGAGAGTCTGTTAGGGAAACACTGGGAGATAATAGGATATACTGATTTTGTTCTTGCCAGTAAATCACCTCCCCAGGTAATTGTTCTTATAATAAAAATGCCAACTGGGTGGCAAGTCTCTGTGCCAAGAAAAAAATTGTATTTTATCCCTGTTGTGCATTCAGTACAAATTTTAAAATCACAAGAAAGAGGAGAAATAAAATAAACTCTTGCTGAAAAAAAAATAAAAGAAGGAGAAAAGGAAATAATTTGGGGAGATTCTTTATAACGCACCTCTAGTGTTGCAGTTGATGCTATAAAGGGCAGATGCCTTGTGTTTCCTTAAGAAAACGAACTGATCACACCAGTGACTGATAATCTAATCTCTGTTTGTCCAACTGGATAACAGGACTTTCTTCAATGATGGTCCTTTGTAACATCCCCTCTCAGAAATATATAGAAATGTCTGTGGCAGGACTTCCCAAAGGTTAAAAAGAAAAAGAATGTTCCCTTATTTTCCTTACTGCCCCTATACTGTCAGCCTCTAATCCTATTTACCATGGACCAAAGAAGAGAACGAAAAAGGACAGAAGTGGGTCAAAAAGTAAGAAAGGGAAAGAAATTAGTGTTAAAAAAAAAAAGCCACAAGTTTTGGAGAATGTTCTGTAATAGTTTTTTCATCTCCTTATGGCTGTGCTCCTTAACCTCCACTTACAATCCCAATGAGTTCACTATGATAAATCCTGTTGTGATTTCATCAAGGATGGACTGAAGAAACTCTAGCTCAATGATCTGTGACTGAACATCAAATCAACCTTATGTTTGTTTGGTTTTGCAGCCAGGTATTTTGCCCCATTCCCAAGTTCAGCCTCCATCAAGATCACACTCCTGATACTTGGACCCTTGTGTTAAATTCTGTGTTTTAGACCCTTGGAAGAAGGGTACTGCCTCACTCTGATTACATTCCTATCTCTAGTGACAACAGATGTCTATTCCTCATTACTGCCTCCCTGTGGATTCTCCATTAACACGTTAAATACCACTCTCTGCCAACACCCTCAACAATCAACAGCCTCAACAAATGCAAGCCCTTAGTAGCTAGATTTTACATAAAGGCTAGGATTCATTATAATGGCTCATCCTCTTCCACACCTACATTCCATTTCCTTAGTTCCAGATCATACCCATTTTAGACTGCACATTCCACTGTTATGGACCAGGTCATATCTTGAGATACAACATTTTCCTTAGTTAATGTGAAGAAATGAAATTGAATTTAAATGAAATTAAATCCATACCCGGAACATAAACAGGGAAAAGTTTTTCTTCTTCAGTCCATCAAATTTTAAATGCTGAGGCAGACGTGTTTATCTTTTAAAACACTATACTGTTTTAAGAGACTTTGATTGATTAATTGATTCACCAGTCCCAAACTAATGTTGAGTTGAAAATAGCAATGACATTTCTAAGGGCTGTACTGCATTTTCTAATACCAGATGATGAATATCTCTGGAGTTTCATCAGACCAGGAGGGCTGACACACCACTGACTCTATTCTATACGCTCTATTAGTTTCCCAGTTTACAATTATGCAATATATATTTGTTCACTCTCCATGCAAAAAGATCAAGATTGACATTTAAGAGCCCATCTTTAGGTGGGAAAGAAATCCTTAGAGAGTCAGGAAAATATAATTTAGAACAAACTTCTGTCTGAAAAGTAACTGGTGTTCTCATCCTCTCTCAGTAGCAATGCACTCTTTCTTTTCATGATTCTGTTTCAAAATCAGTAGCCTACTGACCCCTCATGCTAAAAGAAAAGATGTAGCATTAGAGTAGAGGAACGCAAATGCAGTTTCATGATGACTTTTGATAAACCCTCATGTAACTTTTCTCTTACCCCAATACAAGGGTGGATATCAATTGCAGGAAAAAAAAATCATGTGCCAGGAACTTGTCCTCTTCCAGTACATCAGGGACCAAGGGCTAACAGTCCAAACATGTAGGTCTGAGAAACTGTATTACCATCAGACTCAATGTCTTGTCTACAGCTTCTGTCTTCCCCAAGTTCTTGTAGTTTCAATTGACCAAATCCCTACTATGGGTTCAGTTGGACCTGCTTTCAGAACCAACTTTGACTAAGTCTACTACCATACAAAGAGTCAGAAGAAGAAATCCAAGGAGCAAGGCCCAGAAAATTCAAAGTATCTGAGGTAGGGAGGTGCTTCACAGGTCTGCAAAAAGAAAGGAAGCCACTGTGGGGAAATGGAGATCAAGGTAATATGAGCTGTGTGATAAGCAGAATAATGGCCCTCCAAAAATTATTACACCCTCTGGAATCTGTGAACCCATGGCAAAAGGTATTTTGCAGATGTCAGTAAGGTTACATACCTTGAGATGGGGAGATTATCCTGGATTACACAAGTGTATCACTTGTTTGGTCACTCAAGTCCTTACGAGTCAAAAACATCCTAGGTTGTGGTCAAAGAGAGATGGGACTATGAAAGAAAGTTCAGAGAGATGGTAGTCTGAAAAGGATAGATGCCCTATTGCTGGTTCTGAGGTGTAGAGGTCAATGTACAAAAACTAAAAAGAGAAGTTAATGGTGGCCCCTGGGTGACAGCAAGCAAGGAAATAGAGACATGTGGTCCTACAACCCTGTGGACTTGAATTGTGCCAACACCTTCATCAACAAAAAAGATCCTTCCCTGGAATCTCAAAATGAACACAGTCCTGTTGACACCTTGATCTTAGCCCAGTGAGACCCATGTTGGACTTCTGACTTATGAGAACCTTAAGATAATAAATATGTGTTGTTTTAAGTCCTGTGTTTTAAGTGTATGTAGCTTGTAGTAATTTGCTACAGCAACAATATATACCTAATGCAAAATGAGTTACCTATACATGTGCCAAATCAGGAAAGCCATGATAGAGTCTGTTTTTCAGAAGCAATGGGGAGTCAATGATGAGTTTTAAGAAGGGAATGACTTTGTTAAAAGATTGCTGTGGAAAAGATGCCATGCTCCACACCTAATGTCATCAGGGAACACAAATTAAAAGAATGAGATACTACTACACACCTATTAGAACGGCCAAAATCCAGAACACTGACACCAAATGCTGGTGAGAATGTGAAGCAAGAGGGATGCTCATTCACTGCTGGAGGAAAAGCAAAATGGTACAGCCAGTTTGGAAAATGGTTTGGCACTTTCTTACAAAATTAAACATGTTCTTTCTATATGATACAATCCAGATATCTCACTCTACCTAAAGGCACTGAAAAAACTTATTTCCATGCAGAAACTTGCACATGGATTTTATTTTATTTTTTTATTTATTTATTTATTTATTTTTTAATATATGAAATTTACTGTCAAATTGGTTTCCATACAACACCCAGTGCTCATCCCAAAAGGTGCCCTCCTCAATACCTATCACCCACCCTGTGCACATGGATTTTATAATAGTTTTATTCAAAACTTCCAACAGTTAGAAGCAATCACAATGTTCCTCCATAGATAAATGGATAAATGGCAATGCATCCAGACAATGGAATGTTATTATTATTATTATTATTATTATTATTTATAAAAAGTAATCTCTACACCCAATGTGGGGCTTGAACTCACAACTCTGAGATCAAGAATCACATGGTCTACCAACTGAGCCAACCAGACACCCAGACAATGCAATATTATTGAGTGCCAAACTGAAATGAGCTATCAGGTCATGGACAGACATGAAGAACCTTAAATGTATAATTTCTGGGATACTGCAAATCAAGTGATCACAAGGCACCAAAAGTCCAGATAAGGGAAAAAGCACTCGACTGGATATCCAGAAGCCTAAGTTTTAGTACCAGTTCTGTCATTGCTCAACATGTAATCGAGTGCACATCACTTCACCTCTCTGACTTATGTTGATTTATGGTTTTGTCCATTGTATAATAATCACTAAGTTAAAATATCAAAACCTAAATGTTAAAATTTGTAAAATTGCAAGATGCTTATTTTAATAACAGAAATAATTGCAGCTCCTTTACATCTTTTATTTCAAAGATAAGAATCCCTATGTAAGGAATGGAGAAAAAAAGCCTTAAGTACAATGGCAACTCAAACAAGGTAAAATTGTTTCTGAGGTACTGATCCTTTAATTAGAGACAATGTCAAAATGCAGTGTGTTCTCTTAACTTTATTATTTTTAATCTGTTTCTTTTTTCTCAACAAACTGAAGAAATAAACAGTGAGTTTTAAAATTAATTATGTAGTGCAATTGTCCTCCAGGAAAACCAATATAGCTTAATTTTCATTAACTATATTTTAAATCGTATTACTCTTTTGGAAAACATTCAAGGGTGCTTTTATTTATAAACCAATAGATGAAAGCCGTAATACATTTATATGGTGCCTGGAAACTTTCAAAGGGGGCTTCTTATTAAGTAGAATTCAACAATAGTATTTTCAAATATCATTAAAAATTTTTAAATGATAAAACCCAATATAACACTGAAGCCAAGGATAGTGGCATCCAGGGTTAAACTGCAGCATTCAGGATGCTAATTAGCTAACCGTGACTGTATGTATAATGAAGATATTAAGCTTTCTCTAAGAACATTGCAACTTGAAATTCAAATAACTAATGTTATGGGATAATTGGGGAATATGATTAACTGATTTAAACAGTACTGAAAATGCAGCACAATTCTCTTTCAAGAGGAAGAACCAATATATTCTAGAGACAAATGCCCAAATCAGAATTAGCATGTAGTCAAGAAAGGGGGTGACTAAGAGTACACGGGTAACCATTTTGAATAAATCACTTTAAAGCTAGTCATAGTGTGAATAAGCATAATTATATGGCTCTCAACTCTGTTCATGTTCTCTCTCTCTCTCTCTCTCTCTCTCTCTCTCTCAATTGCAAGTCCCCTTAGCTGTCACATTTAGCTGTCTCTTTGAGATGTTATTATACATGGTAACAGGTGAATCTGCTCTTCTGTGATTTTTATAAATTATCTTAGCTCGCACAGCAAAGCCACTAAGCTTAGGTTGGGAAAGTCTTGACCCTTGGGTGCTTGCATGCAGTTTTCTATTGTAGGAAAGCTTCACCAAGCTCTATAGATTTGAAAAGACATGAGAAAATAATTTGAAATTCAGAAGTAACCAAGATTTTCTGTACCTTTTCATTGATTACAGTGATTATGGGTCTATATAGAATGAGTAAACTATTTAACAAGTGGTGCCCAATGAGAAGGTGTGTTTTAATAGGGATAACTACTTTGGGCCCTCTGGGTTCTTTTAGATTATTTCAAATAATTGCATATAACCACCCTAGCAACCAGGAGATCATCAATAAAAGGAATTTAATGAAATTTTTCTGAAGGATGAATTAATGTGCAAACTTTCTAGAGGAGATGGCCAAGAGAATATTGTAGGTAGCAAAATTTCAAAGTAGAAAACCAAGTGAACAGAACTAGAAACAAGCACAGTGGAGAAATAAGAATCATAATCAATATGCCTGACAGGAATTTATACTTGTAACTGCAAGATAGCTACAGAGACATGCGCTATACTGGCTGCCAATAAAGTGTGATGATGATAAAGGCAAAGAAAAATAAGACCTCTGGGATAGAATTAGAGAATTAAGTTTACTCCCTCCAAGGAAATAATAGAAAGAAAAATAGGGGAGAACTAATATACTAGAATTTAATGCAAGGTGGATCATTTCAGTACTGAATGAAATACTCTACAATTATTTTGCTATAAGACTATATATGAAGTTCTTCTGATTTGTTATAGATATTGTCTAAAGAATCATAGCCAATCAAACCTAAGTCCAAGGGGGCCCTCTGGCAGAGGTAGAAAGAAAAAATGGTGGGTTTGTTGTAGCAGGGATACTATCTTACTCATCCTTTGGACCTAACACTATTGGCAAACCAGGTATTTCATATATGTATATATATATGTGTGTGTATATATATATATATATATATATGTATATATATATGTATATGTATATGTATATATGTATATATATGTATATGTATATATATATGTATATGTATATATGTATATATATGTATATGTATATATATATATAAAATGTATAAATTGCATCATCTACAGGCTAGTTTTGAAAATAAATTTAACATTAAAAGTTATCAAATATAATCTGAAATCATATCTAGAATAAAATATACATGAATAAATAAAAAATATTAATTACATATTTTATCCATGAATTTATTAGTTGCTGTCATATTGTTCTCTAAACAATCTGAGAGGCAACTTATATGTGTTACTTTTTAGAAATAAGGAAGCTGAGTTCCAGAGATAATTAACAATTTGAACAGTGCTATAAGTAAAGGAGTTTGAAAAGAACTCATAACTCACAGATACCAGAAACCATATTCTATCCACTTTATCACTCTAAATTATTGAGATTATCCAGAACCTTGATTTCCTGTGTTTAAGTTGTTCTTTCTTGTCTTCTTATATTAGTGTTTATTCTATTTTTCAAGTTTCTGTCCCTTCACCCTTCCCCTCAAAAACAGATAAATGTTAGACAACTTCTAACTTAAGCTTGTTTCTTCATAGATGGATTTTTAAGTCATTAAAAAGACACAAGGAAAAACATAAAAGCATATAAAATAATAGCAACTTAATATAGTATAAACAAAACATTTTTGTAACTAGAAAGTTAAAAAATAAGTAGATAATAAAAATAAAACATTTAACTGTAGGATACTATATATAGTAACTGAAGAACTAGTTACTTTTATCTCCATATCTGTGTGGATTCATATTTTAATTAAGATATTCAAGATCATTTTTCTGATAATATTTATTAGTTTTTTTTCCATTTTAGATTTTTATGCAGATTTTTTAAAGCATAATAATCTCAACAAAGGAAGGAAAGGCAAAGGATTCAGAAGTTTCTGCTTTTTATATATAATTGAAGCCAATAAACTGTGGCATTTTTTAAAATCTTGTTTCCCTTAAGGCAGGTATTTACAAATACTATATTTTATGTATGTATTACAGGTTTTTCATTGCAAGAAGATTAGAAAAATGATCAGAGCTTCGGTAAACATTGGAAAAAATGAAGAAATTCACAATAAAATTAGAAGTAGTCCATTGAGCAGGTATGTAGCTATATAACTGTGCCATCTGTAACAGCTCTAGAGGGAAAAGTGAAAGGAAAAAATAAGTGAGAATGACCTGTTAAAAAGTAGGTATGGCAGGGGCCCCCGGGTGGCTTAGTCGGTTGAGCGTCTGACTTTGGCTCAGGTCATGATCTGGCGGTCTGTGAGCCGGAGCCCCGGGTCTACAATTTGATGTTGATTGGTATTTGATTTGAAGCCATCAAATTTTTGCTAACTTTTTAGAATGGAATAATGACATCACAGCAATACATTTTTTTTTTTTTAGTTCTTATCTTTTAGAGTTACATATAGGTGAATTATATGATGTCTGGGATTTGCTTCAAAATAATCCATGAGGATGGAGTGATAATTGGGGGTATAAATAAATAAAGTTTGGCTATGTGCTAATAATTTTTGACATTGACACTGGGTGATGGGTACACGGAAGTTCATTTCATTATTCTCTCTACTTCTGTCTATGTTTGGAAATTTATGTAACAGAATACTCAAAAATAAAGCTATTATTAAAGCACAGAATTAAACACAAAAAATTCCTGTTTAATTTTTTATCATGTTTCATTTATATTAATCTGAATTTATATACAGATTAATTTAGCCTGTTGAGTCTTCCAATCCAGAAACCTATTATCTCTCTACATTCTGTTCCTCAGCAACATTCTTGTTATCATTGCTGCTTTTGTTTCTACTTTCTTGGGATAGGTTGTACACACTGCTTAAGCTTAATCAGAGGCCGTCATAATTTACAAGACTTTTTCTGTTTTACCAGTTTATAACTGTTTTTTCTGCTTTACTAACAATAGTCAGTTTGAAAGCAAATAGGAAGCAATTGCTTTTGTGTATGTAACTTTTTAACTTTCCTGATTATTCTTTTTCTGCCCCTAATAACTTTTAAGTCTAACATCTAATGTTCTAATATCTGATTTTCAAGCAAATCTAATATAATTTCTTAGATATTTAAGGTGGACAATCCATAATATACAAATAAATGATAATTTTTCTCATCTATTTAAAAAAAATAGTTGCTGTGGACTGAATTGAAAAAGATGATACCTTTTCACTTGTTTCCTGAAATTCAAATTTCAGCAGGTTACCTGTATTATGTTCCTGCCCAACGTGGAACTCTCAATACCTCATTAGGTACATTAGGTACTCAATACCACATAGGAAGTGTGAGGTTAATATATCTGATGAATTGGCACCATGATTTAAATTTTCAACTCATTCTGTCATCAATTATATTTCAGAGAACATCATCAATATCTAATAGTTGAGAATATCTATCCCCAACACATACCAAAATATGCATGCCACTACCACTGGAAGATTAGTTAAGAGAAGGACACCTTGGGGCACCTGGCTGGTTCAGTAGGCTGAGTGTCTGATTCTTGACTTTGGCTCAGGTCGTGATTCCAGGGTTGTGGGATCGAGCCTCACATAGGATTTGCACTGTGTGGAGCCTGCTTAAGATTCTCTCTCTCTCCCACTGCCCTCACCCCTGCTCATGCTCTCTCTCTCTCTCTCTCACTCTAAAAATTAAAAAAAGAAAAAAAAGAAAAGAGAAGCCTTCCTTAATTGTTATTTTCAGGCCGATTAAATAACACAATTAAATTAATAAGAACCCAAACTATTCTTTGTCATAAAGTAGACATGGAGAAGGTTATCAGAGAAAACGGACTAAAAATTTTAAGGCCAATTTCAAAACATCAACATGAGTTTTGTTTTGTTTTGTTTTGTTTTGTTTTGTTTTGTTTTGTTTTCCATAAGGGATGCATCTTGTAGAGAAGTTACATTACTATTCCAGAAGACATTATCTTGGCTTCACTACACATAACACATCTGGGAATTGTCTGCTTGAAAGCCTTGGCTAGAAGCTCTATCTGATGGCCTCAAATTGATTGTGATATTGAAAAGTCTAAAGGAAGTTAGTGCACGTCACATGGCAGGCTGCTTGGCATAAACTGCCTAAGACACCAAATTTTCCCAAGGGGAAAGACCAAAAAAAGTTGGATCAGGATTCCATATTGATTTTGCATTATGAGATAAAAACTTTTCCCTTCCGTATACTGCATCTCACAATGGTTTTAAGTGCTTTTGCTTCGACCTCAAGCCTCTGCAGTGACAATGTGACTTCATGCCAGTTTTTTTGCAGCATACAAGCTGCCAGATACAATTATTTCTGACAACAGGTCCACATTTGTCTCAGTCAAGTTATGGTATTCGTGGACAAGAATCTTATCCAAGCTGTCACCATTGCACCTCATCTGTTTTAACGTATGTTTAGGAGGAAAGGGTAGTGCAGACTTCCAAAGATGCCCTGAAATGGATTTTTGAAAATCCTGACCAATAATTCTTACCTGGTTTTTCACTGACCAGTGTTACAGATGTTCACTCAGAGGGGCTGGCCAAGCTGAATACTAGTTATGTTAAGTTCCATAGCTTATCTACATCCATTCTACTGAGAATAAACTGACAACTTACAAAACGAAACAGAAATTATGCTCAATACTGCTCTAGCTAAATGTATTAGTCATTCGTTTTCCGTAATCATTCACTTTTAACACTGCAATTTTTCTTTACTAGGACTTAACTCAGTTCTTCTCTCTGAAAGTTGAATTTGGATAGGTGCCATTTCTATGAAGTCACATAGCATCTTGTGCTTTTCTCATGATAGCACTCACTACCCACGTTATAACAAGTCATTTATCTGTATGCTGTTCTGGATTATAAACACTATGAGTATAGAAATGTGTCTTTTCTTTTCTCTTAAATTCTACCTCCAACACCTAGAATGGGCACTGGCACAAAGTACACACACAACAGCCAGATTACAAACAATCCCTTAGGTCAGGCTTTTTTGAGCCGGTTTCTAAAGCCAGGCTTCTTGACATTGTCATCAAGCTTTTTTAAAAAGCCACAGATATTCCAGTAAGGTCCTTAATGAAAGCTCAGTTGAGGCAAAAAGCCCCCTGAAATAATACTATTGGTAAGAAACAGGAGTAAACAGCCCCAAATAAAAGAGTTTGTCCCCAAAATACCCCTGCATGTGTTGACAAACAACCCCAAATACAGAGTTGTTTTTCTGAGAATACAAGGTCACTCCCTTCAGACACAAACGAAAGTGCCCTCAGAGGAAAATTTCTTTCTCAGGTTGGAAGGGAATGAAGGAGCAATAAAAATCCATCTGCAACACTTCTTAGTCAAACAGAGATGGCAAATGGTAAAAAAACAACAACAACAACAACAGTATTCTGGTTCTTTGACCCAAATTTTGAGAGTTCATCATACTTAGTACATACATCCCCCTTAATACTTGAGCATATCTTGGGTGACACAGACTTGTGAATCAGCTACAGGTACTCTTTCCAGGGACTCTTCCTTATTATAGAAGTATCTCCCCTTGAATCATCTTGATTTCTTCCTTTCAAGAAACACACATTGAGTATGTGTTATCTAAATATTTACTAGAATATTTAGAAATGAATGAGATTTCACCATCCCTAAAATTAAAGGATATTCTGTTGGAAAAACTTACATATAAACGATTATAATACAATGTATTTATATGTCATATGCTTATAGTATATAACCCAAAATTGCTAATGAGGAAGTTACCAAAATTCCTAGAGAAGGTTTTATGGAGAATATAACATTTCAGGTATATTTTATAGACAATTACACCTGATAGATAATGGAGAAAGGCTATTCTTATAAGAGAGAACAGCATAAACAGTGACTTAAGGCATGATTAAAACATGGCTTGCTCAGAGTATGATAAATCCTTTGGTGTGACTGGATCACAGGTTGCGTAGCATATTGGAAGTAATGACAAAGTGTAGATTTGGACCAAATAGCAAAGGATCTTTGAATCAGGTTATATTCACTGTCTTTCATAACTATAATTGGCCCCACCTAGAGCACCTGCCAAGTTGTCTTATACAATATGACCCTGCCAACTTCATGATGACCCTCAACTCTGTGTCACATCTGATTAGACTCGGGTGACCACCTTATTTGAGAACAACCAACTCATAAACCAGACAGCAACCTATGAGGTGGCCTGGCACAAAAGGATCAACTTTGTCTTCTCTAAAATTTTAAATTGAAAAGATTGTAAGAATAAACTGATTTGGAGGGAAGCTGAAAGAGTCATGAAGTAGCATGTACGCTTTGAAGACAACATGGCAAGCCAACTCCATAGGACTCAAACACTACAAATAAGCCAGAGCTTGGAGGCAGAACAGAGGCAAACACAAGAAAGGTGACACAGATGGAAAATAGCAAAGTGCAAGGCACTGAAATGAAGCTACTTCCCTTCCAATAAGGTTCTTGCTCTTCTTGACAGCTGATTATTTTATTTTATCTAACAACCAAATGAATCAAATCAGAAGAACCTTGTGTGTCATGAGGATGAATCTGCTATTTCACCGGAGGTGATGGTGAGCTAGTCAAAGGATTTAAGCAGAACGATAACATAACCAAATCAGTGGTAGTGTTTTAGGGATGAAGTCAGACAATTCTGGATTGACCTTCATGTAATTATACTGAAGACTTATCAAATCTCAAAACAACAACAACAACAACAACAACAACAACAACAAAACTTCTTTTCTCTTTACCTTATCCCTTGGCATGGGATAACTTTCTATTTATCCCTTGGCATAGGATAACATTTTTATTTTGTTAGCCATATAGGAAAGAGACCATGCATATTAGAATACTAGTTACTTATCTCCTTTTCAGAGATAATAATTTGCATTTCAGTGCTTAAAGGAAGGTGAGCCTGAATGATTCAACATCAATAAAGATTGTTCCATAAACTAAATTTCCAACAGTGAAAGGTATTTAAAATAATTGTTTAGCCCACTCAAGGAATGTGATGCATTAAATTCAAGGTAACAAAAAAATCTGTATAGTTGCCAAAATACTAGTAGGGGTTGCCCTTGGATGGTGACAGCATGGTTACTATGTTTTATAATACATATGTATTGCTTTTATAATGGAAAGCAAATAAACATAAAGAATAGTTTAAAACATATTTCATTTCTATCTAACAAAAATGATTTTACGTTTTAGTTGTCTGGATAAATCTATCTGAGGCTAGGTAAAAATCTATTTGTTAATGTTTGCTATTATTTTTCACATGATTTAAAGACTTTGGTTTGGATTCAAGAAACAAGACCATTATAAAAAATACACTAATGTCAAAGGATCTAGGTTGCATGCAAATTTCCTGTACCCTTGTCATACGTGAATAGAGCCAGTTATTCCATCTCTCCGGGTTTTAGTTTTCCGATATGTAAAGTGTGGTTTGGACAAAATAATCTCAAAATCCTTTCCAATTTATGATTTATGATTCTCTAAGCCTTTATATCACTATTACTTGGTATTACAATAATATTTTCCAAGTTTAACTTGCAAAAGCTTGTAAGCTACTTGAAATTATATGAAACCTCTCAAGCCTTTTAGAAGTATCCACAGAAAACCTACAAAGCTTAAGAATTTGGACTAATGGCCTAAACATGTGATGACATGTTTACTTATTTTGGTTTCTCCAGAGAGTAACTTAGAGTACTTCAGAAGGAAATTACCAAGATTGAAAGTTACATAAACCAAATCAAATGTCCGCATGATTTTAACTAATGCTTTAAAGAGAAAAAAGACATAGAACTAATGTAGGGACGCCTGGGTGGCTCAGTTGGTTGAGCGTCTGACTTCAGCTCAGGTCATGATCTCATAGCCTGTGAGTTTGAGCCCCGCGTCAGGCTCTGTGCTGACAGCTCAGAGCCTGGAGCCTGCTTTGGATTCTGTGTCCCCCTCTCTCTCTGCCTCTCCCCCGCTCATGCTCTGTCTCTCTCTGTCAAAAATAAATAAACATTTAAAAAAAAGTTTTAAGAATTAATGTAGACTGTTTCCTTTAAGCAAAAGTCTGGTCTTGAATATAGCCAATGAATAGAAGAAATAATTTATATGACTATGAGACACCTATTCCTATTTTTTTAATACAAGCACACATTTATCTATCAGAAGATACAAACTTGGTTCATAAATAAATAGTTGCCTATTTGAAATATTGTATTTTCTTAGCAATATAAACACACGTATACATACACACATATACACACAACAGCCCCCCCACACCATGTACATATACATCAAGTTAAAGTTTTTCTAATTTTTTACTATTAAGTTGTGAACATAAATTGGAAAAGAGCCAAGTATATATATATATATATATATATGTGTGTGTGTGTGTGTGTGTGTGTGCGCGCGCGTGTGTGTGTTTTGGTTTGAAAATTCACTCTGAAGTGATAATAATTAAAACCAAAACCTTGATATAAAAAAGTGGAAAAACAAATCCATATTTCAGTTCAGAGTATAGTTGGTTTCTTAAGAAAGCATATACATAAAATTCTCTTTATTTCATTATAAAATTATAAACTCATTCTTTTGAGGAAATGTTCCCACACTCCTGTCATCACTGCCATGTCTATAATCTGTCATGCGAAATTCATCCTGAAACACAACAGATTGCACACTTTTATTGCCTCTACCCCCTTAAAACCCATGTAATGACAAATGAATACAAATGAAAGTGAAGAAGAGATAAGAATGAATGAACAATGTCTACAAGGTTTTGGAAAACATAGACAATATTACAAATAAGTAGAGTCAAGAAAGCTTCACCTAAGTGCTTACTGAAGGAAGACCCTATATTGTGCAACAGTCTTGAGAGCCTCCAGAAGATGGGGTGACTAAAAATATGGATACTGGTTTAAAGTATTCATAGGAAGTGCCAGATCCACATCTTCAACCCAAGAAACCAAGAGACTATCTGCTATGGACTGAATGTTTGTGTCCCCCTGCCTCCCACCACAAATTCATATGTTGAAGCCCTAATACCCAAATGAATGGCATTTCGAGGTGGGGTCTTTGGGAGGTAATTAGGTCATGAAGGTGGAGCTTTCATGAATGGGATTAGTGCCCATATCAGAAGAGACACGAGAGAGATCTCTTTCTCTACCATGTGAGGATACAGCAAGAATATGTCCATCTGCAAACCACGAAGAGTAACCTCACCAAGAGCCCAAACATGCTGGCACCTTGATCTTAGACTTCAGCCTCCAAAACTGTGAGAATAAGTTTCCCTTGTATAAGCCACCCAGTCTATGATATTTGTTATATAGTCAGCTTGGGTTGACTAAGACATACTCTTTTCTTCCAGTATAGAAGAAGAAAAGTTTATTTTTTGTAAATTCAAACATGAGAAGCTAGACCCAAGTACATGAGGCAAATCGCTGAAGCTTGGAAATGAAAAGAAAATTAAATGAGAATGCACATAATGAACTTGGGGACCTCACCACCCTTCTCCTGCTTTGTCCACAGAATACCAGTAGCCTTCAGCTCCAGTAAAGGAGGTTGGGGGCTTGGGGGGAGAAATGTCTATATTCATGCATGTAGAGATTCCTTAGTGAAAAGGCAAGTTCACTTTTTAATTTGCTCCCACAAAGTCTGCAGCCAAAACCTTGCTCATACGCAAGGAACCCTCTCTCAGCTTTTAGTACCTCACTCATTAATCTGAATAAGCACACAAGAAACTTAACATTTGAAAAAAGCTTCCAACATGAAATAGGCCAAAACAAACTAACTAAAAACCTCAGAGTAAACAGTGACATTGTAGAAAAAATATAGTACCAAAACACCCTATATAATATCCTAGAGTGAAATAAGAAGATGTCACATTTGTAAAAATAAAACAGTATGCAATGAAGAGGGAGAAAAAGAGAACCAAAAAGAGGTCCTGGAGATAACAAATATGATCACCTAAGTTGAGGGAGGTAGAGGATCAGCAAGCTTTTTCTGTAAAGAGACATATAGCAAATACAGGATTTAGTCTCTAAACTCTGCCATTGATGGATAAAAGCATCCATAGAAAACATATAAATGAATGAGCATAAATGTTTCCTTTAGTTACAAATGTTTAACTTTATTTGCACCAGTTGACCTAAGAGCATCATTGCTGGATTTGGTTGTGCAATAGTTTGCTGATATCTGATCTAAATTTTTAATAAATAGATGATAGAGATAGATACATAGATAGATATATAGATAGATGATAGGAAGATAGACGATAGATTGAGAGATAGACAGATGATAGATAGATGATAAGTAGATAGATAGATAGATAGATAGATAGATAGATAGACAAAATATTATAACATAAAGCTGAGGAAATCACCTGAAAGTAAGACAAAAAGATAAAGAGATGGGGGGGTGCCTGGGTAGCTCAGTCAGTTGAGCAACCAACTTCAGCTCAGATCATGATCTCATGGTTTGTGAGTTCGAGCCCCGCCTCAGGCTCTGTGCTGACAGCTCGGAGCCTGGAGCCTGCTTCTGATTCTGTGTCTCCCTCTCTCTCTGACCCTCCCTCACTCATGCCCTGTCTCTCTCTGTCTCACAAATAAATAAACATTAAAAAAAAAATTTTAAATGATAAAAAGATGGGAAAATAGGAGAAAACAACAATAAGAACGAATCAACCCAGGAATCTAAAATCTTTTCAGTAAAAGAGAGAGAGAGAGAGATGACAGAGAAAATGGGGAGAGGTAATTAAAATAAAAGACATAAACAAATTTTTACAGAACCAAAGGACACAAAGCTGTCCATTGAATACTCAGCACAATGAATGACAAAAGGCCCAAATCAAAGTACATCCTTTATAATTTCCAAATACCACGGAAAATGAAGTATCACAAAAGCTTCCAAAGATTATACACAAAGGAGTGGCAATCAGAATAGCACCTGGTTCTCAACAAGAGTGAGTGTGAGAAGACAATAGAGCAATGGTTAGAAGATTCTGAGGGAAAATGATTTCCAATTTTGAATTTTATATACAGCCAATTTATTAATCAGTTAAGATAAATCAAAAAAAATTGAGACATGGAGTTTTTATATCACATGCACATTTTCTTAGAAATATACTAGAGTGCATGTTTCAACAAAATGAGTGGTACACTAAGAAAATGAATATATGGGATCCAGGAAAGGGGAGGATGCAGAAAGGGAAGACTAGGTTAGCAGGCATTATTAGATACAACTACTATTAGATATTAGAAAAACAGAATGCTGCAAAGGGAAGGGATTATCTGAATTGAGTGTTTGGAAACATTAAGCACTTGATGAATCTTTTAAAATACTGGGAAAAGAACTAGCACTAGGTACAGAAAAAAACTAAGCAAATTTAAGAGATAGGAGAGAGAACAAAGGGGGGAGAGAGAAAATAGGAACAATTCCTAACTGCAAGAAAACCGAAAGGTTGAACGAGAATGCAGACATAATCTAGTACACCACTTAATCCAGTAACATCTTTGTTTACATAGTCATCTTAGATACTATTTAATACTGTATTAACATAAGAAGTAGGAAAGTGAGAGAGAACATGATATTAATCTTCTGTTAAAATAGCAAGAAATGAAAATATCGACATTCAGAAATATTATGAGAAAAAACATAATAGCTAAAATAAAGTCACTGACTCTGAAAAGACCAATTGGTGAGGAAGCTGAGAAGGAGAAGCAAATATGGATGTTTTCAATACAAGTCTTGTCTCTTATTTGCTTTTCAGACTATATACATAAAATTCAGTTCTCAATGATTCCTTAATATTTTTCATTTTTCAGTTATGTTAAGTTTCAAGTACAGGGGCACCTGGGTGGCTCAGTTGGTTAAGCGCCTGACTTCGGCTTAGGTCAAAATCTCATGGTTTATGAGTTTGAGCCCTGCATCGTACCCTGTGCTGACAGCTCAGACCCTGGAACCTGCTTCGGATTCTGTGTCTCCCTCTCCCTCTGCCCCTCCCGTGTCGTGCTCGCTCTCTCTCTGAAAAATGAATAAACCTTAATTTTTTTTTATTAATTTAAACTACATTGAGAAAGCTAATACCATAAACCCTTCTCTGCTGACAGCTAAGAGCCTGGAGCCTGCTTAAGGTTCTATGTCTCCCTCTCTCTCTGCCCCTCCCTTGCTTACACTCTGTCTCTTTCTCCCTCTCTCAAAAATAAACAAACATAAAATACGGAAAAAAAGAAAGAAAGAAAAGAAAAGAAAAGAAAAGAAAAGAAAAGAAAAGAAAGAAAGAAAGAAAGAAAGAAAACCAGATCTAAGAAAGCCAACTCTATGTAAGATTCATTTTATGAGTTATGTTTCTGTTTGTTCTTTTTGTGTTATCTCCTAAATTTCTTATTTTTTTTAATTACTCCAAATTTTGTTTAAACGTTCATCTGTGCTACGTGTTCCAAAAAGAGAACATGCCTACAGTGTCTATGGGGGAGCAGTGTCGGCCTGAAGCCGCTGTAAAGATGTTGGTGCTGATCAGTGAAAATCCCAAAGAGAGACTACATCTCAGGGAACAGAAGGTCACATGAGTTACCTCCTACTTGCTCTCAAATGCGAAGCCCTCAGAAA
The DNA here is from genome assembly GCF_018350195.1 of Panthera tigris. Classification (NCBI taxonomy): domain Eukaryota; kingdom Metazoa; phylum Chordata; class Mammalia; order Carnivora; family Felidae; genus Panthera; species Panthera tigris. Next base: position 27,618,677 of record NC_056670.1, read on the forward strand.
GGTATTTAGAGATTTTCTGACTATTCTATCAAACTGTCACTAGCCTTTATCCTGTTATGTCTTCATAGCACTCATCTCTAGTTGACATTGTGTGCCTATGTTGTTTATTTTTTACTATCTCATCAACTAAAATGCAAGTCCTCTGATGGTAGGCAGTTTGTCTTATTCACTGTTGTATCCTCAGCACAAAAAACAGTGGACAAACTTGATAAATATTCATTGAGTAAAAAAATAAACTCTCAATTCGGGACCAGATAAAGATACTTTATTTCTATTAAGGGCCCGTGGCATTTGCTTCCAGGGACTAAGTCAATTTCTGTCTGAGTCACAATTTTGCCACTTGGGGGCTCTGCTGTTAGCCACAGGAGATTCCTAAGCATTCCCCCTGCACTCTTAAGGGAACTATTTTTCAGTCAGGATTAAGCATTAGCAATACAAAGAAGGTTTCTCTGGCCCTTTAAGAGAGTCCCCAAATAGACTGATACATTTTAGTGTAATATAAGGACCCATAGCTCCTATTCTCTGCCACTACCTTGCAAACCTATGCAGAGTTTCTCTTCTCTCAGAAGTTTAATATCTTTTAGGTCTGCAGGGTAAAATTTAAAATATCAGACTTACTGTTTCAGAAACAAAAATAAAATTAACCAATGGAAAATTATGGTTTTTAATCCAAATTAAGATTTCTATTATCTTTCACTGTCTGGTGGTTGGGGAATTTAATTCTTAATGCTGATATATTTGTCAGGAAGGCAGATTTTAAAATATACTAGTGTACCTGGTTGAAACTATTCTTTACAATCCTTTAAAAATACAATAGAACATGCTGTCGACTGAATGTTTGTGTCCCCCTGCCCCTCCACATTCATATGTTGAAACCTAACCCCCAGTGTGATGGTATTTGGAGGTGGGGCATTTTGGAGTGATTAGGTCATAAGAGGAGAGCCCTCATGAAGGGATTCGTACCCTTATAAGAGAGGCCCCTGAGAGACCCCTTGCCCCTATGTCGTGTGAAGTTACAGAGAAAAGAGGACGTCTCTATGAACCAGGGAGCAGGCCCTCAACAGCCACAGAATCTACTGGCTTCTTGATCTTGGATTTCCCAGACTCCAGAACTGTAAGAAATGTTTCTGTTTGTTAAAAATCCACCCAATCTATGGTATTCTGTTAAAGTAACCTGAATGGACCAGAACAGAAATTTTTTCTTTAAAACTTCTTGTTTTGTCGGAATATATATGAAGTAAATATCGCAAAATGTTTACTGTGATACCATTTAAACAATATTGCCTTTATATTCAAAGCACAGCCATACATGGGAAATAGAACATCAAATATTAAGGTGCAAATTTGGTTAAGAGACATTTATAGCTACTCTAAAGTTTCTTTATTTTACTATGAGAAAGTATAAGAAATTTGGGAATGTATATATAGGACTATAAATTTTACAGTGTGGCTCTGGTGCTTGCCATGTTCCTTCATGGAATTTTTTCTAAATGAAAAGCTAGAAAACTGATTTCTCTCAATATAAATGACTATAAGTGACTTTGATTGCTATTCTATTGAATTTTTTGAGATTTTGTTAGAAGAACACCTCAGCATCAATACAAAATTAACAAATTTGCTTATCAAGGAGCATCAAATAATTGCTTTTGCTGACTACAGGCAAAAAGGCAAGTGTGATGGAAAGTGGAGAACAGAAATACTGGTAAATATGAACATTAAACCAACATAGAGTCATGGCACCTTAATATTATTTCTCACTCCCAAACTTGCCATTTAACCAATTATGAATTCCCTGGTTCTATAAATACCACAAGATAGAAACACATTTTTTTTTTCTGAGCTCTAAGTCTCATTTCACACAAAAGTTTGGCAAGTCTCAGATTTGTTACCAAAAGTAAATAGATGTCCTATGGGGCTGGATATCCTGCTTCCTGCTTCAATTAATAAATGGGACTCTTGCTCAACATGTATGTCATTAAAACTCACTCATTGCAAATGAAATAACACAAGGGAGAGCAATCAACCAAATACAAAGCATGGACCAAGGTAAAGTCCAAATGACCCGGTATCTCCCAACATATCAATGGCATCATAAAATTAAAGAGATTTCAGAAACATGAAAACCAAATGCAGTATCTGTGCTTTGCTTAATTCTTGACTACAAGCCAACTTTATGAACTTATTGTTAATTTGTTAGGTGTAATAATGCTAGATGGTTAAATTAAAAGTCTCTATTGGTTAGAATTGCATACTATAATATATACGGGTAAAGTGACATGATTTCTGAGATTTGCTTTTAAGATACCCTAGGGGGGAAAATGGTGTGTGTATGTGGGAAGAGGGATGGGAAAGACAAAAAAAATAACAAAATATTGATAATTGTTGAAGTTGATGTTTATTATACTGTTTACTTTTGTGTATGTTTTTAAATTCCACTTAAAAAATAAAAACAATTGTTTCCTCAAGGTTGAATAGTCTTTTCAGTCTTCAGAAGCCTACCACTAAGTGTTATACTTTAAGAGTCTGTTATTTTTTCCTATCCCCAAATTTAGCCTCGGGCTACCTCTGAAAGAAGTGATGCAATGAAACCTCAAAATACAGACTGATGCTACAACATAAATGTGCCTTCAGGGGAGGGAGAAGGAGATGTGTTAGATAACCTTATAAGGTCTCATTCATTTGAATTGCTTCATTTGAGAAAGACACTGAAAGACCATTTTAACGGTCAGACCTGGAACTTTCTTTATCCATTTATCTAAGCCAGAGATGTTCACTCATAACCATATGTGGCCAAACAGGGTTTTTAATAGAGCCCTTGAAGCAAGCAGATGGAAACTAAGGATATTTCAGAGACATGTTAATGCTTTTATGAAAGATCAGGATATAATTACAAATGTACAAATGCATATGTGTATTCTAACAACTAGAAATAAAATCATATTCATAGCTGTAGGGAACTCTCTGTTAGCATTCTGACAACTCTATGATAAGGTAACTGAGTCAAAAACATTAATCTCTTTACAATATCTCAATCAAATGCATTTATTGGTGAAATCATTTCATGACTTAGAACACTGAATGACAACAATGTATGCAGTATAATAAATGGTTGTGGTATTAAAATTGTAGTAGAAAGGGAATACTGAAGAATTTTTTTAATTGGCAAATTCTGACTCCATTCTTGACCATGTTAGTGCCCCTTGATACATGTTTGTTGCAGTATATGCTGATGACCAAAGAACCTAGACAGAATCAAAGAAAATCAATTTTCACAAAGGTACTCTGATTCCAGAAACATTTTATACCACTTTATAGTCTACAAAGTATTTACACATAAATTAAGGAAATTGATCCTAAATAAAAGTCTTCAAGATTTACAACACAGGTTTTGAGTCCCATTTTGCAGATAAGCAAACTGAAACCCTGAGAAGTTTGCCCAGAATCAGTTCCAAATTCCAAATGTCAACTGACACATGCAATAAAAAGTATATGTCATTCTCTAAATTATTTTAGAAAGACATTTTGGATTCACTGAATTTATTTTCCAGTATACTTAGTCCAAATGTCCCTGTATTTGGTCTTTATGTAATTTTCAGTTTTCATCAAAGCTTTTGCTTCTGTTTCCTTCCAAGGCCATATGCAAAGACATTGCCTTTGCCTAGGCCATCTGAATAGAAATCCATGTTGCTATTGTTTAGTGGCTAATTTTGCTAATCATTTCATAAAATATTTTAAAACACATTATGGTCCTTTGAGGCGTAATATGAAGATGATGTTTTCGAAAATTAAAGCCTCACAAAATTGAAGAAAAGTGAGAGCCAAATTTTAAGTTAATTCAAATGCATTGACTCTTTTTTTTAGTGTTTCCACAGTTTATTTATAAATTATTTTGAAGAATTGTTGATCCTATTCCCAAAAGCTGATGGCTTCACCATCCCTCTAGTTGCTCAGCTCATAAAATAGGAATTATCTTTAATCTCTCTCTTTATCTCCACTTCTAATCCATTAGAAAACTCCTGTAAATTTTACCTAAGCATATATCCAGTAATTAGCCAATTCTCGTCATTTTCACTGTTTCCACACTGGTCGAAGCCACCATCATCTCTCTCCTAGATTGGTACAATGGCCTCCTTACTGACCTCCCTGCTTTTATCATTGTCCTTTTAGAGTTTATTCCCATAACAGCAGTGTGAGTGATCCTTTCAATGGGTAACTTGATCATAGCTTTACTCTGCACAAAATCTTGAGTTGGTTCCCGGTTTTCTCCAAAATAAAGTCAAAGTTTTTTCAATAGCATATGAAGCCCTCTATGACCCAGGACCCAGGACCTCTCTGACTTCATCTCTAATTCCTCTACCCTTACTCTCTCCATTCTAGACCGATTGGCCTGTTTGCTATTCATTGAACATATGATCTGCACCCACCAGAGGGCCTTTAGACAAGCCACCCCCCATATACATTTAAGGTCAACAACCTCATCTCCTTTGAGGGTTTGCTCAAAAAGCCACTTTTTCTTAGTGGCCCTAACCATCCCAATTTAACACTACAAGAAACGGACTTTTAACCATAGAGAACAAACTGGTGGTTACCAGAGGGAAGGTAAGTGGGGTGGGGGTGGGGGGTTAAATTAGGTGATGGGGATTAAGGAATGTACTTGTGATGAGCACCAGCTATTGTATGTAAGTGTTGAATCACTAAATTCTATACCTGAAACTAACATTACACTGTGTGTTAACTAACAGGGTTTAAATAAAAACTTTACAATTTACCTCACCCTCTATACTCCCAATCGTCCCTAATCTCACTTTTCTTGTTTCTATAGTACCTGTTACCTAATAATATGTTATTTATGTTTTTGTTCATGTCATCCCTTTTGAATAAATGCTTATATCTTTGTTTTGTACACTGATGTATTCTAAGTGTCTGGACCAGCATCTAGTACATAGTGAGTACCCAAACTATGTATTTGTTTAATGCATGAAATCTCTAAGGCCAACCCATTGTTAATATATCACTTCATCTTCTTTAAACCCTGATTTTCTAATTTTTTTGGCAATTCAGTTTCATATTGTACTGAAATTGGACACTGTACACTGAGATTGAATTTATTTACCCAATTTAAACAAAATATGTGCAGTTATTTGAAGTACTATAAATATAGTTTTGAAAAGTCTTTAGGTGAATGACTATGCTTTATAATTGTATAAATCATTAAGGTTCTAGATTCATTTGGGAATATTTAACTTGTCAGGTAGTTTATGGTTTGTTTCTGCATGTGGTATAAGTGCAAGAGAATTTTAAACATATAATGTAGTATAAATTTGATTCTGTTGAAAGGCAAATCAGAACTAGTCATCTTGTTATAGTCAACAAGTAAAAGGAGGGTAAACTTAATGCAATAGCATATTACTACAATATTTTAGAACATAAAGTTGTTTTCTATTTCTTTTGAAAGACCACTCTATGTCTTTGGGCTAATTTCGGCAGCTTCAAGTATTAGTCTCCTTTGAATTGTATTATTTTATTTTGGGATTTTTCCACACCCCATGAATGGTCTTCCTCCATGCTCCTGATTACATTGAATCAAGACAGACCTGGTGGTGATGCCAGCTTAGGGGCTAGTGGCAATGTAGGGGCCACACAGAGTACTTGGAGTCAGACCCAGTCCAAGAAAAGCACCTGATTACTACTGAGAAAGAAACCAATGATCAATATTAAGAGGAAATATCAATTATGAGATTAAAGGGGTGAATGTGAAGTCAAAACTATGGAGCAACATAAGATCAGAAGCCAAGGTATCAGAAAAATGGCTGAAAACTAAGGTATGGAACACAGCAAAAAATGTTATTCATCATAAATAATCCAAGATTTCTCCCAGGAAAAACAAAGTGAGAGAATTACATTCTCAGTGGGCTCCTCTGTGTTCCTGTCACCAGGGAATGAGGGAAAAAGAAGCAGCACGAAGTTCTCTACCAGCCATCGTAGAGAAGCTCTCTGTAGCTGTTAGGCAAAACAGACATCTCAAAGGCTACTTTCCATAGAGAAGCAAGGAAAGTAAGGAGAAAAATCAGAGGCTCCCAAGCAATGAAGATATGAGAGGGGGGGTTATAGATATGATTTCCTTCGGTATGTTTTAATAGATACAAGTTGTCAAGCCCCATTTGGGATGTGAGATGATAAAAGTTGTAACATGTCAAAGGGAATATTCAAAGATATATTTATTGTTCTTATGCCACTTGTAATTTAACCATGAAAATGAGAGATCTACATAAAAAGTGAAGATCACTTGCTGACCATCTAAATATTTCCACTTTCTAGTTTCTTGCCTTTTTTACATACATTCTTTAAGAACACTTTCTCCAAAATTGTATCCAGTATCATTGACTCAGGAACTGCAGAAATCAATCCCATGTACCCAAGATTAGCATTACACACCCAGTTTGTCTTATATCAAATGTAATTGTGACCCCCATAAAAATGTATTTATTTAATAACAGAGTGTCTATTATGTGTCAAGTACTGTTCTAGGTATTAGAGAAACTGAAGTAGACAAAACACTACCTTTATCCTCATTGAACTTGCATCACAATGTCATAAACTTTTATACCCTCTCTTCCTACTAGGGGAACATTTATTATTTTTAATCACTCCCTTACAGTGCATTTCTTAAACTTACTTGTCCATCAGTGTTGATAAGTGCAGCCTCTTCCATCCCATGAATCAGAATCTTGGGGGGAAGACTGAGAAATTTATCTTTTTAACAAGCTCTCTGGGGGCTTTATATGCAATGATACCATGATAATTTGGGGGGGGGGAGGGAACCACTGCCCTTTTCATAGCATACTATCTGAGGAATTGGTGATTTCATTGGACTATTTCTGTGGGACCCCTTTGATTGCCATGACTAACATTCTTGAAGAATGTGAAATTTCTCATTGTTAGAGAATCTGAAAGCTCTCTGGGGTTTTCCACAGCCAATTCCCCTAACAAAGACTAACAAAGCAAACTTTTTCAGGTATACTATTTATGTTCAAACAAAATGATTTTCTCTATGTGACAGATGTTACTATATTCTGCTTTAGGGAAGAAAAGAATCAAACATTAATTATGATCTAGTTATGATCCATAGAACCAAAAGATTCATTTTAAAGATAAAGTTGAAATGATGGAGATTTAGGAAGTTCTTTTGTTAAAGGAAGGTAAGACGGAATGAATCCGAGAAATCCATTGTGAACAATATAAATATTTTCATTGAAGAGGCTTTTTGTGAGTTAATGATAGTATAGTCAATATTCAGTACTAAACAACATGCAATGACAGCAAATAAAGTTGATATTCCAATAACAGCTAACACAGGTTTATCATGTCCACACACTATTCTAAGTACTTTACAGATATTAACTTGACAATTCTCTAACCTTCTATGGAATGTTTTTTTGTTATCATACTTATTTTGTAGAAGAGAAAATGAGGCATACAGAAGATAAGTAACCTATCGTGGCCAGGATTTGATCCTAGGTGCAAAAATCCATACTCTTAATCACTAGACTAAACTGCTTCTCATTAGTTTTTTTAATACTTCTTCAAAGAATCATACCAAAGAAGTTTATACAAAAGTAGGAATCAAGAATTTTATTATTTTATTTTATTTTATTATGTTTTATCGCAGCTTCCTTGCCCCAGTGTCCTCATCAGCCTAATTTTCATCTGACTCATTTTAAGAGGAAGATAACATTGTTGTTGAAGCATGATCATCTAGTGGTTAGAGGTTCTAGTCTGAGAGAGGTACGGTTTTGAATCTCAGCTCTGCCACTTACTAACTGTATGAATTTCAGCAAGTTCCCTTTCCAAGTCTCAGTTTCCTCATCTTTAAAATGAAGGTTATAATGGGACCTACATCATAATATTGTTTACAGATACAAGATAGCTCATTTACAACAACTTAGGAAGTGTCCGATAAACATTATTAGCAGCATCTAACAAATGGACAATAAATAGCAGCATCAGTAAACTGAACCAAATGATCTCTTGATTCCTCTACTTGCACTAAAAAGAGTTTCTCTTCTAATTACAAATGATAGCAACCAAAACATCAAATTCAGCCATAAGTCATTAAACCAATTATTTCTTTTGTAGGAAAACCAGAAAGGCTACTGGACACATTAATTTATATGTCATTAGTTATCCCCTCTATTCCAAAATGTGTTCTAGCATCCTGAGACACCTCGCATAATACAATCACTGTGACTCCAAGGGGTCAAATGGGCAGGCAGTTAATGCTTCTCTGTGAAAAGCTCAGTAACTCACTTTATAAATTTCAGCTCAAAGCCTATGTTGAGGTGAAGAAAAATTGACATTCGGTCTGTGAATTTAATGTCAAGCTCCAGAAAAACTCTAGGCAGTACATGATTAGCGATTAAGGGGACGCAGACAATAAAGACATTGCCAAATTGTAAAACAAGACTCGGAAATTACAGAAAATGTTGCTAGTTATTGATTACGGTGACCATTCAGTTCCCATTGAGCCACCCAAAAGAATCATTCATTTTCCAGCAGAGAGCCTGCTCATTTGCAAGATAAAAGAGAGGCATTTCTGCACATGCCCATAATGTTCTTCACCACTGGGGGCAGCTTTACATAAGACTGCATTCACTGAAACCAAAGCAACAGTCCGAGCAGCTTTCAGAATGACAGTCTGCAGAAGTGAGCTGAGCGTGTGTGCGGTACGGGGCTCTCCTGCCTCCTGGGCTCCAACGCAGCTCTGTGGCTGAAGTGGGTGCTCACCACCAGAATGCTGGGCTATGGAATACAGATGTGGCAGCTCAGGTAGCCCCACGTTGCCGGGAGGAATACATCATGCTTTCCGATAAGAAGAAATTGTAGAAGCCAGTTTTTGGTTTTTTTTTTAACGACCCCCCCCCCAAAAAAAACTGTAAAGATGCAAAAACGTAATATCCACGAAGATCCTATTACCTAGGAAGATTTTGATGTTTTGCTACAAATGCGGTATTGGAATTTATTTGTTCTTGGAGTGTTCTGCGTGGCTGGCAAAGAATAATGTTCCAAAATCGGTCCATCTCCCAAGGGGTCCAATTTTTCTTCCTGGGTGTCAGCGAGCCCTGACTCACTACAGTGCAGCTGACAGGGGCTGTCATGCAAGTGGCCCCTTAAGCCAAAGCAAAAGACCTAAGGACGACCTTTGAACAATACAAAGGATGGGTATGTTTTGTCATTTTTCTTCTTTCCTTCTTAAAAAAAAAAAAACGAAAACAAAACCAAAAACAAAACCCTTTAGTCTGTGTTGTAATTCTGCCTTAATTATTTTAGAGATTACCTTTCTGTCCTTAAGACTATAAATTCAATTGCTTAGTGGACACGTTTCCTTGCTTAACTACTAAAAAAAAAAAACCCTAAAAACAATTCTGTTTACATTTCATAGAGGTGATATTTGATATTAAATGTTGTTATTTAGATTTAAATTTTTAAAAAAGAAAATACATGCCTATTTTTGCTTGATTAAAAATAAATGAATTCCTTTTTGGGGGGATAACTTTTCTAAGTTGTTTTTATTTCCAGGTTTCAATGTAATTAGGCTACTGAGCGGATCAGCTGTAGCACTGGTTATAGCCCCCACTGTCTTACTGACAATGCTTTCTTCTGCCGAACGAGGATGCCCTAAGGGCTGTAGGTGTGAAGGCAAAATGGTATATTGTGAATCTCAGAAATTACAGGAGATACCCTCAAGTATATCTGCTGGTTGCTTAGGTTTGTCCCTTCGCTATAACAGCCTTCAAAAACTTAAGTATAATCAATTTAAAGGGCTCAACCAGCTCACCTGGCTGTACCTTGACCATAACCATATCAGCAATATTGATGAGAATGCTTTTAATGGAATACGCAGACTCAAAGAGTTGATTCTGAGTTCCAACAGAATCTCCTATTTTCTCAACAATACCTTCAGACCTGTGACAAATTTAAGGAACTTGGATCTGTCCTATAATCAGCTGCATTCTCTGGGATCTGAACAGTTTCGGGGCTTGCGGAAGCTGCTGAGTTTACATTTACGGTCTAACTCCCTGAGAACCATCCCTGTGCGAATATTCCAAGACTGCCGCAATCTGGAACTTTTGGACCTGGGATATAACCGGATCCGAAGTTTAGCCAGGAATGTCTTTGCTGGCATGATCAGACTCAAAGAACTTCACCTGGAGCACAATCAATTTTCTAAGCTCAACCTGGCCCTTTTTCCAAGGTTGGTGAGCCTTCAGAACCTTTACTTGCAGTGGAATAAAATCAGTGTCATAGGACAGACCATGTCCTGGACCTGGAGCTCGTTACAAAGGCTTGATTTGTCAGGCAATGAGATTGAAGCTTTTAGTGGACCTAGTGTTTTCCAGTGTGTCCCAAATCTGCAGCGCCTCAACCTGGATTCCAATAAGCTCACATTTATTGGTCAAGAGATTTTGGATTCTTGGATATCTCTCAATGACATCAGTCTTGCCGGGAATATATGGGAATGCAGCAGAAATATTTGTTCTCTGGTAAATTGGCTGAAAAGTTTTAAAGGTCTGAGGGAGAATACAATTATCTGTGCCAGTCCCAAAGAGCTGCAAGGAGTAAACGTGATCGATGCAGTGAAGAACTACAGCATCTGTGGCAAAAGTACCACGGAGAGGTTTGATCTGGCCAGGGCTCTCCCAAAGCCGACATTTAAGCCTAAACTCCCCAGGCCGAAGCACGAGAGCAAACCCCCTCTGCCCCCCACGGTGGGAGCCACGGAGCCTGGCCCAGAGACTGATGCTGACACTGAGCACATCTCTTTCCATAAAATCATCGCAGGGAGCGTGGCCCTTTTCCTGTCCGTGCTCGTCATCCTGCTCGTTATCTACGTGTCATGGAAGCGGTACCCTGCGAGCATGAAGCAGCTGCAGCAGCGCTCCCTCATGCGAAGGCACAGGAAAAAGAAAAGACAGTCCCTAAAGCAAATGACTCCCAGCACCCAGGAATTTTATGTAGATTACAAACCCACCAACACGGAGACCAGCGAGATGCTGCTGAATGGGACGGGACCCTGCACCTATAACAAATCAGGCTCCAGGGAGTGTGAGGTATGAACCATTGTGATAAAAGCGCTCTTAAAAGCTGGGAAATAAGTGGTGCTTTATTGAACTCTGGTGACTATAAAGGGAACGTGGTGCCCCCTCCCCTTCCCTCTCCCTCCTGCTTTGCTGGCAAGGTCCTTCCTGGTCCATTTTAGTACATTCATAATACTGGTCATTTTCCTCTGGTACAAAATCAACCCACTGAAATTTAAATACCACAATCAATGCAAAGCTCAAACTCCGGTTTAATAGAATGCCTATTGTATAAGACTCTTGATTGATTGCATTAATATCTCACTTGTTTTAAGATAAAACTTCTTTCATAAGTAGTCCCCCACCTCTGCTGTTATTTGCCTTGGGGTGGGACCAAATCTACAGTTCTAGAAGGTTTGTAGTTCACTGGTGAATCAAGGAAAAAGTGAATGATCCCAGGTACTTGAAGCTTGAACTGATTCCAGGAGAATGCTTGACTACAGGAACATTTAGAAACAGAGCCTAAAAACACTGTCTGGCTTAAAAAGAAAATTGAAGGAAACTATCAAATGATGGTGCTGGGTTAAAGAAGCGCCACGGGCAGTTTCCAGAGGTGTTTGAATTACAGTAAAGCAAACCTAGGGAAAAGTGTTGAAGGGTTAAAATGCTGCAAATAGACAACTGAAAAATGTGAGGAGATGGTAAAAAATACAAAGTTTTAGACTTGAAGCCTTATCTCTGAAATCCATTCTTATAAAATCGAATCAGAGTTTTCACTGTCAATTTCTCCTAGCCTTTAATTAGCCTAAATTTAAAAAGAAATTTTTTTAATTAAATAACGAAGAAGCAAATTTGAGGAGGCAAATTTCTCCACTGTTCCTCACCTTAGGGAGTTTTCAGAGATGAGGCTTGCAAATGGGAAGGCAGCTTGCTATTTGCTTGTGGCTGGGAGCTTACCAGAATTTCTTTCCAGTTCTTTCAAGGACTCTAATGTAGTGAGTGGAATCTTTAGCTCTGTCTGTTCTTCTGTCTGGGATTTGTAAGACAGTCCTGTTGTGTTCCATTATGTGTCCTGCACACACTAGTCCCCTAATGACTGACACTTCATTCAGAGGCATAAGAGAGAACACATTCCAAGACATGCCTTCCACCGACAGCTTCACTGAAAAGAATGATTTTGATAACGCCTTAATAAAGGTATAAAATCTTAGAGGAAAAAAACCAACCCTATGGCAGTTGTCTTTTGCTTTTCTATTGTTGACATTACAGTGTCCCTATGTTCATCTATATTGTGAACTCATCCATCAGTATGAATCTGTACGGACCCTGCTGGCAATCTGCAAACTGCATGCATGTTTTTATGTCGTAGGTGAAAGTTTATTGACTGCAGCACAAATATCATGCCTTCTGTATTTAAGTAACTTTGACCACAGTTCATTAAGATTTTAGAAAAATGTTTTTGGTCTGTATTGTATCCTCTTTCAACCTCCAAAATGAACAATCCTATTATAGGAGCAAAAATCAGGAATTGCAACATTGAGTCTGTTTCATTTAATTTGGCTTGCCAAGCCCCATATCTTTAACCACGTCCCTGTTCTTCCAAAACAAAATCACTGCAGCAAAAAAGAAAAAGTGGATGGCTATTTTTTAACCAGCTTTTTTATATAGTTTGAAGTCTTTTCATATGCTGAGAGGAAAAATCTAGGCAAGTCACCATGAAATATAATTGCAAGGAAGCCAGATTATAAAAAATCATACTTTTATAAGCAATAAAGGAAAGGGGACATTTAAAGTGGATTTCTCAAAGTACTATGATTTTGATTAAATCTTAAAAGAGATGCCAGTTCAGAAAAGCATCATAGCTACAATATATTTACCCAGGATAATTGTTGAATGTATACTTATTAATGGTAAATAGTCACAGATTCCCAATTGATTAATAATGCAGATACTTCCTTACAGTACTATGAACTGGATGACTGAGCCTACTGTGATGTTTTTCACTGAAGTTGTAATTTTGCATTTTTCATATAATGTCAGTAAATACATATTCCATTTCAAAAAGAAAATTTCTTTGATCAGCCTCATTTTTATCTGTACTAAAGATGATTGTATTAATTAAATGCAGTGTTAAAGTGAAAAAGCCCATTTCTATTCTTTGACTTGACCTTTTGCCTCATTTGTCACAGATACCAAATAAATTCAGGCAAGGTATATTTGTACTTATCTTTCTGAATTCTTGCAGATCTCACTGCTGTGATCCTACTGATATATATATAAAATATGTTTGTTGTATTGAAAGTGTTTCTAAAATTCAAAGCCACTTCATGTGTTAGATTAAATAAATGACCAACGTTTTAAAGGCTGGTCATTTTTTAACGCCTAAATTTATTTATAAATTCAATAATAGAACCAAAATAAAATCCCTTAGATTTTAAATGTTATTTGATTCAGGATATGAAATATTTCTTAAAAAGAACCACCACCACCCCCAAACTTTGGGAATGAAGCTTCCCTAGTTCTCAGGATCTTCTGATCACAAATATACAACTCTTGTAGGCTAGACAATAACTAGTTCACCACCATGAATTTAACAAAGTCAACTTGGTCAATGCTCTCCTGCTCAAAAGTTGTTGTTCTCACCCTGACTGCATGGCACTTTCTGGACTACATACTGTAAGTCTATTTTCATTCAGTATTTCAAACTCATTGTATATTAGAGAAATATAATTGGCATTCCATTTTCTATTCCAAATTTACATGAAGTATCTGACTTCCCTCAAAGGTGACAACAGTTAAATAAACAGCCTGACCTATTGAACTACACAACACAGATGCGTCAATGCAGAATGGATTCAGTCAATACTTTGAACGCTTTACCAGAGAGAGAAGAAATGCAGTTTAGTCACTGAACTGCATGTTATTCCCCCCATTTTTATGAGCCCCAGTGCACAGTGCTACTGCAGCACGGCTTTAATAGTCCCAGTGCCACAGTCTTCTAAGCAATACTTATGCAATATATATTCCTTTTAAATGAGTTTATATTTTCCAAGACTGTTGACATTACATTTTTTCAAAAAATTTAAACCATTTTTTTACTTGATTTGGTGAGTCAACTCTCTAAGTATACAGGCAATGAACTGTATTTCTGTGGAGCAGGAGTGACCTCCAGTGGCCAGTTGGACTAACCACAGTTATTCATACACCTATTCAGTGTTTCTAATCCTGAATCCTTACGTAAACATGATTTAAAACATATATTTTTTGCTCTGTGAATCAGATTCGGATTTTATTTAATTCATCTCTCTGGTAAATATAGTGTAATTTTTTAAGTTATATTTTGCATATTGACTTACTTAGTAATTAGCCTAGAGGCCACAAGAACTGGTACTGAGGGCTAGAAATGTGTCCATAGATGAAGAGCAAGTAAGAATGTCCTAAGAATAGATAAGAAATTCTTTAAAGTATTTATACTCATTGGCATTGCCCAGATATTCTGAAATTTTTATTAAATGGGTTAATATTTTCCATAGGCAGGATACTGAAATATAATGTAATTTAGATTCAGAAAGACAAATTTCCATATTAATATTGAAAGAATCAGCATCAGTTATTTACTAGTCCGTAGGAATATCTGAGCTATCAGGTGAGGGAGGCCTCCCCTTCGGCTCTAGAACTCTCCAGTTTCTTGATCATGCCAGTGACCTGTGCTTTGCCCCAGTGCTCTCCCCAACCCTCCCCCTTCTCAGCCAGCTGAACACTGGTTCTATTAGGCTCTCTGACAATGATGTTACAGTCTAAGAGGTGATGATTCATGGATAATGAAATTATGCTCTCCTTCTGAGGAAGGATAATGCAGAGTCAGATTCGTAAATTTGGCAAGGGATATTACGATGTTGTGGGTGCATGAAATATCCTCTCTTCCCTTGACATTTACCAAGAAAAGAACTTAAATAGCTTATTTAACATGTGGATTAGACCAGCATCAGAAACAAGCATCCAGCCATGAAGCCTAAGAAAAAATGAGTTCCAGATATGACAAATGAGAATTGAGCCATGAGAAATAAAAAACTCAGAAACTGTGTTGTTTCTTCCATTCCCTTTCCCCTGAGTTCTCATTGGTATCTGGATCTGTAGCAAACCCACAGAGTTTTTCTGTACTTGTACTTTCTTACCTATGTTAAAAATCAGACAAGGTTAGAAGAAACCATGAACATGAACTATAGGAGTAAATGTAAATTACAAACATTGTAAGAGAAACAGAATTGATGGAAGTTAAATAGCTTGTATTAAATGACTCTTGAAAACTAAGAAAAAAATAATATAGAGGTGAAAGTGAGTTCACCTAACCGAATTGTAATAGCTTACAGAACTGGACCAAAATTTTGCTTCGTCTCCAAAGCATCGGTGATTTTTGCATACTTGTGTAGAATAAAATAGAAATATTACTCAGAAAATCTACATAAATCTAGTTTACAGTTCTTTTTTATGGTACAGTATGGGCCTTAGATTCAAGTTTCTCTGACATTTGGTAATCTAATGATTTGAGGCAAATTTCTTAGCTTTTCTCAATTTCAAGTTCCCCATCTGTAAATGGGCATGTATTATTGACTTCACATGGTTATTGAAAGAACAAAACTAGAGAAGTACTCTGCTAACTCTACAATGGCAAGTGCTTTTTCTTTTCAAAGAGCACTTGGTGAGATACTCAGGTGTGGTTGCTGGTGCTCTATGTCTGACCTGGGGCAAAAGATATCACTAACCTCTATGTTACAGAAGCCCAAAACCATTTTACATGAATGCGAATTCTGAGACTAGGAGGCTAGTCTAGAACTTAGTTTGTCTTTGACCTTTACTTTCCATAAATCAAAGTTTCTTCAACCCCATGTTATCAGAGTCTAGGAGTTTATTAATAATGATCACAATGTATACTAGACATAAAATAAAGATACCAACTAGAGAACAATGAACCAAAAGCTTATCAAAGTAAATAAAAATTCTAACGGTGTACCAAATCAGGTCATTATAGTGAGGACTTTCAAACAACATAGGTTACCTGTCCATCGCTTTTCTAGTATCAATATTTTGAGCGCTTGTTGTTTAACATTTATGGCAAGATGACATCATTATTGAACAAAAAGTAATTGCTCATAACTTGTTACAGTAGGGTTAGCATACGTTCCAGGTATCAATCACATGACATCTACTTTGTTTCTTTGTTTTCCCCAAAGACTATCCAAAATCTTCTCCTAATATAGAAATTGCTATCGTCTTTATCAATTACTGTCATTGAAAATCCCTGTATTAAAAAAAGCATAAAAACACAAAGGCTTTTTTTTGTGAGTAGCACCCTATTCACTTAGGCAAATTAAATACTATTCTTTGTTGGCCTTTCATCAAATAAATGACCAATGTAATCACAAATCTTTCTCCACTGGATGCAGCTTGTCTTACCAAAAATGATGTACATGCATTTCCAAAATTCTTATAATTTAAATATACAAACTAACTGTTGCTTTTTGACAGCTAAGTTTCTTTGAAATCTCTAAAGTACAGAGAAAAGGTAGTAGTTTTTCAGTGGAAAAAGTATTAGTGAATTTTATGCTTTTTTACCTTCATAGGATTATTGGTGGGTGTTCTTGAGTTAGGTCTTCTAAACATGTAAGAAGAATTCCAGGAATACAGACTATCTGAGTCACAATGTAAGACTAAGCAGAGGCAATCTATTTTACAACTGTACTTTCTAATGACAAAACCCCATATGCAATAATAATCCATTTTATTGAAAAAAAGTAAAAGAGCTTCTATCTTATCCTATCCAGCAAATGTTGTAATGAAAATTGGTAACTTTCTTGACAATTCTTGATATTTTCCTTTTATTTGCCAGGGGATCCCATTCCCTATCCCCCAAGAAGAAATTTCCTTTATACCTTTCTCCCACCCTTAAACTGTTGCTACCTACTTCACATATGCAAAAAATTGTTTCATCTCACCAAACACAGTCTTCCTTCATAGAAACCAACACAATTTGGTCACCTCACTCAGAGGAGTCACCTATCTCTAATAATAATTAAAAAATAAATTATGAAACAAGATTTAAGTCTGGCTGAAATATAGTTGAATCATGGGTTAACAAAGCATTAAAGCCTACTTCTATTTTCCTTCTTAATTACCTCCTAGAAAATAAAATATAGGACTTTATATATGGGAGTGTCCAACTATATTCCACCAATCAAAGACATTTATACCAACAATCAGAATTTTTGTCTTCTCAGGAATAAAATGCAAATTGGCGGGGGGGGAGGGCTCACATATAAAATGATAAGGCAAATTCTACATTTAGCAAAGGCAATTTCTGTTAAAGCTTCATTGCACTAATTATATCTGTTCAGGGTGTAAAATACATGTTGCCACTGAAGAGCAAAGGACTTCATTAAATACAAATCCTTATTCAGCACTCTTGGGGCTCAAACTTATTAATGAAGTGGGGGTAAAAAAAATGTTCTTAGACAATGGATAAACTATATGATAGTGAGGCTATACTATCAAGTGGTATTCATGGCTTCAACTGGGTGATCCCCAAATGTAGGTAAAAATTGGTTCATGGCATTAATATTGATCTGTTATACAGTCTGAAAGACGGAACATGCTTACCCCTTCCCCATTTGAAGCAAACAACCAGAATCTCACAAGAATATTTAAAGGAAACTTGTAGAATATATCATGATGAGGCTGAAGCAGTAGGGTAACTTCAAAAACCTCTGATAAAAGCATTATAGGATCACAACAGTGAAAATCCTCTAAGGAGTTTAAAAACTAACTCATCACTTAAGGGTCAGTGTTGGCTTGTACTCATTGATTTGTTAAAGGGGCTTTGCACAATTTGTACAAAATTTTAAAGTGACAAGGCGTAAATACTTGATGGAGATCCTGCCATTTATCCAGTGGAAGGTTAGGTAACATCACTAAATGATGACTAAAATAGAATAAAGATCTGTTTAATACAGCACAGGCGATATTATATAAGTATATTATGTTTTCCACCAAACAAGGCATGTTGTAGATGTTTAGAAGGAAAATGCATATCCATCCTAAAAGGTGATAATTCACATTTTTTATGTGAATTCACATTTGTGAATGTATGTGTATTCTTGTGTAATGGAGTCCTTATGTGCCAGGAGTGTCTATGCAGGGCTTTTTGTTTATTTGTTTTTAATGTAAGAAGAGACCTTAGATTGACTCTGTTTTCCTCGAAGTTTTATCCATTATTTCTATACCTTGTCCCTTCTTTACAGGACTGGCCTAAAATAATTCCTGCCTCACTCACACATGCTTCTGAAGCTAAATTCTATATCTCCCATTCCCATTTGGAAATAATATCCAGTGATTTACCATTGGGATATCCCTCTGCTAGCTAAATTCTAATCTGCCAGCATCATATTCTTCCCAGCCTGTGGCATCCATTCCAGCCCATCTCATGCCATTAAATGGCAGCACACACTTAGTCCTATGGACTTTTACAGGGAGGATTGAGTAGTAAAATGTAAAAATCTACATATATTTTTATGGGCTTCACTTTGGTTGTTTTTATGGTCTAACACACAGAGATGTGTGGGGTCTTTATTAGTTTATACTGAAATGTAAAAGCATTAAGCTAGCTGTAAATTAAAGAGAAAAGGTCAAGGCAGATAAAAAAAAAAAAAGGAGTCCAGAGTTCATATTATATCTTTCTTAATCTTAAAAATAATCATAAATGATGAGCATCCTGTAGTTTACTTTCATGACATCTGATTTACTCTCCAAGTTTACCATCATATTCTTAAATGTAAGCTTCACATTCCTTCCATTTTTCCATTTCTAACAGAGAGGTTTCTTTTGTTTGTTTTATGGTTGTTTTGTTTTGTGCTGTTTTCTGCCTACAGATCTTTTCCCAGTCCAAACGTACCACTTTGCCTGTTTTTCTAGAATGCCCACTCAAATTTTGATCCTGTCAGAAAGTCACAGGATAATTTATCAGTTTTATGGTTGGAGCAATCAGACAGACTGAATTTGTCTCTAGAGTACAATCTAGTCAAGTCTGGGATATCTGCCTTCTGTCTTCCCAGCCTCCCATTCCCATGACTTTTCTCCCTTTACAAGGATTATCCACAGCGAAATTCCTCCATCCAATGGTACTCCAGCTCTGTCAATTCCTTATTCCTTACCAAATATCTATTCCCAGATCTAGACCAGTATTATTGTTCCTCTTGAGGGCACTTACATTTAAATAGGGATAAAAAACCTTTAGCTAAAGGTGAGAAAGTCAGATATAAGATCAGGCATAACCAGCAGGGCTGGGGAAAGTACTTCTGGGGGCAAAAGGCTTTGCAAGCACCTCTGAAATCATCCTTTATTATAGATACCTCTAAATTTTTCTCAAACATGAGGCTGGAACTTACCAAAGACACCAAGGTAGAGTAAATAATCCAGGCTTTATTCAGTAAACTATAGTTTGAGAAATATCTTCAGTAAGTTGCCATTATACAAGGCTTAGTATTTCTTCACTGACAAACAATATGGTATACTAGAAAGAACTTGGGCCGTGGAACCAGAAAGAATCAGTTTGGATTCTGGTTCTGAGACTTCGTAACTACAAAATCTTGAGTCATAGCCTCTTCATCTTAAAAAAATTTGTAAAGCCATATATATAATCATCACCTGATTGTTGCAAGAGGGCAAAGAATCAGCATTTCTTGAATATTTGTACGTACGCTGTTATGGCACACTGCATGTATTACTTAATTTAATACTCATAAAGATCCTATGTGATTAAATGAGATGACATGGGTAAAATCACTTGGTACAAAGTTTGGCACATAATAGTAACCTTCTCTAACTGCTAAAACTTTCAGTACCATAGTATGCTTTAACAGTTGTGCCCCACTATCTATTTATTTTTAATGGAATAAGAGATACCTGGCAGACTTTAAAGGATTAGAATCTAAACTGTTCAAGGGCATCTAAGCACATGGTTAATACTAAAGAGTAATGTGGTATGTAAAACCAATATCCGAAACCTCCCAACAAAGCCCAAATGCAACCCTACCTTTACTTGCATGCCATTTTCCATGCTTTAGCACTGGTCAATTTTTGAAGTACAGGTGCTTTCCTACTTCTGCGCTTTTACTCAAGCTATATCCTTTTTGAGGAATGACTTTCTTCACTTCCAAGTCCTCCTGTCAATCTTGGAGCCTTTCTACAAATCCAATTACAATTTCACTCATTTCAGAAGTCTTCTTAATCTTGCCCTTCCTTGTTTTCCATGGTATTTTCTATCCCTGTTGGTGACTACATCACCACTTGTCTGTGTTAGAGTTATTAATGTGTCTGTATATCCTTTTGGAGGAAATGAACTATTTTTTAAATTTTACTTCTTCTACCAATGATGATTGATTGGTACAGTTTTTTATTCATGGTAGTTGTCTGTTGAATTGATTTTCTAGTAATTATGATAAGGTTATTGTCAAGTTCATATTTATTTATATAGTCCACATATACATTTTGTGTTTTTACTTAACATATACATTTTCATATATGCAGTCTTCTCATTTACCATTTATTTAATTGGCTTCAAAAATTGGTTTCAAAAAATTCTGATGTAAGTACAGTTTTTAAAAATAATGTTCTGATTTAAATGCATCTATGTTACAAAGAACCTACGAATGATTTTCTTTTGATAGTTACCAAGGAAATGAACAATTTAGCGGGTATGTTAAAGTGACTAAGAGCTAAAAAATATTGTGAGACAAAGAAAAAAATATTTAATTCTAAGTATGAATACATCTTGATTTTAGTGGGTCATCTTTTGTTGTAAAAGCCATATATTTGTGACTGCTGTTTGTCCACTGCCTCTTGGGAAAGATCCTTTTCTCATTAGTATGGATGTCTGCTCATCCTGTCCTCAGTTCCAAAAAGGTTCTGCCTTAAATACATTCCAAGGCCGCACCTCTCCTACCAAACACAGGACCACTCTACACTATCTCGGACACAAGGTCAGAGGTCTTTGGCTTCCTGAATATACACATTTTCAAAGGAACTATTCTACTGGAGACTTCAAACATCAAATACTCAGAAGTTGATAATTAGTAATGCTCATCTTTTTTCTCTCTTGATTGATGATGCAGACAGCAGACTTGATCACATAGGATTGAGGTATCTGCCCTTTGTTGGGTCTCCGCTTTCCTCCCTCTCTTCATCCTTTTCCTCCTTTTAATTGAATTTCATCTCTCTCATCTCAACTTGAATTTCTTTCAATTTTTCCCTCTGTCCAACTTTTATTTATAAGTCAACCTCTACTACTTAAATATATACCTTCTGACTGCATTGAAAGGAAAATACTGGTGATTTTTATCTCTTAGAAAAGCAGTAATTAAAATGACACAGTCTAATAATTTAATTTAAAATAGAGTCAAAAAATGATTTTTATTCAACAGCTTTGTTTAGTTCTATAAATTAAGAACTGTAATTTTGTAAACAGTAATTTAATTTCAGAAATAGAGATGACATTGCTCATTTTTTTTTACTTTTTTATTAGTTTTCTTCATATTTGAGAGACAGAGAGACAGAGCCCAAGTGTGGGAGGGGCAGGGAGAGAGGGAGACACAGAATCCAAAGCAGCCTCCAGGCTCTGAACTGTCCGCACAGAGACCGATGCGGGCCAGAACTCACGGACGGTGAGATCATGACCTGAGCTGAAGTTGGATGCTCAACTGACTGAGACACCCAGGCGCCCCAACACTAGCCTGCTTCAGATTCACAAAATTCTGCATAGAGTGACAGCTAAATGAAAGTAACCTATAACCCATTATACAGGCAAGAAGTTTCCAGTAGGATGTATTCAGCTCTTTTCAATACCAAGCTCACAAATTATTTTTCTAGAGGTCAAATTTGCACATAACTCTTTGAACCACGACTATCTCTTCATATTCAACTCAGTTTTAACATCTAGCAGTGTGTTGCACAGAAATAATCAATGGTTAAATTATTCCCATTTTGTTGGCTCAGCTCACAGTAGCCCACTGATTAGTTAAAAAAAAAAAAAACCTATTTGATCTTCAATTTGTATTTCAACTGTACCCAAGTGCAGATGCCATCTCTGGTAATATGGCAAAACAGATTTAGGTTTATAAATGTTTCTGTGTGCTCCAATAACAGCATGCATCCTGCAGTAACTATACTGTAGCTCAAAGTGTTGTAAAAAATACAACTAGTTTACGAGGGAATCATTTTAGAGTTAATTAAACCTTCTCCACCTGTAATTTAAGAAAAAAGAAAAAGCCCAACACTCTTAAAGACCATGGGGGAAAGGCAGTTTAAGAAATAGAAGTCCTCTGTTTATCCAGGGAGGTACTTTACAAGGCAGACAGCTACACCACAGTAGAGAGACAACATTTCCTCAGCTGATTCGGTTAATTAAAATGCACAGTTACAACAGGCTTTCTTCGAGCCTGCAGCTGAATGACTGAAGTCTCCATTTTACTCCAGTGTCACACAGAACGTGAAGAGGCAAACATACTGCCCAAACACAATTTGACTCACTAAAATCCAGCACTATAAACATGAAATCCATTTCTCAGGCACATTTTAAAAGACATATGATCAAGATTTATGGAATAAGGATAGAAATAATTTGCAGCTAGGCAGGGCCAGGGGAATATCCTAGGTTCCTCTCAAAGTAGTTCTAAGTAAAATTTACAAATAAATCTTAAGGGTAGAGTCCACTTTCAATGCAGAAATCTTCAACCCTTTCCTTTCAAATGTGTGGAATTTGAATCTGACAAACAACCAGTCTGTTGCCAGAATTTATGAGTGATATGAAAAATCAAAGGCCACAAAAGCTATTTGTCAAATAAACTGCAGAACGCGATATCAGTCTGCAGGGCTCATTTGCAGAACTCATGATGAGCATGGGAGGAGGGGATGCTAACAGCTGCAGCCTTGACTGCACTGCCCGTGCCAGCCAGAATTCAAGCTGAGTGAGCTGAGTGTGGCTGAAAGAGGGGGCAGACAAATGAAAAATAAATAAATAAATAAACAGAAGAGGTACTTATAGCTAAGTTTTTATTAAGTCAGTAGATCAGAGTGCATAGATGACCACCTATAAAGCCAGTTTAAAATAGATGGGACCTGCAGGTATTCAAATTACATCTGTTCATGGAAGATTGCGTTTATTTCATGGAGTAGGGGAGAGATTAAAGACTCTGGATTAGTTAGACTAGCAGTATGGCACGGCATCAGTTTCCTCATCTGTAAAATGGGAACAGTACTTCACATCCCAGGGCAATTTTGAGGATACACCAAGATGACATATGTTTGTGGGCATGTCAGGTGCTTGATAAAAGTTATTCCCCTCTCTCTCACTAGGTGTTTTCACAATGCGTCAAGTTTCCATGCAAGTGAAAGTTGACCCACATGAACCATTTATATTACCAAATATGCAATCTATAGAAAATGACTAAATATCTCTGGAGTTTAATTAAGCAATCACTAGATCAATCTAAAAAGTGCTTTCCAGAAATTTGGAAAACCTCTGTTAATATCCATTAATGGAATTGCTGTATTAATTATTGTCCTGTAACAATTTTGCCTAGCACCATCACAGACGCAAAAAAATCTGATCTTAGTATTGTCTTTCTCTAACAATTCAGCATCATTTTCTTTTCATAAATATTACTTAAAGAACCGACTTCATTATCTTTCAAGCCTCTTTTTTAAATGTTCTAATGGCTCTCTCTGTTTCCTCCCCAAAACATGGACATATCACACCTCCCACACACTCAGTGCTGAAGGGAACATGCTATTAACTATTGTAGTAATGGCCTATATAAATATAAATGGCCTATGTAACTTAGCACCTAATTCATTTCTAGTGGGAACTAATTTAGGCATTTGGAAGAACAGTACACAATGTAATCTGTTTTCAAAAATTCCAACCGAGTCTGTGACATGGTAGCTTCATTATCCAAAGCAATTTATTCAAAGAGTTATGATCAAGAAATTCCAATGGACGTTTATTGAGGACCTACTATGTTCAGGCATTCAAATGGATTTGTTTTTCCTTAAGGCAAACAAAATATAACAGAGGGTAAAGGATATTTGAAATTTGGAGTGGTATCATTTTGAAAGCCATGGAATTATTTAACTGGTTTTGTAGTCATTTCGTAAAGCATTGGATTTTCTCTTCCCAAGAGAGAAATTTGATATGTGCCCTTCACTGGAGACATGATAATAATTAGTTCATTTTAAAGACTTTGAAAAGAGCATAGATGAAAAGAACTGTAAGAGTTTCTAAATGACACAAGATCTGTGAAGTGGTAGGTATTTAACACAAACTTCATAGAGATGTTATGTGGATTCATTAGTTAATTAGTTAGTTAATGACTTTGAAGTGTTAAATCTTATTAGATTTTTTTTTTACACTTTAACACATGTGTGAGAGAAATTACTCTGTCTGAAATAAATAACTGACTATACCATTTCAACATATTGGATCTTTCCATGATATACCTTCAAGACATTCTTTCCCAGTCTGATTTTTTTTTCTCAGACAACTCTTGAAAAGCCAACCTAGACCTTGATTCCCAGCCTCTTTATTTTCAGTATTGACACTGGCTTTCAGGTAACATTAAGCACAGAATTGAGAAATCTTCAGGGCAAGGTATTTAAGGCAATTTTATAGCTCTGTACCACAGAGGAGAAAAACAACTGTTGGGTAACTCAGAGAAATTGGACAAGGTAAGGAGTTGAAACCCAATAACTAATGTGCTCTTTGAAAATAGTGACTAATTTCTCTCCTACGTGCTGGTGAGTTGAGAAAGGATGGCAGAAGCATACTAGGTTAGCAATATTCTAACATGTGGGAAACATTTCTATAGCTTAAACAAAAATGTTTTGTTGGCATATATCTACACAGAGAAGAGTGCATTGTCAGTATACAGCTCCGTGGATACTGGGCATGCTTGTGTTCTCTGTATCTAGACCAAGAAACAGAAAAATTCAGTACTCCAAAATCCCCCTCCGGTTCTTCCTGTCTAGTCCTATCTCCAAGATACCCACTACTATTACTTCTAACATCATAGGGTAGCTTTATCCGTATTAGTACTTTATAAAAATGGAATCATAAAGTGTGTATAGACGGTCCCCAACTTAAAATGGTTTGACTAAAAAATTTTCGACTTTACTAGGGTGTGAAAGTGATATGCATTCAGTAGAAGCCATACTTCAAATTTTACATTTAGATATTTTCCCAGGCTAACAATATGCAATGCGATACTCTCTCCTGATGCTGGGTGGCAGCAGAGAGCGGCAGCTTCCAGTGACGCATGGTATCACAAGGGTAAACACCCATTCTTTACCCAGACAACTATTCTGGTTTTCACTTTTAGTGCAGTACTCTGAGCACATATAAGGTAGGCTAGGCTATGATGTTCGGTAGGTTAGGTGTATTACATGCCTTTTCAACTTACAGCATTTTCAATTTACAGTGGGTTTATCATAAAGTAACTCATTATAAGTAGAGGAAGATTTGTACTCTCTTGAGTCTTGCTTCTTTCTGGCTCAACATTATCTTCCATGAGATTCATCCATATGGTTGAGTGCAGTTGTAGATCTACTTTCTAATATCTGTCCCTCCATGCCTCCCTCACCAATACACACAGAATCCTTTTCATATTCAAAGAATGGCCATGGGAAGTCCTTGATGAAATTCCTCTCTAGTATATATGATAGCATGGGGAGACTCAGTAATAGCTAGTGAATAGTTTCTGCTGGCCATGTTTGTTTGTTTGTTTGTTGTTGTTTTGGTTGCACCAGTAAATATAAAAATGTAATGCAGTCTTAAATTATTTTGCACTTTTAATATTTGGCCGTGGACAAAGGAAAACACTGAGGTAATCTGTTTAGTAGTCTTTGCTCTCTTCCTAGTTCTCCAACCTGAGTTATCCTCCCCCAGAAAAGCTCTCTGTCCCTTGCGTTCAGCTCCTGGAAAGCCTGCTCTACTCTACAGTTGTATTGGGATTAAAAAGTGCACTTATTGTGATGAGCACCAGGTGTTGTATGTAAGTGTTGAATCACTAAATTATATACCTGAAACTAATATTACAATATATGTTAACTATCTGGCTTTTTTTTTACATTTATTTATTTTGGAGAAACAGAGTGAGACAAAGCGTGAGCAGGGTAGGGGCAAAGTGAAAAGGAGACACAGAATCTGAAGCAGGCTCCAGGCTCTGAGCTTCCAGCATTGAGCCTGACACAGGGCTCAATCTCACGGACTGTGAGATCATGACCTGAGCCGAAGTCAGATGCTCAACTGACTGAGCCACCTAGGTGCCCCTATCTGGCATTGTTTAAAAAAGCTTTAAAAATTGGGTAAACTACTTCATACCAAGATGTTAATGCCTAAATGGTTAGTTCTCCCAGGTAGGGCCTCAGGATAATGCTGTAACACAGAGGTCCAATTACTCTCTAGGGATCTCTTACAGAGCGGCATTTATTGACTTGTGCTTCATGGTTCCTTTACATTGAAGGATTCTAAGAAACAGATCTGCTGCACTCAATGCTGTTTTTACTATTAGAACATTATTGGAATTGTTATTTTGCAACATCATACAGTATTCTCTTTATGAAAATCCACAGGGGAAGGGCTACTTCTTCCAAATAAGCTTATATTAAAATATGTTGTTATTCATGCAACTGATCCTGCCCATGTGCCCTCCCTTGTCCCCACATCTCTTTTTCCCTCTTTTGCTAAAAAGACCAAAAACATCTGAGACAAGTACAAGTGTTCAGGACTTTATAACAAGTATTTTTGGTCTACCTTCCTCACCCTTGATTTCATTTGCTTTTTCTTATGTTCTTTGTTTGAATGGATTCATATTTTAAAAAATCCTGATGAATTTATAGGAAGGATATAGCTTATATTCAATAAAATATTCAATAAAATATGTTATCCCTTAAGGAAAAAATGTTAGCCACCCACATTAGGTCAGGCTGGCCAATAGAGGAATATACATTTTAGGCAGAGGACTCTTCTAGCAATTTTCAATTTTAGTATATGTGCTGCCGAAGCAAGCACATCTTCTAGAAATTTTCAAATTGCACCCCATTGGTTGGCTGTGATCAGAAAGATTGTTGGAGTTAATATACAATGTACTGTATGGTGTAGTGTCTTATACACCATAGGTTTCTGGTAAAGCTTTGCTGATTACATTGACTGAAGATGTTTTCCATCAAGTAAAGTGAACAGAATGAGAGAATATCTAGGAAAAATCTAGCCCAAGAACACTATAAAAGATGAATGTAGGGGCGCCTGGGTGGCTCAGTTGGTTAAGCATCTGACTTTGGCTCAGGTCATGATCTCGCGGTCCGTGGGTTTGAGCCCCGTGTCAGGCTCTGTGCTGACAGCTCAGAACCTGGAGGCTGCTTCGGATTTTGTGTCCCCCTCTCTCTGCTCCTCTGTCCCCCTCTCTCTGCTCCTCTGTCCCCCTCTCTCTGCTCCTCCCCTGCTCATGATCTGTCTCTCAAAAATGAATAAACATTAAAAAAAATTTTTTAAAGATAAACATACTTGTGAGAAAACATGGACTTGTGTTGTCAAGAGAGTGCAACTGTTACTATATTTGATATGTGATATTTTGTAACCACTAGTCCACTCTTACTTTCAAGGGTCTCAATAAGAGTTCTACTTGGGAAGATCTGATTAATGCATTCTTTATCTAAGAGTCATTGATTTATGGAGTTTAACCATAAGATACAACACAGCTCATTTTCTTTCTAATATTTATATCTATAGGAAGAGCCCCACAATGACATGGGGCGTTCTACCCTTGACTGGTAATCCACATAAGCAATCACCCAAACTAACAATACTGAAAATATTAAATGATAACAATGCTCCATTTGTTGTTAGGATCCCACTATTAAAACTAAGTAAAACAATTCCCAGGAATGCAATGATAATCCATAAACCATACCAAAAAATAGCCTAATATGTCTTCCAGTGAAATGTTCTCTATGAAATGAGATGTCAAATGTGGATCTTAATTAATCCCTATATTAATTTTTAGACCAAAGTAATAATGCCAGCTCAGCTAGATTAAAATTGTGGGTTTTTTTCTTTGCTGTTAAAGCTATTTGATTACGAGACACTGGGAAAAGTACATACTCTTCTAGAAAAAAATATGAACAAATTTATTATCAGAGCTTGTGTAAAATAAGCAAAAATTATAATCCATACTGATGATATTCTTAAGGCATTCAATGGAGCCAATCAGTAATATACCAGAATACAGTTATATTTATGTAATTTTTATTTATCCAAATGTATTTTGCCAAATCTAAACTAAATTTATTAAGAAACTATCATTCCTAGAAATACCATGGTAAACATTCCCTTTAAAAATCACTAACTCCAATATAAAAATTAGGACCTATTAGGTTAAAACTTTCTGTTCAGCAGTGACTACAGAATTAAATATAATTTCAGTACATGTGATTATTTCAAATCTCATAATGTACAAAAATTAACACCTATTTATTTATGCTTGGCAAACACCAGCAGGCTTGCTGGACCCTGGCAGGCTCCACTGTCACAAGGCTTACATGGCCATTGGACATGTAAAAGGACATCTCTCTCAAATATTTCGTGATTCTAACAATGTGTGCAGAAAGGAATGGATACTGAAGCTATGGAAGAGCATTTTGCTAGATTTCTGAGTGGTTCAGAATCATGGGCCCCAAATCCAGACACGGCACAGTGAGCTTCTTACTCCGACCATCTCCCCATGACCCGTCACAACCTGGGCTCAAGCTAGTCTTTCAGGTTCCCTTATGCAATGACTACTCTGCTCCATCAAAACCACAATTTACCATTCTTTGAGCATCTCTAATTTGCTTATGTTGTGTCTTCTGCCTGGAACATATTTTTTGCCAAATCCATCCTATATTTTATGACCAAACCTAACTCTTTCATAAACGATTTTCTGATTATTAGAAACAGAAGTATTTTTCTTTTTCTCTCAACTGCAATTATATATCTTGTTATTATCATTACCATTATGATTATTTTACTTCTACAGTCATTATCAGTTTCTGATTTGTGTTATATTAGCTACGTCCATATATTATCTTCCTTTTGGGGAAATATTACAGGGAGGAAACATGTCTTACACATGTGTTTTTGCATCCCAAACATGCTTAGGAAGGATCTGATATAGTATATGTTTAATAAATGTCTATTTAATGAATTGATGTGTGAATAAATGAATGTCATACATGTAAGAGCCATACAGAAACTAGCATGCTAAACCAGATTATTATTCCCTATCCTTGACAAAAATATTCATAAAAGTTTTGGGATACAGTTCATACCATAAAATGTTACACTTCATGTATTTCACTTTTTTCAACAAATGTTTACAATTTATAGCTATGTGAATGGCCCTACATTGCAAAAGTAGCACTGGAAATATAAAAGAGGCATTGTATGGGTCATAGGATCATTTGTGAATTATAAGCAACCTTAGTTGCCATAGGCAAAACATTTACTGAGCTGCAACTATTTAATCTATAATGAAAAGTCATAAGTTCATATAGAGGCCATGCTGTGGAGGACTCTGAATGATGGGTATAAAAAGAGTTTTTAGAGTTTTGCATGGTGCTGTTAAGTTATAATTGGTTATAATCCAATTTTATAGGGAAAGGAATTGAAGTCTAATCACACAGAGCCAGAATTTGAATCTTGATCGGATTTAGAACCTCTCTTATAGTCACTGAGCAATAATGTCCTCTCTTAATGTTAGTTTCTCTCTGAATAGATGGATCTTATGTACGCATGTGTGTATGTATGTATTTTTAAGATTTTGTTTTTAAGCAATCTCTATACCCAACATGGGCCTCAAACTCACATCCCCAAGATCAAGAGCCAGGTGCCCCTGAGATGCTTATTTCTATAAAACATAAGTCATTTTGCTCTGCTGCATGATATATACCACAAGCCATTGTCAGCTTTAAAAAAAACCAAACACAAAACTATCTGTTTTGAATGGCTTACTATGTTTAAGGCATTATGCTAAATGCTTCCCTTAACATATTTACTTCTTATAACAACCCTATGAGATAGATACTGTTTACTTATATTCCAGATAGGGAAACTGATACAGAAAAACTTTAAGTAATACAATCAAGATCATAGAATTAGTAAGGACAGGAAATGGAATGTGAACTCAAGTCTCTCTTATTCTTAAATCAAAGTTCTCAACCCTTTTATTTTATTGCCTTTCTTTCTTCTTACTAATCCTTAAATATGACTTTTTTCTCCTAAAAAGAAAATTGGATTATTGAAACATTCACTGTTTAGAATATTTATCTTAGCATTGCAAACATTTCACCCCATACTTGGAAGGAATCTAGAAGACAGAAAATAATGGTGGGGGATGGGTATAAAGACAGGTTCATCTCACCTGGCCTAACTAAGCCCTTTACATTTTTCAGAGGCCATCTCCAAGCCCAGTCCTAAAATGACAGTGAACCTTGATCTTTAATGGACAGAAGACCCAAAGGTCTGAAGGCCTTTTAGATAAACAGAACATATATCAAGGAAGTGGCCAGTACCCTTAACAAATTGGCTGGCTTGCCTCTCATCCCAGATCCGTGACTTTCAGCTGCTAAATGTAATATGGGAAACACGTCAATATTTTCCAGCATGCTGAGTCCATTTCCTGCCCCCCCCCCAATATTTTTAAGCACAAGACAGGTGCAGAAATCATTTCAGCCACCACTGGAGGGGTGCACAGCAGCTGTCACACAGCCACACCGCAGCAAAGGTCTTTGCTAAGATTCAAAATGAAAAGAATATGCATTGTAATTGAAACTATGCAGGGGACAAAGCCTCTGAGATGCACACAAGAGTACTGAGGATTTGAAAAGGGACATATGCCACTTTTATACAAAAGCTAAGAGAGAGTACCTTTCAACAGCTCAGGAGGAGATATAATCAAGTCTTTAGAGAGAAAAGACATAAGCAACACATCTGTAGCATCCAGGAAGTAACTCTTTTGACAGCTACAAGGGAGCCTTGAAGATGATTCAGGGAATGCCCTTTGGTTTTCCATTTGATGACAACAAGGGCCAGAGAGGTTAATACTTGTCCAGGATGAGTGAGTAAAGCTTTGGTGGTCAGAGGCCTTAAAGCCAAATCCATGATTTCTTCATCTCTTCTACTCTACCCTGCTGCCTCTAATCTGCTGTGTTTTGTCTTGTTTAATTTTAGTTTTCTTGCTTGTTTTGTTCGTTTTAAGAGGGTTACTTATTGAAAGACAAGTATGACCTAGCACCATTACAAGAGGAATCGCTTCTAATACAGAGAGTTTTTATACACTATCCCTCTCCTGGCCAAGGCATTTAGTTGCTCCCATAGCTAAAACAGAAATGAATTATTAACAGTCAGAAGTTCATGGCAAGGAAATAAACTGAAACAGGCATATTCCTCTGGGTTGTGGCTGAGCTCAGCTCTATAATTCTGAAAGGACACTTCTTTTTCTTTATTAAATCTGAGTCTCCTCTGGCCTAGATATGAATTGTCAAATCACTATTCTCTGTTTTTAAAGATCAGTTTATACACAGGTCATAAAAGATTGATGTATTCATCAAACCAAACATGCATTCATTCAGTACCTGTTTTATGCCAGACTAGATGTTGGTGATACCAAGGTTAAACATCTCATATATAACACTGCCATTTTACAATAATGGAAAAGTGACATCCTGCTCTGTAGTACAAGTACTCTCAGCAGTGGTTAAGCAGCCATCAGCAATCAATTAGTAAACATTTATGGAATGACTTCTTATAAACAGACTTATCATAGGTAATGCAGGAAGGTACTAAAACATAGGCTTCAAATCCAATGGAGAAGATAAATGCATTCATGTGAAATAATGTAAAAACAAAATTATATTTTAACCATAATCATATTTTAACCATTTAATCATAAACATAGGAAAAACATGGAGGGCTTCTTGAAGTAGATGTTTTGAAAAAGGAATGGATGGACAAAGAATGGATGGAGTGAAGAGAGACCATTTTAGAAAGAGAAAATGTAGGAAAGTAGGTACAACTACAGAGATTTTAAGAACATTAATTTTACAGCATTAGCTTAATTGAAGTGTTTTAATTCAGATATTATAATGGGAAAAAAGGTAACTCTGTGTGTGTGTGTGGGGGGGGTGAATTACTGCTTATATATTAGGCTATAATGAATGGGTAAGTCAATTTTAATTCTAAGTTGATACTGCCACAGTCAAGTGAATTCAGGATCCCCTATAACATCCATTTTTGCTTATAATCTGAGTGGTAATCACGATGGGTATGCACATGTTTAAGCCAGGGATTCTTCTGCTCCATCAATGCTTCTGTCCCACTAGTTGCTAAATATTTTAAAAATTGGCTTGGCTTATAAGTGATTGTGTAATTTCAACAATTTTCAGAGAAGCCTGATACAAAAACAAGTTCTTTCCCAGTTAGTGAACAAAGGAGTTAGCCAGCAGAGGAGTGAGACAGACATTCAGAATGCAGAGTATCCCTTGAAATATTTCTACAGAAGAACTGTAAGTCATTTTTTGAAATCCTGGAACCATTAATATGATTCCCACTTAATTTCTTTACCATTCACTGGAGAAAATAAAGCCCAGTGAGAAACAACTCCAAGTGTACAAAGAAACCAATCAGCAAAACCTAATGGACATTCCTATTCATGCCTGTTCTCAGTTATCTTAAATACAAACTTGATCCAGTATATTTCCCTGAGGTGCTAATAACCTAGTTCTCTCAAGATCTTTCTTACTTTTCTGTCAGCAACACACAAATCAATCTAAAACACCATTTCTGATATCACAAGGAAGTAACTTGTTTTGTTTTGTTGAGTGAGTGGGGGAGAGTCAGAGGGGGAGGGAGAGAGAGAATCTTAAGCTGGCTCCACGCCCAGTGTGGAGCCCAATGCAGGATTCAATCTCATGACAGACCATGAGATCGCGACCTGAGCTGATATCAAGAGTGGGAAGCTTAACCAACTGAACCACTCAGGCATCCCAGGAAGTAACTGTTACGAAGATGGAGATGATTAATTGTCTTTGTGCTTCTGTCAACAATCCAAGTTATTAAACACACACACACACACACACACACACACACACGAATATATATATATATATATATATATATATATATATATATATATGAATATATATATATTCATTCTTTGGTTCTTTCCCAACAAAGAGTTAAGCCATACCATTATGTCCTTCCAGAATGAGTCTTTTCCTAAAACAGTCTTACTGGAACGCCGTGGTGAGTTATGACTCACAAATTAAAAAAAAAAAAAAAATAGATACACTTCAAAGATGTTACTTCATATAAATAATAAAGTAAATAAAAATACTGTTCATAGAATATTGCCTGCTTCCTACATACTAATTTCATCTTGGAAACTTCAAATAGGTAGCATCTAAATTATATTTTTGGCATGTGTTATGATGAGTGATATTGTCCTCCTAACATAATATTAAACTACATAAGTTTTATTTTTTTAAGGTAGCCAAAGATGTTTGTAGCCTTTGATTAATATAATTATTAAGAGCACAAGATACACAGACAGATTAATGGGTTCAAATCTCAACCAGAAGAGCTGTGTGACCTTGGGTAAATGACTTAACAATTCTGAGCTTCCATCTCCTCAGCGATAAAATCAAGATAATTATAGAACCCACTTCAGAAGGTTGTCAAAAACTCACAGAAGTTTACATATATAAAATGGTTATGACAAAACTGGCACATAGTAACTGCTTATAATGTATTAGTCGTTGTTTCCTTTCTGCATATATACATCATAATTCCTAACTTAAGAGCTAGTCAAGAATAAAATGGAGTTCTCTGCTATTCAATAATCCAAACCTCATACAAACATAAAAATAATTAAGTTGCCAGCATTAAATTTAAAAAGCATGGATGTTTCATATTAGATTTCAATACCTGATCTTATGAACGGGACATAACTATATACTGTTTGACGGACAGACAAATGTGAATCACTTTGTAAATAATATATTTTCATTTTATTGTGCATTTGCCTTAAGTCTAGATAAACTAATATTAAAATCAAGGTTGCTGCATCATGAGCTCCTTTTTCAGGGAGTGACTAACAAGGGGGGAAAATAACATAGGAAAAGCAAAATAACATGACAATGTTTAGTAAAAGGCAAGGCGGCCATGTACAAGAGAACAGGTTGTATACCGTATGGCCCTACAAAGAATCACTCAAATAGATTACAGTTTTAATGCTGATCCCTTAGAGAAAACTGTGTGCACTGGCTATGGACAAAGGGTAAATATAAATACATAAACTGGGCTTCATTAAAATTATGTCAAATTGCCAACAGAAGGACAAATTTGGATTATTATCCTAATGTGCACACTTAGCACTTATCACTTGTGTTATCTTGGCCTCGTTAGTTAACTTCTCTGAATCTGTTTTCTCAAAGGCCCTCTTTCCTGTTGAGTAGGGACAAAAGTATTCTTTCACAAAGATTCTACTATATATCCCTTAGCAATTTACTATGTGCTAACAAACCTAAAAAGCATTGACCAATTTTCTGAGAAACTATCATAGCTCAGATAGACCTCATATATCAGATACAACTGCTACTTTTTGTTTTTGTTTTGCTTTTTAATTTTTAAATTGTTCAAGGCCTTCTCACAAAGGGATGGTTATTAAAGGCCTTTGGTTAAGAGTGGAGAAGCCACTAGACTAGAAGTCAGGAGCCATGCATTCTAGCCTAAGCTCTGTCATTGACTTGCAATATAATTACGTATAGTTTTCTCATATACAAAATGGAAGTAATAAACTCTGATATTAATTAGGAAAAGTATCAAGATAATGTAAACATGCTTTGGAAAATATTGGAGCACATTAATATATACAGTATTATAAGTCTTTTGAAGTTTTTTAGCATATAATACATGGTAAACAAAAAATGAATAAACAGGCTTCTGCTAACCTCTGAAAAGAATTGCTTTCTAGATGCCTTTGATCTTTTGTGATCTTTCTCTGCGTGTTGTTTCTCTGACTAGATCAATTTTTATCCTGAGTCATGTACTATGGAAGCAGGAGAATAAGTGTTATATACATAAATCGTCAATAGGGAATAAGAAAAAAATGATTACTTTTTCAGGCATTATAGCACGTCTCTAAATAACTTGTCAATCATTGATTATTGACTATGAGTCAGACCCAGTAAATCCTATTAAGATGCATCATATCTTTTTCTAAGAATCACCCTATAATGTAGGCAGTAAGACAATCTCTATTTTCCAGACAAAGATGCCAACTCATCTTCATTAACTTTATTGTCAATCATCTTGCATAAGGCCATGCACCTAGGGAGTTAAGCGAACCAGGATTTAGGCACATGTCTGTTTGGCTCCAAAGCCCATATTCATTCCAGTTTTCCTCATTGCCTCTCATAACACTTGATACAGAGTTGACACTCAATAAATATTTATGAGTGAATGAATGGGTAGACGGATAAGTCGATGGATGGATGAACAGATGCATGGATGGTTGGAAACATGAATGCCAACTGACTAACCTCTGGAAATCACAGTCTATAAGGGCAAGATCTAGGCAGCCCAGCTGGGCTCTGTCACAAGTTGTTTAGTTTCTATTGTTCTTCCTCTTCTTCAACTTGAAAACCTGAGGCTGTAAGAATTTCTTAGCTGCTGATATGAGCATTGCCTGTCCTTCCATTATTTCTGCTGACACAGATGGTGAAGGATCTCAAATTCTTGGTAGTAATTATGCCTCATCTCTGATATCTGACTGGAGGGCCTCTCTCTAGCAAACTAGAACATGGCATTTTGCTGTTTGCTCAGTGGGTTTGGTAATTCTGGTCATGGGACAGTACCCACGAGAAAAGAAAGGGGTCCTCAGTTCTAATTCTGAGAGCATCTGAGAAAATTTTGCAGAAGCTGCCAAAAATAGAAAGAGCACTGTGAGATTAGAGCCTGACATTTGGTTTTGCATCTAGTATCATGTGTAAAGACAGAAAAAAAGGAGAAAGGAGGAAAATAATGTTCTAATTGGCCCAACTGATTTATTTGAAACAGGTAGATCCAGCAACTTAGCTTTTATTGGTTAACAAGCCATAGATCTTTTTTCTCCACCTGCTTTCTTGTAAGAAAAACTGTGCCTCAAGGTTATTTAGAAAGGCTTCTGAAAGCTATTAATAGAAGGCAGATTTAAACCCAGTCTCTAAAAGGCTTAACTTTGTATACTATAGTTCTGCCCTTGTAGAAAAATAAAAAAGCTTTCAGAAAAAAATAGCATATAGCTCAGATTATTAGCTATCTCTTTGTCACAAATGTGCAGCTGGGTTCAGAATTTGCATGTTTCCCAGGCAAAAGAATTCAATAAGCAAGTAAGCGAATCCTGCCATTTTATTAAATACTTTCAGAAAACAAAAGCAAAGCAAGCTTTCACTCAGCCAGAACCAGAACATAATCCCCAGAGCCAATAACACATGTTAAAGTTCCAGCACCAGAGCCAAATTTGACAAAGGAACCCTCTCTATCCTACTACCCCTGGGGCAAACTACCCTCTCTATCCTACTACCCTGGGGCAAACTACCCCTGGGGCAAACTAATTGTGATTCTCACACTCTTCCGTTTTGAGACCCTCCAAACATGAGTGCTCAAACAAGTAGAAAGGAATTAAAATAAGGAGAACTAAGACTTGAGGTTTAAAATACACTTTCAAGATACATCAATATGTGAAGAAGTGGGAGCATCCTGAAAGTGCCCTAAATAGGCCAGATATCTTTAACTTGTCCTATTAGTTACGATTCTCTTTGGAGGTAGGAAGAGAGAGTGAAAATGAATTATCTCCTCCCTATAGCCTTTCAACAGGCCCTTCTCTCTTAATTACATATAGCACTACTGCACAGGTCCTGCTGAGCACTGGTATTCACAGGGTAGATGTTGAAAATGTCATAATTGCCATGTTGGCCTGCTGCTATTACACCCACAGACTCAGGGCAAAGCCTTACAGCAGAAGTCGGCTCAGTGTCCTAATGCAGCGGATCCATCTTTCTGACAACCTTTTATTCTTTTCTAAACTTCTTCTTCTTTATAGTTTCATACTTCCAACTCTTCAGTGATAATGGTGACATTCTCAGAGAAAAGTTCCAGAGCACCCAGTGGCTGCTTGGATTGATACTTAGGGAACTCTTTGAGCTGGAAGTCAAGATAACATTTCTATTTTTATTCCTGTTTCAATCTTCATGCTCAATGGAGATAATGAAATCTTTCTTACACTCATTTATTTTATTAAGAGCAGTCAGGAGTATCATCCTTTCCACTTTCATGGCAACTGAGTCAAGAGAACAAAAAACATGAAAAGATTGAGAGTACGGTCTCCTGTATTCTAAGGGCTCTATCCCTGGTTTATTGAAAGAACTAAGGAAAGGGACTTAACTTCTCTGGATCATCTAGAAAATGAAGTGATTAAAATAGAGGATTTCTACAGGTAGTTCCAGGTTTAACTTTCTATGATCTTACTTGTCCTCCATCTTCTCCATCTTCTACTCGTAGTGTAATTGAACTTACTTTTTCCTCATTGTAACCTCCAATATCTTGAGCTCCTCCTAATTTCTTAGCCCGTTATTTTTTCTAGATTCACTTTTCTTTCTATCCAGCTTGAAACTCAACAGTAAGATACTTTGCTGATATTCACAAACTGCTATCTTTCTTAGCCCCGTTGCTTTCCAAAGCCACTTGGCAAGTCCCCAGTCTTGGATAAATTTCCACATCTGCACTCCTATGTCCAGGTTTCCAAGCATGAGTCAGCATCATCTCAAGGCTAGTCTATATTGACTTTATGATTATTTGCTTTCCTGAGTCTCATCAAGCAAGGTATATCAGCTTTATGAGTTGACCCTCTTAGCTATTTGGAAAGCTTTTTCTTCACCTCTAACAGGCTCCTTTAAATATATTTCTTGTCCTCTTCAAGCTCACAGCCTTCTCTCAGCAGATTACTTTTCAGTAAAGTGATTATAATAAAGCCATTTCCACAATGAAAATGTTTAAAATTTAAAATACAGCAGTTCATTTTTAGTTCTATTACATTAACATAAAAAACGATCTCAAATCTTCTGCAAAAATCATGGGGCATTTCTGCATTTCTACATCACTTCCAAGTCAGCTCCATTTTGATTTATAAGCTTGACTACAGATCTAGCTGTCAGACCAGATGTTGTATGGAAAATACCAGCTAAGTCTGATTGGATTTTTCAATCTGTCTCATCAAAACCCTACAGCAAAACAGAAGTAGTTATGAACTTCAAAAAGTTTTAGGGCATAGCACTAATTGCTAATTGGAATTATCTTTTCTCAGATAATATATAGCACGAAAATACATTTCAATCATTCATAAATGCCTATAAGAAAAAAGAGAGAGAAATACAAGACATTTAACTGAATCAAAATATTATGAACATATTCCATCTTTGACATTCTGAAAATTATTAGAAGGTTAGTATCACTTTGCAAGCATCACTTAATAGCACAACATTTCAAACCAAAAATTTAAGGGGGAAATGTGGAAGAGGGTCATGTAGCACCTGTGGTGGATAGAAAAAAATCTTTGAATTCCACTTTGTGGGTGCCATTAGAAAAGGGGGAGTGGCTGGGTTAGGCATCGGGGCAGTGTTAATAAAGGGTGGAAGGATAAAGTACAAATCCATAAAAATCACAAAAGTGATCCTAAAACAGAGGTGGTACTCAAGCTTTTTGTTAAAGACAACTAGTTAATCCTAGGGACCCTCAGAAAAATGTTTTAAGATACATGAAATAAAATTAAAAAAACATGGGATTAAAAAGAAATTTAATCATATTGACATAGTCATCACTTTTAAAAACACAAATTTGTGATATAGTAATATAGTTGATCCTTGAACAATGTGGGGGTTGGGGCAACCCCCTGCACAGTTGAATATCTGCATATAACTTTGACTCCTCAAAAATTTAATTACTAATAGCCTACTATTGACTGGAAGCCTTACTAATAATAGACACAGCAAATTAACACATATTTTGTATTTTATATGTTTTATATACTATAGTCTTACAATAAAGTAAGCTGGAGAAAATAAAATGTCATTGAGGAAATCATAAAGAGAAAATACAGCTATAGTACTATACTGTAAAAGTTCATGTAGGGGTGCCTGTGTAGCTCAGTCAGTTAAACATCCAACTCAATTTCAGCTCAGGTCATGATCTCATGGTTTGTGAGTTTCAGCACCATGCTGGGTTCTGTGCTGACAGCAAGGAACCTGCTTAGGATTCTCTCTCACCCTCTTTCTCTTCCCCTTCCCTACCTGTATCTCTCTTTCTCTCTCTGTCTCTTTCTCTCTGTCTCTCAAAATAAATAGAAAAAAATCCATGTATAAGTTCACTCATGAAGTACAACCTGCTTTGTTCAGGGTCCACTGTCTATGTGCTACTTTAGGAAATGTTCAATAGCAAGATCTGCCAAAAGATCTGATAACTGACATCAGTTCAAAAAAACAATAAACATAAAAACTTTATTTAAAGTTAGCTGCAATAACTGTAGTATGTTATGACAATATTGGTGATTTTTATTGTTGTCCATAATCTCTGATCTCCAATTCATCTCATTATCTCTCTTTAACTCATCTCAAAGTTTTTTTCAGCCCCCAATTCCTGAAATTGCTCCGCTTAAGGCCATCAGTGAACTGTACGTCATGAAGTCTAATGGCAGTTCCCAAGCCTCATCCTACTTGACCTGTCAGCAGCATCTGACACAGTTGATCATTTCCTCCTCCTTTACCTATACTTTTATTAAATTCAAAGATAAAATTCACTGCTAATTTTCTTCCAACCTCCCTGGCTTCTCCCGTTAAGTCTCCTTGGCTGGTTCCTTTTCATCTACCAACCTCTTAATGTTGTAGCATCCTAGAAATGAATCCTGGAATCTCTTTACTTTTGTGTCTAAATTTATTTAATGATTTCATTAATACTACAATTCAGATATGTACAAATGACTCCAAATTTATAACCATGGCCTGAACCTCTCCTTGAATTCTAGGCTCATATATCCAGTTGTCTACTCAATGTCACCTCTTAAAGAAGTAATAGACACCTCAGACTTAACATATAGGAATTCATGATCCTGATCTCCACCTCTCCCCCCACACCTCACTAAGCCTATTCATCCTCTAATACTCTCCAACCAGTTAGTGACATACCGAGGCCAAAGTCTTTGGAGTCATTCTTGATGCTTATCCTTCTCTCTAATAAGACTAAATACAACCAGAATCTGGCATCTTCTTACCAATTCCACTACTGCCACTCTGGTGTGAGCCACCAACATTCCTGGCCCAGTTTATTATAATATTCACCTAACTGGCTTCCATCCTCACCTGATCTCAAAATGTCAGCTAGACTGATCTTTCAAAACATAACATGTCACTATTCTGCTCAAACCCCTCTAATGGCTTTGCTACTTCCCTCAATATGAAAGGCAAGGTCATTCCAATGGTCTCAAGGCCTTACAGTATCCAATATACATTTTACTGACCTCATCACCCACACTTTCTCCCTGACTCATTACAAGCAGACACCTTCCTCAGGTCCTCTTACTTGCTGTTCCCTCTGCCTGAGATAATCATCCCCCTAATGTCTACATGGCTTATTTCCTCATGTCTCCTAAGTATTTATTCAAATGAACTCTTTAGTAAGGCTTTCATGATCCCCACTACTTAAAATGGTTTTACTTTTCACTTTCTTTTTATTGTTCTCCAGAGCAATTATCAGCATATAACATAATATATATTTTGTTAATTTGTTTATATCTTCCCTCCTAAGGCATCCTATAAAGACAGAGATTTTTGTCTGTTAGACTCATAGACACACCCCCAGTGCCTGCTATAAAGCATGCATTCAATAAAAAGTTGTCAAATAAATGAATGAATTAAGAGGTTCTTTGGAATCTTATGTTCTGTGAAGTCTAGCACTTTCATCCATTGCAGTAAGAAGTACACATCATTCTACTTGCCAAAATCACATCCCGTAAATTAGCCTAGATTCTCTTAAACACAATGCTTGAAATGAAACAAAGCTAGTGTTTGGTATTTGCTATAGAAATACTGTAAGTACTAACTAGCAGCATGGAACAGTGCATGATGACCACATGGAACAGTGCACTCACAAAAGAATGTTACATGATGTCATAGAACAAGAGCTTTGAGACAAACAAACCTAGCTTTGAATTTCACTTCTTCCATTTGTGACCTGGGTGATGCTAATCTAAAAAGTGAATAAGAAATCATTTACTTCCCTAAGACTCAGTTATTTGTCTGTAATATGGAAAATGTCACTGATGTATCTCAAATAAAATTATAAGTGCAAAATTCTTGGGCACTAGAAAAAGATGCTCCTCACTCCACTCCTCTTACTTTCCAAGTAGATGTGAGAAAATATGAGGGCACTGAAAGATGTTCAAAGAACTGTGAGAACAGGACAGGACAAACTGGTGTCACATGAATTGCCAGTCACCTTAGGTGATGGTTAAGGTGCAGAGGCATGCTGAGTTCACCTTAACCCTGACAGTTCCCACCAAGATGGTATTTAGGTACCTTTCCAGGGTAAAGTATAGATGGTGTCTAGAAAGTAAATCTAAAAATAGGAGGCCAAGACTCTATCCATGAGGAAGAGAAGGGTGAAATGGTATCATGTGAGAAGATAAGTGGCAAAGGAAAAAGGCAAAGCTGAGCAGAATTTGTGCTAGAAAGCAAAGTTGCCCCATTATCAAGGATTTATTGTCCAAGAGTCTTTATGCATAAACATCTGATTTTATCCACAACAATTTCATAGGAAAACCTCTGTTAGTCTGTTTTTGGAATCAGTAAAAAGATTCTTTCTTCTCAGATATAAATAGGTATGAAAATTCTACAATGAAGAAGAAGAGATATTATGTTCTATCTTCAATCTAGATACCTCAGTGCTGAGGAAAAAATAAGTAGAAGCAATGGGTTTTCATATATCACTATACGTTGTTTCTCATACTTTAAGATTTTTATATTTAAAAAAATGACACAAAGATACTGTCTTGTGAGAAGGCAAGAAAGTGGATAAAATGGTCATTGGCTGAAAGCAATGATAAATATTCATGAATCAGGGCCTAGGTTTCTCATTTCCTGAAGAGCGTGCTTAGCCTGGGAGCAGCCTAACTTTGGACTAAAGATGATTCTTAGAGAATCTCCATCATTGCACTTATGCAGTAAGTGTATGTGTTGGTTGAGTCTTGATTCACTTCAGAAAAGCTGTCATCTTTGATGACCATCACAGGATAGTCACTGATTGGCCTGCTGCTTGTACTTGGTTTTCTCTTACAAAAGTCTATGATCCCTTCCTAAAACTGTTAAGGTAGCATAAGAGTAGGAGGGAGAGATGAAGAGAGAAAGCTGATGAGGTACAGACCATATATATACCCAAACTGGCTCCGTGATTACTGGGCTTTACCCTGGACAGACCAGTCAAGGTTCAAATCAAACCTCAGAGCAAAACCCTGCCTATTGTAAAATCTGTGCTTAGAAATACATTTAGGGGCAGCTGGGTGGCTCAGTCAATTTTGACTTCGAATTTTACTTACTGAAATTTTACTGTGTACCAGATGCTTCATTACTTCTCACAATTGCACTATGAAATAAGAACCATTATTGCACCAATTTTACAAATGAAGAAACTGAGATATAAGCATCTTAAGTAATTTGTCAAAGTTTTGGAGATTAAATAAAATTCCAACTTTGGCTCAGGTCATGATCTAGCGGTTCAGGAGTTCAAGTCCCAAATCAGGCTCTCTGTTGTCAGCGTGGAGCCAGCTTCGGATCCTCTGTCTCCCTTTCTCTCTGCCCCTCCCCTGCATTCGTGCATGCATGCTGTCTCTCTCTCTCAAAAACAAACATTTAAAAACATTCTTAATTATAAAAAAAGAAATACATTTAATAGGAAACTGCATTCTCAGATGATAGAAAACTTAAAGCTATTAAAAATTAGTAAAGCAGGGTGAATTCTACAATAAGATCATCACATTCTACCCTTTCAATTAAAACATACAAGAAAATGTTTCTTTATTCAAACTTCCTGCCCCTGCTCTCCTGGCCACCAGTTTGTGAGTGCCACCTGTGGATCAGACTGCATTCTTTGTCCCATGCCAGAGAAGCGGCTAGCAATTATGGGTGGAGTTAGGCAGTCCCCTGGATTTAGGCACTAGTCTCCTCTGGGTTGTGTTTAAAAACTGTTTTCTGTATAATGACAAACTACGCATTTCTCAGGGAAGTAATACAGCTCCCCAAATCTCTAATTGACTTCCATGTAGAAAGAAGGATTACTCGTTGTCCTTCCAAAGCAGAATTATAACAAATTCCTTCACAAAATTAATTCTCTCTCTTCCATATTCTTTCTTCCTGATTCTGTCAATGGATGTGTATGTTTCAAAGAATACATGATGTAGAAGAGTTGAACAGTACTTTCAGCTTCCACATT
This sequence comes from Panthera tigris, assembly GCF_018350195.1. Classification (NCBI taxonomy): domain Eukaryota; kingdom Metazoa; phylum Chordata; class Mammalia; order Carnivora; family Felidae; genus Panthera; species Panthera tigris. Next base: position 27,662,402 of record NC_056670.1, read on the forward strand.
TCTTCTTCCTATGTTAAATGCAAATATTAATTATATGAAGTATGCCTTCTTATAGTTATAAAATAATTTTGGAGGAAGTATATCCCCTTTGGCAGTTTCCAAAACTTGTGGGTTGCTTTGCAGGTACTACATAAATCCAGGCAGTAGCATGAACTTAGCATAGCTCAGTACAGTAAAAGCAGTATATAGCATTGTGGTTAGAACTCATGATTTGAGTCCTTAGTCTCCAAAACCTTAACAAATTACTTAAGATGTTTATATGTCAGTTTCTTCATTTGTAGAATTGGTACAATAATAGTTCTTATCTCATAGTGCTATTGTGAGAAGTAATGGAGCACCTGGTACACAGTAAAATTTCAATAAGCAATTGGCATTAGAAAAAAAATTATTATATTCCAAAAGTATTTAAAAGTTGTTGCCTGTTTCCAGCCAGAATTTCGTAGATAAAGTTCCATTAAAATCATATTTTTGGCTATAAATTAACCTGTTAAATAAAGAAAGTCTTACTCCTATCTGATGTATATTTACCATCATATAATTGATCCTTAAAGATGCTTTGTATAATACAATACAGAATAAATTTATTTGTACCTTATTATTTTTTAAAAGAACTGAATGTCATATAATCGTTTACTGTTTTAAATAATTAGCATGTAACTGGACTAACTCATTTGTAAAGGGATTTTTCATATTATACAAAGAAATAACTAAAATAAGCTACCAGACTCAAAGAAGCTCTTTAATGTAGCTAACTGTGGGTCACTTTTAGTATGACAAATCTAATGGAACATATACTTGATTTTCAGGGGGAAAAAGCAAGAGCTTCACTAAACAACAACGACAACAAATGGCCCTTCCCTAACCACTAACATAAGAATAAAACCATAACAAATTCAATATAATCATTGGCTGGGGAGCCATGTACTTACAACTTGCTAGGAGGAAAAAACAATATAAATCAATGTGCACTCACACTTCCACATCTCTGCATTATCCCACACAGAACTAGCAGTTCTTTTAAGACATGCTTAATAATTTTTTTCTTGTGATTCCCTTAACGCATTCCTTATTTCCAACTCAAAAAAATGGGATGGGGGAATATAAATATTTTGTATTGGGACAAGGCAGTCTGTCTTACATTTATGTATGTTGTTGCAATTTTTGAAATGTAAGCTCCACCAGTAATAAGAAACATTACATATTAACATCAAAACTGGTACTATTTATTATGATCAGGCAATTATTAACACTTCATTACAAGTATTGGTGGTTGTGGTAATGAACAATAGGGATGGAAAACAATGGGGATGGTAAAAGTAGATGACTTTTTCTGGAAAGGAAAGATTTTCATTCATGTGTACATATACATACATACATAAATACATTAGCCTCGACATGAACCACGACCTTCCATTTGTTAACAATGAAAATATTATCTAAGACCAGATTCTCCATCAGTGTGTATATATGTGTATGTGTGTATGCATAAACGTGTTTTGGTGTGTGTGTATAGCATTTGTATAAATCACAATTAACAAGCAAACTACCCCATCTGGCCAGATGAATTAGAAGATGGCAACTTTTCCTCAGCACTGCAGAATTTCGCTCACTCTTTGCATCTCTACCTTCCACACAACTTTGAGCCTTATGTGAATACAGCCATACGTGAAGCAGGATTGACAACACACTCCACTAAAAACCACCATCCCAGACAAGTAAGAACTGATTTTTTTTTATTATTGTAACCATAAAGAATAAAACAAAGAATCTAAAAATGAAGTCTTAAGAATATTCTGAGGTGAACCATAAACTGAGACGAATGTGCTAGTGAAAGAGAATAAACTAATCCTTTAGTAGATTTGAATTATCTCTTTAGTACATTTTATGTAACATTCACAAACAGTATCACTTAAGGAATATTAGATGTAAATTGTGATTAAGGTGGAATATATAGTTCAATTCACTAAAAATGAATATAGTTCACAGATTTTTAAAAGGGAAGAAACTGTTGTACTACCGAATTATAATCAAACTATGATTCAATGTATTTCAGCTATTTAAGAATATTATCTGATAGGGGCGCCTGGGTGTCTCAGTCAGTTAAGCGGCAAACTTGAAGTTTGTGGGTTTGAGCCCTACATCTCATGGGACTCTGTGCTGACAGCTCAGAGCCTGGAGCCTGCTTCAGATTCTATGTCTCCCTCTCTCTGCTTCTCGCCTGCTCACACTCTGTCTCTCTCAAATATAAATAAAATATTTAAAAAATTATAAAAAGTTTTAAAAAGAATGCTGATATATATGTGTGTATATGTATAAATATCGATATACATACATACATACATACACACACACACACACACATATATATATATATATATATATATATATATACACATATACACACACATACACCCACTTAGGGGCAGTTCTTTGCCCCATGACTACTGAGGCTGAAAGAGCCAATCTGTTCCCAGAAAAACATGCCAATAACACCTACAGGATTTATTGGAATTATTCACCATCACAGCACCATCTTCACTGTTATCAAATAAGATTAGTGTGTCACAGACACAGATTCTGCTATAGTTTTAAAAATTCCAATCTGTTTGCAAAACAAAGCAAAGAAAAAGTCTGATTCTAGCCCATAGTAAATAAGAAATAGCTAGGACTGTTTTAGAGGTATATTTGGATAAATATGATAGAAATATCTAATATATACATGTTAGTTTGACAGTAAGGGAAAAAAATTTAAAACAATAAATTCAAGCTAGAGAAAATCCATTTACAGAGCCTCATTAACCATATTATATTTTGGAAAGACAAATAATGAATAAATTGGATATAAATAAAGTTAATAAATCTGAAAGTTGTTAAAAAAGATCAGATCCAAGAGTTTCCATCAAACGAACAACTGTCTAGCCAGTGCTGTGGATAGTACATAACACAGAAAAGCCACTCAATTTATGTAAAGAAGAATGAATGAATACTGAACTTGAGTATATACCACCATATTGAGTCCAAACGTATAGTTTTAATAGGGTTTAAACACGTATCTTTTCATTTCATGTAGTATTTCTTTTAAAATAGCATCTGTTGCTCTATTTTCTGATTGCAAAAGCAAAAATGCTCATTGCAAACATTTTTTAAATATCAGGTATTATTAAGAAAATGTAAACATATGTCAATACAAAAATAAAAACACCAGCAAACATTCTTTTATCCATGCACAGGCATTTGTATGTACATACTTGAAATCATACTGTATATCAATTTTATGTCTTCTTTTTATACCTTATTATTACATTATAAACATTACCCATATCATTAAAAGTTCTTAAAAAACATGAGCTTTAATGGCTTATTATTGTTCCAGAAAATGGTTATGCAATAACTGAATTATTATGCTATTGATGTACATATGAATAATGCATATAATCAAAATACTGGGCAGAAAATTTTAAGTGGCTCTGTCCATAAAACTTTGATTGTATCTTTCATTATTTCCTTAGGATACATTTATATATGCCAAATTGCTATATCAAAGAGATATATTTAGCATTTTTTATCTGTAGTACCACTTTGTTTTCCTGATAATTTATATTATAACTGCTTCTGGAAATTATGAAAGGACTTATTTCATCACACTTGGAATGTAGACACTTTAAGATAGCTTTTATAATTTGATAGATCAAAATTGATAGAATCAAAATTTTCTGATGAGATTGAACATGTCTCAACATATGCTCAACATAACTAATAAAGGCTACTTGTATTTCTTTTTGCATGAACTATCAGTCTCAAATTAGAGGAGGAAAACTACCTCTTCCAGTACTCATAAGGCTTCAAGACACTGGAGATCCTCAATATTTCCATATCATGAATAGCGTCATGATTGCTCTGTAACTCCTATCAGAAATACTTTTTGAAACCACATAAAAGGTTCTGAATCTCAGAGTTACCACATAAACATGAGAGGAACACTAGTGACCTACATCAAAGATTTCTCCCACAATTATTACAAAGTACTTTGAAGTAGAACTCATTGAGAGTCAAGGCTAGTTCCATATAATTAATGAGTTGTAGATATCTCAACAACTCCACAATCACTGTAACCTGTAATAAATTTCTAGGCCTCTCATAAACAGCCACATCTTTAAGCACACAAACAAGACAGTTATTCTGAATTATATGATGTTTAGGAGCTCTGAACTACAGCAGAATCAGATGTGGTAAGAAAGTATTAGATTCAAGCATCCACAAAAGTTTACAGTCTGTCAGTCATAAGAATGGCCACTGGGATTTCTTTACAGTTATTCTGTTATATTTTGTGAATTTACACTTTGGTTTTACAACACCATCTCTTAGAAAGACATCCATCTATTTCCTGCACACGTAAATCAGCTTCTCCTGTTTATACAGCAGATATTTGACAATTATTCTTTTCTTCTAGGATATCTATGGTAATATTATATGTAAGTTCAGTGAGGTAACCAGTAGCCAGAAGTCAATTGGTTTTCTTCATACCCCACAAAAGGTCTCTATCCTTGAAAAAAATTGTCTATTAGGGTAATTCTTAGCACCTACTTGTTTTCACATAAACTACTAATAATGCCAAGAAAATATGTATCAAAGTGGGTAACAAAAATTTAGAGATGATTGTGACCTGAAATATCTATTAAATATAACTAAAAAATCTATGTCTAGATACTGACAGTATTTTCACAAATCAAGTCTGTTATTTCCTTAGCTGCAGGAAGAACCATTTTAAGGTTAACAAATTATTGCCTAATAAGTTTTGAATTCTACATGAAAATAAATAATATAGATGGCATATGTAGATCTCCATTCTCTGTATCCTCTTGATATTCCTTCATTTTCTCAAGATACTAGATAAGTGACTTCAAAAAGTCTCAATGTTCAAGCAAGTACATATCCTCAACCAAATGAAATAGATATTATATTATTTATGCCAAGATTCAAGTTGTTTCCTTTCTTGTCTTTCTTTTTCCCGTTATGGAAATTTCCTTTTCTGGATATGTGCACCATTTGTCTCTTTCTGTCCTTTTCTCCCATTCCACGGTAACAGAAAAAAAAAATAGTATTTATCAACTTGGGGTATCTTTAGTTACACGGGGCATAGCCAAGAGGCAGACAAGCAAAGTAGAAAAAACCCAAGTTTTAGAATATACATAAGATTGCTTGAATCCCAACTGCACCCTCTATCATCTGTATGGATTTGTGCTATTTCTTCAACTTCTTCAAGACAGTCAACAAGGAGTATAATTCACTCATCTGCTGTAAAAAATGTTTCGTGAACAGCACCTAGCCAGTGCTTACGAACAGTAAGCATTCAATCAATGCCAACTGTCACCACTAAAACTGTGTTGGTAAAGAGCAGATAAGGGTGTAAACTATCCCCACTTCACTGAGTTTGTCCGTAAGCCCTGCCAATCATGAACATCTAACAAAAATATACTCATCAACATAGTAAATTTTAATTATAAAGTACCTTGTAATCTCTACTATTCTTATAAATTCGCATCAGGCTGTTTTCTTCAATGTTTCTCATTTCTTGGCCAAAATATATATATTTTTATCTACAATATCAAATGTATTCTTTTATTTTAAAACACTCTGATATACCTCAGTATATTTCATTCTGCTAATATTTGTTTCAGGACCTGGAAATTAAATGTGATTATGTTCCTCTATTCAACTCCCAAGACTTTTGAAAACTGTCCTCATTATCCTTGGAGCTATGGTCTTTAACAGTCTTTACAATGTCTTGAACTTTATGTTCCACTTAGTTTTTAAGCTTTTTTAAAATGTTGCCATTGCACAACGACCCTCAAATTTGACAAGGTATCAATTTATGGCTTTCAGGTCCCACTTGGATAAATAAAACTTTATTTCTGTTACAGGTTGCTCTTATTCCCTCCTTCTTTGTCATTATGCTTCAGTTTAATTCCTTTCTTAGCCACATTATATGATTAGTTTAAAATTTCTATATATACTATCTTATAATACATTTTATTAACTTAAAAACATGAACTCTTTTCCTACTCTTTTCCTACTCTTTTCAGTATGAATAGTATTTTGGGTGCATTTGCTCTTGGAGAATAGTTAACTTTGGTCTTAACAGGCCAAAGTTTTATTAACTTTTTTATTGTTTTATTAACTTTCAAGTGATAAATATTTCATAAATTAATTTCTCTAAGTAATTAACATAAGCATATCTATAATATTAAAAGATTTCTATAAATACTATTTAAAGATTTTATAAAGTAGAACTTTTAAACCTGTTTCATACATATGGAAAAGTAGGATAATTAATACAGAAAAATAAGAAACTTCAGAAATATCAATAATTAAAAATTAAGTCAACCACAAGCAGTTTTGATACATGTCAAGAAAAAATAGGCTGGGGCACCTGGGTGGCTCAATTGGTTAAATGTCAGACTCTTGATTTCAGCTCAGGTCATGATCTCAGTTTGTGAGATCAAGCCCCTATTTGGCTCTGCACTGACAGCACAGAGCCTGCTTGGGATTTTTTCTCTCCCTGTCTCTCCCCCCCTCCCCCTCAAAATAAATAAATAAACTTTAAAAAAGAAAAAAATAATATGCTACAATATTTGAGGATGTTACAAATATTTTTTAGGTGTTCAGAGTGATTTTATATTCTGTCCAACCTATTCATTGAAAATAAGTTTTAGAACTTTTGTAAACAAATGTTAGTAATTTCAGGTTTCAGTTAAAGTGAAACAGTATTGAATAAAGACTATAATGCTTGCATTTTGATGAAAAAGAATTGGCAATTAGCAGAAAATTACTTGTTGTCCAACCTGACAGTCCTTTCCACATTTTTTGATATAGCACTAGCATTAATATTACAAGGAGTTCTCAATAATTTGGATTAACAGGTGACAAGAACAATCTGAATTAAAGTGAAAAATAAAGTATGGTTGGAAAAATTAAATTACAGTAACAAAACTTTTGGCAACTTTCTACCTTTTTTTAAGTTTACTCTTTGTAATATTCTTGTTTATAATTAGCAGAAGATAATCTATGTTTTTTAAAGTACTAAAATTGTCCTGTATAAATTAAATATGCTCCAAAATAATAGTTACACTCTTAAATTACTTACTTATTCCTTTATTTTTAATCCATTTTATTTAGGTATAATTTTCATACAACACAATACACACACTTAAAAAGTGTATGGTTTGATAAATTTCACAATTGTATGTACCAGTATAATGATCACACCACTAAAATATAGAACATTTCTATTACCAAGAAAGTTGACCTCTATTCTGCTGCAATCTCCCCACCTCCATGCCAGGCAACCATTGATCTGTTTCTATACCTTATATTAACTTTGCCTTATTTTGAACTCATGTGAATGGAAGCATTCAATATACTATTTTATGTTTGGTTTTTATTAGTGAATACAATTTTAGGCCTCTCATCCCAAAACTAATCAGCCCAACCCTGTTGAGCTTCCAAAATCAGATATGTTCAAGGTGGGAAGCCCAGTCCTGATTCAGAGCTTGTGGTGACCTAGGTTGGTGTACGTTGTTCCTTAAAAAGGAAAGAGTATTAGAAAGAACTGCTTATTACCAATTTAATAATTTTTAATTGCTGAATAATGCTTCATTATAAATTCATATACAGCACCCTTGTTTGTGCATTCATTTGTTGGTAGGCATTTAAATTGTTTCCAGTTTTTTACTACTATGAATTAAGCTGCTCTACAAGTGTAGAAGTCTTCCATAAACATGTTTTTATTTCTTTTGGGTAAATAGTTTGGATTGCAATTGCTAGTTCGTAGAGTAGATATATACTTTTCTCTTTAAAGAATCTTCCAAATTATTTTCCAATGTGATTGTACCATTTTGTATTCCCATCAGTAATGCATAAGAGTTTCTAATGCAAATGGTTCACAACATTTACAACACTTAATATGTTAGTTTTTGTTTTTGTTTTATTTTAGTTATCCTAGTGGGTGTGTTATGGTATCTCATGGTTTTAATTTGGATTTCCCTGGTGATCAATGATATTAGGCACCTTTTCATGTGCTTATCAATCATTTATATATTTTTTTTCTAAAAAAGAAAGAAAGAAAGAAAGAAAGAAAGAAAGAAAGAAAGAAAGAAAAGAAAAGAAAAGAAAAGAAAAGAAAGAGGGTGCCTGGGTGGCACAGCTGGTTGATGTCCGACTTCGGCTTAGGTCAGGCTCTGTGCTGACAGCTCAGAGCCTGGAGCCTGCTTCGGATTCTCTCTCTCTCTCTCTCTCTCTCTCTCTCTGCCCCTCCCCCTCCCACACTCTTGTCTCTCTCTCTCTCCTTCAAAACTAAATAAACATTAAAAAATTATATATTTTTTCTGATGTGTCTATTCAGGATTTTGCCCATATTTTATTGGGTTGTTTTCCTTCAAATTGAATTTTAAGAATTCTTTATCTTACCCCTTTCTTTTTAAAGACAAATTTATTCCAGCCTAGGACAATACAAGCTCTGAATCAAGAGTGGGCCTAAAATCTGCAGAAGCAATTCTGAAATATTAGGCTTTGAATCAAAGGTTCTTGATGAAAAGGAGATGAGTAATCTGGTATTTTAGACTCCATTAAGACTTGCCATTTTCTATCTGACCAAAATGATCATTCTTCAGTCACATTTAAAATCAGCATTTCATCATTTAGAAAAACCTGCTTCAATCTAAGCAAATCATGATGTGATTCTGCAATTGACAGCTTGTCCAAGCACTTATTTGTTTGCTAAGGAGCACTTACAATATACCACAGCACCTTTTCCAATAAAGGCACTCACATATAATTAGTAGTAATAAATAATACCAGTAAGTAGTATGAACAACATACATACTGCTTTCCTCTGCCAAGTATTAAAGCAGATGGCAAAGCATTGTGGGAAAGGATGTACTTGACTTATCTACAAAAAAATTGTTGAGTACTTATCTATCAGGTACTAGCAGTTTATAGTGACTAAAACAAACATTATCCCTACCCTTGTAAGGCTTAAAGTCAGGTGGGAAAGACCTTAAAAAATAATTGTATACAATTAATTAAATAATGGTAAGTATTTCTAGCACTGCAAGGTAAGAACACAGTTTTGGAGAGCATATAAATGGAGTGGAGTGCTACCTTAGGGGATTGAGGAAGACTTCCCTATAAAAAGGACAGTTCAGCTGAAACCTGAAGTTAAGGAATTAGTAAGGCACAGAGAGAAGAACATCTCAGAGAACAGCATGTGCCAAACACCCTGCAGGCTCTGGAATCCACACAACCCTTTCCTATTTTCCTCACCACCGCCTTTATTCCTGCCCTTAACCAGCTTTTCCATAGAATACTACAATAACCTCATTACCATTCTGCTTTATAAAGTGTTGAAAGATCTCTTTATTGTTCTAAAAATGTCACCCCTTACTTAAAAATCTACAATGACTTCCCTACAGAAAAAATGGTGAAATTCCCAAGTTTTGCATTTTTAGTTCTCTTCAATCTGGACCAAACGTACTTATTTTTCATTAGTTTCCTATCAGATTGATCCATTTACTTTATTCTCAAAGCAATCTTATTCTCTGGACTGGATGACTTTGTTCCCATCATTATTTCAGCTAAAGCAAGTTTTTAAATCTCATGTTAAAGAAGATTCATGGGGAAAATGTATAAAGAATCATAGGCCTCTTCAATAGAAACCATGACTGTATTTCTTTTCAAATAGTGGTTGTTTTCCAAATAACTAAACTAGATTTATTGATTGTTTACTAGCCTGAATCAAAATTGAAATTTCTAGTAGGCAGAAGTTTAAAGGGTATTTCATACGAAATTCAATATAATTTCTTTTTTTTTTATTTTAGAGAGAGAAAGAGAGCATACACAAGTGGGGGAAATGGTCAGAAGGGGAGAGAGAGAAAGAGAGACAGTGTCTTAAGCAGGCTCAACCAACTGATCCACTCAGGCACCCCCAATATAATTTCTATATCTAAATGTTTCCATGACAGTTAGCTAATGGTTGGTGGTCCCACTGTCTAAAATAATAACCTAATTGGGGCACTTGGGTGGCTCAGTCGGTTGAGTGTCCGACTTCTGCTCAGGTCATGATCTCGCAGTCCATGAGTTTGAGCCCCAGGTCGGGCTCTGTGCTGACAGCTCAGAGCCTGGAGCCTGCTTCAGATTCTGTGTCTCCCTCTCTCTCTGCCTCTCCACCACTCATGCGCTCTCCCTCTCCTTCTCTCTCTCTCTCTCTCCCTGTCAAAAATAAATAAACATTAAAAAAATTTTAAATAGTAAACAAATATAAATTAGTTGGAAAGTACATTAAAGGCTTGCGATGGCAAGTTTTGTTTAAAGAACCTAAAATGCATAGGATATATAGAAATCTTATGCTATGACCCTGAGCCTAAGATTATCAATAAAACTGTAAAACCTATAGGAGTGGTCCCAGTTCAGAGCTCACAGAAAGAATAGTATCCTGTTGTTGGATCATGTGTTTAACAGAAAGCCAGAATTTCAGTATTCCTATCTAAAGAACTTCCTAAAGTGTTCCACATTGGTAAAAATAAGCGGGATCTTATTTGTTTTAGAGGGAACAAATCCTAAAATAGCTATCTATCATTGTTAGATAAAGACCCACTGTTTTGCCATAACAAAGAGGAAAGGCTAAGGAAAGGAAGGAAACAAGATGCTCTTTCTGAGATGGATGGATAGCTGCTGCCCTCAATCCTGTGCTTCAAACTGTCATTGGACTTAAGATAAGTCAGACTCTACAACTCATCTATGTCTGGGTCTTATATGGTTTAATTTGAAGACCACACAAAATAGTTCATAAATTTAAATATTCTTGCTTAATATTTACAAACCTAACACATATTTTAAGAGAAATGACACACAGTCAAACTTTTAGTTTTAAGTGTAGAATAACCAAAGTTGTACTATACAGAGATCCATACTTATGTATACCATCATGAGTAACATAAATGTGTGTCTATATACATATGCTATCAATGACATTTCTTAAAATAGAATGCTACAGAATGAAGGGAATGGGGAGTTGCTGTTCAATGGGTATAAATATAATGGGTACATTTCAGTTATACAAGATCAATAAGTTCTAGAGATCGGTTATGCAACATTAAGCCTATAGTTTACAATACCATATTGTGCTCTTAAAAATTTGTCATGAGGGTAGATTTCATGTCAAGTATTCTTACCACTATTCTAAAGGGGATGGGGAAAAAAGGGCTGAAATAAACCAAATAGCAAATAAAAATTTGCAGTTCAGGAAGGTTCATTGAATACATTTACTAAACATGCCACACTATTTCATAAAGGATTTTATTTAAATAAAAAGCAGCATGAAAGCAAAGCTTGACAGACACAACAGTTGTGGTTCTAAAATTATTGCCTACCCTGAGTTGTTACGAAATTTATTTTATGGAAAGGGTGCAAATCCTATCATTTGAAGGAAGTCTCTCCTGCATCTTCTTGATAAAGTTATGAGTCTCTTCATAAAAGAGCCACTCTTCACATACCTATTTCTTAAGTATGACTTTGAGAATTGGGGCATTCTAAAGTAAGAAGGTCATATATTTATTATTAAAATGACATTCTATTAGATTTTAGTTTGCTCACATTATTAGAACCCACATAAAGAACCTTCCCCCATTTATGTATCTGAATAAAAAATTAAGTAATATAAGACAATCCAACATGAATTCTATCTTACAGAAGTAGCAAAATCTAGATCCATAGTGCAGATTTGAGTATTAACTTACTGGTCTGCATAAGGGCTTTCTGGTAGACTCTGGCCATGGTATGTGGAAGAGTTACTGCATCAGTGAAATGAGTAATAAAGCAGATTTTAATCATGACATATATTTTTGGGGGGAGATGAATAAGATAATATAGATAAAGTGAAGATAATACCATGGGGCATACACCTAGGGCCCAATAAATGTTAGCTCCACTTTACCCTCACCATCATTATTGTCATCATCATCACCATCATCATAGGATTCCAGAGTTGTCAAAATTTTTCCAGCTTTTCATAATTTTCCTCTGTGGAGAGAAAGTCCTTTGAATAAGGCACTGTCATTTCTTAGGTTTTTAAACATCAGACTCCAAAAAAAATGGTTTGGTTTGGTTTTGCCTTACTTTGCTTTCCTGAAACACTGATGAAACAGCACGTGGGTTAACTGGTTTTTAGTTTTTGGCTTTCAAAAGAAGAGGACACAAAACATTGTTACACCTTGGCAAGAGAAAAAACATCCCCCCACTAAATTTTGGAGAGGCCTAGAATGTTCCTAGTGACTTGTAAGGCACAAAATATATCTCCTGGTTACTAATCAAAGTAATCAGTATTTCATTTCTGAACAAATGGGGCAGGCATAAGTTATAGTTAAAGGTCAAGGGGTTTGACTGATCCATAATGGTCAGTGACCATACTCAGTCTTTCCTCTACTCCATCAATGAAGCCCCAATTAATGAGTTAGAGGCCACTGTGTTCTTTGTCTAGTCTCCTATACCAGGTGTACCATAGGCAGAGAAGACAATGGTTTTAAGGAGTCAAACAGGAAGACAAGGGAAACGGTAACTGTCTGCTTGCTCTGTTAGTAGCAAACTACATGGGGGAGCCACCTTCTGGCTCATACTGAAGGAAGAGAACCCCGGCATTGTGACAGCTGTCACTGGCCTTGTCTGTTTCCCAAGAAGAAATCAGAATTGAATGGGAACCAAAACTATTGAGACCTTCCTACCCACCTGTGACTAAATAAGCCAAATGAACAGCAAAAAGGCAGATGGCCCTGCCGTTAATGACAGTCTCACAAGCCCACAATTACATTGAAATAAAATTTTTCTACCTCAGCTTTCAGTACAAAATTGAACCAACTGAACCCTCCAACACTCTTCCCAAAATGGGAATAGTTAATCCCATGAGGGTCCATTGTCAGAAGACAGCCTTCAAGTCCAAGCGTGCTCAAGGTAGTCTCGAATGCTGTAATAGTCTAGGTTTGTTCTGCTCCTGTATACCAGAACTTTTTTCCCAGGCATTGATCACTTCAAGCATCAATAATTTTTCTAGCAGTTTATACCTAAATCAATAGGCTGACTACAGTAAATCCCAAAGATGAATTATCACATTTATAGCTATTTTCCTTATACCTTCATTTATATCTGTATTATTCTGATTAGACCTGCCGTCTTACAGCTTCATCAGTTCACACAGTCATCATTCACCCTTTATTCTCCATTCTTTTCCTGGACTTTGAGTCCTTTTGGATTGCCACTGACCATATGAATTACCCTCCCCCACTTCCACCTCTGTCTTTTTTGGCAGCTTGACCTCAATTTTTTCCCCTCCTCCTCATTTACAGCATATCTCCATTGCTCTTCTGGCCAACTTCCATAGCACAACATTTTCTTCCTGCTGTAGCTAAATCTAAATCTGCAGCTGTTTTAATATGGCATCTGTGGTTAATTTTTGGTACAATATTACACATCTTGAATGACAGTAATGTCCGATGCTACTGCAGTATTATACAAGATTTCAGACGGATGGAACCTATTAACTCACTGTAAACTAATGCATTATGGATGTGGCACGATACTTAACTGCAATGTACAGTACCTGTATGGGGAAATTCCAGGTGCCTTCAACCACTTAAGAAGTGAGGGCATTGCATCACTTTCCTGCTGCTGCAGTGCTCTGTAATTTCACCACTTACTTGTTCCCAAAGTAGTATCAAAAGAACAAAGAGGAGATGAAATCCGCATGAAGCTCCCAAAGGTTGCCTATTTGGCTCAGCTATCTGTTCATTTTTCTAGGTTATGAGATTGCTCTTGGTGGCTTTTGACAATACGAGAACATGATGATACAAGGGGCTCTGTATATGCATACTATTAGATAAATGAGAACTCAGTGAAAAAGGGTACGCCGACCAATATATGATAGTAGACCAAAGTCCTGAAATAAGTGCATTTGCATTCTGGCAGTTTGAACAACAGAGTTATTTGGGAGCGTGGCACTAAAAAGAATGAGCCCCTTTAAGGGCAGCCAAGAGCTAGATTCTGCTGGTTAAGCATTTAAAGTAAAACAGAGGCAATTGGTAGCATCATTTTGTTATTGAAAAGAAGAAACGCAGAGTTTAGAGTCAAACAGGATTATTTGCAAATGCCAGCATTGCCCCTCAATAATTGAGTGACTCAAGCAGTTACTTAACCTCTCAAATTTCAGTTTTCTCATCTGTAACCAGGGCTACTTTCTTTACATGCTGCTTGAGAAGACAATTTGATGTAAAGTACCTAGAGCGATGCCTAGCTTATACCAGTTACTTCAATTTTTAAAGGTGGCAGAGAAATATAATTAGAGTGGGGGTTGGCAGGAAGATAAATAAAATGTTGTCTTAAGACTGAAAGAATAAATGCTGAAATTAGACGCCCCCCCGAAAAAAAAAACAAAATAGCAAAAAAGAAATTCTGTTCACCTTGCTAAGTTATAAAACATAAAAATAAAATAGATCAATGAGCAGACAAAGCCAGATGGCAAAAGACAAGCTAAGTGAGACAAGGAGAGAGAGAGAGAGAGAGAGAGAGAGAGAGAGAGAGAGAGAAGGAAAGGTAGCAAATAGATTAAAATGTCAAAAGACAGGTATAAATGGAGGCTTGCTTTTCCAGTAAGTAAGATTTTATGAGGACCTTAGGGACTGGGAGAAAGAAGCTGAAGTCCTTCAGCTGACCTGGGTAAGAAAGAGACAGGGAGAAAGCACAAGACCCCAGGGAGACAATGCTAGCTACATCTTAAACAGTCTGTCTGCAGAGGGTTTGAGCCTTCCAGCTCTGACGGCGTCCTTGGCTCAGGCACCGCTAAAGGAAGTGCACTAATGAGCAGAAGGGCACGGTGCTGAGAGCAGCGACTGCTGAGCTTACTGGTCAGGCAGGGGCTTTTTGTTTCATAAATCAATTACAATCTGCTATATTGATTTCACAAAGTCAGCAGGACTTAGAAAGTTAATGAGCAAAATATTTTTTATTTTTGAAAACACCGCAGTGTCTACAGTTTAGCACTTTCGGCACGAAGACAAATGGAGGCTTTGGCTGCCTCAGATGTCATTCCATCCTAGCCCCCCCTCACATGTTCCTCATCTCAGCATCGCCAAAGAATCTGGAGCTGGCGTAAGACCCTGGTGTGTTATGCCAGTAAAATCTCTCTCTGGTATCTAGAGCAGGGGCAGCCCCAACTAATGTGTCTGTGTTTAGGCACTGTTGAATTTTGTACAGGTGCCAGGCCTCTCCAGATGGAGCAAACAGGGAAAGGAATGAACAATCCACCTGATGAAGGATACAGAATGCAGCAGGACTGCGTCTGTCATTGTGGTTCTTGATGCATAGTTACCATGCTGTTTGTCCAAACCGTAATAACATCTAAACTGGAGGTTTTAATGAACAATTTCTTTTAGACAACACCAAAATATGGGGAAATTGCTGAGGGGTCTATTCTGCCAATTAACCCCTGGGTCAATGCCAAGAGTAGCAGAAATACAGCTCAAGTAAAGGGTAGCATGGACAATTTAACTTTTCTCCACACAAAAGGACTCATTCCCCGTATACAATATCCAGAGAAAAATGCAAAGGGAGAAAATAATTGTGGGTAATTAATATTAGTGTATTAGTATAAAGTAAGCTACTAGTCACCCTTTAATTTAAGAAATATTCACGCCAACACAATGTATCTTAATTAAAAAGGAAACTGTTTTGATTAACCCATCTACATGGGGTGATTATTTAAATTTTTGACAACCTCATCTAACACACATGTTGGTTAATTGCCACCCTGGAATAATAATAATAATAATAATAATAATGTCAAACAGTGTTAATTTAAAAACAAACAGTGGTTGCCTGGGTGGCTCAGTTTGTTAAGTGTCCGTCTCTTGATTTCAGCTCAGGTCATGATTGTGAAATTAAGCCCCACGTTGGGCTCTGTGCTGGTGGTGTAGAGCCTGCTTGGGATACTCTCTCCCTCTCTCTTTCTCTCTCTGCCCTTCCCCTGCTCTCTCTCTCTCTCTCTAAATAAATAAATAAACTTTAAAAATAAAAATAAAAACAAACATGCATTCAGTATTTTCAATCCAGTCGGGATCAAGGTGATAGTTGCGTTCTTCATGTAAATACCATACCATTCACAGATTTGAAAAAGTAGCATCACTACTCTTGAACACAAAGCCATAAAAATTATAGTACAGTTTGAGTTATGTCTCGGAGATTCCTGCTTTCTATCCCCTCACTAATAAGTTAATGCTTATATTTAAATGTTTCTGATAAACAAGGAAAAAGTTTGTCAATAAATAAATCCTAAAATTTTTACTGTTTAAATTTATTACCTATCAGAAATGTACTATTCCTGGATTATATGTAAAATAATTACTGTTAAAAATAATAGCTAACACTTGAGTGCTTACTATGTGCTAGGTTCTGTGCTAAGCGCTTTATCTGCATTATGTCAGTTAATTCCTAGAACAATTCTGAAAGGTAGATGGTATTATTGCTTTAATTGTATAGTTGGTGGTAACTGAGGCTTAGTTAGATAGGCTTAACATCCCCTCCAATGCCACAAAGTAAGTGGCACTACTGTGTTGGGTTTCTTTAACACGACTGCATTCTCAAACATTCATTCCATCACCAAACATACATTAAGCACCTAACACATGCCAGGCACTATTCCAGTTGCTATCCACTACTGAAACCACCATTTGGATCAAGATAATGTTTTTGCTAGACATAAATATATTTTGGAGAGCAACAAATTTCTTTCAGAATGTGATTGCATTTATCAGGATGGAGAACCAAGAATCCAGAAGACAGCTGATCAACTTGCTAAGGAAGAGAAAATGTTATTCTGAACATGTAAATGCTATAAAATAGTGTGATAAATAAGAGTATGGTAGAAGAGAAAGGTAAAGAGGGTATCAAATGTAAGTATGAAAGAAAAGGAGATAAAGATAACTCTAAGGAAATAAAATCTAGAAAGTCATTTTGATCTCAAAAACAGAAGGAAAACAATGAAATAGGTTTAAAGAAAATAATAAGCTGCTATATAAACTTGATCTTCAAATTCTTTCTCAATGAGTTAATGGTTCCTTTTAATATTATTACGGCATATAGAAAGTATAGCCTGCAGATGCTTTACCTTATTAATTATTCCTTTATGTTTTTTTCTTGTTATAATACTTAAAAACATAAAACATGTGCTATAAATAGAGGAAAATGAAAATGTGAATAACTTATTTTTAGTAAGTTTCCTTCAACTCCTCACAGAACTCACAAATAAACAGCATTAGGCAAAGGCATACCACATAAAATATTACCTTTTACTTACACATTTTTCTTGATTTGTTTTTATTTCTGCTTTTTCAGTATAACAGTCAGAATGCAGTCATTAATGCAGTCAGAGATCTCGTACCTGCCTAGATCCCACCCTCATTTCTTACAGACCTTCCCCTTATTTGCTATACTTAAGCCAAAATCTTTCAGTTCTACCAACATAGAACTCATCCCTGTCTTAGTTCCTTTGTCTCAGATGTTGCCTTTTTCTAGAGTATCTTTTCCTAGATCTTCTAATTTCTGTCTTCCTCAAAACTTGCATTATCTATTCCTTCAGAGAAGTATTTCCCAACCACTTTTATCAATCATGGGTTGGTAGGAAATAAGTGATGCAATCATAAAGTACAAGTAACAAAGGGATTGTTATTATGATATCATTATGATTTATTATAACACAGGTTAGGAGAAAACCAATAAAATATAATGTAATATTCAGGTACTACAGGAGTCCAGGAGGAGTGCCAGCACCCCTAAAGGAGGAGAGTAAAAGAAGGAAGATTTCCTGAAACTCAGACCATAAAAATGTATGGAGATGTTCGTGCAATAGGAACATGGCCTTAGAGAAAAACAATCACTGCCCATCAGTAGGCATCTGGCATGGGGGATCCAGGGAAATATATACCCATCTCTCATTCCTTTCCAGTTCTCAAATCCTCTGCCAGTAGTTCGCATTAACCAAATACAACCAGAGGCCAGTAGTAAGGGAGCCCAATAATAGAGTCCATGAAGGTCAACCTCCTGAAGTTTGAAGCAGTATGCAAAAGGGCAAAGAGCAAGTCAGGAGGGGCACACCATCCAATCTGGTTGCCTCTGGTCACTCCCTACCACATCACCTTCTTTAATTCTTTGCATTGCACTTGTAACCCTGATGTTTTCTTCTTAATTTGTGTATCTGTTTCTCTAACTGTAAACTCTGGGGTTTTCTGTCTTGTTCATCAGTATGTACCAGAGATTAAATCAAAGCCTATATATATTAAGCCCTCAATAAGTATTTGTTTAATTAGATTAGCAAGACTTCTAGATAAAAAAGAAAGTACATTGAAAAATGTCATTATTCATGAGGAAATACTCTGTGGTTTATGAGAATGATGACAGAATATCTCATTTCACCTAACAAAAATTTTAGAGCGAGTCAGTCCTAGTCAACTATAATGGGTTTACAACTCCATGGCTATCAAATTAATCACTTTGATTTATTATAGCTGTGAAATGGAGATCATGCCACCTATGTCATAGTTAACATGGAGATTAAATGACACATATGATGGTCATTCATTTTCTTACCCATTCATTTATTTGTTCAACATTACCCATTCATTTATTCATTCAACAAATATTGAACACCTACTGTGGCCCTATCCTTCAGACTATACTTGGATATAGCTGTGAACCAAACAGCCAGACTTCCCGTCCTTATGACATTTACATTTAAGTAAGAGGTCAAGGTCAGGTGGTAAGATTAGGCCTCATTAATAAACATTTGAACATGGGGAAAGGCCTAAGCAGATATCCAGAAGAATGATCTAGACAGAAAGAATAGCAAAATGCAAAAACCCTGATGTGGTGTCTAGAGCAAAACGTGTAGGCTATGAGCCATGGAGACAAGACAGGACTGACAACAAAGGGGAGCAGAGTGTGTAGTGAAAATTTATCTTTTCCTCTGAATGAGATGGGTAGCCACAAAGTGACACATGATATGATCGGACTCACGGCACAACAAGGCAGAATTAGAGAGCCAGTTATAAGAGTCTGACATTAATTCAGGTGAGAGATGATGTGAGAAGTGGTCAAAGTCTATATCTATATTTGAAGGTAGAGGTGAAGCAATTTTCTAAGAATAAGACATGAAGTTGAAGAGTCAGAAAGGAATTGAGGATGATGCTGAGGTTTGGGGTCTGACCACTCAAAGAGGTTCCAGAAACATTTGTTTGTCATTTATTTGTCTGTTTGATTCGTTTGTTTTCCATTTGACTCTAAGAAAAGATTTTTATCCAGTTACTACCGACTTCACTGCTATGAAAACTCATCCAGTTATCCTTGTGTCATTGCCATGAATCATTAAAGAAATGTCTGGTCCTTAAACTTTGTTAACTTTGGAACACCATTTTTGCATTCAAAGACACAGCAATATACCTTAAATTTTGAATAATGAACATATGGTAAAACTTTGGAAACCTAGATCTATCAAAAGTATTTCATTTCTCTGTATTTGGTTCATGATAACTAAATTTGGCTAAGTTTTGAAAAATGGATTTTGATCCAGATTTAAGATCTAAGCAGTGGCTTCACAATTTAATCTTATGTATAATAAAATAATTATTTTTATATGGAAATTTTTGAAAAATCAGGTTTTCATATTAATCAAGTGGTCTTTTTAATAAATATTTCCATGATATCAAATATAGATTACCAAATATAAAGAATTAGAATATAATGATGTACAATTATGGTGAAAGAACATAAGCTTTGGAGCTAAAATCTTAGTTCAAATTTCTAGCTCCTTCCTAACATTTTAGCATAATGAACTTGTGTCAGTCTCTCTAATCTCTCAATCTAAGTTTTCTTTGTTTATTTAAAAATGATCCCCAGGGGCTCCTGGGTGGCTCAGTCGGTTAAGCATCTGATGTCAGCTCAGGTCATTTGTGCTGTCAGCTCACAGCCTGGAGCCTGCTTCTGAGTCTGTGTCTTCCTGGAGTCTGCTTCTGCTTCTGATTCTGTGTCTTCCTTTCTCTTTGCCCCTCCCCTGCCCCTGCTCTGTCTCTCTCTCTCTCAAAAATAAATACAAACATTAAAAAAAATAAAAATAAAAACAAATTATGGGGTGCCTGGGTGGCTCAATCGGTTAAACGCCAGACTTCAGCTCAGGTCATTATCTCACTGTTCGTGGGTTTGAGCCCCATGGCTGGCTCTGTGCTGATAGCTCAGAGCCTGGAGCCTGCTTCAGCTTCTGTGTGTGTCTCTTTCTTTCTCTCTGCCCCTCCCCCACTCACATGCTGTTTCTCTCTCAAAAATAAACATTAAAACAATTTTAAAAGTAATAAATAAATTTAATTTTTTAATTAACAAATAAAAATAAAAATAAAAATGATCCCCAAAATAATGCTATCCCCTAAGGTCACTGAAAAAGATTACATTCATATTTTTATTTATTTGGATTCAGATAATCTGGAATTTACTAAAAACAACATTTGAGCCAACACAATGATTTTCTAGCTATTACAAAGATATTTTTCTAAAATTAATGTATATATTTTCTACTGCCACTCTACAAACTCATTCTTACTAAATTGGAAAGCTCTGGTGCCTCGATGTTGTGTATTTTTTACTCAGTGGTCAGTGTGACAATTTTATTCTGAAGGTAAATACATTTTTAGCATGAAGTAGTTAGTAGCATGATAAAGAAGCTGATATTCTCATTTCAAATGTTGTTTTGATGGAATCCTATCAAATTAATAATCTATGTTAAATATGAGACAGGTTATGCAAGTCTTCATTTTCTATAAATTTGTATTCCAAGCTTGTGAGTAAACAGTGTTGAGCCACTGTCAGATTCTTTCTGTTGCTCAGTTAAATTTGTTTCATAAACCAAGTCAATTTCTCTTCCACAGTAAAAGTAATGAGGTGGGGTCAGTGTGTCCCACTCTCTCCCAACATCCACAGTATGCATCTAGTACCCTGTAGTGTTGTGGCTAAACAGGGGGACTTAGAAAATGCCACCCAACCCTTTCAGGCACCATAATCTGTCTCCCCTATTCTGAATATCTATCCCTGTTTCCATTTAAATAGGAAAGAAGCACGGAGGCCCAACAAGCCCATTATTTCAAGATTTCAAGAAAGAAAGAATAAATTGTATGACTGTCAAAAATATTTTCTGCACGGAATTTCTCTCACCAAATTATTCCAGAGTTCTAGGAAGTACTTTCACATGATTGCTTCTAGATTATTTGCACATGGAGAACTCGAGAACCACAGAAAGGGCTAGAAATCATCTACATCTAGTATAATCCCTGCATTTAGCGTTCAAGAATTGAAGAATAAGAGGTTCCAATGCTACTCAAGGTGACCCAGCAAATTAGAAGCCAGGTATAAGTATCCTCACCTATATTTCACATGGAGAATGAACATTTATAGCAAAGCTAATATTGAACCCTTTAGGGTTCATTTGGACAATCTGGAATTTTTATATTTCACTACCTGGTTATGTTCATAGACTGAGCTATGTAGCCACACACTGCCCCTTTTCAGTGCTGATATCTCATTCAACAAAGTCAAGTTTCACTAGCATCATGGGCCCCTTTATCATGTCAGTCCTCATAAATCAAGTTTAGTCTCTAGTTAATTTGCCTTCAATAGTGCCTACGAACACATTGTTTTCTGAGTAGTCAAATGACATGAATTAAACATTTTAGTGATACAAATACTTGCTGGTGATACAAGTCTTACAAGATATCTTGCAGAAGAACCTTCAGAAAATTATCCTTGACCCTGAAGAATAGATATTCTAACAACCACACATCATAGGATTTTTGTACATGAATAGCACTTTAGAGTTTTCTCATTTTTTTCAAACACTGAATAAATTTAAACTGTCATTATGCTAAGTTTTATAAGCCTTTGTCTTTTTAAATTGATATAAATTGAGGGAAGTTATTGGTTTTTAAGTGGTGTGCATACTGCTTGCTCATCAAGACACAGGTTCCTTTGTGCCAATGTCTGGAAAGTAATTTGCTCTTATAAAATAATACTTCTTTTAGAAGGGACATTTGATCAATATCAACAGGCTATCTAAGGAAATTATATTAACATTAAATAACTGGTAATATAGTCATTTTTATGTCAATCTCCATTAATTTTGATTTTCAAAGCATTTAAAAAGCACTTATTTGAGTGAACATTTTTAAACAGCACTAACAAATAAATGCAAACATTTCATAGACTCATTACAAAAAAATATTTTGGGGGTGCCTGGCTGGCTCAGTCAGTTTAGTGTCCGACTTCGGCTCAGGTCATGATATCTCAGTTCATGAGTTCGAGCCCCGTGTTGGACTCTGTGCTGACAGCTCAGAGCCTGGAGCCTGCTTTAGATTCTGTGTCTCCCTCTCTCTCTGCCCCTCCTTCCCTCACATTATGTCTCTCTCCCTCTCTCTCAAAAATAAATACTTTTAAAAAATTTTTTTAAATATTTTCTCCATCAGTAGTATTTGTCAGAACTCAGTGCTGTTTTAACTTGATAAACTGTAACACATTTAGAATTTTTCGAGTCCCTACTATATATAATTGCCAGGAAAATCTCAAATGCTTTCTTTCATCAGTTCAGATTATTTTATACCAGGAAATAATCTCCTGATTCTAGAAGGCAAGTCCATCCATTAACTACTTCTGTTGGCTGGGCTGTTAGCCCTCATATTTACCCTGTCAGTTTCTTAGGTCTTTTCTTTCACTGTATCTTTTTGGTAGTTGATTTGATTCAGTCCAACTTTAAATACAATCTAAATGCTGTTAACTACCAAGCTTCTGTCTCTAGTCTTGACTGCTCTTATAAACTCCAGACTTGGAACTTCAATTTCATCTCTGGTGTCTCACTGTTATCTCACTAAACTGAGCTCTGCAACTCTGTCTCTGCCATTACATTCCAACCCCCACCAACTCCACCCCTGCCTAGGACACTGTAGCCACACTGACCTTTTTAGAATAATTGAAACACTGAGGTTCCCTCTCATTCTCCCCCCCCACCCCCAGCCCCACTATCAACCCTACAGCAACACATCCTTGTATGCCTCCTTGGATACTTCAACACTTAGGGATACAGACTTCCTCAATTTTACCAGATGTTGCCAAATTACTCTGCAAATAAGCAATAACAATTTACATTCCAACCAAGAAGTTTCAGTTTCTGTACCACCTAGGCATTTACTATTGCCATGCTTTAATTTTTAAGATCTAATGACTGTGAGATGTAATCTCATTATTGATTTAATTTTTAGTTCTCTCTTTACTAGTGAAACTGAGAAGCTTACCATGTATTTATTTGTCCTTTGGTTAACCTTTTCTGTAAATTGCTTGTTTATCTTTTGAGTATTTTACATTAGGGTGTTTGAGGCTTTTCTCTTTCCCCTCCTCCTCCTCCTCCTCCTCTTCCTCTTCTTCCTCCTCTTCCTCCTCCTTCTCCTCCCTGTCTCCCCCTCCTCCTTTTTTTTTCAGTTTCTAGGACTTCAGAATACTGACTAAATACAAATATTTTGTCAGTTCTATGTATCACAAATATCTTCTTACAGTTTATGGTTTGTTTTTTAACTTTGTTTATGACAACCTTTTATTATGCAGAAGTTCAAAGTCTAATGTATTTACAGTTTATCTATCTTTTAACATTTAATACCTTATTTGATAAATTCTTTTTATCCCATATAGAAATATTTTCTTATCACAGTTTTAACATTTTGTTGATCACATTTAACTCTTATTTATTTATTTGTTTGTTTGTTTGTTTTTCTGAGAGAAAGAGAGAGCACAAGTAGAGGAGAGGGGCAGAGGGAGAGAGAATCTTAATCCGGCTCCATGCTCAACTGGGAGGCCAACACGGGGCTTGATCCCATGACCCTGGGTTAATGACCTGAGCTGAAATCAAGAGTTGGACACTCAACCGACTGAGCCACCCAGGCGCCCCCACCCCTCAATTTTAATGCCTCTTCAGTTACACCCCATGGCCCCTATAAGTGAGGATTGCTTTAGGGTTCTTTATTCTCTTTAACTTGAGATTTTTCTCTCCCTGCACCATTATCACACTGCTTCAATTATTATAGCTTTATAATAAGCATTTATATTGACATTTCAGTTTTCTATTGCTTTAAAACAAACTGTTCTAAAACTTGGTGGATTTTTAAAACTCATTATATTTTATGATTTTGTGGATAAGCACAAAATTCTGCTTCCCACCGTATCTGCTTGGGCGCTGAGACAACAACAAGCTCCAAAACAGCCTCATTCACATGTTGACATTCAGTGTGGGCTACCAGGTGCTAGCACATCTCGGGTTATCAATCAGAAGCCTTTTTTTTTTTCTTTCACATGGATCTCTCCACATGGCTATTCGAGCTCAGGAGACAAGAAGAAATGCTTCAAGTTATAGATCTCCTAAGGCCTAGCCTTAGAAGTGACTCAAAGCGACCTCTGACTTAATATATTGGTCTAATAAGTTCAAAAGGAAGTAAAATAGACTCTGCCTCTTGATGGGGAGGTGGCAATGTCATTCTGCTAAGAAGGGAGAGAACGTGTGGCCGTCTTTAGAAATACGACCTACCACCTTCTAGCAGGGCAAGTCTTACCTTTTCTTTATGCTTCTTCAATATCACTTTGGCATGTTGTCTTCCATCTATGAATCTATGAATTTGGGAATCAACTAGTCAAATTTAACCAAGAAAATTTTTAAATGGGATTTTGAGTGAAATTTCAGATAACACTCATTCAACAAATGTTTGAGTGCCTATTATGTGCTCGGCACTGCTCTTTGCTTCTGATACATAAATGAACAAAACAAACAAACTGCCTTCTCCAACTGAGTTTATGCTTCAGATAATTTGGGGAAAACAGACATCTTTATTACCTTTTGTCTTCTAATCGATGAACATATTTTATTTCTCAAATTTAGTTAGGTTTTCTTTTTGTGTCCTTCATCAAAGCTTTATAATTTCTTCTGACAAACTTGTACCTGTTAATCTGATTTTTCAGCAACTTATTGGCTTGTTTTCCTATGCTATTTGATACTAAGCTGCTCAAGGGCAAAAGCATTAACTGCTTTGCATCTTGTCCCAGCACCTGGTACATCACCAGCTAGCACAGGGCAATTAATTTGAATGAACAATGGTTTGAATAAATAAATGAACAATGAAATGAGAGTTTAATTTTCCATTTAGAAATCTTAACCATGCTAGCTCAAACTGTCTAAACTAAACTAAGTTCCTAGAAATGAGCAGTATTCATGTGGCAAGGGGATTGCCCATCACCACACACTTATGTAAAGTCCCTTATATATCACAGCCATTAAGTAATGTAGAGGAGCAGCATGCTCAGATACTTCAATGATAAAAAAGAAGAAAAAAAGAAAAAGAGAGAGAGGGAGAAAATGCTTTCCATCCTTTATACGGGCATTTAAAGAAGTTAAAAATGTGTCTGCCGGGCCTTGGCTAATCACACCATTACTAATAACTTAGAAATTTACTTCTAAATTGGATCCCGTGAGGAACAAATTAGCTTCCTTTATAAACGTAATCAGTATGGGTCTCTTTAAAAACAGAAATCCATGACCATTCTTATTTTCAGAACCTCAAATAACAAGATATCTACAATTCTTAGTTTTACAAGCTTACTGAACTTCTAAACTTGTGGGAAAAGCTGCCAAAGTAATAGTACAACAGCAAATGATACAAAAATAGTATTGAGTACTAAGGAGAGCAAAGATCCGTATTGCAATTCTGTACTCTCTAGATGGGTAGGTTCTGACACAGTATCACCATGCCATCAAAACTGCCATCAAAACTGCTATCAAATCATGATGATGCCATTAAACAGAATTTCCAAACATTTCAAGTTCTGATACATGGATAAGAGATATGCTAATGACAACTTCACTATTTTCAATACTCTGTATATGTCACAACACAGCCCTTAGTATATAAGAATTATTATGAAAAAGTTTTTATCAAACACCAGTCCTTTTAGAAGCTCCAGACATTGTATAAGTAATTTGAAATCTAAATGTTACAGAATGTTACAATATGAAATATAAAACTAGGAAGCCAGAATGTAAAGAGTGTGAAACAAACTCAGCTAACACCAAAACATCCCACCAAGAAGCAAACCTCCACATAGTTTCTCTGCCCTTCTGTGATAGTATTCCCTAGGGTTCTTTTCTTCTTGCTCTAAGTGCATGCTAAATAACTCCTAAATCTTCATCTTTAGCTCAATATCTGTCACCTGAGCAACAGATCCATGTTTCTAACTCCCCTGAGGTATCACTCCTTGAATGTCACAGAAACACAGCAGATTCAGCAAATCCCAAACCAAATTCGTGATTCCCACCTCCACCCCATCTGTTTCTCCTTTTGTATTTCCTGTCTCAGTGAACAGCACCATCAAACACCCAGGCCTCTATACTAGAACATTGGGTGTCATTGCAAACCCCTTTCTCTGTCTCTTTTTTTTTAAGTTTATTTATTTTGAGACAGAGAGAGAGAGAGAGAGAGAGAGAGAGAGAGAGCGCACATGAGCAGGGGAGGGGAAGAGAGAGAATCTCAAGCAGGCTCTGCATTGTCAGTGCAGAGCCTGATGCGGGGCTCAAACTCACAGCACCCTCCGCTTTCTGTCTCATTTCCCACATATAAGTGATTACCTAAGTGTTACACTGGATCTCATCCTTTATGTAACAACCAGTTTTCTCTTCCTCATACCCACTGCTACAGCCTTGGTTCGAGTCCTCATCATAATACTTTTTTAAAGATTATCAGTGTTCTTGCAGAATAAAATTCAAGTCCTTAGCATGACCTGCAGAGTCCCCTATGACCTGGCTCTTAGCTATATCTCTAGATTTCTCATTAGGTCCCACTTCTCTCCTGAACCCGCTACCTATCCATGCCACACTACCTAGACTAATTAATTCACAGTTTTGCTCACACCACTCCTTCTGCTTAGATGATCCTCTCCTCTCCTTTAACTTAATGAACTACTCATTCTCAAGGTCCAATGCAAGCATCCTTGCCTCTAAAAATCCTCCTAAAATCTATATGTGAAATTATATACTCTCATCTTTGTACTATAAATATGACAACTAATTTTTATGGAATATTCACAATGCGTGAGACACTGTTCCCAGTGGTTTATTACATGATTTTGTCATTGTATGCTATAGGTAAACTTATAAACTCCTTTCACATTACCTTACTACTATATCCTACAAATACATTTATAAGTAAATTCAGGATGCTTTATTTTACCTATTTATTTATATTTTGTATTTTCTTCTAGTAGCCTAAAAACTTAGGGCTGAAATATTTTTTTTCTTTTTTTTAATATAATTTATTGTCAAGTTAGCTAACATATATTGTATACAGTGTGCACTTGGTTTCAGGGGTAGATTCCTGTGATCATTGCTTACATACAACACCCAGTGCTCATCCCAACCAGTGCCCTCCTCAATGCCCACCACCCATTTTCCCCTCTCCCCCGCCCCCCTCCCCCAAACCCTCAGTTTGTTCTCTGTATTTAAGAGGTTCTTATGCGTCTGCCTTCCTTTCTGTTTGAAACTATTTTTCCCCTTCCCTTCCCCCATGGTCTTCTGTTAAGTTTCTCAAGTTCCACACGAGTGAAAACATATGATATCTATCTTCTCTGACTGACTTATTTCACTTAGCATAATACCCTCCAGTTCCATTGTTGCAAATGGCAGGATTTCTTTCTTTCTCATAGGGCTGAACTGTTTTTTATCTTGTTATCTACTACCTAAAATCCTTTATTGCACAAGTAGGTCTCAAAGCTTTTTGACAGATGGAGTAAAATGGCACAAGGAGATTGGTATAATAGGTATAGCTTCAGTGACCTTCTACCTACTCAGAGGTTCTCCTAATATAACTAGAGGTAGTATCAGAACATTTTTTTTTCAATTTAAATATTCATTCGGGATCAAAGTAATTACCAATCGAACTTACTAATTTCACAACAAAGGAAAAAGAGGAAGATTACCGTTCATGATATGAATCTTGGAAGATAAGGAAATGTAATAATGCATGTTTATATTAATCACTTATGCATTTATCTGAGCCGATGCTTGCTCAACTTATTGGAAGAAAATATTTTCTAAGGGCACACTTAAAAATACTCTCAAATGTAGCATTTGAAAATTTTATCCTGCAATGATATTATTAATCACAGTAATTCTTAACAGTTCCATTTTGCTAACATCTGTAAACATTCAACAATCTGCCAATTGAAAGGCTCTGATTCAGCTTTGTGAGTGTTTCTGACTTGTGACATTAAATTAAGAAATGTAATACATCTTAGATTACATGCAAAAGACAATAAAGAATAAGCCAGTCATGTAGCTGACTGACAGCAAGGAGTTATAGATCTGTTGAAATTAATACTAACAGAGTCAGAACTTACCAAAACATTTAGATGCGATGGCAAGAACAAAAGTAGAAAAGGATTTGCATATGAAACAGCCTCTTTTTCCTTAATATGCTAATATTTGGCAAAATCGCCCTTTGTTTTATTTCAGCTTTTAAGAGGTCTAATGTTCCATGTTTGTTACAGGTTAACTTGCCCAGTGTCACTCATAGGCTAAGCTCATATAATACAAATATAACTGAGATACAATCTAACCAGGAAGTACTCATTTTTTGCCAAATAACCATAAATACTTGGTTGTTTGTAAAAAACTATTGAGCTTTATTAAATTATTTCCACAGGATTCGATTTTTAAACCAGCACTTAAAGCATGATACACCCCCCTCTGCAATTAATAAAACTAAGTGGAATTTTCTAAAGCTTATCTAGAATATCTTAAACCAAATTCTTATCTATTCATAATGCTTCTGTAAAACTTTTACATGCTTACCATTTAAATAAATATATCTCTTAATGTTTATTTATACAATTAAGCACTCTTCCTATATATTGTTTTCAGTAAGTTCAGTGTTCTGGATGTTCTTCCCTCTTTATTAGGAAACGATCTTCCTATCTTTGGCATTTTTTTCCTAGGCAAGTTTGCCATCTGAATACCTCCTTAAATAGTTTTATACATCATGCCATCATAACAGTCTATTAAAAAAAACCTCCCCAAGCATGGGCAGTCCCCAAATTTGCTGCTATACCCTATTCTCTTCTGGTGGCCTAACCATATACTCGAGCACCATAGGCCGAAACCTGCAGCCATCCATTCCGTTAGAATCTCACACCCATAATTGGTCATTAGGACCTATTGATTCTTCCTCCTGAATATATTGTAAATCCATCATTCTTCCTCAGGTTCACCACTGCTTCCTCATTCACCACTTGGATTATCGCAGTGATTTTCTAATTGGCTTCTCTCTGTTCCTTAGCCTCAGCTTGATCCTTCATCCTACTTCATTCCTCTATAACTATAATTTTTAAATGAAATGGGGGTGCCTGGGTGGCTCAGTTGGTTAAGTGTCCAACTCTTGATTTTGGCTTAGGTCATAATCTCAGTGTTGGTGAGTTTGAGCCCCGTGTCGGGCTCCACACTGACGGTGCGGAGCCTGCATGGGATTCTCTGTCTCCCTGGCCCTCCCCACCTCACACATGTGCTCTCTCTCTTTCAAAAATAAATAAATAAACTTAAAAAAATAAAATTGAAATGGATAAGGTCATTTCCTACATAAAACTTTCACTGCTGACAATAACCCACATGATGCAAACCAAATCCCTTAATATGGCATATCAGCATGACCTTTAGGTATCTCACCAGACTTAGGTTTCACTATCTTCCCACATACTTCCAGGCTGCAATTCCCTTACTACAGGCAGACATAAGTGCCTCCTAACTGGGGGTCATATGAATACTTGATACACATGTTGTTTCAGTATTAGTTTCAAGAAAAGAAAATTAAAATTTTTAAAAATTGAAAATAGAAGAACAATATTTTTTAAAAGCATTAAGTAGTGCAAATGGCACAAAATATAGAATTAGCATACATCAGTAATCAAAGGGAATACATTGGATGATAGTTAAGGGACAGGTTTGTAAATTGGATTCTTATGCTTTTTGAAAGCCATTTAAGGAAAGCACGAAAGTGGAAAGTAAAAAAATGGAAAAAGATAACGAACAAAAGAAAGTGAGACACTCAAAGACCAAAAAAAAAGACACAAGGGAATAAAAAAGTCTCTACAAAAAAGATTTAAAAAATGATTCAGCTGGAGAAAATGGTAATTCCAAATTGCTATTAAATAATAACATTGCATCAAATATACAAAGTGAAATGGAGAGGATTAAAAAGAGTAATCACCAAAGATCAATAATAGTGGGAGTATCACTCCTGTTGGTAACCAACTGATCTGGCAGCAAAAAGAACCAGCAAATTTTACATTTGAAAAGCATAATTAAAAAGTTTGATGCAATGTCATATGTAGAACCTACAGTCAACAATTAGAGAACACACATTCTACTCAAGTATATCATGAACTTTACAACTGAATATGTCATACCACAAAGCAAGTCTCAACTAATACCAAAATATCAATATCACACAGAATTTTCTGTGAGAATAAGACATTTAAGTTAGAAATATAAGTTTTAAGACTTCAGTTATGGTGAATCGGAATATGGGGCAGATGTTTACAAAACTTGAACACTGTATGAAATGCAGAAAACTCTAGGATTTGAGAAGTAAATATATTTACAGTAGTTTTAATTTATTACTTTCAAATGAGGGTTTGCATCCAAATTGGTAAAATCTGGTCACTGATCTAAAGCCAATACAATAAATAAGATGTACATCCAATTTCATTAATCAAAATCCTTATTCTTTCATAAATATCAATACTGGGGCACCTGGGTGGTTCAGTCAGTTAAGCATCCAATTTGGGTTCAGGTCATGATCTCGTGGTTCGTGGGTTGGAGTCCCGCATTGAGCTCTGCACTGACAGCTCAGAGCATGGAGCCTGCTTTGTATTCTGTATCTCCTTCTCTCTCTGCCCCTCCCTCACTCATGCTCTGTCTCTCTCTCAAAATTAAATATTAAAAAAAATTTTAAAGAATATCAGTATTATTTTATGGTTTCAAATATCTCAGTTGAAAGACTAATGACTGAACTATATCGTAGATAGGTTAATGAAATAATGGCATCACTAAATGTGCACTGGAAAAACTTATCACTGGCCTTGTGGCTAATATTTCCAAGGGAGAACTTAGGATTTCTGAAGAGTTATATATAATGAAGGCATTTGGATGAGTGAACATCAAACAATCAAATTAATATCATAAATC
Source organism: Panthera tigris (assembly GCF_018350195.1). NCBI lineage: Eukaryota > Metazoa > Chordata > Mammalia > Carnivora > Felidae > Panthera > Panthera tigris. Next base: position 27,693,792 of record NC_056670.1, read on the forward strand.
TTCACTAAGTTCACAAAAAAGTGGGTTGTTACCAGCTAGTAGATCAGAATATGGTTAGGCAATAAATCCATTCATCTATCCTCAATCACTGTTGTCTCTCTTAATCTGACTATAGAGGTGATCAGACAGCATTCCTTTTAGGTCATAAAAGAAATCCTATTAAATGTCAACCCATAAATGGTGTACCTGGAAACATAAAAACTGGATCTGGGTTAGTTTAAGATGAAATGGGCCTTAACTTAGATAGAAAATGGAAATGCATTAACATATATTTCATAAGTCTTCATGCAAAAGATATTGGCATGTCACTGTATTTTATCATTTTAGCCTAGTTGAATTTAACATCACTGACAAAAAGATGATTTGGCCATCAATTTTTCAGATTTGTATAGTAATACTGGTTTTATTTTCCTGAAGTCTTTCTTTCTCTAGTAACAGAAAGCTATTCAGAAATGGTAATTAAAAGGCACTGAAGGTCATCTGATTTGTTGTATTGGTTTTAGATCAGTGACTAGATTTTACCAGTCACTGCTCTGTCAGCTTTAATACAAAGCATGCATTTATCTTACTAACAGTTCAATTTGTGGGATAGCTGTTTTTCACAATTAAAACTACTGAAGCTTTAATATACATGGAAATTATCATGATAGCATTCTCTCCACATTTTTAACAACCCTGAAAGGCTGTAATATAGAAATATATACAGATGACTACAGCTGGTTTTCTAAGGACAGCTTTTAAGATTGTTATATGATCTTAAGAGAAACATTTACATGAATCTTAAGATGAGTTACTGAGTGCTACAGATATAAGACCATTTGGAACAGATTTACAAAAACACTCTTAAATAATTGGTGAGGGATTGAAGTAGGAAGGGGTTCATCATAGTCTTGCTGACGGAATGGACAAGACTGCTGATTGAGTAGAGTGGAGGAAGAATTGGCATAAGAAGGTTAATTGCAAGAGAAATGAAGCTGATCTGCTCAGTGAGATGATGTTGATTGCTACCTAGTTAGTTCTATGAGAGAAAACACTCACACAAAATCTTCTACTTAATTGAGTTTAAGCCCAGTTCAGTAATCACAGAATTATGAAGAGCTAGAAAAGAATGTTAAAGATCATCTATTTCAACCCCTGTACCTATAAAGAAATCAGGAAGTTATATAATTTATCCAAGAAATACAAATCAAATCTGCTGCCTTCTATTACAGGGTTCTTCCCCTTGAATTAAACTGAATTAGATGTGTGGATTCAATAGAAGCAATCTTTCTGTAAAGTCAATTAGTATGAATACACCCTCCCCCCCCCATCTGACAATTACAATAAAATTCTATGGGGAATGCATTATGAAGAATAGAAAGAATGCCAGAGCAATTCTGTTAAAGCTAAGGCAATCTGAGAATTTAATTTTGGTATGTCTGGCCAAAGTCAATTACTCATGCACAGGGGCTGGAAAGTGACCAAGGGCTGACTCGGCAGCTTTTAAACTCTTCTGTTGAATTAAAAAAATAAAATAAAAAAGTGGAGAAAGGAGGTGGGGAAAGGACAGGGCAAGAAAGGAATATAAACAATATAAATTAATAGCCTAATAGTGAAACAGTGAATACTGGGCTATGAATACTGGGCTATGAATTTACTTCAAAAATGTTAGGTACTCATGAAAATTTACCTAAAATCAAAAGAAAATGGAGTAGTATCATGCTGTATACATTAAATACATACAATTTTGTCAATTATACCTTAATAAAACCGAAAATAACTTTTTAAATAAAAAATGCATTTAAATCTATTAAACTTTTCGTCAAAAAAAGAAAATGAAATAGAAATAAGAGACCAGGATGGGAGGATAGGAAGGTGGGAAAATGAAGATGAAAGCAACAAACTGATGTGGGAAAACTTTAGAGGAATCTGAACTTTTTCATCAGTTTGAAGTGGTACCTTGTTATCAAAAGGATAAACTCTCTAATACATAATAACTTTACAACATTACAAACAGATAAATTTAGCATTTAATAATCAAAAAGAACCATCATACAGAGGAAGCTACCAGAGGGCTCCTCCAGATAGTGAATCCTAGTTGTATTTATAATATGATTTACAAAAATGTCATTTATATCTGGCCTGTCAGGAACACATCCAAGACACAAAAAGGTACATTCATATTATTTTAAAGCATGTGAAAGCAAAGGTGTGCTCTTATTATTTTTTGTTTGTTTTTTAAGGAATTTTAAAGAATTGCCAACCGATGTCTACTAAGCTATATCTCTTTTCTTTATTCTTAATCTTTTAATTATCACTGATAATCTTAGGAAACCTGCTCATCCCTACAGCTACATTTTCTATCACTAGGACTTTCTCTTTCAGTTGGGGCTTCTCTGTGGCTGGGAAATGAAAATTGAGGAAGCAGAGGGTGCAGGAATGGGTGCTAGTGTCAGAGTCTGAAGGCTTAGTTCCAAGTGATGGTACTCAACTCATGTCATCTCTTGGGAAGAGCTCAGTTTCTTCATCTAAAAAATGAGAAGTTGGGTTAGATGATTTCTAAGCTCTCTGACAGCTTGAAATGGAGCCAATTGCCTCTTCCTTTTTGAATTTTCCTCACATTCTCTTTAATACAGTTGAATAGGTAGCTTTTGCAAAGCAACGAGTAATTCTTTCTTATCTATAATGTTCTACTTCTATATCAAACTTTCCTAGCCTATGCCAAAGACCCAATAGACAAATAATTCTAAATAACTACTAACTCTCAGAGAAGTACAAGTCATGTAAGGTCATTGTTTACATTCTACAGTGATGGACAGGTTTTGTGAAAGTAAGAAATGTTTTTAATCCTTAGTGAAATAATTTAATGATAGGAAAATTATTGCTTTCTACAAGGATAAATCTAAACTCAAGCCACAGATAAGAGCTACTTCAATGTGTATGGTATTTATGGTTAAGAAACAGAAAAAATCCTTTAAAAGTTTTTATTTATGACCATTTAACATGACGGCTTTGACAAAATGGACAAAGGTAAATTATATTGGTGCTGAGCCATTTATTTCAGGATACCTACTTATTTGTACAACTAATTTCCAAAAATACAAGCTAAGATGGTAAAAGTTACTATGTAGAAAAGCATTTTTAAAATTCCAGTTGCTGACCAAATTTCAAACATAATCGCTGAGTAAATAAACATAGTTTTTTATTTAGCATGTATTTGATTACTGATGTCTTCATATAAACAAAAATGATTTTTTAAATAAGTAGAATAGGAATAAAACATAGGATAAAAACTAAATAACTGAACAGTATAAGGTTCAAGATTCCTTTACCTAAAATATACCCTTAATGAGACTTGTGATTGCTGAATACAATACAATCATTAGATGCAGCATTGCTTGGATGGTAATTACAATTCTGCTTATAATGCCGTGGTTTTGTCCAAAGGCCACTAATACAATGCGGTCTTTTAGCTGCAATACTCAAACAATGATACCATAATTACTATGTCCCTCTTCATTTAAATACTCTGTGCATCATGGCACAGTGACTTTATTCCATCCCAGGATGTTTGTAGGAACATGCTGTCCCACTTATTCAGCCATGATGCCTATGCCCATGACTAATCTGAGATAAAACCAAGAAATAAGTAAAAATAATGCTCATGACTTTTGATCCATTTTTTCCATTTTCTTCCTTTCTTTACTAGTCTTCTTTAACCCTCATACTAAATAATCTTCAACTACTCTTGGCATAGAGCCTCAAGTGCTATATGAAGTCCTCAAGCCCGCTCCCAGTATTTCCCAAAGAATGTGCCAAAGAACACCAGCCTTCTGAGACATTTATCAAAGAAAAATCAAAGATAGTATGGAGAGGTTCCAAGATCCAATACTTTGGGGACACTTTGCTTACTATCTTCCCAATCCTGAGGATCCCCTAAATCTATTAGCATCAAAGGCTCTTAGCCATCTTGCAGGAAAGAAATATTTTACCTATATTTAACCCATGCAAATCCAAAATTTATTTAACTATGGAGGCTATTCATATTTTTTTCAAATAAATTCTATTAATAAATTTGATAATCAGTGGCAAGTAAGAAGCACTTTCTTGCCCTCACCTAGAATTTAACTGCTGGGGTCCTAGCCTCTCAGACATTAGTTAGAAGCTGATTCATTAACTGGAAAAAGAATCAATACAAATCAAGAGGTTAACTTTTTACAATAGATTAATGTGTTACCTCTATCAGAGAACAGTTGATTTTAGCATACATTTGCAATGCATCTGCCAAAGTGCAGAATAAAATGGAAATTTCAGGCACTAAAATTGTGAGATTGCACTCTGCATGTGTCTCTTATTGGACATATTATATTGGTTCTAGAATTTCTACACTCAAAAAGCTAATATCTGAGGCAACATTTACAAATAGTGAGGGTAATCTTTGTAGACAAATTTGATCAAACTATTTTTCTCACCTAACAGAAATGGATTTAGTCATCTGTCTTTTGATGCCAAAAAACTTTTTTTATTATTATTAAAAAATTAAAGAGCCACCTGCAAATCTAGCTGTGGAGACATGGCTGTCTCAACCATTTATTTGACTAATGACAAGTGCTTTATTGACTAGGTCACTGAATTAAGAGAAAGCCCTGAGTTTTGATTTCTACAAAAACATCTTTCTACAAAAAAGATATATTTCTGTAATTACAGAGATATTTCTGTATTTCTTCAGAGGAAGATTTTTTTTCCTTTGGAAGCCTTAGAAAACTAGCAGTTTGAATTTCCTATCTCAACAACTCACCATTTACAAGATTTCTTCCTATCTTTAAACCAAGTAGAAACATGGAGAAGACATAAGTCTTCTATTCATAATCACGTGAATCAAAGGATAAAATGGTGATGAGAAAAGCTGAGGGAGCTCAGGAGTATTTCAAACTGCAGTTAGTAACTGTGTCAAAATTTGTTTTTCCAATACATTTCTGATACATCTTGCTTCCTTGTTAGAATGGTAGCACATGTAACGACTGCCCCCTGCATAGTGCCTGACACTTTATCTCTGTCAGCTTTTTATTCCCATATGCTTATGCCCTCAGAAATGCTGATCGCAGAATTTTTGAGACGCAAAATACTTGTAGGCATTTTTTTTCCAGTGGAAACCAGCATCATTGCCTCCAACCTTGATCCAGTCTAATAGAGAACTGCTGAACTAATCCTAATGGTTAAGTCAAAACAATTGATAGCATCAGCAAGTGGTTGAAATCCTTAGGCTAACAAAATCATGTTTTTTAAACACTAGTGTACTCACTGATGAATGCCTTATAAACTTACATTATGTCAAATATTTGCAACTTCTCATCTTTATAAAATATTTGTTGCTTCTGAGAAACTGCAGTTTCCTGTTTCTGATTGCTTAAAATCAATACAATTTTAGTCTTAAAAAGCCAAAGGGGAAATACATTTGTATCTCCAGCCCAATGAGAAATATCTCTAGTAATGTAATATTTTTGGAACTGCTTCTGTTGTTAGGATGTATTACTCCAAAGAAAAGGACAAAATTAGGAAGATGTTACAGTCATTACTATTTTCTAGCGAAACTCTCAAGGTAGTTTCACTACCTTGACAATCACAAAAACAAGAAATAGTACACAAACATGGCTTTGGTGTTATTCCCACAAACTCACTGACATCCTTTTTTTTTTTCTAGTGGAGAAAAATGCTAATATTTTCCTGGATAACATATTAAAAGTGAATTTTTGATATTTCCTTTATATTCTGTTAAAGAAAATGATTCCCAAAGTGTGACAATGATGTTGTTCAATGGAAAAATGATGATGTATGATCACAACTCTGCCCCTTACTAGTTTTCACAGGTCTTTACCAAATCAATGAGGTAGTGGCATAATTGAAGGAGAAAAAGGAAAAAAAAATGATCGAAGTAAAATTTTTGAAACAAAAGAGCAAATGGAAAAAAGAGAGAGAGAGAGAAACGGAGAGAGAGAGAGAGGGAGGCAATCCAAGGAAAAGACTCCTAACTATAGAAAACAAACTGATGGTTACCAAAGAAGGGCAAGGGTGGGGAGATGGGTGAAATCCAGGTTGGAGATGAAGGAGTACACTTGTGACGAGCACTGGGTGATGTATGGACGTGTTGAATCACTATATCATACATGTGAAACTAACAGAACACTTTGTTAACTAACTAGAATTTAAATAAGGACTTAAAAAATAATAAAATAAAAAAGACATTTGCATGTAAATCACTTTCTTCAACCAGATAATCTCCATCTCAGCCCTTAGTTCATTTCCTTCATTGCATTTTCAATTTGAAATTGCTTTTTTTCTTTCCTTATTCATTATCTCTCATCCCATAAGCCATAGGTTCAATATGGGAGGGAATTTTCTACACCTAGTGGTTACGAAGTGTTATTGCTAAATGAAAAAGGGAAGTGGGGGCAGGGAAGAGAATATACATGATGGATCAGAAAAAAAGTTATAGTGGGGCGCCTGGGTGGCGCAGTCGGTTAAGCGTCCGACTTCAGCCAGGTCACGATCTCGCGGTCTGGGAGTTCGAGCCCCGCGTCAGGCTCTGGGCTGATGGCTCGGAGCCTGGAGCCTGTTTCCGATTCTGTGTCTCCCTCTCTCTCTGCCCCTCCCCCGTTCATGCTCTGTCTCTCTCTGTCCCAAAAATAAATAAAAAACGTTGAAAAAAAAATTAAAAAAAAAAAGTTATACTGTGGTCCCCAAATCCCTAAATTTACCAAGTAAAAGCAAAAGTAATGCTTTTATTTGTTTATCTCACTCTGTCATTTTCTGTTGAATATTTCTAAATTATTCAGTATCTTTCATTATTTGATTATTGTAATAATTAGCTCCCATCTGTTGAACAGTACAGTGCCCAGTACTTAAAATACAATTTTGCAACCATCTTGCAAGGTAAGTACTACTGTATCTACACAGACAAAGAAAAGCACACAGAAATGAAGCCATAAGGTCACACAGGCAAAAAGTAGCAGATCAGGATTTGAACTTCTGCTTGACTGTGCTCTCTCCTCTGCCTATCTATCCACTTAACTGTATTCAGTTTGCTCTATACAGACTGGTGTTTTATTGTTGCTTTATAGATATGCTTAGAGTTTTGTTTTTTAGAAACATCCTTCTTATGTCTTACCCACTTGATAATAAACTTGCTAAATATAGAAACTGGAACTTTTTAAACCTAATTTGCTATGTATACATCTTGAGAAGAGTGATTTTTGTTCACATACTCTATAATTTATTCAGCCATATTTCCACAAGCATAGCTGTCTTTTTAAAGGAAAAATACCCCAAATATTTTCTATTCTGTTATAATTTCACCATTTATCTACCCACAAAGGTAGAATTCTGAATTATCTGGCTTATAAGAATTGTGTATTGTAGGGGTGCCTGGGTGGCTCAGTTGGTTAAGTGTCTGACTCTTGATTCCAGCTCAGTTAATGATCTCACAGTCAAAAGATAAAGCCCCTTCCGTGTTGCACTCCCCCATGAGCATGGAGCCTGCTTAAGACTCTCTCTCTCCCTCTGTCCCTTCCCCACTTCTGCACGTGTGCTCTATGTCTCTCAAAAAAAAAACAAACAAACAACAAAAACCAAAAAACAAAAAAGGACAGAATTGTGTATTGTAAAGTTTACAAATTACATACCGAAAGTTTAAATTCATTTAATCTCTTGAATAATTATAATGTCATCTATATAGCAACTACCATAAAATTTTAAAAGTTTAACAGTGAAATATGTTAAAATAAACATCTTTAAATGTTCAAATTCTACTTTATATTTTTGTTCCCCGCGTTTCTTCAAAATTACTAACTTAAAAATCATTTATTGTTTAATTAGTTCTTCACTGTAGGCACAAGTATGCTATCAATTATGTTTTTATAACTCCTAAACCCGATTTTGCCTTCAAATTCTTGGGTGTCCATCCCCCTTTAGCATCAACACATTAAACTGAAGGTAGAATGTGACTCACTGTGTATTTCAAAAACAATGGCAAATTGTATATTTCCCTCTCCCATTATTTGGATATAAAAATTAGTAAAAGCCCCTAACTTTACAGTCGTTTCTTGATTAGTTCTTCTCTCTGACCAATCTGTTGTTAACTGCAAGCTGCTTCTTTTAACATAAAATTGGCCTTTAAATACACATTTCACGTGAAATTAATTTTTTTCAGTATAGTTGACACACCATGTTATATGAGATGCAGGTGTACAACATAGTGATTCCACAAGTCTATACATTATCCTGTGCTCACCACAAGTGTAGTTACCATCTGTCACCATACAATGCTATTACAATACTATTGAGTATGTTTCTTATACTCTGCCTCTTATTCTCATGGCTTACTGATTCCATAACTGAAAACCTGTATCTCTCACTCCCCTTCACCCATTTTGCCTATCTCCCCACTCCTCTCTGGTAACCATCAGTTTGTTCTCTGTTTTTACAGATCTGATTCTGCTTTTTGTTTGTTTATCCATTTGCTTTTGTCTTGCTTTGGTTTTAGATTCCACATATGAGTGAAATCATATGGTATTTGTCTTTCTCAGTTTGACTTATTTCACTTAGAATAATATTCTTTAGGTCCATCCACGTTGTCACAATGGCAATGGCAAGATCTCATCCTTTTTTACGGCTGAATAATAAACTGTTATTTGTATCAGCTGTTATTCTATCAGCTGTTTTTGCTAAGTTACTAAAAACATGAAATAAGGTATTTAGCAAGCAGGATTTTCCACTTGATGCAATTTAATTGTCACTGAGACCCTAGTTCGGTCAAACTTGCAACCCAAAATCCTAACATGACATCCAGAAAAAGAGAAAACCTTAAAACACAAAGCAAAGAACTTCTCTTAGCCACTGTCAATACTTCCCTGTAAGATATTTCCTGCCACTTAAAAATCCATAATTTATTATAAATAGGTAAGGAAGAAAGGTTCTACTCAGTACTGGATATATTTATAAAAATTTGAATTTGTTTTCTTTTAAATATATTCATTTTTTAAAATATCAAGTGAGAAAAGTATAAAGAATATAAAACCCAGGGGTGCCTGGGTAGCTCAGTTGGTTAAGCATCCAGCTTTGGCTCAGGTCATGATCTCGCAGTTTGTGGGTTCAAGCCCGTGTCAGGCTGTCTGCTATCAGCACAGAGCACACTTTGGATCCTTTATCTCCCTCTCTGTCCCTCCCCTGCTTGTGCTTTCTTTCTCAAAAATAAAAATAAACATTAAGAAAAAAGTATATAAAACACATTCAACCCCAAAATAACCACCACTTCATATATTTGATTCAAATATACATAGGAGGATATGCAGGATGAAAGATCAGTAGGTAAAGAAAATATAGGCAGCAAATAATAATTTTTTAAAAAATTGATATATTCTATGTGGAATTTAAGAAACAAACAGATGAACATAGAGGAAGGGAAAGAAAAATAAGATAAAAAGAGAGAGGGAGGCAAACTGAGAGACAAAAACAGAGAACAAACTGAGGGTTGCTGGAGGGGAGGTAGGTGGCTAGATGGGTGATGGGTATTAAGGAAGGCACTTGTTCAGATGAGTACAGGGTGTTGTATGTAAGAGATGAATCACTGAATTTTACTCCTGAAACCAATACTGCACTATATGTTAACTAACTTGAATTTAAATGAATGAGTGAATGAATGAATGACTATTGATACATTCTATCCCCTGTTATGTTATATATATATATATATATATATATATACTATATATGCATATATATACACATATATATATGCATATATAGTATAGACTTTATATAAAGTATATATATATATAAGGTGTATATATGTTATAATATATAATATATAATATATTATATATAATATATATACTATATTAAATGTAATTTTACTTGAATTAATCAAAGAACAACATGAAATGAAATTAATAGTTTTGCTGAAATTGAGATATGTTTCTTTACCTTAACAAATACATTAAATTAGAAAAAGGCACTAATTCGTTAAGGAAAGTCTTATGAAAAAAAAGTTGGAACTCTTCCTTGCTACACAAGCCAAGGACACATTAAATTTTTCTCCTACTGTCCTTCTACCAATCTGATTTTTTTCAGTTACATTATTATTTTCATTATTAAAGTTTATATTGTCTAAATTTTTCAGAAACCATAATGTCCTCAGTTTTTAAAGTTTAGTTCTGAGTTTAAATTGATTAAAGATTAATCTTGAGATTTCTTAGTTGAGTTTTTAGTTCTATACCTGAATTTTTTTGTTTGTAATGATTCACACCTTGGTAGTTTTTATTGTAGTTTTTGTTTTGAGGAGGTAAAGGGGGTTTGTTTTGAGGAGGTTATTTGGTCTTCTTTGGTTTTTGTACTTAAAACAATGATTTATTTGCCCATGATTCTGTGGGTCAGGTAGGCATTTATTCTCATCTTGGCAGGCTTGGTAAATCTGTGGTCATCTGGCAGCTTTGCTGAGGTTGCATGGTCTAGGACAGGCTCACTCCTGTCTGGTTATTTGTGTTCTAAGGCTGGTTATTCCAAGGAGCCTCAGCTGAGACAGTACATCCCTGCTCCATGAAGTCTCTCATGCTCCAGTAGGCTAGCCTGGGCATGTTCATAAGCGGTGGTCCCCAAATTCAAAAGAGCAACAATAAGAGATAAAACCTCAATGAATAAGAACTTTTCAAGCCTTTGCTTACACTGTGGCATGTTTTTGTTGTTGTTGTTGTTCCTTTATTTTTTTTAATTCATAAGATACGTTTTTAGGCTATTATTTAAAAAAAATTAAGACTGTTTGGAGAAATTTTAGGTTTACAGTAAAATTGAGAGGAAGGTACAGAGATTTCTCATATACTCCCTGTCCCTATACATGCATAACCTCTCCCATTATCAAAATTCCCCACCAGAGTGATGCATTTGTTTAAAGTGATGAACCTACATTGGCATATCATATCATACATATTGTAATGTAAACTACATAATTACATTATGATTTACTCTTAGTGTTGTATATTCTTTGGGTTTGGGTTTGGACAAATGTACAATGACATGAATGCATCCTTATGGTATCATACAGAGTCATTACACTGCCCTAAAAATCCTCTATGCTTTTCCTATTCATCCTTCCAACCCCTGACCCCAACCCTTGGCAACCGCTGATCTTTTTACTGTCTGCACAGTTTTGCCTTCTTTACAATATCATATAGTTGGAATCATATAGTAAGTAGCCTTTTCAGACTGGCTTCTGTCACTTAGTAATATGCCAGGTTCTCTCCATGTCTTTTCATGGATTAAGAGCTCATTTCTTTTTTAGTGTTGAATAATATTCCTCTGTCTGGCTATACCACAGTTTATTTTCCATTCATCTACTCCAGGACATCTTGGTTGTTTCCAAGTTTTGGCAACTATGAATAAAGCTGCTATAAACATCCACGTGTGGTTTTGTATGAATATAAACGTCTTTGGGTAAATACCAAGGGGCATGACTGCTAAACTGTATGGGATGAGTATATTCAGTTTTGTAAAAAACTGTCAAATTGTCCTCCGATGCAACTGTACCATTTTGCATTCCCATCAGCAATAAATGGGCATTCTTGTTGCTCCATATTAGATGTTAGTATTTCAGATTTTGGCCATTCTGATAGGTGTGTAATGTTATCTTATTGTTTTTCTTTTTTTTAAATTTTCCTTCTATTAGGGTTTATACTATATGACTTAACTTCTCACATGTGTGAAAATGTTTGTGCATTCATATGTATATTAAAAGCCAATTTGGGTCCGTATAAAATTTCAGATTACTCTTTCTTGTCCTCAAAATTTTTAGCCTATGATATTTTACCATTTAAGGAATAAGTAGGAAAGTCTAACATTAATCTCATTCTTCTGTCTTTCATGTGATTAGGCATTCATGTTAAAATGCATATATAAATTTGTTCATTATCTTTACAGTTTATTACCTTTACCATGGTTCAGAATGCCCTTACAACCTTTTTTAAGACTTCATTTCAGGGATTTGTTTCTCTCCCATTTTTTTTTAATTCAGAGATACAGATTATGTGTATTTTAGTTCTCCTTTACTTTTCTTCCACATCCATCATCTTTCCATAATAAATTTTATAGGTTTCTCTTTAAATTTTGTGGGATTTTCTCGGATTTTCTCCCTACTCCTAACTTGGTTTCAGTCAAGCGTTTTCCCTTGTTGTTGTTGTTATTGCTTACAATATCTTTTGTCTGTGTAAAACTTTTTCTCTTGCATTTTTCTCCTGATATGTATCACCTCTTTCATTGCTGTTTTTCATTAAGTCTCAAATTTAATTTCCTATAGATATTTTTTCATGGTTGTTTTTGTTGGTTTGTTTGTTTGCTTGTATTATATAAAACTTCTCTGAGCTAATGGATAATTTTTATCGTAATTCTTCCTATGTTATTTTGGAAAATTGTTCTTGTGACTCTTTTTTTCTTATGGCTCTTGATTGTGTTATTATCTCTTTAGTTTCCTTTCTAATCATTATTCATGTTTCATGGTGCAGGTTGAAAAACAAAACAGGTACAGGTACAGGTAGTCTCTTGTTAGATTTTTTTTACTTCAATCTTCTGTCATCAAATCTCTTATCACATTTTTCCAGGCCCTATCTTCCCATCTGGTGTACACAGCTAAAAACAAATCCTTTTACATCGCAGGCTTTCTATGTTATGGTTTGTACTTACTGTCTTTTCTCCTTCCTTCACTCCTTTTTATTTCTGGCGTCGTCTGGCTATGAAATTTGTAACTAAACTTGATCTCTGTCATTTCAATATAGAGTCTTCTTCAGCCACCTCTCACAGATGCTCCCAGAATTCAGTATTGTCCCCAGCCTTCTATGACCACATGTCTCTTCCCTCTGAGTCAGGGACCTTTTGATATCTTGTTAGATTGTGAACCTTGCTTTTGGGGAACGATTTATCAACTCTAACAAGTACTACAGAGTACCAAGAAAAACAGAAATACACACATGCACACACACTAGGGCAGAAGATTACATGTATCATTTATAGGTGTTATTCTTCAGAAAAGTTATCATTATAGTTACAGCAACTAACATGTTGTCTCATAATTATATGTGGGAAAAGTATGTTTCCTCTCATAGAGTTGTCCTTGATACAATAATAGAAAACTTAATAACATTTTAAAATACAAAAATGTTTAATATTTGTCTTAGAAAATAAAAGTCAAGATATAGAGGCATCTGGTGTTGGACTGCTGACTAAATGGTGTGAGTCCTAACTCCAATTATTTTTGGCTTATCACCTCATATTCCCAAGAAGGCTGCTGCCCGGCAGGCATTAAATCTATGTTCAAGGCCAGAAGAGAAGGAAGGGGAGCATTAGCTTTCCTTTTTAGGAAGATAGAAGCATCCCTACCACTCTTACAACCACTATCACTGCCAGCAAATTTCTTCCCACATCTCAGGAGCTGCTGGGAATTTTCAACACTATTGTAGAGGCATGCAAGACAGAAGAGAGTTGGGAAGAGCTACCAATCAGCCAAACAACAAGGTTTTCCATATCCCATGAGAGCTCTGTAACAGAAAGGGTTAGAGCTTATCCATCTCCATATGCCTACCACTTAGCAGGGTTTGATATATTTTCATACGCTAAATAAATATTTATTAAGTTATATCCCTTTATGGATAACATTATTTATTGCTCTCTGAACCTTTAATTAAATTAACATTTTCAAAAACTTTTACCATGGATCATGTACAAGTACAATAGGAATTTACAATATAAATCTATGAACTCCGATATTAAATTGAAATTAAAACCCATGCATCAGAGATGTCAGTCTAACCTTTTATGTGACTAAAATTCTATTAAAAGAGGGACGCCTGGGTGGCTCAGTCGGTTAAGCGGCCGACTCCGGCTCAGGTCATGATCTCACGGTCCGTGGGTTCGAGCCCCGCATCAGGCTCTGTGCTGACAGCTCGGAGCCTGGAGCCCGTTTCAGATTCTGTGTCTCCCTCTCTGACCCTCCTCTGCTCATGCTCTATCTCTGTCTCAAAAATAAATAAACGTTAAAAAAAAAAATTTTAAATTCTATTAAAAGAGTAAAAACTGTACAATATAGCATAGGTTTGGAGTGACAAAGTAGATGTGAGATTAGATTCATGTTTTGATTGTGAAATGCTTTTCTGCTTTATCTTCCCTGTATGAGTTCTTATTTCTTACTCTGCAGAGCTAGGCCATTCTGTTTTAATAATATATTATTAAGTAGGTTATAAATAAAGTGGAATATACTATTGCTAATACTAATAATAGGAATTTATCTGTAGAGTACATTCAGGGTGCCAGAAAGTGCTGTACTGAGCTTCATTGTTGATATTTACAGAAACTTTTCATTCTGTTTCGCAATATATATATGTTGGTTCTAATAAAAACAGTACTTATTCCTAAAATTTTTAGTAGAATAAAACTTAAGGATGATGTACCAAATTCATCCTGAGCTTTGTGTAACTATGATGATGATGATAGCAAAAATACAGAGTGCTTATATGTGCCAGGCACTTTTCTGAGCACTTTACATTTGTGAACTCATTTAATCCTGGCAAAAACCCAAGGAGGTAAGTACTATCATCATCCAGACACAGAAGAGGAAGCTGAGCAGAATTTGAAGTAATTTGCCCAAGAGCCGGCAAGTAGCTAAGCTGAGATTTAATACCAGGCCATCTGGCTCCAGAGCTGAGACTCTTTTTTTTTTATTTAGTTTATTTTTATTTATTTTTGAGAGAGAGATAGAGAACAAGCAGGGGAGGGGCAAAGAGAGAGGGAGAGAGAATACCAAGCAGGCTATGCACTGTTAGCACAGAGCCTAATGCAGGGCTCGAACTCACAAACCGTGAGATCATTACCTGAACCAACATGAAGAGTCGGACGCTTAACCAACTAAGCCACTCAGCTGCCCCCAGAGCTTGAACTCTTATAAATCACTTTCCCCTGAAACCCACTATGGATCCCCAGGAGGACTCATGCCTGTTTTTGACAAATATATTATCTCCTTTGTCATGTCAAGCACTCTGCTGTTAGGCATTATTTTCTACATTTGATACATGAGGAAACAGACTTAAAGAAGTTATAGTAACTTGCCCAAAATGATTCAAACAAAATTCTCTCTGACTCTAATATCTACATTCTTACATACTGTCCAGTGCTCTGTGCTGCCTCCAACAGATCAATAAAACCCTTCAGTGAGTGATGTACTTTCTGTGCCACAATGCATAAAGAATATCACAATTTCAAAGTTTCAAGAATTACAGAGCTGAAAGGGATCATGTAGTCCAACCCGAACCCATTTATTTTACAGGTGGGCAACTGAAATCCAAAGAGTAGAAATACTACCACCTCCCTGGAAATCTCTAATATCTTTACCTAAGGGTCAATCCTCTCTAAAATCTCTTCTTTTCCTTGTATGTTGATTTTCCATTTAAAAATTCTTTGATATAGTATAAAGTGTTACAGTTCACATCTGAGAGGAAATTGTAAATATTGACCCTTATCTTTTTAGAATGAAGAAAATCTTCAGTACTTCACAGCCTTCATTTTCTCCAAAGCTTTATTTCAAATAGCATTATCTGTTTGTCATTTTAGAAAATATAAAATCTACTTGCTAGAAGGGTATACAGCACAACATGTATCAAACTCTTCCAAGAACCCTAGGAAGACAAAAATAATGGCAATTTGGGGGCGCCTGGGTGGCGCAGTTGGTTAAGCGCCCGACTTCAGCCAGGTCACGATCTCGCGGTCCGTGAGTTCAAGCCCCGCGTCAGGCTCTGGGCTGATGGCTCAGAGCCTGGAGCCTGTTTCCGATTCTGTGTCTCCCTCTCTCTCTGACCCTCCCCCGTTCATGCTCTGTCTCTCTCTGTCCCAAAAATAAAATAAAAAAATAAAAAAAAAATAAAATAAAATAATGGCAATTTGTACCTAGCATTCCTGAAGAACCCTATCCATTTTGTATCTGCTTTTACTGATAATCTTCTTACTTGGAAAAATATAATCACTTAGGTCACCAAGTGATTTACATATTCACATTGTTTTGGATATAGTGTTCTACAAAACAATCAAGATTTCTGCTTTTCTGAGATTTGCAAGTGTCCGTTACATATTATTCAAAGTGATCCCAGAATATATAGCTAGAGTTTATTATAATATATTCTGCAGGTTAGAAAAATGTTTCAGCCCCATGCATATATAAATATATATAAGGCAGTCATTAATTAGCAGCAAAGACATGCCATTTCAATCCTATTATTTCATCATGAAAATAATCAGCACTCTTCCTTTTTATTTTCCAGGCAAGAGTTTCATGGGTTCTTATGCACTACAATGGCCATTAAGTGATACTATCACTGTGTATTATTATTTTATAATAATCATAAATTAGATAGGAAGGACATAATCCCTCAATTTCTAAATAAACTTAAATCTCAGGTTAGGTGGAAAGATCAAAGTCAGACACTAATAGGTGGAGGAAGCCTACTGCTATTTAGATCCATTATCTGCAGCCAGTGTCCTTAATAGTGCATCATGTTGTCTTACCCTAGTCTAATCAATTAATCTATCATTCAAAATTAAAGTTTTATATCTGTAACATTTGCTCTGTTTATTTCAAAGAGTGGTTTTTCACAGTCTTTCATTCAAATACATTTTCCTTTATTAGAATTTGTTCAAACAAAAATATTTTCTAAAGCCTTAGATAATCACCGTTGTCATTCCCCATAAACAAAGTATTTAGAGAGACAGCAAGCATCTTTAGCCAAGCAGTACCACGTCAAAGTCCATCCACTTGCTGCACAAAGAGTCATATTACAACACTTTATCCCCCAGGCTCCTGGGTGGCTCAGTCAGTTAGTTAAGTGACTAACTTCGGCTCAGATCATGATCTCATAGTTTGTGAGTTCGAGCCGTGTCAGGCTCTGTGCTGACAGCTCAGAGCCTGGAGCCTGCTTCAGATCTGTGTCTCCCTCTCTCTCTGCCCCTCTCCTGCTCACTCTCTGTGTCTGTCTCTTGAAAAATAAATAAACATTAAAACACTTCATCCCCAACTGTGCCATGATCTCAGAGAACATACTGCATATTCATTCTTATTGGCACAGTTAGCTGGCTACAGGCAAAGATTACTTCCTTTTCTTAATATAAAGTTATTAGAAGTATTAACATCATATAGTTAACTTTGAAGAAGAGTTCATTTTAATGAGGGTTCTGTGATCACAGGTAGGTCAGGTAGCTCAGTATTTTGGCGGCAGATACCATACAGAAAACAAAATTTTCCTTTAAGAGATGAAAGTGACTGTGGTAATCTAAAATAGTTCTTTCCAAATGGGCATCATTCATTTGCATGGATTCTAAAGTCATTACCTGTAAACGCAGGGAAGAGACATGCTCACTTCTTCATGAGTGTGCAGTGACCTCTTGCCTTCCAAGTGTGCTATTACAGCTGTGGGACAGCAGTCAGAGCCAAGGGGTATAAGAACCTGCTAAACTAGGCCTCCTCTGGGCATGCCGATTTGTAAAATTCTAGAAGGTCCATCTTTAAAAACAAGTGATTAAAGATAAAGAAAAAGGAATGCAAAAAGCACTCATTGTTCCTTCAAAGCAAAGAATCCAGATGATCAGTTGGTACTTGGTCCAAAAGTCAAACACCATTGTGCACTACACATTTCACTAGAAAAAGGATTTATTTTCCTCACACTCTTTACCATGTATACCTCAGTGCTTCACAGATGTACTAGTAATTTTCTTAAATTTATAACCACATTGGGCTTATATATATCCCTCATAAAGCTGATGCAGGATTGGTAATAGATTTACACAAAAATTGTAATTTATGTCATGCTGTTTTGTTGAAGAGAAGCTTAGCTCCTATTTATAGCTTTAATAAGCTATTGCTTGCTTCCTAATTGTGTAACCTGTGGGGTTATGGAATATGTAAATTGAGAACTACCTTTAGGAATCCCAGATAGTGTCTGCTTGTCATATATGCTTTCTTGAAACATATTCTTCCAGAGAACAATGGTTTTTAGATTAATATATTAAGGAAAATTTATTGTTCCTATAATTGTTTTATTTTATATGTCAAGTCCAAAATTTACAATCTATTTGTCAGAGATTTACTGTAATAGTTAACAGAAAAAAATTTCTACACAGAGATGGTGATAATGCTGTAATTTTTTAAAATTACGACTTTATTGTTTTATTAAGATGACATGTGTCCTTTACAAAAACTTTAAGTAATATAGAAACATAGAAAGTTTCATTTTAGATAATCCAAACCCCATTAAATAACCTCCAACACCAAGCAAACATTCCAAACATACCTAAATATCTATTAAGTTAGAAAAATGGATCAGTGGAATAAAATTGTATATGATATTTTAATATTTAAATGTTACATTTTCTTCTCCTTGAACTTAAAAAAATATTGAACTAAAAACTGAAGAATTACTGAAGTTCAGGTAAATGTTTCTTTCTTTTCTTCTCAGGTAAATGTTTCTTAACACAAAGCATAATGTTTTCTTATCAGAAGTCCACTCCAAAGTTGAGGAAAAAAATTGTAAACCTTTAGGAGGCTGGATTCTTTTCAATTATATATTATCAACATAGGTAGTAGCTTTTAATTCCATGTTATGGATAAAGAAAATTAGCTCATTGATACTTCTTGTAAAATTCCCTTCTTACTCCCAGTCATTGCCATTAATATGTTTACCTTATCACGGTTTATAACTTTTATACTTTGTTCTATGACTGTAATTCCTAAAGTTGTTATTAATAATCCATTATTAGATAGACTTAATGTTCACTAGTGTGTGTGTGTTTAAAGAAGGGCTCTATGACTATATATAACCTCTCTGCCCCTTTCTGCTTCAGAATGTGTCTCCGTTGACATTATATTCAACTGAAAATAAAACTTGGGTTACACTTTCCTTCCTGCAGAGCTGTGTAGAAATTGCTTCTCTGACTTCTAACATTATGTGCAAATTGGAAACCAACCTATTTTCTCCCTTATATGTTTTGGGCTTTTTGCCTTAAATGTTCACATGATTATCCTTGGAGTTCAAGAAACTTTACTAGACTATCTCCAGATGTTCATTATTCTATATAAATTGTCCTAGGACAGAGTATGATCTTTCCATTTGAAAATTCAAATCTTTACAACAGTTTGCTTTTCATTTTTGTAGTTTTTGTTGATTCAGGTTTTTTTTCTTTTCTCAGAAACACCAATTATGCACGTATTGGCTTTGTTTTTACTGTCTTTCAAATCTTTTTTCCTTACAAAAATCTTATATTGATTGCACACATTTCATTTGTCAGATATTTTCCTGTCTATATATACCTCTGACTTTGTTTTCAAATTCTATTTGTGTTGCTTCTAGCATGTATTTCACTCTTACATTTTTTTCATTTCCATTTTTATTTTCTTTCTGAACTCTAGCAGCTCTAGTTTCATCTCCTTTTATTTGTCAAATGCTGTCTTCCCTAAACTCTTCTGTCTCTCTCTGAACTCTTTTTTAGAAAGTATATCGCTTACAATACGTACTCTTCATGACTGCTTTGTTTTTCTCTCCTTATGTGGAAGAGAATATGGCATCTTTTATGCATTGATTTATCCATTGGTTTCTTTCTGTTCACTTCCCATCTTTAATGATGCTGGTAAAAAAAAAAAAAAAAAAAAAAGGCAGTGCAATAGGAAGGGGAAGAGAAAGTGAAATGAAATGGCTGGAAAGTAGCTGGGGAAGTTGGTGCTGCAATTTCAGCCTACCAACCCAAATACCTTCTTTCCAAATCTTTTGTTTTGTTAATATTGAAGGTACTTCACCCCCCCAGGTTTTTTCTCTCAAAAAGTCTGCATGGATCTCAACAGGTTCTTGCTATAGCTGTGTGCCTCCTATTACCTCCAGCTTCTCTTCTGACAGGTTGCCTGGACTCAGAGATCAAGTGGTAGAGAACACAATGATGTGGTTGGCATAATGTCCTTCTGAGGCCTTCCTTCCCTACCCTACCATTGTAGAGGGTCAGCTGGGATCTCTGCAGGAATATTCTCCATTTTTCTTACATTTCTCAGAAACCAAGCTCTCTTTAATTAAAGGCTCTCAAATATGCTTTTCAGAGAACAACACATACTGTCTGAGGCAGCCAGTGTCCTCTCTCTGCAGGCATGATTATCTAGGCAGAAGTTACAATATTTAATATATGAACTTCATAATTTGTACCATGAGGTTGAGGACAATTGCACTTGCTTCTTGGAGATGGCATATTTTTCTATCTCTTTGTTTCCTTTGATAATTTCAATTGGCTTTGAGGGAGTAAGGAGAAGAAAATGACTCTACAACAACTAACACTGGAAGTATAGGAATATTTTATATTCCATATATCATTTTACCATCAAAATGTCTAGTTAAATTTAAGGGATTTCTGGTAAGTTCACATAAAAAATATAAGTAGCTTCTATATACTATTAGGACCCAGACACTTGACTAGGTACAGATGTCAGTATAAGTATTAATAAGCCAAGATCTGGATGCATGGAGCTCACAGATTTACAGGTAAGCATTGTACGGTTTAATAAGTGTTATAATAACTGAACTAACAATGTAGTATGAAAACATGTAATTTAATACTTTGCAATTTCCAAAGTATTTTCAAGTTCATTGAGGGCTGACTGTGTTGTATATGACATCATTACTTATATTGCCAACTTCAAATAAAGAAATTAGGCTGAGGGGCACCAGAATTGCTCAGTCAGTTAAGCATCTGACTCTTGATTTCAGCTTAGGTCATGATCTCATGGTTTGTAAGATTGAACCCTGCATCAGGCTAGCATGGAGCCCGCTTGAGATTCTCATTCTCTCTCTCTCTCTCTTTCTCTCTCTCTCCCTCTACATCATGCTGTCCTGAAAAGAAAAACTGAGTTGATCACATGACACAAAAATGAATCCACTCTGTGAGCCATGATTAGTCCTCCATGTACCACATTGGGATCCACACTCTTCTGTGGATCACACTGAGATTCAATATCTGTCCTCTGTAGACTTGCATTGTGATCCACAATTTGCCTGCTGTGGAGTACACTATGACTTAACCTTCTGGAACCAGAGAGACTCATATAGCCATACCCAGGACACCAATGATAGTTTTATTATTTGGAAATAAAAGTATTCGGAGATACTACTTTCTTGTAGGACAGTTGGGAGGTTACCCAAAAAGGTTAGCTAAATCAGATATCACAAAAAATGGTCTCTGTGTGTGTATACATATATGCTTTACACGTATATGTATTTTAACTTAAAATATGTAAATAGTCACTCATTTGCCAACTATTTGATATAAGGCCACAACTTTTCAGTTTAGTAATGGTTTAATAACTAGAAGTATATATTTTTTGCATTTTGCATTTTCATTTATTTTTAAGCATAATGAGAGCATAATGACACATGATGCCAACTGCAATAAATGTCTATGTTTTTATAATATGCCACCACTCTTAGTTTTCACCACTTTATGATTTGGCAGCTTTTTTAAAGGCAATTCTCCTTAATTAAGTCTCACCAACATATTCAATTTAGTTTACAAATATACAAAATCACATTTGTATTTTTCATTCCTACTTTACTGCTTTATGTGACATTTAATTAAATTACATAACAAAGTTACATAACAAAAACAACTGGTATAAACATATTTGGGAACAAATACAACTGACCTTTTCTTTTCGAGAGAGAGACAGTGAGAAAGTGCGTGAGCAGGGAAAGGGCAGACTGAGTGGGAGAGGAAACCTTAAGCAGGTTCCATGCTGAGTGTGGAGCCCGAGGTGGGGCTCAATCTCACGACTGTGAGATCATGAACTGAGTAGAAATCAAGTCAGACGCTCAACCAACTGAGCCAGCCAGGTGCCCCACAACTGACCTTTGAATAAGCTTTCTACTCAACTAGAGAAAGCAAAAATAGGCCTGCTAGTATTGTCACACAGAGATTAAGACCATGGACCCTGGAGCTAGACTACCTAGGTGTGAATTCTGATCTGCCACCTACTAGTTGTGTTAAACATGGACAAGTCACTTAACTTCTTTGTGCCTCAGTTTCCTCATCTGAAAAATGGAAATGATGATAGTATCTGCATTGAGATCTTATTGTGAGGATTAAAGAAATTAATTTCTGCAAAGCAGTTAGAACAGATCCTGGCAAGTATTGAGTACTATGGTATTCAGTGTAAAATGGATGTTAGTCAACGCATTTCGTGGAGAGAATGGAAAATGCTAGCTAACATGGCATGTGGGTAAAATGGAGACTAAGAAGCACTCTTATTTTTAGTATTTGTTTGTTAACTCTTAGAGACCCTTACTAGATAGTAAGTATCCCAAGAGCAGGAATTAGATTTGTTCTATTCACTATACCATACCTAATAAATATGGTGCTTGAATTTACTGAATATTTTCTGAGTAAATGAGTAAGTCAATTTCAAATATAGTAGGATGTTTCTACATCATGATAAAGTTTCTACAACATGATATCAATACTACCTTATAAATATGGGTTAATTTACATTTAAAAATATCCATGTCTCTTTTCTAATTTGATCCTCACAACAACTTTATTACATGATATAATTATCTCATTTTATAAATAAAAACCGAGAATTCAGGGAGGTTAAGTAATTTGTTCCAGGTCACACACTGAGTCATTGATGGAGCTGGGGCTCAAAGTCGGGACTCTTCTCTAGACTTCACCCTTGTAATGTCATTCTCTCAGTTCAAATAGTCCTAAAATAATCTCAGCTAATCTTTTGTTATCTCTATGAATGTCACCTCCCTGTTTGTCCCATTTGACTCTTGGTGTTCCTTAGTCACTTTAAGTTCAAATTCTAAGCATCTGTTTATGAAGGTATCAGTTACTCTTCCATTCATGCCTGATTTTCTCTATTGCTGTAACTCTATCATAAAAACAGCCAAGCATGAGATTAAATGTGGTTTATGAAATAAGAACGTCACTTGTTTAATTTGCTTTAAATACCTCACCTTTGATGCATTTAACAACATAATTATGTTAATACCAATAATACAGCTTTACCTCACTGTATTAAGAAATATGGTACTTTAGACTCTATCAAGGTCACTTTCTTTTGCAGTTCAATCCTAAATCACCTGATGATAAAAAACATTTTATCAAAAGCAGGGAATGGACAGATATATAATATTTTATATGTTAGTAGTTTAACAAAATTAAATGGCTGGACTACCTCATTACCTCAGTCTTAGCCAATCTTTAAATTATCACCCTGACAAATAAAGTGAATAACTGAAAAGGTGGTGTGGTGTGTGTGTGTGTGTGTGTGTGTGTGTGTGTGTGTGTTGAAGGTTTTGACATAAAAGAAGAGCTCAAGTATACATTCTTTGGGTAAATGTGTATTAAGAAGACAGGGCTTCCTTATATGTATAACTATTTCTAATAATGTGTCCCCTTTATGCTCTTATTATGTTAAAGAGTTCTCTCCTGCATTAATAGGAACAAGGATATTATAGCTTTTCCCTACTTTAAGGTTATACAGAGCTCATCTCTGTTCATTTACAGGCCCTAAGATTTTTATAAGTTTCAAAACAACCCAAAATTAATTGAATTCAAACAATTCAACAAATATTTACTAAACTTTGTTACGTTTTACCCATTGTTTGGGCCATTGTGTAAAAACAAAGATTACTTAAGGACAGCCTTTTACTCAATGAACTTAAAATGAAATATAAACTTCATTTTTTAAAAAATATTTTAAAAATGTTTTTAATGTTTATTTTTGAAAGAGAGAGAGAGAGAGAGAGAGAGAGACAGAGCCAGAGTGTGAGGGGGGAAGGGACAGAGAGAGGAGATGCAGAATCCAAAACAGCTTCAGGGTCTGAGTTGTCAGCACAGAGCCTGACACCAGGCTTAAATTCATGGACCACAAGATTGTGACCTGAGCCGAAATCGGATGCTTAACCAACTGAGCCACGAGGTACCCCGAAACTCCATTTTTTTTAAAATAAGTTCTACACCCAATGTGGGGCTTGAACTCACAACCCTGAGATCCAGAGTGAGTCTCATGCTCTACTGACTGAGCCAACCAGGTGCCCCAAAATAGAAAATTCAGATTTGGACATGAAAAATTGCTTTATGTGAAGAATGAGGTAAGCACCAAAACTGGGGTTTAAATAAAGCATAATAGGAACACAGACAAAAGAGATTAATTCTAATGGAAATGATCATGTAACTTTCAGAGAAGAGATTTAATGTTTTCTTGATTAGTAACATTTGAATAGAGGGACTTCAGGTGAAGAGAAGAGAGTGAGTCACGATATGGAAGAGGGAAATGAAGGGCTGAAGGATTAAGAGTGTCAATGTGGCTGACACACTCAGAATACCTTGAGGAGACTGTCACAAAAGGCAAAAAGGCTAGTTAAACCTTGAATACAGAAAGTCTGGAATACCAGCTGAAGGAGTTCAACCTTTTTTGATAGCTAACAGTCAGATATTAACCTTCTTCCTCACTTTTGTTTTGATATGATTTCCTGAGTTTTGTGACTGTTACTCTGCTAGCAGAAGGAAAAACGTGATAGAAGAGGAAGGCCAGTTAGGCTGTTGAAATAATCTAGGCAAAAATTATAAGATTACGAAAGGAAGGTCAAGTACTTAACACAACACTGGGGAAAAAAATGTTCAAACTTATTAATTAAACTGATGCATATTCAGAACATAGTACCATTCTACCCCTTTTAATAAGCAAAAATTTTAAACAATGATTGTGAAGTTAAAATATATAGAGAGCACTTGCATATACTCAGTAAATAAATTAGTAAAAAACATTTTTGGATTTAATATTTTTAGAGTCACATGAAACTTTTCATATATTTTTATTCATTAAGAAAAATATACAAATTTTACAGATCATTTATACAAAGAGAGTCACTTTAGTATTATATGTGATATAAAAGATACTAAAAACATCCTAGATGTCTAACAAAAAGGATAACAAACAAAAAATACAATAAAAAATGTGATGGGTTCTTATGTAGTTATTAAAATTATATTCATGAAAACTATGTAGTGATATGGGAAATGTATAAAAATCAAATAAAGTTGTATCTTTAATATTATGATATTTTAAAATGTAAATATATATCCTGAAAAAAAAAAGAATGCATACAAAATGAAAGCAATTGAAATCTTATTTCTGGATTAGTTAAAATGAGTGTGATAAATAAGTAAGTAAAGTGTTAATGAATTGCTGAACTGGGACAATGGCAGTCCAAATGAAAGGAAGAATCATAAAGAGAAACACAGTAGGAGTAAAGTTCTGGAAGTTGGAAGGGATGAATGAAAGGAAGAAGACCTGGAGGCTGAAAGTCTGAGAATTTAAGTAAGAAATTTTATTCATGTCAAATAAAGCTAGTTCAGTGTGACTGTTAACTCAAGGTGTCAATAGATCTTTCCTTGGCATTTGGAAATTTGATGTGTATTTCTGAAGAAATAGAAGTGCTAAGATAGGAATCTTGGACTTTCCCTAGAGTAACTTGTATTCGAAGACAAATGAGTGGGAAAAAAAAATCAAATTTCAGAGTTTAGGACAAAAGAAGACAATTCTCAAAAGAACACAAGAACAACATTTCCATATAGAAGATGAGATATTTAAAAGCACCACAGCAACATGCTGGAAATGAACAGTCACGATTAAGAGATCCAGGTTAGTACATTGCCATGGCAACTGAGAGAAGGCTTACTCTGTGTGTGTGTGTGTGTGTGTGTGTGTGTGTTTCTATGAAGGAAAGATTGTATCAACATATCATAGAGAAGTAGAAGAAGAGAATTTAAAAAAGAGACCATGGATGCTGGCTAATAGGTCACTTCAAAGAAGTAATTTCCATCAACTGGTAAAAGTAAAAGGCAGATGACAAAGGAAATAGTGGGGCAGTGGTAAATGAAAACTATGCCTTCCAAAAGTGAATTTAGCAAAGTTGCAGGATACAAAGTCAATGTTACAAAAATAAGTATACTATTATATACCACACACAAAATAATTGGAAAATTGAAAATAAAATTTACTAAGTGAAATTAAAGACAACTGAAGTGGGTGGAGAGATACACTATTTTTTTAAGAATAGGAATACTCAATATTTTTAGAATGCCAATTCTCTCTAGTTGAGCTATATATCCAACTGAATTCTGATTTTAGTAGACCTTTTGTGGAAATTAACAACTGGACTCTAACATTTTTGTGCAAGTGAAAAGAACCTAGAACAGCCCAGTAAAGAAACAGATGGTATGATAAACAAGATGGTTTCAAGATCAGGAATCTAAGTAATCTCTAATGAATAGGGTACAGGAGATAAAGAAAGAATTAGGGAATGTATAGCTGCTGGCAGGGTTTTAGGGAGAGTAGAATAAGACTGTCCTCCATGAGAGGTACCTGGGTGGCTCAGTCAGTCAAGTGTCCAACTCTTGGTTTCAGTTCAGGTCATGATCTCACAGTTTCATGGGTTCGAGTCCTGCATCAGGCTCTGCACTGGCAGGGCAGAACCTTCTTGGGATTCTCTGTCTCTCTCTGTTTCTACCCCTCCCCCACTTGCTTTATCTCTCTCAAAATAAATAAACTTAAAAAACATTTTTTTAAGAAGACTGTCCTCCATGAAAATTTTTCTTCATGGCTCTTCATGCTTCTTAAAGTCAAAACTTCAGGAAAGAGAAGCAGTGTCCGACTATAAAAATAAATTTCAACTCTGGCAACCCAACAGGCTTACCTTTGGACCTTCTACATATAAAAATGACTATAATCCATCCCCAAAATATTATTAATTACTGTAATCTCTTCTAACTTAAGGGTTCTGTGATATTACATGATTTTCTACCTTTCAAAATTGGGAGAAGGCTTAATGCTATCAGACAAGCTGATGATCTACCTCAGAGAGACTTGAGGTAGAAATCATTAAGAGTACTAAGTGCTATCTCTACACTGTCAGCAGAATATTCAAAGTCGGAGTTCCTGGATAGCTCATTTGGTTAAGCATCTGACTTTGGCTCAGGTCATGATCTCGTGGTCTGTGAGCTGGAGCCCTTGTCAGACTCTGTGTTGACAGCTCATATTCTATGTCTCCCTCTCTCTCTGCCCCTCCCCCCACTCATGCTCTGTCTCTCTCACTCAAAAATAAAATAAGACATAAGAAATTTTAAAAAATCAAAGTCAATGTGTTTTGACTTCAGATCTATTGATCTTAAGAAAGATACCAATGAAAAATTACTAAAGTTACTAAAGTTACTAAAATGTTTGGGATTTTACATAACTTGATACAAGAAAGCATCTGACTGTGAGATGAGGATATCTGGGTTTTATAATTCTGCTACAGATTGTATAACTGAGGCAAAATGATGCTCAACACTCTGTGTTACTTATGTAATTCATGGACAAGGAGAAGTTGGACTAAATAATGTGTTAGGTTACTCTGAGCTATATTTAATTTCTAAACCTCAGGGGTCTATATTAATTTATTACTGCTTCTGTAAGAAATTATCACAAATGTAGTGCCTTAAAATAACACAAATATATTGTCTTACAATTCTGGAGGTCAGAAGTCCAAAATCAGCCTCAATGGGCTAAGCCAAGGTGTCAGCTGAGCTGGTCTCCCTCCAGAGGCTCTAAGAGAGATTCTATTTGCTTGCCTTCCCACCTTTTAGAGGCTGCCTACATTCCTTGGCTCATGGCCCCTTCCTCCTTCTTCAGAGTCAGCATCTTCAAACCTTTCTCTTTCTCTTTCACGGATTCAGTCATCAAATTGTGTCCTCTGACAGTTTGACTTTATTTCTTCTATCCTTCTGCCTCTCTCATATAAGGATCTTTGCAATTATGTCTTTGAGCCCACTTGGATAATCTGGTATAGTCTCCCCATCTGAGGATCCTTAGTCACATCTGCAAAGTCTCTTTTGCCATATAAGGTAATACAGTTGGAGGAACTAGTGATCAGGATGTGGATATCTTCTTTGAAGGACCATTATTCTGCCTACCACAGGATCACATTAATATGTGGTAGGCAGTGGTTATGTGTCTGAGTTATTGCTATAAAATAAAATTTCCTACTTTTGAAAAAAAGCATAATTAAAACCAACCATATATCCAAGTGGATTTTAACCAGCAAAAAGTCCCCTCAGAAAATAGGAACTGGTTAGTTGATCTTTCCATTATTCAGATTTAGGTAAATTATGTATTTGGAAGGGTTTTCAACACCTCCTCCACATTCTTTTGAATGTCATCAATGTTTTCTTTTCTAATATTTGGATTTACCTAAAAGTAATTCAGAACCAAGATTAATGAATAAAATAGGAGGTATTTCATACTTTTAAAACACAAAGTATAAAATTACAAGAAATATTTTCCAGTATCAGTCATCAATTGGCACTAAAGATATTTACCAAAAAGTAGTTTCAATAATGGTCTGAGTGATGGTGGCATCACAAGAATAAATGTATAAAAGTTTATTATGGCAAGTTTTAGAGAACAAGATTCATTCTGCTAATTAAATTCTACTATATTTGTGTTGTAAAGAGTTGTTTGGTTAGTTTATAAACACATTTTGTAAGCACAAAAAAATCTCCCCCCAAACTAAAAGAGTTTTATAAAGGCCATATATCAATTCTTTTATTCTGCATATCTAATTTTTTAAATATTTTATTTTATTTCACAAGTGGAATGCTCAATAAAATAATGTCATAGAGTACTAACTAATCATGTAAAAATTTCAGACTTCCTATATAATAATATATGCAAGTTTTATTAGAAGGGTGAGAATGTATTTTGCATCCTATTTGTAATGTTAAAGGGAAAAGTTGTTTTTACTCTTTTTTATCTCTATAGGAAGGATACATTTTGAATCTACCCTGCAAGTTGAAATACTCTCTAAAGTATTGCAACAACAATACTGCTTCTGTAAGCAGTATTTATGCAACAACAATACAAAGTATTATTCTTAGTTGCACTTTGAAAACCCAGACATAATACCTATTAACATATGTTTTTAATCTTCACTCAAATACTAATGACCATTTGGAAATCCAGATTCAAGAAGAGTTTTATGAGGATAAATAAGTTAATAATTTTTGGAGTATTTCATAAATATACCTTGCTATCAATAATTAATGGATTTTATGAAATGATATTTACAATAAAAACACAAAATCATATTTACAACAAAGCAAAAAAATTAAAAGCAAAAAATGATAAATGAATAGTATGGAAAATAAATAAATCATCCTAAAGCCAACTAACAGAGAAGACATTCAAGGAGATGTTGCCATTATATAGCTCCTTAAATATCAGTCAAAATTTCCTCCCAAGAAAGAACAGTCTTCTGAGTATTCAAGTTCAAGGGAAAAGAACTTAGAACTTTGAGTAACTGGTGAAGGATTGTTATATTAATGCCCATAATTAATTTTCATTTTAAAACCTCAACTGTCAGGTCCTTAGCTGTTCATAACATTGATTGACACACAGACAGATCTATGTAAAATGAGATTTTTCGCATGTTTAGACTAAAAAATTTCAGAAACCTAAAATTTAAAAAGCTTACCTTTCTCATATATAACTTTAGCACTAACAGGTTGTAATTTAAGATATGTTAAAATAGTCACCCGTAGATCAGGGACCATACCTTTTTTTTAATTGTTCTATACAAGACAGAGTTGATTCTGATGATAAAACAGCTCCTTTTACCTAAATCACAAATAATTTCAAAAGACTCAGCCAAATTGAAAACTCCCTAAAAGCAGAGATTTTTGCCTTCTATTTCTTTTATATTCCTTAGAGAACCTCCAAATTTTGCTAAAGCAAAGCCCTTAATAAGCAAAGCCCTTATAAAGCAAGCCCTTAATAAGATGAGAATAAAGAAAGAAGAATAGGGATAAAGAAGGAAAGGAAGACAAGGAAAGAGGGGAGGAGGAAAAGGAAAAGAGGGCTGAATGAGTCAACTATATCTTTTTTATTACCCATGTGGAAGTTACTGAGAGTTTTACATGTGACATTCAACTGACATTCGTCTGAAATTGGTATTCTTGAATTATTTTAATGACTCACTTAGAAAATATCAAATACAGATATTTCTGTCAGTGATAGAAACTTGTCTTTTACTTTTTCTCTTAGGACATTTTCATATTAATTGTTCATAGGTACATCTCTCTGAATTTGTCTAGAAAACACAGCAAGTCCATTAGAGTATGAAGAAAGAAGACATTTTTTTTTCCTTTCAAAAACTTTAAAATTTACACTAAGAGATATTTGCTTTTGCTTCTGCATGAATAATAAGTTCTTTAAAGAATGCATAATGATGATGATAAAGATGACTGTGTCACTATATTTGTATAGTACTTTGTGATTTATAAAATCTCCACTTATGTTTTCTTCCTTGAACCTCATAATCTTATGAAGCAAAGAAAGCAGTTGGTACTAACTATTGTTCACAGATGAAAAAAGATGACCTGAAGTTAAGACCGTGGCATATCCAGGATTCATTCTCTTCTGATCCTTTGACACTTTACCTTCCTTTAATGATGCACTACATTGGGTAACTTACATGGAGCACAGTCCTTTTACTGAACTTTTCTGTCCACTCTTTTTTTTAACTTAAACATAATGGTACAGAAAAATTAAATTTGGTTTTCACAGCAATAATTTTATTTAATTGACTTGAAAGCTAGAAAATAGATACAGTGGCCAGGTATTGCCCACAGCTTGCATGACTCTACCTGCATAAAATTTAGGATTTGCCAAATCAGTCTTTATTTAAAAAAAAAAATCTGAGGGGCGCCTGGGTGGCTCAGTCAGTTAAGCGTCCGACTTCGGCTCAGGTCACGATCTCTTGGTATGTGAGTTTGAGCCCCGCGTCGGGCTCTGTGCTGACTGCTCAGAGCCTGGAGCCTGTTTCAGATTCTGTGTCTCTCTCTCTCTCTGACCCTCCCCCGTTCATGCTCTGTCTCTCTCTGTCTCAAAAATAAATAAATGTTAAAAAAAAATAAAAAAAAACTCTGAGAAGTAGCAGTGGGAGTGGACATCATTTGGGAAACGTAGAAGACTCCAGGCAAAACATCTGTGTGTGAAATCTTATAGACCCTTTGAGAATAGGATGTAGTTATTTCAAAGAGCATGTACAATGGGACATAATTTGCCAACCCAAAAGGCAAATCAGAGACAACTTATATAACACACTAATTTTGCTTTTAAAAATATTCTAGAAATATAATTTTCCTTAATATTTAACAAGCTATTTTAAGATATTCAAAATCTAAACAAGTCAGATATCCTAAGAAAAAATGGAAGCAAGCTAGTAATTTTAATATTTTTAAGACTTCTTCCCAAGCACTCTACTGTAAGAAATTAGATTAGGAAGAAGGGAAATCCCTGGATATACTGTTAGAAGTATAAAAATATCAATACTAATGGGTCATGTTAACATTTGGGAGCAAGCAGAAGACAAAATTCAACTTTTCATTATATCACACACTTAGAAATTAGAGTACTTAGAAAATCATGGCAATCATATTACAACTGAGAGTTACCTAGAACTCTCCATGAAATGTTCTTGTTGTGCAGTCCATTGATAAGATGAGACTAGTTCAGGAATACGTGTGGATATGGGAGTACTAATTATTGTGAGTTCAAAAGGTGTACTTTGCCTATCATGGATCTTTCCTCACATTCCCCTACTGTTAGCTTAATCACATCTCTTATTAGCTGATGAATTCTGTCCAGGCCATTACTCCTTTAGCTAAATACTAATAACTATTTGAAAGGTTTACTTATGCCCTAAACTATTCTTAAATAAAATATAAATTTTTAGTTGAAATAGGAGGTTTCAACTAAGCAACCAAAGCAAATCCATTTTGAGGTTGTTACATTTACAAGCAAATAGGGTCACAGATATTTTGGAATTGGTTCAGAGCAGGCTGACTCAAGATGGAAAGACCTACAAAGAGAGGTTAAAGCAGTTAGCATTTCATCCTGGTTAAGGAGTGATTTGATGACTGCTAGGAAAAGACTGGTAGTCAGAAGGTCTCCATCTATTCTGAGTAATACATGCACATACACAAACCTGATTTAAACTATAGCACTAAACGTTTTGAATGTCATGAATGAGTTTTGACATTAGGTTATTTAACACTGTGTAGGTTACTATAACAAAGTTTATGATGTTTTTTTCTGGTTGCTATTAAAAATAAATTTTCATTTTTCTTAATTAAAAAAAATTTTTTTAGACAGAAAGAGCACATGAGCAGGGGAGAGGGGCAGAGAGAGAGAGAGAGAGAGAGAGAGAGAGGGAGAGAGAGGGAATCTTGAGCAGGCTCCACACACAGCATAGAGCCCGATAGGGGGCTCAATCACACCACGCTGGGATCATGAACTGAGCTGAAATCAAGAGTCGGATGCTCAACCGACCGAGCCACCCAGGTGCCCCAAATTTTCATTAGGAAAAAATAACTGTGGCTCTACTTAAGTATGGATAAAAGGACTAGATATTCTCGGGAGTTCGAGCCCCGCGTCAGGCTCTGTGCTGACAGCTCAGAACCTGGAGCCTGTTTCCGATTCTGTGTCTCCCTCTCTCTCTGCCCCTCCCCTGTTCATGCTCTGTCTCTCTCTGTCTCAAAAATAAATAAACGTTAAAAAAATTAAAAAAAAAAGGACTAGATATTCTTACAAACTTATTTTAAAATCTCTAATTCTATAAGCAATCTATTCCCGAGTGTCCAATAGGGTAGCAACTAACCTTATGTGGCTATTTTAACTTTAAGTTAAAATGAATAATTTAATTCCTCAGTTGCGCTAGAAATGATATTCACTAGGCTCATATGGCTAGTGGGTACTATACTGGACAACACAGACATGGAACAACCCCTTATTATTGCTGGAAGTTCTGGGTAACACTGACTGCACACACATATTCCAAATGCTTCAAAAGTGCTTTGTTAAGGTATTTATGTCCTCTATTTCAAATTTCTGATGGAAAAACTATTTTTAAAAATAAAAATAATCTTGCAATAGCCATATAGATAGTATATTTTAATCATCAAAAGAAACTATCTTTAATGTTTACTTAAATTAGTCACAACAAATAATCTTATCCCAAAATACCAGTTGGATGATTTGAAAGGGAAATTAGACATTCACGTACTACATTTTTACACTTGGCAGCTTCACTTAAACTTTAAAGCATTCTGCTATACAGGATGGTGCTCTGTAAGACAATGTTTAAGGTTAAAAAACATCTGAGGTAGAGTTTTAAAGTAATCATACATATGTTATCATTTACCTTATAAACTTTTGAAGGCCTCTAAAAATGACGCTCAACTATAAAATTAGTGAAATATTTAAAAGCTCAAAATTTAGGCTCTTTTGTGAATTAGAGAATTAGTCTTGAATTATTTATAATGTGTGTGTATGTGAATGTACATATATATTAATACTGATGTGCCAAGAGCAAAAAAAAAAATAACTGAATAGTTTTATATATATTTGTAAAGAAATAGAATATATATTTTTAACTCCATTATAATTTCTCCATAAACACAGTGAAGCCTAAGGCAAAGAGGGAATTAATTTAATCCAGGATATTAAGAAAGTAAGTGATTTGGCTGTGTCACACTCGGCCTCTGAACACACATCTTACACCATCTCACTCAGCTTCTTTTTATCTTTATAGAGTTTGCACCAGATGACTTCTCAAATGACTTTTAATTATGAAATTCTATTATTTCAGGTACAAACAAACCCCTACAAATTGCTATCTATCAACATATAACTTGTCTAAGTTCTTTCCCATCAAAATAGTTCTCAACACTCAAGTTAGTTAGAAATTCATAGATTTAAAAGTTTTTAAAGGCAAGAAAGCAGGTGGTTTAGAGATGATAGAAAAAAATCAGTATCAGACCTGAGAATATAATTCTTCATCTTCATTCCTGGGTACTTACCCCTTTCTACTGTGTATTATGCTTATCATAAATGCATTGAATTAACTTAAAACCTAAGCTGTCTTTGAAGATTTTCAAGTAAATTTATCATTTCACTGATAATAAGGAAAGACTGCTATGTAAAGTCACTAAAACACTGCCAGGAACGAGTTAGGACCTTTTAGAGGACATAATGTAAAAATATTTTTAGAGAAGTCAAGTAATTGAAACTTAAGTGTTAGAGGTTTGGAATACACCATTCGACTCGGTAATAACTAAACTGTCAAAGACAGCAAATTGAAATACACACTTTGAGAAGGCAAAGACCTGAGTTTCTACTTGAAGCTAATGTAATTCTCGTGTTAAAGATCCAATAAATCAGTGTAAATCACTTTGTTCTTAGCATCCTACTACAGTGTCGTGAGATCATAAAAGCAAGAAGCAGGTTGGGCAGATCACAGGTCATTTTGAGCAGTCCTCTTCCACCTGGCAGCAAAACATAGCAATTTATTTTTTATATTTTTCCCCATGTAATAATGGCATTTAAATTCCAATCTTTATTAATAATAACAATTACTTTAGCAATAACTTTTTAATCATATGATTCTATGATTCTGTATAGTAAAAAAAAAGCCTATGGTTTATATAAAATGGTTCACAGCAATACATAATTTGTCTAAGTTCTTTCTTTTTTCTAGTAAGATGAGGTAGGCCATGTACTTTCCCTATATTAGCTCATAAAATTCTTATTTATTCCCTGTGAAGTTTGTCTCTATTTTACATATGAGGAAACTGAAACCTAGAGAAAATACATGACTTGCCCTGAACACACAGCTAGCAAATAGTTGCAGCCAAGACTGAAGTCCCCTTACTGTGGCTCCAGAACTAACATCGTTACGCACTGTGCTACATTGCTTTTGTTTCATGAACAGTGATGAGACCTATGCAGAGGCAGCTGCTGACATACAGAAACTATTCTTAAAAATCAAGTATAGAAGGGGGCACCTGAGTGGCTGCCAATTGAGCGTTTGACTTTGGCTCAGGTCATGGTCTCACAGTTCATGAGTTCTAGGCCCACATTGGGCTTGTGGCTGTCAGCGCAGAGCCTGCTCCAGATCCTCTGTCCCCTTCTCTCTTGCCACCCCTGCTTGTGTCCTCTCTCTGTTGCGCTCTCTCTCTCTCTCAAAAATTAACAAACATAAAAAATCAAGTATAGAAAATTCACTTCACTTGACAGCTCTAACAAATCACATTTGATGGATTGATTTCTGAAATATTAATTCAATTTACAAAACTTAAGAGAAGGAAAAAGTAATACATGTGTGATTTGTGGGGGTTCTGCTGTAGTTAATGGGGATATATCATGAATGATACAAGAAAGTATCTACAGATATCTCTTTTTATGTATGCCTAGCATATTGCCAAGTATTATGCATCAAATAGATCTATTGATGACTTATCTATAATTATAATTTTACACATTCAAATTCAAAATGTTTAGTGGAAAAACATTCAAATTACATATTTATCATATGTAAGCTTTCTGGTTTCCTTATATCATGTCCTATGCAAAAGAAATCATAGGATAAATCTCTTAGATGTATAAAATCAACAGAAACAATCTGTTTCATTTTTTCTGTGTTCCCAGTTCACTTAACTCCCCTATTATAACATACTGAACCCTTGGTACTCAATTACTGGCATTTAAGCTTTCTGCTACATATTGGAGAAACTGGGCTATGTTACTCCAGAATAACACTTTCTATTTAATTTTCAGCACACTGCAGAATTTTAAATGATTCAAAGTGGCTAGCTTTTGAAATTCCTTTGAACTAAAGGATCTTAATTTTTGCCTGGATTATTTTCTAGTACTTACTTCTCTTCAAAAAGCAACAGAGACACTGACTGTTTTATCCATAAGGTTTCTGGAAGCCCACAAGTTTTAAA
Organism: Panthera tigris; assembly: GCF_018350195.1. Classification (NCBI taxonomy): domain Eukaryota; kingdom Metazoa; phylum Chordata; class Mammalia; order Carnivora; family Felidae; genus Panthera; species Panthera tigris. Next base: position 27,729,708 of record NC_056670.1, read on the forward strand.
AGAAATAGTTTAGCAAAAATAAATGGAAATAGACTGATTTTAATTTTAGAGATTACTTCTTTCTTTTTATAATTTTCTTTAAATTTTTTAAAGTTGATTTATTTTTTTTTTCAACGTTTTTTTATTTATTTTTGGGACAGAGAGAGAGACAGAGCATGAACGGGGGAGGGGCAGAGAGAGAGGGAGACACAGAATCGGAAACAGGCTCCAGGCTCCGAGCCATCAGCCCAGAGCCTGACGCGGGGCTCGAACTCACGGACCGCGAGATCGTGACCTGGCTGAAGTCGGACGCTTAACCGACTGCGCCACCCAGGCGCCCCGTAAAGTTGATTTATTTTTGAGAAAGGGGGAAAGGGGCAGAGAAAGAAGGGGAGAGAGAATCCCAAGCAGGCTCCGTGCTGCCAACATAGAGCCCGATGCAGGACTAGAACTCATGAACCGCGAGATCATGATCTGAGCCAAAATCAAGAGTCGGATGCTTAACTAACTGAGCCACCCAGGCACTCCTAGAGGTCATGTCTTTCAGTGGTAAGCTTTTCAAGTCCACTCAACTTTTGAGCTGTTTTTGATATCAAGTTCTACTTATACAGGACTTTCCTTCTGGGAGTGTAAAGCATTTTATCAAATTTTATATTTTATCAAATTTCATTGATATATATTTGAGGGGTGGGGTCTCAAATCAGATTATTATCTTTTCTTCAATCATTGGTAAGAAAAAATGTGCCAAACAACCAAAACTGTACATTGTACCAGTAAAGAATGTAAATAAAACTTCAGTGCTAATAGTTTGCTTCTGCTACTTGTAACACATAAAGTGCCTAATAGGTGCCAGGTGTTGTTCTAACTGCACATGGTAACTCATTTAACCCTCAGAACAACACTATGGAGTACATCTCATAGTAATCCCATTTTAAAGACAGGAAACTGAAGCACAGGAAGGTTAATTGACTTGCTCAAGATCCTAAGTGGTGGAGATGATATTCAAACTCTACTAGCCTAGAGTCTAAACAAGTAACTCTTACTTTATAGTGCTTCTTAGAAGAAGTAAGCAGACATACTGTTAGATCTAAAGCCACACCAACGTTTCTAATGCCAATGGATATATTCTGTACCAGTAAAATTAACTCCAGGGCAACCAAATTACTTTCTTTACCTACACTGAAGTTTATTCTGTGCAATCATTAGCCAGGCAATCACTTATTCATTCACTTAAGAAGCATAAATCATGTGCCTATTATGTGCCTCACGCTGTCCTAAATGATGGGGTTACAACAGCCAATAAAAGATAAACCCAAGTTGATCTCAAGGGTTGACTATGTCTTCCAATCCTCCCATGTTAGTGGAGGATCTAATGCACCTTCTAGTATGCTATGCTTACACCCTTTAGTGTCCCATGCCCTCACTTCCTGGCCCCTAAATACAGGTATCATTTACATCTCTTTCTCTCCACTAACATGTTTAGATTATCCTTTTAATTCCTCTGAAATCATCATTCAAACTCAGATGTTTATTAATAATCCACAATCATACTGTTGCAATGGTCATGCGTTTTGTTCTCTCTACAGTCAATCTTTCTCTAAAGCACCTATTAACATCATCACCTCCATACCCAGACACAAAAACTGATTCTGTAATGACTTTAGAACAAGGTTTAAGTTTCAGGGTGCCTAGGTGGCTCAGTCAGTAAAGCATCTTACTCTTGGTTTTAGTTCAGGTCATGATCTCACATTTCATGGGATCAAGCCCCACTTAGGAGCCTACTTGAGATTCTCTCTCTCTCTCCTCTCTGCCCCTCCCCCTACTTGCTCACACTCTCTGTCAAAATAAATAAACATTAAAAATGCTGTCTTAAAAAATGTTTAAATTTCTTCAAGCATTATTAACACTGTTTACAATCTGATCCCCGAACTACCAGTCTTGCCTCCTACCATTTGCTTTACCTGCATTCCAGTCTGTTAGGGCAGGTCTATTTGCAGTTACCTGCTAATGACTTGACAATGTTGACATATCTCTTGGCAATGCCATTTTTCTTGGTATTCTTACTGCCCAAAACATCTCTACTCATGTCTGCACTAAGAAATCCTGGAAGGCCCCGTTCAGATGTGACCTATTTTATGAAGCTCTCATTGAGCCCACCAGTGAGAAGTGTTCTCTCTATCATCTGAATACTCATAAGTCCTTGCACCCATCACCTGATGCTCACCTGTGTTGAGTTATCTGTGCATACTTCCCCTCTTACAGTGTCATATTGCTAAGAGCAGGGAGCAGTTTCCTTAGCCATATGTATACAGATGTATATAGCAGAGTGCTCTTCAGATAGACTAAGTGTCTGTTAAATATTGTCTGAATAACTTAAACTCTGACTTACAAAAATCTTCAGGCCATGAATCTCTAGATTTGTCAAAAACATGGATGTGACATTCATATTTGCTGTTGTAAAAATATCATGTGGAGAATGGTTTAGAAGGAAGCAAACTGAAGTGAAGAAATTTGGAATAATTTTATATTCACATGTTTCTTTTGAAGGTTCTTATTGCTGTTGTAGATGTTAGTATCTTTTCAAAAAATTTTTTTCTTAATTTGGCAGTTAGAGATCAGGGAGAAAGTAAAGAATAGGGTGAAACTTCTTCACTTATTTCTAGTGTGAATCAGTAAGCCCAACTGGGATTTATGTGCTTTTTTTTGACATGCAATGCCTAAATTCTTTGACAAGAAATCTCTAATTCTCTTTGACAAGAGAAGCAGTTACATAAGGAGGGAAAAAGCCTAAGAGATATGCTATCAATTCACCTCTCTCAGTACTCAAAATCAATCTTTCAATCAAATTAAGCTACAGATCTGAGCCACATCAGCTGAGAACATCACAGAAATGCTTTCATTGTATTGAGCTTTAATGTCATTCTTTTAACTTTTATCAAAGTTTGCCTTAAAAAAAATCCATAGCTGAAACAGCATCTGCATTTTACAAAGAAACTGCTCATTAAATATTCTATAACTCTTATTTAACTCAACATTAGAATATTCTTTAAAAACTTTGCTTGCCTTTCTGAAAACTAGAACTAGGGAACTTCTCTTTCTTTTGTTTTCTTGACTAAAATAAATCCCAAAGAAATTTTGATACAGAAGTAGAACAATGATGTTATAGTTATGTTACCGTGTTTGCTTCCCCCTCCTTTTTACCTCATTTCTATTTTATTAATCTCATTAGATATATTCTTCACTTTAAATTACTTCAGATCATTTTTGGGTCTTATTTTTAAGAGCATATTATCTGAGAATAAATATAGAGGATTTACTCATTCATTATTCCATTTATTTGACAAGTATTTATTATCTGTTTAGATTCTGGGGATAAAACAGTGAGCACTAACAGACAACAGACAGAAGTCTCTACCCCCATGATGCTCATAATTCTACCTGTGGGACAAGACACTAAATAGGTTAAAAGCAAAATCTATAGAATGTTTGATGGAAAGTTGTGTTAGAGATAACAATAATAAAGCAGAAAAGGAAGAAGGGAAAGGCTGCAATTTTAAATAGGAGAAGATGATATTTGGTTAAAGATGAAAAGACAGTGAGCCACACTGCTATGTGAGAGACTTCTTCTCTCAGGAAATCAAGTTTTCAAGTGCAAAGGACTTGGATGTTCAAGGGTCAGAAAGAGACCAGGTGGCTGGCACAGAGTGAGGGAGGAAGAGAGAGAGTCAATTGGGTGAGGGCTGTGGAGACTATTACCAGGACTTCGGATTTGATTCACTAAACAAATTGAGAAAGATGTTTACTTATGTCAAGTGATAGTAAATGGTGGTTTTTAAATGATGCCTATTTGGAAGTAACGTATTTGTCAATGCGTATAAGCAAATTTTGGTACTTTAAATATATGTGGTTGTCTAATTATATGGTATCCTTTTTCTTGAATATTTCATTAACTCATTTACTCAGCAAAACTACATCAATCACCTACTATGTGCCAACATGGGTAATATAAAATAAAAAGTATATATAAAAAAAATAGTCCATAACTTCAAATAAATGTTGCTCAAGTTACAGAGATAAAAAAGTATGTTATTAAAATATCTCTCCTTAATCTTTTAGGTAAAGGACACCTTACAAGATGTTTGGGGGAGGGGTGATAATTAAATTTGTATTTCAGGTAGGTCAATATTTAGAAGACATTTGAATGAAACATGACTAGATATAGGGAGATGAATTAGAAAGCTGTAAAAAATGAATAAAACCTGAACTAAAATACTAGCAGAGGGTGAGGAGCTAAGTAGAAAGTTACAGCTCATTTTAGAACAGAAAATTGACAGGACTTTATGACTAAATTGTTGTGGGTGGTATGAGGGGGGATGAATCAAGAATAACTCCCAGTTTTCTAACTCGAACAACTACATAGATGGTGGTTTCAGTTAGTGAGTTCAGCTTAGGACAACTTTGAGATAAATTGGTTAAGTCATGATTAGCTGGGTGGTTGATGCCATGGAAATAACTTAGTTAATCCAGAGAAAGTGCTTAATTAAAAGAAGGTCAAGGACAGAACCTCCGGGAATACCAACATTTAAATAGTAGGCAGAGTTATAAAAGAGTTGTTCATAAAAGGGATTGAAATGAATAAACAGAGAAGGTTTTCATGGGAGCCATAAGGGAAGAGAGGTTTTATGTTTTACCATATTGTAGCCTTTGTCGACCCACAGTGGCAAACTCAATGTGATTATTCATTTAGCTATAATAGCAGTGTTTACATGAAGCATTTGAGATGAAGAGTGCCCAGTTATTCAATTTATAAAGATTATCAAATTTTTAAATAAATAGATCCTCCTGAATTTAAAATATACTGTGTATATATTTTATCATGGCTGTTGATTAACTATCCTAAAAAATACTCCTGAAATTAAAAGAGACTGTAAAGTAATTTCTTTCAGTCCTTCAAATGTAGTCACTTCAATGTGCTCTTTAATATTTTAGCTTACTAAAAACAAGTTACTACATACCAAATGATATTTCCTATAGAGGGGAGCAGCATGCTACAAAGAGATGAAAATATATGCTCAGGAACCAGAAAATCCTAGGCTTCTGTATGAGCTCTGAAAATCACAATCATCTATGAAAATTAGGTTAATATACATTTTGATATCATCAGGGCTTAAATGAATTACAACATTAATGGAAGCCCAATGCTTTAAAGAAAATACAAATCTGTATAAATAGCAAGTAGTGTGTTTGTCTTTTAAGATTTTTCATCCAGGTATTTGTCAACCTAGAAGTGCTTAGAAAATTTCCCTGTAACATCCTAAAATGAGGAAAACTCTGAAAGGGTTAACTGTTTGTCCAAAACCATTACCAGGTCATTGGTAGAACCGGGATTTCAATTGGAAGTATTTTTTTAAATTTCTCTCTTTACATTCTCTTAGAGTTACAGTCTTTGAAAGTAAATGTACAAAAATGAAAATATCAATATATGCCTTTATATAGTATGCAGTGTTATAATAATACATATAAATTTAGTAAAAAAGAATGAATTATCTATAGAAGTCTAGATAACATTTAACATGAAGCTGAAATCATTTTTTGAGAAGACTCACAATAGATATTAATTTTTCAGACATAATCAAAAATTAGAATCTAAAGTGTAGAAAATTCTTTTTAGAAAGGATTTCAGAGGTGGTTGTATCAGCAGATATGTTCTCCTTTATTTTTATAGCATTTCTACCTGTCCTTCGCTCTACAATAACATACGAACAAATGCCTCACAGTGAAACCATAAGTCATACTATTATCCTACTTAACATTATAACCAAAATTACAACTTTGCAAATTGTAACTAGAGGAAAATTACAGGTTATTCCAAGTGTACCAGATGTAAAGAAGAGTGTAGCAGCTGTTAGCAATCCTAAATATTATATGTTATAAAATTGTATTTTCAGTTAACATAAATGCTAAAACAGGTTATTCATTCTAAGAAGCTTTTCTGGAGACAAACATTTCCCTTTGCATCAGATAAGCCTAGTATTAGAAAAACCTGCTCATACAAGTACATTTGAATGTTCTGGGACTGTAAATGAAGTGTATGGTGCCACTTAATTAATTTAAATATATAATAATTTGATTTGGGAGTACCATTGAATGAGAAGCCAGCATACTGCTTCTTCCCCTCTGATATTTACTTTCACCCTCTCTTCCTCAGTTTCTATGGATTCTTCTGAAAAGATGAGATGGAATTTTTTCCTCGCTGGATTAAAAAAATGATTATGTCTATAATTTTAAACAATATACAATGGTGATATTATTAAGACGTTGACACATGCAAATTCAGACTTCTGAGGCTTCTCAGTAAATGCACTAATAGGGTTAACCAACAGAGTTAACCAGTATGGTACAAAAAAAAAAAAAAAAAAGAAAAAACAGAGAGAATCCCAGAACATCAACATAAAAGTAGTGTGTGTGTGTATGGATACATTTAAATATATATTAGGTATGCTATATTTGTACATTAAATATATATATACATATATATGCATATATACATATGTATTTTATATACATATATATATGTATATATATATACATAAAAATGTATATATATATACATACATATATATGTATACATATATATGTACATATATATGTATATATATATGTATACATATATATGTACATATATATATATATACTGTGTAATGTTAAATTATAAGCACACATCAGTTCAACCTAGCAAACATTCATTGAGCAACTATGTGGTACAGTAAAGATACAAAGATGAAAATAAAAAGACCCAGATTGAGCTTTCAAGGAGTTTTCAATCCTTCTGAAAAGACAAACATGTAAGTCACAATGATAAGGCAATATAAATATTTTACATATTTTTTAGATTTAAAAATATCTCATAAGAGAAGAAGCATATCTTTTTCTACACATAAATGAAAACACTTAGACTTTTATTGTTAAGGATAAGTGTTATTTGAGCCATGGAGACACTCAAGGTGTTTTAGTTGGATAAGCAGAAATAAACAGAATATTACAGTCCACAGTTACACAGTGAGATTGAGAGCTGGAGTGTTTAGGCAAAAATGGTTCCTGACCATGGTCTGCCAGAGCAAATCAACAGTAGAGAAGTGAACCAAGCTTGTTAGAAAAGATTTGCTTAGATATGATGAGCTAACATTTGAATGTGAAACTGCAGTGGCTTTATGGAAAGTCCAGACTCCCCAAGCTGCCCAAGGGGACTTTGTGTTACCTGTGTCATTACTGTAAATAATACAGACTACTTAGTGGATGCCAAAAGTTATGTGAACATTCAATAGTATGTATCTCACACCTATTTTGTATACATCACCAGAAAGGATATTGGAAAAGTAATCACCATCAATTTTTGTATGCCTAAAGCTTTCTTCTAGTACCCTCTTCCTCTATTCACAAAATAGTTTCCAGACACAGTTTGGAAAACAAGTACAAGAATTTAATGATGCATAAAAATGATATAAATTAAATCCCAGCTGTATCACCATTTTCAGACTTATGCTTTTTGGCTATCTAATACCTCTAAGCTTTAAAATTTATATTTATCTATTAATTAACTCAACGGTCCTTTCATTCAACTCAATAAAACTGAGTGTCTACTACGTGTGAGGCCTTGATGACTCACTGATGAGTAAGATAATATCCTACCTTCCAGAAGCTTAGAATCTACTAAAGAAAGGAAGACAACCAAATAACCACAATAAAGTGCTGTAGCTAATATAATGTATTAGGTGCAGAGCCCCATAGAGTGTAAGATTATAATATTTAATTCTCTCCAGTGGGATCAGGATCAGCTTCATTGAAAAGATAATGCTTTTACCGGGGTATCAAAAAGCTTGTGAGAGTAAACCAAGATGCCTTGGGCAAACATAGTAGTTTGGTAAAATGTAAAGTGACATAAAGGTGCATGGGAAAGGATAGGAGATATGATAAGAGATGAGGTTGAGAGTTAGGGAAGGGCTTACATGTTAAATTAAGAATTTAGACTTGGGGTGCCTCAGTGGCTCAGTCAGTTAAGTATCTGACTTCGGCTGAGGTCATGGTCTCACGGTTCATGAGTTCAAGCCCTTCATCAAGCCATCTGCTGTCATCACAGAGCTGGCTTCAGATCCTCTGTCCCCCTCTCTCTTCTGTCTCTCCCCCACGGGTTCTCAAATAAACAAACAAACTTAAAAAAAGAATTTAAACTAAAAAAAAGAAATTTGGACTTTTCACACAAACATAGGAAGCTATGAAATGGAAGCAAGAAAGGATTTTGAGACAGAAACTCTAGAATGCATTTTAGGTATACATTAAAAAAGAATGACCCTGGATGTTATGAGGCCAATGAGGGGATTATTGCAACAGTGTAAATAAGAAGCATTGAGGGTCAAACCAGGGAAGGTAGCTCAGTGATGAAGAGTCAAAGAGGAATGATCAGTTGGATGTGAGACAAGAATAAAAGAAAGGAATTAACACCCAATTTTTCAATTTGGGTTAGCAATTGGATGAGTATATCATTGGGAAATAAAGATCATAACATGTAAATTGCAGATGTATTGAGTTTGTCATGTCCTCTATGCATGTGGAGCTCAGGAGAGAGATTTGGACTCATCAATATATAAGACATAATTAAAGCATAGAAAGATCAAATAGGTTGAATAAGGGCATGTGGGTGAGAAAAGGTAAAGAGGAAGGCGCTGAGGAAACCCAGTACTTTCAGAAGCTGGGAGGAAAAAGGAGTTGGGAGAAGAGGAGATGGAGAGGGGAAGATCAAGGAGGCTGGGGAAAGGCAAGAATCAGGTAATCATGAGGAAAGGAAGAAATGTTTAGCAAATTCGGTTGCCTTGGGGAGAAAAAGAAGAATGAAGACTGAAAGAGTTTATTATATTCAGAAACCAAAAAGTCCTCTGGTGTCTATTGTCAGTGGTTAGAGAATAAATAAAAGTTAAGGTCTTCAGTTCCAATGGGAATGTGAGGAATATGAGGAAGATCAAAGGGAATGGACTGGAGTGTTTGGCGTTTCCCAGTACAAATTTGAATACGCCCAAAGGCGGTAAGAAAGATGCCAAATAAGGTGAAAAATGAGCAGCCAGGTCCCAGTACCAAAGCAGTCAGCAACTGGTGAAAGAGCACAGAAATACAGGTTAAACGGTACCTAACCAATGCCAAGCAGGTGGAGGGAAGTCAGGAAAGACATATATAAATTATCTGGAGATGCTATCCCAGAGTTGATAGATTCCATACCTCAAGCCTCCATTTTTTTTTCCTGTGAAATAAGAGCAAGTTGCACTCCAAGTATCTCCCTATATTTCAAACACCTGAAGTGTGCCAAGGACACTAGATACGGCAACGGTTTCAGAATGGTCTGAAAACAACTCAAGGGTTTTAGAACATCTATATGATCTCTGATCACTAGAAATGTATTCCTTTCTGGCCAGTAGCAAAATGACTACAGAACCAAAGTAACAGTGGCCATCTGCCTAATTAGCCAAAACCTGCCATTGAAACCCTTCTGTGTCCCACACACAGAAATGGTCTAAGGAGAAAAAAAAAAAAAAAAACTTTCCTGAGAAAGGGTTTTCCTCCTTAGCTGAACGCCATTTATCTCTTTTCTTCATATTTATTCTAGCACAGTTTATTTGAATGATTTTTCTTCTTAACCTGATGCTGTAACACCTCTGGATCTCACATCTTTCATTAGACTCATTGATGTGCTATTGACTGAGTCTCGCCAGATCATTAACAACGATTTTTTTAAGGACAGTTAACACCAATTCTTGCAGTGAAGGCTACCCCTCACTTGCTCACTGCTCCATAAGAGAATCATCCATCTTTATAAGTCTTTTCATCAATCACTGGTATTTGTGCTTTGTTCTTTCTGACAGTTTTCAGTCAATGTGACTGTGTTTAATACATGCCAATTCAATAGCACAGGTTAATTGTGATATATTGGTGACTACTTTCTCTGTTTATTTCCATGATACCAAACATTCTGTTTTGTAGACAATTTAACAATTGGGGATTTTTAATGTAAAACTAACCTAAACAAAAAGTATTTCCTTTCTTTAAATATTGGGGAGTATCTGGAGCTGAGGTGGTCTCTGAATTTTTCAAAGCAGCTCAAAGATAAGAAAGAAAATACTGGTTTTGTATCTCTTTGGCACATAATACTTAATCTGACTTTTTACACAGAGTAAAAAAATATATGGCTTAGAATTTTATCCATCAAGAATTTTATCCATCCATGTGTGTTTACAAGTGCTAAATAGGCTGTTGCAGATTTAGTAGGCAAAATTCACTGGAAGGAAACCAGAAATCTATTTGATCCCAACCTAACCCACACAGTTTTGTTACTTTATTTTACAAATTAATGGAGGGGGAAAGGGTTGTGTTATTTCAAAATTATTTAAATTTTTATTTCTTATAGAGCTTTAAAATTATTTAGCGTTGTGTTAGGGGAATACAAAGCAGCATTAATATGTCAGAAATTAATGAAAACCTGCTTTTAAGAACAGGACAAATGGAGTCAAAATGGAATGCCTAAGAGTAAAATGCAATGGTAGGAAGATCATGTTTGATGCTATCTGGAAAGTTTCCCAGATTCTCTATCTAGCTGATCTCTGTGAGTGTTCATTATGAGAAGTGATAGCTGTCTCTCTGGCCCAGAGTCAGGAATTGTCTTATTCTTCATTGACACAGACTTGGATTACATTAGGTTTGTGAAATGAATACAAAAGCTATGATAACTTCTATTTCTTCTATTTTTAATGACTTGCACAGATCTTTTTAAAAGGACTCATACAGATGTGAGGATAAAGTAACAATGACATTTTTCTCAGCAAAAACATGATTCAGCATAGTACAGTGGAAAGATCGTGGTTTGTAAAGCCAATAAAAAATTGAATCTAAATCACAGCAACTTCAGCTCTTCCATTTTCTGGTTTTATGAATTCAAGGAAGTTTTTTTTAGTTTTTTGGAGCCTCTATTTCCTCACTGGCAAAGTGGGGACAATTGGAGTTACCTCACCTGGCAGCTATGAAAATTAAGTGAGATTTGATATCTAAAGCACCTTGCCCAAAGTCTGACAATATATAACAAATGCTCAATAAATGTTAATTTGGCCCCACATATTCTCAATAGCATTAGCTCTCATCCTGTAGGTGTCAAATATCAAAGAAGTGAGTACATATTAAAGACCACCAGATAGGGGCACCTGAGTGGCTCAGTCAGTTAAACGTCTGACTTCAGCTCAGGTCACGATCTCATGGTTTGTGAGTTCAAGCCCCACAATGGGCTCTGTACTGACAGCTCAGAGCCTGGAGCCTGCTTTGGATTCTGTGTCTCCTTTGCTCTCTGTCCCTCCCCCACTCACACTCTATCTCTCTCTTTCTCAAAAATAAATAATAAGCATTTTTTAAAAGACCACCAGGGGCGCCTGGGTGGCTTAGTGGGTTAAGCACCTGACTTCAGCACAGGTCATGATACCACTCATGAGTTCGAGCTCCACATCAGGCTCTGTGCTGAAATATAAGAGCCTGGAGCCTGCTTCCAGTTCTGTGTCTCCATCTCTCTCTCTCTCTCTCTCTCTCTCTCTCTCTCTCTCTCCCATTTCCCGCTCATGCTCTGTCTCTTTCTCTCAAAAATAAATAAACATTAAAATGTTTTTAAATAAAAAATTAATTAATTAAAAAAAGACCACCAGATATATGTATACGATGCTAAGTGGGTAATTCTTAGATATAGTAAATATTAAAACATACAAAAAGTATTCTATTCCCTTCCTGGACCGTGACCTTCTTTGTTCTTAAAATCATTCTACCAACATTTATTGAACTATAAAAGAGCTAATGCACATTTTACTCTGAGACCCTGTTTCATTCTCTTAGCCTTAAATATTGTCTGCCCTTTTTACTCCTTAATTTACCATATGCTTTGTACAATTCTCATCTCAGGCCTTTGTTGCTTCCATATGTCTACCATGACAGGCTTCAAGTTTGAGCATGTAAGGGTAGATGTGACAGAATAGCTTTCTGATCACTCAGTTATCTCTACCAAAATGACTGGCCAGCGATTCCCAATATATAGGACTTCTTATCTAGCCTAACTGCTACAATCTCCTCAGGGAGGTACAAGGGAAAAAGAAGAAAGAGGAGGGACACAACTTTCTTTCACTCCATTGATAAATACCTTTTGTTACCAGCATCCATTGTTGGCATTTTATACATCTGTAACCTCTACCACCCTAATAAGACTTCAGGAAAAAAAATTACATAGTTTCAGCAGAAATGACTAGAAGCATTGTACTAAAGATATTATATATTGGGACTAGAGACAATAAATGAGCTTTGTCTCCAACTCCATTTCTGAATAAGTGGAAGCAGGGACTCAGATTCTGAAGGGTTTCTGGATCCTGAATACATAAACCAATGGGCCAATGTGTATAACCAAAAGCCATTCAAAAAAAGGGATTTAGGGGAAAGACCAGAATCAAGAATTAAACACGTAGCCCAGCAGAAGCATCAGTCTGATGGGGTTTTAAAAGTGGGTCGTTTAAAACTGGGTACAAAGAGAGGGAGCCAAAACATAAGAGACTCTTAAAAACTGAGAACAAACTGAGGGTTGATGGGGGGTGGGATGAGGGAAGGGTGGGTGATGAGTATTGAGGAGGGCACCTGTTGGGATGAGCACTGGGTGTTATATGGAAACCAATTTGACAATAAATTTCAAAAAAATTAAAATTTAAATTAAAAAAAACTGGGTACAAAACAATGGAAATAGAATTCAGATATATCAGAGAGAGAAGTGAGACAGATATAAGACAAACTTGTGTGTGCGTTCACAGATAAGAATAGGAAGAGAGTAGGGATGTAAGAGTGCCAGCTTCACAGTCACAGGGTTCAAAACCTTGACCCATTGTACACCACCTAGTTATTTAATCTTATTGAGTGTCAGTTCCTAAAGAAGTAAAATTGGTATAATAATTGTTTCTATCATACTAGGGTCAATATGAGGGTTAAATATATTTATAATGTTTAGCTTAATGTCTGGTCCTTACTAAGTGTTCAATAAATGTTAGTTAATATTATCAGGTCCGCTTGAGTAGTTAATAGGACTTTTTGGGTAAGTAGATAGGAATTCAGGGCCCACAGACAATTGGGGCACTATCTTCCTTTTATATCAGTGACTTGAGGGAGAAAAGAGGCCATGGGTGCATAAGGAAGCAATAATTACAAATTGGAGTGGAGGATACAGAGGGTTTGAGAAAAGGAACAGTCTCTTCTTTGCAGACATTGCCCCACTGAACCATGTATTCAGGATCCAGAAACCCTACTTGGATCTGATTCTCTGATTCTGCTTATCCAAAAATGGAGTTTAGACAGAGGATAATGGACACAATGCTCAGATTGGGTGCTTATTTTCTCCTGTTCCAATTTCTAGTATATTTATTTCAATGCTTCCATTCCTTTCTGCTAAAGTTGTTTAAAAATTTTTCTGGAGTCTGATTAGAAGGTAGAAGCTGTGTGTGTGTAAAAGGCCAATACCAAACGCTAATAGTGAAAGGTATTAACCAGTGGGAAGGACAGGTATGCTGCTCTTCTTTCCAAGAATCCCCTTTTGCCTTAGGATGAGACTGTGGAAGTGTCTCTTAGTCACTTAGAAACAGAAGGAGAGTGCTTTGTGTGAAAGTAGACCATAAAGGAAAGAAGTTGACACGGAAATGTTTAAATATAATTATGGACAGAGGTGTTACAGCAATATACTTAAAGCTGCTTCACACAAGGAAGAAAGAGGAGTAAAAAAATAACCAGAAAAACGTTTTATTCTCATCTGGCCACTTGTCTATCAAAATTCAGTTCTTGTACCCTCTCCTTCATTTTAGCCTCAAAAATAGATTTTAAAAAGGTGCCAAAAATTCAAGGTGCTCCTAGGAGTTCCCATATGTTCATAAAAGAAGTACCAATACACTTTCAAATGCTAAAATAATCAGCCTAAAAGCTTTTTCATTTGATTAAATTAAATTACTATTTCCCTTTCTGGCTTTCAAAGGTGGCTTTCTCCATATTCCTTCTCCTCCATGGTACATATCCTCCTAAAAATAAAAACTTCAACTAGTCTCCCCATTCTTAGTTCAATGTCATCCTATAACAAAAACAAAAACAAAACAAAACAAAAATGGCCCTAACATCCCTGGGTATTGAAAGAGAATTGTGGATTGTTGGATGAGCTCTCTGAAGTAGTAAAGCAAAGTTGAGTACAGGAAACATTAGATTGTCAGGAAAATGAAGGATATATTTTTTCTAGCAATGAAAAACTTGGCAATTTGCTATCTTAAGTGATGTCCTGTCTAATCACGTTAGACCAAAAAATAGTCTAAACCAAAAAATGAGATAAAATAATATGTTTTTAAAAAAAGAAACATCCTCCTCTCACTGTTTTTTTTTCCTTTCTCACCTCTATTTATCTCCTGCCATGTCCATGGGGAGCAAACAACAAAAATAATAGCAGGATTAACCAGAACGATACTACTCAAGGAAAATCATGCATATAAACAAAGAAGCAAATTCTGCTTCTGGAAAATTCTGGAAAATCAAGGAATATCCTCAGATGCATCTAAAAGCCAGTCTACATGCAGTCTATTTGCATTTCTTTAGTAAAGCTTGATATTAATGCTTAATATTCTTAAGAAAACAAAGTCAGTATGTAGATGGATTTCCTGTAAGATGATCAACAGCAAGAATATTCCTCATTCTACTTGCATTTAACATAAATAAGAAATGATGATTTTCATCCACTGAGAGGTACAAAAGCAGTAATACATGCAAATTAAGAATTGGGAAAATATTTACAGGTCCCCAGTATACCACAAGTTCTAATCAATGGGAAAAAATGAAAATATTTTGAGGACTAATAATACACATGATCATAACACTCAAAGAATGAAAAATCCTCATTCTTTTGAAAATTATGATACCTTTTACTGTGAGCACTTCAGAGTATACTGTGAAGCACTGTTGAGCTCTTACAATAAAATTCCAGAATCAAACATCAAAAAGAAGTATATGATATTTTTCTTTCTTTATTTGTTGTTTGGATTCCACATGTAAATGAAATCATATGGTATTTGTCCTTCTCTAAATATTTCACTTAGTGTAATACCTTCTAGGTCCATCCATCTTGTTGCCAATAGCAAGAGCTCTTTCCTTTGTGGCTGAGTAATATTCCAGTGTGTGTGTGTGTGTGTGTGTGTGTGTGTGTGTGTATGCGCGCACATGTGTGCATGTGGATAAAACACACCTTCCTTATTCATTATCCATTCATCCATGGATGAACACTTAGGTTTCTTCTATATCTTGTCTATTGTAAATAAACAAACAAAAAGCAGAATAAGACTTATAAATACAGAGAACAAGCTGATGGCTGTTCAGGAAAGGGAGGAAAGGGAGTGGGAGTTTGGGCAAAATGGGTGAAGGGGAGTGGGAGATACAGGCTTCCAGTTTTTGAATGAGTAACTCATGGAATAAAAGGCACAGCAGAGGGAATATAGTCAATGATATTGTAATAGCATTTGTGGTGACAAACAGTAGTTACACTTATAGTGAGCATAGCATAATGTATAGACAAGTTAAATCACTATATTACTTGAAACTAATATAACACCATATATTAACTAACTGAAAATAAAAGAAAAACTTGAAAGAAAGAAAGAAAGAAAGAAAGAAAGAAAGAAAGAAAGAAAAGGAAAGAAGAAAGAAAGAAAGAAAGAAAGAAAGAAAGAAAGAGAAAGAAAGAAAAGAAAGTGGTATATGATAAAATGAGCAAATTGGAGTAGACAATAGAAAATGGCAAAATGTCAATATTGAGCATTCTCATTCCCAATAATTGTGGCATCTCATAAAATTAACAATAACATAGTGTCTCACTGTTATTTCTAGATCATTCCATGTTGTTCTATAGCATTTCTTTTAATTTTTTTTTAATGCTTATCTATCTTTGAGAGAGAGAGAGACAGAGCATGAGTGGGGGAGGGGCAGAGACAGACAGAGACACAGAATCTGAAGTAGGCTCCAGGCTCTGAGCTGTCATCAGCACAAAGCCCAAGTCAGGGCCTGAACACACAAGTAGTGAGACTGTGACCTGAGATGAAGTCGGACATCCAGCCGAGCCACCCAGGCGCCCCTAAAGCACTTCTTTTAAAAAATTTTATCATCCTGCTAAAGTTTCACTTATACAAACAGATATACTGAGTTATTTTGTAGTGATATCTCCTTGTAATAGGGTTAAATATTTCTGTGTCAAAAAAATTATGAACATAACTGGATTTTTTGTATTCTTATATTAAAACAACAAACAGGAAAAAATGACATTGATAACTTGTGCTCTGTTGAATAAAATTTGGTCATGTAGGAAAAATCATTCCATGTAGGAAAATGCTAGTCTACCAAGTGAGGTAACATCATTTAGAGAAGAGGACAAGAAAAGAGGATAAAGGTAGAAATACGAAGCAGGTGCCATTTGTTTCTACATTGATCATGTAGACTGTGCTGGATGAGGTAATTGGGATATTATTAGTCAACAAATTCATCTAATCATGAGGACCCAACAAAACTCCAATGATAAGGAAAAAATGTTGAATCTGAAACCCCATTATCCAAAATGACAGTTACTTATGAGACACATGAAAAATATGAATTGAATCTATAAGCCGCATACATACATACAATTATCAGTATAATTACACTGTAATCAAAATATATCCTTGAGTCAAGGCATATATCTGTCTCCTACTATAGAAATTTACTCAGTTTAATAATAATTCCACCAAGGTTTAGATGATAACATTTCAAAGGTTTATTTCACAAGGATACTTTGCATTGTACTTTGCATTGAAGAAAAAAAAATAAACCCAAAACAATGGTCAAACCAAAAAACGTGAATTTTCAATGACAGAATTTCAAGGAGGAATTAGTCCCTGACAAGTTCAAATCACCCTACATAGAGAACTGTCTATTTGGTCCCAATCTATATAGAAAATCCATGATGCACAGATGCTATGTGGTAGAACTTACAGTGCAAAGGTCAAAGGTTAAATGCCAATGTGTGCATATGTTATTACAATATATATTTTAGGGGTACCTTGATGGTTCAGTCAGTTAAGCGTCTGACTTGATTTTGGCTCAGGTCACGATCTCACAGTTCATAGGATCAAACCCTGTATGGCTTTGCACTATTAGCAAACAGCCTGCTTGGGATTCTCTCTCTCCCTCTCTTTCCCTCCCTGCCCCTTCCCTACTTTTGCTTGCTCACTCTCTCTCTCTCAAAATAAATAAATAAACATTTAAATATATATATACATATATATGTGTGTATATATATTTAATAACATAGATACACACATTTGGCACTAGTACATGTTATTCTAAGCATTAGTCTTAGCATATGCTGAGTTTCATATTTAGAAATCCCTAAGTGGGTTTAAAATTAAGATATGTATTACTTGTAACTTACCCTTAAACTCATTATTTAATGCAATCTCCATTTATAAATTCCTAGACCCTGATATCATCAACTCATTGATTGTGACTAGACATATACAAACCTCACATAATTTTAAAAATTATAAAATTTAATATATATTTCCTCCTTCTGATTTCCATTGCCAGATCCCTTGCACTAAAGCTATGATGCTCTGTTGCACATACTGCATGCAGAATGCATGAAAAAGATGCCAGGAAGAATCTGCAATGCAGATAAGAGGGAAGCATTATCCTTAATTTGCATATCACACCATACACAGTAACTGATTTGTCAAATATCAAACAATTTACATATTCTAACCTCCTTCCCTCCCTTTCTTCCATATTAGGTTTACTTTTTTTTTTTTCTTTTCTCTTTTGAACTGAATTTTATAGAAAGGAAACTGTATCTTTAGCTAAGCTGATGTAATTTGGAAATAGGAGTATTAGATTTCTCCAAATGACTTAAGAATATTAAAAAAGAAAAAAAGAAGTGCACCTTCAGGTTAGATTGCTGAACGGATAGGGAGCTTAAAAGGTAAGCTCTGACTCCAAGAATTAAATGTAGCCTGCCAGTTCCTGCAATGAAACATAAGACCACCTTCGCTCAGCAGCTCTATTGGGGAGACATTGTTCTGCTGTCTCTCCAGGCTCTTTTGTACGCTGAGGCTGACGTGATTCCCCAGACTCGTGTCCTGAACAGAATTTAAACTACTTTTGTGAGTAACAGCAAAAGGAATTTATTGACTTCTCACAGACTGAAAGCAAAAGTGACCGCTTGCATCAAATTATACACTTGGAGTTTTAGCTTATTAAAAATGGGGTGGGTTGTGATTGATGTTGATTTTTATTCAATGGTCTCATCTATTCTGGTATTTTAGAATCTTAAAATGTTTATGCAAAGCTTTGTTTGGATTACTTATATGCCAGCGACTATATTTGCCAAGGTGACAGCACAAATCACATTATTTGCAGAGGTAGGGGAGTCTTTCCCACAAATCAGCTTCACTACAATAACAAACATTTATTTATTGAACTCTTGGAACAGCTACAAAGAAATATAAGACACAGTTTCTGTTTTCAAGAACCGTATAACAGGGAGATAAAATATTTACAAATACAATTAACCAATAGAGAAAGACAGTGATACAAGCAATGTCACAAAACCAAAATCATAGTGGAGATTCTGCCCTCACAGGAATGAGATCTCATTATCTGGGTGACTTACTGTTCTTCTGGTTCTCAGTCTCTGTCTCTAAAACGCATAAATTGGACAAGATTATCTCTAAATTCTCTCCCAATGTAAAAGTCTTAAAAACTTAAAAATAGTATCTCCCACATCTACCCTGAAGTGCCTTCATAACTTTACTGCATCTTATCCATATCAATCTAAGACAAAGGGAAGTCAGTGGCCTCCAAAAGACATTTCCATTTATTTATTTTCTCTTAGACATTTTAACAGTTCATAGATGAAAAAGGAATACCATCCAATTTCTTCACGTATCTATGTAAAGAAGAGTGAACTATTAATTATCCACATATAAATTAAATGCATTATGGTCTATCCACACAGTTTTTAAATGTAATTTTATTTGAAGGGGACATTGAGAGTCTAATTTTACATAAAGGAACATGGTTACATAGTGACAAACATTGGAGTTTTTCTCCTTGGCAGGCCTTGTACTCTATGTACCTAACACTGTGTTTGAGCTCTCAAAAGATGTACAAAGCAACATACCAGCCAAATAATCATTTTTCTTAATTCCTGAGATGATATAGACAACAAACCACTGTCTCCTACTGTTCTGTATAGATTGTCAAGGTGGGATAACAGAAGAACCCTTCAAACTTACTCACCACTTTCTCCCTAAAAGCCCTAAGCAGCCAATACCTTGCTCTCTGTTCTCTTGGACTCCATTAGCCTGGTATTATATGGGGACCAAAAAAAAGAGCATTATCATAAATCCCTTCACTTCTTCCACTAACAGATCTCTTTCCTCCAGCTTGTGGTATTGTTCCATACTGCTCCATTATGGGTCTTAAATTATGCTAGGGCCTTTCCACTAAGAAGCTGAGGTGAAGGGAGACAGAGCTGATGCTAACAACCAAATTACACAAATAGTAAACTGCAGTATAAACTAGAATCTTCATTTTGTGGCTCACCATACACTGTTTTTCTTTCTCATTTTGCTATCACCTGTAATTAAAAGCCAATCTTTCCTAACAATTTTAATGTCACATAAAATAAAAAGTACCTTTTCCTAATCTGCTACGTCAAATAATATGCAGTTTCCTAGACATTAGCATATTTGATTTTTAAACAAAGCACACTGTCATATATTATGGATCAAAAGTCTCCAAGGTTCAAACTTAAATTCAACTGATACATTTCAAGTTTTCACATGATGGCACAGCCTGCCAGCCAGAGTTTTGCTGTTATAAAAAAAAAAATTCTGCAAATCCTTTCTCACACTTTGTTCTTGCTATTTTTTGTTGTTGTTGATATTAGTCCTAAGTGTAAGTTTTGTAAATTGTCAATATGATACAATTGAATAAAAATAATACTCCTTTGACATTCCTAGAGTGGCCAGCCATTCATCTAAATAGGATCTTTATCGTACTTAAGTTATATATGTTTAAATTCACTATGTATTGAAGGTGTGAAGAAAATTAACATAAAAAGCAGGTATACAAACTTATTCTAGGGCACATACAAAATGTTAGAGATGTACCATTCTCTAAAATAGGAGCTTTGTAATAATGCTTTATAACAATAATAGTACAACTACTTTATCATAATATTGTTTTCTGGGAACCAGCCATCACTTAGAATATTAACATCTATTCAATTTTCACATGATTAACTTTGGTATAAGTAGGGGGAAAAAAGACTTCTTAAATACTATAATGTACTGTTCCCAAATATGCCAGTCCTAAAATTCTACAAATACAAATAGATAGCATATTCTCTGAAAAAAATCTCATTCCATTGATCCGAGGAGAGATATAAGAAATCTGAATTTCCAAAAGTGTCTCCAGTAATTCTTATTATCTGGCAAGCTTGGAGAACATGATTATAATGCATTCAAAGCCAAATGCTAAGAATTTTAGATTATGTTTACCAGGCTACCCATCAGTCAGTATCTATATGCATATCATTTGAACAAGCTTGAAATAGAAAATATTTCTTTCATTATCTATAATACAAGTAGCATTAATTCATTTATTTTTATCTTAAGTACTTCTTGCTCTTTGAGGGTGCCCTTCTAAATTACAAAGTCCCTGGAAATGTTACCAGGCGGTATCTTTGAAGAGTTAGATAATAGTCCTCTCAGAGTAAAAACAAATGTAAAAATGATGGGCGGTAGCAGTTGGAGGGGTAAAGAGAATTCTGTTGAAAGAACTGCAAGGGGAATTGACTGTTTCCTATTGAGATTAATTTTTTAAAACCAAAACAAAATCTGAGCATCACAGATTTAAATGAGCATGAGTGTATGTATGACTTGTGCTAGAAAGGGTTATGTAATCATGACTGACTCCCAAAAGGTCAGTGAGAGTTTAACAAAACTTCCTAAATGATATCATGTCAACAATACTTCTTAGAAATAATAACTCCCTCCCTCATATGACCTGTATATCTTTATATACAATTTAGGTAAGTTTGTCCAATTTACTTAAATTTGTCCTTTTTTGCAGATACTAGACACTTAATATTTACAGCTTCAAAAATAAGCAAGCTAATACCCATGGCCCCTTTGTAATGCTACATACTCACATCACAAGGTGGTGATGATTCAGAAAGTACTTCAAGGTCATTCAGTACCTCTTGGTTATAACAATAACTTTGATAATAAACAGGACATACTCCAACAATACACATTTGTCACCAGAGCTGAGGTATTCAAATTTATTCCAGGACATAAGGAAGGAATATATGGAATAAAAGTATTGAAATTTAACAAAAAGATAGATGTGACCTAGGGTCTTCAACAATAAACTCCTTTATTATGTAAAGCTAAATGACTGACAGGATTGCAAGATCACAGCAGTGATCTACCAGATCTGAACTGCTTCTTGAATCTCTGGCCTAATGACTCATAATAGCATAGATTTCCTCAAAATTATACAATAGAGGTTCAACAATTGTAACTTTTTTAAAAGTGAATGGTTGGCTACTAATGCCTTACAGATTCCTCAACAGGAAAGGGTAATGCTCATATGATTAACCCCTTTCGTATTGCCTTTCTCTCTAGGTTAAATAGGATGCAGTATTCTCAAGTGGTAGGAAACAGAGAAAAAAATGTGACAAGTAGGAGAGGCATTATGAATTATGTCTGACACTATTCACCCTTGTTTCTGTTCAGTAGAAGTACTTTTCAATCCTCCAGATGGCTCTGCAGAGCAATCTTATCTCCCTTAATGGTGCCAACCCAGCAACCTGAACTGTCTATCAGTACTACTTTTGAGTAATTATGAGGTAGGGAGCCCAACCTTTCCCTAAGCACATACTTGTTGGGACATTTCAGTGGCTATAGTAACTGTTGCAAATGACCTTCACTATAATGCTAACTCCAGTACATATGCAAACCCCCTTCATTTATGAGATAACTCATTACCATAATAAGGTATTTAAAAATATTACTATAATAAGGTATTTAAAATTTTTAATAAATCATAGTTGATTTTGTTATAAAGAGATTACTTAACCAGAACATCGTAGTTTTTATTTCATCAATAGAGGGGACAGTTGTGTCCTGGAGCCAGTCCTGGGCCTAAATCCCAATTTCACCACTCCCTACTTGTATATTTTTGAGAGAGCTTCATTGAGTCTAACTTTCTCCATAAAATGTGGCCCCCAGCTTGGAACATAAGTTTGTTCTTCTCCCTTCTGTAGGTACCATCATCAGTACAGGTATTAAAGCTGTCCATAGTTTCCCAATGAGTCATGTTGTTGGAATGAATCTAATAAAGCATTGTGTTTGTAGGGAGAGTAAAAAAAGAGTGGTAGAATCACTAGACACAGAAAGCAAGAATAAACAGAGATACATAACAGAACGTTTCACAGTTCCACCACCAAGAGATCATTAAGAAAACAAAGAGGTATGTATTGTTTTGACTAAGATGGAAAGGAGACAATGCTGTAAGCAAGCTTTAATGTTACAGAAAATGTTCTAAGCAATAAAAATTTAAGATGACACAAAATTTAGTGAATATAATATTTTGAAAGCAGACAATACTTCAGAAAAGATAGGTAGGGTATCATCACCTATCATGGGTTTTATTCTTTGTAAGAATTTGCTGGTATTTTTTGTGGGAGTGAAGCCTGGGAATTCCAGACCTCAGAGCTAACACCAGGCAGAGAAAGAAAGATGTATCTCAAAGGTTCTTAAAAACCATAAAGATATCAGGGGTTATCTTAAGTTTCCCAAACAAGTTCCATATCCTTAATGATAAATTGCTGTTGTAAATGGTTGTTCTATAATCCATTATGAAATACAGATTTAGTTACTGATAGAGAATTATGGTCAAGGAAGAATACTTTCATATTTTATTTACACTAATAACTTTTTCTCATAAGTATACTACTATACTGTCACCTCCCCTCTTCTGTTCTACTGCCACTACACATGTGATTATATTGCTGAGGTGGGAATGGAAGAATATTTGTAAAGCACGGGAAAGAACAATATCATGTTTTTATGTCTTCTGAAAACATTAAAAGTTGGCCTACCTAAAGCCTAAAATAAATAATATCTCCCATGAATGGAGCTGATATCACAGAAGAGTTGATAATTTGAGCCTTTATGATGGTCATAAAATATGGCTAGTACACAAATTCTAATTTAAGATGAAATGTGCTATACCAATTTGTATGTCTAGGGTACTAAAATAGTTATTCTAAAATCTCCAGATAGAGAAAATATTGTTAATTCAAGCCAAATTTAAAACACTGAAGGAGAAGTGACATTCAAATTAGTAAGGATACACTGGCCTGGAGAATTGTCCAACTATAAATTTATTAGTTTTCTCTGAGAAAATATAGGTGTCTTGTTGCAAACAGCAGGTTAAGTAAAGACTTGTCTTAAAAAGACACCAACAGTTTGGAAAGAAAAACTGTTACTATGGATTTTTTTCACACTATATTTTCTGATAATGAGAAGGAATGTTGTTTTAAAATATAAAAACAGTATTTCAAGATAACATACTATTAACAGCTGCCTAACTCCATAAACCCATACAATGTTGCTTAACAAAATCAAAGTGTCTATTAACTTTATAACTTACTTCTGTTATTTTCCAGTCAGTTCGCCTTTTATCATTTTAATCTGATAATCAATAAAATTATGACAGTAGCTATGTAACTTTACATGTATCCTCAAAAATATTAGTTCAATAGACTTAGCAACAAGTATTTACTTTTCTTTAAAAATGCCACAGAATCAATCCTTTGCTACCTGAGCCATAAACATAAAATTAGATTTTATAACATTACTAAATGTGTATGCCTCTGTTTATACCAGATTATTCTACTGATCTAGCTTCAGAGTCTATGGACAGACTTGTGCTACCACTGCCACATTACGTCAACCAGGCTCTTTGGGAGTAGTTCTGGTAGTTCTGCTGGATGGCACTGGAGTGCTTGCAGATCCAATGGAACCTGGTTAAGGGGATTTCCTTTTTGAGTAGGGGGCTATATTTGTATAGTTTGCAGTTATGTCAGTGTGTAATTACCCACTGCTAGTCTTCCTGCTGAAAGAATGGGTTCTAGTAAAACTCTTACCCACTTTTGTAACTAATTTTGTGTTCAAAATTGTGTATTATTTTTCTTAATAAAGAAAAATAACTTGGCCCTAATTATATAAGTTTCAGACCCCAGGAACCAGGAACTCCTGATGTGTATCTCTAAGCATTTCTGTAACTACACGTTTGAATGACAATCAAAGAATATTCACAAACTTTCTGAAACATACTGAAGATGACAATAAGGTTGTTCTAAATTAAACAATCCTCTACCCACAAAATAGCAATAATAACATATAATAACTTTCAGTCAGTATGATTTTTAAGAACTATACCTAACCAAACAAATCAGTGAATAAGTAAATAAACAATATACAATTGGTTTATCCAATACATTTTCCACTTGATTGGATAATGGAGCTCTGTCTACACTTTATTCATTAAGTCTTAGAGTTCAAAACATCTAAAATTGTGGACAAACTGCCTGCTTCCAAGCCAGAATATAAAGCACATGAAACAAGCACAAATAGGTTCATTCACTTGATACTAAAAGACATCCTAATAGTTGGACCTAAAATGATTCCTCCAGTCAAGAAGACACTTTGCACTAAACTGTTCCCCATTCTCACTCATTGATTCTGCCTTGAATCCCCACAGTGACTGAATATGTAAACTATGTTTTCCTGTTGTATCTGCAACTAGTTTTCATTACAATGTTACAAGATTATCCTTGGCTGTATGTTTATGAAACCATTTTTTTTCCATAAACAAAAATAATACTATTTGAAGACACACACACACACACACACACACACACACACACACACTGACTCCAGTCTAATCTAGTAGTTAGCTAAATCTTCCCTAAATAACCAATAATTACAAACCATGTATATTTAACACAGTGAGGTCAAGCAGAACTAGGTCTACATCCCAGCTTCACCCACTAATAGTTGTGTGACACCCTACACTTATTTCAATTCCTCCTGCCTCAGGTTTTCCATCTTGACAGCAGGTTTAATAAAACCCATCCCACTGGGTTTTGTAAGATTGAATGTGAGGGTGTGTATCAAGTTTCTAGCACACATAATAAGCAACATCCATTATTTTTACCAGTTATAAACGCTTACTACATTTCAGGAGATAAAAATAGTATGATTAGCCTGATTGGTGGCACTCTTGGTATTTATGTTATTATTAAAGTAAAATTTAGCATTAACAATGACAATAATAATGACAACTGTAAATGTTGAGTTACAGTGGAAACAGATCATGCTTGAAGTATCAAATATAAAATTGCTACAGTAAGATGAAACAAAAAGCAAAGGATGTCATTTACTTGTATAATCTGAATCATCTCAGGAAGGTGCATATGAAGTTACACCAAGATCAACTGAGAAAGGAAGGATCATGTGATGGCCTGGAAGATAATTGATGTGCTCGAGCTCCCAGATGCAAAAGAGTAGAAACTAAGAATGATTATCTTTATTCTTTCTTCACAGCTTAATTAAGTCCTCTAATTAGTCACAGTCACTAAGCACTACATTATCAACTCTGTTTCCTGTTGGATTGGCTTCTTCTCTAGTCTGATAACTGGTTAGAAAAATTAGCTGATCTAAACGCTGTCTTTGAATTGCAAGGAATCTTAATCCAGCAACACAAGTTTGGCTTACTTTAAGACATGCTATCTGTAAAGTTGTGAGGTCACTGAACCGGGTCCCAAGCCCTGTTCTCATCACCATTCTTATCTCCTCACTGAGCTTCCTCTTAGCTTTCTCTCCCATTCTTTGGGTGTCTTGTTCTCCCAGATATTAGTCCTTTCCCACTATCTCAAGATGTTTGAGTTCATTCCCTCCTCCACTAAACAGCTCTTACTTCAGGAAGGGCAATGCTTACATCACAAAGATCACTTTCTAACTGCAGAATCACAGGTAGTAAGCAGGAATGACAAATGACCACCCACCACTCCACACATCATATGCAAACCCAGAACTTAGGATGTATCTAAGTCCTGCCGTGTCCTCCCAATTAACCTTTCCTCATGACCCAGAATTGGATATTATATTCAGTTCAGTAACATATTTTATCCCTCTCATTACAGGTTACTATAATCTTAGAAAATTATTTTGTGATCAGACCTCTAGTCATAGCATCTCATGAAATGCATTACTGTACTGAAACAACTTACAAAAGTTTCTGGGATTACAAAGATATCATATTTAATATTTATTCCTTTTACAATTTTCACTAGAAAAGTTGGGGGTTTTTGTCAGATATCATATTTTTTCTTTATCTATTGCAGTGATTTCACCAGAAAAGTTTACAATTCTTTTTTCTTTCGTTTACAAAACCCTACCACAGGTACAATTTCTAATCTAAATCACTCTTTATAAACAACAGCTATAAATAAACAGTAAACAACATTTGAAGTAAACTATAGCATTTTAAAAATAATACATTTGGCCCCATCTCCACTATATTCAGAACTCAATGATTGGCTCATGTGTTCTCTGAGCTAAATTCCTCCTCACAAGGTGCCACCCTCATTCTCCAGCACCTTACAAGACTCCTTTTTCCTGTGTCCTAGAGCACAGAGAACACCTTCTCTAACTTTAGAGAATATGCTGATGTACAAACATGAAGAATGACTATAGCATTTTTGTGAGTAGTGCAAGCTTGTCCTAGTAATCTTCCTATTTCCTTTTTACAAAAGGTCACCTGTTGTGTATCTGAGGAATCATGACTGGAGAGACAATGTTTGCTTTACAGAGTGTCTACAAACTCAAGTTCCAAGCTAACGTATACTGATTTTTAGACATGTGGTCACTTTCTATGTCTATAAAACGCAGATAGTACTACCAAAACCTGCCTATTTCCTGGGACTACATCAAAGACTTTCTAAATCATAAATCATTATGCAAAAGCAAGGAGTTCTTTTTATCATGATTGAAACGTTTGTTCCTTTTCCTCCTGTCTTTAAATTCTGCTAATGCTGCCAGCTGAGAGAAGGGCATTTCTCATAAAGGACTAATAAACATCGTCAGCATACACATGAGTCCACTTAGTCTTGAAAATCCAATCCTTTAGGCAAGATTATCTTAGTCTCCATACAATCTAATTTAAGAATTCTAGTGACAAGGAAACATAACATATTTTTTAATGCTAAAAGAAATACACTCTGCCCTCAAGTTGCTTACATTGTAATTGTTATAAATGAGGTAGATCACCATTTTATAAGAAGATTATGGAACCTTAATTATGAATGATCTAAATGAACTTATACCATATTAAATAGTGCGAAGAGTTTAGAAATAGTAGTGACTGCTATTTCAGCAAAGCAAGAGCAGAATAATGTTTTTAAACCAGCCAGGTTTAAGAAAATGGAGAGTAAATAAAGAATTGAAAAGGGGCACCTCAGTAGCTCAGTCGGTTTAGAGTCTGATTTCAGCTCGGGTCATGATCTCCTGGTTTGTGAGCTCGAGGCCCAGGTCGGGCTCTATGCTGACAGCTCTGGGCCTGCAGCCTGCCTGGATTCTGTGTCTCCTGCTCTCTCTGCTCCTCCCATGCTCATGCTCTGCCTTTTTCTGACTCTCAATAATAAATAAACATTAAAAAAAATTCTTTTTAAAGAATTGAAAAAATGGAGAGTAAATAAATAATTGAGAAATGTAGATTAGTTGCCATGTGTATATGATATACATAATAGGATATTTGAGACTGGGCAAATTTTATTCTTGCTTAATGGCAAGAATAAATTTAGATTTAAGGTAATGTATAATTGAATCATGGGAAAATTTAATAAAAAGGACCTATGGTTCTGTAATTGCATATAACCAATTTCCAAGTAGCTAGACAGACAGACAACATACTATTATATATGCAAATATTTCCCAGTATCAAAGCACTTTCATGACGTTTTAATTTATGGTGAAGTACATGCAAGCCAAAGGGAAAGTTTCCCAATGTGGCAGAAATAGCCATGTTCACCAAATGTCCATTTGCTCTTCTAAATTTCCCAGCCAGTGCTCTTAAGTTTGGCAGCACCAGGTGGCAAATTTTAGCCAATGGGTACCAATGGAAGGGATTTTTATCACTTCTAGGATGAAGCCCATGTGAACTTGGCCAGTTTCTCTTCCTCTGCCATGGCTAATGGGGTGATTAGCCATGACTCCAGATGAAGTAGCTAGAAAAGTATACAGCCTTCTATCAGCCTGAGTTCCTGAGTGACTGTGGAATAGAACCTTCTTCATAGTTAGGTCCCCCAGTCCAAACATGGATGTATACAACATGAATAAGAAATAAACTTTCATTAAGTCATTGAACTTAATTTTAACTTTTTGGTAGTTCAACATAGCTTCACCTATCTTGCCTAGTACAACAAACTAAAGCCATGTAAATAAAGAAAAAGGCACCTTCAAGTGACCTGTCAAAATAACCTCAAAGATTCATCTGAACCTTACATGGTGAATCAGAGAAATTTTATCTGAATTTACCTAAAACAAAAACACATTAATTCTATTAAATCAGTGAAAAAAATAAAGCTAAGGAGTAAATGGTTTGAGAAGCAGGAGAATGAAAAGTGAGATAGAGCTTTGAGAGAAGTCTCACCTCATCTTCTCTGTGGTGTATTTTTTAAAGACATTTTTAAATGTTTTTTGTTTATTTTGAGAGAGAGAGAGAGACAGAGACAGAGACAGAGAGCAGGGGAGGGGCAGACAGCACAGAGCCTGACCCTGACCCAGGGCTCAAACTCAGGAACCATGAGATCATGACATCAGCGGAGACACAGTCAGACGCTTAACCGACTGAGCATCCAGGCACCCCTCTATGGCATATTAATTTCTACCGAGACTCAAGAGAAGTTGAATCAGAATAGAAGCATTTTAGCTTTAGCCTCTCTACATGCCTTTGCCTCCCTGAAAAGAGCAATCACATCAGCTACACACTGCTCCCTGCATATTGTATCTATATGATACCTCTAGTTAAAAAACAGAAAAGTTACATTCATCAGAAAATTAACTTTTATATGTGTTATCCAAGTTCCTTTGTTGTTGACTCCCCCATCCTAGGTTTCTATTATTCCTCTCTCCTGCTTCTCCCCAAACCATTCTGCAATTAGTACTCATTTCTATTCTAGACTTCCCCTAGAAATAGAACTTGCACTAGTTTAGCCCCTTAATTTGCATATCAAAAAAGATGACTATAAGGGCTTGACACCAGTGTTTAAAATTGTAATGTTTCAACTGAGGGTTGATGGGGGGTGGGAGGGAGGGGAGGGTGGGTGATGGGTATTGAGGAGGGCACCTTTTGGGATGAGCACTGGGTGTTGTATGGAAACCAATTTGACAATAAATTTCATATATTAAAAAAAATAATAAAATAAAATAAAATAAAATTGTAATGTTTCAGCAAAAGAGACAAGGAAGTTTCAATAGAAGTGTTTCCTCCTGTCTTCCAAATGGTCAACATAAAAAAGCTGATGCAAGAGAAATTATTATTTACCTAAGTAGTTGTGTGCATATTCCAATATGTCTCTAAGACGTTTGATGAATTCTTACGTAAACCGTAATTTTCATAACTAAACAGATTCTTTTTTTAGCAGATAAGTAGGTAAAAGAGAGAATATTTTAAATCACAGGTAAGGATCATTCATTAGGCAATGATGTTCTAGAATCATGTAGGATTTTAAAGAACTGTTACAGCATCTTAGGGAAAAAATATAGAACAGATTATTTATTGTACAAAAAAAATCTTAGGAAATATCAAGCCACACATTTTCTAGCTACTTCTCCAGAGTCCAATCTTTACAAAGAATATTGACGAAAGTATGGAAAGGAAAAGGAATAACAGGTTGAGAACCCACTAATAACAACCACTTTTATATACATTATCTCATTTGACTGCACGATGAAGTTTGAGATAGATGGATATTATTGTTATTCCCATTTTATTTTTTTTAATTTTTTTTAACGTTTATTTATTTTTGAGACAGAGAGAGACAGAGCATGAACGGGGGAGGGTCAGAGAGAGGGAGACACAGAATCTGAAGCAGGCTCCAGGCTCTGAGCTGTCAGCACAGAGCCCGATGCGGGGCTCGAACTCACGGACCGCGAGATCATGGCCTGAGCCGAAGTCGGCTGCTTAACCAACTGAGCCACCCAGGCGCCCCTGTTATTCCCATTTTATAGAAAAGAAAGTCCAAAGAGGGTAACTTGTTTAAAGGTGTTAAAGTATTTCTTTACCATACTTTACAGTACATCAACTCCTGTAAGAAAAATAAACTACTGAAAATGACTTGCTTTCTACACACACTAGGCATGCTGCTCTTCAAAAAATAATTTGCATAGGTTCTAAATTAGTGATGTTAAATATCAGTGATAGAATAACTCATGGTTTAGCATTATCTCCTAAGTATAAAATGTTCAGCTTTAAAAAAATCAATACAACTTATTGCTTTGGTATTTTTCTAGCCATTATTTGTCTGCAAAGTGTGTGTGTGTGTGTGTGTCTGTGTGTGTGTGTGTGTAAATGTAGAACATTAAGGCAGGTGAATTAAGAACACCAAATATAATAAGAGGAGGAAAATATTTAGATCGTCTCAACAGAATACCAACATTCTGAATTGTCTCATCAATTCAGGATTATCTCTGCCCCTTTCTACACTTTTCTGTGTATTGTTTGGAAGCTACACTCCCAGAATTCCTAACCAGCAGGACTCCAGATTAGATTATACTAATGAAGTGTACTTGTAAACTGGGGTGGGGTGTCAGTGGAAACTACTGCCCTGGAACAGACTCTGTCACTCACAAAAAAAAAAAGAAGAAGAAGAAGAAGAAGAATATTGATTTCAACTGCAAGTGTCATCTTTCGACAAAATATTATTAGTAATAATAAATTCTCATTTTAGAGAACTAATGATCTATGGGGATCTCTATGGCTCTGAAATACTTAGTTGTCTCAGTCATCTGGGTGGGGGTTTGGAAGGGGCATGAGGGAACTGAGACAAGATTGAACGAGATCATCACCAACATTCCTTTCCCTCTAGCCACTGTTGCTTTTGCTGAAGTCACATGTTCTCTAAAATACAGACTGAGCCATGCACTTGTTGCTCAAAAATTAAAAAGAAAAAAACGTATAAATTGGTCATTAATGAAGCCAAAATATCAAGTCTAGATTTAAAACATCTGCAGGTACCCTGAAATCTCAAATCACTAAATAATAAAAACCATGAACATGGTTTTCTCATCACGAACATTTATTAAGCAAATACCATCTTTTTTTTATTTCCTTTCTAACTACTTTTTTCTCATTTTGAAAAGAGTTTTTGTGTGAGTTATAACATTATATGTTATGTGTAGCACTTAGATGAGTCTCCTCTAGCTTACCATCTAGTAGGGAGAAATGTAAATCAGTAATGATATCATAACATAGGAAATCTGTCTTTCATTTAATTTCAAAATGAAAGGTAATGGTAAAGTAATATGGGCATTAGGGGATGGGCAAGATTGCTCTGAACAGAGAAAATGAGATAGGCTTTGTTAAGACAGGACTGAGCCGGGGGCTAAGCTAAGATTTAGACAAATGTAGAATGGAAGTGGACAGAAGGTGTTGTGTTTTAGGAACCAAGAATTTCATAAGCAAAAGTCTAAACTTACAAAACAAGAAGCTCAGCTAAGCTACATCACAGCACAAATGATAACTATGATGCTACACCAAATATTTCTCTCATATCGTTAAAGTTAAGCTTCTACATTTGTTGCTACATTATGGAATACCTTTATAGAAAAAAATAGTGCAGTCTAAAGTTTCCAGTATAATTTTGAGTTTGTGACGTCATGAGTTTCAAGGCTTCCACTGATTTGTTGTATAATGTGAATAAGTGACATTATATAACACACCAGTTCTTCACCCATAAAATTGGAATTAAAAAAATATTTACCCAAACAAGAATGCTGTAACCAATAAGTGACAACACTACATAAGCAGAGTAAACTGCTGCCTAAAGGCAAAATAATACCAGGAAAAATTAATGCCACTGAACCAGTAAGCATCAATTCATAGGCCAGACTTCTGGTTTACCAACAACAGGCAACAGATACAAAGCAAGAGCAGAAGGCAATACAATCTGTGGTGTTCTAATTATATAATTTAGCCTCATGCATTCAGATCCACAGAACGAGGGCTATTTTCCTAAAGACGGCAACAGAATTCATAAAGAGATTTTTTTGGTTAGAGGTCTTCTGATTTATTCCACAGAACTTAGATTGATCTATATTCAAATATCTCAGTGGCATGGCTTAAACATATATTTGAAAAATACTAAGTGAACACTCTCTAAAACCTATACAAGAACCACAATAGCAGCTCCTGTCATGATCGATGAAGAAATACTTCCTGTCATGAAAACCAAATCTCTCTTACTTCAGATTTAGCTGCTTCTTCCCACATGTGTTACTCATAATCCCTCAGGTAATACTTTTGAAGCACCACCACCACTTTCACTTCCCTGGGCTACATAACAAATCATTCTTTAAAATGAATCATGGCCCTTAATTTGCCTGGGTGAAAATTTTGTTTATATAAGTGATTATGTGCCACTGGATAGCAACCACTTCCAAACGAAGATGTTTTGAGTGTATTTGTATGATCTAAGTGCTTGTTTTTCCCAGAAAAGTATCACATATTCACGAGCTATATAGAGCAGTATAGCACAAAAGTAAAAATTTTTAAAGTATATGTGTGTATTTATATGTTTGTGTTGTGTGACATTAGAATGATTTCATGACAAAATACATCAATCATTTTGATTTAGTCCTGCTCATTTAATATTCATTGATCAATAGACCATATGCAAAAAAGTTACTAACCCTCCCCAATCATCTGCTCATATTCATTTTATTCCTTATCTAATGCTTCAAAGATAATTGTTTGTTCCCTAAAACATTTCCATAATTCCTTTCAGGGTCAGTGATTAGTCAACAAATTTTCACAGGTATCAGGTCAGAAACACATACATGAAAATGCTGACTATTCAAAGGTTTAATTTTATATCAAGTAAAAATATTGAGATAATAATTTAGATCAATGTTTCCCAAACTTACCTGATAAAGAAATCTAGCCCTTTTCCTAGAGAATGTCCAGGGTGAGTGCCAGGGCTAAGTATGTTAAGAGGCACTCAAGTGATTCAAAATTGGAAATTAGAAAACACAGATTCAGATTAAATTCAATTCTCCTATTCATCCATTAATTCAGGCATCCATTCACTGTTTTGTTCATTTAAATTACCGTGTGTAGACATAAGAGGATAAATAAGACATATCCCCAGTCTCACAAGTAAGTGCAATGAAATATGATAAACACTTGGTTGATAGTCTGTACAGTGCATACACAAAGGAAAGAGTTATCAATTCTACCTGAGAGGTTAGGAAAAGGTCAATTGGCTTCATAAATAAAACAGCATTTGAACCAAATCTCAAATGATTAAGTGTTCACTAAGTCAAGAATTGAAAAAAGAACATCTTATTAAGAGAAACCAACGCTGGTGTCATTGTGTAGAATGAATTATCTGAGTAGGAAATCATAAAACAGATCTTGTTGGGAGACTAAAGAAATTATGAGGGACAAAATAAAATAAACTGAAGCAGTGAAATGGGTTAGAGAAGAGGGGAAGAATATGTAGCATTAAGAAGGAAAACTTGGGGGAAATGAAATAGGGAGCTGCTATTTGATTGGTATAATGTTTCAGTTATGCAAGACGATTAAATTCTAAAGATCTACTGCTATACAACATCATGTCTATAATTAACAATACTATATTATGCACTTAAAAATTCATTAAGAGGGTAGATTTCTTTAAGTGTTCTTACCACAATTTAAAAAAGGAATAATTGGTTGGACCTGGTAATTGACAGGACTCCAGATGAGGGAAAGAGCAAATAGGAGAATCCATAATAGCTCCCAGTCTGCATAAAACAGATAGAGATGATGATACTATCTCCAGATAGAGGGAGTAATGAAAAAGAACACAGTTTGGGGAAAAGATAAGAATTCAGTCTTGCATATGTAAAGTTGGGGACAATAGGTAGATTTATTAAGGAGTTGAATATGCAAGTCTGGAACCTTGTAGAGATCTGAGGTTATAAACATGGATTTGGAAGGCAGTAATAGGTGAATAGTAATTTAGGCCTTAGGAGTGGTTGAAATCATACAAAGAATTTTACAAATTGAGAAGCAGACTAAGAATAAAACTTTGGACAGTCCTAATATTTCAAGGATGAGCAGAGAAAAAAAGAAGAGAACAGGAAAACAAGAATAAATTGGTTATATGTAAGTGATGAATTACTAAATTCTATTCCTGAAATCATAATTACAGTATATGTTAACTAACTTGAATTTCATAAATAAATAAATAAATAAATAAATAAATAAATAAATAAGAAAGTGATACTAGGAAAGTTAAGGTAAAAGAATTTTAAAGAAAATGAATTTTTAGCAGCAAATTACCTAAATATGTCAAAAAAAAGAGTAAAGAATCCACTGGATTTGGTAATTGAGAGGTCAAAAATTGAGAAATGGTAGGAGTTGAAGAAAGAGTGAGAGGTAAACTGGGAACAGTATAAGTAGGCTATGGTATCAAACTTGATTAGTAAGGAAATAAGAGAAATATGGTGATGGCTGTTCAAAGTATACCCTTTAAAAAATTTTCAGAATTTCAGAATTTAAAATTTTTGATGGGCGCCTGGGTGGCTCAGTCAGTTAAGTGTCTGATTTCAGCTCAGGTCATGATCTTACAGTTCATGTGTTTGAGCCCCGCATCATGCTCTGTGCTGACAGCTCAGTCTGAAGCCTGCTTCAGACTGTTTCCCTCTCTCTCTGCCCCTCCCCCACTCATGCTCTTTCTCAAAAATAAATAAACATTAAATTTTTTTTTCTTTAATTTTTGGAAAAACATCTGTTGCATTTCCTTTTAGCCCAATGCAGACCCCATTCCAAAGCTTCCCTTACCAGTAATTGTCTAACTTCTCTTCTTGAATATTTCTTTTCCTTGAATAGGAAGCTTATTAACTCAATGGATAGTTCATTACACTTAACTTGTTTTTGACATATATGATACATAGAAAAACACACATAAATTGATGGTGAATATTTATGTCAAATACACCCACGTAAGCAATATCTACACTAAGAAACAGATACAACAAGCAATACAGAACCCACCAAAGAGTAATCATTATTTTGACTCTCACATGCATAGATTAGTTCTACTTGTTTTTGAACTGTGTATAAATAGAAACATTCAGTATTTACTTTGTGGTGTCTCACTTCTTTCACTCAACATTATGAGATTCATTCTTATTGTTATATGTGGCTGATAATCATTCATTATCATAACTGTACAATATTTCACACATTATTGTATGACTGTTTATGTTATTGGTAAGACTTCTGGTCAACAGTGGGCTATTAGTAGTTAAGTTTTAGGGGAATCAAAAGTTATACCCATAGTTTTGACTGTGCAGAGTTGGGTGGGTAGGAGGGAGCATGGTGCAAGGACCAACTGTACTCTTATATGAAGTATCTATTCAAGACTTTTATCCATTTTTCCATTGAACTGTTTAACTTTCTAACTTTCTCTTTTTATATGTAGGGGTTCTTTATAATCTAGATAGGAGTCATTTGTCAGATACGTGTATTTAGAGTATCTTCTCCCATCTGTGAATGTCTTCTCATTCTCTTAATGGTGTACTGTTATGAACAACCATCCTTAGTTTTAATATAAACCACTCTCTCTATATATTTTTAATTTTAGGGTTAGTGCTTTTGTGTTCTATTTTCAAAAACCCTTGCCTATTTCAGGATTTTAAGATTTGTTCTTATGTTTTTCTCTATTTCCTAATATTGTCCTATATACTATATTCTTTTTTTCTCATAGCTTATCTTCTTTGTATTAGCCAAATATTTTTTTATCATTCCTTTTATTTATACTAATATGTTAAACTTCCTTTAACTATTCTGTTAGTATTTACACCTGAGGAATTAAACATGCATGTTTTTTAACTAAAATGTAATTGACATATAACATTGTATTAGTTTCATGTGTACAACATAACAATTTGATATTTGTATACACTATGAAATGATCAACATTTGTCATCCAAGCCTTGAACAATCACTAATAGTTTGCCTGGCTTGGCTTTCCTTACTCCCAGAAAAAAACCTCCTACTTAGGCCAAGTCTAATACTCAGACTATACTAACAATTATACATGCCTTCAGGGAAAGAAATGACTATCAGCAGCATGCCTTAGAATGGTTCCCCTCCCTGAAATTTTAGTTCACTTAGTCTTTGTTGTTTCCACAGCTCTAGGAAGTATAATTTATTTGGCGTGTTCTAGATATTGCAAAAGAAAAATTGGCTTGCTATAACCAACCTGGAAATCAAAAAGCAATTACATTTTAATAGCTCTAATTGTTTTTTAAAACTCTTTATACTGAAACAAAACTGACTCTCCTGCATTTTCCATTCATTCTCTCAATTTTGAAATCTGGGAAAACATAGATATATTTTATCCTCTTATATTTCTTCATCTATTTGAAGAATCGTCTCCCTTATATCTTTTTCCCCCAGTATAAATACCAAGAAATTCTAATTTTTTTTTTTTTATATTTAAATTGTTTGCCATCCTGGTCATTATCTTTAGGAAACACTTCAGTTTGTCAATATCCCTATTAATATGCAAATATGAAAAAATATACTAACTGCTGTCATAAAGCTCAGTGAAGGAGAAGAGATGGAAAATCATATAAAGATTAATATAGTTACAGAAGAAGGTAACTGATGAGCTGTTTTTAAAGTCATGTGAACAAAAGCAAAAAAAATGACATAATCAAAGACAAAAAAATACAAAATAGAGTTACGAAGACTGAGATGAAAGCTTGCAAAATGAATAAAAGCTCATAAAAATACTTAGAAAAAACTAGAGCCTTTTGTCACAGATTCTTATAACTCAAGAATCACAGATTCTCATAACTCAATGCCTAATGTCTAAAATGTAATTAATTATAGAGATTTTCTTGGTTCAGATACAGATATTTATTTTACACAGCTATACCCAGATCTACTGGATTATCAAAACAATTTCAAGTAAATACTTTTAAATCTTATCATAAAAATTTAGCTAGTGAATGATCTTCTAAAAACAGACAATTCTATTACCCAAAGAGAAATGTTTATAAATTCTCTCTTACAGAAGCCATATATATTCTATATATGTATATATATTATATCGATGTACATATACTACATATTATATATATTTCTTACTATATATAGATCTTACACATTTAAGAATCAAACTACCGCTAAAATGGTCAGTATTTTAACAAGGCAGATTTAATTCTAAAAATATGTGACTCTCTATCTCCCTCTTAACATATTAAGCAAACACCTGTGTAACTGATCCCCTCTCTTTAAGTACTTAGGGATGCGTGTGGCACCTGAGGTGTCTACTTTGAGCTTCTATTAATATGTTTGTTTTCCCAGAGCTGTTGGCACCTGAAAAATTCAAAGATACATTTGCAGTGACTGTGGCTTAAAGAAGAAGGATACAATTTGGGTGTTCTGTGTTGCTTCTAAGAATTTCTCTGCAAATAAATGCCATTTAATATAGTCTTAATTGAGTAAGTTTAACATAGAACATAATGGCCAAAAATCTAAATCTGAAAAAATAAAACATCAAATCCCAAATCCCCCCTTACCTAGAAGTATAAATAGTAGTGGTCTACATTTAAAACTCTATTAACAGGAACAAGTATTTCATCCCATAATTAGCAATAAGATTAGGAAAAAAATAACCCTGAGAGAGGCATCAATTTTACTCAAATTCATGGTTAGAAGTAAATGAGAGCAGAGTTGACTTGGGCCTGAGCACAAATGTGACATCTGCCATTAATAAAGTGAGAAAGAGACAAGATAAGTAGATTGGAGATACTTAAGACAAGCTCCTGAAACTTTATGAGACTGCAAACCTGCTGTTCTGCTAATGTTTAATATTTGTCAAAGATACAGATGAAGCTCTCCAGTCCAGGAAATTAGGTGGACCCACACTGCCACGTGGAGGCAAAGGAAAAGCTGTTACAAACATTCGAAGTTTGAGGCTAATGCAAAGTGCCTGACATGTTGCCTGGCACGCTGTAAGTGCTCATTACTATTAATTGAGTTGGATATTAATTGAATTGTAGGTTTACTAAAAGCATGCTTCCTCAGTTGGGAGGCCTGGGCAAATGCGGCTAAAATTAACTGACAAATTCAAAGCCACCTATTTTTAAAATGCATGGTAAGCAACACAGGAAGCTTTTACATGTAGCCAGCAAAATCTGAGCTTTCAATCAATAATTTCCTTCACTGAGGTGTGAAACATGGAATAGATCCAGAAGCACAGATGGTATTTTACATCTGCACATGCAATTTCCCTTTTCTCCATTTTTATAGAAACTCTATTTCATTTTTTTTAAGAATGATAGAATTTACCAGTAAAATGTAGCACTACTTACTGCCTTTGGAAATGTTGATCACCTCCATTTCACATTTTTAGCAGCGATTTAACTGTCTTTCAGCATGTGTAGAAAGATTTCTTTTTTAAGTATAAACTCCCCTTTACTAGATCCTGAATAATTTCAGAAGATTCAGTTCTTCCAGGGATCTAAACCTTTTCCAGTATCTCTCCCCATCCTTAATCCTATTTTCTGAAGAGTAATGCTAAGTCTTCATAGATTCTTAAGGCCAAAATGAATCTTGGGGATCATGTTAATACAATCCTCTCTTCAACAGATAAGTAATGAGGTCCCAGCAAGGTTGGTGACTTGCTTAAGTCCCTTTGCTGGTTAGTGATAGGGAGATGAGAAAAGTACACATGCATCACAATCCACAATTACAGAGCCAACACATAAGGGGACCAACATACAACTTTATCTCCAAAAACTGATTTCTAGGATTCCATTAGAATGCAAAGCTCTTATCCTTTAAAGTAAGTCAGATTCATTTGAGGGTATAAAGGAATCTGATTTTCAAAATCTAAGGGTGTTTCTCAAAAAATTTAATTCAAACATCATGTTTCCTAATCACATTACATTTAAAAAATAAATAAAGCATTAAAATAGTACTGGACCTAATGTTCAATATGGTGACTATAGTTAAAAAACAACAATTAACAATAATAATATTGAATTGTAAATTTTGGTAAGGGAGTAAATAACAATACTACAACATAAACAAGGAAAACATTTAAAAAGAAATGTTCAATTTAGCTTTAGAAACATACCCTACTAAAACAAACAAGCAAAACCAGTTGATATGGTCTCTGATTGTCATGCTGATTACTCTGGCCCAGACCTCTCTTCTGAGACCCAGAGTTGAACAAAGTCCCTCTCCAACATCTCCATGAGGCTATGTCAAAATCTCTACATTTTTATCATATCTAACACCAAACTCACAAAGCAACTGTGAACCCATTCCCTTGTAGTGAATGCTGTTCCAGTGAATGCTCTCCAAATCAGGGCATTTGTGCATCCAGAAACCCAAATATCTTTGAGACTTTCTCACTCAGCCCCATTTCTAATCCCTTCACCAGATTCTGTCCCTCTACTAAATGTTCCTGACATTTATGGAATTCCCTCCACCTCATGGCTATCACCCCCATCCACAGTGTCTTCTGACTTCTCTAATGGATCCTCCAGTAGCCTCCTAACAGCGTTTGCACACATCCACTCTTGCCTCTAATTCTCTCTCCTCTTCAGAATGCTCTTTTTGTAACTATGAAGCAATTCATGTCACTTTCCTGCTTAAAATCCTTCAACGGCTTCCAATTGGTTTATAACATCTAAACCTGATGAACAAACAAACAAACCTAAAATTGGTCCCATCTCAAACTAGCCTCTGCCTACACCCCCAGTCCCATGCTGTAGTTTCTAGTTCCACTGTTCTGGTCTCTCCTTCACATGGCTGTCTCTGATCTTTTGCCATGTTAGTTCGGCTTGACGCATGCTTCCTCCCACCTTCACTCATCTATTCACTCACCTCAATTCTCATGAAACATTTTTAGGGAAACCTTCCATGATGTATCTCCCTGCAAGACTAGTTCCCTGTACTTATCCTCCATAACCAACATCAAAATTTATATCTTTTTGTGATTATGTGTTTAATGTGTATCCCCTTACTATAATATCTATTTTTGTTTACTCATCACACTAGCACCTCGGATAGCAGCTGACACAAAATGCATGTTCAATGATCATTTATCGAATGGATGAAGCAATTAATAACGACAAAAGAAAGGGTGGAATGGGAAAAGAAAGAAGAATGAGAGCAGGAGTGATTTCAAATATAAAACACAGCAAGAGCTTAGAAAGTCCCATTTCAAACTTATGTATTAGCTTGGATAATACTGAACTAGTAGGACATATATACTAGGTCCTAGGCCAGGGTCACACTTTGACCAAGTAAATCTAAGTTATCCAAACTTCAGTTTAAGGGCATTCCCTCACAGGAACCACCACATACAAAGATATCCTGGAATCCCCCCATTTAAAGAATACTATTTTCAGACATTTTGCTAAGCTCAGTAAACACCCTAAAATGGGCCTGAAGAGTGACTTTTCCCCAGTGCAATTCCAAGTTCTAAAGAGACTTCTATCTACTTCTAAGACCACACAGCTACAGGGCCTACTAACAAATCAATGTACAATGTAGAAATCCCTAAAATATGACTGTTTTATAGCATGATTGTGTTTGTGCATGTGTGTGTTTGTGTGTGTGTGTGTGTGTTGTGTGCATTTGTGTCTCTAAGAAGGTGAAGAAGGAAATCAGCAGGGAAGCGATTGAGAGAGCAATAAAATGTTACTCCCTCTAAATAATCTAGGAAAACAGAATCAAGGCAATTATTATGGTTTACAATTTTTTTCTGATGTCATCTTAATATCAGAATCCTCAAAATTCACAGTGAGTATAGCAGGCCAAATATAATTATGAGAATGCAAAAGCAGAGAGAGACAGAAAATGTCAACACACTGCAGTAAGCACTTCATTTGATTATGTGACTTAAAATTTTGGTATAATTTGGCTCCCATTAAGAGTTTTCTTAAATTGGAATACAATTTCTAAGACACTCTTAATCCACTTCAACTAGAACCTACACATGAATTTAAAGTCACCAATAATTCACAATATTTGGGAGGACAAGGCATAATCCATATTTATAAGTTTTAGAGACAAGATTTGCATTCCCAGTTTGGTTTCCCTCATGCTCTGCTGGCCATATTTTTTGTGTTGGGATATTTTTGAGATTGATTTATAAGCACATGCTGTGCATAAGAAAGTCTGCTTTATAAACCCAAGGGAAGTGTCCTAGGGATTAAAGAAACCACCATAAACACAGATATGAATGTCCATGGCCCAGCTTGCTGCCAACTTTCTGCCACAGACACAAAAGGAATGCAAGAACAGAGCAGGACCTAAATCTAAGATCTGAGAGATGTGCAATATCAGGCAAAACTTGTATATCTGGGTTTGGAAAGCCCCAAAGAAGCCAATAAATCTACAAATATCTCCTCTGGACTAGGAAAGACAATGGAAAGGCAAAGTAGTTGCTCTCAAGCGTCTATGATATAATTGGGAAGATAAGGCAAAATTCATCATAAGATAGTCACTAACATAGCAGCTTTCATGAAGTACTGAGGAAAGAGTAAAATAACAAACTGCTACAGCGCAGAGAAGCATGTTTATAGAAGTTTTTTGGTTTTGTTTTTTTCTAAAGGCTTCCTATAATTGTTAGAATTTAACCTGGCTCCTGGTAGGATCCAGAGAGGCCGGAAAAAGGGAGCAAGGGGAAACCAGGATGAGTGATAACCCCAAATGCTTGCATGTCTTTATAAAGAGACACTTTCTTTCAAGAAAAAGAAATCATCCATGTTACATAAACAAGTAGATTGTTTTGCAGGTTAGAGACATTTTCTGCTGGATTAGGTTTTGAAATTGTATTTTTCCACTTATTTTACAGCATCTATATGGGGGTGGGAAGAGAAACGCCAGCAAGTTAATGTCTACCTTTCACAGAGATTTTGCTGTTTATCATTTAAAACAAAACTACTGAGGTATGGAACAAAATTTTGGAAGTCAGGAATACATTTGGAGAATCTGATGCTAATGAAAAAACCTGGACTCTGGATATAATTCCCATCTAGAGTGTTTTATTGTTAAGTCCCAACAAATCAACAGATTTGCTGACACAATTTTTTTTCTCCTCAGAGAGGAAAGTTATTTTTGTTGTCTTTATTATGCTTAAGCCTTTCAACCAGTATTTAATCAGGAGTCATTATCGTCCTCATTTTATAGATATGCAGAGAAAAGGTGAAATTACATGTCCAAAGTTAAACAGTAAATCAGATTCCTATTCTAGAATTACAATTCTCAGTCCTTTCAATTTAGTTGATATTTGATATTTGAACTATGAATACTTTTCACTAATAAGCCAACCATTCTAATAATGTCCAAATGTTTCTTTCTCCTTCCTTCAAATAGACGAAGCTAATAAATTTTTGAGCACTTCAACTTGATTGCATCTCAAATATAGATTAATGTGGCAACACTAATAATTACTGGAAAAATGAGTGTTAGCAGAAGCATTTAAAAAATGCTTAATTCTCTGAGCTCGTTTCAGCTATATATTGAACAATGATATGAAAGTGACAAGCAGAGCTATGTAGAAAAAGAACACAGGACACGATGGAGTGTTTCAGTCAATCGGGAATAATATTATAATCATCCCTCTCACTTACTGAGAACTTACTATTCCAGGAATCACACATATATTATCTCCAGTGCTAATAACAAAACTGTAAGGTAGGGATTATTACTTTCATTTAACCAACACCAATATTGTGGCTCAGAGTGGTTAATGAACTCGCCCAAGGTCACCCACCTGGTAAGTGATGGAGACTGACCCTTCTCTTTCCATCTGTACTGTTAGTACTTACACCTGACCTCAGGCCCTCATCACCTCTCACCTATCATTTTGCTGTATTCTCATAAACCATATGGATACCTGTTGCTGCTCCTCCGTATCCAATACTTGCTCCTGCCATTTAAGTAGTTCCAGCCCCCTGGACCAGCCATCCTGTCATCTGTCTCATGCCTCTGTGCTTCTACCTAGGATGGTCTGTTTTTCCCCTAGGGAGTTTCTTATTCTTCCTTCAAGGCTTAGCTTAGGAGTTCTCTTTATGAAGAGTTTCCTGACTCCAGCCTAGCAGAGTGTATCATGCTTTCCTCTGAGGCCACTGCATAACCCCATTAAGGCTGAGCTTACTCACTGTTTATATTTACATGCATGGATCCCTCTTAGAAACCAGAAGCTCCTTGAAAACAGGAACCATTCTTCAGTTATCTTTAAATTACCAGTACCTAGTACAGGTCCTGAAATCTAGCTGGTGTTCAATAAACAGGGATACTCATACTACATTGGGTAGAAATTTAAGCTGGACCCAAAGTGATTACAGACGACAGACATAGAATATGTTCATTCTCTTTGCATTACAAGGTCATTGAGATTGCACTCAGTGGTCTCAGGACGAAAAGATTGTCTTTCAAAGCTATGGAGAGAATTTTTAGAAATTGCAAATAAAAGAATTTTTTTATGCTGTGTTTTAGTTAAAAATTAGATCAGTTACTCCTTCATTTGCTGTTCATTTCCCCTGTTACATTTATTAATTATCAAAGATATTAGTTGGTTTGAACAACTGCTTGCTCCCTTATAGTCC
The DNA here is from genome assembly GCF_018350195.1 of Panthera tigris. Taxonomy (NCBI): domain Eukaryota; kingdom Metazoa; phylum Chordata; class Mammalia; order Carnivora; family Felidae; genus Panthera; species Panthera tigris. The sequence goes on from NC_056670.1 coordinate 27,773,774, forward strand.
ATCTGTGCTCTCTTCTCAATAATACATTGAAGTCATAAGTGCTGGATTTATTGCCTCAGTGATTTCCATGGCACAAATTGTGATTTCACTACAGCACTGAGCAGAAGGGAGAGCTAATGGGCAAGGCAGAAAATGCTTAATCAATATCGCTCGTGGCATAAGTTGAAAACCCTAAACCCCCAAGCAGATTTGGAAAGGGCTATACTCAAGGCCCCAGTCTCTAGAAATGCATTTCCTACACCATGAAGTTGAGAATCATTTTCCTTCCTCCCAAATTCTCAATTACTCTACGGGGCTCTTAGGGACTCACTGAATCTATGAATTGCTCAGCTGGTCCACAGGAGAAGAAATCTCTGAAGGAATGAGGTGGGAATATAGAAAAGGAAGGGCCTTTTCTCCCCCAAGTACATGCTTTTTTTTTTTAAAGATAAAGTATCTATTCTGTATCAGCACAGAGAAGAAAATTTCAAAATGTGAGCACTAAAAGAGATCTTAAAGATCAGATGTCAAGCTCTAGAACTAATAAAAGCATCTCCAACCTGGGTAGTCCAGGGAATTGACCACAGTATTATGAGTCAAGACACTAACCAGATTTTGGTGGCCAGAAACTGTCAACCTATATTAATTAAATTCTTATGAGCAGAGTGTAACTTGAATGCTGAACCAGGCAGGCATTTCTGTGGTAGTCATGCATTCTGAGAGAAGCCACCTGTGTGTTCTGACCATAAAGCAGCTGTGCCCCTTGGATCAGGAGGGGCAAGTGTGATCAGGGGACCACTAAGCATACTGGTATAAAGACTTCTGCATTATTAAAATTCTTAAACTTTGAATCCTTTCAAATACCCACAGGAGCTATCTAATTTATTAGAGAAAGAGTCTTCCTTTCTTCAAAACCATGTTGTTGGGGCACCTGGTGGCTCAGTCCATTAAACCTCCAACTTTCTGATTTCAGCTCAGGTCATGATCTCACAGTTGGTGAGTCTGAGCCCAGCATCAGGCTCTGGGCTGACAGTGCAGGGCCTGCTTGGGATTCTCTCTCTCATCCTCTCTTTCTTTACCTCTCCCATTTGTACTCTCTGTCTCTCAAAAATAAATAAATATACTTAAAACACACACACACACACACACACACACACACACACACACACGTTGCCAATGTCCTCAAGTAAAAAGAAAGGGCCTAAGATGTAGCTCCAGCACCATGACACAAATATAAGTCACATAGTCGCCCTCTAACTGAACACACTGTGAGGTACAATTAGAAAAATGGTCAGCCAACAGATCCAATAAATTTGTCAATGTTCTTTCGTGTGGCTATCTAGGAAATGTTGTTTAATGCTAAAAATTGCTACATAGTGTAGTTTTCTTTTTCCTGCCAACACCATTCCTAAAACAGAATGACCCTATCTCATGGTGTTACTTTTCATTGTCTACTCAGTACAAAATTTCAACAATGTTCTTGGAATTTTAACTACATTTGAATTATATGTGAACTGTTCTTATTTTCTAGAATTTTTTCATTCTTAATTTGTATTTTTAAATTCTTCAAAAAGACTAAGAAAACCTGCATTATTCAGTCACTTGTGATTACAGTTCAACAATAAGAACCTAGTACTAAGAAACTATATAGCTTTGTCCCTACACTGTCACTGGTATGTGTCCCAGTTTCATGTCCTATAACAAAAAAATATAAAATCATTGAAAATAAGCCATTCAAAATACATTCGTTCTTCCCATAGGTATTTGGGATTATTCCCATTATATACTTTTCAGAATCTGATTTACTTACAAAAACTATATTTTATGAAAATGTAAGCTTAAGCCAAAAAAAGCATATGAGAAAAGAAAAAAAAATAAAAGGTAAGAAAAATCTAATCGGTTCTCTATTAGGATGAGACAAAGACACAATAAATTCAGTTGATAATAATCATTTTCCAAAGTCAACACCTGTTCAAAAAAGAGATGCCTTGTTTTGACAAAATTTCTCAGAAAGAGGGTGAAATCACAGGCTATAGTGTTTCCTTACAAATAAGCACAAAATATCACACACTGAAAGCCTTCTCTCTTAGTATTTATACTTATAACTAGTCTCCAGTTTACCAGTTTTTTAACTTGACATTCATATATTCTAAATGAGGATAGAAACTCAGTGATAGTAGACAATCTATCATCAGATGTGTCGTGCCTTGAATTATCCTCAAACGTTTGGCACAATTGTATGCCTGAAGTGAGAATTCCACAAATACTTACTAGTGAGAAAGGGTAATAGGAAGAAAATACCAAACATGTTCTTATTGGGAAAAAGTCACTAACCATTTCCAAGTTGTGTGTGTATGTATTTATACACAAACATATATTATGTTCATATACAGAAAATATGCTTATATATATAAGTATACTTATTATATATTATAAATTATACATAATATATAATATACTGTGACTATATATAATATGCCTATATTATCTCATGTAATATCAGAATTCCATTTATAAAATTTAAAACTAAATCTGAGGGGCCAAAATCAGATATTAAGAGTATATTAATTTAAAAATTTTTTATAACTCTATTCAGAGGTTCATTCAGGTGAGAACTTCTTTAGTAGCCATGAGAAAATTATAAGAAACATTTTGCACCTTAGATTAGTTTAGTTGTCCTATCCCTTATATTAGATTTCCTTAATTGTGTGTTTTTTAAAGATTTGTATCAGTTTTTCCTTTTTAATCTTGATATTTTGATAATAGGTACTTAAATAATAGAATGAAAAATTATGAATTTTTCATACTATCCATAATGGTATAAAGTTAAACTTTTTCACAAGGAAGACTGTACCCCATAGAAATTCTATCTGGAGTATATGTCTGTAAATTAAGGTTCATCCTTTCCTTCATCACTTATCTCATATCATTCTGGTCATTGGTTAGCAGTATAATTGTAGGACCTAACAATTAGGAAACAATAATAAAAACGTAAAATTCCCTTGTATTATTTTATAGTTGTGCCTTGTGTATTACTGAATATCCAGTCACATTAAAAGGAGCTATAACATACTCTCTGACTAAGGTACTCTGATGATAATGAAGATTGTTATGCAACCTCAGGCTTGAGTTTTAAAGTCTAAATATGGGCTAAAATACTTTGATTTTTAAACTGCATTTGATATCTACTTTGAACCTACAGCTAAAACCAAATCACAATATTGGTAATGAAATAAGGTGGACCATTAAGACATAACACTTCACATTTTTCCTTTACGTACTATATTTTTAATTAGTTTGATCAAAGCCATAGTTGAAAAAGATTATCTGCGTATATATGTAGCTGATCACATAACCCTCATCAAAGATACAACCATTTAGCTGTCCCATATTATTAAGAAGTTAAGACAGACATACTACAGCCTATGAAGTAAGGTAAGAGAAAATGAACCTAGAAAATTACAGTTTGTAAGTGCTAGATGAAACTGAGAGAGAGAGAGAGAGAGAGAGAGAGACAGACAGACAGACAGACAGAAAGAGACTAAAATTAAGTGAGACCATATAGGTAAAACACTGGCCAGAGCTAGATACTCCCTACTCCTAACATTAATTCCAATCACTCTAATGATAGTCACCCCTTATACAATCTGTATGTGCTAACACAAGTTAGAAGTTAATCTATTTAAATGTCAACAAGAGTTATTTTACTGTATTAGAATAAAAGCTGTATTATAAGGAAATACTTATTAAATTTTGTAATCTTTGTGTCATATAAAATTTGAAACCATAAATTAATCATTAATATATTGATAATTATTAAATTATATTAATGAACTACTTGTAATGAATTAGATTAACTATATCTATTAGCTCAACTTTATCTGAAGATCTTGTATCTTCATTACAAACATAAGTATATAAATGTAAACTTTGTGAGTAGTTCTGTTCACCGCCAGTCTTTCTACTAACAAGAATTTTCAAAATTTTACTAATACACAAGCCTGTAAAACTCTAAAAAATCTTTATTCTCTATAAAATTTATAGTCTATATAGATCATGTTAACATAAATGAAATAATAGCAATATTATAAATAAGACCAAGCTGGCCAGCTCAAACATGATGTTACCTATATAAAGGCTCAGAGAAAAGTCATATCTTTCTCTCGATTTCCATAACTTACACACACTTCCACCCACCTAGGAAAAACAGTATTGTATAACTGCTGGCTTGTTCAAAGGAATTGATTTTGTTCATTCAGTATCCCAAGAATACTAAATGATGGTTGTATGGATAGATGGATGGATGGAAGAAATGGTACATGTTGATACTTATATACATTGAAATTCTGAAGAAATTCATAGCGGGAGCTCATCACTACAGAATCAAATTATCTGATGGGTTTTCATATAGGAAGTATTATGTGAACTAAATCCTGAAGTGTAAGATTTTTATGCAACTGATATAGAATATTATCTCATTTAGTTTGGAGATAATCTCAACAAAAACACCTGAACTAATTTAAAAATAAGGTTGAAGAGAAACTCTTTTCTAATCAGTAGATAATCATATCATTTGAAAGCCTGTTTGGAAGACCAATACAAGATTCAATCCTAAGGTACAGCTCTCTGGGTCCTCAATAGAAATGAGAACCCCAAAGAGAGTCTGGATATCAAAATCCTGCCAATGTAGGATAAGTTCTCAAGATCAGGTATGTCAGAAATGGACAGCCTATTTTATGAAGAAGGTCAAAACTCCAATAAGCTAGCAGGGAGTAAAAAACCAGTTGGAAAGCAGGTAGGATATCAGAAATCATGACAGAAAACCAAATATAAATGCCTATGTTCAGAGAAATCCCATACAGTACCCCAACATGAGACTGAAATGCCCTGTCAGTCACAGATACAAAGAGTTCTTATACCAGACACGTCTGTAGCAGTGCCAAACACTATAATTTGTTGTTTGTTTTGAAGTGTTGAATGCAATTGATGATTTTCACTCATTCACAGATTTATACAAATCTATATAAAAATATCAACTGCTGTATCATCATTATATGATCCTTAAGTGGACTATTGTAACTACAATTTCCGGGGAGGGGAGGAAGAAAAAAGAAAAAAAAGGAGATTGTTTTAAAACTGATTAGCAACTGCACCTCATTGCACAACAGTATGAAGAAACAGATTTGGAAACACAGCATCAAGATCAGTGGGGCCTTTGAGTCATAGTCTCAATTTGGGTCCCATCACTTTACCTGGCAACTGTGCCAATTTAGCAGGCATCGGACTGTGCAGAAAGATTTGCATGTAAATGAAAACAGTTTGGGGCATTTTGCTTTGCCTCAGTAAAAGAGAAACATCACTTTCTACTGCCACTACAAAAATAAAACAGAGGTTAACACAGAAGGATCCTGAGCAGAGTCCATGACTGGGAGAGCTAATTTGGCAGGTGAACCAAATTCTTGGAGATCACAGGCTGTGTTTCCAGGGAGCACTAGAGTCTGAAAAATGCAGGTGTGGAAGGTATTAAAGGACAAAGCACAGATAAAACATTCTGCGATTTTTAGGAGGAAAATCACCAAATTAAGAATATTTTATTTTTAATATTGTTTTTAAAATTTTTATATATTTCAAACATGTAACTAATACTTCACATAATAAAATATAATATATTAATGTTTTAAAGTAAAATTAATAATAAAAGGTTTAAATAATTAAAATAAAATAAAAAGTAAACAAGGATTGTAAACATTGTAACACAGCACTATGTGCCTCATCATTAGTATGTATTTTTGGAAATTCATTGTAGCCCTCTACTTCTATCCTAGAGTCATAATAGCCTGGTCTTAACATCATTAGACTGTAGCAGATTTTCTTAGCCATGTAGTTCCCATAAAGCCCAGTCATCCTGCGATGGTTTTTAATTTCTTCCCAGGCTATACTAAATACCCTTTACTCTACTATTTCATTCATTCATGTGTTCATTGATTCATTGAATACATATTTAGTACTTACTATGTTTAAGGCACCATGTGAAATGATATAAGCCGTAGGGAAATGTGGTTAATCATAGATTTTATGCTCAAGAAGGTTATGGTCTAACATAAAATAAAATACATGTACAAATAAGGACCACAGAAGACAGACCTTCAAAATATACATACCATAAAAGTATTGAGGCAGTTCATTAATAATTCAAGGAAGAGAGAGCAAGAACAAGAATGAATGAATACGACAGAAATGCCAGTTGGGGAAAAGAGAAACTCTCTTTCTATATGAACTCCTCTCTCTTCCACTTGCTAAACATGTTAGAATGGTTTATATTCCAACCAGAAGCTTTAAGGACAAGCACTTGGTTTACCTCCAGCATCTAACACACAGCACCAGGCCCAGAGAAGGCATTCAACAAATCTTTGTTGAAGTGAATAAATTAATGAGTGAATATTTCTATTTGCTTTTGTAGACACTAGCATGTGAAATTATGAAAACCAATGTATATGTAGCCAGCTCCCATTTATTTCTCGTTGCAAATCTGGAATAGAAACAAATTGTTTTGTAAAGACAAAATACATTCACAAGTGGAAACATCATTTAAATATTTAAGATATATTTTTAGAAATTGCAAAGATAAGGGGACCTGAATTTTATAAGATTCTCCATTACTTAGATGGAGTGGGGACACTACTAAAATTACAAATTTGCAAGACACACATAAAATTCAGAATTTGTTTTCTTTTTACTCCAAATGCATTTTGGTGCAAGGAGAACTAAGACCTTTTAAGTGAAACTTGATTTTTTTTTTCACTTTATAATTTCATTCTGCAGGAGTTCACTATATTTTTGACACAAAAGACACTAGAATAATTATTACCCTCTTGTATGTAATGCTTTATTTCACATTATTCTCAAGTTCCAGACACTGGAAAATTTTCAAAATCATATTGAGTCCTTGCCTTATTATCATATACTTTTGATCTCAGGATAGCTATTCTTACTTTAGTTGGCAACTTAGCTCTTCAAAATACCAAAATTAATGTCAAAGTCTGGATTACATGTAATAATTTTAAAATATTTAAAAAGTTAGGGTTTTTTAAAGTTTAAAGGTAGCATAACATAAGTTCAGGCTCTTAATTAATTTCTTCCTGAAAAATTTTTAAAATAAATTACTACTAGAATCAAAATAATTAAAAGTAATGATCCAACAGTCTGTTGTACTTACACAAATTAACCATTAGAATGCTAAAGAGTTCCAAGAGATAGATTGCTCTTCAAACAGATAAATCAGCTTCAAAGTAAAATATAGTATCTCTGTGGGAGAGTCTATAAAAGTAAATGTAAATCACTTCTCAGCAAAATTGGCTCTTGCCAATAAATCCGGAAAATAACAACATTATTTCCAAACAAGAAAGATGGCTGGTTTGTTATGCACCCACAAAGGATGAATGATATAATTAGTAGAATCAGCAAATCAGAGCACAGTATGCATACACATATTAATATACATATATATACATATATATGTCCTTATACATAACACACAATAACTTGTATCCCAGATCACCCCATCCATTGTCTTCCTTCACTCTCTTGCATTATTTTATCTATTTTCCTTACTAGTCTATGATTTTGCCAAAGAGTAGAAATAATGTCTTATTCATGTTTCTCACTTCCCTTTTCCTACTGTCCCCCCAGCACCTACCTATAACCATGTTTACATACAGAAAGAAATAAAGCAACTATTATTTAATAGGAAACAAAATAATCAAACTACAGATTGATTCGCATTTTTTGGTGTAAAGAAAAGTTTAACATCACTTAATTGGAAAAATTTCTACCAACTTCCAAGTCAACACAGAAATTTAGCTTTAAAATCCCTAAAGGTCTCCCTAAAATATCTTACACATATTTGTATCTGAGAGTGTATGTAAAGTTCCTTTCCTAGCCCAGAATGTTCTCCAAATTAGACCCTTCTCCTTACACTTTGAATTAACCAATATGAGCTTTGTAAGAAGCAGACAGCTCTCATTTTGAGCCATCACCACTTACACACATAAATCCCTGATAAACTGCTTATTTTCTGAGGGCCCAGTGTGCAAAGCAGTATCATAAAGCTATGGTGTAGCACAGGAAATCTGTGTTCACCCTACTGAAAATAAGATTCAAATGTTGAGAACTGGTCTCTAAATAGTTATCAGGCACATTACATTGTGTTCACTTCTCTAGGCTCCAAGGACAGTGCCAGTTAGATAAAGTGATAAATAAGCAGTAAAATGTAGTGATGAAGAAGTCAGGCAACTACTTCTGCAATTCACCAAGTAAGTGATTGTAGACTACATAAACTATCTTAGTTTCCTCAACTGTAAAATGGGGAAAATTATATTTACCTCAAGCAACCTTTGAGAAACTTAAATAAGATGACCCTAGTCCAGCATGTAGCATGGTACCTAGCACAGTGTACATGCTCAATGAATGATAGTGATGATGAGGAAGATGTTACAGATATGTCCAGGCAGTTGTTGACCAAGAGATGGAACAAATGGCCACAGCTGCTCAGGTAGCTAGACAGAGAAACCACTACAAAAATCCTAAAGAAATTAAGGTAGGACCTGAGGTGACATCTAAGCCAACTTTGACACTCCTAGGAAACCAACCTGCAATGCTGATGATAATTGCTTACACTACTCTCATCATATAACACTTCCATTTCATCAACTGCCTCAATACTTAGGAACCAAAATAATAATTAATAATAAAATTTTCAAGATGGGAATCCCTACCTAAGCCAGTAGGGAAGATATTTTCCATTGTTTCTTAATATTACTCAAATAATACCAAGGACATATCTTGGTACTTTGACTGTAAGTAAAACTACCAAAGCTCATGTTTGGAAGGACTGAAACAAATATTATTAACCAATCCCCAAACACACATCAAATTGCACATACCGTAGCAAAACCCGAGGCTACTCTTAGAAATCAGCTATGTACACAAATTGAAAGTAGAGGCATCAAGATGAACAAGTATAAAGTCACTAGCAACTGCTTTTTGAAAAAAGTCAAAACACTTCTTTAAATAAATAAATATATTATTATTATATGTAGTATATCTATATGCATATCTTATATAAGTAGCAAATATGAAATAGTTGTCCAACACTGATGTATCATCAAAATTTGTATTTTTCACAGAGTTAAATGATTTTGAAATCATAAGTATTGACCACAATATTATATATATATATATGTGTATTTATGCATATGGTTATATACTGTGTATGTATATGCATAAATATATGTATGTAGTCCTACAAATGTACATGTGAATATATCCAATGCTAACTCTTAGACTTTCAAAATCATTTAAGTCAAGCTTGGAAAATTTACTGTGATGCTATATTCAGATATGGTTAGCTGCTAAATTCTTACTGGTACATCTTACCAGTTATTTTCTTGATATTAAGATGTCATTAACTAAGAATCACTGATAGTTGCACAGAAGAAAATACATGTTGAACATTCACATTGATTTTAAGTACCACTCCAAATTCAGAAATATTAAAATGTGAAAAATATGACTTGATATTGAAAAAGTATAACTGTGGGGTTATGTATTTCAAACTAAGACATATCCAAAAAAAAGAAACTCTCTAAAGAAAATATGTGGGATTTTTAAGTGAATAATGAGACCTAACTGATAACAGTACAAATTAGGACTTGCACTCTGGACACCAGCAGCCTGTAGATTTTAAACCAAGCAAGAAATTGTCTGTATTCACACACACACACACACACACACACACACACACACACACTAAATGTGTCATGGTTTACTGTTTTTCATAAATAGTCACCATAGAAATTACAAATTATTCACAGTAGAGTTAATTCCAAGTAAGCCAGGAAGCAGAAGTTTCCATGACAAATAAGAACAACTATATAAAATCCTACAGATATATGACCCATAACACATTACAGAGCATTGATTTCCCAGAGGCTAATGTAAACAGTTCTATTTTCGTTCTATTTTCGTTCTCTCCTATAACTCAGATCTATTCATACTGTACAATTACTTTTGCATAATAATATATTTTAACTGAGTAGTTCATCAGTAACAATAGGAATTCTTATATTAAATGAGCATTTTTGGAAGCATCCTATCATTTCCTTTATGATCTTTCTTGGCTATTTTTTAAAGTGTATGTTTAAAGTGTTTTATTCATGTATCAGACAACTGCATGCTTTAATTTTTTTTAAGTCCACATAAATAGGAAGAGTTACTGAGGAATTTAATTTAATGAATGGGATTGCATTTCTGCCTCCAAGGACTAAACCCTACACATTTGATACACTGAAATGTCCATATTAAAAAATAAACAATAATCTCAAAAGAAGTGAATTCTTTTGTTCAAGAACACAAGAAAATACTTGTTCAACCAATTTTTACTGAAGGAAAAATAAATACGGATAGAAGGGCTGGGATGGAAAGAAAACTGCCCAAGAGGGTTCTTATCCAGGGAGAAAAGGATAAGGAGTCAACAAAAGAACAAAACCTAGACATTCTATTTTTCTTAGCTTTAGGCTCTAATCTCAGCTTTGATCAGAAAGGAATTCAGTCTAATATGCTCAAACAGAAATATATTTGATACATTCACCAAGAAAGAATGGTAGAAGTTTTTATCCAAGGCCATTCAACAACATGAATTAGTAATTGGGATATTAAACAGAGATTGGGGCTGAAGTTTCCTCAACTCTACCTACTTTTTATAACAAATTTTTATTATTTCACTGAAAAAAATGGAAATAATCTCTAGATTTTGATAATCAAATCACATTTCAGACTACTCTTTCTGTGCAACCTGTGTATTTCCCTTCTGCTCACATTGATTACTCTTGCTTTTTTCACAGATCTTTCTAATTGCTTTCTTCATTAAGCTACAATTTGCAAGGGAGTCCCTTCCTTATTTTTATCACTGGTTCCTTCAAACTAACATCATCCTTTGCTGCTTTTTAGAACTTCATAGGAGCCAAAGAGTCTCCCTAGGAGTTCCCTAAGCCTAAATTTTAGATATATGGACCAAACTACAGACATTAATGTTTCAAAACCTTTTGATAGTAAAACAGATATCAATAAATTATTGAGTAAGAAGATCCAGAATGACTTGCCTAGACAATTCTCTTCCTGCAATGGTTCTCAAAGTATTGTATGTAGATTAACATCACTAGCATCAAAAGGGGGAAATTGTAAGAAATGCAAATTCTAGGCATTACCCTCCCCCCCTCACCTACTGAATCAGAAATTCAGGGGAGTTTGGGATGGAGGTGAAGAAGGGGGAGGTGATTTTTATGCATGATAAAGTTTGAGAACCACCATTCTAGTGTATTCTAATACCAGATATAAGTAAATAATACTTTTCTTAGTTCTAAAAGCACAATTTTACCCTAGTGAGTAAAAGCATTTTCTGACTTCGTCAATAAAGCTTACAGCATTTTCAGAATCACTTAGGCGACTATTTATCTGATAATTTGAATTAAGAATTGAGCAGGTCCATCCCAGGCTTTAAAGCTGTTGTATTGTGCTTACTAGTATGAATGAGAATGAGGGACATCAGTTAGGATAGTGTGGGGACACTTGAGCCACAGATACAACCGTAGAGGTTAGTCAGGTTAGCACTTCATAGTCATCAAATCTTGCCCCCAAAGTGGTTTGTCGTTTTATAACTGACTTTTCTCATGTCATTTTTTCCCCAGATACCTTTATCAATGAATGTGTCAACCTTTCTGGCATACGACCAGCCCACAATAAGTTACTGTGGGGTGCATCATGAACTTCTCTCTCATAAGTCCTTTGAAACGAATGCACAGGAAGATACGATGGAAACACACCTAGAGACTGAGCTGGACCTGAGCACAATCACAACAGCTGGCCAAATCAGTGACCATAAACAGCAGCTGACTTAACTGAGCTAAGCGGTAGCCAAGGGTTGCCACCAAACTTTGTAACCTCAAGGACAAAAATGAGGAAGATTTGTTCATTGTGGACTCTCAAAACAAAACAAAACAAAACAAAAATCCCCTGTCAAACAAAAGTCCAAGATCTATTCATGAAATAAAGAAGACATGAATTGTTTCAAGTCTACACTTTGTAATTAGCTAAGTTGTGCAGTATTTTTTTGACTTCAGCAGAGTATGACCCTGAAAACAGAAAAAGAATCTTTTTTTTCAAAACTCATCCTACCTACCTGTAAAAACTGTACAGAGCTAATGTATTTTTCATATTGTAAAGTTTCAATTATAGAAACAACTGATATGTACAGTACCATAATTTAATTACATTTTACTTTACAAACTTTACACATTTCAGTTTCTAAGATTTTAAATTAACAAAAATTTATTTCTTGTGTTATTCAGAGTTACTCAGTTTTGTAGGGACTGTTTTGTTACTGCTTTTGTGCCCAGAAACCTTTACTCTAAAATTCTGTGCTGTGCGAAACATGCACGATTTTTATCATGCTTACTGCGTAGAATTTTATCTACTTGTTCCAGAAATAATACATTAACCAAAAAGGATTTAATTGTTGAGACTTGTAAGAGGTTCTTCAATTACATAGGCAGGTTTTTCTTATAAATGAAAAAAAAAATCAAAGATTTTTTTAACACTTCTTCTCAGACTTAACTGTTGCCTTGAATTACAGCCTAGTTTCTAAGCAGTGACATGTAATGACAAAGAGGGATATTTTAACAACATATTTCTGAATGAATTGACTCATTATTTCATTATTTTGAGTAACCCATTGTTAACGGTAGGGGGAAGCATGGACAAAACATCACTGGAAACAAAGGCTGTAACCACAGCAACAGACTTTGATACACTTAAAAGGTGCAGCTGCCAGTGACAAAGAAAAACTTGTTACATCTCATTATTTTCAGGCCAAGGTGGGAAGGATAGAGCATAATAATTGTACAGTAGCAAATTTTCTCCTAATTAACCCAAAGTGGTTTACCTAAAAATAACCATCAGTTAGTGCAAAATGTGCCTGGTTTTTAAGACAACTTTTCATTTAGAACTGCGAGGCTATATTTTGGGAACATCTCAAAGGAACTTTGTGAAAATTTTCACTTTGTGTGCTACATCAATTCTCTCCTGGAGAAGAACTCTAAACATTGATAGCTCATTCAGTATAGATATGAGCCATGGTGGAGAACTTTATAACACAAGTAAACTGTGAATATCTTTTAATATGTTCTAAATTGTTTATATTGCCATCCATAATGAGATTTGCTTCTAAATTATCTGAAAAATAACCCAGAGTAATTTGAAGCCACCCCAGATCATATAGTGATTATGTAATTTGTATTATAAAGTTAATTTAAGTGAAATTATGAAAACCTAACTTTTCAGAGGCTGAAATAATCAACTTGTTTCTGTTGTTTGCTTGACACAGGTTATTGTTTGAAAATGTTATTTTATCTATGGTATCCACACATTCTTTTGTGTGTTTTTTATTATAAAACTACAAGTTTCAATTGAATTGCACTAGGAGAGATGCCTTTTTATGTTGTCATTTTGCATTCATAACATCAAAAATAGGTTGAGCAAATATCAATCCAACAGGGGTCAAACACAATCAAAAACAATGAAGAAAAGAATTTGTTAAGACCAATGTCAAGTTTTTAATTTCTTATTTATTCCAAAGAAATTATACCTACAAAAGTCTAGTTTTATGCAGATTTATCATGGCAAATTTAAGAGCAACTTAAAGAGGAATAAACTTTAAAAATGTACAGCAAATTTTTCTTGAAAATACAGTCGTAAAAAAAATTGGAAGAAGCAAACTCTCTTACTAATTTAAATGAAACTAAACGTCTCAGTACTTATATCAACTATTTAGCATCCCAGATTTCGTAACATCTTTTGCATAAATTATTTGCTATTCAAAATTTTTTGTCATTTTACATCTAATTTTCATCTTTACTTTTTCCAATTTCTAATGTCTTTGCAATATATTATTCTTAGTATTCTTAATCCTCTACATTGAGATTGTGTTTTGCATAGTTAGCAAATTTATAGAGGATTAATTATAAATCTATTCTTGTGGGTCTGAAATTGGATGCAAAATTTTATTTATTATGTAAACCAAAATGTCATTTGCAATCTTTTTTTCATCAGAAGTTGTCCTTGCAAAGATCAAGCATCTTTTAATTGGCGTAAAAAAAAGCATTTTATATGTATTTCCAGACATTTTCAAATTGATAAATAACTTTTAGAAACATAAGGTTCTAGGGAGGTTCACAAATGTATGCCCTTGACTTCCTTAAGCAAACATTTTTTAAACATTTTAAATTCATCTAAGTAAACAACTATAAATAGAAGCAGTCATCTTGGAACCACAGCTCTGTGCATCTGAGAACTTAATACAGTAAGAGCCGAATAAACTAAGAATTTTTAGATTTCTCATATTTGAAATTAAACCCAAAGGATCTTTTACAAGAAAAAAAAAGAAGATGCTGGGTTTTTGTTTGCCTAATTTTTATTTTGCCATGTTCAGGGCCATGGGGGAGGGTGGAAAAGGGAGTGAAAACCTCTTAGAGGAAACTATGTCTAGAATCTTTATCATACATTTGCAATTTATATATTTGTGTCTAAAATCCTTAATTATAACTTATCTTTTTCAGTATTCAGTGATCTCCTACTTCCTCTTGCTAACCACCCTGTCCCCAAGTCTCCTCCCTCTCTGCCTATTGCTCATTTAAACAACAGAAATGTTGATATGTTTGGGATCAAAAAATGCAGTTTGACCCAGCATGGTTACAATAACCACAGAAGCTGCAGCAAAAAATAAATTTATGCAGTGTTTTGGGGTTTATAAACCACATTTTATATAAATTATTGCATTTTGTCTTCATAACCATCCCATGAAGACACATTAATCTCAAAGAAGTTGAGACTTACCCAAGAACACAAGGCTAATAATTGGTGGAAATGAACCATTCTCAAAATTCATAGCCTGTTAGTCTTTCCACTAAACTAAAAGCCTTCTCTCTGATCAGAGCCAGAGAATTCCAGAGATAGTGAACAGAATGAAAAAAAAATGTTTGTCATGTTGTTTAATCTCTAATTTAACTCAGTTCTTCTATCTGTATAATATATGAGCTAAATGAACTCTTTCTATGTGCTACTCTGGCTCTCACATTAAAATTTTGTTCAAAAAGTAAAGCAAGTCATAGATTTCTTAACATATTATGTCATTTGTAAATGTGCAGATGAGTTGCTTCAAGCAAGTGGATATATGTAGGCCCAAGATATGGACATAAAATCAAGAACCACAAGGAAAGAAATCAAAGACCATCTAAATTGAGATTGCGTGGGTTATAAAACAGATCCATAGTGCGATGTTCAACACATGTTCAACACATGTTCAAATGAACACATACTCAATTCAGAGCTAATTGGGAAGACTTTTATATTTTTTTCCTTTTTTTTAATCTCAGCAAGAGTACTTCTTAAGTGTTCTTAAACCTTTCTTAATACAGAATAATTTTCTCTATTCTCCTAATAAAAATGGAATGTAATTTGTCCAAACTGATGTATAGATGCCAAAACATATTCTAACAAGCAAGTAGTATTTTATTGATCTGCTCATTTTTACCAACTCTCTATATTCCCTCTTGAATGTTCCAGAAAACCATAAAACCATACAGATTTTAATATAAATTATATTTTTAGAAGGAAAGAAAACTTGTCTACATTCAACATTCAAGACAAATTACATAATCCTATCTGAAGTCATTTCAGACTCCACAAGCTCCTTGGAAATAGCAATATCTCTTTGCAAAAATATTTTTTAAAATAAAGCCACTGTAAATGGGAGTGAAGACCTTATTTGGTTATGTCTGCTCCTGACTAGAAAACAGATATCATCTCTCAACCTAAACATTCAAAATAAGTAAAGAAACTGAAAGCACGAAAATAGATAACATATGTGAACTATTAGTATGCTTGAAGAAAGAAGATCAGATGTACTGAGTAGATGGAGGTACAGGAAGGAAAAGGAAGTAGGACTGGCAGATATTTAGCCTCAGGAAAAACAGTGAAAAATCTTTACAGCAAAAAACAGTAACATCTTACACTGACATACCTCTTAATGGTTTAACTTGCTGGGTAATAAATAGCATAATGACCTGGAAACACATAAAAAGTCCCAAGGTCTAGATGGGTTAGCTATGCAGTTAAGAATGCAGATGCACTAGCCTTTCAGTTAAGAGTTTCCAACTACTGCTATGACCTCAATGCACTACCACTGTCTCTAACTAGAGAGGTACCAAGCGCAGAAGATCCAGGATCCATGCTTTCAAAACTGACTCTACCACAAGGGTAGATTAGACTGACAATCAGCAACTGTGCTTTATTTTAATATCAATTATAATGAGGAAGAAACATTTAAGAATACACCAGAGTGGTGATGGGTTATTTTCAAAGCTCTCTCACGGCTTCCATTATGATTTCAATGTGAGTTAGGAGGCTGTTTATATTTAACATTTTTTAATTTAGGGTAAAATTCATGTTTTAAAAAGTCCACAGTTGATTATTTACTTTTCTATTAAGAACAGTGAACTTAAAGCAACAGAGTGAGTGCTTGAGCCATCTAGGACTTAGAAAACTCTTGAGTTTCTTCCTCCTCTTTCCCAAACATTTATAGATTTTGTTTTATATGTGTGTCTTACTGACAAGCTAAGTAAAAATTGGTTTTGAATAAATCAAGTAATATTTCAAATGCATCAAGGGACCTTGTGATAAAGGATACTTGAAGTAAATCCTATTTGTTTTCTAATCTGAAACATCACTCACTAATTTATCATTTGTAAGTTGATTTCAATATATCTTGTGTTATATAATGCGGCACACCTGTACTGCATGGCCTTGAAGGTTCTGTGATGCAGTCTTTGCCTCAGGCTGTGTAAAATAAAGAACTGACTCTAGGTTTTGAGCAAGTCTATAGACACGGTAGTGTGATCATTTTCAATCAATTTCACTTATTGAATTTACCTGGATTAATGTCGAAAAATAGTATTAAGATAACATGGATGAATAAAGTTGACAGTTTTTTTTTTTTTTCCATTTACTGGTTTAAATTTTTGCTATGTAGCATATCCTCAAAGTTACTATTAAAAGAAAATCCTTGGGCACCTGGCTGGCTCAGTCAGCAGAGTGAGCGATTCCTGATCTCACGGTTGTGAGTTTAAGCCCCACATTTGGCATGGAGCCTACTTTAAAAAAATTAAAAAAAAAAAAAAAAAAAAAAAGAGTAAATCCTTTGGGCCCATCCTAAATTTGCTGAATCAGAGTCTCTGGAGCTAATCTGATGCATGCTAAGTTTTGCAAAATACTGTTCCAATGAATTTATTTTTACCAAGTCATTGAATTGTTTTTTTATTGTAGTCTGAAATTATTAATTCTTGTGCTTTCTTGTGCCAATGTGAACCTAGTTTGCTAAGCCTGGCTGAACATTTTTCCTGACTGGAGGAATGCAAAACAAAAAACAACTATACATAAAATGGTCAGGTTGTTTCTTGACAGATTGTATTGTTTATAGGTTTTGTTCCCCATTAGCTCTTTCAACAGGAATATTTGAAACAATCTTAAATCAACACAGTTATTCACTTAACTAAAATTATCATTTGCTCCCAGGGATAATAATATAACAGTAGAAAAGCCAGAAGTGGGGAAAGAGCAAAGAACTGACTTATGATGTACCAGGCACTGGGCTGTCCCCACCTCATTCTCAAAACTTTTTAGGAAACAGGTATAGCCACCATTCTAAAGAAAAGGAAAATAAGGATTGTGATAATTGAATAACTTGCCAAAGCTCATACAAGAGAGTCAGATATAATATCCAGTTCATCAGACTCTAGGGATGTCCTCCTATCACCCCGTAAGCACCCTTTTCAGAAGTGAGAAAAAACCATAATCAATATAATTTGACTCAAATATTTTAACAGGGGATGTGAAGACAGCAGAGAAGGAATATACTTTCCTATTCTTAAATATAAAAAATTGCTTAAACTATTTCACACTGTATAGAGATTTCCTTCAATATCTTAAGTCAGCAACTTAATGGAAATAAATGTCCATTACTTTCTTGAAGTTTTATACATTGTTTCCTAAAAGGAGCGGACATTTCAAATAAAAACCCTTCAAAAGATATTCCCAAATATTCATGTTGTATTTCCATTTCCAATTTCCCTAGCTATATTATAAAACTATAACAAAAATATAAGTGGGTATCCACAATAAAATCTTTAACTGGCAAAATATAGAAGGAAGATGTCACTTGAAGCAAAACCTCGACAGTCAATAAAGTACCACATGCAAATGACAACACAAAGAAAAACACCAATAATATACAGTCACAAAATGTTAACTGGCAATGACATGGCTTGAGTTGCAGGATATTTCCTATGAATGATCCTATGTGGGAATATTTTTCAAGGAGAATTTTTACTTAACCAAATGATATGTGCAGTGGGAGAACACTCCAGAAAGGAGGCAAGAAGACAGCCTTTATAATAACATTGGCCCTGCTTGTTCTATTATTCAGAACAGAGTATACAGCTTAAATAAAACACAATCTTCCTTGTGAAGGCAACACAAATGTTTTCATCACTATATGCAGGTGGCCAAATAAATTACATTTATGTTTAAATTCAATCTTCAAGTGAATCTTCCTCAGTCTCAGCTATTAACAAATGATATTTTAAATAGTCTCAATTCCATTACTGTCTCTAGGAGATTTTTATTAAACCATTGGACTAAAAACCTCTTCTATTTCTCCCTGAACTTGCACAAGTCCAAGGTGATATAATTCAGAAACTACATTAGCATTTAACTCTATCATACTACCTGAACATGTAGCATTCACGTAAAACACATTGTCTTTTATAGTGTGGAATTCAAGAGACAGTGAAATACTAAGCCACATTTCTACTAAAAACTACCACTACTATAACTGTGATAAAAGTATGCTATATGTTTAAAACAATAAATCCAGAAAGAAAGAAGCTCTCGCATCCTGCATCTAATATCACTACATGTGTTCATTCTGGCACCACTACACCATACAAAAATTTTAGCTGAAAATCTAAAGTAATTCTGATTTTGGATAACAAAGATGACTCTGCTATGTGGGTTGAAGATTCAGTGGACGATAACGAAGAGGACAAAAAATTACACACACCAAGAGGTAAGTGAAAGAAATGTGATTTAATGTCATTGATCTGTGGATAACTTTTGAAACTAAGAATTAAAATTTACAACATTTTGCATCTAATGTCATCAGTAAAGGCCAATATGGACATTAGGGACTAAAAGCAAACAGATTATTTGTGATGGCAATATATGTCAAACAATAGATTAATAGAATTAACTGTACCAAAAGAAATAATATTAAGAATAAAAATTAGTTAAAGCACTATCATTTCTCCAGGGAGAAAGTGAGAAGTCAGAATAAAAGATTCAAACTAAATACCAAATGTTCTTTCAAGATCAATTTTGAAATGTCTGAAAACTATAAACCCCAAATTAGTGCTTCAACAAAATGAGTAATTACATTAATTCACATATACCTAGTTAAATTCTGTTACTGAGAAATAACTTGTATTTAAGATATACTCCATCTGTTCCTACTAGTTTACATCAGTAATATATTTGCTTTCAATCCCAGATTGATAAAGGTAATGCCCTAAACAGAATGATGAAGATGTGCTGAAAGACTGGATCAATCCCATCATTCTTCTCTGCTATAAGGCAATATTAGAGTGGTAGACCTACCGGAGAGCTGGAAATATCGTTTCTAAAATCCTCTCTAGCAGTTTTTGACGTAGACACTTGTAACATTCATTATCTATGGGTCTTATTTTATATTCATTCATAAAATAAGGAATTACTGTCTTGAGATAACAGCCTGGATGGCCTATTCCAGCTCTGGTTACAAATGTATAATAGATTTAGGTAAAAACAATGAACTCTGAACTCTGCTATCTGAAGAAAGACTTGAGATCTTTGTGATGTCAACATTTTCTTACCTTGGGATTTGATGGAATCTTACATTCACTGTATTATACATCCTTCAAAGCTCCTTGCCAGTTTCCTATTTAACAAACTTCAAACTTGAGTTCCTTAAACCAACATTACATTATAGACATGGCTATTTCAAAATGAATCCTTGTAAAATTTCATCATTTTGTGGAAGGATAAAATAAGGCTGGGGTAGTAGCTTTTCTTGACTTTTTCTGTGTCTTTGATTCCAGTTATGGAATAAAAATGTGTAAGCTCAGTATGACACCTTGGTACTACCATAATGGAATTGGAAGAAGAGTCTTCTAATGGATAAACACTTCATGTAATATAAAACAGAAATGTAGTTGGAGATCACTTCTTTTTAACTCAATGAATGATCTGATATAGTTTTCAGATAATGCATGCCTTCTTGCACTTGAGAATATAAATATTATTGTCTATAATGATGACATGTTTTCTTTGTCATATACTTTTTGCTTTCTAAGGCAGACTTCAGATAATTGATTGTGCTCCATAATTGCCACCAGAAGAAATTTCTATTTAATTATTTCCAGAAAGAATGACATAATACTGAGAACTTTAAGATAAAATGATAATTAACTAACACTTAATGAATGTTTACTTTTCTAAACATTTTACATGTATATATTTAATCCTGATTAATATGGTTAATAGGATTAACAATAACCTTATGAAGTACTATTGTTACCTCCTTAAGAAGATAAGAAAAATGATGCTCAAAGTGATTATATAACATGTAGCTACTAAATCATGGAACAAGAATTCAAATCCAGATGATAGGTATACTCACAAAGTGATCGCTACTAACTGCCCATTTAAAGTCCATTTCAAAAGCTTATTTCTTAACTTTAAAAGTGTATTCACTGAAAGCTATAACTGAAGACATTTTTCAATGTAATGGATGTTTATTACATACCTAATATATGTCTGGTGGAGGGTAAAAATCCTTGAGAGATACAAAAGAATGTATTAAATAACTTGTTCTCAAGAGACTTACGGTCTTAGCAAGGAGAAAAGACATCCGTATGAAGCAAAAAAAACAAAAAAAAAACAAACAAAAAAAAAAAAAACCAACACACAAAAAACACAAAACTCCAAATTGAATACCTGCAAGAAAACAAAGCAATCAAAGGATGAAATCAAAGCCAAATTGTTGGGGAAAACTCTGGGCAAAAGCGAAAACTGAGATAGAACTTGAGACTGACAGTATTCAGATAGGCAAAATGAAAAGAGAAGAAAGTTAAGAGTATTATATTTTATATATGGATATTATTATTTGAATAATATCCATTAGATTGATGCTTGTCTGGCAGAGAAATACCAAGCTCAGTTTTTGTCCTGATTGTCTAAAAATTCAGAACCAAATTTTACTCTTGACAGAGCAAACCTTTTAGCCTTTCTATTTGGGCATAAACATTTCCCATCTTTTTTTCAACTTTATTTGTCTTTATATTCCTTTTCTTAAATTTTTTTTTATGTTTATTTATTTTTGAGAGAGAGACAGAGCATGAGTGGAGGAGGGGCAGACAGTGAAGGAGACAAAGAATTCAAAGCAGGCTCCAGGCTCTGAGCTGTCAGCACAGAGGGCTCAAAGTCACAAACTGGGAGATTATGACCTAAGCCAAATTGCAATGCTTAACCAACTCTGCCACCCAATGTATATTCCTATATATTCAATGTATTTTACCTTTCTTTTGGGGGGAGGCTTAAATCATATCAATCTTTTGTTTTATGTCAATTTCAGTAAAATGTTCATAAAACATTTTGAAGAGTGATTCAGGCAACACTATAAATTTAAAATAATTATGTGAACTTAATAATTTCTTAGAAGTTAATAACGTAACATCCTCAGTCAAATTACTCTTTGGTGCCAGGTGAGAAAATGGTCTACAGATTTACTGAGTTTTTCTTTTTTTACTCTTTTCAGTATTTATGTTAATATTGGTGAATACTAACCAGGATCTTTATCCCAAAGAGTAAAAACAAAAATGCTTTTTGACTGCTACATTTCACAAATAAAGAAACTAAATTAGAATATGAGTAAATGGCATGCTCAAAATCACTTTGGCAATAGACAACAGACTCACTACTAGAACTCACACTTACTCAATATTATTTTTTGTTACAAAATATTTCATGAACACATCAAAATTTAACAAAGTATGCAGAATTATTTCCACCTTAGAAGTACAGACAATTGTCAATAAAGCTGTTTTTTTTAAGGTACAGTCAAATAAGGTTGAGAAATGTTCTCTTTCCATCAAAGTTTGCTTGTCATTTGGACTATTGACTTGCAGCAGTCTGTGTGTTCCCTTGATAGTTACAAATTTTTATTCACATGTATTTATTCAATGTGCCTTTTCTTTTGTACAGTGATTGTCTTTTATATTATATCCCTAATACTTTGGTGTTTTTAATTCAATTCAATCAAATAAGTATTTATTCATTTATTCAGCCTTTACTAATAATATGCCAAGGACTGAGATAGGCAATAGAGTGATCAAATGCTTAAAAGTGAATAAATGATTGTAATTCAATATGATATTTCCAACAATGAAGTATGAGCGTGGTGCTGTAGGACTGAAGGGGAGAGAATGATTAATCTGGCTGGGAGAAAATCAGATAAGGCCTCAGAACACTTGCTATTTGAGACTCTGGATTCTAAAGATTGTCAGTCACACAAACACATACCTGTCCTGCAAGTTCCATTCCCACTCCTAATTAGTTTGGTATTTTAGATGTATATTAGCTTTTGGAAATCTAGGACTCCAGTAGTTTTTGAGTCTGGTAATTTCCTCAGGATAGCTAATAACTTGATTTTTTTATATATAAATATTAAAGATTATTTTTAATTTTCCCTTCCTCCAATCTTTTAAATTTAATCCTCAAATCAAGAGTATTCAATTGAGCCATTCCATGATAAATGCAAGACACATGCAATTTTACTAAATACAAATAATAAGTAATAAATGTCATAGATTGTCAGAAGTTTTTCATTTTGTTTTGTTTTTAACATGTATCATGCAAACCCAATCTATGTGTATCAAAAAATCTCTATTGCAGTTCTCACCTCAGGAATATGTGAAAAAAAAATGTAGAAGAGGTATATCTGCCTGTACAATTTAAGTTTTCACCAATTACTGGTTATGACATGACTGCTATTAAAGTGAATAAGAAATAGGTTATACATAGAGAGTCTTTTGTATTTTATTCTGCTATCAAATAATTCTTTAAGAAAGTGAAAAACTATTAGCAAGGTGGTCAGATCATCTGATATGGCAATAAGCATAGATGCTTTGGTAGCTGTTTGGTATCATTAGCTCTTAACTTCCATAAATATGTTTTATTTCTTTCAATAAATACATCTCTTTATAAGAATATCATTATTCCCAAAGGATTCCATTATTTGTTTGTTGTCTAGGGAAATTTCTTATTAAATCCTCAAGAATCACCTTGCATTAAGCTGAGCCGAAATAATAAAAGTAAATTCAGTAACTAGTTGAAGGCATAGTTTTCTGATCTTCCCACTTAGGAAAATGAATATTTTTTTTATTTTAGAATTTCAGAATATATCAATATTAAGAGAGTTCATTATGAATAATGCTATCTTAAAAAATACCAAGGGAATTGTATCTTAATGTTCTTCTCCTAAAATACTCTTGTGGATAATGAAGAGTATGCAGTATGGCAAAAGTGGCCATCAGTATCCCCAACATATAGAACTATATGATACTCAAACAATTATTTTTCAAAAATAAATTACATACAAAGTTTCACTCTAGGTAGTTCTCCACAGTGTGACCCATGATATATTATGATAAATAAGGCTATGAAATTGAATTCATTAGACTGCTACTATTTATATTACATTAAATACCTAAAACATCCTTAATGTGAGTGCTTTAAATGTTATCTTTAAAATGTTATCTATGTAGGGTCTATAATTTGTAGTGACTATACAATTATAAAAGCCTTTAGGTTTCTGAAGGTTCATGACTATCCTTAATTCTTATTAAGAGGCAGCCAAATCTAGTCTGAGAAACTCCAGTTGATTAACAAAGAAAATTAATGTGCTTTTCAATTAATGTGGCCCTAAAACTGTTGGGACTAGTGTGAAACACTGATATTGACATTTCTGAGTGCAAGAGGAACAGGATGGAAAGGTGCTGGTAAATAACTAGACACTCTCCTGAGAGGCTCTGAGAAATACTGTTAGATCTCCATCTGCTGGTTGGAAATTCCAGACTCATAGGGTATAATGCTAGCTAAAATACAAGGCTTGGATGATACCCACCATTCCTTTTCAGGTTTGTAACCCATCTACTCCCAAAAAGACTTGTGACAATTTATAGATTAAAACATATGCATAATTAAACATTTTGAGCTAGTGATCATTAGGAGACAGGCTATATTTTATAATCACTACTGAATTTCTCATAGCATATTAAATTTGCTACAAGTTCATTCTCCCAAAAAAATCCTGCCTTGAAAACATTTACTAAAATAGAATAAGAAAATAAGAAAAATGGAAGAAAAAGGCTACAAATTAAAGAAGAGTTAATAGTAAATTTATAATGATATAATTCTAAATAAAACTTGTCATAATTTATCAGTCCTCAGAATTATGTGAAATAAAAGTATATCCAATTTCTCTCTCCATCAAGGCATATCATAGTTGACTTTGTTGAAAGGTAAGCAAGCAACAGTTAGTTTCAGGGCCCTAAATAAAACCACAGGGAGATTAGTACATTATTCTGATTATTTTATTCTTCTTCATGTTTCCTCTAGCTTCTTTCTTCTTTCTCCACCTCTCATTTGAGTGATATATGATATGCACATATGTATTCAACATAGTGACAGAGGGTGACAAGACTTGGAGAGTAAAAGCTTACAGTAATTTGTCTTCAATATGAATTGTCCAATTATAGCATATTATATAGCTCTATTAGCTTACCAGAAAATATAAATAAGGTGATATTTAACTCTATAACAGATTTGAGAACCAAACTCCTATGTTCCAAACTCCTTTTGGACTCAATAAATAGAATGCCCCAGAGCTCAAGAATATTCAGATAAGGCTCAAAGCGTCCCTTTTAAAAAGATCCTTTGACATTTTCATAAAAGCAGATCTTTGCTCATGGCTGGATATTAAGGACCTCTACGAATTCCTTGAATAATCAAAGACTTGGCTTTACATGACTGTACGTGTGGTGTCCTATGAAAGATCCAGAAGCCAGCTAATGAGAATTGCTAAAAAATATTAAAATATCTCTTAAAATTATTTTTGTCAAACCAGTCTGTGGTAGAAAGTTGTCCATTGGAGTGCATTAACATGTGATTACTGTAATGAATAGCAGGATAAAAAGAAATCCACCAGAGGACATTCCCACCTTTCCCCAGAGCCACAGTATCCCAGAAAACACACCGATCTCAGGAATACCATTATAAGTTTTTTAATAAGTGGACAATATCCACTCTATTCACTTGTTAGTGATTATGAAATTCCCAAATGGTAAGGTCTTACCAAAGCAAACCCTGAAGCATTTAGCATTTAAGCTATTTCATTCTGGGAGAGAAAATGCCATTTAAAAATAAGAGTACCAGTTAGTAATAAATTATATGCAGGTCACTCCAGTGTAGTATTTCAATCACTTCAGTATTTTTATCTCCACCCCCCACCCCTGGACAAAAGTGTCAGAAATGAGGCATGAAAAGCTATTAACTGAATCATTCACACATTGAATAGATGTTGTTGTGAGTCTGTTCTTTCAATGGAAAATAATGAACAACTGATTTATTTATAACGAGTAATTATGATAATATACCTTCATTTTCCATCTTTTCCAATACATTATAGATATTTTATAATTGTCTTATTTCATACCTGATTTGAAATCATATGTTTCCATAAAAATTTTTTCTTTCTCAGGCTTTTATTTAACTCCTTTTGGCTGGGGTATAATTAAAGTGTTTTAACTGACTTGGTTCCCTTGTCTTGTTTTCTCTTTCAATTTTCAGCCTTTTCTCCTAATAGAATTGATCCATATTTATGCTACTAGAGACTGAAATCTGAATTTTAAGTAGATGCAGAATATATTTATACAATCACTATAGAGTGAATCTTGTTAGCACTTATTTGATAAAGTTTGCCTTGTTTTCTTTCTGAGATGGAGGGAAACATAGCAGGTAAAGAAGATAGAAACTGATTTGGACTTCCAAGAGAAGGAATTCTTGGTTTTAAGAATCATGGCAAGAAGACATAATTCATCCTGTTTTTCAATTTTTTTAGAGCATAAATGAGCATTTCCTTTGAACTTTTCACCCCAACCCTGAAATAAATTTTATCTTTTGTAAACATTCTTTTTTTTTTTTTTTTTTGGCCATAGGACATGGCTGCCCAAACTCTGGACTCTGCTCCACATGTGACACAAATCCATATATGAAAATGCCTTTGGGGATATGCTTCTACATATAATTGGAACTACTGTTGAGGAAAATACCCACCACATTATGGAATTTTTTCTTTTTTTTAGAGAGAGAGAGAGAGAGAGGGAGGGAGGGAGGGAGGGAGGGAGGGAGAGACAATGAATCTTAAGCAGGCTCCATGCTCAACACCCTGACATGGGGCTTGATACCATGACCCTGAGATCATGACCTAAGCCCAAATAAAGAGTCAAATGCTTAACCAACTAAGTCACCCAGGCTCCCTATAGGGAACATAATGTTTTTAATGTTTATTTATTTTTGAGAGAAAGAGAGACAGAGTGTGAGTGGGGAGGGGCACTGAGAGAGGGAGACAGAATCTGAAGCAGGCTCCAGGCTCTGAGCTGTCAGCACAGAGCCCTACGCAGGGCTCCCACTCACAAACGAAACCATGAGATCATGACCTGTGCCAAAGTCAGACGTTTAACTGACTGAGCCACCCAGGTGCCCCATGGAACATAATTTTTAAAAGAACACATAAGAAATGTATTTTAGAGGTAGGTCCAGGAAAAATTATCCTGAGAAATGGTTGTACCTTGTCCCTGATGAATCTAGTGCTCTGTAACACACCCTATCTCCTTTACATCTCAGCTCAGGAACTCTGAGTTGGGTTACACTTGATAACATAGTACCCAGGCAAACCTCCCTGTTGAGGGTTTTGGCTTTCTCTTTTTTATATATTGTTTATTTCCTCTTTGTAGTCCTATTTTGTTCATTTTATTTCATATGTCTTTTGTTATAAGAAGTCTCAAATTATTTTGGGGGAAGCAAAAAGTATAAAATAAGGAAGTAAACTAGAGTTACTATTTTGAAAGCAGTTTAGATTCTAACTGCAATGGTATAATCTGATCTTTGAAATGCTGTTTTGGTTGGTTGTTTTCTTTTTCTCCAGCATCATGCCCGCTTTCCAGTGTCCCATTATTGAATCATCTTTAGATTTTCAGTTCCTTAATTTGTATCTTACCTATGAACTGTTTAAAAAAAAAAAAAACAACAACCTTACAGATATACATACACACCCACATAGCACACTCCTTTCATGTACTATTCTTCAGATATAAAGATCACGAAGTAAAGCAGGGCATATATTTAAAGATTTTGCCACTAGTAGAAACATTCTCAGGTACTGGTTTAAAGAGACTAATAGTGTATTTTCAAAAAATCTGACTAGGGTTAAAAATAAAGCTCTCAACAGTTTTTGGTTTTAAAGTATTTTTTTTTATGTAAGCCAAAAATCTATGGGTTGTTATTAACTGGCTCTGAACATTTTTACAATATTATGTTTTACTTTATTTTATTAACTCTTGAGTTAACCTAACTATAGCTTATATATCATAAACCATGATAACTATATTCCAAACATACATTCCTCCACCTTTCTTGACAGCCTAAACCCCTCTTACTGAGCTGCCCATCTACCCCTCTAATCCCAACCCCAAACTGAAAAGAAGCAATAATTTTTCAAGTACATCCAAGTTCATCCACACAAAAGTATTTTCAACATGATTTCATGATATTACATGAAATGTCTCCTTCCGAGGTGCGGGTGGCTCAGTCGGTTGAGCTCAGTCGGTTGATTCTTAATTTTGGCTCAGGTCATGATCACAGGGTCATGGGATGGAGTCCTGCGTGGAGCTCCATGCTGAGCATGGAGCCTGTTTAAGATTCTCTATCTCTCCCTCTGCCTCTCTCCCCTGCTTGCACTCTGTCTTCAAAATTAAATAAATAAGTAAGTAAGTAAATAAATAAATAAATAATAAAGTAACTCCTTCCACTTACATTCAGAGAATTGGGATAATACGTGAGTTAAATTCTGAAACTTAAAATGTAACTTTTAGGTGCCATATTAATAAATTATGAAATAAATAGGACGAAAATCACCAAAACTTAGATTTAAAATGAAAGCATTTTTCATGTTTTATCTAAAATTTAATCTTGATTAACTTACTTTGGACTCCATAAAAAATTCCTGTGAAGAAGGGAAAATAAAATATTTCATCCATAACAATATATAGACTCATTCATATGTAGCATTTCATGTGTATTTATGTAGTTATTATTTAGTCCAACCACCAGATTTATAAAACATGCAGTAAAGACAAATTTAAAATATAATAATTTTCAATTGGCATGCAAATTCCATCTTTAGTTGAATGTCCTAGTACCCATTACTCCTTAAAATTAGAGAAAATAGATCAGTAAGAAAATGTATATCAAAATATTTCATTCTGTTCCCAATTATTACATAATTCTTATTTCACAAGTTTCTTTGAAAATTAAAAAAAAATGAGTATTGATTTACTAGCTATATACCTATACTCAATGCATTAATAAGTTAAATTTTTGGAATAAAAGATGTCTACATTCAGGTTTGAATTACACATAGACAAGGTTCTGAGCTACATTTCAATTCTGTTTAAAGCATATAACCTTTGTAAAAACACAGATGTCTTGGGATGCCTGGGTGGCTCAGTTGGTTAAGCATCAGACTCTTGATTTTGGCTCAGGTCATGATTTCATGGTCATAATCTCACAATCGTGAGATCAAGACCTATTTCAAGCCCTGCATGGCCCTCTGTACTGGGCATGAAACTGCTTAAAATTCTCTCTCTCCCTCTGCCCTTCCCCTGCTCACACCTATGTATGTACAGGCACATTCTCTCTCAAAAAAAAAAAAAAAGTGGTTTTCTTCATGGAGCAAAATGAATTTATGAATCCATGCAATATAAAAATACAAATAAAACCTTATTTAAGTGAATTACTAAGACTAGTTCATACAAAATATATCTATTCTGGGTCTCTGTAATTTTTTTTCTTGTTTTTCCAGATGTCATTAAGCTTTGTTCTAATATAAATATGAATGCAATTAGAAATACATTACTACCAGCACATACCTAAAGTTGGGTGGAAATTTAGATTAAGGGTTTTTAATTTTTTCTGAATCCTAAATACTTAAAGATGTAACATACAATCAGTAACTCATCATAGTCATTGTTTTCAGTGGGGTGTGTGTGAGGAGGGGGAAGGGGGCCTGCCGTGGAGAGAGATACCAACTGCTATGCTTTTTTTCTCAGCTTTTCTCTGCTAATAATCAGCCCTGAAGAGTGTACTTCAATTATTCCCTTTTAAAAAAAATCTGAGATCTTGGTTTGGGTCTGAAGCAGAGTGCTATGGAATATAATGCAGCTTTGGGTCAACCCCGATAAAAAAGATCCCAAGGAGAGACCTAAGTCTGGATTTAAATGTGGGTATCCCAGAAATTAGATTATATACCTAAAAAGGCTATAGTAACCTGTATTGAAGGATCCTGTACGGGTCAGTTTCAGAACCTCCAAATTTATCTTACAAAAAGTCCAGGTCATATCTCTGAGAGCTACTTTGGTCTGTACCCACTATAGACTTTAGTTCAATATTTGAGTAAATTCAAAATTGTGGCAATACCATCTATCTATGCCTCACCCAAGGGCCTCCTGGAAGCAATTAATCGAACAAAAATTCAAATAAGACAGTTAGAATCACTCAGGTGATCATGAAAATAACCATGGGAAAAATAAGGGAAAGAGAAACAGATTCAGTAAGTATGCTGTAGATATTTTTGTCAGTAACATATTTACACCCATACTTTTAAAGGATTTGATGATAGGAAACAGAGTTAAGGAGGGGTGAGGAAGAATCCAAAACTGTATCCTCATATCCTAGGAGCAGAACGGAACTCTCTTTTAAAACAGATATGCTCCTTCAGTTATTTTGTGATAACAGTACATCTGACACTTGCTAGGTCTAAATGTTCAAATAAACACGTGCAGAGAAATTTTGCAGCTTAATCCTTTCTGCTTGCTCCTTTATATTATATTTAACTTACATTCTTGCTCAGCTTTCATATGTGTCATAGGTATTTGACAAAAAATTTAAAGTCATTATGCATTTAAAAATTATTTTCTCCTGGCATGTTAAAGAACAATGACCCAGATCTAACTAGATGTATCAACTATTCCCTAGGTATAACTCCTGGAGTTGTATTAATTTCGTTTGCTGCAGTGGTATAATAATTTACTATAAATGTCTTAAATTACAGCATTTGAACATGTGCCAGGAAATAATACTTTTCCCCAAAGCAGATGAATCATGAACCTGAAATACATAATGCACCTTGAAGGTACTTATAATTCTTCCAAGGAGTGACTTACCCACATGATAGAACATTGGCCATTTGATTTCAATGGTGACCTTCCAACAGTAATGAAGAGCATTTCAATGTTCTTGAAATGTTACTATTAAAAATAAATTTAAGTAAATATTTAAAGTAGATAAACACAGAAGTTTCTCTCATAATGCCTCTGTAGGAGGCAGAAAGGCAAGGGATCAACGGTATTAATGACTTTGGCTTCCCTCCCCGAATCTTTGTAGAATGGCTCTTCTCATATGCAGACCTTTTCCTTATACTCTCCAAATTAGCTCAAATATCTATGAGAGAATTTGTTCGGATTTGAGTCTTAGAGCAAGTGATATTAAAATTAATAAAGGATACAACACTCAATATTATAGAAAAACTCAGTGTTGTTTAAGTGCAATAAGTTCAAATAAAGCTGATTATCCAAAAGCCTAACCACTTACAAGTAAATCTTGGAAATCAACATATATGCTTCATGATCTTATTTTCATGACTGATACAGACCATGAGATAAATAAAGGAAAAACTAAAAATCATTTAAATAACTATAATTTAATATGCATGTATATATGTATATATTTGTATTATATATGTTGGAATCTGCTAAATACACAGTGTCCTTCTGGATTTATTTACACATTCAGTATGTATTTATTAAGAACTTACTATATTCAAGGCACTGTTAGGGATTAAAAGAATTAAATTAGATAAAGATGGTTTAAAAGAAGTTTAAAGAAGAACTCCTGTCAAAATTCAGAATAAATGAGACAGAAAATTTTAATTACTCATAGTGGAAAAAATAATAAAAACCTAAGCCAGATGCAGTGGAATAAACAATAGAGTAAAACGCAGAACTCTGACTCTGATCAGTGTGACCTTCATTCATCAAGGTCAGTTCATCTTTTGGGCTTCTGCTTCTTTATTTGAAAAATGAAGGAAATTTAACCATGTGAACTTCAGAGTCCTTTCTTGCTCCAACATTAGATAAAACTCTACTCTGTAAGCTTGATTTAAACCAGAAGGTACAAACCTCATTCTTCACTTGTAATGGCTTCACTGATGAATAGCAATGTCAGCTAAAATGAATTCCATCTCCTTTTTCCTTTCCTGACTCCAATTTGATAAAATAGCATTGAGACAGTGGGACTCACAAAAAGAACTGTATCCAAAACAATGATGTTGGGATTATAGAATTATGGCATTACTGTTTCCACACCCTAAAATTTTGAAAATAGCTGATGAAAACAAACAAAAGAAGAGTAG
This sequence comes from Panthera tigris, assembly GCF_018350195.1. Taxonomy (NCBI): domain Eukaryota; kingdom Metazoa; phylum Chordata; class Mammalia; order Carnivora; family Felidae; genus Panthera; species Panthera tigris. The sequence goes on from NC_056670.1 coordinate 27,805,761, forward strand.
ACAAGTAGAACTTCAATGAAAATAACTGGGAGACAATTTTCTTGTTTGAACTTTTTCAACAATTGAATGTCTAATGATATTTCATTCATAATTTTTTTAATGTGGAAAGTCAATTACGGAGCCATGGCAACCAAAGGATAAAAGGTAAAATTTATCATTAATTTGAAAATGTCTCAGTTTGAAAAAAGTTTGGTAGTAAAATCAAGGTTAAATGAAATATCATGAAGCTGCGCAATTAGGTTAATAATGAGGTGCCTCAGGGATCAGTGCTAGCACAGGTGTTCAATATATTTATTAATGACTTAGAAGAGTTGTGAATAATATAGAAGCACATTTGGAGAACTTCAAAGATATTTATAGCAATCAAAATGGGTAAATGAATGCTTTTCTTGACCCATTCAAGAGCAATTATTTAACATATTACAGCAAATAATCAACAAGAGCAAATTAACGTGAAGGGGATGGAATTACCCAAGTTTTCTTAATATGCTAATAGCTACTGAAATAGGTATTGCCTTTCAGGCAAGAGTAGGCAGATCTAAGAAGACATCTGTCCAGTAAACTGCTCTTCATGAAAAAAAAGAATATCCAAATAAGGCTGGAATAAAGAATAATCCAAGACAATAGTTACCTAAATCAATAAGTATTGCTGAAAATTTTTGCACACCAGAACCTTGTTCTATTAAACGACACTGTTGAGACAGGTGTGGTTGCATAAATCACACCCTGGGATTATCTGGTTTTAACTGGCAATTTTCTAAATAGTTTCCCATTATCATCCAATCCTCTCTACCCATTCACTGGAATTCCCAGATGCCTCTCAGGTGGGAATGAAATTTATAAGGGCATCTCCTTCTCACCTTTGCTTTGCTCTTCTAAGGAATTTCATTGACATTAACTCTTATGCATTAATCTTCCAAAGCTGAAGATCTCAAGGCTTTAGAAAAATTAAAAATGATTCCTTTTCACAAGAAAGCACAATTCTATTCAATAATAGCATGAATTATCTTATATTTCCCCCCTACTCTAAGGTTATTTAAGTATTATGCATAACAGAAAATCTTAAATGTAGCATAGTTTCAATTATAGCTCACTCACTCAAAAATATTTTCTGAGTTAAAATTTTATATGAGGCATAGTAGGAATGAAAAGAATAAAAAGAATTAATAAAACATGGAGCTTGCCCTAACAGAATTTAGAAAGCCATGTCACCCCTCTCATGAACTAATAAGCATTTATCAATCCTAGTCCATATCAATCACATATAAATATTTAATTTCATAATAAATTTGAAATATATTAAAATAAATAAAATCAGAACTGTTTCTGTAGGGATATATAATAATATTTTTAAGGCCAAGGAATCATTTTCTGCTACCACTTATCTTTTCTACCAGGGGAAAAATATATTGACCCATGGTATTAACTTTTTCATTTAAAAGTTAACTTAGATATTTCTCCAAATTTCAGAGAAAAAGAAAAAATATCTAGCCTATTGGGGACTAAGCTGGTAGGCCAATATAACAATAGTGAAGCCAAATACTAATGTAAACATTAAATTGTATCTAACTCAGCTCTTCAAAATCAGTAAATGCACTGGCAGTATGGAGATATATGTGAAGCACTGAGACTGAGATTTTTTTTTAATTTGGTCAAGCATCTTTACTCTGCATGTGCCCATGTAGGAATTTCAAGTGTAAACATCTAGAATAATACATCCAAAGTCTCATAAGAATTCATAAACTCTCAGAATCTCAAAGTTAAACGAGACCTTAGACTTTATTGCTTGAGCTATAAAATTTCTCTACCCCATCTGACACATCACTACCAGAGAATTAAAAAAAAAAACTCATTAATAAAGCAAAGACTCAATGCAAAAGATAAACTTCAGGTAATTAAGTACACTATAAACATTTGTTAGAACTTCAAACATTTAGTAAAGAGATTAACTAAAAGGTTTGGAACTATCCAAAAAATAAAATTCACAATTTGGAGAATAATTCACATATAAGAGGTATGGCAGTTCTGTTAATTTTTTCTTTTAGATCTTTCAGTAGCTGTAGGTTATTTTCAGTGTGATTTAAGTATAATTTTAGCAAGAGAAAAGTAGTGAATGAGAATTCATTAGCGTGGTCAACAGTAAATAGTATATCAATCATGCTGGTATTTTTAAGCATTATCAAATTTAATTCCATCTCTAGGGAAATAAACTCATACTCTAAGATATGTAGTACATCATATTTATCTAAAAATTATAGAATGTTCCTGGATTATAAAATACTAAAAGTATTTCCCCTCAGATTCTCTAGGGAGACAGAAAGTACTGATGTCCTCAGTGCAAATCAGAGCATTTAAAAACAGCCAAACAATATTTCTAAAAATAAGAATATTTCACATCTTTGCCCTAGATAGAGATTTGTCATGATAAAACTAAAAAATCTGAATCAGGCCTAAAAATATGAAAGAGCACACGAGAGGAATTCAGAGTTCTGTATTGATTTGCAAAGAATAGACAGATTTTTGCTAAAAATTTAATCTATAACTACTAAATAAATTTAATAGGCTTTCACTCAATTCCAGTTTTTAAATGTCAGCCGATTGATATGAAATTATTTTTTACTTGCATAACCCACTGTGTATTACATTTCTACCCTTAATCAAGTGAACGACCCAAGTTAGGTTGATCAAATGTTTTTATCACCCTATATTACAATGAAAAGCAATGATCTCATCAGACCACACAGTATCAGACTCTATAAGCCCACTCTGGAGAAGCAAGGTATACATATTGATTTCAATATATATATAGACTCTTCAAAGTCAAACAGCAAGTTAAGGGGAAGAAGAGTACTCTGAGTGTTAGTACTCTTCTGTACCATGGCTTCTTGTACTCTGTACTTCACAGGAAGTTATATGGCATTTGAAAACCCTCTGAAACTGAAAGAAATTTGATACAGTCAAGAAAATGGAGCAGTCAAGAAAATTGAGCACTATCAAGAAAATAGAAGACTTGAGATTTCTGGGCACACTCCTGCATGACAATGAGAGTTACAAAAGAGAAAAGAGAACAAAAAGATTCTACCTACAGCATATATCTTGTTTATTGACCATTCTCTTGATGAATACGATGGGAACATACAGGCTGATGAGATTCCTTTACTGTACAAAGGAAAGTTATCCTTGTTTTATAATGTATATCATAAATCTTTCGTAAACACAGGGACTACATTTTAGTTGTTATTCAACTATATGGAGAAAGAACTGATGTTGGGGGCACTGAGTCACAATACTGTACCCTTGAGGTACAAATGAAGCACGCTTATTGCTGGCAGTCACTAGTTGCTAGATTTCAAATAAGAACTGGGATTTTAAATATTTTAGAAATAATTTCTCTCAAGGTCTCTACTGTCTTGTATTTCTTTCAACTTTACCACACCAACAATACTCCCTAAGCAAGACCCAACATTCACACAAAAGTAATTCTTTGAATGCCTTAAATCTTCCTCAGTTCTCAATTTCTTAAACCAATGGTAGTTCACTGGAACTCTCCCAGTTGGTCCATTTCAACATAAAGCTGCATTTTAAACCATCTTCTATATTATAGATTTTTTTTAACAGCTGATGAAATTTTGGTCAGTCTTGTCAACAGTGCCCCAATGTAGGCACTGTTGTAATTACCAGCTTTGCAAGGAGAGTGTGGAAAACACAGACATTTTGGGCATGAACTCATTGACAGACACCAGAATGAATTGTGAATAGAGACAACCTTGATAACAAATCAAATGGGTCAAATTGTAAACAATGACCATAGAGTACCCAGTGCATGGGTGAGGCAATAGCATCTGAAAATACTGTTAGCCCCAAAGTACCTCCTGCACAGATTTCCAAAGTTTCCGTGGAACTTGAAATTCCTAATCATTTGGTTCATTCCTCTAAAGTATTGCCTGCAATATAATTTTAGTTGAAAGTACCATATTTGGAACTGAAAGTACATTACAAAGTAGTTTATAATAACTATCAGCATCCAGTGGTGCTAGCAACAGTTTAAGTTCCAATGAAGCACAAAGATTTAAGCAGTCCAAGTGTCCAGAGTCAGGCTGGTGCTGGGCATGTAAAAAGCAAGGCTAACGTCAATTGACCATCAGCCTCAATGTCTGCAAAATAGGGAGTAGTGAGGACTGAGGCGAATGACAGAACAGTTTTCTCATCTAAAAGGGGTAACTACCACTGAGCTCCAGGACTATCACCAGACAGAGATATTGGTCCACATCTTCCATTTTCTCTAGAGACACAAAAATATGAAATTTTGTGAGAAATTTCCAATTTTCAAGTGTTAGAATTCATTTTTTTAATGTAATATCCTGATCAACAGTGTTCAGGGCAAATCAAATATAGCTGAGGGACAGATTTGGCCATTTCTTACCTACAGCATGGAGAAGGAGAACAGAAGTCCTGGTGGGATAAGGGTGGGTTCTAGGCTGTTAATTGAAGACACCATGTAAGAGCTCTAGATAGCATTCTTTCCTAGGAGAAAAGATACTCATGCAGAGTCTACATACAAAAACCTAATTGCAGTAAACTACTTGTTATGAACAAGTCTATAACTTTTTTAGGAAGTATATATTATTTGGTGGACCTCTGGGGGGCTTAGTTGGTTAAGTGCCACCCAACTTTGGCTCAGGTCATGATCTCGTGGTTTGTGAGTTCAACCCCTGCATCAGGCTCTGTGCTGACAGCTCAGAGCCTGGAACCTGCTTCAGATTCTGTGTCTCTCTCCCTCTCGGCCCCTCCCCAGCACATGCTCTCTCTCTCTCTCAAAAATAAACAAACATTAAAAAAAATTTTTTTAAAAGAAAGTATATACTATTTGGATAAAGAAAGTTAAAAAAATTCTTTATTTTACCCTGTCTTGTGCAAGAAAGGATATAAGATAACATAAAAAGATTTCCAATGGAATAAAATTAAAGATAAATTATGAAGGAAACACCTAGAAGAAATGATACTAGTAAAAATGAGATGAACTACATCAAATGCATGCTGAATATAGTCAAAAGAAAAAAAGTCTCATTAGCTGTTAACTTATAAAACTGATTACTATGTGCATGGGAAGGGGAGAAGGTGTTCATTATATTGCAAAGTCAGTTTGCTTTTTTTTTTTTCAAAATACAATTTGGTCTTCAATGTGGATGAGTATATTTTGTTTATAACTAATAAAGTAATAAACACTTATCTGAATAAAGGAGATTTTTAAAATATATTTTGATTATATAAATTTTGTTTTCACAGTAAAAAAAAAAAAAGTATTATTTTTAAAGGCTATCTTTGTAAGTCAAAATAGAGAACAGACCAGATCCCTTCCTACTTAGGATTTTAATACTCCCTTGCCTAAAAGGGAAAGATTTTTCAATAATAAGGAAAGGCACTATGAGTTACAGAAGCATTGGTCTGATGAGGCCATATACAGGATATATTACCAGCAATATTCCAGCCTAATGTGTCAGAATTGTACAGCTCTTTTAAAAGAGCTACATTGGGGTGCCTGGGTGGCTTAGTCGGTTAAGCGTCCGACTCCGGCTCAGGTCATGATCTCGCAGTCCGTGGGTTCGATCCCTGCGTCAGGCTCTGTGCTGACAGCTCAGAGCCTGGAGCCTGTTTCAGATTCTGTGTCTCCCTCTTTCTCTGACCCTCCCCTGTTCATGCTCTCTCTCTCTGTGTCTCAAAAATAAATAAACGTTAAAAAAATAAAAAAAAATAAAAGAGCTACATTAATAAAAATTATGCACTTCTACCAAGATAAATTGATTGTTGTTTGTCGTTATTCTAAAGGAGAGAAAAAAATATGGATGATCCGTTAGTAGTAGTAGTAGAAAGCATTAGTGTATTCCAGTCTAATTTCAACCCAAAATCCAGACCATTAAATACAATTTGGAAAGGTTCGGCCCTCAAATTATCAAAGGAGGTATGGCCCATATGTAATGAATAAACACTCCTGTAAATCTGCGGCTGAGCACCATGCGTTCTGATAAACCAAGCACAGAGGCTGGAATTAACTAGGCCAAAAGCCCTCACTCCTTACCCAGTCAGTTTCCCTTAATAAAACTGGTGAGCTATAGCCACAGGTCCAGGTCTCTGCATTTAACTTTTTAACAAATATTTATTGAGTATCCACTACTCAATAGATACTAGTTCTAGAGAAAAAAAAAATCATTCCATGAACCTCTAGTTATGCCACCTCAATAGGCTCTGTTCTATGCAGAGAGTCAATTTACCGTTGCAACATAATGCAATTACAGTAACAGCTTCAGTTCACTGAAACCATTATTTAATTTTATTTTTAGGACACTTTTTGTGTTATTTGTGTGATTTGTTATCACAGATCTGTAACAACAATGACAAAACACTACCAGATATCTCAACACTGTTTCCTTAACCCATCTCCACTTCTAAATCTACAACCCTACTCAGTAAAAATCCACCTCTAAGTAACCTCTTGGAGCACTGCAAAATGTTCAACTATAAAAGGTAAAGTAAGTTTTCATAGGGTGATGTACTTACTGAGAAAGAAAAACAACATTATACTTCAAAAATGTCTTCAATGGCAAGGAAGGAAACTAAAAATTGTGTGCTTTGTGATCTCCAATTAATCATATAATTTAACTCATTAGAATAATTTCTTCTTTTCCCTCTAGTATTCTAGTTAAGTGTTTTAGAATACATTATAATTTTTTTAATGTTTGTTTATTTTGAGAGAGACAGAAACAGAGTGGGAGTGGGAGAAGGGAAGAGAGAGAGAGAGGGAGACACAGAATCTGAAGCAGGCTGCAGTCTCTACAGTGTCAGCACTGAGCCTGATCCGGGGCTTGAATTCGTGAACAGTGAGATCATGACCTGAGCTGAAGTCGGCCACTTAACCGACTGAGCCACCCAGGCGCATCTAGAGTATATTATAAATATTCCATTTTAAGGGTAGTAAACAGCTCTGAGGACAAAAAGAGATAAACTAGAATCTAGCATCAACTTGGCGGCCAATTACACACATGTGCACAGATATAAATAGATACACATGAGTGTGTATGTGTGTGTGTTTCCATCCTTTGGGATCACATCTCTAAAACTGAGAATTATATATATAGCTCCCGTATCTCTAAAATATGGATTTTCAAACTGCAGACTGCAAACCAGCATTACCTAGGAACTTGTTAGAAATCCAAAATCTCAGGCCCAATCCCAGATATATTGCATCAGAAACTCTTAAGAACAGGGCCCAAAAGTCTGTGTTTCTACATAGAGGGGATTCTAATGAGAATCAATGCTCCAAAAGCAAAGAATGATACTATTAAGTGGCCATTAAGTGGCCATACTTCCAGTGACAAGGTTTAAGTTATAAACTGTAGAATTATTACTTACAATTCCAAAATCGACACAATGCTTCAAATTAGAAAAGTTACTAAGTGCTATCCAAGCTCACGGCCATCACTTATACTTAAGATTAATGATAGCCAGTCTTTTCTCTTTCAGTCTCTCCCTGTCTCTCTGTCTCTGTCTCTCTCTCTCTCTGGTCTATAAGTGGATATATGTAAATGCTTTCTCCTCAATTATAAAAGAGAATCTATATGGAGAAATAATGCAAAAATCCATTTCTAGGTTATATTTCTCACATAGAGAATAACCAATTTCCAGTCACTTACTAAGGATGCATAGCCTAAATAATTAGAACTGTTTCACAATGAACTATCTCAAAAGACTAGCAGTATCCAGAGAAATAATCTATTCAGTATTCCAAGTTTTGTAGTAAAGTCTTCCAAAATAACAAAATATACTACACAGTTTTACCAGTATAGAAAGCTATCATAAATCCATCATCCCCAAATCCAGATAATTCAGGCCTAGTCCATTCAAAACTTATTTAAAACAGACTAATCATGAATCATGTTAAATAAAAGACTTATTTTCTTCATATAATTTCACATAGTCAGATAAATTTATTTGCCAAGGGCCTTACCAAATATTGTTACTGTGATACATACTAACACACAAACCAAGATTATCACCAATAATGTTGGCATTAGTGGCTAAAAGGGAAGTTACAGTTTTAAATCAACAAGCTATGAACAGGCCTCTCAGACAGGAGGCTTGGGAAAAATCATTTATCAAGTTAAGCCAGGTGAATCTGTAATCAATGACCAGAGTTCTGTTGGAACTGCAGTGCCTCAGAAGCAAGTTGAGTTATGAGCTACAGAAGAACACACTGATTGTTGCCTTTAACGTGTTTATTTCACCAACTAGAAAAGAAATGAACATTACTAATATCATTTTGGAAATATTTAATATGGTTTTCATTAGGCACTATGTAACATGGAAGGAAACTATAATGACCACAATTTAATGTCCTATGACATTAACAAAGCTCAGAAATTTAGCATTTCCCTGAAACAATGAATAAAATTAAAACATTGATTTCAGTGACCTGAGTGTGACTTATTATAATCTAGTGAGGGATGAGCCCTGGAAAAATACTTTGCTGCCCAATGTCTCAGGGCCTTCTTTTTTGTAATGATACATTAGTAACCAATGTCCTTTCCAAATATTTTTAGTGCCCCTAAAGCCAGAACATCATGGAATAAACATATACCATTCTTCGAATTTACATCTACAAATGTTAAACTTTTATTGCTTGACTATAAAAGTTTTCTCCAAACTATGTCAATATCTCTGCTTAGAAAAGATTATAAGGATGAGGCGCCTGGGTAGCGCAGTCAGTTAAACATCCGTCTTCGCCTCAAGTGATGATCTCACAGTCCATGGGTTTGAGCCTGGCATCAGGCTCTGTGCTGACAGCTCAGAACCTGGAGCCTGCTTTGAGTTCTGTGTCTCCCACTCTCTCTCCCCCTCCCATGCTCACACTGTCTCTCTCTCAAACATTAAAAAAAAAAAAAAAAGATTATAGGGAAAGATTAACCGAAGAAAACCAAAACATCTAGAGTGGAGTTGAATCGTAAACACATGCAACTTATATAACTTCAATTATATAAGTTGAAAAACACCAGCAGTGCAAAAGATTCTGTCAGTCAATTTGTATGGCCTGGATAGAGCATGAAATGGAAAATGTTAATCTATTCTGCCCTCAAGAGCTCAAAGGTCTCCAATACACCCCAGTATAAGAGCAACTAGCTTTGTTGAGGGTGATTATGGGATTCAAAGGCATGTATTTACACATAATGTGACCCTTGAAAGAAAGACTACTACTTCTGATGCTTAACCAGTCAAATGCTGGAAGAAAAACTGGCTATGTTTAACTTACTGAGACATAATACACTAGTCTTTGATATATCCTTTTGTAAGAGTAATTTTAAATATATTTGTTTTTTTCTTTTCTGCTAATTTTGGAATCTGACCTCTGATCTTTTCCATGGATCAATAACATCATGCAATGCCATTCACAGCTAACATAAACAAGTGTCTTTCATAGTGAAGGATATTACAAAAAAGAGAAGAAATACTACTTTTATTCTGTACTTTTCATGAGAAGTTAAATCTAGTGAAGACTCTCTGACATGGTTACAGAATGACAGATGAGCTGGACAAAAAGAAAACAGAGAAAATCATTTGTAAAAACACAAAAATCGTAATTATTAGTTTCTTTTTCAAAGAAAACCTCCATGCCAGAAATTCATTCAACATATCTTTACTGTGTTCATATATGCTAAGTCATACATACAAAGTATAGCTGTATGCATACTTATATACAGTATACATACTGCATACCAAATCTCCCAACAAGATCTATATGCCTTGGGGTGAATTCATCTTGGTCAATAAATGGTTATCAGTGAAATACTCTGGGTCTTGCTGGATGGTTCAGCTAGACAAGTGTTCTGGGAAGCCAGATAAAGACAAACAAGTCAATTGGGAAGGTAATCATGCACTGTTTTTGGATTTTCCGTCTTTATTTTTGTTTTTTTCTTCTATTAGGAAGTGAAAGCCTCTTTAGTAAAATTCTCCACTGGATTACATCAGTCGTCTTGACACAACTACAGCATATATTTTTTGCCTAACAATTCAGTCCAGCAAAAACTAATCATATAAGCATTCAGGATCCATGCCCTAAGTCGTCATTACCTTCTCTGATGCTGACTTCAGAGTAGGATGATTAAGAGTGGGAATATTCATTCCTTCCAGGAAAAGACTACTCCCACAGACAGGGATGTGGTCTGATGCTCTATAACCCCTGATAAAACAATCGGACCTCAGATCACTCTCTAACATCTGAGTTACAAAACTGGGGATATACCTAGGAATAACATTATGTGGGAAGCATCAAGAGTCCTATCCAGATGAATTTGCACCAAGCTCAGTCCAGTTCCTTTTCAATCTCTCCTCAGGACCTAATCTCATCCATTCTCACCTGTCATATTATAGCTCTAAAAAACTAATAAACATTTCCTTCACCTTTTGACTTAGAGTTATTACTACCAAGTCAGTAGGAAAGAACTTGTGACTATGATCAGAATGTTTACAATTCTACGTATGTAAATATATATATTTAGGTACATCAAAAAGAGCTTGGGATGAGTCATTTACATTCATTACCCATGTTACTACTACTCATGCTTTTCATCCTATGTCCTCAACCTAGCAAATGAGACTAACCAATTGCTCAAACTCAAACTTTGGGAATCATCTTTGACTCCTCTTCTTCCTCATCCCTTATATTTCATTAATCTCCAAGTCTTCTAAAATCCATATTTAACTTTGTGATGACTAATTTTATGTGTCAACTTGACTGGGACACAGGGTGCCCATATATTTGTATATATGAACAAACATTATTCTGCATGTTTCCATGATGGTGTTTTTAGATGAGGTTAATATTTATATCAGCTGCTTGAGTAAAGCACACTGATCTCTCTAATGTGAGTGGGTCTCATCTAATCAGTTGAAGACCTGAAGGAAACAAAAGGGCTGACCCTTCTACAAGAGAGAATTCGTCTTGTCTGATGGCTTTTGAACTGGGACCTCAGAATTTTTCCTGACTTCAGGCTCTAACTAAAATATCAGCTCCTCCTAGGTCTCAAAACTGCCAGCCTTTGAAATGAAACTCCACCGTCAGCTCTCCTGATTCTCAGTTCTTCAGATTCAGACTAGAGTAAACCATCAGTTCTTCTGGGTCTCCAGTTTGTCAACTCACCCTGAAGATCTTAGGACTTGCCAGTCTCCATAATTCTGCAGTCCAATTCATTTTAATAAAATTCTCATTCTCTCTCTTGCCTCCCTCCATCTCCCTCCCCCACCCTTTCTCCCTCTCCATATACATATATACATCCTATTCATTCTGCTTCTTTGCAGAAATCTAATACAAACCTCTTAAATATTTCTCTACTCAGCTTTTCAATCATTTCACAATAGTCAGATTCAAGTGAACACCATCTCTTACTCTGACTACTATAATAGCCTCCTAAATTGTTTTCCAAATCTATCCTGACCCCATTCCAACACTATGTGTTTTCTATATGTAGATACCTGAATAATGTGGGTTCTATTTGATATCATAGAGTCACAACAGAGAAAACCAACCAAGTAGCCTCCATTCATCCACAATATAATTATCTTTGTAAGGTTTATTTCTGTCTGTGATACACATATCTTGCTTCTAGGTTTCAATAGATATCTCATCATATAGATTATCCTCAAATAGCTGGCAGAAAAGAAAATAGGTTCTAAGATTTATTTAAGCATTCTCCTTTCAAATGCAGAAATCACGATCATAAGTGCTTAATATTTATGTAGGATAAGAAAAAGATAGGATTCATAATCAAATCCTTCATTAAAAGTGCCATTTTATTCCTACCTTTAAAAGTTATCGCTCAGGTGGAAAACAATAATTCCAAAATGAATTGATTTTTAAAGAATTATCGTAAAATATTATTCCCCAGGTTTACAAAACTAGCATCCGCTCTGCAATTTTCTCAACCATAATCACTTGCAGGCTGCACTGTGTAGAACTACATTTTAAAGTAGCCTTAGGCAGGAACATTGGCCTCTTTTTCCTTTAACAGTTCTTTAACCCCTTGACAATATTTTTAAATAATCAAAGGCTTAACTTTGCCATTTTCTTTTTCAGTATTACTTTGACAAAGGTTTGGGTATTAAGTCAGGTACAAATCGATATTCCTTATGTAATGCTTATCCCCAGGAGGTGTCTACCATAAAAACAAAAAAGTGTCCTGAGGAAAAAGTATATTTTTTCATAGATAAACACCAATTTGGGGGGGGAAACACCTTATGCCTCAAGCATTTAAGTTTAAAAAAATATAACGAAAAGGAATACAAGTTACTCATTTCCTGGTAAAATGACTATCTCTAACAAAAAGGTCCCCCCCACCTTTTCGTTCTGATCATAGAAAATTGAAAAATTAATGTAAGCTGAACTTGGGCTGATCATGAAAAAGCATAAATTAAAAATGTATATTAATTTAAAAATATATCTGACCATATCAATTATAAAAGACTGCAAATATAAGGGAAGAATAAGGGAAGAAAGAACTGCAAAAATTAGACTGCTCACTCATTTGGAAGCTTCGATAAAAAGCACTCTATCTTCTTTGGACTGTCACCCCCCTGAGGAAGGGACTGTGACATTTTGTATTAATCTCTAAACAGCACTTGACTCTTTACCGCACCTGTGACAGTACTTAATAAAAAAAAAAAAATTCAGATTTTTAAGTGGAACCATTTTCATTAACTAAGAAACTAACAAGATGTGTTTGCCATCCCAACTGCCTTAAGACATTAACCATTTCATTTCAAATGCTACCACTCTGCTTGTCAAATTTACTTCTTCTCCTAATTTAAGTTTAATAGCATCTGTAATCCAGTAATGACTTTATAATTTAGTTGTTAACTGTCCCCAGTCAGGAACTTTTAAATAACCAATAACTCTGATAAATACTGTAGTTTACTAACCACAAAAAAAAAAAAAAAAGGAAAAGAGTTATAGATTAAATCAAATACACAACAATGTTGACTTCGCCATATTCATATAAGAAGCTGTGAAATGTACACAATAATGAGTGATTAATAAGTAGTGCTACAGAGATGAACCTTAAAATCTAGGACTTTACAATAAAAAGGGCACTTGGAATTTACTATATATTAAATTTCAATGCTTTTATTCTGACTCTTCAAATACCTTCATGAATCCCTGCGTAACCCTGAGAAGACATCTTGTATTCAGTGGGTAAAACTGAAGCCATCTTTCAGTTTGTATCAAAAAACAAGAAAAACTTGCCCAACTTTGGGGGAAAAGAAAAGACAACCAGAAGACCATGACTTACCAGAAAATGGCCAGAGTACTGAGGAATTATGGAAGAATTGGGGGAATCACCAAAATCCAGAGAAAGCTAATTTACCAATTCAATGAAAGAAATCCCTCCCTCTTATTTCTTAGAAAAAGAGATCTTCTATTCACAGTATGTTCAACCTAAGCAGGCATATCTCAGGTTGAGTAACTGGAATGCAAATTATAATTGTACATATGCCGATTGCCATGAGCTAAGTCACCCTGATTGCTAAATATTCTCTTACCTTTCATGATTTCCTGGCATCAGAAATCCCTACACACTTCAGGAATTTTCTCTTAAAGCAAATACTGAAGAGGGAAAAAAAATCAACTTCACTGTTTCTATCTTTTATTAACTAGCATATAATCTATATAGACTTGTTGAAAAAATCTGACAATGAACAACTTTAAAATGATCAACTCGCATTTGAAAAAATAGACTAAATGTCCTTGCTCTTAAAAAAAAAAAAATCAGTGATTTTAGATGTACCTTAACATCATCATGGAAACACAACAGAAGGAACCATCTGGAAGGGGTAAGTCCTACTGGTATTGCTCATTCAGAAAAATAAATATTGACCATAACAGTCTACCAGGACCCATACATAAGCATACCTAGAAATTTTTTTTATTTATGAAATCAGAAATATTTATGAAAAGTACTGCCTTCTGCTTGAAATTTGAACTATAAAGACTATGTGAGGCATTAACTTTAAACACACATATACACACATACACAACCCCAGTTAAGACCATTTGATAAGGTCCTAATGCCATCATCTTCTAGTTCCTCCTTACTAATGAGCTGATAAGAAGGATTCACATTTTGCCTAACTGTATTGCCATGCTTTTCAGACATGACTACCCATGAAAACCACCATGTATGTTTCCTAAAATTCCAGTTCTAAGACCCAAATCCCAGAAATTATGATACAGTGGTTCAAGGCAGGTTCCCACAATCTACATTTTAATGTGAAAGTTACATGATTCTGATACCTATGGTCTTCAGGTCTTGGGTCTAGGGTGTCTATTCAGGTCAGATCAGGATCTCTTGTACCTCCCAGTTCTGCTGATTCTTCTTGAATTGAAAAACCACTTTATACAAGCTTTTCTTTAGTTCCACAATGTTTTTTAAAATGGTAGCTTCTCTTTATAACCTATAAATGATTTTGGTCTGCTTGCATGGCCTCACAGCATTTCCCCTCATCTAGATGTTCCTTGTCTCATAGCAATAAAGCAGCTGTCTTCCACACTTCATTCTTTCTAGTGTTCTTCAAGGGGGTGGGAACGGGAGGGGTTTCTTTAGGAGCAGGAAAAAATACCTCTGGTTAGAATCCCTTCAATGGCAATAACATGATCCTTTCCTGAATAACACACATTAAAATACCCCTGGGGGGTTATAACTTAGCCACTTCATACCCATCATCACATGAGACACATTTGGTGCCAGGAATACAAAGGTGAAAACAGGCAGCAACAGCTTTCAAGAAACCTGTAATCTGATGGGGAGACTATCAAAATGGTCTAAATTACAACAATGTCACAGTGCCTTCAAAGAACTATCAACAGTGTGCTATCAAAAACATTTTGCTCAGTCTGGAGGACCTACCATGGAAGGCTTCTTACAGAACACACAGAATATAGACTGAGTCCTGAAACACTAACAGGAATTAGATCACATAAAGGAAACAGTCTCTGAAATCCATCCTATCTTTCCAACATCATTATTGTTGTTCATACATCCAACAGCTCTTCCATAAAGGACTGCAATTGCAATCCATAGGGGCTTTCCCTCCTCAGTGTTGATCCTCTGCAATCCTCCTCCCACCACCAAGAGAATCATCTTTCTAAAACCTGACCAGTCCATCAATGTGCCTTAAGCCCTCAGTGGTTCTTCACCAATCAGATAAGATCCAACCTCTTATCTTGGCTGATGAGGCTGTTAGTGATCTAGACCACTTATAGGGTAGACAAGAATAAACCTTCTACTACGAGGAAAGTGAGAAAAGATAACTCATCACTTTTGCTGACTCAAAAGGTTTGTCTCTGACAATATATAAGCAAAGCTGGCCAATGGGAGGATCACAAATAAATTCACACAAGGAGTCCCTCTAGGAATGAAGAACTGAGACTCCGGGCCACAATTCTCAAGATTTAAAATTAGATAAACTTTGTGGAGTAGACTTGTGGCAGATAAGAGTGGTAAAGCTGGAGAAATGTAACAATACAAGGGTTTAAGAATTTGTTAAAGAGATCTGTTTTAATAAATTGTGTGGCTCATTTCTGGAAGCTTTCCTAGACTAATCCTTCCGGCATAATGATTATGTTGAGTACAGAAATGGAAACTAAAAAGGGGAATAACCCTGTAGCCCAAGATTGGAATATAAATGAGTCCTGACCAGGAATGTGTCCCAGCAGCAGAAGACAAGCACCTGGTTGATGAGCTCCAACACCAGCACTACATAAAAATGGAAGCAGTGGCAACAATTGAGACAACAGACACCAATTCTTCCTCTATTTAAACTGCATTAACTCCTGGGATTTTTGGACAAGCCTCAGAAAAAGAGGTCATTGAAGAGGGTGGGGAAATGAATTATGGGAAAAACATAATAGCCATGCAGTGTCAGAAGCAATTAACTTAAAATATTAGAGAAACCTAGTTTCATTTTTATCTTCTCCTGCAATACCTGCAATATTTCTGTGCACCATTTGTCACTCTTCTTCCCTTCTCACTTTACTCTCACTTTCACAGAACTCAGAACACACCATGCATTCTATCCCATGTCTTCTTGCAGTGCTCTTTCTTTTGCCTGGAGTACTCCAGGAAGTCTTTTCTAAGCTAATTGGGTTGGGTTAGATGGCCTTCTTCTAAGTCTATATTATATTCTCAGCATGTGTTTATAGGACACAATTTATTCAAGTAACATCCTCTATATGCCTCCATTTCCTTACCAGTAATATAGAGATAATAACAGTATATACCCTACAGGGTTATTTTGGTGATTAAAGAAGATTATATATGTAAAACCACTTACAACAATGTCTGCAAAAAATAAATTAATATTAAGTAATAACTATTATGATTTTTGTTGTTATTGTTATTTTAAAATATTAAATGTTGGGTAAGGTACTATGTGAGAGTCATTATGCTGGGTGTTAGCAGACGTGGAGAATAAAGGAGGCATGGTCCCTGCTCCAGTGGTGCTATATAAAATCACCATTCATGAGTCTGTGTCTCCATCCCTCCTAGTAGTCAGAGATAAGTCTTCATCATTTTTATGTTCCCAGCACTTAACAGAGGACGTATCACCCAGAGCTAAGCATATGGGAGTTTCTCAAAAATGATTACAAATAAACTCAGGGTGTCTTGAGCACAGGGAAAAAAATGTGTAGCATGGTGACATGCACAGGAACTATGAACTAGTGGCTAGAACCCATGTTAAGTAAGAAATGCAATGAAATACAGATGAAAAAAGGCAAGGCCAAGTCACAAAGGGCCTTGTGCCATGAGAAAGACTTGCTAACTTCATCTTCAAGGCAATGGGGAGACACAAAGCAATTTCAAATAGAGGTATTATACTCCTATTTCCATTTCAAAAAAAATGTTCTGCAAACTGTGAAGAACGCTGGAAGAAAATGCAACTAGAAGTAGAAAATAAGATGCTGCTTTCAGTAATCTGGGAAGATGTGATGAAGTTTTATTAAAAAGTGCAGCAGTGTGAACAGAGAGAAAAAGGACAGAGAGAAATTAAGACAGTAGATCTGACAGGCCAAGATGTTAGCATTTGAGAAAAGATAGGAATCTAATATGATGTCAAATTTCTACATACATTGTAAATCATTAAATGAGATAATATACGATTATGATTGAAATGACAAAATGGAGATCAGGTGCTTAGTTTTATGCAAGCTGAGATAGCAATGAGATAAAGGAGTAGAGACCCAATATTCAGTAGGTTATACATACCTAGGTATCTAGAAGAAGAACAGAGTGTTATCATCAATGGAAATATATACAACCTTGTAAAAAAGAAGAGCTCTTGTTTCCAGGGAGATGATAGGGAAAGAGTGTTTTTATACATTAAATGTATATAAAATATACAAGGAGTTGAGGGAATTCATAATAGATCATAATTACCTCTGATATTTTAAGCAAGATTATCAACTCAATGTAAATCAGTAGGTTAGAGATTAAAGTAATTAGTGAAGGTTTTCAAGGTGTGAAAAAATAAGCTTTTCAAGGACACATTACCAGTCAGTACGCTCTAGCTAAGGCTATAAAGCACTAATTTGTAGAAGTATCAACACAGGTAGAGAAACAGAGAAGGTAAATTTTTGGATCGATTCAAAGTTGAAACTTCAAGATGTCAGTGATGCAGAACTAGAACAAAACAAAGGAGTAGAGAGGGTTGCATGCCTAGGGGAGCATTTACTCATGGGAACTCTGCCCAATACAGAAAAAAGGGGTAAGTAGGAGAGAGGATTAATAGACTTTGGAAAAAAGGAAAGAAACTGGAGATTAAAATTTTGGATAAATTTGGAGAGTAAATATAACAAGTAAACTCAAAGGATAAGAAGCTATGATTTAAAAACAAGATACTGTACTTGTTCAGAGTACTGAAAATTCTATGCAAGGATAAGAGCCAACATTTATTCATACGAAGGGAGGCTGAAAATGCATTTTTCAGAATTTTCAGGCACTGTGCTTGGTATTTTATATACCCCATCTCATTAAATTATCTATTTTTATAGATGAAGAAAACAAAGATGAGTAAAGCTACATGATTTGCCCAATGTTGCACGGCTAGTCAGAAGCAGAGCTGGGATGTAAACTCTAACCTATTTAACTCTGAAGCACATACTAACTGCCCAGTGTGAGAAGACTGCCAAGGAAGAGTGGGGCAAAAGTTACTAGATTTGGGTAAGTAAAAGAACTCTGAGACTAGATGGTGAATGAGGAAATCCATATAAACACACTTAATATATATCACACACAATGGCTGAACTTGAATGAAAGAGTCCACTAAGTCAATTCCATAATCACTGAAAAATACATAGAAGTGATAATAAAGCTGGTAAACTCCAGCAATGAAGAGTGGCTGAGTAGCCCATGGTGAGTTCTGCTGTACATCAGCACCATGATGAATGAGAAATAGCACAGGAAAGTATATTACTGAGGTGTATCATGAATCTCCTTATAAAATAATATGGTGGACACTGGAATGTTGACGTAGCCACCCTCCCAGCCATTCGCATTAAAAGGCAGAGAGACTGGGGGCACCTGTGTGACTCAGTCATTTAAGCAGCTGACTCTTGATTTCAGCTCAGGTCGTGATCTTATAGTTGATAAGTTTGAGCTCCATGTTGGACTCTATGCTGACAGCAAGGAACCAGCGTTGGATTCTTCTCTCTCTCTCCCTCTGACCCTCCCCTGCTCGTATGTGCACTTCCTCTCTCTCTCTCTCTTAAAATAAAATAATAAAATAAAATAAATAAAATAAAATAAAATAAAATAAAATAAAATAAAATAAAATAAACTTAAAGAAAAAAACCAGAGAGACTCAAGTTCTGAGCTACTCTAGATCTGGTGGCTTATTCAGTCCCTCCTTGTTACATAAACCCCTATACTTTGGGCACCCACCAATAGGACAGGAGAGGCACTGGGGCCTGCATCCATTCAGTTTTATCCTCAGTCTAGCAAGTATCCTGTGCAATTTTTTTTTTTTTGCTTGTCAGTTTGGTGGTAGGCCATATAGAAAGTAACATTAAACTAAGGCCAAGTCATCCTACAGTCTTCTAATCAGTAACAATTGCTGAGGTACAGTTAGTTCAGGATAGGGGATAGAATAACGAAAACTTACAAACTTCTGAAAAAGAGATTTTCACATGACAGAAAAGATAAATTCTGTGAATGTAGTAGTAAAGGGCAAGGTTAATGAATGCCCACTAACACCACTAAGATTCATGATAATCAGAAGGTGGGAACATTGTCAGATTTTACTCCAAAAGGTGGCAAAAGAGAGCTATCTTTTAGTTAATGGAAAAGGATGAGGAAGGGTGATCTTTAGGGAGGTCATGTTTATTTTCAAGGTGATATGGTTCCAGGGAATAATGGGAAGGATTTGGAGATTTAAAAAAAAGGAGGAAAACTCAAGAGGTACAAAGAATAAAGTAGTATAATAATAAGATTATTAGTAAGCATGGGTGACCCTGACGGCTTGTACCTTGTAAGGTTACCACACATAGCAAGGAATGAAAGAATGGTGGTACTAATTAATTTCAGGTGTTTTCCTGTATCTCTGAAATAATGCAAATATACTTTTCAGCTGAGTATAATTCCCATCTCATCACTAGAGTAAGACGTTTTTTTTTTTTTGCATCACAACAGACCTGATCAGGTTTTTACACGGCTACCAATCGACACACTTGTTTTCAAATAGTAAAATGGTCATTTTAATCTCCCACACCAAAAGCTTTGGTTTAAATCTCAAAGATCACTCACAATCTCAAAAATATCTCAATTTTCCTTATAAATAATAAAATACATTAATAGTTGTTCATTCAAAATTCCTTTGACCCAATTACTTGAGTTGCTACTCTATTACATATTGGCAAAACAGAATTCATAGACAACACAAAAGAATGAAAGGAAGTTTTCTTTTTTACTGACTCACGTATGTCTCTTTTAAGGTTCAAATGATAGCCATGGATTGTTCTTGTACCCATGTATCATGATTTAGAGAACAAGATCATTTTAATTCTTCCTTGCTTTTTAATCATTTAGCCTTCAATCATATCCCTTTTAAACTTTTAACTTTCTATGCTACACAACACTGTTTTTCTGCTTTGGGAGGATTTTGTTTTATTTGGCGCTTTTTGCCTGTTTTGTTTTGTTTTGTTCGATTTGGTTTGGTCAGTCACTGAATATTTCTTTACTTCTGAAATAATATTTAATTTCTATTTTTTCAATGTTACTATCATTATATTTTCTATTATGATATAATGACAGTTCCACTACATTTGTAATTGGATTTTTACGTAATTTGAATTTTTAGAAAGGTAGTTTCTCCCTGGAAAGGAAATCAGCAGAAAGAGAAACAAGTAAAACGATAATGCACATAGAAAAAAAATTATTATATTCTAATTACCAACAGTACTAGGAAGAGTTTGAAATATATATATATCAGAAGAGTTTTTGTTTTCTCTCTTTCATCAGCTTTTGACCATATTTTCAATAAGTATTGCTACATTGAATAAAATCAAGGAAAAAATACTCTACAAAAAGGCCTTTAATTGTAAGGTGACATAAGATTTCTCTCACCATACGGAAGGTCCTCAAAATAGAAACTGTTGAATCTTTAAACCCAGAACAGCAAATCTTGCTAAAGTGAGAATAGAGAGAGAAATCTTTGCAGGAAGAAGAGTAAAAGTCAAATTGCCTTAAGATTTGGGGAGTAAATACCAAAATGACAGGGGTGAGATGACTCATTTCCTCCAAAAGAAGAAATAATGACTTCAGCTTTGGGTGAAGTGGTAGGAGGCAAGCGCTGGGACTGGGCAAGAACTGCCCCCAAGCAACTCTCCAGCATGTGGTAAAAGCAACCCTGCCACTGTTTCTTACTTGCTCTACTAGAGAACTGTGGTTGAGGCCATCATGGGTTGGGTGAGAAGAGGTAGCATGACAGACCCTAAAGTTCAGAAAGACAGGATACTCAGGCAACAGACCTATACCAGTAACAACAATGGTGTGGCATGAACAGCATGTTGGCAGAGGATCTCTCTGGGAACGTTTAGACAGTATTTAAAGGTAGGTGAATAAGTCTGT
Organism: Panthera tigris; assembly: GCF_018350195.1. NCBI lineage: Eukaryota > Metazoa > Chordata > Mammalia > Carnivora > Felidae > Panthera > Panthera tigris. Next base: position 27,826,925 of record NC_056670.1, read on the forward strand.
TAGCTATTGTGGTCAACGTTTATATATCGCATTTGACGTGAAGAAACAATTTTATTGCCTTGGTTGTATTTTTAAAAATACACAATTAGACCAAACCCTTTTATCATATTTCAATTTTACTGATTTCATTAATGACACATTGTATTAAGCTTCACACTTTAAGGCATGATTCTTTCATCCAACAACTTATTTTCATATAGGTTTCTAAATTTCTTACTAGGGGTTAAAAAAATCCCTACTCCTACACTCAAGTCAGAAAAAGCTTTATTTCTGTAACAAATCATGACATAAAACCCATCTAAACCTCGCCATACCAAAACCCTGTGTCAATCTCACAACTAATTTTGAAGTAACACATACATCTTTTCTCTCTACATAATGTTCCTTTGTCATAGCTACTGAATACAATGAACTCACAGAAGTCCGGAAATTGTGTAGGCTTGGTAAGAGCAACTGCACAGGAATGAATGTGTTTAATTAAATCCTTAAAAAAAAAAGTGATAAAGAGTCTAAACGGTGTTATTCTGTCTCCCACCTTAGCCCTGCCAATTTAGTGATTATATATCTATTAAAGAGGAGGATATGTGTGAGTAATCATGGCATGTACTAGATTGTTACATTCTAGTGATAACAAAATGTATTATATAATTTCTTTTATATATTTAGGTAAGATATGCTAATATAACTCTAGAATAAAAGGCCCTAAGGTTCAAACTTATTCATAAAATTATGTATTTCTCTGGATATGTGATATTTTGTACACAGTCATTTATTTATAAAATAAGTACTGCATTTTATGACAGGAAGATAATTCAAAGTTCATTATTATTTAGTTTTTCCCTTTCCAATACATCTGCAAGAAGGAACACTGGATTTATATGTGTGTGTGTGTGTGGGGGGGGGTGTATTCTAAAATTATTGGAACCTGTAATAGAAGTAAGATAGTTAAAATGCGTAAGAACTCTTAGAATAAATGAAGATTGAGAACTAGGAAGCACAGACCCAAGTCCCATTCACACGTGTATTCACATGTGTGCACATGTGTACACACACACACACACACACACACACACACAGATAGCAGTGATCCTTCAGATGTCAAAGAACAACCTAAGTGGGTATTAGAAATCAACTTTTCCACTGGGTGCCTGGGTGGCCCAGTCAGTTAAGCATCCAACTTTGGCTTAGGTCATGGTCTCGCAGTTGATGGGTTTGAGCCCCGTGGTGGCCTCTGATAGCTCAGAACCTGGAGCCTGCTTCGGATTCTGTGTCTCCCTCTCTCTGCCCCTCTCCCACTTGTTTGTTCTCTTTCTCTCTCTCTGTCCCTCTTCCTCTCTCAAAAATAATAAACATTAAAAAAATATTTAAAAACAAACCTTCTCAAAATATAATAGAAATATCATTTCACATTTATAAGTCATATTCTTTAGTACATTGCAATTTGTAGCACACTAAATAAGTGACTCAAAGGTCCTTGTCCCCCGAAAAATAATTGAAACTTTGCTACCTGCACAGATAACTTACAGAGACAAGTATATCAAATTTTCCTTAATCAGCTTTAATATTTGTTTATTTTATCCTTTTTAGAGACAATGGATATTAAGTGTCCTGCACAGTGCCTGACAGAACATTCATACAGGCTCATTAAGTGACAGGTATTTATAGCACACATGTCCTGTCTCACAGCTCTCCATTTCTACCAAATATTACTTCCAGCCAAAGGGTTCAAATGCCAACTGCCATCCTCTCAGATGATTTTCCCATGGTTGAGTGCCTAACCCAAACTGGGTCACCAGAAATGGGCAAAATAGAGAAAAAAAGAAATTAGCTTCTTTACTGTTTACTCTGTTCTGCGTGTATTGGTCTGTCCACTAGTATCCATGTATTTCCCTATGTGAAATATCCCAGAGATGTTATAGAAGTTCAGTTTCATAAATTAGCTATCTGTAGGGGTGGGAATTGTGGAAAGGGCACTTTAAAATTATTTTTCTTTGGACAAGAGGTAAGCACTGATTTGGGGATGCCCTGATATATTTAGTTCATAAATATCTGTACAAATATGAAATAGCAAAATTATGCTCTTACAGATTTTCAGGCACACGTAAAATATGCTAGAGTATGAAAATAAAGGATATGTATTTATGTGATTTTATAATTAGATATTATGACTCCTGACAGTATTTCAAGTTCAAATTGATTTCAAACATATAATAAATTTAAAAGCCAATATAAACCCATACTGTAGGGGATGATGAAATAGGTGGGGGTAGATAATGTTATAATCTCTATATTTATAAAACAGAATACTATCATGGCATAAAATTTTAAAAATCAGAAAAAAAATTGAATGCTTAAACCTTTGTCCCAGAAGAAAAATTTTATTAACTCAAAGGGAATTCTCTAAAAAAAGTATTAATTTTTCCCAGTGAACATCATGGGACTTCTAAGCCTACATTAGACACTCAAGACTTTGATATGTTACAGAGTGCTTTCTTTAATTCTTTGCATAATTTTTTAGAAGGTTCAAAATGAAAATATATTAGGATAACTACAAGTAAAGAGATACAGTACAATGATGAGATGTTTTATTCCTTACCTTTGAACACCTTCCTTATTTCTGGCCTATTATACAACACATATCTACATCTCTTCATTCAAGCTGCTATTGTAAATAGCCATAAAAATAAAATGTCTTAAAACTGGTAATCTCCTAGTTCTCTGATTTTGATTATAAAATAGCAAATTTATAGATTTCTCATATTGAGTATTATGATTGATGCATTTAAGGATTTAAATCCACTTAAAGTTTAGACAGATTTTCAATATTAATGTTTATTTTCTTTTAGGATATCAAAATGAGCTGCATTAATAGTCCAGCTTTAACATACACACACAAAATCATTCCACTGATGTTAATAATTATATACAACTGGCTTATAAATTACTTGTATATAACCCAGATCTATATATATAATGACTAGAATTTAAAATAATTTCTTTTCAAATCTCTAAACCCAAATCTACTAATTATATGTACAAAGAAAGGTAAACTATAGTGGAAGAAAAACAAGTATATTTTAAAAGAAGGCTTAACTACAAAGTAAAAAAAAAGTGAATACATTTGGTTTCTAACTTCAGTGTGATCCAATAAAAAACACTACTATGTGGTATACACTTCTGGCTATAAAATAAACAAATCACAGGAATGAAGAGTACAGCATAGGGAATATAGTCAATAATATTATAATAACTTTGTATGGTGACAGACGGTACTACTCTTATATTGGTAAGTGTTTCATAATATACATAATTGTTGGATCACTATGTTGTATATATAAAATGAATATAATATTGATTATAATTTAATTAGAAAAAAACTTTTAAAGTTGTTATTAAAATAAAAGCACTGTGATATTAGTAAAAACGGTATAACAAACCCTTTTTCGTGCTATAAATACTAACATTGTAAGAGTAAATCACATTCTATCTGATTTTATATGCCATGATAAGGAGAAGCACCATTTTTCCCCTTTGCCTGGCAAGGGGACCTTCAAAAGGACAGTAGCTACTGCAGTAGCATGTATGAACAGTGCCTTCTGCTTCCCTGGAATGATCGTAATGTGACATTTCATCTTTACATATCATTAATGAGTGAGGTATTGACCATATGCCAAGAAAGAACAGAGAATGAGGAGTGTACAAAGACAATTAAAATGATCCCATTCATGAGAGCAGAATCAAGAGCTAAGAAAATGAAAAAAGAATCCCTACTGTCAGAATATTAAAATGCTACATCATCTCAACATAGAGACATGCTCCCTTGTCTTCTTAAAGAGAATATTTGGCAATAAGAACCAGATAAAGGAATCCAAACTACCTCTTTTTATAGTCAGCTCTGCCACTAATTTTCCAACTATGGATATTACTGTAAAAAAAATCTCTAAAATGTACCCCATGTAATAATATTTACTTAGCCTAAGAGGAATGTTGCTAGGTTTAATTAATGCTTGCAAAATTACTCTAAGATTTTTACAAACAAGTGCTATTTAATAGCAAAATATCTATTACTATTCTATCATCTCCTCAGTCACAGCAAGTTTTGGCCTCCCAGTATTGGTGGAAGCAAAATAAACCTGACGTCATTCTTCTAAGTCCAATTGGCAGGCCAGCTATGCCATTATCCTCAGGAAGAGTGGTCATATACGGTAATACCCGCATTATGTGTCTATGACCAAGCCAAAATTACACCCTTGGAACAGAGTTCAGCCTCTGAGAATGTAGAACTGAGAAGACCTGCTGGGTTCAGCAGACCAGTGCTGGTGAGGGACATTTTAGTCTGATAATGGCCCTCAATTACTGATATCAACTTGGTGCCTGAGACGCAGGGCAAAGCAGCTATTTTCATTCTATGTGAACAACACCAAAAATATGAATGCAGCTGCCTTACTCTTCATTTTCTTCTCTGTTTTTATGGAATATTTAAGGTCATGATTATAAATATAGATAAAATTTATATAAAACACCAAATTAAGTGGAAAGCATTTTATTTTTTTTAAACCTATGCGTTTTCTTATTTATAGAATTTAGAGGCATATAAAACCTAGGCCCCATGCCAAATGACAGTTTAATAAACAACTGCGTAGTTGTGTATTCTCAGGTATAAAATATACCAAAATGATGTGAGGCTGGTAACTCAGTGTATATTACTTACAGCAACAGCTTGGTACAATTTTTCCATATACTTGATTTATGGAAACAAACTCATATTCTTCAAGGGAAGATTCATCTTCTTATACAAAGTCAATCTTTATGAAAATAAAAAAAAATGTTTTCCGAACCAAGAGGAAAATAACATTTTTAAGACTTTGTAACTACATATGGAAAGAGAGATTATGAGGAATAAAAAACTAATTCTATAATCCCTTTGTTCAAATAACTACCTGTTGACATATTTTTAAAGTAGAACATGGTCAATGTTAGTAAAAGTGAAAGGTACCTTTTCCACTCTCCCAGCACTCTCTCTCCTGAAAAACAATCATTTGTAACAGTTTCATGAGTTTCCTTTCAGAAAACAGATGTTTATGCACATATCCGTATACATATATGTAAAGTGTGTATGTTTGCACATCCACTTTTGGTTTTCCTATTACAATGAGTAACCTGCCTGGGTCAAAAGGTACATGCATTTTATTTTACTAGATATTCCAAACATATTTACCAAGCATTCATCACTTATAAAATTAATCTTTATGCAAATCAAACATGTGCTGAACCCAGGGAAAATAATTTAATTAATACTCATCTGATGATACTGTAAAATGGGTAAGAGAAAAGAGGCATAGTCTGCAAGGAAATATACTAACTTCCTGACTTCCTTCCCCTGATTCCTTTTGCTTTGAAAAACTGGGTTACTAGATCTCACCTAGACACCTCTCCCAGTCCTAAGACCAATTTTTCCCCTATTTGGGACAAGTGTAGGAAGTCAAACTTGCTGACTATCTGACCTTTCATCCTGGTTCCATCCTGACTTTTTTACCTTAGTTCTAAAAAAGGGACTTCTGTTTTATTCCAGTGACTGGATTTTGATCCTATGTCTCAGCCTCTTATTGCCTGATGTCCCACTCATTCCTATAACAACAAGTCATTCCTTTAAGTATTTCCAAGAACAGGAGTCCTGAGAGTGAACCCCAGTCCCCATAGATGGCTTCCTGCAATCTATTCTTTGTGAAATTTCCTGAAAACATATTAAGATTTCCTCTATCTATTGTCTACTTGTAGACCTCCTTGATGTTAATGCCATGACCTACTGCAATGGCTAGTTGCTTTAATCTGACCACCTGGGCACTGACCACACATCCCATGACAGGCCTCTAAAATCCTGTTAGCAATGTAAGCGATGAACCACAGGAATCTACCCCAAAAACCAAGAGCACATTTTACACACTGTATGTTAGCCAATTTGATAATAAATTATATTAACAAATATTAAAATAAAAGAAAAATAAACAAAATCCTGTTAGCAATGAGCTTTAGCATGACAAAAAGGCAACTTTGAGATTTCTACTATATTATAAAAATTCATGTTCATCTCTTAGTAATTCAATTCCTTTTGTAACTTGAATACTTCAAAAACATATTCTATTTTTTAGTCCACTTAAGTACCACTTAGCTAATTACCAGTGTGACAGAATAAACTATAGCCCATGGCAGCAAATAACAAAAGCACCCCTAAAAATTCTCATTTAGAAATGCTCCTTCAGAGAAAATCACCATCCAAAGAACCTGGCTGATCAAATTAAAAAATAAAATTGCTCCACGTGCCTATATTGATACTTGAGTGCAAGATGAAAGTCTACATTTCTTAATGAAAATTCAAGTATCCAAATGGCATTTACTCACTGTAGTCAGAGATTTTCAGTTCCTTCATTTGTTATTGATATCTTTGTTAGACCACTTTCTCCCAATTCTACCTCCCAGGATTCTCCATTGTTCTTCTGCTCCTCCCCATTCCTTAGGTAGATTTTGTATACCAGAAGGCCAAAACTCAGCATTGAGAGTGGCAACAAACTTATCTTTGCTTTGTGTTATAACCTTCTTCTGGTGTCCATAGGGATGTGTGCCAACAGCCCAGTATTCCTTGCTCTTCCATACATATCTGGGTATTTCTGAAGCCACTGTACAAGTTGGTGTTTCAGGCCCACAAGGGAGGAATCAAGAGAACATTGTGCCTGATCTATTTGTTCTCCCTCTTCTCCTTTCTTCCAGCAATCTTTCAGGTGGGAAAGAGTAGGCTTTTCTTGTACTTCCCCTTTCCCATGTATTTAGGACTTCATCCCGATAAGGCAAGAGGACAGGTCTAAAGCTTTCTCTTTCCTCCATATCATATCCTCCTTTGTCCAATCCCTGTATCAATTAACTCAAATTTGGTGGCAGAAGAGAAAGAAAAAGCTTAGTAATAAGAGAACTATATTGGGAGTATTTTTTATAAATATATTCATTATTCATGTAAATATATTCACTATTATCCTAAATTAATACTAGAAGGGAAAAAGTCACCACATGTGGAAAAAAGCTAGATGTTTAGTCAGCAAATATCTCTAATATTTATTCGCAGTTCTTGGTTCTTACCATATTGAGGATTTATTTTACTTTGAAGGTTTGGAAAAATGCTACTTTAGAGAGGTTTTTTCTGGGGGGGAAATGTCTTCCCTGCCCTAATATATTTCAAGTGTCATCAGGTGTTCCAGATGTGAATTACTGACTATTGTACTGAATCATCTCCTGTGAATCCATGAGCTCACCCGCCCCCTCTCATACACACTAATCAGATACTTCCTTAAAAGTTGCACTCAAATAATGTTGAAATGACTTGGATCAAAAGCGTTAGATAAAGAATAGGGCTTAGGAAAAGCAAACCTTTAATTATTCTCCTCTGCATTAAGTGCATAGTTCTCTGTGAATTGCAAAATAGTTAGATAACCTACAGGCACATAGGAATTCTCTAAGTGATCCATGGGAATACAATTATTATAGTAGTGAAGTAAAGTCTGTGTCTAAAGCATCAAGGCAGTGTCAACTCATCTAGTCCCCTAAGTCCCCCAGGTTGTACAACATTAGCATATTATACTGCAAAAGGACATGTGAGGGGACTAAAGCAGGTCATTCCTGAGATTTAGAACTAAGGCTAAGTTTGTGTGCGGGTTCCAGGTTTCCTAGAGTCCCCGCAGTACACCCTCTTTCCAGTGATACCAGTAAAATATCAGAACTGAATGAGAGAAGAAAGGTTTCAACTTACTGCTAAGCAGACATTAAGTGAATTCTTTTTCTGGACATCATTTTTTGGAGATCAGAAACTAGATTCAAGTGATAATGAATACTTTAGTGCTAATTTCCAGATCTAATGGATAATATTTTAAATATCTATCTATTAATATATCTATCTATCCCTGAAAGAGTAGCAAAGAGATACACAAAAAGTCTACATTCTCTTTGCTTCAAAAATACAGATGAACCTTCAGACAAAAATATATACACAAGTCTACCCAAGCATATCATAGCCACATATATCATATATATCCTCTCAGAGAATAAACAAAATGATTCAAAAAGGGTCAGCTGATAACCATTTAGGACTCCCAAATTATGTAATTGGTAGAACAGCAAGCACAGAATTTGTGGGATTTAAATGAAAGATGTTTGCAGAGGTTAGACTTTTCCAGCCTTTTGTCAGGCCAGGCAATCTGAGGCATTCCCCCAAATTTTTTAAAATTTTTGTAATTATTTTATTTTGGGGAGAGGGAGAGGGAGAGTGGGGGAAGAGCAGAGAGAGAGGGAGACAGGATCCAAAGCTGGTTCTGTGCTGACAGCAGAGAGCTCTATACAGGGCTTGAACTCATTAACTGTGAGATCATGACTTCAGCCGAAATCAAGACTTGGATGCTCAACCAACTAAGCCATCCAGGTTCTCCTTAAGGAAAATATTTTATACCCAGAAAATACTGGAAAATCCATGTACTATATCATATATAAGATATATAAGAAACTCCATGTACTATATCATATATGTCATATATCTTATTGCATTAAAATAATTTTCCTTGGGGCGCCTGGGTGCCTTAGTCGGTTGAGTGCCAACTTCAGCTCAGGTCATGAGTTCGAGCCCCATGTCAAGCTCTGTGCTGACAGCTCAGAGCCTGGGGCCTGCTTCGGATCCTGTGTCTCCCTCGCTCTCTGCCCCTCCCCTGCTCACACACTGTCTCTGTCTCTCAAAAATAAAATTAAAAAATTAAATAAAAAAATTAAAAATAAAATAAAATAAAATAATTCTCCTTGCCAAATTAAAATATATACAGTAAAACCTTGGTTTGAGAGCATAATTCATTCCAGAGACATGCTTGTAATCCAAAGTACTTGTATATTAAGGTGCATTTCCCCATAAGAAATAATGGAAACTCAGATGATTCATTCCACAACCCAAAAATATTCATATATAAATGATTACAATACTGTAATATAATACAAAATAACAAAAGAAAATACAAAATGTAAAGAAAAATAAACAAATTAACTTGTACCTATCTTTGAAAACCTTCATGGCTGGTGTGAGGGAGACAAGAGAGAGGAGGCTTATTGTGTAGGACGACTTTCACTATCACCAACGGAATCACTGCTATCTATTGACTCAATGGAATGTTTTTCTTTTCATGCAACATTAACAAGGAACCTATCCAATGACCCAGAATGAAGCAAAGCATTCCTAAGCTTACTCTAGTATGGAAAAGCAAAGAACTTTCCATAGGTGCTTTAAAGTGACAAAAAATATGTTATTGTCAGTTGTGGGCACCTTCCAACGTTCTCAAAAATCACTGATTTTTGCCAAACACCAGAGCCTGAGATGGAGCATCCAAGCAAGGGAGACACACAATCCCACAGCAAATGAAAGAGACAGAGAGAGAGAGGGAGAGAGAAGAACCATTGGCTCAGTCGTGATCATGGACGTTCGGCGTTACATACTACTCATATTGCAAGACATTGTTATTTTATCAAGTTAACATTTATTGGAAATGTTTGCTTGTCTTTCAGAACACTCACAGAACAAGTTACTCACAACCCAAGGTTTTACTGTATATATGAATTACCACTTCTTCAAATTGCAATTTGCAGTCCATTAAACTAATACAACTCAGGTTGATTTGAATGAATTCAGTGCTGATAGGCAAAATAACCTAGAGTCTGAGAGCCTGGGTTCTGGAACAGACCACTGAATTACCATGAAAAAGTTATATAACCACTCTGTGCCTCAGTTTTCTCATCCAAAAAACTGGATAACAACAGTACCTACATCATAGATAGTTAAGAGAATTAATGACATATAAAGCTCTCAAAATAGTAACCGGGACTAAGTACTCTGTAAATGTTGATCAACTAAATAAATATTGCACTAAAGCACAAAATGTATCCTTTGCGTCCAAGGTCAAACAACAATAATGGCTCTTCAAATAATGGCTCTGAATAGAACAGCAGGAGATGAACAGTGCTAAGAATAAATTGAAACAAATGAGAAAAGGAAGATATCGTTGTCCTCACCCTATCCTGGTCTTTGGTATATGTGGGCTTTTGAATCAAAAAAAGTACATTTTACCCTACAATTGTACTTCTCTTCTTTTGCTTTTCTTTTCTTTTTCCTTAATCAAGTTCTCTTTTTTTCTGGTCGCCAGGGAGTGTCAAGTTTGGTTCAATGTTGACCTCAAAAGTGCAAAAATAAAAATATGAGAACATTATTCTTTTTTGTAGTTTGCTAATATTGAAGCTGTGTAGGTTGACCATGTAGATATCAACTGCATTTTCTACAGCCTGATATATCAATTAGTTAAGCATCAAAAATATATGTAAGGGGCGCCTCGGAGGTTCAGTTGGTTAAGCATCAATTTACCATTACCTGCCCCAAATTCTACTACTAGAAATATATTTATTTGGATCATAAAGATATCTCATGCTTTAATAGTCCCCAATTTTTCTTCAGATGCTATACAAATGCAGATGTCATTAAAACAAACATTCCACTGTGAAGATATCTCCAAAGACTCTAAGCAAGATTTGTCATTTTGTCTACTTTTCCACAGCATTCAACTCATAGCACAAAGAGAACAATTCACATCACATCATGATTATTCATGTGTGTCTTTCTGCTCTATTATAAATTCACTGAGAATGCCTTTTTTTAATACGTTTGAGATCCCTTCACTGAATGTAGGGGCTATCATACATAGCACACTCACAACTGGTGCCTCACAGATAGGATACTCAGGAACATGCCTTTCATAGGAGTTCCAAGGACCACTCTAACTAGGTCAAAATTACTAAAACATTAGAGTACTCATAATTATAGTATTTAATGCAATATTAAAATTGTCCTTGTCACAATATAGCAACAATTGTAAAACTAAGAGAAGTCCATGTCCTTTCTCAATTCCTATACAACTAATTTATTTCCATACAACCTTTCATAAAAGTTTCAGATAACCTTAAAACTTTTATTCCCTGCCTTTATTTTTCTATTAAGGCACATAGAATCTGACTTGAGAGAAAATAAAGCCTCAGAAAGACATGAGCTTTTGTCAATTGAAAATAATCAGATTCCACAGGATAACTTATTTATTGTATGTGATGGAATGCATACTACAACTCTATCTTTAGTTCCAGAATCCCCTATCAAGAGATGTCTCAGAGGTTCCAGTCCAAGACTAAGGTAGAAAGACCCTGAACTCACCTTCTCCATAGAACACACCAAATTATACCTATTTATAGAGCAACTGCTGCAAAGAAGAACTGAGGGCTGAGTGAACAGCTTATGCAGAATAAAAAAAGGAACAGCAAAAGAGAAGGCAAGAGAGACAGAGACTGGTAACGTGGTAACAAAGTTGCCTTTGTTACCACCACCCCCAACATTGCTAACTGCATGGGGGAGGGTTAGTACTCAGGGACCAGAAGCAGATTTGTCTGTCTGCTAGCACAGAAGAAAAAGTTATGGCTTAAAAGAGCAACTTAGTTTATAAAAGAGCCAGCCCTAGAACTGTGCCAAATGGCAGAGGAGTAGATGGAACCCTCTCTGGGTCAGAGGGACTGAAAAGCAGCAAGGTTTACACTCACCCTCCACCCGGACAGCACAGACTGGAGCAGGTTCTGGACGCCATAGCTAGCTTTCTGCTTCAGGGATCCCAGGGTTCCCTAACCCACACCAGCACCAGTCACTCCGGGGCACAGAAAAAAAGATATGGTTTAAAAGAGCAACTAACTGGGGCTTCTGGCTGGCTCACTCAGTAGAACATGCCACTCTTGATCTCAGAGTTATGAGTTCAAGCCCCATGTTGAGTGTAGAGTTGATAGATAAGAAAGTAAAGTAAGTAAACAGTAACTAATTTATAGAACCAGTGAGGGGAGTTGCTGGAATGCAAATCTCTGGGTGGGAAGGGCTCGTGCACACGGTTTAAACTCTCCTTCCACCTTAATAATGTGAATGAGAAAAAAGCTGGAGCATCCTAACCAGCCTCGTGCTTCAGCACACCCTGGACCCCCAGTCCACACCAGCCCCAGCTATACCATCAAGATGGCCACAGGGAAATGCAAACCGGGACACCCCCAGTGAGTGCTCACAACAGCTCCAGTCTTCACACCAAGGTGACACAGGTGCACTCCAACACTCCAGTCCCACGCCACTTCAGTGTTAGATGACTTGCTAGGTACACCTGGCACAGAACACTTTGGAATCTCCTGGCTAAGGTCTGCTTCAAATCCAGACACCCTGCCAAGGTACCCCCTGCACCTAGCACCCCAGGATACCCAGGTTTCCAACCACTTCAGCTTCAGCTGTCCTGTGAGGGCATACTTTGTGCAGAGAACCTAGGGACCACACAAGCCAGCACCTGGTTTATCTTTAACTGTCCTGTTAGTGCACCCCCTGCACAGAGGACCACAGGAACCACCAGCATAATACCCCACCTTGGGCACCCTTTGTGCAGAGAGTTCTGGAACACTTCTGTTTACACCCACTTCAGCTTTGGTTATCCTACCAAGGTGCCATCTGTGTGTAGAGCCCCAAGACACCTTGATTTGTGCACACTTCAGCTTCAGCTGTCCTGCCAGGGTATCCTCAGTGGGTAGAACCTAGGACATTCCAGCCTGTATCCACTTCAGCTTTAGCTGTCATGAAAGGGCACCAGATGCACAGAGAGCCCCAGGAACCCCCGGCTTATACCCGCTTCAGCTCTAGTTGTCCTGCTGGAGTGACTTCTATACAGAGAAGCTCAAAAAAACCCAGATAATACCACTTCAGCTTCTGCTATCCTGCCAAGATGCCCTCTGTTGGTAGAGACTCAGAACACCCTGGCTTGCACCCATACACTTTAGCAGTAGCTGTCCTGCCAAGTTACCCACTGTTGGAAAGCCCTAGGACCCCCAGCCTATACCTGCCACAGCTCCAGACAGCCAGCAAAAGTCACTAAGTACATACAGTCTACATAGGGGACAACCATATACAAGACTATTCCTTCAAGTCTAGGAGAAGTAGCTGTTCTGTCTAAACCATAGAAACAAATACTGAAAGTCAAGCAAAATGGGGAACCAGAAAAATATGCTCCAAAAAAGAAAAGAGTAAGACAAAATCTCATAAAAAGAACTAAGTTAAACAGAGATAAGCAGTATGCCTAACAAAGAATTTAAAGCAATGATTGTTAAGAAGCGCACTGGGCTGGAGAGAAGAGTGGAAGAACTCAGTGAGAATTTCAATAAAGCGAAAATATAAAAAAGAATCAGAGTTGAAGAACAATAACCAAAATAAAAAATACACTAAAGGTAGTCAACAGTTGGTTAGCAAATGCAGAAGAATGTATCAGCAATCTGGAAGACAGGATAATGGGAAATATCCAAGCTGAACAGCAAAAAGGGAAAAGAATTTTAAAAAATCATAAGTTAAGGGATCTCTTGGACAACAAACATTCAAAATATATGAGTCCCAGAAGAAGAAGAGAAAGGGGTAGACAGCTTATCTGATGAAATAAGAGCTGAAAATTTGCCTAGCCTAGGAAAAGAAATCAACAATCAGGTTCAAGAACCACAGACAGTTCCAAACAAGATGAACTCAAGAAAGTCCACAATATCACACATAATAATTGCAATGTCAAAGGTTAAAGATAAAGAGGGAATTTTAAATTTTTTAATGTTTATTTATCTGGGGAGAGAGAGGGGAAGAGAGAGACAGAGCGAGAGAGAGAGAGCGAGAGAGAGAGAGAGAGAGAGAGAACTTGAGCAGGGGAGGAGGAGAGAAGGAAAGACAGAATCCCAAGCAGACTCCACACTGTCAGTGCAAAGCCCAACACCACAAACTGTGAGGTCATGACTAGAGCGGAAATCAAGAGTCAGATGCTCAACACACTAAGTCACCCAGGTGCCCCAAGAGGAAATTAAAAAAATAATTTAATGTTTATTTATTTTTGAGAGAGAAAAACAGAGTGTGAGCAGGGGAGGGGCAGAGAGAGAGGGAGACACAGAATCCGAAGCAGGCTCCAGGCTCTGAGCTGTCAGTACAGAGCCCCACACAGGGCTCAAACCCATGAACCATGAGATCATGACCTAAGCTGAAGTCTGACACCTAACCAACTGAGCCACCCAAGTGCCCTTTAAGAGGGAACCTTAAAATGCAATAAAAGTGAAACAAAAAAAGTTACCTACAGGGAAAATACATACTAATGTAATATAATATAATATAATATAATATAATATCAAAGATACAAAATGTAGATGGCTCAACCAAAAAAAAATCAGACATAAATATATTTTTCTATTTGGAGGCTGCCTTGTGTAATGTTTTAAATCAACACAAAGCAAGGAATCTACCAAGTGTGAGCCTCCTGCCTTTTGTAGTTAGGGGAGGCTTGGGGGAAGGTATGTCAATACTCAAGGATCCACCTTGTTACTACATAGACAAATTCTTGCTACAGCACAGTTGCATACTTCCAATTCCATGCATTCCAGTGATGATTATTTAATATAGAGCACTTAGGAAGGCAAAGGGCCTGGTTGCTCAGAAAACTTATAGTTTCCAGTGGGGCCAGAGCTAAGTTGGAATGGAAGATAGTGTTGTTAGACATGTTAAAACAGATTAGTGGGTAAGATCATATAGTAAGAACTTTTGATTTTATGATATGTTCCCTAGGAAATCACTGGGATGTATTAAGCAGGACACAATCTGGTAGACTGAAAAGATTAATCTTGTTACTGTAAAAAAAACGAAACAAAACAAAACAAAAACTGCAGAATGAAGAGAGAACAGTTAGACAGCTATGTCAGTAGAATCAGCAAAAATGATGTTGGCTTAAATTAAAGTGGTAGTGGTACAGAGAAAAGGAAATACCCTCAGAATATGTTTTGTAGATAGAGTCCTCAGGACTTAGTGATAGACTGGTGTGGAATGAAAGAAAGAGGAGGCTCAAGTATTAATCCTAGATTTCCATCTGTTTGTTGATGATGGCATCATTTAGTGATACGGAAAAGAGTAAGGAAAAATAGGTTTCAGAGAAAGGGTAAATTCTTATTCTGTCACAGAACTAGAGAGTTGTTCATCTTTACCTATGGTCCAGATGCATGGAAATAAGCAGGTGACGCTGCTAAAGCAGAGACGAAAAGGAAGAAAGTCTCACACAGTCAAGTAATTTACTGTAACAGTAAAATCAACTACGATCCACTCCATTTAAATACTGAGAAAGAGCTCCAAGAAAATACAACCAGCTGAACATAAATCCAGTGATTTAAGGATATTTATAATAAAAGAATCCACTACAGAATATGAATGGTGAGGTCTAAAGAGTTATTTTGTTTGGTTTATGTTCCATTTTTTTTTAAGTAATAAACAACAGAAAGTGTAATATGCATATACAGAATTCTTCACATTTCTGCATATTACTTCTAGGGAACCAAAGATATTTGGCAGTTCTCTAAAGCCTACATCCCTAAATACACATAAGGTTGCCACAGGAAAAGATTTTGAGTTAAAGAAATTAAAAATCACTGGGGCACCTGAGTGGCTTAGTCGGTTAAGCATCATATTTCAGTTCTAGTCATGATCTCGATTTGTGAGTTCGAGCCTCGCATAGGACTCTCTGCTGTCAGCGCAGAGTCTGTTTTGGATCCTCTGTTCCCCTCTCTCTCTCTTCCCCTCCCCCACTCATGCACGTGCATGTGCACGTGCTCTCTCTTACTCTCAAAAATAAATATTTTAAAAAAAGAAATTAGAAACCTGGAACAGAAATGGTAGCAGTCTTAGAACTCAGCTACAATATGACACATTCTAATCTTAGCTTTATCAATGGACTAGGCACATTATGCCATTTCAAACTGAATGTTTACAGGTAAATTTAAATATCATTCTACCACTAGTTCTTGTCACTGGGGAAGGAAATTAAATATTCCTACTAAGTCATGTCTGTAAGAAGAGATCAAAATATGGATGGCTCAACCAAAAACTTTCTTCAGTTTTTCAATGAAAAAAAATTGGCTTTGAGAGGGCTATAGGATACAGAAGGCTATCTATGTGCCAGCAAAATAAAGAAAAAAATTTCACTGGGGGAATTGACTTCAGGACATATACTCACATATATTGTTTCTGTAATTTATATACTGACATTCTTATTCCATTCAACAATCTTCCTAAAATAAACACTTTAGAATGAGAAAATATTATATTTCCTGAATAGCCAGCATCCTCCCTAAGGTTCTGAATGAATGGATATGCTTCTCCAGTGGATGCCAAGCCAGTAAGGCAGGAAAAAGTTGGCTGTCTGCCTCTAGTGTCACACACGGGCATAATATGATCATTTGGAAACCTGCTGTAAATTGGAGTAGATGGGAAGCACAAGTTTCTCTTTACCAAATAATAAGGCTTTGAAAAATGACTTTGATTCTCCCAAATTCAATCCTTGCTTGCCTGAAAACCCAGGCTTGTCCTCACTGCAATTCCTTCTTCAGAAGAGTATCTCTAATATCCAATAAGGATATATAAATAAGGATACATAAATAAGACACATTTACTGACAAACATACCATGTTAAGGTTTTCTCAACCAAAGCACTGAACTCTCCTTTGATATGACATGTAATGAGACCCAAGGCCAAAATCTTCTCAGTAAAGACTGAAGTGCACCAACAATGTAGAAGCTTATAGGCAATTTGTAATAAAACTTTAAACTTTCAGTAAGCATTATTGCCAAAAAATGCAGCAATGATAGAACTCCTATTGTAGCTGTAAGAACTAGGCTTGTGATAAACAGTTTATACTTTTAATTTAAATTTCCCATGTTTCACATTTTGTCTCCTCCAATTTTCAGCATACTATGTAATGAAAAATAAAGCTTATATTGGTTCTTTAAAGAGTGATTTGTCCATATGGCTAAATCAAAATCCTAATTCAGCCCTCCACTGTGGCCACTGTTAACACTCAGGTAACGTAAAAGGCAAAACAAAAGCCAGGAGCTGTCATAAAATCCGCTTTTCAAGGAAAATATCCAACACAAAAATCTGTACAGTATTACCAGATTACTCTCAGGCAGTCATGAAGCTTAATTATTTTGCACATGAATATACCTTGGTAAACTGTCACTGATCCACTACAAAGTACTAGAACAATCATAGCTTGAAAATAAAATTTCTTTTTTTCCTCAACCATGAGTGAGGCAACAATTTGAGCAGAAATTCAAAAAAGACATGGTAATGTAAAACTTCTAAATTAAGATCTAATTTCTTATTGAAAGACAACTGATTTGTACATGAATATGTTAAGTAGCTTGCCCAACATCACATAGTAAATGCTACAGTCTGAGAGTTTTCTGTGAAGACTAAATAAACCAAAATATGTAAAATGACCAACACAGCACCTGGCCCATAGTTAATTGAAAGAATGTTGATCCTGTCCCTGGCCAAATTCCCAACTCCTTTTTTTGATGTAATATATACTATCAATATACTCTGGCATTTTGACAACATTTTTTTTGAGTTTGAGAATTAGGAAATAGCAAATAATAAAGCATTTTTAAAGCTTAGAGTTTTAATAAATCATTGATGTGGGGAATAAGTTTAGGAATTCCCTGAATAATAAAAGCATTACCAAGAATAGGTAAACAGGTAAACAGGGTGATGGACTGCCCACCGCAGCAGGGTGAAATTTCCCGGAGCTAATTAGCAAAAAAAAAAAAAAAAAAAAAAAAAGTGCCTTGTTGACCCTGAGGTAGTATGCTCTATCTGTCTTTTCCCCTAGGCAAGTTAAGATAAACAGACATGGCGCCTGGTACCTGGTAAACACCCATCTGTTTGGCGCCTGGATTTTGTTTTGTATTGACCCAAACCCCTAACAACGCATATCTTTGAAAACTCCTTTCTCTCACACACTTGAGTTAATGATAACTGTTTCGCTGTCTCTTTCTGCACGTCCATCATGTTTGTAAGGCTTCTGATCCTAATAAATACGGAGCAAGGACCCTTACTTGGGGCTCTTGTCTTCTCCTGGACATTAGCCTCTCTCATATTCAATTCTGTGTCTATTCTCTTCTTGTCAAGACAGAACTCCAGACTCAAAGTCTTCCACACATTAACATTATTCACAAATAGCATATCAGAATATTTCATTGCATTTTTTAAATGGTTTCCTAAACCAAATTACCAAAAAGATTTTTAAAAATAGTATTAAAAAGTTATAAAAGACTAATTAACTTAAGATCAATTAGGCATTTGAATAATATATTGCCAGTATTTTATATTACTTAATTTCAAGGCAAAAAAAATTAATAATTAAATTTTGAATAGCAAGCAATCTCTTTTTAAAATAAGCTAATCTTATGAATGTTTAAAAAGTATATTTGTAAGTTCCATGGAAATTTGACTTACAAACTTCAAATATAAGGTTCTTAAATATCTACCTTTAATTTGTATGAAATAAATTAACTTCAATGTACCAGAGAGATCAATGGTATTTTGAAAATGAATAAATATAAATTAATCAGAATATACAAGAATGCTAATTTTAATCAAAATATGACTTTATGTTGGCAATTTGTCTAAATCTGAGAAACAAAATTCTCATCTCTTTTTTAAAAATTTTTTTAACATTATTTTTTTTGAGAGGGGGGGAAGGGCAGAGAGAGGGAGACAGAGGATCCAAAGCAGGCTCCATGCTGTGAGCACAGAGTCCAACGCAGGGCTCAAACTCATGAACCGTGAGATCATGACCTGAGCCCAAATCAAGAGTCGGCTGCTTAACCAGCTGAGCCACCCAGGTGCCCCTCATCTCTTTTTTAATGCAACTGTCCCTCATCCTGCAAAGATCTTGTTAGTAACTACCTCAGAGATTCTTCAAAGGAGAATAAATTCAATTATTAAATCATTCAAAATTTGAAGTTTTAAACTAAAAAGTGGAGTCAAGAGGATTCACAAAAATATCAGAGTTGAGATCATCAGATGTCCTCAACAATAATAAGAACACTCCCTTTTAAGTGATGCTACATAACGCAAACCTTGTGAGAGTTTACTAACTCAAAGCCAGTGATAAATAGGGTAATAAGATTATGGACATATACTATTATCTGCATGCACTACACTACCAGGAGATGTAAAAAGGTCAAGAATACATCATGTTTAGAAAATTTGTCAACCTCATTTCAAGATTTGGTATGAAGAAAAAAAGATTTACTTGAAATTCATTTTCAATCTGCATGGATGGCCTTTTTTCTTCTATTTCATAAATGGATAGCAATAGGTGTCTCCCTATCCCTAATTCCAGCTCTATATACAGCTTCAAATTTTTTTTTCACTACTTTATAGAACTTTTTGCTATGATGTACAGAAGGTCAACTCCCTAGTCTGTCTTCAAAACACCAATACTTTTTCCCTATTTCCTCCTAAAAATCAAAATGACATTTTTCTATCTTTTCAAGACCACGTTGCTGAAGGGCTTGCCTTTCTAATATTTTTATTCACTGTCTAGACAAAGCAAGAAGAAAGGCCTTCCTTTGGATATCATCCCCATAAAAACTCAACCAGGACTATAGAATACTGGAGAGAATCCTCAAATGTCATTTTGCCTTTTTTGTTTAAATTTCATCTGTGAGTATGTAGAACCACAGGAGAATTATACCATCAAATTTTCCATCAAAGTGAGACCTTTTGGTGAATCAAAGAAAAATGAGGTAATGTATTTTATACTTTTATTATTTCAGAAAGCTAGGGAAAGAGTTATCAACAATAATAATACCAAATGTCAGATGGAAACTCTTAAAAGCAAACTGCGCACATGAAGTAGGTTTATAAGTAAAAAAAGAGACTTTTATTCAGATGATCCACAATAAAACAAGCTTCATCTTCCTCATATGTCCCCCCAACCCTTCTTTCTCTAGATAGTAAGTAATTCAAACTCCCTGTGACTTCTATCAAGCTGGATGCTCTTCCCAAGGTCTGCAAATCAGTAGAAGTTTATATGCTCAGGCACATATTTTAGCTTCTGCTCCTATCAAAGCAGTTCAATTTATGAATTATCACAGCATTCTGCAGAGCAGGAACCATATGTAGAAATCAGCCCTTTTCCACAATTCACACAAAATAAAACCTGGTGTTTAGTAAACTTCATTGAAGGTTTGAGGAAGAAAATTTACATCTCAGAATGCAAACTTGAGATTATTCATTGAAAATTCTTGTTCTTATAAGTCATTTGAGGGGAACCTGGGTAGCTCAGTCATTTAAGTGTCCGACTTCGGCTCAGGTCATGATTTCGCCATTCATGAGTTCAAGCCCCAGGTCGGGCTCTGTGCTGACAGAAATTATTCCTTCTCCAAGAAAAAGTCTGAAACACTAGTTAACATATTTTTTCCCTTTCTTACTGCAATATACTCTTTAGTTTAGTTCTACCTTGTAATAATAGAATGAATTCAGTATTAGTCAAACTTTCTTTTTAGCAGAGGAATCTTTTTGCAAATGGACCCTAACATATGACACATACATAAGCACAAATACACAGAACTCTAACATGACTGAAAAAGAGGAGCTGCTGCTTTGACTTTGTCTTCCACCTCTCTCATCTAATAGCTACCGCAAACAGTTCAATGCAAGAAGTCTCCAAACAGTCAAGTTTGAAAAATACTGGATTATATCTGGAAGAAGAATAAGCTACAGAATTTGGCAACTGATTGTATTTGAAAAATATGAGACAAAATAGCCAAAGTTGACCTGAAGATTGTGAGCCTGCTACATAGAAAGGAGGGTACCCTTGATAGAAATAAATTAAAGAAAGTGTATATTACTCCTAGTCTCATAATTTGTGACCAATATGTGGATTTTCTTCATAATTCCAATTTGATGAAATGAGTATAGGAAAGGCAACTTAAAAGATGACAAAATTTTAAGTGCATTTATCATAAAACTTAGAAATTATCATATGAATAATTAATATCCATATTCATCTATGCTTACCAGTATTATAATTACACACAGTTTTTAATTAATTCTGTTGATATATAATATGATTAACTAAATTAAATTTCACCATTGAAGTCTAAAGAAGGGCTACTTATAATTATCTATAAAATAACTTCCATTTGTTATACTTTGCCAAAACAGATTATTATATCTTTTCCTATCTTTCAATAAACCTCATCTATAGCTTATGGCTTATCTTTCCAGAAGAGATAAGTTTTATCAGAATTGAAGGCAAATAGCTTATAAGAGGGAGAGAATGGAACCAACATTTATGATATGCCTACCACCATTCTCATGCTTTTATGTCAGCAGTTTTCATTATAGCTACAGAATAAAATCTCCCAGGAAATTTTTTAAAACCATCTGATGCATGAGTGCTACCTGCAGAGATTCTGATTTAAGTGGTCAGATGCACGGCCTTGGCTTGAGAATTTTTTTAAGGCTCTCCAGGTGATCAAGTACACAGCTAGTATTGAAAACAGGTTTTATATTCTCTCACATGTGATCATCAAAACAGTCTGACCAGATCATTTTATTATCCCTTTATTTAACATTAGAAAATTGAATTTCAGAAAGGTTGAGAAATTTGTTTCAGGGCATAAAGAAAGCAAATATTAGAGTTTAAACCCATTTCTCTGACTATAATGATGTTTCTAAGCCCCACATTGGCAAATGCAAGACACCAAAATTATTAATATAAATTAATAGTGCATATCTGTATTTTATTTCACTCCTAACATTAAAAAGAGGTGGAATATTTTGTGCCATTAGATATTTTGTGCCATTAAGATATGGTATACTATCTCGCAGTCAAAATGTCCCTGTTTCATTCATATATAAACTATGTTTAAAAATTATGAATTTTAGAGTCACCTATCAGAGAAAAGAAGGAAAACACAATATAAAAGTGTTTGAGAAACATATAAGATGATTATGTTTGTCAGCCATTTCATTTCTATGACCTTTCAGGGAGAAAGGTGATGTTTGTTATAAAATTCCATGATTTGTAAAATTATAACCAAATGAATAAAATTGTTTTGAATGCATCCAGTGTATCAGTATGTAAAAAATGTAACTACGTATCAATATCTTCTCTGAAGCTTAAACAAGCCTATACATTTTGGAAGCTAATTTATGAATGTTTCCTAACTTTTATGATAAAAGGTTAACATACGATTTCAACTAGCTGGCTAAAAATAAATAAATACTGCACATTTTATTGCTTTCCATCTTAAAATACATTGTCAGTGGGCTTTAAAAAAAGTCATGCCAAAAGTGATATCACCAACTCCCTAAAGGCAACGAATTCCACTAAACTAGAATTCATATTTCAGAGAGGAGATGGATAACATCTCACAATTCAACCTCAGCAGAAGTCATTAAGCCAGGCACATATGTGAGGGCTGTATTTCTCATTGGATTACAAATCCAATAAGAGCTTTGCCTTTGAGTTACTAGCACTACAAAGATTAAATCAAAGTATTGTCAGAGAAAAAAAAAAAAGCTCTTGGATACGTGGAGATTTCTAGAATAAAACATTTATGATTTTTTTTAGCTCAAATGGATGAGAAGTCATTTAGTCCCGTTTTTTCAATATACAAACTACCTACAAGGCTTTTGCAAAAAAGCTGTCCTTCATTCTTGAAGGACACTGTACCTGTACCCACTGCATTTAGCTTAATATTCTAATCCTGTACCCACTGCATTTAGCTTAATATTCTAAATTGTTAGTATGGGCTGGAAGGACTAGCATGATCCCTGCTCTGCTTCATCTCACATTACACGTTCCTTCAATCTCAGTACTGAAGTCACTCTGACCTTTTATCAGGTCTTCATAGACACTGAGCTCTCTGCCACTGCAGAATGCATAAACAATTATGTTTCTCTAGAATGTGTTTTCCATCTTCACCTCCCCCTAGATATGGCTAAAATCTACTTATCCTTTAGGCCTCTAATATAGAGAGGACTTCCATCATCTCTCCTCCTTTAATTTCAAAGTTGGTTCTCTTTCTTAAGCACCCTGGACATTTCTTTCATTCCTATCCCAGTTTGTACTTATACATTAATTTGGGAGACTATTATTTTATTTCTGTGTCACCAGTAGGTTGTTGGCTTCCAAAGAGCATGGAACATGTCTTGCTAGTTCATCCTTATATCCTCATCTTTTATAAGTCAGGTGCGTAACAGATGTCCCATAAATATTGAATGAATGAATCAACTGGATACTAGAGTGATTAAGAGCAGAGGTTCTAGAATCAGGTGGTCTCAGTTCAATCACTGGTTCAACTACATAGCGGTTGTCAATTCTTTCACCTCTAATATAACAATAATAGTAGTATGATTACATAACAATAAGTAAGTTATCTAGAACAGATTATCAAATAAATATTAGTGATAATTAATTATTATTAGGACACAGGTAATATTTCACTCATGCCTTATGGTATATATGTTTATGTATGATATATGTATGTATATGTATGTATGTATGTGTGTATATATATAAATATACACTTATATATATAGGTGTGTATGTATTTTTTCCATTTCTTCCTTTTGTAACTAAATAATCTCATCATATAGATTATTATATTCTGCTTTATCCATGATTGGTTTCTGTTTCCCTTATCAATATTTTTTTTTCTAAATTTTCCTAATATAAAGTAAAACTTGCAAACTTTGGCATCTCTAGGTCATTTATCATGTCTTATATCATATCATATATCATATCATAATCAGCATAAACAGCACACCATACTATCATTAATCTCCTTATCTCCATTTTTGATTATGAGGTTGAGCCTCACATGGGGCTCCATGCTGACAGGAAGGAGACTGCTTGGGATTCTCTGTCTCCCTCTCTCTCTGCCCCTCCCCCACTTGCACTGTCTGTCTCTCTCAAAATAAATAAACTTTAAAAAAATGCAAACAATGTGTTAGTCTACAAGAAAAGTAAAGAAAAAGAATGAAGTGAAGAACACCATAGAGTTAATGACATGGGATAAGTCTTGTTTCTCAGGTGATATAGATTGACACTACAAGGAACAAGAATTCATATCTTTCATCAATATATTAGGAATAAATATTCCTAACAAAATATTAATAGAATTCAGCAGTATAGGAAAAAAATTATACACCATGACCAAGTAAGGTTTATTCCAGAAATGCCAGAATCATTCAATATTTGAAAACCAATCAATTTAATCCACCATATTAACAGACTAAATAAAGAAAACCATTTGATCATGTCAACTGATATGGAAAAGTCATATTTTTTCTTTTTCTTTTTCTATTTTTTTTAATGTTTATTTTTGAGAAAAGAGAGAGAGAGCAGGGGAGGGGCAGAGAGACAGGGAGACAGAGAATCTGAAGGAGGCTCTGCATTGTGAGTGTAAAGCCCAACAATGAGGCTCGATCTCACGAATCATGAGATCATGAGCTGCGCTGAAGTCAGATGCTCAACCAGGCACCCCAGTTAGGCATATTTCTGACAAAATTCAACACCTATCTATTCATGATAAAAACTCAGAAAAGTCGAATAGAAGAGAATTTTTATATCTTACCATTTTTAATCTACATTAATAATTAATGATAATATCATACTTAATTGTAAAAGACTGAATGCTTTCATCCTGAGATCAGCAAAAAGGCAGAAATATCAGCTCTTACCACCTTTATTCAACATAATGCTAGAAGTTCTAGCCAGTGTAATAAGGTGTGAAAAGTAAATAAAACGCATACAGTTTTAAAAGGAAGAAATAAAACTGTCCAATCTGTACATGACATAAAAGTCGATGTAGGAAACACCAGGGAACCTACAAAAAACAAAAAACAAACAAACAAAAAAACCCTTGAACTAATAAGTGAATTCAGAAAGGTTACAAGACATAAGATAAGATAAACCTATTGTGTTTTTATATACTGGTAATGAACATGTGGAAATTGAAATTTAAAATACAATATCATTTGTAATACCTAAAAAAAGTAACAACTACGTATAAATCTAACAAAACATGTATGAGACTTGTAGGCTGAAAACAAAGTGCTAATGAAAGAAATCAAAGATTTAAATAAACAGAGACATACTGTGTTCATGGACTGGAAGACTTGGTATACCAAAGATGTAAATTCTCCAAAATTGATATAAAATTTAACATAATTCTTTTTTTTAAGTTTTTATTTAAATTCCTGTTCGTTAATTTATACTGTAATGTTTCAGGTGTATAATATGGTGATTCAACACTTCCACACAACACAGGCTGCTCATCACTAATGCAGTATTTAATCCCATCATCTATTTAACCCATCCCCCACTCAACACCCTTCTGGTAACCATAAGTTTGCTCTCTGTAGTTAAGAGTCTGTTTGCCTCTCTCTCTCTCTCTCTCTCTCTCTCTCTCTCCTCTCTCTCTTTTCCCCTTTGTTCATTTATTTCTTAAATTCTACATATGAGTGAAATCATATGGTATTTGTCTTTCTCTGAGTTATTTCACTTAGCATAATACTCTCTATCTCTGTCCATGTTGATGCAAATGGCAAGACTTCATTCTTTTTTATGGCCTAGTAATATCCCATTATATAATACCACATCTTCCCTATCTATTCATCAATTGATGGACCACTTGGATTGTTTCCATAAATTGGCTATTGCAGATAATGCTGCTATTATCATTGGGGTGAATGTATCCCTTTGAATTAGTATTTTTGTATTCTTCGGGTAAATACCTAGTACTGTGATTGCTAGATCATAGGGTATTTCTATTCTTAACTTTTTGAGGAAGCTCCATACTGTTTTCCTAAGCATCTGCACCAGTTTGCATTCCCATCAACAGTGCAAAAGGGTTCTCATTTCTTCACATCCTCACCAATTCCTGTTGTTTCTTGTGCTGTTGATTTTAGCCAGTGTAACAGGCATCACTGATCATCAAGGAAATACAAATCAAAACTACAGGTTTAACATAATTCTTATCAAAATCCCAGAAAGATCCTTTGTAGATACCTATGTGATTATTCTAAAATTTACATGGCAAAGCAAAGGAACTAGAAAAAACTAAAACAACTTTGAAAGAAGAGAATAATCTATGAGGGACAACTAAATGCAATTTCAAGACTTAATATAGAGCTATAGAAATCTATACTGTGTGGTACTAATCAAAAGATAGACAAATAGTTCAATGCCACAGAAATGACAAAGACACAAAAGTAACTCAATGGAGGAAGGATATCCATTTTAACAAATAATGCAAGAGTAACTGGATATCAATAGTCAAAAAATGAATCTTGAGAAAAGTCTCATACCTCATGAAAATGAACTCAAATGGATCATAAATGTAAAATGTAAATCTAAAAAATAAAACTTTTAAAGAGTATCTTTGGGACCCAGAACTTGAACAGTTTTGGCACAAAATCATAATACATGAAAGAAGAACACTGATAAAATTGACTTTACCAGCTACAGAATATAAGAAAATTTTTGCTAACCCCATATATGAAAAAGTTTTCCTATCCAAAATATATATAGAACTCTCAATAATTAAATACAAACAATCCAATTACAAAATTGGCAAACAACATGATGAGCCATTACACGGAAGAGGATATACAGGTGGCAAATAAGCACATGAAAAGATCTTTAACATCACTAGACATGAGGGAAATGCAAATTAAGATCACAATGAGCAATGACTACACACCTACTAGAATAGCTAAGTTAAAAAAAAATAGAATACCAAATGCTGGTTGGGGTGTGGAGTAATTACACTCTTTCTTATGGAAATGAAAAATAGTATAGCCAGTCTGGAAAAAAGTTGGGCAGTTTCCTAAAAACTAAGCGTGCATTTACCATATGATCTAGTAATCACACTTCTGGGCATTTATCTCAGAAAAGTGAAAACGTATGTCTACAAAATCCTATACACAACTGTCCATAGAAGCTTTATTTCTAATAGACCCAAATTGGAAAAAACAAAATTGCCCTACAATAGGTATCTGGTTAAATAAATATGGTACATCCATACCACAGGATACTACTCAGCAATAAAAAAGAATAAACTCAATACACAACTTGGATTTCTAGGGCATCATACTAAGTGACAAAAGCCAGTCTTAAAACATCACATACTTTATGATCTCATTCATAAAATATTTTAGAAAAATAAAATTACAGAAATGAGGATAAGATTAGTATTTTCCAGGGGTTATGGATAGGTGGGGTGAGGGCAGGAAGGGCAGGAAGAAGAGGTTGAGAGGGTAAGTATGAATATAAACTGGTAGCAAAAGTAGATCTATGTAGTGATGAAATATTTCTGTATCTTTATTGTGGTGGTGGTGGCTACTTGAATCTACACATGTGATAGAACTATACACATAATTTATATCAGTATATCAACTTCCTGGTTTTGATATCATACTATAGTTACATAAGATACAAGCAATGTGGGAACTAGGAAAAAGGTACAGAAAACCTCTCTGTACTACCTTTGCAACTTTCTTTGAATCAATAATTATTTCCAAATAAAAGCTTTTTTTTTTTTAAATTTTAGTTTCTATTCTTTGAGAGGCATTCCTGGAACATTATAATAACCCAAAAATGAGAGAATATGAGAAGGCTTCTGGTACAGTATGAACAGCTAATATAAAATAAAAGTAATCATAAAGTAGGTTCAGTTACTTCTAGTTTACAAGCTTATACGTTCTATAAAAGGTCAGAAACTAAATAAAATAAGCTATCAATACTTCTAAAGGAGTTGTAAAATTAGGAATAGCTTCTGTTTTTACAAAAGACAGCATGATTATCATAAATAGTGATCATCATATCTCTACTATGCACCAAAGAAAATAATTATTTTTCTCTCCCCAGTTGTAAGCCAACTGCCATACTTACAATATTGCCAACTTTGTAGGGGTTTTTCTTATTTCTTTTTCTGAGTCCTTGCTACTATACTTAAAATTACCAAGGAGGAGAGAGACTTAGTAACCACAAGAAGCTGAACAAACATTTGCCTGTGACTGTTCTGCAGCATAAATTATATAATCACTTAGTATTCAATGATTCTGATTCAAGACCACTAAAGAGCAGGTGATCATCATGCACATTTTGAGAATTATCATTTGTGGGTTACCTGGAAAAGTTTCAAAGTCATTTTTAATGCAATTATAGATCTCATTATAGCATAAGTACACCCAGATACAAATAAGCCTTGTTAAAATGGAATTCTACATGAGGGCCACTTCCCTAGTTTTTTGTTTTGTTTTCACATTGGGCACAAGAATCTTAACACCTACAGTTAGGTAAGGTTTACCTACTTCATATCTCTGTTATAAAGATACCTACAGTGGTTTTATTTTTAACACAGGACTTAAAGACTATGAAAGATCTGTGGAGATTAATTAAATCTATACTTCATAATAGGATCCATTAACAGATTCCTCTATATACATCTACTTAGTAATTATCAATTTCATCTTCCTCCTCAAAAAGCTTTTATTAATAACCCTTGACCACTAGAGCTAAAAGAACAGTCTAACTCTTTCCTCTGTACCTTCTAGGTAGTTCCTTAAATTTGGCGTTAGTGTGGTTCTGATTCTTTATGCTCTTCTCCAAGTAAAGTCTTTGACAATCAAATTCTACAGTATTCTGATTATCTATTGCTGTATAGGAAGCCACTCCAAAACTTAATGATTAAAAGCAACAACTTTTATTCTCTCTCATGGTTCTGAGGTATGACTGAACTCAGCCATGGTTTCACACATCAGGGTTCTACGTAGCTGCAGTCAAGGTTTGACTTCAATTGCAGCCATTATGGGTTGGACATCCAAGATAGCACACTCACAGGGCAGGTAGTTGATGGTGGCTTTTGGCTGAAAACTCAAGCAAAGCTGTCAGCAAGAATGTCTGCCTGGTTTTGGCCTCTCCATGTGGGTTGGGCTTCCTACAACATAGCAATTAAGTTCTGAGAGGGGGTGTCCCAAGACTGAACATTCTAAGAGATTTAGGAACCTGGAAGTTTTTTTATGATATGGCCTTAGAAGTCCCAGAATGTGGCTTCTGCCATATTTAACTGATCAAGCAAGTCATTAAGGCAAGCCCAAGTTCAAGAAGGAGGGTATTAAACTCTATCTAACAATAGAAGAAATGCAGTCATACCAAAAAAGAATATGCAAAGTGGAGATACTATTATGACTATTTTGGAAAATGTAATCTACAACATACAGAAAGTTTTGTTTTTTTCCAGTATACTGGTATGAAATACTAGTTGTCTATTTTTACTGGTTGACACTAAAAATGACAACATGATGCTATATAGCTCTTGGTCTCCCTGAGCTAAGCATACTGTCTCTTTTTTCTTTTGTTACCTTTTCTAACAGTAGTGGTAGTGTTTCTACCACTTTAATAATGGGCACCAAAAACCATGTGGTGGAAAAGACATTTCTACATAGAGTTTTGCTATCAAATATGGTAGCTACTAACCACGTGCACTACTGAACACTTGAAATGTGGCTCATCCAGGTGTACTATAAATGAAAAATGCACACTGGATATCAAAGACTTAGTACTAAAAAGGCTATAAACTATCTCAATGATAATGTTTATAATTACATTTTGAAATACGTTGCATATAGTTAATTAAATAAAATTTATTATCTTACCTGTTCCTTTTATTATATGTGGCTACTAGAAAATTTTAAATTACATATGTCGCTCACATATTATTCTCATTTGCATGATTTTCCATTGGAAAGCACTGGCTCAGAAAAAAAACTAAATCATATTTTCCATTCTGTAGCACCAAAACAGTTCATGGTGTTTATACGATTAAATGGTTTTCAGGCACTTTAATTCATGCTAAATCTTCTGTGAGATACATAAGCACATTCAAAAATCAATATTTTGGTATTTCTATAAAACTGATTGCTTTTCCTGAAATTTAAGTACACATTTCAGATTTAATATATCTACATTTTAATTGTATAATTGCAGCAATTAGTTTTATATAAGATTTCAAATTTGCTCACACAGTTTCTCTACAAAAGTAAACTACATGACCTATGATTAAGATCATGTATTAATTATCTATTATGGTTGTAACAAATTAACACAAACTTCACGGCTTAACACCAATATATTGCCTTTCAGTTCTATAGGTTAACTAGGCTTTGTTTCTTTCAGGAGACCCTAGGTGAGAACCTATTTACTTGCCCATCTGGGTTGTTAAAGATTCAGTCCCTTGCACTTATATGACTGAGATACTGTTTTCTTGATATGGTCATCTGAGGGCCATTCCCAGCTACAGAGGCCACCCACATATGTTGGTTCATGGCCCCCTTCCTCCATCTTCCAAGCAGGAATGGTGAATTTACTCTCTCTCATTCTTTGAATCTCTCCTCATTCTTCCATCTCATCTTTCTCTGATCCATGCAGGAAAGGTTCTCTGCCTTCAAGGCCTCATGTGATTAGATTGGGCCCATTTAATCTCGGAAAAATCTCTCCATCTCAAGGTCCCTGTCCTTAATCACATCTGCAAAGTCTGTAGTACCATGTAAGGTAACATATTCACAGGTTCCACAGATTAGAGTGTGAACGTCAAGGGTAGGAGGGAGGGCATTGATCTTCCTACCACTGATAGGAATAAATTTTTTTTAAGATTTTATTTAAGTAATCTCTACACCCAACATGGGCCTCAAATTTACAACCCCAAGATCAACAGTTTCATGCTCTACTAAGTCAGCCAAGTGCCCCAGCAATAAACTTTTTACAAGGAGATAAAACTTCTTATAGCTATATTCTTCCCATATGTGAATGAAAGAAAAGTAGTTTCAAATGAGGTACAAGGTACTCAGACTGAATCATACTCAAATCCAAATCCACTAGGGTACTAGAAATTTACTTCAAGTTCATATAAATGTCAAAGTGAAACAGTTAAACACTGCCATAGTACATTAAAGCAAACAACTTTTCAGAAAGAAAATTTTGTCAATCAACAATGTTGGTTGAGTTCTGTCAGAGACAAAGTGTTATAGTTATCTCTAAGGAAAACACCTAGTCAAACCTAGTTTCAATTTATCTTCCAGAGGAAAAAAAATGAATAAATTCATGTCAAGAATTCAATAAGCTATTTTGTTGTGGTTATAAGACTTAAATATATACTGTGAAAATTTCTGATGCAAAATAAGGAACCAAAATATGATGGGACAATTTGCAATTTGTATATCACTAACAGTCTTCTCCAATTAATTATTTTTAAAGGTTTTTTTAATGTTTATTTATTTATTTTTGAGAGACAAAGAGGGAGAGAAAGAGACAGGGAGAGAAAGAAAGAATGTGAGCGGGAAAGGGGCAGAGAGAAAGGGAGAGACAGAATCGCAAGCAGGCTCCACACTGTCAGCGCAGAGCCCAATGCAGGGCTCAAACTCCCAGGCTGTGTTATTATAACCTGAGCTGAAATCAAGAGTAGGGCATTCGGCCAACTGAGCCACCCAGACACTTCATCTCCAATTAATTTTTAAGTGTAGCCAGTAGCCAAGAAAATCAACTACAAGTTGCTTATCCATGTCTTCACAGAAATAAAGCTAGAGGTTGGTCTTTGATGCTAAATTTATATCACAATGGTAAGATAACATTTTTATTCAGAGGCTACCTACAAATTAATTCAAAAATATGTTTCAATGGTAAAAGATTCTAGTACCAGTTCCAATGTGGCAGGGGAGAGGTTCGCCCATGCCAACAAACAGTGCTCAGTATATCAGCTGGGTATCCTACATTTCAACTCAATTCTGATAGCATGAGATTCCATAGGTTAAGAGTTCAGAACTACAGATTTGTCACCACCTCCCCCCTAGCACTTCAGATGCCAATTCCAAGTACAAGTGTTACCTGTATTTCTGATCAACTGGCTATAAACAAGAAGTTACTACAACCCCCTCCTTGGGTTCAATCAATGTGCTAGAGCAGCTCACAGAACCCAGAGAAACATTTTACTTACTGGATTACTAGGATATTATAAAAGGATATAACTCAAAAACAACCAAATGTAAGGGATGCATAAGACAAGGTATGTGGAAAGAGGCACAAGATATGTCCTTCTAGTGTGCCTCTATTCCTGAATCTCCATGTGTTCACCAATCTGAAAGCTCTCTGAACACCATCCTTTGAGTTTTTATGGAGGCTTCATTAAATAGGCATGATTGATTAAATCACTGGCCATTAGTGATTGAATTCAACCTCCAGCCCCTCTCCTCATCCCAGGAGGCCAGGAGGTAATACTGAGAGCTGTAATCCTCTAATCACATGGTTAGTTTTCCTGATAACCAGCCCTCATCCTTAGGTCCAAAGCCCCCTCATTAATATAACAAAAGATACTTTTATCATTCTCATCACTTATAAAAGTCCAAGGGTTCTAGGAGCTCTATGCCGGAAAATGGGACAAATACCAAACATATATTTCATATTATGAATCACATAATGTGATTATGAATAACAAATAGAAACAAATTTATAAAATGAAATTGCTAAGGTAATATTATGAGTGACTCATAATTGGTTAGCATTAAAGAAAGGCTTAAATTGAAATCTGACTTGTTTTGAAAGCAAAGAGATTTTAAGTTTATCAAATATTTGAAAGAAACCTATTCCTAAATTTGTAAATACTTAACCTCATATGTCATCTTTCCTTCTTTCCCATACATTTCACCCAAACCACACTGCTTATATAGCTTCCGACACCAAACACATAAGGTTGATTCCTGCTTTTATGCCTTTGCACAGGCTGTTGCCCCTTTCTGGAATTCCAACCTATCTGTGCTTCAAAGGCCAGTGTGAGAGCTTTCTTCTTCTCTGTGAAGTTTTCACAGAGGAGTTTACTACTCCCTACTTGGTGCTGTTATTGTATTTACTACTGACTACTATACAATTTTATTGTGCTCTATTTTGCTTACTTATTTGTTTCATTCCCCTTGACAACTAGGATTGTGATTGTTAATACTCAGAAATCACCAGTTCTTAGCACAATATATATAGAAGAATTATGCAATTAGAAACTGCAACAACAGTAATAGAATTTTAACTCAAATTTTATGTGTTAGCAATTATTTATGGCCAATACAGAATCTGTCAATAAAATATGTTAAATTCTTCTTATAATCCTTCATACGTATTATCCTATCTACAATACAAATATGGTCACATAATTTCTAGGTGACAAAACATCTAGGTCAGCTTGGAATAGTTCTGACTTAAGCCTTTTGTAGATCAGTGAATGCCTGTACTTTTCTTATTTTAGCTTTTCTATTTATTTTATTTTATTTTTTTAATGTTTTTTAAAAATTTTTAATGTTTATTTGTTATTTTGAGAGAGAGACAGAGAGTCAGCATGGAAAGACAGAGAGAGAGAGGGAGACACAGAATCTGAAGCAAGCTACAGACTCTAAGCTGTTAGCATAGAGCCCAAAGCGGGGCTCGAACCCATGAACTGTGAGATCATGACCTGAGCCAAAGTCGGAAGTTTAACCGACTGAGCCACCCAGTTGCCCCTAATTTTTCTATTTTTTTTTTAATTTAAATTCCAGTTAGTTAACATACAGTGTAATGTTAGTTTCAGGTGTAAAATGTAATGATTCAACACTTCAATACGATACCTGGTGCTCATCACAAGTGCACTCCATAATCTCCATCACCTCTTTTTTTCTTTAATTTTTGTTTTAATGTTTATTTATATTTGAGGGAGAGAGAGGGAGAGAGAGGGAGAGAGAGGGAGAGAGAGGGAGAGAGAGAGAGAGAGAGAGAGAGAGAGAGAGAACAAGCCGGGGAGGGGCAGAGAGAGACAGAGAAAGAATCTGAAGCAGGCTCCAGGCTCTGAGCTGTCAGCACTGAGCCCAACACAGGGCTCAAACTCAGGAGCATGAGATCATGAGT
Source organism: Panthera tigris (assembly GCF_018350195.1). Classification (NCBI taxonomy): domain Eukaryota; kingdom Metazoa; phylum Chordata; class Mammalia; order Carnivora; family Felidae; genus Panthera; species Panthera tigris. Next base: position 27,860,843 of record NC_056670.1, read on the forward strand.
CAGACACCGTGAGAGCATGAGTTCATGGCCTGAACCAGTCAGACGCTTAACTAATGCTTAAGATGAAAGTGATAAAGGAGGGCACCCAGGTGCCCCTCTATCACCTTCCCCCTTCAGGTAACCATCAGTTTGTTCTGTATATTTAAGAGTCTTTTTCTTAGTTTGCCTCCCTCTCTCTTTTTTTACCCTTTGCTCATTTGTTTCTTAAATTCCACAGAAGAGTGAAATCATATGGTACTTGTCTTTCTCTGACTGACTTAATTTGTTTAGCATATTACTCCCCAGGTCCATCCATGTTGTTGCAAATGGCAAAATTTCATTCCTTTTTATGGCTGATTGATATACGTATCTTCTTTATCCATTTGTCAGTCAATGGACATTTGGGCTGCTTCCAAATCTTGGCTATTCTAGATAATGCTGCTATAAACATAGGTGTGCATGTGTCCCTCTGAATTAGTATTTTTTGTATTCTTTAGGTAATGCTGAGTAATGCGATTGCTAAATTGTAAGGCAGCTCTAGTTTTAACTTTTTGAGGAAACACCCTACTGTTTTGCAGAGTGGCTGCACCAATTTGCATTCCCTCCAATGGTACAAGAGGGTTCCCCTTTCTCCGCATCCTTGTCAACACCTATTGTTTCTTCTGTTGCTGATGTTAGCCACTCTGACACTGTGAGGTAATATCTCATTGTAGTTTTGATTTGTATTTCTCTGATGATCACTAATGCTGAGCATCTCTTCATGTGTCCATTGGCTATCTGTATATTTTCTTTGGAGAAATGTCTATTCATGTCTTCTGCCATTGTTTAGGTGTTGAGTTTTATAAGTTCTATTTATTTTGGATACTAACACTTTGGATATCTCATTCACAAATATCTTCTATCATTCCACAGGTTGCCTTTTAATTTTGTTGATTGTTTCCTTCACTGTACAGGAGCTTTTTACTTTGATGTAGTCATGATGGTTTATTTTTCTTTTGTTTCCCTTTCCTCAGGAGTCATATCTAGAAAAAAGTTGGTATAGCCAATGTGAAAGAAGTTACTGCCTGTGTTCTTTTCTACAATAGAAATTTTGTTTGTTGGGAGTTTTTTTTAATATTGATTCAATTTCTTTGCTGGTTATTGGTTTTTTCAAGTTTTCTATTTCTTCCTGTTTCAGTTCTGGCAATTTATATGTTTCTAAGCATTTATCCATTGCTTCCAGGTTGTCCAATTTGTTGGCATATAGTTTTTTATAATCTAACTGTTTGTGTTTCTGAGTATTAGTTATTTTCCCTCTCTCATTTGTGATTCTATTTATTTAGGTTCTTCATATTTTTGATAAGACTAGCTAGAGGTATACAAATTTATTGATTTTTTCAAAGAACCTGTTCCTGGCTTCATTATATGTTCTATTGTTTTGTTTTGTTTTTTAGTTTCTATATCATTTATAGATATATGCTGTAATTTGTATTATTTCCTTCCCTCTGCTGGTTTTAGGTTTCATTTGTTTTTATTTTTCTAGACTCTTTAGGGTGTAAGGTTAGGTTATTTATTTGAGATATTTCTTGCTTCTTGAGGTAGCTCTGTATTTCTACACACTCCCCTCCTAGGACTGCTTTTGCTGCATCCCAAAGGTTTTAGACCATTGTGTTTTCATTTTCACTTGTTTCCATGTATTTTTTTATTTCCTCTTTGATTTCCTGGTTGACCCATTCATTATTTAGTGACATGTTGTTTAACCTCCATGTATTTGTGGTCTTTCCAGATTTTTTCTTCTGGTTGACATCTAACATCATAGTGTATTGTTAGAAAAGTTTCATGGTATGATTTCAACGTTTTGTTGAGGCCTGTTTTGTGACATAATATGTGATCTATTTTGGAGAATGTTCCATGTGTACTTGAAAAGAATGTGTATTCTGCTGTTTTAGTATGGAATATTCTGAATATACCTGTTAAGTCCATCCAGTCCAGTGTGTTATTCAAAGTCACCATTTCCATGTTGGTTTTCTGTTTAGATGATCTGTCCATTGATGTAGGTGGAGTATTAAAGTCCCCTACTATTATTATGTTATTATAAATTAGTTCCTTTATTTTTGTTATTAACTGCTTTGTGCATTTGGGTGCTCTCATGTTGGGTGCATAAACATTTACAACTGTTATAGCTTCTTGCTGGATTGTCCCCTTTATTATTATATAGTGCCATTCTTAGTTACAATCTATGTTTTAAAGTCTATTTTGTTCAATACAATTATTGCTGCCCTGGCTTTCTTTTGATATCCATTTGCATGATAAAAGTTTCTACATCTCACTTTCAATCTATAGAAGTCTTTAGGTCTAAAATGAGTCTTTTGTATGCAGCATATAGCTGCATCTTGTTTTTATCCATTCTTACAGTCTATGTCTTTTTATTGGAGCATTTAATCCATTTATATTCAAAGTAATTATTGGGGCACCTGCGTGGCTCATCCAGTTAAGTGTCTGACTCTTGATTTCAGCTCAGGTCATGATCTCATGGTCGTAACATCGAGTCCCCTGTAATGTTCTGTGTTGGACGTGGGGCCTGCTTAAGATTCTCTCTCACCCTTCTCCCTTTGCACCTCCCCCATTCATTTCCTCTTTCTCTCTTAAAAAAATTAACATAATTTAATTTAAATTTAAAAAACACAAAGTAAGTACTGACACATATGTACTTATTGCCATTTTATTGTTTTGCTGTTGCTTAGAAATTTTCTCTGATCCTTTCTTGTCTTTCCTTCTCTTCTCTTCTCTGTTTCTTCTCTTTCATGTTTTGCTGATTTTCCTTAGTATATATTTGGATTATTTTCTCTTTATTCTTTTCAAGTTTTAGTGGTTTTTGATATATCATTACCATAAGGCTTATATATACAACTTTTTCTGTAAATAGCAGTCTATATGAAGTTGATGGTCATTCAAGTTTGAACAAATTCTTTTCTACATTCCTCCCTATGTTTTAGGTGTATGTTATTATAGTCTTTATATTCTTTTTTTGTGTGAATTTCCTGACTGATTTTTACAGAAACATTCATTCTTACTGCTTTTGTATTTCCTGCCTCTATGCTGTAATTTTTGGTCTCTCCTTTCCACTTAGAGGGTCCTTTTCATATTTCTTGCAGGGCTAATTTAGTGGTCATGAACTCCGTTAGTTTTTGTTTGGGAAACTCTTTATCTCTCCTTCTATTCTGAAGTACAGCCTTGCTGGATAGAGTATTCTTGGCTGTAGATTTTTCCCATTCAGCACTTTGAATATATTATTCTACTCCCTTCTGGCTTGCCAAGTTTTGTTGAAAAATCTCCAGCTACTCTAACGGTTTTTCCCTTGTAACCTAATGACTTCTTTTGTCTTGCTGCTTTCAAGATTTTTTATCAGTATATTTACAAATTTAATTACAATATGTCTTAATGTTCATCTGCTTTTTTTTATTTTGATGGGAGTTCTCTGTGCCTCCTAGATCTGGATGTCTGTTTCCTTATCCAAATTAAGTAAGTTTTCAGCTATTATTTCTTCAAATACATTTTCATTCCCCTTTGTCTATTTTGAGACTCCTATAATACAAATGTTATTCCATTTGATGAAGTCACTGAGTTTCCTAAGTCTTTTCTTGTGTTGCATAATTTTTCTTTGTCCCTTTTGTTCAAGTTCATTGCTTTCCATTATTTTGTCTTCTAGGTCATTAATTCATTCTTTTTTGTTTTCATTCTTCTTTTTCTAGCCTGAATTGCACCAAGTATGTTATAATCTTGCTTATTGTACTCTTCATCTCTGATTCATTCTTCTTTAACTCTTTAAATCTAGGTTAAGGGTACTGCTGATGTCTTCTATTCTTTTCCCAAGCACAGTGAGTATCCTGATGATTATTGCTTTAAATTCTTCATCAGACATGTTATTTATATCTGCTTCACTTAGTTCTCTGGCCATGGCCTTACCTTATTCTTTAATTTAGGATAAATTCCTCCATCTTTGCATTTTGTCTACATCTCTGCCTTCTTCTCTGTGTTAGAAAAGCCAGTTATGTCAGAAAAGAAAAGAAAAGAAAAGAAAAGAAAAGAAAAGAAAAGAAAAGAAAAGAGATTTGGGGTTGCCTTTACCTCTTTGGAATTTTAATTCTAACCTGTCTCTAGTATTCAAAAAGTCATTGCATAAAGATCATCCTAACTGCTTTACCTTATCATCAGGACAAATAAGGCTGAAATTATTTCTAAAATGGATTTTCAAGGAAGAGGTAGAGGACTAATATGGAAGAAAAACCCTTTAACATCTCTTTGTTGGCTTAGCAAATCTTTATAATTCCCCAGGACAGGGAAATTAAACACAAGACTTACAAATGAGATAGGTCTCTGAATAACAAAAGCCAGTCCATTTGATTATTTAGTCACTAAACAAATACATAATGAGAACCAATAATGTACTTTCACATAAGACACCAAAAGAAGAAAATATTGAGCAAGTAAGAGGTCTGGAAATGCAAATTAGTCCCTGCATACAGCCAGGCCTGACTTACTTTAGCCATCACTCACTAAACTCTCTGATACCCTAATACCTCTCTAATACCCTCTCTAATAAAGTACGAATCTGAGTACTAACTTCACCAACAACCTTACATCACTTGAAGATTCTGTTCAGTAATATGTCCAAACTTAACAATATCAACATGATTTAAATCCACCCCGGGGGAAATATCCATGTCTGATGATTCTTAGAACTAAATCATGATGACAACTCACCTCCAACTTTGTTTTCACCAACTATAGAAAGACCACCATTAAAAAAAACTTCTCTCTAAGACCCTCCCTTCTTTAGAGCCTCCTCACTCTGCCCCATCCACATGAAGAATTCCTTAATTATGCTGTACATCAGAGAAGACAGACTAGACCTAACCAATCCTGAAGGTATAACAAAAACAGCAGAAATGTCTTAGAAAAATAGACATTTTTTTTACTTCTAAGTTTTAAAAAAACAGAAGTTAAACTTCATCTAATTCTGAATGTTCTCTGGAGTATATTTTTTAATTAGTAAAAATCTTGTGGAATATACCTAGATGTGCATACAAATGAAGAGACTGTGATGAGAAAATTTTATTTCTGAATATTCACACTGATTTTTAGAAGAGACCTATACTTTGCAAAATAAGGTCTTTTATAACAGGCAGTTCATCGTATAAATCTAGTAGACGCTCAAAACTCATTTCATTGAATGCCAGAGAAGAAGTTTCTCCATTATAGGGAATATACAATATGCAATAATTTCATTCATTTTTTCATTAAAAACTACAATTTAGCTTTTTCTAAATGCCAAGTATTATATCTTGGGCTAGAGATAAAATAGTAAATAAAATAGATATGTGATCTACCTGCATAAAGCTTAAAGTAAGAGATACAAACCACAATAGATTTAAAATGTAAGGAGTGATGATGATTCCACAGAAGAGACTAAGGAAGACTGGTATTAGTGTATATCATGGGCTTCCCAAAGATGCTCACACCCTAATTCACAGAACCTGTGAGCATGGTATCTTACATGGCAAAAGGAACCTGGTAAATGTAATTAAGGTTAAGAGCCATGAGATGGGATGACTCTCCTGGATAATCTGAGTGGGCCCTATCTAATCACATGAATCCTAAAAAGTGGAGAACATATCCTGGATGTGGTCAGAGAAGTAGATGTGAGGACAGAAACAGGGTCAGGGAAATGTGACATTGCTGGCTGTGAAGATACACAAAGAGGCTGTGAACCAAGGACTATGGATGGCCTCTAGAAGCTGGAAAAGGCAAAGAAATGGATTCTCCAGAAAAGATTGGAGCACTCTAACACTTCCTTTTTTGGCCCAGTGAAACTTATGTCCGACTTTTGACCTATGGATGTAAAATAATTATTTCCATATATTATGGAAAACATTAGAACAATCATATATAATCACTAAAGTGTTAAGTGGTCAACTGTTTTACCCGTTATAGATCCATGTGGTTTCATTACCTACTAATTTCTTATTAATGTGACAAGACATTGAACTTACTAAACATAGAGCTTCAGTCAAAAAAACAAATGATCAAGACTTACTGATCTGTTTAAGAAAGTAAAGTCACCTAGATTCATACTGATCATGCGGATTGCACCTGAGAAACCATAAGCTACATTCGTTTCCCACTGCTCAACTTCTCTGTACCCAGTAGACTAACAAAATTTGAAACCTTGAAGTTACATTCATATAAAAGATGCACAGATTATGAGTGTTCATCTTGCTTTAAATTTTTACGGTTATCTTTATTGTGTCTCAATAATTACCAAGCATTTTTTTTTTTATCAACAGCCCAATAGAAAAGCTCCTAACTAATCTGAAAAGCAAACCAGGCCCACCAAATTAGACACAACATTCCTTAAACTGGAAAGTTGAGGACTTAAGTATAAGAGCCATCTAAAATCTTTTAAGCAAATTCTGAGAAAGGTTTGAGTTCAGCTAATACCAGGAAAGTGCATTCCCTTTCGTTAAAGCAGATTAAACAGTTATAAAGAAGCGTCATTTCTGATATAAACTTGGAATAAAAATAAACCTAGAAACGTGTTCTGATAATATACCCCACAGTTTTTCCAGATTGGTTCATGCTGTTTAATTCAAATATTAATTGGCTAGGTCAGATACTAGCATTAGGCCTAAAATTCTGCACTTTCATATGAAAAGGAACTATTATACTGCTTGTGCAGTACTTTTTCATAATACTACAAATTCATATTTTTTTTATTATTAGTGGGTTTTACCTACAATAGAAAGTTAATATACTGTGCATATAAATGGGTTTCTGATCATGTAGACCACCATTTCATAAATTTAGCTCCTCCTGCTCTGACTTCTACACCAACATTAGGGCAGATCGCCAGATATTACCCACACATAATAAGTCTTTCATTCCCTGAAAAAAAAATGCCCTCCTCAACAAGTATTTAACATTATATCCTAAGAGAAAGGAATATACAAATATACTAAGATCACCCAAAGAACAGATTTCTCACCTCTGTGCCCTTCTTCCTATCCCAGGTTTCTATTCTTACCATTAATCCTCCCCATATTTTCTCCATGGTTATTATTTAATATATTAAATAAATATAAATTAACTGCTTTAGGCACATTGTCCATTTTAATTTTAAAAACTGAGAAGAAGCAAGTACTAAATTCAATATACCTGTAACCAAATGATAATCACTGAGCACCTGCTACCTGAAAGTCTCTGTGCTAAGGGCCAGGGAGAGAGTCCTCACTCTTTTGGAGCTCCTGTCCAGGAAAGGCACACAAATAAACACAGGAATGCCAACATGGATGAGAGATAAAAATGGGAAGTGCTAAGAGGGAAATGAATTTCAGGGGGTGTTTACTCTCCTTTGCCAGAAGAGGAGAAGAGGAAACATGGAGGAAGGAGGAAGGAAGAAGAAAACGGCCTCCATCAAGCATAAAGAGTAGTATGATCTAATCAATTAAATAAAATTTTTTCTAAGTCTACTTTAAAAAAAAATTAAGATAATTTTCTGGACACGATTTTTTAAAAGGTACTTACCACTGATCTTAATTATTTGCATATTATAAATGAAAAAGTTTCTTTCCACTTCATTCTTCTAACATAGAACTTACCTTGTCTTAAAACCAACATACCGAAGAGAAGGATATTAGTAACATAAATAAATAGGTTATGTGTTCTTGAGAAATGGGCCTTGAAACTATCAGAGTAAACCCTTGTTAAGAAAAAGAGCAGTAAGAAATATATATATATACAGACATTTTTTTCAGTGACTCACTTAACATATTTTATACCTGAAGTAAATATTTAAACACCTGTCTCCTCTACATGACAAAATTACTTTTCAGTAATAACCATTATTTTTCTGATTTGTTCTTTAACTTTAAAGTAATTGACAAATTTTAAAAGAAGAACAAATTTCAGTTAGTGCTCAAATTCAATAAAGGATTTCACGTATGAACTTCAAATGCATGAAATTTGCATTTCCCTAATACAAATATTACCCCAGCAATTCTGTTTTATTGTTATAATTTTAAATTTAAATAAAAATTCTGAGTGATAACATAAATATCAGAATTGATATTTCTAGTTCTTTTTCTTTATAATCATTGTGTCGTCATTGTTTCTTTGAATCTGCTGTTTAAATGCCTAAGGAATGTCATGGTTATTAAAGGATAATCATAAGATGTGCAATTTGAATCATTCATACATATCATTAAAAGTCAATTATAACCTTAGTATTGTTCAGAACTTAAAAAAACAAAAGAATTTTGAGAAAAACACTTTATCACTTAACATTTAGAATTGCTAGAGTTTGGTGATAGCAAAAACCAGACCAACTTTCAGTTCGTTTATTATTGTTTACAAATATCTAGAGACAATGCACCTTCTTAATGATTATACCCAGGGCAAAATGCTCTCATCACTTCACCTTTGGTATAAATAGTTTTTAACTCAAATAGTTTTTAACCAAAAGTTGAAGAGAGCCATAAAATCACTTATGTGGTATGTATTTATGATGTACAGGACCAGTTTCAGGGGCCTGTGACTGTATTCAGGGCCCCATACTCAGAAAGGAACCCCATGCTTGGCCTTTAATGCTTTGCTACCACAGTCTTGAAATGTTTAATAATTTTACCTTGGGATTTGTGTATATTAGTGATGGAGCATATGCCCTAGACTCACAAGCAGTTCTGCCTTTCGGGCACAAGTCCTTAGCCACCTGCTCTCCCACCCAACAATTACTGCCACCCTCCACTCCCAGTGGGGGCCTTAGCACAAGGTAAAGTGGGTCATGGTCATGGGGCAGGGCTAGAGACACCTGTGAGGGTCTGCATGTTCTCACAAATACTATGTAACAGAGAACCTAACATTAAATAGCAAGTAAAAATTACCTTCTTAGGTCAATCAAGACTATGAGGGGAAAAAAAGTTTTTTCCCTGATTTTAAACAAGGGTACTTGCATTTTCATTTTGCATCAAGCTCTATGATTATGTTGCCATCCCCAACTATGTATGTGGGTGACTGTGCATGTGTATCTGTTTGCTTTTGCATCTAAAAGAATAAAACAACTTTATATCTGAAAAGTTAATTTATCTATAATTTTATACTTTTTAGATTAAAATAAACTTATATGCAATTTTATTTGTATGTATAAATATGAGAATAATTTTAATGGTTTATAGATCATGGGAGAAGGAAATCCGATACAATACTATCTTTTGAGTTTCTTATAATTGTTAAATTCCCTTAAAAACTCTTTAACTAGGGATGCCTGAGTGACTCAGTCAGTTAACCATCTGACTTCAGCTCAGGTCATGATCTCGCTGTCCATGAGTTTGAGCCCTGCATCGGGCTCTGTACTGACAGCTCAGAGCCTGGAGCCGGCTTCAGATTCTATGTCTCCCTCTCTCTGTTCTTCCCCTGCTCACACTCTGTCTCTCTGTCTCTGTCTCTCTCTCTCTCTCTAAAAAGTAAACAAACATTAGAAAAAAATCTTTAATTAAAAATGTATTATATGCTTTCTGGGTTCATGCTTTTCTTATATAACTTTCTATTTCTTATGCTTTGTCGTAATGTTCCATAAATTTTTTTTAAAATACTAGAAATTTAAAAAAGAGTATATTATATGCCAAAATTGAAAACATTCTAGCTTCAGAAGCAGGACATGACATTACTAACATGTTCTTATTAACAAAGTCTGCTTTACAACTTTGATCTCTTGACAGGCAAGAGACTTTTGGTCAGGAGCCAAAGTTATCAAATATTAAGATATGAAGATACATCAAATGTGCAGAAGGAGCCTTAAAACTCATTAACTAATTTTAGCACACTTCAATTATTCACATAAATTACTTATACTGAACAATCTTAAATCTTCAACTTCATACCCCAAAGTCATATGATTTGTAACTAATAATTTTCAAAATGTACTCTCATAATTCTTGAACTATTCCATTTATAAAGAAGATGAACAAAATATTATATATATATTATATATATATTATAAATCCTTCATTTTATTTAGCTCTATTACTTAAGGGGGCTTCATGATCAATATATGGTTGACAATGTCTTCAATGCTTTCTTGTTCATTTTAAAAACAGCAATAATTTGAGTGTAAAAACTGGCATATGTACTCCATAGATGGACGTAGAAAAATACATATGAACTGAATATATCACATATGAATATATATGAAATGAAACCAAAAGGATCTTGAAACAAATACTTTTTCATTTGTCTAAATTTAGACAACATTTATAATATTCCTAAGAGGTAGGTCAAACTGCAAAAAATTATACAAGTATATCATTTGTGAAAAAGGTTAGGAGCCAAAGTGACAAACTACAGGCACTCTACACCTTCAAAACTAAACCCTGATTCCTGCAGCATTCACTTGATCTAATACTACCTAAATTCCAATTTTGTTATTCACCAATGTAATCCTGAACAACCTTCCCATTTTTTCATCTTCCTTTTATTGATGTGCAACTCCAGTTTCTTTTCTCTAATCCTGACTCTCTTCTTCAACTAATATTTAATACTTCCTCAAATAAAACAATTATATATTGTTGGATCTCATCCCTAGAAATTCCTATTTCAAAGCTGTACTCTGTGAGTAGAACCCATTCAGAAAGCCAAACCATGTAAAATCATGTACTCATTTGTAAATTATTACATTTGTACACAGAAAGAACCTCAGTACATACCCATTGTAAGGGGTTGGTGGAAAACCAGTTACTTACATTGTTCATGTACTCTGAAAGCAGGTCCTGGAGAGCCTGACGAATGGCATTGCATTCTGCGATAATCCGTTCCCGATGGAAATCTCTTGTGCAGGAAGAGTCAGCCAACAGTGCAGCCCCACTGATAATGGCTTCAAGACGTTTTTCTAGTGATGGTCTTATTTCTTCCTCAGTCACTGTGAGTGGATCCAAGATAATTAAATTCTAAAGGAAGAACACGTTTGGATGATTAGAACTCTATGGCATTCTGTTTTTAAGAAAAATAAATATTATTTCATTTTCTCATTTAGAATTCAGATGTGATAATAAAGAGAATTTTACTTCCATGCATAACTCTATGTAGCAATTATTATTCAAGTGAGTGACAAAAATTGTGCAATTATTAAAATCAAGTCTAGTGTCAGACAGACCAATATCCAAATCTTGCCTTTCCCACTGACCTATAGTGTGAACCCAATCATGTGTCCTTCACAATCCGAACCTCACCTTTCTGATCTGTAAAACTAGAATATTAATGTTGCCTGTCTCATAAAACTGTTGTAAAAATTATGACAAGACTTAATATAGTGCATGGCACATATTAACTATTATTTACAGTAGTCACCTTAATATTGAACTTCATTGTTTACACAATATTTTAACATATATCATCTCATCCTGACAACACTATAAAGAGTTGGGCAGTAAAGATACTGGTAACCACACACTTAAACTTGTGAGAAGTCAGGCTGAAGCCATCTTACTCAAGGTCATTAGGCAAATAAACAGTGAAGTTCAGATTAATATCTAAGTTGTATAATATTCAATATTCAATATTATTTTCATCATGCCTCACTGTAAATCATATACTCTAATTAGCCTCAACACTAACATATCAAAGAGAATTCTGAATTTAATTATTAATTTAAAAGTAAAACTCTGTCTTCCATTTGATCTATTAAAACTTCCAGCTATTTCCCACTACTGGAACCTGACATGGTATTTTTAATGTTTCCATTAGATATAAGTCTTCAGGCAATAGAAGCCAAGATAATCTACAGCCTATGAAGAAAAGATGGAGGGTATGTGGCTCTAAAGGTTCTTTTATTAAAATATATCAAGAGGGGAAGCCTTTCCAAGGTTTAAGCATAATGTGATAATTGGAGAAAGAATATCAAATAAAAGCTCTCTGAAGAACCCTTAACATAAAATGAAATCATACAATGATCTTCAAGATGTGCATGCACATGTGAGTATACATACACACATACACAAACACACCCAATGGTCAGAGGGTCTAATCTTACATTATGTAAACACACACACACACACACACACACACACACACACACACACACAGGTGTATGCATATTGTGTGTATGTAATCTTACATTGATCCTTGTCCTATATTACATTATGATGAATCATTGGGATATAATGTAGGATAAAATTTTTAAAACTACAAAGCTAGGGCCAAGCTAGGAAGAGAAAATTATAACAGAAAAGGAAACATTTCAAAACAATTAGAAAGAAAGAAAAATTAGTAGTCACCAGTGTTTGCACAGTATTGCTTTTCTTGATGATTCACATTTTGGATACCCCATGTATGCCCTTCATTTGTAACTGGAGATTGTGTCTGTCTCGTAGACTTGTTCCATATAATTCACTCTATAATGTTCACATATTTTATAATATAAAATACAACTAAAACATATCTTTTATAAAACTGGTTAAATGTCTTAAAATCATTCAGAAGAATTCTTCCTTTCATGATTCTATTCCATTCCTATTTTTCTATTGTGTTACTGAGTCTCTCCATTTTTCTCTTTCAGATGGACAAAAAACGAAAAAAAATTGAAAGGAAATTAATTTTACAAATACCAAGTTTAACATTTTCTTTATCCATGCATATAATTGAAATAACCTCACCATAGGCTTGGCCATATGTCAAGGATTCATTTACATCTAAATCTACCTCCTTATTTCATTTGCAAATTTTGCCATGTCTTTCTTTGGCTCACTATTATATTTTTTTTAATATGAAATTTATTGTCAAATTGGTTTCTGTACAACTCCCAGTGCTCATCCCAACAGGTGCCCTCCTCAATACCCATCACCCACCCTCCCCTCCCTCCCACCCTCCATCAACCCTCAGTTTGTTCTCAGTTATTAAGAGTCTCTTATGTTTTGGCTCCCTCCCTCTCTAACTTTTTTTTCCTTCCTCTCCCCTATGGCCTTCTGTTAAGTTTCTCAGGATCCACATAAGAGTGAAAACATATGGTATCTGTCTTTCTCTGTGTGACTTATGTCACTTAGCATAACACTCTCCAGTTCCATCCACATTGCTACAAAAGGCCATATTTCATTCTTTCTCACTGTCAAGTAGTATTCCATTGTGTATATAAACCACAATTTTTTTATCCATTCATCAGTTGGTGGACATTTAGGCTCTTTCCATAATTTGGCTATTGTTGAAAGTGCTGCTATAAATATTGGGGTACAAGTGCCCCTATGCATCAGCACTCCTGTATCCCTTGGGTAAATTCCTAGCAGTGCTATTACTGGGTCATAGGGTAGATCTATTTTTAATTTTTTGAGGAACCTCCACACTGTTTTCCAGAATGGCTACACCAGTTTGCATTCCCACCAACAGTGCCAAAGGGTTCCCGTTTCTCCACATCCTCTCCAGCATCTATAGTCTCTAAATTTGTTCATTTTAGCCACTCTGACTGGCATGAGGTGGAATCTGAGTGTGGTTTTGATTTGTATTTCCCTGATGAGGAGCGACATGGAGCATCTTTTCATGTGCCTGTTGGCCACCTGGATGTCTTCTTTAGAGAAGTGTCTATTCATGTTTCTGCCCATTTCTTCACTGGATTATTTGTTTTTCAGGTGTGGAGTTTGGTGAGCTCTTTATAGATTTTGGATACTATCTGGCTCACTATTTTAATACAAACATCCTATCCCAATGTTTCATAACAATTATTAAATCAATTAAAACCTTCTTGAAAATGTCCTTCCAGTGTGATATTGTCATTAAGAAAAGACACTGAGGACAACAGAATTGCTCTTTGCTTTATCAAATGCCATTAGAAGATGTGTTAGAAACAGTAAACATGTCTCTCCAGCTTATAATGATAGGTAAAATTGATTAAATTTCAAATGTGTTTACCCTGTAATTATTGCTAGAAGAAACACAAACTTAGATGGCTATGATTTCACGTCGGAAAACATCCCTTCTTACAGGATTAAGTTCACTCTAGTACTTCTCTACAAGACCATTCCTCAAACTATCCTACCTTTGGATTTTTACCTGCCTGATCTTTAAAGTCGGATTCTTTGATCTCATCCAAACTCAAACCATTGCTTGCTGTGCTATCTACTACCCACATGCAGGCCTCTTGATTCTGCTTAACTACTGTCCTCCTATTTACATCCCATAAAAATTTTCACTAAGCTTGTCATCAAATCAATAAAAAGATGAGTTTTTTTAATATAACTTGAATGTTCTACAAAGTAGAATGGGAGACCGACTGAAATAAAAAATCTCTCCTGAACATCAGTAAGATGATGAAATAGATTCTATATCTCACATCCCCATAGAAACTGATTTTAACAATGACCCATGAACTAGAATACATTTATCAAAGCCTCAGCATACAGCTGAGAGTTTCTAGCACCCCCATGGAGCAAAAACTCAAGCATTGAAGAGGATGAAAAAAAAAAAACAAAACACTTTCACTTTAACCATGTCAAGGTAGCACAGCTCAGGGCCAAGAGAGACTGCCTTCACCTGCGATTTCTCTCACTGGAAAAAGTGAGCCCTCAGCTTCCCCAAACTTGTGAAAAGGCTGTCCAAGAGACGCAAATTCATCTTTCCATATCAGAACATTGAAAGAATTGGGAAAGCTGAATAATCTAGGAATAGCTAAGAGCAGAGAAAAAAAAGGCACGAGCACAAAGCAACCAATACATGGATTTCAGCAAGCAGCAGATCCTACTAACTGGACTGGGACTCTAATAAGAACCTTTCCCACAAATCCAACAGGATCTCTACCTACAGATCCTATAACTAGCCAGAATTTACCACCAGCATTCCCTGCACCTCTTCCTGTCCTGTGGCCAACACTCCATGCTCCCCTGCAGACAATGCATGTAAGCTCCTACACACAGCACATAAATATCAGCATCCAGCTGGATCTGCTGGATTAGGAGAAGGTGTGTAACCTTGAAAACTTCAGGGAAATGCCCTAGGGGAGATAAATAGGAGGATCTCAGCACCCGGCCTGGCTTTGCGAAATCAAGATAAGGCACACAATCTAAGACTTCTCCCCAGGAGAATAAGGAGGAATAAAGCAAGTGCATACATAGAAAGAGTCTGGAGACCCCAGTATCTCTGGCCTGGATGACTGGTGAAGCTTTTTCTTTCCTGAAACCAGTAGTAAAGAAGTGACTCCTTCTTCAAATGTGAAGACAGAATGAAAGGTTTCAAGGAACATGAAAAATCAAGGAAATGTGATATCACCAAAGGAACAAAATAAAACTCCAGTAGTTGATCCCAAAGAAATGGAGATTTACTAATTGCCTAAAAAATAATTCAAAATAATCATCTTTAAAATCTCACCAAGATAAGAGAGAACACAAGTAGACAACTCAATGAAATCAGGAAAAAAATACGAACAAAATGGCAAGTTTGACCAAAAGACAGAAATCATAAAAAATAACCTAATAGAAACCCTGGATCTGAATACATGACTGAACTATAAATCCACAAAAAGGGTTACAGTCTGTAACCTGTTGTAGTCTGTAAGAGCAGACTACAGCATACAGAAGAAAGGATCAATGAATTCAAGGACAAATGATTTGAAATTACCTAGTCATAGGAACAAAAAGAAAAAAATATTTAAAAGAGTGAAGAAAGCTTATAAGTCTTATGGAATACCAACCAAAAAACAAAAATCAATATACACATTATGGGATTCCGAGAAGGAGCAGAGAAGAAAAAGTTTCAGAAATCTTATTTAAGGATATAATGACAAAAACTTTTCACAAATTGGGGAGGGAAATAAACATCCAGATCCATGAAGCACAAAGAACCCCAACCAAATTGATTAAGCATAAAGAGATCTTCAAAGAGACATATTACAATGAAATTGTCAAAAGTCAAAGACAAAAGAGAATTTTGAAAGCAGCAAGAGAAAAGTGACCTACCTAATGTAAAGGAGCCCCCCTAAAACTACCATAACATTTCTCAGCAGAAATCTTGCTGGCCAGGAGAAAATGAAATGACATATTTAAAGGGCTGACAGAAAAAGGTGGTGCCCACAAGAGATGTTAAAGAGAGTTCAAATTGAAACAAAGGATGCTAATTAGTGACATGAAAACATACAAAAGTATAAAACTCACTGATTAATATAAATATATAATTAAATCCAGAATACTCTAAAATTTTAATGATGGTGGATAAATCACTTATAACTCTAGTATAAGGGTTAAAAAACAAAAGTATTAATAACTACAGCTACAAAAATTTGCTAATGAACACACAACATAAAAGGATGTAATGTGTAACATGAATAACAAAAAAAATGTGAGGAAGAATGAAAGTATACAGTTTTTATAAGTAATCAAAGTTTTTGTCAGTTTAAAATAAACTGTTATTACTATAAAATGTGTTATGTAAGTCTCATGGTAACCATAAAAAATAATCCTGTAGTGGATACACAAAACATAAAGATACTACTACAAAAAACAAGCCACCAAATTACAAGAGAAGATGAGAAGGAAGACAGAAACAAAGGAACTGCAAAATAGAAAAAAAATAGGCAATACTAAGTCCTTTCCTAACAATAATTACTTTAATCTTAAGTGAATTAAAATCTATAATAAAAAGACAAATAGTGGCTAAATAGATATTAAATTAAAAAAACAACTAAATGCTGCATAAAAAACAACTATATGGGCATATATGCTTACATTAGCTTAGGTCACAGATAGGCTGAAAGTGAAATGTTGTAAAAGGATATGCCATGAAAATGATTATTTTAGTCTACTTCAGTGTATTCACTTTTTCAAATTTTCAAACGACCTTTTCTTTTTTCTCTTTCATTTCTTTTCTTTTTCTTGAATGCAGAAAGAGAAAACCTATATTTTTACTTTCAATTTTTATTAAAAATACTTTTATTTAATTTTTTTAATGTATTATTTGCTTTTATGTAACTTTTTTCAAATTCTACTTGAGTTCCATCATTTTATTCTAGTCTACTACAGTATATTCACTTTGTCAAATTTTCAAATGAACTTTTTTCCTTTTTTCTTTTTGTTTCTTTTTCTTGGATGCAAAAAAAGAAAAAATTCATTTTTATTTTTAATTTTGATTAAAATATTTTTTAATTTTTTTCTACTATATACTTTACTTTTGTGTAATTTTTTTCAAATTCTATTTTACTCCCATAATCTTATTTTAGTCTACTTCAGTGTACTCATTTTTTAGAATTCTCAAATGATTTCCTTTTCCCCCCCTTTTATTCTCTAATCTGTCAAACCACTTTCAACACCCAGACCAAAATACACCTAGGATCTAGCGCCATTTATTTGATTTGTGTGTGTATGTATTTCTAATTTTTTAATTTTAATATTTTTTAAATTTTAATATTTTTAAATTTTAATATATTTTTTAATTTTAATTTTTCTACCTCATTAATTCCATTTCTCTGTTCAAAATGACAAAACAAAGGAATTCACCCCAAAAGAAAGAGCACAAAGAAACAACAGCCAGGGATTTAACCAACACAGATACAAGCAAGATGTCTGAACCAGAATTTAGAATCACGATAATAAGAATACTAGCTGGAGTTGAAAATAGATTAGAATCCCTTTATGCAGAGATAAAAGAAGTAAAAGCTAGTCAGGATGAAATTAAAAATGCTCTGAGCTGCAATCACGGATGGATGCCGCGGTGGCAAGAATGGATGAGGCAGAACACAGAATCAGCAATACAGAGGACAAACTTATAGAGAATAATGAAGCACAAAAATAGAGGGAGACTAAGGCAAAAGAGCACGATTTAAGAATTAGAGAAATCAGTGACTCATTAAAAAGGAACATCAGAATCATAGGGGTCTCAGAAGAGGAAGAGACAGAAATAGGGGTAGAAGGGTTATGTGAGCAAATCATAGCTGAAAACTGTCCTAACCTGGGGAAAGATACAGACATCAAAGTCCAGGAAGCACAGAGGATCCCCAATAGATCCAACAAAAACAGACCATCAACAAGGCATATCATAGTCAAATTCACAACATACTCTGGCAAGGAGAGAATCATGAAAGCAGCAATGGAAAAAAAGTCCCTAACCTACAAGGGAAGACAGATCAGGTTTGCAGCAAACCTATCCACAGAAACTTGGCAGGCCAGAAAGGAGTGGCAGGATATATTCAGTGTGCTGAATCAGAAAAATATGCAGCCAAGAATTCTTTATCCAGCAAGGCTGTCATGCAAAATAGAAGGAGAGATAAAAAGTTTCCCAGACAAACAAAAATTAAAGGAGTTGATGACCACTAAACCAGCCTTGCAAGAAATTTTAAGGGGGACCTTCTGAGAGAGAAAAGATGAAAATATATACATATATATATCTCAAAAGCAACAAAGATTGGAAAGGACCAGAGAACACCACCAGAAACTCCAACTCTACAAGAAACATAATGGCAATAAATTCATATCTTTCAGTACTTACTCTAAATGTCAATGGACTCAATGCTCCAATCAAAAGACATAGGGTGACAGAATGGATAAGAAAACAAGATCCATCTATATGCTGTTTACAAGAGACCCACTTTAGACCTCAAGACACCTTCAGATTGAAATTAAGGGGATGGAGAACTATCTTTCATGCTAATGGTCAACAAAAGAAAGCCAAAGTAGCCATACTTATAGCAGACAATCTAGACTTTAAAACAAAGACTGTATCAAGAGATGCAGAAGGGCATTATATCATAACCAAGGGATCTATCCACCAAGAAGACCTAACAATTGTAAACATTTATGCACCAAATGTGAGAGCACCCAAAGATAAAATTAATCATAAACATAAAGAACAGTAATACCATACCATAATCGATACTAATACAATAATAGTAGGAGATAGTAATACCATAATAGTAGTAATAACATAATGGTAGGAGACTTCAACACCCCACTCACAGCAAGAGACAGAACATCTAATCAAAAACTCAACAAGGAAACAATGGCTTTGAATGACACACTGGACCAGATGGACTTAACAGATATAATCAGAACATTTCATCCTAAAGCAGCAGAATATACATTCTTCTCCAGTACACATGGAACGTTCTCCAGAACAGACCATATACTGGGACACAAACCAGCCCTAAGTAAGTACAAAAAGATCGAGAACATACCATGCATATTTTCAGACCACAATGCTATGAAACTCGAAATCAACCACAAGAAAAGATTTTGAAAGGTAAGAAATACTTGGAGACTGAAGAACATCCTACCAAAGAATGAATGGGCTAAAGAGGAAATTAAAAAGTATATGGAAGTCAATGGAAATGATAACACCACAACCTAAAAGCTCTGGGATGCAGCAAAGGCAGTCATAAGAGGAAAGTATATAGCAATCCAGGCCTTCCTAAAGAAGGAAGAAAGATCTCAGATACACAACCTAACCTTATGCCTTAAGGAGCTGGAAAAAGAACAAGTAAAACCCGAAACCAGCAGAAGACAGGAAATAATAAAGATTAGAGCAGAAAGTAATGCTATCAAAACCAAAAAAAAAAAAACAAAAACAAAAAAGAAGAAAAAAAAAAACAGATCAATGAAACCAGAAGCTGGTTCTTTGAAAGAATTAACAAAATTGATAAACCACTAGTCAGTTTGATCAAGAAGAAAAAGGAAAGGACCCAAATAAATAAAATCAAGAATGAAAGAGGAGAGATCACAACCAACACAGCAGAAATAAAAACAATAATAAGAGAATATTATGAGCAATTCTATGCCAATAAAATGGGCAATCTGGAAGAAATGGACAAATTCCTAGAAACATATACACTACCAAAACTGACACAGGAAGAAAAAAAAAATTTAGAAGACCCATAACCAGTAAAGAAATCAGATTGCTAACCAAAAATCTGCCAAAAACAAGAGCCCAGGGCCAGATAGCTTTCCAGAGAAATTCTACCAAACACTTAAGGAAGAGTTAATACCTATTCTCAAAAAACAGAAATGGAAGAAAAACTTCCAAACTCTTTCTATGAAGCCAGCATTACCTTGATTCCAAACTAGACAGAGACCCCACTAAAAAGAAGAACTATAGACCAATTTCCCTGATGAACATGGATGCAAAAATCCTCAACAACATATTAGCCAACTGGATCCAACAATACATTAAAAAAATATTCACCAGGACCAAGTGGGGTTTATACCTGGAATGAAGGCTGGTTCAATATCCGCAAAACAATTAACGTGATTTATCACATCAATAAAAGAAAGGACAAGAACCATATGATCCTCTCAATAGATGTAGAGAAAGCATTTGACAATATACTGCATCGTTTCTTGATAAAAAGCCTCAAGAAAGTAGGGATGGAAGCAGCATACATAGAGATAATTAAAGCCATATATGAACGACCCAATGTTAATATCATCCTCAATGGGGAAAAACTGAGAGCTTTCCCCCTAAGGTCAGGAACAAGACAGGGAGGTCCACTCTCACCACTGTTACTGAACATAGTACTCTATGATACTCTATATAAAAAAGCCAAAAGATTCCACCAAAATACTGCTAGAACAGATTCATGAGTTCAGCAAAGTGGCAGGATATAAAGTCAACACACAGAAATCGGTTGCATTCCTATACACCAACAATAAAGTGACAGAAAAAGAAATCAAGGAATCGATCCCATTTACAGTTGCACAAAAAACCATAAAATAGCTAGGAATAAATCTAACCAAAAGGTGAGAAATCTATACACTGAAAACTACAGAAAGCTTATGAAAGACATTGAAGAAGACACAACCACATGGGAAAAGATTCCATGCTCCTGGATAGGAAGAACAAATATTGTTAAAATGTCAATACTACCCAAAGCAATTGAATGCAATTCCTATCAAAATAATACCAGCATTCTTCACAGAGCTAGGACAAATAATCCTAAAATTTGTATGGAACCAGAAAAGACCCCAAGTAGCCAAAGCAATCTTGAAAAAGAAAACCAAAGCAGGAGGCATCACAATCCCAGACATCAACCTTTACTATAAGGCTGTAATCATCAAGACAGTATGGTACTGGCACAAGAATAGACATTCAGATCAATGGAACAGAATAGAGAACCCAGAAATGGACCCACAAACATATGGCCAACTAATCTTTGACAAAGCAGGGAAGAATATCCAATGGAATCAAGACAATCTCTTCAGCAAGTGGTGCTGGGAAAACCGGACAGCGACATGCAGAAGAATGAACCTGGACCACTTTCTTACACCATGCACAAAAATAAATTCAAAATGGATGAAAGACCCAAATGTAAGACAGGAAGCCATAAAAATCCTCAAGGAGAAAGCAAGCAAAAACCTATTTGATCTTGGCCACAGCAACTTCTTACGCAACATGTCTCTGGAGGGAAGGGAAACAAAAGCAAAAATGTACTATTGAGACCTCATCAAAATAAAAAGCTTCTGCACAGCGAAGGAAACAATCAACAAAACTAAAAGGCAACCGACAGAATGGGAGAAGATATTTGCAAACGATATATCAGATAAAGGGTTAATATCCAAACTCTATAAAGAACTTAGCAAACTCAACACCCAAAAAACAAATAATCCAGTGAAGAAATGGGCAAAAGACATGAATAGACACTTCTCCAAAGAAGACATCCAGATGGCCAATGACACATGAAAAAATGCTCCACATCACTCATCCTCAGGGAAATACAAATCAAAACCACAGTTAGATACCACTTCACACCTGTCAGAATGGCTAACGTTAAGAACTCAGGCAACAACAGATGTTAGTGAGGATGCAGAGAAAGAGGATCTCTTTTGCACTGTTGGTGGGAATGCAAGCTGGTGCAGACACTCTGGAAAACAGTATGGAGGTTCCTCAAAAAACTAAAAATAGAACTACCCTATGACCCAGCAATTGCACTACTAGGCATTTGTCCAAGGGATTCAGGTGTGCTGCTTTGAAGGAACACATGTACCCCAATGTTTATAGCAGCACTATCAACGATAGCCAAAGTATGGAAAGAGCCCAAATGTCCATCGATGGATGAATGGATAAAGATTCTGGTATATACATACAATGGAGTATTACTCGGCAATCAAAAAGAATGAAATCTTGCCATTTGCAACTACGTGGATGGAACTGGAAGGTATTATGCTAAGTGAAATTAGTCAGAGAAAGACAAAAATTATATGATTTAACTCATATGAGGACTTTAAGAGACAAAACAGGTGAACATAAGGGAAGGGAAACAAAAATAATATAAAAACAGGGAGGGAGACAAAACAGAAGAGACTCATACATATGGAAAATAAACTGAGGGTTACTGGAGGGGTTGTGGAAGGGGGGATGTGCTAAATGGGTAAGAGGCACTAAGGAATCTACTCCTGAAATCATTGTTGCACTATATCCTAACTTGGATATAAATTTTAAAAAATAAAAAATAAAATTAAAAATATAGAATGAAAGATCCAATGTAATTCAGAGGATTTTGGAATCTAAAATAGTTAAATATGAGACAGTGGGAAGAAAAAAAAAATGGTAGGGGACTTCAATATCCCACTTTAGTAATGGACAGATCAACCAGACAGAAAATCAGTATGAGAACATTGGACTTAAACTTCACATAAGGTCAGATAAACCAAAGAGACATATACAAAATCAAAACATACATTCTTTTCAAGTGCACATGGAACATTCTCCAGGACAGATCATATGTTTACCCATAAAACTAGTCTTAACAAATTTAAGACTTAAATCTAAATTTATCTTTTCGCCCCACATGATATTTGGTGTAAAACTAGAAATCAATAATAAGAGGAAATTTGAAAATTTGTGAATACATTTAAGTTAACACATCCCTTGTCCACTCTCACCACTGTTGTTTAACATAGTGCTGGAAGTTCTAGCATCAGCAATCAGACAACAAAAGGAAATCAAAGGCATCCAAATTGGCAAAGATGAAGTCAAGCTTTCACTTTTTGCAGATGACATGATATTATACATGGAAAATCCGATAGACTCCACCAAAAGTCTGCTAGAACTGATACATGAATTCAGCAAAGTTGCAGGAGACAAAATCAATGTACAGAAATCAGTTGCATTCTTATACACTAACAATGAAGCAACAGAAAGACAAATAAAGAAACTGATCCCATTCACAATTGCACCAAGAAGCATAAAATACCTAGGAATAAATCTAACCAAAGATGTAAAAGATCTGTATGCTGAAAACTATAGAAAGCTTATGAAGGAAATTGAAGAAGATATAAAGAAATGGAAAGACATTCCCTGCTCATGGATTGGAAGAATAAATATTGTCAAAATGTCAATACTACCCAAAGCTATCTACACATTCAATGCAATCCCAATCAAAATTGCACCAGCATTCTTCTCGAAACTAGAACAAGCAATCCTAAAATTCATATGGAACCACAAAAGGCCCCGAATAGCCAAAGTCATTTTGAAGAAGAAGACCAAAGCAGGAGGCATCACAATCCCAGACTTTAGCCTCTACTACAAAGCTGTCATCATCAAGACAGCATGGTATTGTCACAAAAACAGACACATAGACCAATGGAATAGAATAGAAACCCCAGAACTAGACCCACAAACGTATGGCCAACTAATCTTTGACAAAGCAGGAAAGAACATCCAATGGAAAAAAGACAGTCTCATTAAGAGATGGTGCTGGGAGAACTGGACAGCAACATGCAGAAGGTTGAAACTAGACCACTTTCTCACACCATTCACAAAAATAATCTCAAAATGGATAAAGGACCTGAATGTGAGACAGGAAACCATCAAAACCCTAGAGGAGAAAGCAGGAAAAGACCTCTCTGACCTCAGCCGTAGCAATCTCTTACTCGACACATCCCCAAAGGCAAGAGAATTAAAAGCAAAAGTGAATTACTGGGACCTTATGAAGATAAAAAGCTTCTGCACAGCAAAGGAAACAACCAACAAAACTAAAAGGCAACCAACGGAATGGGAAAAGATATTTGCAAATGACATATGGGACAAAGGGCTAGTATCCAAAATCTATAAAGAGCTCATCAAACTCCACACCCGAAAAACAAATAATCCAGTGAAGAAATGGTCAGAAAACATGAATAGACACTTCTCTAAAGAAGACATCCGGATGGCCAACAGGCACATGAAAAGATGTTCAATGTCGCTCCTTATCAGGGAAATACAAATCAAAACCACACTCAGATACCACCTCACGCCAGTCAGAGTGACCAAAATAAAGAAATCAGGAGACTATAGATGCTGGAGAGGATGTGGAGAAACGGGAACCCTCTTGCACTGTTGGTGGGAATGCAAATTGGTGCAGCCACTCTGGAAAGCAGTGTGGAGGTTCCTCAGAAAATTAAAAATAGACCTACCCTATGACCCAGCAATAACACTGCTAGGAATTTATCCAAGGGATACAGGAGTACTGATGCATAGGGGCACTTGTACCCCAATGTTTATAGCAGCACTCTCAACAACAGCTAAATTATGGAAAGAGCCTAAATGTCCATCAACTGATGAATGGATAAAGAAATTGTGGTCTATATACACAATGGAATACTACGTGGCAATGAGAAAGAATGAAATATGGCCTTTTGTAGCAACGTGGATGGAACTGGAGAGTGTGATGCTAAGTGAAATAAGCCATACAGAGAAAGACAGATACCATATGGTTTCACTCTTATGTGGATCCTGAGAAACTTAACAGAAACCCATGGCGGAGGGGAAGAAAAAAAAAAAAAAAAAGAGGTTAGAGTGGGAGAGAACCAAAGCATAAGAGACTCTTAAAAACTGAGAACAAACTGAGGGTTGATGGGGGGTGGGAGGGAGGGGAGGGTGGGTGATGGGTATTGAGGAGGGCACCTTTTGGGATGAGCACTGGGTGTTGTATGGAAACCAATTTGACAATAAAATTCATATATTAAAATAAAAAAATAAAATAAAATAAAATAAAATAAAATTAATTAATTAATTAATTAACACATACCTGAGCAACCAATGGGTCAAAGAAGAAATCAATCAATCAATAAATCATGAAACAAATGAAAATGGAAAGATAACATACCAAAACTTATGAGATGCAGCAAAAGCAGTTTTAAGAGGAAAATTAATAGTGATAAATGCATATGTTAATTAAAAGAAAAAAGATCTCAAAGAACCTAACTTTATATCTCAAGGAACTAGAAGAAGAATAAACTAAGTCCAAAGTTATCACAGGGAAGAGAATAACAAGAAAGATGAGACCTGAAATAAATGAAACAGAGACAAGAAAAAAAGAGAAAGAAAGAAAGAAAGAAAGAAAGAAAGAAAGAAAGAAAGAAAGAACGAAAGAAAGAAAAGAAAGAATCAACAAAACAAAGAGTTGGTTTCATAAAAAGGTAAATGAAATTGACAAAATTTTAGCTGGATTGACTTTTTAAATGTCCCAAATAATTATTTTAAAAATTGGAGACATTACAAGTGATACCACAGAAATACAAAGGATTATAAGAGACTATTATAAATAATTATACAACAGTAAATTGGATAACCTATAAAAATGAGTAAATCACTAAAAGCATACAGGCTACCAAGACTAAACCATGAAGAAATAGAAAATTTGAACAGATCCAGACTAATTAGTAATTAAAAATCATCCAACCAAGAAAAGCACAAAACCAGATGATTTTTCTAGTGAATTCTACCAAACATTTAAAGAAAACAAAATAACACCAATCCTGCTCAAACTCCTCCAAAAATTTTAAGAGGAGAAAACACTTCCCAATTCATCTCCAAGACTGCACTACTCTGATATTAAAGCCAGACAAGGATACTACAAGAAAAGTAGAGGACAATATCCCTAATGAATAGAAATGCAAAATCCTCAAGAAGATCCTATCAAAGTAAATGAAGAGCATATTTAAAAGAACATACACCATGCCCAAGTGGGATTTATTCCTAGGACGCAAGGATGGTACAACATATGCAAATCATTAAGTGTGATATATACCACATTATCAAAAGGAAGATGATCATATGATCAAGTCATATGATCATCTAAGTAGATCATCTAAATAGATGCAGAAAAAGCATTTGACACAATTCAACAACCTTTATAATAAAAACTATCCACAAATAAGGTATAGAAGGATTGTACACCATCACAATAAAGAACATATGACAAGCCCACCATTACCAGAATAAACAATGAAAAGTTGAAAACCTTTCCTCTAAAATAGGAAACAAGACAAACATTCCCACTCTTTCTACTTTTATTCAGCATAGTACTGGAAGTCCTAGCTGGAGTATTCGGACAAGAAAAAAAAAGGCATCCAAATTGGAAGGAAGAAGTAAAATTGTTTCTGTTGGCAGATGACATGACTCTATATATAAAAAAGTCTAAATACAACCAAAAAACTGTTAAAACTAAAAAATTCATTAAAGTTATAGGATAAAAACCAACATACAGAAATCTGTTGCATTTATATACACTAAAAATGAACTGTTAGAAATTTTATGAAAATAATCTCATTTGAAAAAGCATCAAAAAGAATAAAATACTTAGAAGTAATTTAACAAAGGAAATGATAATTCTATATACTGATAATTATAAAGAATCAATTAAAGAAACTGAGGGGCACCTGGCTGGCTCAGTCAGAAGAGCATGTGACCCAATCTTGGGCTCATGAGTTCGAACCCCATGTTGGTTGTAGAGACTACTTAAATAAAGATTTTTAAAAATTAAAAAAAAGAAATTTAATAATAAAATAATAAACAAATAAATAAGTGTAAGGATATCTTCTGTTTACAGACTGAAGATTAATATTGTTAAATGTCCACATACAACCTGTATGATCCATCAAGTCAATGAAATCCCTCTCAAAATTCCAATGGCACTTTTCACAGACAGAAAAAACAATTCCACAATTCATACTCAACCACAAAAGACCCCTCATAGTCAAAATAGTCTTGAACAAGAAGGACAAAGCTGGAAGCATCACAATTGCCACTTTCAAACTGTAGTACAAAGCTTTAGTAATCAAAACAGTATGGTACTGGCCATATAAAAGTATGGCTATAAAAGTAGCCATATAGAACAGAAATAGACAGCCTGGAAATAAACCCATTCATATACAGTCAACTAATGTTCAAGAAGGTTGCCAAGAACACATAATGGGGAAAATATAGTCTCTTCAAGAAATGGTGCTGGGACAACTGGATAAGTGCATATAAGAGGATGAAACTGGACCCTCATATTACACCGTAAATAAAATTAACCTAAGATGAATCAATGACTTAAATGTAAAACTTGAAAGTATATAACTCCTAGAAGCAAATATAGGGTAAAGTCCCTTGATGTTGGTCTTGGTAATGCTTCTTTGGATATGAGAGGCAATGAAAAGAAAAACAGACAGGTGGGATTACATCAAACTAAAAAGTTTCTGCACAGAAAAAGAAACAATCAACAAAATGAAAAGGCAACCTATAGAATGGGAGAAAATATTTGCAAATTATGTACATGTGATAATGGGTTGATATCCAAAGTATACAAAAAACCCATGCAACTCAGTAGAAAAAAAAAACCCTCAATTAAAAAATGGTCAAAGGACTGAATAGATATTTCTCAAAAGACATACAAATGGCCATTAGGTATATGTAAAAGTGCTCAACATCATTAATCATTTGGGAAATACAAATCAAAACTACAATGAGATATCACTTCACACCTTTTAGAATGAAAATTATTAAAATATAAATACATAAAATTATACATATATGGCAAGTGTTGGTGAGGATATGGAGAAAAGGGAATCCTTGTGTGTGGGATTCCTTTACATTCCTTGGTAGGAATGTAAATTGTTACAGTCATTATGAAACACAATATGGAATTCCCTCAGAATTAAAAATATAACTACCATCTGATCTAGCAACGCCACTCTGTGTATTTATCCACAGGAATTGAAATCAGAACCTCAGATACCTACACTCTTATGTTCATTGCAGCATTATGCACAATAACCAAGATATGGAAACAACCTAAATGTCCTAGATGATTGATAAAGAAAATGTGGAATATACATACAATAAAGTATTATTCAGCCTTAAAAACAGAAAAAATCCTAGGGTGCCTGGGTGGCTTGGTCAGTTAAGCATCCAATGTCGGCTCAGGCTATGATCTCATGGTTTGTGAGTTTGAGCCCTGCATCGGGCTCTGTGCTGACAGCTCAGAGCCAAAGACTACTTCCAATTTTGTGTCTCCCTTTCTCTCTGCCCCTCCCCAACTACACTCTGTCTATCTCTGTCTCAAAAATAAATAAACATTAAAAATATATATATTTAAAAAAAATAAAAAGAAAAAATCCTGCCACTTGTAATAGCATGGACCTGAAGGACAATATGCTAAATGAAATGAGCCAGACACAGAAAAAAAAATATTGTATTATCTCACTTATATGTGGAATCTAAAATAGTCAAATTCATAAAAGCAAAGAGTAAAATAGGGTTTTCAGAGACTGGTGGGAGGGGAAAATGGGGTGGTGATGGTCAAAAGGTACAAATTTTCAGTTATGCATGATAAATAAATACTGAAGATCTACTACAATACTATATTGTATACTTAAGATTTGCTAAGAGGGTAGATCTTATGTTAAGTGTTCTCAGCACAAAATAATAATAAGGATGGTGATGATGAAGATGAGGAGGAAGATGATGAAGAAGATGAAGAAGAAGAAAAAAAGAAGAAGGAAGAGGAGAAGAGGAGGAGAAGAGGGAGAGGCTGGAGAAGAAGGAGGAGAAGAAGAAGGTAGAGGCAACTGGGTAGTGATGAATATGTTTCTATCCTTGATAGTAGTAATTGTTTCCTAAGTGTGTACTTACACCAAAATCATCTAGTTGTATACATGAACTATGTTACATTTTTTATATGTCAATTACTCAGTAAAGTCATCTATTAAAAAAGCCAATTAAAAAAAGAATTATTGGGGCTCCTGGGTGACTCAGTTGAGCATCCAACTCTTGATTTCAGCTCAGGTCATGTCAAGTCCTGTGTCAGGCTCTGCGCTGAGCATGGAGTCTGCTTAAGATTCTCTCTCTCTCTCTCTCTCTCTCTCTCTCTCTCTCTCTCTCTCTCTCCCTCTTCCCCTCCCCACCTTGTGTGTTCTCTCTCTCTCTCTCAAAAAGAAAAAAATAATTATCTGTCCTGAACCAGTATCAAGTATAGCAATGTGTTGAAACATTCTTTCAGTGTGCTTTTGTGGCATTAACTTCATGAAAGACAAACAACATGATGTTATATTTTCAGGACTGCACTCCACTGAACATAGAAAATAAAATTTTTCCTTTCTTCTAGGCTCTGCTCAATATATACTTACCTCCCTCACACTCTGCTATCAGGAAAATGTTTCTTCAAAAAAGAGTCCTAACCTCATTGTCTTCTAGTAGATTGCTTCTGTTTAGGAGGTGGTATAGCTTGGAGATTAAGAGATCAGGTATAACTCAGGAGAGCAGTTACCCCGGTTTTGAATGCTGGCTCATTAGCTAAATTTGTCCATGTTATTATCATCCTTCATATTCTCATCTCTTTCAGCATATTTTGGAAGTTCTTTGGTTAGGGAATTTGATTCCTCATTTTTCTTCATACTACTCAGACTTCATACTACTCAGAACTTACAAATATTAACTAAATGATTACTAAATAATTACGTAAATAACTACAATGTGGATGTGGGGTATAAATAAAAAGAACTGAAAGTTAAGTATAGGTTGACCAGATGTAACTCTGGGTGCAGATCAAGGTAACTAAAGGCAATGCAGTCAAGTAAGCTCCAGGGAATTCACAGGATTCTCAGGGAGAGCTTGGATTTCCACAGAACATGAAATTGAAAATCTGGAGGTATTGATATCCAGACCTTATCTTAGCAGGCCTTAACTAGGCATCAGGGTTATAATTATGTAGAACTTACAGCCAAAGGCAGAAAACTGTGAAACCTGAAAACAAGCCAAGAAATGGACTTTAACCCTAAAATAATAAGTTAAAGCACCCAATATGAACCTGAAATATAGGAAACAGAAAACTGCCCAAAAGGCAGAGAAGAGGTCCATGCAGTCAGAAAGAGAATATATATTGTGAATAGGAGAAGAGGAAAATTAGAACCTGCAAAAGAATTATTAAAATTAAACTGTAGGAGCACCTGGGTGGCTCAGTCAGTTGGGCGTCCAGCTCTTGGTATCAGCTCAGGTTGGGATGTGGAATGGAGCCCTGTATCGGACTCTGCACTGACAGCATGGAGTTTGCTTGGGATTCTCTCTCTCTCTCTCTCTCTCTCTCTCTCTCTCTCAATAAGTAAATAAACATTTAAAAACCTGTAAAATCTTTGGCACACTCATATGCATTTTAAAATATAAAAGAGGTATATGACCCATGGACTGAGAGTGTTATAACGAGCCCAAATAATGATACAGGGAATGACTTGAAATGCATAAATCATTCAATGGAGTAGCTGTAGTTTGAATCATTGCTGATCATTTTTCTTTTTTGTTGCAGCCTAAAGCCTATCTTTGAGGAAAGAACATATAACATTATGGTTATTTTAATCAATGTGAGTTATGGTGAAAGAAAATGCTATGGCCTTGAGAAATAGAAATAAATGCTAACTTTTGAGAAGATTTAGATCATGGCTCTAGATGTATCTGGAAGTGAACAATGTGAGGTGAATCCACATAAAATAAGTTGGAAAGATTGCTAGAATACATTATAGAATGAAAAACAAAAGTTGAAACATGATATGTACAGTGATACCATATATATTTAAAAAACAAGCACACAACAATAGTTTAGATTTCCCCTGAGTACACATAAATATATTAGAGCCTAGGAAAAGGCCTAAAGGAAACATACCAATGCCACAGAAATTGCTATCTCTGAAAGGAATCCAGGTTGTGGTGGTGGTTAATATTTTAATTTTTTGATAATAGTTTAATTGTGTATTACTTATAAACTACATGCTACTTAAAAATTAAAATTCTTGGGGCACCCAGGTGGCTCAGTTGGTTGAGCATTTGACTCTTGATTTTGTCTCAGATCATGATCTCATGGTTTTGGGATCAAGCCCCATTAAGTTTTCATATAAACTAGTTTGAAGGATTTCAACTAAATCTGTGGTGGGTTTCATAAAACAAATATGTTTGGCTAATATATATGTCTTTTCAAAAATAAAGACATATGACCTTAAAGTACCAGAACTCTTTTTTTAAATTTTTCCCTTATTTTTAAATTTTTATTTAAATTCCAGTAGTTAATATACAGTATATTAGTTTCAGATTAACAAATTTAGAAATTCATCACTCACATGAAACACCCAGTACCCAACACATGTGCATTCCTTAATCCCCATCACCTATTTATCCACCTCCCACACATCTAATCTCTGGTAACCATCAGTTTTTTTCTCTATGGGGCTCTCTTTTTTAGTAGAGCTTTGGAGACAAAAAAACCTAAGTGTGAATCTTGGCCCTCCCCTCATACTAAGAAAGTGGTTTAAACTATCTAAGACTTTATTTTATTACTTTTAGAGTGGTGGAAATAAAACCTACACCTGTCATACAGGAATTGATTTGGTGTAGCTTTATAACATATTTTAATAACTGGTGGGGTAGGTCCCACATCATAGTTTCCTTGCTAATTCTACTTTTAATTTCATGTGTACTACAATTTACTCCTGATGAATAGAGCCATAGAGTACTATTAAGGAAGCTATACTTCCTAAAACAGAATACTCTATATACTACACAGATATGTATGAGATAGCTATTCTTTTCCATGGGTATTTATTAATCATCCAACATACTTCAGATTCTGAACTAGACTTTGGCCATGGCTTACCAGGAATAGTATACCAGGAAGTTATAAAAAAAAAAAATATGAAGCAAGCTAAAGCATAAAATCAATAAGGTTGGAAAAGTTTTCTGTATTTTAATAAACATGATGTAATAAATCCTATTCATCATTCACACACTCTATATTCTATGATGAGATTGATCCAATTTACATTCAAAACACAAAAAAATCTTACACCTATTCTCCAAAGTGAAATTGCCTATCAAAAGAGATGTAGCTATGATTATAATCAAGTACCAACATTCTTCACAAAAACACATGCAAGTGTTTCAAGGTGGGAGCAGCAGAAATAATAACTGCATAGCAGAAAATAATGTTCCTCACGCAACTACCTTATCAGTCTTCAGAGTGAGTGATAAAAATGGAACAAAATTTCTCCTTATGACTACGAACAGAAAATGCTATTGAGAGAACTCACAGGCTCTCCTTTGTCTAAAATATCCCTTATATGAATGCATTTCCATTTAAATAATCTAAAAAATGGAAGCTTTAGATATAAAAATTGTTTTAAAAAAGGCATATTGTGAGGAATAAACTATAAATTAGCAAAATTATCAACAAATATTATTTATACTACTTCAGTAAATTAGTGTAATTTACACACAGTTAACTACATATTCAGCTATAGTAAATAAAAATGTACATAATGAACATGCTGTTGTATATTAATATTACAGAAAAACAGAAAATATTTCAGAAAGACACTAAATATGCTTATAAATTAAATTAAATATACACAGACACCCTTAAAAAATTTCCTCTAAATGATGAGTGTACATCATTTAAATAGCCCAATGAATACTGTGACTGTGGTTTTATCAGAACACCAATAAAAATTTCAGTCATCTAATTCATTTCACCTGAGGTAGTAACTTCTTCTTCTAGACATATTTATGTCAGAGTTTAGCAATTCAGTCTATGCACAGCACCAAATCATGAATTGTTTGCTTCAGTTTTTATCTGGTTATATTGAAAATAAAATAAACCTTCAAGGATTCTTCTATTTACAAATCCTTTTTTTAAAAGAATTATAAAATTCTAAAAAGATGTTGATTTTGTTGTAATATTGAATATAATACTGCATGAATCTTAGTGTATATTCTTATCAGAATATTGCTGACTGAGGCAATATATATTAAAGAAGGAGCAAGTTAAGTCTTTGTTATTGATTATCTACTTGGAAATACGTATTTATGTGTTTGTCATCTCTACTTATGGTGTGACGTATAAAAAAATGTGTAAAAAAATCCTACAAATACATCAGCAATGATGATTCATTTATTTTGTTCACAGTGAACTTAGAGAAAATACAGATAGTTTTTATAAGCAATAATACTGTCATTAAAATACACCATATCTACCGATATTTTTAAGTAACAGTAATTCTCAATTTTGTCAGCAGTGTCATGCATGTCCTACCTTCTATGTCCATGTGTTTTACTGATTGTAACCTAACTGAATACATATCTGCAAAATTCAAAGAAACATTTGAATAGTTCCTGCCATTTCCAAGGTTTATGCCAGTTGTTATGCTTGTGCAGTTCTCCCGGAAAGAAATGCATTGACAAAGGAGAGAAAAGGTACCCAGGGGGTAACTGGAAAAAAATAAGTAATCCCATTTGTGCTCTATTTATATTTGATTATACCTTCTATTTCTGTCTATAATTATGTCCTTTGGGAAAAATAGCATGTTAAGCATAAGCCCTGGATTCATGGGTAGATTCTGTATAGAACATAGAAAAAAGAGTAGCCAATGTAGCACAGGCATGCCTAATAACTGTAAAACTCTCAAAGTCATGTCTGCCCTAGAAACCCTTAAAAAATTATGAGCAGGAACATGACTGTTAGGTGATGATGCTCTTAATAAGAGCATCCTTTAGACACTCTTAATGTTGTCCCTCCTCATGTTCTCTACAACACAGCTATTTAGAGATTTTGGAGGTGGTATTCTGAATATTATTACAAACAACTAAAGATGCTTCTGGCATGAAAAGAGTTAGGAATCTCCTTTTTTTTTCTGGAGTTAAATATATAGTTAAATATAAATTAACTCAAACACTTCTAAGTTCTACTTAACTGGGAAACAACAAAAAAAGAAAAAGAAAAAAAAAACAGGAAAAAAATTGCTCAAGTCATTGGGTTTGATAATCTGTATTTAGAATGTATTAACCTACAAGTGCCTCAAAAGTATCTTTCTGGATCTCCATAAAGACTATAGTCTTGATTAGAATTTGGAATGAAACTGTATTGACTGCAAAGTATACTCTAGAGTGGTATCCAAAAAAACTTTCTGTGATGATGAAAATTTCCTCTATCTACAATGGCCAATACAGTAGTCACTACTGTATTGTACACTACTGTATGTAGCTATTAAACACTTGGAATGTGGCTAATGCAACTGAGGAACTAAATATTAAATTTTATTTAATTGACGTTGATTTAATTGCAAACTCAAATAACTACATTTAACAAGTGGCTACTACATTGGACAGCACAGCTCTAGAAACTGGTTTTCATTTTACTTTCTACATAAGATTCTTCTTTTTTACAATATCCTCTTGGCTGGGTTTCACTAGATAAAAGATAATGATGCAGGTAGAAAAGTTCAGTACCTCTGTACTGCCATTTGTTGCTTAGAAAAACTCCCCTACAACAAAGAATCACCATTGGTGCCTATATCTATACCAAAAGCAACTGGCTGATTGTGACTAAAGGTACTATTTCCCTCAACTGACATATATCTTTAGAGAAAGCACTGGTGGGGACAGGATTTTAACCTACTGTCATTCATTAAGGCCTTATTTTATCATATCCTTTTTCCTTAAGACTAATTGGGAATAAGTTACTTAAAGTAAGAGAAAGAGATAGTTCCAGAAAACATAAATCACAGTGTGGGAGAGCAGGAAGCATGTCTTGGGTGATACTGGGTATCAATGGGAAAAGAGAGAACAGATACCCTGAGAAAAAATAATTCTGAAAGGAAAGATGGAGAGGACCACCAAAGATAACATTCACCTAGTCCACAGTGTAATCCATGTTGTTCCATTTTATATCCTTCTCTTTTTTTTTTTATTCAAAAAGAATAGTGTCACTGCTGTTCATAACAAGGTGCAGAGAAAGGTCAGTCTCTGACTTAATGTCTTTTCCAAATTATGTAAAAAAAATCAACTGATTATGTACTTACTGCTATTTAGATCTTTTTGCTTTACAGTTGTATAATAACATACTCAAAAGTTGGTCAGAAAAATGTTAAACCAGGATCATTAATTCTGCTGTTCTTTGATCTTTTGGAGATTTTACCAGAAGGCTTTACTTTTTCTCTTGGTGATTAATCAATCTAATTTAGATATTTAATTCTATTAAAGCAAAAAACTATGTGAAATACAAGGAGGAGGAAAGGAGAAAGGAAGGAAAGGGAGAGGCAAAGGGAGAGAATGAGGGAAAAGGATGGGAGGGAATTTGAGGAGGGGACTGAGAAAAAAGGAGACAGGGAAGGGAGGAGAAAGGAAGACAGAGGAGGTAAGAAGAAAGATGGTGAAGTAGAAGTAATTTGCTAAAGCTCCTGTGTCATGCACATTGGTATAGTGCAACCAATGTGCTCCTCTGATTCAGCAGGACATTTAGGTGATAAGAGAATGATTGATTATAAAACACTTGACAATTTAGCCCAAAAAATCCAGTTTCCATCACTAGAGAAGATATTAAAAAGCCATTGACTTTTCTATGTTTTTAAGAACTGAAGTTGTCTAACATATCCCTTTCTGAATGTTACAACAT
The DNA here is from genome assembly GCF_018350195.1 of Panthera tigris. Lineage (NCBI taxonomy): Eukaryota > Metazoa > Chordata > Mammalia > Carnivora > Felidae > Panthera > Panthera tigris. The sequence goes on from NC_056670.1 coordinate 27,896,481, forward strand.
TCTCATAGCTTTGATGAATGGGATACAGAACATTAAAAACAAAATTAATGTTAAAAGAATGCATCTACATAACGAGACTATTTTTCAATTAGATACCGATCTTATGCAGCGTGATATACTATTAAATAGCATAAACTATATACTTTAAATCTGGCAATACATAATACCATGAAGGAAATTTCTATCACTGGATTCCATTTCAGACTTTTCTAGTCAGGATGCCATAAATCATTAATTTACCATTATGAATGCCAAGTAAAACTGTAGTAAGGACTCTGTCTCCCCTTGCCTTGCTGACAAAAAAAAATAATTCAATATAAAGGCCAAAATTAGCCCTTAAAAGGAGTGTCCTATCTAGATAGAGAGACTATAAGGGATGTATATCAGGAAAGCTAATGGGAGAAAGTATCAGGTGTTAGTAAAAACTAATTTAGGTAAAAATAAACAGGATTATTTTTCCATAGTCTGGATGAGAAATTATTAAATTTAAAGGGTTCCAAATTACAGTAAAACCTTAGATTGTGGGTAACTAGTTCTGTGAGTGTTCTGCAAGACGAGCAAACATTTCTAATAAATTTTAATTTGATAAACGAGTGATGTCTTGCAATATGAGTAGTACGTGATGCCGAACATCACATGATCACAACTGAGCCAATATTTCTTCTCCCCCCCCACCACCACTCTCTCTGGGATTGTGGGTGATCATCTCCCATTGTCGGATGCTCAGTTTCAGGCTATGGTGTTTGGCAGAAAGCAATGATTATTCAGAATACTGGAAGGTGCGCACAACTGGCACTAGTATATTTTTTGTCACTTCAAAGCATCTATGGACAGTCCTTTGCTTTTCCATATAAGAGTAAGCTTAGGAATGCTTTGCTTCATTCTAGGTCAGGCTGCCTGTACCCTTTCCTCTGCTGCCTTATTGCCAGTTACGTTAAATACAGTATATGACAAGAGTTTATTAATATTGTACTATAGTCAACATCTGTGTGAGCATATATGATGGCCCACATGCAGTAAAAGGTTGAAAAGAAAGGCTGTAAGAAGAAGATGATTATGGTGGAAGTTAAGAAGGAAATCATCCAGAAGTATAAATGAGGTATGTGAGTGGCCGAAATTGCAAGACTTTATAAGAAGTCTATGTCGACCATTTGCACAATATTAAAGAAAAAAGAAGAAATAAGGGGGTTAGATGCAGCAAAAGGAGTTACGAGAATACGAAAGCAACAGCCATGTTTTCTGGAAGATGTAGAAAAGTTGTGTCTAGTTTGGCTAAATGAGAAGCAACTAGCAGATGATACTGTGACCAAGAACTTTATCTGCGAGACCGAAAAGGCCTTGTACACCAACCTCATAAGTAAACTGCCAGAAACCTCAACAGAAAACGAAGAACACTTCAAGGCAAGCAGGAAATGATTTGATAACTTTAAGAGGAGAAGTGGCATCCATAGTGTTGTGAGGCATGGATAGGCTGTGAGTTCAAATGCTAAGGCAGCTGAGGCATTTGCTACTGAGTTCTAGAAGCTCATGGTTTCTGAATGTTACCTGAAGAGCATGTTTTTAACTATGATGAGATGGGGCTTTTTTTGGAAAAAGATTCCGAAGAGGACCTACATTATGGAAAAAGAGAATGTAATGCCCCGTCACAAGCACATGAAAGACCATCTCATCCTCTTGTTTTATGCTAATGGAAGTGGGAATTTCAAAGTCATGCCCTTGCTCACATATTATTCTGAGAATCCATGAGCCTTCAAGAAGTACAAGGTGCAGAAAAACCAGGTAAACATTATGTGGAGGTCCAACAACGAGGCCTGGGTTACTCGTATCTTGTTTGTTGAGTGGATAAACGAAGTCTTTGGTCCTGTAGTGAAGAAATACCTTTTAGAAAAGAATCTGTCACTCAAAGCCTTGCTGGTTATGGATACTGCTACTGCTCATCCTCTGGCTTTTGAGGATGGTTTACTGAAGGAATTCAATCCATTAAGGTCAAGTTCCTTCTTCCCAAAACCACTCCAATCCTCCAACCCATGGATCAGCAGGTCATTTTGAACTTTTAAAAGCTTTACACAAAAGCACTATTTCAGCAATGCTTTGAGGTTACCAAAGGAACAAACAAGGGTTTTGGAAAAATCATTTCCACATCAAGACCTGCCTCAAGATCATTGATAAAGCCTAGGATGGAGTCACCAAGAGAACCCTCATTCTGCTTGGAGAAAACTGTGGCCTGACTGCATTCTTGGACATGACCTAGAGGGGCTTGCTCATGAATAGGAGCTGCCAGTTGTCAATGAAATTGTGTCCTTGGGAAGACCATGGGACTGGAGGCGAATGAGGATAACATTCAAGAGCTGGTGGAGGAACATGGCCAGAGGCTGACCACCAACGAACTAATGGATCTGCATCACGAGCCACAGCAAGAGTTTATGGAGGAGATCTTGTCTACAGAGGAAGAGGAGAAAAAGGTAGAGGAATACCTCACTTCAAATGAAATCAGGCAGATGTGTAAAATGTGGGAAACAGTGCAAAATTTTATAGAAAAGCACCACCAGAATAAGGCTGTAGCAGTGAAAGCCATGAATCTGTTTAAGGTCAATGCAATGTCACATTTCTATGAAATCCTCAAAAGGAAGCAAAAGTATGTGTCATTGGGTAGGTTTCATGTTAAAGCTTCATGAAAACAAAAAGGTTCCACTCAGCCAATAGCTAGCAGTGATTCCTTTAGGGATAGTGAAAGTCATCCTACAAAATAACCCTCCTCTCTCTTGTCTCCCTCACATCAGTCACAAAGGTTTTCAAAGGTAAGTGCAAGTTAATTTGTTGATTTTTCTTTATATTTTGTATTTTCTTTATTATTTTGTATTATATTACAGCACTGTAATCATTTTTATATGAATATTTTTGGGTTGTGGAACAAATCGTCTGAGTTTCCATTATTTGTTATGAGAAAATTCACTTTGATATTCAAGTGCTTTGGATTACAAGCGTGTTTCCAGAACAAATTAGGCTCTCAAACCAAGGTTTTACTACAATTTAATTGTGGCCATGTCTGCTAGTTCCATAGTTGAAGATCTGGCAAGGAAAAAGTGTGTGGAAATTTCAACATATCCTTGGGAATTATGAGTCAAGGAAACGGGAAGGAAATAGGAATTGATGAAAAGACTGGGTGGCTCAGTCAATTAAGCATCTGACTTTAGCTCATGTTAGGATCTTGCAGTTTGTGGGTTCAAGCCCTGTGTCAGTCTCTGTGCTGACAGCTCAGGAGCCTGCTTTGGATTCTGTGCCTCTCTCTGTCCCTCCTCTACTCACACTTCCTGTCTCTCTTTCAAAATAAAAAAATAAACATTTAAAAAAATAAAATAAAAATAGTGGTTTTAAAAAAGAGTAGAGCACTCAATGTTCCATTTTTAAAGTGAGGCAAACTAATTTGATGTTACCTCAAGAAAGCACAAAATTCCTTCAGAGCTGGGATTCTTGGTTGATACAGCATCTGCATCAGCACTGAATGTGTTTCTCCCTCTAACATAGGTGGTTCTGAGGCTCTTTGGTAAATTGAAGCCTGTTTGCTAGAGGTAAAGTGACCTCATCTCCAATTCCATTTATGATGAGGACAGTGAGTGGGGTTCTGCAGCAGGTCAAAACTCTCATGCCTTTCCTAGCTCAAGCCACTCCTACTGTTCCAGTATTCCAAAGATGTCCAAGGTCAGATACCAGGATAGATAATTATGCTGAGTCTATTGCTGTTTCCACATTTATCACCCCAAACCCAAAAGAGGGTCATGTATACAATTTTCATTCACCTTTTCAATGACAACTGTAACATAAATACCATATATGTTATACTTTACTACAAATATTTTAAGCTCTATATTTAAATTAGGAATATTCAGACTTAGAAATTCTTCAATATTGGAAAATGTCAAATAAAACACTATTCTTACCACCTTCAGAATGATGTGTCTCATCTGCTTTTCATCAGTAAGTCCGTTGAGCTCAACTGATGCTCTGTGTCTCTGGGTCACTCACCCAATGGCAGAACCTATTTATTACACTGCCTCATATATCACCAGAGTTCCCACTCTGCCTCTGGCCTCCCTCTCTCTCTGTAAGCTGACCTCATACACTAACCCAATAGTCACACAACTAAGATAGTAATGCAAAAAAAAAAAAAAAAAAGGTCAGACTCATTCTAGGCATTGAAGAAGCCACTAGGCCTATTAGAAAACAGTACAGGTTCCCTGTGAAACATATAAGATTAATCTACCTCCTACAAACAATGTCTACTGACATTGTTCAAAACTCATGTCTCCTGACAGGCTGCTTAACAAATATAACCTCCGGCAGCTGTATGACAGATCCATGCATCTGTCTTGTATACATTTGCACAGGCTGCTTTTACATCTGTAGGGTACAACATATGCCAATTGAATGGCTTATAGTAGGCATGGAGAGGAGCCAGAGTGTTGGCAGGCATTTCATGTCTGTCCATTGCTTTTCATTTCTTCCCTTTGCTCTGGGGCTTTTGGTCCTTGCTTTTTTGGATTTTGCCTGCTAAATTATTCATTTAACCTCAAGTGGTCATTTGTGGCTAACAAAGCTGAGATTTTGTGACTTGCACTTAGTCCAAACTGCTTAGATGTCAGTAATCAACCTAAATTAGCAGGCTTCACTTTAATTGCAATTATACCTTGGATTTTACACATTAAGAGTGAGCTGGGATCAGGTGATGGAAATTAAGCAGAACACAAGTCAATCTGAAAGTGACCCAAGAACTTAGATAGGCAGGGGGGAGGAGATGGGCTCAGTGCAAAATGAAAATTCAGGACCCTTTGTTCAAAATGTATTCAGAATTTTAAGATAGCAACTTGAGATCATTCTATCCATAGGGCCCTATCTAACTGTACAGGTTGTATGATAATGAAGACAGCCCCAGATTTGTAGAAGAAAGCATGAGATATTTTTGCCATTTCTTTTAAACATTAAGCACATTTATTATAAAAGCTAATATGTTGGTTGGGGTGCCTGGGTTGCTCAGTCAGTTAAGTACCTGACTCTTGATTTCGGTTCAGGTCATGATCTAACAGTTTGTGAGTTTGAGCCCCACATCAGGCTCTGCACTGACAGCACAGAGCCTGCTTGGGATTCTCTCTCTCTCCCCACCCCACCCCCTGTCCCTCTCCTGCTTTCTGTCTCTCTCAAAATAAATAAATAAACTTAAAAAAACTAATATGTTAGCAATATTTTCTTCACAATAGTAATTTCAACAAAAAGTTTGTGTTTAGAATTGACAAAGACTCTTATCCTATTCAACTGTTCTCAGAAAACAAGCTTTGAAATTCTATTCATGGCATAAAGTTTAATGAGGTTTCAAAATATAATTGCCTGCCACTTTTCTTGCCTTTCCAAATCTACTATAAATACTAAAATGTGCAAATAAAGCTTGTAAATAATATCCACGGCTGGATTTTGGCAACCCTAAATCTTAAACTTAGCAGTTTAAGTTGCCAAACTCTAGGAAAAGCATGGCCACTGTGCAATGTTCTCTGTAATAAAGCAGTAATCAACATCCTAAAGAGCAAAGTATGGCACTCTGCTGGGACTCACACCATTAACCAATTTCATCAAGCCATATCGTAATAACAAAGTCTAAAATTTTCCATTCACCATACTTTGATTAGAGCAAAAACAGTTTCCTCTAAATTAAAGCTAGAATTCAGAGGACCAACACCAATTAAATTATGTTTTACTAATTTTCAAATGTAAAAAATTACTAACGAGTCACATTTCTTGACTTCAGCTTATTGTCATTTCTCAAATAAGCAGCAATCCATTTTGAACACAGCGCTTTGTCTAACAGATTGGCCATGCTACATGTGGCAGAAACAAAGTGAACATAACTGGGGCACCTGGGTGGCTCAGTCAATTAAGTGGCTGATATTGATTTCAGCTCAGGTCATGATCTCATGGTTAGTGAGTTTGAGTCCTGCATCAGGATCTGCACTGACAGATCTCCCTGTCCCTCTCTCTCTGCCCTTCTCCCAGCTTGAGCGCATGCATGCTCTCGCTCTCTCTCTCTCTCTCAAAAATAAACATTAAAAAAAGTGAACATAACTCATCACTTTACATAGTAAATACAACATTCCAAATGGCCTGTGATAATCTGATTATTAATTGTATCTACAGCTCTAAGAAGAGGACATCACAGACATCTTAACCTTAATAAAGCTAAAGGCTAGAAAGCCTTCTGAACCTAGAATAATTTTAACTAATATTATTGAAGGGAACAGTATGAAAATAATAAGTTGCTTATTTCAGTTCACATGCCAAGTAATTTCCCCTCATAATTCTAACTCCAAAAATATATCGTTGAATACTCAGAAGCTTATAATAGTTTCTTTTTGGCTATCTTTCTTGCTCCATATGATATCTTCCCTCTCCTAACTCTGTTCATCCTCCTATTTGAGGGTCTGATGCCACCATTCCTCTAAGCATAGGTTTAACTTAATATGTAAGTCATCTTGGGACACTTCTCCTTTCTCAATCTTTACAGTTACTACAGCTGTCAATTCTTTCTTCTTTATATCTGTCCCTTCCCTTTCCCATTTCAACTGCACTAGTTTTGGTCCTTATTACCTCTTAGAATGTTACAAAAATCTCTTGATTCTTCGTGCCTTCACCCATGTAGCCCTGAACATAAATAATCTGAACATCATGGCTGATTAATCTTCCTACAACATCTATTTGATTTCCCCTCTTCCTAATTAAATATACCTTACTTAATAAAATCTAAATTCCCTAGCTTGGCATTCATCATGGTTCCTTCAGATTTGGTTACCAAGCCATGTTGTCTACCCTGCTCCTACTATAGACACTATGGTACGGTGTTTAGGAACATGGGCTGGGAATTCCAGTTTCATTACTCTGTCTTTAAAAGAGGAAAATATGGGGTGCCTGGGTGGCTCAGTCATTTGAGCATCCAGACTTTTGGTTTCAGCTCAGGTCATGATTCTAGGATCATGGGATCAAGCCCCAAGTTGGGCTCTGTGCTGGGCATGGAGCCTGCTTAACATATTCTCTCTCTCTCTCTCTCTCTCGCTCTCGCTCTCGCTCTCTCTCTCTCCCTCCCTCCCTCTCTCTCTCCTTCTGTCCCACTCCTCTACTCATGTGCATGCTCTCTCTCTCTCTAAAATAAAAATAAAGAAAGAAAAAAGAAAAATATGAACTTAGGAAGGTGATTTCCCTAAGAAACAAACAAGCTTCTACTAAAAAGAAATTTTAAGGCAAATCTCTTAGATCTGAAAGTACTTTTTCCCCCCAGGTAAGTACTATAAAATGTCTTAATCGCTGCTAATAAGAAAGCTAAATTTATAAGCTCTTGAACTAAACAAAATACACCGATTTATTGATTAATCAAACTGACAGAACAGTCCCAAGTAAGCCTAACTTCAATTCCGTTCCGCTATTCATCCTTAATGATGTGTTCCTGTATGGGGGTTTTCTGCCAGTCCCCATAAAAAAAATAAGGACTCTCTCTTGCTGGTAAATCATCTTATTAAAGAGTCCCCATGTACCAACCCACATTGAAAATCTTTATATTTGTGTAAGCATCAGAGTTTGTAAAACCCCTTTAAATAACTGAAAGTCATTAAATGTCCTGTAACAATTGTCCTCATTCTTAAGACCCACTACGGTTCTCTTTCCAATAAAACTTTTCCTGATTGCTTCTTGCTAAATTAGATAAGAGCCACGAGAACAGAGCCTCGAATGTTTCTGACTCAACAAACATTTACAGAACAGTTACTATGCCAGGATATTATCCCTTAGTTATACCCACACTTATATATAGAGAAACATCTCTGGAATAACATACAAAGAGTGGTTAAAAAATGCTTGTTTCTGGGAGATAAGTAAAGATAAATATAAATCTAAAAATGAAAAAAAATAATTTCCCTGGGGCAATGAAAAACTGCCCCCACACCTTTTTTTTCATCATGTATTTTAGAAAATTTACTGTAACTTTTTCTCTGTCCCTTTGAAATGCATGTAAATCTTTTTAAAATCCAAATAAGCTTCTTGCCAGCTTTTCAACCCAAGAATGCCTTTCTCAATGACCTGGGAGCCATCTCTTTGAAATGTAATCATCAAAGTTGGCACCCCTATATCTCAAGTTTCTGTGTGAAGACAGAAGCCTAACTTCTGTGGGCACCTGACTCAAGTCACACACTATCTCCCCTCATAAAGATATATGAAGTTAAATGTTCCTATGGATAAAATCAGTTAGCTAACACAGACCGTCATTCTAATTACCTGGTTAATTTAGGATGAACTATGTATACAAATGGTACTATCAAGTCTTCTTGAGAACTAATTATTTATCTTGAGAACATGTATATAATGGGTTGGCATCTGCTTAGCTGTATAAAATGGTGAAATTTCTTTCTGTATCTGCAATCCTTAGTGGACTGCTTGTGATTATTAATATCACATTCTGGTTAAATGCTTATTCCATAATCAAAGTTGTCTTTCTCTCCTACCTTTGTGAAAGTTTCCTGAGTTGGCAGATGTTTTTAATGTTTTGTTTTGATTGCTGTTAATTTTTTAATGTTTGTAATGTTATTTTTTATGTTGTTTTGTTTTGTTTTTAATGTTAGTTCCCCAAAAATCACTAGAGGTTGTTGTTTAAATTTAAATGCAAACATGTATTAGCTACTAAATAAAAAATGAAAAGAACAAATTAAGAGACAATAGGAAGGGAAAGTATAAGAGGTAAAGGGGAAAGAAGGGAAGGAGGAAGAAAAGGCTAACAGTAAAAGTAAAAACAAAGAGCAATTCCACTTAGGGAAAAAAAGACTTCAAAAAAATTAAGACTCCAACCATACCCTAGAATCAGAGGATTTAGGACTGCAATACATTGTCTGCTAAGTAATTAAAGGGGAGAAAAATTAAGCCAATATCTTGCTCTCAAAAAACAAAAAACAAAACAAAACAAAACAAAAAACTGACTCAGCAATTGACCCAGACTGAAGTCACAAGTCAAGAACAGAGGTTCTTAACCTTTATTGCATCTTGGACTCCACTGGCAGTCTGGTGAAAATTAAAATCTCTTCTCAAAACAATGACTATAATGCGTGAAATCAAAGATAGTTTTAAAAGGAAACCAATTACAGTGACAGTTATAAAAATATTTTACAATTTGTCATATTAACACATGAAATAATAATCTAGCGGTGGATCCATTAACTCCCATAATTTAGAGGTAGTGACATGCACAAAATGATATTTTGTATACCTGTAATGTGGCATGAAAATATCTGTAATTTCTATTGCTGACAAGGTCTTATGCAGTGCCAGTGCTACTATGGATTGTCACCTGTATTAATAATTGAACAAAATGGTAAATTTCAGATCCAATTTTGAAAATAAAGATCTGTTTTTTTCCCATCCAATCCACAGATAACCTGGATTCTAAAAATGATTCCCTATGGACTTCAGCTTAAGACACCTTGTGGGAGTTGTAATTTTAAAAACCTAGAGTGGGATCTCCAACCAGAGAATCTAGACAATGTCCAAGGGACAAGGGACAAGAAGTTCTTATTCTGGGAAGACAAACCATTTTCTTGGTCTAAAGGAGCACCTCTATCTGTTTACTCAAGTATAACAACTTGACCTAACACTCCTGTTATCAAGGATCTTACTTACAGTGGCTGCAAGGAAATTACCCGACTACTTAGTGAAACTAAGATGTTAAATACACCGCAGCTACTAGTGTATTTATACCAGTAGCTATACAATCTAGATGAATGGATCTCAACATTCAGTGTGCATAAGGATCACCTGGCAAGCTTGTTTCTTGAAAAAGATTCATGACCCCATCACTGGAGTAGATCTAAAAGGGGAACAGAAATCTTCACTTTCACTAGCACCCAAAGTGATCCTTATGCAAGTGGTTAATTGCCAAACATTTGAGAAATACCAAAAGAATTAGAGAGGCCTCAAACTCAACAAACAGAAGTACTAAACTATGAAGGATATATAATTAGTATAATTAACATCCTCAACAGATTTAAACATTTACCATAGCTATGAAAAGAATAGCCACAATAAAACCATAGGTGTTCTTGGAAGTTAAAAATGGTATTTCAGTTATAAAAATTACACAATAGAAGATTTGAACAGCAGAATGAACAATAGCAAAATGAGTGATGAGGAAACAAAGCCAAAAACTCCTGCCAAAATGAAAAATGATAATAATATGCAAACTATGAGAAATAAAATTAAAAGCCACAAGACTCACCCAGACAGGCCAACATCCATCTTAATAGGAGTTTCAGAAAAAAAATAATAACAAAAGGGAAAAAAAGTGTCTCCACCCAGAAAAGAATACAGAAAATATACACCAAACCCTTAATATCTCTGGCAAAAAGAATGGAACAGAGGTGGAATAAAAAGGAACACAAATAATTCCTTTACATATTTCTGTCATTTTATGATATTTTACAAGAATTCATGCATTTTTTATGAAACTGGTTGTTAATCATAAATGAATGAAATTAATGCTAAATTATATATCACAAAAATGATAATAGAAAGAAAGCCAGGAATATCGATATTAAAATCAGAAAAAAAAAAAAGAATTCAAAGCAAACACCATTAAACAGGATAAAGAGGAACATTATATAATAATAAAAGGTATAATGCATCAGGAAGTCATGACACTCAAGAATATTTCTGAACCTAATAATATAAGTTTCTAAATATATGGAACAAAATTCCACTAGAAATACAAGGAGAAAATGGAATTCTGCTGTAATATGGGAAAATTCAACTCCCCTCCCTCAAACATGTGATGTAGATAACAAGAGCAAGGATGCAGACAATGCATCTCAATCATGAAGCTCAACATAATGGATTTTTTAGAAATGCCTATTGAATAAAGAGAGAACATATGTTTTTCCAAATATATGTCCAAAATTTAAAAAAAAAAAACACAAAATTAAGCCATAAAGAAAATCTACAAGTTTCAAAAAATTTCAAAAAATTTTGTAAGTTAAAACTTGTATTTTTTTTTCCTTTATATATTTTTTTTAATTTGAGAGAGGAGGAGGAGGAGGAGGAGGAAGGGAAGGACAGAGGGAGAAAGAGAGTGAGAGAATCTTAAACAGGCTACACACTCAGTGAGGAGACCAACATGGGGCTCAATCCCATGACCCTGGGATTATGACCTGAGCAGAAATCAAAGGTTGGACACTCAACCGACTAAGCCACCCAGGTGCACCTAAAACTTACATTTTCTGACCAAAATTTAGTGAAACTAGATATTAATTTAAGAGGCACCTGGTAGCTCAGTCAGTTAACTTCGTTTCAGCTCAGGACTTGATCTCACGGCTTCATATGTTCAAGCCCCATGACAGGCTCTGTGCTGGAAGTGGGGGAGCCTGCTTGGGATCTTCTCTCTCTCTCCTTCCCCACCCCTCTCTTCCCCTTCTCCATTCCTGCTGTCTCTCTCTCAAAATAAATAAATAAACTTAAAAAAATTAAATAATGACAAAAACATATAGGAAGGGAAGGAAAAAAAAAGATAAAAACAGAAAGGGAGGAAAACCATAAGGGCCTCTTAAATACAGAGACCAAACTGGGGGATGCTAGATAGGAAGTGGATGGGGAATGAGCACTGGGTGTTTTAAGTAAGTGATAAATGACTGTGTTCTACTCCTGAAACCAATACTACACTGTATGTTAACTAACTTGAATTTAAATAAGCAAATTTAAAAAAATAAATTAAATAATGACAAAAACAAACAAAATCCAATTTAAAAACTTTAAAACACGTCTAACACTCTTAGGCCAAAAAACAAACAAGCAAACAAAAAAACACCATGATAGATAGATAGAGCTAGATATAGATGTTTATTTTGAACAAAAAAAAAGAAAGAAAGAAAAGAAATGAATTTCATCTCAAATATAAGGTGCCCAGAGGAAAACTGACATTGTGAATTTATTTTAAAGCAAGGAAGAAGGGACGCCTGGGTGGCTCGGTCAGTTAAGCATCCAACTTCAGCTCAGGTCATGATCTCCTGGTTCACAAGTTTGAGTGCCACGTGGGACTGTCTGCTGATGGCTCAGAGCCTGGAGCCTGATTCATATTCTGTGTCTCCCTTTCTCTCTGCCCCTCCCCCTCCTCTCTCTCTCTCTCAAAAATAAAAATAAACATTTTAAATAAATAAGTAAAACAAGGAAGAAAAAATAAGACTAACAACAAACTAAGTAAATGTACTCAAGAACAGCAAAATTAACCTTCAGAAATTATTTTTCCCCCATGCTACTTCTCATTTGTATTTTTCACTAGGACACTCCCTAACTAATACTAAACTAACACTAACTAGCACTCAATGCCATCCCAGAGTCATCCTCCTAGAAAAGCCAAATTATGACACATGACTGAGGACATGAAGGAGTATTATTGTGTTAGACTCTAGTAGTTTGGTTTATGTTATTCTCATCTCCTCAACAGGTAATCAAGTCTTAGATTGGAGACAATTTCTTTTACGTCTTGTCTAGTTCTGTGAAGCATATGACAATGTGGGAATAAAAAAGTTACCTAATAAATAAATATTGATGATAAACTGACATGAAATGCATAATATTTCAAAAGATTTTGTTTTAAGCTCTGTTCTGGATTTCAGTTATACCGTTTCCAATTTTCAGAGAAAAGAAATAAAATCATTATTATGTCTGGCCACCTGAAAGCCTTTTCTAAGCTTGAAATGAAATCTAAGCTTTCATGAAATCGTAAAAGTTGAACAATTCCATAATACCATGTACAACATGTATTTAATATTCCCAAGAGGCCAAGAGCAAGCAAGGTCTAGCCATCATTATTAGCCACATATTTTATTTACAATGTACTCATTACTTTCCATTTTAAATCATTAAGATAGACGATCCTGTCCTTTTATTACTGGATAAACATTTATTAGATGTATGAAAATCTCTCACCAGGTTCTCAAATGCCAACAATTCATTATCTTTTCAACAAATATTTATTAAACAATTACTATGTACCTGGCACTGTTGTGGAAAGTGGGAAATATAAATATTAACAAGACACCATTCCTCTACTCATAGAACTCACCATCTAATAGGGAAAGGCAGGTACATAAACAAATAAATGTATTAAACTCAAGACCTAGTATGTTCTAACACTATCATTTCTGAAACAGTTGGTATTTGGAAAGGACAATTATTAGGGGAAGGGGCCCCATGAGAAATGAGTTCAAGTTGTAACTCTTCTAATTACTGTCTATTTGACCTTGGACAAGTTATACAACTTGACAGAAGACTAGTTTTCTGCTCTATAAAACAAATAATAATTCCTGACCTACTTGCTCTACAAGGAAATCTTGTCCTATTAATAAAATATGCAAATAAACACACTTAATATTGCAAATGTAAGGTGCTAATAAGCCAATACCTAGCACAATGCTTCACACAAACTAGATTTAACAAATGCCTATTAAATTTAAAGAGAACATCGTAGCATCACCTATTCTAAGATTTATACTATTTTAATATATTTCATTAAATTTTAATAACTACTTCATAAATAACAGATTATTATAAAGATAATAATAATAATAAAACATCTATGTAACAACCAGCTTAAGAAAAAGAATATGCTCATAGCTCTAAACCTCCTGATGTGGCTATGTACCCTCTTTCCTCACCCCCTCTGCTCCTAAATTTTGCATTAATTATAATTTTTCTTCTTTTTATAGCTTACCACATACATTTGTACCACTAAAAAAACCCCATATATGTATATACATGTGTATACATATATATATGTATACACTAAAAAAAACCCATATGTGTATGTATATACATATGTATACATATATATGTATATATCTATGTATATATATATATGGTTTATATATATATATATATATATATATAAACCATATATATATATATGGTTTAGTATTGCAAGTTTCAACCTTTATATAAATTTTTAAAATGTTGTATGGATTCTTATATTGCTTGCTTTTTTGTAAAAGCTTTATGTTTTTTTATTCATTCATTTTAATGTGTATTGCCATAATTTATTCATTTTCATTCATTATTAGGTCTCATTCCTAATTTTAAGGTGAATGTTATAATACCTGAAATTTAAGTGTGAGGTTTATTGTAGAATTGTATGGAAATCCTTTAGCAAGTTAAAAAAATTCACTACTGTTCCTAGCTTGCTAGAAGTTTTAAACTACATTCAATTTTTCTAATGTTTTCTGTGTCCCCTGAGATTAAAATATATGTTTTTTTCTGTGGTAAATAACATCAATAGAGAGGCACCTGAGTGGTTCAGTTAACCGGTTAAGTGTCTGACATCAGCTCAGGTAATGATCCCATAGTTTGTCAGTTCGAGCCCTGTGTCGGGCTCTGTACTGACAACTCAGAGCCTGGAGCCTTCTTCAGATCTATGTCTCCCTCTCTCTCTGCCCCTCCCCTGCTCATGCTCTGTCTCTCGCTCTGTCTCTCCCTCTCTCTCTCTCTCTCTCTTTCTCTCTCAAAAATAAGTAAACAGGTTTTTTTTTTATTTTTTTTTACCGTTTATTTATTTTTGAGACAGAGAGAGACAGAGCATGAACGGGGGAGGGGCAGAAAGAGGGAGACACAGAGTCTGAAACAGGCTCCAGGCTCTGAGCTGTCAGCACAGAGCCCTACGTGGGGCTTGAACTCACAGACCGCGAGATCATGACCTGAGCCGAAGTCGGCCGCTCAACCAACTGAGCCACCCAGGCGCCCCAATAAGTAAACATTTTTTAAAAAGAACATCAATAGATATTCTAATGTTGAACTAATATCACTTTCCTAGAATAAACTGTCGTAATGAATTATTTTATTGCTAAACAGTTTGCTCATATTTTAAGATTTCTGTGTCCTTAGATTGGCATGTGAATTCCCATCTTTAATTGGCCTGTTGGTATTGGTGTCATCAGTTTTATGTAATGAATTGAAAAGCTGATAGTTTTTTTGCTGTTCTCAGGAAGTTACATAAGAATACACGGATATATCCCCAGAAGGGTTTGTAATACTTCTCTGTTAATGTATCAGGGCCTAGTGTTTTCTTTGTGTAAAAACTGTTAACTACTAATTCAATTTAATTCTTTAATACATGTTGTCTATTTCTGAGTCAGTTTTGGTAAGTTATATTTTAATAGGAATGTTTCCAATTTTTAATTTTTATCAGTATAAATTTGTTCATAATATTCTCTCAATATTAAAGTATTTGGAATATTTAATAATATTCTCCATTGTTATGCTACCTTTGTCATTCTTGGATGCTGTTTTCTCTTTGCTCTCATTCTTTCTAATCTATTGCATCACCAGTTTGACAATTTTATTAGTCTTTTCAAAACACACTTTTGTCTTTGTTGATCTTCACTATATATTTGTGATTTAATTAATTTCTACTCATAT
This sequence comes from Panthera tigris, assembly GCF_018350195.1. Classification (NCBI taxonomy): domain Eukaryota; kingdom Metazoa; phylum Chordata; class Mammalia; order Carnivora; family Felidae; genus Panthera; species Panthera tigris. Next base: position 27,911,955 of record NC_056670.1, read on the forward strand.
CTTATTATTTTTATTCCTTCTAGGTTTCTTATATTGTTCTCTTTCAAATTCTAAATAGAAACAATATGTACCTGGCACTGTGCTAGGCAATGTACAATATAAATATGAATAGTTTCTATTAATTTTCAGCTTTTCTTCTTTCCTAAGTATTTTAGGTGATAAATTTCCCTTTACTTACATTAGTTATATTCCTCAAATTTTCTTGCTTATTTTCATTAGTTCTCAGTTACAACTACTTTTTACTTTCAATTATAATTTATTCTTTAACCTATTAGTTATACAAATTTGCTTTTCAAAAAAGATTCCAAATGGTGGGGAAACTTCACTTATTTATATACATATAAGTATCTTGTAGTGGCCTACAGATACTACTTTGAAAATCTCATGGTCAATTTTTGTTCATCTTCCATGTGTCCTTGAAAAATATCTGCTACAACCTCCTGATCCATTTAAACTTTTGCCACGAGACAGTAACCATCATTAGTAATTTATTCTGGCAAATATTAATATACTACACCAGCATTCTTTGGTTAGAATTTCTTATATATTTTCTTTCATCCTTTGACATTCAAACTTTTCCTGTTTTGATGCTTTAGGTGAGTTTCTTATAAACAGCATATAGCTAGATTTTGGTTTCTATTCTAAGTTCTCAGTATTAGTGCTTTTAAGAGTGTAGTTTTCAGGGTGTCTGGGTGGCTCAGTTGGTTAAGTGTCTGACCTTGGGTCAGGTCACAATTTCAGGGTTTGTGAGTTTGAGCCCTGCATTGAGCTGTCTGCTGTCATCACAGAGCCTGCTTCAGATCCTCTATTCCCCTTTCTCTCTTCCCGTCCCCAGCTCACGTGAACACACATTCTCTCTCTCAAAAATAAATAAACATTTAAAAAGTGTAGCTTTTAATATACATTTATTATGATTACAGAAATATTTGGATTCATTTTATTATATTTTCTATATTTATTTGTCCCATTTTTCTAGTTTTTTTTCCCCTCCATTTGTTTATTCTTTTGGATAGCCTGAGTTTCGTATTTTCTCATCCCATTTTTCCTTCTTCCTATTTTCAAATTATACTGTCTCTTATACATTTTTAGTAGTTACTCTAGATATTTTAACATACTTACTTGGACTATCCAAAGCAAATCAATACCTTCATCTTTCTTCCAAAAAAAAAAATTCTAAGATCCTAGAACATTTAGCTTATTCCAATCTTAACTATGTGCTATTACTTCCAGGCACATTACTTCCATATTTTTAATTATACTAAGTACAAATAATTATTAATCCTTTAAAAAAGTTAGTATTTGATAAGTAAACCCATATATTTATCATTTCTTCTCCTTACAAATTCTTATATTGGTACCCTTTTTCTCTTTCTTCAGCAATTTCTTAAGTGAAGTTTTTGACAAACTACACAAGTTTCCAGTTGTGTAAAAATGTCTTTATCATTGTTCTTGAAATATAGTTGCATTGTGTACTGCATTCACGCTTAAATCCTGAGACTTAAAAGGGTGAATCCACTGTTTTATATCATCTATATTTGAGAAATCAGCTACCAGACATTATTGTCTTCTGCATTACTCACTTTAACATCATTGTTGAAGAGATTATCCTTTTCCCCATTCTGTAGTCTTAGTACCTTTGTTGGGGATTAGTTGACCATAAGTGTTTGAATTTACCTCTGGGCTATCTATTCTTGTCCAATTATCTATATATGTGTTTTTATGTAAGTATCATACTGTTTTAATTACTTTAGCTCTATAGTATCTTTTGGAATCACGAAGTATAATGTCTCTAGCTTTCTCCATATTGCTTTGGCTATTTGGTTTCTTTGTGGATCTATATGAATTTTATGATTGTTTTCTATTTATGTAAAGAATGCCATTGGGATTTTCATAGGGTTGGAACTGAACCCTGTAGATTACTTTGAGTAGTATAGACATTTTAACAATATTGAGTCTTCCAGTCCATGAAAATGAGATGTTTCACAATTTCTGTATCTTCTTTAATTTTCTTCATCAATGTTTTATTCTTTCCAAAGTGTAAGTCTTTTACCTCTTTGGTTAAGTTTATTCATAAGTATTTAATTTTTTTGTTGCTATTGTAAATGGGATTGTTTTCTTAAACTGTTTTCAGATAGCTCGTTATTAGTGTATAGAAATACAACTGATTTTTGTATGTGATTTTGTATCCTGCAGGAATTTGTTTATTGTTTCTAACAGGGTTTTCTGTTGTTGTTGTCATTGAATCTTTAGGGTTTTCTATACATATGATTATTTAATCTGCAAACTGAGATAGTTTTACTTCTTCTTTTCCGATTTGGATGCCTTTACGTTTTTTCTTGTCTATTTGCTCTGGCTGGAACTACAAGTACTATCTTGAATGGAAGTAGTAACAACAGGCATCCTTTCTTTGTACTGAATCTTCGAAGAAAAGACTTAAGTTTTTCCTCATTGATTATAACGTTACACGTAAGCTTTCATATATGGCCTTTACATATGTAGACTTTATTGTTGAAAAAGTTCCTTCTGTACCTAATTTGTTGAGTGTTTTTATCATGAATGCATGATGAAATTTGTCAAATACTTTTTCTGCACCTATTAAGATGCCCATGCAGATTTTACCTTTCATTATGTTAATGTGACACATCACATTGATGATATGTGTATGCTATACCATCCTTTCATCCCAGAAATAAATCCCACTTGGTCATTACGTAAAATGCTTTTAAAGACTGTTGAATTCAGTTTACTAGTATTTTCTTGAATATTGTGCATCTATGTTCATTAGGGATGTTGGCCTATACTTTTTTATGGTGTCTTTGTATTTGGTATTGGGATGATGCTGGCCTCATAGAATGAGCTTGCAAGTGTTCTGTCTTCCAAAAAAGTGTTCTATGTTTTGGAAAAGTTTAAGAATAGCTGGTATAATTTCTTCTTTGAATGTTTGATAGAATTCACCTGTGAAGCCATCTAGTCCCGGGCTTTTTTTAGTAAAGAGGTTCTTGATTACTGTTTCAACTTTGTTCTTTGTTATTAGTCTATTCATATTTTGTTTCTTCTTGACTCAATCTTGTCAGATTATAAGATTTTAAAAATTTATCCCTTTCTTCTAGGTTATCTAATTTGTTGACATATAATCGCTCATTGTTCCTTATAATTCTTAGTACTTATGTGATATCAGTTGTAATGTTTCCTCTTTATGATTTTATTTCAGTTTTCTCCCTTAATCTAGCTGAAGGCTTGTATATATTTATATTATTTATCTTTTTTTAAAAAAAGTTCTTAGTTTCACTAATTTTTTTCTATGGTTCTTCTGATTCCTGTTTCATTTATTTATGCCCAGATCTTTGTTACGTCCTTTCTTCTGCTAATTTTGGGCATATTTTGCTCTTCTTTTCCGAGCTCCTTAAGGTGTAAAGGCAAATCCATTCTTTCTTTATCTTTTTTCTTAATGTAGGCATTTATCACTATAAGCTACCCTCTTAGCACAGCTTTTGCTGCATCCCATCATTTTTAATAAGCTGTATTTTCATTTTCATTTGCTACAAGATATTTTTAAATCTTTTGATTTCCTTTTTTACTCAATGGTTGTTCATAAGTATATTGTTTAGTTTTCACATATTTGTGAATTTTCCCCACTTTCCAGCTGTTAATGATTTCTAGTTTCATACCACTGAAGATGTAAAAGATGCTTCATATGATTTCAATCTTCTTATAGTTATTAAGACTTCTTTAGTTGGTTTAGGAGGAGTTAAGGTGGTGGAGTAGTACTATGGGGACTCTGAGCTTGTCTCATCCCTGAAACAAAGCTAGATCAACCTCAAACAATTTTGAATACCTAGGAAACTGATCTGAGGATTAATGCAACAATCTGCATAATTTGAGTAAGAGATCTTGGCAAGTATGTAGTACAGAGAGGTGAACTGGGGGAGAGAAAAGCCATGGTGCCATGAGTGTAGGGAGCCATTTCATGGAGAGAGGACAGAGAGAGAAAGAGAAAGGAAAGAGAGTACAGTGCATTGGAGTTGTACAAGAAAAGCACTCCCACCCCCAAAAGTAGCTGGAGAGAAGAAAGAGTAAAAACACTTGCAGGGGATTGGACAAGAAATCTGTTCCCCAAAACCATTGATGGGGAAAAAAAGGAGAGGGTTTCAATACCACCAGTTTTCTACAAACAGTGGAGCACAGAGTCTGAAGTTTTGGAACTCAGTGCCTGGTGGTGCACCTGAAAAGGAAGCAAGGTGAATCCCCAGGAGTGGGCAGCACGTGTGGCACAAGGAGAAGCAGTTCCCATTTGGAGTGCATTTGAGAGGTGATATGGCCTCTTCATGGGCAAAAGTCCGAGGAGGCCCCAAAGAGCTGCCACATTTACTGATATAGGAGCAAAGACACAGGCTGAGGGCAGTGTTGCTGTGTGTTGCGATTTACCATAAACTCTGAGCCTCTGCCACTGCACACTCATGTGAAAATTTTCTGAGACAAGCCAGTACCAACTTCAGCACAGTGAAATGCTCCCCTAGAGAATCACTATGGGTCCAAACTGTAGGCATCTCTGTAGTGTAAGGTTGTGAAACACAACCCAATCTGAGATAAAACTCTGGAGAGAGGTGCCACCTAGCAGGCAGATAGCTTGGACATAGATAGAGTGAAGATGGAAAGCAGATGGAAGCCTGAGACAAAGTAGGGGAGATTGTTGCTGCATCTGTGGCAGACTAGACACTCTGGAGACTAGAGAGTGAGGTGAAGCAATTTTCACTTCTAGCCCACCTGCACTGATTGACCCCAGTGAGCTAAGCAGCCTCACCAAGGGGAGAATGGAGTCTTTACACCAAGCCCCACTTACATGTGCCCTCCAAGCACATCCCCCAGAAGACCAGCACAAATCCCTTCCAACTGCTTAGTCTATGAACCATAGTGTGCTGCAAAGTTTCAGTTCTAGGGGAAACTGAATCTAGCTTCATTTAGGTTTCTTTTTCTTTGCTTGTTCATTTGTTTGTTTTTTCTTCTGTTTTTGTTTATGTTGTTTTTTTCTTTTCATTTTCTTTCTTAGATACAGAAAGAGCAACGTTTTATTCTATATTATTTTCTTTATTTTATAACTTTTTAAATTTTAACTTATTTTTTTAATTGTTTTTTCCTCTTTTCTATCAAGCTTCTCTTAACAAGTGGACCAAAACACAACTAGAATCTAGATTCCTTTATTTGATTTTGTTTTGTTTTTAACCGTTTTTATTTTCATTTTATTTTATTATTTTTTTCTTCCTCTAAAATGACAAGATGGAGGAATTCACCCCAAAAGAAAGAACAGGAAGAAATGATGACTGGGATTTAATCAACACAGTTTAAAGTAAAATGTCTAAACTAGACTTTAAAATCACAAAAGTAAGAATATTAGCAGGAGTTGAAAAAAAAAACATGGAATACACCAGAGAAACCCTTTCTGCAGAGATGAAAGAAGCAAAATCTAGTCTGGCAGAAATTTAAAATTCTATAACCAAGATTCAATCTCAAATTGATGCCATGATGGTGACAATGGATGAAAAAGAGCAGCAAATCAGTGATATAAATGATAAAATTATGGAAAACAATGAAGCTAAAAAAAGAGGAAAACAAAGGCACAAGATCATGATACAAGACTTTGAGAACTCAACAATTTATTAAAGAGGACTAACATTCATATTATAGGAGTCCCAGAGGATGAAGAGAGAGGAAAAAGGGGCAGAAGGTTTCCGTGAGCAAATTATAGCTGAAAATGTCCTTAATCTGGGGAAGGACACAGACATCAAAATCCAAAAGCACAGAGAACTCCTATCAGATTCAATAAAAACCAACTTTCAAAGGCATATCATAGTCAAATTTACAAAACACACAGACAGGGAAAGAATCATGAAAGCAGCAAGGGGAAAAAAAGGCCTCCACCTACAAGGGAAGATAGATGAGGTTCATAGTAGATCTGTGCACAGAAACTGGGCAGCCCATAAAGGAGTGGCAAGATACATTTGTCATGCTGAGTGGGAAAAATATGTGCCAAGAATCCTTTAACCAGCCAAGGCTGTCATTCAGAAAAGAAGGAGAGATAGTTCCCCTTTTTTGTAGAAAAAATAAATAAATAAAAACAAGAAACCAAAAAAGAACCAAAAACAACCAAGACTAGAAAGACCCAGAGAGCATCACCAGAAACACCAACTCTATAGACAAGACGATGACACTAAATTCATATCTTTTAATATTCACTCTGAATGTAAATGGAGTAAATGCTGCAATCAATGGACATAGGGTATCAGAATGGATTAAAAAAAACAAGATCCATCTGTATGCTGCCTACAAGACATTAATTTTAGACATAATGACACTTGCAGATTGAAAGTGAGGGGATGGAGAACTACGTATCATGCTAATGGGTATCAAAAGAAAGCCAGAGGAGTCATACTTATATCAGACAAACTAGATTGGAAAGACTGTAATAGATGAAGAAGAGCACTGTATCATAATTAAGGGTTGTAGCCACCAAGATCTAACAATTGTAAATATTTATGCCCCCAACGTGAAATCAATTAATCACAAACATAAACTCATTGATAATAATACCACATTAGTAAGGGACTTTAACACCCCACTTACAACAATGGACAGATCATCTAAGCAGAAAATCAACATGTAAACAATAGCTTTGAATGACACAGTGGACTGGATGGACTTAATAGATATATTCAGAACATTTCATCCTAAAGCAGGAGAATACATACTCTTCTGGAGTGCACATAAAACATTCTCTTGCATAGATCAAACACTGGCTCACAAATCAGCCCTTGACAAATTCAAAAAGATCAAGACCATACCATGCATATTTCCAGACCACAACACTATGAACCTTGAAATCAAACACAAGAAAAAAGTTAGAAACACCACAAATACTTGGAGGTTAAAGAACATCCTAGTAAAGAATGAATGAGTTAGCCAGGAAATTAAAGAGGAAATAGCAAAGTACAGGGAAGCCAATAAAAATGAAAACATGACAGTCCTAAACCTTTGGGACACAGTAAAGGCGGTCATAAGAAGGAAGTATATAGCAATCAAGGCCTTCCTAAAGAAGGAAAAAATGTCTCAAATATACAACCTATACTTATACCTAAAGGAGTTGGAAAAAAACACAGCAAATGAAATCCCAAAACAGCAGAAGAAGGGAAATAATAAAGATTAGAGAAGAAATCAATGATCTAAAAAAAAAAAACAGTAGAATAGATCAATGAAACTAGGAGCTGGCTCTTTTAAAGAATTAACAAAATTGATAAACCTATAGACAGATTTATCAAAAAGAAAAAGAAAAAAACCCAAATAGGTGAAATCATGAATGAAAGAGATCACAACCAAACCAAAGGATACAAACAATAATAAGAGAATATTATGAGCAATTATATGTCAACAAATTGGGCAATTTGGAAGAAATGGATAAATTATAAGGAACACACAAACTACCAAAACTGAAACAGGAAGAAATAAAAAACTTGAACAGACCCATAACCAGTAAAGAAATTGAAACAGTAAAAATCTCCCAAAAAGTAAGGGTGTATGTATGGACAGAAAAAGCATTTGACAAATACAGAGCACCCTTTCTTGATAAAAACACTCAAGAAAGGAGGGATAAAAGGAACATACCTCAACATCATAAAGGCCATATACAAAAGACTCACAGATAATATCATCCTCAATGGGGAAAAACTGAGATCTTTCACCTAGGGTCAGGAACACAACAGGGAAGTCCACGCTCACCACTGATGATCAACATAGTACTGGAAGCCCTGGCCTCAAGAATCAGACAGGAAAAAGAAATGATATCCAAACTGGCAAAGAAGTCCAACTTTCACTCTTCACAGACAACATGATACTCTACATGGAAAACCTGAAAGACTCCACAAAAAACTGCTCAAACTGATACATGAATTCAGCAAAGTTTCAAGACATAAAATCAACATACAGAAATCAGTTCCATTTCTATACACCAATAATGAAGCAGCAGAGTCATCAAGGAATTAATCCCCATATCAAGCTCTGTGCTGAATGCGGAGCCTCCTAGAGATTCTCTCTCTCTTTCTCTCTCTTCCCCTTCCACTTGTGCATTCTTTCTCTCGTAAATAAGTAAACATTTAATAAAAAAGAAACAAAACAAAAAAATGAAAAAAGAGAGAAAGGCAAACAAAGAAACAGACTCTTAACTACAAAAAAACAAACTGATGGTTACCAGAGGGGAGGTGGGTGGGAGGATGGGTTAAATAGGTGATGAGACTTAAAAAGGGCACTTTCTGTTGATGAGCATTAGGTGTTGTATGGAAACTGTTCAATTGCTATATTTTACACCTGAAACTAATATTAAACTGTATGTTAATTATTTTAAAAATAAAACAGAAATCATTTGCAAGAAAAAAATGCAGGAAAAAACAAACATGTGGAGGCCAAACAGCAATGGTAGCTACTAAATAACCTATGGGTCAGTGAAAAAATAAAAGAGGAAATCAAAAAATACATGGAGACAAATGGAAAGTAAAACACAATGATCTAAAACCTTTGGCACACAACAAAAGCAGTTCTAACAGGGAATTTTAGTGATACAAGCTTACCCTAGAAACAAGCAAAATCTCAAATAAAAAAAACCTAACTTTACCTCTAAAGGAACTAAAAAAAGAATAACAGAGCCCAAAGCTAGCAAAAGAAAGGAAATAATAAAGATTAGAATGGAAATAAGTGGACTACGGACTACAAAAACAACAGAAAGGATCAATAAAACCAAGAGTTGTTTCTTTGAAAAATAAATAAACCTTTAGTCAAACTCAACAAGAAGAGGGAGGAATCAAATAAAATTATAAATGAAGGAGGAGAAATAACAACTGATGTTACATATCTACAAAGAATTATAAGAGAATATTATGAAAAATTAAATGCTAACATATTGGACCACATAGAAGAAATGAATACATTCCTTGAAACATACAATCTTCCAAAACAAAATACAGAAAATAGAAACTTGAACAGATCAATTAATAGTAATGAAATTGAATCAATAATCAAAAGACTCCTAACAAACAAATATTCGGGACCAGATGCCTTCATAAGTGAACTCCATCAAATATTTAAATAAGAATCAATACCTATTCTACTCAAACTATTCCAAAATAGAGAAGAGGAAGAAAAACTTTAAATTCATTCTACAAAACCAGCTTTATCTTGACACCAAAACCAGACAAAGATACTACGAAAAAAGAAAACTACAAAAAAGATACTACAAAAAACAAAAAGACAGTACAAAAAAAAATCTTGATAAACATAGATGCAAAAATCCTCAACAAGATATTAATAAACTGGATTCAATAGCACATTAAAAAGATCATTTACCAGGACCACATGAGATTGATTCCAGGGATGCAAAGGTGGTTCAATATTCACAAATCAATCAATGTGATACATAATATTAACAAGAGGAAGGATAAAAACCATACGATCATTTCAATAGATACAGAAAAGGCATTTGACAAAATACAATACCCATTCATGATAAAAATTGTCAACACAGTGGGTTTAGAAGAAACATACCTCAACATAATAGAGACCATAAATGAAAAACCCACAACTAATATCACACTCAATGGGAAAAAAGTGAAAACTTCCTCTAAGATCAGGAAAAAGACAAGGATGACCACTCTCACCACTTGTATCCATTAAAGTACTGGTAGTCCTAACCACATAAATAAGAAAAAGGAAATAATAAAAGACATCCAAACTGGCAAGGAAGAAGTTAAACTGGTATTATTTCAGATAACATGATACTATATATAGAAAACTCTAAAGACTCCATCAATAAACTATGAATTTAGTAAAGTTACAGGGTAAAAAAGTAATGTACAGAAATCTGTTGCATTTCTACATACTAACAACAAAGCAGCAGAAAAAGAAATTAAGAAAACAATCCCACTTACAAATGCACCAAAAAGAATAAAATACCTAAGACTAAATTTAACCAAGGTGAAAAAGAGCTATACTCTGAAAACTAGATGACATTAATGAAAGAAATTGAAGATGACACAAAAAAATGAAAACATATTCCATGTTCATGGGTTGCAAGAATTAATATTTTTAAAATGTATCTGCTACCCAAGCAATCTACAGATTCAGTGCAATCCCTATCAAAACACCAATAGCATCTTTCACAGATCCAGAACAAATAATATTTGTAGAGAACCGCAAAAGACCTCAAATAACCAAAGCAATCTTGAGAAAGAACAAAGCTGGAGGTATCACAATCCCAAATGTCAAAAATATACTACAGAGCTACACTAATAAAAACAGTATGGTACCAGCACAAAAATAGACACATAGACTATGAGAATGATATAAAGATCCCAGAAATGAATCCTAATCTATATGGCCAATTAATGTGACAAAGGAGGCAAGAATGTACAATGAGGTAGAAACAATCCCTTCAATAAATGGCGCTGGCAAAACTGAACAGCTACATGCAAAAGAATGACACTGGACCACTTTCTCATACCATACACAAACTCAAAATGTATTAAAGAATTAAATGGGATACTAAAACCATAAAACTTCTCAAAGAAAACATAAGCAGTAATCTCCTGGACATCACCCTTAACAACATATTTATGGATATGTCTCCTCAGGCAAGGGAAACAAAGGCAAATATCAACTATTGGGACTACACCAAAATAAAATGCTTTTCACAGCAAAGTAAACCATCAACAAAACAAAAAGGCACCCTACTGGATGGCAGAACATATTTGCAAATGGTATGTCTGACAAGGGGCTAACATCCAAAGTATATGAAAAACTTATACAACTCAACACCAAAAAAATCCAGTTAAAAACAGGCAGAGGACCTGAATAGACATTTTTCCAATGAAGACATAGGGATGACCAACTGAACACTTGAAAAGGTGCTCAACATCCCTAATTACCAGGGAAATGCAAATAAAAACCATAACAAGGTATTACCTCACACCAGTCACAATGGCTAGTATCACAAAGGTAATAAACAACAAGTGTTGGGGTTCCTTGGTGGCTCAGTCAGTTAAGCATCCAACTCCTGATTTCGGCTTAGGTCATGATCTCACAGTTTGTGAGATAGAGTCCTGTGACTAGCCCTGTGCTGAGAGCATGGAGCTAGCTTGGGATCCTGTCTCCTTCTCTCTCTGCCCCTTTCCCACTCATGCTCTCTCTCTCTCTGAAAATAAATAAATAAACGTTAAAAAAAAAACTGTTGGCAAGAACACAGAGAAGAAGGAGTCCTCCATGCCCTGTTGGTAGAAAAATAAATTGATGCAACCATTGTGGAAAACAATATGGAGTTTCTTCAAAAATTAAAATTATAGCTACCATACAGCCCAGTAATTTCACTACTGGGTATTTACCCTCAAAAAAATAAAAACACTAATCCAAAAATATAAATGTACCCCTATATTTATTGCAGCATTACTTATAATAGCTAAGATATGGAAACAACCCAAGTGTCCAATAAATGAACAGATAAAGAAGGAGTGGTATATATCTACAATGAAATAGTACATAGCCATAAAAATGGATGAAATATTGCCATTTGCAACAACATAAATGGACTTAGAGGGTATTAAGCTAAGTGAAATGAGTCAAACAGGAAAGATAAATGCCACATGATTTCACTGTAATGTGGAATCTACAAAAGCAAACAAACAAGCAAAACAAAACAACCTATATTTTAAATACAGAGAACTAGTTGTTGCCAGAGGTGAGATGAGTGAGGGGATGAGCAAAATAGATGAAGAGGTCTAAGCGGTACAAACTTTTATTTATAAAACAATGAGTCATAGAGATAAAAAGTACAGCATAGGGAATATAGTCAATAATACTGTAGTAACATTGTATGGTGACAGTGACAACACTTATCATGATGAGCACTGAGTAATGTATAGAATCAATATGTTGTGCACCTGAAACCAATAGGATATTGTATGTCAAATATACTTCAACAATTAAAAACAAAAGCTTTGCTCTTCAAGAGAAGCTGGGAAATGGAGGCTTCATCTCATTTATATGGTAATCTGCTTGAGGTGGAGTTTATGGTGAAAGTATATCTCAGCTTTTCCTACCTGTCTTGATGTGGGTATTTTCTCAATTGCTCAAAGTGCAGGAATCTCTCAACTAGTTTCTGGATTTCTCTCAGAAGTAACTGATACATGTGTAGTTGTTTATTCAGTGTGTTCACAGATAGAGGGAAAGTCAGGAGCCTTCTATTCTGCCATCTTGCTGAGAACAGAGCTCTCCCTTTTTAAAAAATATTCTTTTTGTTTTTGGTGTTCTTCGGCTTCACTACAGTATGTGTAAACGTGAATTTCTTTTTATACATGTTTCTTGAGAATTATTGGGATTCTTAGCTATGAAGGTTGGTATCTTTCATCAATCCTAGGAAATTCTTAGTATCATTTTTATACTTTCTCTCTTCTGGATCTTATATTAGAATATTTTAAAACTGTCACACATCCTCCATGTATCTTAACTGCTTTTTAAAAAGTATTTTTATTTTTGTGTCTCCATGGTACATTATAAAGAACTTCAAATATATCTTTCAGATCATTAATTCTCTATCCAATCTCCTGTCTTGCCTAACCATTGAATTTTCACGATTCTGTTTCTCATTTTAGACAGTTCTGCCTGGCCAATTTTGACAGTCTTTTGTTCCCTCACCATACTCCTCATACTTTAGTAAATAAATGAGTGAATAATGTATATTAAGTATACTACTTTATATTCACTATCATAATTTCAATATCTGCAGTGTCTTAAGTTCTAATTCTGCAGTTTGCTTTCTGCAAAGTCTCATTCATGTGTCTTGCTTATTTGTGTATCTTGTGACAATTCACTTTCCTTAGACCTTTATGAAAATTTTTTGTGGACTATGTATAAAGTACACAGAGAACTTGAGTTTACTTCTGGCAAGTACGTGGAGGTATTGCCAAGACAGGACAATTTAAATTAAATTTTCAGCTTGGGTTTTAGAGGCTATACAGACAATATGAATTCTGACCCAAAATCCAGATAAGGACAGACTTACGGTTAAAAACTTTCCAAGGTATTTTATAGTATTTTTTCTGAGCTACCCAGAGTGAAAGTTAAGCCAGTCACGTCTTCCTACTATCTCCTACTGTATGAGCTCATGTTTTTCTTATTCATCTAAAAAGGTAGTGAAATTTAAGGATTCTCCGCTTCACTCAAGGGACTCATGTGACTTTCCAGATGGCAAGATAAAGGCTTTGTCTTTTGTCCTCAGTTCGTGGTCTTTCAAAATCCAAGCTACAGGCCATAATGGAAAAGAAATCCTCAGTATCAGCACAGTGCTATTGCTGGTTTGCTAGTCTGGATGTCTGGCTTTTTGTATCTGGCGTGCCTCAATGAATTTCCCCAATTTACCTATCAGATTACCCATGTATTTAAAAATATTTTATCTATCACTTTTAGTTCTTTCAGTTTATATTTCTAGAAACTAAACTTAAAAAAAAATAAAATAAAATCATATCAAAGGGCTTCTAGACACCAGTGATGCCCATTTTTCTTTAGTTCCTAAATGCTAATCTGATTGCCAGAGGCTGTTTTCTCCCTCAGATAAACACATTCTTCAAAATTAATTACTCTTGGTAAAAGGCAGCAGGCAAGTGCCTCTTGGCAGTGGCAGGGAACCTAAACTAAAGCTAGATAATAGCCTAAATAGCTACTAAAAGTAGATAACTTTTTCTCTTATCACAGAAAAAAAAATCTAAGCAGCCTATCACTTAGATATATTTCTGGTAGTTACCCTCACTAAATCCATGTCCCAGTTAAAAATTAAGTACAGCAACATACTCCAAGTACATATGCTATCATTTGGAGAAAGAAGAGGAAAAAAAAGGAGTAAGGAAAACATGTTCTTCCCTGCAAATCACAAAATGACATACAGCATTCCTATATGCTTTCTTTCCTTCCTTCCCTCCTTTCTTCCTTCCTACTTTCAGTTCAGTGATATTCACTTAGCACTTACTATGTATAGGACATTGTTCTAGGTGTTGGGAATACAACAGTGAATAAAGAAATATATGAATGATGATATAGGAATGAATATATTAAAAATAAGAAAATAAATATGACAGTTGTTTGAAATTGAGAAAATACTACAAAACTCTTTTGTTATTATCATCTTTAACACAAGAAGTTCTGGATAATTCTTACAGCCATGATTACAACCGCCACTTTTTCCCACTGCATAAGAGAAAATATGTCTTGGGGCACCTGAGTGGCTCAGTTGGTTAAGGGTCTGTCTCTTGATACCTGCTCAGGTCATGATCTCACTGTTTGTGAGTTCAAGCCCCACGTGGGACTATTTGCTAATAGCACAGATTATACTTGGAATTCTCTCTCCATCTCTCTCTGCCCTGACCCCACTTGTGCTCTTTCTCTCTCTCAAAAGAAATAAATAAGCTTAAAAATATATATTAAAAAGTTTTTTTACTTAATTTTTTTTTTAATTTTTAAAAAGAGAAAATACGTCTTAATGGACTTGGAGTTGCAAAGCAATTTTCACTGGCAAAGTTTCTCATTTAAAGGTATTTTTAAAATTCTGTCAATCTATAATTTGACACTTTTCAACTCCTATTCAGTCACAAATGCAAAAAGAACGGTCTTATAATTCACATCAGGCTCTCCAATATATTAATCAGTTTAGCCTGTACAGTGTTCTAATTCAACTTCTATTTTCTCCTCTAGCAACAAATCTCAGGTTTAATATCTACAACCAGCCATGAACCAGAATGAAAGATTTAACAAAGCTTCAGCATCGTAGTTGTTGAATAAGCACTCTGATACATTTCCACACTATAAACATTTAATGAGACTTACTCCCAACAGAGTATTTACTACATCAGTTTATTTCATAGTAGTATATTTGCAGAAGCAAGATAGAGCAAAGGTTATTTTGGATCTTTTACCAATACAGCTTCATGTAAATGAAGAAAAATGCAACCATTTAATTTACAAAACCATTTTAGAAAGCTAAATGCTCAATAAATTCTGGTTCAGAGAGACTCTGCAGCTATTTGTAACAGATATATAATATAGATATAGATATAGATATAGATACAGATACAGATATATGCAAACTCAGGCATTTTGTACTGGTTTGTACATCCCTAGCTGTAACTGGGACTGATTTCAAAGGTTGTTAAGACAGCATTAGGATTTCTGGGAAATATCTTTCTCCTGCCTCATTCAGAAATGAGTCCACCACTCATCTTGAGAAAGGGAAGACTCCATCACTATACCTATTCCCACTCCCATCAAAGTTACACCCCCCCACACACACACACTTTCTCCTTCTAATTATTGCCATATATTATCTGTAGCAGCCACTTTCACACTTTGAACTAAATAGAAAAAGGAGAAGTCACAAAAGAAAGAACAATTTGGAAATATTCCATCTTCTTCTATAATCCTAAGAATATAGAATAAGTATCCAGGATAAACTGGGTATCTTATCCCCTGACATAATTCTGTTTTTAGTTCTGTGAAAAATATGATATATAGTCCTATCAGTCCACTTTAGGTCACCATACCAGCTACGCTCCAAATACAGAGTAGTTCTATTTAAATTACTCAGGCACAAAGTCCTTTTCACTAAAAAAGTATTCCATCTTTTGGACTTGGTTACATTTATAATTTCTCTGATGGTTCATACAGATTAAGAATCTTAGCATAAATTAAGTATGTTAAGTTGTATCTGTGAGAATTCAATACAGCACGGAACTTAAATACCTTCTGGAATCAGAAAGACTAGATCACATTCTAGACACTACCACTCACTAGCCTTCTGATTTGAGCGAGTTATATAACTTCCTTAAGTCTCAGTTTTATTTTCTGTAAAACAAAAATTAAGGATTTATCTTATAGTGACACTGTAATAATTAAGTAATACATTTATGTTAACTGTTTAGCTATGAAATAATGTTACATATTAATGTATGGGGGACCTAACATTCTGCAGCATCACTGGTATAAAATTAGTAAGAAAGACAATCTTTCCCTTGAAAACAAGGAGTTTTCAATCTTACTATGAAGAGAACACATGCATCTAATAGACAAGTTTATTAACAATTAGATGGAAAACAATTAGATGATGGGTACTGTTAAAGAGTCACCACTAATTTTCTATTTTACTTAGTTTCTAGAATTTTCACATAGATGCTAATTATTATGAACTTAATAATAAATTTTTGCATGGATGCCAATCATGAGGAATTTAATAATGTCAGATTAGAAATGAAGATATCTGTTTAAAGACAAGTAACTAAAGGAAAAGAATAAAGGTTACTCTAAATTTAAATAAATTATATTTTCATAAGTTTGTCATGAAAGAAATAATGTTAAGAACAATAATAGGAATTATATGTATTTAGTTTATATTTTAAATTACCAGTAAGACTTTAGTAATTTTAACTGCATTGATTTCATTGTGGAAAATTTTGCCTTCAAATAGTCATCTCCACTAATGATAATGAGAGCTAATATTTAGTGAGCACTTATTATGTACCTGTCACTCCTCTAAGCATTTTACATGTATTGTTGATTCACTGATTCTGACAAAACTACGATGTAGGCCCTATTGTTAATCCACTTTAGAGATGAGAAAACTGAGAATTAAGTAACTTTCCAAAGTTCATGGAACGCTTGGGTGGCTCAGTCAGTTAAGCATCCGACTTTGGCTCAGGTCATGACCTCACATATTGTGGGTAGGAGCTCCGAGTCCGGCTCTGTGCTGAAAGCTCAGAGCCTGGATCCTGCTTCTGACTCTGTCTCCCTCTCTCTCTGCCCCTCCCCCATTTTCAGTCTGCCTCTCTCTCCCTCTCTCTCTCTCTCTCTCAAAAATAACTAAACATTTAAAAAAAATTTTTTTTAAGTATCTTTCCTAAGGTCACATGGGCAACAAGTCCACAGCTGAGAGAGAGGCCCTGGCATTCTAAAACTGTTATTTTTAGGCACTACACTATGTTGCTTCTCATCAAGCAACTGTGTCTGACTTGCATAGTTAATGATCTTTGACATCACACTCGAATGTCTGATAAATATCTCAAGCTAAACCTGTTGAAAACTGAGTTTCTGATCTTCCTCTCAAAACTGGCTTCACCCAGTGTTCCTCATCATGGTTGATGAAAACTTCATCTATCAAGCTGCTAAAGAAGAAAAACAAAACAAAAAAACAACAACAAAGACACAAAACCTTAAGATTATTTGTGGTAGACAGAGAGGTGTACTGTTCACATCTCTCTTCTGTGCGGGACTTATTGCTGAGTTGTGGGCTGTTGGGAGTAAGACCAGCAGATGGCCCCCAGCTGTCAGTTCCCACAGGGTCTGCCTGCTCCCTCTTCCCTGTGCCTGGACGTCATACCCTTCCCAAGGCAGGGTGACCTGCATCTATCACCTGATGGAGGCAAAAAAAAAAAAAAAGCCTGGCTATGTCTGCCTGAGAAGGTACACTAAAGGGTAACCCTTCCTCTCGAGCTCTCTACTGATTGGTCTACACTTTGTGGGTCTGGCCCACAGGTAGAATTCTTCCTCTGCTCAATTTGCTCCCTCCCTCTTCCCTTCACACATGTTAATTCCTAAAAACACCTGTATCCCAAACTCTGTTCAGTGTGTGCATTGAGAAGATCCAGCCTGAAAGATCAGCCATAGCTCCTCCCTTTCTCTCACATCCCACACTAGTTCTGTCAAATCTAGTTGGCTTCATTTACAAAATTTAGCTTTAATAATCACTGAGGCCACCTTGGTCCAAACTAAACTGTGAGGTGGAGTGAGTTGGTGTACATAAACATAAGGATGGAACCCGTATTTCTATAATAGTTTTCTGCCTGGTTTTTCAGCTTCTTCTTTGGTTCCCCCCTCAGTCTATGTTCTTCAGGTAGCCAGTGTAGTCCTTCTTAGATTCCAGTGTCATACCTCTGCTTAAAACCTTACAATGGCTCCCATTTAACTTGAAGTAAAAGCCAGAACCCCCAACAACCCACACAGTTCTCTATAACCTGGTCCCATTGGATCTTCTCAGTTCAGCTCTGACTCATCCCCTTACTTTCCACTTAGGCACCCTGATGTCTGTGCTGTCCTTAAACAATGGGGATATGCTTTTAAACCTTAGTTTTAGGTATCCATCTGCCGAATTATCTAATCTCCTTCAAGCCTTCAAGTCATCTCACTTTCTCAATGTAACATTCTATTTACTTATCCACAATGTTCATTGTTTTTGTTTTTTGCCTATATTTATCTGTTAAAACGTAAGCTTCATGAGGGGAGTGCTCTATTATATCCCAAGCACAAAGAAAGTGCCAGTAATAAGTATTTGTGGAATGAGTAAATCCTACATTTCATAAATTGATCCATGTAAACTAAAATCATCATTTCAATATAATCAACAATCTCACTTTAAATTCATTGACTTCCTTGGAAGAAATATAAAGGAATCAGAAGTCTACAGATAGAATATTTTCCTGCCAATCAATTCATTGGAAGATCCAAGGCAATGATAGAGACTGATTAAGTAACTGGATTTTTATTTACTCATAGTCTAAACTCCAACACAGGTCTGAAAACCCATCTGTTTATTTTCATATTGGGGTACATCAAATCACATTTTACCTTTCTCTCCACTTACCTCAAGCTCATCAAGGGCACTTCCCAGGGTGGCTGCCTTAGATTCCGGTGGGGCAATCGTATTCTGGATGCCTTGTGAAGCATTTGAAATTACATTGAGGGCATTGTGAATTTCTTCACAAACTGTGTCCTTGCTGGCTTTAAGGGAAGCAACATCAGAATGTTCCAAACAAGCTGAACAAATTGAATGCAAGAGCGGGGAGTTCTCCTTCAGTGAGGCCCGGGCCCCTGCGATTTCATCCCTCTGATTTGGAGATTTTAAGTCCTAAAGAAACACATACGAAGTTTCTTTACAATGGGTTATAAAAGAAAGATTTATATAAAAATGTTCCATTTATCTGTCAATATAAATGAAAAGATAATAGATGCTAAGAAGTCAGGTATAAGTTAAAATCCAGAGCATCAATTATTTCTACACTCCTTCAGATTCTGTTAAAAATTCTACAATAGGAAAACTGAGCCAATTAGCAAATAAAGGTCACAAATGGTGCAGATGTATAATAACTAAGCAGATCTTACATTTGTCAGTCATATCTTGCTTATAAGTCAGAAAAATACTCTGGCATTCACATTATTAAGTGAATTATAAGAGAGCCTGAATTACAAGGATGTTGATTACCTATTTCCATAGATGCTTATGATTGCATTTAACCTTTTCATTAAAACTAAACTGATTCAGTTAAGAATATTAAATTGAACCTCCTACCATTCAGCTATTTTTCATTCTTTTTCAGAAATACTTATAAATAATTTAATCCTTGATCTTTTTTCTTTGACATTTATTCAAAAAATAGTTACTGAGCACTTAGTATATGCTAGCCCTTGTGCTAGATGTCAAGTGTACAGAGGTGAATAGTCCTACAAGGATCTTGTTCTCCTGAAGCTTATGTTCATGTTTGAGGGGGTGGGAGACAATCAACAAACAATAAACAAGGTAAACAATTGTGCAAGACAATTTCAGGCAATGATAAATGCGATGAAGAAAATACAAAAGTGAAATGTCATAGAGACTTCTTTAGCTTGAGTGGTCAGAGAAGATATTTCTGAAAATGACATTTGAAGTAAATATAAATGAAAAGCATTCCAAACAGTGGGAAGACAGGGAAAAGAAAGTCCAATATAAGTGATAGCTGATCAAAACTAGTCAAAATACCATGAAAAAACCTGGCAAACACTACATTAGCCAAGTGATAAAGGTTAACATCATCAGTAATATCACATGAGTATCATGTACCCCTTGACATACTGTGACAAGAACAGCACTTCACCTCACTGGTATTCTCTCCCAAAGTCCACAACTCCAGCCTAATCATGAGAAAAACAATAAAGAAAACCAGATTGGGGAACGTCCTATATGGTACCTGAGCAATATTCCTCAAGACTGTTAAGGTCATGAAAAAGGATGGTACTGATAAACTGTCACAGACCAAAGTATACAGGGGAGACATGCATGACAACTAAATGCAATATGATACCGTGGATTGGATCCTGGAACAGAAAGAAGACATTCATGGAAAAATTTGTGAAGTTCAAATAAAACCTGTAGTTTAGGTGACAGTAATGCGTCAATGTTTGTTTGTTCATAAGTGGCAAATGTAAGATATTAACAACAGAGGAAACCAGGAGAAAGGCAGAGGATAATTCTCTGTACTATCTTTACAACTTTTCTGGAAATCTAAAATCATTAATATAAACTAAAAGTTCAGTTTTGTATGCCATGTTTATATATAGCAGCATTATCAACAATAGCCAAACTATGGAAAGAGCCCAAATGTTCATCGACTACTCAGCCATCAAAAAGAATGAAATCTTTCCATTTGCAATGACGTGGATGGAGCTAGATCGTATTATGCTAAGGGAAATAAATCAATCAGAGAATGACTAATACCATATGATTTCACTAATATGTGGAATTTAAGAAACAAAACAGGTGAAAATAGGGAAAGGCAAGGGGAAAAAGAGAAGAGAGGGAAACAAACCACAAGAGACTCTTAACTATAGAGAAAAACTGAGGGTTGATGGAGGGAGATGGGTGGGAGATGGGCTAGACTGGAGATGGGTAGTCAGGAGGGCACTTGTGATGAGAACTGGGTGTTGTTTGTAAGTGACAAATCACTGAATTCTACTCCTGAAACCAATATTGCATGTATGTTAACTAACTAAAATTTAAATTAAAAAAATAAAATAAAATTTAAAAACTAACTAAATAAAAAATAACGTGCTTAGAATAAAGACCCAGCACCTAGTAAGTCTCAATATATGTTGGTCACTCTCACCATTACAGGTAGGGGACAAGAAGTTATTAGGGATAAATGACAGGATTGGGATTTGAACACAAAGTCTGTGTTCTGAACTAGGGAGCTTATGGCTCTTAACTTGGGACTAGTAGTTGCCCTGCCTTCCTCTTCTCTTCCAGGGCCAGCTTTTCTCTCAGCCTTAACTGACCTTAATATGAAAGTTAAGTATATGTATGTTGTATTCATCAAATAATATTTTGTTTGCTCTATCATTCATTAATAAAGTGAATGTAAAAACAAAAACATTCATTTTAAAGAAAACTAATTCAGGGGCGCCTGGGTGGCTCAGTTGGTTAAGTATCCAACTTCAGCTCAGGTCATGACCTCGCGATCAAGCCCCTCGAGTTCAACCTCAAGTTCAAGCCCCACTTTGGGCTCTGTGCTGACAGCTTGGAGCCTGGAGCCTGCTTCAGATTCTGTCTCCCTCTCTCTGCCTTTCCTTGTTCATGCTTGCGCTGTCTCTCTCTCTCTCGCTGTCTCTCTCTCTCTCGCTGTCTCTCTCTCTCTCTCTCTCTCTCTCTCTCTAAGAAAAACATTAAAAATTTTTTTAAAGAAAATTAATTCAAGAGACCTTAACAATAGCTTATGCATTCCATATACAATAACTTATATAATCTTTATAAAACCTCATGATAGATATTATCTCCCATTTTAAAGGTAAGAAGACCAAGAAAGACTAAGTTCCTGAGCCAAGTTACAGAGCTAGAATGTGGCTTTTCTTGTATTGTAACCCAAGGCAGCGTGACTGCTAAGCCATGATCCTAACAACTATGTCATACTCTTTCCTACACTGGAAGGATTTCCTTTATTCGTTACTATACAAGGACGAGGACTTATATAATGGCACAGTTTATAAAGTACTTCTAGATAGTATCTTATTGATCATCACAACACTCTTTGAGTCAGTAAGGCTGGTGTTATTAACCCCATTTTAACTAAATACGTATTTAGTGTAAAGAGATTAAGTGTAAAACAACTGAGATCCAAACCAAAGTCTTCTGATTACAAATCCCATGCTTTTTTCACAAGACTCTGCTACCTCAGGATGATGTTGTCTGAGATTAATAAATGGCTGTGCTACTATATTTTTAGTTCCTTCCTTTCTGAAAATAAAGGCTGTCTGTGACTTCATAAAGGCTTTAGGGGAGATTAACTTCTTTACAAGATGTAGGGAGGACAGTTAGAAGTAGCTGTCAACTAACTCACTGTTCATACTCACTAATTACCCAACACAAGACACTGTGTAGTTTTCTCGGCTTGCTATGATTTCCCCCTTGTATTTCCGGTGTAGGTTCTAGTTCCAGCTCTGTCATTAGCACTGTGATCTGGGTAAGTCTTCTACTTTTTCAGTATCTGTTTTTCCATCTGTAAAAATGGAGTAATGATACTTCTGCCAACCCTCTTATGGGATTGAGTAACTAACACATCAGAAATGGAATGTAGTTTTTTTTAAAAAAGAGAAATGGAATAGAGTTGAATAGCAGTAGAAAATTATGAAATGAGTACAGAATTATTCTTTTGAAAATATTCCAAAAATAATCTTCTCAATAAAACTTATTAAACCTGGGGTACTGGTTTTGTCCTGTGATGCTGTGAATGGTTTTCATATTTCCCACAATTTAATAACACTACTTACATTTATGTCAGTGTGACCTGGAGGATAAGTAATTTACTGTTTAGATAGAATGTGCACTCTTCAGAGGTATAACAATAAAAAGTATAAACATTCAGCAGGAGCTGAAGAAAATCCTCTGCATATTAGAGTATAATTAAAACTAACTACATAATTCCCTCTGAAGTGACCTATGCATTATACTGCTCTATTGAGAATGGCAAGATCGATATGTGGGTTTCTGAAAGGTGAACATACATTACTACAAAGAAAGATAAAGTTCACAATATTATTTCTTTTACTCTGATGATGGCTATGTATAGCTCACTATTAACTGTGGTAACTTTAATGCTATAGGAACTTTGGAATTTAAAAAATTCTAATATATTTTGGATTTTGAGCCTATGCTTTATTAACTATGCCCAAGGCAATTAATTACCAAGTCCTTAATGAGCACTGATACCCCAAATACCAAGCCAATAAATCTGTGAAAAAGGACAGGTTCAGTGAACATAACAAAAATATTATATTATGGGAGCAAGTGGAGCTAAGAAAGGCACATTACAGAGTTTAAGTAAAGGAAATTGAGAAGGCAAGATCACTTCTCCTAAAGGACATCCCAAAGGATAAATTTAATATAGTCAACAGGCACATAGATAAAAGGAGGACTAATGAATGCCATCCTTCTAAATGAAAAGTTCTGGTGGTGATTGTGGTTGTTTTGTGTTAACTGATGACATCATGGGTTCAGAGGTTCATTAAGCTGTTCATTTATCCTAAAATTTCAAATCAGGTCAAAATAGGAATTAAATGGTAGGGTCAATTAGGGATTTCTCTGGACAGAGAAATATAAAGAATTCATCTTCCTAGGAATTGATACTTTTTTAATATCTTTTTTTAAATGCTCCAGAAGAAAAAGCTCACATGAGATTTCCAAGTTTAGGAGACATTAAATGCTTCCAGCTGATGCAGAAACACACAGATGGGATTAAAAAAGACCTTACAAGTCTGTGCAAGTGGGTAGAGAGGCAACATATGAGTTTTAACCCTGGCAAGAGAACAAAATATATTTAGGGATTTTAAAGATCACAAAGTATAAAAAATGGAGACTCTAAGCTATCAGTTAATTAATTCAACCATTCATTCAATAAATACTGTTGAGCCCTTCTATGTATCAGACAGTGCGCTGTTAAGAATACAAAGATAAAGAACTTCTAGATCAGAAGGGGAGACAAATTTATATGAGAGCTACAGAATTATTCATATAATAGAGGAAAGTCCCTCGGCTTGAGGGGATTGAAGAAAATTTATCAAAGGTAACTCTTAAACAGTGAGTAGAAGTTATCCTTGTGCAGAACAGAACAATAAGCAAAGAAAACAGCATGTGCAAAGGCCTGACAAGTGAGAGAGCAAGGAGCATGCAGGCCATGCAGGTGGCATGACAAGTACAGGAAACCTGAGCAGGAATGGTGATGAATCCAGCTAGAAAGGTGAGTGGCTGATACCTCACACGCCATGCGAAAGAACTGCAAGAGCAAGCAGCTCAGGTGTGTATTTTCAAAGATTACTCTAGCAGTGACCTTTTAGATGATTAGAGAAAATGTAATTGCAGTCAGGAAACTAAACAATAATCCAGGCAAGAGACAACGAGTGCCTGAACACTGAATACTATTTCTAGTCTGTAGTAGAATGGATCCAAAAATATTTAGAAGGTAAAAATGGTGAGATTTGTGATATTTATATGGGGAAGTAGAGAGGAGATATTTAGAAGTGTCTAGAAAAATTTACAGCAGTTGTATACACAGTGTGATGCATTTACCAAGATGGGGGAACACAGAATAAATAATATGTTTGGAAAATAGAGGTGAAGTACATTTCATCATCTGCCAAATATGAGATGCCAGAATAATATCCAAATGAAAATATACTATACATGGATCTAGAATTCTGAGAGTCTGGGCTAGAAATAGAGACCTATGAATCACCAGATCATAATTGGGAGGTAAAGCCATGAGTGCAAAGGTTATAGGGTCTTTGCCCAGGATTAATGTTACAATAAGGAGAACCTGGGAGTGATCATAAATTGTTTCCTGAGAAAGTAAAGCTGGTAATTATATGTGCTAGCCCAAAAGGCCAAATATATATTGCAAATCACCAAGAAAGATATCAGAAAATAATGAAAGAGAAAGAAAGAAAGAAAGAAAGAAAGAAAGAAAGAAAGAAAGAAAGAAAGAAAGAAAGAAGAAAAGGAAGGAAGAAAAGGAAAAGAAGGGAGGGAGGGAGGGGAGGAGAGGAGAGGGAAGGGGAGAAAAGGAAAACAAGCAAAAACACAAAAACACATAAAGCTTAAAACCTGAATTACTGTGGATAATTATAGTCATCATACTTTAAGAAAAAAAATTACAGTAGCTTTTTAAAGCAATTTGAAAAGACAGAATGACTCCTGAACCAAGGTGTTAAAAATATGGGATCTGTTCACTTTGAAAAAAAAAGTTTATATTGGAAGACACATGATTTTAAAAAATCCAGAAATCATGAATGAATTTGACAAGTTGTTAATGGAATTCTTTACTAAATCTAGAAACAATAGATGGAGGAAGTAGCTTTTTAGATTTGAGTGAAATAAATTAAAAATATATCTGTTCATATTGCTGTCTCCTCCACTTCATTATAATTCCCTTGAATGCAAGCATTATAGTTTACTTATTTTATATTCTCATTATCTATTAGTACATGGCACATATTATGAGCTTAACACATTCTTTGAAGAAACAAATGGACAAATGAGTGAGAAATAAATAATAGGAAGTTAAGGCCCGAAGGGTTAAGAAACTGTACATATATTACTCCAAGAAATCAGTTTTGTGGCAAATATATATAATACAGAGAGTTTAAAGAAACTAGTGTGTGACAATGTCACAGGAAGCTAAAGAATAAAATTAAAATACTTATCTTTACATTAAATTTTAGTGAAGCCATTGGTACAACTACTTTGAAAACTTTACCTATAAAACTGAGCATATATACACCTCATCACCCAGCTACTCCACTCCTAGGAGACAAAACACATATGCAAGTATATTCATATGTTCTTTAAAAGAAATGTGTAAAAGTGTTCATAGATGCACTCTTCTAAGTAGCCCCAAACTGGCAACAACTCAAGTAATGGGAATGAACAAAATACAACTACATGCAACATTATGAAATATG
The DNA here is from genome assembly GCF_018350195.1 of Panthera tigris. Classification (NCBI taxonomy): domain Eukaryota; kingdom Metazoa; phylum Chordata; class Mammalia; order Carnivora; family Felidae; genus Panthera; species Panthera tigris. The sequence continues at coordinate 27,937,779 of NC_056670.1, forward strand.
GAACAAAAAACATGAGACACAAAAGAGTACCTGTTATTTGATTCCATCTATATAAAATTCAAACTCAGGCTAAACTAATCTATGGTCTTAGAAATCAGAAATCTCAGCTTTGAAAGGTAATTAGAGATTGGAAAGGGCATAGGGATCCTTTCAGATTCTGGTAATTTTCTGTTTCTTGTTCTGGGTTCTGATTATATGGGTGTGTTTACCTTTGCAAAATTCATTGAGCTGTATGCTTACAACATATGCATATTTCTGTATGTATCTCATACTTCAATTAAAACATTTCTATAAAATCAAGCAAAACAGCAATATTAGTAAAGCCAAACAAATATTCAGTTTGTGACTTCTCTGAGCAAAGGACACTGGTATGAATAAGCTATGGTCTTGGCCTGGCATTGCATTTCCCACGATATTTGGGGAAGGATGAAAATACTGGATATGCATTTCATTGGCAAATATCTTCTACCCACTTTGAGGGCTTTTATTGAAAAAGAAAAAAAATCTAAAGCTTTAAAAAAATAAAAATAAGAAAAGAAACGTTCCATATCCTGGCCATTGGAAGGGCACAGCCAAAGGATTTTCATAGCAATTGATTCCATGCACCTTTGAACTTTCATTTCAGAAGATCAGAGAACACTTCTTTAACTAAGTTACATCCCTGCCCAAGTGGAATAGCTCACCAGGCACTCTGCTCAACAAAGCGGAACTATATGCAAATTATCAAGTTTCTCTTCCAGGTGTTTAAATGAAGTTTCTGAAGCTGACAAAATCACTCTGGTAGGGGAGGGAAGGCTTATGAAGAACATTTTTTGTTATCTTAAGACTAAGATGTACAGCAGAAAAGCCCATGAATACTTTGCTATTTGGATTCCATTCTTGGTTGGCTTCTATCCCTAGTCTTCCCTCTGCCAAGATGCTGCCTGCTAACTGCTTCACCGGTCACTAGGCAGCTTCATGTTCTATCAGAAAACAAAATAGTGCAAACACCTGCTAATTTATATGTTTTTCTCCAACATAAATTAGGAAGTGGAATATTTAGCCTTAACTGAATTAAGGGATATAAAATGGAAAAAAAAAGTGTAGACTACAGACATAATAAGAAAGTTTTGAGAAAAAAATGGATTAAGAAAATGCAAGATTTTACAATAAAAACATTATTAAGCAATAGAAAGAAACCATTACTGCTTTTCTAATCTTATTTCTCATTTTCCATTTCATATTAATAAGACAAATACACAAAAGGAAAAAATAAAAGAATTCTTCAAATTCAAATAGAAAACTGAGAAACCATGTAATAGTAGTATTAGGATATCTATCACGGTATGCATTCTGGGCCATTAATGCATATCTTGGGTAGAAAAAATATACAAAAGTGAATATTAATAACTCCAAAGATACCTCCTCCTAGGAAAACATTATTAATTAACTCTAATGCAGGCTACAGTGCCCATCAAGAAAATGTATATATAAAGTTCAGAAATGCACTATGTTTGTTTTCTATTTGAAACAAATATACTATATATTACATCACTATTTGCCTCAAATTTATATCCCAAAATAAATTTTTTCTGAAGTCATCTACTATATGATTAAAGTAAAAGAAGTAAACAGGAAAGAAGAAAAATAATGAGCTACTTAAACAAAATTAAGTTGTGCTTCATGCTTTCCTTCCATTTGTGTATATATTTCATCACTAATAAGATTCAAACATCTATAAGTCAGAAAAATTTTACTCTAAAATACAGATTTATTAAAATCTATGAGAGTTAAGTTAGATTTTAACACCTAGTCAAAGATCAAAAATTTCATTTTCCTTACAATTTCTTCCTATTTAAGCTTCCGTGACTAACTTGTGAGAAATAGACCATCATTTTCCAAACATTCTGGTGCATCTCAGAAAGCAAATACTGTAACTTAGTACAAATGGAATCCAAGCCCAGGGGTGTTGATCCAAATTTCTAATTAATAATCCCTTACATCCATGTAGTGGTTTATCCTGTTTAATATGTCTCCAGTCATCCTTTCATGAAGATTTCCATGAGGAGAAAAGTGTCATTATCCCTAAATGTTAAAAAAGAAAAAGGACATTGGTCCAAAGGCACATAAGATTCATAAAAAGTGGTGGTGATGATTGTTTTTACGAAAGCTATCATTTACTGGGGCACCTGGGAAGCTCAGTTGGTTAAGTGTCCAACTCTTGATTTGGGCTCAGGTCATGATCTCACAGTTCGTGGGTTCAAGCTCCACATTGGGCTGTGCACTGACAGCACAGTCTTCTTGGGATTTTTCTCTCCCTCTCTCTCTTTGCCCCTCCCTGGCTTGCTCTCTCTCTCAAAAAATAAGTAAATAAACATAAAAAATTTTTGAAAAAGCTATCATTTACTAAACAGCTATAATGCTTCCTACACTCAAAAACTCTCTAGTCATTTTTCATTTAATATCCCAGCTATGAATAGGATCCAGAATTGGCTCCTGTATTAACACTCTTTCTACCCAACACTATTTTTATTTGCTGTTAGTAGTTTCATCATTTGCTCCCAATGTCTGTCGAAGGACTTTCCTACAACCATACAGTTCTGCGGTAGCCCAACAGAGAATACATATTTCAGGATATCTTCCTGATGAATAATTATAATATGTAATACAACTCAGATTAGAAACACATTCCTTAATTCAGTTTCAGTACAAGACTGATTTAAAAAAATTTGAGGCCACAACTATAACAATAGAAATTAAAGTGTGATCCATAGATCATTATATTGCTCAAAAATATAAGTCAGTGACAATGGGGAAATAGTGAAGCTATCATCTTAGCTATTTCAATCTACCTTTGATAAAGGAAATATTCTAAATATAGCACCTTAGTAATGATAGCTTAATGGTTGATTTTCCCAAAGGGGGATAAAATTGTTTGGCTTTTAGTTAAATCAACAAGTTTGAAAACACCATGCTTTAAGATGTGACTTTAAAGCTAAGGCTAGAGATAAGGCTACAAACTCAGATGTCTCTAAGGTTATAAGCTCAGATGTTTATTCTAAGCAGGAAGCATGAATAGGCCAAATGTAAGTCCATAAAGAGTGGTGTGGTACTCATACACTGTATAATATCTGCCCCATTTAAAAACATTCAAATCCAAATTGGCCAAACAAAAAGAATCCCTGACCTCTGCTCCAAAATGCCAGCACAGATGTTTGTGTCAGCCTTATGAGTGCAGGCTCCATGTTTTATATTCATACCATATGTGTATACGACCTTGAAAAAGATTGTAATGAGATAATGCATGTCCCTGGGCCTGAGGAGCCTACAATAAGCAGAGTGAGGTGGATGCTAAGCAACTCCAGGGCAGGAGGTCTGTCTCATCTTAATAGAATGAGCTTTGGGGTTAAAATTCCAACACACACACACACACACACACACACACACACACACACACACTCCAAAAGCAGGAGATTTTGAGTAGAATAATTAAACTTACTTCAGCTACAAAATTGGAATAATAATTCCTACCTTAAAGGGTATTATGAAGTGAAATTATTTAATGTCAAACATTTTTCCAGCATTTACTTCTGACCTCTGTACAGCAAACTATTAGCCATATTCATCCTTAAAATGTTTCTCCCCTTTCTTAGATGACAGTGAATACTAAATTTAAGTTGACATTTGATAGTATTTACATCTCTTCTGATCTCCAGGCTCATAACTCAAGTTGAGTCAAACACATCTGAAATTGAACCTATTGCCTTTCTTACATTTCCCCCCACAAATATGTTTCTCCTCCAACATTCTCAGACTCACTGGCCCCAATATGCAACTAACCAGAAATCTGAGGCATATCATTGACTCTTCCATTCCCTTATCCCCAGTATTAGGGAAGTTTTGTTATTCTATTCAGTAAATATTTGCCCAATATGCACCCTTTTTTGTCCTCACTACTAGTACTAACCTAGAGGAGAAATGATTAGGGATTAAATGAAGTGGTTGTGAATACAAAGAGGAAAGAGGTTGTGAATACAAAGAGGAGAAATGATTAGGGATTAAATGAAGTGGTTGTGAATACAAAGAGGAAAGAGCAAATTAGAGACACAACTTTTTGACTAATACAACCTTTTCTCTATAATATCATCAGAGGAGTCCCTCCCAAATTCAAATATGATCAATCCTCAATTTAAATTTTTCAAGAGACTGTTAATCCACACATAATAAAACTCATATGTTTTATTATAGACAAGCTTGATCTGGCTCCAGTTTCTGTCTCTAGTCTCATTTCCTACCACTTCTCTCACAGGCACCATTTTCTCTAGCCATACAGACTCACAGGAGGTTCTGCAAGTGCCTTGAGCTATATGCCAGTCTCCCCCCACATCACCAGGTAAATGTTTATTCTTCCCTCAAGACATCTTGGATTCTCATGTTCTGTCACCCACAGAGGTACTCATGTGCTCCAAAAGTGCTTACATGGCACTAATCTAGTATATATTAAACAAGTACCATTTGATATAGTTATTCATTGACAAATCTGTGTTTCTCACCAAATTATGAGTTCCTATTGGAGTCAAAACTATGTCTTAATTCTTCCACCCACTGGGCCTCAAATAGGAGCTGGCACAAAATGACCAATGAATTAAGGACACCTCTCACGACTTTAAAGACACCAGAAAGCTTTGAGGGTTACTGCCATGAAATAATTTACTTTTCCATCAGATAATAATTCTACTTTTGGAAAAGGAAATCATAACTACAAAAAGCTAAGCTATGTTCATCCTAGAATGAAAATGTTCTTCTTTAATTGTATTTCCAATTAGGCTAACTAGATTTACCTATGAACTATTCTTCAAAGTGTTCTGGCCTAGTCCTCTACTAAAAAGCTGGTGATACCAGTTCTTTTTTTTTACCACTTATATTCAATACCATTTATATTACCTGCTATATATGTCAGGCTGTTTTGGAAAATATCTGATTTCTAAACATATTCCACAGCAGGAAGCAAGACATTAAGCAGAATTCAGGTAAAGATGTCCTGTATTGGACATGTTTTTCAGAAGGTTAAATTAGTGTTCCTATGTTAACCAATAATCAGATCCATCTGACTAAGGAAAAAGAAATAACTTAGGTTAATAATATTGTTAAATGTTGAGTATTCTGAGATACTGATTATTTACACAGTGGAACTAAACTAAGCTATGAGGAAATACAAATACAATGTAAAAATAAGCACCCACTCTGAACCTCTGCTCTCTGGAAATTGTTAAATAATAATATGTTACATCAAATGGGTTAAAACTAGTGGAATAGATTGCGATACCATAGGAATTGTAAGGAAAGGCATGGGTAGGTTAAGAAATGCTTCACAGAGAGGCAGATGAGCATCTTGAAAATGCTCCAGGTAAAAGAGAACCAAAAAATATGACATTAAAGTCACTTGGCATCTCAAACGTAACGTATCAAAACCCAAGCTCCTGATCCACATATCAAAACCTGAGCCTCTCAATCCACTACTCCCAATCTTCACTAGTTTAGTAAACATCAGTTCTTCCATTTGTCCAGGCCAAAAACCTTGTCATGATCCTCTAATTCTCTTTCTACTTTTCTTCTCTATCTCACATCTAGTCTGTCAGTAAATCCTGTCACCAGAATTTGACCTCTTATTGCTTCTAGAAAGTTATCATGTCAGTGTTTTGCTCAAACCATCCAGCATATCTCTCCAACCTCATCCCTACAACTCTCCTTGCTCACTGTGATCCAGCCACATGGACCTTCTTGCTGTTTCTCTAAAAAGACAGGCACGTCTCTATGTCAGGCCAGCCTGTTGCTGGGACACTCTTCTAGATCCATGTCTGGATCAGTCTCTCACTTCCTTTGAGTCTTTACTCAAAAATAAAATTTTGAGTGAGATCTCCTCTTGTCACCCTACCTAAAAGTTCAACCAACAATTTCACTCTTGATATGCCATATCCTCTCTCCCTGCTTTATCTTCTTCTTGCTATTTATCACTAATATACCTTATACTATAGTTATTTATCATGTTTGTTTTCCATCTTCTCCAATGGAGTATAAGCCCCTTGAAGTGACATGAAAGATACTTGATAATATTTAATTAATTAATGATAATTAACTCAAAATAAAAATTTGCAATTAACAATTTTAACATCTTACTACAGATCACACATATAAAAAATTATCCTGTTACACAGGGATAAAATAGCAGAAAACTGTCTAGTTATACCTGAGAGAATAGATAAAGGGCACAGAAACAGATAGCATGAAACTTCCTGCTCCCTTTTATCTCTCATTCCAGAAACAGATTTTAGAACAGGTTCACCTATATATCATGCGATTTACTAGTGAGTTTTACTTGGATCATATTTCATGCTTACCAGAAGGCATATAGAAAGCTTCTGAACTCAAAACTAATAGCTGTAGTTGAAAGGTCAACTGTGTATGCCTGCCTATTAGAAAGTAACTGGTATTTAAAATCCAGATCCCTAGTTAACAAATATTTTGCCTTACTCATGCCATATGCTGAACATGGATCATCTACATGCAGAGTATTCACTGTGTAGCTTTTGCCAATTTAAATACTCATGTCTCTAGGAATGGCTACAATCCACCCTACTACATAAAATAAATTAGTATTCTTGCACTCTAGAGAAAAGTATGTGTTTAGCACCAAATGGAATCAGCAGATGACTAAATACACTTTTTTTCTGCCTTGTTTCTGTCATAAATACAACAGATGCAAGATGCTGGAATGTGAACAACCCCCAGAAGGTTGGTGTTTTCCTCTAATGCACAAATAAACCATTCAGAAATGCATCCCATATAGTATACTAGAGTCAGGAAGAACCCCTTGGTTTCTTTACTGCCTACAAGATGATTTCATGACTAAATATATCACAAAGGCTTCCATAGTCAAAATGAAGCATAAGGCTACCTTTGATGTTAAACATCACTAAATATCTTATAAATATATAACAATGGTCATTCGAGTCCAAGATAAACAATTGCCACATAAATGATTTGCAGTTACTATAGTTCACAATAAATCTTGAGCATTACCCAAATTCATGACATGGATGACTAAAAGATAAGTTACTAAGAGTAGGACTGTTTCTATATTAAGTATGGGAAAAAATTCTGTTACTAGGAAGGTCTAATTCTCCTCAATATCACCTCTTTTAAAAGCACAGCACACAAAGAAAATGACAGTATATCACCCTTGGTCTAATTGTCCAGCTATGCTCCTCAGGTTCTCTAGCTCCTACTACCCCAATGTGGGTTGAAACTACATTCCCATTTTCATTAACTGTTGACTTTGTAAGGAATACCTACTCAGAAACATTCAATTTCAGTCAAAAAAGACAACAACATTCTTCAATCTGAAAAAAGGAATCTATGAAAATTCCACAGCTAAGATCATACTTAATGGTGAAAGACTAAAGGCTTTCTCTCTATTATCAGGAACAAGACAAAAACATCCTTTTTCATTTCTATCTAATATTGTACTAGAATTTCTAATCAGATAATTTAAGAAAGACAAATAAATAAAAGGCATCCAGATTGGAGATTAAGATGTAAAACTATCCCTATCTGAAGATAACATGATTTGGTATACTGAAAATCTTAAAGAATTCATACACACACAAATACACAAAAGCTATTAAAGCTAATAAACAAGATCAGCAAGGTTGCAAGATATACTATAAATGTACAAAATGATACACACACACACACACACACACACTTACAATGAGTGATCTGAATATAAAATTAAGGAAACAATTCTATTTATAGCATCAAAAAATAAAATACTAAGTAATGAATTTAACAAAAGAAGTGCAAGAGTTCTACACTGAAAATAACAAAACATCATTAAAAGAAATTAGAGAAGACTTACATAAAAGGAAAGACTTTCCATGTCATAGACTGGAAGACTTAATATTATTATGATGGCAATATTCCTCCAAATTCAACTATAAATTCAGTGCAATTCCTATCAAAATGCCAGCCATGTTTTTCTGGAGATTGATAAGATGAACTTAAAATTCATATGAAAACGCAAGGGACCCAACAAACCAAAACAATTAATTGTTTTTGAAAAATTTACAGTTGAAAGATTCACATTTTCCAATTTCAAAAATTTACCAAAAAGCTACAAGAAAATGTGTTACTGGCATTAGTATAGTCTTACAGATCAGGAACAGAATTGAGAGTCCAAAGATAGACCCACACATTTATAGTTAATTCATTTTCAACAAGGGCATCAAGACAACTCCATAGAGAAAGAATAATCTTTATAACAAATAGTGCTGGAACAACTAGATATTTATATGCAAAAGAAGGAAGCTGGACTTCTACCTCATACCATACACAAAAATTAACTCAAAGTGCATTGCGAACCCTATTGTAAAAGCTAAAATTATAAAACTCTTAAAAGAAAACATAGAAGTATATCCTCATGACCTTGGGTTAGACAGTGGTTGCTTAGATATGACAAAAAAAGCACAGACAATAAGAGCAAAAAATATATAAGTTACATTTCATCAAAACTAAAAACTTTTTGCATCAAAGGATACCATCAAAAAGCGAAAGCACAACACACAGAAAGTAGAAAATTTTTGCAAATCATATATGTAATCAGGGTTTTGCATCTATAATATACAAAGAACTATAAAAAATCAACAGTAAAAACATAATTCATTTTAAAAGTGGGCAAAGCGGGTCACCTGCGTTGCTCAATTGGTTGGGCATCTGACTTCAGCTCATGTCTCTCTCTCTCTCTCTCTCTCTCTCCCCACCCTCCCTCCCTCTCTCCCTCTCTTCCAAAAATAAATAAACATTTAAAAAAATTTTTAAGTGGGCAAAGGATCTGAATAGACATTTCTCTATAGATGATGAACTGATGGCCAACAAGCATATGAAAAATGTTTACCATCATTAACCATTAGGGAAATGCAAAAGAACCATAATGAGATAATACATTACCTACTAGGATGCTTATGATCAAAAAAACAGACAATAACAAGTGTTGACAAGGATGCAGAGAAAGCAGAACTTTCACATATTTCTAATAGCATTATAAAATGGTACAGCCACTTTGGGCAATAGCCTGGCAGTTACTCAAAGTGTTAGTCATATAATTACCATATGACCCAGCAATCTCTTTCCTCAGTACATACTCAAAAAAAAATGGAAATATGTGTTCACATAAATATTTATACATGAATGTTCATAGCAGCATTATTCATGATAGTCAAGAATTGAAAACAACCCCAATGTCCATCATTTTATGAATGGACAAATAAAATGGAGTACATCTACACAATGAAATATTGTTTGGTAGTGAAAATGAAGTATTGATACATTCTACAACATGGCTGAATCTTGGAAAGTTTATGCTAAATCAAAGAGGCCAGTCACAAAAGACTACCTTGTATGAGTTCATTTATATGAAATGTCCAGAAAATGCAAAACTATAGGGACAGAAAGTACATTAGTGGTTGCCTAGGGCAGGGGAGTGAGGGGAGCAACTGCTAATGGGTACAGGGCTCCTTCTAGGAATGATGAATATGTTCTAAAGTTAGACGTACTGATCATTGCACAACTCTGTACACTTTAAGTGGGTAAATGTTATGGTATGTGAATTATATTTACTACAGTAGCTAAAAATACAAAGATATAAACATCAGTATGTCATCAGAAAGGGTAGTGAATGGGTCAGCCTGTCATAATCAGTGAGTCTCGGGCTTGAAGTATGCTAATACTTTGGAAACTCAGAACCAGTGTGGAGAAAGAGGAAGCCAAGATCAAGGGAGACACGGTTTGGAAAACTACTGGTTTAAAGCATCTAAATAGGCCAGATAATACTTGTCAACAAAAATTCATTTCAGTATAAATTACAAATAGAGTGTCTTCTAGAACATACAATCAGATGGCCAGGTCCCAACAGTAAAGAATACCAGATTTGGAGACTAGCAAGGGGGGTGGGGGGGGGGGGAGAGTGGCCAGCAGTGTTCATTTAAATATAAATGGGGTAAGCTTCTGTGTCAGAAAATCATTCCATGTCCTTCACCAATGGCCTGGATTTTTGACAAACAGAATCAATCCCCAAGGGAAAAGGATGGTATTTAACATGTGGGAAATTAGAAGCTCACCTGCTATCTGGGGTTTGAAAGAGTCAGTGTTCCTATACCAGATAAAAAAGACACCAAAAAAAATGTGGAGAGGAAGTGGAGAAACAAGGGGTTAATCCATAGTCTAAACAGTGTGAAGAATAGAATTTGGAGGAGGGGTAAGAATAACAATTAATATGCTTCCTCCCCCTTTCTCACTCTCACTCTTCTTCTGCCTGTCTTATGATTAAGTCTTGGGAAAGGCAAACCTCTACAATGGCAGCCATCAAGAAACTCAGCTCTTGGGAATAGGGAATGCAGAGTCATAGGAGGTAACAGGAATTTTAGTACCATAGGAATTCATCAATGTTCCTTGCAGTGTTTTCTCTAACAGAGCAATACCAAAGAAAATCACAAATGAAAAACAATGATGGATGATGATGATGATGATGATGATGATGATGGTTATGATGGTGATGGTGATGATGGTGATGATGGTGATGATGGTGATGATGGTGATGATGGTGATGATGATGGAGATGCAGACAAACCTTGATGGCAGAACAAAGCAAGAAAGAATTCTGGTTCTATACCTGGGCCAACATAAGAAGGATAGAAAGTGATGCAATATGAGGGCTACTCAAACATCCACAGTTTAGTCCTAATCAGTCAGATTCAGGATCCAGCATACCAGGACTGAATCAGAGGAGACATATATTTTCAGTTATATTCTTAAATCTTTACAAGCTCCTGTGTTGTCCTTTTCAGGATTTACCATCTTGCTACCTTTGGTATGAAGAATACTAGAAGAAAGAAAGCAAGAGGGAGGAAGGAAGGAAGGAAGGAAGGAAGGAAGGAAGGAAGGAAGGAAGGAAGGGAAAAGAAGTACAAAGTTGAGTTCATAAAGACAATGTCCCAAAGTGGGCCTCAATTTCAGTTTAGATTTAGTTCAAAATACATAATGACATAAATTAGTGAGAGGTACTAACAAGTTATAGTATCTAAGAAAAGCCACTCAGACGAAGAAGGGACAAGAGGGAGAAATGAATAAAAACCAACATGTATTAAACATCTATTATATGGATAGCAGTGTTCCAGGTGTTTTCCCTTCCCCTTCCTTATCACCATTCTTACAGATAATAAGAACAGAAACACGGGTTGTAATTCATCCAAGATCACAGGACAGCTACAATAGTTGGCACTGAAACTTAGATCTTTCTGATCTAAACTGATGCTCTGAGTACAATGCAATGCTATATCTAACACATCTCTCAAACTCATTTTTCTAATATATCAAATGAAATGTCTAAATTTTGAAGTATCACTCTAAAATAACAAATTTTTGCATGGTTATTCCTATGGTATAAAATTACGATAATTTCTAAAACCTATTATAACTCCAAAATTCTCTCATTATGTCTTAATCAAATAGTATTGAGAAAGAAAATTACACAGCCTAAAATCCCAACTATCCTATGTTTCTTCCATGTATTATATAAACACATAGGCTAATACACTCTATTATATAATGATAACTATGTGTCAAGACTGTTATACTCATCCTATATATATTAAATGTTTTAATCCTAGTAACTCTACAGACCATATTGTTAGCCCTATTTTACAGACAATGTTAAGTAACTGTCTAAAGTCAAAAAACTAGTTAGTTGTGGAAGTGAGATTTAGATCAAATACCCTGGCACCAGAGCCCAAGCCTTCCAATGAGAATGGAAAACGTCCTAGTAGATGTTCACAGTGCTTTCATTTTCTATACAATTTCAATTTGATCCCACTATATTATACTCATTGTATATGCAAATAAAGAATAAATGGCTTGTTCAGTGTAATACAGCTATCAAGTAGCAAAAAACACATCTAATTTTTTTCAGTATGGCATGAAATTCTGCTCAGTAAATTCCTATGACTAAAAACAAGCACCAGAGAAATAATAATTTAAATACAAAATATTATATAGGCATTAGTAGATATAATGGATAAGAGAGACAAGAATAGCAGCAGAAAAATTATGTTTTTTCTCCTCTGAAATTCTCATAATTGTTACATTTCATTCTCTTCTCTATCAGTGAACTGAGCTAGACTACACTAAGACCTTTGAATCTTAAAGATTTCAGCCACATAAACCGTTAGGAAAAACATTATTTGCCACCACCTTTCCTGTCCTTTGACTCTCTTTCTGCAATTCGGAGTACATTTTTTATGACCACATTGATTGTTCACTAAACTAGGAAACACATTCTTGATACTACAGAAGCAATGTCTTGTCATCTTGGTTTTATACCACGATTATGCTTCACTCTAAATTGTTTACCTAATCACCTCATTGTCTTACCAAATGGCTTCTTTTGATCCATTTTAACATCTAAAGGTATTAGGACATTAAATTTATTTTATTACTAAATTAACACTACATATAAACCATAAAAAATCATGTTGCTTTATGCCTCTTTTTGGAGAAACTAATGGGACACATAAATTCCATTATTCACATATTTATTCATTATGGATGTTTATCTGGATGAAAGATTCAGATCCTTAAGGATGATTTTTTTTTGCTCCAAAACCTTGTTACCCCCACATTCAGTTAAATGACATAAGATAGGATACTCTAGCAATTCTCTTAGGGTTAACTATCTGGGAATTTAACATTGGTTTGAAAAGTTTCCAAGTGATATTAGTCATCTATTTCCCATCAGGAAGGAGAAAGAGAATACAATATAAAATATCCAATCTAAGCTTTAATTAAAATAGTTTAGGATCAAAATAAGGGAGGTAACAAAGCAACAGGGAGGAAAACAGCTGAACTGCAACATTATGGACATTTAAAATACCTAGCAGTATTTTTTAATGAAATAACAAAATTAACATAAATGTTTAAGAGTTTAAAAGAAGTGTTTGGTTAAATAACCATTTAAAATGGCAAAATGCAAATTCTGTTTATTATGTCTTCCTTTAAATGAAAAAAAAGCATCCTTGCTAATATTTTATGATTACATAAGCACTTACTTAGGAGTCAGATACTTCACCACTTTCCACTATAAACATATTTACAATTTTAGAATTCTGATAGAGGTTAATCATTTCATAACTATAAAACAGTATCAAACAATAGTGATCTAAATATTTTCTAGAATCATCATGTGATGCTTACACAGCTGGGCTTTTTAAAACCAATGTGTGAGTGATAATTGCATAGCTATAATTCTGAACCTGTTGTTTTAAAAGCAAGCAGGTTATTGGGGAGTTAAAGATGGGATTTGAGATTTTTTAACTTAAAAAATAATCAAGAGAATAAAGTGTATAAAGGCTCGTAGAGTGCAATGTTAAAAGCACAAATTCCAATTTAAACCAGACAAGGCAAAAGCTAATGTTCTCATTGACACATTAATTTTCTCACATTAGACCTGGGCAGTACTCTTGTTTCTAATTATGTTCTTACATGAATGCCTTATTACATAGAAAGTGTGAAATATTATAGGGAGATAGCTTACATCTCTTGGCTTTTGTTTGTTTTATATTCATAGCGATGTTCTCAGGGAGGTTTTATATTTGATAAGGATGCTCTAGCACTGCCTCGGATCCACCAAATACAAGCATGGGTTGTCTTAAACAATGGGTGGACTAGTGTCTTATGCATGGTTTTCTTTCTCATAATTTTGTCACTTAATCATTCATTAAGTCCTCTATCTTTTTAAGCACTTTTTTTTTTGCTTGTCTTGTTTTGTCGGACTATTTGGATAAGGAAAACTGAATTTGTTCTCTAGTTAAAAGCAATAATGAACACAATACTGAAATTTAAAATAGAACATAGAATTAAGGTTGTACGCAGATTTCCGTGAATATATCTGAAAGCTCTTCTGAAAGAGATAACAAGAAGTCTTCAGTTATGACTTTGAGGATCTGAAAAGTAATAACCATTAGACTCTATTTAAATCACAAAGATTAACAAAACCAACCCAAATGCTCAAGAATTCATGAAGTCATCCATTCTCCACCATTCTCTCACCATTTATTGACAATCATTGGGCAACTGAGCTGTAGAGATTAAGAAGGATAAGTCCTTCCCTTGCTCCCTCCACAAATGCAATCATCTTCAAAAATCTGTGTTTCATCACTCATTTCAACAATGATTATTTCTGAACATATTTTTCATAATATCCAAATTTTCTTAAAGTAACCATATATAGTTTTCCAAAAGTGAATATCTAGCAATATTTTATGGCACTTTCTTTAGCCTGTAATTTTTTTTAAACTTCAGTGATATCCAGTTTATGATATCCTGTCCCATGAAAATCAAAACCGTAACTGTTGCATAGATTTTAAAACTTAGTCACTTTTTTGTAAAGAAACATTTAAGCATTCATTTCATTATGTAACACAAATATGCTTTGTTTTAGGCCAAATATTGTTTTTGTACCAGAAATGTTCAAATATTCTCTAACAATACTCTTCAAAAATACTTACAAATGTTCACATTTCTTTTTAGTTTTTAGCCACTTAATACTATTATAACCCAAGTCCCCATTCTATAGAACCTACATATACCAGAGCAAAACCTAATATATTCAGTCTTTTAGGGTGGCTCTTGGTTGTCTCCCTGTGTTTTTATCCATAAATATTGATGACAGATCTTTACAACACCTTTTTTATCAACTTTAGAACTCTGATAATAAATTTAAAACTTCAAATCCCAACCTTGACCCTAAAGTTGTATTATACAAAAATAAACAACAACAAAAAAGCATTTAGGAAGATCTGGACACAGTCTTGGCTCACTGGCTTCTCAGCAAGCCAACAAGACCTTGAGCAAATCATTTACTAAAGAGCCTTGGATCACTTTACAAAGTGAATAATAATCCTATCATAAAGAGTGAAAAGATTATACTAAGATAATGTGTATATGAAAGTACTTAAATAATATTTATATATATTATATATCTATAAAAATATATATATATAGATAGATAGATCCCTGAAATTGCTGCCTGCTCCCTATTTCATTACTATTTTTATACTACTCTATGTTCCAGCTTCCTCGTTTCTAATTCCCATGACCCTCTATGTTTTTGCTTAATTAGCAAACATATTCTTACTTTCAGGATTCCAGATGGCCTTGCTCTCTGACTTTGCCTCTTTCCTACCATCACTCCAATGGAGTAGTCTCATAAGTAGCACAAGAAATTTCCTACAAAGTGTGAATGGAACAGCGTTGGAAAGTCCTCATTTCTAAATACACCTCTATTGGTCTAAGCAGTTCCACCATTATAAATTCATTTATTTGGATTAAAGCCTAACCTTTTTAGTAGTCCTTTATTGGATGCTAGTACCCTTAAAGGAGCAATTAATCAAGCAAAATACAATTACTTATGCATATTTTATATGCATTAGCACTATGCTAAATAATAAATTAACCTAGTAATAAGTCCTAAATAAGAGCCATGACCTGAAGGGAGAAGGACCACACAAGTTAGGTGTGTCTTACTCAGAGATGATGAGTGAGAAAGTAGGCTAAGAACCTAGGTTTTCAGGAGTGCAAAGTCATGATGAGCAGGGGATGCCACATTTGGAAGAGAATCTAATGTAGACAGAATGCAGAATGGAAGCCCTGAGCATCAACAGGCCTCAAAAGACACTATGGCATTTGCTATTCCTTTATAATTAGTTTTCCCTTTATAAATAGTCCAAATGGAAATATCTGACAACAAAATATAAAATACTTTCTCTACAAAATAACTTTAGGGACCACCTGATACAAAAGATGGTAACTGTCATTTGACAGATGACCGGAAAGTCCCCTCATTCTAAAATAGCTCTCGTATCAAGCACCTAGAATTTCATTCTTAATCCATTAGGCAAGAAGTACCCTCCCAATAATGTCATCTTTGTCATTCAAATGTTGTAAGTATTGATAACATTGAATCACAACATGTTATGATTGCCGTTGATAAACCCATTTCTTTGACAAAAGAAATTTAAAGGATAAAGTGCTCTAATATAGGAGAGGATCAGTGATCATTCATATGATCAATCTGCCTATAAATCCAACCTGGGAATATTTTTTAATAAGTAGAGTATTACTGTGTTCCAAAATTTGCCTGGGGCTGATCCTGATAACCTTGGTTATTTGTGTATGCAAATACAGCTCACATTGGTAAGCAGATACTCTGGAATGATGAGACTACAGAATGCATAAAGAAGGTATTCAAAATCTCCCCAAACTAAATGTAAGGCCAAGCTTTAAAATCAAGAGAGATGCTAAGAACCCTGCCTATAATTTAACTAACTTCAAAGAGTTAAAAGTTCTTAGAATTAATCATGAAACTTGAAAAATATGTGAATGGTCTTCAAAACAACATCTTGAAAGCTGTATATCAGAAATATCAACACTGTGGGTGCCAAGAGGGAGGCATTTTACAATGACTAACAAATTAAAGCACCTTGATGTGAAGACTGAGTATATAATGCATAATGAAGTAGAGTAAGGAGGAGACAGAGGTATTTCTCATTAGTTCTGGCTTAGAACCACATTGCATAACATCAACAGATTTATGAATATAAAGCACCTAAAAAAATCCTTGAATCTTCCCTGAATTAGATCATTTTTATAGCTAAAAGAGGCTATCATTTCAAGTACCTACATTTATTCAAAATATTTTAATTGTCTCTATTTAGTATAAAATCTCAAAACAATAGCACTCAATATGGTCAGCAAGTAGTAGCTGGAATTGAAAAATAATTCAAAAAAAGGGAAATCAAAGGAAAATGACTCATTGCCAAAGATGCTGCCTAGAGTTCTGTTTATTTTTCTTTGCATATGCAGCTACACAGGGTTCTGATATTTGAATAAAATGTGCATAGCTTTAAAAATTAATAGTTAACTCTAATGTAGCACTTTCTATGTGTCAGGCACTATTTTAAGAGCTTTACATACAGTACCTCATTTAAATATACTATTTTATATGTTTTAATAACGTATAGGTTTATAGCATAATACCATTCATACTTAAGAGATAAAGAAACAAAAATAAGAATGTTTTTGTTAGTCAAAAGCTCCAGAATAGCATTAAGGACAACAAGAAATCAAAGTACAAATCACTAAATTTCAATAAAGATGATAACAGTCTTATACCTTGTTAGACTAAAAATAAATGGAAAAAGGGAAAGAGAGAAAAGGCAATGATTGTAATTAACAATCACAAATTTCAGAGGTACCTGGGTGGCTCAGTCAGTTGAGCTTCCAACTTCAGCTCAGGTCAAGATCTCACGGTCTGTGAGTTTGAGCCCCACATCAAGCTCTGTGCTGACAGCTCACAGCCTGGAGCCGGCTTCAGATTCTGTGTCTCCCTCTCTCTCTGACCCTCCCGCATTCATGCTCTGTCTCTCTCTCTGTCTCAAAAATAAACACTAAAAAAAATTTTTTAATCACAAATTTCACATAAAATAGAATGAATATTATATTGGCATTTGAGAAATTTGATTCCCATAATAAATAACAGGAGACTTTATGAAACCTAATAATCTACTATGTTATAAAAATTGCTATATATGTTGATCAAAAAGGGTGATTTTTCTTGACTTTTCTATGACTTTCTTCAAAAGTCATAAAGCAGATCATCCACTCAAGGAGATCAATTGGCTCTGTAGCTGATTGGAGAAAATAATGTGTATTTTGAGAAAGAGGAGTTTATTATTAGTGACCGTGGATTCTCCAGCTTACATTAGTTAGATATAGGACCTACCTCAGGTCCTATATAACACAAGACTGTACAGATATTTTACAAAGGAAATCTAGAACACAAAATGTTAACAGGATCTATGAATGTCAGAGAAGCCTACACTTCTACAAATCACAAAAACTATAATTGTTTTAAAAAAGAAAATAAACAGCTCAGAGTCCCACTGTGGCTTAATAAAAAGTACCTGTAAAGAATGCAGAATGCAAAAGATCCACTGCTATGGATCTTTGGGAAAGAAACATCCCTACCAGAGGCAGAAAGAGGAAGAGGTTAAACAAGAAGATTAAGCCTAACGTGATTTAAAACTTGTCAGGAAAAAAAAATAATTTCACAAAAGCAGAGATAATGCCAAAAATGATAATGCAAAATAACACAACGAGGAGGTGAAAAATAGCACTGATAATCAGCAAAGGCAAGCATCACAGTAAATCACCACTCATTCTGAAATGACAGGCTCCAGGGTTCTTTAAATCAGTCTTTGATGGAAAAATATTTAAAAAGAAAGAATTGTACAAGTTCAAATAATTATCATATTACATGCTTACACCAATTATCTGGTGGGGAGAAGGGAAGAGAGTTTGATGCTGTAACAAAGCACTTGGAAAAAACTAAGTCTATGTAAGTTAGCAGGGCCAGATGCCAAGCAACCTAACCTGATATTAACAAGCAGTGGCTACAGTGTTTATTCAAACTAGTCAATCATCAGCATAAGGCCATGGCACTCTCCTTTTACAAATGAACTCTTGTTTTAGCCATCAGCCTCATCACCTCCCAGAAGCCCAGAAGAGCACTCTGGTTTAAAACCTGATGGCATTCCAGTGGTGTCAGACCTCGTACTATTGTGATCTGATATCTTTTTATTATACCATCATGAACACTACTTTTCAACAACTTTCCTAGAAGTCTCAGCACTGTTTGAGAGATAAAAGAGGTGGAGAAAAAGTTACTAATGCATTGATTTGTGGCAAAGAGAACTGTGTAGAATCTTTTCCTTTGGCATTAAAGTCCAAGGCGTATATTAACAAGTGCAGATGGTTGCTTTCATTCTTTATAAGCACCTATTTATAAAAAAAGAAAAATGCCTCATCCTTCAAGGGAGTATTTACAGTGCTACCAAAAGACCTTCATCTTCCTCTTTGTAGCCTCCCTGCTTCATCTTGGTAAGGAAGTTGTTCATAACCCCTTCTTTCTACGCCAGGGAAAGAATACTCAGGCTAAAAAAAAAAAGTACCAGATGTGAAATTCTATAAAATGCCAACTGATTCACACCCTAGACTCTGAGGACTTACACACACTTCCACTGCTGGCAGGACTGAGTAATGAGAATTCTGCTGTCACTGGTGAAGAGCTAGCAAATCAGAGCAGAAAAGGACATCTACCCCAGGGAAGGAAAACTTCAACTCCAATAAATGAGGTAACGCTGATGAGATGAAATTTACATTTATGTCACAAAGCTATTGGGACTGGAATGTAATAAAAAAAAGTGTCAGACAATAAAGCAATTTGGTAATGTCAGCTTTTTACTGCTATGTATGTATCTGTCAGATGGTTCTTTTAAAAAGCAGGCAAACATCTGAACTAGGATTGAGTAGGAGCTATTCTGTTACAATATTTTTTATTCAGAAAATATCAAAGAGAAATTTTTAATGTTTATTTGAGAGAAAGAGAGAGAAAGAGAGAGAGAGAGAGAGACCAGGAGTGGGTAAAGGGCAGAGAGAGAGGGAGAGAGAGAGAGTCCCAAGCAGGTTCTATGCTCAGCAAGAAGCCTGACACAGAGCTCAATCTCACAACCATGAGATCATGACCTGAGCCAAAATCAAGAGTCGGACGCATAATGGACTGAGTCACTCAGGTGCCCCAGGAAATATCAAAAATTAATAATTGCTGTGGTTTATTGAGGACCTACTATGGGCCAGGGAATTAACATATTTTATCTGACTTAGTATACTTCATTCGGATAGATCCATTTGTAAGTAAAGGAAAGCTCAGAGAGGATCAATACCTAGCCCAAAGCCATGCCACTAAAAAAGAGAAGTATGATTAAACTAAAGCCTGCCTGACTGTTAAGACCTTTTTCTTTGTGCCTCAGACTCCCTCTGCAAAATTCACTATTAAATATTTTTAAAGGTAGAATAACTATTAAGGGCTTACTAAGTTCTAAGTACATTATCTCACCTATAGCCTTTAAACAACTAATGAGGTTAGCATTTTACCTGTTTTTTTAGGAAACTGAGACACAAAAAAGTTAAGTAACATGCCCAATTGGATAGTGAGAGAAACATGAATCAAATTCAAGTCACTGCCTCCAAAGCCTCAGCGTGCTTCCAAAATTCTTAACAGCTCTGAATTTGGAATACTTATTACAGGCCTGGTCATTGGGAACTTCCCCCATTTTGTATTTACATTTCCACCTGACTGGTTTTGTCCTTTAAGTGTTTATTTTCTCCTATCTTCTTCCCATTACAGATACCATAACTGCCTAGATTCATGAAATTTCAGAAATGGAAGTTCACCCTCTGATAAAGTGACAAAGTACAATTTAAAGCCCAAATAGCCCATGAATTATATAACCTTTCCACTATATGATGCATTTCTAAAATAGGTAATTATAAAAGCAGCTTTTTAAAATATTATAAAATCTAATTCTATTATTTTGAAAGTAACAATTAGATACAATGATTTTGTATCAAGGGTAAACTTCTGAAAGCAGCTACCACTCTAATAGGATTTTCTTACACTTAAAAAAAATTAAAACACTGTAACCTCACTTTGATAACTCTCTAAATGCCCTCCCAACCTAACAAACCCTGTACACTATCTCTTCTCATCCATTTGCCATAACTTGTACAAGTCCTTCTCGGTCCCGCTTCTGGGATTAGCACAGCTCTCTCCATATTTCCATCTTCTAGAATAACCACATTTAACTATCATTCTCAGAGTTTCTACCACAAAGTCCCACGCTATGGGCTATTGATAACCCATATCTCATTACTTTGAATCCACCAACAGGCTTATGGTGACTTGACCATAACATTTTTTTCTTCTCTCCCCACCTCATTCCCAACTTCACTAAAATGGTAAAGGAAGACAGGACACACAAAGAAAATAAAAGACATCATTGAATGAGATTTTCAACATTTTGGGGGAGGGAAGCTATTGAAAAATGGATAACATACTTAGCAGGGAAAAGAAAGCTATAGCTTAAAGAGGGGGATAAAGATCAGAAAATAGTGGATTCACTTCACAGAAATCTTAGAGAAGCTCAAGACACAAAGCCTATTAATGGAGCACAGGATGCCCACGTGTACCTCTTTCCCATGCCCTGCACTGGACATTGGCACCAAGAGCGTATTACAATTTTGAAAGAAAAAATTTAACTGGAGAAGCTCAATACCCAAAGACTTCAAGTAGTACGGAGAGCAAGAGTAAGACCTAAGGCAAGAAAAAGAAAAAGTGGTTAATTAAAGTCCACATACTGTTATGAGACTCTCCCCCACATTATCCTCCATCTGGATTATTTCAGCAAAAAGCTGGCATCTTCTACACACACAAGAAATGAATGATTGCTTACTTGAAAAAAATGAACTGCTTTGAGAAAAATGTCTTTATTCTCAGGTCTGATGTTCCCTAGCAAAGCTGTGGCTCTCAACACCCAAAAGATTACAAAATGAAGTAGGCCAATCTATAAGGCCTAGAAACAGATCCTCACATCAGCATTTTTCATACCTCATTCAATGGAAACTGACACCAAAGAATCATCAAATATCTGATGAAATGCTCCAATGTGAAACAGACCAAAATAATAGAAGAGGGAAAAACAAAGACCTGGAAGAAACTAACAGATGCTAGAAACAGGAAAAAAGTCATTATAGGGACCAAGGGCAGGCTTCCCCAAGATGGGCTTTTGAGTTAAAAGTAATGAAAACCCAACAGATACTTCTCCAAAAAGAGAGGAAAAGTGCTCTTCTTGGTCTTCAACTGCCTAAATTAAGATTGGAAAGGAGAAACTGTACCAGGAAGAGAGCTATTAACAGAGACTCCCCTTTACCTAAGAAACTTATCTGTATAATAACATACTTAATATTGGTTGAACCAAAAACTAAAATAACTCTATTGAAAAGATAGGAGGAAGATCTGTGTGCATGTGTGTGTAGAAGTCATAAGAAACTAAATCCTAATCTTCTCCAAAAGAAAGTCAATAGAGACCTAATATTGAGAAATCAGGAAAACTAGTACACTATGTGATATAAAAATATAGTAATAAATACTAGAAGAATAAAAAAACTACAAGAATAAAAAAATAAAATAAAATAGTTGCCTCAGAGGCATGAGAATAGGAAGATAAGAAGATTGGGACATAGGACTTCCATTTTTCAATATAGCATTATTTGACTTTTTATATGTATTATTTGGATATAAATAAAAGTAAATGAAAACAGCAATTTTCTCTTATCATTTCAAACATGGAGTTAAATATCAGAAGAAACAACTAAAAATTTTAGTGACGGTATCTACAAAGAACTGGGAAATAGAGAGGAGCTAGGCAAAGGGCTACTATTTTTCATTTTAAGCTTTTCAATAATATCTGAGAACTCGGTAACTTGATAAAACATTAAAAACTAAAATCTATTAAAAAAACAATCAGAAATAACAAGTCTGTGAATAAGTGGAATTTGCTTTTGGTATACTGAGTCAGATAATCAGAAAACAAACTCATATTAGGAATAAAGAACTCAATACTTGCTTGCCTCCTGATAAAATCAACAACTTATTTTTTCAAGTTTATTTGTATGCACAATTGGGGGAGGGGCAGAGAGCAAGGGAGAGAAAATATCCCACGTAGGCTCCCTGTTGACAGCACAGCTTGAAGTGAGGTTGGACCTCAGGAACTGCAAGATCATGACATAAGCCCATATCAATAGGTGGATGCTACTGAGCCACCCAGGTGCCCCCAAATCAACAATTTAAAACAGTGGGCTTCTCTGTATCTTGTTTTATATTTTTACAATAAGAATTTTTAGTGAGGCCGTATGAATGCTTAAAGAATTTCAATCATTATTTTGGGGATCCACTCTACAGTACAGTGATTATAGTTACAAATACTTTACACTTTAAAGTTGCTAAGAAAGTATATCTTAAATGTTCTCATTACACATAAAAAAATGATTATTATGTTATGTGATGCAGGTGTTAGCTAACGCTATGGTGACAGTTATTTTGCAATATATAACCATAACCAATCAACACATTTTATACCTTAAACTTACATTTTTAATGTCAATCATATCTCATCAAATCTTGGGGGGGGGGGGAAGAATCTCAGTCATT
Source organism: Panthera tigris (assembly GCF_018350195.1). Taxonomy (NCBI): domain Eukaryota; kingdom Metazoa; phylum Chordata; class Mammalia; order Carnivora; family Felidae; genus Panthera; species Panthera tigris. Next base: position 27,960,973 of record NC_056670.1, read on the forward strand.
ATCAAAAATAAATTACTTTTTTGTTATTTGAGAAACAGCACAAGTGGGGGAGAGGGACACAGCAGGAGGGAGGGAGGGAGGGAGGGAGAGAGAGAGAGAGAGAATATCTTAAGCAGGCTCCACACTCAGTGGATCCCAAACCTGGGATCATTACCTAAACGAAAATCAAGAGTCAGAGGCTCAGCTGACTGAGCCACCCAGGATCTCTCACATAAATTACTTTCAATATGTTGTACTATATTTATTAAGACTGGGAAATGCATATCTCAGAAATCATTTTCAATAAATATTGAATATTTTATACTTAATCTTTGGTCATATAAGTATTTTATTAACTATAAATTACAGCTAATGACAATAGATGTTAATTAAACACCTATATTATATGTCCTAAGCTTTGTAGGAGATAAAAGCTAAAATATTTCAGTCTCAGGGTACGTGGGTGGCTCAGGCAGTTAAGCATTAAAGTTTGGCTCAGGCCACGATCTCACGGTTTGTGAGTCCAAGCCCCGCACTGGGCTCTGTGCTGACAGCTCAGAGCCTGGAGCCTGCTTTGGATTCTGTGTCTCCCTCTCTCTCTCTGCCCCTCCCTCACTTGTGCTCTGTCTCTCTCTGTCTCTCAAAAAAACAAACATTGAAAAAAATTTTATAAAATATTTCAGTCTCTATCATCCAGGAGTTTATAACCTTATAAGAAACATAAGATTGGCACAGCAATTACTATAAAAATGTGAAAAACTATATAGGGGTATAAAAGAGGTAGATAAAGAGAAGAGAAAATTACTTATAATTCAGAGGACCATGGAGCAGATGGTCTTTGAAAATAGACTGAAATTGAACATGTAAAGCTAGAGAGAGAAGAATTATCTGGGAGTAAAAGATTAGTATCAATAAAGAATGGGAGAAGGAAGGTACAGCACATGTCAGTGTAGCAAGTCAGTCATTCTGGTTGCATCATAATGTGGATGAAGGGGAACAGTAAAGAGTAAATGAAGGAAATAGTCTGGGAACAGACCATAGGACTCCTTGAGAGTCAAGTTAACCATTTTATAACTCATATAACAAAAATGTTGGAGTCATTTAAGGTTTTTGAGAAATGAGTGACCCATCCATAATTACTAAGAAAAAATAATCTGAAAATATACATGGGGAGGGTTAAAAGGGAAGAAACAAGAGCCATGCTTTATTCAACATTAATAGATAGTAAGGAGAAAAATCACATATCTGAATAGATATCTGGACATACATTTTAAGAAATATCATTATTCTCAAGCAATGTGTTTCAAATTTGCATCAATATTCTGGGAGCAGCATGAGGCATTTTAAAGAAACTATAAGCAAGCAACACACACATTGATCTTTATAAGCTATGTATTTATACTATAGGTGCAACAGATGTGTTCAAATAGAAAAGAAACCAGATTAGATATGAAAACTTCCCTTACTTGTTTTCAAACAGGTGCTCCTCCAAAAAATTGCAATTAATTAAGTTTCTAAAACATGAACATATCTGAATTGTAGACATATGGCAGGAAAGGCAAATGAACAGACCAAGATGACGTCCTAATTTGTCAAAAGTAAGCACGTTAGTATTACCAATCTGTTAATGTTGACAAGAAGACTCATTTTGACTGTTCCCTTTGTATCAATAAATGAGTGAATTTCAAATACTCTAAATAGGAATACTAAAAGGAGCCCTTCTAAAAGTACATATCAACCTAATAATTTTTGGATGCTGTTCAGTATGTCCTACAAACATTTGCAAGACAGCAACTCAGAAGGGAAGAAATGTCTTAAGCCTTTGAGCTCTGTACTGAATGCTAATGTATTTGTATATGATTGATTTAATACAGAACTGAAAATAAATGACTTTCAGCAGCTGCACTCTAGACCTATAAATCGCTCTGAGTACTACAAAATCCATACAGAGGAAGAACAGCTGGATAATTTACAACACCAGTATTTGTCAAGAAAAAGATGAAAATACAGAACCTGCTTTTTCCTTTTTGCAGATGCACACTTCCACAAAAATTAAAAATTATCCTTTGAGGGAATCTATTTGGATAATCACACCTATTCATCTTGACATGTTGCTCCTTTAAAATACAGAATGCTTAATTCCACTCATTTTAAGGAGTACCTTCTTAAAGGATAAAAACAACAAATGGAAAAAGTTTTCCTTATAACTGAATGCAAGCACAAAGAAGTCTGTTAATGTTTACCCTGTGTTCCAATTGCTATGCTCTGGTAAAATCCTGCAAAAGGAAACACATTAACCAGATGACTTGCAAAGCACAGTGATACCAAAAATAGTACTCAAGTCAATATACTAATTGAAAAGTTGCAGAGATTAAGTTCATCACTCTAGTTCTTGGATAAACTTTGGAGATAGAGTATTTAAAGTTTAATATAAGGACTGTCCTAAGCTTCTTAAAGAATAATATAAGCAGTAACAATTGCTCCATGAAGGAAGTGAACTCTGAAAATAGAAAGCTGTAGTCACTAAAGAAAAATTAATTGGCTTCTGTGTGAGCAACCAAATTACTCGCTTGCAACTTCCATTAAAGTCAATGCAGCAGAGTGCCTAAGTACCAACTTTACTTACAAATCTACCACTGTTTGAGTTTTCATATGTAACTCTGGTTCATAAAGAAGCCACTTTACCTTAATAATAACGACAAAGAAAAATTCTAAAATCCCCACATGGAGCTATAATGTTCTATATGCTGAAATTTGATATTTTGCAAAAATTTGGACCTATTTTCAAATGTACCTTGCTCAGAGTCAGAAATATAAATTCTCTTAAAACAATAATCATAAGAAATTCAACCAGTTAGCTTTATCCTGAAAATCATGCAATTTATTGGACTTTGACTGCAATATTATATAAACACTGTGATAGGAATATACTCAGAGTGACAGGAGAACAGACAGTTTTATCCTATCAACTTCACAGTCAGCCAGATACAAAAGAGGTAGGTGAGGTTATTCTTAATTGATGCTGACAATTTTTCTTTCCCTATACCACACCTCTTAATCACTTTCCTTTAAAACCACATAATTTGGAACCTAAACAAGTCCTCCTTTGACTCAATTGTTCTTAAGCTGAACTCAAGTCTTCTCACCATCACATACAGCCTCCCAGGGTATGTACTCACTGAGCAGAAGGCCAGGGAAACAATCACAGGCATCTAATAAAAGTAGACATGAGTTAACAAAGAATCCAAGCCCTAAAGTGTCACAAAGTGTTGAAGAGCTTAAAAGAACACATTAGCTTAAGTTTAAGTTAGTTTCATTCATATAAACAGAAAGATTTAAACTGTATTTTTCTTTAGTTATACTACTTACTAGTTTGGAGCATGCAATACTAACCAGATGGGTAACTATAAAGCAAAATTACCAAAGGAGAAATTCTTGTACTGCTTTAAAATGGGGAAAGAGGGTTATCATTAAATAAACAGGAAAAAAAAGAGCAAGTAACCTTGTTTATAGGCCACTAAATCCACAGAACTTTATACATTTATATGATTCTCTCCCGTGTACTTCTGACAGGTCTTTGAATCTCTTCTAGAATCTCTCTCAGGAATTCACCCACCAAACTGAGCTAACTCAAATGCCCTACCATTCCAGCTGTTCTATAATCACAGAAGTTGTCCTAATTTCTCAAGTTAAAATATCCTGAGGTCCCAAACTTGACCCAACTTACTTCAAGAATGGTAGTACCCAATTTGTTTCAAATGCCCATTAAACAATAGTATTAAGCAAAATCAATACTTTATTAATTCACAGTGTGGGAGCCAAACCATTTTAGCAGTAGAGAACACAGAGTAATATTTCAAAACAGAGAAGAAAATTGTATTTCTTATAATTTGAAATGCACTGAAACATCTTGGCAATTACTTGTTAAAGTTTGTAACCTCAAATAAATTTAGAACTTCAAGGTCACTTTCTGGTCCATCTTTCTGTTATCACTACATTTAAGGTATGTAGCTACCTTTACATGAAGGAACTGTTATAAATCTCCATACCCCTCACCACCACTACACAACAGATAGTTATCTAAATTTTAGTCATTCCTCAAAAATCCGTCATTTTCACTTACTATCTTAACCACCCCAGCCCACGGAAACCCCTCTCTCACATGAAGTCCCATAGTATTATTTGAACCATTATGTAGTAAAAGACCAAAAGTTTTGTTGCTAGACATCCCTGTATCAGGGTCCTATCATTGATTACTCATGAGACTTTATGAGACTATGAGTAAGTCACTTACGTAGCACAGGCCATAGTTTCTTCATACCTAAAATGTAAATAATAATATCTATTCCATCAAATTGTTTAACAGATAAATAACATGAAAATGCTAACAATTCAACAGAAGGAAGGCAAAGATAAAAGCATTTTTTTTTTTTTTAAATTTTTTTTTCAACGTTTTTTATTTATTTTTGGGACAGAGAGAGACAGAGCATGAACGGGGGAGGGTCAGAGAGAGAGGGAGACACAGAATCGGAAACAGGCTCCAGGCTCCGAGCCATCAGCCCAGAGCCTGACGCGGGGCTCGAACTCACGGACCGCGAGATGGTGACCTGGTTGAAGTCGGACGCTTAACCGACTGCGCCACCCAGGCGCCCGGATAAAAGCATTTTTTAAAAAACCTTAATGATAACAAGAAAAACAACCCAATTTAAAAATGAGCAACGGTTGGGGGAGGGGAGTGCCTGGGTGGCTCAGTCGGTTAAGCATCTGACTTTGGCTCAGGTCATGATCTCACAGTTTGTGAGTTCAAGCCCCACATTGGGCTCTAAGCTGCCCTGACAGCTTAGAGCCTGGAGTCTGCTTCGAATTCTGTGCCTCCCTCTCTCTCTGCTCCTCCCCCGTTCATGCTCTGTCTCTCTCTGTCCTTCAAAAATAAATAAAAACATTTAAAAAAAACTAAAAATGAGCAATGGGGCACCTGGGTGGCTCAGTTGCTTAAGCGTCCAACTTTGGCTCAGGTCATGATCTGGTGGTTCGTGTGTTCGAGCCCTATGTCAGGCTCTGTGCTGACAGCTCAGAGCCCAGAGGCTGCTTTAGATGTTGTGTCTCCCTTTCTCTTTGCCCCTCCCCAACTCGTGTTCTGATCCTTTCTCTCAAAAACAAAGATTAAAAAAATAAAATAAAATAAAAACTAGGAAAATATCTTAACAGAGACTTACAAAGGAAGATATGTGAATGGCCAATAACCACATGAAAAGATACTCAAAAATACAATCATTACAAAAATGAAAAGTAAACCACCATGAGATGCCACTACACATTTACCAAAGGCTTAAATTCCAGTAACTGGAAGTCTCATACATTTGTTGAAATAGTAAAACTGGTACAGCTTCTTTGGGAAAAAAGTCTGTTTCTTATAAAACTAAAAAAAAAAATCTACCCTATGATCAAATAATCCCACTCCTACATGTTTATTTCAGAGAAATAAAAGTATGTTCCACAGAAGGACTTGTGCATAAATATAAGTAGCACCTTCATTCATAATAACCAAAACCTGGAAACAGCCTAGGTCAATCAAGAGACAAATGTTTAAACAAATTGTGGTATGCTAGCATCCTCTTATAAAAAAGAAACTACTGGTATACACAACAACATGGATGGATATCACAAACCTCATGTGGAGTAAAAGATGCCTTATACAAAAAAAGGACATATCTTGCGATGCCATTAATATGAACTAATACAAACAGGCAAATCTAATCTATGATGGAAAAAAATGAGAAAAGTCATTGTCTCTGGAGAAGTGGGACAAAACTGCTGGAAAGAGGGATATTGGAAATTGAAACTATCTAAGGTCATGGGTTACATACATTTATGCACTTATCAAAACTCAGAAAATGTACACTTAAGATTCATGCATTTAAATGTTTGAAAGCTTTACCATAAATTTACTATAAAACAAAGAAAAATAACTGTAAACTAAAAGCAGAAAACAGGAAAAATTCTAAATATATCAACAAGTGTTAAGTTATAGTAACAGAATTAAACTAAACAAAGAAGGACATACTTAGAATTTTTTAAATTCAGGTCTATGTTATGAGAGAAAACTATAAAAGGAACACAGATTCAAAGAAAGACGTAGAAGAAGACTTACAAAACAAATACTAAATAATAGAATGATAAATTTAAAATCTAAACAATACTGGGGCACCTGGGTGGCTCAGTCAGTTAAGCGTCAGACTTCAGTTCAGGTCATGATCTCGTGGTTCATGAGTTTGAGCTCCACACCGAGCTCTGTGCGGATAGCTGAGAGCCTGGAGCCTGCTTCATATTCTGTGTTTCCCTCTCTCTAACCTTCCCCTGCTCTCTGTCTCTCTGTCTCTCAAAAATAAACATTAAAAAATTTTTAATAAAAATAAATAAAATAAAATGTAAAAAAATACAACTTTTACTTCAAACCAAAAAAGACATTAAGACTTACAGGAGTTACTAGGAACAAAGATGCCCATCAGATAATGAAAAAAAGAATATCAGAAAGGAATTACGATTCTGTATTTTCATAACCTCAATAACATAAACACAAAACATTTAAAACATTAACTGAATCATAAGATGCTGGCATATTTACAATCACCATGAGAAATTGTAACATACCTCTTTGGGTAATTAAAGATTAAGGAGACATGAAATTAGTAAGAATATGTAAGATCTGGACAACATGATTAGGCTTAACCTAATAAACAAATATGGAATTTCACATCCAATTACAGAAGACATATACTGAATAAAGCATTCATGGAACATTCACACAACTAACCACCCATTAAACCATGAAGCAAAGCAAATCTTAGCAAATCTGAAGAATCAACATATGCCAAATGCTGATGAGGACATGGACAAGAACTCGCACATACTACTGCTTTTGGAAATGCAAAAGGATGAAGCCACATTAAGATAGTTTGGTGGTTTCTTACCAAACTAAACATACTCTTAACATACAATCCAGCAATCACACTCTTTGGTATTTACCCAAAAGAGGTAGAAATTTATTTTCCCACAAAAACCACATGGATGTTTACAGAAGTTTTACTCATAATTGACGAAACTTGGAAGCAACCAAGCTGCCCTTCAGTAGGTAAACAGGTAAACTATGGTACATATAGACAATGGAATATTATCCAATAGTAAAAGGAAATGAGCTATCAAACCATGCATATACATGGAGGAAGCCTAAGTGCTTATTACTAAAATAATAAAGCCAATCTAAAAAGATTATATACTATTTAATCCAAATTATACGATATTCTGGAAATGGAAAAAATATGGAGGAAATAAAAAGATTAGTGGTTTACAGAGATGTGTAGGGAAGGGATGAACAGACAGAGCACAGAGGATTTTTAGGGCGATGAAAACTGTATGATATTATAATAGTGAATATATGTCATAATATAATTGTCCCAACACCTAAGTACAATACCAAGAGTGAACCCTAAGGTAAAGTATGGACTTTAGGCGGTTATGATGTGTCAATGCAGGGTCATCCTTGGTAATAAATGTACAATTCTGATAGGGATATTGATAACAGGGTTGACTATGCATGTGTAGGGGCATGGTATATATGGGAAATCTCTGTACCTTCCTCTCAAATATGCTGTGAAGGTAAAACTGCTTTGAAAAATTAAGTCTTTTAAAGAAAGTATTTCAATATTATATAGCCTGCATTCTCTGACCACAATGATATTAAATTAGAAATTAAAAATGTTCCGGGGCGCCTGGGTGGCGCAGTCGGTTAAGCGTCCGACTTCAGCCAGGTCACGATCTCGCGGTCCGTGAGTTCGAGCCCTGCGTCAGGCTCTGGGCTGAAGGCTCGGAGCCTGGAGCCTGTTTCCGATTCTGTGTCTCCCTCTCTCTCTGCCCCTCCCCCATTCATGCTCTGTCTCTCTCTGTCCCCAAAAAAAAAAAAAAAAAAGTTGAAAAATAAAAATGTTCTGAACAAATAACAATAACTAACAAATATGCTTCTTGCTAATATTGGGCACCTTTCTAAGTATTTTGACTATGTCAGCACATGTAACTATGTCAGCACATGTGATCTTCATAAAACCATATAAGGTAGCTACTGCTATGATAACTCCATGACTTACATATGAATAAAACTGAGGCAGAAAGAGAATAAATTGTTAAATAAACACACACACACACACACACACACACACACACACACACACACAGTGGTAGAGCTCAGTTGTGGTCCTTAGCAGCCTGGCTCAAGAAATAGAACTCTTACTCCAATTAGCATTAGAAGCAAGGGAAAATTTCTTAATGTAAATTAGATAACACATAGATGGAAAAACCTGGATGAAATTACAATAGCTAAATATTACTTAATGGAAAATATTGAGCCTTTACTATTTATGTTAGAAATTATTTTTTAAATGACTGAAAATGGGTATGTTAGGCAGCCAACTCAAGAAATTGAAACAAGAATAACAGTAAACCCTAAAAGGATAAAAGGAAGGAAAGCATAGAGATAGAATCAAAAATTAGTGAAATAAAGAACAATCCAGAAGATCAATAAACTCAGAGGCTACATCTAAACTCAAAATGCAGAACCAACTATAATTTTCCTATTGGTGTTTACAATGTGTACCAGGCAGTATCACATTGTAAACTATTATAATGTCTTCTGTAATTCACATAAGTTCCTGAGATTTCTCTTCTCCAGATTAAATCAATACAATTATTTTATCCATCTTTAATGATCTTGTTTTCTAGCCCTTCATTATTTCTATAACTGTCTTCCATTTTTTAAATTTCTTCATATTCTCAATCTATGGATCCTAACACAGAACTTTAATGAGAATCTGAATGGTACAGAGAGAAGCTGGAAAATTACTTCTGGTATTACATTATAAATAGTTAGGATGATTGTATAAAATGAAAGACAAAATATTTCAGAAAATTTTAAAAATGTTCAGCCAAAACTAATGGATTTCAGAATATAACCAAAAGAAGACACTTCCATACTAACTATTCATTGTGAATTAAATCTGTAGACATCATGCTCAAGATTATACTATTGATTTTAATGGATTATGAGCAATTTAGGAAAGTCTATCCATTATAAGAAACAACTGAAACAACTTTTACATCTTACTGGAAATTTTAAAGATTACTTACACAGTTTCCGTTTGCTTCTCAAAGTTTCAAAAATTAAAGAATAGTCACCAGTCAGAAGTTGTGCATTTGGCATCAAATACCTTTAATATGCTTACAGCTTCATTTTTAGAAATTCTATTCAAGGGGAATGGTCAGAAATTAAAATAAGGGGGAGGAGCCAAGATGGCAGAACAGCATGGAAGTTTTTTGCATGTCTCGCATCCATGAAATACAGCCAGACCAACACTAAACCATCCTACACACCTAGAAAACTGATTGGAGGATTAACACAACAATCTGCACAACCTGAACTACAGAATTCAGCAAGTACGCAGCAACAGAAGTGACTTTGGGGAGCGAGAAGCCACAGAGGGTAAGGAGCCGCTTTTGCGGGCAGAGAGAGGATGGAGACTGGGGAGGGGAGGAGAATACAGGAAAAGCACCCCTCCCCAAAAGCAGCTGGAGGGAAAGTGGAAAATTGGAAACAGACGCAGGGACTAAACTAAAAAGGGAGAAAGGAAAAAGGAGAGGGTTTAAATTCCATTAAGACTGTACACAAGAGGAGCACAAAGGCTGCAACTCTGCAGCTCAATAACTGGCAGTGCTCTGGTGGGAAAGGGGAATCCCCAGGAACAGAGTGGGGTCTGGGAGGTTCTTGGGGCACACGGGGAAAAGCGGTTCCACTGCTGGAAGGACATTTGGCAGAGACTGTTGAAGCCACCTGGTCCCAGCAGACCCCAGGAAATGGCCACATTCGCTGGTGCTGGAGCAAGGTCATTAAAGGTGAAGCCTGGTGCCAGATGTGTGTTGTGATTTTCCATAATCCCTGAAACGCTGCTGCTACACTGTTTCACGAACATTTTCTGGGGCAGGCTGGCACCTGGCTTCAGTCTCGGGGCACCGGCAGCAGCAGGGTCCAGCAAGCGTTCCTGGGCGCAGCTGACATTCAGCCATTGCTCATTCGGCCATTGCTCAGTGAGACCCTCCCACAGAGGGGCGGAAAGGGTCAAAGCCACAGTCCATTAGAAGTAAGGAGCCAGAGAAAACAGCCGCATCTGAGACAAAACTCAGGAGGGAGGTGTTGCCTGGGGCCTGGTCACAGAGTGAAAAGGCGGGGAGTGGACGAGAGCCGAACAGAAGAGAGGTGCGCGATTGCTGATCCGGGAGAAAAGACTGGGTAGCTGGGTGACACCATTTTCACCCCTCCTGCGCATGCGCATATGCACCTAGGAGCCCTGCAACAATTCACCCCAGTAGGCTAGCAGCGCCATCTAGTGGAGAGCAACGCTGTTACACTGAGACCCGCCCAACTGGGCCAAATTCACTCTTCAAGAACACAAATCTCACCGGCAGCTTAGTTTATGGACTATAAAGAGCTACATAGACTGACTTCTAGGGGAAAACAAAGTAATTTCAGTCCTACTTCAATCTGTTAACAGGTCCATCTATTCAATTTTCTTTCTTTTTTTCTCTTTTACACTTTTCATTTTCTTGAATACAGAAAGAGAAAAAATGCATTTTTATTTTCAATTTTTCTTAAAAATATTTTTCCTTAATTTTTATTACTATATTTTTTACTTTTGCATAAATTTTTTAAAATTCTATTTTACTTCCATCATTTTATTTTAGTCTACTTCAGTGTATTCACCTCTTAAAATTTTCAATTTCCTTTTTTTTTTCTTTTTTTCTCTCCTTCATTTATTTTCTTTTTCTTGAATTCAGAAAAAGAAAAACTTCATTTTTACTTTCAATTTCTATTAAGATACATTTATTTAAATTTTTTACTATATTTTTTGCTTTTATGTAAATTTTTTCAAATTCTATTTTACTTCCATAATTTTATTTTAGGCTACTACAGTGTATACACATTTTCGAATTTTCAAACGATTTCCTTTTTTTTTTCTTTTCTTTCTTTTTTATCTTTTTCTCTTTTCTGTTTCTTTTCTTTTTCTTGAATACAGAAAAAGAAAAAAATCACTTTTATTTTTAATTTTTATTAAAAATACTTTAACTTTTTCTACTATATTCTTTACTTTTGTGTATATTTTTTCAAATTCTATTTTACTCCAATCATCTCATTCTAGTCTACTTCAGTGTATTCATTTTTTCAAATTCTCAATTTCCTGTTTTTTTTCTCCCCCCCCCTTTTTTCCCCTCTAATCTGTCAAACCACTTTCAACACCCAGACGAAAACACACCTAGGATCTAGCATAATATATTTGATTTGTGTGTGTGTGTGTAGTTTTTAATTTTAATATTTTTTTAATTTTAACTTTTTTAATTTCAATTTTTCTACCTCATTAATTCCATTTCTCCCTTCAAAATGAAAAAACGAAGGAATTTACCCCAAAAGAAAGAGCATGAAGAAAGGACAGCCAGGGATTTAACCAACACAGATACAAGCAAAATGTCTAAACCGGAATTTAGAATCACGATAATAAGAATACTAGCTGGAGTCGAAAATAGATTAGAATCCCTTTCTGCAGAGATAAAAGAAGTAAAAGCTAGTCAGGATGAAATTAAAAATGCTCTGAGCTGCAATCACGGATGGATGCTGCAGTGGCAAGAATGGATGAGGCAGAACAGAGAATCAGGGATATAGAGAATAAAATTATAGAGAATAATGAAGCACAAAAAAAGAGGTATATTAAGGCAAAAGAGCACGCTTTAAGAATTAGAGAATTCAGTGACTCATTAAAAAGGAACAACATCAGAATCATAGGGGTCCCAGAAGAGGAAGAGACAGAAACAGGGGTAGAAGGGTTATGTGAGCAAATCATAGTGGAAAACTGTCCTAACCTGGGGAAAGACACAGACAATCAAAGTCCAGGAAGGATAGAGGACCCCCATTAGATTCAACAAAAACAGACCATCAACAAGGCATATCATAGTCAAATTCACAACATACTCAGGCAAGGAGAGAATTATGAAAGCAGCAAGGGAAAAAAAGTCCCTAACCTACAAGGGAAGACAGATCAGGTTTGCAGCAAACCTATCCACAGAAACTTGGCAGGCCAGAAAGGAGCGGCAGGATATATTCAGTGTGCTGAATCAGAAAAATATGCAGCCAAGAATTCTTTATCCAGCAAGGCTGTCATTCAAAATAGAAGGAGAGATAAAAAGTTTCCCAGACAAACAAAAATTAAAGGAGTTTGTGACCACTAAACCAGCACTGCAAGAAATTTTAAGGGGGACTCTCTGAGAGGAGAAAATGTGAAAAAAAAAAAAAAAAATATATATATACATATATATAAACTCCAACTCTACAAGCATCATAATGGCAATAAATTCATATCTTTCAGTACTTACTCTAAATGTCAGTGAACTCAATGCTCCGATCAAAAGACAAAGGGTGACAGAATGGATAAGAAAACAAGATCCATCTATATGCTGTTTACAAGAGACCCACTTTAGACCTCAAGACACCTTCAGATTGAAATTAAGGGGATGGAGAACTATCTTTCATGCTAATGGTCAACAAAAGAAAGCCAAAGTAGCCATACTTATAGCAGACAATCTAGACTTTAAAACAAAGACTGTATCAAGAGATGCAGAAGGGCATTATATCATAATCAAGGGATCTATCCACCAAGAAGACCTAACAATTGTAAACATTTATGTGCCAAATGTGAGAGCACCCAAAGATAAAATTATTCATAAACATAAAGAACAGTAATACCATACCATAATCGATACTAATACAATAATAGTAGGAGATAGTAACACCATAATAGTAGTAATAACATAATGGTAGGACACTTCAACACCCCACTCACAGCAAGAGACAGAACATCTAATCAAAAACTCAACAAGGAAACAATGGCTTTGAATGACACACTGGACCAGATGGACTTAACAGATACAATCAGAACATTTCATCCTAAAGCAGCAGAATATACATTCTTCTCCAGTGCACATGGAACGTTCTCCAGAACAGACCATATACTGGGACACAAACCAGCCCTAAGTAAGTATAAAAAGATCGAGAACATACCATGCATATTTTCAGACCACAATGCTATGAAACTCGAAATCAACCACAAGAAAAGATTTTGAAAGGTAAGAAATACTTGGAGACTGAAGGACATCCTACCAAAGAATGAATGGGCTAAAGAGGAAATTAAAAAGTATATGGAAGTCAATGGAAATGATAACACCACAACCTAAAAGCTCTGGGATGCAGCAAAGGCAGTCATAAGAGGAAAGTATATAGCAATCCAGGCCTTCCTAAAGAAGGAAGAAAGATCTCAGATACACAACCTAACCTTATGCCTTAAGGAGCTGGAAAAAGAGCAAGTAAAACCCGAAACCAGCAGAAGACAGGAAATGATAAAGATTAGAGCAGAAAATAATGCTATCGAAACCAAAACAAAACAAAACAAAAAAAACAAAAAAACAAAAAAAAACCAGATCAATGAAACCAGAAGCTGGTTCTTTGAAAGAATTAACAAAATTGATAAACCACTAGTCAGTTTGATCAAGAAGAAAAAGGAAAGGACCCAAATAAATAAAATCAAGAATGAAAGAGGAGAGATCACAACCAACACAGCAGAAATAAAAACAATAATAAGAGAATATTATGAGCAATTATGCCAATAAAATGGGTGGTCTGGAAGTAATGGACAAATTCCTAGAAACATATAAACTACCAAAACTGAAAACGGAAGAAATAAAAAATTTGAACAGACCCATAACCAGTAAGGAAATTGAATTAGTAATCAAAAATCTGCCAAAAAGCAAGAGTCCAGGGCCAGATGGGTTTCCAGGGGAATTCTACCAAACATTTAAGGAAGAGTTAATACCTATTCTCTTGAAGCTGTTCCAAAAAATAGAAATGGAAGGAAAACTTTCAAACTCTTTCTATGAAGCCAGCATTACTTCATCCCAAAACCAGACAGAGACCCCACTAAAAAGGAGAACTAAGGACCTGATGAACATGGATGCAAAAATCCTCATCAAGATATTAGCAAACCAGATCCAACAATACATTAAAAAATTATTCACCATGACCAAGTGGGATTTAACCCGGGATGCAGGTCTGTTTCAGTATCCGCAAAACAATTAACGTGATTCATCACATCAATAAAAGAAAGGACAAGAACCATATGATCCTCTCAATAGATGCAGAGAAAGCAATTGACAAAATACAGTATCCTTTCTTGATAAAAACCCTCAAGAAAGTAGGGATAGAAGGAGCATACCTCAAGATCATAAAAGCCATATATGAATGACCCAACGCTAATATCATCCTCAATGGGGAAAAACTGAGAGCTTTCCCCCTAAGGTCAGGAACAAGACAGGGATGTCCACTCTCACCACTGTTATTCAGCATAGTATTGGAAGTCTTAGCCTCTGCAATCAGACAACACAAAGAAATAAAAGGCATCCAAATCGGCCAGGAGGAGGTCAAACTTTCATTCTTTGCAGATGACATGATACTCTATATGGAAAACCCAAAAGATTCCACCAAAAAACTGCTAGAATTGATTCATGAATTCAGCAAAGTGGCAGGACATAAAGTCAACACAGAAATCAGTTGCATTCCTATACACTAACAATGAAGCGACAGAAAGAGAAATGAAGGAATCAATCCCATTTACAGTTGCACAAAAAAACCATAAAATACCTAGGAATAAATCTAACCAAAAGGTGAGAAATCTATACACTGAAAACTACAGAAAGCTTATGAAAGACATTGAAGAAGACACAACAACATGGAAAAAGATTCCATGCTCCTGGAAAGGAAGAACAAATATTATTAAAATGTCAATACTACCCAAAGCAATCTACATATTCAACGCAATTCCTATCAAAATAATGCCAGCATTCTTCACAGAGTGAGGACAAATAATCCTAAAATTTGTATGGAACCAGAAAAGACCCCGAGTAGCCAAAGCAATCTTGAAAAAGAAAGCCAAAGCAGGAAGCATCACAATCCCGGACTTCAACCTTTACTATAAGGTTGTAATCATCAAGACAGTATGGTACTGGCACAAGAACAGACACTCAGATCAATGTAACAGAATAGAGAACCCAGAAATGGACCCACAAACGTATGGCCAACTAATCTTTGACAAAGCAGGAAAGAATATCCAATGGAATAAAGACAGTCTCTTCAGCAAGTGGTGCTGGGAAAACTGGACAGCGACATGCGGAAGAATGAACCTGGAAAACTTTCTTACACCATACACAAAAATAAACTCAAAATGGATGAAAGACCTCAATGTAAGACAGGAAGCCATCAAAATCCTCAAGGAGAAAGCAAGCAAAAACCTCTTTGACCTTAGCTGTAGCAACTTCTTATTCAACACATCTCTAGAGCAGGAGAAACAAAAGCAAAAATGAACTGTTGTGATCTCATCAAAATAAAAACCTTATGCACAGTGAAGGGAATAATAAGCAAAACTAAAAGGCAGCCAATGGAATGGGAGAAGATATTTGGAAATGACATGTCAGATAAAGGGTTAGTATCCAAAATCTATAAAGAACTTATCAAACTCAACACCCAAAAAACAAATAATCCAGTGAAGAAATGGGCAAAAGACATGAATAGACACTTCTCCAAAGAAGACATCCAGATGGCCAACCGACACATGAAAAAATGCTCAACATCACTCATCATCAGGGAAATACAAATCAAAAGCACAATGAGATACAACCTTATACCTGTCAGAATGGTTAACATTAACAACTCAGGAAATAACAGATGTTGGCAAGGATGCGGAGAGAGAGGATCTCTTTTGCATTGTTGGTGGGAATGCAAGCTGGTGCAGCCACTCTGGAAAACAGTATGGAGGTTCCTCAAAAAACTAAAAATAGAACTACCCTACGACCCAGAAATTGCACTACTAGGCATCTATCCATGGGATACAAGTGTGCTGTTTCAAAGGGACACATGCACCCCCATGTTTATAGCAGCACTATCAACAATAGCCAAAGTATGGAAAGAGCCCAAATGTCCATCGATGGATGAATGGATAAAGAAAATGTGGTGTACACACACACACACACACACACACACACACACACACACACACTGGAGTATTACTTGGCAATCAAAAAGAATGAAATCTTGCCATTTGCAACTACGTGGATGGAACTGGAGGGTATTATGCTATGTGAAATTAGTCAGTCAGAGAAAGACAAAAATCATATGACTTCATGTATATGAGAGCTTTAAGAGACAAAACAGATGAATATAAGGGAAGGGAAACAAATAATATAAAAACAGGTAGGGGAACAAAACAGAAGAGACTCTTAAATATGGAGAACAAACAGAGGGTTACTGGAGGGGTTGTGGGAGGGGGGATAGGCTAAATGGGTAAGGGGTTTTAAGGAATCTACTACTGAAATTATTGTTTCACTATATGCTAACTAACTTGGATGTAAATTTTAAAAAGTAAATAAAAAATTTAAAAAAGAAATTAATATAAATATTTGTGAACAAAGATTTTCAATGAATGTTGTAACTGAAAACAAGCTAAGTATCCAACGATAGAGTTATTGTTAAATTATACTAAATCCACACAATGTAATTATGCATCCATTGTATTTGTTTTCCAAAAAATATTTAATTCCATGGGGAAATGTTGGTATATATATAATATGATGAAAAATGAACTATAAAATTACATATGATTAAAATATTTTCAGATGAAATAATATGATGTCTGGGTTTGCTTTAAAAAAAATATGTAGGAGAATGGAGTAGGTGTCACAGAGATGAAACAAGATGAGCCATGAAATGTTAGTTATGAAAATGGGCTCTGGCTACATAGAAGATCCATTATACTATTATTTTTACTTTTGTATGTGTTTGAAATGTTCTATAATGAAAAATTAAGAAATTATGATCATAATTACATATCTGTATATATACATACGCATATTATAACCATTTAATATTATATAACAGATACGCTTATCTTGAAGAAAATATCACCAAATGTTAAAAGGTTGGCACAGGGTGGTTGGACCTTCTTTATTAAATATTTTTATCATCAGAATTTCAGGTTCAGAGAGACATCTTATATCTTCCAGGATACTAAATTCATTCTGCTTTATTATGTCTAGTTATCTTATACTTTTAAACTCATAATTTTATATGATTACTAATTTTACCATGAGAATCCTGTGATTGTTTGTTCAACGTCCACTACCCTCTGAAGAGAACTACTTCAAACACATCAGAATGGCTCTTTATTTGATGAGCAAATTGATGAGTGGCTATATATCTAATGTGAATGAAGACAGGAAATAATTATGTAAAATAAAGGAGAAAAAAACTGAAGTTGAATAAAGGTGACCTAGAAGAGAGGTAATTGGGAGTCAGAGAAACTGAATGCTTCTTAGTTCTGGGAAAACAAAAGTAGACAATCTCTTTGGCAGCATTCTAGGAAAGAGATGATTTTTGGAGAGTATGTAAGTTAAAGATTTTTAAAGTACAGGGGTGCCTGAATGGCTCAGTTAGTTCAGGGTCCAACTCTTGATTTTGGCTCAAGTCATGATCTCACAGTTCATGAGTTTGAGCCCTGCATCAGACTCTACACTGCCAGCATGGAGCCTGCCTGGGATTCTCTCTCTGCCCCCCGCCTCTCTTGAAATAAATTAATTAATATAAAAAAACAGTGTTTGAAAGTACAGAATCTTCCTCAATTTATGGTGGTGTTACATCCCAATAAACCCATTGTAAGTTGAAAATATACTAAATAGAAGATGCACTTAACACACCTGAACTACCAAACATCATAGTTTAGCCTAGCCTACCTTAAACATACCTACATTTTGGCAAAATCATCTAACACAAAGCCTATTTTACAATAAAGTATTAAATATTTCAGGTAATTTATTGAATGCTGTAATGAAAGTGAAAAAACAGAATAGTTATATGGGTTGTAAGTATATTCGCTGTCTACCTGAGAAATTACATGACTGACTAGGAGCTGTAGCTCACTGCTGCTGACCAGGATCAGAAAAAGTATCAATATCACATATCACTAGCCCAAGAAAAAAATCAAAATTCAAAATTCACCATAAAGTTCAAAACGGTGGTGTAGGAAGATCCTGAGTTCACCTTCTGCCACAAGCATAACAAATCTGCAACTAGATACAAAATAATTCCCTTCAAAGATGACCTGGAAACCAGATGAACAGCACCTCCATAATAAGGGACAACACTGAGATGGGTAGAAGAAGAGATATGGTCTTGTTAAAACAAAAACAGAAACAACAACAAAAAAACACACTCCAGAGACTGTTCCACAGTCAGGTGGGATCTCACAGGTACATAATTTTTCCCTGAGGAGCAAGAGACTCAAGTTCCCCTGAGGCACCCCAGTACTCAGATACTACATAGGACAGGAGATGATTCACCAAAATATCTAACTTTGAAAACCAATGGGGAATACATCCAGGAAAATTACAAAACTATACAGAAAGGGAAACCCACCCCTACAGTGTTCATGTGCAAACACATTCAACCCAGATATCAGCACAAAATTACCAAATTGAAAGTGCCTAGATCATAGATGAAGATGATCTACATACTAATCTTAAAGTACCTGCCATAGAGGTAGAAGGGTGCTAGGCATCTCCTTAGAAACTGAGACAGTGGTGGTAGCCATTTTAGCATATCATTCTGCCATGCATGCCATGGAACTGCAAAAGACTTCAAAGAGCCAGAGCAATCTTGGAAAAAACAAAAACCAAAAACCAAAAAACAAACAAACAAACAAAACCATACCTGGAGGTATCACAATTCTAGATTTCAAGTTATATTACAAAGAGGTTATAATTAAAAC
The DNA here is from genome assembly GCF_018350195.1 of Panthera tigris. Lineage (NCBI taxonomy): Eukaryota > Metazoa > Chordata > Mammalia > Carnivora > Felidae > Panthera > Panthera tigris. The sequence goes on from NC_056670.1 coordinate 27,979,908, forward strand.
AGTATGGTACTGGCATAAAAATGGACACAGATCAATAGAACAGAATAGAAAACCCAGAAATAAGCTCATAATTATAAGATCAATTAATCTTCAACAAAGGTAAAATGAATATACAAAGCAAACAAAACAAAACAAAACAAAACAGTCCCAGGGCACCTGGGCAGATCATTTGTTTAAGCACCCAATTCTTGATTTTGGCTCAGGTCATGACCTCGTGGTTTATGAGTTTGAGTCCCACGTCCAGCTCTGTGCTGATAGATAGTACAGAGCCTGCTTGAGATTCTCTCTCTCTCTCTCTCTCTCTGCCCCTCTCTCCCCTGAAAATCAATAAATAAACTTTAAAAAAGAAAATAAGGGGTGCCTGGGTAGCTCAGTTGGTTAAGCGTCGGACTTTGGCTCAGGTCACGATCTCGCAGTTCGTTTGAGCCCCACATCGGGCTCTGTGCTGACAGCTCGGGCCCTGGTGCCTGTTTCAGATTCTGCCTGTCTGTCTGTCTCTCTCTCTGCCCCTCCCCACTTGTGCTCTCTCTCTCTCTCTCTCTCAAAAATAAACATTAAAAAAAAGAAAAGAAAAAAGAAAAAAGCAGTTCTTTCAACAAAGGATGTTGGGAAAACTGGACAGCAACATGTAAAAAAAATGAAACTGGATGACTTTATTTCACCATACACAAAAATAAATTCAAATGGATTAAAGACCTAAATGTGAGACCTGAAACCATAAAAATCCTTGAAGAGAGCACAGGCAGTAATCTCTCTGACATTGGCTATAACAACATTTTTCTAGATATATTTCCTGAGGCAAGGGAAATAAAAGCAAAAATAAACTACTGAGACTTAATCAAAATAGAAAGTTTCTGCACAGCAAAGGAAACAATTAACATACCTAAAAGGCAGCCTACAGAATGGGAGAAGATATTTACAAATGACATATCTGATAAAGAGTATCCAAAATATATAAAAAAAACTTCTAAAACTCAACACCCAAAAAATGAATAATCCAATTAAAAAATGGGCAGAATACATGTATAAACATTCTTCCAAAGAAGACATACAGATGGCCAACAAACACTGGAAAAGATGCTCAACGTCACTCATCATCAGGGAAATACAAATCAAAGCTACAATGAGACATCACCTCACACCTGTCAAAATGGCTAAAATCAAAATCACAAGAGACAACAAGTGTTGATGAGGATGTGGAAAAAAAAGAACCTTTGTGCACTGTTGGTGAGAATGCAAACTGATACAGACACTCTGGAAAACAGTATGGAGGTTCCTCAAAAGTTAAAATTAGAGCTACCCTATAATCCAGTAATCACACTACTGGGTATTACACAAAAATACAAAAACACTAATTCAAAGGAATACATGCACCCCTATGTTTATTGTAGCATTATTTATAAGAGCCAAACTATGGATGGAAGCAGCCCAAGTATCGATGAGCAATAGATGGATAAAGAAAATGTGGTATGGATATACATATATACATATACATACATATTTTACATATATATAAATATATATACAAACACACACACATATACACAATGGAATATTACTCAGCCATAAAAAGAATTAAATCTTGCCATTCGCATCAACATGGATAGAGCTAAAGAATATAATTTTACATGTGTATAAATATACATACATACACACACACACACACACACACACACACACACACACTAGAATATTACACAGCCATAAAACAGAATGAAACCTTGCCATTCACATCAACATGGATAGAGCTAGATAGTATAAAGTAAGTGAAATAAGTCAGTCAGAAAAAGACAAATACCATATGCTCTCACTCATATGTGGAATTTAAGAAACAAAACAAATGAACAAAGAGAAAAAAAAGAGAATGAAAGAGACAAAGTCTCCTAACTATAGAGAATGAACTGATGCTTACTAGAGGGGAGGTGAGTATGGAGATGGGTGAAATAGGGGATAGGAGAAAAGAAAAATAACTACATACAAACATTTCTTGGAGCCCAGAACAACGATTCTGTATTGTAATATATATTATAGGATTTTATTGATTTTACAATGCTTCATCAATTCTATTTGTATTTTCCTTGTTGTAACTAAAATAAGTGTTTTGACAAAGAAAAGATTTTAAACAAAAATGAATTGAAAGTAACTTTAATTAATTAATTAATTAATTAATTAAAATAGACTGCCAGGTAACATGGGTTGTTATATCTGAACATAATGGTAACGAGAGACCAAAAATTTATAATAGAGACACAAAAAATAAAGAAAAATGAATCCAAGCATAATACTAAAAAAAAAGTCATCAAATCACAAGGGAAGAGAAAAAGAGAAGGAAGAAACAAAAAATACCCCCTCCCCCGCAAACAAAATGGCAATAAGTACATACCTATTAATAATTACTTTAAATGTATCTAGACTAAATGCTTCAATCAAAGACACAAGGTATCTAAATAAATTAAAAAAAAAAAAAAAAAAAAAAAAAAACAAGACCCATCTATATGCAGCCTACAAGTGATTCACTTCAGACTTAAGGACACATACAGACTGTAAGTAAAAGGATGGGAAAAGATATTTCATGCAAATGAAAGCAGAAAAAAAAGCTGGATTAGTAATACTTATTTCTCACAAAATACACTTTAATAGAAATACTGTAAGAAGAGACAAAGAAGGGAATTATGTAATGATAAAGGGATCAATCTAACAAGAGTATGTAACAATGGTAAATATGCATCAAACATAAAAGAATCTAAATATAGAAAGCAAATATTAACAGAAATAAAAGGAGTAACTGACAGTATTACAATAATAGTAGGGTACATTAACATGCTATTTACATTAATGGATAGATCATCCAGACAGAAAATAATAAGGAAATACTGGCTTTGAATGACACAATAGACCAGACTGACAGATAGAGTCAATACATTCCATTCAAAAACAGCAAAACACACATTCTTTTCAAAGGCATGTGGAACATTCTCCAGGGTAGATCACATGTTAGGCCATAAAACAAATCTCAACAAATTTAAGAGTACTGAAATCACATCTAGAATATTTTCTTCACATAGTGCTAGGAAACTAGAAATCAATTATAAGAAGAAAACTGACAAAACACAAATACATGAAGATTAAACAACATGCTACTAAACAACAAATGGGTCAATGAAAAAATTACAGAGAAAAGTCAAAAAATACCTTGAGACAAATGAAAATTAAAACAGAACTTTCCAAAATCTATGGGACACAGCAAAAAGCAGTTCTAAGGGGGAAGTTTACAGTGATACAGGCCCACCTCAAAAAACAAGAAAAATCTCACATAAGAAACATAACCTTCCACCTAAAGGAACTAGAAAAAGAAGAACAAAGCCCAAATTTAGTAGAAGGAAGAAAACATAGGCATACTTCATTTTGTTGTGCCTCACTTTATTGTGCTTCACAAATACAGCATTTTTTTAAACAAATTGATGGTTTGTAGAAACCTTCCATCAGGTAAGTCTACCATTTTTCCAACAGCATTTGCTCATTTGTGTCTATCATATTTTAATAATTCTTGCAATATTTTAAACATTTTAATTATTATTATATTTGATATGGTGGTCTGTCACCAGAGATAAAAACTCACTGAAAGCTCTGATAATGGTTAGCATTATTTAGCAATAAAGTTTTTTTTTAAATTAAGGTATGTACATTTTTTAGACATATGCTATTGCACACTTAATAGACTACAGTATAATGTAAACATAACAACTTTTCTATGAACTGGGAGACCAAAACCTTCATTTGACTCTTTTTATTACAATTTTTAATCGCAGTGGTCTGAAACCAAAACAATAATATATCTAAAATATGCCTATAATAAAGATCAAAGCAGAAATAAATGAAATAGAAACTTAAAAAAACAACAGTAAAAAAGATCAATGAAACGGAGAGCTGGTTCTTTGAAAAAATAAACAAAATTGATAAATCTTTAGCCAAACTCATGAAAAAGTAAGAGAGAATGCCCAAGTAAATAATATCAGAAGGTGAGGAAGTTACAATCAATAGCACAAAAATACAAATGATCAAAGAGAATACTACAAACAATTATAAACGAACAAATTGGAAAACCTAGAAAAAATGGGCAAATTCCTACACACATATAATCTTCCATGACTGATCAGGAAGAAATACAAAATGTGAACAGACTAATTACTAGAAATGAAATTGAAATGGTGATCACAAAACTCCCAACAAACAAAAGTCAGGGAACAGACAGTTTCGCAGGTGAATTCTACCTAAAACTGAAAGACTGAATATCTATCTTTCTCAAACTATTCCCACAAATTGAAGATTAAGTACTGCTTCCAAACTCATCCTATTAAGGGTCATACCAAAACTAGACAAAGACACCACAAAAAAAGAAAACTATAGGCCAATATCCCTGATTCATATAAATGCAAGAATCTTCAACAAAACATTAGGAAACCAAATTAAACAATACATTAAAAAGATTATTCAGCATGATTAAGTGGGATTTATTTCAAGGATGCAAATATGGTTCAATATGCACAAATTGATACACCACATTAACAAAACAAAGATTCAAAATCATATGACCATCTCTATAGATACAGAAAAATCATTTGATAAAATTTAACATCTGTCTATGATAAAAACTATAAACAAAGGGGGTATAAGGGAATATACCCCAAAATAATAAAGGCCATATATGAAAAATGCATACCTAGCATAATAATGGTGAAAAGCTGCAAGATTTCCTTCTAGGGTAAGGAACAACATGAGATTTCTGACTCTTGCTACTTTTATTCAACATAGTATTGGTAATCCTAGCCACAGCATTAGGCAAGAAAAAGGAATACAAGACATCCATATTGAAGGTAAAAAGTAAAACTGTCACTATTTGCAAATGACATGGAAAACTATAAGCCTCCACCAAATACCTATCAGAACTAACAAATGAATTTGGTAAAGTCGTAGGATACAATATCAATATACAGAAGTGTGTTGCATTTCTATACACTAACAAACTATCAGAAAGAAAAATTAAGATAACAGTCCCATTTACATTTGCATAAAAAATAATAAAACACTAAAGAATATCTTTAATGAAGGAGGCAAAAGACGTATACCTTAAAAACTATAATAAACTGATGAAAGAAATTGAAGACAATATAAATAAATGGAAAGATATGCCATCCTCATGGATTCAGAGAATATTGTTAAAATGTCCATACTACCCAAAGTAAACAAAAGATTTAATGCACCCCCTATCAAAACACCAATGGCATTTTTCATAGAACTAAAGTAAATAATCTTTAAATTTCTATGGAACCATAAAATACCCCAAATAGCCAAAGCAATTTTGACAAACAAGAATAGAGCTAAAGCTATGATGCTCCCATATTTCAAACTATACTACAAAGCTATAGTATAGTACAGTAACCAAAACACTGGCACAAAAACAGATACATAGATTGATGGAACATTATAGAGAGTCCAGAAATAAATGAATGCTTATATGGTCAATTAGCCTATGATAAGAATATACAATGGGGAAAAGACAGTCTCTTTAATAACACAAAAACCGACCATCAACAAGGCATATCATAGTCAAATTCACAAAATACTCAGTCAAGGAAAGAATCATGAAAACAAGGGAAAAAAAGTCCTTAACCTGCAGGAAAGGAAGATCAGGTTCACAGCAGACCTATCCACAGAAACTTGGCAGGCCAGAAAGGCGTGGCAGGATTTTTCAATGTGCTGAATCAGAAAAATATGCAGCCAAGAATTCTTTATCCAGCAAGGCTGTCATTCAAAATAGAAGGAGAGATAAAAAGTTTCCCAGACAAACAAAAATTAAAGGAGTTGGTGACCACTAAACCAGCCCTGCAAGAAATTTTAAGGGGGACTCTCTGAGGGGAGAAGCCCTGCAAGAAATTTTAAGGGGGACTCTCTGAGGGGAGAAGCCCTACAAGAAATTTTAAGGGGGACTCTCTGAGGGGAGAAATGACGGAAAAAAAATTAAAAAGACCAAAAGCAACAAAGACTAGAAAAGACCAGAGAACACTACCAGAAACTCCAACTCTTTACATGGCTGCATAATAGTCCATTACATATATATATACACGTGTGTATATATATGTATATATATATATACACGTGTATATATATATATACACATGTGTATATATATGTATACACATGTGTGTGTGTGTGTGTATATATATATATATATATATATATATATATATACATATACATACATACCACATTTCCTTTATCCATTATCCATCAACAGACACAGGTTGTTTCCACGTCTTGGCTATTGTAAATAATAGTGCAGCTGGGGTGCAGCTATCCCTATGAGATAGTAATTTCATATTCTTCAGATATATACTCAGAAGTGAGATTTCTACCTCACAGGATAGTTCTATTTCAACTTTTTTTAAGAACCCCCATACTGTTTTCAATACTGGCTATACCAATTTACATTCCACTAACAGTGCACAATTCTTTCCCCCCACATATTCCTCAACACTTATTATCTCATGCTTATTTGCTGACAGCCATTTTAACAAGTGTAAACAGACAGCTCATTGTGGTTTTGACTTGCATTTTATTGATGATTAGTGAAGTTGAACACTTTTTAATATACCTGTTAGCCATTTGTGTGTCTTCTTTGAAAAAATGTCTATTTTGATCCTGTCCATTTTTAACTGGATTTGATTTTTTTTTTTTTTTGCTATTGAGTTGCATGAGCTCTTTATGCATTTGGATATTAACCCCTTAACAGATAGATAGGTTTGCAAATTTTCTCCCATTCCATAGAGGCTGATTTTCATTTTGTTGATGGTGTCTTTTGCTGTGCAAAGGTTTTTAGTTTGATGTAGTCCTACTTGTTTATTTTTGCCTTTGTTGCTTGCAATTTTGATGTCATATCCAAATCATTGTAAAAATCAAGGTCAAGGAACTTTTCCCCTATGTTTATTTCTAGAAGTTTTTAGCTACAGGTCTTATGATTAAGTATTTAATCCATTTTTGGTTAAGTTTTGTAAGTGGTGTAAGACAGGGCTCTAATTTAATTCTTTTGCATAGAATAATCAGTTTCCCAAAATCCTTTAGTGAAGAAACTATCCTTTACCCATGAGTATTCTTGACTCCTTTGTCAAATACTGACCATATATGCGTATGTTTATTTCTAAGCTCTTAAATTTGTCTGTCTTTATGCTAATAACATAATTAGCATAATAATATGCTAATATGCTTTGACTATAATACCTTTATAATAAAGTTTATAGTTTTGATATAATTTTGACTATAATACCTTTATAATAAAGTTTGAAATCAGAAAGTATGACACCTCCAGCTTTGTCCTTCCTCAGGATTGCAATTGGTACATGGGGTTTTTTTGAGATTCCATTCTAAATTTAGAATTGTTTTTCTTATTACTGTTAAAATTTCATTGGAATTTTTATAAGTATTTCATTGATTGTATAGATGGGTATAGATACAGTATGGACATTTTAATAATATGAATTCTTTTAATTCATGAACATAGGATATCTTTCAATTTATTTGTGTATTCCATTTATTTCACCAATGTCTTAATAGTTTTCACTATAATTTATTCCTACAATTTTTATTGTTTTTGATGCTTTTGTAAGTGGGATTGTTTTATTTTCAGATCATTCATGCTTAGTGTATATAAATGCAACTGAATTTTGTATGTTCTTGTGTATCCTGCTACTTCACTTAATAGTGGAAACATTTTTACTGCAGTCCTCAGGATTTTCTAAATATAAGATCATATCATCTGCAAACAGAAACAATTTTACTTCATCTTTTCCAATTTAGATGCCTTTTATTTCTTTTTCTTGCCCAATTCTTGGCTAGAACTTACAATACTATGTTGAATAGGAGTGGTGAGAATAGGCATCCTTGTCTTGTAACTGATCTTAGAGGGAAAACTTTAAACCTTCCACTGTTGAGAATGTTGCTGTATGAAGGGTCAGCCAGCATGGGGCACTCTGTCCATTTCATCTTCAATCACCACTATATCCTCCCCCTTTACCCTCATTTTCCCAGGGATTCTACCTGTTAGCATCTTAATCAGGCTTTGTCACAAGCATTTAAAACCTAATCTGCAACAGCCTGTGCTCTTCTTGCTTTGCAAAATAGCATACTATGGTCTCCATCTTATCAGTCTTCTCTTGCAACTTGTCTGCCAGCCCTGAAACTAGCAGAGGAGTGCACAATTGCCCATCTTTCTCTAACTTCGGCTCTTCTCCCAACATTCTAACTTGAGCTTCAGCCTCTAGTTGGGCATTGTTGGCCAGCCAAACTGCCCACAGTAGAGGTCAGCCCATTGCACCAGCGAATTTGTTTCTTTTCTTTGCCACAGTGCATAGTTTCTCAAACAGTCTCATTAAAGTGGCTAGTCTTCTTAGGGTGTCCCTGTACTCATACAATGGTCCACAAGCATCTAACATATGTGCCACCCAACTCAAGATCTCTCCCACAGATGTCTCTTTCCCAAGGCCCATTTCTTCAGTCTCCTGGCTGGCACACCAATTGTTAGTTCAAAAACTGGCCCCAAACACAGAGAGACAGAAGATTCAGAAGAAAGAAGCAGGCCAGTTAAGATGGTAAATAATAGTTTTAATAAGCAAGGAACTTACTTACAAGGTTTGTCTTGGGTAGCTACAAGACAAGTAGATCTCCACACCTGTCTAACCAAAATAAAAGCTTAAATAGGAGCTTTAATTTCGGGTTCAGTCACATATATTGCCCAGATGGTCTCAACACATTACTATCTCCAGGCTATGTCCTTGAGGCAGCTTCTAACATGAGAAAGACAAGCAAAAAAGCACCCTGTAAGGACAGGGAAGGGAGTGAGGAGCCTCCAATTCCCCCAAGTCCAGCTTAAAGTCAACTGGCAGTTGTGTCCTCTCAATGACCTCCTCCGACCAACACTAACCTTTAAATTTTGATGGAATCCAGTTTATATATATATTTTTTTCACTTGTGATTTTGGTGCCATCTTAAAAAACAATGACTTAGCCCAAGATCACATAGGTCTGTTCCTATGTTTTCTTTCAATAATATCATAGTTTAAGCTTTTACATTATTGATATAAATTATATCTTTATAACCTAATGAATACAGTTGTATAATTACTCTGCGCACTTATCTTTTTTTTAGGTTTTGCTAATGTGTTCATGATTTATTGGCTCTTGTTGCTGAGCTATCAGAGCATACTTAGAAGACATGGGATCTAAATATAAGCATTGTTCTTGAGCAGGGAACAATTTCCACTTAGAGGATAGTCAAGTAGCGCAGCTAGAAGAGGGAACTACAGCATTTATTCATCATACCTCCAAAAGGTAAAATGTCTTTCACCTTTTCTTATGTAGTTACATTTACTGGTGCTCTTTCTTTGTGTAGATCTGGCTTACTGTCAACTATCCTTTTATTCCACCCTGAAGGATTCTCTTTAGTATTTGTTGTAGAGTAAACCAGCTAGCAACAAATTCTCTTCATTTTTGTTTCTCTGGATATATCTTAATTTCTTCTTAATTTTTAATAAAAGATAGTTTTGCTGAATATAGACTTCTTGCTTGACATTCTTTATCTTTCAGCACTTTAAATATGTCACCCACTTCTTTCTGGCCTCCATGGTTTCTAATGAGAAGTAGCCATTAATCTTATTGAGGATCCACTGTACATGATGAGTGTTTTATTCTTGCTGCTTTCCAGTTCTCTCTTGAATTTGGCTTTGAACAGCTCAACTATGATGTGTGTAGGTATGGATCTCTTTGAATTTATCTTAGAGTTTATAGATCTTGCTTGTGTATATTAATGTTTTCCAACAAATTTGAAAAGGTTTATTCAAATAACCTCTGCTACTTTCTCTCCTCTCTTTCAGGAACTCCCATTATGCATATGCTAGTACATTTGAGGTTGTTCCATAGATCTCTGAAGTCTTGTTCATTGTTCTTGGTACTTTTTACACTCTGTTCCTCAGACTGCTAATCTCAATTGACCTATCTTAAAGTTTGCTGATTCATTCTTCTGACTTCTCAAATCTTCTCATAAGCCTCTCTAATGACTTTATTTTATTTCAGTTATTATACTATGTAACTCCAGAATTTCTATTTTGTTTTTTATATTTTTTATCTCTTTAATTATAACCTCTATTTACCAAGACATGTTTCTCATACTTTCGTTTAGTTTTTAGATATAGCTTTAGTCCTTTGAACATCTTTAAATTAGCTAGCTTAAAGTTTTTGTCTAAAAGGCCAGCATTTGGCCATCGTTGGGGACTGTTTCTATTGACTGTTTTTCCCCCATGTATGGTCCCTATTTTCTTTACATATTTCTTTACAGGTCTCACAATTATTTGTTGAAAACTTTACATTTTAAATAATATAATCTGGCACTCTGAAGATCATTCACTTCTCTCCATACAGGGTTTTTGTTTGTTTTTGTTCCTGCTGCTGCTATTACTGTTATCCTTTATTTTAACAACTTTCCTGGGCTAATTATGTATAGTCTGTATCCTTAGAGAATTATCTGCTTAGTGTTTGTCTAATGTTTGGACAAATATTTCCTTAAATGCCTTGAATCGATGGCTCATCTCCGTTAAGAGGGTGTGTGTGTGTGTGTGTGTGTGTGTGTGTGTGTGTTGGGTTATGCCTTCAATGCTTTGGCATTTTAAAACTCTGTTTTAGGCTTCACTCCCTACTTATGCACAGCACCAAGTTGGGCCAAATGGTAGCATAGCCCATAGCCCCATACATGTTTGGACTTTGAGATCCCCAGAAATAGAGCTTTTCAAAGGCCCCTAAAACATCTCATTTTCCATATTTTTCTTTTAAGGTCTTGGGCCAACTTCTTGATTCTCCAAGTGATACCACAGCCTCAACCACCTGTGATGTTAAACAATTACTGCTGATTGGGGTGCCTGTGTGGCTCAGTCAGTTAAGCGTCCAAATCAACTCAGGTCATGACCTCATAGTTCGTGAGTTCAGGCACTGGGTCAGGTTCTGTGCTGAAAGTTTGGAGCCTGAAGCCTACTTCGGATTCTCTGTCTTCCTCGCTCTCTGACCTTCTCCTGCTCTTGTCTGTCTCTGTCTCTCTCAAAAATGAATAAACATTTTAAAAATTAAAAAGTAAACAAAACAAGCAAACAAACCAATTACTGCTGATTATTTTTAATAAACTCCCTGGAGTTGGTTCTTTCCCACTGAGCAGCTGTAAGTCAGGTCAAATAAAGACAAGTCCTTTGAATGGGGCTTTCCATGTTGCTGCCAGAGAGATCAAATAGTAAAAATTATCTAAGGAGGATAGGACTTTGGGGGCAGCTCTCAATCTATTCTCCCCTTCAACTGACTGCTGAGTTTCTGGTTGCACAGTTACAATGGTTATAGGACTATTGACTTTCTAGGCTACTATGGATCTGAGGAGAAGGGGATACAAATAGGACAAGTTAAAATACCATAGAAATTATTGTTCCTACTGAGATCCACCCATTTTTCTTTTTGAAAGCCTTCCATTAATTTCTAGAGTTCTGAATATGTTGATTTTGAACATTTTTGTCAGTATTCTTCATTGCTTTTATTAAAGAGTGAATTTTCAGAGGTCTTCACTCTGCCATTTCAGAAGTGCCTCTCTGAAGCTTTGTTTTTGAATTTTGTTTAACAATAAATTTATTTAATAGAGAATAAACAGGCATCTTTAAACCAATTGATTTTTCAATGAAGATAGCAGAATTCATGCATCCAAATTAGCATTATTTTGTACAGAATCGCCATCTGAAGTATCATTTATTCTAGGGTGGCTCACATGCTTAAACATATTTTTAATTTTTTAATTTTACTTACCATGAGGTAAGAAAACAATTATTTAATATTTTAATAATGGCTGATCATCATCCTTTGTGAAAACTTTAATTGAAGAAAGCCTAATTTTAAAAGCATTTATTTGTTTTTTTTGTTTTTTTTCAATATATGAAATTTATTGTCAAATTAGTTTCCATACAACACCCAGTGCTCATCCCAAAAGGTGCCCTCCTCAATACCCATCACCCACCCACCCCTCCCTCCCACCCCCCATCAACCCTCAGTTTGTTCTCAGTTTTTAAGAGTCTCTTATGCTTTGGCTCTCTCTCACTCTAACCTCTTTTTTTTTTTTTCCTTCCCCTCCCCCATGGGTTTCTGTTAAGTTTCTCAGGATCCACATAAGAGTGAGAACATATGGTATCTGTCTTTCTCTGTATGGCTTATTTCACTTAGCATCACACTCTCCAGTTTTGTTCTTTCTCATTGCCATGTAGTACTCCATTGTGTATATAAACCACAATTTCTTTATCCATTCATCAGTTGATGGGCATTTAGGCTCTTTCCACAATTTGGCTATTGTTGAGAGTGCTAAAAGCATTTATTTGATCAGGCAGAATATATAATCATTTTTTTTAAGTCTAAACAAAGTGGTAACTATAAAGTAATCAAAGTAATATTTGTGTTTGGAACAAAATCTAACTACAAAAAGTTCATTCCAAGAAACTAACTTCCCTCAAAATGTGACATCATTGGAATAACTTTATAGCATTCTCAGTGGGTGCTTTTGACTTAACAAGTTCTAGAGTGAGTATTAAAAAACATCAATTTCATTACTCTATTTTCAAATCTTATGTATGTTAAAGGCCTTTCTACAAACCACATACATTCAAGCTAGCCAAGAAAACTAAAAATTAGCAAAACACCTATAGTGCCTTTTTAATTACCCTTTTTTCATTTCATTTATACTTCTATTATAGTTCAGGACTCTATTGATACAACCTACCATATTATTAGTAGCATATATATCTCTATTCTACAAACCTTAAAGAAAAATTATACCAGATATTAGGAAAAATGAAAAAGAATCATATGATTTCATCCCTGGAAAATTTTACAAGCTAGTCAAGGTATGTTGTAATTGTCTTTTCACAAAATATAATTATCAAAATATATGACAAATACAATAAATACAGGAAATGAGAAGTACAGAAATCCAAATGGTCCAGAATTTTCAGAGAATTAATATAGGATGTAAGGCTTAAAAGGCTTTAAAGGGTTATTAGAATTTAGAGTTTCACATGTACTCATTACCTTAACCATGTACACAGTGACTATTCAATGAAGATACTGTTGAATAAATGTTGACTGAATGATTTTAGATAGATAGGCAGGAGAGAAAGCACTCTTGATAGGAAAAACAGAATGATCAAAGGCAAAGAGGTAGGAATAAGCATGACACATTAAGGAGAATACAGAATTGAGCCTTATTGCATCAGATGTCACATGTCTACCCGGAAACTATGGCATTGCAGAGCTAGCTAAAAGCGCTTAAAAATCATCTCTAAGCCTCGCATTTTTAAAATAAGGAAAGTGAGGGCTAGAGAATCATCAGAGATCATTCCACTAATAAAAATGTAAAAACAACACCTAAGAAGTTCCTACAATACATCAGGCACTGAGCTGGATACTTCCTCTCACAAAATAAAACTGTGACTTGGGTGTTATTACAGTGATATCCAGTCTGCTAATCTTTACACAATTTCACACTGCAGAAATGAATATCTTCTCAAATAGACATCAAAAATGAAATATCCAAGGGAGATTGTCTAAGAAACTTTAACATTTTTTTAGGTAACACTTGTTTTGTAAAAAGGGAAGAGATGAAAAAGGAAAAAAAGAAAAACATTACATATAAAATATAAAAATGTGTTTGTACTACCTAAATGACTTAAAATTAATTATGTGTGGTCTAAGATTATGTCTTTATGAAAATGTTTGTTTTTTTCCAAGGGTTCCTGGAGGCAGGCAATATACTTGCTTTTTGTAAATACCCAAGATTTCATCATAACAGCAGTATAATGCAGAACTCAATGCAAAATAATAAAGAACACCAGGCCATAAATTTTAGTTCCTTGTATACTGACAAAGCTTGTTAAGAAAAGAAGAACAGTTTTATTTTTTTATAAATAGGGAGGAGTTTGTAATGTCTATTTTGGAATAACAGGTAGTATTCCAGCTATTTGGGACCGCTTTCAGCTCTAGGTATTTTAAAATTAATGGGCTGAACAAAACAAAGGGCATATTTTCACTCTGTATTAAACGTGTATGTTGATCCCTAATGGATATAATATGTTTCTACAAGTATAGCACACATTTATTTTTCTAAGTAGTAAATGAAGACATTGCCTTCTTCTGGAGACTCAGCCCTTAAGTCATTTGAAAAGAACTAGCAGTAAACCTCAGTGACTCTCATACCTACACAGGAACAAGCTGATTTCTCATGATGACTGTATTCAACCTATGGCTAAATATGCTATTTAATAATATGCTATTTAATATTTAATATTTAAATATGCTATTTAATAAATATGCTATTTAATATCTGCAAGAAGTACAATGCCATGGAATGAATATGGGCTTTACAGCCAGAGAGCCCTTGGTTCAAATCCCAGTTCTACCATTTACTAGTTGTGTAGCATTTATATAAATCCTTTAATTTCTCTGGACTTGAATTTCTTCATCTGTAAAAAGGGGATAATATTATATACATCATATGAATAATATGAGTATTACATTATATAGGTCATGTAAAGTACTTAGTATATAGTAGGCCCTTAATGAGTGATGACTACTATCTGTCCCTTACAAAATTTAGTTACCTATTATTTAAACATCTTTCAGTTTTGACCAAACCTTAAATTAGTACCCAGAAAATCATCTAATTTTTCTCCCATTGTGTTCAGTAGCCAAAGAAAAACAGGAAATGGGAACACATTCAAAACACAAGTTTCATATCTGTAAAATTATCTCTGTACTACAAAGTGATGTCACCAAGATGGCAACATGGGTTGTTCTGGGCTTGCTCCCCTTAACGAGAACAACTAACTATTCAAGAAAAAGACACCACTGACAGAATCCTTAAACACAGAGAGGTGAGGCTAAAGCACACCCCTGTACCACAGAGACAAATACAAACTGCATTAAAAGGGTAAGAGAATTGGCTACACATTGATCACATTGCTCCTCCCCCAAGCAAGTATAGCATCACACAAAAGGTCTCCCCTAACTCTCAAGTTCCTCCAGTGGGAAAAGAGAGCCCAGTAAGACAACTGGCTTCCCCTAGTATTGTGGGTTGCTTTGTGGGAGCCCCTAATCTGATCTCACATTATGGGGATTGCAGGAGAATCTGTGGGGTACAGCTACTGGAATCTGATTGTGAAGGAGAAAAGAGGGGCTTGCAACAACCAGCACACAAATCTTGGCAGACTGCATTCATACCTATAGTGACCAAGTAGTGATCCTAACCAGCAGTTTTCTTCATCTGAAGAAACAAGTTGGGGCACACTTAGATGAAGTAACTCAACAGGGTGCAAATCTGCCTGATTTGTATTCTCAAATGAAGAGTTTTTCTGGCCCTAGATCCTGACTTATCCAATCCCAGGCAAGATGCTAAATCACCAGCTCTACCCACCATGAAGAGTGTCTTTTGGCCCCATCTGACTAGAAGGGCTGACAACAACTCTTGGAAGCAGTACAAGCCAGTGGCACTCCAAGTGAGACATGGGTGGGCAAAGCTGATTGACCTCAGAGAAAAGCCAGTATTGAACAGAGAGGCTTAGAGCATTCCCATGCAACATAAAAACAGAGGAATTAATTCACAACCAAATGAGAGTAGCATCTAGTCCTTCCAAACCAGAGAACCTCTTTGACAAACTAAAAATAGGCTAGAGTAAGTCCCTTCCTGTCCCACCAAGGCAAGGAAAATGAATCACGGTCCCAGCCACTGGGAAGAATGTCTTCTGGCCCAATATAACCAGTAGGGATAGAGACAACTCCTGGTAGCTATGTAGCCCAGTGGCACTCAAGCCTAGAGGCAGACAAGCAGAGCCAACAGCTTACAGAGCAAAGCCAGTAGACCTGTCCAATCAGGGAACCAGGAGTACAATACAACAGGAGTTAATACAACAAGCAAAAACTTTAGCAGTTTTAGAGTTGCTTCTTTTACTGCTCTTACTGCTGACTAGGAAGTTTAGTGCATGACTCTGGCCTGATTCAGGTCCCAAACAATGTATTAAGTAGGTCCTGTCCTGATGCCCTCCCTCCTGTGCTACTGAATACAATACCCAGTCCTGATCATCTAGTAAACCTGACTAGAGAATCCAGGCAACTTTGGAGACCATCCTATAGCCTCACTTGGGAGAGAATCAGCCAGCAGTCCTAACCAACTGTTCTCAACCAACAGTACATCCCTATCATCCCTATCCTCAGAACTCAAACAACTGCCTCACCCAAAAATAGATAATAGCCAGCTCCATCTACCTAAGAATATTATCAGCAGACACCCAAAAACCCAAACTGAGCTAACTAGTTATAAATTATCCCAGCCAAAGCAAACCTGCAAGTCTGAAAGAGGACTATTACTCAAATGTGCACATACCAGCATAAGTAATGAAGGATCACAAAAACATCAGGTAAATTATGACACCCACCAAAGGTAACTACTAAAGCTCCAAAAACTGAAACTAAAGGGATGAAGATCTGTGAACGGACAAAAATTCATAATAATCCTGTTAAAGAACTTTACTGAACCCATAAAAATACAAGGACAGCTAAACAAAATTAAGAAAATAATGCATAAGCAAACTGAGAAGTTTAACAAGAAAATAGCAACCATGAAAATGACAACAAAACCCCTGAAATCCAAGAATTGAAAAATACAACTGAACTAATTAATTCAAAAGAGAGTTTCAAATTAGACTTGACCATGCAGACGAAAGAATCAGAAACCTGGAGGATAAGATATTACTGGAAGTAATTAGATAATACCTGGAGGATAAGGTATTTTTCAGTCAGAGGATCCAAAATAAAAAAGAATGAAAAAACAGGACACATTATAGGACACTTTGGGGAAAAGTTGCACTATGGAAATGCCAGAAGAAAAGAAAGAGAAAGAGACAGAAAGTATACTTAAAGCAATAATAGCTAAAAACTTCCAAAACCTGGGGAGATAAATGGACATCCAGACTCGTGTCACTCAAAAAAATCCCAATTAGGTTGAACCCAACTAGGGTTACACCGAGACATATAATTAAATCATCAAAAGTCAATTCAAAGAAACCATTTTAAGAGCAGCAAGAGAAAATAGAGAAGTTACATACACAGCAACCCCTGTTGATTTCTCAACAGAAATTTCTCAGGCCAGAAGAGAAAAGGATGACATGTTCAATATATTAAAAGAAAATAATTGTCAACCAAAAATTCTATGCCTGGCAAAGCTGTCCCTTAGAAACAAAGGAAGAATAAAGACTTAAAGGAACAAAAGTTGAAGGAGTTCATCACCACCAGACCTGCCTTACAAGAAATGCTGAAGGGAGTTATTTGAATGACCTAAAGAATGTTCATTACCATAATATAAAATATAAAAACATAGCATAAATCTCACTGAGAATGGTAAATATACAGTCATAGTTAGACTCTGGAATATGGTAGTAGTTGTGCATGATTCACTTATGACCCTAACTTAAAACTTGAAAAAAAAAAAAAGGATGACAGCACAAATAACCATAACTACAACAATCTTTTATTAGTTATACTAATAAAAACTATGTAAACTGTAACAGCAATAACCTAAAATGTGAGGGGAAGGAGAAGTAAATATAAATTTTATGAACTCTACTGAAGTTAAGTTGTTATCAGTTTAAAATAGGGTGTCACAGGTTTAAGATATTTTATGTAAGCCTCATGGCAACCACAAGGGAAAATATTGTAGTAATTACATAAAAGAACATGACAAAGAAGTTGAAGTATACTGATACAAAAAGACATCAACACACACACACACACACACACACACACACACAAACACGCCAGAATAAGAAACAAGGAACAAAGTACCTACAAAACAACCAAAAAACAATGAACAAAGTAGCAATAAATTCTCACCTATCAATATTACTTTAAATGTAAATGGATTAAATTATTCAATTAGAAAACACTGCATGACTGATAATGATTTAAAAAAAAAAACACCCAAGATCTAATCAGACACTCACTCTAGCCTTGAAAACACATAGATTGAGAATGAAAAGATAGGGGAAAATTTTTCAAGTAAATGGTAACCAGAAAAAGCAGGGATAGCAAAACTTATATCATACAAAATAGACTTTAAACTAAAATTGTAAAAAAAAAAGACAAAAAATGTCATTACATAATGATAAAGGGGTCAATAAATCAAGAAGATCTAATAATTGTAAATACTTTTGTGCCCAACATCAGAGCACCTAAATGTATAAAGCAAAGACTAATGGAACCAAAAGGAGAAATAAACAGTAAACAACACTCTCCTGAATAATCATGGATCAAAGAAGACATTAAAGGAGAAATAAAAATGTTCCTTGAAATAAACAAAAATGTGAATGCAACATATCAGAAGTTGTGAGAGGTAACAAAAGTAATCTAGGAGGGAAGTTCATAGCAATAAATATCTACATTAAAAAGCAAGAAAGACCCCACATAAACAACCTCATTCTATGTCTTAAGGAATTTGAAAAAAAAAACTAAGCACAAATTAGCAGAAGAAGAGAAAAAATAAAGATTAGAGCAAAAGTAAATAAGAGTGAGAAAAACAATAGAAAATATTAACCAAAGTAAGAGTTGGTTATCTGAAAAAGATAAACAAAATTAGTAAATTTTTTGGCACAAAAACAGACACTCAGATCAATGGAACAGAATATAGAACCCAGAAATGGACCCACAAACATATGGCCCACTAATATTTTACAAAGCAAGAAAGAATATCCAATGGAATAAAGACAGTCTCTTCAGCAAATGGGTCTCTTCAGCAAATGGTTCTGGGAACACTGGACAGTGACATGCAGAAAAACAAACCTGGACCACTTTCTTACACCATACACAAAAATAAACTCAAAATGGATGAAAGACCTAAACATAAGACAGGAAGCCATCAACATCCTCGAGGAGAAAGCAGGCAAAAACCTATTTGACCTGAGTCACAACAACTTCTTACTCAACAGGTCTCCAGAGGCAAGGGAAACAAAAGCAAAAAAGAACTATTGGGACCTCATCAGAATAAAAAGCTTCTGCACAGCAAAGGAAACAATCAGCAGAACTAAAAGGCAACCGACAGAATGGGAGAAGATATTTGCAAACGACATATCACATAAAGGGTTAGTATCCAAAATCTATAAAGAACTTAGCAAACTCAACACCCAAAAAACAAATAATCCAGTGAAGAAATGGGCAAGAGACATGAATAGACACTTCTCCAAAGAAGACATCCAGATGGTCAACGACACATGAAAAAATGCTCCCCATCACTCATCATTAGGGAAATACAAATCAAACCCACACAGAGATACCACCTCACACCTGTCAGAATGACTAACATTAACAACTCAGGCAACAACAGATGTTGGCGAGGATGCAGAGAAAGAGGATCTCTTTTGCACTGCTGGTGGGAATGCAAACTGGTTCAGCCACTCTGGAAAACAGTATGGAGGTTCCTCAAAAAATTAAAAATAGAACTACCCTACAACCTAGCAATTGCACTAATAGGTATTTATCCAAGGGATACAGGGATGCTGTTTCGAAGGAGCACATGCACCCACATGTTTATAGCAGCACTATCAACAATAGCCAAAGTATGAAAAGAGCCCAAATGTCCATCGATGGATGAATGGATAAAGAAGATGTGGTGTGTATATATACAATGGAGTATTGCTTGGCAATGAAAAGAAAGAAATCTTGCCATCTGCAACTATGTAAATGGAACTGGAGGGTATTATGCTAAGCAAAATTAGAGAAAAACAAGGATCATATGACTTCATTCATATGGTGAATTTAAGATACAAAACAGATGAACATAAGGGAAGAGAAGCAAAAATAATGTAAAAACAGAGAGGGGGACAAAACATAAAAGACTCTTACATAAGAGAACAAACAGAGGGTTGATGGAGGGGTTGTGGGAGAGGGGATGGTCTAAATGGGTAAAGGGCATTAAGGAATCTACCCCTGAAATCACTGTTGCACCATATGCTAACTAACTTGGATGTAAATTAAACCATAAATAAATTTAAAAACTAATAAATAAATAAATAATAAATAAATAAATAAATAAATAAATAAAAATTAGTAAATCTTCAGCTAGACTAACCAAGGAAAAAAGAGAAAGGATCCAAATCAAAAATATAAATGAAAAAGGAGACATTATCTACAGAAATTCAAAGGATCCTAGAGGTTATTATGAACAACTATATGCCAACAAACTGGACAACCTGGAAGAAATGAAAAAAATCTTAGAAATATACAACTTACAAAGACTGAATCAGGATAAAGTAGAAAATCTGAATAGATCAATTACTAGTAAGGAAATTAAATCAGTAATCAAAAATATGCTAATGAAAAAAACCCGAAGACCAAATGACTTCACTGGTGAATTTTACCTAATACTGTAAAAAGAAATAACTCCAATTCTTCTCAAACTCTTCCAAAAAACCAAAGAGGAAAGAGCTCCAAAAAAATCAAAGAGGAAAGAGCTCCAAAAAAATCAAAGAGGAGAGAACATTCCCAAACTCATTTCATGAGGCCAGCATTATCCTGATACCAAAACCAGGAAAAAAAAAAAAAAAAAAAAAAAAAAACCTACTAGAAAACTACAAGCCAGTATCCCTGATGAACACAGATACAAAAAATCTCAACAAAATACTAGCAAACTGGTGGTACCTCGGTGGCTTACTCAGTTAAGCATCCAACTCTTGATTTTGGCTCAGGTCATGATCTCATGGTTCATGAGATCAAGCCCCAGGTCAGGCTCTGCACTGACAATGCAGACAGAGCCTGCTTGGGATTCTCACTCTCCCTCTTTCTCTGCCCCTCCCCCCTCTTGCATGCACTCTCTCTCTCAAAGTAAATAAACATTTTTTCAAATACTAGCAAACTGAATTCAGCAGCACATTAAAACTAACATTTGGTGTGATCAAGAGGGATTTATTCCTGAAATGCAAGGAAGGTTCAACATATGCAAATCATTCAATGTGATATATTACATTAATAGAATGAAAGAAAAGATATGAGTATCTCCACATACACAGAAAAAGTATTTGACAAAATCCAACACCCATTTATGATAAAAAAAAAAAACCTTTAACAAATTAGATGTAGAAGGAACATATCTCAATATAGTGACAGCTATATATGATAAGCCCACAGCTATCATCATTCTCAATAGTGAAAGGTTAAAAGATTTTCTTCTAAGAGCAGAAGCAAAACAAGGGTGTCCACTCACCATTCCTATTAAACACAGTACTGGAAGTCCTAGATAGAACAATCAGATGAGAAAAAGAAATAAAAGTTATTAAAATTGGGGGTGGGGGGGAGAACAACAAAGCAGGAGGTAACAAATTTCCCAATTTCAAGCTACATTATAAAGTTATAATCATGAAAACAGTATGCTGCTGGCATAAAAAACAGAGAACTAAACCAATGGAACGGAATTGAGAGCCCAGAAATAAACTCAAGAATAGATAATCAACTAATATTGGACAAGGGAGTGAAGAACATTCAGTGGAGAAAGGCAGTCTTTTCAATAAATGGTGCTGGGATAACTGTATATTTACATGCAAAAGAATGAAACTGGATGCATATCTTACACCACTCACAAAAAGTAACTCAGAATAGATTAAAAACTTAAATGTAAAACATGATACCATGAAATTTCTAGAAGAAAACAGGAATAAAACCCCTTGACATAGCTCTTGGTAGTAATTTTTTGGATGTGAAGCATAAAGCACAAGCCAAAATGAAAAATCAAGTTGGGACTACAACAAACTAAAAAGCTCTTCACAGCAAAAGAAAACATCAGCAAAGTTAAATGAAACACTACAATACTGCAAAAAATACTTGCGAACCATGTTATCTGATAAGAGATTACTATCCAATATACAAAGAACTCATATAACTCAACAGCAAAAAAAAAAAAAACAAAAACAAGTAACCCAATTAAAAAATGTGCAAAGAACCTGAACAGAATCTTCCAAAGAAAATATATGAAAGGCCAACAGGTATATGAAAAAATAGCCAACATCACTAGCCATTAAGGAAATGCATATTAAAACGACAATGAGATATCACCCAATGCCTATTAGAATGGCCATCATCAAAAAGACAAGAAATAACAAATGTTGGTCTGGATATGAAGAAAAGGGGACCCTTGTGCACTGTGGGTGGGGCTGTAAATTGGTGCAGTCACTATGGAAAACATTACAAGGATCCTCAAAAAATTAGAACTTTACTACTATATGATTTGGCAATTCCTCTTCTGGGACTATATCCCAGGGAAACAAGAACATTAATCCAAAAAGATATATGCCCTCTTATGTTCCTAGTAACATTATTTACAATACCCAAGACATGGAAACAACCTAGGTATTCAATGATAAATAAAAGAATAAAGAAGTTGTAGTATATGCTACATATATACATATATATATGCAATAGAATATTATTCGGCCATAAAAAAAGTAAATCCTACCATTTGAGACAACATATATTAACCCTAAAAGCATTATGCTAAGTGAAATCAGGAAGATAAATACTGTATGATCTTACTTATATGCAAAAATTTTTAGAGAAAAAAAAAGGAAAAAACAAACTCCCAGAAAAAGAGATCAGACTTTAAGCCACCAGAGACAGAGGGTAGGGAGAAGGGGATTTGGACAAAGGTGGTCAAAAGGTACAAATTTCAAGTTGTAATATACGTAAGTACTAGAGATGTCATATACAACATAATGACTGTAGCTAACATTGCTGTATGATACATAGAAAAGTTAAGAGAGAAAATCCTAAGAATTCTCAACACAAGGAAAAATCCTTTTTTTCCTTTTTTTTTCTTTCTTTTCACTGTAAATGAGAAGGTGGATGCTAGCTGAACTTATTGTGGTAATCCTTTCACAGCATATGTAAATCAAACCATCATGCTATATGCCTTAAACTTGAACAGTGATAGATGTCAGTCATTTCTCAATAAAACTGGAAGGAAAACGTAACCAAAATTTCTCACTAGAGTAATTATATTATCACACTCTCTTCCAAATATTTATTCAAAATATATATAGAATATAAATAATATAAATATAAATATAAAAAATATAAATATAAATATATATGCATTAACTCCTGATTTAAATGCTACAACACAGGGCTAATTATAAAAAGAAAAAATATTAACCTACAGTTGACACAAAAATATTAGTTGTCTCAACTTAAGGCATTTCAAGGACCTGAGAACTATTTCTGGTTTGATTTTACAGCTCCGGTGAGAGAAATCCTTTCTCTAGCTCTTATCAAAGCTGGAAGAATTCTTTTTTTAGAAAATTTTATTTATTTATTTTGAGAGAAACAGAGACAGTGCAAGTGGGAGAGGGACAGAACAAGGTGGGGAGACAGAGAGAATCCCAAGCAGGTTCCATGCTGCCAGCACAGAGCTTGATGCAGGGTCTGAACTCAGGAAACTGTGAGATCACGACCTGAGCTGAAACCAAGAGCTGGACACTTAACCAACGGAGCCGCCCAGGCACCCCTGGAAGAATTCTTAAACACAATTCTTGGCACATCCTTTGAGATACCCCCTAAAATCAAGAGCTTCTGCTAAGTCATTTCATGATGACTGGCACATGAAATAGTTTCTTATATATACTGTCTTTTTGACATTCAAACCCATTCCAAAGTTACAGTCAACACATTTACCACCACTTTTGAATAAATATTTTTTAATGTTTGCAAGTGGCATCATATATAGTAAAAACAATCTTCTAAAATAACTGTGTGTGTCCCCATAGAAGGCATCCTTTATAAACTTATAACCCAGATTGATAGCATATAAATGACAAATTCATCAGACAGTTTTTCTTCTTGTAGCCATTTATATACAGCTCAAACACAGCCCAGGCCAATCTGCATCCTCCTCAAGCAATCAGCTGATGTGATCAGCCTT
This sequence comes from Panthera tigris, assembly GCF_018350195.1. NCBI lineage: Eukaryota > Metazoa > Chordata > Mammalia > Carnivora > Felidae > Panthera > Panthera tigris. Next base: position 28,003,974 of record NC_056670.1, read on the forward strand.
GAAACACTCTTCATATATATTTTCAAACATATATTCTTGGTCCGATATAATCTTGGATATTGGAAAACAGAATACTACACAGGACACTAGCATTTGATAATGTGTTACAAGGACTGTAGAGAAACATATGGTTACAATGACTCTAGTACTCTCCATGACTACATAATCAGGGTGTAGTTTCAGTCTGAAAGGAGTACCAAGTGGGCTTGAATCACTAAAAAATACAGCTTTCACTGAGGTTAGTAGAGTATATTGACCACAATAGTAACATAAGCTTTTGCAGTCCAAGTGGATTTAGCTTGTTCTGCAATTGACACTGTTCATAAAAACCACTTAAAATCATTTCATGTTCTGTTACTATGTACAATTTCAACACTATTAAGTAAACCATCAATATCAAGAACAGTATTTTATGATCATTAAAATGGATCATAGTAAAATAAACAACTTATAATTCTATAAAACTTTTTCCTAGTATAAATGGAAGCAGTATTATGAAATCCTTTAGGATGTCAAAGCATATCTCTCCTCTAGATCATAGTTCAACAAAGTTGTCTTAATCCTAAATGGAATTAGGCTCAACGGAAAATCTTTTTATTATATTGCTTGAGTCCCAATAACAGAAATATAAACTACATTTTTCCATGAACTTAAATTTACTTGCTTCAAAGTGAAATAAAATGTTAAGAATCCCAAAAAAAGGAGCCTTACATCACTCTTCATAAATAGCAAGCAACCAATTTAAACAGAATATATTCAGTTTCAACAGAATATATGTACAGAGTATGTACAATAGATTTGTACTACATACTATGTGCATTTTTTTCCTACAAATAAAATTATAACTTAATTAACAGAAGATGTAACACAAACCAGCTTCCAACACGGTAACTCTTTATCAATGATAACAACAACAAAACTATACTATACTATACTATACTATACTATACTATACTATACTATAAAACCATACTGAAGCTACACTGCAGGAAACTAGAAATATTCATAAGAACCAAGAATAAACTAACACTGACCCATATTGCCTTCTGACACTCATAACTAAATTACCTCTTTATGACCTACTTAAACTCTGGACCTCAAGAAAGCTTTCAAAAAGCACTTTTCCAAATTCCTTTCTATCACCCATAAAGCTTTGTTCAACTACAAAATGACAGACCAGTGATCTTCAAACCTGAACAGCACTTCTGTTCAGAAAAACATTTTTAACTTTTACACTCAATGTATTTATTGATACATCACACTTAAACACTAATATTAGCCTTTATATTAAATATTACTAAACAAAATTTTTTTGTTAACTAAAAATTTAAATATCAGTAGAAGTTTTAACATTGATCAGATAGCCCACAGGATCATTATGCACATCTCCTGGATATACCACTTTGGAGAACATCAGACTATATAATAAGTCAAGTATGCATTATTAGCTATGTAAGAGGCAAAAGATAAACTCAGATAAAAGCTTTAAGTGTGAAAAAAAAGAATGAGGAAAAAAAAAACACCAGGTCACAAATAGCATAAGTTTTAAAGTGCATCGAGCTTCATTATATATCAGCCACTTCACATAAATTATCTCACTTAATCTTCAAAAGAAACCCTAACTACAGTATTATTTTTTGCTCTTGTACAGATGACAAAATTAGTCATGGAAATTATACCTAAGGTCTATATTTAAAAACCCAAGATTACCAGAGGCCAGAAATAAAGGAAAGGAAAAGCAGACTATCAAATATTTGGCCCTCTCATATTTCAAAATCCTGAAGATCTCTTACCATAGAAAAGGTAAGTCTAAGACCTATTTATTATCTGGTTCTTCCATCCTTGATCTAACCGTAAAATATAGCATGATCAGTAAATTCATTCCAGGGCATTACAGACAAAAAGCAAAAGATACTAAGTTAAGAAAATCACCAATTATCTTTTAATTGATTATCATTTTTTAAATGTTTATTTATTTTGAGATTCAAAGTACACACATGAGTGGCAGGATGGGGAGCGGAGTGGTGCAGAGAAAGAGAGAGAGAGAGAGAGAGAGAGAATCCCAAGCAGGCTCTGCACTGATAGTGCAGAGCCCAATGTGGGGCTTGATCCCACAAACCATGATGAGATCATGACCTGAGCCAAAACCAAGATCCAAACCATTAACCAATTGAGCCACCCAGGCATCCCTGACTACCTATCATTTTTTAAGCAGATAACATGAATCAAACAAAATCTTTAGAATGTCTATAAACAATTTTCAAAACAGTGGTGTCCATTCAAAATATAAATGTAATCACTCCTCGGCCTTTTGGCTAAGATCAAGTGCAAAATGTAAATGTAAGCAGCTCCAACAATTCCACGCTCATAGTGTTAAAAAATGTAACATCGGCTTTTTCTGACGTAATTTGGTCAATTACAGGCCTATACAACTTGTATCACACACGGCCCCACAGATCCTAATCCATTATGTAAAATTTAAGCAGCATGTATTACCTGCATACATTCAAGAACACATATGCTTATTTGCATGAGTCTTTTGTATTATAGCCCAAAATAGTAATGATTTAAAGGTGTGGAAACAGCATGATTTCAATCAACATAAGTTACAAAAATATCTCTCTAATGACAAGAAGTAGTGATATACATTTAGGTTGTTTTGGAGAAACAACAACTAAGATAATGAATTTTCAAAAGAAAAAAGAATATGTAGTATTTTTCCAAAAACTGATTTATCAAAAGAAAAATCATTCCCATGCTCATGGATTGGAAGAATAAATATTGTCAAAATGTCAATACTACCCAAAGCTATCTACACATTCAATGCAATCCCAATCAAAATTGCACCAGCATTCTTCTCGAAACTAGAACAAGCAATCCTAAAATTCATATGGAACCACAAAAGGCCCCGAATAGCCAAAGTAATTTTGAAGAAGAAGACCAAAGCAGGAGGCATCACAATCCCAGACTTTAGCCTCTACTACAAAGCTGTCATCATCAAGACAGCATAGTATTGGCACAAAAACAGACACATAGATCAATGGAATAGAATAGAAACCCCAGAACTAGATCCACAAACGTATGGCCAACTAATCTTTGATAAAGCAGGAAAGAACATCCAATGGAAAAAAGACAGTCTCTTTAACAAATGGTGCTGGGAAACTGGACAGCAACATGCAGAAGATTGAAACTAGACCACTTTCTCACACTATTCACAAAAATAAATTCAAAATGGATAAAGGAACTGAATGTGAGACAGGAAACCATCAAAACCCTAGAGGAGAAAGCAGAAAAAGACCTCTCTGACCTCAGCCGCAGCAATCTCTTACTAGACACATCCCCAAAGACAAGGGAATTAAAAGCAAAAATGAACTACTGGGACCTTATGAAGATAAAAAGCTTCTGCACAGCAAAGGAAACAACCAACAAAACTAAAAGGCAACCAATGGAAGGGGAAAAGATATTTGCAAATGACATATCAAACAAAGGGCTAGTATCCAAAATCTATGAAGAGCTCACCAAACTCCACACCCGAAAAACAAATAATCCAGTGAAGAAATGGGCAGAAAACATGAATAGACACCTCTCTAAAGAAGACATCTGGATGGCCAACAGGCACATGAAAAGATGCTCAACGTCGCTCTTCATCAGGGAAATACAAATCAAAACCACACTCATATCACCTCACGCTAGTCAGAGTGGCCAAAATGAACAAATCAGGAGACTATAGATGCTGGAGAGGATGTGGAGAAATGGGAACCCTCTTGCACTGTTGGTGGGAATGCAAACTGGTGCAGCCGCTCTGGAAAACAGTGCGGAGGTTCCTCAAAAAATTAAAAATAGACCTACCCTATGACCCAGCAGTAGCACTGCTAGGAATTTACCCAAGGGATACAGGAGTACTGATGCATAGGGGCACTTGTACCCCAATGTTTATAGCAGCACTCTCAACAACAGCTAAATTATGGAAAGAGCCTAAATGTCCATCAACTGATGAATGGATAAAGAAATTGTGGTTTATATACACAATGGAGTACTATGTGGCAATGAAAAAGAATGAAATATGGCCCTTTGTAGCATCGTGGATGGAACTGGAGAGTGTGATGCTAAGTGAAATAAGCCATACAGAGAAAGACAGATACCATATGGTTTCACTCTTATGTGGATCCTGAGAAACTTAACAGAAACCCATGGAGGAGGGGAAGGAAAAAAAAAAGAAAAAAAAAAGAGGTTAGAGTGGGAGAGAGCCAAAGCATAGGAGACTGTTAAAAACTGAGAACAAACTGAGGGTTGATAGGGGGTGGGAGGGAGGGGAGGGTGGATGATGGGTATTGAGGAGGGCACCTTTTGGGATGAGCACTGGGTGTTGTATGGAAACTAATTTGATAATAAATTTCATATATTGAAAAAAAATAATACTTTCAAAAAAAATAAAAATAAAGAAAAAAAAAAGAAAATCATTCCCTAAAAGTCTATACAATCTAGTTAAGAATACTAGAAGAAACATGGGGCGCCTGGGTGGCGCAGTCGGTTAAGCATCCGACTTCAGCCAGGTCACGATCTCGCAGTCCGTGAGTTCGAGCCCCGCGTCAGGCTCTGGGCTGATGGCTCAGAGCCTGGAGCCTGTTTCCGATTCTGTGTCTCCCTCTCTCTCTGCCCCTCCCCCGTTCATGCTCTGTCTCTCTCTGTCCCAAAAATAAATAAAAAACGTTGAAAAAAAAAATTAAAAAAAAAAAAAAAAGAATACTAGAAGAAACAGATTTCCTAAGTATAACCTTTTTACTCACACTTTCATTTTATAATTCACATAGAAATCTTAAAACTCCAGTCCCTAGTATCCAAGAAAATGTGCAATATTGATCATAGAAGAATAAAATAATAAAAAATAATTAAGAAAAAAATGACAACACCTTGAAAACAGACTCTTAATAAAAGTCAGTATTGTTTCAGGAGCAATTTAAATCAGATTGAAATAAAATGCAAAAAAGATTCAAAGATTACTTAGTTCTAACAAGTTTCTATTCTCTTATAGAGAGTAAATGAAATTCATTACCAAATTACGTTGCTTTTTTAAGACTATAAAATACAAAGCCTTCAAAATCAAAATTTAGTGAGATATGTGAAGTGATAATAATGGCTAAAATTTATATAACTGTTCTATGTGCCAGGGTCTATGCTAAGCATTTTATATCAGTCATCACTTTCAATCTTCACAGATACTGCACATGAAGTAAATGCTCTTTGTGTCCCCATTTCCAAGCAGAAAAACTGAGATGGTTAAAAAAAATGTTAGTTTCATCTCTAATAAATTAATGTCTTTATATTCTTTCATATGCTTGTAGTCATTAATTAGCAGGAGTTTTTTTTTTTTTTAGTTTTTTTTTTTTTTTTTTTTTTTTAGTTTTTTTTTTTTTTTATTGAGAGAGAGAGTTGTGAGCAGGGGAGAGGGGCAGAAGGAGAAAGAGAGAGAATCCCAAGCAGGCTCTCTCAGTGAAGAGCCTGACATGGGGCTGGATCCTGCAACTCTGGGATCATGACCTGAAGCAATATCAAGAACTAGATGCTCAACTGACTGAGACACCAAGGTGACCCTAAATTTGTTTTAAATTGAATACATTTGGGGACACCTAGGTGGCTCAGTCAATTAAGCATCCGACTTTTGATCTCGGCTCAGGTCATGATCTCACAGTTCACGAGTTCGAGCCACGCAACAGGTTCTGTGCTGATTTGTAAAAAGAACGGATAAAATCCTACACATAAGGCTAAACCAAATAAATGTATTAGGCACCTAAAATTTGCACCAAAGAAAGAAATCATAGGAAAGTGAATCCCAGCTCTGTCACTGAGATAGGGGTTGAAAAGACAATTTAAAAACACTCGATTAAATCCATCATAATGCTCTTTTTTATTGAAGGGAAGTACTGATTTTATTTATAAAAGTTTAATTTCAAATTAGAACACCTGTTAATCTCTTATTAACCATTATTTTTTATGCATGGTAGGAAGATAAGCTGATAAGGTCATCTGCCTAGATTGAGGTCTTTCCAACTCTAATTTTTGTTTGATAACTGGTAGGTACAATTCTAATTCTACTTGCTAATGACTATATTTCTCAGGCAAATTAGAGAAACAGAATGTTCTGTTACTTTCAGTAGTATTGCTAAAATATGATGCAATAAGTTCTAGTTGAAGGGCCTTCACCAATATCATACTTCACCCCAAAGATTCTAACACTGAAAACACACCACCTACGAAATGAACTTGAATAGAATGGAATCTTTTTGGCATAGGTTCCTATAATTAACTGCCCCTTCTTCAATGTGATTTTGGGCAAAACATAATAGGTTTTTGATGCTCTCCAACCAAATACCTATTATCTGTGAGAAAATATATATTTAAAACAGTTCTCTTGAATTCAAAAGGTAATGTACTCCAAACAAAGAGAAGAAAAATCTTTCTCACAGGTCTGAGGGAGAAAGTGGACTTTAAAATTTTAACATAAAATAAGAGATCAGAAGTTGCAAAATTAGGGGCATCTGGGTGGCTCAGTCAGTTAAGCATCTGACTCTTGATTTCAGCTCAGGTCATGATCTCATGGTTCATGGGTTTAAGCCCCAGGTCAAGCTCCATGCTGACAGTGCAGACCCTGCTGGGGATTCTCTCTCTCTCTCTCTCTCTCTCTCTCTCTCTCTCTCTCTCTCTCTCTCTGCAACACCCTGCTTGTGTTCTTTCTCTCTCAAAATTAATTAAAAAAAAGAAGTTGCAAAATTATGAAGCTTTTTTTTACTAGAAGAGAAGTGCATTAACAGCTAAGGAAACCCAGTCATTGGCACAGTAACATATATATGTACTTTCTAAGTTGGCAGCATTTGAGTTACAGAGAAACACAAATTCAATCATATGAGAAGCTAGGTCAAAGATGATTTTTACTCCAGGAGATTCTCAGTAATAATGGCTAAGAACTGCATATACATAAAGGCTGTGATACAGCCATTACAAGTAAATAGTCATCAATTCCAATAGTGGCAGATTTTATGCCAAGTTCTAATGTACCCATCCTCTCACAGCTAAAGCCACAAATCAATAAAATCAATAAAATCAGGCAGTCAGATCGTGAACTGAGGTTGTTTCTCGGTATATAAAGATTCCAATATGGGTTTTAATTATACCAGGTGAGAATAAATTAAAGAGGACAACAATATCTGGTCCCTATTCCTAAGTATGCTACCTATCATATGTGTTCTCATAAGACTTGCATTACGTTTTTCATGATCAGAAATTGCCAAACCAACACACTCTGTCATTTAATTATCATCCCCCCCCCATAGGACCCACATATTTGATGGATCATCTTTTCAACACTCAGGAAGAGACTAAATTACAGAATCACATCTTTGAGATGTTTTTCCTATCTTAAAAGTTAAATGGTATGCATAATGAGTACTGGAAGACTTCATTAATTAAATATGCCAGTTAAGAGAACTCCGCATAATATTCAGAAGAAAGAATTCTAGAATTGAATCAAACTATTTAAAATCTGAAAGTTAACTTAGAGGCCAATTAGCCTAACCCCTCGTTTGAGAGCAAGGAAATTGGGAACAAGAGAGTAAGTCACCAGGGGCTATGAGACTTGCCAAAGTGGACACAGCTATTTAGAGGTAGAGGCAGAAGTGGAATCAGAGCTACAAATTTCTACTTCAAAACTTTTTTTTCTATTACATGAAGGAATTCTGATTCTCCAAAAGTTGGCTTCCACTCTTGGTCTGAATTGACTCTTTTTAACCTCTTTACCTTAATTCTAACATCTTTGAAAAGTGCTAATATAATTGTAACTATGGGAAGAATGTAATTTCATTTTGTGAAGAAGTTTGAAGACAAATAGCACCATTACAATTATGACTCATCTCTAAAAGTTTAACGTTTCAACCTTTGCTTCTTATTGTCTTTTTATGCAGCATGATTAATGCAGTCTATTTCTTATGACTGTCACAATAGCCACAAAATCTCTCACATCTTTCATAGTGACTTAGCTTGAAAAAAGCAAGCACAATAACAACTTTTCCTTAAATGCTTGTGTACATAAATTTACCAAATAAAAAGATTATACCATTCATTCACCAACATCAAGTAAAGTAGTATTTCATCTTACAAAATCTACTACCTCAACATTTTTGGCAAGTTTAACTTGGACTTAAACTTCTCCTGCATTGATACTCTATAGGAAAACGTGTGGGGAGTGGCAGAATGAGTGTGTCTTTGTGTGTGTGTGTGTGTGTGTGTGTGTGTGTGTGTGTGTGTGAAGTTATGTTTTTTTTTGAGAATTGAAAAAGAGGGAGGGTTGCCTAGGTGGCTCAGTCAGTTAAGCACCTGACTTCAGCTCAGGTCATGATCTCATGGTTCATGAATTCAATTTCTGCATTGAGTTCTGTTCTGACAGCTAAGAGCCCAGAGCCTGCTTCAGATTCTGATTCTCCCTCTCTCTCTGCCCCTCCCCCACTTACTTTCTTTCTCTCTCTCTAGCAAAAATAAATAAGCATTTAAAAATTTTTTTTTAAAATAAAGAAAAAGAGGGAAAAAGGGAAAATGGATGTGGATGATAAGCCTGGAGATAAGAGATGAGGCACAAAAAAAGAAAGGAAGACAGATACTAAGAATAGGAATGTGTATGTCAGTGTGTGTTCAGGTATATATGTCAGTGTGCATGTGTATAGTGTGTGTTCATGTGTCTGCAGCTGATTACAAGGATACAGTCAGAAAAGAGGTCAGAAAAACATCGTTTTGACTAATCTTTTGCAGAACAGGTACTGTGATGAAAGCAGCAGAAAAAAGGGTTGACTTAATTCTGATCAATACACAGTGACTATAATAAGTAGTTATACACGAATCCATGATTTCTCCAGAGATCTCAAATAGAATGATAACAAACCACAAAAATGATAACCCAATTAATCACACTATTGCTGGCCCAGGTAGCAGCATTACACTCCTGAGAGTATACTGAAAATGTCAGTGCAGCATTGTTCTGTACCAAGAACTACTGGCAGCCTGCAAATGTATCTTTCCTTTAAAATTTTTCCACCATAGCAACTAAACTAGAAGGAAAAAAGTAAAATTATCTTTGTTCACAGAGTATATGATCTTATATGTAAAATAACTAAGATTCCAGACCAATAAAAAACAAACAAACAAAAACAAAACAAATAAACAAAAAAACACCTGCTGGAACTAAAAACTTCAACAAAGTTACAGGATACAGAATAAGCATACAAAATGAGTTGCAGTTTTATAACAATAAATAACCCAAAAAATAAATTAAGAAAGCAATTAAATTTACAATAGCAATATCATCAAAAAATTAAATACTCAGAAATAAACCTAATAAAGGAGGTAAAAGACTTATACACTGAAAACTAACTATAAAACATTGCTGAAAAAAATTAGATACAATACAAATAAACTTAAAGACATCCTGTGTTCATGGAGTAGACTTAATATCTTTAAGATGTTACCCAAAGCAATGTACATATTGCCCAAAGCAATGTACATGTCCAATGCAATTCCAATCAAAATCCCAATGGCATTTTTCTGCAGCAATGTAAGAACTCATCCTAAAATCCATATGAAATCTCAAGGGATCCCAAATTGCCAAAATAATTTTGAAAAAGAAGAACAAAGCTGAAGGAGTCACACTTCCTGATTTCAAAAGATACTGCCAAGCTACAGTACTCAGAAGAGTGTGACAGCAGCATAAAGACAAACAGACCAATGAAATAGAAGAGAGCCCAGAAATAAACTTCCAGGTATATGGCAAATGATCTTCAACAACAATGCCAGGATCACTCAATGGAGAAAGAACAGTCTCTTTAAGAAATGGATTTGGGTAAAGTGGACATCCACATACAGAAGAACAAAGTTGTACCCATACCTTACACCACATACAACAATTAACTCAAAATGGGTTAAAAATCCAACCATAAGACCTGAAATTCTGCAACTCCTAGAAGGAAATATAGGGGAAAAGCTTCATGACAGAGAGTAATATCAGCAAAATGGCAGCATAAGAATTTCCAACACTCACCCACTCCCTCAAACATCACTTTGAAAGCTATCTGCACATGAAAATACCTTTACAGGGGCCTAGAATTCCAGGTGAGGGATTCCAGCACCTGAATGAAGCATAGAAATAAGAAAAAAAGCACTGAAAAGAGTCGGAAAGGTAGATTCCATTTCCCCCATCACCCCTTCCACAAATGGGGCAGCTCAGCATGGAGACAAACACTCTCCTTGTGCAAGAAGGAATTAAAAGTGAGTACCTGAAGTAGAGGAGAGAGGAGTCAAGATGGCAGAACAGCATGGAAGTTTTCTTAGTATCTCATGTCCATGAAATACAGCTGGATCAACACTAAACCATTCTGCACACCTAGAAAACTGATTTGAGAATTAACACAACAATCTGCACAACTTGAACCACAGAACTCAGCAGGTATGCAGTGCGGAGTGCTGAACTGGGGGAGAGAGAAGCTGTGGAGGTCAGGGAGCTGTTTTAGTTTGCACAGAGGAGATGGAGATGGGGGGGGTGGGAGGGTGAAAATATGGGGAAAGCACCCCCAAAAGCAGCTGGAGAAAAAGTGGAAAAGTGGCAACAGCCACAGGGACTGAACTAAAAAGGGAGAAAGGAGAAAGGAGAGGGTTTAAATTTCATTAAGACTCTATAAACAGGGGGAGCACAGAGTCTGAAACTCAGCAGCTAGATACCTGGTGGTGCTCTGGTGATAAAGGCAAATCCCCAGAAGCAGAGTGAAGTCTGGGGGTCTTCAGGCCATACAGGGAGACCTGCTGGGAGGACATCTGATAGAGGCTGTGTGCCCCCCACCACCCTTGCCACAGGCAAAGGAGCCAGTGGACCCAGGAGAAGAACCTCAATCCGCTGGTGCTGGAACAAGGTTGTTAGGGTGAAGCCTGGTGCCAGATGTGTGTTGTCATTTTCCATAATCCCTGAAACGCTGCTGTTACACAATCACGTGAACTTTTTCTGGGGCAAGCTGGCACCCAGCCACAGTCTCTGGGCATCGGCAGCAGCACAGTTCTGTGAACGTTCCTGGGTGCAGCTGGCACCCAGCCATTGCTCTGTGAGACCCTCCTGCAGAGGGGCAGAACGGGTCAAAGCCACAGTCCCTCAGAAATAAGGGGTCGGGAAAAACAGCCACATTTGAGATAAAACTCAGGAGGGAGGTGCTGCCTGGGGCATGGCCATGGACAGTGTAAAATCGGGGAGTGGATGGAATCCAGAGACAAAAGAAGGGTGTGCAATTGTTGATCAGGGAGAACAGAGTTCCAATACTAGACATTGGGTAGTTGGGTGATGCCACTGCTCCAGCACATTCATATACACACCTACAAGTGCCACAACAATCCACCCCAGTAAACTAAGCAGCGCCATCTAGTGGAGAATGGCGCCATTACACTAAGCCCTGCCCAACTGGGCAAACCTCTCTCCTCAAGAACAGAAGTCTCTCCACCTGCTTATAGACTATAAAGCAGTTCATAGTTTGATTTCTAGAGGAAAACGAAGTAATTTCAATGGTATTTCAGTCTGTGTGCTTGTCCATCTATTCAATTTTCTTTTTTTTCTTTTTTTCTTTTCTTTTTCTTGAATACAAAGAGAAAAAAATTATTTTTATTTTCAATTTTTATTAAAAATATTTTTATTTAATTTTTGTCTACTATAGTTTTACTTTTCTGAATTTTTTCAAATTATATTTTACTTCCACCATTTCATTTTATTCTATTTCAGTGTATTCATTTTTTTAAATTTTCAAATGATTTCCTTTTCTTTTTTCCTTTCCCCTTTTTTCTCTAACCTATCAAGCCCCTTATACACCCAGACCAAAACCCACCTAGGATCTAGCATCATTTATTTGATGTGTGTGTGTGTGTGTGTGTGTGTGTGTGTGTGTGTGTGTTAATTTTTTAAGATTAATTTTTTCTTAGTTTTAATTTTTTTAATATAAAAATTTTTTTACTTCATTAAATCCTTTCTCCTTTCAAAATGACAAAATGAAGAAATTCACCCTGAAAGAAAGAGCAGAAGAAATGACAGTCAGGGACTTAACCAACACAGATACAAGCAAGACTTCTGAACCAGAATTTAGAATCACGATAGTAAGAATACTAGCTGGAGTCAAAAATAGATTAGAATTCCTTTCTTCATAGATAAAAGAAGTAAAAGCTAGTCAGGATGAAATAAAAAATGCTATAACTGAGCTGCAATATCAAATGAATACCATGGCAGCAAGGATGGATGAGGAAAAGCAGAGGACAAACTTATGGAGGATAATGAAGCAGAAAAATGAGGGAGACTAAGGCAAAAGAGCATGATTTAAGAATTAGAGAAATCAGTGACTAATTAAGAGGAACAACATGAGAATCATAAAGGTCCCAAAAGATGCAGAGAGGGAAAAAGGGGTGGAAGGGCTTTGTGAGAAAATCATAGCAGAAAACTTTATTAACCTGGGCAAAGACACAGACATCAAAACCCAGGAAGCACAGAGGACCCCCATTAGATTCAACAAAAACCGACCATCAACAAGGCATATCATAGTCAAATTCACAAAATACTCAGGCAAGGAAAGAATCATAAAAGCAGCAAGGGGAAAAAAGTCCTTAACCTACAAGCGATTACAGATCAGATTCACTGCAGACCTATCCACAGAAACTTGGCAGGCCAGAAAGGAATGGCAGGATATATTCAGTGTGCTGAATCAGAAAAAAATATGCAGACAAGAATTCTTTATCCAGCAAGGCTGTCATTCAAAATAGAAGGAGAGATGAAAATTTCCCAGGCAAACAAAAATTAAAGGAGCTTGTGATCACTAAACCAGCCTTGCAAGAAATTTTAAGGGGGACTCCATGAAGGGAGAAAAGCCGAATGATTGAATGAATGAATGAATGAATGAATACCAAAAGCAAAAAAGATTAGAAAGGACCAGAGAACACCACCAGAAACTCCAACTCTACAAGAAACATAATGGCAATAAACTCATATCTTTCAGTACTCACTCCAAACGTCAATGGACTAAATGCTCCAATCAAAAGACACAGAGTAACAGAATGGAAAAGAAAACAAGATCCATCTGTATGCTGTTTACTAGAGACACACTTTAGACCTAAAGATACCTTCAGATTGAAAGTAAGGGGATGGAGAACCATCTATCATGTAAATGGTCAACAAAAGAAAGCCAGAGTAACCATACTTATATCAATCTAGACCTTAAAATAAAGACTGTAGCAAGAGATGAAGAAGGGCATTATATCATAATCAAGGGGTCTATCCACCAAGAAGACTAACAATTATAAACATTTATGCACCAAATGTGAGAGCACCCAAATATATAAATCAATTAATCACAAACATAAAAAATCTCCTTGATAATAATACCATAATAATAGGAGACGTCAACACTACACTTACAACAATGGACAGATCATCTAAGCAGAAAATCAACAAGGAAACAATGGCTTTGAATGGTATATTGGACCAGATGCACTTAACAGATATATTCAGAACATTTCATCCTAAAGCAGTAGAATATACATTCTTCTCCAGCACACATGGAACATTCTCCACAATGACCACATACTGGGACACAAAATAGCCCTCAACAGGTACAAAAAGATCCAAGATCATACTGTGCATATTTTCAGACCACAATGTTATGAAACTCAAAATCAACCGAAGAAAATACTTGGAAAGGCAACAAATACTTGGAGACTAAAGAACATCCTACTAAAGAATGAATGGGTTAACCAAGAAAATAAAGGAAATTAAAAGTACATGGGAGCCAATGAAAATGATAAAACCACAGCCCAAAACCTCTGGGACACAGCAAAGGCAGTCATAAGAAGGAAGTATATAGCAATCCAGGCCTTCCTAAAGAAGGAAAAAAGGTATCACACACACAATGTAACCTTATACCTTAAAAAGCTGGAAAAAGAACAGCAAATAAAACCCAAAACAGCAGAAAATAGGAAATAAGGATTAGAGCATAAATTAATGCTATTGAAACCAAAAACACAGTAGAATAGATCGATGAAACCAGAGGCTGGTTCTTTAAAAGAATTAAAATTGATAAACCACTAGCCAGTTTGATCAAAGAGAAACGAAAGGACCCAAATAAATAAAATCAAGAATGAAAGAGGAGAGATCACAACCAACACAACAGAAATAAAAACAATACTAAGAGAATATTATGAGCAGTTATATGCCAATAAAATGGGCAACCTGGAAGAAATGGACAAATTCCTAGAAACATATACACTACCAAAACTGGAACAGGAAGAACTAGAAAATTTGAACAGATCCATAACCAATAAAGAAATCAAATTAGTAATTAAAAATCTCCCAAAAAACAAGAGTCCAGGGCCAGATGGCTTTCCAGGGGGATTCCACCAAACATTTAAGGAAGAGTTAACACCTATTCTCTTGAAGCTGTTCCAAAAAATAGAAATGGAAGGAAAACTTCCGAACACTTTCTGTAAGGCCACTATTACCTTGATTCCAAAACCAGACTAATACCCCACTAAAAAGGAGAACTATAGACCAATTTCCCTGATAAATATGGATGCAAAAATCCTCAACAAGGTATTAGCCAACCAGACCCAAGAATACGTTAAAAAAATCATTCACCACGACCAAGTGGAATTTACATCTGTGATGCAGGGCTGGTTCAATATCCACAAAACAATCAATATGATTCATCACATCAATAAAAGAAAGGACAAGAACCACATATTCCTCTCAGTAGATTCAGAAAAAGCATTTTACAAAATACAGCATCCTTTCTTGATAAAAACCCTCAAGAAAGTAGGGATAGAAGGAGCATACCTCAAGATCATAAAAGCCATAGATAAAAGACCCAATGCTAATATCATCCTCAATGGGGAAAAACTGAGAGCTTTCCCCCTAAGGTCAGGAACAAGACAGGGATGTCCACTCTCACCACTGTTATTCAACATAGTATTGGAAGTCTTAGCCTCTGCAATCAGACAACACAAAGAAATAAAAGGCATCCAAATCAGCCAGGAGGAGGTCAAACTTTCACTCTTCGCAGATGACATGATACTCTATATGGAAAACCCGAAAGATTCCACCAAAAACTGCTGGAATTGATTCATGAATTCAGCAAAGTGGCAGGATATATAATCAATGCACAGAAATTGGTTGCATTCCTATACACCAACAATGAAACATAGAAAGAGAAATCAAGGAATAGATCCCATTTACAATTGCACCAAAAACCATAAAATACCTAGGAATAAATCTAACCAAAGAGGTGAAAAAACTATACACTGAAAACTATAGAGAGCTTATGAAAGAAATTGAAGAAGACATAACAAAATGGAAGAAGATTCCATGCTCCTAGATACGAAGAACAAATATTGTTAAAATGTCAATAACTACCCAAAGCAATCTATATATTCAATGCAATTCCTATCAAAATAACACCAGCATTCTTCACATAACTAGAACAAACAATCCTAAAATTTGTATGGAACCAGAAAAGACCCTGAATAGCCAAAGCAGTGTTGAAAAAGAAAACCAAAGCAGGAGGCATCACAATCCTGGACTTCAAGCTATACTACAAAGCTGTAATCATAAAGACAGTATAGTACTGGCACAAACACAGGCACTCAGATCAATGGAACAGAATAGAGAACCCAGAAATGGACCCACAAACATATGGCCAACTAATATTTGACAAAGCAAGAAAGAATATCCAATGGAATAAAGACAGTCTCTTCAGCAAATGGTGCTGGGAACACTGGACAGCGACATGCAGAAAAATGAACCTGAGCCACTTTCATGCACCATACACAAAAATAAAGTCAAAATGGATGAAAGACCTCAATGTAAGACAGCCATCAGAATCCTCGAGCAGAAAGCAGGCAAAAACCTATTTGACCTCAGCCACAACAACTTCTTACTTAACATGTCTCCAGAGGCAAGGGAACCAAAAGCAAAAATGAACTACTGGGACCTCATCAAAATAAAAAGCTTCTGCACAGCAAAGGGAACAATCAGAAAAACTAAAAAGCAACTGACAGAATGGGAGATGATATTTGCAAATGACATATCAGATAAAGGGTTAGTATCCAAAATCTTTAAAGAACTTGGCAAACTCAACACCCAAAAATCAAATTATCCAGTGAAGAAATGGGCAAGACATGAAGAGACACTTCTCCAAAGAAGACATCCAGATGGCCAACCGACACATGAAAAGCTGCTCAACATCACTCATCACCAGGGGAAAATACAAATCAAAACCACAATGACATACCACCTGCTGGTGGGAATGCAAACTGGTTCAGCCACTCTTGAAAACAGTATGGAGGTTCCTCAAAAAATTAAAATAGAACTACCCTGTGACCCAGCAAATGCACTAGTAGGTATTTACCCAAGGGAAACAGGTATGCTGTTTCGAAGGAGCACATGCCCCCACATGTTTATAGCAGCACTATCAACAATAGCCAAAGTATGGAAAAAGCCCAAATGTCCATTGATGGATGAATGGATAAAGAAGAAGTGGTATATATATACAATGGAGTATTACTCGACAATCAAAAAGAATGAAATCTTGCCATTTGCAACTACTTGGGTTGGAGCTAGAGGGTATTATGCTAAGCAAAATTAGTCAGAGAAAGACAAATATCATATGACTTCACTCATATGAGCGCTTTAAGACACAGAACAGATAAACACAAGGAAAGGGAAGCAAAAATAACATAAAACAGGTAGGGGACAAAACATAAGAGACTCTTAAATATGGAGAAGAAACAGAGGGTTACTGGAGAGGTTGTGGGAGGGAGAGTATGGGCTAAATGGGTAAAGGGAATTAAGAAATCTACTCTTGAAATCATTGTCACACTATATGCTAATTTGGATGTAAATTTAAAAAATAAGAAATAAAAAATAATGTGAGTACCTAACTTCTCCATGGCCACAGAACTTGTCAACCCCAGCACCAGGCCAACTTATGGCCCTATATGGCCCTCTGGAGCTTCCCACAAATACAGGCCCCTGGTTCACCCCAAGGCCCGTGGCTTCCCCAGAACGATGATCCTTGTGGGCTCCTGGCACATCCCAGTGCCTACCAGCTCCAGTGGGCTTTGGTAACCTAATCAGTTCCCAATCATTGCCCATAACCTACGAACACAGACGTCCAACCAGGCCCAGAACCAAACCAACTACTGTGGATCTAGGATGTTGACCTACCCCAGCACTAGCAAGTCCCTAGTCCCTAGCAAACCCAAGCATCAAGTCAGTCCCTACAGACATAGACACCAGACCAGCTCCCATGGACCTAGACTCCTAGCCTTCCTACCACCAGGCAAGCCCCATGGTCCCAGCCTAGAGGCAAGTCGTTTGAGACAGGCTTATTCCCTTAGACCTAAGTTCAGGCTTACCCCAACACCAAACTGGCCTATTTGACTATACTCTCCAGGTTGTCTCCAATGACCAAGCTTTAACTGCATCCCAGTAATGCACTGAGCCCCACAAACCCAGACAATAATCCCACTACAGTGGTCCTTGGCACCTGGTTGGAACCTGAGGACTCAGAACCCAGATCCACCCATGCAGGCCTATGCCCTAGGCCCATCAATGCAGATTCAAACACCAGATCTGCCCAGTAAGCCCAGGCACCAGCCTGGGTGCCAAGTACCTAAGCATCAGGCCTTCCCCCTTCTGATGCAGGCATAGATCCACCTGCCAAGGGCATACCCACAGATGTCACCACACAGCCCATCCAGAATGACTAGTAAAGGGCTTTGCCCCTCAAACCCAGTCTATAAAAGCTAGGAGAAATGAATACTTCTTCAAATGCACGGAGACCAATGCAAGGGCATAAGGATCATGAATAATGAAGAAAATATGATACCACCAAAGGAAATTAATAAAGATCCAATGACTGACCTTAAGTAAATAGAGATCTATGAACTGTCTGAGAAGGAATTCAGAATAATCTACTTAAAAAAACTAAATGAGGGGAGCCTGGGTGGCTTAGTCGGTTAAGCATCTGACTTCAGCTCAGGTCACAGTCTCGCGGTCCGTGAGTTCGAGCCCCGCGTCGGGCTCTGGGCTGATGGCTCAGAGCCTGGAGCCTGCTTCCGATTCTGTGTCTCCCTCTCTCTCTGCCCCTCCCCCATTCATGCTCTGTCTCTCTCTGTCTCAAAAATAAATAAACTTAAAAAAAAACTAAATGAACTACAAGAAAACAAAGATGGACAACTAAATGAAATTAGGAAAATAATACATGAACTTCAACAAATACATAGAAACCATTAAAAAAAACACACAAAAACAGAAATCCTAGAGTTGAAGAATACATGACTGAACTTTAGAAATCAATAGAGATCTTCAACAGCAGACTCAACAAATAAAAAAAAAAAAGAAATAATTAGAATATAGTTTGTTTGAAATCATCCAGTCAGAGGAGTAAAATTTTTACAAGAATGTATCACAAAGAAAGTCTCTGTGAATTATGGGACACCTTTAAGAGAAACAACCTACACATTATTAGAATCCCAAAGGGAGACATGAGGGACAAAGGGGGAGAATGTTTACTTAAGAAATAATGAAATAATGCCTGGGAGGGAAGGAAGGAAGGAAGGAAGGAAGGAAGGAAGGAAGGAAGGAAGGAAGGGAGGGAGGGAGGGAGGAAGGGAGGGAGAAAAAGGCTGAGAACTTCCTAAGTCTGGGGAGAGATTTGGACATCCAAGTTTATAAAGTTAACAGATCACCTCAAAATGTGAATTTAAAATGATCATTTCTAGGACACATTATAATAGCACTGTCTAAAATCAAAGACAAAGAAATTTAAAAGCAGCAAGAAAAAAAATTCCTCACACATAAGGCTATCAGCAGATTTCTCAGCACCTCTCACAAAAATTAACTCAAAATGGATTAAAGACTTAAAAAATAAGACCTGAAACCATCCAACTCCAAGAAGAAAACAGGAAAAAAATCTCCTTTACATGAGTCTTGGCAATAATTATTTGCATATGACACCAAAAACAAAAGCAAAGATAAACACATGAGACTACATCAAACTAAAAAGCTTCTGGGCAGCAAAGGAAACAATCAGCAAAATGCAAAGGCAACCTATGGAATGAGAGAAAAATTTGAAAACCACTTAATCTAGTAAGGGGTTAATATCCAAATATATAAGGAACTCATATAACTCAATAGGAAAAAAAAATTTAATGGACAGAGATCCTGAATAGACATTTTTCCAGACATACAAATAACCAATAGGTACATGAAAAGATGCTCTACATCACTAATCATCAGGGAAATGCAAATCCAAACCACCAGATATTAGTTTACACTCAGTAGAATGGTTGTTATTAAACAGCAAGAGATACCAGATGTTGGGAAGGATGTAGAGAAAAGGGAACCCTTATGCACTGTCAGTGGCAATGTAAATTGGTCAGCCACTATGACAAACAGTTGGAGGCTCCTCAGAAAATGAAACATAGATCTACCACATGATCCAGCATTCTCAAATACAGATATATACCCAAAAGAACTGAAAGTAAAGTCTCAATACATATTTGCATAACCATGCCTATAATAGCACGATTCACAATCGCCTAAAGGTAGAAACAACCCAAATTTCCTTTGACAGATGAATATATCAACAGTAGGCTACTAGTAAGTTTCTGGGGAGTCAAAAGATACCTGGATTTTCAACTATGTGCCAGACAGGAGTCTGTGTCCCTAACCCCCACTTTGTTCAAGGGCCAACTGTACATACAACAGAATATTATTCAGCCTTTAAAGGGAATGAAATCCTATCACCTGCTAAATCGTGAGTAAAACTGGAGTTATGCTAAATGATTCCACTTATCAAATATTATATGGTTCTACTTTTATGAGGTGTCTAAAGTACTCAAATTCATAGAAACAAAGTAGAATGGTGGTTACCAGAGTGTAGGGGTAGAGGAAAAGAATAAGTTGTTTTATGGGTACAGAATTTCAGATTTACAAGACAAAAAAGTTCTGGAGGTTTGTTTCACAACATACTTAAAATATTTAACACTACTGAACTGTACACTTAAAAATGGCTAAAATGTTAAATTTTATGTGTTTTTATCATAATAAAAAAGAGAAATGCTGCCAAAAGTAGATATTAAGGAAGCAACTAAATAGCTATTTCTACTTACCTGAACAAGCTCCAGAGAAATTTATGTGAAGTGTTTCAAGCATGATGAAGCTATATTTTACTCAGAATGAGTAAATACTGAAGAGTGTGATTTCCTGTGCTGTTCATAGAGTGATGGAAGGGTTAAATAAATAGGTGGATTAAAAAGGAAGGAAAATTTTAGAAGTTCATACCTTGGAAGATATTTAAGTAGGAAAATACATTGCAAAGTTCACGAGTTTTTTCACATAGTATATTTTACGAATATAAAGCCTCTAATTAAATATCTAGCTCTATGTATCTTTTGACATATAAACTCAATTGAATGCCAACTAAAATAGCATTAAATTACTACCCTTAAGTAACTCCCTCCTACTTCCATAAATAAAGCAAGGAAAGTAAATGGCACTAAAAACAGCTGTGATGTCCATTACAGGAAGAAATTCTTTTTAAAACCAGTTTTCTATCAAATCTGTAAGAAAAAATAACTCATTCTGATAATCCCAAATATGCTGAAAACTATTTTTTGTCTGTTTAAATATTAATTCATTCTCACTTCTAATTACGACAAATTAGAGTGGTTTTATAATACAGATAATTTTGGAAAATAAGTTTAACTGCCTTCTTTTGTTTTACTTTTCCTTAGTGTCTTACTTTTCCTTATATACATTATAAGGCTACCATGGAGAAAATAGTTAAATAAAATAATTTATAGAATTATAATTTAGGGGGCTTCTTCTTTACCTTAAGAGAAGTGATGTAATTGAAATTTGGAGGTGAAAAGATTTTGACTCTGGAAGAAACTAAAGCCTCTTGGGCAATCTTCAGTGGCCAGACTTATATAATAGAAAATGAATTGACTTGAAAATGATACCTGAAAGGAAGAAGGAGACATGCAGAGTGAGTTTTAGAAAAGTAGGAAAGAAAATGAGACAGATAAAGGAAGAATGAGATCAGCTTCCAAGCTCTATCTATAAAGGACCATGGAGACAGTAGGACAACAAGAGATACCTTGAAAAAAAAAAATACACCATCAAAATCAAATAACTGAAAAACTAATTGATGGTGACCAAAAGCCTATCTGTGGTTGCCTGTGTCTAGAAATGCAGAGGGATCTTGATTGCAAAGAGGCACCCCTGTGCCTGATGCGAGGGAAATATTTTATAATTTGATTGTGGTGGTAGTTACATGGGTGGCTACATTTTTCAAAACTCATCCAACAATTAAAATGGGTATATTTAATCATGGAAATTATACCTCAATAAAGATGATTTTTAAAAAATCAAATGCCTTCTTAGTCATGTATCTAAGTGTATAAAGAAAAAAACACCAAAAGGCTGCTAAACAGAAACTTACATGAATAAATAAAGCAAGGAAAGCATAAAACTACCTCATAATCTTAAAAAATAATGTTCTAGAAGAGTAAATTTTATAGAATATTCAAGCTTATGTTTTTTAAAACCTCCTATTTTTCCATCTCATTTCCCCTAGTATTCCAACCCCAATATTCTTTCTACCCCACTGGGTCACTGGGTCACTGAATCCATCAATCATGTCTTTCTCTCTCTGTCACTCATACACATACACACACACACACACACACACACACACACACACACAATCACACCATACCCATCCCATATCCTCTCTTAACTTGAATTTTAAGAGATGATTTTTTAAAGAATTGTATTTGAAAGGCTTATGAACAGAATATTTAAATTCCATTTGAGGGAAATTATTAAAGGTCATTTGGTTTTCACTGGGGCCCATTCAGGGAATAGAGAAGTAATAACTGAGCTGAGTATTCACCAGATTGACAAAATGAGGAAGAGCAGTCTAGACAGTGAAAAGAGAATACAGCAACAAAAGAAATAGTTCAATGCATCAGGGAACCATAAATAGTCAATGTGGCTGGAAATTGTGAGGAGAGAAAAGGAGGTTGGACAAGCACAAGTCAAAAAAAAAGTGCTTAAAAGTCTGAAGTGCTATGGTCACTGACTCTGTGACAGCAAAGTCTGTGTTTTGTTTACTGAAGTATCCCTAAGAAACAATTCCCTAGCACATAATGGATGCTCAATAAAAATATGACAAATGGATGGATAGATGCATGGATAAATGACTGGCTTGAACAATGGAGAGGCTGTTATGTTACAATAGAGTCTAGATTTTGTTCTAAAATCCAGCTTCTACCAATCACAGTGATAAATGGCCATTTGTGAAGTATGCCACAAAGAATTTGTTAGTAATTAAGCCAAAGTACTGCAATTTGCAAATTATTTACTTCTTAAATACAAATAAATGCCTGTTCAAGATTGCCCCTATAATATTACCCTCATGTTCATTCCAATATACTTTACTAAGTGCAAGAGTAAAGGATGGAGTTTTAGCTAGTTCACCACTAAATGCACATAATCTACAACCTATCGATTCTAAACCATGAATGGCAGTAAGTCACCACTGCCAAACTACAAATAACCATGGCAATTATACATTATTGAAGCCTGCACTTCCTAAAATATACTTCAAAGTTTTATCAAAATTGTGGTACACTCGCTGAAGTGTATTAGGCATATGAATATTATTGGTCAAGTACATCAGTGAAGGTAACAGAGATCAATTTTTTTTAATATTGATATGTAATTTCTGCTAGAGAAAAATCATTTTTGTGACAAAGTAGATAAGTGAAGTATATGAGACTTAAGGTGGAGAGTGTTAGAAAACTGCAGATGAGAAATGGATAAAATCTGGACTAAGGTAATAGAAATAGATATGCAGAAAGAAAATGATAATAAAAGTAAACAGGCAGTAAAATCAACAGACTTATGCATCAATTAGACTTGCTCACTTGGGCAAAGTGGTTTGAGCTTACAAAGCAGGGTCCAATTCAGAACCTGGGTAAGAGATAAAAGAAAACAATCATAATAGGCAGTAAAGATAATAAGTAAATTCCATATTAGACATGTTGAATTGGATATAAACATGTCAGACAGAGAGGTCTGTAATAGGGGTTCTGATTAGGAATCCCTGCATAAATATGCTAGATGAAACAGCCTAGAGAGAGTGTATATGTGCAGTTAGAAAAGAGTCACAGAAAGAAATTGGAAAAGACACTTTTAGGGGGTAGGACAAGTAATATAAACCCCCAAAACAGGTGCAAATAATTAGACTCATAGACCATGAGTTCCTCCTAGTTTCCATTAGTGCAATTTCTGGCACAGTCTTGGTGGTTGGTAATTATGATGAATAATTAATTAGAAAGCAAAAACTAAGAAGGAACAACAGAGATCATCCACTAGGGCTGGAAAATAAGTTTCAATTCAAGATTAACTACAGTCAGTTAGGTATAACCATCTAGAAAACCACGTAGATTTAGAGGTCAAGACAGGGCTCCAATGAAAAGACTAACAATTATTATGTAATGTTAAACCATGTACTCAGGCCGAGGTAAGAAAACACTAATGGGTCACATGTTCCCACCACTGATACTTTGTTTTTATTACCTAAAATTTAGTACATACCATGTTTTTATTTCATTATATAATTTCAATTTTGAAAGTAATACAAGTTCATTGTAATGTCAAACAACACACAGAAAATATTAATAATCTCCACCAACTGCACTGATCTCATTCCCATAAGGCAACCAACACCCAACAAAGGAAAAATGTTCTGCATTTATGCCCCTCTTTCTTTCTGCTTTTGATCCACATATATGTTGTTTTTGTTTGTTCATAAAATTATTGACAAAGGAAGACACTATAGCACAAAGATAAAATTGCCAGTGTCTAAACTTGTCAAATTGCCTACACTTTTCTTTCATTATTTAAAAAATATTGCCTGTAATTATATATAATATTATATATTTTGTTTTCACTTTTTTTTCCTCTAATCAAGCTTATCAGAGGTTTGTCTGCTCCACTGACCTTATCAAGGACCCAAATAACTTCTTTTCTGTTTTTTAAGTTTTTATTTAAATTCTAGTTAGTTAATACACAGTGTAATATTAGTTTCAAGTGTACAATATAGTGATTCAACACTTTCATACAACACCTGGAGCTCATCACAACAAGTGCACTCCTTAATCCCCATCCCCTATTTCACCCATCCCTGCACCCAGTTCCCCTCTGGAGTTTGTTCTCTATAGTTAAGAGTCTGTTTCTTGTTTTGCCTCCGTCTCTTCTTTTTGTTCCCTTTGTTCGTTTGTTTTGTTTCTTAAATTCCACATATGAGTAAAATCATAAGGTGTATGTCTTTCTCTGTCTTATTTCGCTTAGCATATTCTCTGGCTCCATCCATGTCATTGCAAATGGCAACATTTAATTCTTATGGCTAATATTCCATCATATATATAATTATATATGATATAAATATCTATATATAGATAGATAAAGATATAGATATATAGATAGATATAGATATATAGATGATATAGATAGATATAGATATAGATATAGATAGATGATATAGATAGATATAGATATAGATACAGATAGATGTTATAGATAGATATAAATATCTATTCATCTATCTATATAGAATAGATATCTGTTCATCAGACAGACACGTGGACTGTTTCCATAATTTGGCTACTGTAAATAATGCTGCTATAAACATCCGGGTGCATATATCCCTTCGAATTAGTATTTTTGTATTCTTTGGGTAAATACCTAGTAGTGTGATTGCTGGATTGAAGGGTAATCTGATTAATAACTTTATGAGGAACCTCCATACTGTTTTGCAGAGTGTATGTACTAGTTTGCATTCCCACCAATAGTGCAAGAGGGTTCCTTTTTCTCCACATCCACACCAGCAACTATTGTTTCTTGTGTTGTTGATTTTAGCCATTCTGACAGGTGTGAGGTGATATCTCATTGTAGTTTTAATTTGTACTTCCCTAATGATCAGGGAAATTGAGCATCTTTTCATGTGTTTGTTGGTCATCTAGATATCTTCTTTGGAAAATGTCTATTCATGTATTCTGTCCATTTTACCTGGATTACATGCTCTATGATGTTGAGTCTTATGAGTTCTTTTCATATTTTAGATAACCCTTTATCATATATGTCATTTGCAAATAGCTTCTCCCATTCCATAGGTTGCCTTTTAGTTTTGTTGATTGTTTCCTTCACTGTGCAGACGCTTTTTATTTTGATGAAGCCCCAATAGTTGACTTATGCTTTTGTTTCCCTTGCCTCAGAAGACATTATCTAGTAAGAAGTTGCTACAGCCAGTGTCAAAGCGGCTACTGCCTGTGTTCTCTTCTAGGAATTTTTATGGTTTCAGGGGTCACATTTAGGTCTTCATCCATTCTGAATTTATTTTTGTGTTTGGTGTAAGAAAGTAGACAAGTTTCATTCTTCTCCATGTTGCTGTCCAGTTTTCCCAACACCATTTGTTGAAGAGACTGTCTTTTTCTCATTAGATATTCTTTTCTACTTTGTCAAATATTAATACTGCCCACTTAGTTGTGGGTTCACTTCTGGGTTTTCTATTCTGTTCTAATGATCTATGCATCTATATCTGTGCCAGTACCATACTGTCATAATAACTACAGCATTGTAATATAACTTGAAGTCTGGAAATGTGATGTCTCCAGCTTTGCTTTGCTTTTTCAAGGTTGCGTTGGCTATTCAGAATCTTTTGTGGTTCCCTACAAATTTTAGGATTGTTTGTTCTAGCTCTGCAAAAAGTGCTTGTGGTATTTTGATAGGGATTGCATTAAACGTGTAGATTTCTTGGATGGTATAGACATTTTAACAATATTTGCTTTTCCAATCCATGAGTATGGCATTTTCTTCCATTTCTTTGTCATCTTCAATTTCTTTCAATAATGTTTTATAGTTTTCAGAGTACATGGTCTTTTACCTCTTTGGTTAGGTTTATTCCTAGGTATCTTATTTGTTTTGGTGCAATTGCAAATGGGATTGATTCCTTACTTTCTTTTTCTGCTGCTTTATTATTGATTGGTGTGTAGAAATGCAACAGATTTCTGCACATTGATTTTGTATTCTGCCACTTTACTGAATTTGTGTTATCAGTTCTAGCAGTTTTTTGGTGGAGTCTCGGGTTTTTTATATAGAGTATCATGTCATCTGCAAGTAGTGAAAATTTCGATGCCTTTTATTTCTTTTTGTTGTATGATTGTTGTGACTAGGCCTTCCAGTACTATGTTAAATAACAGTGGTGATAGTGGACACCTCTGTCTTGTTCTTTACTGTAGAGAAAAAGTCCCACTAAGGATGATATTAGCTGTGGGTTTTTCATATATACCCTTTATTATGTTGAGATATGATCCCTCTCAACCTACTTTGCTGAGGGATTTTACCATGAAGGATACTGTACTTTGTCAAATACTTTTTCTGCATCTTTTGAAATGATCATATGGTTCATATCCTTTCTTTTATTAATGCGGTGTTTACATTGATTGATTTGCAAATATTGAACCACACTTGCAACCCAGGAGTAAATCCCACTTGATCGTGGTGAATGATTTTTTTAACATATTGTTGGATTCAGTTTGTTAGTATTTTATTGAGAATTTTTGCATCCATGTTCTTCAGGGATAATGGCACCAAATAACTTCTACGTGGCCCACTGCAACGTTCAATTTTGCGTCTTTGTCTTATTCAGCAGTATCTGACACATTCAGTCCCTTTCTCCTTAAGATTTCAAGTGTATTTTTTCCATTTAATGACAGCTCTTTCTCAGTTTTTTGACATTCCTGGTTTTTTCTGAACTGTAACTACTGGAGTGAACACGGAGCACAGTGTTTAAGCCGGTCCTCTCATGCGTTTACTAATTTTGTGAAAAATAATGAAAAGTCATTAATTGCCGTCTTTATAGAGTCTACTCCAAATGTGTATCTCCAGCCCAAACTCTCTACTGAACTCCAGACTCATCTCCCCTGTAGTCGCTCAACACCTACACTTCATTGTCTAGTGGTCATTCAAACTTCACATCAAAACTAAACTCTCCACTTTCTCCCCATCCCAAATTAGTATGATTGGTAATTTTGTTAAATTTGGTAAATTGGTCACTCAGCAAACTGGCAATTTAGCGATAAATTTACTTCCACCCATTCTATTAATGAAGTAACCAGAAATAATATCTAAAATATCTTAAGGGGAAAAATGTAAGAATTTTATACTCAAAATGTCCACTAATTATAAATTAAACTGGCAATCTCAAATATATAAGAACTTTGTAAATGGAACATTTATGAGCACTTCCTTAAAAAATTCCCAAGGCACAAAATCCAGCCTTCCAGCAAAATCAAAACAAAGAACTTGGTAATACAGAAATAATAGTACAAGGTCTGGTGATGACTAAAGAATCAACTTTAAATGGAACAAATAACATTGATACATTTTTAAATGGATTAAATAACTGACAAGTATGACTACAGAAGAAAGGGAAATGTAATAAACTAAGGAATGTATAAAGAACACTATATCAGAAGTTAGAGGATGGGGAGGAGATACGGTATAAAGTATATGTGTGTTATTTTTTCATCTTTCAGAGAAAACCACTAATGGCTATACTGAAAATTCCTGGATATACACTCACTTTGTGCTCTACAGGCCCCTACATCCTACCAGCATGCCTTGTTCCTATGATCATTACTGCAACAGTGAAATAGAGAGCAAATGAAATAGACACCAAATGAGTAAAGTTTTACCCGAATATATGAAATACTATAATTAAAAAACAGTGTTGATTCCAAACTTCTAGAATAGTTATACTTTTCGAAACAATAACAGGATCTTTTATGCTCTATATCACTTGTGATAAAGAAATATTTTTCTGAGTAAAGTCAATAGCTCCTCCAGTTTTACTTTAATCTCTTTTCTTTCACTAAATTCAAGTAAAATTAAATTAATACTTGGTATTTAAAATGCCATGTATACTGTGATCCCATTTTCCTAAAATTATATCTAGCTATATTTTGCTCAATATAGACACATTGAGAGATGTCTGGAAAGATGTTCAAATGTTGAGAATAGCTATTTCTGGAAAGTAGAATTTGGAGTGATTTTCTGCCTTCTTCTTACTTTCCTGTGTGGTTTAAACTTGTATAATAATCATATGTGATACAGATTATAAATCACATGTGATATAGAGCATAAAAGATTTATAACAAAAGTTATTGAAATTTTTGTCTAGGGCCTTAGTACAAACAGAATGATTCTAATAGCTAAATCTAACCAATTTTACCCCACCACCACCAACAAAAGCAAAGCACTGCAAGCTTACAAATACATGAAAGGAATCA
Source organism: Panthera tigris (assembly GCF_018350195.1). Lineage (NCBI taxonomy): Eukaryota > Metazoa > Chordata > Mammalia > Carnivora > Felidae > Panthera > Panthera tigris. The sequence continues at coordinate 28,032,447 of NC_056670.1, forward strand.
AAACTAAGATGGCAAGTCTTCAAGATCTTGTACTTTGTGTGTCACACCAATATTAACTGGTGATGAACATTTTGTACTTATACTGGTTTGATACCATCTATCTGTGAGTCATTCATGGCATCATTGGTTGAGACAATACAGCATAAAGTATTTAACAGCAATACTCATTGCAATATAGAAGTACTGATAATGAACAGAGAATTTTTTTATCTGTGAAATAACATGTCATGTCTTCCTCACACTTAGAGGAGATAGTTAATAATTTTCTCCTTTAAAAATAAAAAGTATTTTTTAATGCCTGTACTTCCAGAACCACATAATAATTAAATAGCTCTGAACTTAACCTTTAAAATTTATTCTAAAGGGTTCTTTTTACTTTTTGTTTTGGTTATCAAAACAACAGCAAAAAGGCATTATTAAATTGCTTTTCATAGTTGTCACCAATATCATATCTTTAGCAAACATACACCACAGACCAATCTGCATCTAATATTCATTTCTTTTTTGTTGTTGTTTAAAAGCAATAAATGTTTGAAAAACTGTCCTTCCTCTTTTCAGTCTGATTTTATTTTGAAAGAAAAATTAGATAGCAATTATCTGTGACTTTATAAGCAGCTCATATCACCGTGGGTTCTAAGGTCAAACATCCTGCTTTCGGGATTTAAGTTCACTAGATGGTCTTTGGCTACATGTCACACACTTTTCAACTATGCCTTCTTGGTATGACTATTACAGAGTTGCTAATGAGAGAAGTTAGTTTTATTTCTGTAACCTTTGTGAAATACTGCAGTTGAATCCTTTAAAAGTAGGAAGCATCTTAATAAACTTTTCTTTATTAAAATATAGTCATAATGGGGACAAAATAGGGAAGGCCTAATAAGCAATAAAAACAAATTTTTATGGGGAAAGGGACAAGTGCAAGGTGTGAAGATATTTAACTGAGTTATCAGACATTCGAATAAGAAGGGGAAACATCCCTATAGGTGTTTAATAGTTGTTTTATCTCATACTCAGAAACTGGGCACCTCAGTCACTCATTATCCTAAATGTAAAGAAATAACTGAACATATTCTGCCTAAATTACCCTGAAGCATTTTGGTGTCTTGTATGTTTGCTATCCATTACACTAACTTTAAGTAAAATGCAATTTAACAAGTCATAAGGATTCTCTCAAACTTGGAGAAGAGAAGGATTAAAACATTTGTGTTCTACATTCTATCCTCCATTCTCTCACTGATGACCATGTGACCTTAAATAATACACCTGTCATCACTTAGGGCTTAATTCTCCGACTGCAAAATGAGGAATTTAGCCTAGATTTGCAGCTATTAAACATTGGTGCCCCAGAGAATCTAAAGAAATGGAAACTACTGGGTCTTTCCTCAGAGACATGTATGCATACATAAACCAAAGAACTAGCAATGCCCTATAGGGTCCAGTACAGTATGGTCACCAGCCTCCTTACCCAACCTTAACTCTGACTTTGTCTCCATGTTCACTCATCCCTCAGCTACACTGGCTTCCTTGTTCTTTCTCAATACAACAAATAAGCTCTTACCTGAGGGTAATTGCACTGGCTGTTCTCTATGCCTAGAATGTTCTTTTTTTAACCTCCAAGACTTTGCTCAAATGTCATCTTCCCAATTAGGCTTACTCTGATCACCTTATTTAAAATTGTAACCTGCATTCCTTTCCAGCATTGGTCCTTGCCCTTTGCTTTAATTTCTTCCCCAGAGAACTTATAATCTAGATGTGCACAAGAAAGTTAATATAGCAGGCCTGACTGCTATCCTTTGAGAGGCTTACTTACAAGGTTGGCCCTTGGCTGGCATATAGGAACTTGGATTTTAGAAGGGTTCTCACAGCTCCATAACTGGTAAGAGTAGCTCAGTAAATCTAAACTGTTTATGCAATCAATGTTTTTATGCTGTTTTTCTTAGAGTAGTATGCAAATTTGGTAAGTGCCAGGCAAAAGGTGCCTATGTGACCAGCCCCCAATAAAAACCCTGAGAACTTAGTATCTAATCCACTGCACTGGTAGACAACATGTATGTCGTCACAATTTGTTGCTAGAAGAGTTAAGTGCATCCATGTGATTCAACTAGGAGAGGATTCTGATTTACTCTTTGTGCCTTTTCCCTTTGCTGATCTTGCTCTATACCATTTCACTGTAATACATATTACCTGTGAGTATAACTATATGCTGATTTCTCTGAGTATTCCTAGCAAATCATTGACCCAGGAGTAGTCTTGGGGACCCTTGATACTCTAGTACACCATAAAATAGACTTATGAATTTCATTTACTTCCTGTCTCCACATGTGAAAATGTAAGCTCTATGAGGGCTAGAAATTTTGTTTTATTCACTGATATATCCCAACAGCCTAAGAAATTGCCTAGCATATAACAGGTGCTCAATAAATATTCACTGAATACATAGATACAAAATTTTGCAATTAATTTAAGGAAGTTAATGGAGCTTCCTAAGGAAGCTCTAGCCATTGATGTTGGTGATAACTCCTTGCCAGGATGGTGTCTATTATGCTTAATATTTTGAATATTCAAAATTCTAACAAGACCTGTCTAAAGATGGTTTCTTTTCGATTCCCTAAAATTAGGAGAAGTAGAAGGAAGTATACATGTTTCAGTTGGGCAAACTTGACAAACATCATTCTCAGCACACTGTAAACTTTGTGAAAATCCTGGCTATATAGAAACCCTTGATGGAAATTCGAGATTTTCATTTTTCTTCAATATCAAATCTTCAAAATTAAACCCTAGAGACCCACCTAAAGCCAAACTTTTGAAGCTCAGTAATCTTCCGAGCCAAGTTAATCTAAGAGACTTTCACAGTCTCCTTTAAAATGAAAAATATGGAAAGTTAAAGAAATTTTTAAGAGGAAATTGGAAGAAGCCAACCCTGAGAACAGAGCCAAGTATTCATTGAATATATGCAGAACAGACTGGGGTGGGGGGTGGAGAGGAGTGGAGAGTTATTATTGTTAGCTGAATCCTCTAGGAATCAAAGACAAAATGCAAAGCACTCTAAGGTAAGCAATACTACAATAGAGAGAACCATTGGCTTGGGTACAAAGCCACATTTAAAAATATTTAATCTTGGGGCGCCTGGGTGGCTCAGTCGGTTTAGTGTCTGAGTTCGGCTCAGGTCATGATCTCACGGTCTGTGAGTTCGAGCCCCGCATCGGGCTCTGTGCTGACAGCTCAGAGCCTGGAGCCTGTTTTGGATTCTGTGGCTCCCTCTCTCTCTGCCCCTCCCCTGTTCATGCTCTGTCTCTCTCTGTCTCAAAAATAAATAAAAACGTTAAAATAAAAATAAAAATATTTAATCTTTTCCTAGGAGCAAAAAATATCGAGCAATATATTTATTTTTGTAAGAAAGTTGCCCACTCACAGACCCACAAAACTAAATTTCATGCTGGGTCCTTAAAGAGAGCACAGGAGTAGATTCAGTTATGGGGGCATGGTAGGAGTTCAATAAATGCTAGTGAAATTAATAAGCATGACTGGTAGGTATTCAATAAATGTTAGTGAAATGAATAAATATGTGCAAGATACTGGGCTATGCACTGAATATAGCCTCAGTGAATATACACTGCATTCTATAGTAAATCTAGGCATATTACAGGATTTGGGAGTCTTGGTCTCTTTTGGCAGTATCTTGTTCAACAATTTGAAAGAAAAATTCAGACTGGAAAGAGAAATTTCTGCTATTTTTAATTAATCAAATCTTAAAATAATTCTTAGATATAAAAACAGATACTAAGTATTCAATTTTTATAGTTTTTTGTCATTAACATACTTAGCAACAGATTCTTCTTTAAACATTCCTCCCTTCTTTCCTCCCTCTGTCTGTCTCTCACACACACACACACACACACACACACACACACACCTACATTTTTGTTCTGTTAAAACCTTGAATTCTTTTATTGTAAAGCTCTTTGTGGCCCAACACTAATGGCACTTCAAAATATGCTAGCATGAGGTGGTTAAAAATTGTGAAAGTTCCAATGCAGCCGATTTCAGAGAGAGAACATGAGTACCATTCATTCAAATTGCTGGCCCCCCATGTTTATAGTTGCAAAGGGCCATTATTCCAGAACTGATTTTTATGCTTGTCTCAAAGCATCCAAGAGAAGACAGATTAAAAAGATATTAAGGACACAGAAAGAAACATTCCAAATGCTTTACACATGGAAGTCTATGCATCTCTAGCAAAAGCCTTTGGAATTCTCATATTAACAGTTCTTTGATGAAAGCATTTACTTGATTCCATTCTTCATTCCTATATACGACTTAAACAGCCCAGTTCCCCGGTCAGCATTCTACTTAAGTGCCATTCTAGAGCAAAGAGCATGGGTCAAGAAGAACAAGCAGACCAATGGCACTCAGAGGAAGAGAAATCCACACGAGATCCCAACACACACCATAATCTTTTTAGTATAACATGTAAATTTCTTACCACATTCACCAGGCTGGCTTCACAGCTTGTTTACCTTGCTCTACACTTTCTTCCTAGATGATCTCAAATATTCTCATGACTTTAAATATCATCTCTAAGCTGACAACTCTAAAATTTTATCTCCAATGAAAACATCTCCTCTGAAATTCAAAACCACTTATTCAACTTGATTTCTATACTTGGATGTCTCCTCACAGGCATCTCAAACTCAGAATATGTAAAATAAAACTACTGGTTTCCTTCTTTCCCCCTTCCACATGCCTCAGGTCTGCTCTTCTTCAAGTCCTTCCACCTTAGTAAGCAGCACCTCCATCTGCTCACTTGCTCAGGCTAAATATGTGTGTTATATTTGATCATTCCTTCAGCTTCACCTCCCACATTCCCTATCAAATCCATCAGCCAGGCTTATCTCTGTGTACTACACAGATCACAAACCTGTCAAACTTCTCCTACCTTGTTGAGGTCCTAGTCCACAGCACTATCATTTTTCACTTGGGTTCCAGCATGCGGAGAAAATTCCATGTTTACAAATGAACAAAAATGGACCTTTTACAAAATTATAATACCATAATTTCAAAATAGACATTTGAGAAAGAAGTTTCATGCATGTATTCAATTAAACACAAAATATTTTTCTTTTTGATAATTAATAAGACATTTTAAGACTTATTTGATATTTAGAATTCTTATATATGCATATGTACATTTTCACTGTACCATAAATATAGTATAATGTTAAATATCAGAACTTTGATCAATAACATTCCAGATAAACTTGGTTTTTAGAGTAATAATTCTTTTTTATTGATTTAGCCATTGATCCTGCCCCACACATGTAATATTTAATTTAAAATGGTAAATGGTGCTAAACAATAACATACTTAAAGTACATTTGGTTGTTACATGGTCATGGCAGAGAAGTTATATTTTTATACGTATAAATTGTTCTCTAATATTTGGACTTTAATCATTATTTTAAAGGAAAAAAATACCCAGGCTCTATTTTTGTCTAATTGTTTTTATATTCACAGCATGATTCTGCATTAGGATACAATCTACATATTGTGCCACTCATAAAATAAGAAGTAGATGATTCTAAATATTAAAATGGGAATAGACTGAAAAATTTACACAGCTGCTAGAGTTTCAACCACGATACCCACATTCCAAGCAGCAGGATGAAAGCAAAGGGTAGATACAGGCTAACTTTCAGGAAAGCGTACAGAAGCTGCCCAATAAGTTTCATTTATGTCTCATTAACCTTAATCACATCTCAAAGCATACTTATAGCTTTAAGGGAAGGTGGAAAATACAGCTGCTATTGATGTTGGTCACAAGTACAGAAGGATTCTGTTATTGGAAGGTAAAAATCATATTGGGGGTAATCATTTCACTGCTATATCACTTCCCTGTTTCCTTCCCAAAATTCACATTTCTGAATATTCAATAAGTAGTTTTCCCAGCCATGCAATAGACGAGAGCATGGAGCAGTCATTAAATGCATGGGCTTTCTGGTTACACAGCTTAGATTTGAATCAGTCTCCAATGTGTCCACATCTGTGAAATGGAGATAATAGTAATATCTACTCCTTGGAGCTATTGTGAGGATCAATCGGCTCATACAGATAAAGGTCTTGGCACAGTGCCCGACATACTGAAAAATAAGCCCAATAAATACTACTATCATTATACATCAACTCAGTCAAGAAGATATGGGAGTAACCTAACTGCAGGTTAAATATCTTCCTACTTGGAAGGCAGCAGAGACCTACCACTACAGATTTCAAAGAATTCCGCTGCTAGCCCAATCCCATTCATCAAATAGAGAAATAGACACATAAAGTTCTATTTTATCCAAAAATTGCCTCTCATTCACTATCACATTAACAAAGTATCTAAATTCACTTCCAAAATCCTCCAAAAAATAACTTCCAAAACTTCTTCAGACAATTCCTGGGATACACTGATATTTCACCCTGCCACAGGGAAATAGAATAGAGATAAATAGAAAAGGGAATTAAGACAAGTGTACTTGTTAAAGCCTTTCAGCACCAAAGCTAATATCAGAATGCAGTACCTTTTCCACTAATCCTGTGGACAAAATGGTAGAATTCATCTTTACCAAAACCACTTTACCTAAAAATACTGTGACAATACCTTAAAGCACAAATCAGGCAATAAAAGTGCAAAGGGAGAATTTATCTGGCTTATTTTTTTCCAACATATATTCAAAATAACTTTTAACCCCTTACTGACTAAACTGATTCTGTTTTTAATTTTTTAAATAAGTCAGGTGTGGAAAAGTTACCAGATTACTGTGTTGGAGTAGTGTTGCTAAGATATCACTTTTTTCCCCATATTTTCCAGGATTCTAATGTTAAATTTAAGCTCCTGTTGGCAAACTGTTTTTCTTCTTTTATCTTTCTTCTGGCACAAAATTATTTTCTTACTTCAACTGCCACAGTCCAAGCTTGTGAAATACAGGATGAGGGAAAATGAATAAACTGCTGTGCTTCCATTTCCCAAAATCACTTGTGTGTGGTGGGAAGTCCCAGGCATAAGCCACCAGGGAATATCACAAAGACCAATTCATTTAGGACTTATTTTGAAGCATGTTAATTTAATTTACTTCTCAAAGATTGTCTAGTTATGGTATTATAATAATATAGGATTCTTAGCCAACTGGAAAAAAAAGAAGGAAGAACATAACAGGCTTGTTCAAAATTAAAACAGTATGACGCAGAAGGCAGTTCTATCACCAAATTACTCAAATGATATGACCATTTCAACACCTTTCCCTCCTTGTTATCAGAATAAAATGAATATATATCTGGTAACATCCTTGATTTGGCACCTTTTCTAGCCAAACATATTCACCAAAGCCAACTTCTTTCACATGCTTTAGAATAGAAAGGATAATATTTTTAGAGAAGTTGAAAACTTCAAGAGTTTATCACTAAAAGTGAGTTTCATGCAGTGAAGAGGATTCCTAGGGAAAGTTTCAAGCATGGTTTCTTTCCAGCGAATTTCATCTTTACTCCTGAATCTGAGGCAAAAGCAACTGGGATTCTACAAACATGACTATGACATCACTGAATGAATGAGGTGCCAGGATACAGAGCAATTTAGAAAGAACGAAAAATCTAGTTACTGATGAAAAAAATCTGTGTGATTCAGTCTAGGGAAAAAGAAAGAAGAAAAGTGCATATTAGTTTAATGAGATGTAGATAAAATATTTAAAATTGGCCCAAAGTGTTCTAGTTGGATTGTCTTGAATAATAAAGGATTAAATTTCCCAGAAAATCTTTGTTTCAAAGTAGAATGATTTTCTAGTTCATACTTTTGATACTTTCTAAAATAAAACCAAAGAGGCATTATAAATTTACCTTTTTCTCCCCTAGGATAAAACAGTGTTGAAAATAAAAACTGATCCTTATTGGAGCTGAGTTTGGAAATTTAAATGGTAAACCCAAGAACTCACTGAAGGAAGGCAAATGAGAGTCATGTTCCTTATAACAGAGTTCTAATGCTTGAGAAGAAAAGCACAAAATTATTTCTGTGAAGTGTAGGGATATATTTTTCTAAGATGTCCTATTCCTATATAGAAACTGTTGATTCACGTTTTTATCAAGCACCCAAGATGTCTCTGATGTAGACGGTCTGTGTAACAACCCATTTTTTGAGAAATGCTGATCTAAACAACTTTCCTGTCCTGTTGATGCAGAATGAATTCAGACGGAACCATTCTAAGCTTCCCTGAAATTTACTCAAGTTCAGTTTATCTTCTTAACCAGGATCTATTTCTTTTTCTTCACGAATTTTTAAAAAGTGTACATTTGACCTCATTTCACGTTCCATGAGTTGGAGATGACTTCCCACTCTCAATGAGAAGGTTGTTATAGTCTCTAGAACTCTATTTCATTACTTTCCAAACACTCAATTAGCATTACACTCACACCCCTAGAAGTATTTTCCTAACTTTAACTCAAAGCTATAGCACAAGAAAACTCTGTATCTTTGATTCTTTATGTAGGATCCTTACACATTGGCTTCCCTGAAGGTCCTGGTATGTCCACAGAGTAGATGTATAAGTCAACAGAAATGTGGAGGGAAGGAAAAGCGTTAGGTTTTAAACAGTAGAAATCAGAAAGAGGAGTCCATGCATACTTAACTTTACCAAAGTGGTACCGCAATGAAAAATATAAGAATGACTGCTTTCAGTAGAAAAGGTTCCTATTTTGTTCATTTCCTTTGCTTTCCAAGTGCTAGTGGAATTAAAGAAAGAAGAAATAACCAGTCATGTACATTAGTGCTTCCTTCTCTCTATAAATTCCAACAGTCATAAGCCACTGGTGACCAAATAGAACTGAGACTTCAAAGGCTTACGTGGCTGAAAACCTCCCAGTTAACTCAGATAATAAGCTGGGATCAATAGTAACAATGGGCCTGGCCACCTGGGTGCCTCAGTTGGTTAAGTGTCCAACTCCTGTTTTCATCTCAGGTCATGATCTCACAGTTCATGGGTTCGAGCCCTGTAACAGGCTCTGTGCTGACAATGTGGAAACTGCGTGGGATTCTCTCTCTCTCTCTCTCTCTCTCTCTCTCTCTCTCTCTCTCTCTTCCTCCCTCCCTGCACTCTCTCTCTCAAAATAAATAAACTTAAAAAAAAAGAAGTAACAATGAGCCAATACGGCTTTTTCCTCCAAGAAATTCTCTTGTTGCACTGTTCGATTTACAGTTACACTGGGATGTTAAGATTTCTTGCTGTATTTTTATGGTAACTGCAGTTGATATACATGCTATTTATCATTGGCAGCTTATATATTCTGTGGGCTGGTTTTATGCTGGATGGGATTTGAATGCTCCTCAGGGAAATGTACTTTTTTCTTTCCCATTTTAAGATACTGTAGATGGGTCAGATAAAAACAGCAATAACTCAGAAACATGAAGATTAAAAAATTGAGTAAAGATGACTCTAAAAGGGTATGGAAATTTCATACCCATGGTATTTTGTTTGCTGACAGAGTAGGATGATGGAGTGAAAGAAAACTGAAACAAAAAAAAAAAAAATGAGAACATCACCTCCAATTCCAGCTACACCAGTCCCCTTTAACACCCTTAGCTTCCTTGATACCTCAGATGCTTCATGTGGAAAATGAGAGATCAGACTAGATTATAAATGGTACTTAGTTTCTTCCCTCACATCAATTCCAATCAACTGATAATGCCTGACTGAAGCACTGTGTTAAGAATGATTCTGAGGCTGATTCTGGACACAAGTAAAAAGTATCATGGATGATTTGCTAAATCTTCCAAAAGCACAAACAGAAGCGTAGCTATATGCATGCAATAAATTTTCCTTATTTGACCTAATATGTCACTAGGGTTTTATTTACAACCTATAAAGAATTTCATATGACAAAAATATCATAAGATCTTTAAATGCTTGGTAGTATATATTATCTCTAAAGTAACTCTTACATTTAAAAGTTAGTTACCTACATGACACCATTCCTTCAATAATGCTTAGGTAGACAGATAGATTTTAAATTTACTAATTCATTTTTTTTACCTTCAGGAGTAAGGTCAATTCTTTCTTTAATATAAATGCCAATAAAGCCTGGGAAAGAAATGTACCAAAAGCAAAACAAAACAAATGCATAGCTAATGGCAATCAGGAATAGTAAATGAAATCAGAACCTCATAATAGTCATGCAAACAACAGAAAAGTCAGAACAAATTTCTTCCAATAAATGTCTTATGAGGCCATTGTGTGCAGGCAAATCACAGTAGCTTGCCTACAATAACTAACAACATCATCCCACTCTGAAGATGACTAAGGTAACAGACACTTCTGCCAATTTTTCTGTGGTCACCAAAAAAGCACAAAAATGAAATAGTATCTTTAATTTCAACAATTCTTTGATTATCCCTGGAAACATCAATTTATATGTAACAAGCAACCTGTTCCTTGACTAATAAATAGAGCACGACTAGAATAAGTCATATGACTTGAAGTTTAGTCCTATCTCTGCCACTAACTACCACTGTAGTCTTGGTTAATCCATTATCCACCTAGAACTCAATTGCCTCATTCTAAAAATTAGGGAGGTTAAGCTGTATTTCTCCTCTAACTCACACAAAAACACAAGAAAATCATATAAAAATGGATACCTGTCAGTTGTGTTGCATCAATCCTTGGAAACTCTAGACTAGTTATTGGTTTTCACCTGTGAGAGGCCATGGTTAGCCTCACATAATTACTCATTCTTCATGTTAAATTCAAACCCAGGACATCAGAAAACAAAATTTTGTCCTTATTAAGACTACATTTTTTAGCGTTTATTTATTTTTGAGAGAGAGAGTGTGAGAGGGGGAGGGATAGAGAGAAAAGGAGGCAGAGGAGTCAAAGCAGGCTCTGCACTGAAAGCAGAGAGCCTGATGCAGGGCATGAACTCACGAACCACGAGATCATAACTTGAGCCAAAGTCATATGTTTAACTGACCGAGCCACCAAGGTGCCCGAAGACTACACTTTTTATTGACTTATTTTTTTTGTCCCAGGCAGACAAAAATGTTAGTTTGATTGTGCATTATTAAAGCATATGTAACCACAGCAACTTTGTAAGTGGGAAAGTTTAGGTGAAGAAAGTGACTTGTCAAAAATCACACATTGATTCAGTAAAGAAGTGTCCCAATTCCCAGATCTTGATGCAACTGAATAAAGGCAAGACACTTAGAAGGCACAATTAGGATATAAACTGCATATACTAAGTATTATAGGCAAACTCAAGAGCATACAATGTTTAGTTTTTAGAGTAACAACACTAATAGAAACATTAACACTCAACTACAGTATTCCATAAAATATCCAAGTTCCATGCCAAATGTGTTCTACTGACAATATTTTTTTACTACTCAGAATGAAAAAAAAACATAAAATAAAGAGAATTAAATATTTTTCTGCTAGCTTGTTTTAGCCAATGACTCATTCCTAATTTACAAAGTTCCTGAAAAAAATACCCTTACATTGAAATAGCTGTTATTAAAAGTGAGCTCCCTTCAAATGAAAATAGATCAGGATGTGACAAATCTCAAAGCAATTACTGTTCTTCTAGCCATCACTTTGTGATGAAGATGTTTTCTTTTGATTTAGAAAATTGTAATAAATAAAAACTGTTCAATTTCAATGTGATGCTTATTCCCTATACCAACATGACAAAAAAAGTTTTTCACTTCAGCCTAAGAAATGTGTTGTCTTCAAATAGACATGTGAATAGATTTGTGATTTCAGTTTTTCTTCTTTATCCCTAAATGTGTAAATGCTTAATAAAAAATAAATATTGTTCATTAATGTATTAATTACCTGGATTTTAGTAACATTTCCAATATCCAACTGTGGTCATTTCAAGTTTAAGAAACGTAAAAGACTACTTGAAATATTTGCTAAGATAAGAATATCTGTGTAAACTGCAAATTTATCCACATAGCTTTATAACAATGTATTATCTAACAAGAGACAGAGGAGTTGTGGATTTGGTTATTTCATTTTTAAAAAGGCAAATTTCATTTATTATCAGAATGTTCCAGGATGAGAATGTTCCAGGATGAAAATCAAAGAAAAGAAAAAAAAAAAAAAACAAGTTTAAAACGTTGTCAAATTTATCTGGCCTTCCCTAAAGCTCTTTGGCATCTCCACAGACTTGATCTGAATGTGTAAAACTAACCCAAGCAGTATCCATGCTGAGATTCACTTCAAAATGCCCAGCATACTAACATGTCAGGCTCAAAATGTGATTTAAGAGTTGTTTTTCCTAAGACTAATTCAGGCAAGAACTGTCCCTTGATTTGCTATCTTGCCATGTTTTTTTTTTTCATTGAATAACTAATGAGACTATATTTTTCTTTTTTTGTTTTTAACATAATTTAGCTAACATTGGCTAACATACAGTGTGTACAGTGTGCTCTTGGTTTTGGGGGTAGATTCCTGTGTCTTGCCATGTTTTTATAGGACCACACACCCCAGTTGTAGCTTAGCCTCTTGCAGGCATGATCTACTGCAGGCTGGTCAATTTAGCAGCCTTCCTTTTAATTGCCGCACAACCAGTGCAATTCACCTGTTGCTGTGTTTCTCCAGAAACTCAAGTGGAATAAATGTATCAAGTTGTTACGTAATTTTACATAGGCTGTGGTTTAAATAAATAGCTTTATAAATAAAATGAAATATTATAATGAGTATAATACTTCTCTTAGAAAAGGGAGGAAAACATCTAGTTTTTCTTTTATCATATATTATCACATGTGATATTCCCTTTTGGTTGAACAGAAACTAAACAGTGCATAGGCTCCAACATTTTTAAAAAATAATCATCGGGGTGCCTGGGTGGTTCAATCAGTTAAGCATCCAACTTCGGCTCAGGTCATGATATCACAGTTCATAAGTTTGATCCCCACGTTGGGCTCTGTGCTGACAGTTGGGAGCCTGGAGCCTGCTTCAGATTCTGTGTCTCCCTCTCTCTCTGCCCCTCCCCAACTTGTGCTCTGTCTCTGTCTCTCTCAAAAATAAGTACACATAATAAAAAAATTTAAAAAAATTTTTTTAAATAAACATCAAGTTTATTTAGCATCTTAGAGCAAATAGAGTGCCTTCAGAAACTAGGACCCCATATCCTAGAGTAAAACTTCAAATAACATTTCTTCTATTCCTACTATATATTCATTATGAAAGTCAGGAGAAGGGTACACAGAGCAAACAGGATTGTAAGACAAATGAGTATAATTTCTCATGGGTTTTACAATCTGTGTTTTGAGTTAGGACACACATACATTTTTAAAGTATAAATAAGCAAAAATAAATAAAAGACTGGAACTCATTTGAAAGAGATAAGGCTCAGACCTCATTTAAGGGTAATACCTGGGCAGATAGATTATATGGAGAAATTTTTAGGTATAATTGAGTTTTCCCATGCCTCACTAATATTCTGGACATCGGTGAGAGCTCATTCATGGAAGTAACCTGAATTTCTTAGTTCATTCATGGAAACAACCTGAATTTCTTAGCCCCAATAACCTAATGCCAGGCCTCCTTCCTTAAAAGAATGTCTGTAGGGGTGCCTGGATGTCTCAGTCAGTTAAGTGTCCGACTTCAGCTCAGGTCATGATCTCACAGTTTGTGGTTCAAGCCCTGTGTCCCTCTCCATGCTGACAGCTTGGAGCCTAGAGCCTGCTTCAGGTTCTGTGTCTCTCTCTCTCTGCCCCTCCTCTGCTCCCACTCTGTCTCTCTCTCTCTCTCCAAAATGAATAATTTTTTTTAATTTTTTTAAATAAAGAATGTCTGTAAATCCTCATAGAGTGTCAGTATCATTCACTCCTGACTTCCATTTGGGAACCCTTCTCTAGGATAGAAGAAAGCCACATCACTGTCCCTGCTGCTGGTGCCCTCAGGGTGGCATTCCAAGAGTTGTCTCTCCCTGAGGGGGTCACAGTGGCACTCTCTGGAGTCCTCCACAGTCAAATCACACAGACAAATGAGAGTGCCATGGAGCCTTCTTTTCCCACTCTGTGGCAACTTGTTCCAGCTAAGCACCAACTCATGAAAATAGCTCCTTCAGTACTGTCTGTGCCCTTTTCTCCAGGCCAGGAATGCAAAACATAAAAGACAAGCAGCATGCCATAATGGCTGTCCCAGACTATCTCCTGGAAGCTTTTGCTAACTCTCCCCTCCAGCCTCAGCCTACAGCTGAGCACATGATTTAATCATACTTTAAACAGAAAACCCTCCAAGTAAGAATTAGGCAAAGGTGTCAAGGCACTCAGGAAATTGCCTTACTTATGTTAGAAGATTTGCAGTGAGGACTATGGCAGACTTAGCCTGTCTGATTGTGGTAGAGCCTCTCCCTAAGGAATGTGGTGGAGGCCTCCTCAGAACAAAGGAAGGCAATGTGACCCAATCAACTCCTATACATGTGTGCGTGGCTCTGACATGACTCTAACTTGAACTGTGTCCAATCAGACTACATGTCACCATAGATGGGAGATAAAGAAGTAGAAATTGCAGAAAGGGCTACATCCCGCTGTGCTTGGGGCTCAGTTTTTTGGGTATGAACCCACTGAGCCCATGTCAGCACAACGAATAAAGTTGCTTCCTGGACGGAAAAGCCTCAGTGTCCCATCTCTCTGTGCAAGAATCCTGCTACATTTCTTGGGGGCTCAGATCAGGGATTTGGAGACGGTGCATTTCCACCTGCTTTGTCACCAGGATGTGAACCTTGGAATACCAGGAGAAGTGATCTCGCCAGCGGACCACTTGATCTGTAGGAGCCTAGCCCCTCCTGGCCCGCTGGGGTTGAGGACCCCAGAGCACAGTGTAACCTAGTGTGACTCAGGAACCAGTTCAGGGAGCGCTGCCTGTCAGACTGGTAAGAACCGAGGTTCATTTTGGTAGACCTGCCCCTAAGAGGCAAAGGTTGCCTCCCAGAGTTGCCCAAGTAGTTCCATAAGGAACGAAACTGCAATTTCCCACCACTGGGTGCTGGGCGGGGGTTAGAGTCGCTGTGTGACTGTGTGCAAATGAGACCAACAGCAGAAAGGTTCCAACCTGACCAATGGGCTGAAGCAAGTGTTGAATCCTGATCCACAGTTCAGTGGTGACTTCACATGGCTTAAGGCGGCATCTGACTTCCTCAGGAGTCTGATCCACGTCAGGGCTTGATAATGAACCCGCCAATGCTAAGAGGCACCTGAAATATCTCCTGGAGGATGGAGAGTCTTAGATTTCTGAGGGAAGTATTCAATACAGTATTATCTTACAGTTAGATCTATATTGTAGAAGAGAGGGTAAATGGTCAGAAGTTCCTGATGTGCAGGTCTTCTTTGCCTTAAAGGGGCCAAGAAAGGCAAGTACTTGCAGACTTACCCCCTGAGGCTTTTCCTCAGGAAAAGCCACTTGTTAGATCCTCATGACCTCCTTATCCAGGATTGCCAGGGATAAAAAAAAATTCTTCCCTGAAAATCAAGGTATGTTCAATGTATCTATTGACTGAAAAGCCTCATGGTGGATTTGGCCCCATAAAGGTTCCATTTTCCTTGTAAGATTCTAAGCAAATAAAAAGGACCTGGGCAAATGTTCAGACAACTCTGATCAATAAATAGAAGTGTCCCAAAACCTAACCCAGGTTTCTGGAAAAAAACAAAAAACAAAAAACAAACCCACATGCCATCCCTAACAAAGGAGACTCTAACACTCTCTCTCACTGTTTCTCCTAATAACACTCCAGTTACTCTAACTATATGTGGGGACTTCTCCCTCATTCATTTCCTGGGTCAATGACTACGATGATTAGAGCCAATTGTCCCTAGTTAGTCTACCTCAGCATGGAGACTTTGAGGAATATTCCCAAGCAGCTGCCTAAACTCCTTTTGTTTCAGGAAAATTCCCTGTCTTCTCCAGCCTGACAAGGACTGCTTAATTCCACTTGGAAAAACTCTGCTTCTGCTCATCTGTCAGAGCTGACACACTTTAGGACCAGGAGACCTCTTTCTCTGCCCTCTGACCTTTTATCTGCCTCCAGGCCTCTTGGCAGCACCTCACCTCTTCGGCCTTCCCTCCCCATCCTGCTTCTGCACACGTTGGGTTCTGCTTCCATAACTGACTCCTATACAATCTGGGTACCTCCAGCACCATGGGATCCTCCTCCCCTTGCTGTCAAAGAGTGAATAACACCCCCTTAAACTTACACCGCCCACTTCAGACTTCCTCACTGGTACCCTAGGTAAAAATTAACAATGGTGGACTTTGAAGTAAACATGTGTAGAACATAATTAAGATACCTCTGTTGCAGTTTGTCAACAAAAAGCATGGCTTAAAATGATGGTTAATTTTGTCTGTCTCAAAATTTTCATGGGTAATTGTTAAGATAACTTTCAGGATCTTTTAGTAACCTAAAACTTTAAAGGTTTGCTTATATAATCAACTAAATTAAATTCATTGAACATTTAGGCCTCTTCCAAATCAAATGGAATGCTAAAGCACTGCTTAGTAAACATAGGTTTATGCTTTTGGCTTCTTATGCCAAGAAAAAGAAAAAAGAAAAAAAAAGTTTGCCATCTAAAAAAATTTCTGATGTAACAGATAGTTCACAATTGGTTACTACTTAGTCTTCAATGAAGACTAAAGTTTCTAAGAGTTAAAATTCTGCTAAATGTAATCATGACTGATAAAAATAAGGAACGTAACTCTGTATGTAGAAAAGTAAAAGATATGTAAGAAAGATCTAAGGAATGGGGATTCATTTTTGTTGAAGGTAAAAGAAAGTAGTTTTGTCCTAAGTGAGACTGGTTGTTTGCAGAAAAGGGGCTTAGGTCAAAATCTGAAAGCAAAGTCAAGTTGTAGAAAGTTTGTGAAGGGAAATCTTTGGAAAGAAATTTTATATGTGGTCAGGACTAAGGTTAAAATAAATGGATTCTAAAAGTACACTGGTATAAGATTAAAATTCGTCTTTACTCTCTGTTAAAAAGGCAAAGTTTTCTTGGATTGTAGGTATGATTTTGATTTAAAAAAAAAAAAAAAAAGGCGGGGTGTAAACAAAGGTTTTTTTTTTCCGCTCTTTTGTCTGCCAAAAAAAAAATGGAAAAAAATGATTTTAACCAAAAGGCCAGGACAGCAGGACAGCACACCCTTTTGAGTTGTTTTACTTAAGCCTTAGCTGAAATTGCCCTTCCTTTGATCCAAAGGCTGGGGAGATGGTGATGATGTCCTCGCTGCCAGCCTCCAAATGCTCCACATATATGTTTTCTGTTTAGCAAAGAAATGGATGCCTGTGTCATATAAGGGGTAGATGACTATGATATATAAAGGGCTTTTACATAGGAGCCATTTTGCTACACTTAGCCCAGTGTATGTCAATTTGTAACAACCTAGATACTCTAAAATGGATATCCACATGGCTGAGACATATTTATGTGGGTACTTCTGGAAAAGGCAAGGGAATAGACCTCAACTTTGGCCCTTTATGGCCAATTTTATCCTTACAAAAAAATGGTTTTCACCAGCCTTTAAAATGTATTTGTAAAGAGGATTACTGTTGGGCCAAAATAAAATTAGTGCATCCTTCTACAACCAGGGAAGTCTTGTTTGGTCACAGTCAATATCCCCAAAATCCTACAGGCGAAAAATGGAGGGATAGGAGAAATCAGGGAAGACAAGGTCAACTCTCGGAGGTAGGGTCAGGCCTGGATAAGAGCGACTGCTCCCATCATCTCACAAGACTGACAAAGCTTTTGGCTGCCAGTTGAATAGCCAGCTAAAATACAGAGCCAGGAAATGAGGCCTCTCCTAGCCAATTATCAGGGTCAGGAGATGAGGCTTCTCCTGACCAGCTATAAGATCAGGGGCACCTTTTCCTCCTTTTTCCTATTGACGGGCAATTCCCCCAACAAAGGCCAATACTCCTTTAGGATGCATTCTGAAAAATTGGGATGATATTGATCCATAAAGTCTGTAAACAAAAACTCATTAATTATCATGGGGCTGGAGGTCCTATAGGGAACTTCCAGTTTCCTACTGGGGCCCAAGTAATTCCATCCTGAGATCCTAACTGGGACTATGACCATTCCATTAAGAAATGGTATTGCCACCACTTCTAAGCTTGTGCTTTAGAGAAATCAAGGAGGTCTAAGTTAAGCCCTTAAATAATGCTAAATTAGCCACTATTTTATAAACACAGAATGAGAGCCAGATGACCTTCCTAAAGAGGTTGAGGGAGGCCTCTCATTAAATATATGGCTATCTCCCCTCATATCCTTAAGGCTGAAATAATTTTAAAGGACAAATTTGTCATTCAATCAGCCCTAGATATTCAAAGGAAATGCAAAAATTGGCTGTTGGCCTGGAAGGGACCCTGGAGGAGCTCTTACGAACTGCCAACTGGGTATATTACAACTGAGATAAAAATTAAAAAAAAAAAAAAAAAAGGAAAGAGGGCTTAAGAAACATCTGAGGCCTTAGTCGTGGCCTCGCGCACTGTCAGACCAGACGTCCCAAGGTCCTGGCACCAAATGCCACTTATGTGGCCAGTCAAGGCACTGGAAACAAGACTGTCCTCAGGAGGGACAACAGAAGTCAAAGCCCTGCAAGCCATTTCCCTTGTGTAGGAAGTCTGAATGCCCTTGGGGACCTCTATCTGCAAGGCCTCAGATAACCAGTGTCCCTGAAAGGGACTGATGGGGCCGGGGGCTCTTTGGGTGGCTCCCAGGAACCCACTGTCTACTGGAAGCCAGGAGCCTCAGGTAACTGGAAAACTCAGGTAACTAAAAAGCTGGTTCATTTCCTTCTTGATACCAGAGCCACCTTTTCTGTCCTCCTTTCCACTCCTGGCCAACTATCCAAACGCAGCATAATGATTAGAGGCGTCTCCGGAAAACTTACAACTAAATTTTTCTCTCAGCCCCTGGGATGCATATGGGGAAAACTAATTTTTTCTCATTCTTTCTTGATAATACCAGAGAGCCTTACACCCTTACTAGGAAGAGACATTATAACTGAATTAGAGACTATAGTGCTACTAACTCCAGAACAGATAAACAATTGTGTGAGTTTTGGTGAATTACTGGATATTATAGGCTGTAGATACCAGGGTTCAGGAAAATAGCTTTCCCACTATAACAATTATTAAAGGAAACTCAATCCCACCTACTCTCCCAAGGAAATAAACTGGGATCTGACTCATGGACACTGTCTCCAGCCCTCAGGATGGTTGCAAACAGAGCAGGGGCAATTACTATTACCTAGCTCAAAGAGCCAAAAGATCATTAAACACTGCATCAGGTCTTTCATTTAGGGAGGGATAAAACTTATCAAATGGCCCAAATGATGTTTGCTGGGAAAAATTTGTCAAGGACAGTTCAGCAAGTAATATCAGCCTGTGAAGTATGTCTCAAAAACAATCCTCTCAGCCACAAATTTACTCTCCCAGGCAATCAAGGAACTGGAAGCTATCCAGAGAAGACTGACAATTAGGTTTCACATGTATGCCAAGGTCAAAGGAATTCCAACATCTGATGGTATGGTATGGGTTGATACTTTTACTAATTAGGTAGAGGCCTTCCCCTTAAAAAAAAAAAAAGGAAAATGCACAAGAAGTAATAAAAGCTCTGTTTTATAAATAATACCGAGGTTCACCTTACCTAAAACTTTGAAAATCACTAATGGTAAACAGATGCCTTGACTCTTTTTCTGGTAGGACTCCCAGTTCTTGGAAAAGTTTTACACCTCAAAATAAAGCAAACTGTCTGCTTATACTCAGCAAAACTCTAAGTAACACAAGCATTAGATGCTTTGAGTAAAAAATTAAATAACATTAGGGCTGGACTCTTGGAGAATAGAGCCACCATTAATTCCTTACTGTTCCTCCATCACCTAGGTTATGAGAGATTCCCTCACAAGTGTTGTTTCAATATAGCTGATAATTCTCAGAGTCTTAGAACTGATAGATGACATTTGGGCATAATTGGACAAAGTCAGGGTTTCTCCTGGATTGTTTAACTGGTTTGGGAACTGGGACATTATCTTAAGATGCCATCTTGTTGGTCAGTATAATCTTTGTGTTTTTCTCTTTGTGTCTGCCAACGTTTATGCTGCCTCATGCCTGCCAGCCTTCCTGTAGAACCACACTATGGGCCACCAGATAGACCCTGGGGCAGACTCTAACTGCTGTATCCCCACACCATCCCTTATCAGCTTGAAGAAGCCAGAATGGTCATCATCCCTGTTCCCTAATAGCAGTGAGGGCCCCTATTCCAGGGGGAGGAATGAATAGGGAAAGGATTAACATTAGGGTCCTAGAGATAAGGGACTTTCAGGGAGGCAGACTGCAGCTCCAAGTGGGGAGGGGGGGTGGAGGCTGAAGAAGCAGATGGGGTCCTGCCCTTTTGAAATCCTTTATGGGCGCCCTTACCCCATTATCAAGGGTATAAGGGGGAATCTAAATGAGATAGGCAATCTAACTCTAAGGCAACAGATGTGAGCCATTAGCTCTACCCTAACCACCTTACCCCACTGGGCAATTACCTGTGAGTCTGACCACAGATGCCCACCCCTTTAAACCGGAAGATGCTGTATGGGTGAAGAAATGGAATGCCCAACCCCCAAAACTCCTCTGGAGGGGCCCATTCACTGTCATTTTGTCTACCCCTACTGTAGTAAAGGTAGCCAAAGTGGGTCCCTGGATTCACCACAGCAGAGTGAAGACAGCATCTCAAAACTGGGAGTGCATTCCTGATCTAACAACAGCATGCAAGCTGACCATATGGAAGAAGCAATCTACAACTCCAGAGGCTCTGGGAGACTGCAGCCCTGCTTTAGTCACTCCTGAAGCTTTAGTCACTCCTGAAGCTAACTAATCTATGCACAGCAGAAGCTTGAGGAATCGACAGTCCAGTGAAACAAACAGACTGTCCTTATTTTCTATATCTGTTTCCTTACTGTAATGCACTGTCACTCCTTGTTTCTCACTGTTATTGTGATTCTTGTTCTACTTTTCGCCATAGGATTGGCAGAGGCTGCACGGGCCAGCTAGGAGTGTGGTAAGAGGTTTCTGTTAACACTCACCTTCTTTTTGTGGACAGGATTTGTATTGGTTGTTTCTAATCTGGACCCCTTCTATAGACCTAGATTCCTCATCATGTGACCAATGTGTTCACATGACCAGGTCAAGTCAGGGAGTTGCATGGACCTTACTATATACCATACCCACTTCTCATGCCAGGGAAAAATCCTGGGGACCTGCATACACAATAAGACCACCTATTCTATCTGCCAACGGGAGAGTCAATACAACTTGTTTCGACCCACAGTACTCCCCAATGGAGGAATGGCTAGAGGTCCATAGTCACCCCAAGACAGGCACCGCTGGTGTAGGCCGACTAATTAACAAAACTCTAATTACCAATCCAACCCAGCCAGTGTCTATATTCTCTGAGGTATGTATAGCCATAGGTGACATGTGGAGGTCTGACATGGGAACAAGGGTACTGGCTCAATAACAAATACATGTGTGAGAGGTCTGGTACCTGTGGTTTCTGGCCACAAGCACCTGAATTCTTCTGTCCTTACTGGAGCTGTGTCACATGCACCACGTGGCAGACTAAAGACAAAACAGCACCCCTCCAAAAGGATGTGGCTAAGTCAAATTGCCAGTCAGGAACCTGTAACCCTGTTAATTTTACCATCCTTGATCCAGGAGACACAAAATGAAAAACAGACACCAGATTGGTATGGTTATCTATGGGCAAGCACAGACCCAGGAATGGTGTTGTATTTTGAGAGAGTTACTGTCACATATAAGGCCGTGACCCACTAGGTATTTCATTCTTTTTATGAAGAAGTGGAAAAGGGTCCTTCTCCTGTCTCTGTCACGACAAAAAATCTGTTTCTAGCCCTAGGAGAGACTATAGCCCAGATTCTAAAGATCTCTTCTTGTTACGTATGTGGGGGAACCAACATGGGGAATCAATGGCCATGGGATGCTAGAGAATTAAATCCCCGCGAACCTTGGAGTGGAACAGAATACCCCAGTCCTATTACCGGGGTTTGGCTCCTCAAAACCTCAATCGCTGAAAAAAACTGCCTTGCCTGGCGGGAAAGTAAGTTCACCTTCTCTATTGGAAGCTTAACATGCCTAGGCCAAAGATTTTATAACTCAGCCTCCCTGGAAACCCAATGTTGGGGGGTCCCCAGAGCCCCTTGAGCCAGATCCACATCCCTTGTCTAACTTCTCTCATCTCTGAGAGGCCTGAGACAATGTCAACATAGCCATCAACTGGCGGGTCCTGGGCAGACTAGACTGGATATGTGGAAGGACAGCCTATACACTATTTCCCTCAGGCTGGTCAGGGTCATATGTGCTGGGAACTATTTGTCCATCTTTCTTCCTGCCAGAGGGGAACATTTGGGAGTCCAAGTGTATGGGGACAGGTAGACTCAAAGGAAATTATGTGCCCTATGAACTGGCAATTGAAAAGATGATGAATGGCCCTCCAAACATATAACCCAATATTATGGCCCTGCCACCTGGGCAGAGGATGTGTCCTGGGGCTACCACACTCCCATTACATGCTAAACCGTATAATTGGACTGCAAGTGGTTGTAGAAATTATAACCAATGAAACTGCCAGAACTCTTAACTTACTAGCCAAGCAGCAAACCAAAATGCTCAATGCTATCTATCAAAATTGCTCGGCCTTAGATTAACTGCTTGCTTCTGAGGGAGGAGTCTGTGGCAAGTTTAAGCAACTGCTACCTACTGATAGATGATGAAGGAAAAGTCATAGAAGAGATCACAGATGGAATGAGAACAGTTGCTCATGTCCCAGTGCAGATTTGGAAAGGTTGGGACCCCAGGGAGTTATTAGGAGGATGGTTTTCAACTCTTGGAGGATTCAAACCCATCATAGGTATTATTCTCTTGATTTGGGGCGCTTGCTTAATCCTACCTTGCCTAGTTCCCCTGGTTGTACAGTCTGTCTCCAGCCTCACTGAGGCAATGATCAAAAGGAAAGGCCCACACATGTGATGATGTTATGGGAATATAAACCTCTAAACCAAGAATGATGCTCTTTGACCCAAAATAGGGGGTCCGAGGATCAAAGGGGGGAATGTAATAGAGCCCCTCCCTAAGGAATGTGATGGAGGCCTCCTCAGAACAAAGGAAGGCAACATAACCCAAAGGAAGGCAACATCACCTCCTATACACGTATGTGTAGCTCTGACATGACTCTCACTTGAACTGTGTCCAATCAGACTATATGTCACCATATATGGGAGACAAAGAAGTAGAAATTGCATAAAAGGCTACAACCCACTGAGCTCAGGGCTCAGTTTTTCAGGTATGAACCCACTTGAGCCCATGCTGGCATGAAAAATAAAGCTGCTTCCTGGAAAGAAAAGCCTCAGTGTCCCATCTCTCTGTGCAAGAATCCTGCTATATGATGAGTCCTACTACAGATGGTGGTTAGTTACTAATTATGATAGGGATCGAGTCCTGATCACTTGGTGCAAAATGCTTTATGCAGGTCCTATCATTAGCTGTTTTAAAAATGAGGAACTGAGGTTTAAAAAAATTGAGTGTTCAAAGCCACTCAGCTGGTATGTGGCAGATCTGAGAGTAAAACCATGTCCAGCTGAAGCCAGAATTCCTGCACTTAAGAATTAGATTATACCAGGGTTGCAAGGTAATCAGTGAAGGGTTATGAACAAATCATGGCATGAGTACAGCAATACTGTAGAAAGACTGGACCACTGGGAATGATGTGCAGGAGAGACCAGAAGAGTGAGAAGCTGACTTAAAAATATAGTGAAGAATGGGGGCACCTGGGTGGCTCAGTCAGTTGAGCATCTGACTTCAGATCAGGCCATGATCTCAAAGTTCCTGAGTTCAAGCCCTGCGTCAGGTTCTGTGTTGATAGCTCAGAGATTGGAGCATGCCTTGGATTCAGTGTCTCCATCTCTTTCTCTCTCTCACTCTCAAAAATAAACATTAGGAAATTATATATATATATATATATATATATATATATATATATATTTATATATATATGTGTATATATATATATACACACATATATATATGTATGTATATGTGTGTGTGTGTATATATATACACACACACACATATACATACATATATATATGTGTGTATATATGTGTGTGTGTGTGTGTGTGTGTGTGTGTATGTGTGTATGTTAAGAATGGGCCATGCTGGAGAATCCTGGGAAGATGGCGGCGTAGGAGGACACTGGGCTCACCGCGTCCTGCTGGTCACTTAGATTCCACCTACACCTGCCGAAATAACCCAGAAAACTGCCAGAAGACTAGCAGAATGGACTCTCTGGAGCCAAGCACAGACGAAAGGCCCACGGAAGAGGGTAGGAATGGCGGAGAGGCGGTGCACGCCACACGGACTGGCAGGAGGGAGCCGGGGCGGAGGGGCGGCCCGCAGGCCAAGCAGAGCCCCTGAGTCTGGCTGGCAAAAGCAGAGGGGCCGGGCAGAGTGTTTTCTGACAGCAAGCGGGACTTGACATCTGGAAGGTTATAAGCTAACAGCTCTGCTTGAAGAACGGGAGGGCTGGAGGACAATGGGAGGGAGAGTTACTGAGCCCCTGAGGACAGAGCTCAGCTTGGCGGGGAACAAAAGCGCTCACCAGCGCCATCTCCCTCTCCCATCCCCCAGCCAAAATCCCAAAGGGAACCAGTTCCTGCCAGGGAACTTGCTTGCACCACGCAAACACCCAACAATGTACTTCTGCAGATCCATCCCTCAGGGGGGTCTGACTCCCTCTCCGTGCCGCAGGACCCCTCCCAAAGCGGATCTCCGAAGGAAAAGCAAGCCGAGCCTACCCCTCCTGCCCCTGTGCACCTTGCCAATCCACCCCAGCTAATACACCAGATCCCCAGCACCACAAGCCTGGCAGTGTGCAAGTAGCCCAGACGGGCCATGCCACCCCACAATGAATCCCGCCCCTAGGAGAGGGGAAGAGAAGGCACACACCAGTCTGACTGTGGCCCCAGCGGTGGGCCGGGGGCAGACATCAGGTCTGACTGCAGCCCCGCCCACCAACACAAGTCATTCAAGACAGCACAGGGGAAGGGCCCCGCAGTCCCACACCCCTCCAGGGACTATCCAAAATGACGACCAGAAGAATTCCTCTCAGAAAAACGTCCAGGAAATAACAGCTAACGAACTGATCAAAAATGATTTAAACAATATAACAGAAAGTGAATTTAAAATAATAGGCATAAAATTAGTCACTGGGCTTGAAAACAATATAAAGGACAGCAGAGAATCTCTTGCTACAGAGATCAAGGGACTAAGGAACAGCCAGGAGGAGCTAAAAATGCTATCAACGAGCTGCAAAATAAAATGGAGACAACTAAGGTCAGATTGAAGAGGCAGAGGAGAGAATAGGTGAACTAGAAGATAAAATTATGGAAAAGAAGAAGCTGAGAAAAAGAGAGATAAAAAAATCCAGGAGTATGAGGGGAAAATTAGAGAACTAAGTGATACACTAAAAAGAAATAATATACGCATAATTGGTATTCGAGAGGAGGAAGAGAGAGGGAAAGGTGCGGAAGGTGTACTTGAAGAAATAATAGCTGAGAACTTCCCGGATCTGGGGAAGGAAAAAGGCATTGAAATCCAAGAGTCACAGAACTCCCTTCAGACGTAACTTGAATCGATCTTCTGCATGACATATCATAGTGAAACTGGCAAAATACAAGGATAAAGAGAAAATTCTGAAAGCAGCTAGAGATAAACTTGCTCTAACATATAAAGGGAGACCTATAAGACTCGTGACCGATCTCTCTACTGAAACTTGGCAGGCCAGAAAGGAATGGCAGGAGATCTTCA
Organism: Panthera tigris; assembly: GCF_018350195.1. Lineage (NCBI taxonomy): Eukaryota > Metazoa > Chordata > Mammalia > Carnivora > Felidae > Panthera > Panthera tigris. The sequence continues at coordinate 28,058,334 of NC_056670.1, forward strand.
ATGTGATGAACAGAAAAAAATATGCAACCAGAATCCTTTATCCAGCAAGTCTGTCATTTAGAATAGAAGGAGAGATAAAGGCCTTCCCAAACAAACAAAAACTGAAGGAATTCGTCACCACTAAACCAGCCCTACAAGAGATCCTAAGGGGGATCCTGTGAGACAAAGTACCAGAGACATCGCTACAAGCATGAAACCTACGGACATCACAATGACTCTAAACCCATATCTTTCTATAATAACACTGAATGTAAATGGACTAAATGCACCAACCAAAAGACATAGGGTATCAGAATGGATAAAAAAACAAGACCCATCTATTTGCTGTCTACAAAAGACTCATTTTAGACCTGAGGACACCTTCAGATTGAGAGTGAGGGGATGGAGAACTATTTATCATGCCACTGGAAGTCAGAAGAAAGCTGGAGTAGCCATACTTATATCAGACAAACTAGACTTTAAATTAAAGGCTGTAACAAGAGATGAAGAAGGGCATTATATAATAATCACAGGGTCTATCCATCAGGAAGAGCTAACAATTATAAATGTCTATGCGCCAAATACAGGAGCCCCCAAATATATAAAGCAATTACTCACAAACATAAGCAACCTTATTGATAAGAATGTGGTAATTGCAGGGGACTTTAACACTCCACTTACAGAAATGGATAGATCATCTAGACACACGGTCAATAAAGAAACAAGGGCCCTGAATGATACATTGGATCTGATGGACTTGACAGATATATTTAGAACTCTGCATCCCAAAGCAACAGAATATACTTTCTTCTCGAGTGCACATGAAACATTCTCCAAGATAGATCACATACTGGGTCACAAAACAGCCCTTCATAAGTATACAAGAATTGAAATCATACCATGCATACTTTCAGACCACAATGCTATGAAGCTTGAAATCAACCATAGGAAAAAGTCTGGAAAACCTCCAAAAGCATGGAGGTTAAAGAACACCCTACTAAAGAATGAATGGGTCAACCAGGCAATTAGAGAAGAAATTAAAAAAATATATGGAAACAAACGAAAATGAAAACACAACAATCCAAACGCTTTGGGATGCAGCAAAGGCAGTCCTGAGAGGAAAATACATTGCAATCCAGGCCTATCTCAAGAAACAAGAAAAATCCCAAATACAAAATCTAACAACACACCTAAAGGAAATAGAAGCAGAACAGCAAAGGCAGCCTAAACCCAGCAGAAGAAGAGAAATAATAAAGATCAGAGCAGAAGTAAACAATATAGAATCTAAAGAAACTGTAGAGCAGATCAACGACACCAAGAGTTGGTTTTTTGAAAAAATAAACAAAATTGACAAACCTCTAGCCAGGCTTCTCAAAAAGAAAAGGGAGATGACCCAAATAGATAAAATCATGAATGAAAATGGAATTATTGTAACCAACCAATTGCAGAGATACAAGCAATTATCAGGGAATACTATGAAAAATTATATGCCAACAAACTGGACAACCTGGAAGAAATGGACAAATTCTTAAACATCCACACACTTCCAAAACTCAATCAGGAAGAAATAGAAAGCTTGAACAGGCCCATAACCAGCGAAGAAATTGAATCAGTCATCAAAAATCTCCCAACAAATAAGAGTCCAGGAACAGATGGCTTCCCAGGGGAATTCTACCAGATGTTTAAAGTAGAGATAATACCTATCCTTCTCAAGCTATTCCAAAAAATAGAAAGGGAAGGAAAACTTCCAGACTCATTCTATGAAGCCAGTATTACTTTGATTCCTAAACCAGACAGAGACCCAGTAAAAAAAGAGAACTACAGGTCAATATCCCTCATGAATATGGATACAAACATTCTCAATAAGATACTAGCAAATCGAATTCAACAGCATATAAAAAGAATTATTCACCATGATCAAGTGGGATTCATTCCTGGGATGCAGGGCTGGTTCAACATTCACAAATCATTCAACGTGATACATCACATTAATAAAAGAAAAGATGAGAACCATATGATCCTGTCAATCGATGCAGAAAAGGCCTTTGACAAAATTCAGCAACATTTCTTAATAAAAACCCTCGAGAAAGTCGGGATAGAAGGAACATACTTAAACATCATCAAAGCCATTTATGAAAAGCCCACAGCTAACATCATCCTCAATGGGGAAAAACTGAGAGCTTTTTCCCGGAGATCAGAAACATGACAGGGATGTCCACTCTCACTGCTGTTGTTTAACATAGTGTTGGAAGTTCTAGCATCAGCAATCAGACAACAAAAGGAAATCAAAGGCATCCAAATTGCCAGAGATGAAGTCAAGCTTTCACTTTTTGCAGATGACATGATATTATACATGGAAAATCCAATAGACTCCACCAGAAGTCTGCTAAAACTGATACATGAATTTAGCCAAGTTGCAGGATACAAAATCAATGTACAGAAATCAGTTGCATTCTTATACAATAATAATGAAGCAACAGAAAGACAAATAAAGAAACTGATCCCATTCACAATTGCACCAAGAAGCATAAAATACCTAGGAATAAATCTAACCAAAGATGTAAAAGATCTGTATGCTGAAAACTATAGAAAGCTTATGAAGGAAATTGAAGAAGATATAAAGAAATGGAAAGACATTCCCTGCTCATGGATTGGAAGAATAAATATTGTCAAAATGTCAATACTACCCAAAGCTATCTACACATTCAATGCAATCCCAATCAAAATTGCACCAGCATTCTTCTCGAAACTAGAACAAGCAATCCTAAAATTCATATGGAACCACAAAAGGCCCCGAATAGCCAAAGTAATTTTGAAGAAGAAGACCAAAGCAGGAGGCATCACAATCCCAGACTTTAGCCTCTACTACAAAGCTGTCATCATCAAGACAGCATGGTATTGGCACAAAAACAGACACACAGATCAGTGGAATAGAATAGAAACCCCAGAACTAGACCCACAAACGTATGGCCAACTCATCTTTGACAAAGCAGGAAAGAATATCCAATGGAAAAAAGACAGTGTCTTTAACAAACGGTGCTGGGAGAACTGGACAGCAACATGCAGAAGAATGAAACTAGACCACTTTCTCACACCATTCACAAAAATAAACTCAAAATGGATAAAGGACCTGAATGTGAGACAGCAAACCATCAAAACCTTAGAGGAGAAAGCAGGAAAAGACCCCCTCAGCCGTAGCAATTTCTTACTTGACACATCTCCAAAGACAAGGGAATTAAAAGCAAAAATGAACTACTGGGACCTTATGAAGATAAAAAGCTTCTGCACAGCAAAGGAAACAACCAACAAAACTAAAAGGCAACCAACGGAATGGGAAAAGATATTTGCAAATGACATATCGGACAAAGGGCTAGTATCCAAAATCTATAAAGAGCTCACCAAACTCCACACCCGAAAAGCAAATAACCCAGTGAAGAAATGGGCAGAAAACATGAATAGACACTTCTCTAAAGAAGACATCCGGATGGCCAACAGGCACTTGAAAAGATGCTCAATGTCGCTCCTCATCAGGGAAATACAAATCAAAACCACACTCAGATATCACCTCACGCCAGTCAGAGTGGCCAAAATGAACAAATCAGGAGACTATAGATGCTGGAGAGGATGTGGAGAAACGGGAACCCTCTTGCACTGTTGGTGGGAATGCAAATTGGTGCAGCCGCTCTGGAAAACAGTGTGGAGGTTCCTCAAAAAATTAAAAATAGACCTACCCTATGACCCAGCAGTAGCACTGCTAGGAATTTACCCAAGGGATACAGGAGTACTGATGCATAGGGGCACTTTTACCCCAATGTTTATAGCAGCACTCTCAACAACAGCCAAATTATGGAAAGAGCCTAAATGTCCATCAACTGATGAATGGATAAAGAAATTGTGGTTTATATACACAATGGAGTACTATGTGGCAATGAGAAAGAATGAAATATGGCCCTTTGTAGCAACATGGATGGAACTGGAGAGTGTGCTGCTAAGTGAAATAAGCCATACAGAGAAAGACAGATACCATATGGTTTCACTCTTATGTGGATCCTGAGAAACTTAACAGAAACCCATGGGGGAGGGGAAGGAAAAAAAAAAAGAGGTGAGAGTGGGAGAGAGAGCCAAAGCATAAGAGACTCTTAAAAACTGAGAACAAACTGAGGGTTGATGGGGGGTGGGAGGGAGGGGAGGGTGGGTGATGGGTATTGAGGAGGACACCTTTTGGGATGAGCACTGGGTGTTGTATGGAAACCAATTTGACAATAAACTTCATATATTGAAAAAAAAAAGAGAGAATGGGCCATGCTGCTTTCATTTAGTATGAAGTCATAAAAATTCAGCCCTGATCTATAGCAGTACATATGTTTTCTCATAGCACTATGAGTTTTACTTCATAAAGAGACTAAAGCAGTTGCCTAGAATACCAGAATTAAACTTAAGTTTAAAGATTAAACACACAAAGGTCTCTGTGTTAATGATTAATAAAAGGGAAATAAGAAAAAACATCCATTTGTGTAATTAAAACCCCACCACCAACAACAAAGAAAGTTACCCAAGATGACTGAGAAACCTCTTTACTCTCCTATACAACTATTAGAATGACCTATTGTAAATACAACAATGCATGCTGCTGGTGATGACGCAGAAGAACTGGAATTCTCATAGGATGCTGGTGAGAATGTAGAATGGTACAGCCACTATGGAAAATGGCTTGCCAGTTTCTCATAAACTTAAACATACACTTAGCATACAATCCAGCAACCTTACTCCTGGGTGTTTACCTATGTGAAATGAAAACCTCTGTTCATAAAAAACAAAAACAAAAACAAAAACCTGTACCTATATGAAAGATTTATATCAGCTTCATCCATACTCACCAGAAGCTATAAACAAACTACAAGTCCTTCAGATGAAGAATGGATAAACCATTGGTGGTACATTCATACTACAAAATACTACTCAGCAATAAAGAGGTACAAATTATTGATTGATTCTTGCAACAAATGGAGGAATCAAAAATGCTTTATGCTAACTGAAATAAGCCAGATTCAAAAGGCTAAACAGTGTATGATTCCATTTTTGATATGGCATTCTGGAAAAGGTGAAAGGCTAAATAGTGTATATGATTCTATTCATTATATGACATTCTGGAAAATGGTTGTCAGGCATTAAGAGTGAAGGAGGATTTGACTTTAAATGGATAACAGGAGGGATATGTGTGACATTCCTCAGGCACTTCTGGCTGCCCAAGAACAAAGGAAAGGGGAAAACAAATGGTTAACTGATAGAGAGCACAGTCATGCAGGACATGAGTCTCCATCAGTTTACAAATATCTTAGTAAGTTATAAGAAAAAGGCAATCTTATCAACAGCCTAATCTCCAGAAACCTACAGACTCAGCTTCCTGGAGCCCCAACATCACCCTCCCCTCCATAGTGATGTGAAGAACAAAGTCAAGAAGAAAATGGTAGATAAAATTAAATTTCCTTATAACCTGCAATCCATTGACAAATACCTGAGATAGGCAGAGTATAATATTTCTTAATGTTAATGTTTGCTAGAGGGAAAAACAATATTAGCTTGACAATACCTAGGCCTCCAGCATATGAAAATCCCTTTAGAAACTTCCTCTTGACATTACCTCCCCCAACTCCCAAGTATTTAATCAGTCTCTCCTAAAGGTCCCTGGGCAGTTCTTTCAGCTCATGGGTCCTGTCCCCACACTTTAATTAAAATCAACTTTTTGCACCAAAGACATCTCAAGAATTCCCTCTTGGCCGTTGGCTCTGGACCCCACTACTCCAAAACCCCATCATCTTAATTGTGGTGATGGCTATACGACTCTATGCATTTGCCAAAATTCATATAACTATACACTAAAAAACAGTGCATTTTTATATATGCAAATTAAAATACATTTTAAAATAAAAAAGAAACACTTCTCCTACCACTAAGCATTAAAGCAAAAGTTTTATTATCTAAATGTTATAAAACAATGAAATATCATTTCACAGAGTACCATCTACAAACAAGATAACATAACAGTACTTAAATCACAAACTAGGCTATAATTTTTCAAAAATTATATACAAGGTATAAAAAGGTGCTTATTAAAAGCATAAGTGGTTGGCCAGAATGTTGTTTACCACCTCTGAATAGCTATAAAATGTTTATAGATTCTTACACCTTTCACAAATAAAGTAAATTAATGTAAAGTTACCTTTCTGACAGAAGCTGTCAAACTTCACACTTTTTTGGCCAAAAGGGAATTTGTAACTTCCTGTTATGTTAAATTTGGTACTAAAGCCTGGATGAACAACCCCAAATGAGCTATTTACTATGATAAATACTGTTTCCCAACAAGAGGAAAAGAGGTGGCCTGGGAAGATAACTGCTGGGATTTTAATACACTCTGACACACTCTGCTAGAGAGAATAATTTAATATCAACCAGAATCCAGGCTCAAAATTCCATTTTCTAAACAGGCTCATCAAAAAACAAATGCAATTTAATTCACCAAACATGTATTAAATATTTACTATATGTCAAGCACTGTGATAGGCACCGGGTAAACACAGTTGAAAAAGAAGACAACATTTGCTTTTAAAGAATACACAGACTAGCATGGGAGAGAGACATATAAACAATTACATCTACACACAATAATTTAAGTGTAATGAAAGAAGCATGTTCAGGGTACAAGGATGACTACATAAAAAAGTGATAGCCTAAGTATTTAACAAAAAGGGTATCAACCAGATCCTAGGACCCACCGTAAAACCCTGTCTTCAGAGATGAGTACAATGCTAACAGGGACAAATAGAAAGTTGCATGGTTTAAAGAAGCCATTCCCTGATATTTGCCACCACCCCGCATTATAGTTTTGAGAACACTGAGCATGGGATACCTATACTGCTGTATTTATCTCCTTGACTTGGAAAACTTTCCAGGTGATGAAACTGCCACAGAAAACAGAAATAATATTCTAAAGTCTCCCTTTTCCAGCAGGTAGAAAAGTTCTGAGCAGTATATCCCTCTTCACTGAAACCTAAAATCCCTGTATTCAAAAAGAAAAGAAAGAGGAGGAGGAGAAGGAGGAGGAGGAGGAGGAAGGAAGAAAGAAGGAAGAAGGAGGACACAAGGAGAAGAAGAAGGGGGAGGAGAAGAAAAATGAACAGTCTCCTCATAGCTCATGCCAAGTCCTGGCAAGCTAGCTATCCTATTTAAACTCAGATAGGAAGTCATGAGAGTCCCATTTCTTCTGTGTATTAGCTGTAGTAACAGACAACACATAACTCCAATTTGCTATTTCTAATAAGATTGACTATTGTCCCTACTATCTCCTATGTCTTCAAGTCCTTTCCCAAAACTTCCAGCCCTAATAGAGATTATACAAAGGACCTTCTTTCCATGCTATCCATCACAAATATTAATTCCAGGTATATACTGATGAGGAAGCATAAGGCAAGCTCACACAATTCACAAACATCCACCCCTGAAGGTGGGATATGTGTGACATTCCTCAGGCACTTCTGGCTGCCCAAGAACAAAGGAAAGGGGAAAACAAATGGTTAACTGATAGAGATCACAGTCATGCAGGACATGAGACTCCATCAGTTTACAAATATCTTAGTAAATTATAAGAAAAAAGGTCATCTTATCAACAGCCTAATCTCCAGAAACCTATAGACTCAGCTTCCTGGGGTCCCAACCTCACCCTCCCCACCATAGTGATGTGGGGAACAAAGGCAAGAAAGAAACGGTAGGTCAAATTAAATTTCCTTATAACCTGCAACCCACTGACAGATACCTGAGAGAGGCAGAGTATAATATTTCTCCAGGAACTCCTGTCTTAAGGTTAATGCCTTACTGGAGGGAAAACAACCTTAGCTTGACAATAGCAAGGCCTCAGGTAGTTTATGAATCCTCTTTAGTAAATCAAAGTCCTTCCAGAGGCCTCCCTTTTGCCTTTACCTCCTCCAACTCCATAATATATAATCAGTCACTCTTCACAACCACAGTATAGCTCTTTCTGCCCATAGGTCCTGACCCCATGATTTAATAAAATCACCTTTTTGCACCAAAGATATCTCAAGAATTCTTTCTTGGCCATCAGCTCCAGACCCCTACCACTCCAAAACCCCATCATATATAAGAGAGTCAACAGGAAGGAAAGAAATCATCAAAAACTGTTTAAAACAAAATAGTAGGAAAAAATTACAAGTGCACATATTTAAGGGGCAACACCATATTTTAGAAATAAGAAAGGAGGGGTGCGTAAGTGGCTCGGTCAGTTGAGTGTCCAACTTCAGCTTAAATCATGATCTCACAGTTTGTGGGTTCGAGCCCTGCATCGGGTTCTGTGCTGACAGCTGAGAGCCTGAAGCCTGCTTCCGATTCTGTTTCCCCCTCTCTGCCCTTCCCCAGCTTGTGCTCTGTCTCTCTGTCTCTCTCAAAATTAAATAAACATTAAAAAAAAAGAAAAAAATAAGAAAGGTTTTACAGCCAGAAGATCTGGGTTCAGATCCTAGCTCTTTCACTTATTAGCTCTACGACTTTAAACAACTTAACGTGTCTGAGTGTCCCTGTCCCCATGTGAAATACATCAGCATGACTATTCTTGGGATTAAATGCTCTACAGGAGTGATTCTGAAGCCTGCCTCACCCCGAGACTCTGATTTCACTGGTCTAGGGTAGGGCCTGAACCAATACAAAAGAAGTTCCCGTAGGTATTCTACTGTGCAGCTAGGGTGACAACCACAGGATTACAGTATCTGAGAGAACTCCCTAAACTTTAACTTATTTATTAATATATTTAAAAAGTACCATTGAACTCATCCTATTATGCAATTTGCATGTTCTGAATGAGTGCTAATAATTCAATAGCTAAATTTGGTATTCACCTATAATGCCTCACTTGACAGGCAAATTATCTTTATCATCAATAACTGAGAATTGTCCTAAGGAGCACAGAAAATAGGATATATACATTAAATGACTAAAATTAACATATGCCAAATACAAAATGACTTAGATAATGGTATAAACTTTATAGTGATTAAGGTCAGGTATCACGATTTTTTAAAAATATTTCCAGCATCAAGTACAGTACATGGAACTCAATAAATATGTGTTAAATAAACTAATGTGAGAATAAATGAATACAATAAATTATTTCTATAGGAATTTACCAAAAGTGCCATTATCAAAAATTAGAGTATAGGGAAAGGCATTTTTTTTAATGTTTATTTTATTTTTGAGAGAGCACAAGCGGGAGAAGGGCAGAGAGAGTAGGACAGAGGATCTGAAGTGGGCTCTGCACTGACAGGCTGACAGCAACAAGCCTGATGTGGGGCTTGAACTCACAAATCGCGAGGTCATGACCTGAGCCAAAGTCTGTCACTCAACCGACTGAGCCACCCAAGTGCCCCTGGAAAGGCATTTTTGTTGGAAAAATGGGTCTCAGTCAGCTGTCCAACAATGAGGCTACTGTAATGAGCCTTTAATGAAGAAACCTAAATTTAGCTTTGAAGCATAAATTATGCAGCTCTTGGCATTTCTAGTAAAATCTTTTGACAATAGCCTACCCTACCCCCATTCTTGGCCCCAATCCTGACTACCCTCCAACATTGTTATAATAATAATCAATGGGAGGCTGGACTTTCTAAAGCAAATTTCACCATTACTTTCTGAGTACAGTATATCTCCTTAAGATCTAATGAATGCACAGTATAAACCAAAGAAGAAAAAGGACATGGATCTACCCAACTGGATTGGCTAATGAGCTTGGGAGATGAATGAACTAACTGCCCGCATACCATTTCACATTCTCCATAATAATCCTCCAAGGTTGCTGCAGAATTTAGATTAAGGAAAATTTATTGCTGAGTTTATTATTTTTTATCATCTTTTTTCTGAGCACCTAGCAACTAAAGTGATAAGTACCCTCAAACTTGCAAGGATAAATGTTGCAAATATCTAGGTTGAATTACAAATTTGTATGTTTGGGGCTTGAATTATTCATTTACATTTTTTTGTTTTCTAAAAAAGGAGAATAAACAAAGCTACAAAGAAAGGGGATACTAAAAAAGAAAAATCTCATTGCTGTAGCTAAAGTTTTTCAAAGTGGTGGGAAGCCAAAGGGCCCCTTCAGCAATAAACAGATTTATTCAACTGTAGGGGAGCAGAATTTGCCACCCCAAAATATGTCTCTATGGCATAAGGATTATTTTAGGCTGATTATTTTTAAGAAGCTACAAACACGGGAGAAGCTCTGAAAACTAAATACATTTCCTTCTGCCTCTGTTTCTCACATCAGTGAGGCCCTCACTCATCACCTGGCTTTTAGCACATTGCAAAGTATCACAGAATGTGTAGCCACAGGAAGTGAATTTGCTGATTATATTACCTAATTTTCTCTAAACTAACCTAATAAAGGGGCGCCTGGGTGGCTTAGTTGGTTGTGTCTGACTTTGGTTCAAGTCATGATCTCACCGTTCCCAAGTTTAAGTCCCATGTCGGGCTCTGTGCTGACAGCTCAGAGCCTGAAACCTGTTTCAGATTCTGTGTCTCTCTTTCTGTCTCCTCCCCCTCCCCCACTTGTGCTCTCGCTCTCTCTCTCTCTCTCTCAAAAATAAACATTAAAAAAAATTTTTAAACTAACCTGATAAAATAGAAAAATGAAAAAATATTACTGCAAAGAAACACTATACTAATAATTTAGACACCAAGAAATGATGGAGCTGCATCTCTGCTCTTATGGCGAGTTCTTCACCATCAGACCTGATAAAAAGTCAGGGAAAAAAACTTTTTTTAATATTACTAAAACATGGCTTTTCATCCACCATTTTTAAATATCACCTTGAGTTCATAGAGTACCTTGAGATAGTCTGTAATTATAGTACGAAGCTATTGAGATTAGCAAACCTTTTAATAATGTTGCTTTTTCATCTTTATCCCATTCTACTTTACATATGTTGTACTGTATGCCTTCGATATTAATTAGTCCAATAGGATATGTATATAATTTGTAGTGTACAGGGAGCCCAGACCTTATTCTCCAAGTCATCCTGCCCTCTCCCAACCTCCACACCATCATCTGCAGATGTCAGACCACCCTAAAATTCTATATGTTCCCTCTGTACAACATTCATACCCTCACAACATTGGAGACCATCAAGAAATTCCATCAAGCTCTTCATCGCCACAGGAAATACAAAGTTCCTGGACTGTCCTTCATCACTAGATATCTCTGATCTATGTACCCCTTAATCTCATCCTATCTTCTTATCTCCAATCCAGGTTCAGAACCCATTACACTATGCCCTCTGGAGATGATAGAATCCTCATATGTTCCATCTCCTCTTGAATATTATCACTATCTTTTTGCTCTAATTAAAACCTAGCTGGAGCAAGGAGTGATGCTGGCAAAATGGCCACACATGAATTTCTCATGCCCACCCCCTCCCAAAAACATCAGGCTGAACAACTATTTATGAATGAAAACATCTTCACAAGAGCTAAGGATTCCACGTGAGGGATTATAGCACCTGAGCAAAGCACAAAAATAGGAAAAGACTTGTTGAGAATGTAGGAAAGACACATTCACACTACACCTATCACCATTCCCTCAAGCCGAGGAAGCCCAGCATGGAAAAAGACAACCTCCCTGTGAGATGATAGCGAAGTGAGCATCCAGCTTCACTGTGGACCCAACACCAGGCTACCTCATATAGCCAAAGGTGGCTCCCATGGCCTCTGGCAACTTCCATGTCCTCAGGCTCCCAGCAGGCTCCTACAAACCCAGGCCCCTAGCTCACTCCAGCACCTGCTGGCTCCAGTGGCCCAAGTAGCTCCCACAGCATCAGGCTCCCAGCAGGCTCCTAAAAACCCAGTCTTCCAGTGCACCCCTGTACCAGGCAGCTCCTGTGACACCAATCTTTCAGCACACTCCAGTGAACCCAAGCTCCCACCCACCCCAGTGCTATGGCTAGCACTGTGTAATTCCTGTGGCCCCAGGTAGCAACTATGGCACAAGTCTCCCAGTGGACTCCTGTAAACCAGATTCCCAGCCAACCATGGCACCAGCCAGCTCCCAGCTGACTGCAGCACTGGCTGACTCATGTAGCCCTGGCAAGTCCCATGACACCAGGCTCCCAATGGGCTCCTGTAAGCCCAGGCTCCAACATATTCCAGTGCTAGCCAGCTCCCACAGCCCCAGGTAGCACCTGTGACTCCAGGCTTCCAACTACTCCATACAAGCCCAGTCTCTAAGTAGCCACCCAGCAACCCAGGCCTGCTGTTGAGCCCAGCACAAGAACAACTACTACAGACCCAAGCTTTTAATCCACCTCAGCATCAGAATGGCTCCCACAGTTTTAGGCACCCAGCCCATATTCAGCATCAGACCAGCACTCATAGACCTAGAATCTAGACTGGTTCCCATGGACCCATACTCCAGGCCACCTCAATGACTCCATGACCCCAGTCTTAAAACCAGCACCCACAGACTTAGGCTCCCAATCCATCCCAGCACTAGACCACCACATGTAGACTCAACATCCAGGCTGAATCCATGGTCTCAGGTTATAGCCTGACTCCCATGGCTCCAGGTTTGCCTTAGCATCAAACAGCCTCTGTGGCTCCAATCTCTAGGCTGCCTCTTTTCCTTTTCTTTTTAAATTTTGTCAATGTTTATTTATTTTTGAGAGAGAGAGAAAGAGGTGGGGGGGGCGGGCAGAGAGAGAGGGAGACAGAGAATCCAAAGCAAGCTCCAGGCTCCAAGCTGTCAGCACAGAGCCCAATGTGGGGCTCAAACCCACAACACAAACCATAAGATCAAGACCTGAGCTAAAGTGGGACACTTAACTGACTGAGCCAAACAGGTGCCCCTCTAAGCTGACTCTTGAGAAATCAGGCTCCAATCTCATCTCAGTAATGAACTGGCCCACATGGAACCAGATGCTAGGCCCATCCCAATGCTCCCCAGTGTTTGGTTAGCCCCTATGGATGAAAGATCCAGGTCCACCTATGCAAATCCAAGCCCCAATCTCATTACTGCAGGCTCAGACACCAGGCCCACCCTAGTAAATCCAGGCTCAAGGCCTGCCCCAGCAGACACAGGCAACAGGCTGATCCTCATGAACCCAAGCACAAGGCCCGCCCCCTGATGATCCAGACACCAGACATGTCTACCCAAGATCTCCAGCAGCAGGCCTATCCACAGACAATACCAAAGAGCCCACCCAGAATCTCTGGAGGGGTTGATTGGTGAAGGCTTTGCCTTCCAAAGCCAGTCTGTGAAAGAGTAGAAATGGTGCCTACATTTTCAAAGTTGTAGACAACAATGCAAGGCCACAAGGATCATGAAAAAATCAAAGAAACATGACACCACCAAAGAAACTAATAAAACCCAATGACCCTAAAGAAATGAAGAACTATTAACTTTGACAAAGAATTCAGAATAATCTTTTTAAAGAAATTCAGTGGACTACAAGAAAACACAGATAGAAAACTAAATGAAATTAGGAAAACAATGCATAAACGAAATGAGATATTTAACAAAGAAACAGAAAGCATTAAACACACACATACACAGAAAGAGAGAGAAATCCTAGAGTTTGAAGAATACAATGACTAAAGAATTTAGTAGAGAGCTTTAATATCAGTTTTGACCAAGTAGAAGAATTAGTGAACAAGAATACAGTTCATTTAAGATCATCCTGTCAGTGAAGCAGAAACAAAAAGAGTGAAAAAGAGGTTTTAAAAGCCTTCCTGAATTACGAGATATCATTAAAAGAAACAATTTACATATTACTGGAGCCTCAGAATGAAATGAGAGGGAAAGGGAGCAGAAAGCTTATTTAAAGAAATAATGGCTAAGAAATTACTAAATCTGGAAGAGATCTGGATTTCTAAGTTCATGAAGCTAATAGGTAAATCCAAACTCAGTATTTTAATCCAAAACAGTCCTCTCCAAGGCACATTATAACAAAACCATCTAAATGAAAGACAAAGAATTTTAAAAGCAACAAGAATAAGATAATTCCTTACATATAAGGGAGCCCTTATAAGACCCATATAAACCCTTATAAGCATTTATAAGGCTGCAAAAACCTTACAGGCCAGAAGAGAGTGGGATGATATATTCAAATTGCTGAAAGAAAACAAAACTGCCAACCAAAATACTTTAATGAGCAAAATACTGTTTGTTGCCTTTCAGAAATGAAGAAGAAATAAAGACTTTCCCAAGCAAACAAAACCTGATTATTCATTAGTTGAACTTTGAAAGGTATGTAAGGTTACTATTGTCACATAAGGAATAGAGGCCAGGGATGCTGCTAAAATCCTACAATGCACAGGACAGTCTCCACAATAAAACTTACCCAATACTGTCAATAATGCTGAGGTTGAGAAACCCTGTCCTAATGAAAAGAATACTCCTCTAGCTCACTGAGAGTGGTCAATGACTATTATACGTTAATTAGGAATGCTTTTGGCTAACAAAACCTAAAACGAATGGTAGTTTATTTTCCTGAAATCAAATTCATAAGGATGACTGCCCACAGTTGAATAGCATTAATGGCTTGTAGCCTCAATGTCACAAGATGCCTGCTACAGTTACAGGCATCACTACCACATTCAAGGAAGAAAGTGGAAATAGGAGAGAAAGCAGTAGGGATAAGCCACATCTGTGTCTTTAATCAGGGAAGCAAAACCTAACATTTCAGTGGGCGGATCTACCTTTAAAGAACTCTAGACAATTTAAAAAGGTATACTCACTTCTTAATTGACCCACTGGTCACACTTTCTTTAAGTTAAGCTATGGTTAGATATTAAGTTAGAGAACAAACAAAGAAAATATAAACTGATAAACCAAGTACCCTTCTTTCATTATAGAGTGATAAACAAAAAGCTATCAATCACAGACTAACAGTGAAAAATCTTAGAAAACTTCTTCAGAGAACACTTGGGAAAGCAGTTTAATTACAGAAAACAATCTCAGTTTTTGGCACATTACAGCCTTGATAAGAGAAATTCAATATATGTCAAAGCTCAGAGATATATGTTAAAGTCCATAGGTATGCTGCCTTTTGAATCTGTACAAAGCCATCCTAGCCAGTAGTATAAATACAAGACTCTTGGACTTCCATTTAAAATGAAAGAGGCATGTTTGCTATCCAGTGCAAAGATTAAAAACAAAACAAAACAAAACAAAACAAAACAAAACCCTGTTCCTCTAGAGAAGCACATATCCTAATCAGTCTAACATACTTTAATTTGGATTTCTGTTAGGTACATAAACAATACAGACCCTGATGAACATTATATGAGCCCTGATAGATGTAATATATTCAGATTTTCAATTATTAAGTAACTATTAAGTACCTATTAGGAAGGAGATAATGAGAAGCCAGCAAGAGGCAAATTTGTCAGAGTAGGTAAAAGGTGGGATTAGTTGAAGCTTCCCCAGTATTTTCAGTTTAGTACGTCTGGAGGAAAATGACATCATTTAAGTAATTTCATATTATACACAGTAATTTCCCATCAATACTTTCAAAAAAATTTTTCTTTAGATTGACATTCAACAACTAATCAAAGTACAGGTTCTGGAAATTTTTTGATAAATTATATTCAACTTTTGAGAGTGCTGAAATCTGAGGTTCAAATTTTTGGTTCAAACTACTCTCTGAAAAAAAAGGCTTATTTTATAGATCACTTTATGCTCTTTAAAATGTACTAGTTGGCCAACTAATCTTCGACAAAGCAGGAAAGAATATCCAATGGAAAAAGACAGTCTCTTTAACAAATGGTGCTGGGAAAACTGGAAAGCAACATGCAGAATGAAACTAGACCACTTTCTTACACCATTCACAAAAATAAACTCAAAATGGATGAAGGACCTGAATATGAGACAGGAAACCATCAAAACCCTAGAGGAGAAAGCAGGAAAAAACCTCTCTGACCTCAGCCGTAGCAATTTCTTACTTGACACATCTCCAAAGACAAGGGAATTAAAAGCAAAAATGAACTATTGGGCCTCATGAAGATAAAAGGATTCTGCACTTCAAAGGAAACAAGCAACAAAACTAAAAGGCAACCAATGGAATGGGAAAAGATATTTGCAAATGACATATCAGACAAAGGGCTGGTATCCAAAATCTATAAAGAACTCACCAAACTCCACACCCAAAAAACAAATAATCCAGTGAAGAAATGGGCAGAAAACATGAATAGGCACTTCTCTAAAGAAGACATCCAGATGGCCAACAGGCACATGAAAAGATGCTCAACATCACTCCTCATCAGGGAAATACAAATCAAAACCTCATGCCAGTCAGAGTGGCTAAAATGAACAAATCAGGAGACTATAGATGCTGGCGAGGATGTGGAAAAACAGGAACCCCCTTGCACTGTTGGTGGGAATGCAAATTGGTGCAGCCACTCTGGAAAACAGTGTGGAGGTTCCTCAAAAAATTAAAAATAGATCTACCCTATGAACCAGGAAGAGTACTGCTAGGAGTTTACCCAAGGGATACAGGAGTGCTGATGCACAGGGGCACTTGTACCCCAATGTTTATAGCAGCACTTTCAACAATAGCCAAATTATGGAAAGAGCCTAAATGTCCACCAACTGATGAATGGATAACAAAACTGTGGTTTATATACACAATGGAATACTACGTGGCAATGAGAAAGAATGAAATATGGCCCTTTGTAGCAACATGGATGGAACTGGAGAGTGTTATGCTAAGGGAAATAAGTCATACAGACAAAGACAGATACCATTTGTTTTCACTCTTATGTGGATCCTGAGAAACTTAACAGAAGACCAGGGGAAGGGAAGGAAAAAAAAGAGAGGGAGGGAGCCTAATCATAAGAGACTCTTAAAAACTGAGAACTGAGGGTTGATGGAGGGTGGGAGGGAGGGGAAAGTGGGTGATGGGCATTGAGGAGGGCGCCTGTTGGGATGAGCACTGGGTGTTGTGTGGAAACCAATTTGACAATAAATTTCATATTAAAATAATAATAATAAAATAAAATAAAATAAAATAAAATAAATTAGTTAACACCATAATAAGTAACATAATAGGGCAATTTATTTGGGGACCATGAATAGGTAACTGAGTAATTATGAGATGAGATGCATGTCAGATAACGGTCACATGAAGCATTTCTGTTGCCACTCATTTTATGTATTCTATTGTCATTTGCCCACAGTGACATATGCAGAGCTTCCTTGTTATATTTATGCACCTAACTATGCATCAACCATTTAAAAGGGACCTAGCACTATATGTCTAGGATTTCTAAATATAAGATTCAACCTTTAGTGAGAAACACTAACTGCATAAACATATAAAATATTTTTCAAATATGTTTAAAATTATAGTATAATATAATAATAATATAGTATAAGAATAATATAGTATAATACTATATTACTATATATTCACTATTAGCAAAATTCTTTTCTGTTATTTTTTTAATAATCATTCAAAGGCCACATTGTATAGAGAAAAGAACATAAACTAGGAGTCAGAATACCTGTGTTTTAGTCCCAGGTCCAAGCTTGGGCAAATCATTTGAAACTCTTAAGCCTCAGTGTCATCCCCTGGAAAATGGAGATGATATAGCCTGCCTGCCTAATTCATAGGGCAGCTACTGATAATTACATGTTATGATCTTTATGAAAGGGCTAGAAATTGAAAGGTATCATATAAAGATGTTATTAATGAATAAATACAAGTAAGAATATAGCATGTTGGGGAAAAAGTGGTAGGAAAAAAGAACTGAAAATATACTTATAAATCATCATAGGAACTTGATTAACAACAACATATTTCTTTTCTCAAAGGCAAAGCAGACAGCAAGTTCAGATTTTAAAGGCTCTTGGTCTCTTGTTTTTAATAGGATCAGTATGTAACAGGTCCAAACTTAATACAAGTCACCTGATGAAAATAAGAAACCCAAGACTGTATAGAACAGTGAGGTAAAAATCCCAAATCCTGAGGCACCTGGGTGGGTCAATCAGTTAAATGTCTGACTTTGGCTCAAGACATGATCTCACAATTCATGGGTTGGAGCCCCACATCAGGCTCTGTGCTGATCGCTCAGAGCCTGAAGCCTGTTTCTGATTCTGTGTCTCCCTTTCTCTCCACCCCTCCCCTGGTCACACTCTGTCTCACTCTCTCAAAAATATATAAACATTAAAAAAAAAAGTTTTTAAGCCTAAATCCTAAGTGGAACACAGAATCAATCTGCAGAGCAAACAGAACATTATAATAACAGAGGTAATATGTCCATTATCAAATTAACCTGATTTCCATACAAGGCAATGTTCTTCTGTATTGTGCTAAAAATGAAATAGTAGGAATCTGGGAGGGTTTATGAAACAATTTTTGGAAAACTATATTTTTATTCAAAATGGACCAGATGAAGTTCTCAAGTCTAAGAAAATGCAGCTACAATGTAAACAATATGAAATTTCTAATCTACTGAGAAAATCAGAAAAGAGAGAAGATACTATAATTTCTGAAATAGGAATGAAAAAGAAAGTCAAGTAGAACCTTTTCAGAAAAGATTATTCAGTGAGTAAAAGAATATGGCTAGAAATTAACTGTAATCTTTCAAGAGGCAGGTAAGGCTGCAAAGGTGGCCTCTGTGATGAGCTGCATGTAAAAGTTAATTCAACAAATATTCATTAAGTTAGTACTTCAAGTATTGTACATTATGGGTGGATGTAAGGAGTCTATTATCCCTGCCATATTCATGAAATGCTGAAAGACCAGTTTTGTTTTGTTTTGTTTTGTTTTATAACTAGGGAAATTAATATACCCAAGTTGTCTAAAGGAGTGTTACACTCACAGATGTTTCAACATTTGCTATTGAGTCAAACGCAATCAGATAAATGAAGATAGTTTGGAATACCTAAGACTTCATGTAGAAGTGGAGGCCAGAAACTGGTCTTAGAGAATTGGTATGATTTGGGTAGGTGGAAAACCAACTACTGTAATAGGACCAAATTATTCATGGGCAATCTTGAAGGAAAATCCATGTTCACTTCCTTTTTTCCTGTAACTTTTTAGAGACTCAAATGGTTTAGCAAAGTTCACTAAGAGGAATCATACTGAGAACTAGAATCCTCAGTGTTTGGGGTACCAAATAACAAATCCATTAATCTGATCCCATAATACCAGTTCTGATGATTGTCTCTCCTCTATTTGAATACTTCCAGGAACTCACAATTTCATGAAGCAATTAATTCCCTACCCTGTTTCAGAATACCTCACAGGTATGAATTGTTAGTCTCTA
This sequence comes from Panthera tigris, assembly GCF_018350195.1. Classification (NCBI taxonomy): domain Eukaryota; kingdom Metazoa; phylum Chordata; class Mammalia; order Carnivora; family Felidae; genus Panthera; species Panthera tigris. The sequence goes on from NC_056670.1 coordinate 28,077,627, forward strand.
AAGTATTTTAGGTATATAGACAAGTATTTCAATTTCCTGTCTATAAAAACACAGAAATTTCAAGGGTATATTGTCTGCATAATAAAATGAAAGACTTTCATATAATTTTTAGATTTCAAAGCTAGACAATCTGTAAGATGACTAAAACCCAGACTCGCTTAGGGTCACAAAGCAATTTAGTGGCAGAACCCAGTCTAGAAATTCAATCTCCTGCTTCTTAAGAATTTTCAAATATGCATTAACTGTCCCTTACACTCTAATCCAAAGGACTGCATTTTGTTTTCCATATCAAGAACTAGATGCTTTGTTTCACAACCTTCTGAAAACAAAAAAAGTTTAATAATCTCTTGAGATTTATTTCTCTATCTCTACATATTGTGATTCTTTCTGATATAGCAAAGTCAACAGCTACTTCATATACTTCTAAAAAGTGTATAGGCCATTAACTGGAATCTGTGGCACAAAGCTTTAGCTAAATATACCATCCTGTCCACATATGACCACCTCTTCCCTGCTGTCTTTAATATAAAAACTAGTACACTTTTTATCTATTAACAGTTATCCGTGTACTGTCTTTGTAAATTACACGCACAACAGATTTATGGAAATTCTATAGATTCACCATATCAATATAAGAACTTTCAAAAAAAGGAACTGCAAGCATTGCTTATTTTCTAGAATTAAAAACATTTAGTCAGAAATGGCATGTCTAGAGGTGCCCGAGTGGCTCAGTCAGTTGAGTGTCCAACTTTGGCTCAGGTCATGATCTCACGATTCGAGTCCCATGTCGGGCTCTGGGCTGACAGCTTGGAGTCTGGAGCCTGCTTCAGATTCTGTGTCTCCCTCTCTGTCTGCCCCTCCCCCACTTGCTCACTTTCTCTCTTTCTCAAATAAAACATTAAAAAAATAAAAAATAAATGGCATCTCGAAAGGGGTTTGCATGGGGTGCTCTGATGTTGGTTTAGAGTTGGAGAGATGTCCTCCACTGGCATGCGGAGACTGGCTGCTTTAACTCCAAAACCCATGACTGTATGTAGGCTGCCAAAACTTTGGCAAGTCCGGGCTCCTCACCTGAGGCAATCCCTGACCATGGCTAGTGGCCTGGGGCTTTCTACCTGCAGTTGTCCTGCCAGTGTCGTAATTAAGATGCTCCTGACTGAAGGAGGATCTGAGTGGGGAGTCACAACATCCACCAGACCTTCACAGGTCAGTCCCTGCCTCACCCCATCCCCGAGGGCTTCTAGAGGGGGAGCCAAGATGGCTGAACACCATGGAAGCTTTTTGTATGTCTCCCATCCATGAAATCCAGCCAGACCAACACTAAACCATCCTACACACCTAGAAAACTGATTGGAGGATTAACACAACAATCTGCACAACCTGAACCACAGAATTCAGCAGGTACGTGGCACAGAGAGCTGAACTTGGGGAGTGAGAAGCCGTGAAAGAAAGAAAAAAAACTCATTTTTATTTTAAATTTTTATTAAAAATATCTGTCTTTAATTTTTATTACAATATTTTTTACTTTTGTGTAAATTTTTTCAAATTCTACTTTACTTCCATCATTTTATTTTAGTCTACTTCAGTGTACTCACCTTTTCAAATTTTCAAACAATGTCTTTTTTCTTTCTTTTTCTTTTTGTCTCTCTTTCATTCTTTTCTTTCTCTTGCATGCATAAAGAGAAAAACCTCATTTTTACTTTCAATCTCTTTTAAAAATATTTTTATTGAATTTTTACACTATATTTTTTGCTTTTATGTAAATTTCTTCAAATTCTATCTTACTCCCATCATTTTATTTTAGTCTACCGCAGTGTATTCACTTTTTCAAATTTTCAAATTATCTCTTTTTTTTCCTTTCTTCCTTATTTTTTTCATTTTTTTACCTTTTTTCTTTTTAGGTTTTTTCTTTTTTCTTAAATACAGAAAATGAAAAAATTCATATATTTTTATTAAAAATAATTTTCTTTACTTTTTTCTACTATATTTTTACTTTTGTATATATTTTTCCAAATTCTATTTTACCCCCCCATCTCATTTTAGTCTACTTCAGTGTATTCATTTTTTTCAAATTCTCAAATGACCCTTTTTTCCCCTCCCCCCCTTTTTTTTTCTTTCTGTTTAATCTGTCAAACCACTTTCAACATCCAGACCAAAACAAACCTAGGATCTAGCAACATCTATTCGATTTTTGCGAGTGTGTATTCTTAACTTTAATTTTAATACTTTTTTAATTTTAATTTTTTTAATTTCAATTTTTCTACCTCATTAATTCCTTTTCTCCCTTCAAAATGAAAAAATGAAGGAATTCACCCCAAAAGAAAGAACACTAAGAAACGACAGGCAGGGATTTAACCAACACAGATACAAGCAAGACGTCTGAACCAGAATTTAGAATCACGATAATAAGAATACTAGCTGGAGTCGAAAATAGATTAGAATCCCTTTCTGCAGAGATAAAAGAAGTAAAAAATAGCCAGAATGAAATTAAAAATGCTCTAAGTGAGCTGCAATCACGGATGGATGCAGCGGCGGCAAGGATGGATGAGGCAGAACAGAGAATCAGCGATACAGAGGACAAACTTATAGAGAATAATGAAGCAGAAAAACAGAGGGAGATTAAGGCAAAAGAGCACGATTTAAGAATTAGAGAAATCAGTGACTCATTAAAAAGGAACACTATCAGAATCATAGGGGTACCAGAAGAGGAAGAGACAGAAATAGGGGTAGAAAAGTTATGTGAGCAAATCATAGCGGAAAACTTCCCTAACCTGGGGAAGGCACAGACATCAAAATCCAGGAAGCACAAAGGACCCCCATTAGATTCAACAAAAACCAACCAGCAACAAGGCATATCATAGTCAAATTCACAACATACTCAGGCAAGGAGAGAATCATGAAAGCAGCAAGGGAAAACAAGTCGCTAACCTACAAGGGAAGACAGATCAGGTTTGCAGCAGACGTATCCACAGAAACTTGGCAGGCCAGAAAGGAGTGGTGGGATATATTCAGTGTGCTGAATCAGAAAAATATGCAGCCAAGAATTCTTTATTAGCAAGCCTATCATTCAAAACGGAGAGATAAAAAGTTTCCCAGACAAACAAAAATTAAAGGAGTTTGTGACCACTAAACCAGCCCTGCAAGAAATTTTAAGGGGAACTTTCTGAGGGGAGAAAAGATGGGGGAAAAAAAAAAAAAAAAATATATATATATATATATATATATATATATATACACACCAAAAGCAACAAAAGATTAGAAAGGACCAGAGAACACCACCAGAAACTCCAACTCTACAAGAAACATAATGGCAATAAATTCGTATCTTTCAGTACTTACTCTAAATGTCAATGGACTCAATGCTCCAATCAAAGGCATAGGGTGACAGAATGGATAAGAAAACAAGATCCATCTATATGCTGTTTACAAGAGACCCACTTTAGACCTCAAGACACCTTCAGATTGAAAGTAAGGGGATGGAGAACTATCTATCATGTTAACGGTCAACAAAAGAAAGCCGGAGTAGCCATACTTATATCAGACAATCTAGACTTTAAAATAAAGACTGTATCAAGAGATGCAGAAGGGCATTATATCATAATCAAGGGGTCTATCCACCAAGAAGACCTAACAATTATAAACATTTATGCACCAAATGTGAGAGCACCCAAATATATAAATCAATTAATCACAAACATAAACAAACTCATCGATAGTAATACCATAATAGAAGGAGACTTCAACACCCCACTCACAGCAATGGACAGAACATCTAATCAAAAAATCAACAAGGAAACAATGGCTTTGAATGACACACTGGACCAGATGGACTTAACAGATATATTCAGAACATTTCATCCTAAAGCAGTAGAATATACATTCCTCTCCAGAGCACATGGGACATTCTCCAGAATAGACCATATACTGGGACACAAATCAGCCCTACGTAAGTACAAAAAGATCAAGATCATACCGTGCATATTTTCAGACCACAACACTATGAAACTTGAAATCCACCACAAGAAAAAATTTGGAAAGGTAACAAATACTTGGAGACTGAAGAACATCATACTGAGGAATGAATGGGCTAACCAAGCAGCTAAAGAGGAAATTGAAAAGTATATGGAAGTCAATGAAAATGATAACACCACAACTCAAAACCTCTGGGACACAGCAAAGGCGGTCATAAGAAAGTGTATAGCAATCCAGGCCTTCCTAAAGAAGGAAGAAAGATCTCAGATACACAACCTAACATTACGCCTTAAGGAGCTGGGAAAAGAACAGCAAATAAAACCCAAAAACAGCAGAAGACAGGAAATAATAAAGATTAGAGCAGAAATTAATGTCATCAAAACAACAACAAAAAAAAAAAAAAAAAAAAAAAAACAGTAGAACACATCAATGAAACCAGAGCTGGTTCTTTAAAAGAATTGACAAAATTGATAAACCACTAGCCACTTTGATCAAGAAGAAAAAGAATAGGACCCAAATAAATAAAATCAAGAATGAAAGAGGAGAGATCACAACCAACACAACAGAAATAAAAACAATACTAAGAGAACCTTATGACCAATTATATGCCAATAAAATGGGTAATCTACAAGAAATGGACAAACTCCTAGGAACATACACATTACCAAAACTGAAACAGGAAGAAAAAGAAAATTTAAACAGACCCATAACCAGTAAAGAAATCGAATTAGTAATCAAAAATCTCCCAAAAAACAAGAGTCTAGGGCCAGATGGCTTGCCAGGGAGATTCTACCAAACATTTAAGGAAGAGTTAATACCTATTCCCTTGAAACTGTTCCAAAAAATAGAAATGGAAGGAAGACTTCCGAACTCTTTCTATGAAACCAGCATTACTTTGATTCCAAAACCAGACAGAGACCCCACTAGAAAGGAGAACTATAGATCAATTTCCCTGATGAACATGGATGCAAAAATCCTCAACAAGATATTAACCAACCGGATCCAACAATACCTTAAAAAAATTATTCACCACAACCAAGTGGGATTTATACCTGGGATGCAGGGCTGGTTCAATATCTGCAAAACAATTAATGTGATTCATCACATCAATAAATGAAAGGACAAGAACCATATGATCTTCTCAAGAGATGCAGAGAAAGCGTTTGACAAAATACAGCATCCTTTCTTGATAAAAACTCTCAAGAAAGTAGGGATAGAAGGATCATACCTCAAGGTCATAAAAGCCATAGATAAAAGACCCAATGCTAATGTCATCCTCAATGGGGAAAAACTAAGAGCTTTCCCCCTAAGGTCAGGAACAAGACAGGGATGTCCACTCTCGCCACTGTTATTCAACATAGTATTGGAAGTCTTAGCCTCTGCAATCAGACAACACAAAGAAATAAAAGGCATCCAAATCAGCCAGGAGGAGGTCAAACTTTCAGTCTTCGCAGATGACATGATACTCTATATGGAAAACCCAAAAGATTCCACCAAAAAACTGCTAGAATTGATTCATGAATTCAGCAAAGTGGCAGGGTATAAAATCAATGCACAGAAATCGGTTGTATTCCTATACACCAACAATGAAGCGACAGAAAGAGAAATCAAGGAATCGATCCCATTTACAGTTGCACAAAAAACCATAAAATACCTAGGAACAAATTTAACCAAAGAGGTGAAAAATCCGTATGCTGAAAACTATACAAAGCTTATGAAAGAAATTGAAGAAGACAAAAAAACGGAAAAAGATTCCATGCTCCTGGATAGGAAGAACAAATATTGTTAAAATGTTGATACCACCCAAAGGAATCTACATATTCAATGCAATCCCTATCAAAGTAACACCAGCATTCTTCACAGAGCTAGAACAAATAATCCCAAAATCTGTATGGACCCAGAAAAGACCCCAAATAGCCAAAGCGATCGTGAAAAAGAAAACCAAAGCAGGAGGCATCACAATCCCTGACTTCAAGCTATACTACAAAGCTGTAATCATCAAGACAGTATGGTACTGGCACAAGAACAGACACTCAGATCAATGGAACAGAATAGAGAACCCAGAAATGGACCCACAAACATATGGCCTACTAATCTTTGACAAAGCAGGAAAGAGTATCCAATGCAATAAAGACAGTTTCTTCAGCAAATGGGAAAACTGGACAGCAACATGCAGAAAAATGAACCTGAGCCACTTTCATGCACCATACACAAAAATAAATCAAAATGGATGAAAGACTTCAATGTAACACAGGGAGCCATCAAAATCCTTGAGGAGAGGGGGGTTCCGGAAGATGGCGGCGTAGGAGGACGCGGGGCTCACAGCGCGTCCGGCCGATCACTTAGATTCCACCTACACCTGCCTAAAGAACCCAGAAAACCGCCAGAGGATTAGCAGAAGGGAGTCTCAGGAGTCAAGCGCAGACTAGAGGCCCACGGAAGAGGGTAGGAAGGGCGGCGAGGCGGTGCGCGCTCCACGGACTGGCGGGAGGGAGCCGGGGCGGAGGGGCGGCTCGCCGGCCAAGCAGAGCCCCCGAGTCTGGCTGGCAAAAGCGGAGGGGCCGGACAGACTGTGTTCCGACAGCAAGCGCGACTTAGCGTCTGGGAGGTCATAAGTTAACAGCTCTGCTCGGAAAGCGGGAAGGCTGGAGGACAAAGGGAGGGAGAGCTGCTGAGCCCCCGGACGGCAGAGCTCAGCTTGGCGGGGAACAAAGGCGCCAGCGCCATCTCCCCCGCCCATCCCCCAGCCAAAATCCCAAAGGGAACCAGTTCCTGCCAGGGAACTTGCTCGCTCCGCGCAAACACCCAACTCTGTGCTTCTGCAGAGCCAAACCTCCGGCAGCGGATCTGACTCCCTCCCGCTGCCACAGGGCCCCTCCTGAAGTGGATCACCTAAGGAGAAGCGAGTTAAGCCTGCCCCTCCAGCCCCCGTGCACCTTGCCTACCCACCCCAGCTAATACGCCAGATCCCCAGCAACACAAGCCTGGCAGTGTGCAAGTAGCCCAGACGGGACACGCCACCCCACAGTGAATCCCGCCCCTAGGAGAAGGGAAGAGAAGGGACACACCAGTCTGACTGTGGCCCCAGCAGTGGGCTGGGGGCAGACATCGGGTCGGACTGCGGCCCCGCCCACTAACTCCAGTTATACACCACAGCACAGGGGAAGTGCACTGCAGGTCCTCACCACGCCAGGGACTCCCCAAAATGACCAAACGGAAGAATTCCCCTCAGAAGAATCTCCAGGAAATAACAACAGCTAATGAACTGATCAAAAAGGATTTAAATAATATAACAGAAAGTGAATTTAGAATAATAGTCATAAAATTAATCGCTGGGCTTGAAAACAGTATACAGGACAGCAGAGAATCTCCTGCCATAAAGATCGAGGGACTAAGGAACAGTCACGAGGAGTTGAAAAACGCTTTAAACGAAATGCAAAACAAAATGGAATCCACGATGGCTCGGCTTGAAGAGGCAGAGGAGAGAATAGGTGAACTAGAAGATAAAGTTATGGAGAAAGAGGAAGCTGAAAGAAAGAGAGATAAAAAAATCCAGGAGTATGAGGGGAAAATTAGAGAACTAAGTGATACACTAAAAAAAAATAATATACGCATAATTGGTATCCCAGAGGAGGAAGAGAGAGGGAAAGGTGCTGAAGGGGTACTTGAACAAATTATAGCTGAGAACTTCCCTGAACTGGGGAAGGAAAAAGGCATTGAAATCCAAGAGGCACAGAGAACTCCCTTCAGACGTAACTTGAATCGATCTTCTGCACGACATATCATAGTGAAACTGGCAAAATACAAGGATAAAGAGAAAATTCTGAAAGCAGCAAGGGATAAACGTGCCCTCACATATAAAGGGAGACCTATAAGACTCGTGACTGATCTCTCCTTTGAAACTTGGCAGGCCAGAAAGGCTTGGCACGATATCTACAGTGTGCTAAACAGAAAAAATATGCAGCCGAGAATCCTTTATCCAGCAAGTCTGTCATTTAGAATAGAAGGAGAGATAAAGGTCTTCCCAAACAAACAAAAACTGAAGGAATTTGTCACCACGAAACCAGCCCTACAAGAGATCCTAAGGGGGATCCTGTGAGACAAAGTACCAGAGACATCACTACAAACATAAAACATACAGACATCACAATGACTCTAAACCCATATCTTTCTATAATAACACTGAATGTAAATGGATTAAATGTGCCAACTAAAAGACATAGGGTATCAGAATGGATAAAAAAACAAGACCCATCTATTTGCTGTCTACAAGAGACTCATTTGAGATCTGAGGACACCTTTAGATTGAGAGTGAGGGGATGGAGAACTATTTATCATGCTCCTGGAAGCCAAAAGAAAGCTGGAGTAGCCATACTTATATCAGACAAACTAGACTTTAAATTAAAGGCTGTAACAAGAGATGAAGAAGGGCATTATATAATAATCACAGGGTCTATCCACCAGGAAGAGCTAACTATTATAAATGTCTATGCGCCAAATACCCGAGCCCCCAGATATATAAAACAATTACTCATAAACATAAACAACCTTATTGATAAGAATGTGGTCATTGCAGGGGACTTTAACACCCCACTTACAGAAATGGATAGATCATCTAGACACACAGTCAATAAAGAAACAAGGGCCCTGAATGATACATTGGATCAGATGGACTTGACAGATATATTTAGAACTCTGCATCCCAAAGCAACAGAATATACTTTCTTCTCGAGTGCACATGGAACATTCTCCAAGATAGATCATATACTGGGTCACAAAACAGCTCTTCATAAGTTTACAAGAATTGAAATTATACCATGCATACTTTCAGACCACAATGCTATGAAGCTTGAAATCAACCACAGGAAAAAGTCTGGAAAACCTCCAAAAGCATGGAGGTTAAAGAACACTCTACTAACGAATGAGTGGGTCAACCAGGCAATTAGAGAAGAAATTAAAATATATATGGAAACAAACGAAAATGAAAATACAACAATCCAAACGCTTTGGGATGCAGCAAAGGCAGTCCTGAGAGGAAAATACATTGCAATCCAGGCCTATCTCAAGAAACAAGAAAAATCCCAAATACAAAACCTAACAGCACACCTAAAGGAAATAGAAGCAGAACAGCAAAGGCAGCCCAAACCCAGCAGAAGAAGAGAAATAATAAAGATCAGAGCAGAAATAAACAATATAGAATCTAAAAAAACTGTAGAGCAGATCAACGAAACCAAGAGTTGGTTTTTTGAAAAAATAAACAAAATTGACAAACCTCTAGCCAGGCTTCTCAAAAAGAAAAGGGAGATGACCCAAATAGATAAAATCATGAATGAAAATGGAATGATTACAACCAATCCCTCAGAGATACAAACAATTATCAGGGAATACTATGAAAAATTATATGCCAGCAAATTGGACAACCTGGAAGAAATGGACAAATTTCTAAACACCCACACTCTTCCAAAACTCAATCAGGAGGAAATAGAAAGCTTGAACAGACCCATAACCAGCGAAGAAATTGAATCGGTTATCAAAAATCTCCCAACAAATAAGAGTCCAGGACCAGATGGCTTCCCAGGGGAGTTCTACCAGACATTTAAAGCAGACATAATACCTATCCTTCTCAAGCTATTCCAAGAAATAGAAAGGGAAGGAAAACTTCCAGACTCATTCTATGAAGCCAGTATTACTTTGATTCCTAAACCAGACAGAGACCCAGTAAAAAAAGAGAACTACAGGCCAATATCCCTGATGAATATGGATGCAAAAATTCTTAATAAGATACTAGCAAATCGAATTCAACAGCATATAAAAAGAATTATTCACCATGATCAAGTGGGATTCATTCCTGGGATGCAGGGCTGGTTCAACATTCGCAAATCGATCAACGTGATACATCACATTAACAAAAAAAAAAAGAGAAGAACCATATGATCCTGTCAATCGATGCAGAAAAGGCCTTTGACAAAATCCAGCACCCTTTCTTAATAAAAACCCTTGAGAAAGTCGGGATAGAAAGAACATACTTAAAGATCATAAAGGCCATTTATGAAAAGCCCACAGCTAACATCATCCTCAACGGGGAAAAACTGAGAGCTTTTTCCCTGAGATCAGGAACACGACAGGGATGCCCACTGTCACCGCTGTTGTTCAATATAGTGCTGGAAGTTCTAGCATCAGCAATCAGACAACAAAAGGAAATCAAAGGCATCAAAATTGGCAAAGATGAAGTCAAGCTTTCGCTTTTTGCAGATGACATGATATTATACATGGAAAATCCGATAGACTCCACCAAAAGTCTGCTAGAACGGATACATGAATTCAGCAAAGTTGCAGGATACAAAATCAATGTGCAGAAATCAGTTGCATTCTTATACACTAACAATGAAGCAACAGAAAGACAAATGAAGAAACTAATCCCATTCACAATTGCACCAAGAAGCATAAAATACCTAGGAATAAATCTAACCAAAGATGTAAAAGATCTGTATGCTGAAAACTATAGAAAGCTTATGCAGGTAATTGAAGAAGATATAAAGAAATGGAAAGACATTCCCTGCTCATGGATTGGAAGAATAAATATTGTCAAAATGTCAATACTACCCAAAGCTATCTACACATTCAATGCAATCCCAATCAAAATTGCACCAGCATTCTTCTCGAAACTAGAACAAGCAATCCTAAAATTCATATGGAACCACAAAAGGCCCCGAATAGCCAAAGTCATTTTGAAGAAGAAGACCAAAGCAGGAGGCATCACAATCCCAGACTTTAGCCTCTACTACAAAGCTGTCATCATCAAGACAGCATGGTATTGGCATAAAAACAGACACATAGACCAATGGAATAGAATAGAAACCCCAGAACTAGACCCACAAACGTATGGCCAACTCATCTTTGACAAAGCAGGAAAGAACATCCAATGGAAAAAAGACAGTCTCTTTAACAAATGGTGCTGGGAGAACTGGACAGCAACATGCAGAAGGCTGAAACTAGACCACTTTCTCACACCATTCACAAAAATAAACTCAAAATGGATAAAGGACCTGAATGTGAGACAGGAAACCATCAAAACCTTAGAGGAGAAAGCAGGAAAAGACCTCTCTGACCTCAGCCGTAGCAATCTCTTACTCGGCACATCCCCAAAGGCAAGGGAATTAAAAGCAAAAGTGAATTACTGGGACCTTATGAAGATAAAAAGTTTCTGCACAGCAAAGGAAACAACCAACAAAACTAAAAGGCAGCCAACGGAATGGGAAAAGATATTTGCAAATGACACATCGGACAAAGGGTTAGTATCCAAAATCTATAAAGAGCTCATCAAACTCCACACCCGAAAAACAAATAACCCAGTGAAGAAATGGGCAGAAAACATGAATAGACACTTCTCTAAAGAAGACATCCGGATGGCCAACAGGCACATGAAAAGATGCTCAACGTCGCTCCTTATCAGGGAAATACAAATCAAAACCACACTCAGATACCACCTCACGCCAGTCAGAGTGGCCAAAATGAAGAAATCAGGAGACTATAGATGCTGGAGAGGATGTGGAGAAACAGGAACCCTCTTGCACTGTTGGTGGGAATGCAAATTGGTGCAGCCGCTCTGGAAAGCAGTGTGGAGGTTCCTCAGAAAATTAAAAATAGACCTACCCTATGACCCAGCAATAGCACTGCTAGGAATTTATCCAAGGGATACAGGAGTACTGATGCATAGGGGCACCTGTACCCCAATGTTTATAGCAGCACTCTCAACAATAGCCAAATTATGGAAAGAGCCTAAATGTCCATCAACTGATGAATGGATAAAGAAATTGTGGTTTATATACACAATGGAATACTACGTGGCAATGAGAAAAAATGAAATATGGCCTTTTGTAGCAACATGGATGGAACTGGAGAGTGTGATGCTAAGTGAAATAAGCCATACAGAGAAAGACAAATACCATATGGTTTCACTCTTATGTGGATCCTGAGAAACATAACAGAAACCCATGGGGGAGGGGAAGGAAGGAAAGAAAAAAAAAAAGAGGTTAGAGTGGGAGAGAGCCAAAGCATAAGAGACTGTTAAAAACTGAGAACAAACTGAGGGTTGATGGGGGGTGGGAGGGAGGGCAGGGTGGGAGGGAGGGCAGGGTGGGTGATGGGTATTGAGGAGGGCACCTTTTGGGATGAGCACTGGGTGTTGTATGGAAACCAATTTGACAGTAAATTTCATATATTAAAAAAAAAAAAAAAGAAACTAAAAAAAAAAAAAAAAATCCTCGAGGAGAAAGCAGGCAAAAACCTCTTTGATCTTGGCCGCAGCAACTTCTTACTCAACATGTCTCCAGACGAAAGGGAAACAAAAGCAAAAATGAACTATCGGGACCTCCTCAAAATAAAAAGCTTCTTTCTGCACAGCGAAGGAAACAATCAGCAAAACTAAAAGGCAACTGACAGAATGGGAGAAGATATTTGCAAATGACATATCAGATAAAGGGTTAGTATCTAAAATCTATAAAGAACTTAGCAAACTCAACACCCAAAAAACAAATAATCCAGTGAAGAAATGGGCAAAAGACATGAATAGACACTTCTCCAAGGAAGGCATGCAGATGGCCAACCGACACATGAAAAAAATGCTCAACATTACTCATCATCAGGGAAATACAAATCAAAACCACAATGAAATACCACCTTACACTTGTCAGAATGGCTAACATTAACAACTCAGGCAACAACAGATGTTGGTGAGGATGTGGAGAAAGAGGATCTCTTTTGCATTATTGGTGGCAATATAAGCTGGTGCAGCTACTCTGGAAAACAGTATGGAGGTTCCTCAAAAAACTAAAAATAGAACTACTCTAGACCCAGCAATTGCACTAGGAGGCATTTATCCACAGGATACAGGTGTGCTGTTTTGAAGGGACACATGCACCCCCATGTTTATGGCAGCACTATCAACAATAGCCAAAGTATGGAAAGAGCCCAAATGTTCACCAATGGATGAATGGATAAAGAAAAAGTGGTATATATACACAATGGAGTATTACTCGACAATCAAAAGGAATGAAATCTTGCCATTTGCAACTACGTGGATATGACTTCACTCATATGTGGACTTTAAGAGACAAAACAGATGCACATAAGCGAAGAAGAAAAAAAATATATAAAAACAGGGAGGGGGACAAAAGAGACTCATAAATATGGAGAACAAACTGAGGGTTGCTGGAGGGGTTGTGGGAGGGGGATGGGCTAAATGGGTAAGGGGCATTAAGGAATCTACTCCTGAAATCACTGTTTCACTATATGCTAACTAATTTGAATGTAAATTTTTAAAAAATAAAAAATTAAATTAAAAAAATAAATTAATTTTTAAAAAATGGCATCTCTAACCCTTCTTGACATGTGAAGTCCTGTCCATTATTCACTGTCCTACTGCTTAGTTTTCTATTTTTTTTTCCTTTTTTGTGGGATCAATTGGAACAATACTGCTATCCAGCTATAAAATTATCTTCACTTGATGGTCTTTGGTAACTACTTTAATACTTATAAATGATGTCCAATGACAAATAGGTCACAAAAAGCCTTTGTCCTCAGAAGCCGCTCCACTGACAATTCATCAGAAGCCAATATTAGTTTCTTTCATACGAACTTTTTAGTTAGCTTAAACATAGTTAAGGAACAGTGGTTTTTCTCAGCTACCCATTTTTTCTCTAAAGCTGTCTGAGTCTCTAAAGTTTTCTAGGATGTCTTGTCTAGCTAATTCTTGAAATGTTTACTAAAAACAGTGCAATAATTTCCATAATCAAATGATCCCCGCCAATACAAAACCCAAAGTGCTAAATCCTACTAATTATAATGCTTACATGGCACACTGAAGAGAATTTTTAATGAAACTGCATTTATTATTATGCACTTATTTTATTTTTAAAAAAGATTTAAAGCAATATACAATAAATACACATAAAAAATAAGCAGAATTACAGTGCCTGGGTAGCTCAGTCATGAAGCATCTGACTTCAGCTCAGGTCATGATCTCACTGTTTGTAAATTCGAGTCCCACATCAGGTGAGCTCAAGCCCCGCTTGGGGTGAGCTCATGTCCCCCTTTGGGTAAACACAAGCCCTGTTTCAGGTGAACATGAGCCCCACTTCAGGTAAAACACGAGGTGTGCTTCAGGTGAGCCCCGCTTCTCTCTCTCTCTCTCTCTCTGCCCCTTGCTCACTTGCACCCTCACTCTCTCAAAAAAAAAATAAGTAGAATTAAAATAATAGTAAACTAAAAATCAGCTAATGAAGGTATATGACAGAAACTATATCAGAAACCCTTAGCTTGTAAGAACTACTATTCAAGATTTAGCCATGAACTTTCTGGCTATCATCACCTGCTAAAAGTGGACCCATTTGTTTTTAACCATACAGACATTTACATATATATGCCTCCATAAAGAGACAATACAGTGTAATGGCAAAAACATAAACTTTTCATGTAAGTCTTGAAATTGTAGTCCTTAGTCTTAACATTATACTTATTAATAAATTTAACCTCTCATATTAAAAATTAATTATCCTTATTTTTTAATGTACTGGATGATTGTTTAAAGTACATTTCTCAACAGGAAATAAAATGTTCTCTTTCATTTCTTGACTTATTTATTCAAAAGGAAGATGAATGAAGCTATTTTGTTCAGGACCTACCCTACCTTTACATGCACTATGCTATTCAATCCTCACAACAATCCTAGAAAGAAACCATTAACTTGTCCATTTTATGGAGAAGGAAACTAAAGCTCACTCGAGGGATTAGATCACACATATAAGGAGCAGAGTTGAGATTTGAACTCATTTGCCTAAATGGAAATAAATATTCTCACCACTACATGACATAGTCTCAAAATAAATACCAACTGATCATTTATTTGGCACCAAAATCCAACTTAGAAGATAGTACAGAAACAATCAAAACTAGAATGTGGTCCTTGAACTTTAAGGAGTTTATACTTCACTTAACCTCACTTACCTAACTAGAGCTATGGCAGGTATATCTTGGAACCTAATGACTAGTTAACAATAAATTTGAATATGTAATTAGCCATTAGATAGGTACTGGGTTCTACCAAATGACAACAGCATGCAAAATATTAAATATAATGGCTAAACCAAAAATAAGCACCTTCTGATACCAAACAGTGATGTTCACTAAAATCCAAGGTGTAGGAAATATAGAGGTAAAAATAATCCGTATGGGTTTTTTTTTTTAAACTTTTTCCTCCATAGTGTTGGAGAATTTCTGTTCCATCTAATGCCAGACTAGCTTTCCTTTTCCTGATTTACTTGTAAGTCAGGATTAATGCTTTAATACTAAGAACCACTAAGTGATTCCTTACTGTTTGCACCATTAAATTCTACAGAATTTAGATAAATCCATGCTTGTGTAAGAGTCATTGCTATCTTTCTCCTCATCACTATTTCTATATTTATACATCACCTTGTACCAGAAAGGATACAGAGTGGCTTATAAGGATACATAAAATACAAATTACCATAAATTAAAAGTTGGTTGAAAGAAAAAATAAAGGTGAAGACAAAGTGAACTATACATCATTGTGGTAAGCCACAAATTTGCCTCTTTTCTTCTTAGTAGCCAGCTTGAAACAGGAAAACTTATGACTTGTAGAATTTACAATTCCAAGGGATTTTTTTTCATTGCTCAAGAGAAATACAGTTAACCTCAGTATTAAGATATTGTAGTGAGTTCTCTAAGATATCTGTAAAAACAAATGTGACCTAACAAATAATTATCTTCATTCTTCATTCATACAATATATACAATAATATTTTCATGGATCTTGTTTTTATTGTTCCAGAAATAAAAGAAAGAATATTGAGTTATATGTTTATAATCCTCTGGATCTTCTAAGAGAACAGATTATTGTTCGTGTAACAAACTCTCAGGCCCTCCTCCATTACACAGGCTCAGACTACTTCAGGAAAACTGAAACAGGTCCGTAAGGCTAGATGCATCTATTTTATTAAATAAAACTCTGAGCCAGGAAGAAAAGGGAAGAAATATAGGGGAGCCTGTATGACCCAGGTTAGAGAAAGAGCTTTCTGGGAGTCTATAGAAATTCTTAGCTGCTATGTGGATATCTTGAAAATGAGAAATAAATATGTAAGAAAGCTTTGCTGCTTTATATACAATTATCCCCCTTTGGCTGTCTGATAAAAAAAAGTAGCAAAGACCTATAGTTCCTGTCATTTATTTTTGATGAAACTTTGTTGGTTATTTTGAATATGAAATGCTACCATTTCAGGGCTATGGGATGGCTAGCTTTATGTAGCTTACATTCTAATGACCTCAGTATAGAATAATAGCATTCCAGGCCTCCTGTGGTTCCAACCATCTGCCCACTGTCTCACAGTAGATGAGAAGGGACTTCTCCATCTGTCCAGAATTCACTTATGCAAGAATAAGACTTTTTAATTTTTTTAAATTCCACAAGTTTTCTTTCAGAAACTACAAAGAGCATAATGGGGAAATTCAAACCCAAAAGAGCACTTCCACTGAATATAAATTGTGTGGCATCTCAAATTTTTGTACAGACCCAGAAACCCTCATTGATCTCATATTGATTATAGTCATAGTTTCCAGCCTTCTTCACAGTCCAAGAACTGTGAATGCAGTTGATGGGAATCCATCAGGGGTTTGGTAGTAAGTGCAGTACCATAGTGCCTGGTGGGGACACACCCTGCAAGGTCTCAAAAATAACTTGGGGGTTGTTGAAGCAGAGCAAAAGTCTCCAGCCATGCAAGTGGAGTCTATAAGTCTCTGCAGTAGAGCCTCCTAGGTGCACTCAGGGCAGTAAGGATATTGTTAAATCATATAGAAAAGGAAATAATATCAACTGACCTGCCTGGGTCTCCATACTGTTTTTCAGATTTAAAGATGAAATGCAGAAAACAGCACTCAGAAACTGTAATATACAATATAAATACTTGGTAATGTTATAACAAACTTCCAAATTAAAAACAAAAAAAAAATAAGGAGCGCCCGGGTGGCTCAGTCGGTTGAGTGACTGACTTCGGCCCTGGTCATGATCTCACAGTCTTTGAGTTTGAGCCTGCATCGGTCTCTGTGCTGCCAGCTTGGAACCTGGAGCCTGGTTCAGATTCTGTGTCTCCCTCTCTCTCTGCTCCTTCCCTGCTCATTCTCCCCCTCTATCTCTCAAAAATAAATAAACATTAAAAAAAATTTTAATAAACATTTTTTAAAAATTACTTATGGGGTGCCTGGGTGGTTCAGTAGGTTAAGTGTCCAAATTGGGCTCAGGTCATGATCTCACGATTTGTGGGTTCGAGCCCCACATCGGGCTCTGTGCTGACAACTCAGAGCCTGCTTCGATTCTGTGTCTCCTCTCTCTCTGCTCCTCCCCGACTCGCACTCTGTCTCCTTCTCTCTCTCAAAAATAAAATAAAAAACATTTTTAAAAATTCATCTTAAAAAATTACTTATGAACTGGATGTAGTATTAACTCTGATTATGACTATCTAAATTGTTATGCATTGTAGGGAAGGTGCTTCTAAAAATATACAACTTATTTGGAGAACTAAAGCATGGGAAGTTCTTACTTTTAATAACCAGACTTTCAATTTCATTTCATTTATTTATGTTTAGCACTGTTCTCAACTATCAGAAATTCTTCCAAGCAGAAATCTTTCTTTATACATCCCTTACATCACACACAGGTCTGACTCTACATCCTTCTCCACATCAACACATCTCTCTGCTGTTCTAACATGCCATCCTTCCTACCCTCTCTTCAGATGGCAAAACTAGCCTCATATTCTTTTACCTTAAGATCTGACTTTAATACCTGTCTGAACTGTGTTGAAGGACTTCATTAAATATCAGCCAAAACAGACAATGACAAAACATCACAGGAGAAAATGAGCAAAAGAAAGGGAAAGACAGAGCACTGAGAAACATAAAATACTGTAGGAAAAAGATAGAAAAAGTACTTATACTTTAATTCCAGTGATCTTGGTGTAAGTTTTAAGAAATGTAACAATAAACGAAATAAGGGAGATTTAATTTATTTATTACCAAAATACTGAAAATGAAAAGGGAAATAATGCCTGTTACTAACTACCTAATACTAAATAAGGAATCTGGCTGCAGCATTAATATGAATTCAACATAATGTTAATCTCAAAGCAAACCATAAATTTCTTCTTTGTGCATTCAAGTCTGGTCCAAATCATACAAAATCTTCACAAAAGTTAAACATTTGCTTAGACCTCATTCCATAACATCCACCCTACCTACCTATCCTCCTTTAAGTCATCTATAAAGTTCCAACCCGCAACAGGAAGCTTATTAGCTAAATCAGTATGGGAGGTGGGTGGGCACTGCTGTCAAACAGGAGCTCATATCAGTATTATAAAATATAGAAAATCTTTCATAAAATGGAAGACAGCATGAATATCCATAAGAAGCACGCTTGCTTTGAAATATGCCCTAGGAATCTCAGTGCTACACAGTACCTGCACGGAATTACTTTTTGGCAAGGAAAAAGTAATTCTCCAAAACCTTAAAATATTCTTGCATGATACTAGCTAAGGTCATTTTGATCTTGTATGACTGAACCAGCTGTTGCATTATAATATCTATATTAGAATGATGATTCTCACCTTTAGGATGATAGTCAAACAAGATTCTGATTACCAACTCAAATAAAAACACAGGGAGGGAATATCAAGTATCCATAAAAAATTGTTTACAGCAACTATAGTTATTCAAGTTATTTCCAAAGAAAGCCTATCCCCTGGGCCAATGTTTCTGTGGCATTTTTTTATTACTACATATCTCAAAAGTGCCTTTCATGCTCAGCAGGCACATAATAGGCAAGGAACTGATAAATTGGAAAAGCTATCATAAGAATATAAATCAAAAATTCTATAAAATTTGGCTTACGTGCCCAAACATGTCAAAAGCATGATATACTATATCAGTTATTTACCACCAACAAAAGGAAAGTTGAAGGCATTATATTTTAATCCTAATTTTTAACAATATAGATTTTCCACCCTACCATTTTTATCTTAAATACTTATATGCAGCATTTCCCCAAATATATATTTTATTAGTATCTTTCCCTTAAACATGAAAAAAAACATAGCAATTTTTCTTCATATATAAACATTTGTTCAGTAAAAAATATGACCAATTAAAGTTACTTCTCTAAAAATAAATCTAGTTCTTAACCACGAGCTAATGATGCTTAAAGGAATCTCTCTGCAAGTTGACCACCAGATGGGACATCTCTCCTAGACTGCAACACAAGGAGAAACTTAATGAACAAAATGTAAGAGATTGTTTGTTAGGAGAAGAATATAAGGGACACCATGGGAAGGAGCCATTTATAATCATTTTCTCCTCCGTGTAATTTAAAGCTGTGGACAGGGAGCCAAATGATGGCAGGGGAGGCACCTCCCACTAAGTAAGAATTAAGATAACCAGCTCTAATATAAGCAAAACAGAACTAATTATTCTCATAAATTCCCTTCAGAATGTTAATACAAAACATGAACACTACGGTGCTGACAGCAGGAGGCAGGGAAGTGGTAGAAAATTTAGATCCAGCACTTTCCCTTAAAGTTAGGTTAGCATATCATAGTAAAATCTATATTGGAAGAGTGCAAACAGAACTAAACAGAACATGATAGAATAAGTTTGCGAATCTGAAAGGCAAGAAATATTTTCAGATTATAATAGTAGAGATTCTAAATGATAAGTTACATTAACAACACTAGCTAAGATTTTTGAACATTTACATTAAATCCATTTTACAATTTAATCCTTCAACAACCCATATGAATCAAATTATTTCTCTATTTTACAAACAAGGAAAGTTGAGAATCTCAAGGATACATATAGTTTAATGCAGAGCCTTAAGTATTGGTTTTCATTTCAGAGTCTTTTCAATATATTAAGCTGCCTCTATATTTATAATATTATGAAGTACCAGTGAATTTTTGAGACCATTATTGTGATTTTAAAAGTCAGAAAATGATCTAAAGACGAATGCCAACATTAACCTGCATATATCTAGAGAACATCCAAAATGAAATATTAAATGAATACTTCCAGCATTGGACTTGAAATTTTATAGACATTCTTATTAATATATACACTATCATAATCATTATCTTGATAAAATTATCACCCCAGCTATATAATTTAATTATAAGTGAGAAAAATCAACATAATTTAATTCTTAAAGAGTGACAAACACTGCTTACAGTCAAATTTTAAAACATTATTATTAAGTTCATGGAATTTTATCAGTATTTTCATTAAATGTATCAACACACAATTGCCACATTAAACTCCCTAGGCTCTGATCAAAATCTTAAGTCATTTTATAGGTCATGAATTAAAATTGGCAGTTCTTTGCTAAAGCACTGAAGGCCCTCCATGTTCTGGTCCTTCCTAACTTTTTCAACACCATTTCCTATCCTATGATCCAAACATAATGAATATTTTATGCTTTTCTACCTGTGTGACTTCTTCCCTAAGGTTTCTTCCAGCTGGAACACCTTCCATTGCATCTTGCTAAAGTGAAACATACTGTACTCTTTAAGGTGGCTTTCCCGATTCTATGGACTATAGATGATCTCTTCCTCCATTAGGACAACTTCCAAAGTTTGTCTTATGTTTCTGACAATTGTCATACCTCCCAGGTAACTATAAGCATCATGATAACAGACATGTTTCAAACTTCTATATCTCACACAACACTTACTCTAGTATCTTTGATCAAGTGTGTATTCATGTACTCTATATATACTACAGAGTCAAAAAGTGAAAGAATTGTATCTTGATTAAAATCCTCTAAATCAAATAAGCTGTTGAATATATACAGCGAAACTTTCAAAATGCCAATAAGAATTTTAACTCTGTTTTGATTGCTTTTGTCATTTATAACTAATTTGTTCCCATATCTAACAATCTATTTGATCACCTATAAATGTTCTGTAGGACTAGAAAATACAAATAGAATTCTCCCATACCTTGAACAGATTTACTTAAAAAAAAAGTTTACTTATTTATTTTTTTTTATTTTTATTTTTTTTAAATTTTTTTTAAACGTTTTTATTTTATTTTTGAGACAGAGAGAGACAGAGCATGAATGGGGGAGGGTCAGAGAGAGGGAGACACAGAATTGAAACAGGCTCCGGGCTCTGAGCTGTCAGCACAGGGGCCCGATGCGGGGCTCGAACTCACAGACCGCGAGATCGTGACCTGAGCCGAAGTCCGCGCTCAACCGACTGAGCCACCCAGGCGCCCCTTACTTATTTATTTTTGAGAGAGAGAGAAAGTACACAGGGGAAGGGCAGAGAGAGGGAGAGATAGAGAGTCCCAAGCAGGCTCTGTGCTATCAGTGCAGAGATCAACGGGGTGCCCAAACTCATGAACTGAGAGATCATGGCCTGATCTGAAATCAAGAGTCAGACGCTTAACCAACTAAGCCACCTAGAGCACCCCAAACAGATTTACTTTTAAACAAATTTTATACATAACTGATTAATAAATCAGAAATAAGCTTATAGATGCATTTATTTTGAATCTGTGTTAATTATGAGAATAACAAAATTAACAACTCACAGGAAAATAGTTCCAGATATTAAATCTCGTCCCCTATAAATGGCACATCCTAGCACGTATAAAATGAACACTTTATGGGAAAGAGGATACTGAGATCATACCACTTTGTTAGGTTACCAAAGAATTCTTTTTCAGATAGAAAACTTTTAAGTAATAATAAATAATACACACTCATTTTTTTAATAACCCCAAAGTTATAAATGCAAACAAGTGGATTTTGGTGTATGTGTACAATTGCCATAGTCAGTTACACTGCCCTAACTACAATTTACTAAAGTGGTGCTAACAAAGGTATTATAAGGATGGAATGTTATTTGGCTTTTCTTTTAACGTGCTAAACAACACAGGCTAAATTTCAACCACTTAGAAAAGAACTTCAGAATTAAATTACAAAGAAATTTAAAATTAAATTAAGAAACTGGCAATTAAAAGTCTTTATTAGCGTCCTAAACTCTGAAAGCTTATCTAAATAACATGACTCTGGACTACTACTGTTTATGTCAGATACGAAATTTTCATATAAACTATTCCTAAGCCAAAACAAAAACTGAAAATAAACAAAACACAAAATACCAGTTACTAGTGATCACATGTTAAAAGAGTGATATCATAAACATGACAGGGATAATGCAAAAGCTGCAAATTATCAACACCAAAACAAAAGTATATAATGAAAATCTAAATACAGACATAGCTAGGAAATATTGGGGTTTCAGTTCCAGACAATCACAATACAGCAAATATTGCAATAAACTATTCAAATTAATGTTCTAGTTTCCCAGGACATATAAAAGTTATGCTTACATTATGTTGTAGTTTATTAAGTATACATTAGCATTGTTCTAAAAAAAAACAATGTACATACCTTAATACAAAAATATTTTATTGCTAAAGCATGCTAACCACCATCTGAGCTTTCAGCAAGCTGTAATCTCTTTGCTGGTGGAAGGTCTTGCCTTGATGTTGATGACTGCTGATTCATCAGGGTGGGGTGAGGCTAGGGTGACTGTGGCAATTTCTTAAAATAAGACAAAGAACTGTGCCACATCTATTTATTCTTCCTTCCATGAACGATGTGTCTGTAGCATGCAATGATGTTTGACAGTATTTTACCCCCGGTAGAACTTCTTCCAAAATTGGAGTCAATTCTCTCAAACCCTGCTGCTGCTTTGTCAACTAAGTTTATTTAATATTCTAAATACTTTGTAGTCAACAGTCTTCGCTCTTCGCACACTCTTCACAGCATCTTCTCCAGGAGTAGATTCCATCTCAAGAAATCACTTCTTTTGCTCATCCAGAGAAAGCAACTTCTTTCTAAACTTCTCATGAAAGTTTTAGCATAAGATTGCAGCAATTCAGTCCCATCTTCAGGCTTCACTTCTAATTCTAGTTCTCTTACTATTTCCACCACACCTGCAGTTACTTCCTCCTCTGAAGTCTCCAACTCCTCAAAGTCATCCCATTGGGAGTCATTGGGAGAATCAACTTCTCCCAAACATCTGTTAATGTTGATGTTTTGACCTCTTTCCATGAATCATGAATGTTCTTAACAGCATTTAGAAGGATGAATGCTTTCTAGAAGGATTTCAATTTACTTTTCCCAGATTTATCAGAGGAATCACTGCTTATGGGGGCTAAGCCTTACAAAATGTATGTCTTAAATAATAAGACTTGAAAGTCAAAATTACTCCTTGATTCATGAGCTGCAGAATAAATACTGTGTTGGCAGGCATGAAAGCAACATTAATTTTGTACATCTCCAACAGAGCTCTTAGGTGACCTGGTATGTTGTTAGTGGTAATATTTTAAAAGGGATCTTTCACTAAGCAGTAGTTCTCAACAGGCTTCAAATATTCAGTAAACCATGTATGTAAACAGATGTGCTATCATCTAGGCTTTGTTGTTCCATTTATAAACCACAGGTAGAGTAGATTTAGCATAATTCTTAAGGGCCCTAGGATTTTCAGAACAAATATGAACACTGGCTTCGATTTAAAGTCACTTAGCTGCATTTAGCCCCTAACAAGAGTCACCCTGTCTTTTGAAGGTTTGAAACCAGGCATTGACTTCTCCTCTATAGCTATGAAAGTCTGTGTGGCATCTTCTTCCAATGGACTATTCTTCCAATACATTGAAAAATCTGTTGTTTAGTGTAGCCACCTTCATTATCTTAGTTGCATCTTCTGGAAAACTTGCTGCAGCTTCTACATCAGTACCTGCTGCTTCCTTCCCTTGTATTTTTATGTTATGGAGATAATTTCGTTCCTTAAACCTCAAGAACCAAACTCAGCTAGCTTCAAACTTCTCTTTTGCAGCTTCCTCACCTCTCTCAGCCTCCAGAGAAGATAGTTAGGGCCTTGCTCTGGATCAGGTTCTGGCTTAAGGGAATGTTGTGGCTGGTTTAACCTTCTATCCAGACAACTAACCTTTCTCCATATCAGCAATAAGACTGTTTCATTTTCTTAGCATTCATGTGATCACTGGAGTAGCACTTATAATTTATTTCACGAACTTTTCCTTTGCATTCACAACTCAGCTGTTTGCCATAAGAGGCCTAGTTTTCAGCCTATCCAAGTTTTGACATGCCTTCTTCACTAAGATTAATCATTTCTAGCTTTTGATTTAAAGTGAGAGATGTAAAACTCTTCCTTTCACTTCAACACTTAAAGATTATTGTAAGGTTGTTAATAAACATAATTTCAATATTGCTGTGTCTCAGAAAATAAGGAGGCCTGAAGAAAGGGACAGAGACAGGGGGACAGTGGGTCGGTGGAGCATTCAAAACATATGCAACATTTATTAAGTTTGCCATCTTGTAGTTCATGGTGCCCCCAAAACAATTACAATAGTAACATCAAAGATCACTGGTCACAGATCACTATGACAAATATAATAACGGGGAAAAAGTTGAAATAATGCGAGCATTACCAAAATGTGACATAGAGACATGTAGTGAGCAAATGGCACCAACAAGCTTACTTGACACAGAATTGCTACAAACCTTAATTTGTAAAAAAACACAATATCCTGTGAAAGGCAAAAAAGTGAAACAATAAAATGAGGTATGCCAATAAAGGAAAAGCCGGAGGAAAGGGAAGGTATTAAATCGGGGTCTGAGTTTTCAAAGTGGACCCACCCTATAAAAAATCTATTAGTTTAATGCAAAAAAAAAAAACAAACAACACACACACACAAGAAAAAAATAACTGACAGAAAAGATAAGGTTGCTGTATTATAAAGATAATGTTTAATTCATACATAAGAGAAAAAATACCTTACTAAGGGCTGCCAATTCACAACCCATTTACCGTACAACTATGATGAAAATATGTTAAATTCTTTATAATCTCTCCATTTGAAATGTTACATATGGTGAATGAAATCAAATTTCCAACCAATATCAGTATAAGTATAGCTCAATATAAAAGTATATATTCACATAAAAACTTGTACACATTGTCCATAATACATTATTCATAATTGAATGGATGAAAGAATATGTGGTGTATCTATGTAATGGAATATTAGCAACAAAAAAATAACATACTGATACACACAACATGGATAAACCT
Organism: Panthera tigris; assembly: GCF_018350195.1. Classification (NCBI taxonomy): domain Eukaryota; kingdom Metazoa; phylum Chordata; class Mammalia; order Carnivora; family Felidae; genus Panthera; species Panthera tigris. Next base: position 28,102,823 of record NC_056670.1, read on the forward strand.
AAACATTATTTTGTGCAGTGAAATAACCAGACAGAAAAGATCATTTAAGTGAAATATCAAAAAAAGTTAAATCCAGGGGCACCTGGGTGGCTCAGTCAGTTAAGCCTCCGACTTTGGCTCAGGTCATGACCTCATGTTCCATGAGTTCGAGCCCCACGTCAGGCTCTCTGCTGTGAGCACAGAGCCCACTTCAGATCCTCTCTCTCCCTCTCTCTCCCCCTCCCTCCCTCCCTCTGTCAAAAATAAATAAACGTTAAAAAAAAAAAAAAAAAAAGAAAAGTCGAGGCACCTGGGTAGCTTAGTCACTTAAGCATCAGACTTCAGCTCAGGTCATGATCTCATGGCTCCTGGGTTCAAGCCCCACATCGGGCCCTGTGCTGACAGCTCAGAGCCTACAGCTGCTTCAGATTCTGTGTCTCCCTCTCTCTCTGCCCCTCACCCCCTCATATCTGTCTGTCTGTCTGTCTCTCTCTCTCTCTCAAATAAACATTAATAGGGACACCTGGGTGGCTCAGACAGTTAAATATCTGACTTCCGCTCAGGTCATGATCTCTCCGTTCGAGTTCGAGCCCCCCATGGGGCTCTCTGCTGGCGGCTCAGATCCTGGAGCCTGTTTCAGATTCTGTGTCTTCCTCTCTCTCTCTGCCCCTCCCCTGATTGCTCTTTCTCTCTCTCTCCCTCCCTCTCTCTCTCTCAGAAAATGAGTAAACACTTAAAAATTTTAAAAAAGAAAACTCAAATCTGAAAATCAGAAGGTAGATTAGTGTCTGCCTGGGCTATGAGTGGGACTGGGAATAACTAAAAATGGGAATAGAGGATCTTTTGGAGGTGACAAAAATGTCCCAAAAATTAGATTATGGTAATAATTGTACAACTCTGTAAACTTACTAGACTAACATAACTGTACACATTAAATAGAAAAATTTATTATATATAAATTATACTGAAATAAAGCTGTTACTATATATATATATATGTCAAAATTTTTAAAAATAATGTCCAATAAAACTAAATTTTATGGCTCTCAACTTTCATTAATGAAGATACTACCTTTGTTTTTTTTTTTTCTGTTCTGGTTTTTTTTTTTTTTTTATGAAATTTATTGTCAAATTGGTTTCCATACAACACCCAGTGCTCATCCCAAAAGGTGCCCTCCTCAATACCCATCACCCACCCTTCCCTCCCTCCCACTCCCCATCAACCCTCAGTGTATTCTCAGTTTTTAAGAGTCTCTTATGGTTTGGCTCCCTCCCTCTCTTTTTTTTCCCCTTCCCCTCCCCCATGGTCTTCTGTTAAGTTTCTCAGGATCCACGTAAGAGTGAAAACAAATGATATCTGCCTTTCTCTGTATGGCTTATTTCACTTAGCATAATACTCTCCAGTTCCATCCACATTGCTACAAAAGGCCATATTTCATTCTTTCTCATTGCCAACTAGTATTCCATTGTGTACATAAACCACAGTTTCGTTATCCATTCATCAGTTGGTGGACATTTAGGCTCTTTCCATAATTTGGCTATTGTTGAAAGTGCTGCTATAAACGTTGGGGTACAAGTGCCCCTATGCATCAGCACTCCTGTATCCCTTGGGTAAATTCCTAGCAGTGCTATTGCTGGGTCATAGGGTAGATCTATTTTTAATTTTTTGAGGAACCTCCACACTGTTTTCCAGAGCAGCCGCACCAGTTTGCATTCCCACCAACAGTACAAGAGGGTTCCCATTTCTCTACATCCTCTCCAGCATCTATAGTTTTCTGATTTGTTCATTTTAGCCACTCTGACTGGTGTGAGGTGGTATCTCAGTGTGGTTTTGATTTGTATTTCCCTGATGAGGAGTGATGTTGAGCATCTTTTCATGTGCCTGTTGGCCATCTGGATGCCTTCTTTAGAGGAGTGTCTATTCATGTCTTCTGCCCATTTCTTCACTGGATTATTTGTTTTTTGGGTGTGGAGTTTGGTGAGTTCTTTACAGATTTTGGATACTAGTCCTTTGTCTGATATGTCATTTGCAAATATCTTTTCCCATTCCATTGGTTGCCTTTTAGTTTTCTTGACTGTTTCCTTTGCAGTGCAGAAGACTTTATCTTCATGAGGGCCCAATAGTTCATTTTTGCTTTTAATTCCCTTGCCTTTGGAGATGTGTCAAGTTAAGAAATTGCTGCGGCTGAGGTCAGAGAGGTTCTTTCCTGCTTTCTCCTCTAGGGTTTTGATGGTTTCCTGTCTCATATTCAGGTCCTTCATCCATTTTGAGTTTATTTTTGTGAATGGTGTAAGAAAGTGGTCTAGTTTCATTCTGCATGTTGCTGTCCAGTTCTCCCAGCACCATTTGTTAAAGAGACTGTCTTTTTAAGATTAGTTGGCCATACTTTTGTGGGTCCAATTCTGGAGTCTCTATTCTTTTCCATTGGTCTATGTGTCTGTTTTTGTGCCAATACCACGCTGTCTTGATTACAGCTTTGTAGTAGAGGCTAAAGTCTGGGATTGTGATGCCTCCCGCTTTGGTTGAAGACACTACCCTTAAACAACATGTCAGAAAAGGCTTAACAATAAATTTGCATACATGGTTTCAGACAATCTTCACAACAACTAGGTGAGGTGGGAGGAGGACTTTATTAGCCCCATTTTACAAATGAGGAAAATGGAGCTCAAATGTTAAATGACTTCATTTAAGATTCCATGTCTAATGGTTGGGAACTAGGACTAATCCAATACTTGTTCTACTACACCACACTGTGTCTCCATTCACATAAAATGGAACAATGAAGACACTTAATGGAATAAATCTTAAATGGATTATCTAATTAGATAGGGTAATACTGTAACATACATCACCCTTGCCTTCAAACCAAAATAAAATTTTTTTCAATCTTCTATACATGCCTCTAGAGTAATTCTGTCATCAATTGCAAGTAAATTAAAGCACTTTCTCATATTCAGGGAAGAATGTAAATGAATATCAGCAAACTAATTGGTCTTCAGAAATTTAGAAACCAATGTAATTTTAATCTTTCCTTTGCCAGGGAACATATGTGCCAACTGAGATACTACAGAGTTATGATTCAAATTTTATTTTTTTATAAAAACAACAGTACAGTAGCTATATTCATAAATTCCTTTTTTAAATTAGGCACATATCTAATGTACTAGTGTTCCTTCAGGGTTAAATAGGATACATTAAAAGCCAATATCAACTAACAAAGTAACAGCATTTTATTTCTACTAATGAAAAAACATTTAAATCTGTTTCTGTAGTTTGTACACCTAAACAAATTTAAAAGAATTAACATATGGTTGTTGTAAAAATTATACATGATAAGTATGAATTTTTTAATTATTGTTATTAAAGTAGTATCTTTAAAAATGTTTAAATTATACATTATTTTATTTTTTTATTTTTTTAATGTTTTATTTATTTTTGGGAAAGAGCAAGAGTGTGAACGGGGGAGGGACAGAGGGGGAGACACAGAATCCAAAGCAGGCTCCAGGCCCTGAGCTGTCAGCACAGAGTATGACACAGGGCTTGAACTCACGAACCACTAGATCATGACCTGAGCCGAAGTAGGATGTTTAACTGACTGAGCCACCAGACACCCTGTTTTTATGCATTTTTAAATTGTAACATAGTACAAAAACTTTGCAGGAATGTTAGTCAAATTGGTAACTGAATAGAGGGAATTTGTTAGGACCCTGGACTCACAAGATAGATTCTCTGAGTTCAAATCCGAGTTCCAGCTTTTCTAGCTGTGTGACTTTGGAAAGTAATTAAACCTCTCTGTGCCACATCTGAAATTGGAATATCAGTATCTAACTCATAGGAGTTTTAAGAGGATTAAATGAGCTCATATATTTAACACATTTAGAATGATTCCTGGTACATAATTGGTACTTCATGAGTTAGCTATTATTATCTTCATTTATTTTCTAAGGTCACAGAGTTATAAGATTCAACTAAACAGTAGAAGAGTTGACTCTCCCCTTCTTATTACTAATGGAGTATAATGTTTATTATTCAGGAGCTAACAAGTTTTAGTTGAAGTAAAGATCGTCTTTTATAAATAGTTAATAGTTTTTGTTGTTTTTAAGAAAAATAATTCCAATTTTTTATGATACAATAATGGAGTATGCCACAGATATAGTATACATGTAAATGTCAATAGATACAGTGTACATGTAAATGACTCTGCTTCATAATGAAATAATATCATCTTTATCTTATAATTTTAGAACACTGAATGTTAGTTCCTCTTCACTAAAGAAAGTCTAGGGAGTAAAAGAGGAAGAAGCTGAATTCCTCTCAATCATCTGAATCATCAATAAAATCTATAGAGCACGCTACATGGGATGATAAGAAAGACAAGGTCTTTCACTAATACTAAAGTGAAAACTAAAAAGTTTGAGATACTACTACTACTACTACTTTACAGGTTTCAGGATGTCACATTTAACAGTGAGGAACATCAGTACAAAGTGGAAAACATTCCCTCATCTTAAATTCAGCCATAGAGATTTTCCCCTATAATTACAATATCAAGGATAACTCATGAAGTTAATTTCTTTCTACAACCAATATTTCAGTGTTATTTTTTGTAAACCAACCTACATCTTCTCTAACATCTTCATAGATTATATCTAGAAAGTAAACATGCCTCAAGTACAATAATACATCAGCTTCAGAACACTAACCACAAGGGCACCTTTCCTGCAGTCACATGGCAACCATGTACACCTCTCTACACATCGTGGGCTTTCTGTTTTTAGGTATATGAAGCATGCAATTTACACAGCAACCCTTCTCTGGGTTTCTTTAACAAACTGAATATTTATTTCTTCTTAGATTTCTTACAAATCTTTAAAAATTATGTTTCCCATCACTAAATGAAAGAAGTCTATCAGATGATTAAGACTTTTCTCACACAGAAATTCTCTCCTACTCTTCCTGAATTCTCCAGAGTGACCAATAAGGTGCTCTGAATGTTGTATAAGTGTATGCTGAACAAATTAATGTATTGATATTGACATCAGCATAAACTCATAGTTTAATACAAACAGATACAGAAATATAGATGTGTGTATGTTTGTGTGTGTAATATCACAGAATTGAGATAAAAACAATATCATATGCACACTGAGAAGAACACAATATCACTTTTGTGCTATTCCTATCAAAATTTCATAGCTTGAGAGGACCTGAATAGATGTGTTTCCAAAGAAGACATATGGATGGCCAATGACACATGAAAAGATGGTCATCACTCATCATCAGGGAAATGCAAATCAAAACCACAATGAGATACCACCTTAAATCTATCAGAATGGCTAGAATCATAAAGACAAGAAATAACAAGTGGTAACAAGGATGTAGAGAAAAAGGAATTTTTGTGTACTGTTGGTGGAGATGTAAATTGGTACAACCACTGTGGAAAACAATACGGAGGGTCCTCAAAAAGCTAAAAGTAGAAATACCATACTATCTAGTAATTCCACTACCGGGTATTTACCCAAAGAAAATGAAAACACTAATTCAAAAAAGATAAATGCACCCCGACATTTACTGCAGAATTATTTACAATAGCCAAGATGCAGAAGCAACCTAACTGTTCACTGAAAAATAAAAGGATAAAGATGGTGTTGTGTGTGTGTGTGTGTGTGTGTGTAATAGAATGTTACTCAGCCATAACAAAGAATGAGATCTTAACATTTGCAACAACATGGATGGATCTACAGGGTGTTATGCTAACTGAAATAAGTCAGACAGAAGAAGACAAATACCATATGACTTCACTTATACATAGAATCTAAAAATCAAAACAAATGAACAAACTAGCAAAACCAGAAACAGACCCATAAATACAAAGAACAAACTGATGGTTGCCAGATGGAAGAGGGGTGGAGGAAGAGGGGTGGGGGAATGGGCAAAATGAATGAAGGTGAGTGAGAGGTACAGGTTTATAGTTATAAAATGAAAAAGTCCTGGGGATGAAACCTTCAGCATAGGACAGTTGATGCTATTGTAATAGTATTGTATGGTGAGAGACTGCAGCTACACTTGTGAGCATAACATACAGTATAGAGTTGTTGAATCACTATGTTGTACACCTAAAACTAACATAACATTGTGTCAACTATACTTCAATTTTTAAAAATTCCAAAAAAAAATCACAGCCTGAATCTAACCATGAAAATATAAGACAAACCCAAATTGAAGGGTATTCTTGCAAGTAATCAGCCTATGTCCTTAAAAAACAACAAGGTCAAGAAACACAAAGAAAATCTGAGGCTCTTCCAGATTAAAGGACACTAAAGAAACAAGAAAACAATGCAATGTGTGGCCCTGGTTAGATCCTGGACTATGAAAAAATCGTCATAATTTTGGAACAAATGACAAAATTTGAATAAGCATAGACTCTTAGATAACAGTATTGTATCAGTATTAAATTTCCTGATGTGAATAACAATGTTGAAGCTATTCAGGACAATATCCTTGTTTTTATAAACATGAAATAAAGTATTAATGGATAAAGAGCATAGTGTTTCCAATTTACTCTCTCAAAGTTTAGAAAAAGGAAGGGAATAAACAGTACACAACGTAAACAATAAATCTGGGTAAAGTGTATGTGAGTAAACAAGAGTTCCTTGTATTATTCCTGTAACTTTTTGTAATTTTTAAATTATACCAAAATTAAAAGCCAAAATGCATCTGTCAAAGAGAAACAGAGAAGGACAAATACTCTTTCTAAAATTTCCATTCACTCAAAAAGAGGAAAAGATATTTGATCTTTTAAATAGAGGTAGTATCTATATAACTTGGAATTTCCTGACTTCACTATCTTTGGTCAAATTTATTTTGCACAGTGGTATTTATTTTTCTAGATTAATTTTAAATATTTAGAATGCTTCTTCAGGTAAGTCATAGAAACAATTAAGTTTTACATATATTTGTGATAGTCATCTGTTGATTTTGCCTTCTAGAATCTTTTAGTCCTTCCTCAGGAAACAGCACCCTGTTTTTTAGCAGGCTACCCTTCCCTCACTTCATGTGGTTCTTAAAAAGCTGTCAATATTTTTATCTTATCTTTCTCTCTTCAGGAGTGGGCACAAGACTTAGGTTGACCAATCAGAACATCTTGGTCCATAGATTTACATGACCCAGGCAGAGCTAAGCAGCATGGCTGGGGAGACTTACATATAGAAAGAAGGTGATCATAAGCTTGTTTATCAATAAGCAGTCAGCCCAAATTCTCTTCAACAATAGATTTTAAGATAATAAAATTCTTCAATAGACTTCCAATTCAATATTCTTGTCATTGTAAGAAAACAGCATTAAAGATTAAATGAAAGCCACACAACAGGGAAACTGTTGATGAGCTGGGAATGTATGGCTATTCTCTCCTTGATGTTTATATTTACATATATGAGTATATATATATATTTGCTCTTCCAAATACCATGAATAAAAAATTTCAATAGAGAATAAGTTAATTCATTCCCCTTATCAAAATGGTTCCTGTAACAATGTTTCATTTATTAATAACTTTAAAGCTAACACAAGGATTCTGGTTACATAGCATTTGTTGAGATTTCAAGGCACCCTGAATCAATTTCCAAACACCTTTATTTATATATTGATACAACCAATTTGTAAATACTATTTCTTTCCCAGGAGGAAATTATTCAATAACTTTCTTCCTAGCACTTAATACAACTCTCTAAACAATTATTTCTGCATTTATTTGTTAATTACTGTCACCCACTAAATTGTAAGTTCCATGAACAAAGATTGTGTTGTTAATCTTTGTTAATACAAGACTGGCCCATAGTTGGTGCTCAATAAATGTTTGTTAAATGAATAAATGGGCTTGCCAACTTGCCCAGTTCTTGTGAAAATATTCGAGAAACATTTTATTCAACCAAAACTCATTTAGTCCCCACTACTACTTTTTAAAAGTATATATTAGAAATGTTTCCAAATTAATCAGGGACTTAGATATCTGTATGTCACTCAAAGCACTTAACACATAAATCACATGAAATAAGTTACTTTGCTTCACCTACAAAATGCAATAGCGAAAATTGAACAACATACCAGAATTTAGAGATGCCTTGACTTTTTTTTTTTTTTTTTTTTTTTTGCTCATTTGTGCCATGCCCTTCATTCACTCAAGATTTACATTACTTATCTACTTACTATAGGCCAAGCACTATACTAAGTACTGGAAATACCAAGCACAAGAGATACAGGTTAGTAAGGGAGGTGTGAAGAAATAATAATGTTATTCATAATATAAAACCTCTGTAATAGGAGTATTACACAAAATAGCTGCTGGAGCACAACCCAGTAGACAGGCACACTCCCCAGTGGAGAGGAATCAGTATATTTCAAATGGTATCAATAACCAGGCAGAAAATAGAGAATTATTAATTCCATACAAAGGGAACATGGTATACCCTTGCTTCTTCTCTTTAGCCAATGCTGTTCTGTGATTCTTTTTGATGAGAAGAAAACTGCAGAAGCAGAGTCTAGCTATTAAGGACTTAGTCCTCCTGAACTGTCTATCAAATATAGAAGCAATATCCATCTATTGTCTGCTTTGCTTCTACCCTCTGTCTAAAGGTAAGATTTTTTTTAAATTTTTTAAGTTTATTTATTTATTTTGAGAGAGACAAAGCGCGAGTGGGGAAGGGGCAGAGAGAGAGGGTGAGAGAGAGAATCCCAAGCAGGCTCCATGCAGTCAGCACAGAGCCCAACGCAGGGCTCCATCCCACAAACCGTGAGATAATGACCGGAGCGAAAATCAAGAGTTGGATGCTTAACTGACTGAGCCACCCAGGTGCCCCTGAAGGTAAGACTCTTAAAGTGCCCAAATGGAGTAAAGAACGAGAGTGGTATCACTCACTTTGCAATGAACAGAGAAGTTAACTGCTACTCACAACAGGGCCACTGAGGCCATGAGTCACCATTCTGAGGTGAAGGGGGACAGAGAGAGGTATTATGAGCATTCTTATTCCTTTTAGCAGAGTAAAACTTATTGGCCCACAGGGCTTTCAAATCACAATTCCATTGCCTCATGTTCTATTCTGAGGAGAGGGTTATTGCCCATTCTTTTATACAAAGCACAGCAAACAATTTCTAAATGAAAGGACCTTAGGCGGGAGATTTATGGACATTATGCACTCCTCGTGTTGCCAAGGGACACCATGTTTCTAGGAACAGCCTTGAGGAACAGAGACTTTGACTTACAAAAGAACCAGGATCACCCTCAGTTAATTACAGGCCATAATGGGGGTGTCCAGGGCCCTAATGAGGAATTTACTTAAAGATCATAAAGCATGAAACAAACACATGGGTATCCCAGGACGTGGAATGTTCCAAGACCAGCAACAAGTTGCACCCGTTGGAACATAGAAGAAATGAATAGAAGAAACTGAAAATGATGTTGGAAGATTAGGACTAACTTGTGAAGAGATTTGCATCCTATGATAACAAGATTATCCTGCTAGCCATGGGGAACCAACAACACTTTCAAAGCAGAGAAATGAAGCAATATGTTTGGATGATAACCATAGTGGCAGCATGGAAAACTGAAAAAGAGAAGACCCTGGGATCAAAGGAGATGATTTAACTTACTTAACCTATAAAAACAGAATATTCTAGCCTGACTTTATCCAGACCCGTTTGAAAATGCATAATCTAATAGTGCTTATACATTTCCTGGATCTGTCTACTCATTGATTAACATTAAGATGTAAAATCTCTCTTTTAATGTTTAAGTACTGCATATATGTTTCTTAAAAAGTACTTTTCTTATTTTGGATATTGAAAAACATGTAGGGGTGGCCAAATGGGGAAAGTTAAAAGCACTGTGCTGTAAGTCTGGCTATTAAAAAAAAGTAAGAAAAGGAAAATTAATGTTAGTCTAGAGAACAGTTATCAGATATTGTTTCAAAGAAATGCCAAGAGATTCTTAACCAGCAAATGAATAGCCAGCAAAGATAACATGATGGAAATTTAATTTAATGTTTCAGCTGTAGGATATATTGGTTTTATTGTTTTCCAATATCAGTGAAGTCTGTCAAGCCTGTTATTTCATTCAGCTGTCAAGGCCACAGAAAAGACCATTCTAAAACTTCTGTTATGGCAATAGCAACGTGCAGCAACTCTTATCTGAACTCCTTGAAACACTTTGTCTTATCTTATGAAAAATGTGTCAAGAAAGTGATAATTTAAAGACCAGTTGAACCTATTTGGAAATTTGTTAAAGTACTTGTTTGTTTCTTTAAATTATAAGCATTGTCTAAAAGTTGCTTTTTCTAGATAGAGTAGGTGTGAAAATATCTCTAAAGGAAAGGAAGCACATTGGGAAATTTAGATTCATTGTAAGTAATAAAATCCTGTATTTTTAAGCATTTTAAAATGGAAACAATAGTATATTTCAAAATTTATTTAAAAGGAAACACTAAATAACTAGTTTGTGGGGAAAGAGATTAAAATAAGGTAAAGTTAATTCTAGCAATTCATCTGGCTTATTCCTAGAATTTAGAAAAGAAACCTTTTTTTTAATGTTTATATATTTTAAGAGAGAGAGAGAGAGAGAGAGAGAGAGAGAGCCTGCCTGCATGCATGCTCAAGCAGGGGAGGTGTGGCAGAGACAGAGGGAGAGAGACTATCCCAATCTGACAGCATGTAGCGCAATGCGGCTCAATACTGGGCTGAATCTCACAAACCAGGAGATCATGACCTGAGCTGAAACCAAGAGTTGGGGAGGCTTAACCGACTTAGCCACACAGGCACCCCAAATAAGAAATCTTTTTAAAAGAAGAAAATTCCTTTTGTGAAATGAAAAGTAGATTTTAGGAACTGAGAAGAATCTTTCTCTGGACTGTAATGATTAATTCCTTTGTAATCTAATAGATGCATAAGGAAATTGCCACTGTGGAGGTAATGAATAGAAGAAAACAACTGGGATGCCTAACAGAGTTTTATTTTATAATTTGGGTATTAAAAATCCAAGAGTGTGTGGACTGCTGTCATTTTTGCCATTAAAAAAATCATTTTCACCAAATGGCTTTCTTTATCTCTTCTTCTTCCCTGATTTCCCTCTACATAAACACCTGAAATACTACTCCATTTCTCCAAAAGAAATTCTGTTGTTTTTATTCTAATGATTAATGGAATTTTCTCCATTTTTTTTTCAAGATCAAAAAGCACCTGTTGTATATAATCAGCTAAAAGCAACTGTGGCCAGAGTCAAACTTCCTCACCAGACACGAGGTAAAATGTGAATTACTCCTGAGGGGGTGAGGGGGAATTACCATAATCATCAGCACTTAAGATGCTCTCTCTTCTCATTGCAAGATTCTCAACCTAATACAAACTTCTGTATTTTATCATTCCGATAACACTGGAGAATTGTTATGGGCGCACAGATAAGCAAGGAAAAAGGATATTGGTCATATACACTTTCTAACTAGTTAAGGACTCAAGTTTGCACATCCCAGGTCACAGCAGCAATATTCCTGGGAAGAACATCAGTGTTGGCAGCTGGAAAGGTACAACGAAAGATACCTCTTTCTTAAAGCAGAGATTCTCACACTTTCACGTGCATGGGAATCACCCAGAGGGCTTGTTAAAGTAAATACTACTGAGCCACATCTCCAGTTTCTGATTCAGTAGGACTGGGATGGTGAGATTCTGCATTTCTAACAAGCTCCCAAGTGATGTCAATGCTGCTGGTCCACAAACCACACTTGAATTAACAAGGTTCTGATGCCTCCTTAAAAATCACTTGCATGTACAAGAAAAGTATACAAGTTCACCTAGGAAAATTAGTCTCTGACTTCCAAATGTAACTCTTAATATATTTCCCATGAACTATATAGGGAATATATAAAATTAAAGAAGGAATTAGTGTGACTTTGTAATAATAGAAAGTTATAAGAAAGTTTTGAAACAAAGAACAATTTCATTAGCTAAACAGCACATTCATGATACACCAGGCTAAAAATTTTCAATGAATAGGAAAAACTGTGCATTTTTTTCTAGATCCTCTAAGTTATCAAGACTGTCAACTTGATTTTGAAACTTAGTATTCATTTCTTATCACTTTCACCAAGTGCAGGGTCATTTTTCATTTATCTAAGATAAATGCACAGAAACCAGGTGGTTTTACTTCATAAGCTTTAAGAAAATTATTGTATATCACTAGTGGTCATAGCGGAGTCCTATTCTACTTGACTCTTTGTAGGTACCATCCATCTTTTGGAGGATTCCTAAAAGATCTACTAACTTTACTTCAAGCAAAAGCCTAAGTAGGAAATAGGAATGACTAGGCCCACACAATATAGCTAGACAACTCTTGCAGGAGTCCCCACCCCTAAGAGTGAAGAAATCTGTTCAATACACAACTGCCCTAGAAATCCACTCAGAGTCCAAGGCCCAAATAACTTTCTATATTCCAGAATACTCCTGGAGGTAATAATATGCCAGACACAGGAAGTATTAAAAAGTACATGGTTGGGGCACCTGGGTGGCTCAGTTGGCTGAGCATCTGACTTCGGCTCAGGTCATGATCTTGCAGTCCCTGAGTTTGAGCCCTGCACCGGACTCGCTGATGTCAGCACAGTCTGCTTAGGATGCTCTGTCCCCTTTTTGCCCCTCCCCCACTCACATACTCACAAAAATGAACATTTTTTAAAAAGTACAGGGTTGTAATTAAATATGTCATATTGTTTGACACCATTGAATAGTGTCCCTGCCTTAAACAAATTTATTAAGTGTTGGCCCCTTTGCTTTATAAAAATTCAAAAAAACTCATATTACTGCTAAGAAATCCCACTGCTTTCTCAAGAGATTCTTTTTCCTTTCAACTCTTACAGTGCTTGTAGATATTTTTCTCATATAAATATTGTTTTTACTTAAAGTAAACAAAATAAGTAGGATCCAAAATATTCAGCCTTGTTAGGTACAGGGTCTTATTATTTCTAAATTAATCAAAGGAGTAGGGCAAAACTTGCCAATGAATTGGGGATCTGGGGAATTCAAATTCACCTATCCCTGAATGTAGCATAGCACCATCGACTGACAGCTGTCCTCTTCAGACGTCAGTACAGATGAGGATTTTTGTGAGTCCTGGGGCTGGCTAGAATCAGAAAAGCAGTGATGATCACACAAAAACTCCATTAGTTGGCCCTAGTTCTGTTATCCCATTCCTAGGAGACTGAGCTCAGGGTCCACCTTTCATCTACCTGTTCCCACAGAAAAAGTTTCCCCACCAAAACTTTCTCCTTTCCCTCCCACATCTCCTACAGAAATTTACTCTATTATTTTGAGAACAAGCGCTAGGAGGAAGACAGGAGCCAATCACTAATTGTATTATACTTAAATAAGAATCTGAAGGGGCTCCTGGGTGGCTCACTCGGTTGAGCGACCGACTTTGGCTCAGGTCATGATCTCGCGGTTTGTGAGTTCGAGCCCCACATCAGGCTCCGCACTGACAGCTCGGAGCCTGGAGCCTGCTTCAGATTCTGTGTCTTTGGCTCTCTCTGCCCCTCACCCACTTGTGCTCTGTTTCTCTATCAAAAATTATCAGAAATTAACAATTGCCACCCTAGGTTAACATGGTGAATTAAATGCTCTTACCTAATTCCAAAAGTTTACCTTTAGAAGTTGGGGGTACTTTTACTATTTAAAATATTTTTCTATTAACTAACAAACACTAAAAGGGAAATCATTTATATACAATTAATGAATTAAAAATATATAAATGAACAAATTATTTTTAAAATGGGCCTTAGTAATAGAATTATGGACATGTAAATTAATTAAGAACATATTTTAATAGGTTTTTTCCCAGAGCACAACTATAATAATTGTAGTTGTAAAGAGAAATATTAACATTGTAATATAAAACAATAAATGGCCAAGTATCTGGGGAAATGAATTAATTACTAAAGTAGTTTCAGTCAAAACAGAATAATTGGGGACAGTATCTTTATTCCTGAAAATCTCAAATAACATACTCCTTCTGAAACTTGATTATGATAACATTTGTTTTTATCCTTGTAGGGATAGAATGATCATATATCAATTACCTATGAATTGGCTTTTGCTTTGTGTTTTTCAAGTATTTATTAAATTATAATTAGAAGTTTAGCCCCTCCTTTTAGATAAAAATCCTAAAAGTATCAAAATTTACCCCTTTATTTTATCTCATTTGTTTTCATTTAAATAGAGTAAAAATAAAATGATCTGGCTTGTACCCATCTTTCTTCCATATTCTTATATATTTAAACATCTTTATTATAAAGGACTCAACAGTAATAACTGAAATTACTATTTGAATATAATAGTGGTGGTGCAATGTTATCAACCAGTAAGTGATATTCCCTTTATAAAAATGTTTTAATCCCAGGAGTTGTATTTTCTTAATAATCTTAAGGAAGAGAATGAGAACAGATTACTGATTCCCCATTGTAAGAAATAGCAGGCATTTATTTGTGTTGTATATAGTTAGCTAGAAACAGAGAAATCAAAGACAACATCAAGAAAAAGTATAAAAATGTCCAGGTTCTGATCAAGTGTGCAGGGGTTTTCCCCCCATGTCAAGGCCTTACTGATGAAGTGAATAGTCTACACAATCCAGAATCCTCCTCCCCCTTCTTGAACCAATAAGAGAATAATCTACCAGACTATTCTCCTGAGAAAAACAACTGCACATGTCCTCTCAAAGTAAGTAAACCTAGCAATTTGAAAGCACTTGATTTTTTTGTTTAGAACTTAAAAGAGAAAAAAAAAACTATACTAAGAAAAAGACATCTCGCTCACTCTCTCTCTCACTAGTTAGAAGCAAAAGAGTTATCAACTAAGAGAATTACCAACATACCAAAACTTACATGATAAAGTGTCACACTGATATCTCTCCATGAAAATTATTTTAGATGAGAGAAGCATATTATATTCTCTTGGTTTACATAGCCAAACCCCTTGCCCAAGTCCTTCATATTCCATTCTCATATTGCAATGTTACTTGGCTCCCTGCTCCATGGACCTTGTATTCTGAAACATTACAAACATAACCAAAAATGTAATGTCCTTCATCTGTTGTTTTAGCCACATAATCACACAATTCTCAATTACTCAATTAAGCTCAAGGAGCAATTATTTCCTAAAAAAGGTGCTAAATTAGTAGTCTGAAAAACTGGACTATAGTATTAGATATAAATTTACCAGCCAAGTAATCAAGGCAGCATCATTTCAACTCTCTTAGTCTCTATTTTCATGTCTGTAAATAATAAGGATTGAATTGGACTAGATGACCTCTCAAGATCCTTTCCAGTTAAATACAAATACAGGATCTGGTTGTGGTTAAGGATTGCTACTTTAGGGGGCACCTGGCTGGCCCAGTTGGTAGAACATTAAACTCTTGATGTCAGTGTTGTGGTTCAAGCCTCGTGTTGGGTGCAGAGCTGAAGGAAAGAAGGAAGGAAGGAAGGAAGGGAGGGAGGGAGGGAGGGAAGGAAGGAAGGTTTATTTATTTATTTTAAATACTGGTTTGTTTTTGTTTTTTTTTTTTTTTTTAGAGAGAGAGAGAGTGCAAATGGGTGAGGGGACAGACAGAGAGGGGGAGAGAATCTTAAGAAGACTCCACATTCAGCACAGAGCCTGACATGGGGCTCAATTCTATGGCCCTGGGATCATGACCTCAACCGAAATCAAGAGTTGAACGCTCAATCAACGGAGCCATTCAGGTACCCCAAGAAGACCAATTAAAAAAAAGAAAAAAGAATGGCTACTTCTGAAATGCAGAGCTAGAGGCATCATAATTCCATCATAATTCTCTCTCTCTCAAAATAAATAAACTTTAAATTTTTTTAATGTTTATTTATTTTTGAGACAGAGACAGAGCATGCAAGGTGGAGGGGTAGAGACAGAAAGAGACACAGAATCTGAAGCAGGCCAGGCTCTGACCTGTCAGCACAGAGCCTGATGTGAGGCTTGAGTTCATGGAGTGCGAGATCATGACCTGAGCCAAAGTCAGACACTCAACCAGCGGAGCCCCAAATAAATAAACTTTAAAAAAAGAGAGAGGGGCGCCTGGGTGGCTCAGTCGGTTAAGCAGCCGACTTCGGCTCAGGTCATGATCTCGCGGTCTGTGAGTTCAAGCCCCGCGTCAGGCTCTGTGCTGACCACTCAGAGCCTGGAGCCTGTTTCGGATTCTGTGTCTCCCTCTCTCTGACCCTCCCCCGTTCATGCTCTGTCTCTCTCTGTCTCAAAAATAAATAAACGGTAAAAAAAATTAAAAAAACAAAAAAGAGAGAGACAGGATTGAAAGTGTTACTTTTCTCTAGAAAAAAACAAACAAACAAACAAATAAGAATGAAAATGATCCTACATGGTTCAAAAAAGAGTTGGTCAAATAGGAGCCTTACCAGAGATTGAAACACTGTCTCCTAAGCCATTCAACCCCATTATCCCAAACTAAATCTTTCCCCCAAAATACATTCCTCTCCAGTGTTCCTACTCCAGTAAATGGCACTACTACTCACTTAATTAGAAATTTGGGCAACATCTTGACTCTATCCTCTCCCCCCCAGCCCACACATCCAATCTAAATTTCCTTAGGTTCTAGTCCTAAAGAGCTGTATAATCCACCCATCAATACAGCCCAAGCCACCATGATCCTGTTCCTGGACCAACACAGTGGTTTCTTAATTAGTCTTTCAACATTACCCATCCTGCCTCTTCAACCCAATCAACTCCACACCAGATCCATTCTCCATAGCTAGAGATGTCTTTAAAATGCAATCTAGTCATGCCATTCTCCTGCTTAAACCCCTATAATGCCTTCTGGTTACTCTTTAAAAAGAAGTCAAAATTCTTAGCATGTCCTGATGCCATGACAGCCTGATCTGTATGATCCCACCCCCTTACATTTCCATTTCTTCTCCCTCAATACTCCATCCTCTTACTCCCTCTACAACATACACTCTCTCTTTCTGTGCTCCCATCTTCCCTCTAATCCTCATTCTTGAATATACTATATTTGCTTTTGTCTCTGGGCCTTTATTTTTTTTTTATTTATTTTTTTTTCTGGGCCTTTAAAAAAGCTAATTCTTCTCTACCATATGCACTGCCTTCCCACTCCTCATCCACTTTACTTTGATAACTCCTACTCATTTCTTAAGTCTCATATTAGAAGTTATATCCTTGGGGTGTCTGGGTGGCTCAGTTGGTTGAGCGTCCGACTTCGGCTCAGGTCACGATCTCACAGTTCGTGGGCTCCAGTCCAGCATCAGGATCTGTGCTGATGGCTTGCTCAAAGCCTGGAGCCTGCTTCAGATTCTGTATCTCCTTTTCTCTCTGCCCCTCCCCCACTCACGTTTTGTCTCACTCTGTTTCTCAAAAATAAATAAATGTAAAAAAAAATTTTTTTTTTAAAAAAGAAGTTGCATCCTTAAGAAGATGCCCAGAGCCATCTGAATCCATCATGTAATATCATAATATGCTGTGTTTCACCTTTGGTAGCACTCACCATACTAACATTTATTGTTTTATATTCTATAAATATATATTTATTTCTATATTATGTCTGTAAGTTCCAGGAGAACAGTGACCTTGTACATCTTGTTTATTGCCATATCTCAATATAGCAAAATGTCTGGCAAATAAAGAATGCTTAATAAAATTTGACCAATACACAGATAAATGACAAGGCTCAAGGTGTGGTCGTAGGGGTGAGTGACTGAAGTGGATGAAAAGGTATCTGAAGTTAAAGAAGACAGTGGAGTAACATCTTCAAGATGCTGAAAGAAAAAAATAAAAGCAAAACGAAGATGCTTTCAGACATACAAAGGCTAAAAGAATTCATCACCAATGGATATATGTTACTAAAAATGTTATTTAAAGGGAGTCCTCCCTGAAAACGGAAAGTAATACAAGATGGAAGCCAAGATCTAAACAAAGGAATAAAATGGTATGTAGGTAAATATAAATAATTTTTCTCAATTTTCAAATGAACACAAAAACAACTGACTTTTCAAAACAAAAAAGAAACAATTACAAATTTGTGTGATTTGTAACAAGTGCCTAGATATATAACCACAATAGTACAAAGGGTGGGAAATGAGAAATGGAAGTGTGCAGTTGTAAGGTTGTGACATGAAAAGAAGGTAAAGTGTAATAAACTGACAACATATACTAAACACCCTAAAATATTGCTATAATATAAATAAAAATTCATAAGAAGCCAAAAAAGGAGATGAAATATGTATTGAAAATATAGTCAATTAATTCCAAAGAAGGAAAAAAGGAACAAATTGCAGAAGAGAAAAAGAGAAAACAAACAAGATGTTACATTTAAACCCAACTCTGTCAATAATTCCATTAAATATAAATGTTCTAAAGACACTAAGAAAGAGCTTGTCAGATTGGATAAAAAAAGATCAAAATCCAAATATTTGCTACATGTAAGAAACCAACTATAAATATAAACAGATAAAAGAAAAAGACTGGGGAAAATATGCCATATTAATAATAATCAAAAGAAAGTTAGAGTTACTATTAATATCTATTAGTAGATATGACTTAATACCAAAGTAGATTTCAGAAGAAAATAATTTACAAGAAATGTCATTTAATTGATAATAAAGTGCAATTCATCAAGAGGAATAATTATACTGAATGTTTATACATGCAATAATTGAGCTCCAACTATGTGAAGCAAAACTGATAGACCTGATGGGACAAAAAAAAAATTCACAATTATTATTTAATATGCAATACCACTATCTTAATAACATTAAAAACTAGTAGACTGAAAAATAAGTAAGGATATAGAAAGAAGACTTGAGTATTGATTCTCTAAATGACATTTACAGAACCCTGCACAGAACAATAGCAGAATTCACTTTCTTTCTAAGTGCAGTTGAATATTTACCTAGATAAATAATATTCTAGGCTATAAAAACATTCAAATAAACTTAAAAGAAATCAAATAATACACAGTATCTTCTTCAGCCACAATAAACAAAATCAGAAATTAATTACAGAAAGAACTAGTTAAAAAATATTTGGAAACCAAATATCACACATCCAAATAGCCCTTAGATCAAGGAAGAAATCAAATAAGGTAATTTTAAAATATTTTGAACAGAATAATAATGAAAACACAGCCTACCAAAATTTGCAGGTATAACTAAAACAACGTTTAGAGAGATATTTATAACACTAAATGTCTATATCAGAAAATCAGAAAGATCTGAAAGAAATCACCAAGGCTTGCACCTCAAGAAACTAGGGGGAGAAAAAACAATGTAAAAAAACTAATCACAATTTAAAACAAAACAGGTGAGAGAATGACCCAAACTACCAAGCTCACTTAAGAAGAAATTGATAACCTGCATAGCTCCATATCTAGTAAAGAAATCGAATTTGGAATTAAAAATCTACCCACAAACAAAACATCAAACCTAGATAGCTTCACTGGTGAATTCCATCAAAAATTTAAGTAAAAAATAATACCACTTTATACATAATCTTTAAGCAAATAGGAGAAAAAAATCTTCCCAAATCATTCTACAAGGTCTGCATTACCCTAATACCAAAATCAGTCAAGGACATTGCAATGAAGAAAAACTGTGGAACACTATTCCTCAGGAACATTATAGTAGACTAAATCGTGACCCAAAAAAAGATATGTTCATGTCCAAATCCCCAGAATCTGTGAATATACATTACATGGCAAAAGAATGAATATTACCTTTTATGGTAAATAATGTGATTACATTAAAGATCTTGATAGAATGAACGTATCCTGAATTGTTCTTGTGGAGTCTAAATGCAATCACATGTGTCTTTCTAAAAGAGAGGCAGAGAGTTTTGACACAGACACATGGTGGAGAAGGTGATGTGAAGACTAAGGCAGAAACTAGACTGACATGGCCACAAGTCAAGAATGCCTGGAACTACGAGAAGCTATAAAAACAAGAAATAGATTCTTCCCAAGAGACTCTATAGGGAGTATGGTCCTGATGAAACCTTGATTTTTGGACTTCTGGACTACAGAACTCCGTGAGAATAAATTTGCAGTATTTTAAGCCACTGAGGTTGTGGTAGTTTGTTACAGCAACTCTAAGAAACTAATACAAACACAGATACTAAAATATTTTTTTAATTAAGGTGTAATTGATGTATAACATTATATTAGTTTCAGATACACAACATAATGATTTGATATTTGTATATATTGCAAAATGATCACCACTCTAAGTCTAGTTAACATCCATCACCATACACAGTTACCAAAAAAAAATCTTTTTCTTGTGATGAGGACTGTTAAGATTTACTCTCTTAGCAGCTTTCAAATATGCAATACAGTATTATTAACTATATTCACTATACTATATATTACATCCCCGTGACTTAATTATTTTATAACTGGAAGTTTGTACCTTTTGATTCCCTTCACCCAATTTGTCCACCATCCACCACCCCACTACTGACAACCCCCAATCTGTTCTTTGTATGATAGATACTTCTTAATAGAAGTGTATGTGAAAGGAGTGTCTTAAATATGGGAGAGGGGCCCAAGAAAGTTCTGAGGAAAGGGGTTGGAAGAGAGGGAAACAGTGAAAACCAAATCACAAAAAGGAAGCACAGAGTAGTACAGTGATGTAAATATGGGAAAGGAGAGTTAACAATAGTTAACAACCTGTATTTATTGAGCACTTACTCTGTGTCAGGAACTATTGTAAGCAATTTACATTTAACCTTTGCGACAACTCCATGAGGTAAGTATTGTTATTACACCCATTTATAGATATGAAGAAAGTAGAGAACAAGAGGTTAAGAAATTTACAATTATACAGCTAGTTTTGAGGGAGAAGAGAAATTTTTAAAAAGGCTGATGTAGCTCCAGAGACCATGCTTTCCCACCAAGCTCTGATCAAAAACTTTGGTTGGCTGTAAGATTACCTAGAGAATCAGTCTAAACAGAACCATGGTGGATGGGTAGACACTCTTGGGAGTCACCAGAAGCCTTGAAAGACTGCCTTTCTGAGAGTATCCTTATCTCTGATGGATGGGGGAGGCTACAGGCTCTCGGGGTGATGTCACCTAAAGTCTGGGTAATTATGAAAGATCCAGAATTACATTCTCTGCTCAAGGCTTCTGGAATTCATACATTTCTGGGCTAGAGACCAAGATGGCATATGCTAGGGCTGGCAAATTGGAGCCCTTCTGGTGGGAGAAAGGCAAAGGCATTTAGTTCCTATCATCTGTAGAGTTATAGGCAGTTCTATAAGAGCAACAAAAAACAAACAAAAAATCCACAAAAGGACAAAATCCCAAGAGAAGTAAAATGGCCTAAAGGACAGATAGCAGTCCAATGGAGTTGCCCATGCCCTGGGGGAACTGGTGATGGAACCATCCTCAAATCTGTATCAAGAAGGATCCCAGAGTGTTAGGTAATTTGAGACCTCTCACAACTCCAGCTGCTTCACACGCCTCGCCAGGTCCTTCATGAGCAGTCACCCACTCGTCTCTCCAGGCTCATCTCTTGCTGGTCATCTGTGTGTCCCTCATCCTCCAGCCACACTTATCATTTGTATGTAGGTTCTTAAATGAATCGAGGTCTCCTCTGCTTCCAGGTCAACACAGCTCCATTTCCATTCCATCCTCCACTATCTTCATCACCTCACCTCCATTTTTTTTCTCTAGAACAATGTCTGCTAGTACTTGTTCTTTAGGTTCCAAGGAAGACATCCATAACTCCAGGAGGCCTTCTTGCTGGTTACGTGCCCCTCTTGTATGCTTCCACTGCAGCCTGTTTACATTCAGTATCTCTATGACCTTGTGCAGGTCACTCATCCTCTCCAAGTGTCAGGTCACTTATCCTCTCCAAGTGTCAGCTTCCAAGTATGTAAAATGAGGATAGCAATACTTGCCTTGCAGAGCCATTGCCAAAATGAAATAAGGTAATATATGTAAACAGCTAAACACGATGTTGGGTTCCTTGGATCTGTTCAGTAAATGGGAATAAAATTACTGTTCTTGTTGTGGTTATTCTTCTACTGTTGCAATTACCACATTGTATAATTGTTTATTTTTCTGCCTTCCCCATTAAACTAAGATGAGAGCAGGAATTAAATCTTATATTTTGTTGTACTTATATTTTGTAACATTAAAGTTATGGTAAGCAATGTATTAAATGAATATGCATTGAAATATATAATGTATTGGATATGTAATGAAAAGATACTGAATAAGTGAATGAACAAATGAATAAACAGTGGAAGTTTCTCTTTGTGTCATCATGATGTACTCCTTAGACATCACTTCCCACAACAGCTTGGAGTGGACAGACCTTAATCACCCCTAGCCATACCACCTCTCTGATAAATGGAATTCTCCAAAGAAATTATTTTCTAGAAGTTTAGACTTCTACATCTACAAAGTATTAGGCATTCAGAATGACCTGGATTTCTTGTACCTCCTTCTCCAACACATTCTTTCTTACCTCTAAGCTTTTTGCCTAGCTGAGAACAATCTCCTCAAGACACTTTTATAATTTTGACATTTCAATGACATTTTCCTACTGAACCATACATTAGCCTTTTTTGTCTCCCCTACTAATATGAAACTCCTTCAAGATAGGCATTTGATGTTTTTTAATATGTTCCTAGAACCTAAAAGAATAAAAGAGCCACAACTTTGGAATAAGTCAGACTTAAATTTGAATACTGTTTGTTACTTAAAAGCTGAGTAGCTTTGGGTAAGTTACCTTAACTCTATCTCAATTTCCTCATTTGTAACTTGGCAATAATAGTATCTACCTTGTAAAGTTGTCATTAGTATTAATATATGGTCCATAAATAACTATCACAGTTTCTAACACATATTAAGAATGTCATAAATGGTACATCTAGCATAGGTGCTTAATAAATAGCTGTGTCATTTTTCCTTAAGTAAAACAGGATATTTTGACAAGATACACATTTTAGCCATATCCAACTTAAATCTATTCTAAGTCTGGAAAACATTCCATATTATTTGCTGAATTAAATATATTAACCAAAAAACTTAAGGGGTGCTATATGTCTATGTGTGTTTGTCTGTGTGTGTGTGTTTTTAATTTTTTTAATGTTTATTTATTTTTGAGAGAGAAAGCATGAGTGGGAGGAAGGGCAGAGAGAGAGGGAGACACAGAATCCAAAGCAGGTTCCAGGTCCTGAGCTGTCAGCACAGAACCCGATGCAGGACTGAAACCCACAAGCAGTGAGATCGTGAACTGAGCCAAAATCAGATGCTTAACAGACTGAGCCATCCAGGCACCCCTGCCTGTGTGTGTTTGTATGTAAGTCCATCCCAATAAAGAAATAGCTGCTAATATACACACCCCCAAGAGCTCAACTATATTCACACCAAAACCCAAATGAAACCACGTAAATTTAAAGCTGAAAACTATAAGGGATCCTAGAAAGCACCTGAGTCACCCCCTTGTAGAAAATCTGATAAGGAACTTGAGGTGCAGAAAGGTCACGATTTACCAAGTCCATTCAGTTAATATATGGCAGAGCCTTGTAGCTGCCTCCCAGATTTAAAAGTATTAGTATTTTCTATCTAAACCTGCATTCCTTGAATCTTCAGTCTCCTAAATACCTGTCAAATCAGAAAGCAATCTCAACAATTACAGAGGAGTAGATGGGTATACAGATTGTATACAGATAACTTCTGGAGCAGCGTGACATTAGGGCTATTGTTCTGATGTATTGCTATAGGAATCTGCTCCATTTTCCACAAACTGACAATAAAGCATTCCTCTTTGTTGCACATTGAAACATTCCTAGCTTTTTGAAGGACTTCTCTCCCTTCTTCTCCTTACTTAACTTTTGTTTGTAATTAGTGCTCAGACATGAGGGCTTCTTTTTCTATTAAGTTTTAAACCCAATTCCTATTGTAATTTCATATGTAATTACTGTTCCTTTCTGGCAACAGCTCTGAAGTAAAACCCACATTCATTCTACTCAACAACATACGACAAACTCGGCATACAGCCACTCATTCTCTTTCACGTTTATTGGAGGAATGATTTCAAAAGGCAATAAACAATAAGCTTGAGGCCCAGTAAATGAATTAAAAGGAAAGCAGGGAAGCACCACTGGTTTAAGGTAAAGTTGTCATTTCTGCTTATTAGTCATCTGACAACTGGGTTATAGCTACACTGCTACTACCCCACCTTAAAGGTGTCACCACAGGTGAGGAAAAGCGGCCAAAACTATCACTAGAGTGCAAGTTTCATGAGGACAGGAACTTTTTAGTTTTATTCACTGCTGAATTCCTAGAACAGTAGCTGGCACAGGGTAGTCTCTCTAACATCTGCTGAATGAAGGAAGTACACAGATTTTACCTGCCTTAGCATCAGATCCTGACAATGAACCTCTTTTACAACATTAAGTCCACCTCATGAGATTTTTGTCTAGAGTAGAGTCAGACAGTAAACCATGTACAGAAAAGAAGAAGAAGAAGAAGGAGGAGGAGGAGGAGGAGGAGGAGGAGGAGGAGGAGGAGGAGGAGGAGGAGGAGAGAGGAAAATATAAGCCTTTTGTTCTTAAAGTAATACCAGTATACTAAGGCAAAGCCAAATGCAGCCTGAATTTACATTCTTTGTAAAATAGAACCCTTATATGTGAGATACAATTATGTAACTGCATATAAACTTTATCTGAGCAAGTTAGTGCATATAGCTATCATAGAATTTATCACCTCGCACTGAAATTGTCGATACACTCAACCATCTCCCCAAGTAGACACTAAGCTTCCTGAGGTCAGAGAAAGCTTCTCATTCATTTTATCCCAGTATCTAGTACATAGCAGATGCTCAAGAAATATGTGACAGAGAAAAGGAAAAAGAGACAAACCAGTTGACACACTGATTTATTCCCTCAGATGTTAATGAAACACAGTTTGGAGGTTAACCTTTCATTCAACAAACATTAGATACAGTCTCTGACCTCAAGCTCTTTGCAGGACAAAATGGAAGAGAAGGTAGATGTAAAGAAAGAAATCTGGATTTTAAATGACCTCAGTCATTTGTGAGCTCTGTACATGCACTCATCTCACTGAAGCCTCCACCCTCCCAACCTCTAAAGCCTTCTACAATGTCCCCTAAAATCTATGTTGTGTCATAGGCAGAAACAGTGCTCTCTTCCCCTCTTCCTGTCTCCCAATACTTCCCGTGCAGCATTCTCAAGGACTGAGACCTCCACCCAAGTTCTCTTCAACTCTCCATGAAGCAGACAGGGTTGCCTTCTAAAATTCCGAAGGAATATGTCATTCCTCTGCTCAAAATTTTCCAGGGCCTCCATTTCAGTTGAATAAAAATCTAAATATCTGGTCATTTTCATATTGTCTGATTCCCTCTCTAACTCGCCACCTATGTAAGGATAAAATAAAAATTAACAACGAGCAGCTTAATTCTCCCCAGCTGAAAATTAAGGGAAAAGATTCCCCCCCCCATCCTTTACTTAGAGCATTTACTTTAGAAAACTTGTAATTATAGGACTTTTTACTCTCTTGAAAAAGCATATAAATCCTTTTGAAAATCAGATAAGCCTCTTTTTAGTTTTGTGACCCAGGAATGTCTCTGAAAGGCTATCTCATCTCCCCAGAGGTTAAAGGGGCGGATGGGAGGAATGGGTGAAGGGAATCAAAAGGTATAAAATTCCAGTTATAAAAGAAACAAGTCATGGGATGGGGGCACCTGGATGGCTCAGTCGGTTAAACATCCAACTTCGGCTCAGGTCATGATCTCGCAATTCGTGGGTTGGAGCTCCATGATGGGCTCTGTGTCTCTCTGCCCCTCCCTTGCTCACACTCTGTCTCTCTCTAAAATAAACATTAAAATAATTTTTAAAAATATTTCTAAAAAAAAAAAGTCATGGCATATAATGTGCAACATAGTGACTATAGTTAATAGCACTGTCCTGTATATTTGATAGTTGTTAAGACACTAGATTTTTTAAATTATTTATTTATTTTTATTATAATTCCAGTATAGTTAACATACAGTGTTATATCAGCTTCAGGTGTACAATATGAATCAACAATTCTACACATTACTCGGTGCTCATCATGATAAGTATACTCTTAATCCCCTTCACCTATTTCCTCCATCACCCCACTCACCTCCCGTCTCATAAACCCAGTTTGTTCCAAGAGAGTAGATCTTAAAAGTTCTCAACACAAGAAAAAATTCTGTAACTATGTACAGTGATGGATCTTAACTAGACTTATGGTGGTGATCATTTTACAATATATACAAATATCATATTATGTTATGTCCAACTGAAACTAATATAATATTGTATACCAATATACCTTAATGAAAATAGATAATAAATTTTAAAACTGGAAAAATGTATGTAATGGGTTGCATGTGCTTGGCTATATAAAAAGGAGATTTCTTTCTATCTTTGCAATTTCCTAGTAAATTGCCTATGATATACACATATCACATTCTAGTTTAATACATATTCAATAATAAAACTTTTCTTTCTCTATATCTTTTTTTCTAATGTTTATTTATTTTTGAGAGAGAAAGAGAGACAGAGCATGAGGGGCAGAGAGAGAGGGAGACACAGAATCCAGGTTCCAGGATCTGAGCTGTCAGCACAGAGCCCCATGCAGAGCTCAAACTCATGGACCATGAGATCTTGACCTGAGCCGAAATCAGACACTTAACCAGCTCAGCCACCCAGGAGCCCCTCTCTACTATCTTTATGGAGAGGATCCCTAGGTTTGGAGATTTTTATTTTGATTCTATTTCTCCAACACTTAACTGCTCTTTTCCCCTTGCTTCTTCCTGAAGGAAAAGCCTCCACCTTTGTACTGCCCATCCTTTCTGTCTAGAACATTCCTCACCACTACTCCATATGTGCATGGCCCATATGGGACCATCCCTCCCAATGTGTCTGTGCTCATCTTATTAGATGACCCTGACCACCCTGACCATCTTCCCTAACCACTATGTCTCAAATAACAGCCATCAGTCATCACACTCCTCTTCTTACCTGGCTTTCATCGTCCTCACAGCACATTGTCACTGCCTGGTCTGTAAGTATTTGTTTATTTGTTCATTATCTGTGTCCCTGACTAGGATACAATCTCCACAGGAGCAGATACTCTTCCTATTTCATTGACTTTTTATACCCCAGAGCCCAGAAAAAAAGTCCGGCACAAACAATATTAGTTCCATGAATAAATGAAAGATCATTATTAATTACACAAAGTAAAAGAAGTTCATATAAAGTGGTATTAAAATGATCCACTTAAATATGCAGAAAGTGCAACTCTGTATAGTTACAGCTACAGAAGAGCTAAGTTTTTGGCTACAGAAATACCTGAGTAAGAATTTATTACAGTTAAGTGCCTCTTTGTTACCCCTGCTTTAAAACTATCCACAAACTTGTAATTTGTGGCAAAGTGTCATCCTCATGCACCAATATCAGTACATATGATATCTCACTTATCTCATGCACCAATATCAGTACATATAATATCTCACTTATCTCACTAATCAAATAATCGGGGAGGTGGGGGCTGATCTTTAATAATAAAAAATGAAATTTTAGAATATGTAAATCAATGTCCTTTGTGAAAAAAAAGATGAGAAATTTTGTCATTTACACATTTATGCAATTTCAATCAAAATCTCAATGTAAACTTGTTCAGAACTTGGAAAAATAATTCATCTGACAAATTAAACAGGTAAGATAAGTCTTTCTTAAAAAAGACACTAAGCATCCTAAAACTATAATAATAAAAGAAAACAGTATGGATATAAAAATGGGTTTAGGGGTACCTGGGTGGCTCAGTGAGTTAAACATCTGACTTTGGCTCAGGTCATGATCTCAGGTTTGTGGGTTGGAGCCCTGCGTCAGGCTCTGCACTGATGGCTCAGAGCCTGGAGTCTGCTTCAGATTCTGCGTCTCCCTCTCTCTCTGCTCCTCCCCTGCTTAATTTAAATGGGTTAATAAAACAGGATAGCTAACCTAAAAGAATTAAATTCGTAAGTAAAAAGACACACCTATTCATTGAAGAATGAATAAGGAAAGTGATAAATTAATAAATGATTTTGTAATCACAAATTATACACTTAGAGGAAAAACGATGGGAGCATTTTATTTACATTATATACTAAAGAAAATTCCATATGAGTTAAAGAATTAAAGACTGAATCATAAAACTTGGAGAAAAAAAAAACGATTTATTAGCAAGATAGAGGGGATGGCCTTTCTAAGCTTAGAAGCTACAAAAATAAATTAAATGGAATAGAAAGATGTGACATTAAAAATCGAAAATAAAAAGTAATTTTGAGAAAAAGTTTTTGCAGTAAATATGACAGATCTAGTTTAATATGTTGACTATATAAAGAGATCAAACAGATAAGAAAAAGACTAAAATCTCAAAAGACAAATGAGCAAAGGTCAAAAACAGACAATTCATAAAGAGGAAATACATCTAACAAAGAGACATGTGGAGCAAGTTCTGGCTTTTACCCTAGATTCTGCTTCTGGTATCCAATTCATTGAGCTCTTTTTCCTGACAGCCAATAATTGGCCTCTGTTTTGCTCTTCAACTCTGCCCTTGCTTTTCAAATGGAATTTGATGTTACTTGATGCTTCTTCCATTCTGACCCCCACATAATAGCAAGTCTCAGCCTTGCTACGTCCCACCTTACAGAGGAGCAAGAAAACTATAGGAAATCTCTACTTTTCCCTACTTCGTTTTATGATTTACTGATACCGATTCAGTGCTGCTATATAAAGGCCGCTCACTTTTATATACAATATCCAAACAGGTGAAGGAATCACACACACAATGTAAAATGATCCATGTTATAATGTAGCAAACACACAGTTAGGGCTCAGTGTTTAGGAAGGAAAGAAGGAACACAGGAAGAGAGG
This sequence comes from Panthera tigris, assembly GCF_018350195.1. Classification (NCBI taxonomy): domain Eukaryota; kingdom Metazoa; phylum Chordata; class Mammalia; order Carnivora; family Felidae; genus Panthera; species Panthera tigris. The sequence continues at coordinate 28,131,781 of NC_056670.1, forward strand.
AAGGGGAGGGAAGACTATCCATGCAACACTTCAAGTTAAAGTATCCAAAGCAGCTAGAAACTCCAGGGTGTTCATTTACTGGGCACTACAGAATAGAGTTTTTGTGTCTCAGAATCTTTTCAAGACTCTATGAAAAACTATTACTGATATCAAAATATAAAAAGAAAATTACAAAATGAAAATTATTAATTGTCCACAAATGTATTATGGTGACTCAATTAACTTTAAATTGTAGTATTATAAACAATTAATAATATTTTTAAAGTTTATACAGTAGATGATCTTATTAAAGAATTCCAAAAGTTACCTAATGATGGCAAAGAAATCACAACCATACATAAATTAAATGAGAACATAATTTCAAAGCACATTTATAAAACAATATCCAAATTCTTCTAAATCAAAAACTATATTTAATATTGAATTGTGAGTACATTTGATATATTTGCTGTGAGATCACTGAAACATCAAAAAAATAAGACTGCATGGGACACCTGAGAGGCTTAGCCGGTTAAGTGTCTGACTCTTGATTTTGGCTCAGGTAATGATCTCACAATTGCAAGATCAAACCCCGCATGGGGCTCTATGTTCAGTGTGAAGTCTGCTTAGGATTCTCTCTCCCCTTCTCCCTTTGCCCCTCCCCACATGCGCTCTCTACCTCTCCCTCAAAAAAAAAAAAAAAAAGAAAAGAAAGAAAGGAAAAAGAGAAGGAGGGAGGGAAGGAGGCAGAGAGAGGAAGGAAGGAAGGAAGGAAGGAAGGAAGGAAGGAAGGAAGGAAGGAAGGAAGGAAATAAGACTGCTTAAGGCTTCAAAGGTCTTTAATGGCCCTGGTACATACATTAGAAATTCACACACGTCCAGGAAAAGATAAGGTTTCAAGCTATTTAATGGAACTCACCATGAAGAAAGGCATAGTCAGGTATACAAGTCTGATCCACAGAAACAGGTTGCAGTTGAACAGTGATTTTGAAATAGCACAGTAATGTGCTTTTAAGATTGCCCTCAGACTCAGCTTAAGACTTGGGTATGGCCAAAGACTGCCCCAAAATAGCAAATTTTTTCAAACTTTTACATACATATTTCAGCTAAATCTCTAAAAGGAATGGTGAACACAATTTGATTCAAGTAGTGGTGGAAAGCACTGCCCACACTTCATCTTGTGGTTGTCTGAAGATTACTTTGACACTTATCCAGTAGAAAATTAGTAGGGCCATGTTACCAGACCATAAGGGAGGCAGCCAGTGATATAGCAGCACTGCAGTCTGGACTCCAGGCCAGCTGCTTCCAGTGCTCACTAGCCTGAGAGCTGAAGCCATGCAGCCAGTCACAAGTGGAGAGAAAAGAATGACTGTATGGCAAGTGATAAACTCACAAACACATGTGAAAAGAACGTGAAAGCCCCACTACTCTGGAATAACCATATAAAAACATTGTTATGATGAGGAGGATGACTTCATTATACTCTTTGCAGAGGCCTGGAGAAAGATGGGTTGTATATGAAATTCTGTTCGTTAGTCACACAAAAATCTATGAGTCCACATTAGAGAATAAATGAGGCAATTTAGAGAATACATTTGAGAATCAATGCTAAGAGTCAAACAGTCAACTTTGCCATGTTACTCCTGAAAGAATAAGGTACTCAGTTTGTTGGGAAGCTTTCCAAGGCTTCTCTTCTGCTTTTGTCTTTGCAAGGATTGTTGCAAACTCGCAGTAAAACATTAGTGAGATCTACATTAACAAGGACACTGAAAGGTATTTCCAGCATGGAAAACAAAGTTCACTTCCCCAAATTCCAATTTTGTCAAACTAAGTGATGCATCCATTTGGAAAAGAAAAGAAAACAAGGCAACTACTGCAGAGTGAGCCTTCATTAATTAATGCAGAACAGTTCACTGTAAGCAACGGTGTACAGAAGCGAGGGATAAAAAAAAATCTGCAAATTCCCAAGGCCTTGTTGTGATGAATGTAACCAATACTGTCAAAACAAGCTTATACAATACATATACACTGTATTATGTGAAGTTACTTTTTGTTCCTTTGGAATCTGAATATTTTAAGTCCAATTTACTAAGTGCAAAAGTGATCCATCCTAAAACAGTATGATACTGTGTTTTGGCAGTGTAGATGAAAACCATCACAGCCATGTGTGTGCTACTAAAACAAGAGATGCTGTTATTTTTATTTGTTATTTTTTTATATCTCTGAAACCCACAAAGAATTTCCTCTGCATGTGAAGAATATAAATGTAATAATATACATTGTATATGTGATAATATATGAAATCTACAGAAAGAGAAATCTTTCTATTTCTTTTATGAGGCAGAATCACTGTGTGATGAAAAGATTCTCTCAAGACTTTTTCAAACACTTTCAGACTGTCTCTCCTTTAATTTTAAGGTACATTAATAATACAATATTTTTTAGAGTTGATCCAAGAAATTTTTAAAAAGTACTGATGTGTTCAATACACAGGAGATGGATCAGAATTCTCTTGGCTATTTAAGAAACATATATATATATATATATATACATATATATACACACACACACATATATATTCATATTCATATATAAATGAATTCAAATCACAACTGAGCCTGTTTCCTCCATAGTGATAAAAATGCTGGAAACAAGTTACAAAGGGTAAATTTTAATGGCTCTATTGGAAATTTTCTCAGGCCAAAGTCAAAGACAAATGAAGAGCTAAAGTAATCTAGCTTTTCACACATAATTAAAAAAACTCTTTCAAAACAATGGGATGCTGATTCACAGTGAAATTTCCAAGTCAAATAAAAATGGAACATTGTTGTACACAGGGAAGAATCCTGAACTCACAGTCAAAAGTCGCATTCCAATTTCACTCTGTTCTTGCTAGCTGATAACCTGTGCCAAGTCTCTTATGCGCCTTATTAAATAAGAAACGGATCTAAATGATCTTTAGATCATTTCTAAAGATGTTCAACTCTAACATTTTATGATTCTATGAATCTCTACAAAGAGAATCAATGTATAAGAAAATGAGTCAAACAAAAGAAAGTAGGAAGGTATTAAGGAAAATGGAATAACAAAGAACTGTGCACAATTTATACTGAAAAGACAAAACCTTTTGTACCATTATAATCTCATAAATAAAATATAATCCAATCTACTTTGTGCAAAACACAATTTATAGAATTACAAAGTACAGATAACACCAAAATCTAAATACTATATTCTATTATACAAATAAGGAATTTCAAACTGATTTAATTTGGGATGATGTTTCAATCTTGTGAAACAGTGCAAAATTATCCTAAATTATTTCATCCAAATTTTAAGAAAGAATTTCTTCACTATATAGTTAGTAAAAGATGTTCCTGAAGGAATTTGTGGAACTTCCCTCGCAATAACCATATTATGTTTCATAGGATATTGCATGATATCAATTTCCATCCATACTTTTTTCATATTTATACAGTTCTCAAAAGGATATGTCTTCCAAGTAATGACTATCTTAAATACAATGAAATGTGGCAGTTTTTTATATACATGCCTTATCTTCTCAGGCAGATTGTATTAGATAAGGGAAAAAGAACAATGAAAGAAACCCAAATCAAGCCATGATAAATCAATGGGGGAAAGAGACCATCCTCCTTACAGGATTTCAACTAATTTACATACAACTCTCCCTCCAAGGGGAGGACTCAACTCCACCTTTCTGAACTACACTATGAATCTAACTCCTGAGTTATAGGCTCTACTAGTGACTTACTTCCAAAGAGTACAGTATAGGAAGGAGGGGAGAGTGGAAAGGGAGAAAGTAACTTTACAGTGGAAAAACCAGGCAAACACCACATTGGGCAGTGATCTAGATTAACATTATCAGCGATAAGACATGATGATAGTATGTACCCCTAATATGAGGTGATGAGAACACTTCACCTCCGTGGTCTTCCTCTCCAAAACTCCAGTCTAACCATGAGAAAAACAGCAGACAAATCCCAATTAAGAAACACTCTACAAGACAGCTGACAAGCACCCCTGAAAACTGTCAAGGTCATGAAAAACAAGGAATATCTAAAAGACTGTCACAGAACAGAGGAGACTAAGGAAACATGATGATGACTAAATGTAATACGGTATCCTGAACTGGATGCTTGAACCAAGAAGGGGCATTAAAGAAAAAAAACTAAGGAAATCTGGATAACGTGTGGAGTTTAGTTAAAAATGTATGAATATTGGTTTCTTAGTTGTAACAAATACATCACAGTAATATAAGTTGTCACAACAGGAGAAACTGGAAGAAAATCATATGAGAACTCTATGTACTATCTTTTGCAACTTTTCTTTTTTTTTTTCTTTTTTTTTTTTATTTTTTTATTTTATTTTATTTTATTTTATTTTTTATTTTTTAATATATGAAATTTACTGTCAAATTGGTTTCCATACAACACCCAGTGCTCATCCCAAAAGGTGCCCTCCTCAATACCCATCACCCACCCTGCCCTCCCTCCCACCCCCCATCAACCCTCAGTTTGTTCTCAGTTTTTAACAGTCTCTTATGCTTTGGCTCTCTCCCACTCTAACCTCTTTTTTTTTTTTTTTTTTTTCCTTCCCCTCCCCCATGGGTTTCTGTTATGTTTCTCAGGATCCACATAAGAGTGAAACCATATGGTATCTGTCTTTCTCTGTATGCCTTATTTCACTTAGCATCACACTCTCCAGTTCCATCCATGTTGCTACAAAAGGCCATATTTCATTTTTTCTCATTGCCACGTAGTATTCCATTGTGTATATAAACCACAATTTCTTTATCCATTCATCAGTTGATGGACATTTAGGCTCTTTCCATAATTTGGCTATTGTTGAGAGTGCTGCTATAAACATTGGGGTACAAGTGCCCCTATGCATCAGTACTCCTGTATCCCTTGGATAAATTCCTAGCAGTGCTATTGCTGGGTCATAGGGTAGGTCTATTTTTAATTTTCTGAGGAACCTCCACACTGCTTTCCAGAGTGGCTGCACCAATTTGCATTCCCACCAACAGTGCAAGAGGGTTCCCGTTTCTCCACATCCTCTCCAGCATCTATAGTCTCCTGATTTCTTCATTTTGGCCACTCTGACTGGCGTGAGGTGGTATCTGAGTGTGGTTTTGATTTGTATTTCCCTGATGAGGAGCGACGTTGAACATCTTTTCATGTGCCTGTTGGCCATCCGGATGTCTTCTTTAGAGAAGTGTCTATTCATGTTTTCTGCCCATTTCTTCACTGGGTTATTTGTTTTTCGGGTGTGGAGTTTGATGAGCTCTTTATAGATTTTGGATACTAGCCCTTTGTCCGATGTGTCATTTGCAAATATCTTTTCCCATTCCGTTGGTTGCCTTTTAGTTTTGTTGGTTGTTTCCTTTGCTGTGCAGAAGCTTTTTATCTTCATAAGGTCCCAGTAATTCACTTTTGCTTTTAATTCCCTTGCCTTTGGGGATGTGCCAAGTAAGAGATTGCTACGGCTGAGGTCAGAGAGGTCTTTTCCTGCTTTCTCCTCTAAGGTTTTGATGGTTTCCTGTCTCACATTCAGGTCCTTTATCCATTTTGAGTTTATTTTTGTGAATGGTGTGAGAAAGTGGTCTAGTTTCAACATTCTGCATGTTGCTGTCCAGTTCTCCCAGCACCATTTGTTAAAGAGACTGTCTTTTTTCCATTGGATGTTCTTTCCTGCTTTGTCAAAGATGAGTTGGCCATACGTTTGTGGGTCTAGTTCTGGAGTTTCTATTCTATTCCATTGGTCTATGTGTCTGTTTTTATGCCCCAATACCATGCTGTCTTGATGATTACAGCTTTGTAGTAGAGGCTAAAGTCTGGGATTGTGATGCCTCCTGCTTTGGTCTTCTTCTTCAAAATGACTTTGGCTATTTGGGGCCTTTTGTGGTTCCATATGAATTTTAGGATTGCTTGTTCTAGTTTCGAGAAGAATGCTGGTGCAATTTTGATTGGGATTGCATTGAATGTGTAGATAGCTTTGGGTAGTATTGACATTTTGACAATATTTATTCTTCCAATCCATGAGCATGGAATGTCTTTCCATTTCTTTATATCTTCTTCAATTTCCTTCATAAGCTTTCTATAGTTTTCAGCATACAGATCTTTTACATCTTTAGTTAGATTTATTCCTAGGTATTTTATGCTTCTTGGTGCAATTGTGAATGGGATCAGTTTCTTCATTTGTCTTTCTGTTGCTTCATTGTTAGCGTATAAGAATGCAACTGATTTCTGCACATTGATTTTGTATCCTGCAACTTTGCTGAATTCATGTATCCGTTCTAGCAGACTTTTGGTGGAGTCTATCGGATTTTCCATGTATAATATCATGTCATCTGCAAAAAGCGAAAGCTTGACTTCATCTTTGCCAATTTTGATGCCTTTGATTTCCTTTTGTTGTCTGATTGCTGATGCTAGAACTTCCAGCACTATATTAAACAACAGCGGTGACAGTGGGCATCCCTGTTGTGTTCCTGATCTCAGGGAAAAAGCTCTCAGTTTTTCCCCATTGAGGATGATGTTAGCTGTGGGCTTTTCATAAATGGCCTTTATGATCTTTAAGTATGTTCCTTCTATCCCGACTTTCTCAAGGGTTTTTATTAAGAAAGGGTGCTGGATTTTGTCAAAGGCCTTTTCTGCATCGATTGACAGGATCATATGGTTCTTCTCTTTTTTTTTTGTTAATGTGATGTATCACGTTGATCGATTTGCGAATGTTGAACCAGCCCTGCATCCCAGGAATGAATCCCACTTGATCATGGTGAATAACTCTTTTTATATGCTGTTGAATTCGATTTGCTAGTATCTTATTGAGAATTTTTGCATCCATATTCATCAGAGATATTGGCCTGTAGTTCTCTTTTTTTACTGGGTCTCTGTCTGGTTTAGGAATCAAAGTAATACTGGCTTCATAGAATGAGTCTGGAAGTTTTCCTTCCCTTTCTATTTCTTGGAATAGCTTGAGAAGGATAGGTATTATGTCTGCTTTAAACGTCTGGTAGAACTCCCCTGGGAAGCCATCTGGTCCTGGACTCTTATTTGTTGGGAGATTTTTGATAACCGATTCAATTTCTTCACTGGTTAAGGGTCTGTTCAAGCTTTCTATTTCCTCCTGATTGAGTTTTGGAAGAGTGTGGGTGTTTAGGAATTTGTCCATTTCTTCCAGGTTGTCCAATTTGTTGGCATATAATTTTTCATAGTATTCCCTGATAATTGTTTGTATCTCTGAGGGATTGGTTGTAATAATTCCATTTTCATTCATGATTTTATCTATTTGGGTCATCTCCCTTTTCTTTTTGAGAAGCCTGGCTAGAGGTTTGTCAATTTTGTTTATTTTTTCAAAAAACCAACTCTTGGTTTCGTTGATCTGCTCTACAGTTTTTTTAGATTCTATATTGTTTACTTCTGCTCTGATCTTTATTATTTCTCTTCTTCTGCTGGGTTTAGGCTGCCTTTGCTGTTCTGCTTCTATTTCCTTTAGATGTGCTGTTAGATTTTGTATTTGGGATTTTTCTTGTTTCTTGAGATAGGCCTGGATTGCAATGTATTTTCCTCTCAGGACTTTTTGCAACTTTTCTGTAAATGTAAACCTATTCTAAAATTAAAACTTTATTTTAAAAAATCAAGCTATGCATAATTTCATATCCATATTCCACAATAAATTAACCCTATAAATCAAAACAAAACACCAGAATTCAAATCTAAACAATCCCAGGTTTTAGAAAAACAACAACTATTAAGTGTAATAATAAAGGAAATTTAAATGCACCAAAAATTAAGAGACTCTTATCTCAATTCTTACCAAGGGTATAGTTTTTCTTTTGTGACAAGACCTGAACCATATGTTAGCTCATTTAACACAAAGTAACCATCAAAATAGTTAAATCCTCAACTAGTGTGCTCTCCTATGAGTAGTAATATTTCAGGAATAATGAACCTTGTCCTCCCTTTTTCTGATAACCCATCATAACTCTGGATGTCTTGGGTTTCCAGGAAAGACTTATGGGAAAATGTGTGAAATAAGTCATTAAACTTGGGCTTCAACTGCTGTACAGCTCATAAAACAAATAGAACTAAACTGATTTATTTGAGCCATCCCATTTTTTGCTCAAGATACAAGGCCAAAAACACTGTTTAGGGTTTAAATGGTAATATGCTTTCTCTGTACAAAAGTCAACACTGTAGTCAACAATTACTGTGTAGTCTAACTCACTAATAGACTATAAATACCATCAGGCCCCAGCTTATGATCAAAGTGTGTTTTAAACTGCCATATCTGTTATGTGTAACTTATAATACATGTTCCCAGTGACAACACTCCTCTAAGAATTGTTAAATTCATAATTCCAGCTCAGAAAAAAACTTTTTTAACCTGTAAAATAAATTAAAGATGTTAAGAGGAATATAACCAGAGTGATGATCACTGAACTGAGGATTCTATTTCTCATGTCATGAAAATAGTGAGTCAAATGTAGGGTAGAAACAAACAAACAAAAAGTGTATATCTTGAGTTATTCCTTATTCAATCTCTACTTCATGTTTTCTAAGAATGGAAAGTAAGCATCCAGGGCAAGCCAGTTTCAGAAAATGGGAAGAGGTAGAATATGGAATGTGCAATAAATAAAAAGGAAGGGTTGCTATTGTAAGAAATACCCTGAGAACATGATTCCCTTTCCTTGGCTTTTAGCAGCACTGGGGGTTTCAAGAACTGGTACATCTCCAAGACAGGATGGAAAGGCATAGAAAGTACTCCTCTGCTGAAGCCAAAGTGAGGTCACAAAGAGCTGAAGATACTTTGAGCAACAAAGAAAAGTACACAACTTAGAAAAGATAGTAGAGTTGCCCATTAAAAGAGGCAAGAAAGTTCTGAGCCAGAGACCTTCCAAGGACATCTGAGGGATTCCACATAGCACTTTAATACAACACACCAAATAGAGTGCAGGCTTTGGAAATAAACAGATGTGGCTTTGAACCCTCTGCCTTACTAGCCCTGTGATGATGAGAATCTTATTTAACTGCTCTAAGTCTCAGTTCTCTTACTTACACAATTAGAATAAAAATACTCATCAGTATTAATTTTATATCGGTGCTATAACAAATTAGCACAAACTTGGAAGCTTAAAACAATAAAAATTATCTTACAGTTCTGGAGGTAAGAAATTCAAAATGGCTAAAACCAAAGCATCAGTAATGTTGAAAGCCCTCTGGAGGCTTTATGGGAGAATCTCTTCTCTTGCTTTTTCCAGCTGTTAGAGGTCACCCACATTCCTTGGTTCATGACCCCATTCCTCTATCTCTGAAGCCAGCAACATCAGGCCAAGTCCTTCTTATGTTGCCTTTTCTCTGGTTCTTTCTCTTCTGCTCCCCTTTTCTACTTTCAAGGACTCTTGTGACTACACTGGGCCCACCTAGATAATCCAGAATAATCTCCATATTTTAAGGTCATTTAATTAGCAGCCTTAATTCCATCTGCAACCTTAATTTCCCCTTTGCCATATAACATAACACATTCCTAGGCTACGGGGATTAGGACATAGACATCTTTGCAGGATCACTGTTCTACTACTACACTGTCACATGGAGTAGCTGTGAAAATTACATGCAATAATACACAAAGTGATTGGTATAGAAGTACAAATACTGGCCCTCCCAGCCTCCCTGGGCTCTCTCCCCATTAAACATCAAAGCTTTTCCTCTAGCAAATCTCTTGTACATGCTTGACATCTGCTTCTTAGATAACCTGATTAACTGCATCAATTCCTGCAGAGCATCCATACTGCCAAGAATCTCATTAGAACTGGGAGAAACAAGAAATTCTCTACTCCAATCACTTCATATTACAAGATCAGCATAAAAGAAGCTTCTCCAAAGTCTATGGTCAGTAAGCAGCATAACTAGTGCAATAACACCTGTAGTGCCCTTTGGGTGGTTTTGTGCTACCCGTGGGATTCTGGGACAGGTACAAGCTCTTTTCTGAATACATGAATTAGGGCTCCAATTTGCAATTCTGTAAATAAGAAAAAAGGTTTTAATAATAATGACTCTCCAAGGAGTGGAGAAATGGGGTCCTCTGGTGAAAAGGATGGTGAGGGAGTTACAACTATTTGGTGGTAGACTCCTGTGCAGGCCCCAGTGGTAACTGCAGAAGCAGCATCAGCCATCTTGCTTATCTGTTGATAAGTGTGGGATCTCCCCTGAGATATAGGGGAAATCTTTAGGGGAAAATGTATCCAGAGCTCCACCTAAGAATTCAGACTTTGGGGAACACCCACCACTGTTTATGTTCTAGACCTTCTCCATCCCAAGAACATGGATTCTTTCTTATTTTACTTCCTGTAACAACACTTTTTCTGACTCCCTAGAAGTGGTAGTAAAAGAAAGGAAGTACAGACCATGATAATAGAATCAAACAATAGTTCTAAAAAGATGTCTAAAACAGAAAAAACTTGTGACAAAGGTATGCCACTGTTAAATATGTGAATATTGAGCACTATATCTATTTTAATAACATACTCAATGTTTGATATATATCTACAATGGTGCTATCACTAGAAACTCACTATCCTTGCAGTCCTTTCCTCCAATTAGTAGAGTCTGGAGGAAATTATAATAATCTACAGTGGAACCTCCTATGTAATCAAGAACTGGCAAAAGCATGCAGATCCAAGACTGATATATTTACAATGCGTTTGAATATCAAGCTTTGCATTGGTGAAGGGAGTGTGGGTAGGATAATATCACTGTCTTATTTCTGGTCATGTTGTCAGCCACCATTAGTAGATTTTGCAGAAAAGTGAATACATGAAAACCAATTTGAGCTTCTTTTCAGAAAGGTTGTTTTCATCTTTTCAAGCCAAGGCACTGAATTTTTTCTTTGATGAATATTTTATAAGTCTTCTCTATTTTCTCCTGCACAGTAACTCTTCAATTGGAAATGAATGAGATTTAGAATTCATAACTGGCTGTGACATGTCCTGAAACTAGTCTCACTACCCCAGATCATAAACTGTACATGTCTCGTGTTCATGGAGCAAAAGCAAAATGTCTTCATCACTTTTTAATATTACTACATAAGTAAATTACTCCTTTGACATATGCCTTAAGATTATCTTTTTATCATTTTATCTGTTAGCAAAGATAAAATACCTTAACTTTTCCTTGCCTTACAAAGGTTTAATTCTACTTCATATACCCCATCTTTGAATCAAAGATTCTACATTCGAACCAAGCATGCTCCAAAGTCAAAAAGTCTCATAGAGTCTTCTCTCTCCTGAAATACTATCTATCAACTTTCATTTTTATAGCTCTCCTTACCTATTCTCACATTCTTACTATATGTCTCATAAATTCTTCCTTCTTCTTCGCAAACATTTTCATAATTCCCTGAACTTGTCCCAAAAATTAAAGTATATGAGTATTCTAGGAAAGTTAATCATATAGTGCTCCTTCATACCAATATATTCTTTAAATATGCATTCCACACTTATTTATATACTTAACACTGCCTAGAAGAAGGGCGATAAATGAAGACAGCACTTCTGCATAGTTTTATTTTCATTCTGACTGATAAATTAGTGGTAAGCTTGAGCTTTAACTTCTGAACATAAGGCCACTGGTTGGACCTGAACTCAAATAAGGTGATGCTATTCCCAGGACATAGTCCATAAAAGAAAATAATCACACATACACACAGTGGTGTAATTAACTGATAATAGTCAAGTTTGTAATGATGGTACATTGTTTAAATTTGCCCAAGAGATTTTTGGAAGTTGATAATTCTCCTTTTCTACCTTGAAAAAGGACCCTCTGCAACTAATGGAAATTATTTGAGGGGTTTTCAAAATATGTAGATTATTATTGCAAGGGGAAAAAACAGATTACTTTTTTGTTACTTTTCTTTCTAAGATATTAATGTGCTTTAAGACTTTTATTTTATTTATTTTTGCAGCTGAGGGTCTTGAGACTTCTTTTGGTATCCCTTTTGATTAGGGGATAGAAAAAAATGTTTTTAAAAAAATTAAATTCCATTATTTTCCTAATACAATTTCATTATGGAGTTAATATTAATCATAGCAGAAGATACTAACTAAAAAATAGAACAAAGAGAAATGAAAATACATTGTGTCCAGGTCAGAAGATCTTTGTGAAAAGACAACTCAAAATCTCCCAATACAGTATAGTAAATAACTAAGGTAATAATGTTCTGTCATGTGAATATCCACTTCTATTGTACTTCATATGATTTGTGAGTTGGTGGTGGGTAAAAAGCTGCCATTGAAAGCAAGATCAGTGAGTAATTTAGATTAAATGTGCTGAATTTAGAGAATTTATACCACTTGGATACAAAAAAATTGTCAGGAATTCTGTCTCACTAAAAGTTACTGGAGAAATAAGCAAGTTCTTAGAACAGCAATTCTTAAGCTATGGTCTAGGAACAAGCACTTTTATGAACATTTGGCTTGGTAGGATAGAGTGAACACAGTATTGAGAGAGATATCCCAGGAGGATATCGTAAGAACACTGATGTATTAGGTCATCTCTCTTTTCAGTGAGTCTTCAGAGTAGGACATTTGGAGAACCACTGACCATAAAAATTATATTCTAAGATCTTAGAAGGAGAGTCTAAGTATCTTCCTTATGTTCCTATAAGTAATGCTCTCCAAACCCACCTTTCCTGACCTACTTACCACATAGTCTATGAAAAAGAACAACAGTAGAGTAAATAAAAATGGGAAAGTATCAATGTGGTACGCAATCTATACTTTTCAATTTGACATTTACTTGTATGACCACTTAAGACAGCCTCATTATTTTCAGTTTTCTAAACCACCAAAAAGGAATAGAGAAGCAAAAACAGTTACAGAGTGACTACAAAAGAGGCACTTAAGATTACTTCAAAATTTCTACAAAGTAAAAAAATAATTAAATGATTCTTTTCCAATTCTCTATTCCTCTTTGGGCTCTATTTAGTGCAAGTATTGCTGAATAAGTAAACCTCTAGGCAATATGTCATTAATCTAATATTCATACCACTAGGTATTCTGCCTTAAAACACCATACATACTGCTTTAAACATTCAGTAATACAAACAATACAATGAGTTAGAAGATGACTACTTCTAGAAAGAGAAGATATTCCTAAGTTTTCATTATTTTCTAACTCTTGAAAAATGAGTTCACAGGAGAAGCCTGGGTGTGCCATCAACCAGCCTCCAGAAAAGAGGTGACCCTGTTTTCAATCACAGGTTTCCAAAGAATAGTGTACTAATTATATGACTTCCTTGGTAAATCAGGAGAAGCTCAAATTCAGCCCAAGTTCAAGGCATCATATGCCCAGGGGAATAATAGCAAACAGCAATGAGGTCAGCCCTAGCTCTATTACAGACCTTGGGAAGTACTTCAAATATACCCAGGCTATTTTAACCTTGCTACCGCTTAATCCTGTGATGGATATGTTCCTCTGGGACTTGACATCCACTGCTACCCAATTCTATCTGTTATCCCAGCAACTGCAAAGCTCCTTACCCTCTCTTATCGTAGGAGCTACAGGGCTGAAAACTACATTCCCCAAATACCAGTCAACTAGAATATCCTATATGCAAACAGGATCTGCCAATGAGATGCATTCTTGACAGCTTCAGAAAGTAAGAAAGGACAATGAGGCCATCCTCTCACTATTTTGAAAACTGGCAAGGAAAACTGGTAGGTCATGTTTCCAGAAGGTAAGTGCCTTGTTATATTTCTAGTCACCAGTTTCGTTGGTGTTGGTGAAGCTTTTGCAGCATAGTGGTGGCAGTGGCCTCCTGATCTCTTGATTTCAGCTCTGGATCTCAGTTTCATAATATCTATAGTCTAGAGGTAGCCCCTCTGGCTTCCATTGTCCTAGCCCTTCTAGCAGATGTTCAAACACCTAATTCTCTCTGTCTCCCCGATTCCTAATGAAAATACTAGAATGATCACTATTTCCTGCACTAAAGCTGGACTGACAGATGTCCTATCCAGCTCTCATTTTTCAGCAGGAGGTGCCATAAATCAGTTGTTACCCCTCAACACTCAGTTAATTGATATCCTTAGTTAAATAACACACACTCCCAAACTCTTGTTTATATTAAACACACAGTGATCTGAATTCATAAGTATTTTTTCATATTATTAAAGGGAATATTATTAAACAGGAATGGAAGAATGGCACCACAAATTTCCATACTTTCCTCTCTTCCAAAGAAACTAGAATGAAGCAAAAATTTTAGTCTCTTATGCAAAATCTCAGGGAAGAACTCTGATCAGCTCAACTTGGATCCGGCTTATGGTATGCATCTCTGGACCAATCTATTGTGGCGGAACAAGCTAATACAATAAAAATCTGGGTGCTAGAAACCAGTCCTACAGCGAGGGATGGAGGGAATAGATGGTGCCCTGAGAAGGTGAGGTGGACAGATTTTCACTATATCTGTATTCAAATCCTAGCTCTCCCAATTACCAACTAGAAGATAATTAGAAGATAATTTTAGAAGATAATTTTATTTTTTTAAGTTTATTAATTTTGAGAGAACGAGCAGGGAGGGGCAGAGAGAGAGAAAGAGAGAAAATTGCAAGCAGGCTCTCTGTTGTCAGTGTAGAGCCCGATGCAGGGCTCAAACTCAAGAACCATGGAATCATGACCTGAGCTGAAATCAGGAGTTAGAGATGCTTAATCAACTGAGCCACTTAAAACCCCAAAAGAAGATAATTTTTAAAAGCTTTACTTAGATCATACTATTCTTGTGATGATTACATTACATAACACAAGCAAAGCAATTGTAACGTCATCCAATATAACACAAGTGCCCAATAAACCTTACCTTTTGTTTTTTGTTTTGTTTTGTTTTGATCATTGTCATAATGCTTCAGCTAACTGGGAGCACTGACTATCCATTTCCTCGGCAAAAGAACCCTTGATTACATTTGCTTGAAGTGTAGACCCTACACCTGGTAGCCAGCTAAGAAAACTGACCACGTAAACTCTTATCAGGTCATCAGTGCAAAACAGACACCACCTTTCTAGTTAAATTTAAATGTTAAAAAAGTAAGATAAAAAGAATACATGATTATATTCATGTCCTCTGGGTAAAAGAGCAATGCACACTCATTTAAAGATATGTGTTCAATTTAATTCAATATATAAAAGATCCAGTTTTTCTGAAATTTGTTGCTACAAACCAGCGTGTGCAACCAGAAATAAGGTTTACTTTGTTGACATATCTGGAATTACTTATAATAACAGACCCAGGGTCAGCAAACTTTTGTCTTACTCTCAGACAAAAGAGTAAATGTGTTAGGCTTTGTGGGACATCCATTTCTCTTGTAAATACTCCGAATTAAACAAAAAAGCAGCCATAGAAAATACATTTAAAAATGAGCACGGCTGTGTTCCAATAAAATTTTGTTTACAAAAACAGGCAAAAGTCTACATTTGGCCCACAGGCTATAAATTGCCAATCCCTGCTCTCTATAGAAAAGTACATGTGGTGTGTGTGTGTGTGTGTGTGTGTGTGCATGCGTGCAAATATGTGTGAGTGGTCTTTAGCAGGGAATAGTGGTTCAAGTTTCAAGGGTGTCAGATTTCTAAAAATTTGTTTATGTCATCTAAATATTTATTGTCATAAGTCTGTTTACAATAACCTGTCTCAACTTTTAATGTCTTAAGGATCTGTAGCAATAAACCATTAACTGATGACGTTATATTTTTTCTAATATAAGGATTTGAAGCAATAAATTTTCTCTAATAATGGTTTCAAAAATATAAATAAATAAAATAATAGTATATGTGGCTTGTAAATCTTGAAAACACCTTAAATTTAGTTATTCATACTTCGACTCAGTTATTGAAAACATCTCCAACATGAAGCCTTCCCCAGTCCTACCCTTCTTTCCAGCATCTTTCTGCCCCTTGCTCATGCTCCTCACTTATGCTTCTATGATTCCATAGGTCTGTCTCTGAAGCAAGCTTCCTCAAATCCTCTCTATTTCAGCTCATCCTCCATATTGCCATTTGATTCATCTTTCTAAAACACTTTCCCACTCAAAATCCTTCAAGTGCTTTATATTACCTATAACAAAATGTTGAAACACTATTTTGTCATTTAAAACATTCTATAACCTGGTTCCTGCTGATTTTTCCATTTTATATCTCTTGTCCTCTTAGAAATCATTCCACAAACTGATGTACTCTTTCTTGCATTTGGCTATTTCTCTCTTCATTCTTTTTTCTCTTTTCCTCATCTTTTCTCCACTAGAGAAGCCTTTTCTTCTCTGTCTTTGTAAATTTAAACTCTTCACATTGTTTGAAGTCCAGAAAACAAAAAAGTTAACTCTCAAATAAAGAACAAGTTCCTTGATCCCTCTAATCTGCAGTAATTATCTCTCCTGTGACTATGAAAATAAAAGATCCTGTTTCTATCACTCCTACAGCCCTTGTCATATACTGTTTACTCACACAATTTGTGTTGGCGCTGCTGCTACTACTGTTATTTTATTGGAGCAGCAGACAGACTAGACTGCAGGTTTCTTGAAAGTAGGGCTGAATTTCAGACTTCTCTGAGCTGCTCAGAGGACCTTTCAGGGTACTTTGCACATACACTGGCTGTAGAGTTTGTTAAGGCTAAAAGATATGAAGACATCTATGTAGCTCTATTTGCAGTAAGTGCCTTTAGCAATTTGTGGGTCTTTTTTTATTATTTTTAATGTTTATTTATTTTTGAGAGAAAGAGACAGTGCGAGCAGGGGAGGGTCAGAGAGAGAAGGAGACACAGAATCTGAAGCAGGCCTCAGGCTCCGAGCTGTCAGCACAGAAGCCGACGTGCCTGATGCAGGGCCGGAACCCATGAACCATGAGATCATGACCTGAGCCAAAGTCAGACGCTTAACCAACTGAGCCACCCAGGCGCCCCAGCAATTTGTGACTCTTTTAACAGAAAAGGTTTTGAAATGATCCTATGATGAAAAGGAAGGACACTTTGTCCCAAAGAGAGAACTCCATGTAATGATAATTCAGGATGTATAAAACTGTGGACTTTTGTGTCCCTTTTACCTAAAGCCCTTTATATAACCATTTCCATCATCCCTATCAAAAGTGTATTAGGAAAATAAAAAGAAAGTACAGATCATTCAGAATCGTTCCTTCTTAGAAGCTTCAGGGGGAAAAAGGTTGATTGGGAAGAAACCATAATAAATGCCTTAAAGATTTTTAATGTTTTGTGAATGCCAATGCCAGTGTTTTTGCTGTTTCTCATAACCACAGGTGGGTAATTGAAAGTTAGTATTGCTACTGTCAGGTACCATGGAAGCATTTAGTCTCAAGCTAGAAAGATTCAGTGACATTTTGCATCATTTTAAATAACAATGCCTTATGTATGTGGTGTTATTATAAACAGTAACTTTTGATATTTTAAAATATAATAATCCTTTTTTTAATAGAATTTTATTTTTTAAAAATACCTATATTGCTCTATTCTCCAGCCTAAAAACATAACCACTTTTCACGCTTAATTATCCAACACAAGAGTGCCAGCACTAATATTCTCATGCAATAGAAGAAGGATTTCAAAGCTGTCCTCCCCAAGCAAGTATTTCACAGTAAGAGAGTTTGTATTAAAGATTATAGATGGGAAAAGAAAAGGAGGGGGAAAGAATGAGACTACAATCAGTTTTCCCAGTAAAGTTTCTTTCCTAAAATGTAACTATCTGTAAGTCTAGCCTCTCCTTAGCTTATACATCAATTCATGACACCTGTTGTTAAAATGAAAAAATATAAAACAAATAAATAATAGAGGTTCGATAACCTTCAGGGAAAGATTTACCATAAAAAAATTATCCTTGATTCTACTGTATGCCCTTGTTCCCAGTTTTAGTTATAACTCACATGAGGTTCAACTGAGCACTCTGGGGAGAGAACTACTGCCTATCATGAAAATAAACAAAAGGAAAATAAAACACATAGAAGACTGTAGAATGTTCTTTTTATTTGGAGAAGGTGAAAAGCAGCCTCTCTACTGCACATACACAAAAATTAATAATAACCACACGAAAATCAAGCATTAAGTTATTTTTTTACCTACATCAAAAGATACTGCCATTTACCCTGTCAACTGGGAACAATTCCTCTCCGCCCAAAGTCATATTTTTATTTCAATTTGGAAATTATTTTCACCTGTATGGTTTCATCTCTATAGAATTTCTGCAGGTTTGATGTCTACTTGTCAGGTTACTTTTCACATAATCATTTTAGTTTGCACTTAAAATTTTGTATATGCCTCTAAAAAAGAACCAAGATTTATTTTGAAGTTAATTGCACTCAATTATCAAATGTTCCTTGGATCTAAAGACATACTAATATGCACCACAATTTGTTTCTGCCAAAACACATTTTCTCTTCTCATCTGTACAATGCTTTTTTTTTCTAATTATATGTGATGCCTTATTAATGGTATCTCATAGTGGAAGTATATTAAGATTCCTTTTTAAAATGTAAGCAATCTAAATACGCTTAAAGTTGTGCCAGAGAATAATGAAATAGAGTTAGAAAACAATACAAAAAATTGGGGGGGTGGGATTAACCCAGCAATAGCTTTGTATACTCAGCCAATTAATCAAATATAATTGTAAAGTATAAATATTATAGTATAACCAATGGTCTTCTCCACTTACTACTTAAGTATAATTGTTCCATTCTGGAAAAGTTTTGGTGCTGCTATTCCTAATGGGATAATCAGATAAACGGAGCCAAAAAGTAGGATGTATTTTTCTCACTAGAAGAGTTTCAAATTTGGCAGTACATTCATATGTGGACAAAGCCAAAGAGGATGGCAAGAGTAAATTTTGAGTTTGTCTATCTCCAAAGAGGGACAAAATTAGCATAAGGGGAAATAAGGGTAGAGAAATATCACAAATTTTGACATGTAAACCAGTGTTTGAAAATCTAACTATTGTCTGTCAGTAGCCAACGCATGCCTATAAAATTGTTTCTGAAGAATGACAAACAGATTCTTGTCTTCCTAAGTCTCTATCACTTTCCTACTAGTCTTAGCATAACTTAAATATCTGACTTTAATCTACAAGCACGTTATATGATTTTGGTGATATTATAATGAAAATCAACAATAAAAGGTAATAGTCAATGGGTGCTCTCTAAATTCAATGAGGAACGAGGAAGATGGTGGCATAGGAGGACGCTGGGCTCACCTTGTCCTGCTGATCACTTAGATTCCACCCACATCTGCCTAAATAACCCAGAAAACCACCAGAAGACTAGCAAAACAGACTCTCTGGAAACAAGCATAGACAAGAGGCCCACGGAAGAGGGTAGGAAGGGCGGGGAGGCAGTGCTTGCTACACAGACTAGCGGGAGGGAGCCGGGGCGGTGAAGGGGCAGCCAGTTGAGCAAGGCAGAGCCCCCAAAGTCTGGCTTGCAGAAGTGGAGGGGCTGGACTCCATGAGTTCTGACAGCCAGCGGGACTTAACATCTGCAATGTTAAAAGTCAACAGCTCTGCTCTCCTAGAGCAGGGAGGGCGAGAGGACACTGGGAGGGAGAGTTGTTGAGCCCCAGAAGGACAGAGCTCGGCGGGGGAACAAAGGCGCTGGCAAGCGCCATTTCCTCTCCCATCCCACAGCCAAAATTCTAAAGAGAACCAGTTTCCATCACCAAACTTGCCTGCACCCCACAAATGCCCAACGCTGTGCTTCTGTATTCCATCCCTCTGACAGGCCTGCCTCCCTCCCAAGGCTGGAGGGCCCCTCCGCAGGGGAACACCCATAACAAAGCTAGCTAAGCCTGTCCCTCCCGACGCTGTGCACCTTGCTGATCCACCCCAGCTAATACACCCTTGGCCAGATCCCATCGAAGCAGCACCACAATCCTGGCAGTGTGCAAGCAGCCCAGACAGGGGCCACACCACTCCACAGTGAGTTCTGCACCTGAGAGAGGGGAAGATAAGGTACACACCAGTCTGACTGTGGCCCCAGCGGTGGGCTGGGGGCAGACATCGGGTCTGACTGTGGCCCTGCCCACCAACACAAGTTACTCCAGACAGCACAGGGGAAGTGCCCTGCAGTTTGGAGCTACCTCAGGGACTACCCAAAATGACGAAATGGAAGAATTCTCCTCAAAAAAACTCCAGGAAGTAGCAACAGCTAAGGAATTGATCAGAACCAATTTAAGCAATATAATGGAACAAGAATTTAGAATAATAGTCATGAAATTAATTGCCAGGCTTGAAAAAATATAGAGGACAGCAGAGAATCTATTGCTACAGAGATCAAGGGACTAAAAAATAGTCATGATAAATTAAAAAATGCTCTAAATGAGGTGCAAAATAAAATGGAGGCAGCCATAGCACGGATTGAAGAGGCAGAGGAGAGAATAGGTGAATTAGAAGATAAAATTATGGAAAAAGAGGAAGCTGAGAAAAAGAGATAAAAAATCCAGGAGTATGAGGGGACAATTAGAGAACTAAGTGATGCAATCAAATGGAACAATATCCGTATCATAGGAATTCCAGAAGAAGAAGACAGAGAAAGCGGCTGAAGGTGTACTTGAACAAGTCATAGCTGAAACTTCCCTGATCTAGGGAAGGAAACAGGCATTCAAATCCAATAGGCACAGAGAACTCCCTTCAGATGTAACTTGAATCGATCTTCTGCAGGACATATCATAGTGAAACTGGCAAAATACAAAGATAAAGAGAGAATTCTGAAAGCAGCTAGGGATAAACAGGCCCTAACTTACAAAGGTAGACACATAAGGGGAGTAGCACACTATCTACTGAAACTTGGCAGGCCAGAAAGAACATGCAGGAAATCTTCAATGTGATGAACAGCAAAAATATGCAGCCAAGAATCCTTTATCCAGCAAGTCTGTCATCCAGAATAGGAGAGATAAAGATTTTCCCAAACAAACAAAAACTGAAGGAATTCATCACCATTTAACCAGCCCTACAAGAGATCCTAAGGGGGACTCTGTGTGTGAAATGTTGGAAGGACCACAAAGTACCAGAGACATCACTACAAGCATGAAACCTACAGACATCACAATGACTCTAAACCCGTATCTTTCAATAATAACACTGAATGTAAATGGACTAAATGCTCCAAACAAAAGAAAGAGGGTATCAGAATGGAAAAAAAAAAAAAAAAAACAAGACCCATCTATTTGCTGTCTACAAGAGACTCATTTGAGACCTGAGGACACCTTCAGATTGAAAGTGAGGGGATGGAGAACTATCTGTCATGCTACTGGAAGTCAAAAGAAAGCTGGAGTAGCCATACTTATATCAGACAAACTAGACTTTAAATTAAAGGCTGTAACAAGAAATGGAGAAGGGTATTATATAATAATTACAGGGTCTATCCATCAGAAAGAGCTAACAATTATAAATGTCTATGCGCCAAATACAGGAGCCCCCAAATATATAAAACAATTAATCACAAACATAAGCAAGCTTATTGATAAGAATGTGGTAATTGTAGGGGACTTTACTACCCCACTTACAACAATAGATAGATCATCTAGACACAGGATCAGTAAAGAAACAAGGGCCCTGAATGATACATTGGATCAGATGGACTTGACAGATATATTAAGAACTCTGAATCCCAAAGCAACAGAGTATACTTTCTTCTAGAGCACACATGGAACATTCTCCAAGATAGATCACATACTGGGTCACAAAACAGCCCTTCATAACTATGAAAGAACTGAGATCATACCATGCACACTTTCAGACCACAATCCTATGAAACTTGAAATCAACCACAGGAAAAAGTCTGGAAAACCTCCAAAAACATGGAGGTTAAAGAACACCCTACTAAAGAATGAATGGGTCAATCAGGCGATTAGAGAAGAAATTAAAAAATATATGGAAACAAATGAATTTGAAAATACAACATTCCAAACGCTCTGGGATGCAGCGAAGGCAGTCCTGAGACGGAAAATATATTGCAATCCAGGCCTATCTCAAGAAACAAGAAAAATCCCAAATACAAAATCTAACAGCACACCTAAAGGAAATAGAAGCAGAACAGCAAAGACACCCCAAAGCCAGCCAAAGAAGAGAAATAATAAAGAGCAGAGCAGAAATAAACAATATAGAATCTAAAAAAACTGTAGAGCAGATCAATGAAACCAAGAGTTAGTTTTTTGAAAAAATAAACAAAATTGATAAACCTCCAGCCAGGCTTCTCAAAAAGAAAAGGGAGATGACCGAAATAGATAAAATCATGAATGAAAATGGAATTATTACAACCAATCCCTCAGAGATACAAGCAATTATCAGGGAATACTATGAAAAATTATATGCCAACAAACTGGACAACCTGGAAGAAATGGACAAATTCCTAAACACCCACACACTTCCAAACTCAATCAGGAGGAAATAGAAAGCTTGAACAGACCCATAATCAGTGAAGAAATTGAATCAGTTATCAAAATTCTCCCAACAAATAAGAGTCCAGGACCAGATGGCTTCCCAGGGGAATTCTACCAGACATTTAAGGCAGAGATAATACCTATCCTTCTCAAGCTGTTCCAAAAAATAGAAAGGGAAGGAAAACTTCCAGACTCATTCTATGAAGCCAGCATTACTCTGATTCCCAAACCAGACAGAGACCCAGCAAAAAAATAGAATTACTGGCCAATATCCCTGATGAATATGGATGCAAAAATTCTCAACAAGATACTAGCAAATCTAATTCAACAGCATATAAAAAGAATTATTGACAATGATCAAGTGGGATTCATTCCTGGGCTGCAAGGCTGGTTCAACATTCACAAATTATCAATGTGATATATCATATTAATAAAAGAAAAGATAAGAACTATAAGCTCCTGTCAATCGATGCAGGAAAAGCATTTGAAAAAATTCAGCATCTTTTCTTAATAAAATCCCTTGAGAGAGCCGGGATAGAAGGAACGTACTTAAACATCATAAAAGCTATTTATGAAAAGCCCACAGCTAATATCATCCTCAATGTGGAAAAACTGAGAGCATTCCCCCTGAGATCAGGAACACGACAGGGATGTCCACTCTCACTGCTATTGTTTAACATAGTGTTGGAAATGCTAGCATCAGCAATCATACAACAAAAGGAAATCAAAGGCATCCAAATTGCCAGAGATGAAGTCAAGCTTTCACTTTTTGCAGATGACATGATATTATACATGGAAAATCCGACAGACTCCACCAAAAGTCTGCTAAAACTGATACATGAATTCAGCAAAGTCGCAGGACACAAAATCAATGTACAGAAATCAGCTGCATTCTTATATACTAATAGTGAAGCAACAGAAAGACAAATAAAGAAACTGATCCCATTCACAACTGCACCAAGAATCATAAAATACCTAGGAATAAACCTAACCAAAGATTGTAAAAGATCTGTATGCTGAAAACTATAGAAAGCTTATGAAGGAAATTGAAGAAGATACAAAGAAATGAAAAACATTCTGTGCTCATGGATTGGAAGAATATTGTTAACATGTCGATACTACCCAAAGCAATCTACACATTCAATGCAATCCCAATCAAAATTGTGCCAGCATTCTTCTCGAAACTAGAACAAGCAATCCTAAAATTCATATGGAACCACAAAAGACCCCAAATAGCCAAAGTCATTTTGAAGAAGAAGACCAAAGCAGGAGGCATCACAATCCCAGACTTTAGCCCTTACTACAAAGCTGTAATCATCAAGACAGCATGGTATTGGTACAAAAACAGACACATAGACCAATGGAATAGAGACTCCAGAATTGGATCCACAAAAGTATGGCCAACTAATGTTTGACAAAGCAAGAAAGAATATCCAATGGAAAAAAGTCTCTTTAACAAATGGTGTTGGGAGAACTGGACAGCAACATGCAGAAAAATGAAAGTAGACAACTTTCTTACACCATTCACAAAAATAAACTCAAAATGGATGAAGGACCTGAATGTGAGACCATCAAAACCATCAAAACCCTAGAGGAGAAAGCTTGAAAAACCTCTCTGACCTCAGCCGCAGGAATTTCTTACTTGACACATCTCCAAAGGCAAAGAAATTAAAAGCAAAAATGAACTATTGGGCCCTCGTGAAGATAAAAAGCTTCTGCACTGCAAAGGAAACAATCAAGAAAACTAAAAGACAGCCAAAAGAATGGGAAAAGATATTTGCAAATGACATATCAAATAAAGGGCTAGTATCCAAAATCTATAAAGAACTCACCAAACTCCACACCCAAAAAACAAATAATCCAGTGAAGAAATGGGCAGAAAACATGAATAGACACTTCTCTAAAGAAGACATCCAGATGGCCAACAGGCACATGAAAAGATGCTCAACGTCACTCCTCATCAGGGAAATACAAATCAAAACCACACTCAGATATCACCTCACGCCAGTCAGAGTGGCTAAAATGAACAAAACAGGAGACGATAGATGCTGGAGAGGATGTGGAGAAACGGGAACCCTCTTGCACTGTTGGTGGGAATGCTAACTGGTGCAGCCACTCTGGAAAACAGTGTGGAGTTTCCTCAAAAAATTAAAAATAGACCTACCCTATGACCCAGCAGTAGCACTGCTAGGAATTTACCCAAGGGATACAGGAGTACTGATGCATAGGGGCACTTGTACCCCAATGTTTATAGCAGCCCTCTCAACAATAGCTAAATTATGGAAAGAGCCTAAATGTCCATCAACTGACAAATGGATAAAGAAATTGTGGTTTATATACACAATGGAATACTATGTGGCAATGAGAGAGAATGAAATATGACCTTTTGTAGCAACATGGATGGAACTGGAGAGTGTTATGCTAAGTGAAATAAGTCATACAGAGAGGGACAGATTCCATATGTTTTCACTCCTATGTGGATCCTGAGAAACTTAACAGAGGACCATGGGGGAGGGGAAGGAAAAAAATGGTTAGAGAGGGAAGGAGCCAAAACATAAGAGACTGCTAAAAACTAAGAACAAACTGAGGGTTTATGGGGGGTTGGAGAGAGGGGTGGGTGGGTGATGGGTATTGAGGAGCGCACCTGTTGGGATGAGCACTGGGTGTTGTATGGAAACCAATTTGACAATAAATTTCATAATAAAATAAAAACAAAAAAACATGTATACCACCATCATAGACATGTGACCACATATATTGAGCCAAGAGGTAGAAATAAGTCTTAAAGAAATTGAACAGAGGTGCCTGAGTGGTTTGGTTGGTTAAATGTCCGACTCTTGGTTTCAGCTCAGGTCATGATCTCACAGTTCATGAGACAGAGCCCCGCATCTGGCTCAGCGCTGTCAACACAGAGCCTGCTTGGGATCTTCTCCCTCCCTCTCTCTCTGTCCCCCCACCCACTGTCTGTCCGTCTCTCTTTCTCTCTCTCTCTCTCTCTCTCAAAGAAAATAAATTTTAAAAAATAAATAAGTAAAATTTTAAAAAAACAAGTTGAACAAATGGTACATGGTATGTTCTGCCCCTCCATGGTGCACAGTGTGGGTGGAGGGCAGCTGCTCAGGCTCCCTTGCTTTTTTCCCTCCTTGTACTGGTTAGAGACAGATATTACAGAGGGCACAAGATAGAGTAGGCTGAATTTATTCTTGGATCCTTGAAGCATAAGGTATAGGAAAAGTTGCCCAGAAACCAGGAACACACATTGGACTGATAGCTGAGCAAGGAAGAACCATCTATTGTGAACCTCTCATTAAAATGAGGAGTATCTTTGACACAAAGGCAAATATCTTAATTAATTAATTAATACAACCCATTTCCCTGATTTATTTTCATTTGCTATTATGAAATTTTCTCTTGGTATAAGCTTAAATACACTGCTTTGAGGCAGATGCTTTTATCTTCTGAATACTATCAGAGGCAGCTGGGAAATAAGTAGGGTTGGAAGAGTATACCTGGGTCCAAGTAATTTTCTTATAATGTGGAAACTCTTACTAAGACCAACAAAAAGAAATTTTTTTTTCTGGTTACTTAATTTAAACCTTTAAAAACCACAGCATAAAAAAAAATGATGTTTTCTTATCCAAAAGACTAAAACTTGTGTATCTAGCCAGTATGCTGTGTGCACAAGCAAGCACACACACACACACACGCACACAAACACACATGAGGACCTGATTAATTCCATTTGGGGAAAGGCAATGAGACTGTAGCTGTGACCTAACTGGCCCCACCATCTGGCCCTTCCTGGATCTACTAGCAGTACCATTCAGTAGTCTGGTAATAGACCAGACCAAACATCTGTTACTTTAAAATAGGATTTCTCAACTCTAGCATTATTGACATTTTGGGCCAAATAATTCTTTGTTGGGGGGACCTATCTTTGCATTTCAGGATATTTTCAGCATCTCTGGCCTCTACCCACTAGATGCCAGTCACACTCCTCCACTTCCTGCAACCAAAAGTGTGTCTAAACATTGCCAAATGTCCACTGGAAGGCCAAAATGCTCCGGGTTGAAAACCACAGCAAAAAGCTTTCATTCCTGGGGCTCCTGGGCGGCTCAGTCAGTTAAGCATCTAACTTGGGCCTAGGTCATGATCTCGCTGTTCTGGAGTTCAAGACCCGCACATCAGGCTCTGTGCTGACAGTTCAGAGCCTGGAGCCTGTTTCAGATTCCGTGTCTCCCTCTCTCTCTCTCTCTGCCCCTTCCTCCCCGCTCAAAAATAAATAAACATTAAAAAAATAAAAAAGTTTTAATTCCTCTTGGAAGATCAGAACATAAGGATGTACTAAGTTCCCAACGCAACCATCCATTATGAAACTAAATCTGAATTTCAATGGCTTAAACTTCTGCTGCAGCAATGATGCTAGACTACAGTCTACACTTTAACCTGTGGATTCATTAGTTCCTTCCTGATTACAAATTCCTCTTTTGAAAATTTTGTAACATAAAATTTTTATTCTATTTAACTCTTCAACTGAAAAAATTTGAATTCCCTAATAAGAGTGGCAAATGCCTCTTGTTGAGGATATTAAAAAAGGAGAGAGGGAAATGGGGTTTGAGACAAGAATAAAGGTAAAGTAAAACAAGAGTAGTTTTTGTAGATATGCCTTTATCTTGCCAAAGGAAGATGAAGCAACATAAATCTTGGCCTTAATTTTGTATGATTTTGTCTCCATGAGGAGGAAGAAATATTAGTCAAAATATTTAATATGTAGGTATTAAGGGCCAGCCACTGTTCTAAGGTCTATCTGCAAAAAGAATGAGAATGTCTGCTGTAAGCAAAAAATGACAATCAATCGTCAGATGCACAATGATGGAAACAAGTGCTCTTTTGTCTCCTGCAGACTCTTTGCTAAGACAAAGTAGCAAATTTGTGTCCCTCCTGATCAAATTCTACCAAAAACTATATCCCCACAAAAAGAGTATCTTTCCAAAATCGCCATGCCACCCAATTCAATTACTGGTTATTTACTGGTTGTTAGGCACCATGGCAGCAGGTGTATGAAAGGTACAGAGCATGGATTAACTCATGAAGGAACTCACGCATTTTTGAGGGAGGCTTGATTTACAAACTGCATATCCAGACACACTAAACTAATTATAGTTCCTAGACTTGCCCTTCTATACCCTCCTATATGAATATCTCTGTACTTTGCACATACATTCATCACTATATGCATAGTATTATGTTCCCCCCTTGTCTGCCTGTCCTATACATCCTTCAAAATATGACTTAATAGCCAATGCTCCATAAAACCCTTCAGACCCTTTCCCAAATGGAATTGACTAGGTCCTCCTTTTTCTGGTCTTTATAGTTGTATATGTTTATTTAATTATACAATATATTACAATCACTTGCTTATATGTTTCTCTCTCCTCCTAACCTATTAGTCCCTTGAAGATTTGGATACTATCTTTCAATGCAGTATCCCTATAAACAGTTCGACAAGCTAAATAAATGTTGGATGCATGACAAATGAATAAACAATACACGTAGTGAAGACTGTTATAATATGATAAAGTGCTTAACTAATATAATCTGGGTAAGCCTAAATCCATAAACCATCTGGAGTTATCCTTTCTTTTAATATCCAGATAAAATGGCTCAAGCCCTCATCACACATGCTTTCAAAATTTTCAAGGATTTCTAGGAACGTTACACTCCCTGGACACCTCTCCTGGAATTCATGGAATTTTCAATTCCTGCTCACTGTCTTATTTTCTGGAGATACTATGCTTTTCATACATGCTTACCCTAAGTATGGCCACCATCCCTCCTCCGCTATTTTTCAAACCCCAATGATGAAAATCTGTGACAGACTTTTATTGAACATTAGTGACAACAGAGAAAGGATACAGCATAGCACAGAATATGAAACTACCTAATATTTAATATGAGATATTCATGTTCTGCCTATTGCTTTATTACACAGAACAATTAGCTGTCACTTTCCATCTAAGACTAGGGTCTAGGTGCACCTTTGCATAACTTAAGAGGCTTATTAAATTATACTGCTAATTATAAAACAAAAACAAAAAACAAAAAACTACCCCTCTGTTACAGAATGAATTGTGTCTCCCTAACCACTACCTCCCAACCTCGATTCATATGTTGAAGCCCTAACCTCCACTGTGACTGTATTTGGAGATAGGTCCTTAAGGAGACAATTAAGTTTAAATGAGGTTAGAAGGGTAGAACATTAACCTAAAAGGACAGTGTCCTTATAAAACATGAAACACCCTTGTTCCCTCCCTCTCTCTCCTATCTCTTTCTCTTTCTCTCTCCCTCCCTCTCTCTCTCTCTCTCTCTGACATGTACAAACAAATGGTCATGTGAGGACACGGTGAGAAGGCACCATCTGCAAGCCAAGGAGAGAGTCCTCACCAAAAGTCAATCCTACAGGTCTGAGATATCTTGTTACGGCAGCCCTAGCTGACCAAAACACCCTCCCTTTCACCTAACGATGAAAGAAAAGAAAGAGAGAGATTGAAAAAAATCTTTGAAATTACATATTTTGCTTTAACCTATGAGAGATTAAATTCCTAACTAGGAGCAGAATTAATCAGTGAGTTTAGCAAGGTCACAAGCTTCAAAGTAAATATATAAGAACCAGTTGTATTTCTATATATTAGCAATGGACAATAAGAAATGCAATTTTTAAAAGACAGTATCATTTACAATAGCACCAAAAGGAAAAAATACTTATGTAAGTCTAATAAAACACATGTAAGAGCTCTATGGTGAACACTAAAAGACACTAATAGAAGAAATCAAACAAGACCTAAATAAGTGCAGAGATATACCATGCTAACAGATTAGAAGTTTCCCAATATTGTTAACATGTTATCATTCCCTAAATGATCTATAAATTCAACACAATCCCAATTAAAATTCCAGCAAAATGTTTTGTAGATATTAACAATATGCTTTTAAATTTTGTATGGAAAGACCAAAACAATTTTGAAAAAGACTTAACAGAAAGCCACAGTAATCAAGACAATGTGGTTTTGACTTAAGGGCAGATATACAGATCAATGGAACAGAAGACAGAGCCTATAAAATGCCTTGCATACGTATGACTAATTAGTTTCAAAGGTGTAAAGGCAATTCAGCGGAGAAAGGACAGTCTTCTCAAGGAGTGATGCTGGAGCAATTGTATACTATATAACCCCCGAAAAGAACCACAACATATATTACATATAAAAATTAAATTGAAATGGATTATAGATCTAAAAGTCTTAACACAGTTCACATTCAAACAATGCAAATGAGAACAATTTGGTAAAACTTAAAAGAAAATATAGGAGGAAATTTCAGCAGCCTTGGAATAGATAATAACCTCTGATGATATGATACCGAAGCACAATATATAAAGAAAAATTGATATTGGACTTCACCAAAATTAAAACTTCTGCTCTTCAAAAGACGCTATTAATAAAGTAAAAAAACAAGCCATAGACTGGGGAAAATATTTGTAAAGTAGATACCTGATAAAGAACCTATATCTAGAATATATAAGAAATTCTCAAAATTCAGCAATAAGAAAGCAAATCACCTTACCATTACAGGATAAATTGTCTTCCCTCAAATTTGTTGAAGCTCTAATCCCCAATACCTCAGACTGACTGTATTTGAAGAGAGGACCATTAACAGGGTGATTAAGTTAGGGGCGCCTGGGTGGTTCAGTTGATTAAGCATCCGATTTCAGCTCAGATCATGATCTTGCAGTTCATGGGCTCAAACCCCACATCAGGCTCTGTGCTGACATCTCGGAGCCTGGATCCTGCTTCAGATTCTGTGTCTCCCTCTCTCTCTGAACCTCCCCTGCTCATTCTCTGTCTCTCTCTCTCTCTCTCTGTGTGTGTGTGTCTCTCTCTCTCTCAAAAATAAACAGTAAAAAAATTTTTATTTAAAAAAAGGTAAGTTAAAATGAGGTAGTGAGATAAGTATTGGCAAGGATGTGGAGAAAGGGGAACACTCTTGCTCTGTTGGTGGGAATGCAAACTGGTTCAGCCACTGTGGAAAACAGTATGGAGATTCCTTAAAATATTAAAAACAGAATTACCATAGATCCAATAATTCCACTACTGGGTATTTACCCTATGAAAATGAAAACACTACGGGCTCCTGGATGGCTCAGTTGGTTAAGGGTCTGACTTCGGCTCAGGTCATGATCTTGTGATAGTGACTTTTTTTTTAATGAAATAAATATATTTCTGAAAAATATAAAATGCCAAAATAGGCTGAAGAAAACACAATATAAATATGTGGTTCATGACTTTGAGCCCTGCATCGGGATCTGTGCTGACCGCTCAGAGCCTGAAGCCTGCTTTGGATTCTCTGTCTCCCTCTCTCTCTGCCCACCCCTGCTTGTGCTCTGTCTCTCTCTGTCTCTCAAAAACAAATAAATGTTAAAAAGAAGTTTTAAAGGAAATGAAAACACTAATTCAAAAAATAAAGGGACACCTGGTGGCTCAGTCGGTTAAGCATCCAACTTCAGCTAAGGTCATGATCTCGCGGTTCATGAATTCGAGCCCAGTGTCAGGCTCTGTGCTGACAGCTGAGAGCCTGGAGCCTGCTTCAGATTCTGTGTCTCCCTCTCTCTCTGCCCCTCCCCACTCATCCTCTGTCTCCCTGTCTCTCTCAAAAATGAATAAACATTAAACAGTTTTTTTCAAAAAATATACGCACCCTTAGGTTTATAGCAACATTATTTACAACAGTCAAGATACAGAAGCAACCCAAGTATCCACTGACTGATGAATGGATAAAGAAAATGTGATGTATATACACAATGGAATATTTACCTAGTCATAAGAAAAAACCTTTTTTTTTCCCATCTGAAACAACACAGATGGACCTAGAGGACCTAATGCCAGGCGAAATAAGTCAAACAGAGAAAGACAAACACCATATGATTTCACACATATGTAAAATTTAAGAAACAAAACAATAGAAAAAAAAGAAAGAAAAAAGAGACTCTTAAACACAGAACAAACTGGTGGCTACCAGAAGGGAGATTTGGGGTAGGGGTTGAAATAGAGAAAGCGATTAAGAGTATACTCACCTGGATGAGCACTGAGAAATGAGGTAGGGAAGCTGAAGGGATTCCATTTTAGAAAGGCTCCATCTCTGTTTTTCTGCTAGACCCCATTTCTGAATAGCCAAAGAAGCTAAGTTCCCACTTCAAGGGGGAAACAAGAAAGTTAATCATTCTCTGAGTTTTGTCCTAGGTCCCAAAACACCTGATAACACAGAAGAAGAGTCAAAGCCCAAACATGTTCCAGGACATTAGCTTCAAACAAGCCTCGGCTGACACTGGTGTCAGCACCGCCTACCTGCTATGATTTATGGCATAACACCTATCGTTCACCTGACACTTGCCCTTCATTGACCCTACCCTGGATTCCTAAAGGTACATGTACCCTAACCCCTTTCCAATATAAACCTCTAACTCCAAGCAATGACGAGACTCATCTTCCTTTCCTTTCCAAGTCTCCCAGACACTCCATCTGCTATTCTCTACCTGTTACTTACCCTACTCAATAAACTCTGTTTTCACTTTCTCGGGTTTGCATTCCATTTCTATCCTGTGTGAAGTCAAGGACCCTCCTGGCTGGTCCTGTGGGATACCACCCCATCTTGGGTCCTTGGACCCAGTCTGCCTCCATCAGAAATCTACAGAATTGTTGAATCATCATACTCTATACCTGAAACTAACATAATACTATATGTTAATTGTGCTTGAATTTTAAAAATCACAAAATAAACCTACTTTTAAAAACAAGGCCATAAGAGTGGGCCCTAATCCGATATGACTGGTGTCCTTATAACAGGAAATGTGAACACAGTGTCACCAAGAGTATGCACACACAGAGGAAAGACCATGTGAGGACACAACAAGAAGGCGGCCATCTCAAGCCAAGGAGAGAAGCCTCAGAAGAAATCAGATCTGCCAACACCTTAATCTTGGACTTCTAGCCTCCAGAAGTGTGGGAAAATAAATTTATGTTGTTTAAGACACCCAGTCTTGGGAATTATGTTGTGGTAGCTTAGCAAACTAATGCATTTCCCTGCAAAAAATGGGGAAAAGATTTTAACAGACACTGCACCAATAAATAATATATGGATGGCAAATAGCACATGAAGACATTCAACATAATCAATCATTAGAGAAATACAAGTTAAAACCACAATGAGATACCACTAAATTCCTATTAGAATACCTAAAATTGAAACCTTTTTTTTTTAATTCTCACTGCAGAGTGCTCCCCAGGATACAGAGAAAATGAAACTCATATATTGCTGCTAGGAATGGAAGAAGCTAGAGCCACTTTGAAAAACAGTTGGGCAGTTTCTTATAAAGTTGATCATATGCTACCATATGACCTGGAAATCCTACTCCTGAATATTTAACCCAAGTAAAACCTTACATTCACAAAAACCTGAACACAAATATTTTAGCAATCTTTTTTGTCATAGCCAAACGCTGGAAATACCTCAAATGTCCTTCAACTAGTGAGTGAATGAACAAATTGTGATACTCCCATACACTGGAATACTATACGACAATAAAAATATTGATACACACAGCAACTAGGTGAATCCCAAATGCATTACGCTAAATGAAAGAAGTCACATTCAAACAGCTACATATTGTAAATCTGTTTATATGAAATTCTGGAAAAGGCAAAACTACAAAGACAACAAAGAAAGCAATGGTTTCAGGGCCCAAGTGTCCAGGGAGGGGTAAGCTTCAAAGAGCAGGAAGAATTTGGGGAGTGGTAGGACTGTTCTGTAGTTTTATTGTGGTGATAGATATGCATATATAAGCATCTTTGAAATCCATATAACAGTGCACAATACAGAGTAAACTCTGTTATATGAAAATTATACATCAAAAATCTTGACTTAAAATTTCTAGCTAAGGAAGGCATCTTCTCCTCAACTCCTGAATTTTCCCAGAGAGATGGCAGGAAAGGTGACTGGTTCAAAAGAGTTACAATGAGACTATATCCCTGTAGAATTTCAGAAACTATAAATACTTTTTTAAATTTAAAAACCAGGATTAAACATAGAAATGTATAATTTTTCAAGATTTCTATCAAAAACAACAAACAACTCTAAGTATTCCCAATATTGGAAAGAGTCACTTATCTGAAACTCTTAATCTCAAAGACTTCTGCAATTTATTATTGATTATCATGAGTTAACACAGCAGACATTCAAACAATGCAAATGCAAACAGAGGCAATAGGTAAAGGAGACTGAGCTTTAATCAGGTTTTTTTTTATTTTTTATTTTTCTTATCTTTCCCTTTTTTTTAGTAACTCTTTTAAAGTACAATTTACATATAATCAAATACACAGATTTTAAATAAACAAATTTGATTAATTTTTAAGAATATATAATTCTTATCTAAAAATGATTAACATATAGTTTTATATTAGTTTCAGGTGTATGATACATTGAGTCAACAATTCTGTATATTACTTAGTGCTTACCATGCTAAATGTAGTCATCATCTGTTTCCATAGTTTGGTGAGCTGTGTTTTTTTTTTATTTTATTTAAATCCAAGTTATTAACTTGGTAGTTAGCTAAATACTTAACCACTACTCTTGCTTTACTATGTATTCCTGATTTCTGCATTTGTGCTTGATTTCTGACCTATGACTTACTTTAACCACTAGTATTTGTATATGCATTCAGTTTCTGCTTCCCTCCCATACTGTAATAGGTCCTTGTATTCCCAAGTTTAACTTCCATGAGCCTCAGTTTTCTCATTTGTAAGATGAAGAAAATAATGGTACTATTGTAAAGTTAGTTCAAGGGTCATATGAAATAATAAGTAAAGTGGTTAGTACAACCTGAGATCGAAGCAGCTGCTATATAATTGCCTGCTATACTCAAGTACAGCTATACCTGGATAACAAAGTTTTTTCTTTTTATTTTGTTCTGCATTCATAGAAGTAGTTAAAACCATTTTCTACCATAAGGTAGAATTATGGAGTCCCTCCTCACCCTTCTCTTCTGAAGATTAAGTAAATTCAATTTCTTTCCAATGAGTCATGTTTCCTCACCCATTAGTCATTTTTACTATGTTCTTCCATTTAAGTTCTGTCAAAAGTAGTTTGTAGTTTGAAAAAAAGAATACAAATTTCCAGTAATGATACCAAATGCAAAAAGCACTTACGAAAACCAATCCTTCCAAACAATTATCTGGAGTACCCAATCATAACGTAGATCCCTACCAATGTCCTAGGCAGTACACCTTGCTCTAGACTAAAGGCTTCAGAGAAATCAAATGCTACTGAGTGCACTAAGTTCTGAAGAGCTGCTCTAGCACCTGGATGCAGGAGGAAAGAGCAGCAACAAGGAAGCCTGCAAGTATCAGTTTTCTGTGGGTAGTTCAGTTAAGAGCTAGATAAAATTGACCATCCTAAGACCATTCTGGTTTGACAGTTAGACATTCTCCTTGACAAAAAGGTCTCCTCCATTGGCTGCCAAGTTTCCTGATCATCCCAACACCACCTCCTGTACTTTCATTTCAGTAAGTCTTTGATGCTGAGAGACCAGCCTATAGAACAGGAAACCCATGGAAGTGTATGTGTATCCTGTGTCTTGGCTTCTGACCAAATTGCCCAAGTCACAGTTACTGAAACATAAAGGTGGCCCACTTCACATAAGTTAGGTGTTAAGTGGAGAAAGGAATGTAAAAATCATCCAGGTCAATCAGGTACTATTTTAAAGGAAAATTGGCCATTGTGTTTATAAGCCACCTCACACGCTGGGTGGTTCCCCATGGAAAAAAAGAGAATGCACTTGGAAGAGCTGGAGTTGTAACCCAGATCTCTGAGAACATAGCTACAGCTGGAGGGAAGTGCTGTGCACATAATGGATAAAGAGCCCAGCAGGCAACCTCATTCCTGTTGGAGGAGCAGAACCTCACATCCCATTCCTATAGGAGGATCAGAGCATTAGCAACCCCACACATCTGGCCCAGGCGGTGGTGACCCTCAGCTTTACCCCTAGCCATCTCTAGTCCCTCAATATCACAGGGAATCTAATGAGAAGATATGGGAGTGTTCAGAATTGCTGTTATTAGAGATTTGTGGATGAGGGGGGCTCTAAACTCTGCGGACAAACATGAGGGTACCTCTATGAACCCTAAGTTTGGAACAAGAGAAGAGGGCATCTTACTAACACTAACCATTTAACAGGGATTAGTGCATCTGAGTACGTTTTAAGGGAAGTGGAGGTTGGGGGATATTAGAAATACAGATCCTTGTCAAGTTACTAAGTTGGAGGTTTCTGGGCAACTAGAAATGGCATAGGGACACAGAGCATGCTGAGAGGAGAAGTGGGAAAGATGGGGAAATAAATAAAAACTTGGGTAAAATGGGGAACAAGGATTGTATTCAGAAAATATAAGGAATATTAACTTTCAAAAGCAAGAAATGAAGGCATTGAAAAGAAATAAATGGCTCTCTAAGAGGCCATATGGGCCAGAGATTTCTTGAATTGGCTGATTTCTTTTTATATTTGTTTCCTAGTCTTCTCTAACATGAATCAGTACAGCAAGTATTATATACGCAGCAAACCAAACTAAATTCCCTTTATAAAACAATTATCTTTATATCTCCATTAGTGTATCTTTTACAGATTTCCTTGGGAGTGCTTTTTATACAACTAAGATTCAACTTTCACTTGTAGTAAATTATTCAAATTAAATCCAAAGTGAAAAATGTTTTGTTAAATTACTAAAATACATTTTATAAGGTCCAATGCTGATTACAAGTGAATAATTTCCCCCACTCCTTAACCAGGCCACCTCTGCAATCACCATCCATATAAACAAATCAGTTCTTATGGTTGAGAAAAATGAACCATTACTTCTAAACCTAAGTTACAACTTGTCATTTTGCATTTGAGTATTTATTCACTGAAAGCCTATGTGGCAGGTGATCTTTGCTCTTTAGACAGGAGCCAAACACTTAAGCATGGAAAGAGGCCAAGAAGAGCACCTTGGCCTACCTTCTCGGGGGCTTAGATAAGTATCTGGAGAAAATCAATATCATGGAAATGAAATGCCAAATTGTTTTAAAAGTGCTTAGCTCTCATTCTTGGACCTAGTACTTAGCTACTTTTCTTGAAGAGAAAACTTATCACAAATGTCTTTAGCATAAAGCACCAATCTTGCTGTAATTTATTCTCCTGAATTTTTCCACAGGCCATAAGATCTGAAGACCCTAATTTGCTTTCTATCTCTTATGTCCTAATCTGAACTAAGGTGAAATTAGTGCTAAATCTCATCTTTTCCCTACCTTTCTTAATGTTAAGCACTTTGTTTTTCAAATTGATGCTGTTAGACAATTTAGGTATTGCAACAGAAATGTCACAACACTTAACAAAGAATGTCTCAAATTATTTTTTTCAAGGAAAGAAAATAAATTATATTACCAGGGGATAAATGGGAACATTGTTTTTGCAGTTGTCTTAAACACTTATGATCAAAATCCAGATAGCCAAGGAACTGGCATCTATATAATTCCAAATCTCCCAGCACATTCTCAAAAAGAAAAAATTAAAAAACAAATAAAACTACACAAAACCTATGCCTCCAATATAACCACAAAGGAGAAAACAATCTAAATTTCAAATTACATTTAAATAGAATATTAATACCAAATCCCAGCATGCTAATGCTTCATAATCATGGTGCAAGCCTCCCTGGAGAACACAGATGGTCTAGGAAAGAAAACTGCAATGAAAATAGAAGAGGGAACCCAGCACCAATATTTACAATTGATCTAAAATCACAGCTAGGAAAAATAATAATAATAAAATAAAAATAAAATCAGAGCTAGAAAAAGAAATTCCATCCTAATTACAAAAATGCTGAAAAAAGTCCTAGTAAATGCATGGGACTGGTACATGGGACTCTAAGGATCTGTCTTAGAAAGGCTTTGGAGGAGGATAGGGCAAAGGGAATGGAGAAACACTCTCTGGAAACTGCACAGTGAACATAAAAAGAAATGAGAAAGAGAAATTCAGGATGCTGAAAAACAAAAGTGTATTTTAAAAACTAAAGGATCCATAGCCCTTGCCCCATACCCTTCCAAAAAAAGCCATCCAGGAAATAAACTATATTTTGCAACCTTGACAGAAGAGCTCAAACTAGGAATCCTGTAAACCATCCCAGACCATCACAGAAATACAGGCTCAAGCAATCTACAAGTATAAAAAGTAACATAACAAGAAAACATAAATAAGAACCAAAACAACTCAGTTCATGAAAACGCTACCCACCCACCCCCAAATAATAGGGAGGCAAAAGAAAATGGTAATGCAATACTCCAAACTGAATTGAGTAGCCTCAAAGATTATGAAGGTTTCCCACCAAAAAAAAAAAAAAAAAAAAAAAAAAAAAAGCTCTGACACAGAGATACACACAGAACTATGCAATTTATGCAATTACTTGTTCACATAACACCAGTCATTAAAACATTAAACTAACTTTTTGTCCCTGGCATGGTTCAAGGTGTTGAGGAATAGAGAGGGAAGAATTTTCTCTATGACTTCAAGGAGCTAATGTGAAAAGGGACAGAAAAATACAGTATGACAAGTGATGTGATAAAAGTATGCATGGAATATTTTCAAAACACCACAACGTGACATCTACCCCAAATTAGGAGCAGTCAAATCTGCAACTTGAAGTACAAGTAAGAGCCAGGCCAGGAGACTCTGAAAAGAAAATAAGCATACAGAAGTAATAGTATATGCCAAGGCATGAAGCCAGAGGAAATGTGATATGTTCAAAAAACTACAAATATTCTGATATGGCTAAAAACAAAGCTCTTATTGGAAAATGAAGGGCCTTAAATGCCTTATAAAATTTGGATTTTATTCTAAAGGCAATGGAGAACCACTGAAGGATTTTACATGATGACATGCTCAGATTTGCATTTTTAAAAAAACCTTTCCAAGCAGTGTGGAGGTTCCTCAGAAAATTAAAAATAGACCTACCCTATGACCCAGCAATAGCACTGCTAGGAATTTATCCAAGGGATACAGGAGTATTGATGCATAGGGGCACCTGTACCCCAATGTTTATAGCGGCACTCTCAACAATAGCCAAATTATGGAAAGAGCCTAAATGTCCATCAACTGATGAATGGATAAAGAAATTGTGGTTTATATACACAATGGAATACTACGTGGCAATGAGAAAAAATGAAATATGGCCTTTTGTAGCAACGTGGATGGAACTGGAGAGTGTGATGCTAAGTGAAATAAGCCATACAGAGAAAGACAGATACCATATGGTTTCACTCTTATGTGGATCCTGAGAAACATAACAGAAACCCATGGGGGAGGGGAAGGAAAAAAAAAAAAAAAAAAAAAAAAAAAAAGAGGTTAGAGTGGGAGAGAGCCAAAGCATAAGAGACTGTTAAAAACTGAGAACAAACTGAGGGTTGATGGGGGGTGGGAGGGAGGGCAGGGTGGGTGATGGGTATTGAGGAGGGCACCTTTTGGGATGAGCACTGGGTGTTGTATGGAAACCAATTTGACAGTAAATTTCATATATTAAAAAATAAAAAAATAAATAAATAAATAAATAAATAAAATAAAAATAAAAAAACCTTTCCAGCAACAATATTTAAGGCTGAGTTTAAAAGGAGTGAAACTGAATGCAAGAAAATCAGTTATCAGGCATTTGCTAAGGTGGGGAATACAAATGGAAGAGAAAGAAGGAGTAGGAATGGATGGTAAGAAGAGATAATGGAAATTTGGGGTAGGTTGAGCTTGAAAAGCCCATTAAATAACCAGATAAAGTCTGGAATTAAAGAGAAATACTTGGAGTAAAATGAAGATATAGGAATCATCCAATTATTGATTAGGGACACTTATTTAGTCTATGAGTATATGTGAGATCATTCTATAGTGTATGTAGAGGGTACCAAACAAAAAGTAAAATGAAGAGGAAGGAAAAGGAAAAAGCAGTCGTGTTCTGGGAAACATCAACATTTATCCTGGGAAAAACTGCAAAGTATTTACACAGTAGAAAGAAAATTTAAAGGAAAAAAGAAAGAAAGAAAATTAAGATTTATAAGAAGGAAGGCCAATTGACAGTGTTAAATGCCTTACAGAAGTTAAGTTAAAAGGTCAACTTAAAATTGTCAACTGGATCCATGATAATAACAACAGTGCTGGCGTAACTGAAGGGCAGAAACCAGATTACTTAGAAGTGAAAAGTAAATAAGAAGTTTAAAAAAACTATTACATTCAAATGCCTCCTTAGAAAGGTTTGACTTCTGATTCACTGATATCACTAACCTTTCATATCACTCATTTCTTCAATAAATATTTATTGAGAAACATTCAATATGAAGAAAGACTAAGTGCTTATATTCTAATGAAGAAAGCTGGGCAATAAACAACAACAGAAATTAAATTTACAAGACAACCTCATACAGTGATAAGGGTTATGGAGAGGCCAGGGGGTGGGAGATGGTTCTTCCTTAGATGGATTAGAGAAGTCCTTTCTAAAGAAGTAGTATTTAAGCTGAAAACTAAATTATAAGAAGGCAACTTGTTATGAAGCTCTGATAGAAAAGCATTCCAAGAAGAGCAACAACCAGTGCTAAGGAGAAAATAACAAGCACATAATTAAAACTTTCCAAAAGAATTCTAAAGCTGGTACTTAATCTGCCCTACAACTGTTGATAAAATCATCTCCTTACTGAGTCCATTGGCAATACTGCTGAGCTGGTCAAGACAGAACAAATCAGCTAACTCATATTAAAATGAAAACATAAGGAATCATAAAAAAGAAAATTGTCATAGAAACCTTCCCTCACCTATATTTAACAACTCAAAAACCACTGAAGTATTCGTGTCCACTGAATGAACAAAAATGTTAATAACAGATTGCCCTAAATCTGAAAGCAGTTTGAAGATCCATAAAACAGTAAAAATTCCTGAACCTTTACCATGAAAGAAGAGCTTTTCAAGGTCACACTTCACTGGTCTCCTATTTTCAGAAGGCTCACCTAGTCCAACCCATGAAAAAAAAATTCACACAAAGATATTTTTAAAGCATAGCTTTTATATTGAGTTCGGTTTTATATGCTTAACATACATTTGAGGAAATATATATTTACATTTCTTTTCATTTATTTTCATGGTCAATTTTGGAATTTTTATGGTATCTGATTCTTAATGGGAATAGAATGCCTGTTAATAATAATTAGATACAGGAAATATTCAATTTCCCTACTTCTATCCAAGAACTGATGTAGTTAAATAAGCAGGTTAGCTCACCTAAAATCTTTCAGAAACTTAGCTATGAGGAAGAGAAGAGAGCTAGGCCTGTTGCTGTAGCTGATACAGCTTTGAATGAAGATTGCCATGTTGTTGTTATTTGGACCAAACTTTAACAGGTTAAGAATATGCTAGGGAGGGGGGCGCCTGGGTGGCGCAGTCGGTTAAGCGTCCGACTTCAGCCAGGTGACGATCTCGCGGTCCGTGAGTTCGAGCCCCGCGTCAGGCTCTGGGCTGATGGCTCGGAGCCTGGAGCCTGTTTCCGATTCTGTGTCTCCCTCTCTCTCTGCCCCTCCCCCGTTCATGCTCTGTCTCTCTCTGTCCCAAAAAAAAAAAAAAACTAAAATTTAAAAAAAAATTAAAAAAAAAAAAAAAAAAAAAGAATATGCTAGGGAGGAAACATGAGTAGGAAAAGTTAAAAGTAAAGAGAAAATAGGCATTTCAAATGGAGCAAGGTCCTCATAGGACAGAGGGAAATGAGGTCCAGAACATAGAATTATTCTGGGACAGAAGAGGAAACTAAGTATAAGGAAAGGAGATTTTAACACTGGGATCAAATAGTTGCTGAAAGCCAACTATCCAAACCAGGTGAAATGCTTCACATAATGAAACTATATGCCACTGAAGTTCAAAAGTGAGGTGCTTTTTAGTTGCTTTATGATTTTAAAGTTCCTAATAATTAGAGCTATTTAACTCAGCACAACATTCTCTAAATGACATCATTGTGTCACAGCACTATTTTGGCTAAACTCCCACTGGTTTAATTTCAGAAACACCCTTTGAATAAAATGCCAAGTTAAAAAGAAGTAGCATCTTATGATTTCTTTAAAATAATTCAACTAATTTCAAAGGCATGCTTCCTGGAAAAGATTTGTAAGTTTCCTTTTATAGGCTTGACCATAACAGAAGAGTACATTTGAGAAGAAAGCAGCAGCTACCAA
This sequence comes from Panthera tigris, assembly GCF_018350195.1. Taxonomy (NCBI): domain Eukaryota; kingdom Metazoa; phylum Chordata; class Mammalia; order Carnivora; family Felidae; genus Panthera; species Panthera tigris. Next base: position 28,173,520 of record NC_056670.1, read on the forward strand.
ACCACCCAGATTTTAAGAGTACTTTCTTCATACAGTGAATATGTTCCTGACAGGTTCTTTAGAAACTGAATTTGGGGGTGCCTGGGTGGCTCAGTCAGCTGAGTAACTGACTTTTGATTTTGGTTTAGGCCATGATCCCGGGGTCATAAGATAGAGCCCGACATGGCCCCATGTTGGGCTTGTGCTGAATGTAGAGCCTGCTTAAGATTCTCTCTCCCTCCCTCCCTCTCTCTCTCTCTCTCTCCCTCTCCCTCTCCCTCTGGCCCTTCTCCCCCACTAGTGCTCTCTTTCTCTCTCTAAAATATAAGTAAATAAACAGATAAATAGACAAATAAATAAATGACTGAATTTGTATTATGAAGGCCATTTGGACCTGGAAAAACCTTATTCTGCAACTTACTATTTGTGTGTTCTAGAACAAGTCATCAAATATGTTCACTTTCTTGTAATTTTCTTAAACTATTTTATTCTGTCTGTCCTAATTTGGCTGTCTCAGAGAGCCAGCCCAACCCATCAAGATGAACCAAGAATTGCCTCTTCTATGAAATATAATATTAACGCTTGTCGTATGGCACCCACTTGTTATCAAACTTCACTGAGTAAAGTGCAGGCCACTTTTATTTTTTCACCAGCTATGTGTAACAAAGAATAAGGCTTTTGCCAGATTTAGCAAATAAAAAATCAAACATTCCCAGTTAGATTTCAATTTCCAACAAATAATGAATACTTTTTTTAGTATAAGTATGCCTTGCACAATAGTTGAGACATAGTTAATACTGAGAAAATTATTTGTTGTTTATCTGAAATTCAAATTTAACTGGGCCTACTATAGTTTATCTGGCAACCCTAACCAAAGTGATACTTCATCTCCCAGTTGGCTATGGTAGAAGTGGGATACAAAAGCCAAACACACACACACACACACACACACACTCTCTCTCTCTCTCTCTCTCTCTCTCTCTCTCTCTCTCCCTCTCACTCACTCATCTAAATATCTGCTCTCTTTCCAAATATCACAATGCTCCCCCATTCAGTCCTAGATTTGTAACTTTATAGCAGATACAAATTTCACAATCATAAATACTGATTTAACTTTTTTTCAGCCTTTCAGTATAATTAATAAATAAATAACTTATTTTTCTGTAATAAAATGATTTTTTTTTTACTCTAAGCCCCATGTTGCTCAGGGCAGAAACTTAATTTAATCCTTTCCAGGTACACTCAGACCAATTCAGTGATTTCTCAGTCTATTTAGTTTTATAATTCAATTACATTCAGGTTTAAATCCTTAGATTTTTCTCCTGATTCTCCCTCCCTGGGGATGAGTCTAAGCCACAGGAGGGTTCATGCAGCTGCCGACACAGGACTGCTGGGAAGACAGTCATCCTCACCTCTACCTGGATCTGCCTTGGTCCTTCACTGGCCTCCTGTTCCTGATGTGACTCCTCCCACTTGGTCTTTAGCACTGGATAGCACTCGCTCAAATGGCACCTGGACACTCTGCAGCTCTCTCAGTTCCCACTGCAAACTATGGTACTGGTGATCCTGGAGGTCAGCTATAACTTCCCTTACCCATCCTTCTTTAATCTGCTGCCCTTGTCTCCTCCATGTCACCAAGCTCCCTGATCCTCTCTCTGATGACTTCTGTATCACACTCTGGTCCCAAAGAAATTTTCTGATGCCTTCAACACTATATTAGAACTGGAAAAAAAAATTCTGACTTGAAAACATGGCAAAAAACACCTACTCTGCCTCTTAAGTTCCCTAGAAACCTTTCTACTCTCAGAAGTCCAGATTAGACCTGGAATTCACCGTTCATCTCAGATCCCCCAAACAGCAACGGAGTAAGTTCTATCATGTCTCCCAGCCTGAAGGAAGGGGGTAGCTATGGCACAGTGGTAGAAGACACGCACAAAAGCAGACTACATCTAAGCTTGTTTTTTCCTGTCCAATTCTTTTTCTCCCCAGCTTGGAGGGTATTTTCTGGGGTGGAAGGGAATAGGGGAAAGACAACCTGGTTATGCCCACTTGCCTCTACTTCCAAGACGTCAAGAATTGCCATTTTTTATTATCAAGGCTTAATTTGAAACTTCCCTCCAGTGTGGGCAGTCCAGGAGGAAAATGGGAAAAAGAACACGTCTCAAAGTAAAATTATGCAATATAATCTCACATTGCGTTTCTAAGAAAGTACCTTCAGGGGCACCTGGGTGGCTCAGTTGGTTAAGCATCAGACTCTTAATCTAGGCTCAGGTCCACAGTTCTTAGCTTGATCTCACAGTTCATGTGCACGTTGGGCTCTGTGCGCAGACAGCGCGGAGCCTGCTTGGGATTCTGTCTCTCCCTCTCTCTGCCCCACCCCCACTCATGTGGGCACTCACTCTCTCTCAAAATAAATAAATACACTTAAGAAAAAAAGAAATAAATCACCTTGGATTCCATATTACCCTAAACTCTAAACTTTTATATATCAATCTCCCTTCATAATATTCCTTTAGCAGCTACTATGTACTTTCTAGATTGGTTCCTCTACCTGGGAATCACTTATCCCTTATGTGCTCATCCATAGTCTCCTTGTTAAACATTGTGCTCTTGTCACTCCCTTCAGACAATCCCACTGCCTGCACATTAAGCATTAGACATTCTATTTTAGTCCCTGTCATAAGAAATTATGAAAATGTTTGTGGGGGTAGAGACCAACCCAACACGTCTGGTCTTATGTGACATTATCAAAATGTAACGTGCTTTCACCCATCATTTCAAGACTCAGATCATCGCCCTATAATAACATTCCCATCACATGATTATTGCAGAAATTAAGTAAGTTAAATATCTAACCTGTATAGTAGGTATTCCCATAGCTTCAGAGAGAGGAAATCTTTATTACTATAGAACGTCTAGTAGACACTGTCTCCTAACATTCCAACCTCTCTGTCAATAATCTGTAAAAGAACATCTATGTACACTAGAAGTCCTTCTGTTATCACATGAATAATCATCACTTACTGTTTCTTTATTAAAGTGAAATACTGCATAGTATGTCTCTTATATCAGAGCACCCTTGTAGAAAGTATTTACATAATGCTAAGAAGAGTCGATCTTCTTTCTGTAAACTCACTTTCTTTATAATTCTATTATTTTTTTACAACTCCTTCTAGTAGAAAATGGTTTCCATGCATAAATAACACAGCTTTTATCTCGCTGTGTGGCAGAATTATATATGCTTTTTTATTTTCAGCAGACTAGGCTCACATAGTGGTGGGGATTTATTCATGAATATATGGCTTGTGTTAGTGCTTAGGAGGAAGAGAAGTTTTAAAAAATAATAAAGTACTTTCTGCCTTTACTGAAGCTAAGTTCTAGGTTTTCATATAATTTAATACACTGTCTCATTATTTTTTAATGGAATTGCCTTAAATTAAGACAAATACCATATGATTTCACTTAAATCTGAAATATTTTTTAAATGAACAAAAAAAGACTCTTAAATATAGAGAATAAGCTGGTGGTTGTCAGAGGGAGGAAGGCGGGGGTTGGGCAAAATGATAAAGGGTTATTAAGAGGCACAAAGTTCCAGTTATTAAATAAATAAATAAACAAATTTTCTCACGGAGATGAAAAGTACAGCATAGGGAATATAGTCAATAACATTGTGGCAATAATATGGTGACTATACTTACCATGGTGAGCACTGAGTAATGTATAGAATTATTAAATTACTATATTGTACACCTGAAATTAATGTAACATTGTACATAAATACTTTAATAATACATTTTTTAAAAAGGGACAAACACGGGCAAATAAAACATTCTATTTTATTATGTGTCAAAATTGAGTTAAATATGGCTTGAAATCTTTTACCAGTAATTACTGGGGTTCTGCCCACCTCCACTGGGTCAAAAAAAATCCAAAGTTCCCAAACTACTGAATAATAATTTTGAGTTTCCTTTTTAGCAGGAGGTTCACACCGCCTGTTATTTATTCCAGCCCTGACCCGTTAGAAGCTTTGGTAAAGCCAATTTTGTTTAGAGTATATTCAAGTTAAGGAGAATATTCATACAGGTGAAATAAATATTTCACTCATAACAGATATGAAATGAGTTATTGTTTAGATAACCAGGTTATCTGTTACATAAAAATTTTTAATTGCTTATAATATGCTACAATGAAATGAATCCTTAGCATCATCCTAATTCCATCAATTTTGGAATATAGTTCACAATAAGATGCAGCAAAAAGAAATGTATATTGTGTTTTTCATTAATTATCATAAGCTATATATTATTTATAGCACCTATAATTCCTTTGATACACACATTATTTTCAGAGGTCTCCTAAGGAATATGCACTTTACCTTCAACATGCTATATGTCAATCTTAACTACATTTTCTTTTATTATTCTGAAATGTGACTGGTATTTTCAGCTTATCGGTCTTTAAATATGTTTTAATGTCATATTTTATAAAAATGTTACCAGTCTTATCTCTTTATCCTAAAACTACTCGTAATTACTCATGCCCTGAAATATCATCAACAGTGGTTTTAGTCTAAGAGTTTGATCTTAGAGTGTGTTCATTGACGTCAGGTCTCATATAGAACCATATGCAAAAAGTATGTACATTAAAAATGTACAATGCAGAATAATAGCATCTATTCCACTTACACCAACATTCTTGAAAATTGTCGTTTTCAGGTTTTTTTCATACTGATACCCTAGTGACATTAAGAAATTACTAACTTTCAGTAGCAATAATGTACACAAACAGTACTTATTATCAAGGGTAAGAAATAAACCTTCCAAAACTTCTTAAAGATATGGAGTAACAAAGATATCAAGATATCCTCTACGTCTGCAGGGCCAGATTTATGGAGCAGAAGAAAATGCACAGCCACTGATACAAGTCAGTCATGAGCACCACATGCTCACAAGTGCTAACTTACTTAGCATACATTGCTTAATACAGGATCTAATTTTAGGTTTCCTTCCTTCATAAACACCCTACCACTGGAATAATTCTATCTTCTTTTTCATGGATCCCATTCTAAACCATTATTTTAGTGGTCAAATATCTTAAGTATCTTAAGCCAGGAGTTACATACTCCCTGTTTTCAAGACAAAGATGTTTCCTGACAGATTTCAAAGAGTTTCCAAAATAGATCATTTCTTCTAGGTTTAAAACAAAGTTCAGGTACATTTAATTCATTTATTCAGCTTAGTCTATATTAATGTTACCCATATCCTAAGTAAAATAAACATAATTCTCCAGTTGTTAAATGAATTTAACCTTAAGTATGCCTACTCTTACCATATGGTATAGACATACATTCTTATTAGAGTGAGCAACAGGCAAGCTAAAACTTTCTGCCCAATATTTTCTCAATACAGCACACTGCTGCTTACCAAAAATTCTCTTTATTTACATATGATACGTAGCATAACATCCCAGGACTTTCTGCTTTGATCCAAAGTGAGAAGTGATGCCTTTACCCTGAGAAAATGAGCCTCATTGAGCTTACACTCAAAACCTGACAAAGAAGGGGCACCTTGGTGGCTCAGTGGGTTAAGCAACTGACTTTTGGTTTCAGCTTAGGTCATGATCTTAAGGTTCTTGAGATCAAACCCCTGGTCAGTCTCTGTGGTGACAAGACAGAGCCTGCTTGGGATTCTCTCTTTCCTTCTATCTCTGCTCCTCCCTCCCTCCTTCCCCCCCCCCCCACCAACTCCCCTGTGGCTATCTCTATAAATAAATAAACTTTTAAAAAAAGCTGACAAAAAAGACGCAAAACTTGGGAAATTTACCAAAGTATCATATTTAGTTTCTCTCAATTTTTACATGATGATTATAAGAACTGTCAAAAGTATCCTATTATTTGTAGCTCCCTTCATTAATGTATTTTTTTCTCTTTCAAATCATCATTCAAATTTTTCCTTCATAGTGTCAGCTTCCCTGACACACCCTTTTTTAATCAACTCTAACATAGGAAAAAGACCAAAACTGAATTATCTTTGATTTACAAATATAAATTTAGGATGAAGACACAAATGTATAACTATCAGTGATGAAACATGCAGTGGACCATTTCATTCTTGTGCACCAACGAAAGTACCAAGAAAGATTTCGGTAATTTCCAATGTTTGAATAGGGACCTTACCACAGTAGGGATAAATACCATTATCTAAATCAGAGGCAGGAAATAAATAATTTCTTCACAAAGCAAACATTAAAATTAAAACAAAATGCATAACTTAAATTCAGAGCATACACACACACACACACACACACTCCCTCAAAATAATCAAAACGGTTTCATCCCATGAACTGAGTACTTCCTATCAACAATCAGCACCACACTTGGAAAACCAGCCACAGGTCAGCTGTTGATGCTGTATGGATGCAGCCACAGATCATTACCTACCTAATTGTGTATATATCTAATAGGTTCATACAGCTCTTTTGGAACAAAGGTTTTATAATGGAGTAAATGATAAATACTTAACTATGGTACAACCAGATGCTATAATAACATGAGTAGCATTTATATAGAGAATATTAACATGTATGAATGCTGTATTTTACAACAAAGAAAAAGTTAGATTCATAAAAATACAGTTAAGGAGAAGAATGCAGTGTATATTATAGGTTGATTGTGGCATCTTGCTAAAATCCCATAAGTGATACTAAAAATATTAAGCATAATATAGTTAATAATATGGTCAATCAAAACAAATTCAGCTATTTGTTTTCAGTAGGAGAAAGAAAAGCTACTTACAATGTAAAAATTCAAAGATATCCCATCTAAATTGTAATATGACTCTGAAGAATATTAACTATATTAATTTCTATGTTGTTTTTGTTATTTCAAACCAGAGTGTATGGAAGAAATCCTATGTATACATATACCCTTGTAAATTACTGATAAAGATGTGGAACAAACCAGCCATGTTGCTCCATCTTCTGGTGGTATCTCCCCTTACCTAGATGTATATCAGCATGTGTTTCTACTGCTGTCACATTTGCAGAATGAGGGAAAAAAAAATGAAAGCTGATTAGCCTCCTCCTAAATAGAAACCTTGAAACTGTCCAAATACGGTATTTTAGAGAGCAAAAACTGAGTATGCTTTTAAAAAAATAAAGAAATAAACTGAATTTCTCATTACATATTAAATTAGCCCTCAGGCAATCAACCCCTAACAAACAAACAACTTAACATCTACAAAAGGCTGCATGATTGGTGTGTGCATGTTTAAAGCTCTGCTGTCAGCAAAACTGTTGGCCTCATCTTAGCAGCATCAACACTTTCTTTGAATTTCAGCCAGTAGTGCTTTAGGCGCACTCCCAGCACTACGATTAACACAGAGAGCTATAGCTGTAGCAGTAATCTTTTTGCCTGACAAGGATGCAGTTAACAGTCAATGCGATGTTTTCTGATTGTGCACACAGGTACAGAGGTACAACTTAGATACACAAATTTAAGAATATGTTTGAGATTATCATTTTCATCATGTCTTACTATAGTAAGTATTTAAGCTTGCTATTCTGGAACAAATGCTGCTAATACCAGCTGGTCTCATGGTCAGTTTGGCCAACTCACAGTGGACACTGCAGGGCTAAAATACTACATTCTTACTCTTCTTCAGCTCCCTGTACCATAGACGCAACTGCTCTCATATTCAATCTATTCTTTCACTAGGGGCAAAGATGTACAAATAACAACTTCTACAACTGCTGAAATACATAACCTACAAAAACACAGTATTTATGTACACAAGCATGTCCCTTCACGTGACAGAGAAACACAAAAATAGCTATAAATTTTATGATAAAGGATACAATACTAAGGATGGCAAAAACTTCTATGTCCTACACATAGACAAAAACCTTACCACTGTATCATCACTCAGCCCAAAATATTTACTAAGTACTCACTATATTCCAGGGATTGTACTAGGCTTCTGTAATACAACTGGAAATAATTCTCCTGCAATTTATCATCTACACTCCCTTTATACTCAGAATGTGGTCCAGGAGTCAGCAGCATCTGTATCACTGAGGAATTTGTTTGACTCTCCCGTCTTACTCTAAACCTACTGAATCAAAATGCATGTTTTAACAAAACTCCCCACATGATCTGTATACATAATAAAATTTGGGAAGAACTGGTTTAGAGGGCATTCGCTTGGAGGACACAGGATCTAGAAACTGTCGAAGATAAAAATTCTTATGCAATAAAAGAACAAAATGATGTTTTCTGTATTATTTGTGTATCCATGTACTGAAGTGATTGAACTAGATGATGCTTCTAATTTCTACCTCTTCTAAAATACTGTAATATCTTTTCTTTTAAAATACTGTAATATCTTTTCTTTTAAAATAAGAATGGCACTACTGAATGATTTGCATTTACAGGCATCTCAATGTCTAACAGTGTACATGTAAATTTAGATGTTAAAAGTATCTATATTCAGCACCCATATCTATATTCAGTATACAAACCAAAGATACTGAAGGATCAATACACAACTGGCTGATTTATCCTAAAGGACTCACAAAAGGACCAAAGAAAATGTCACTTCCTATTATTGTCCCTATGCTGCCATTAGCAAAGTGTATAGCCTTGTACAGGGTATCTCCATGAGGAGATGAGGGCCAGAGTTTAGGTTCTTTGATTCTCTTATACCTTATTTGCTTTGCATCATAGGCCACCACAGCTCATAATCTTAGGAGTGAAAATTTATCCTCTCTGCACATGCAGATCATTTTCAAGCTACAAAACAGACTAGGGAAGATATCTCTTCAGAGTTAACTCTTAGAACTTTAATTCCTCATCAATAACCAACTTTTATTGATAATCTTATGGACTCAGGTATATCAATATAAAACACGCACAAATAAGTGCCATATTGATGCAAACACTAAAGTTTTTTAGCCTCCTGAAATTCCTATCAGCATTGTAAATTTTGAAAACAACCCATAACAAAGCATTAACTATTTCAATAAGCATTCCCCACTATAAAGTAGCTATAAGCTGCCCATGAGGCAAACTACCATAGTAAACAACCTTGTAAAAAATTAATAAATCTTCTCTGGTGCATGAAAATCAGCTAATATATGCTTGATTCAACAGCTTTCTACCTAAGTGCCACCAATAAACTGAACCCCAGAGACAACAGATGGAAATAGAATAGCAAACTTTAGAATTTAAAAGGTGTCTCTATATTTGTACTTTACTAATTAACTAGAAGATACCTACTTGTCATGACTATTAACTATCTCCAATGTAGAAACCAAATTTTAGAAGGAGAACCAATATATAATACGATTATTTGTTTTTAAAAAAAGGATAAGGTTCTTACATAAAAATCCATAAGGTTTTTTAACTTCAGACTATAACTATAGGAAAAGAAATCACCCTATAAAGATCTGCAGTTTATGAAGTCATGAAAATGATTACATGGCTATTGCAATAAGCTAGAAATTAGGAAATGTGAATATTAATTCTGGATCTGTTACTGACTTGGAATGACCTTGAATGATGCATCCAACCTTCTTCTCTCTCTGTACCAGAAAACTGAAGAATAAATGTAATGCCATGTGTTTTTTTTTATGAGACAAACTGTACATCTGAATAAAAATGGAATTGCATATAGAGTGGATAGAACAAAACACGTTGGGGTTGATTCAAACTTTCGTGTAACATGATCTTACAATCTTACAACCTTACACAATCTTACAACATTTTTAATACTTGTGCAATGAATTTTTAATAATGTCTGAAATGCTTTGGGATCTTCAGAAACAGTTTTATAAATGGCATAAACAATCATTTTACTTGATTGGGCAAATAAGAGACAGAATACCATCTAAGATAGACATGAATATTTTAATGTAGCAGTCTTTGGTTGACTTATTCTTAAAAGGAATAATTCAATCAGAACTCTTTCAAGAGAGTTGGATTAATTACAGAACAAGGAAAGGATGGATATTCTCTCAATTGAGCTATTAACATATTTCATCTAGCAAAAGCCACTGAAGTGAATCTACTGCTTCTAGAACTATTGTTCTAGAAGCCTAACAGGAGCATAAGCCTCCTGTTAATGCTCATTCAGCCTCCAATTACACTCTTCCTTAGACTGAATCTGAATAATCCCAAAAGCATAGGTACTTTATTTTTAAAAGTTTTAAGTAAAATGTATTTAGGAAAATATATTTTAAGTAAAGTATATTTAAGTAAAATACACTTCCATTTTAGTGTTAAGGTAATGCAAAGTTAGTTCTACATTATACTGTCCTTACAGATAAGCAACTCCTAGTGCAACATCATTGTATATCCCCCTATCCTAGATGATCCATAACATTTGTATTGCCGTAAGTCTTTACGTTGTTGAAGACTATTACTGGCATTCATCAATTTCCTCTTCTCTATATGCTATAGCACTACAACAACAAGCCTAACACTATTCAGTTTTGTTTTGCTACGCATTGATTTCAGAGGAGCCCTACATTGTTGTCTTGTGTCCTCAGAGTTCTTGAATTCCAAGGTAAGCCTACAATTATTCTCTACATGGTCTATCATTATCCATCTAGAATTTTATTTTTCAATGCAAGGATATTAGCCTACAGTTATTCTTACTAAATAAGTTTTATCTAATTTATTTCTATCTTTCCTCATTGATAAGGGATCATTTTAAATGCAATTTTTATCCTACAAAGTATTATGTACCCTTCTGGTTTTGAAGTTATCTGAAGGGATTAACTTACTCAGTTCAGTAAAAGAAAAAAGCAGTGGTTCATTCCTGAACATCATCACTAAAGAGAAAACAATACTGTGCTGAACAATACCACCTGGAACCACAAGGGAAGTTTAGGTGCATAGGATGTAACTACGACTACATTGGGATTTAGCCAGAACATTGGGTCTACAACCTTCCACCACAGATTGTCATAGCACAAACTCAGGACCTTAATTTTACTGCCCAAGAGATACTACCACAAAAACACAGTAGAAGCAAATAATGCAACTTTTTTCTCAATAGGTATCAACAGTTTTTGTTGTTGTTGTTGTTTTGTCACACAGATCTCTAGCCCCTATATCACATATGTCCAGAAACATTCTATCTGATATGTTCGGAGCAGTGCTGGACCATATATGCAGTACAAAAATATACAGAATAGAGAGCACATTGTTATGGAACTTACAAACCATTACTGAAGATGGCTTATGAGAACAATACAAAACAAAATTATAACTACCACTTGTACTAACCACATGCCAGGCACGGTGCTAAGTCCTTTATATACTGATTCCTTTATGTATTTTAACGGATTTAAAGCATTTATATATATACTTTATACTTCATATATTGTTTTCTTAAAATAGGCTATAAGTTAGGTATTACTTTCCTAACATTTTAAAAAAGAACTGTGGTGCCCAAGATGGTACAGAGTAGTCTAACCAGATTTGGCTGACTACAAAGCCATACTCTAACTGGCACTACATGGATCTTCAATAAATATATAATCAATCAGATGCTAAATTGGATGACATGGATAAAAAGCTAAGAATGGCAAAGAAGGAAGAATTTACATATTGACTAGAAGTCATGGGATGAAGTGTCATGAAGGAGGCTAGACTTCAGTTTTGCTTTAAAGAATGATTAGCAGTTAAATAAGCAAATGGAAATACCAGATACTCTAAATACCAAGTTTTATAAACCTTATGAAAAGGGCAGAAGGCAAGAATAACATGGCATGATTAGGGAGATCAGGGGTATGTGATGTGTTCTGACATGGATGTGTATCTGAAGCACAATATTTTAATTTTATACATTTTCACATCAATATGTAAATGTGCTTTAGTCTACATAACGTCCAACTCAATAATGTCAACTTTAATTTATACCAAAGGACTTCAGAAGCCTCTGGAAAGGGGATGTGTCTCATAATGCTTTTATAAATATTAAGGGTAGAAAAAGAGAGGAAGGAATTAAATTAGAGTACAGATAATCAAACTTTATTTTATTTTATTCCACAAAAACAAAACCCCAAGGAAATTTCTTGATTTATAACCTCTCAAATTAATATATAATCTGGGCTCCATATAATAACTGAAGCTTACCATTACCATTCTCTATGTAACATTAACCAGGAAGATAAAAACCAAATAGTCCAAGCAGATAACCTCCAAGATTGCATCTCCAGATAATAAAAACTGAAAAAGTCTCCAGACTCTCAGGTTAATCTTGCCTTGTCATCTAGTTACTTCTGGCTGATTCAAACTAAAAAACCCATCACCTCATCTATCAGGGCCTCCTCTCACCTCTTCCAACCAAAGCTATTTTCAACATTAGTCTTTTTGACAGTAGGAAAATGTAGAGATGCTTGTGCCCCAACTTAAAATGTAGCCTAAGGAATAGTTGAAGTATAAGCACTAACTCTTAAAGAAAAAAGAAAGGAAAGGAAAGGAAAGGAAAGGAAAGGAAAGGAAAGGAAAGGGGAAAGGAAAGGAAAAGGGAAAGGGAAAGGGAAAGGAAAGGGAAAGAAAAAGGAAAAGGAAAGGAAAAGGAAAGGAAATAGCTAAGGTCACACCTAGAGGAGAGAAGGTACAGTAACTCCAAAAAATAAAGGTAAAAGATGAGAGCAAAGTACTCCAGGGATCCCTCTGGCCCAGGGAAAGAAATCTCTCAAAATGATGTTAAAATATCATAGAAAGGGACAAGAAATAAAATCTAATGAATGAGTCCAAGAAAATATTTGTAATCAATTCACTGGTCATCCATAATTCATAATTAAGGTAATATTAACATTTTGTGCCTGTTTAAAGAAGTGGATGGAAAATGAAATATGTTAGGAGAAAAACTAAATAAATAAGGCAAGGGACAATCTGTCAACCTTCCACATCCAGGAAGTCAAAGGGTAAATGCCTTTCTGAATTTTAAAAGTAGAGTAAGACACATCAATTTTAATTGCCTGGATTCTGAGGCCAAAACTTTGGGCATGCTTCCTTGTTTAAAATAACAACAGCACCAACAAGTATTTATTGAGCATTTGCCATGGGTCAGATACTGTTGTGAGTACTGTAGAGAATACAGCATTGAAGGTGACAGACGAGGCTCTGTCCTTATGGAGCTTATGTGCTGTCACAAAAAGGAATGATAAATATGGTTAGACCAGGGAACAAAGCATGACTAATTCTCTGGTAAAAAGAATCCTGCCTTATAAGGCAGAATCTTTCTTGCTGAATTGCAATTTTACAGAGACCTGAATCTTTTCCAGTAGGAGAAACTTACTTGTATGGGTTTAATAGGTTTGGAGGCCTTTTAAGGTGCAGGATTGGAGATAAAAGGCAAATCCTGTCAAGTCAGAGAAGAGTTGATGTTCTGACTCTTCCAACCCTGCCCGTCCTAATTCACAATTCATCTGTGACTTTGGTACAGAACTTGGTTAATACAACAAATTTCTAGAAAGCTCTGCTACATTTGGAAGCAAAATGGGAAGTAAACAAAATCTGTCTTCACTATTCTCTGCCATCTTCTTCATTTGCTACGTCTTCTTGTATTCCTGTCTTTTTCTCTCCCTTTTTTCTATTTTAAGATTTTTTAAATTCTTCAAAGAATCAATGTTTTCATTTATGATAATATTTTCCCAGGTCTTATTTTTAATATCCCTTCACAGAGACAGGCTGGGGAGTGGGGGGTTGGGTGATCAATTAAATCAAGAGTTCTAGGGACATAGTGTAAAACCAAGTACAGTTTAATTTCCCTCACTTGAGCCCTCTTATCATATCCCTACAAGTCCCCTTCCCTCTTTACCATCACTCTTTGGTTCCTGACTTTCTTTCTACTCTATCATCCTCTTTCTCCTTCCCTCCAATTCCCCTCCCATCTTTTCTGGGTAGGAAAAAAATGATCACTGATAGGGAGAGGTGGAGTTGAATAATACAAAAGGATTGACAGTCTGATGTGTATGCAGTTAAATTTTGTCCCTTTGAGTTTAAAACACTGCCTTGTGTGAATAAATTTCACTAGAACCATGGTTACTAGACATAACACTCAGAAGATTGTGAAGATAAAGTTTGATGCATTTTCTTAGCTGTCTAAAGATATTCTTCCAAAAATCCTTTTGTGTTTTTGTATATATTGAACAATTTGCATGAGAGAAAGAGAGGCAGAGAGAGAAGTGTTTTGCCTGTTTTGCCTCCCACCAGGTAAGGTACTCCACTCTCAAAGGTCTCTTTATGCCCTGGGTCTGGTATCCCTAAAATTATCTTCATATTGCATATCTAGACCTCCTCACTTTCCTACCCCAGCCTGGCTCCCTGCAGGGATACTGGGAATAAGACTCCACCCAGGTGTGGAGTCCGACAGATTTAGATTTGAAGCCCAGTTTTATGTCTTATTAGCCCAGTGACCTTTGGCAAGTTACTTAACTCTCTTAACAATTTTCTTGCCTTAAAATGGTGCTCATAAAACCATCCCCATTATATTGTTATCAACATTTCAGTATCTAATCCATATAGGTATTAATCACCATATGTGATACATAATTGCCATTATATATATATATACACACACATATATTTACACCCCATGTTCCCATATGTTACTCATACACACATGCAATTTACTTACCTGTCCTCAAGGCCATCCTGTCAGAGTTCTGCCCTCCTGCCCTTGAAGCATTAGCATTTTTCCAAATTCACAATTAGCTAATGCAAGAATCTAATCAATGAAAATGTGCTAATAAGAAAGAATAAGAGAAGAGGGCAGTGACTACTGCCTGCCAACTCAAATATCCCTCAGTGGTAAAATATGGCTCTTGGAAAACAAAACTGTACTAAAAAATGCATAGGCCAGAGCAGTGACTTATGATGTGAATTTTAAGTAGCATCATATGGGAGATTCCTGTAGTAGTTCTCTGTAACTGTGACTGCTTCTGTACATGTGCTAATATGTAAGCCCTCACTAATTTTAAAATAAATAAAACTTCAATGGATATTGTGTCCTTTTCATATAAATTAAATATATGCAGAGATACTCCATTTACCCCAGAACATTCTACAAAACAAATACACCTTCTCAGGAATACAGGGCAATGGGAAGGCTAAATGCCCATGCAATGTCAGTGATAGAGCAAACCCAGAACACAATTCTCTTTTCAAGTCAATATTTCTAGACCATACTGTGGTGACTCCATAAGATGTAACTAATAAGTCATACAGAGAAAGATGGATACCATATGTTTTCACTCTTATGTGGATCCTGAGAAACTTAACAGAAGACCATGGGGGAGGGGAAGGGAAAAAAAAAGAGAGGGAGGGAGCGAAACCATAAGAGACTCTTAAAAACTGAGAATAAACTGAGGGTTGGTGAGGATGGGAGGGAGGGGAAAGTGGGTGATGGGCATTGAGGAGGGCACCTGTTGGGATGAGCACTGGGTGTTGTATGGAAACCAATTTGACAATAAATTTCATGTTAATAAATAAATAAATATAAAAAATAATAAATAAATAAATAAATAAATACCCAGCTTTGAAAACTCCATCCAAAAGATCCAAAATTTGTGAAATGGGCAATGGCAAGAGAGTTGCACCTTTTGCCACACTAACAGAAAAGACTCTTAAGTAATGGACTCGGTGCCTGCCCATACGAGTCAGCCACTTAGTCATTTTTCTAGACGCTATCCATCACTGAGCACATTGCCGAATTTCATGCAACCTAATTTAAACGTCTATCTGGCTGTTCTGATTGGAATAAACAATCAAAGTAAAAGCTTGACAACTCTGACACCTAGTGGCTGGGAAGAAACTGGTGAAGATCAGCTTGAGAAAATTAGCTAGCTAATTACTGCAGCAGTATCTTGCAAACACACAGAACTTAATGATAATTAATACATTTTTTTAGTACTAATTCTAAAAGCAATCTTATAAAAGTCTATTTTGGCTCTGTATTTATTTGGAGTTCTATAAAAGGAGGCTGAAAGACTTGCATTTGTAAAGTATATTTTCCTGTTCAAATTTACACAGCAAAATTTCACTAATCTTCAGAGATCAAACAAGAAAACTATTCATACGTTGACATATTCATGATCCTTTCCCTTAATTTTGTATGTATATCTACATCCTTTTCCTGGTCATCAGGTGATTTTTCTCCTCAAGTATCCCCCTGTCAAATATAAAAGCCATGTGGCCAAGCCATCACAGAGGTTTCCTATATGCCACTGAGGCATCCTGAATCAAAGGGTAGCTATATCTTCACAAACCAGCAGGAGTTTTCTTTAAGAGAGGTATATGGACACATGTGGAACCCCCCAAACTGCACATCTAAAAGCAAGGACCACAATGAATCTGTATGAACACGGCAGGTCAGCACAGCACAGCACAACCTATTTCTGCCCTAAACATTAGAAGGTAAGTTTCCCCAGATCCACTTAAAACTGACAGGCAGGATGGTAGGAAGCTAAAGTGTTCATCTCCTCCACCAAGGAAAGTTCTGACTCCTACCTGCTGACGTTTGAAGGCTAAATAATCCAGATTTTCCAGCTCCTTCCCAAGCTTCTGGTAGGTTTTCTGGAGGTCAGATTTATTGGAAACGTTTTTAAGAGACTCAAATGTTCTTTGAAACTGAAATTGAAAACAAAAGTAAATCATTAGGATAGCAGCACATTTTCCTCGAATGCCTAACTAGCTAAAACAGGGAAAGAGTCAACACTGAGTCTCAGGTTCCCTCATTCATAATAGATAACAAATACTAATTGCCTTTCAATGAAATTTAAGAAAGACTTTATAAAGGATTAGAAGCTGTATCATAAGAACAACGAACATTATTGCATGAATGGGAAGCGTGTTTAGTCCTCATTCCAACAAAAGAGCATACTGCATTTTCAAAAAATGGGTGCCTGGGTGGCTCAGTCAGTTAAGTGACTGACTCTTGATCTCAGCTCAGGTCTTGATTTCGGGGTCATGAGTTCAAACCCCACACTGGACTCTGCGCTGGGCATGAAGCCTACTTGAAAAAAAAAAAAAGGAAACCTGTTTTAGCATACACCACTACTTCTAAAGAAAAAAACTGCAATGAATATATGATTTTAAATCATAATGAGGAAGTATTAAAAGGGCTCTCACATTCCAATCATGGAAACAAATTCATGTAAAGGTAGCCACTTGCCTCTACAGACATATCTATGCAAAATAAGTACCCTACAAACTTCAACCAGGAAGATCTCTCAGATCTTATATTTTGAGAAGGAAAGAAAACTAACATTTTGGCAATGGAAGCATATGTAGCATGTTCAGCAAACATTTATTCATTTCTGCTCTATAATGCAGATGAGTTATAAAATCAGTTCTGCTGAATCAGAACACTTCTGTTCATTTTTGAGTCAGATACTAGGTAAACACAAAGGAGACAAATTGCAGTGGATCATAGAATATTGTTCTGCTGCTAATAATTAATTAAACAAAGGGAGCTCACAAGAAATTCAATTCTTGATTTATTTTAGTAAATTAGAACATACTTTGGAAGATTAGTGATTTAAAATGTCAAGTAATGTCACTTACAATGACATTTACATTTGCTCTCTCTTCATGCCATTCATTTCCCATATTCTCACTGTGTGCCTTTAGATAGACTCCTACAGATAGAGACTTCACCATCTTAAACACACCAGAATTCCACTGTGACTATGATGCTGTGAGATAGGCTAGTAAGATTTTATAGAGTATTATTAAGTTTCCAGGGAAATTACTTGACCCTTACTATTCAAACTCTATGGAGTAAGTCATATTATAACGGCATTCTACTGAATTAAATCCTCAATTTCACGAAAGCAACATGTTTATCTCAATCCAAGGTGACAGAGGAAAAAGAAATGAGAAATAACAGTGCTAAGCTTCCACAGCTCTATAGTAAATTAAATTCAACAAATAATCTTTTAGAACATACTATGCACAAGGTACTATGAATATAAAACACATTTCCTGCCCTAAAGGAATTTACAGACTACCAAGGAAACTAGACATGAAACTCAGAAGTGGGAAAGGCACTGACATTTACTGTGGGCCCACTCAGTGCCAGGTACTTGATGCCTCCCAGCTGAATCCTCACAGGATTTCCTATTTCTCTCCCCATTCTACAAGTGAGTAAACTGTTACTCAGAAAATATAAACTGGGTTTTTACGACAATATTTGTGCTTATTCTACTATACCATTAACTCCAACACAAGGCAATGCAGTAAAGAGAGTACAAAAACAAAGGGATAAAAGCAACATGTTGTAAAACAGAAAAAAAAAAAATCTTTATATTAATTGAGGGATCAGGCTGGGTAGAAGACACGAAGAGATCTGAATTGAGTTCCAAATGGCAGGAGAGTTCTCAGAGCCTTAAATGGGAACAAATTCTACCCATCAGTTTAAACATAGCCAAAGTCTGCTCCTTTTCCCCATTTTATAGCAAACATAATTTTGATGTAATTTTAATGACCTTTATATTAACTCTCTCTCATGTTGCACGATCATTCCTGTGCCTTGCCCATTTCTTGGTCCCTTCTCGCTATGTTCAAGTCAAAATACTAGATCTAACATTCTAAACGATTTAAATAATTTCACTTATAATTAATATAAACTGTTTTACCAATCATTCTGTTTAATTCTAAGCACTTTATTTTCCCTAAAAAAATATTAGCTCTACTTCTCAAATATTTCTTCTTCACATTTATTTCTGTGAACTTTATATAGCTACAAGTAGGAACTTTAGGGTAAACACATTTGTAAGTCTTCAAAATAAAAAATAAAAAATAAAAAAACATGAAAATCAAGCAATGTGTTCATGGCCAAAGAAAAAATGGAGAAAATCCAGCAATAACACATCACCACAAAATGTTTTTTCTGAAAGATCAGAGTTTGTGTGAAATGGAGATTTTTAAGTTTGACCTTTCATTATCAAGACTTACACTCTCCATTTATTGATACTAAATAGCTCAAAGCAAACTATGATGATTCATTTATTTAAGTAGATTTTTCCCATACAACAACAAATAATTGTCAAGGAGAGGTTATGCAATATCTATTGTGTACTTTAGGTTAGATCCCTAGTAAGCACACCCCGTCTCTCTCTATTTATATTTAAAGATGCTAAAGAGTAAAAGCAATAATTTTGCTTTGCAGATAAAGCTGACATAAAAAGATATTAAAAATAAGACAATGATTAAAGTGAGGCTTACATTTTACTTAAAAAAATCAGATGTTGACCTTATTTGAGGATTTTTCATTCCAACAGGTCACTATGCTTGATCACTGAAATAGACCTCTTGAGATTTTCTCAATGTGTTGCAGTTTCATTACGTTGACTATGTCTCAAAATAAATGATCTCTCACTTGAAGATAAGTTGGGAAAGGAAGCACAACTAATTGAAGAGATTTTAACATTCCTAGATTTTACCTGTTCAAACTTTTGAGTGGAAATTTAAAACAAGCAAAGAAGTCCCAAGTAATTTGTTGGACATTAAATTTATCCTGTTAATATTTTTACCTTCCTATAAACAAAATTCAAACTTAAAAAGAAAAAGCCCAATGAATAAATCTGACCCATGAACACGCCTAGGAATGTTTTAAAACTGCCGAAAGAGAATATCAAGATGGTCTCTGAACTGAGAAATAAATGCAAATTCTGTCCTATTTGACAACCTTATCAAATATCACAAGACAGACAAGACAAAAATGAGAAGATGCAAACATTATCCCAAAATCTGCCATTAAAGTAAGCACTCTAAACACTCCCACAGTGTTTTCTCATCAAATTCTTTTCTGTTCAGATTTTGGTTCAAGATGGCAATGTAGGAAGATCCTGAATTCACATCCTCCCACAGACACACTGAAGCTACAGCTATATATGTAACAATTTTCTCTGAAAAAACCTAAAAACTGGCAGAGCAACTGCTTCACATCAAGCAAATGAAATGTAAACCACATCAAAACAGGTAGGAAAAGCTAAGGCACAAACTCACCATAAACCCTATCCCCATCACGGCAACCAACATTTGGGAGGAAACTCAAAACCCACAGCTATCCCTGAATATTATAGGATTTGTATGCCACTTTAGGCATGCCAATATTTAAGACCAACACCTAAAACAAGTGGCTTTGAAGACCAATAAGGCTCATGCTCACAAGATCCACAGAGCCACTGGCAAACTGAGAAATGGCTCTTAAAAAGCTGCATGCAGATTCATCCACCAAGAGCCCAGCACAGAAGCTGCCCTTGAAAAGCATCCCAACCTTACATGAAAAAGACTCACTAATTTTATTTTATTTTTTTAACTTAATTCCAGTATAGTTAACATACACTATTATATTAATTTCAGGAAGACAATATAGTGATTCAACAATTCTATACCCTACTCACTGCTCATCAGTGCACATACGTGTACTCTTAATCCCCCTCACCTATTTCACCCATTCCCTCCCCCCCTTTAGTAACCATCAGTTTATTCTTTATAGATAAGAGTCCATTTTTGGTTTGTCTTTTTTCCTTTGTTTGATTGGGTTATTTTTTTTAAAGTTTTTATTTGAATTCCAGTTAGTTAACATAGAGTGTAATATTAGTTTCAAGTGTACAATATAGTTATCCAACAATTCCATACAATACCCAGTGCTCATCACAAGTGCACTCCTTAATCCCCATCACCTATTTAACCCATGACCTAATTCACCTCCTTTCTGGTAACCATCAGTTTGTTTTCTATAACTAAGACTCCATGTCTTGGTTTGCCTCTCTTTTTTTTCTTTCCCTGTGCTCATTTGTTTTGTTTCTTAAATTCCACATAAGAGTGAAATCATACGATATTTGTCTTTCTCTTACTTGTTCCATGTAGCATAATACTGTATAGCTCCATCCATGTGATTGCAAATGACAAAAATTTCATTCTTTTTTAGATGTCTGAGTAATATTCCGCTGTATATATGCACCCCTTCTTTACCATTCATCAGCCAGTGGACATGGGGGCTGTTTCCATAATTTGGCTATTGTAGATAATGCTGCTATAAACTTTGGGATGCATGTACCCCTTTGAATTAGTGTTTTTGTATTTGGGGGTAAATACCTTCTAGCACAAATGCTGGATTGTAGTTCTATTTTTTTTAAACTTTTTGAAGAGCATCCATACTATTTTCTAGAGTGGCTGTACCAGTTTACATTCAAACCAACAGTGCAGGAGGTTCCCTTTTCCCCACAGTCTCCCCAACACTATTGATTTTTGTGTTGTTGATTTTAGCCATTGTGACAGGTGGAAGGTGATAATTCACTATAGTTTTGATTAGTATTTCCCTGATCATGAGTGATGTTGAGCATCTTTTCATGTGTTTTTTAGTCATCTATCTTCTTTGGAAAAATGTCTATTCATGACTTCTGTCCATTTTTTAATTGGATCATTTATTTTTGGGGTGTTGAGTTTTAGAAGTTCTTTATACATTTTGGATACTAATCCTTTCTCAGAGATATCATTTGTAAGTATCTTCTCCTGTTCCATATGTTGCCTTTTAGTTTTTCTTCCTACACTGTACAGAAGCTTTTTATTTTGAAGTCCTAACAGTTTATTTTTGCTTTTGTTTCCCTTGCCTCAGGAGACAATCATAAAGAAGTTGCTATGGCCAATGTCAAAGAAGTTACTGCCTATGTTCTGGGATCTTTATGGTTTCAGGTCTCACGTATAGGTCTTTAATCCATTTTGAGTTTATTTTTGTGTATAATGTAAGAAAGTCATCCATTTACATTCTTTTGCATGTTGCTGTTTAGTTTCCCAGCACCATTTGTTAAAGAGACATTCATTTACCCATTGGATACTCTTTCCCACTTTTTCAAAGATTAATTGACCATATAGTTGTGGGTTCATTTCTGAGTTTTCTATTCTATTGATCTATGTGTCTATTTTTGTGCCAGTACCATATTGTTTTGAGCACTACAGATTTGTAATATAACTTGAAGTCCAGACTCATGATGCTTCCAGCTTTGCTTTTCTTTTTCAAGGTTGCTTTGGCTATTCAGGGTTTTTTGTGGTTCCCTACAAATTTTAGGATTGTTAATTCTAGCTCTGTGAAAAATGCAGTTGGTGTTTTGATAGGGATTGCATTAAGTGTGTAGATTGCTTTGGGTAGTACAGACATCTTAACAATATTTGTTTTTCCAAACCATGAGCACGGATTGGAATATTTTCCACTTGTTTCTGTCAACGTCAATATCATGCATCCATGTTTTATAGTTTCCAGAGTATAGGTCTTTCATCTCTTTGGTTAAGTTTATTCCCAGGTATATTATAATCTTTGGTGCAACTGTGAAGAGGATTGCTTTCTTTTTTTTAAATATTTTTTATATTTAATTATTTTTGAGAGAGAGAGAGAGAATGCACAAGTAGGGGAGGGGCAGAGAGAAAGACACAGAATGAGAAGCCGGCTCCAGGCCCTGCACTATCAGTGCAGAGCCCAATGTGGGGCTCAAACTCATAAACTGTGAGATCATGACCTGAGCCGAAGTCAGATGCTGAACCAACTATGCCACCCAGGCGCCCCAAGAGGATTGCCTTCTTAATGACACTTTCTGTTGCTTTGTTATTAGTATAAAAAGGTACAAGAGATTTCTGTACTTTAATTTTGTGTCCTGAAACCTACTGAATTTATTAGTTCATATCATCAGCAAATTGTGAAAGTTTTGCTTCTTCTCTACCAATCTGTATGCCTTTTATTCCTTCCTCTTGTCTGAATGGTATGACTAGGACTCCAGCATTATGTTAAATAATAGTGGTGACAGTGGACATCCTTGTCTTCTTCCTGACTACAGAGGAGAAGCTCTAGTTTTTCACTATTGTGTATGATGTTAGCTGTGGGTCTTTCATATAAGGTCTTTATTATATTGAGGTATGTTCCCTCTAATCCTACTTTGTTGAGGCTTCTTATAATGAATGGATATTGTACTTTGTCAAACACCTTTTCTGCATCTATAGAAATGATCATAAGATTTTTATCACTTGTTTTATTGATGTGATGCATCACATTCATTAACATGCAAATACTGAACAACGTTGTAGCCCAGAAATAAATCCTACTTAATTGTGGTGAATCATTTTTTAATGTATTGTTAGACTCAGTTTGCTAATATTTTGTTGAGGATTTTTGCATCTATATTCAACAATGATAATAGTCTGTAATTCTCTTTTTCTATAGTGTCTTAACCTGGTTTTGGTATCAGGGTAAGGCTGGCTTCATACAATGAGTTACGAAGTTTTCCTTCCCCTTCTATTTTTTAAAATAGATTGAGGAGAATAGGTATTAGTACTTCTTTAAATATTTAGTAGAATTCACCTGTGAAGTTCTCTGGCCCTGGACTTTCATTTGCTGAGAGTTTTTTGATTACTGATTCAATTTCATTGCTGGTAAGTAATTGGTCTGCTCAAATTTTTTCTATTTCTTCCTGTTTTAGTTTTGAGAGGTTATATGTTTCCAGGAATTTATCCATTTCTTCTAGATTGTCTAATTTGTTACCATATAATTTTCACAATATTCTCTTACAATCTTTTGTATCTCTGGGGTGTTGGTTGTTATTTCTCCCCTTTCATTTCAGATTTTATCTATTTGAATCTCTCTCTCTCTCTCTCTCTCTCTCTCTCTCTCTGATGGGTCTGGCTAAAGGTTTATTGATTTTGTTGATGTTTTCAAATAATCTGCTCCTGGTTTCATTCATCTGTTCTATTGGTTTTTTAGTTTCTATATCATTTATTTCTGCTCTAATCTTTCTTATTTCCTTTCTTCTACTGGTTTTAGGTTGTGTTTGTTGTTCTTTTTCTAGTTCCTTTAGATGTAAGGTTAAGTTTTTTATTTGGGATTTTTCTTGCTTCTTGAAGTAAGCAAGAAAGTTTATTGCAATAAATTTCCCTTTTAGAAGTGTTTTTGCTGCATCCCAAACATTTTGGGCCATCGTGTTTTCATTTTTTCTCGATGTATTTTTCTTATTTCCTCTTTCATTTCTTAATTGACCCATTTGCTGTTTAGTAGAATGTTAACCTTAACCTTCATGTATTTGCGCTCTTTCCAGATTTTTTCTTGTGGTCCATTTCTAGAGTCCCAGCATTGTGGTCAGAAAAGATGTGTAGTAGGACTTCAATCTTTGTACATTTCTGGGGCTTGTTTTGTGGTCTAATATTGATCTGTTCCAAAGAATGTTCCATGTGCACTTGAAAAGAATGTATATTCTACTGTTTTAGAATTCTATTTATAATTCTACTGTTTAAATCCATCTGGCCCAGTGTGTCATCAAAGCCACTGTTTCCTTGTTGATTTTTCTGCTTAGGTGATCTGTCCATTGATGTAAGTGGGGTATTAAAGTTCCCTACAATTATTATATTACTATTGATTATTTCCCTTATGGTTGTTATTAACTATTTTATGTATTTGGATTCTCTCATGTTGGATGCATAAATATTTGTAATTGTTATATCTTCTTGTTGGATTGTCCCCTTTATGATTATAGTGTCCTTTGTCTCTTGTTATAATCTTTGATTAAAATCTATTTTGTCTTATTGAAGTATTGCAACCCTGGCATTTTCATTTCCATTTGAATGATACTTGCTTCTACATCACTTCACTGTCAACCCACATGTGTCTTTAGGTCTGAAATAAGTCTCTTGTAGGCAGCATAAAGGTTGATCTTGTGTTTTATCCATTCCATTACCCTATGTCTTTTTGTTAGAACTAAGTTTAGCCCATTTACATTCAAAGTAATTATTTATAGGTATGCACTTTTTGCCATTTTTAAACTTGATTTATGGTTGTTTATGTAATTCTCTGTTCCTTTTTTCTTTTGCTCTCTTCTCATTCTTTCGTAATATACTTGGATTCCTTTCTCTTAATTCTTTGCACATCTATTATCGGTTTTTGATTTATGGTTACCATTAGGTTTGCATATAACATCTTCTGCCTATAGCAGTCTATGCTCACTTAAGTTTGAAGCCATTCTATACTCTCCTCACCACATTTTAGGTATATGGTGTCATGCTTTACTTTTTTTAATTTTATGAGTCCCTTGACTTATTTTTACAGTTACACTTATTTTTACAGTGTTTATGCTTCCTACTTTTCTTACTCTTACTTCTGGTCTTTCCTTTCCACTCAGAGAGTCCCCTTGCACATTTCTTGAATGTCTGGTTTAGTGGTCATGAGCCTCTTTAGTTTTTGTTTCTCTAAGAAACTATATATCTTTCTTCTATTCTGAATGATAGCCTTACTGGCTAGAGTATTCTTGGGTGTATATTTCTTTCTTTTCAGCATTTGGAACATGTCATGCCACTCCCTTCAGGCCTGCAGTTTCTGCTGAAAAATCCACTGAGAACATTACAGAGTTTCCCTTATATATAATTGTTTTCTTTTCTATTGCTGCTTTTGAAATTCTCTCCTTATCACTATTGTCATTTTAATTACTATGGGTCTTAGGGTAATGTCCTTGGATTGTTTTTGTTGGGGGATCATTGTGCCTCCTGGACCTCAGTATCTATTCTTTTTGCCAAATTTGGGGAGTTTTTTAACTATTACTTCTTCAAATAATTTTTTTGCCCTTTTTTCTCTCTCTCTTCTCCTTCTGGGATCCCTATAATGCAAATGTTATTACACTTCATGATGCCACTGAGTTCCCCAAGTCATTCTCGTTTTGTTTGTTTTTTCCTCTCACCTGCTTAGCTTCTTTTCCATTACTCTGTCCTCCAGGTTGCTGATCAGTTCTTCTGCTTCCTCTGGTCTACTATTTATTCTATTATATTTTTAATTTCACTTATTGAGTTCATCATCCCTGATCAGTTATTTTTTATGTTTTCTATCTCTTTGATAAGGGTTTCACAGAAGTCTTCCACTCATCTCTCAACTCCAGTGAGTATCTTTATGATCATTATTTAAATTCTCTATCAGGCATATTTCACTTAGGTCTCTTGCTATGATTCTGTCCTGTTATTTCATTTGGGATACTGGTTTTGGGCTTTATTTGATGTTCCTTTTCCAGCACCTTTAGGTTTAAGATTAGTTTGTGTATTTGACTTTTCTTGTTTTTGTTTGTTTGTTTGTTTGTTTGTTTTTTAGAGTGTGTGTGCATGAGCAGGGGTAGGCAAACTTGTCTTGCACATGATATGTCTTGGTGTTGACCTGTTTTTGTTGATTTTTAGGGGAGCTCTCTGTGCCTTTTGGACTTGAATTCCTGTTTCCTTCCCTAGATTAAGGAAGTTATCAGCTAGAATTTATTCAAATAAACCTTCTGCCCCTTTTTGCTGCCCTTCCTCTTGAACACATATGATATACATTATTGCACTTTACAGAATCTCTGATTTCCCTAATTCCATATTCATGATCTAATAATTTCATTTCCTTCTTCTTGTCAACTTCTCTATTTTCCATAATTTTATCTTCTTTATCACCTATTTGTTCCTCTGCATCTTCCATTCTCATGATTACAACCAGTCAGTTTTGCATCTCAGTTACAACATTTTTATTTATTTCAGCCTGACTAGTTTTTAGGTCTTTTATCTCTGCATCAAGGGTTGCTCTGGTGTCTTCTATTCTTTTTTCAAGGCCAGCTAGTTAACCCTCATGACTGTTGTTCTAAATTCTTGTACGGACATACTGCTTGTATCTGTTTTGATCAGATATCTGGCTGTGGTTTCTTCTTGATCTTTCCTTTGGGAAAAATTCCTCCATCTTGTCATTTGTCTAGGTTTCTGTCTTTTGTGTGTTATGACAACTTGTTATGTTTCCTGCTCCTGAGAGTAATGCTATATTAGGAAGGGGTCATACACTGTCCGGGGCCTGGTGCTTCAAGGAAGGGTTTCCAGTATATGCTGTGCGCTCTGCTGTTGTAATTTGGCTGCTTTTTCCCACAGGCGATCCTCTGCAGAGTTCCTTTTTGCTTGCAGTGGGAGTACTTAGATCTTTAACTAGGTGTGTTTTGATTTGTTTGTTAGAATATGCCTGATTTAAAAAAAAAAAAAGCCTGATCCAAAAAAAATTGATCTGAAAAAAACATGAAAAGGAAACGAAAAACAAACAAATGAACAGAAACTATAAGCCTGATTTTTAAAAAAGAAAGAAAGAGAGGAGGAAAGATGGCAGAACAGCATGGAAGCTTTTTGTGTAACTTACATCCATGAAATACAGCCAGACCAACACTAAACCATCCTACACACCTAGAAAACTTATTGGAAGATTAACACAACAATCTGCACAACCTGAACCACAGAATTCAGCAGGTACACAGCACGGAGAGCTGAACTTGGGGAGCAAGAAGCCGCGAAAGGTAGGGAAATGCTTTTGTGAGTGAAGAGAGGACTGAGACTGGAGAGGTGGGGAGAATACGGGAAAAGCACCCCTCCCCAAAAGCAGCTGGAGAGAAAGTGGAAACTTGTAAATAGCCGCAGGGACTAAACTAAAAAGGGAGAAAGGAGAAAGGAGAGAGTTTAAATTCCATTAAGACTGTAAACAAGGAGAGCACAAAAGCTGCAACTCCGCAGCTCGATACCTGGCAGCGCTCTGGTGGGACAGGCGAATCCCCAGGAACAGAGTGGGGGCCGGGAGGTTCTCGGGCCACACGGGGAAAACCAGTTCCACTGCTGGAAGGACATTTGGTAGAGGCTGTTGAAGCCACCTGGTCCCAGCAGACCCCAGAAAATGGCCACATTCGCTGGTGCTGGAACAAGGTCATTAAGGGTGAAGCCTGGTTACCAGATGTGTGTTGTGATTTTCCATAATCCCTGAAATGCTGCTGCTACACTATCTCACATACTTTTTCTGGGATGGGCTGGCACCTGGCTGCAGTCTCGGGGCATCAGCAACAGCAGGGTCCAGCAGGCATTCCTAGGTGCAGCCGACATTCAGCCATTGCTCATTCGGCAATTGCTCAGTGAGACCCTCCTGCAGAGGGGTGGAATGGGTCAAAGCCTCAGTCCTTCAGAAGTAAGGGGCTGGGGAAAACAGCCACATCTGAGACAAAACTCAGGAGAGAGGTACTGCCTAGGGCCTGATCATGGAGAGTAAAAAAAGCAGGAGAAGACGAGAGCTGAAGACAGAGGATGCTGAGCGGGGAGAAGAGACTGGGTGGCTGGGTGGCGCCATTTTCACCGCTCCCGCACATGCCTATACGCACCTATGAGCACCGCAACACTCCACCCCATTAGGCTAGCAGCGCCATCTAGTGGACAGTGGAGCTGCTAAACTGAGCCCTGCCCAATTGGGCCAACTTCGCTCTTCAAGTACACAAGTCTCACCATTGGCTTAATTTATGGACTATAAAGAGCTACACAGACTGACTTCTAGGGGAAAACAAAGCAATTTCAGTCCTACTTCAATCTGTTAGCAGGTTCATCTATTCATTTTCTTTCTTTCTTGTTTCTTATTTTTCTCTTTTACAATACCTGGACCACTTTCTTATACCATACACAAAAATAAACTCAAAATGGATGAAAAACCTAAATGTAAGATAGGAAGCCATCAAAATCCTTGAGGAGAAAGCAGGCAAAAACCACTTTGATCTTGGCCACAGCAATTTCTTACTCAACATGTCTCTGGAGGCAAGGGAAACAAAAGCAAAAATGAACTACTGGGACCTCATCAAAATAAAAAGCTTCTGCACAGCAAAGGAAACAATCAACAAAACTAAAAGGCAACCGACAGAATGGGAGAAGATATTTGCAAATGGCATATCAGATAAAGGATTAGCATCCAAAATCTATAAAGAACTTATCAAACTCAACACCCAAAAACCAAATAATCCAGTGAAGAAATGGGCAAAAGAAATGAATAGACATTTCTCCAAGGAAGACATCCAAATGGCCAACCAACACATGAAAAAATGCTCAACATCACTCATCATCAGGGAAATACAAATCAAAAGCACAATGAGATACAACCTTATACCTGTCAGAATGGTTAACATTAACAACTCAGGAAATAACAGATGTTGGCAAGGATGCGGAGAGAGAGGATCTCTTTTGCATTGTTGGTGGGAATGCAAGCTGGTGCAGCCACTCTGGAAAACAGTATGGAGGTTCCTCAAAAAACTAAAAATAGAACTACCCTATGACCCAGCAATTGCACTACTAGGCATCTATCCATGGGATACAAGTGTGCTGTTTCAAAGGGACACATGCACTCCATGTTTATAGCAGCACTATCAACAATAGCCAAAGTATGGAAATAGCAGCACTATCAACAATAGCCAAAGCACTATCAACAATAGCCAAATGTCCATTGATGGATGAATGGATAAAGAAGTGGTACATATATACAATGGAGTATTACTCGGCAATCAAAAAGAATGAAATCTTGCCATTTGCAACTACGTGCATGGAACTGGGGGGTATTATGCTAAGTGAAATTAGTCAGTCAGAGAAAGACAAAAATCATATGACTTCATTCATATGAGGACTTTAAGAGACAAAACAGATGAACATAAGGGAAGGGAAACAAAAATAATATAAAAACAGGGAGGGGGACAAAACAGAAGAGACTCATAAATATGGATAACAAACTGAGGGTTGCTGGAGGGGTTGTGGGAGGGGGAATGGGCTAAGTGGGTAAGGGGCATGAAGGAATCTACTCCTGAAATCATTGTTTCACTATATGCTAACTAATTTGGATATAAATTTTAAAAAATAAAAAATAAAATTAAAAAAAAAGAAAGAAAAAAAGAAAGAGAAAAGAAAAGAAGAAAAAGGAAAAGAAAAGAAAAAAATCTGGTATTTCCACCAGCACTGAAGCTGATACACTGGAGCACTCTATGATCAGTAGACTTGGTGGGTGTGAGGTGCCTATGTTGGTCCTCTAGGGGAGAGACCCCCTGTGCTGGCTCACAGTCAGACCTTCCCTAGTAAAGATGACCCTGTATGGTGCAGGAGGTAGGGTTTTATATAAGTGGCTCCAGCCCCTACTGAAGGTGCTGTGTTGCTAACTGAAGTCCAACTGTGCTGGTGGGCAGGGGGGAAATATGTCACCACACTCTTTTACCCCCAGAGAGGAAGGCTCACACCCACTGCCACAGACAAGCGAACAATCACCCCTCCTGTTTCCCAGGCTTCTATTTGATCCCCACCCTCCCCCAGTCTGTGCTTGGGCCATCAATATCCCTGGAGCCACAGCTCTCCTGTCTTCTATCTCTGGCTGGGATCCAAAATTCCAAATTTTAAAGGACCTGGCAAGGTGGGGACCTGCTCCCTTCTTCCAGAGTACAGTGTTGAAGCACTGCTCCTGGAGCCATTCTGTCCCAGAAAAGCAGCAATGTGGATGGAACTGGAAGGTATTATGGTGAGTGAAATAAGACAGCCAGAGAAGAACAGATATCACATGTTTTCACCCATATGTGGATCTTGAAAAACTGAATGGAAGACCATGGGGAAAGGGAAGGGGGAAAAAAACAGATACAAACAGAGAAGGAGGGAGGCCAACCACAAGAGACTATTAAACACAGAGAACAAACTAAGGATAGATGAGAGTTTGGGGGAGAGGGAAAATGGGTGATGGGCAGTGAGAAGGGCACTGTTGGGATGAGCACTGGGTGTCGTATGTAAGCCAATTTGACAACAAATTATATTCATTAAAATAAATACATACATACATACATACATACATACATACATACATACATACATACGTAATTGGGAAAAGGGAAAAGAAAAGCAGTCACTTGACTGCACAAGTGCCTGGAGTTTATGGTGAAGCACAATGAAAACCTGCAACCAGATTATCTGCCCTCTGCATGAGCCTCTGTCCCCTGCTGTTAAGTGGCTGCTCAAAAGTGTCAGCCCAATCTTTTGTCCTTGAAGAAGCAATACACCATCTTCCAAATGCACTCTAGAAAGGGTAACTTCTCTCTCCCAGTACGACCCAGGGGATCCCCACACCAGGCTCTCTGCTGTCTGCTCTCAGGCCTTTACCCTCTTCTCACCTGGACCACTGCCACCTGCTCAGATCAACTCTAGAAAATGGCACAGACTTCCAAATCCTCTGAATTTGAGCTCCACTCTGCAAAAACTTGCAATAATCAGTTCCTCCCAATTTCTCAGTCAATGATTTTTGCAGGGGTGCTCTTCTGGCACAAAACCAGCACGCTGTTCTCTCTACTCCTCTCTCCCTCTCTCTCCTCTCCACAAAAAGGGCTTCCTACTCCCTATGGCACCATGGCCTTTCTCTCCCCCAATTCATGTCTCTGCACTTCATATCTGCCACATTCTCGCCCTCAAATTATGCAGATGGTTCTCTTAATCCTAGGTATTCAAAGTAATTTGATGTTGATCTAGCTGTGTTCAAGGGATGGGGCAAGCCCAGGGTTCCCCCACTACTCCCATCTTAATTCCTCCCCAATGCTTATTTCTTGAGGCTTTCCAAATCTATCTCTTATTTGTTCTCATGTGCTCTAAACATATATTTTAGTATCTATTATCTCTCATATGTGCCTCAATCGAATAAGCCTAAAACCCATAAACTACTTCTCCTCTACCTAAAACTGAAAACCAAGGTCCTCATGCCCAGCCAGATTCCTGAAAGGCTACCTGATGCTACCCTTCTATCTAAACAGATTCCAATCACTTTCCAAATTGTAGACTGTTCCTCCTTCATTTATCTCATTCATTCCCTATCCTACCCCATCATTTCACAACCAGATGACAGCATCAGCCTAATCACTAGCCTCACTGCCTCCAGTCTGGCTCCCTTACCCACTGCTGCTAGACTAACGGTCCTATAATGCAAATCTGCTTATGTCATACCCATGCTTAAAATATTTAATGATTCCCCGTTATCTTTCAGACTACACTTCAAACTGTTTATCTTAGCACACAGGCCTTTCACAAGTAGGTCTATGCCTACCTCTCCACCTTCAACTCTTTTCATTTTTAAACATTTTGTTTGTTATTTTATTGAGTTTTGAGAATTCTTAATAAATTTTGAGTACTGGCCATTCATTATGAGAGATTTGCCTATATAGCCTTCCAGACTCTGGCTTGTCTTTTAATTGTTTTTGTTTGTTTGTTTGTTTGTTTTTAGTATAGTTGTCACACATGTTATATTAGTTTGAGGTATATAACACAGTGACCCTTCATCTCAGCCCTCAGAAGTATTACAGGTCTTTGAGTATGTACTGTTCTTGCAGTTAAAATGCTCTCTTCCTCCATCACCTTCTTTGTCTAGTTATTCAAATTCACTCAAAATACTTTCCCTTGATACAACTGCCATCATGCCTCCATAATAGTTACACCAACTTCTATCAGAGTAACTTATATTAATTTATGTCTTAGTCTGTAAATTCCAGGAGAAAAGGGCCATGGTATTATTTTTCTAAACTTGAATCCCTATCATACAGTAGTGATTAGCACGCAGTAGTGCACAAAACACAACCATTTGCTGAATGGATTAATTAACAATCAAATTGGAGATACCTAGAATGATGCTGGTCCCTTTTAAAGTTATAATTTTACATGGTTTAAATTTCCTTTGTCCCTAAAGTTTTCAGTATGCTATCAGGCATGAATCCAGTGATTTGTACCTTATTTGTCTCCATTTTCTAGTTCCTCCTATTCTATCTTTAATACCATTATTGTGACTTGATTTTTCTTTAAACCTTAATATCTCTGCATATATTTTTCCTAGAATATTCTGCAGAATATGCTTGGCTTCTAATAGCTCTTAATAATACAATAATTTCTTCCCTTATAAACTGCTGATATTTTTAATGAAAGGAACCTTTAGAAAGTCTCTTTGCTGGTATGCCTGCCTTTTAATAATAGAAGGTACCTTAAAAAAAAATCAGCTACTGGGGCACCTGGGTGGCTCAGTTGGTTAAGAGTCCAACTCTTGATTTTGGCTCAGGATACAATCTGATGGTTCATGGGTTCGAACCCCATGTCAGCCTCCACGTTGACAGCACAAACCTGCTTGGGGTTCTCTCTCTCCCTCTCTCTGCCCCTCCCCTGCTCATGCACACACACTCTTCCTCTCCCTCTCTCTCTCTTTCAAAATAAATAAGCTTCAAAAAATATATAAAATTAAAAAATAAAAATAAATAAAACTCTGGTTTGATAAATGGAAAATGTTAGAAAATTTGGTTCAAATTTATTTCCCTTCATTTTTTAGGCATAAGGATAACATTGTACTGCAAGAGTCTACAAGAGTCAAAAATGTGAGAAAAAGGTACCATGGTGGCAAAAGGAAAGACAAGAAAAGGAAAGAAAATGAAACAGAGAGCACCAGTTCTTGCTAGGTAACATATATCATTTAATGTTTACAAAATCCTTTCAAAGTATTCAGAGTAAGTTTTATTATCCCTATAACTCAGAAGAAGAAGCCAAGGCTCACAGATTTTTAACTTTCCTAAATTCACCCAGCTAATCAACAACAGAGCTAGGATTGAAGCAAGGTCTCTTCTGCCAAAAGCAATGGTTTTTTCCTCCACATTGTCCTGACCCCTAAGGAAAGCAAGAGACACCCCAGCCAATTTTGTCTCAAATAAAATCGACCTTTATAAAAACCCAGATGCCAATAAAATAAGATATGGTATCTTGAGAAGTATAAATAGTGAAGTTCAAAAAAACCTTGACCAATACTAAAAAAGATTTTTTTTAAATTCCCACAGAATGGTGGCAATAAAGCCAAACTGTCTTTCCAAGTTTCTACAATTTATTTAATATTGAAAGATTGTCATTCTCTTCTCTATCCTCTCTTACCTTTCATTTGGACCTATTTCCTGGAGAAAAAAAATTCCTTACGGAACCTGATGACTTTAAAGCTGCCAAATCAAGAATCTTTGTTGTACTTAATTATATATCAACTCTGTGTTGGTCAGCACTACTTTTCCTACTGAGAATTACTCAGTGAACCACATATGCACTAGTTGGTGGTCTCAGTCTATGTCCTCATAAATGGTCGATCATAACTGCATCTCTGGAGGCAGTCTCAGTGGAAAGAGGATAATTCAGTAAAAATAACAAAGCATAGGAAGTCAGGAAATGTATAGGTACAGAGAATTAATCAAAAATTGAGAAATATATAGGGATGCCTGGGTGTCTCAATTGGTTAAGTATCTGACTCTTGATCACGGCTCCAGTCATGATCTCATGGTTTGTGAAGCTCGAGCCCCGCATCAGGTGCTATGCTGACAGCACTGAGCGTGCTTTTGATTCTCTGTCTCCCTCCCTCTCTGCCCTTCCTCTTCTGGTGTTCTATCTGTCTCTCTCAAAATAAATAAACATTTTTTAATTGAGTAATATCTCCTTGACCTGACATCTAAAAGGAAACATACCACAACAGAGATGAAAAAAAGCTATAATTTAGAAAAAAATCAGTAAGGAAGAAAAGAGTAAGGCCATGAAAGAAGAAATTATGATAGTGGAT
Source organism: Panthera tigris (assembly GCF_018350195.1). NCBI lineage: Eukaryota > Metazoa > Chordata > Mammalia > Carnivora > Felidae > Panthera > Panthera tigris. Next base: position 28,207,917 of record NC_056670.1, read on the forward strand.
ACATTATTTGGTACCGTGTAATAAAGAATAAATTAAAAATGTAGCAGGGAACTGTATAAGAATGCTGAAGGGACCCCAAAATGAGCAGAAGATTTCATGAAATAGTAAGATACAATTAGAAGAGAGAAGAGGTAGGCTTTTTTCCATTATATTCCAGACAGAAGCAAGAAACAAAAATGTGACCCACTGCTTTTTAAAGAAGAGTGTCCAGAAAAAGAAATCTATACCATTAAAGTTGATGCTCTCCCCCTAGAAAACATCTATAATACATTATTTTATAGTGGAATGTATGTGTGAATACAGAGAGACACAGCTGACTAAAGAATTCTTCTGAGGGAAAAAAAAATGTCTATACGGAGGAAAATACCTTACAGAATAATTTAAGAAAGACAGTGATATATGAGGGCACAAATTAGCAGATAGAAACCTAGTGCATCCAGATAAACAGGAATTTACAGGTATGAGAAAGAACAAAGAGAGTAGGTAAGGGGAAAGGAGGTGGAAGAACAATGAGATGACGTTGCTAAAGAATTTGAAGATTTCTGATATTCAAATTGGAGCCACTTAGAATATAGTGTTACAGTAAAGAATCCCCTCCCTTCCACCTTCCCAAATTTCTATAAGGTTTGCAATATACACAGACACATAAACATGTCTTGTCTGGGAGTATTGGAGAGAGAGTGTGTGTGTGTGTGTGTGTGTGTGTGTGTGTGTGTGTGTGTGTGAAAATCAAGGGGGGAAAGGCCAATTACCAATTACAGATTAACCAACTATAAAATAGGGATAGAAAGACCATTCGTAAACTAATTTGTGGAAGCAAAAACTTGGAACTAGAGATGACGTTGAGAATATGAGCCCCAGAGAATTTGCAGAAATCTTGGGACGTTATAGTTGATAGGACACAGAATTGGGGTTCAAGCCATTTATATATAGATCTTAAGAGTAACAAGATCCCAGCAGACAAGTGGTTTACAACCATAAGTAAGTGGATTATGAGCAATTAAAAAATGAAGGTTAAAAAAAAACATAGAAAGAAAGAAAAGGAAAAAAAGCAAGCAAGCAATAGTCAACTTGGAACTCTTACAGGGCTATGAAAAGTAAGTTAACCAAGCTAAGCTCATTTCCTTTATAATTGGGGTTACTATACTGATAAATCTACAATGCCACAGTTAACACATCTTAATTTTAGCAAGGCCTTTGAGAAAGTACTTGAGGATAAAATAAAGAAACATGGTTTATACAGTAGCCTAATAAAGCAAGTTTGAAGTTCATTTCAACAAATTTACTCAAAATGGGTTAATGTTTGATTGATGTTATCTGAAAGAAGATATATCACTGTTTTCCACATGACTAAACAACTTTTCATAAATAATCTGACTTTTAAAAATCTGAAAATGATTCCAGGTTAGGAGGTAAAGACAAAATCAAAAGTTAAAAAGATCTTTATGGACTCTAACATAAACCAGAATTAACAGGATAAAATTCCGTGAATATAAATTTAGCATCTACCTTTACATATAAAAAGATAAAACTAGTATCAGAACAAGAACGCTCAAATTAATAATATTTTGAGTTCAGAGACTTGGAGTTTAACTGCTCACAAAATCAGTATGAACGAACAGCATGACAAGGCTATCATAATAAGGTAAGATAATGTTAGACATTAAATCAGAGAGGTAATTGTTTGAGTATATTATAGAACATTCACATCAGAGATTTGTTTCTATTTCAAGATGTTTTTATTTCAATATTTTATGGGTATTACTTATCTAGAACATGCATAGAAAAGTATTTGCAGAGATGATTTTAGGGACTTCGATTTCTTGTATTGGCAAATTAGTAATCAGTCTAATTCTTCTGCCGAAGAAAACTAAGAAGATTGATGAAATATAAAATACTTTATCTTAAAAACATCAAAGAGCTAATAAAACAGAGAAATTTCTTGAGATGAATTCCAGAAAAAGTAATGTTTAGTACACAGAGATAGCCATTCACATGAAAAAACAAGATACCATGAGCAAAAACCAGCATAATGATCCAGGAAGTCCAGACACTAAAGTTGTCAAATTCTAACCACAATACAAATATGCTTACCATGTTCAAGTACCTCAATATCAAAAGTGAAAATTTCATCAGGAAACTGATAATCATACAAGATATGGAAATTCTCAAGTATTCAGAATAGTCTGAAATGTTCAAGGGTCAAGAAATTTTCAGCCTAGGTAAGAGAAGACATAAATAAGTGCTAAGAATAATCATCGGTTATTTGAAAAATACCTTTTCCTATTGTCTTCGTTGCTTAAGAAAGCAGAACTAGAAGAAGTGCATGGAAATGGCAGGGAATTCACATCTAGTTTGAGAAAAATGTTTCCAACAATTAGAATTGTCCAAAATCAGGTTCACTGTCTCACAGAATTGATGAGATTGCTATTACTGTTACACAGTTGTGTATTGCATATTGTATGGCTGGAGAGAGTCTAATCTACTTCAATAAGATTAGAATGTAAAGGCACTAACGTTCCTCCTCTATAATTTTTTAATCCAAGTAAAAATTTAATATAACCATAAATATTATTGGAGATATACTAAACCACTATTTCCCAAAGTATGGTCTGAGAAAGTTATAGAACTAACATATTATAAGAGTCCTAAAGTCAGAAAATTTTGGAAATTCTGGCTTAAGCAAAATTAAATACTTTTATTTGCTTCAATATTTCTTACCAACTTGAATGTACTTAAGTACATCAAAAACATACAAAGAAAATTTCTATATACAGCACTGACCATAAAAAAATTCTTTTTTTCATGTTACATTTTTAAATCTTTCTTCCCACTTTAATTATGAGTTATTTGGAGGGTTTTATTTGTTTATTTTGTTTTATTTTTCAATTTTTTATTTAAATTGTAGTTAGTTACCATATAGTGTAATACTTCTTTCAGGAGTAGGATTTAGTGATTCATCACTTACATATAACATCCAGTGCTCAACATAACAGGTGCCTTCCTTAATACCCATCACCCATTTAGCCTATCTCCTGCCCACATCCCCTCCAGCAAACCTCAGTTTGTTCTCTATAGTTGGAGTCTCTTATGATTTGCTTTTCTGTCCTTTTTTTCCTGCCTTCCTCTATGTCCATCTGTTTTGTTTCTTAAATTCCACGAGTAAAATCATGGCATTTGTCTTTCTCTGACTGACTTATTTCATTTAGCATAATAAAAAACACTCTAGTTCCATCCGCATCATTGCAAATGGTAAGATTTCATTCTTTTCACCCCAAAGAGCCAAAGTAATAATGAAGAAGAAAACCAAAGTGGGAGGCATCAGAATCCCAGACTTTAGCCTCTACTACAAGGCTGTAATCATCAAGATAGTATGGTATTGGCATAAAAACAGACATATAGACCAATGGAATAGAGACCCCAGAATTGGACCCAAAAATGTATGGCCAACTAATCTTTGACAAAGCAGGAAAAGAGTATCCAACGGAAAAAAAGACAGTCTCTTTAACAAATAGTGCTGGGAGAACTGGACAGCATCAGGCAGAAGAATGAAACTCGACCACTTTCTTACACCATATACAAACATAAACTAGAAATGGATGAAGGATCTGAATATGAGACAGGAAACCATCAAAACCCTAGAGGAGAAAGCAGGCAACAACCTCTTTGACCTCAGCCGCAGCAATTTCTTACTTGACACCTCTCCAAAGGCAAGGAATTAAAAGCAAAAATGAGGGGCGCCTGGGTGGCTTAGTCGGTTAAGCGGCCAACTTCAGCTCAGGTCACGATCTCACGGTCTGTGAGTCCATGAGTTCGAGCCCCGCGTCGGGCTCTGGGCTGATGGCTCAGAGCCTGGAGCCTGCTTCTGATTCTGTGTCTCCCCCTCTCTCTGCCCCTCCCCCATTCGTGCTCTGTCTCTCTCTGTCTCAAAAATAAATAAACGTTAAAAAAAAAATTTTAAAAAAGCAAAAATGAACTATTGGGACCTTATCAAGATAAAAAGCTTCTGTATTACAAAGGAAACAATCAACAAAACTAAAAGGCAACCGATGATATGGGAAAAGATATCTGCAAATGACATATTAGACAAAGGTCTAGTATCCAAAATCTATGAAGAACTCACCAAACTCCACACCTGAAAAACAAATAATCCAGTGAAGAAATGGGCAGAAGACATGAATAGACACTTCTCCAAAGAAGACATCCAGATGGCCAACAAACACATGAAAAGATGCTCAATGTCACTCATCATCCGGGAAATACAATCAAAAACCACACTGAGATAACACCTCATGCCTGTCAGAGTGGCTAAAATGAACAAATCAGGAAACTATAGATGCAGGAGAGGATGTGGAGTAATGGGAACCCTCTTGCACTGCTGGTAGGAATGCAAACTGGTGCAGCCACTCTAGAAAACAGTGTGGAGGTTCCTCAAAATATTAAAAATAGAACTACCCTATGACCCAGCAATAGCACTGCTAGGAATTTACCCAAGGGATACAGGAATGCTGATGCATAGGGGCACTTGTACCCCAATGTTTATAGCAGCACTTTCAACAATAGCCAAATTATGGAAAGAGCCTAAATGTCCATCAACTGACAAATGGATAAAGAAGATGTGGTTTATATATAAAATGGAATACTACTAGACAATGAGAAAGAATGAAATCTGGCCATTTGCAGCAACCTGGATGGAACTGGAGGGCATTATGCTAAGTGAAATAAGTAAGGCAGAGAAAGACAGATGCCATTTGTTTTCACTCATATGTGGATCCTGAGAAACTTAACAGAAGACCATGGGGGAGGGGAAGGGGGAAAAAAAAGTAACAGAGAGGAGGGAGGCAAACCATAAGAGACTCTTAAAAACTAAGAACAAACTGAGGGTTGATAGAGGGTAGGGGAGAGGGGAAAGTGGGTGATGGGCATGGAGGATCGCACTTGTTGTGATGAGCACTGGTGTTGTATGGAAACCAATTTGACCATAAGTTATATTTTTAAAAAAGAAAAAGAAAAAAAAAGATTTCATTCTTTTCTTTGGGCAAGTAATATTCCACTATATATATATCCTCTTTATCCATTCATCAGTCAGTGAAAATTTGGGCTCTTTCCATAATATGGCTATTGTTGACAATGCTGCTATAAGCTTTGGGGTGCCCCTTCAAATCAGTATATTTGTATCCTTTGGGTAAACACCTAGCATTACAATTGCTGGATTATAGGGTAGTTCTATTTTTAACTTTTTGAGGAATGTCCATACTATTTTCCAGAGTGACTGCACCATTTTGCATTCCCACCAACAGTGCAGGAGGGTTCCCCTCTCTCCACATCCTCACCAACATCTGTTGTTCCCTGTGTCAATTTTTTTAAGTTTATTTACTTATTTTGAGTGAGTGAGAGAGAGAGAGGGAGAGAGAGAGAGGGAGAGAGAGAGAGAGGGAGAGAGGGAGAGAGGGAGGGAGAGAGGAGGGAGGGAGGGAGAGAGGGAGGGAGGGAGGGAGGGAGGGAGAGGGAGAGAGACAATCTCAAGCAGGCTGTACACTCAGCCCAGAGCCCAATGCAGGGCTTGATCTCCCATGAGATCATGACCTGAGCTGAAATCAAAAGTTGGACGCTTAACTGACTGAGCCAACAAAGCACCCCTCCTATGTTGTTAATTTTAGCCATTCTGACAGGTCAGGTGGAATCTCATTGTGGTTTTGATTTGCATTTCCCTGATGATGAGTGATGTTGAACATCTTTTCATATGTCTGTTGGCCATCTGTATGTCTTCTTTGGAAAAATGTCTATTTCCTGTTGGATATTTATGAGACAGGCTCTATAGAATACTTTGGAGCAAGGGAATTTTGGGTTAAATAATTCTAATCTCGATGGTATCAAAAAAAAATCCAGTTTGTCTATTTTGTCAAAAGAATTGAATTGATGATGCAATTTAAATATAAATTTTTCATAAGGATGAAATAATGCAACACTATCACAATTTACCACAAAAGGTCTTCCTTTTTCACAGATGAGGTATCATTGTTGTACTATACATAATTATAAGCATCTTAAATGATGTAGCCTAAATTCAGTCTCTGATGAGTTACCAGCAAATGTGGGAGAGACTAAAGAACACCTCCTCCTCCTCCTCCTGACATACCTAAATTCCTTTAACAACCTATTATAGGCGCATAAACTTGATTAAACACTTCTGAAAGGTATGTATAGTTCAAGCTGTTCTAACTCTTGGAGTACTATGTTCTTAAAGTTTTATTTTTCCTGTTGTCTTGTACAAGCAAATTTCTTAAATAAATATGCCTCCATTTCTTCATCTTTAAAATTACAATCATAATCATATGGTTGCTGAAGATTGAATTAAAGGAGATAATCCAGCACAGTGTTAGCACATTATAAAAACTCAGTAACTATAAACTATCATTTTTATTCAAAAATAGCACTTTACTTTGTTTTGATCTTCAATTACCTACTGCTTCATTTGAATGACATCATGTGTGTGAATTACTTAGCACTATGCTCAATTAAAATTGGTAATGAATGTGTTTGTGATCTTTATATATACACACTTACTACTTAGTCGATTATGAAGGTAGCAATTTTTACCTGAAACAGATTTTCTGCTCTATCTCAACAAACCTAGAGTCTAAAATACAGGAAATATTGTGTCATTGGAACTAGAAACTACCTGGGACTTAATCTTTCATACCTTCTTCTTGGTTACAGCATTTATTAATATGTGTATTCACATATGACAAAAATGAATCTCAGAAATTTTTAGGGATTTGTTTATAGTATTGTTTATGGTAGTCAACAAACCAATAACCAACAAACAATGCTTAATTATCTCACTTACGAATCCACTAGTAGACAGCATCTGATCATGAGAACTATTCCCTTTCTTTTTTTTTTTTTAATTTATTTTTTAATACATGAAATTTACTGTCAAATTGGTTTCCATACAACACCCAGTGCTCATCCCAAAAGGTGCCCTCCTCAATACCCATCACCCACCCTCCCCTCCCTCCCACCCCCCATCAACCCTCAGTTTGTTCTCAGTTTTTAACAGTCTCTTATGCTTTGGCTCTCTCCCACTCTAACCTCTTTTTTTTTTTCCTCCCCCCACCCCCCCATGGGTTTCTGTTACGTTTCTCAGGATCCACATAAGAGTGAAACCATATGGTATCTGTCTTTCTCTGTATGGCTTATTTCACTTAGCATCACACTCTCCAGTTCCATCCACGTTGCTACAAAAGGCCATATTTCATTTTTTCTCATTGCCACGTAGTATTCCATTGTGTATATAAACCACAATTTCTTTATCCATTCATCCGTTGATGGACATTTAGGCTCTTTCCATAATTTGGCTATTGTTGAGAGTGCTGCTATAAACATTGGGGTACAAGTGCCCCTATGCATCAGTACTCCTGTATCCCTTGGGTAAATTCCTAGCAGTGCTATTGCTGGGTCATAGGGTAGGTCTATTTTTAATTTTCTGAGGAACCTCCACACTGCTTTCCAGAGCGGCTGCACCAATTTGCATTCCCACCAACAGTGCAAGAGGGTTCCTGTTTCTCCACATCCTCTCCAGCATCTATAGTCTCCTGATTTCTTCATTTTGGCCACTCTGACTGGCGTGAGGTGGTATCTGAGTGTGGTTTTGATTTGTATTTCCCTGATAAGGAGCGACGTTGAACATCTTTTCATGTGCCTGTTGGCCATCCGGATGTCTTCTTTAGAGAAGTGTCTATTCATGTTTTCTGCCCATTTCTTCACTGGGTTATTTGTTTTTCGGGTGTGGAGTTTGATGAGCTCTTTATAGATTTTGGATACTAGCCCTTTGTCCGATGTGTCATTTGCAAATATCTTTTCCCATTCCGTTGGCTGCCTTTTAGTTTTGTTGGTTGTTTCCTTTGCTGTGCAGAAGCTTTTTATCTTCATAAGGTCCCAGTAATTCACTTTTGCTTTTAATTCCCTTGCCTTTGGGGATGTGTCGAGTAAGAGATTGCTACGGCTGAGGTCAGAGAGGTCTTTTCCTGCTTTCTCCTCTAAGGTTTTGATGGTTTCCTGTCTCACATTCAGGTCCTTTATCCATTTTGAGTTTATTTTTGTGAATGGTGTGAGAAAGTGGTCTAGTTTCAACCTTCTGCATGTTGCTGTCCAGAGAACTATTCCCTTTCTTAAAAACAACAACACAAAGTGCTGAATTGCTTTTTTTCAGTAATAAAACTATCAAAAGAAAATGAATATAAAAGTATAAAGGAAAGTTGCTATACTTTAGGGTTAAAATAAGCATTAGAGAGTAAAATAAAGACAAGAAAAAGGCTTAAGGTAGCAATTAGAGAAAAAGATTTTAACAAGAAGGTCAATCAGAGGAGGCCATCATTTGCTTAATGTAGTAGTGATATTACAGTCACCAGACACATTTATGAATATGCAGCTGTATTTATGGACAGAAGAGTAAAAGTCCTGTTTGATGCAGGAGATAGATCAGAGACTCCAAAGGAATGTTTGCAACCTTTTCAACTGGACAAAGGTGACTTTGGTCCTAAAGAAACTAAAGAAAGTCTTTGGTTACTAAAGAAAGTAAAAAGGGCTTTAATAAAATTCTCTTTCTACTAAAACTTTTCTAAATGGATTTGTCTAACAAAATAACAAGATACCTTGCTGCCTTTGTAGTATCCTAGTAAAATTGTATTTTTTTACTCATATTAAATCAATTTATACATTTTCATAATGGATTACTACAGATATCACAGACTACATGTAAACATACACAGTTTATGTTGGATCAAGTGGAGCTGGCAAACAGTATTCATTTACAAACTAGGATAAACTTCCTAGTGTCTTCAGTTTTAAAGTTTTTCTATTTATATTTGTATATTATTTATATTACCTATATAATCCTAGCCATTTTCTTATCAGTAAACCATCCTCTGTTTTTCAATCTACCACTGGCTTTAAGATAAACAATCCTAAAATTTGTATGGAACCACAAAAGATCCCAAAGACCTTGAAAAGGGAAAGCAAAGCTGGAGGCATCATGATTTGGGGCTTCAAGCTATATTACAAAGCTATAGTAATTAAAACAGCATGGTACTGGCATAAAAATAGACACGTATATCAATGTATGAGAACAGGAAACCCAGAGGGGTGGCCTGGGTGGCTCAGTCAGTTGAGTGTCTGACTTTAGCTCAGGTCATGATCTCACGGTTCCTGAGTTTGAGCCCTTCATCAGGCTCTCTGCCTGTCAATGCAGAGCCAGCTTTGGATCCTCTGTCTCCCTCTCTCTCTCTCTGTCCCTCTCCAACTGACTCTTTCTCTCAAAAAAAAAAATTTAAAAATATAAATAAAGTTTGTAACTACTGTTCTTTTATGTATATGTGTGTGTGTGTGTGTGTGTGTAAACCTGTTCTTTAATATATATATATAGAGAGAGAGATACATGTGTGTGTGTGTGTGTGTGTGTGTGTGTGTGTATTGAGAGAGAGAGAGAAAACCTAGAAATGAATGCACAACTATGTGCTCAATTAATCTTCCACAAAGTAGGAAAAAATATCCAATGGGTAAAAGAATGTCTCTTCAACAAATGGTGTTGACAGCAACACTCAAAGGAATGAAACTGCACCACTTTCTTATACCATACACAAAAGTAAATTCAAAATGAATGAAAGACCTAAATGTGAGACAAAAACCATAAAAATCCCAGAGAAGAATACAAGCAGTAACCCCTTTGACATCAGCCTTAGCAACTTCTTACTAGATATGCTTCCTGAGGCAAGGAAAACAAAAGCAAAAATAAACTATTAGAACTTCATCAAGATAAAAAGCTTCTGCACATTGAAGAAAACAATCAACAAAAGTAAAAGGCAGCCTGCTGATTGGGAGAAGATATTTGCAAATGACATATCTGAGAAAGGGTTAGTATCCAAAATATATAAAGAACTTCTAAAACTCAACACTCAAAAAACAAATGATCCAGTTAAGAAATGGGTAGAAGACATGAATAGACATTTTTCCAAAGAAGACATCTAGATGGCTGACAGACACATGAAAAAATCTTCAACATCACTGGTCGTCAGGGAAATACAAATCAAAACTACAATAAGATATGATCTAACACCTATCAGAATGGCTAAAATCAACAACACAAGAAACAACAGGTGTTGGCAAGGATGCGGAGAAAGGGGAACCCTCTTACACTGCTGGTAGGAATACAAACTGGTACAGCCACCCTGGAAAACAGTATGGAGGTTCCCCAAAAAGTTAAAAATAGAACTACCCTATAATCCAGCAATTGCAATAATAGGTATTTACCCAAAGTTTACAAAAAATACTAATTCGAACGGATACATGCTGCCCAATGTTTATAGCATTATCAACAATAGCCAAATTATGGAAACAGCCAAATGCCCACTTACTGAAGAATGGATAAAGATGTGGTATACATATACAATGGAATATTATTCAGCCAAGACAAGAATGAAATTTTGCCATTTGCAATGACGTGGATGGAGCTACAGAGTATTTATGCTAAGTGAAATAAGTCAGTGAAAGACAAATACCATATGATTTCATTCATATGTGGAATTTAAGAAACAAAACAAATGATCATAAGGGAAAAAAGAGAGAGGCAAACCAAGAAACAGATTTCTAACTATAGAGAACAAACCGATGGTCACCAGAGGGAAGGTGGATGGGGGTGGGGTGGGGGGGGATGGGTAAAATAAGTGATGGGGATTAAGGAGTGCACTTGTGAAGAGACCAGGTATTGTATGTAAGTGTTGAATCACTAAATCATACACCTGAAATTAATATTACACTATATGTTAACTAACGAGAATTTAAGTTAAAACTTTAAAAATTTTTCAATTTTAAAAATGTTGAAAAAGAAACTACAACAAAAAGACTAACTTCTGACTTTGTTCTTTTGAGGTATACATGACTTGCACAATTCAATCCAGTCAGCTTCTGTTGGATGACTATAAGAAATGAAGGCAAGGCTGGGATGCACTAGGATTGATGCCGGGTTCGGAAAAAGTAATTAGAAATGAGAACAATGCCAAGGTAAACTGGCCATCTTTTACTTACAGCTGACACGTGCTGTAAGAGACACATGACATCAATCATGTCTGCGAGGATAAGGAGTCTGGTAACTGCAGCCAACAAGGCACGGGCAGCCTGAACCACAGCCTCCCTTTTTGGGAGATAACAGGGGTCATCTGCAAATCTCTCAGCTGATACTTTCAGAGCTTCACCTGAAAAACACAACCCAAAATCATATACTTTAAGTTTCAGCTATACCTGTTTAAGTATTTATCATCCTAATTCCAAGTACATTCTATGACTAAGCATAATATTAAAATAGTGTCAGTTGACACTAGAACACTGTCTCTTAATAAACAATAGAGTTTAAAATCAACATTTCTCTTTGATAAATGCTCTGGAGTTTAAGAAGCATGATACCATTTTCCTGCAAGAGAATTGTGCTCAATTGACTAGCAACATCTAGTAACACCGCTGTCAACTTCTGCATTTGCTGAATCTCATTTGCTGTGAAAGGTTTCATTACTAAGACTTCAACTGGAAACAATCTGGCTTATAAAAATAAGGTAAATCTTCATTAAACTACTTTCCAGCTCAATGTCAGAAAACAGCTAGCCTTTGAGGAAGTAACTCTCTGAGATAAAAGTTTAACATAGGCAGATTTATCCTAAACTGTCAATATAATAACCTATCTCCTAAATTGTCACAAGTTATATTTCATAGTACATAACTGTTAGAGAAATATGCCTACAAATTTTAAGGTTTTTTTCGCTGAAAATACATTCTATGATAAAAGCAATGTGTACTCATTCATTTTTAAAAGTTCACAATTCAGAAGGGTATAAAATGAAAAGATTCCTCTTTACCCCTCTCCACTAACATAATTGCTTACCACATCCACTATGTTTTAAGTTTTTCAATTTAAACTTGTTTTTATTATGAAATCACTACATGCTCATTACTTTTAAATAATTCACTATACTGAAGAGTATAAAGTGAAAACAATTTTTAGAGAGTCTCCATACAAATCACCCAAAAATACTCATGGAGTTCTTGTATATGCATCCAGAAATTTTTCCACGAATACATGTTTTATGTGTGTGCATATGTATAAATATTTATTTATATGTATAAATGTATATGTATGTTTAAACGTATGTATTTTTATGAATATATTCACACATTCATATATATGAATATATATTTTCTGTCCTAAGAAAACAGAGACATTTTATATTTTAAATGGAACACACAGAAGATATAAATCCTTTTCACAAATATTTTCATACTATAAAAATTTTCTACAATTTGTTTTTTCACTTACCAATTTATTTTCTTTTCATGCTGGGATATAATTGACCAGGAGACATTAAAGAATGCACGGTAAGGATAGGAAGATGGCGGCGTAGGAGGACGCTGGGCTCACCGCGCGTCCTGACGCTGATTACTTAGATTCCACCTACACCTGCCTAACTAACCCAGAAAACCACCAGAAGACTAGCAGAACGGAGTCTCTGGAGCCAAGCACAGACGAGAGGCCCACGGAAGAGGGTAGGAAGGGCGGCGAGGCGGTGCACGCTGCATGGACTGGTGGGAGGGAGCCCGGGCAGAGGGGCGGCCCGCCGGCCAAGCAGAGCCCCCGAGTCTGGCTTGCAAAAGCGGAGGGGCTGGACGGAGTGTGTTCCCACAGCAAGCGCGACTTAGCATCTGGGAGGTCATAAGTTAACAGCTCTGCTCGGAAAGCGGGAAGGCTGGAGGACAAGGGAGGGAGAGTTGCTAAGCCCTGGGACAACAGAGCTCAGTTTGGCGGGGAACATAAGCGCTCCCCGGCGCCATCTCCCTCGCCCATCCCCCAGCCAAAATCCCAAAGGAAACCAGTTCCTGCCAGGGAACTTGCTCGCTCCGCACAAACGCCCAACGCTGTGCTTCTGCGGAGCCACCCCTCCGGCAGCGGGTCTGACTCCCTCCCGCTGCCACAGGGCCCCTCCTGAAGTGGATCACCTAAGGAGAAGCGAGCTAAGCCTGCCCCTCCTGCCCCCGTGCACCTTACCTACCCACCCCAGCTAATACGCCAGATCCCCAGCACCACAAGCCTGGCAGTGTGCAAGTAGCCCAGACGGGCCACACCACCCCACAGTGAATCCCGCCCCTAGGAGAGGGGAAGAGAAGGCACACACCAGTCTGACTGTGGCCCCAGCGGTGGGCTGGGGGCAGACATCAGGGCGGACTGCGGCCCGCCCACCAACTCCAGTTATACACCACAGCACAGCGGAAGTGCCCTGCACGTCCACACCACTCCAGGGACTATCCAAAATGACCAAACGGAAGAATTCCCCTCAGAAAAATCTTCAGGAAATAACAACAGCTAATGAACTGATCAAAAAGGATTTAAATAATATAACAGAAAGTGAATTTAGAATAATAGTCATAAAATTAATTGCTGGGCTTGAAAACAGTATAGAGGACAGCAGAGAATCTCTTGCTACAGAGATCAAGGGACTAAGGAACAGTCACGAGGAGCTGAAAAACGCTTTAAACGAAATGCAAAACAAAATGGAAACGACGACGGCTTGGATTGAAGAGGCAGAGGAGAGAATAGGTGAACTAGAAGATAAAGTTATAGAAAAAGAGAAAGCTGAAAAAAAGAATAAAAAATCCAGGAGTATGAGGGGAAACTTAGAGAACTAAGTGATACACTAAAAAGAAATAATATACGCATAATTGGTATCCCAGAGGAGGAAGAGAGAGGGAAAGGTGCTGAAGGGGTACTTGAAAAAATAATAGTTGAGAACTTCCCTGAACTGGGGAAGGAAAAAGGCATTGAAATCCAAGAGGCACAGAGAACTCCCTTCAGACATAACTTGAATCGATCTTCTGCACGACATATCATAGTGAAACTGGCAAAATACAAGGATAAAGAGAAAATTCTGAAAGCAGCAAGGGATAAACGTGCCCTCACATATAAAGGGAGATCTATAAGACTCGTGACTGATCTCTCTTTTGAAACTTGGCAGGCCAAAAAGGATTGGCACGAGATCTACAATGTGCTGAACAGAAAAAATATGCAGCCGAGAATCCTTTATCCAGCAAGTCTGTCATTTAGACTAGAAGGAGAGATAAAGGTCTTCCCAAACAAACAAAAACTGAAGGAATTTGTCACCACTAAACCAGCCCTACAAGAGATCCTAAGGGGGATCCTGTGAGACAAAGTACCAGAGACATCACTACAAGCATAAAACATACAGACATCACAATGACTCTAAACCCATATCTTTCTATAACACTGAATGTAAATGGATTAAATGCACCAACCAAAAGACATAGGGTATCAGAATGGATAAAAAAACAAGACCCATCTATTTGCTGTCTACAAGAGACTCATTTTAGATCTGAAGACACCTTTAGATTGAGAGTGAGGGGATGGAGAACTATTTATCATGCTACTGGAAGCCAAAAGAAAGCTGGAGTAGCCATACTTATATCAGACAAACTAGACTTTAAATTAAAGTCTGTAACAAGAGATGAAGAAGGGCATTATATAATAATTACAGGGTCTATCCATCAGGAAGAGCTAACGATTATAAATGTCTATGCACCGAATACCGGAGCCCCCAAATATATAAAACAATTGCTCATAAACATAAGCAACCTTATTGATAAGAATGTGGTCATTGCAGGGGACTTTAACACCCCACTTACAGAAATGGATAGATCATCTAGACACACAGTCAATAAAGAAACAAGGGCCCTGAATGATACATTGGATCAGATGGACTTGACAGATATATTTAGAACTCTGCATCCCAAAGCAACAGAATATACTTTCTTCTCGAGTGCACATGGAACATTCTCCGAGATAGATCATATACTGGGTCACAAAACAGCCCTTCATAACTATACAAGAATTGAAATTATACCATGCATACTTTCAGACCACAATGCTATGAAGCTTGAAATCAACCACAGGAAAAAGTCTGAAAAACCTCCAAAAGCATGGAGGTTAAAGAACACCCTACTAACGAATGAGTGGGTCAACCAGGCAATTAGAGAAGAAATTAAACAATATATGGAAACAAACGAAAATGAAAATACAACAATCCAAACGCTTTGGGATGCAGCAAAGACAGTCCTGAGAGGAAAATACATCACAATCCAGGCCTATCTCAAGAAACAAGAAAAATCCCAAATACAAAATCTAACAGCACACCTAAAGGAAATAGAAGCAGAACAGCAAAGACACCCCAAAGCCAGCAGAAGAAGAGAAATCATAAAGATCAGAGCAGAAATAAACAATATAGAATCTAAAAAAACTGTAGAGCAGATCAACGACACCAAGAGTTGGTTTTTTGAAAAAATAAACAAAATTGACAAACCTCTAGCCAGGCTTCTCAAAAAGAAAAGGGAGATGACCCAAATAGATAAAATCATGAATGAAAATGGAATTATTACAACCAATCCCTCAGAGATACAAACAATTATCAGGGAATACTATGAAAAATTATATGCCAACAAATTGGACAACCTGGAAGAAATGGACAAATTCCTAAACACCCACACTCTTCCAAAACTCAATCAGGAGGAAATAGAAAGCTTGAACAGACCCTTAACCAGTGAAGAAATTGAATCGGTTATCAAAAATCTCCCAACAAATAAGAGTTCAGGACCAGATGGCTTCCCAGGGGAGTTCTACCAGACGTTTAAAGCAGACATAATACCTATCCTTCTCAAGCTATTCCAAGAAATAGAAAGGGAAGGAAAACTTCCAGACTCATTCTATGAAGCCAGTATTACTTTGATTCCTAAACCAGACAGAGACCCAGTAAAAAAAGAGAACTACAGGCCAATATCCCTGATGAATATGGATGCAAACTTTCTCAATAAGATACTAGCAAATCGAATTCAACAGCATATAAAAAGAATTATTCACCATGATCAAATGGGATTCATTCCTGGGATGCAGGGCTGGTTCAACATTTGCAAATCAATCAACGTGATACATCACATTAATAAAAGAAAAGAGAAGAACCATATGATCCTGTCAATCGATGCAGAAAAGGCCTTTGACAAAATCCAGCACCCTTTCTTAATAAAAACCCTTGAGAAAGTCGGGATAGAAGGAACATACTTAAAGATCATAAAAGCCATTTATGAAAAGCCCACAGCTAACATCATCCTCAATGGGGAAAAACTGAGAGCTTTTTCCCTGAGATCAGGAACACGACAGGGATGCCCACTCTCACCGCTATTGTTTAACATAGTGTTGGAAGTTCTAGCATCAGCAATCAGACAACAAAAGGAAATCAAAGGCATCCAAACTGGCAAAGAAGAAGTCAAGCTTTCGCTTTTTGCAGATGACATGATATTATACATGGAAAATCCGATAGACTCCACCAAAAGTCTGCTAGACTGATACATGAATTCAGCAAAGTTGCAGGAGACAAAATCAATGTACAGAAATCAGTTGCATTCTTATACACTAACAATGAAGCAACAGAAAGACAAAGAAACTGATCCCATTCACAATTGCACCAAGAAGCATAAAATACCTAGGAATAAATCTAACCAAAGATGTAAAAGATCTGTATGCTGAAAACTATAGAAAGCTTATGCAAGTAATTGAAGAAGATATAAAGAAATGGAAAGACATTCCCTGCTCATGAATTGGAAGAATAAATATTGTCAAAATGTCAATACTACCCAAAGCTATCTACACATTCAATGCAATCCCAATCAAAATTGCACCAGCATTCTTCTCGAAACTAGAACAATCAATCCTAAAATTCATATGGAACCTCAAAAGGCCCCGAATAGCCAAAGTAATTTTGAAGAAGACCAAAGCAGGAGGCATCACAATCCCAGACTTTAGCCTCTACTACAAAGCTGTAATCATCAAGACAGCATGGTATTGGCACAAAAACAGACTATAGACCAATGGAATAGAATAGAAACCCCAGAACTAGACCCACAAACGTATGGCCAACTCATCTTTGATAAAGCAGGAAAGAACATCCAATGGAAAAAAGACAGCCTCTTTAACAAATGGTGCTGGGAGAACTGGACAGCAACATGCAGAAGGTTGAAACTAGACCACTTTCTCACACCATTCACAAAAATAAACTCAAAATGGATAAAGGACTTGAATGTGAGACAGGAAACCATCAAAACCCTAGAGGAGAAAGCAGGAAAAGACCTCTCTGACCTCAGCCATAGCAATTTCTTACTCGACACATCCCCAAAGGCAAGGGAATTAAAAGCAAAAATGAATTACTGGGACCTTATGAAGATTAAAAGCTTCTGCACAGCAAAGGAAACAACCAACAAAACTAAAAGGCAACCAACGGAATGGGAAAAGATATTTGCAAATGACATATCAAACAAAGGGCTAGTATCCAAAATCTATAAAGAGCTCACCAAACTCCACACCCGAAAAACAAATAACTCAGTGAAGAAATGGGCAGAAAACATGAATAGACACTTCTCTAAAGAAGACATCCGGATAGCCAACAGGCACATGAAAAGATGCTCAACGTCGCTCCTCATCAGGGAAATACAAACCAAAACCACACTCAGATATCACCTCACGCCAGTCAGAGTGGCCAAAATGAACAAATCAGGAGACTATAGATGCTGGAGAGGATGTGGAGAAATGGGAACCCTCTTGCACTGTTGGTGGGAATGCAAATTGGTGCAGCTGCTCTGGAAAGCAGTGTGGAGGTTCCTCAGAAAATTAAAAATAGACCT
Source organism: Panthera tigris (assembly GCF_018350195.1). NCBI lineage: Eukaryota > Metazoa > Chordata > Mammalia > Carnivora > Felidae > Panthera > Panthera tigris. The sequence goes on from NC_056670.1 coordinate 28,225,698, forward strand.
ACCCTATGACCCAGCAATAGCACTGCTAGGAATTTACCCAAGGGATACAGGAGTACTGATGCATAGGGGCACTTGTACCCCAATGTTTATAGCAGCACTCTCAACAATAGCCAAATTATGGAAAGAGCCTAAATGTCCATAAACGGATGAATGGATAAAGAAATTGTGGTTTACATATACAATGGAGTACTACGTGGCAATGAGAAAGAACCAAATATGGCCCTTTGTAGCAAAGTGGATGGAACTGGAGAGTGTGATGCTAAGTGGAATAAGCCATACAGAGAAAGACAGATACCATATGGTTTCACTCTTATGTGGATCCTGAGAAACTTAACAGAAACCCATGGAGGAGGGGAAGAAAAAAAAAAAAAGAGGTTAGAGTGGGAGAGAACCAAAGCATAAGAGACTCTTAAAAACTGAGAACAAACTGAAGGTTGATGGGGGGTGGGAGGGAGGGGAGGGTGGGTGATGGGTATTGAGGAGGGCACTTTTGGAATGAGCACTGGGTGTTGTATGGAAACCAATTTGACAATAAATTTCATATATTGAAAAAAAGAAAGAAAGAAAGAAAGAAAGAAAGAAAGAAAGAAAGAAAGAAAGAAAGAAAGAAAGGTAACTTACCGTGTGGGCTCTAAAGCTGTTCTGCTTCAGCATCTGTCCTACTACCTCAGACAAGTCACTTAAATTCTTTATGCCTTATTTTTCCTTTGCAAATGGAGCTAATAATAATAATACCTACAATTTTTATAAAAATTAAATAAGAACAGTGCTTTGAGCTTACTAAAGTGTTGATTGGCTTTTGTCATTCTTTTTAATACTTGAATAAAGTTACATTTTACTGATATACTATAACTTATTTTACTAGACCTCCATTAAACACATAAATAATTTCCAACTTTTTCCTATTTCAAACTGTACTGCAAAGAATGACACATAGTTTTGCATGCATGAGCAAACTTAGCTGGAGGATAAATTCTCAAAAGTGGAATTGCTGAGTCAAGAGGCAAATGAATTTTAAGGTTTGATACATATTGTCAAAAAATTTTCCAAAATACAGCCATCTCACCAATAACATATTAAAGGGAGTGTCTTACCTACTCCATGAATATTTTAGTTATTTATTTGTGAAAGTCAGCATAATGAAAATGAAATTGAGTATTTTTATTAAATATAACAAAGAATAGTGTTCCTTATAATGGACAGAACCTATGAAGAGGGTCTGAGACTATCTCAACATGTTAATATAAACATGTTAGCTCTCTTAGCAATACCAAATTAGGAATTCAGACTATTAAGTCAGACACCTCTGAGATCAAATTCTTATCTGCCTCTTCTAGCTCTGAGACCTTGGATGCTTAAATACTTTCAGTGTCCTCATGTAATGGAAAGGGATAAAAATATTACTCATTTCACAGTGTTTCTGAGATGGCTAAATGAGATATAATTCATAACATATATTTAGCACAGTATCTGAACATGGAAAGCACTCAACAAATATTAGCTGTTATTTTCTCAGGAAATTTCTAGTAGAGTTGGTAAATTTTTAAGACCAGGAAATGGTGATTTTTATGTGTTTCTCTGCAAGTTAGAATTTCTGCGAGGAGACTGAAAATTAAAGTGACCTCAGAAATTCAGAGAGCAGTTTAATTCCCACATAAAAGATTTTTTTCTTGTCATGATTCTGAATTGGAAAGTTATGATAGTCTTTATACAATATGGTCTTTGACTTTACTAAAACTAAATACACATCAAAATAGAATTATGTGTTGTTGACTAAAAATGTTGGGATGTTGAACAACTGGTTGAAGAGTCATACTCAGGAAAATATCATTTAAACATTAAAGATCAATTACAGTCTCTGTCTCCATTAAGGTAATATAAAGAGAAAACCAAGTAGCACTATTGGGAAAAAAAGGCACTCCTGAAGTACATGAACAAAGATGCAACAAGTAAACTTCCTATTACTGGACTTACCACCCTCCCTCTCCTGCAACGCTCTCAACCCTTTTCAGCTTCACCTCATACTTCTGCTCCCAACTTAAGCATCACTTCCTCGGTGAAGCCTCCAATGCCCACTTACCAAGGGAGTCCCACAGTAAGGCAGGTCTCACAGTAAGATTCTATGCTTCCTATCATAACTATCCATCATCATTTACCGTAATGACTTAAATCAAAGCCTGTCTTTAATTCTCAATCAAAAGACTAGTGAGCGTCACACCAGTCAGAATGGCTAAAATTAACAACATAAGTAACAACAGGTGTTGGCGAGGATGTGAAAAAGCGGGAATGCTCTTACACTGTTGGTGGGAAAACAAACTGATGCATCTACTCTAGAAAACAGCGTGGATGTTCCTCAATAAGTTAAAAATAGAAATACCCTATGATCCAGCAATTGCACTAGTAGGTTTTACCTAAAGGATACAAAAATATTAATTCAAAGGAACACATGCACCCCAATGTTTGTAGCAGTATTATCAACAATAACCAAATTATGGAAAAAGCCCACATGTCCAAAAACTGATTAATGGATAAAGATGTGATGTGATAGATATGTAGACATAGATAGATGATATAGATATAGATGATATAGATATAGATATATAGATATAGATATAGATATAATGAAATATTACTCAGCCATAAAAAAGAATGAAATCTGGCCATTTGCAACAAGTGGATAGAGCTAGAGAGTATTATGCTAAGCAAAATAAGTCAGTCAAAGACAAATACAATATGATTTCACTCACATATGAAATTTAACAAACAAAACAGATGAATATGGAGGGGGAAAAGAGACGCAAACCAGGAAACAGATTCTTAAGTATACAGAACTAATTAAGGGTTACAGGGGAGGGGAGGTAGGTGGGGGAGGGATAGGTTAAATAGGTGATAGGTATTAATGAGGGCACTTGTGATGAATACCAGGTGTTGTATGTAAGTGATAAATCACTAAATTCTACACCTGAAACTAACATTATATTACATGTTAACTAACTGGAATTTAATAAAAACTTGAAAAAGAAAAAAAAGAAAAAGACTAGTGAGAATAAGAGCTGCACTGGTCCTGGTCATCACAGTATTCCCAAGTTAGAACAGTGCCTACTCTGATGAATATATCCGACACATTGAATGTGTGTTGTTGAATGAATATGTGAATGAACATTATTCAACTTTTCTTTTAACAAACATATGTTGTTCCTTATATAACACAGCTCCATCCTAGGCATCCAAGATACAGAGATTAATACAATGCGGTTTTGAGCCTAATAATTTCACAAATGAGAGCCAACAAATAGTGTCATACAATCTAAGCAGGGCTCAAGCAGAGACCTGTACAAAGTAGTAAAAGGCACAGAGAAGGACGTACCTCTGCCTGAGGTGTCAGAGGACACACCTAGAAATGTTCAAGGTAGGAGCAACATGTTCCAACTATTTATTATCAAAGATAGCTGGTTTATATAATCTAGCCAGTTTGCTGCCTAATTGTCTTCTGTCAGGAAAAAAAAAAAATGGCTATTTTCCAAATAGAAAAAAAAGCACAACAAATTCCTTTCTATCTACAATATTAGCATCCATGTGTTACAGAGTCTACACATGAGAAGTCTATTCTTTTGAAATATCATTTCCAATCTTTTAATGCTTTTAATTTGAAATTTAATAAATAGGAAATTTCACTTTTGATATACATACAAATAAAAAACTATACCTTTCCTTCAAGAAATCCCATTCCGTACATCAGAGCAATTTACTGAAGCTCCCGAAAATACCACAAGAACTAGGTTCAGAAAGTTTTCTGTTAGATTCATTTTGTTCCTTTCCTATAAAATATGCTCTTTTTAATCTTCAAGAAAATCAGTTATGAAATTCCTGCTTGAATAATGTACTGAAGTATATACTCTACAAAGATATCTATATATAAAGAGATTGTGTACATATATAAGTGTAATATGGAAAAACTTCTGAATATACAAAAATCTGATGTGTAAAAAATTTATATGATCATATAAACTCCAGAAGTAAAAAAAAAAAAAAAGAAAGATTTTTGGCTAAATAGACACATTACAAAATATTCTTCACTTTATAGGATACTTGCATGGTTCTTTTAAATAGCAAGTTCCTTTGCCACATTCAAAAGTACAACTCCACTTTCTAAAAGTCATTGTACAATGATTGTATTGACAATAAACTTTAAAATCAGAATCAATCAAACAAAAAAAAAAAACACTGCACAAGTAAAACATCCAGAAGAGAAAGGAGAACAACCAAAATGAAAAGGAGCAAATACTAAAGATTGAATTTCCTCTAACTTTTATAATTAACATTATGTTTATTATTCAATTAAGATTTCTAGTGTATGCCTCTGGCCACTCTTCTGTGTGTGTTTTAATATTTGATACCATGTGACATGCACTAATGCATATTAATCGATTCAATATATAATAACATACTCCACTATAATGGAGTTCTGAGGCTGACACTGGGCACTAGGGGTTTGCTTTTATTTGTTTTTAATTGAGAAAAAGCCATTTGAATTTCAAAACACCTAAAAGGTAGAAGCTTGAATTTAACTTTGGAGCAGACTGATTTGGGTGGGGGTGGGGGGAGACAAGAGGAGGATGACTTCAATTAGGCCCTAAACTTACACAGACGTTAAAAAAAAAAAAAAAAAAGCAAAGACCTTATTTACAATGTTTGAGACAACTTTAAATGTAAGGAGCAAAATGTTTTCTATGTTAAAAGAAAACCTTATCATGGCAGAATTAAGGACCAAAGAACGAGCCACTGCTGTGTGGACTCAAGCTTGAAAGCTACAATAATATCAGCAGCACCTACAGGGACATCAGCAAGACCTATAGACTCAAATGCAGCTGTATATGGTTGTCATTGTAAAATATTGGCTGTGTTTTACTTCCCTTTAATTATCTCCAAACTCTCAGTAAAGTCTTATCACAAGTTGTAATTTGGTTCCAGCCAAAGCAGAGTAACAAAACTAGATTTTTTTTCCCACCTGAAAATGGACAAAATATGTGAAAAAATGGTTGTGAAGGCAATGGACATCAGGCAATAAAGGACAGCAATCTTTGAGAAATGGGAAACAAGCAACATGAGATATTTGCTAGCCCTTGCTTATTGCTTTGAGAGACTTTCCAGGCCACAGACAGGAAGGGAAAATTAAGACAGAGACTGGCAAACTCTCTGAGCTAAAGAGACAGAACTAAGCGTCCAGAGAGACTGTGGCAGCTAATGTACACAGAACAGAGAATGAGAAAGAAGAGTGATACACAGGGAGAGAACTCTAAAGATGTGCAGAAACTCCCCCTTGAGTATTCAGCTACTGATCAACACAGACATGGGGAAGAAACTACCTAAGGTTAAAAAAACAAAAAGCCATCTGAAAAGATTTAAGGTAATAGTACTTGACACACAGCACTGGAAATAGTGCTTGTTCCCACCACCAGAATCGAAAACTTCATGATTTATTGGATATTGGATAGAGACATAGTGGGGAATAATTAGCCCTAGAATGAGCAGTGCCCCAGTATCCCCTAACAAAACAATTCAGAGAAAGCAGAATTTCTACCTTTAAGGCATTAATCATCAGAGAATAGCTGTGGGTGGCCAGGTAAAGATAACAGGAGGACAGCATCATGAGTTAACTAAAGTAGAAGGGCATAGGCAACTTGGCACTGAGTCCTGCACCATTGAGAATAATCAAAATGAGCTGGAGAACGCTTTGATAGGGCTAATTCTATAAAATTATGAATGTTTATAAAATACAAAATTTGGTGGGGTTCACTTCCATAAAACTGATGGAAACGTCTCCAAACATCACAAGTGGGATATAGTAGAAATTCTTAAGAGACCTCCTCTTAACCATCTCTCTAGATTAATCAATTCTTTTTATTCCCTCTCAGAAACATATTAATGATCCCTCCTTCCTGCTCAATACCAAAGGATTATTTCAAGTATACTGCAGCCCTTCTGTTTCCACTAATTGAAGTATGTACCAAGAGCCTGTCAGGGGAAAAAAAAAGACTGTCAGTTTGTTCTGCAACCTTTTGATGTCAGTTGTAATTATAATTATGAAATTTTAAGAAATATATAAACTTATCAAATGATAATACAAAAAAGACCTGTTATTTCTTTGAAAATTAATTTGAATGCTAGGAGACACTCAATAAAAATTAGTTGCAAAAACTGTCAAATTGAGTCTGGAAGAAAAAAAGTTGGGGAAAGTAAGGGAGAAAATTATAAAATATCAAGAAGGATTCTGCAGTTTGGTAGTTTCTCAAGTGTCATTAAGTTCTCTTCCATTAAGACACCAAAACTACAGGGGCACCTGGGTGGCTCAGTTGGTTAAGCATCTGACTTCAGCTCAGGTCATGAACTCACGGTTTGTGGGTTCAAGCCCTGCATCAGGCTCTGTGCTGATAGCACAAAGCCTGGAGCCTGCTTTGGATTCTGTGTCTCCCTCTCTCTCTGCCCCTCCCCCCCTCATGCTTTCTCACGCTCTCTCTCTCTCAAAAATAAAATTAAAAAACTTAAAATAAAAAAAAAATTTTTAAAGACACCAAAACTAGAAATCTTAGTCAATATAGTATGGGTGTGATTTAGGCAAAAAGAATTGTATGAGATTCAATTAACAGCCTTGTACTAGAAATGGGAGTTGGCCCAACATCAAGAAATTAGCTAATGTTTATATCACATCTGTTAAGATAAAATAAAATATTTAGGAAGTGTGTCTATGTATACAAAAATAAATGAACTTTTCACTTCCAATAATAAAAAAAAAAACATATCTTAAAGCAAATATTGTGCAGTACTGTAAAACACCGGAAATTAATTTCAATCTTACTTAGGCAAACTTTAATTATACATTAATATGTAAAAACACATTAGTCCACATAAAAATAAACTATAATAATAAACTATAATAATAAACTTCAATATAAAGGGAGCTTTTAAAATAGGGCTAACTGATGACACTTCAAAGTTTTGAAAGAATGATGAAGTACTTTTAAAAGTTGACAAAATAGTTTCAAATAGGTTTTTTTAAGTTTATTTATTTATTTTGAGAGAGAAGAGCAAGAACATGAAAGAGGGGGGTCAGAGAGAGAGGAGAGAATCCCAAGCAGGCTCCACACTGTCAGCATGGAGCCTGACACAGGACTTGTTCTTATAAACCATGAGATCATGACCTGAGCCAAAACCAAGAGTCAGATGCTTAACTGACTGAGCCACCCAGGCAGTGCTAAAAAGTGACAAAATAATTTCATGTCATATTTAAATTTGGCCATAATTTTAAGATAACAAAATACATAAAGTATCTAAGTATTAAACTTAACATTGTAATTCCTACATTATCTCCAACTATTAGGAGTATAATGTATTTAAAGCTATTAATAATAAAATAAAATGACAAGAAAACATAGCTATCCATATATTACAATGAACAATAAAAAAAAGATAATAGTATGGATTTATAACTTAATTAAATGGTCAAACTTTGAACCACAATTGCTGCCCACAATTGCTATCTATTGCATTTATCTCCAAACACCCTATTGACTAATCTGGCACTAATAAACATTTATTTAGGGGCACCTGGGTGGCTCAGTCGGTTAAGCGTCCAACTTAGGCTCAAGTCATGATCTCACAGTTCATGGGTTTGAGCCCCATGTCAGGGTCTGTGCTGACAGCTCAGGGCCTAGAGCCTGCTTCAGATTCTGCCTCCCTCTCTCTCTCTCCCCCCATCCCACCCCAACTCATGCTCTGTCTTTCTCTCAAGAACCAACATTAAAAGGCTTTAAAAATTTTTTCTTTAATATTATTCCGATGTCAATTTAATTCTTTTGAGGGGAAAAACTAAATCTTACAACTAGTATGTCAGACTAAATTATCCACTATTTTTTTCCAATATTTCATTTGCTAAGTATGAGTAAGCTTAGCTTCTATTATATTATGCTGAATTAGCAATAATTTACATCCTTGATTTTCTCACATCTGCTAAAAGAACCTCATTACCATGCTTTGAAATTGGGAGTGACAATACTGTCATTTTTTCTAAGAAATGATATCCAACCCTTACAAAGAGCTCATTAATTTATGCAACAAATATGCATTCAGCTATACCATAAGCAAAGCACTCTGAAATATACAATGATAACTAAAATATGGTCTCTGTCAGGTATCCCTGAGTAGGAACCTTTTATTTGCTTTTTTTTTTTTAATTTACATCCAAATTAGATAGCATAGAGTGCAACAATGGTTTCAGGAGTAGACTCCTTAAGCCCCTTAACCATTTAGCCCATTCCCCCTCCCACAACCCCTCCAGTAACCCTCTGTTTGTTCTCTATATTTAAGAGTCTCTTATGTTTTGTTGCCCTCCCTGTTTTTATAATATTTTTGCTTCCCTTCCCTCATGTTCATCTGTTCTGTGTCTTAAAGTCCTCAAATGAGTGAAGTCATAGTATATTTGTCTTTCTCTGACTGACTAATTTTGCTAAGCATAATAACCTCTAGTTCCATCCACATAGTTGGAAATGGCACAATTTCATTCTTTTTGATTGCTGAGTAATACTCCATTGTATATATGTACCACATCTTCTTTTTTTTTAATATGAAATTTATTGTCAAATTAGTTTCCATACAACACCCAGTGCTCATCCCAACAGGTGCCCTCCTCAATACCCATCACCCACCCTTCCCTCCCTCCCACCCCCCATCAACCCTCAGTTTGTTCTCAGTTTTTAAGAGTCTCTTATATTTTGGCTTCCTCCCTCTCCAACCTTTTTTTTTCCTTCCCCTCCCCTATGGTCTTCTGTTAAGTTTCTCAGGATCCACATAAGAGTGAAAACATATGGTATCTGTCTTTCTCTGTATGACTTATTTCACCTAGCATAACACTCTCCAGTTCCATCCACGTTGCTACCAAAAGCCATATTTCATTCTCTCTCATTGCCAGGTAGTATTCCATTGTGTATATAAACCACAATTTCTTTATCTATTCATCCATTGATGGACATTTGGGCTCTTTCCATACTTTGGCTATTATTGATAGTGCTACTATAAACATTGGGGTGCATGTGCCCCTTCGTAACAGTATACCTGTATCCCTTGGATAAATACCTAGTAGTGCAATTGCTGGCTTGTAGGGTAGTTCTATCTTTAACTTTTTGAGGAATCTCCATACTGTTTTCCAGAGTGGCTGCACCAGTCTGCATTGCCACCAGCAGTGCAAAAGAGATCCTCTTTCTCCACATCCTCACCAACATCTGTTCTTGCCTGAGTTGTTAATGTTAGCCATTCTGACAGGGGTGAGGTGGTATCTCTTGTGGTTTTGATTTGTATTTCCCTGAGAATGAGTGATGTGGAGCATTTTTTCATGTGTTGGTTGGCCATCTGGATGTCGTCTTTGGAGAAGTGTCTATTCATGTCTTTTGCCCATTTCTTCACTAGATTATTTGTTTTTTGGGTGTTGAGTTTGATAAGTTCTTTATAGATTTCAGATACTAACCCTTTATCTGATACATCGTTTGCAAATATCTTCTCCCATTCTGTTGGTTTCCTTTTAGTTTTGCTGATTGTTTCCTTTGCTGTGCAGAAGCTCTTTATTTTGATGAGGTCCCAATTGTTCATTTTTGCTTTTGTTTCCCTTGCTTCTGGAGACATGTTGAGTAAGAAGTTGCTGCAGCCAAGATCAAAGAGGTTTTTGCCTGCTTTCTCCTCAAGGATTTTGATGGCTTCCTGTCTTACAGTTAGGTCTTTCATCCATTTTAGTTTTATTTTTGTGTATGGTGTAAGACAGTGGTCCAGGTTCATTCTTCTGCATGTTGCCGTCCAGTTTTCCCAGCACCACTTGCTGAAGAGCCTGTCTTTATTCCATTGGATATTCTTTCCTGCTTTGCCAAAGATTAATTGGCCATATGTTTGTGGGTCCATTTCTGGGTTCTCTATTCTGTTCTAGTGATCTGAGTCTCTGTTTTTGTGTCATGGGTAGGAACCATTTTATGAGTGGTTTTAAATGTAATCATCTTCAGATGTATTCCTAAATAACATATTAAAACAGAATTCCATAGCACCCACTCAAAAATAATGCATATACATAATAATCGTCATATTGAACAATTCCTAAAGACTTCACTATTATTTTATAAATCATAAAAAATGAATTTTAAGAGTCTATGGGTTGTTCTCAGAGTTCCAATTCAAGATGGTAACAGAGTAGGATCCTGATCTTATGTTTTCCCATGGATCCTCAAATCTACACCTACTTATTGATAACTCCCTCTGAAAGAAATCCAGAAACTAGCAGAGTGACTACAACATGTCAGAAGAACAAGAAAAACTGCACAATGAAACAGATAGGAGAGGCTGAGACACAATCTTGCCATAAACCCTACCCTCCTCCATGGCAACACACAACGGAAAGAAAATTCACAACCTCGAACTTCCAAAACAATCTCAGGGGGGAAAAAGGAGCAAAATTGGAGTAATCACACTTCTCAATTTCAAAACTTAGTAAAAAACTATAGTAATCAATAGAACTGATATCCCAGAGATAAACCCTTACATTTATGTAAGGTGCAAAGAAATTCAGTGGGAAGGTAGTAATATTTTCAACAAATGGTGCTAGGAAAATTGGATATCCACATGCAGAAAGAGAAAGAGAAAGAGAAAGAGAGAGAGAGAGAGAGAGAGAAGCAGCAGCTGAATATCTATCTCATACCATACACAAACGTTAACTCAAAGTGAATCACAGACCTATCCCAGACCTATCCCAGAGCCAAAACTGTAGAACTCTTAGAGAAAACTATGAGAGTTTGGATTAGGCAATGTATTATATGCTACCAAAGTAATTAAAGAAAAAAATGATAAGTCAGAAAATCAAAATTTAAAATTTTGAACCCCAAAGAGCCAAAGCAATTTTGAACGAGAACAAAGCTGAAAGTATCACACTCCCTGAATTCAAAACATACTACAAAGCTATAGTAATCTAAAACAGTGTGGTAGGGCATAAAAACAGACTTATAGACCAATCAAACAGAATACAGGGCTCAAAAATAAGCCCATACATTTGTGGTCAATTGATCTTCAATAAAGATGCCAAGAATACATAACGGGGAAAAGATAGCCTCTGTAACAAATGGTACTGGGAGGGGCACCTGGGTGGCTCAGTCAGTTAAGCATCTGACTTCGGCTCAGGTCATGATCTCATGGTTCATGAGTTCAAGCCCCATGTCAGGCTCTGTGCTGACAGCTCAGGGCCTAGAGCCTGCTTCAGATTCTTTGTCTCCCTCTCTCTCTGCCCCTACCCCTCTCTCTCTCTCTCTCTCTCTCTCTCAAATATAAATAAAGATTAAAAAAAATTTTAATAATAAATAAAATAAAATAAATGGTACTGGGAAATCCAACACATGCAATATCCACATGCAAAAGAATTAAATTAGACCCTTTTCTCACACATACATGAAAATCAACTCAAAATGGATTAAAGACTTAAATGTAAAATCTGAAGCAAAAAAATTCATAAAGGAAAACTTAGGGGAAAAGCTTGCAGACATTAAACTGGGCAATGATTTCTTGAATATGACACCAAAAGCACAGGCAAAAATTGACAAGGGGGACTGTATCAAACAAAAAAACTTTTGCAAAGCAAAGAATTAACAAAATGAAAAGGCAACCTATGGAATTGGGAGAAAATATTAGCAAACCATATATCTGATAAGGGGTTAATATCCTAAATATATAAGAAACTCCTGGGGCCAAGATGGCGGAACAGCATGAAAGTTTTTTTGTGTGTCTCCCGTCCCTGAAATACAGCCAGATCAACACTAAACCATCCTGTGCACCTAGAAAACTGGTTTGAGGATTAACACAACAATATGCACAACCTGAATCACAGAACTCAGCAGATACACAGCACGGGGAGGTGAACTCGGGGAGAGAGAAGCTGCAGAGGGCAGGGACAAGAGATGGGGGAAGAGTATGGAAAGCATCCCCCCCACACTAAAGCAGCTGGAGAGAAAAGAAAGAGTATGCAAGGGACTGAACAAAAAAAAGGGAGAAAGGACAAAGGAGAGGGTTTCAATTCCATTAAGACTCTCTATAAATAGGGGGAGTGCAGAGTCCAAAATTCTGTAGCTAGATACCTGGCGGTGCTCTGGTGGGAAGGGCAAATCCCCAGGAGCAGAGAGCAAGGTCCTCAGGGTCCTTGGGTCACACGGGGAGAGTAAGTTCCCCTGCAGAGCACATTTGGTAGAGGTGGGGTGGCATCCCCACAGATAAAGGTCCCAGCAGACCCAAGAGAACAACCATATTCACTGGTGCTGGAACAAGGACACTGAGGGGGAAGCCTGGCACCAGATGTGTGTTGTTATTTTCCATAAACCCTGAAACACTGCTATTACACTATGATGTGAACTTTTTCTGGGGCTGGCACCCAGTCAAGTTTCTGGGCATCAGCAGCAGCATGGTCTCCCGAATGTTCCCGCAGGAAGGCCAGCACCCAGTCATTGCTCAGTGAGACCCTCCCCCAGAAGGTCTGAGCAGGTCAAAGCCACAGTCCCTGAGAAGTGAAGGGTTGGGAAACACAGCCACATCTGAGATAAAACTCAGGAGGGCGGTGCCACCTGGCAACCTGACAGCTTGGTCACAGACAGTGTATAAGCAGGGAGTGGACAGAAACAGGAGATAAAGGAAGGATGCATGATTGCTGGTTGAGGAGAGTACACAGTTCTGATACTAGAGATTGGGTAGCTGGGTAACGCTATTTTCACCCCTCCCAGGCATGCGCATACACACCTACAGGTGCCACAACAATCTACCCCAGTAAGCTAAGCAGCACCATCTAGTAGAGAACAGACCCGGTACACTAAGCTCTGCCCATCTAGGCCAACCCCGATCTTTGGGAATAACACAACTCTCTCTGCCTGCTTAGTTTATGGACTATAAAATGCTTCACAGTTCGATTCTAGGGGAAACCAATGTAATTTCAACCAAACGTCAGTCTGTTTGCTGGTCCATCAATTCCATTTTTTTAATTTTTTCTTATTCTTGAATACAGAAAGAGGAAAAATTTATTTTTATTTTACCTTTTTTTACCTTATTAAGTCCTTTTCTTCCTTCAAAATGATGAAACAAAGGAATTCACCCCAAAAGAAAGGACAGGAAGAAATGACAGCCAAGGACTTCATCAACACAAATACAAGCAAGATGTCTGAACCAGAATTTGGAATGACGATAATAAGAATACTAGCTGGGGTTGAAAGCAGATTAGAATCCTTTTCTGTAGAGATAAAGGCTAGTCAGGATGAAATTTTTAAAATGGTATAACTGAGCTGCAATCTCGAATGGTTGCCACAGCGGCAAGGACGGATAAGGCAGAGCCGTGAATCAACGATACAGAGGACAAACTTATGGAGAACAATGAAACAGAAAAAAAGAGGCAGACGAAGGCAAAAGAGCATGATTTAAGAACTAGAGAAATCAGTGACTCAATAAAAAGGAAAAACATCTGAATCATAGGGTTCCCAGAAGATGAAGACAGAGAAAAAGGGGTAGAAAGGTTATAAGAGCAAATCATAGTGGAAAATTTTCCTAACCTGGGGAAAGACACAGACATCAAAATCCAAAAAGTACAAAGGACTCCTGTTAGATTCCACAAAAACTGACCATCAACAAGGCATATAATAATCAAATTCACAAATACTCAGGCAAGGAGAGAATCATGAAAGCAGTAAGGGAAAAAAAGTCATTAACCTACAAGGGAAGGCAGATCAGGTTCACAGCAGACCTATCCACAGAAACATGGCAGGCCAGAAAGGACTGGCAGGATATACTGAATGTGCTAAATCAGAAAAATATGCATCCAAGAATTCTTTATCTAGCAAGGCTGTCATTCAAAATAGAAAGAGAGATAAAAAGTTTCCCAAACAAACAGAAATTAAAGGAGTTCATGACCACTAAACCAGTCTTGCAAGAAATTTTAAGGGGGACTCTCTGAGGGGAGAAATGACAGAAAAGAAAAAAAAAAGACCAAAAGCAACAAAGACCAGAGAACACTACCAGAAACTCCAACTCTACAGGCAACATAATGGCACTAAATTCATACCTTTCAGTACTCACTCTAAATATCAATGAACTAAATGCTCCAACCAAAGACATAGTGTAACAGAACGAATAAGAAAACAAGATCCATCAGTTCTCTGTTTACAAGAGACTCACTTTAGACCTAAAGACACCTTCAGATTGAAAGTAAGGGGATGGAAAACCATCTATCATGCTAATGGTCACAAAAAGAAAGCCAGAGTAGCCATACTTATATCAGACAATCTAGACTTTAAAATAAAGACTGTAACAAGAGATGAAGAAGGGCACTATATCATAATTAAGGGGTCTATCCACCAAGAATATCTCATGATTGTAAACATTTATGTTCCAAATGTGAAAGCACCCAAATATATAAATCAAGTAATCACAAACATAAAGAAACTCATTGATAATAATACCATAATAGTAGGAGGCTTCCACACCCCCACTTATAGCAATGGGCAGATAATCTAAACAGAAAATCAACAAGGAAACAACGACTTTGAATGACATGCTGGACTGGATGGACTTAACTGATATATTCACAACATTTCATCCTAAAACAGCAGAATACACATTCTTCTTCAGTGCACATGGAACACTCTCCAGAACAGATCACATACAGAGACACAAATCAGCCCTCAACAAGTACAAAAAGATCGTGATCATACTGTAAGTATTTTCAGACCACAATGCTGTGAAACTATTGGGGCCTCATCAAGAAAAAAGCTTCTGCACAGCAAAGGAAACAATCAGCAAAACTAAAAGGAAACCAACAGAATGGGAGAAGATATTTGCAAATGATGTATCAGATAAAGGGTTAGTATCTGAAATCTATAAAGAACTTATCAGACTCAACACCCAAAGAACAAATAATCCAGTGAAGAAATGGGCAAAAGACATGAATAGACACTTCTCCAAAGACGACATCCAGATGGCCAACCAACACATGAAAAAATGCTCCACATCACTCATCATCAGGAAAATGCAAATCAAAACCACAGTGAAATACCACCTCACACCAGTCAAAATGGCTAACATTAACAACTCAGGCAAGAACAGATGTTGGTGAGGATGTGGAGAAAGAGGATCTCTTTTGCACTGCTGGTGGCAATGCAAACTGGTGCAGCCACTCTGGAAAACAGTATGGAGGTTCCTCAAAAAACTAAAAATAGAACTACCCTACGACCGAGCAATTGCACTACTAGGTATTTATCCAAGGGATACAGGTGTGCTGTTTCAAAGGGACACATGCAACTCAATGTGTATAGCAGCACTATCAACAATAGCCAAAGTATGGAAAGAGCCCAAATGTCCATTGACAGATGAATGGATAAAGAAGATGTGGTACATATATACGATGGAGTATTACTCAGCACTCAAAGAGAATGAAATCTTGCCACTTGCAACTACATGGATGGAACTAGAGGGTATTATGCTAAGTGAAATTAGTCAGTCAGAGATAGACAAATATCATATGACTTCACTCATATGACGACTTTAAGATACAAAACAGATGAACATATGGGAAGGGAAGCAAAAATAATATAAAAACAGAGAGGGGGAGAAAGCATAAAAGACTCTTAAATATAGAGAACAAACAGAGGGTTACTGGAGGGTTGTGGGAAGGGAGATGGGCTAAATGGTTACGGGGTTTAAGGAATCTACTCCTGAAATCACTGTTGCACCATGTGCTAACCTGGAAGTAAATTATAAAAATAAATAAATAAATTATAGAAAGAAAAAAAAAGAAACTCCTATAACTCCAAAGCAAAAAATTAAATAACCCAAACCTAATAGACAGTTTTCCAAAGAAGACATACAATGACCAAGGTACTCAACATCACTAATCATCAGGAAAATGCAAATCAAAACCACAATGAGATATCACCCAACACCTGTTAGTAAGGCTACTATCAAAAAAACAAAGGACATGGGGCACAGAGGTGGTTCAGTCGGTTAAGTGTCCGACTTCAGCTCACGTCATGATCCCACGGTTTGCGGGTTCAAGCCCCACATCAGGCTCTGTGCTGACAGCTCAGAGCCTGGAGCCTGTGTCAAATTCTATCTCTCTCTCTCTCTCTCTGCCCCGCCCCTGCTTGCTCACTTGCTCTCTCTCTCAAAAGTAAACATTAAAAAAAATTTAATTAAAAAAAAAACTAAGGACAATAAGTGTTGT
Source organism: Panthera tigris (assembly GCF_018350195.1). Classification (NCBI taxonomy): domain Eukaryota; kingdom Metazoa; phylum Chordata; class Mammalia; order Carnivora; family Felidae; genus Panthera; species Panthera tigris. The sequence goes on from NC_056670.1 coordinate 28,241,968, forward strand.
CAAGGAGGTACAGAAACAGGAACAGTTGCACACTAAATTTTTTTAACTTTTTAGTGTTTATTTAGTTTTGAGAGGGAGACAGAGTGCAATCAGGGGTGGGGCAGAGAGGGAGGGAGACACAGATTCTGAAGAAGGCTCCAGGCTCTGAGCTGTCAGCACAAATCCCAACATGGGACTTGAACCCACAAACCATGAAATCATGACCTGAGCTAAAGCTGGATGCTTAACCCACTGAGACACACAGGTGCCCCAACCCTTGTACACTATTGATGGGAATGGGAATTGGTATAATGACTATGAAAAGTAATATGGGGATTCCTCAAAAAAAATTATAAATACAAGCATCACTGAATCTAACAATCCCACTTCTGGGCATATATCCAAGGAAATTGAAATATGGATCTCAAAGAGAGATTTGTACCCCCATGTTCACTGCATTATTCCCAATAGCAAAGATATAAAACAACCTAAATGTCCATTCACAAAAGAATAAAGAAAATGCAGTATATACATGCAATGAAATACTATTCAGCCTTTAAAAAGAAGGAAATCCTGCCATTTGTGACAACATGAATGGCCCTTGAAAGCATTATGATAAGTTAAACCATTCTCAGAAAGCCTGATCAGAAAGTATTATTGCATTTATATGTAAACTCTAAAGCAGTTAAACTCATAGAAGCAGAGAAAGAATAATGGTTGCCAGGAGATATGGGTGGTGGTTAATGAAGAGATGATAGTCAAGGGGTACAAAGTTTCAGTTATGCAACATAAAAAAGTTCTGGATCTACTGTACAACATAGGGCTATGATCAGCTACACTATACTATATACTTAAAATTCACTATGAGGAGGAGGGAGTTAAGATAGCAGAGGAGTAGGGAGACCCCAAGCTTGCCTTGTCCCTGGAACACTGCTAGATTGTTATCAATCATTCTGAACACCCAATAAATCAATCAGAGGTCTAAGAGAACAAAAACTGCAAGTCTACAAGTAAAAAAAAAACACCCACCTTCTGGAAGGTAGGAGGTGCAGAGAGTTGATTTGGGGGAGACAAAGTGGCAGGTACACCAGCAGGAAGGGAGTCTGCTTATGGAGGCTACTGCAAAGCACTATAAGCAGTGGAGTACAAAACCTGAACTTTTAAAAATCCACTACAGGTGGGAATGTGCCTGACCTAAAAGTTCTCAGGTGGTGAAGTGGAGCAGAACTCCAGAAGTGATAGCATGGTCTGAGGATCCCCTGGGTCATAAGAAGGACAGGGGTGCCAATGTGCTATGCTGTTTCCAGGCATAGGAGTGGGATACCGGGGCTGAGGGCAACAAGAAGGGGTCCCAACTTTCTGCTCAGTTTTGACATAAATTCTGAACTACTGCAGCACAGAGTGACAGCTTTCCTTGCTGGGGCCAGCAAAAGTACAGCAAGACCCTCCCCCAGAGGAACAGAACAGGTCCACACTGGGGGAGTCCCTAAAATTTGTAGTTTTAAAACTCATTTGTACAACTGACATACAAAAGCTTGAATACAGACAGGGTAAATGCAGGGTTCTGACAGATACTGGGAACATAGGTTGGGTGATTGCTCTTATGTGAAGGTTCCTTGAAGAGTGGAGGGGTGGAGGGTCATCTTTCAGCTCCCTGGCTAGAGAGCAGTGATGGCCATACTCATCCTGCCCTTCAGCACTGAAAGACTTCAAGGAGCAAAACAGAGCCACATAGTGGAGGTTGGAGCCACTTATACCAAGCCTTATATCCCTGTACCCTGGCATATTTCCAGTGAAACAAGTTAGCCTGAAAAAACAAACAGCTGACCTTTCCCACAGATGACCAGCACAAACCCTCCTCTTGCACCAAGTCTACTGACCAAAAGTCCTACAAAGCTTCAGCTCTAAGGGAAATAAGATCTAGCTTCTTGTTTACTTTTATTCTTTATTTTTTATTACTTTCGTTTATTTTCTTATTGTTTCAATAAGAAATTGAATTATTTTGGGATATAGATTCTTTTAACAAGCAGACCAAAACACACCCAGGATCCAGATTAGAGTGGGATTTTTTTGTTTTTGTTTTTGTTTTTGTTTTTGTAGTGGGGGGTGGTTTTGACTTGGGGATGGGGGTTGGTTTTTTTTTTCTTCTTCCTTCTACTATTTTTTCTTTTTTTTAATTTTTTATTAAATTTTTTTTACATTTATTTATTTTTGAGAGACAGAGCACTAGTGGGGGAGGGGCAGAGAGCAAGAGAGAGAAAATCCAAAGTAGGCTCCAGGCTGTAAGTTATCAGCACAGAGCCCGACGCGGGGCTTGAACTCACAAACCGTGAGATCATGACCTGAGCCGAAGTTGGATGATCAACCAACTGAGCCACCCACGCGCCCCCTTTTTTTTTTCTTTCTCTGAAGAGACAGAGAAATTCACCACAAGGAAAGACAGCAAGTACCACTCACAGTCAGGGATTTAATCAATAGAGATATAAGCAAAATGTCTGAATTAGAATTTAAAACAATGATTATAAGGATACTAGCTAGGCTTGAAAAAAAAAGCATAGAAGATACCTGAGAATCCCTTTCTTCAGAGATAAAAGAACCAAAATCTAGACAGGCCGAAATTAAAAATGTCATAACCAAGATATAGTACCAAATGGACGCCATAAGAGTGAGGATGGACAAGGCAGAGGAATGAATTAGTGATGGAGCAGATAGAATTATGGAAAATAATGAAGCTGAAAGAAGAGGGATACAAAAATCATGGTTCACGAAGGCAGACTTAGAGAACTCAGTGAATGAATGAAACATAACAACATTCATAACCATAGGAGTCCCAGAAGATGAAGAGAAAGAAAAAGGGGCAGAAGGTTTATCCGAACAAATTTTAGGTGAAAACTTCCCTAATCTGGGAAAAGATACAGACATCAAAATTCAAGATGCACCAAGAACTCCCATTAAATTCAACAAAAGTCAACCATTACCAGTGCATACCACAGTCAAATTCACAAAATACACAGACAAGGAAAGAATCATGAAAGCAGCAAGGGAAAAAAAGTCCTTAAAGTACAAGGGAAGACAAATCAGGTTCACAGCAAATCTGTCCACAGAGACTTAGCAGACCAGAGGAAATGGCAGGATATATTCAATGTGCTGAATGGGAAAAATATGCAGCCAAGAATATTTCTCTAGTAAGGCGGTCATTCAGAATAGGAGAGATAGACTTTCCAAGACAAAAACCAAAGGAGTTCAATACCACTAAACAACCCCTGCAAGAAATTTTACAGGGGACTCTTTGAGTAGAAGGGAAAAAAATGATCAAAAGCAACAAAGACTAGAAGGAACAAACAACATCACCAAGAATACCAACTATACAGGTAGCACAATTGCACTAAACTCCTTCAATATCTTTCAAATATCACTCTGAATGTAAATGGACTAAAGCTCCAATCAAACGACACACGATATCAGAATGGATTTAAAAAAAAAAAAGATCAATTTATATGCTAACTTATAAGAGACTCACTTGAGACCTAAGGACTTGGCAGATTGAAAGTGAGGGGAGGAGATTGAGTTATCATGCTAATGGACACCAAAAGAAAGCTGGAGTAGCCACACTTATATAATACAAATTAGATTTTAAACCAAAGACTTGTAAGAAGAGATACTGAAGGCCATGACATCAAAATCAAAGAGTCTATCCATCAAGAAGATCTAACAGTTGCAAATATGTATGCCCCAACTTGAAGTACTCAAATATATAAATCAATTAATAACAAACATAAAAAACTCATTGATAATAATACAACAATAGTAGGGAACTTTAACACCCCACTTATAGCAATAGACAGATCATCTAAGCAGAAAATCAATAAGGAAACAATGGCTTTGAATGACACACTGTACCAGATGGACTTAACAGATATATTCAGAATATTTCATCCTAAAGCAGCAGCATACACATTCTTATAGTCTCCAGAATGGATCACATACTTGGTCACAAATCAGCCTTCAAAAAGCACAAAAAAATTGAGATCATACCATCCATATTTTCAAATCATAACACTATGAAACTTGAAGTCAACCACAAGAAAAAATTTGGAAAGCCCTCAAGTACATGGAAGTTAAAGAACATCCTGCTAAAGAAAGAATGGGTTTACCAGGGTATTAAAGACAAAATTAAAAAGTACATGGAAGTAAATGAAAATGAAAACATGACAGTCCAAACCCTCTGGGACACGACAAAGGCCATCCAAAGGGGGAAGTACATTGTAATTCAGGCACACCTCAAGAAGCAAGAAAGGTCCCAGATACACAACCTAGCATTATACCTGTAGGAGCTAAAAGAGAAACAGCAAATAAAGCCTAAATCCAGCAGAAGATGGGAAATAATAAAGATTAGAGCAGAAACAAATGATACAGAAACAAACAAAAAACCTAAAAGCTCAAGAAAACTAAGACCTGGTTCTTTGAAAGAATTAACAAATAGATAAATCCTGAGTCAGACTTACCAAAAAGAAAAGAGAAAGATAAAATCATAAATGAAAGAGGACAGATCACAACCAACACTACAGAAATACAATTATGACAATACTATGAAAATTTATATGCCAACAAACTGGACAATCTAGAAGAAATGGACACATTCCTAGAAATTCACAAACTACCACAACTGAAACAGGAAGTATTAGAAAACTTGAACAGACCCATAAGCAGAAAAGAAGTTGAATCAGTAATCAAAAATCTCCCAAAAACGGAAGTCCAGGGCCAGATGGCTTCCCAGGGGAATTCTACACACAATTAAAGAACAGTTAATACCTATTTTTCTCAAACTGTTCCAAAAAATGGAAGGAAATGGAAGGAAAACTTCCAAATTCATTCTATAAAGCCAGAATTACCTTGATTCCAAAACCAGACAAAGACCCTACTAAAAGGAGAATTACAGGCCAATATCACTAATGAGCCTGGATACAAAAATTCTCAACAAGACACTAGGAAATCAAATTCAACAGTACATTAAAAGAATTATTTACCCAATCAAGTGGGATTTATTGCTAGGCTACAGGTCTGGTTCAATATTTGCAAATCATTCTATAGATCAAAGGAACAGAACAGAAAACACAGAAATGGATCTACTACTATATGGTCAATTAATCTTCAACAAAGCAGGAAAGAATATCCAATGGAAAAAAGACAGTCTCTTCAACAAATGGTGCTGGGAAAACTGGGTAGCAACATGAAAAAGAATGAAACTGAACCACTCTCATACAGCATACACAAAAATAAATTCAAAATGGATGAAAGACCCTAATACGAGACAGGAAACCCTTAAAATTCTAGAGGAGAACACAGGCAGTAACCTCTTGACATCTGCTGGATCAACTTCTCACTGGACACGTCACTGAAAGCAAGGGAAACAAAAGCAAACATGAACTTTTGGGACTTCACCAAGATAAAAAAATCTTCTGCACAGTGAAGGTAACAATCAACACAACTAAAAGGCAGCCTATGGAATGGGAGAAGATATTTGTAAATGACATTTCTGACAAAGGTTTAGTCTCCAAAATCTATAAAGAACTTATCAAATTCAACATCCACAAAACAAATAACCCAGTGAAGAAATGGGAAGAAAACATGAATAGACACTTTTCCAAAGAAGACATCCATATGGCTAACAGACACATGAAAAGATGCTGAACATCTGGGGTGCCTGGATGGCTCAGTCAGTTGAGCATCCGACTTTGGCTCAGGTCATGATGTCACTGTTCATGGGCTTGAGCCCTGCATGGGGCTCTGTGCTGACAGCTCAGGGCCAGAAGCCTGCTTTGGATTTGTGTCTCCCTCTCTCTCTGCTCCTCCCCTGCTTGCTCTCTCTCTCTCTCTCTCTCTCTCTCTCTCTCTCTCAAAAATAAACATTAAAAACATTTTTTAAAAAAAGATGCTGAACATCACTCATCGTCAGGGAAATACAAATCAAAACCATAATGATATACAAGGTCACCCCTGTCAGAATGGCTAAAATTAACAACACAAGAAACAACGGGTGTTGGCGAAGATGTGGAGAAAGGGGAACACTCTTATACTGTTGGTGGGAATGCAAACTGGTACACCCATTCTGGAGAAGAATATGAAGGTTCCTCAAAAAAACTAAAAATAGAGCTACCCTATGTCCCAGCCATTGCACTATTAGGTATTTACCCAAAGGATACAGAAATACAGATTCAAACGGGGTACATACACCCCAATGTTTATAGCAGCATGATCAACAATAGCCAAAATATGGAGTGAGCCCAAATGATAAAAGGATAAATAAGAGGTAGTATATATATATACAATAAAATATTACTCAGACACCAAAAACAATAAAATCTTGCCATTTGCAATGATGTGGATGGAGCTAGAATGTATTATGCCAAGTAAAATAAGTCAGTCAGAGAAAGACTAATACCACATGATTTAACTCATGTGGAATTTAAGTAACAAAAAAGATAAACATATGGGAAGGGGGCAGAGGAGAGAGAGAAACAAACCACTTAACAGTAGAGAACAAACGGAGGATTGATGGAGGGAGATGGATGGGAGATGGGCTAGATGGGTGATGGGTATTAAGGAGTGCACTTGTGATGAGCACTGGATATTGTATGTAAGTAATGACTCGCTGAATTCTACTCCTAAAACCAATATTGCACTGTACATTACTAAAATTTAAGTTTAAAAAATTCACTAAGAGGGTATATCTTATGTTAAGTGCTATTACCAGCAAAGAAAAAAAAAAAGCGAGGGAACTTTTGAAAGTGATGGATAAGTTTACAGCATTGAATGAGAATGGTCTCATGGTTGTATACTTATTAACAAATACATCAAGTTGTATACATTAAATATCAGTTTTCTGTATCTCAATCATACCTGAATAAGGCAGTTTTTAGTAAATTTTAAAACTTTTTATTTCAAAAGACAACATCAAGAAAGTGAAAAGGCAACCCACAGATTGGAAGAAAATATTTGTAAATCATATATCCAATAAGAGACTTATATCTACAATCTATTTTAAAAATTCTTACAATTCAACAATAAAAAGACAACCCACCCTTTTTTAATGGGAAAAGAATCTAAATAGACATTTCTCCAAAGACTAAATATAAATGGCCAATAAGCACATAAAAAAATTTGATATCAAAAATATGACCTGGGGGGGCCTGGGTGTCTCAGTCGGTTAAGTGTCCAACTTCAGTTCAGGTCATGATTTCGTGGTTCATGGGTTCGAGCACCGCATTGGGCTCTGTGCTGACAGCTCGGAGCCTGGAGCCTTCAGATTCTGTGTCTCACTCTCTCTCTGCTCCCCCCTCCTCCCTGCTCATGCTCTACCTCTCTCAAAAATAAATTTAAAAAAACACAAAATGGTTTTTAAATATGACCTAAATTATTAAAGCTTAATTAAAAGGTATAATGGTTTTTGTAAGGCCCTTAACAGAGGTTATTTTTTGATTGTTTAAAGTCAGGCATATTTTTTTAGTAGTCAAAAGGCAATGGATTAAATACTACCTGTATAGGAGATAAAGGAAAAGAGAATGAATGTATGTGTAAGTGCACTGGAATTGTCACTATAATAACTGTTATATATGGTGAATAACTATTATAATAAGGTAGTAGAAAAGCAGTATTTACGCTGCAACTAACTTCTGTCCATGAGGGGAATATCAAGATCACTAAAAGAGTGGGCAAAAGGAATGCTGAAAACTTTCATTTACAAAAATGCCACAGCAAAACCCTGAGCATAATACACTTCCCTCAGAAATCCCTGCGAACCCCAAAGAGCCCACTAAGCAGCTAAAACACAGAATTTGTGCTATAAATATTAGTTCTCTTTGGCATAAAAATCAACAAAGTCTTTAACTGTCTTTTCATTTTACCCATCCCACCAATGATAAATTTGGTCTGAGCAATTTAAAAAAATTTTTTAATGTTTATTTATTTTTGGGAGAGAGACAGAGAGACAGAGCACAAGTGGGGAAGGGGCAGAGAAAGGGAGACACAAAATCCAAAGCAGGTTCCAGGCTCTGAGCTGTCAGCACAGAGCCCAACGCGGGGCTCAAACCCACGAACCTTGAGATCATGACCTGAGCCGAAGTTGGCCGCTTAACCAACTGAGCCACCCAGGTGCCCTGACAAACTTAACATTCTTAACAAGTTATAAGTGAAACACTTTTGGAAGTCTGAATACTCAGTTCTTTCATCTAAGACAAAGTCAGTAAACTATGGGAAACAGGCAAAATCTAGCCTGCACTGTTTATATATATGACCCACAAGCTAAAAATGGCTTTTACATTTTTTTTAACATACAGGGTTTTATTAGCTTCAAGTGTACAATATAGTGATTCAATAATTCCATACATCACCCAGTGCTCATCACAAGTGCATTCCTTAAGCCCCATCACATATTTAACCCATCCCCCTACTCTTCCCCCCTAATAACCATCAGTTTGTTCTGTATAGTTATGAGTCTGTTTCTTGATTTGTCCCTCTCTCTCTTTTTTTCCCCATTTGCTCATTTTTTTTCTTAAATTCCACATATGAGTGAGATCATATGGTATTTGTCCTTCACTGACTCTGCTTACATTATACTCTCTAGTGGCTTTTACATTTTTAAATTGTTGGGTAAATGCTCATGGATTGGAAGAATAAAGATTGTTAAAATGTCCATACTACTCAAAGCAATCTACAGATTTAATACAATCCTTAACAAAACACCAACAGCATTTTTCACAGAATAAAAAATAATCCTAAAATTTGTATGTAACCACAAAAGATCCTGTATAGCCAAAGCAATCTTGAAAACAAGGAACAAAACTGGAGGTATCATAATATCAGATTTCAAGAGGTATTACAAAGCAGTAGTAATCAAAACTGTATAGAACTGGCACAAAAACAGACACATCAATTAATGGATCAGAAGAGAGAACCCAGAAATTAACCCACAATTATATGGTTAATTAATCTTCAACAAAGGAGACAAGAATATACAATGGGGAAAAGATAGTCTCTTTAATAAGTGGTGCTGGGAAAACTTGACAGCTACATGCAAAAGAATGAAACTGGAGCACTTTCTTACATCATACACAAAATAAACTCAATGGATTACAGAACTAAATGTGAAACATGAAACCATAAAAATACTAGAAGAGAGCAAAGGTAGTAATTTCTCTCACATCGGCTTGTAGCAACATTTTTCTAGATATGTCTCCTGAGGAAAGGGACACAAAAGCAAAAATAAGCTATCAGGACTACATCAAAATAAGAAGCTTCTGCACAGTGAAGTAAACAACCAATACAACGAAAGGACAACCTATGGAATGGAAAAAGGTATTTGCAAATGATATAGCCAATATACTATCCAAAATATATAAGAAAGTTACACAATTCAACACACCTGAAAAAAAACACAAATAATTCAATTAAAAAATATGCAGAGGACCTGAACAGACATTTCTCCAAAGAAGGCATATAGATGGTCAACAGACACATGAAAAGATGCTGAACATCACTCATCATCAGGGAAATGCAAATCAAAACCACAATGAGATATCACCTCACGCCTGTCAGAATGGCTAAAATCAAAAACTGAAGAAACAAAAAGTGTTCACAAGCATGTGGAGAAAAAGGAACTCTCATGCACTATTGGTATGCAAACTGGTGCAGCCACTCCAGAAAACAGCATGAGGTTCCTCAAAATATTAAACATAGAACTACCATATGACCCAGTAATTTAAAAACAGTAATTCAAAAAGATATGTGCAACCCTATGTTTACTGTAACATTAGTTACAATAGCCCAGTGTCCATCATTAGATGAATGGATAGAGATGATGTGGTATATATACACAATGAAATATTACTTGGCCATAAAAAGAATGAAATTTTGCTATTTGGAACAACATGGATAGATCTAGAGAGTACAATGCTGAGCAAAATAAGTCAGTCAGAGAAAGACAAATACCATATGATTTCACTCATATGTGGAATTAAGAAACAAACTAAGGAAACAAAAGACCAAAAAACAAATTCTTAACTGTAGAGAGCAAACTGACAGTTACCAGAGGGGAGATAGGTGAGGAGATAGGTGAAAGTAAGTGACAGGGATTAAGAGCACAAGTATCATGATGAGCACTGAGCAATGTATAGGACTGTTGAATCATCATATTGTACACCTGAAACTAATATAACATTGTATGTTAACTATATTGAAATTGAATTTAAATTTTTTTAATTTTTAAATTTTAAAATAAATGGTCGAGGAAAAAATTTTTAATTATATTTCATGATGTGAAAATTACATAAAACTCAAATTCCAGTGTACATAAATGAAGTGATTAGAACATAGCCATGCTTTTTTGTTTATTGCCCATGTATATCTATGGTTGCTTTCCTACTTCAATGACAGAGTTGAGCAGTTACAACATATAGTACAGGTGCACAAAGCTTTAAATATTGACTATATGATCCTAATGTTTACTAATACCTCATCTGAGATAATGAACTAATATACTCAAAAAATTTCAAGTACTCCAGAGGAAAAAAATTTATAGAACAAATTTTCTCTATTTTGATGCACAAAAATGTGGCTCTTTTAAAGCCAATTCTTTTTTAAAGCCAATTCTTTTTTAAAAAATCTTTAGTTGGCTTTCACATCTGAAGCTAAATGTATGAACCTACCTGAAAACCCCAGACAACATAAAGTCTGATTTATCCCTTAAGAGTATAACATTTGACCCAGCATTCTTTTGGCTACAATATTTATATATCTAATAATTTTAGCATCCCAGGAATTTTCCATATGCTTCCATCAAATGATTCCCTGAAGAAAGTTTAGCCAGCTCCAAATAATGCTTCCAGTGTAGTACCAAGAGGAGTTATTAACTTTTTTCTCACTCCAAAGCATAATAAATAGTAAGGAACGGTAGGTACTGCAGGGTCAACAGCCAGCTCACCTAATTTGTTCACTTTCTATGAAATCCTGAGCAAGTCATGTAATTTATTACGCAAAAACAAAGATTATAGAAACACAATAAGGAAAACAAGTGAAAGTCTTTAGTCCCCAGAGAAAAGTGTTAGGTAATTGCAAAGGTCTTAAAGGCAGAAGTATTTTCACTGCCATATTAATATTTTATATCTTTGTATGTGAGGATTTAGCATGTCAAAATCAAAGCTATTCCCGTGACATTTCCACAACAATTTTTTTCTAAGTTTTTATTTAAATCCCAGTTAATAACATACAATGTAATATTAGTTTCAGGTGTACAATTTAGTACTCTAACACTTAAACATCCAGTGCTCATCACAACATTGCACTCCTTAATCCCCATCATCTATTTCACCCATCCCCCCACACATCCCCACCATCCCTAGGAGGGTGGTAACCTCTCTGGTAACCATCAGTCTGTTTCTTGATTTGTCTCCCTCTTTATTTTCCCTATGTTCCTTTGTTTTACTTCTTAAATTCCACATAAGAGTGAAATCGCATGGTATTTGTCTTTCTCTCTAGCTCCATCCATGTCATCACAAATGGAAAGATTTCATTCTTTTCTTTGGGTGAGTAATATTCCATTGTATATATATACATGACCTCTTCTTTATTCATTCATCAGTTGATGGACACTTGGGCTGTTTCCACAATTTGTCTATTGCAGATAACGCTGCTATGGATATCAGGGTGCATGTATCCCTTTGAATTAGTATTTTGTATTCTTTTTCTGAGTAACTAATAGTGCAATTTCTGCATTTTAGGGTAGTTCCATTTTTAACTTTTTGAGGAACCTCCATACTGTTTTCCAGAGTGGCTGCAGCAGTTTTCATTCCCACCAACAGGGTAAGAGGATTCCCCTTTCTCTGCATCCTCACCAACACCTGTGGTTTCTAGTGTTTTTTATCTTAGTCATTCTGACAGGTATGGGGTTATATTTCATTGTAGTTTTGATTTCCATTTCCCCGATGATAAATAATGATGAGAATCTTTTCATGTGTGTATTGGCCATCTGTATGTGTTCTTAAGAGAAATGTTTGTTCATGTCTTCTGCCCTTATTTTACTTGGATTCTTTGGTTTTTGGATGTTGAGTTGTATAAGTTTCTTCTGTATTTTGGATATTAACTCTTTCTCAAATATGTCATTTGCAGATATCTTCTCCCATTCCATAGGTTGCCATAGGTTGATTGATTCCTTCTCTGTGCAGATTTTTATTTTGATGAAGTCCCAATAGTTTATTTTTGCATTTGTTTCCCTTGCCTCAGGAGACATATCTGGTAAGAAGTTACTACATCAAATATCAAAGAGGTTACTGCCTTGCTCTCTTCTTGCATTTTTATGGTTTCATATATCACATTTAGGTCTTCAGTCCATTCCGATTATTTTTGTATATGGTGTAAGAAAGTAGTCTTTGAAAACTATAAAACACTGATGAAAGAAATAGATGACACAAGAAATGGAAAGACATTCCATCCTCGTGGATTAGAAGAACAGATATTGCTCAAATGTCTATACTACCCAAAACAATCTATATTTCTAATGCAATACCTACCAAAAGGCCACCAGTATTTTTACAGAGCTAGAACAAACAATTCTAAAATTTGTATGGAACCACAAAAGACATCAAAGAGCAAAAGCAATCTTGAAAAATAAAAGCAAAGCTGGAGGCATCACAATTCCAGATTACAAAGCTGTAGTGATCAAAACAGTATGGTACTGACACAAAAACAGACACACAGATAAATAGAACAAAAGAGAAAACCCAGAAATGAACCAACAACTATAGCATCAATTAATCTTCAACAAAGCAGGAAAGAATATCTGATAAGAAAAAGACAGTCTCTTCAACAAATGGTGTTGGGAAAACTGGACAGCAACATGCAAAAGAATGAAACTGAACCACTCTCTTACACCACACAGAACCGTTTCTTAACTGTGGAGCTTGAGCAAACATTCCTGTTTCAGTTCATCATGAAACCCTTGCTATCAACCACACAATTTTAGGTATTCAACTGTCCACAGCCAGTGGACTATCAATAGTGACTCTCAATTCCACATGGGTCTCTTCAAGAATGGTTGAAGCTGATATTTAAGTAAATGCCATAAGAAAAAATGAGAAATAAAAATATTGGGGGGGGGAGGAGTAATGAAAACTTTTGAAATGTAGCGGGGGAAAGGATGAAGCAAGTAAGGGAAAAAATTGTTAATTCCTTCCTTTGGATTATCACTATAAATTACAAATAGTTGGTGAGGAATATAAAATAGCAAATCTCAGTGAAAACCTCTAGCAAAGAAAAAAGCAAAGAAAAGCAAGAAGTAAATACCATCTCATACAATGTGTTCGCACAGAGAAAGGGCTAAGAATAAACTTTCACAAATACAATGTGGCAATTCAAAGATTAATTTAATGTTATGAGTCATACATATTTAAGTACAATCACTTCTAATCACATAGTTTCTCAGAGTTTTTTCTAGTTGCTGTTAGTTGTTAGACAAGAACTGACTAAATCTGTCAGCCAATCTACAATAAAGGTTGCATTTTTCATGCAAAACTATATTTAGATTTCATTAAAATTTTCTTTCTCTGGTGCTTTTTTAACTCCATTTTCTTTAGCACTCACTCCATTTCACTGCCAGAAACTTCTCTTGTTCTGTGATATTAAATTTTCACTGATTTAGGGACACTTGTGTGTCTCTTGGTTTTGTCATATAACCATTATTACAATTTAAATATGATTTTAACATGGTGTGTGTGTGTGTGTGTGTGTGTGTGTGTGTGTGTGTGTGAGAGAGAGAGAGAGAGAGAGAGAGAGAGAGAGAGAGAGAGAAATAGCTTTATGGTAAAGAACATGCTCTTCAATTAACTTCAGTAACTCTTCTGTCTATAATGACAACTCAGGCACTTAGATGAACTAGTTGCTAACTAAACCCCTTAGATTTATATTTCATAAAATTGTATTATGTAGGAAACTCAATTCATTTTACCTAAGTTTATACATACTCATTGGTATAGTATCACCAATATTCTGAAGTCAATCTAGCCTTCTGAATACTTCTTTCATTAGCATCAAGGAAATGCAAATCAAAACCACAATGAGATATCACCTAACACCTCTGAGATTGGCTAGTATCAAAACGGCAAGAAAAAAACAAGTGTTGGCAAGGATGTGGAAAAAAAGGAACCCTCATGCACTGTTGGTAGGAATGTAAATTGGTGCAGCCACTGTGGAACACAGTCTGGAGATTCCTCAAAAAGTTAAAAATAGAATTACCATATGATCCATTAATTCCACCACTGGGTATTTATCCAAAGAAAACAAAAACATTAATTCAAAAAGATATATGTAATTAAAAATAGAACTACCCTATCACTCAGCAATTACACTACTAGGTATTTATCCAAAGGATACAAGTGTGCTGTTTTGAAGGGGCACTTGCACCCCAATGTTTATAGCAGTGCCATTAACAATAGCCAAAGTATGGAAAGAGCCCAAATGTCCATCAACACATAAATGGATAAAGATGTGGTAAATACACACACACACACACACACACACACACACACACACACACACATACAATGGAGTATTACTTGGCAATCAAAAAGAATGAAATCTTGCCATTTGCAACAGCGTGGATGGAACTAGAGGGTATTATGTTAATCCCTGGAATCTACTCCTGAAATCATTATTGCACTATAAGCTAACTTGTATGTAAAATAAAGAAATAAATGATATTTAAACAAACAAACAAACAAAGCAAAGATATATGCACCTCTATGTTTATAGCAGTGTTATTTACAATAGTCAAGTTACACAAGAAACTCAACTGCCCAAGTGAATAGATAAAAAAAGATGTGGTATATATACAATGGAATAGTACTCAGCCATAAAAAAAGAATGAGATTTTGCCATTTGCAACAACATGGATGGGCCTAGAGGGTGGGCTAAGTGATATAATTCAGACTGAGAAAGATAAATTTTACTTATTTTACTTATTATTATTTTACTTATACGTGGAATTTAAAAACAAAGCAAACAAGCAAAGAAAAGCAGAAACAAACCCACAAGCAGAAAAAACAAATGGTCAGTTGCCAGAGGAAAGGATGGGGCATGGACAAAATGAATGAAGGGGAGTGGGAGATATGGCTTCCAGATATGAAATGAATAAGTCATGGAGATAAAAGGTAAGGCACAAGGAACATAGTCAATGGTATTGTAATAACATTGTATGGTGACAGATGGTAGCTATACTTGTGGTGAACATAGCATAAGATATACAGCTGCCAAATTACTATGTTATATACCTGAGACTAATGTAACATTGTGTCGTCAACTGTACTTCAAGAAGGGAGGAAGGAAGGAGGGGAGGGAGGGAAAAAAGATAGAAATAAACTCTTGTTAGAAATGAGTTAATAAGTTCTGATTCTAGAGGAGTGCCTTGGATGGCCAGTTAAGTCTGAACATTTTACAATCCTCTGAAAACACCACCATGAATTAAAGAGTCTCTAGCCCAAATTATCTCACACTGGTTTGGGAGAAATAATAGAAATCTAGATGTTAAGTGATCTACTTTCTACTTATCAGCAGTATTGAGGAATGGCATTTGAAAATATGGGAAAGAAAATTACTCTCTGGGAGTTAAACTCTGTAGTTATCACATACACAATGGATTGGAGAAGAAATAAACCCAAAAGAGAAACAATTTTCTCTTCACAACCAAGAACATGATAGTGATGAACTACACTGTTAGGGTGAAATGATACATAATCTTAAGAAAAAATGGATCTCAGGCTGCACACAGTATCTAACCTTAACTACAAATTAATTAAAAATAATAGCATGTCTAGATGGGGACTGAAGAGTACACTTACCATGATGAGCACTGAGTAATGTAGAGAATTGCTGAATCACTATATTGTACACCTGAAACTAATACAACACTGTCTGTTAACTACACTGTAATTAAAATTAAAAACTTAATAAAATGTAGGGAAACCACCCATAAAAACTCTTAATGATAGAGAATACATGGAGGGTTAATGGAGGGAGGTGGGTGGGAGATGGGCTAGATGGATGATGGGTATTAAGGAGGGCAGTTATGATGAGTACTGGGTGTTGTATGTAAGTGAACAATCACTGAATTCTACTCCTGAAACCAATACTGCACTGTATGTTAACAAACCAGAATTTAAATAAAAATTTGAAAAGAAAAAAAACTTAATAAAAATATTTGGGGGGTGCCTGGGTGACTCAGTTGGTTGAGCATCCAACTTTGGCTCAGGTCATGATCTGGCGGTCCATGAGTTCAAGCCCCACACTGGGCTCTGTGCAGACAGCTCAGAGCCTGGAGCCTGCTTTGGATTCTGTGTCTCTTTCTCTCTCTGCCCCTCCCAACCCCACACCCTCTGTCTCAAAAATAAATAAACATTAAATTTTTTTATTTAAATTTTTTTTAATTTTCATGAAGTTTAAAAGAAAAAAAATAATAGTATGTCTAAAGAAGGGCACTGTCAATAAAAGAGGGGTTGCATCAACCACAGAAAAAAGAAAACTCACCAAATTTGGTGATATCTACCCAAACACTTTCCAAAAGGGTAAGAGCTTTATATAATAAATTTTAAATACTATAACCCCATTGGTAAGATTATCTTATAGAAACTATAGATTAACCTGGCAATTTTTAACTTTATACCATTTAAATATCCCCTTTATCTAGCTTCCTTTGTTCTATTTCCATACTCACTTAACAATCTGCTGGTTATTATTTATATTCCCAGTAGCAGTCTGTCTATAATGAGAAAGCATATAGCTGTATGGGTGTATTTTGTTCTACATAATAACTTTATTTTTCTTTTTTTAATTTTTATTTATTCTTTTCATTGTTCTACATAATAACTTTATTGTAAGTTAAGAATCAGTTCTGATTTTACATTGTAAGCTTCATGATCTTGGTTAATATGAATATGCTCCTAAGAGACAAACCTGGTCTTGGCATATGTATCTGACAGGAGTCATAGTTACGAATAACAGAATCCACTCTAGCTAATTTTAATAGAAAGGAATTTGTTCTGGGTTATTAGGTTATTTACAGAATTTCCCAGAATGCCACTTAGACAAGAACATCAGCCAAGAAAAACTTTCAATACCACCACCGTTCTATTTTAGTGAAAACCCTGCCACCACCCATCACTAAATATTTATGATATTAAATCCAGGATTAAAAACTTCTGCCAGTACTGCCACAAAAAAAACAAAATGCATCTGCCACTAGACTGTAAAAAAAAACCTTTCTCCTTGTGTGGCAACTCTCATGCTTCTGTTTCCCTCTAAGTTTCAGGGCTATGCATCTTTTTGGCAAAGCATGGGCCACAATCCCAGCTGCAAGAGCGCCTGGGAAATGTATTTTTTTATTTTTTCCAACCTCTTCAGTACTGAAGGGCACAGTAAGGAGGAGCTAGAATAAGTCAGATGAACCAATCCCCAGTATCTATTAAAACTATTATATTGCTTAAAACACTAAAAGAATTGTATGATATTTGACATATTTTCCTCCCCAGCTCAACTCTATCATATATAAAATTAGAATAGTAATATCTATCCCTATTTCCTCATAGAGATTGTTATAAAGAGCATGTCATAAGTCAAAGTGTTTTGAAAAGCATGAAATTATATAAGGCAACACTATTATAAAAGTTGCTAATTATTGAGAGCTTACCATGTGTCACTCATGAACTAAAAACTTTAGATTTAATATAATTATAGTAGAGGAAGTAGGGAAAATCTTAACCACTACACAATATTGTCTCCTCTCATTATTAGTTATATGTGACTATTTAAAACAGTTAAATAAAGTCCCAGATACTTTAAATTATTCATCTATTTACTTAAAACAAATGACTTTTAAGTTCAATGCTTGAAATTAAACCAGAAACATAAAAGTAAAGAACTGTTTATTTTTTATACAAACCTAACCAGAAAATGGTCTCCAGAAGTTTCACACTTTTTAATAATTAAACTATGCCTCTAAACTATGTTCATAACAACACTCAACTGCTTAAGAACATACAATTGTTTCCTGACCCCTAATATATCAAGCTTAATTTTTTCTGTTTCAAGGCAGGGTCAGCTCTCAATCAGCAAGTCCTAAATTATTTATTTCCACTTAACTTGTTATCTGTTCCAGGTAAACTATACTATGCGCATACTCTTGTTAACCCTTTTAATTTAACTTTGCTCAGACCATTCCCTCAACTGACACATGGGGCACATATAGCACCATCAGTTCTTTCAAGATGGCACACTGGGCACTCATTTAACCAGGTCTTTCCCCAGACCTCACTGAGATGGAAATAGAAAAGTATAAAAAAGGAAAAAAAACTTTAACAAAATTGCTAAGGAGAGTCAACAGCATGTGAAAGCCTTCTGGAAGATGGAAAGCTGATGAAAGGGTATCAACTGATGAAAACAAGAGGAGAAAGCTACTGTCTAGAATATGCCATGAGGAGTCTGCAGAGGCTGTCAGAGTAATCCTGCCCACTGGAATCTGAAGAGGCTCTGGCTTAGAGATAATACAGGGCAGAAATTAGCAGTGATCTGAACCCAGGGTGATTAATTAAATTCATGTGTATGAAATACTGTGCCCCTTTCCCCTTTCTCTATTACTGTTGGCAAAGCAGCAGGCAGCTCAACAGTTACCCTGAATCATAAAAAGAGGGCTTTTTTAATCCAAAAATATCAAGGAAATCATCTGAGGAAAACTCAAGCATCTGGTTTATTATTGGACTCCAGACTAAAGCCCTCCTTATTTTGACACACAGAGAAAGAGAGAGCTACACAGCTGTTGTATGGCAGGAAAGAGGGGAAATGCCAGGAAGAGAAATATATGGGATAAAGGATATAGTGTGCCTAACCCAGAGATGTCTGGAGATGATAAACAAGTTACCTCACTGAAAGGAAGACACAGAGTTTGAGAAGAGATGTCTCTGTGGCAAAAACAAAAACGAAGATTCCATGAAACAACTACTAGGATTGAAAAAGAGATTCAGAATATCCACAGAAAATAAAATACATATACATATTTTATAAATGAAACAATCCAAAGAGGAACTAGACCAAATGGTAGCATAATTTTAAGCAATGGAAAAGAAAATCCATTTGACCTTGATCATGGAATCATTCCCTTTTGATTGGCCAATGTGTTGTGACATTGGACCCTTAGGAAAGGAGATATAATTTTAGCATACTACTCTATCATGTTGTAAATAAAATATATCGTGTCACAATAACATTAATGTTGTGCATTGGTTTTCAACTTTTATTATCAAATAATAACTAACGCAGATTACTTCATTATAGTCAAATATCAAAATTGAAATGTTAATAACCTTGACTGTGTAAGAGTAAGATTAGAAGTGACAAAGGTAGACATTGGAAAGTAAAATGTAGAATTAAAGACAGAGAATAGAATGAGCGCTGTTACTCTTACCAAACACAAGGAAGAGTCAGAACACTGACTAAAGATGATGGAATATGAAACAAGGAAATAACAGTAAAACTAAAAATGATATCAAACTATAAAACATTGGAAGAAAGGCAGTTGCGAAGGAGTAGGGCAACTCTAAGCTTGTCTCCTCCCCGGAACAGCTAGATAAATATCAAATCATTATGAACATGAAGAAATTGATTATAAGTCTTAGACAACAAAGCTGCCCATCTACAAACAGAAAAAAAAAATGAACTGTGGAAGGTAGGAACTACAGAGAGTTGATTTATGGGAACAAATAGCTATGGGCGCTGCGCTGGGGAGGGAGCTGTGATCGCAGAAAGAGCAGCTAGAGAGAAAGAGAGAAAGAATGAAAAACAATGAATGAAAACATGCACAGGGGACTGCAGAAAAACTGTTCCCCAAAACCACTGACAGGAAAAGGGAGAGGGTTTCAATACCACCAGTTTCTTATAAACAGCAGAGCACAGAGTCTGAAGTTTTGGAGGTCAGCACTTAGTGGTGCTCCAGGGAGGAAGCAGGGTGGAGCCTCAGAATGGACAGGTGCAGTCTGAGGATCGCAGGGGTCCCACAGGGAGAAGTGGTTCCCCTGCTTGGAGTGCATTTGGTAGGGGTGATATAGTCTTACTATAGGCCAGACCCTGCAGGCTCCATTGAGCTACCCTATTCACTAGTATAGAAACAAAGACACAGGCTGAGGGCAGCAAACCCTGGCACCGGCTGTGTTGCAATTTACCATAAACTCCAAGCCACTGTGCGGTGGCCAGCCTATTTTCTAGGACAAGCTGGGACCGACCACAGCGGGGTGACATCCTCTCCCAGAGGATCAGTGCAGGTCCCAGTCGTGGGGATCTCTGAAGGGTGGAGTGTTGAAACACAACCATGCCTGAAAAAAAAAAAACACAGGAAATGGATGCTGCCTGGTAGGTGGACAGTTCTGACACAGGGTGAAGGCAGGGATCTGATGGAAGCTGAGCCACAGGAGGTGTGACTACACGTCTGAAAGGAAAGGAACTTCCTGTTCTGGAGACTAGAGAGCAAGGTGAAGCCATTTTCATCCCTAGACCACCAACAATAATTGGCCTCAGGGAGCTAAGCAGTGCCACCAAGTGGAGAATGGAGCTGCTATACCAAGTCCTGCCCCGCTGAGCCCTCCAACCACATCTCCACTGGAGTCAGCTGGCCTGAGAATCAGAGCAACAAGTCCCTTCCACACAAGACCAGCACAATTCCCTTCCACCCACTAAGTCTACTGATCATAGAGTGCTGCAAAGCTTCAGCACTAGGGAAAAGAGGATCTAGTTCCTTTGGGGATTTTTTGTTTGTTTTGTTTCTGGTTTTGGTTTTGGTTTTTTCTTGGATACAGAAAGAGAGCTTTATTTTTCCATTTTTAAAATTTTTAATTATCTTTTTTTACCTTTGTCTATCAAGTTCTCTTAACAAGCAGAACAAAACACACCTATGATCTACCTCCCTTTTTCTTTTTTTTTTACATTTTTTAATTTTTATTTTATTTTGTGTTCTTTTCCTCCAAAATGACAAGATGGAGGAATTCACCCCCAAAAAAAGAAAAGGGTTTTAATCGATATAGATATAAATAAGATATCTGAACTAGAATCTGAAACAATTGTAAGTATTCTAGCAGAGGTTGAAAAAAGCATAGAAGAATGGAGACTCCCCTACTGCAGAGATAAAAGAACTAAAATCTAGTCAGGCTGAAATTAAAAATGCCATAACCGAGATGCAACCCCAACAGATGCCATGACAGCAAGGGTGAACAAAACAGAAGAGTGAATTAGTGATACAGAAGATAAAATTATGGAAAATAATGGTGCTGAAAAAAAAAAGAGAGAAACAAAGGTAATGGATCACTAAGGTAGACTTAGGGAACTTGGTGACTTATTAAAATGGAATATCATGTGTATCATAGGAGTCCCAGAAGAGGAAGAGAGAGAAAAAAGAACAGAAGGTTTATCTGAGCTAATTATAGCTGAAACCTTCCCTAATCTGGGGAAGGACACAGACATCAAAATCCAAGAATTAGAGAACTCCCATTAAATTCAACAAATGCTGGCATTCGTCAAAGCATAACATAGTCACATTCACAAAATACACAGATTATGAAAGAATCATGAAAGCAGCAAGGGGAAGAAAAAGTCCTTACTTAAACTATAAGGGAAGACAGTTCAGGTTCTCAGCAGATCTATCCACAAAAATTTGCAAGGCCCAAGGGAAAGGCAGGATATATTTCATATGCTGAATGGGAAGAATATGCAGCCAAGAATACGTTTTCCAACAAGGTTGTCATTCAGAATAGAAAGAGAGATAAAGCGTTTCCAAGACAAAAACTAAAGGAGTTCGTGAACACTAAACAAACCCTGAAAGAAATTTTAAGAGGAACTCTTTAAATTCCTCTTAAAGGAAGTTCCTCTTAAAAGACCAAAAGCAACAAAGACTAGAAAGGAAAAGACAAATCATCAGAAACACCAACTCTAGAGGTAACACAATTGCACTAAACTCATATCTTTGAATAATCACTCTGAAGGTAAATGAACTAAATGCTCCAATCAAAAGACAGAGTACCAGAATGGATTAAAAACAAAAACAAACAAACAAAAAAATACCTATCTGTATGATGCCTACAGGAGACTCATTTGAGACCTAAAGATATTGCCAGACTAAAAGTAAGGGGATGGAGATAGAGCTATCATGCTAATGGACACCAAAAGAAAACCTGAGCAGCCATACTTAGATCAACAAACTAGATTTTAAATCAAAGACTGTAACAAGAAATGCAGAGGGCATTACATTGATAATTAAGGCATCTAACAATCAAGAAGATCTAACAATTATAAATATTTATGGCCCCAACTTGAAACACCCAAATATCTAAATAAATTAATAACAAACATAAAGAAACTCATTAATAATAACACAATAATAATAGGGGACTTTAATATCCACTTAACAGCAATGGACAGATCATCTAAGCAGAAAATCAAGGAAACAATTGCTTTGAATGACACACAGGACCATATGGACTTAACAGAACATTAACTTAAGAACATTCCATCCTAAAGAAGCAGCATACACATTCTTTTCAAGTGCACATGGAACATTCTCCAGAATATATCACATACAGATCACAAATCAGCCTTCAACAGTACAAAAAGATCGAGATCATACCATGCAAATTTGCAAATCATAACGCTATGAAACTTGAAGTCAACCACAAGAAAAAGATTGGAAAGTCCTCAAGTACATGGAGGTTAAAGAATATCCTGCTAACAAGGCACCTGGGTGACTCGGTTGAGTGTCCGACTTCAACTCAGGTCATGATCTCAAGGTTCGTGAGTTCAAGCCCTGTGTCAGGCTTTGTGCTGACAGCTCAGAGGCTGGAGCCTGCTTCTAATCCTGTGTTTCCCTCTCTCTCTGCCCCTCCCCTGCTCTCTTTCTCTCTCTCTCAAAAATAAATAGTAAACATTAAAAAATTTTTTAAAAAGAACATCCTGCTAAAGAAAGAATGGGTTTGCCAGGATATTAAACACAAAATTAAAAAGCACATGGAAGCAAATGAAAATGAAACATGACAGTCCAAACCCTCTGGGACAAGATAAAGGCAGTCCAAAGGGGGAAATACACTGCAATTCAGGAATACCTCAAGAAGCAAGAAAGGTCCCAAATATACAATCTCACCTTACACCTGAAGGAACTAGAAGAGGAACAGTAAATAAGGTATAAAGTCAGCAGAAGAAAGGATATAATAAAGATTAGAGAAGAAACAAATGATACAGAAACAAACAAACAAAAAACAGTAGAAAAGTTCAACAAAACTAAGAGCTGGTTCTTTGAAAGAATTAACAAATCGATAAACCCCGAGCCAGACTTATCAAAAAGAAAAGAGAAAGGACCCAAATAGATAAAATCATAAATGAAAGAGGACAGATCACAACCAACACCACAGAAATACAATTATGAGAATACTATGAAAAATTATATGCCAACAAACCAAACAATCTGAAAGAAATGGACAAATTCCTAGATATTCACAAACTACCACAACTGAAACAGGAAGAAATAGAAACTTTGAACAGACCCATAAGCAGCAAAGAAATTGAATCAGTAATCAAAAATCTCCCAAAATCAGAAGTCCAGGACCAGATGGCTTCCCAGAGGAATTCTACCACACATTTAAAGAACAGTTAATATCTATTTTTCTCAAACTGTCCCAAAAAATGGAAGGAAATGGAAGGGAAACTTCCAAATTCATTCTATGAGGCCAGCCTTACCCTGATTGCAGAACCAAACAAAGACCCCACTAAAAAGGAGAATTTCAGGGGCGCCTGGGTGGCTCAGTCAGTTAAGTGTCCAACTTTGGCTCAGGTCATGATCTCACAGTCCATGAGTTCGAGCCCCACGTTGGGCTCTGTGCTGACAGCTCAGAGCCTGGAGCCTGCTTTGGATTCTGTGTCTCCCCTCTCTCTCTGCCCCTCCACCGCTCACACTCTGTCTCTCTCTGTCTCAAAAATAAATAAACATTAAAAAAAATTAAAAAGGAGAATTTCAGGCCAATATCCCTAATGAATCTGGATGAAAAAATTCTCAACAAGATACTAGGAAATCAAATTCAACAGTACATTAAAAGAATTATCTACCATAATCAAGTGGGATTTGCTCCTGAGCTGCAGGTCTGTTTCAATATTCGCAAATCAATCAATGTGATACACCATCACTAAAACAAAGGATAAGAACCATATGGTCCTCTCAATAGATGCAGAGAAAGCATGTGACAGAATACAGCATCCATTCTTGATAAAAAACCCTCAAAAAGGAGTAATATATGGAACATACCTCAACATCATAAAGGCCATATATGAAAGACCCATCGCTAATATCATATGCAATGGGAAAAAATTGAGAGCATTTTCCCTATAGTCAGGAACAAGACAAGGATGTCCACTCTCACTACTACCATTTAACATAGTACTGGGAGTCTGGGCCTCAGCAATCAGAAAACAAAAAGAAATAAAAGCCATATAAATCATCAAGGAAGAACTCAAAATTTCATTATTTGAAGAAAACCCAAAAGACTCTGACAGAAAATTGCTAGAATACATGAATTCAGTGAAGTCCAGGATATAAAATCAACATACAGAAATCTGTTGCATTTCTATATACCAATAACGAAGAAGCAGAAAAAGAAATCAAGGAATAGATCCCATTTGCAACTGCATCAAAACAAGATACCTAGGAATAAACCCAACTAAAGAGGTAAAAGCTCTGTACTTTGAAAACTATAGAACTCTTATGATAAAAATAGAAGAGGACACAACAAAATGGAAAATCATTCCATGTTCATGGACTGGAAGAACAAACATTGTTCAAATGTCTATACTACCCAAGGCAATCTACACATTTAATGCAATGCCTATTAAAAGACCACCAACATTTTTCACAGAGCTAGAACAAACAATCCTAAAATTTTTATGGAACCACAGAAAATCCATCCCGAATAGCCAAAGCAATCCTGAAAAAGAAAGAAAAAAAAACTGGAGGCATCACGATTCCGGATTTCAAGCTGTATTATAAAGCTGTATTCATCAAGACGGTATGGTACTAACATAAACATAGACACATAGATTAATGGAACAGAATAGGAAACCCAAAAATGAACCCACAACCATAGGGTCGACTAATCTTCGATAAAGCAGGAAATGGATAATCCAATGGAAAACAAAATGATATAGGGAAAACTGGACAGCAATATTCAGAAGAATGAAACTGAACCACTTTCTTATACCATACACAAAAATAAATTCAAAATGGATGAAAGACCTAAATGTGAGACAGAAAACCATCAAAATCCTACAGGAGACTCTAGGCAGAAACCTCTTTGACCTCACGCATAGCAACTTCTTACTAGACACGTTGCCAGAGGCAAGAGAAACAAAAACAAAAATGAACTATTGGGACTTCACCAAGATAAAAGCTTCTGCACTGTGAAGGAAACAATCAACAAAACTAAAAGGCAGCCTATAGAATAGGAGAAGATATTTGAAAATGACATATCGGAGAAAGGGTTAGTATCCAAAATATATAAAGAAGTTATCAAACTCAACACCCAAAATACAAACAAATCCAGTTAAGAAATGGGCAGAAGACATGAATAGACACTTTTACAAGTAATACATCCATATGGCTAACATACACATGAAAGATGCTCAACATCACTCATCATTAGGGAAATACAAATCAAACCACAATGAGAGATCACCTCACACTTGTCAGAATGACTAAAATTGGGGTACCGGGTGACTTGGTCAGTTAAGCGATGAACTTCAGCTCAGGTCATGATCTCATTGTTCATGGGTTCAGGCTCACCATTGGGCTCTGTCCTGACAGCTCAGACCCTGGAGCCTGCTTTGAATTTCGTGTCTCCCTCTGTCTCTGCCCCTCCCCTGCTTGTTCTCTGTCCATCTGTCTCTCTCTCTCTCTCAAAAATAAATAAACATCAAAAAAAAATTTTTTTAATGACTAAAATTAACAATACAAGAAACAACAGGTGTTGGCAAGGATGCAGAGAAAGGGGAACACTCTTGAACTGTTGGTAGCAATGCAAACTGGTGCTGCCACTCTGGAGAACAGTATGGAGGTTCCTCAAAAGTTAAAAATAGAATACCCTATGATCCAGCAATTGCACTAGGTATCTACCCAAAGGATACAATATACTGTTTTAGAAGGGGTACGTGCATCCCAATGTTTATAGAAGCATTATCAACAATAGTCAAACTATGGAGAGAGTCCAAATATCCATCAACTGATGAATGGATAAAGAAGATGTGGTATACACATACAATGGACTACAACAGAATATTACTCCGCCATCAAAAAGAATAAAATCTTGCCATTCGCAATGATGTGGATGGAGCTAGAGTATATTAAACTTAGCAAAATAAGTCACTCAGAGAAAGACAAATACCATATGACTTCACTCATATGTGGAATTTAAGAAACAAAACCGATGAATATATGGGAGGAGGAAAAAACAAAAGAGAGGGAAACAAACTATAAGAAACTCATAAATACAGAACAAACCGAGGGTTGATGGAAGGAGATGGGTATTAAGGAAGGCACTTATGATTAGCACTGGGTGCTGTATATAAGTGATAAATCACTGAATTCCAATTCTGAAACAAACATAACACTGTATGTTAACTAACTAGAATTTAAACAAAAATTTGAAAGAAAAGAAAAGAAACATTGGAAGGAAGAAAGGGTAGGGGTAAACAGCTAGTACAGATGAACAAAATTTCCATATTTCATAACAGGAAATAAATGGATAATATCTTAAGTTGACTAGTAAAGGAAAAGAATTATAAGCATATAACTTAAAGTTAAATCAGGAGATCTAAAATCAAAAAGACTTCCTCCAGGGTGTGGAAATGGAAATAAAGATTTTCTGTGGGGTGTGGAACTAAAGGTAGCAAGGAGCAGAAGAGGAGAGATTGTTGTTTTTCACCATAAACTCTACCACATTATTTGATGTTCTATGATATACATATTTTTCTCTAAAGTTTTTATAGATCTGAGTCAAAGTTCAACTTCTCCTGAAACAATTATTAAGTCTCTTCATTCTGACCCTTCTACCATATTATGTGCTCTCAACACTTACATGTTTAAAGTACTAGAACATCTTGAACTTATTCATCTCTTCTAAGTATTCTATTTTCCTAAAATTAAGTCTCATTACTGTAAGCTCTTTGAAGTCAGAAATCACACCTTATTTTTTAATGTGATTCTAAATATTTGATACAGAGTACAATATGTATTTAGTTTGGCTAATATATTAAGTAGCCAGAAAAAAAACAAAAACAAAATACCTACCATTAGAATTCCTTATCTAACAGCTGATTTCTTTAGTCCATAACCTAACATTCTTCATTTCACATGTCAATGCTTTATCTTCTTTTCAGTTTTTAACAAGTTTCTGAAGTGACTTTTTAAGAGTTCTGAGATATTCCAGGGAATGGAAAATCACTGGAGTTTTGTGACTTCCAACCTTTAAGACTTCTTAACAATATGGTGGTCTTCAATCAAATCCAACATATTACATAGCAGATTTGTGGGCAAGTTTATGAAAGAATCTTCCAAATATTCAAAACTGCATTGTGCCTAGAAGTCATGAGGGGGGGTAAAGAGAAGAATGGCCACCAATCAGGGACTAACTGATGCTGAAACACGAAAGGTTGGCTCTCTTGCCTTAAAGGGAGACATTCATTCTCCAGAGTTCCCTGTAGGATCAGGAAGAGACAGATTTCAGATCAGTACTGTCCAACAGAAAATTAATGTGAGCCACATACACAGCTTAAAATATTTTAGAATGTACAGTCTTTCAAGTATTAATAGTAAGAAACATGTTTAAACATTAAAAATGTAAAAATAAATGAATAAATGAATTTATCAGTATACAAATTATTGGGATATTATGTTTTTTCATACTGTCTTTGAAATCCATTATGTATTTTACTCTTAAATCTCAATTCAAATGCTAAATTTTCATCACAAATATTTGATCTATATTTAGATTTCAGCAAATTTACAGTTGAAAAAGTAGATTCATACCCATATTTCAAAATTTTCTAGTAACTGATAAAGTATCTGTTCCTTTAAGCTTTAAACTATAATTAAATAAAATTTACAGTTAAGATCCTCAGCCACACTACCTACATTTCAAGTGGTCAGTAGCCACCTTGGACTAGTATTTGCCATACTTCAGTACAGCTTTAGCTCAGTTTTGCTCAGCTGCTTCCCCACCCTATCCTGATTCCTTCAACCCCTCATAGGTTTCACACAGGACTCCCTCATTAAATCATTTGTACAAGAACCCTTATCTTAGGTGCTACTTCTAGGGAACCCAACCTATCGATATAGATTATAACCAATTCCCTTCTTGGATATTTGCAATATAACTTAGCATTTTAAATGCACTGACTGAGAAATCCTCTGGTAGAGAACCCTGTTTAAAAATTTTAATCTAGAGTTCTAGAAGTTTATTTAACTGCTTTTTCTCACAGAAGAGCATCTCCAGGAACACTAGTTTCCAAGGAGCACAGTTTGAGGCTGTACTAGAGCATTATTCTCAACCAATTCCAAAGATACTTGGAGGGATTAGACTAACATATAACTAACTGTCATATATTAAATGACAGCAAAAACAAAGAGAAATAGATATATATAATTACCAAACAGTCAACAAGTACTTCTTAAATATAGCATCATGAAAGGAGTCCCAACTCTGGCAACTAACTGGGTGACCTCAGGCAAGTCATAGGCATAGGCATAGGCATAGGCAAGTTCTTTCTAAATTCAACTCTCCTCAACTACACAATAAAAATAACAATAGTAGCTACTTCACAGAGGATTAATGTCTGTGCCCACCACTGTGATCAACGCTGTACGTACATTATCTCATTAAGACACATAAATACTAATATTATTACAGTTGTTTGTTTATCATCATTAGAAAGGCACTGTGGAGATATAACCTCTCTATCTTCTATATAATAATGCCAGATAAATCTTCCTGAAGCACAGACCTAGTCCTGTCACTGTCTTGACTCAAAAATTTCCTGTGGTGCTTCAGCATCTTTATCTTGCTATTCAAGGATCTCCAAGGTCTATACAAATCTACCATTACAAATTGATTTCCCATTTTGCTTTCCATGCATTCTATACAATGATCAAGCTTTGAGAATTTCCAACATTATATGACCATTCAGAAAAAGATGAACCAAAAAAGTAGCTAGAGAGGAAGTAGCCAAAGAGATAAAGAGGGAAAATGAGAACTGTGTGGTTCTCTATTATTCAAGGAAACAGAGTATTTTAGAAAGAGAAAATAATCAACTGTCTCAAATGTGCTGAGAGTTCAAGTCATATGATACCAGAGATATAAAAGTTTGTATAGGGCTTGTGCAAGATGATGAGTTCAGTTTATACATAAATTTAAGGTAATACCAAAATAGCTAAGTGGAACTACCTATTAAATGGTGAGAGCAGTGGTATTGACTACAGTGTATATCACTTCTCACTGGGGAAGAAGGAAGTAGCATTTTAACTAGTATGTTGAGCATCAAACGTTCCCAAGAAAGACCATTATTTGTGGGAGTGCATTGGGCATGATTACCTATGTGTTAATGTAGAAAAATGACTGAAAAACAGACGGCTTTTGGCAATAAAGCTTTAATATGAGAACTAAAAGTTGTCAACAAAGTAGTTATAATTAAAGTCCTGAGAATGAAAAAGATGCCCAAGGAAAGGAAAAAAGAGAGGACAGAGACTTAGGCTTAAGAAAAATCATAGGAGACAAGAGAAAGTGAAGGAGGAAAGAGAAGAAGGGTGTGGAGAAGTAGTAAGAAAATTCAGTGTACAACATCCTAAAAATGAAGGGGAAAACAACAAATAGACCAAAGAAGAGGAACAGAAAAGGTGAAACAGGATTCAAAGTTTAAGAAGAGAATGGACTAGGGCACCTGGGTGGCTCAGTCGGTTAAGCATCCAACCCCTTTATTTCGGCTCAGGTCATGATCTCATGGTTTGTGGGATTGAGCCCACATTGGGCTCTGCACTGACAGCAGGGAACCTACCTGGAGTTCTCTATCTCCCTCTCTCTCTGTCCCTCCCTTGCTCACGTGCATGCATGAGTACACACACACACACACACACACACACACACACACTCTCTCTCTCTCACTCTCTCTCTCTCAAAAATAATAAATGAATTTTTTTAAAAAAGAATATGCCAAAGGAAATTGAATTTTTTTGAGTATGGCTGATACACTATGTTACATTAGTCTAAGGCGTACAAATAGTGATTCAACATATGTTAGACTATGCTCACCACAAATGTACACCACAAATGTAGCTTACCATATCTGTCACCATACAACATTATTACAATACCATTGACTATATTCCCTAGGCTGTGCCTTTTATTCCCGTCACTTATATTTTTAATTTTTTTAACGTTTATTCATTTTTGAGAGACAGAGAGGGACAGAGAGAAAGACAGAGTGTGAACAGGGGAGGGGCAGAGAGAGAGAGAGGGAAACACAGAATCTGAAGGAGGCTCCAGGCTCGGAGCTGTCAGCACAACCCAATGCAGGACTCAAACCCACGAACTGTGAGATCATGACCTGAGCCTAAGTCAGATGCTTAATTGACAGAGCCATCCAGGCACCCCTCCCACGACTTATTCATTCCATATCTAGAAGCCTGTATCTCCCACTCCCCTTCACCCATTTTGCTCATTCCCCACCCCCATCCCTCTGGCAATCATCAGTTTGTTCTCTGTATTTACAGATCTAATTCTCCTTTTTGTTAGTTTACTCATTTGTTGTTTTTTTTTAGATTCCACATATGAACAAAATCATATAGCATTTGTCTTTCTCAGTGACTTTTTTCACTTAGCATAACACCCCCTAGGTCCATCAGGAAATGGAATTTTTATTGAATACTTGCCAATTGTCAAGCATGAACAAGCTAATATGTGTGATGAAAGAACCAGTGAAAAGACATATGAATGAACATGCTAGAAAAAGAAAAGATAATTATAGAAGAAATGTCTCTCAAAAGAAGAGAAGAAGTATACTAGGATCCAGGTAAAGATTAGAAATTTTTACAGAGCGAAAAAGAATACCACTTCCTTTGAAACTGAAAAAGGAGACAAGAAGAAAGAGTCAAGGACAGAAATTCTAAAAATTGTTGTTTCTGACACTGAGATATTGCCAACAGCTTAATTCACTCTTTAACACTAAAATATTCCCCAAAATAAAAATGTTCAGACTTACCATCTATACGGATAAACTTCAGATCACCTACTCTGTTACCTTTGCACACATTTATTAAATGATTACAGAGTAGTGCCATCTCTCCAGTCATGAAAGAAAACAAAGCCATGGCTAATCTATGAATCGCACCTTTGATTTCAGACTCTCTACCAGCTGAGATTTCAGTTCACATTTTAGCTTTAGGTCTCCTCATTTATAAATCAATCTGTTAATATGCATTAAATCTTTACTCCTACCTCTGAATTATACATCAGAGTAAATGGTATGTGGCTTACAGAATACCTCTTAGTTTCAAAATGGACATTGTAATTCTTTTCTCAAATCAGCCTGTCTATATGTCATAGGTCCAACTTACCAGGTGACTGAAAATGAGATGGCTGCATACACACATCAAGTACTTCGCAAATGCCCACACAACACTTCAAGATGGAGTTTGCTGAGAATATCAAATGCACTATAAGAAAAGCCTGCTGCAGATATTTCAAGTGAACACTAAGGGATGCCATGTTGAGTGTGTTCCAGCAATTAGTAGTTTACAAGCAATGTAGCTAATTAGCTCATCAGTCTTCAATGGAAGTGTTTCCATAAACATTCTGCCAGCTACAAGACACCATGCATGCATGTTAAAATGTGTTAGAACAAGAGTTCATCATCCCCTTTCAAATGAAGAATGAACTGCATCTCCTCAAACACAATGTATTTGGTAGAAAGATTATTGTATTTGTGACTTTATGCTTATCTAAGAACACTCTTGAGATATAATAACAGTTAAATATACACAACATCAACATAGCAATAGATGGAAATAATGAGGCAACAGCTGTTGCCTTTGAAACCATATATAGGCTGTGAGTAATTGGTGGTAAATACCAAACATTTTATCTACATCCTAACTGCAATGTTGTTGAGCACAGTAGATAAAGCTGACCTGTTCCTTAGGGACAGTTAGCTAAAAATGAACTGCTATTTTCTTTTATAAATAAAGTTTCAATACAGCTGAGCTTCAAAAGATAAGATCTTTCAACACAGATGACCCAAAATGACACCAGCAAATTTTTTAA
The DNA here is from genome assembly GCF_018350195.1 of Panthera tigris. Lineage (NCBI taxonomy): Eukaryota > Metazoa > Chordata > Mammalia > Carnivora > Felidae > Panthera > Panthera tigris. The sequence goes on from NC_056670.1 coordinate 28,274,370, forward strand.
ATCTCTATTTTCTGTAGGACACGTTTTTCTTTCCCTCTACAAAAATAAAAATGCAGTGAATAATCAGGGAGGCAACAGGTAACATTTTAAAGGTCAATATTGGAAATTCTATAATGGCATTTGTTGTTTAAGTAAGTACCCAAGTATACTGATAGAAAGATTAATTACACTTCCAGGATACCATTTTCTAGGAATAATCGTTTCTAGAAGTAATCGTTTTCTCTGACTAATACGGATGATACTAAGTCTTGATTTCTAATTCCTACTGGGAAAAAGTCTATAAACCTAGGGTGTTGCAAATCATTAAAATGAAAAACTACAGAAATGTACAAATAGGGATAAAATTTTTAAATGCCTGAATACATATATTATGCACATAACAAACATGTGCATTTTTCAATACAAACATTTACTTCTCACCAGGGAGGGGACAGTCCCTCCCTAGCCACTAGCCTGCTAGAAATACTCATGAGCCATGCAAACTGGGGCAAGTTATCAGCTGCTGCTGGCCTAAATTTTACAAACATACAGTTGGGAGGCTCCTGCATTAGTAGGCTAGATAGCATAGCATTTCTTTTAGTATAAAATGCCATAGCACCATATTTGGGAAGGAAAGCTATAGTTAGAGGGCTCTAATGCATTCAAAAATCTCCTCATTAATCTTCCTAGGCCTCCAATTGGTTCATAGTAGCCTTGGTGGAGGCCTACAATTAAAAATAGATGTGAAAGTATTTTAGTAGAGGCAGGATTCCAACAAATTTGCAAGCCCTTTTCCACTTGACATATATCAACATGAAGCCTACAGTACATGTTTCCAGTTGCTGGCTCTGGTAGTAATAACTGCCAAGGCTATTGGTGTTAAACTGTACATTCCAGATAATTCATACCAAAGTATATAGATTAGTGCTATGCTACACCTGTGTAGGCATCTTAGCCTGTCTGAAAAGTATACAAAAATGTTGAACTTTAATCTTTATCTGAACACTGTTGAAATCTCAAATTAATTTATCCCTTTATACATATACATTTTTATTTATTTTACAATTGGCCTTTGAACAACAAAGGTTTGAGCTGCATGGGTCCACTTATATGTGGCTTTTTTATAAATACAGTAGAGTACTTTAAGTTATTTTCTCTTCCTTACAATATTCTTAATAACACTTTCCTTTCTCTAGTTTACTTTATTGTAAGAATATAGTATATGATACATATAACATATAAAATATGTGTCAATCAACTCTTTATGTTATCAGTAAGGCTTCTGGTCAACAGTAAGCTATTAGTAGTTAAGTGCTGGGGGAGTCAAAGTTATACATGGGTTTTTGACTGCATGGGGGTCAGCATCCCTAACTCCTGCATTGTTCAAGGTCAACAATATTTCAAGCAGGAATCTAAAAATGTATAAGTATTAAGATAAAGCAGTGTTTTCATGAGAAAACCATTATGCTTAAATTTTCAAAGGAAAAAGAATCTCATATCCTTTAAGAATTAAGTCTGTTTACTTGTTTGCTACCTGTCCCCCCAGTAAAAGGGAAAGCCTTGTCTATATAGTTCACTTCTGAGAGCCTAGCACTTAGAACAGAGCCAGACCTATACAAAGATTTCAATAGTTTCAATAAATATTTAAATTTTTAAAATAAAACATAAATAAATGCAACTCTGTGAGAAAAGACAGGCTAAACATACAGCACATCTTCCTATAAATTATATACATATTCACCTGTACTCATATGGGAGAGACTCCTCTTTCCCTCTTAATGGTAAAATAAAGGAAAATGGAAGTTTAGAAACACTATTTTATTGCTCCTTCATATGTGCTTCCACAGCCTCTGAGACATATTATTACAATAGCATTTATCAGACATTATTACAGCTGTTTATTGTAATAATGTCTGTTACATTATTACATAATTTATTATTACATAAATCTATTTATTACATAAATAGAACTGTTTATGTTCTATTTACCCCAGTAGGCTGTTAATACCTAGGGCACATCTTATAGATCTCTATAGTCCCAGGGCCCAAAATAAAACCAAATACAGATTCCAAATATTTAACCAAAATAGGTAAATACCAGACACTTAACAAATGTTTACAAATGAACAGAAAAGGGCATAAGAGTCTAAAAAGCCTAAATATGGTTTCTTTTGTAATCATCTCTTCTCCCTCTTAATGATTCATCAATGAAATACTGATTATTCACTTTCTTTCTACAACCCTTCTCTCTCATAGTAAGCCCATATTTCTTAAGAGAGAGCGAAAAGAGTGCAAACAGGGTCAGGGGTAAAGTGAGAGAGAGAAAGATCTTAAGCAGGCTCCATTCTCAGCATGGAGTCCAACATGGGGCTCAATCCCACGATCCACTGGGACCATGATCTGAGCTGAAATCAAGAGTCAGACGCTCAACCAACTGAGCCACCCAGCTGCCCCATGTCCATATTTTATTTCAGATTACAACAAACTCTGAACCAGATTTAGTTAGTATTCCACATGATTTTTGTCCTATTCCTTTTTATTAATCAAAGCATTGATAAAAACACAAGATTGTCTTTTTTTTCCAGTTGTAATTCAAATATACAATTCTATCTAATTTTTTTTTTTACTAGCTGAAGGCAAGGCTAAAGCCAGGATAACTGAGAAGCCTACCCTCTGTAGGGATCTCACAATACCACTAAGTTACATTTAAAATAAATTTCAAGTTTCCTTTACAACTTTAAATTTAACTGACAAATATTTAAGACATTTGCTAAACCCAAATAATTAGTTACCTTCTTTTCCAAACAGCAAACTGAAATGTTTAAGAATAGAAAGAAAAAAAAAAAAATATATATATATATATACACACACACCCATTATAATTCCTGTTTTCTGCTATTTCATGTATGAACAGCAAATGTTGCATACTGTATCATTACTTTTGTAAAATTAGTTTCCCATATAAGCCAAATAAAGTACCATAGTCTTACTATCATAAGGGATCCCAATGAAACAGGCCATGTGTGCTTCCATGTGTCAAATGTTTCCTTCTTTTTAAAAATAACGATCTTGGTCATACCATGCATACTTTGGGACCACAATGCTATGAAGCTTAAAATCAACCACAGGAAAAAGTCTGGAAAACCTCCAAAAGCATGGAGGTTAAAGAACACCCTACTAAAGAATGAATGGGTCAACCAGGCAGTTAGAGAAGAAATTAAAAAATACATGGAAACAAACGAAAATGAAAATACAACAATCCAAATGCTTTGGGACCCAATGAAGGCAGTCCTAAGAGGAAAATACATTGCAATCCAGGCCTATCTCAAGAAACAAGAAAAATCCCAAATACAAAATCTAACAGCACACCTAAAGGAAATAGAAGCAGAACAGCAAAGACACCCCAAAGCCAGCCGAAGAAGAGAAATAATAAAGAGCAGAGCAGAAATAAACAATATAGAATCTAAAAAAACTGTAGAGCAGATCAACGAAACCAAGAGTTGGTTTTTTGAAAAAATAAACAAAATTGACAAACCTCCAGCCAGGCTTCTCAAAAAGAAAAGGGAGATGACCGAAATAGATAAAATCATGAATGAAAATGGAATTATTACAACCAATCCCTCAGAAATACAAGCAATTATCAAGGAATACTATGAAAAACTATATGCCAACAAACTGGACAACCTGGAAGAAATGGACAAATTCCTAAACACCCACACACTTCCAAAACTCAATCAGGAGGAAATAGAAAGCTTGAACAGACACATAACCAGTGAAGTTTTTGAATCAGTTATCAAAAATCTCCCAACAAATAAGAGTCCAGGACCAGATGGCTTCCCCAGGGAATTCTACCAGACATTTAAAGCAGAGATAATACCTACCTTTCTCAAGCTATTCCAAAAAATAGAAAGGGAAGGAAAACTTCCAGACTCATTCTATGAAGCCTGCATTACTTTGATTCCTAAACCAGACAGAGACCCAGTAAAAAAAGAGAACTACAGGCCAATATCCCCGATGAATATGGATGCAAACATTCTCAATAAGATACTAGCAAATCGAATTCAACAGCTTATAAAAAGAATTATTCACCATGATCAAGTGGGATTCAATCCTGGGATGCAGGGCTGGTTCAACATTCGCAAATCAATCAACGTGATACATCACATTAATAAAAGAAAAGAGAAGAACCATATGATCCTGTCAATCGATGCAAAAAAAGCATATGACAAAATTCAGCATCCTTTCTTAATAAAAACCCTCGAGAAAGTCGGGGTAGAAGGAACATACTTCAACATCATAAAAGCCATTTATGAAAAGCCCACAGCTAATATCATCCTCAATGCGGAAAAACTGAGAGCTTTCCCCCTGAGATCAGGAACACAACAGGGATGTCCACTCTCACCGCTGTTGTTTAACATAGTGCTGGAAGTTCTAGCATCAGCAATCAGACAACAAAAAGAAATCAAAGGCATCCAAACTGGCAAAGATGAAGTCAAGCTTTCGCTTTTTGCAGATGACATGATATTATACATGGAAAATCCGATAGACTCCACCAAAAGTCTGCTAGACTGATACATGAATTCAGCAAAGTTGCAGGAGACAAAATCAATGTACAGAAATCAGTTGCATTCTTATACACTAACAATGAAGCAACAGAAAGATAAATAAAGAAACTGATCCCATTCACAATTGCACCAAAAAGCATAAAATACCCAGGAATAAATCTAACCAAAGATGTACAAGATCTGTATGCTGAAAACTATAGAAAGCTTATGAAGAAATTGAAGAAGATCTAAAGAAATGGAAAAATATTCCGTGCTCATGGGTTGGAAGAATAAATAGTGTTAAAATGTCAATACTACCCAAAGCTACCTACACATTCAATGCAATCCCAATCAAAATTGCACCAGCATTCTTCTCCAAGCTAGAACAAGCAATCCTAAAATTCATATGGAACCACAAAAGGCCCCAAATAGCCAAAGTCATTTTGAAGAAGAAGACCAAAGCAGGAGGCATCACAATCCCAGACTTTAGCCTCTACTACAAAGCTGTAATCATCAAGACAGCATGGTATTGGCATAAAAACAGACACATAGACCAATGGAATAGAATAGAAACACCAGAACTAGACCCACAAAAGTATGGCCAACTCATCTTTGACAAAGCAGGAAAGAATACCCAATGGAAAAAAGACAGTCTCTTTAATAAATGGTGCTGGGAGAACTGGACAGCAACATGCAGAAGAATGAAACTAGACCACTTTCTTTCACCATTCACAAAAATAAACTCAAAATGGATAAAGGACCTGAATGTGAGACAGGAAACCATCAAAACACTAGAGGAGAAAGCAGGAAAAGACCTCTCTGACCTCAGCCACAGCAATTTCTTACTTGACACATCCCCAAAGACAAGGGAATTAAAAGCAAAAATGAACTATTGGGACCTCATGAAGATAAAAAGCTTCTGCACTGCAAAGGAAACAACCAACAAAACTAAAAGGCAACCAACGGAATGGGAAAAGATATTTGCAAATGACATATCAAACAAAGGGCTAGTATCCAAAATCTATAAAGAGCTCACCAAACTCCACACCCGAAAAACAAATAATCCAGTGAAGAAATGGGCAGAAAACATGAATAGACACCTCTCTAAAGAAGACATCCAGATGGCCAACAGGCACATGAAAAGATGCTCAACATCGCTCCTCATCAGGGAAATACAAATCAAAACCACACTCATATCACCTCACACCAGTCAGAGTGGCCAAAATGAACAAATCAGGAGACTATAGATGCTGGAGAGGATGTGGAGAAACGGGAATCCTCTTGCACTGTTGGTGGGAATGCAAACTAGTGCAGCCACTCTGGAAAACAGTGTGGAGGTTCCTCAGAAAATTAAAAATAGACCTACCCTATGACCCAGCAGTAGCACTGCTAGGAATTTACCCAAGGGATACAGGAGTACTGATGCATAGGGGCACTTGTACCCCAATGTTCATAGCAGCACTCTCAACAATAGCCAAATTGTGGAAAAGTCTAAATGTCCATCAACTGATGAATGGATAAAGAAATTGTGGTTTATATACACAATGGAGTACTACGTGGCAATGAGAAAGAATGAAATATGGCCCTTTGTAGCAACGTGGATGGAACTGGAGAGTGTTATGCTAAGTGAAATAAGCCATACAGAGAAAGACAGATACCATATGTGTTCACTCTTATGTGGATCCTGAGAAACTTAACAGAAACCCATGGGGGAGGGGAAGGAATAAAAAAAAGAGGTTAGAGTGGGAGACAGCCAAAGCATAAGAGATTCTTAAAAACTGAGAACAAACTGAGGGTTGATGGGGGGTGGGAGGGAGGGTAGGGTAGGTGATGGACATTGAAGAGGGCATCTTTTGGGATGAGCACTGGGTATTGTATGGAAACCAATTTGACAATAAATTTCATATATTAAAAAAAATAATAAAAAAAAATAACGATCTTGGGCCACCTGGGTGGCTCTGTCGGTTAAGTGTCCGACTTCAGCTCAGGTCATGATCTCACAGTCCGTGAGTTCGAGCCCCGTGTCGGGCTCTGTGCTGAGCTGTCAGCTCAGAGCCTGGAGCCTGCATCAGATTTTGTGTCTGCCTCTCTCACTCTCTGCCCCTCCCCTGCTCACGCTCTGTCTCTTTCTGTCTCAAAAATAAATTTAAAAAAACATTTTAAAAAACTATTTAAAAATAACGATCTTAATGTTTCATTTCAGAGATAATACCTGAACAAGTACCAATCTAAAAAAGTCAATTGCATTTCTATACACCAACAACACCACATCAATATATATATATTGAGAGAGAGAGAAAGAGAGAGATGGATAGAACTTTGGCATTTAACAAAAGTGACATGTCTAAACTGTTTTTCAAAGTGGTTGTACCAATTTACACTCCACAAAGCGATAAAAGATTCTGTTACTTCAAAGTCTCTTTAAAAGACCTTTTAATTTCTGCCAATTGAATTGCATAAAATATACCTCATTTGCATATCTGATCACTAATGAAGTTGAATGTCTCTTTATATTTTCACTAAAATTACAAAATCAAGATAATTTTTAATACTTACTCTGAGGTACAGTAATCAAGCCGATGTGTTATTGGTGTAAGGATAGATACACAAATCAATGAAACAGGACAGAGTTCCTAAATAGATTCACACAGATATGGTCAACTGATTTTCAACAAAGTTGCAAAAATAATTCAACTGGGAAAGAGTAATTTTTTTCAATAACTATACTGAAACAAACTTCCATAAGCATCCATATAATACTTGATCAATTGAATTCCCATATGAAAAAAAAAAGAATCATGACTCCTAGCTCACATCATTCATAATGGTAAAACAATAAAGCCTGTACTACATATGAGAATATCTTCTTGACTTGCAGTAGACAAAATTTTTTAACAGAACAGAAAAAATTCTATCCATAAAGGTATAAAATAATTAATTGGAATTTATCAAAATTACTTCTGAGTATCAAAAATGCTGATATATTGAAAGCAATAAGATGTTTTTAACATCCACAACTAACAAAAGTCTCACATCTAGAGCACGCAATTCTCATCAGAGAAATACAAATTAAAACTACAATGAAAAACCACTACATATACTTGAATCAAAAACACTGACACTTGCTAACACCAAGTTAATAAGAATGTAGAGCAACTGGAATTCTTACATTACTGATAAGAGTGCCAATTAGAAAATCCACTTTGGAAAACTGTTTGATAAAATCTATTAAAGCTGAGTATATACCTTATGACCCAGCAATTTCATCTTAAGTATAACCCAGCAGGAATATCTATATTAATGCACCAAAAGTAATACACAAATATGTACATAGCAACAATGTTCATTAAGGCCAAAAACTGAAAAAATTCAGTTGTCTATCTATGTAACATGGATAAACTATAATCTATTCATCAATGAAATGAATGGACTACTATATGATGAGATCTCACAAACATAACATTGAACAAAAAGAAGCCAGACTCAAAACATAACATACTATATGATCCCACTTATGTAAAGTTCAAAAAGAAGCAAAAAACTAACCTATGTAATAACCAGGATAATGGTTACCTTTGAGGTGAAGAAGTGGTAACTAATAGGCACAAGGGGTGATTCCAGGATTCTGGTAAGTTTCTATTTCTTGATCTGGGTAGAGATTACATTAGTGTGTTTATATTGTGAAACTTTATTGAGTTGTTCATGATAATGTATGCACTTTTCTGTACTGATCTTATTCTCAACATTTAAAAAACTTTAAATGTAACCAAATGTGTGACTTAGAAGTAGAGGCTATATGAAGGTAGCATATATGCTATAGGCAAAACATGTGTAATCCAAACATTATGAACAATTTTTAGATAATTCCTAGCTAATTGTTATGTGATATTCTAAAACTGTTTTTAAAAAATACTGGGTTTAATACTTGGCCATTGTATGGATGTAAGTATAGGGCCAAACTGTAAGATTATGAGTAAAAAATAATCACTGTGTGGGCCACTTTTGCTGGATCTCTACAGTTCTACTCACATATGACATTTCCTTTCACCATCCTCCCCTACTACTATCCAGGTCCCATCTTCCACAGGCCAGTTCTTTAGGTAATCAAATATCTACATTATTTATCACTTCACATCTCTAACTAAAGCCACTAAAGTCAGTTAAACAGAATAAAACAGAATTCTGTTGTAATGCTACATAAATTACACTGTCTTTAATAGAAGAAATTTTCTAGATTAGTCTCAAAATTCTTTTTGAAAATAAGTCAATAAATACATAAATAAAAATACCCCCTACATCTAATATTTTTTCACTTTCTCAAATATTTTAAACAATATTTGCTCTTCATTAGTCCTTTACATTATGCCACTGGACGAAGCCCTTAAAAAAAAAAAAAAAAACAGGAAACTAAAATATGTTTCTAGTATCAAAGAGGCGCTTGAATCAGAATTCATTCTCCTGGTACTTCAACTTCACCAGTGAGCTAAAATTCCTTCCAAATTTTTCGGAACAGTGCTCTCACTGTTACTATCTCTGCAATCCATAGGATAAGCATTGGCCATTCCCCAAATTCCAAAACCATTTGCCATTTCACTGCTTTCCTCCCACACTCAAATGGCAGTAGTTCAATTTGGCAGTTTGTCAAAAAAAATCAGAGTATAAAGCACTTGGTGATCTTTAACCAAATGCATTTGTTGTGTACACAGCATATGCCACATCTATCACATGATAATATGATTTCACACATTATAATAGAACACAGGGAAGGATATACTGCATAATCCTAAAAGCCACACATACTTTCTCTTTGAGACCTTCTCTTTAAAATAATTTGCTTTTTGAGTCAAAAACTGGTAACTTACTTTTTTTAAAAAAAATATATGCCATTTCATGCCAATTAATGCTTTTATTTTTTCCTGCTGAGAATGACCAGTGTCTTACATAGTATTATGAGGTGGCTTACAAAAACTATGTTGTCAAATAGATCTCATTATCTGAGAAGAACAATACCAGAATAGCGTTCATATTCCTTACGAAAACACTCAGGAAAGAAACCATATCTATGAGGGACACCTGGACGGCTCAGTCAGTTAGGCATCTGACTCTTGCAGTTGAGAGATCGAGCCTAGCATTGGGCTCTGCACGGAGCCTGCTGGGGATTCTCTCTCTCTTCCTCTCTCTCTGCCCTTCTCCTGCTTGCTTGTGTACACGCACATACTCTCCTTCTTTCTCTCAAAATAAATAAACTTTAAAACAAAACCATAACCATGAGAGATAATTTGTCATAAAAACAAAGATCAAATCATTATAAAATTTTATAATATAAAATGACAAAATGATGCTTCAATTGTTTTATCTATTTAACAAACATCAGGTGGTTGTTATGTGTCAGGTACTTCTCATCACATAAGACCTGGTATTTGCCACCTTCACGGATTAAAAGTCTAGATTTATTGAACAAGTAAATCAATGTTTGGTGTATTGGGGTAGTAAATCCTATTAAAGGCAGATGCTCAGAGTCTGTGGGGACACAGAAGAGGGATATCTAAATGAGCATCACAAGGTCAGTACACACTTCCTAGAAAAGACCTGGGTTGAGTTTGGTGCAATAAGTAAGAACTGGCTGAACAAGAGGCGTAATCCAAGTGAAGGGAATAGCTGATAACAGACGTACAGAGGCATAAGGCAACATGGACCATTCAAAATACTTCAAATTCTTGTTTGGAAGCTGGAGAGGGGGCCAGAATCAGGAAATGAAAAGGGAGAGAATGATAGAAGCCAAATAATGCAATGCTGAGTGAGCTAGATTTATAAGCCTGAACCTTATCCAGAAAGATAATACCCCTAATCCTTCAAAAGCTTTAAAAGGATTTAAATTAAGCAGGGAAGTAAAATAACTGTATTTTCCTTTTTAAAAGATGTATTTGGCTTTAGTATACAGTAAGGCTAATGCAATAATCCTGAATTCAGGAGGCAACATCAGTAATGAAAAAGAGGGAAAGATCTGAGAGACAAAAGGAGAAAGAATTTGTTGAACTTAGAGACTAATTGGAAGAGAGAGTGAAATGAGAACAAAGAGTCTAAACTGACTTGGTGACTATGTGGATAATGGTACCAGAACAGACAAGACAGGATAGGGTCTAAAGTGGTAGGGGGTAGGGAGGAGTGATGAATTCATTTGAAATTATCTTTGGCATTTTATTTTCTTCATATTTTCAGAAGAGACTCTGTAAAATATAAGTCATATATAAAGTATATAACAAATAAAAAATAAATCTCCTGTATTTGACCTAAGGTTTATTATAGCTAGTATATTCATTTTAATTATTTAATTAACTGACATTTTTTGATTTTCATAAAGTTATGTTGCGAAGGGAAATATATGAACACCCCAAGTCTCTTATAAAACTGAACATGAATATTTAAGTTTTCTTATCCTCTCAAGATAGTTTCTTGCAGCAAGCTGATATATAAATAAGGCAGTTCTTTTAAAAAGAGTCTGCAAATGAGACTTACATTCATTATGAAATTGTTGTATTATCATATGTAAGTAAATACATCAAAACGTGACATGTACACTTTCATTTTATAATATTCATATAGCAGCAACATGAGTTATGCATAGTTTATGCAAAGCATTTCTTTTTAAGTTTAGAAAATCTAAACCTCTAGAAAATGAAAAAATAAAAAATGTACTTCTAAGTAGTCAGGTCTGTAACTTAATACCTCTAACTATTAACAAGGAACTTTATAATTAATTTATGTATGGACAAACACATCTTCAGCTTCATTAGTCATATGTCGTTATATTCTATGACAAAAAAGGATACACTTCTCTTTGCTTACTATGGATAAACTATGGCATGTGAGGGGAAGAAGTTGCCTGCAGGGACTCAACAATTCAAGGGAAGAACCAGGAGTAAGTAGTACTCTGAGTCTTAGAGCTGACTAATAAGCCACTCAGCTTCCCACAGCCAGCTCCTCAGAGCTCTACAGATAGACTAATAAACTCAAGTCAACGAAACAAAATGCTCACAAATCTAATTCTGTAACTAACACCCCAAGGATATACGGTTTGCTCCTGACCAGGACTAGAGTACTCACTTTCTTTGCGAACTTCCTCAAGTACAGTAGTAAGCTCTTCCTTTAAAACTGTGGCTTCCTGGGCAATCTTCTCTCCCTTGTCTAATAAATTCCAAGTCGCTTCCTCCACAGAAGCTAGAAGGACTCTGGCTCTTTTTGAACATCCTTTTTTCCTGTTAGAAGGATTCTGGGGACAATTTACAAGTGTAGTAACCTAAAATTGGAAAAACACAAGCCACTCATTAGACAAACTGTGAAAACACAGTCTTGGGACATCACAGCCCAAAACAAAAGGAAGTATTTCATAGTAACACGATTTATTCCCAGTACTATTGGTACACCCTCATAAGTCAAGTCAATGAACCAAGACCAATATTATCAGCTGCTATGGAATTTTCAACTAAAGATAAAAAGGAACGAAGGAAGGAGGTAGGAAGGGAGAGAGAAAGGGCAGGAAGAAGGAAGAGCCACAGAGATTGAAACTTACCAAGTTTTACTATGGAAACTATGCAATATATATTATATATATATGTATATATAAATATTCATATATAATAATTATTTATATCACTTTGTAGCCAGCAATCTATATTAAGAAAGAGGCAAAATAATCATAATTAAGTCAGTAAAGCATTAGTCTATTTAGGCTGAGAATAGACATTATTAATGTTGAGAGGGCACAGAACCACTCTGAAATATAAAACACTGGTTATCTCAGGGGGACCAAATTCAAATAATTACATATAGGCCCTTTGTAACCTCTCTTACCTGTCCCATACAGTCTCCCCTAATTCAGTAGGCCTCTCAAACAGGTCTTACCCAAAGTCACCTATCAAGAGGCCTTTCTTGACTACCCCATCCCCACCCTCTCTCACTCTATCCCTTCATCCCACTTTATATTTCCTCAAAACACTTACAGGGCTTGACTTTTTTTTGTTTATATGTTAATTTCATGCTTCTAATACTAAAAAGTAAATTCCATGAAAGCAAAAAATGTGTCTTTTCTCCAGCACCCAGAACAATGCACAAAGTAAGTGCTCAATAAATATTTGTTATATAAATGGCTTAAAGAATGGGGTCATTGAAAAGAAGGGCTTTTTTTAAAAAAAGTTTAATTAAATTCAAGTTAATTAACATACAGTGTAGTATTGGTTTTAGGAGTAGAATTTAGTGATTCATCACTTACATATAACACCCAGTGCTCATCCCAACAAGTGCCCTCCTTAATGCCCATCGCCCATTTGCCCCTTCCCCCCAACCACCTCCCTTCCAGTAACCCTCAGTGTGTTCTCTGTATTTAAGAAGCTCTTATGTTTTGCCTCCCTCTCCATCTCTGTTTTTATCTTATTTTATTTTTCCTTCCCTTCCCCTATGTTCATCTGTTTTGTTTCTAAATTTCACAGTGAGTGAAATCATATATTTGTCTTTCTCTGACTTATTTCACTTGGCATAATACACTCTAGTCCCACTCACGTTGTTGCAAATGGCAAGATTTCATTCTTTTTGGTCACCAAGTAATATTCCATTATATATATATATATACACCACATCTTCTTTATCCATTCATTAGTCGATGGATATTTAGGCTCTTTACATAATATGGCTATTGGTGATAGTGCTGCTATAAACATTGGCGTGCATGTGTCTCTTTGAATCAGCATTTTTGTATCCTTTTGGATAAATACCTAATAGTGCAATTGCTGGGTTGTAGGGTAGTTCTATTTTTAACTTTTTGAGGAACTTCCATACTATTTTCCAGAGTGGCTATACCAATTTGCATTCCCACCAACAATGCAAAAGTGTTCCCCTTCTTCCGCATCCTCGCCAACATCTGTTGTTTCCTGAGTTGTTAATTTTAGCCATTCTGACAGGTGTGAGGTGGTGTCTCATTGTGGTTAGAGATAGAAATTAAGCAACTGTATTTGGAAACAAAACCTCATACAAAATTACATTGTAAAAAATACCCATTTCTTAATTAAGCCTTGGATACCAATAATAAATTTAGTTAACATTTTTATAAGCAAAGCTGGAAGATCCCCATTGTAGATGAAGGAAAAGAACACGTCTTTTCAGTATTTAAAATAGAAGACCTGGGGGTATCTGGGTGGCTCAGTCGGTTAAGCATAGGACTTCAGCTAAGGTCATGATCTCATGGCACAGGGGTTTGAGCCCCACGTTGGGCTCTGTGCTGACAGCTCAGAGTCTGAAGCCTGCTTAAGATTCTGTCTCCCTCTCTCTCTGCCCCTCCCCCACTCGTGCTCTGTCTCTCTTGCTCTCAAAAATAAATAAACATAAAAAAAATTTAAATAAGTAAAATAAATTAGAAGACCTGAAACTCCTATGGAAAACTAGAATCCCGCATATCATCAAATAGCCAAGGCTTATAACAATCATGCACCACATCTTTGAGAACAGACTATACATAACCTTCCTGTTCTGCAGCCCCTAAAGGCTTGGCTTGTTTATTGCTTATGGAGCATGACATATTTGTTTATTTATTATGTCTGGACACAGTTTTTTAGCTAGGAACTGAGAAAGAACTTACAAGCTATGGGGGAAATACATAGATGAAAATAATTTTTGTCTGCCCTTTCAATTCTCCTCCTCCATCCAATAGACTTATTGCTATATTCTAATTTGCTTTATTCTCATGTCTACAACCCAGAGTGCAGTGCCTTTGTTTCCTCTCTTGGAAAATGAGATCATGTTACCTATAAGACTGTGTGAAGGTTAAATACGTAAAATGTCTTGTAAAATGCATAACATGACTCAAATATTGGTTGATATTTAATGTACATTTTCTAGTCCATTCCCCACATGGATATAGAAAGTCTGTTATGGGATCCTAGTCAGAGGTGTTCTCTTGGAGCTACCCTCATCTTGCTCTAAGGGGGTCCCGTGTGCTAAATGTGATGAAGTCAGTTAACAAAGCACCTCCTATATGCTTTGCAAGCAGCCAAATAGGGCCACATGTCTTTATCATGCATAGATGATAAAGATGATAATATGCCTGAATTATTACATGGATTTTCACATACTCCAAAACACAAATATCTCACTACTGTCAGCCTAATTTATACATCAAGAATTAAAAGATATTTGTCCAGATTAAGACAAATTATAGCACCTAGTTTAAATCTTTGTGTAAAATGAAGAATAAGTATCATTGTCTAAATGTTCCTTCAGAATGTATTTTAAGTGCCACAATTCACAACGCTTCCCACTGAACATTCCTCTATTATTGTTCAGATCCTCCCTGCGCCAAATGTTTTCCATAGAATAGCCTGAGCTTTGAAATTAAAATGAGCATTCCAGAAATGCTTTGTTCCTTATAATAAATGCCAAAGAACTGTGAAAAGAACATTGTATAAGAACATTGTGCTTCCATCAAAATAAATGCAATTGCAACCTGCAAGCTATCCACATTTACCAATCATTTATACCTATGTCTTCTTCTGAAATACCCCAATATAGTTATTTAACACTGATTAAATTAAAGTCAAGTGACACTTTCAATGATTCACTTTATTTCAGAGAGTAAAGATGGCTTGGTAATCCTGGGTGGGGGGGGGGGTGGATAAAGAAAACGAAATCTTTTTTTTTTTAACTAACTTATCTTACAGGATCTAACCAACTTGCTTCAGTAACTGTGACTCAGGATGACAGATGACTCTCACTAAAAGTTGCGAGTGCATTTGTTATTTGAAAAAGTCTCCCATCTCTTGAAGGAGTATCAGTAAAAATTAGTTTTCAGGTTATTCTATAAAATAATTCCTGTTTCCCCATTTTCTTTTTCAGTCAAAATCAGTTATATTTTTATAGGCAACACAAAAACTTTAGTTGGAACTTACAGCAAAGATGATTGTAATGTAAATCCTAGCTTATGTCTTATTAACCTTTCTTTTTGTCACTAGTGTACAACTCTCCCCATTCTTCCTTTCTGTGACCTTAGGTGGTCCCTCTCAAACAAAAAAGTTTTGGCTCTCCAAGCTCTCTGAGAGCTTGGGTTCACTTGCTTTTCTTCAGTATGTAAATCTGAGCTAGGTTACAGACACACCTTCATACATACATGTGGGAATGAGCTCACCAGGTATATATTTAATGTTTTGTAATACCTATATACTAAAATTTATAGTACCAAAAAAAAGGGTTTTCTAATCTTTCCTAATTCTGGTGTGTTTCTCTGAGTGCTCCAAAGATACTGAAAATTACATTGAGATGCATAGTGAACCAAGCCATCAACTGTCATTATATATAGAGCAACACTAGTGCATAATAAGAGCATTGCAGAATATGGTGTGAGGTTTAATTTACTTTGATGTGTTGCATTAGTGCAACAATGGCTTTAGTACTTCAGATCCTAGCTTTGCAGAAAATCTTCTCTAAATGCCCACTTGGGTTAATACATTTATATTCTATAACCATGTTCTTTCCTAATCTATTTTTTTTAATTCTACTATCATTGTAGTATAAAAAGGACATGTTAACAGCCATCTCTTTTCTTGTTTGTTAGCTAAAACACTTTGAATTTTAACCTTCTTCCAATAGCTTCAAGGGCTACTTTTGCTTCCTTGTGTTAATTTTAATGTGTGAAATAAAATAGAAGACATTTAAACCATGTTAATTAGCTAAAAATTTCAAACAGAGTTCTGAAACAAAGTAAAGGTTAAAAATATAAAATTGTTGTATACAATTGTCTATAGTAAAACCAGTGATCTTTTAAAGAAAAAGGTATCATCTACTCTTGGGAAGGAGAGGATCCCTTCTTCAAGTTACTGGTAATTTCAACTGTTCTTTATTTCTTACCAAAAACAACCTTCACCGTGTTAACAAAAGCACTGTGGAGGACTGAAGTATTGGAAATCCAGCAAATGTATACCACTCAACTGGCATTTAACATTACCCCTAAACCAACTACAATCTTCTTTTAGATCATCTCAGCCAATAAACACTTATTGAGCACATATTATGTTCAAAACAATACCCCAGACATTTAGAAAATAAAGATGAGTAAGCTCCAGTATGGTGATGAGAGATACACAACTAGCTGCAATATAATAGGCAGAATGTAACTGCTTAGGCTTACAAACAAAAAAGAGAGCGCTAAAGAGATTGCAAACATTCACAAGGATTAAGTAGGACTTCCAAGAAGAGCCTTTAAGAACAGACAGTTTTCTACCAGGACAGATGGCGGGTAAGAAAGCCAAGTAAAGGGAACCAGGTACAAAGGTACTGTGGGGTAAAAACAAGTCCTCCTCCATCTGTATTTCTTACCTCAGTGACTAGTACTTCTAAACTGAGGCAGAAATCCAGAGGCCATCTGGGATATTCCCTCCCTCTTACCTCCTCTCTAGGTACTTTAAACTGTCTGTTTAAAAGCTTCAGTTTCTGGCACATCCTCTTCAACCCAGGACCACTGCTTCTCATAGCTGCTCTCTGGATTACTGCCCTACCCTACATTCCCTCCAAGCTATCCTCTGTGAAACAGAAACATGGCCTCAATTTCTACTCTATCTTCTGCTATCCTGTCTTCTACTCTATCATTACAAGAAGTATATCCATCAATTCTGGCCCTCATCACATCTCCATACCCATCCCACACTTCCATAGTGCCATCTCTCCGCAACGCAAATCTGAAATACTTGTACCAGCTTAAAACTCTCCAATGGTTCCTGACTGCCTATAAGATAAAAGTCTAAAGCATGGTTTGGATAAAGTCTAAAGTATGGCTTATGAGGTAATTTATGATCTCATTTCTGACTAAATTTTCACTCTCATTTTCTACTTGTGGAGTTTGCCACAAACTACTTATTAGGCCCAGAACAAGAAATGTTTGGCATCCTCAACCTGGAATATCACCCTCCCCACACAGCCCCTTGTATGTACCTCTCACACCACTCATTACAGCATTTTGTAATTAGCTGTTATTACCATCTCCCTAGCTTTACCATGAACTTGATAAGGGCAGGGACCATGTTTGATTCATACTGAAAACCGAGAGCTAGCACACTGAAAATAATAAGTGTTGATTTACTTAATGAAAAGATGAATGAAACTCTAGATTTTAGAGAAGAGCCATAATGTTGAGGGATTTCTTCAGTTATAAAGACAGCTGGTAGCTAAGCCAAAATTAAATTTTAAGATCAGTGATACAACTTAGTTTTCATCAAAAGGAATTCCTTAATGAAGGATATTTTGTCATTTCCCATGTCTACTATCATAGAAAGCCAAGTCTCCATTCCTATAGTTTATCTGAAGTCTGATCAGTTCAGTGATCTAGAATCAAGTATATATTTATATTCAGTCTTGTCTTTTTGTAGCCAAAAAGAAAAAAAAAAAGACAGCTTACATCATTCATTTTCAAACTATAAGTAAAAAAAGCAGGCACATTATTTTTATTACTGATTTTCACTTTTTAACCCTTATATTAGTTTGCCATGTCTGCCTATAGACCTTCCTAGAGTGGGCGACTTAAACAACAAAAACTTATTTTCACACAGTTCTAGAGACTGGAAGTCCAAGATCAAAGTGTCAACAGGGTCAGTTTCTTCTAAGGCCTCTCTCATTGGCTTGCAAATAACTACATTCTCACTGTGACATGGTTTTTCTCTGTGTGCATGCACCCCTGGTATCTCTCTCTCTGCACATCCTAATCTCCTATTATCAGGACACCAGTCATACTGGATTAGGGCCCACCCTAAAGACCTCATTTTAACTTAATTGCCACTTTAAAGGCCCTATCTCCAAATACAGTCACAATCTGTGGTGCTAAAGACTAGGACTTCACCATTTGAATTTGAGAGGGATACAATTCAGCCTATAACAATCCTCACCACTAATGACACAGAAAGTATAAAACAACCATCATCTTTTAAAATATAATTTAGAGTTCTATTTGCTTGTTAGATTAACAACACTGCTAGCCAAGCTATTACTTGCAGCTATTGAGGGATGATAACAAAACACATGTAGATAGATCCCTCTCCAATTCTACCAGCCTTCTGGGCCATGCAGATGGCATAACAAAGCAAAGAGATTTACATGTCATATACAAACAGCTGTAGCTAAATGTTCTAATCCAGAAAGTACACTTATTCCTGGAAAAAAATATGAACTTAAACACAACCAGGAAAAGACCACACGCTGACACTAATATCAAATGTTAGTTTCTTCCAGTTTTTACTTAACTACTTGACACCCCAAAACAAACAAAAACAAAACAAAAACAAAAAACAAAAAACAAAAAAACAAATCTAGACCCTACATTTCATTTATTCAAAAAATATTGGTGCACCTGCACTTCACCAGAAGGACATGTCAGTGACCCTCCTCCTACTGAGAAGAGACAGAGAATAAACAAATATATACATAACTGTGTAACATAATACTGAGTATTGATATGTGCTATGAAAAAAGTAAAGAGGGGAAGAGAATAGAGATGTGATGAGGAAGGGCTGGTTAGATGTGGTATCTTAGGAGGTCTCTCTGATCAGGTAAAAAGGACTCCAAGGAAGTAGAGGAGTAAGACGTTTGAATATTTGGAGGAAAATATTCCAAACAGAGGAAACACCAAGGACAAAGGTTCCAAAACAGAAGCTTGATTAGTTTGTTCCAGGAGCAGCAGGAAGGCCAGAGTACCTACAGTAGAGTGAGGTGAGAACATAAAAGATGAAGTCAGGCTGTCACTGAGGCACTAAGTTGTACAGGCCTTGTAGATAACCATCAATACTAGAAATTCTATTCTTGTGATCAGGAGCTACTGAAGGTTTTAGAACAGGAAAGGAACAATATCTGACCTAAAATTTAAAAGGATCCATTCTGGCTACTCAAGAGAATAGACTGGGGATTAAACAGGGATCAAGGAAGAGGGGTGAGAAATGGAAGACAGAAAAAGTTAGGAGACTGTTGCAGTAGCCCAAGAAACCACATTGGCTTGTTCCAGGGAACACTGGTGGAGTTGTTGAGAAGTGGAAGAATTCTGGTAATTCTGGTGAGTCAACAAGGTTTGCTGATAGATTGAATATGGGTTATTAAAGAAACAAGAATGACTCTATGGTATATGGCCTAATCAGTTGGGTATATGGAAGTAATATTTACTTAAGGAGACATAAGAAGGAAGAAGATCAAGAGTTGAACTTTAGGCATGTTAAGATTGCCTATTAGAGTTTCTAAGTTAGAGACTAGTATACAATTCAGGAGTTGAGAAAGATAAGAGCTGGAAATATGTTTCTTATAGCTTACATTCTCATTGTAATTATTCATATATCAATGGTTTACTGGTCTTACTAAAATTTCAAAGATGTTTGAGAACAGTATTTTTTTGAAATCATGAGACTGGATGATATTTCCCAAAAACAAAGTAGAGCTGAGAAGTTACATGACTGAGCTCTAGGCACCCCAAACTTTATAGGTAGTATCTTTAGGCAACCCAACCATTAACCTATTAATCATAGGATATGTAGCTTTTCCCATTTTGAATGTGACTATTATTTAGAAAAGATACTAATTGAGGCACCTGGGTGGCTCAGTCAGTTAGGCCTCTAACTCTTGATTTTGGCTCAAGTCATGATCTCATGTTGTGAGATCAAGCCCCGGGTCAGGCTCCACAAGTATGGAGCCTGCTTGGAATTCTCCTCTCACTCTGCCTCTACCCCTCTCCCCTGCTTTTTCTTTCTTTCTCTCTCTCTCTCTAATTAATTAATTAATTAAAAGATACTTGTTTTACACAGAGCAATAATTCAGACACAAATTTAGGCTTTGGTAAAATGTAATCTTAATCATTCTCCAAATAAATGTTTCCAAAAATGTGGTGAAAAACCATCAAAATACTGAATTGAGCGAACTAAGGCGAAATTATATTCATGTTGTTATTTATAGATAAAGCAAGCATTAATCTTTCTGATGAATCAATAACCAGTAGTTTATAGTGAAGTAGTGATTCAAAGAGGTGCTAAGCAAAAAAAAAAAAAAAAAAAAAAAAAAAGGACAATTATTTTCCATCAATAACCACTAACTGCTTGAAGGAAATAAAATAAGTGAACAATCCAATCAAGACCAACCTGGCCCTAAAATAAAAATGGGTTTTCTTTACATGTAGCAGTTAAGTTGTGTTCACATAGTCCACCCAGTCCATCATTCCACCTCTAGGAGTGATTGATGATGGGGTATGGTTATGACCCCTAATTCTGTGTCTCAGCTTTGTTTAATAAACATTTATAACCCTATCAACAACAAAGTTGAATAAATTATGCCATATGTTTTGCCAACACATTCTTATAAAACTTTACTACATTTTACTCCCACTATCTGTTGTCAGATTCTTCCTTCCCCATCTTCCCTAGACCATGAGACTTACTGCTTTTCTCTTCAAACACAAAACTTCTTATCGGAAATATCCAGGGGAAATATACCTGCTAATCATGTCTGAATAAGAGACAACAAACAATAGGAAAGACCATAGTGATTTGATTTGTAGAGCTCGATGGTCAAAATTCTAAAGCAATGCAAATGTGGTTTGACTAGAGACCATAAGTGATTTAAATGTTGATGTTCATTTTAAAATTGATTATGCACAGCAAAGGAAGCCATCAACAAAATGAAAAGACAACCTACTAAATGGAAGAAAATATTTGCAAATCATATATCTAATAAGGGGTTAATATCCAAAATAAATAAAGAACTCCTACAACTCAACAGCAAAAAAACAACTCAATTAAAAATGGGCAGAGGACCTAAACATATACTTTCCCAAAAAAAAGACATACAGATAACCAACAGCTACATGAAAAGGTGCTCAATGTCACTAATTATCAGAGTAATGCAAATCAAAACCACAATGAGGTATCACCTCACACATGTTAGAATCATCATTATCAAAAAGATAGGAAATAGTAAGCGTTGGTGAGGACGTGAAAAAAGGGAATTTCTGTGCAATGTTGGTGGAAATATGAATGATGCAGCCACTATGGAAAACAATATGGAGGTTCCTCAAAAAATTAAAAACACAACAACTATATGACTCAGCAATTCAGCTTCTGGGTATTTGTTAGAAGAAAATGAAAACACTAACTCAGAAAAATACATGCATCCCATGTTCACTGCAGCAGTACTTACAACAGCCAAGATATGGAAACAACCTAAGTGCCCAATGACCAATGAATGGATAAAGAAAATGTGGTATACATATACAGTGGAATATTATTCAGCCATAAAAAATAAAATTTTGACATTTGTAACAATATGGATGGAACCAGAGGGCAATATTGTAAGAGAAATAAGTCAGACAAAGACAAACACCATATGATCTCACTTACATGTGGAATCTAAAAACTAAACAAAAACAAAAAAACAAAAACAGTTCACAGATACAGAGAACACACTGGTGGTTGTCAGAGGCAGGGAGGCAGAAGGTTAGGTGAAATGGGTAAAAGGGGTCAAAAGGTACAAACTTTCAGTTATAAAATAAATAAGTGCTACAGAGATACAACATACAGCATGTTGACTATAGTTAATAATACTGTACTGCGTATTTGAAAGTTGCTGAGGGATGCCCGGGTGGCTCAGTTGATTAAGTGTCCAACTTTATCTCAGGTCATGCTCTCAAGGCTGCTGAGTTTGAGCTCCCTGTTGGGCTCTATGCTGACAGCTCAGAGTCTGGAACCTGCTTCAGATTCTTTGTCTCCCTCTCTCTCTCTGCCCCTCCCCCACTCATGCTCTGTCTCTCTGTTTCTCAATAACGAATAAACGTTTAAAAATAAAAGAAAGGGGGCGCCTGGGTGGCGCAGTCGGTTAAGCGTCCGACTTCAGCCAGGTCACGATCTCGCGGTCCGTGAGTTCGAGCCCCGCGTCGGGCTCTGGGCTGATGGCTCGGAGCCCGGAGCCTGTTTCCGATTCTGTGTCTCCCTCTCTCTCTGCCCCTCCCCCGTTCATGCTCTGTCTCTCTCTGTCCCAAAAGTAAATAAAAAACGTTGAAAAAATAAATAAATAAATAAATAAATAAATAAATAAATAAATAAAAAATAAAAGAAAGAAGGTTGCTGAGAGAGTAGATCTTACAAGTCCTCATCACAGAGGAGAAGAGGCCAAGATGGTGGAGCAGCATGGAAGGTTTTTTTGCCTCTCTCTTCCCTGAAATGCAGCTAGATCAACACCAAACCATCTTGCACACCTAGAAAACTGATCTGAGGATTAACAGAACAATCTACACAACTTGAACCACAGAACTCAGCAGGTATGTGGTGCAGAGAGGTGAACTGAGGGAGAGAGAACCTGCATAGGGTAGGAAGCTGTTTCTGCTTGCAGAGAGGATGGAGACAGGGGGAAGAATACAGGAAAAGCACTCCCCCTGAAAGCAGCTGGAGAGAAAGAGAAAGATTGGAAACACCCAGAAGGGACTCAACAAGAAAGGGAGAAAGGAGAAAGGACAGGGTTTAAATACCATTAAGACTCAATAAACAGGGGAGCGCAGAGTCTGCAACTCCACAGTTCAATACCTGGTGGAGCTCTGGCTGGAAGGGCAAATACCCAGGAGCAGACAGCAAGGTCTGAAGGGTCCTCAGGCCACACAGGGAGGGAGTTCCCTGTTGAGAGGACATTTTTGGTAGAGGCTGTGAGGCCTCCCCACAGGCAAAGTTCCCAGCGAACCCTGAAGAACAGCTATGTTTGCTACTGTTGGAACAAGGACGTTAGGGGTAAAGCCTGTAACAGATGTGTGTTGTGATTTACCATAATCCCTGAAATGCTGCTGCTACACGAGCCCAAGAACTTTTTCTGGGGCAGACTAGTACCCAGCCACAGTCTCTGGGCATCTGCAGCAGTAGAATTGCACAAACGTTCCTGGGGGCAAGCCAGCACCCAGTCATTGCTCCAGGAGACCCTCCCCTAGAAGGCTGGAATGGGTCAAAGCCACAGGATTCTCAGAAGTGAGGAGTTTGGAAACATAGCTCCATCTGAGATAAAACTCGAGAGTTAGGTGCTGCCTGCCAGGCTGAGGGCTTGGTCAGGGACAGTGTAGAAGCAGGAAGTAGATGGAAGTCGAAGAAAAAGGAGGGGTGCTTGATTGCTAGTTGGCAAGAGCACAGAGTTCTGAGCACAGAGACTGGGTAGCTGGTCACCAACACATAAAAATGCTAAACAACACTCATCATCAGAGAAATACAAATCAAAACCACCATGAGATACCACCTCACACCTGTCAGAATGGCACAACAACAACATAAAACAACATAAAAAACAACATAAAAACAACATAAAAAAATGCTAAACATCACTCATCATCAGAGAAATACAAATCAAAACCACCATGAGATACCACCTCACACCTGTCAGAATGGCTAACATTAACAACTCAGGCAACAACAGACGTTGGCGAGGATGTGGAGAAAGAGGATCTCTTTTGCCTTATTGGTGGGAATGCAAACTGGTGCATCCACTCTGGAAAACAGTATGGAGGTTCCTCAAAAAATTAAAAATAGAACTACCCTCCAACCCAGCAATTGCACTACTAGGTATTCATCTAAGGGATACAGGTCTG
This sequence comes from Panthera tigris, assembly GCF_018350195.1. Lineage (NCBI taxonomy): Eukaryota > Metazoa > Chordata > Mammalia > Carnivora > Felidae > Panthera > Panthera tigris. The sequence goes on from NC_056670.1 coordinate 28,298,508, forward strand.
CTGTTTCAAAGGGGCACATGCATCCCAATGTAGTGCTATCGACAATAGCCAAAGTATGGAAGAGCCCAAATGTCCATCAACGAATGGATGGATAAAGAAGATGTGGTGTGTGTGTGTGTGTGTGTGTGTGTGTGTGTGTACACACACACACACACAATGGAGTATTACTCGGCAATAAAAAAGAATGAGGGGTGCCTGGGTGGCTCAGTTGGTTGAGCGTCCAACTTCAGCTCAAGTCATGATCTCACAGTCCGTGAGTTCGAGCCCCGCGTCGGGCTCTGTGCTGTCAGTTCAGAGCCTGAAGCCTGCTTCAGATTCCGTGTCTCCCTCTCTCTCTGCCCCTCCCCACTCATGCTCTATCTCTATCAAAAAATGAATAAACGTTAAAAAAAAGTTAAAAAAAAAAGAATGAAATCTTGCCAATTGCAACTACATGGATGGAACTAGGGGGTATTTTATGCTAAGCGAAATTAGTCAGAGAAGAACAAGTATCATATGACTTCACACACATGAGTAATTTAAGCTACAAACAGATGAACATAAGGGAAGGGAAGCAAAAATAATATAAAAACAGGGAAGGGGACAAAACATAAGAGACTTTAAATATAGAGAACAAACAGAGGGTTCCTGGAGGGGTTGTGGGTAGGGGGGATGGGCTAAATGGCTAAGGGGCATTAAGGAAGACACGTGCTGGAATGAGCACCGGGTGTTATACATCGGGGATGAATCACTGGAATCTACTCCTGAAATGATTATTGCACTGTATACTAACTAACTTGGGCGTAAATTTAAAAATAAATAAATAAATAAAAATTTTCAAAAAAAGTAATGCAGAAAAAAAAGAACTACCTGCTATGTTAAAAGATTATTTCACAAATTTGCTCAAGTAGAATGGTGAGCATGCAATTTATGTTCACTTAAGCAATCCTTCATTATTTTTATCTTCCTTCGTAAAGAAAGTGTCAGTAGGTCCCCACAACTTGAGGGCTAGATATTGGTCTTCAGTCATAGCCTTGGCAGCGGCTCCATTTGTACTGTTCATCTCTTTTATATAGAATGTGAATTTAATGAGAAAGTTCATTTTCAGAATAAAAATCACTATGATGCCAAAAAAACCTTCTTATCCAAAAAAATAAAATCTGTAACTTATATATATGGTAATGGATGCTAATTAGACTTATTGTGGTGATAATTTCACAATATATACAAATTGACTCATTATGTTGTACACCTGAAACTAATAATGTTATATGTCAATTATACTTCAACTTAAAAATAATAAAATAAAATAAAATAAAATTGCTTAGGTTTTTTTCACCTTATTTGTCAGCATTAACATTATATCAATAAACCTATTATTGCCTCATTTTTTGTAGAACTTAAATATTATTCATGAATTTTGAATCTTATTGGCCATCACTTGATCTTTGATGCCCCAAAGTCTCATCTTAATAACATTAGGATATTACCATAGTTCCTCAATTCTAAAACACTATTAATTACAACAAATACCATCTATTGCTTCTTTTCAGAATGTAAGTATAGATAATATTTTGTCAATATTGGAGCATTCAAATTCAAGGCTGAGCTGTGAGGCCTATTATTCCAGGAATACAGAGAGTAAGACAGAATAAAAATACCATTAATCAATCGTCAATAACCTTCAACAAAGCAGGAAAGAATATGCAATGGAAAAAAAGAGTCTCTTCCACAAACGGTGTTGGGAAAACTGGCTGGCAACATGCAGAAGAATGAAATTGAACTTATTTCTTCCACCATATATAAAAATAAATTCAAAATGCATTTAAGACCAGGGGCACCTGGGTGGCTCAGTCAGTTAAGCATCTGACTTCAGCTCAGGTCATGATCTCATGGTCCGTGAGTTCAAGCCCTGCATCAGGCTCTGTGCTGACAGTCCAGAGCCTGGAGCCTGCTTCGGATTCTGTGTCTCCATCTCTGCCCCTCCCCTGCTCATGCCTCTGTCTCTCTCTCTCTCTCTTTCTCTCAAAAAAAAGTAAATAGACATTTTTTAAAAATGCATTTAAGACCTAAATGATGTGCAGCAGGAAACCATCAAAAATCCTAGAGAACACAGGCAGCAACCTCTTTGACCTCGGACATAGCAAAGTCTTACTACACACATTGCCAGAGGCAAGGGAAGCAAAAGCAAAAATAAACTTTTGGGATTTCACCAAGTTAAAAAGCTTCTGAAGCAAAGGAAACAATCAAAGGCAGCCTACAGAATGGGAGAAGATATTTGCAAACAACATATTTCAGAAAGGGTTAATCTCCAAAATCTATAAAGAACTTATCAAACTCAACACCCAAATAACAAATAGTCCAGTTAAGAAATGGGCAGAAGACATGAATGGACATTTTTCCAAAGAAGACATCCAGATGGCTCATGAAAAGACACTCAACATCACTCATCATCAGGGACACATAAGTTAAAACCACGATGAGATACCACTTCATATCAGTCAGAATTGCTAAAATTAACAACACAAGAAACAACAGACGTTGGCAAGGATGCAGAGAAAGGGGAACCCTGTTGTACTGTTGGTAGCAATGCAAACTGGTGTAGCCACTCTGGAAAATAGTATGGAGGCTCCTCAAAAAGTTAAAATTAGGACTACCCTATGATCCAGCATTTGCACTACTAGGTATTTACCCAAAGGATACAAAAGTACAGATTCAAAGGGGCACATGCACCCAATTTTTATACCAGCATTGTCAACAATAGCCAAACTATAAAGAAAGCCCAATGTCCATCAATTGATGAATGGATATAGAAGAGGTGAGGTAAACAGATATATAGATATATAGACATACACACACATGAATATATACATATACATGTACATATATACAATGGAATATTACTCAGCCATCAAAAAGAATGAAATCCTGCCAAACAATGTGAATGGAGCTAGAATTTATTAGGCTAAGCAAAATAAATCAGAGAAAGAAAAATACTGTACAATATCACTCATAGGTGAAATTTAAAAAACAAAACAGATGAATATATGGTAAGCAGGGGGGAAAGAGAAGAGAGGGAGATAAACCATAAGAGACTCTTAATGACAGAGAACAAACTAAGGGTTGATGAAGAGAGGTGATGGGAAATGGGTTAGATGGGTGATGGGCATTAAGAAGGGCACTTGTGATGAGCATTGGATCTTGTATGTAAGTGATGAATCACTGAGTTCTACCACTGAAGCCAATATTGCACTGTATATAAACTAACCAAAATTTAAATTTAAAAAATTTATATATATACACATATATATGTATGTATACATATATAACATATATATGTATATAACATATATATACACATATATGTGTGTATATACATATATATTTACATATATATACATATATATATGAACAAAAATACCATTAATCAGGTTTGAGTTCAAAGCTGATTCTCTTGAGATTTTAAGAAAAAAATAGTTGTGGAAGGCATTAATGAAAAAGAAAATCATTTTCTACATTATTTTGGCTCCTCTTTAGCAAAGGCTAGATCTGACAGACTAGATCATAGAGTTTTACGAAGCAGATCTGGTCAGATAAAGAAAAAAAGTAGGGAAGCTCCCCTCACCTAGCCCCAAGAGACTAGTGGAAGAAGAGGCTGACAGATAAGAAAGACAGGTAAGATACATGTCCTTATTTCCCCTGTCTGAGGTTCACTCAGACTTGGGAGCTGCATTAGCATGATTGAGGGGAAATACTGAAAACAGAGAGCCTTGGTTCCATTTATCTTTGGAACTCTGGAAGAAAACAGCTTCATAAGCTGCTCTGCACAAACTTTGGAGTTGCCACAGTGACATCTTGGCACCACAGTGTTATTATAAGTAGGAGGAAGGGAAGCTTAGCTTTCCTAAAGTCAGTCCTGATTGCCATGAGACACGGATAAGACCCACACCATCCTAGATACCATAAAGGACATCAAAATGTGGCTGTGTTAAAGACTGGTGGGCCTGCCCTGAGCCCACCATGGTGAGAAACAAGGTGATCCTACAGCATAGACTGAGAAGTAGACAGATAATGCCAAACACTTGACAGAGGATGTATCTGGGATTTAAGGGTCTGAAGCACTATCAGGGGCCAAGCATCCTGAGAGAACTATGGACTCCAACCAAGATGAAAAAGAATATGCCACAAATTCTGTCAGCTATGGACTATATAGGAAATACAGAGACACCCAGTCACCACTGGGTGTCTGGTCACCAGTGGGACGGGTCACCAGTCCAGAAATCATCCCAGACCAGCCATTCTGCAGCAATAACCACTACATGTACAAAGGTCCATCTCCCACTCCCATAGGATCACATAAGCAACACTCCCATCCAACCACCTATTTCTGATCACTATATCTAAAGAAATTGAGTACTTACCAAAAGGGACTGTGCCCTAAAATCATCAAAAAGGAAAACTACATTAAATGCTCATATTCGTTATAAGATATATCATAATTTCAGAAATGTTAAAAATACAGGTGGAGAATGTTGGAAAATGTGTCTAAACCACAGTATCTTGCTCTATCATGGGTTGAGAATGCAAACTGTTTCCTAAAAAGAAAAAACGCAGGGGCATCTGGCTGGCTTAGTCAGAGGAATATGGGACTCTCTGATTTCAGGGTCGTGAGTTTAAACCCCACATTGGGTATAGAGATTATAAATAAATAAACTTTAAAAAATGTTAAAAGAAAAAACTCATCTGAAAAATCACAAACCACATTTGTTAAGCCTTAGTTTATACAGCATTGTACTGTACATACTATAAATATCCAAATTTCCAGCTATATCAAGGTTAAATAACTTTTCCAAAGATAAAAATTATTTCTAGATTATAACAAACTGTGTCCTGGTTCCAAACATCCTAAAGAGAATCCCTAGCTCTTGAAAATCTCGTTTCTCAGGTCATGGTTTCTAGTGCCCCAAAGCCATTTCTGGGTATCATAGAATCCCTTGACATAGACTGACCACAGGCTTAGTCAGGGTGTGGGAGAGGCAGATCCTCCTCAAAAAAAAAAAAAAAAAAAAAAAAATGTGCAGGTCTCTCACAACAGGACAATCACCCCTGGGCAGCCCCTTCAGAACAGAACAACAATCAGAGTTCAGAAATTCCTGGTGACCTCACCACTCTGCCCCAGCATAAGGATGTATATAAGGATGTATATAAGGATGCCCCAGCATAAGGATGTAAGGTAGTGGTTTCCAACTCTGCCTACACAATGTTGCAATTTAAAAGTTAAAATTTACAGTCTCCACCACCACCTTCTCAAACTTGAATGTGATACAAATCAACTGGGATCTTATTACACCATAGATTCTGATTCAGGGGGTCCAGGGTAGGGCATAAGGGACTTCATTTTTCAGGAGTTTCTAAGTGAGCATGATGCTATAAGTCCATGGACAACACTTCGGAGGCAGCAAGGTCTTACTCCAGTGGCTGTATAATACAATCACCTGGGAGGCTTTATAAAAACACTTTTTTCTAATGTTTATTTTTGAGAGAGAGAGAAAGAGACAGAGCACGCATGGGGGAAGGGGCAGAGAGAGAGGGAGACACAGAATCCAAAGCAGGCTCTAGGCTCTGAGCTCTTAGCACAGAGCCCTACGTGAGGCTCAAACCCGAACCGTGAGATCATGACCTTAGTGGGAGTCAGACGCTTAACCGACTGAGCAACCCAAGCGCCCCAAGGGAAGCTTTTTAAAAATACTGTTAACAGGGTCCTACTCAAGATTCTGATTTAATCGGCCTTAGCTGTGGCCTGGGTAGCAGGATGTTTGTAAGTTCCTTACACAATGCCCTCATATAGCTGAAAGTTGAAAAGCCCTGGTGCAGATGATTATAAACGTACATATGATAGGACACCACACCACAATTTCAGACTTGTGCATTATGAATGTCTTTCCTCACAGCAATTCCACCCCAAATAGGGTCCACCAAAAGCAAGGTGCCATGGGTAGTCAAAAAACTTAGAGTCCACCATAACCTAATCCATACATGGATCCATAATGCTATCTAGTAGTGGACTGCTGAGTAAGGGAGAGCTACAGAACATGGATCCAAGACCTCTCAATAACAGTAGTTTTCCTAGAGCCGCTGCTAACAGTCCTACTGGGACCTAGGAGAGCTAACTGAGCACATTACAGAGAGTTGATAAGGAGGTTACCCTCAGGAATTCCTTATAAATTTATCCCAGATGAGCACCACCGAAATCCATTAAAAAGACAGGGAATGAGCCCTATACTAGAGCAAGCCTTGGGCCAAGAGGCAGAATCAGGTTCACTACTGGCTGATATAAAGGCCAGCATAGCATTTCTCACATTGTAATTACCTGGCAGCTTTTAAAATTACTTCTTGGTCCTACTCCCAAAGATTCTGATTTCATTGGTTTCCTGTGTGGCCTGGACATCAGGATTTTTTAAAGCTCCCCAGATAATTTTAATGTGCAGCCAGGATTGAAAACCACTGGACTAACAGGATGTCAAAGCAAATAGGAATTTTCTCAACTGCCTAGTTAGCACTCTTCTCCCAAGTGAGGCTTTTGTATCTCTCACAGGGCTTGGCCACAAATCACTCCATCATAATTTATGTCACAGGAACTCCCAACTGTGTATGGGATATTGCCCATTTCTTACCCTTCTTTAATCAGTAAATATAGATTATCTCTATGAGAAAATTGTCAGTGTAGAGCAGGGGCCTGCAAATTAGGCATCCAGGGCAAAATCTAGTCACTTGCCTATTTTGTAAATAAAGTTTTATTGGAACACAGCCATATTTTATTATAAACATCCATTTGCTTACGTATTGTCTATGGCTGCTTTCAAATTACAATGGCAAAGTAATTGCAATAGAGACCCTATGACTGTCAAAGCTGAACTATTCACTCTCTGGACCTGTACAGAAAAAGTTTGCATGGAGTTGTCAAGCTATAGATGCTGGGTGTTCTGAAATAGTCCAGGAATGTCTGTGAAGGGTAGAATCACACTTAAAGCAGTGAAAATGATGACATCTTGGGAGATATGGACTCCTATACCTTCAACCAGCTGAACCAGAATTTCTCCCATCAATCTAGCATTTTCCACTAAAAAGGCAGATGGATATGGGCTTATCAGTCTATGTCACCTGGCTGCCTATGGAACCCATTTATAAGAAAAAGACCTTATTCCACAACTAAGTTAGAAGTGGATACCTGTGAGATCAGTCTGAATGTGCAGAGGAAAAGATGAGCTGTGATTAAAAGATAAAGTAACAACAGAAGTGGAATGGACTGGGGTGGTCAGAGAAACAAGAACAACATGGCAGCAACACTAGAGTAAGTGGAAAGAAAATCAGAGCCTGACAGAATAAAAGGTCTAGGAAGCAAGTGAGTAGAGGTGAAAATATGCTGAGACTGACATCTGCTCACAGCTAATCTCAGAGCTACCAAATTCTGGTGGTGGGAGCAATCCTTATATATTCAGCCATGCACAATTCCTCATGCTATTTTAATCAATTAGCTATTAGTTTTTCTTATCCTTATTTTAATTTAAAATTTTTTAATGTTTATTTATTTTAGAGAGAGAGACAGAGCGTGAGTTGGGGAGGTGCAGAAAGAGAGGGAGACACAGAATCCAAAGCAGGCTCCAAGCTCTGAGCTGTCAGCACAAAGCCCAATGCAGGGCTCAAACCCACAGCCTGATGTGGGGCTGACCCAAGCCAAAGTCAGACACTTAACTGACTGAGCCACCCAGGTGCCCCATCCTTATTTTAAAGAGTGGCTTCCTACTCTGGAAAACAGTGTGGAGGTTCCTCAGAAAATTAAAAATAGACCTACCCTATTACCCAGCAATAGCACTGCTAGGAATTTACCCAAGGGATACAGGAGTACTGATGCATAGGGGCACTTGTACCCCAATGTTTATAGCAGCACTCTCAACAATAGCCAAATTATGGAAAGAACCTAAATGTCCATCAACTGATGAATGGATAAAGAAATTGTGGTTTATATACACAATGGAGTACTACATGGCAATGGGAAAGAATGAAATATGGCCTTTTGTAGCAACGTGGATGGAATTGGAGAGTGTTATGCTAAGTGACATAAGTCATACAGAGAAAGACAGATACCATATGTTTTCACTTCTATGTGGATCCTGAGAAACTTAACAGAAACCCATGGGGGAGGGGAAGGAAAAAAAAAAGAGGTTAGAGTGGGAGAGAGCCAAAGCATAAGAGACTGTTAAAAACTGAGAACAAACTGAGGGTTGATGGGGGGTGGGAGGGAGGGGAGGGTGGGTGATGGGTATTGAGGAGGGCACCTTTTGGGATGAGCACTGGGTGTTGTATGGAAACCAATTTGACAATAAACTTTATATATTGAAAAAAAATAAAAATAAAGAGTGGCTTCCTTTTTCTCAACTATAGAAATACCATAGAGATAACATCTTTATACTTACTAAGCCTTGAACCTGTGTTTAAAAGACATTCATTAACGAACTTCTAAGATAACTTGTTGAAGTTAGAGTCAAAACCCCAATATTTGCATATAAAGTAATCTACAAGAACACTATATGCATGCAGACCTGTCTTTAAGATTTCCTTGGAATCTTCAAGATTAATTCTGACATAAATTCTATTGATAGAATAATCAGCAAAGCTACCAAAAAGAAGCTTGGTGATAAAACCAAGGAAACCTAAGCAAAAAGCATCACACTCATTCAAAATGACGTACTGAAATGACAGAAAACCACCACAAACAAATGGAACTTGAATTCTTTTCTGAAAGAATCAAAGGAAATTATATTCTAGGAGGCTAAGAAGCCAAAGCATGTCTTCTCCCAGCTACATAGAAATCAATCAGATCGGTCTATAGAATAGTAAGAAAAGAACCCTTTGGATATCTAAACATCTAATTGCTTTTTTTTTTTCTTTTCTTTCTCTTGGCTGAAGGAGAGGAGAAAGAAATTCTGTTGATAGTAGGGTGTGGCACAGGGGTTCTGCACAGAAGCCAGGAAAGAAAGAAAAACATGGTACTTGGAAGAGTAAGAATTCACCATCCAGGCACTTGGATTGGGATTTACACTAACAAGGAGAGGGGAGAGATTGGAGAAGAAGCTGAAAGGAGTTTTTTCATAATGAATTTTGTGTGGCTTTAGGTCACAAAAATTGCTTCACTGGGGCCCATGTGACAGCATACTTGGGAAGAGAGGCATTCTCCCCTCTCCTGTAGGAGCCCAGTGCCATTCTGCCACCTTGAGAACTGGCAGCTTTGGAGGAATTGGGACATGGCTACCTTGGCACGTCATTCCCAGACTCACAATGGGCATCATTGACAGTGAATCATCAACAAGACAAAGCTAAACGAAATGGGAAAACACAGCAGACAGTTTTGGAAGCAAAAGTGAGTCATACCTCAGAGACTCCAAATTTTAGAGATGAGAAGAAAAACAAAGGAGAGACTTTGCAGGAAAATGTCCATCCTAACACAGGTAATGAGGAAAATTATAGGAACCCTGGATTGCTGCTACTAATGGAACTTCTTTTGAACTTGCAGACACTTCTTTTGAACTTTTCAGAACTTTCAGATGAGAAGGTAGGAAGCCAGGGAATCAGATCACATAAGGAAGAAAAATATCTGGCCTATATGCCCAATGCTCAAGGGAATTGGAAACAGGCCCCACAGAGGCTAGAGTATAATTCTGAGACTAGAATGTGGTTTGGAAACTGGAAGAATACATTAAAACACTGGTAAATAGGTATTTTCACTGTCCCTCAATAGCAGGAGTTTGTGGATCTGAATTTGAAAACTGCTCCACTAGAACTCTCCTCCCTGTCTCTACTTCTTTCTTTAGTTTTGTACATGATGGAACTGTTTAACCCCAGATACTAACTGCTTAACTCTCAGTATGTAGTCAATTCCCCAAAAAGAGGATGGTGATAGAACCTATTCACCATCTTCTCCCAAAGGCAAAGCTCGCATGCCAGATTGCCTCATAGGCTTCTTGCCAACAAGTAACTGTCAATAAGTCAGCTGCCCACCAAAAAAGGAACCTCTAAGAAGAATGCAATTTGGAAGATAATAGTTACTGGAGATTTTCACAATATTCCCATTCTCCTGAGCACAGGATAGGATCATACATCCAGTATCCACAATGACCACATTACTTGCTTTGACAAAAGCAATATGAGTGAAACTGACATATATCACACCTGGGTGGACATTTTAGGAGACTTTGCGTGATTCATCATGTTCTCTTTCCCTGTTACAATACTGGAAGTAAATACAGATATGAAGCCGGGTCTCTGGGTGCTGGTACTAAGTAGAGACATCCTGCTAACTTACAATGGACATGTAGCGTAAGCACAAAATGAACTTTTATTAAGCCTCAGAAATATGGGATTTGGCTTATCACAGCAAAATCTAGCTTATGCTGACCAATAAAAGAGTTGGAAAATATTCTTAAATTAGACCCAATGAATATTATTGAGTATATGAAACCATCCCCAAGGGACTTCCAGAAATAGATGGAGACACTATGCAAGTAGAAGCCAAGGAAAGGCCAAGAGAAGGTCCTACAAGAGTTAGGAATGAGAGCCAGAGAAATAATGTTTATTACTATTGATTTAACTCTGTATTTACCTCTTGAAACATAGGATATATACACATCATAAAATATACTTGAACCTTTACCCCAAAAAAACTTTGTACAAGATAACACGTTATACAAAGTTTGCTAATGTTTTTATCTTAAAAGATTTTGAGTAAGTCAGTTCTTTAAGTTCGCTTTCAACATGAATCTGACACATAGCAAATTATATTTTGTGGCAAATAAGATTATAGACAGTTCCATTATGTAATGACTGTAGCATGATCTAGCAACTCTTATCTCCTTCAAAGAGTATACGACATACAGATGTAAATTCTTTTAATCGCAATTGTGCATAAATAGACTTTCTGCACTGCACTGCCTAATTTGGATCTTGAAAGTGATAAAGTGCAGATGCCTACAGTTGCAATCATAAAAATGTAATTCCTGAGAAAAAAATTATTTCTGATACATTTGAGGAATTTATTACAGAGGGATGCAACTGTTTAAGTTATAACACAGAAAAAATGAAAGCAACTGATTGAAATATATCCCAGACAGAACATCCCTGTAAAATGACCTAGTAATTTACCTGTACCCAAGAGAAAAAAAAATAGATTAAAGATAAATCAAGTTTGGTGGGGAACACTCTGATAACTATAAAAAGAGCAGAATAAAGATTTATGAATAAATGAATAGAAGCCAGAGTGACATAATAGTATCTATGACCAATTACTCCAAAAATTAAAATGTGATTTTGACTTTGAGTTATATACAGAGCTGGCAAGTAATTTCTGTGAAACCTTGAAAGCAAAGGAATATAACATTAAGATAAATAATGAGTAAAAGTGAGGATTTTTTAATGGGGTTACTACATTGATAACTTTATCTGGTGGCACTATGAGCTTAAAGATCATGAACTTCTTTTGGAATGTTTTCCAGTATAACCAGAGACAATATTACATACTTAAACCAAGTAAGTATTTCAAATTAAATACTCGTTGAAAAAAAAGTCAATACTACCCAAGGCAATCTACATATTCAATGCAATCCCTATCAAAATAACACCAACATTCTTCACAGAACTAGAACAAACAATCCAAAAATTTGTATGGAACCAGAAAAGATCCCAAATAGCCAAAGCAATTCTGAAAAAGAAAACAAAAGTTGGAGGCATCACAATTCCAGACTTCAAGATGTATTACAAAGCTGTAATCATCAAGACAGTATGGTACTGACACAAAAACAGACACTTAGATCAATGGAACAGAATAGAGAACCCAGAAATGGACCCATAAACATATGGCCATCTAATCTTCGACAAAGCAGGAAAGAGTATCAAATGGAATAAAGACAGTCTCTTCAGCAAATGGGAAAACTGGACAGCAACATGCAGAAAAATGAGCCTGGACCACTTTCTTACACCATACACAAAAATAAACTCCATACACAAAAATAAACTCAAATGGATTAAAGATCTAAATGTAAGGCAGGAAGCCATCAAAACCCTCAAGGAGAAAGCAGGCAAAACCCTCTCTGACCTTAGCCACAGCAACTTCTTACTTAACGTGTCTCCGGAGGCAAGGGAAATAAAGGCAAAAACAAACTACTGGGACCTCATCAAGATAAAAAGCTTCTGGACAACGAGAGAAATAATCAGCAAAACTAAAAGGCAATCAATGGAATGAAAGAAGATATTTGCAAATGGCATATCAGACAAAGGGCTAGTATCCAAAATCTATAAGGAACTTTATCAAACTCAACACCCAAAAACCAAATAATGCAATGAAGAAATGGGCAAAAGACATGAATAGACACTTCTCCAAAGAAGACATCTAGATGGCTAACAGACACATGAAAAAAATGCTCAATGTCACTCATCATCAGGGAAATACAAATAAAAACCACAATGAGATATCACCTCACACTGTTAAAATGGCTAAAATTAACAACTCAGGCAACGACAGATGTTGGCAAGGATGCGGAGAAAGAAGAACCCTTTTTCACTGCTGGTGGGAATGCAAACTGGTGCAGCCACTCTGGAAAACAGTACGGAGGTTCCTCAAAAAATTAAAAATAGAACTACCCTATCACCCAGCAATTGCACTACTAGGTATTTATCCAAAGGATGCCAGGTGTGCTGTTTTGAAGGGGCACAATGCACCCCAGTGGTTATAGCAGCACTATCAATAGCCCAAGTAGGGAAAGAGCCCAAATATCCATCAACAGATGAATGGATAAAGAAGATGTGATATATATAAATATATATATTATAGATAAATATAGATATCTATATCAATATAGATATATCTATATATAAATATCTATATCAATATAGATATATCTATATATAAATATCTATCGATATCTACATCCATTTATCAGCAATCAAAAATAATGAAATCTTGTCATTTGCAACAACATAGATGGAACTACAGTGTTTATGCTAAGCAAAATTAGAGAAAGACAAATACCACATGACTTCACTCATATGTGGAATTTAAGATACAAACCAGATGACGATAAGGTGAAGGGAAGCAAAAATAATATAAAAACAGGGAGGGGGACAAAACATAAGAGACTCTTAAATACAGAGAACAAACAGGGTTGCCAGAGGGTTTTGGGGGGTGGATGGGCTAAATGGGCAAGGGGCATTAAGAAAGACACTTGTTGGGATGAGCACTGGTATTATATGTAGTGGATGAATCACTGGAATCTAGTCCTGAAATCATTATTGCACTATATGCTAACTTGGATGTAAATTTTAAAAATATAAAATAATAAAAATAAATAAAATAATAAAATAAAATAGAAAAAATAGAAAAAAAATGCAATGAGATATTCAGTATGATGCTATTCTAGAAAAATGCACCTAAAATACAATTTAAGGAAAATTTTTACTTGTATTGATAGGTAATACATGATCAAAGTGACAGATACAAGAACTCTGTGGCATCAACAAAAGGTCGGTTATATTAATAATTCTTTGAGTTAGAAATGCGCTGGTTTTTGATAAGAATAATTCCATTAAAATGAAAATCAAGAGTATGTCCAAATCATTTGCTGCACTAGAATTCTCCTTTATGGGATAATTTCTAAACATAGTAAATATTCTATAAATTATTAATACTTTGATTTGAATCTTGCTAAGATCTAGAAACTTTTTTCTAACTGGGATATTAGTGAACTAGTATACCAACTGCCTTTAAGAAATCAAGAAACTTGTTCAAAAACATTCACAACAATCTTAAGGACCATAAAATTAGCAACTACACTTACATATAACTGAGAACTATCTAGCATATAATAAATACTAATTATTCTTTCCCTGACACATTTACTTGTAGATCATGAAGAAGTATGAATCCAAGCACCATATTTAAACCCCTGTGAAGTAATAAGCATGACCACACTTTTTAAAAGAGTTAAATTTCTTTCCAATCAAATACACTTATTACAGGTCATTTTACCCTTTTAATTTTCTACATGGACTCATCAAGTGTTTATAGATTATTATAATAGTTTTTAAACATGCCAGGAAATACACATAAACTGTGAACAGCATACTCTTCAATGTGAATTTATTTAAAATATTCCCTATTGATACAGGAGTACTGATGCATAGGGGCACCTGTACCCCAATGTTTATAGCGGCACTCTCAACAATAGCCAAATTATGGAAAGAGCCTAAATGTCCATCAACTGATGAATGGATAAAGAAATTGTGGTTTATATACACAATGGAATACTACGTGGCAATGAGAAAAAATGAAATATGGCCTTTTGTAGCAACATGGATGGAGCTGGAGAGTGTGATGCTAAGTGAAATAAGCCATACAGAGAAAGACAGATACCATATGGTTTCACTCTTATGTGGATCCTGAGAAACATAACAGAAACCCATGGGGGAGGGAAAAATAAATAAATAAATAAATAAATAAATAAATAAATAAGAGGTTAGAGTGGGAGAGAGCCAAAGCATAAGAGACTGTTAAAAACTGAGAACAAACTGAGGGTTGATGGGGGGTGGGAGGGAGGGCAGGGTGGGAGGGAGGGCAGGGTGGGTGATGGGTATTGAGGAGGGCACCTTTTGGGATGAGCACTGGGTGTTATATGGAAACCAATTTGACAGTAAATTTCATATATTAAAAAATAAAAAAATAAAAAATAAATAAAAAAAAATAAAATAAAATAAAATATTCCCTATTGACTGCCTTATCAATGTACTTGACTAAACCAAACTATTTATTGGTTTCAGTTAGAACATAAAAAGTAGTTTCTTCATAATGATACTTTCTCTATTCATAAACAATATGTCAGCAGCCTTTGTGACTAGCAAGTCTTAAGTGACCAACTCTAATGTTCTACTCTTACAGGACAAATAAGGGTTATGTGGTTGCATTACTGCACTAGCCTTTATCACTAAATGAAGGCCATTACCCTATTCACATCTAGTAATTGCAGAGGAACAAAATCTTAAATGACTTGTGAGAACTCATTTTATAACTTTCAAAAACCATAACAATTCTCATTACTTGCTCACTTTTACATTTAGTAACTAATCCTAGGGAGACAATTTGAACTGATGACAAAAATTTATATACAAAGATGTTCAACACAACATTATTCATAACAGTAAAAAAGCAAAAACCACCTGAATGTCCCAAAATGGGAGGCTGCTTTATTTTTTTTATGAAATTTATTGTCAAATTGGTTTCCATACAATACCCAGTGCTCATTCCAACAGGTGCCCTCCTCAATGACCATCACCCACTTTCCCCTCCCTCCCACCCCCCATCAGCCCTCAGTTTGTTCTCAGTTTTTAAGAGTCTCTTATGATTTGGCTCCCTCCCTTTTTTTTTCCTTCCCTTCCCCCATGGTCTCCTGTTAAGTTTCTCAGTATCCACATAAGAGTGAACACATATGGTATCTGTCTTTCTCTGTATGGCTTATTTCACTTAGCATAACACTTTCCAGTTCCATCCACGTTGCTACAAAGGGCCATATTTCATTCTTTTCTCATTGCCACGTAGTATTCCATTGTGTATATAAACCACAATTTCTTTATCCATTCATCAGTTGATGGACATTTAGGCTCCTCCCATAATTTGGCTATTGTTGAAAGTGCTGCTATAAACATTGGGGTACAAGTGCCCCTATGCATCAGTACTCCTGTATCCCTTGGGTAAACTCCTAGCAAGGCTATTGCCTGGGTCACACGGTAGATCTATTTTTAATTTTTTGAGGAACCTCCACACTGTTTTCCAGTGTGGCTGCACCAGTTTGCATTCCCACCAACAGTGCAAGAGGGTTCCCGTTTCTCCACATCCTCTCCAGCATCTATAGTCTCCTGATTTGTTCATTTTGGCCACTCTGACTGGCGTGAGGTGATATCTGAGTGTGGTTTTGATTTGTATTTCCCTGATGAGGAGTGACATTGAGTATCTTTTCATGTGCCTGTTGGCCATCTGGATGTCTTCTTTAGAGAAGTGTTTATTCATGTCTTCTGCCCATTTCTTCACTGGATTGTTTGTTTTTCGGGTGTGGAGTTTGGCTGAGTCCTTTATAGATTTTGGATACTAGCCCTTTGTTTGATATGTCATTTGCAAATATCTTTTCCCATTCCATTGGTTGCCTTTTAGTTTTGTTGATTGTTTCTTTTGCAGTGCAGAAGCTTTTTATCTTCATGAGGTCCCAATAGTTCATTTTTGCTTTTAATTCCCTTGTCTTTGGAGATGTGTCAAGTAAGAAATTGCTGCGGCTGAGTCAGGGAGGTTTTTTCCAAGCTTTCTCCTCTAGGGTTTTGATGGGTTTGATGGTCTCACATTCAGGTCCTTTATCCATTTTGAGTTTATTTTTGTGAGTGGTGTAAGAAAGTGAGGCTGCTTTAAAAAACTATGGTGCAGGGGTGCCTGGGTGGCTCAGTCAGTTGAGTGTCTGACTCTTGATCTTGACTCAGGTCACAATCTCACAGTTCATGAGTTCAAGCTCCACATCAGGCTCCACACTGGAAGTGCGAAGCCCACTTGGAACTCACTCTCTCCCTTTTTCTTCCCCTCCCCAGCTCATGCTCTAGCACTCTCTCTCAAAATAAATAAATAAACTTAAAGAAAACTATGGTGCAGCAATATAATTAAACCACAATTTTATGAAATCATGCTTACAAAGAATGGGGAAATTATCAAAATATCACTTTAAATAGGAAAGTGAAATAAAACCTTACATATACAGTATTATTTCCACCTTGTTTACATATATTCTTCATATATATGAGATATAAATTATATATAACATATATGTTCTTTAATGTTATAAAACTCTAAGAATAATAAAAATCCATAATTTTAGTATATTGCAAGTAAATACAGCAAAACATTGTTTACCTCTTGGTTGTAATAATTGAGTGATTTTTATTCTCATATTTTTGGTTTTGGTTTTGATTTATTTTGTTTTGCTTTTCTACTTTTTTCAGTGAACTTTACCAGAAAAACAATAAATAAGCTTTTTTGTTTCTTTTTAACATGAGAGAATTCAGTAGGTGGCTAAAATAGGGATTCTAATGAAGTCTACATAGTCATCAAGTATCAATTTCACACCAGGTATCAGTGCTGTTAAGAATGCCAACGTTCATGATTAAGTTTTCATCAGTAAAGCATATGTTTTGTGTTTCCAGTAGCAGATATCTTCTATGGGTGTGCTAAGTAAAATCATGCAGTCTATTCTGAGTTACTCCCCTCCTCACCATCTATCCCACAAAGAAGAAAAGCAGAACATTTTTAAAGTATCAGAGGTGGGGTGCCTGAGTGGCTCAGGCATTTAAGCATCAGGCTCATGTTTTTGACTCAGGTCATGATGTCACAGTTTGTGAGATCAAGCCCCACGTCCAGCTCTATGCTGACAGCATGGAGCCCACTTGGGATTCTCTCTCCCTCTCTCTCTCTCTGCCCCTCCCCTGCTCACTCTGTCTCTCTCCCTCTCTCTCTCTCTTCAAATAATAAATAAAGTATCAGAGGTAAAATCAATGCAGTTTCTCACTCAAGTAACCTTTGAGTGCTTCAAAGCCCTAAAAAAGGGATGATTTAACAATCCCATTTACAATTACACCAAAAAAGAAAAAAATACTTAGGAATGAACTTAAACAAGGAGGTGAAAGACCACTACTCCAAAAATTAGAAAACACTGATGAAAGAAATTCAAGATGACCCAAACAAATGGAAAGATATTCCATGCTCATGGACTGAATGATTCAATATTGTTAAAATGCCAATACTACCTAAAATAATGTTCAGACTTAATGTAATGGCTATCAAAACCCAACATGTTTCACAGAAGTAGAATAATCCTAAAATTTGTATAGAACCACAAAAGACCCCAAAGCCCAAGAAATCTTGAAAAAGAACAAAACTAAAGGTATCACAATCCCAGATTTCAAGACACACTACAAAGCTGCAGTAGTCAAAACAGTATGGTTCTGGCACAAAAACAGACACCTAGATCAATTGAACAGAGTAGAGTCCAGTAATAAACCCACACTTATTCATGGTCAACAATAGGGAAAAGACAGTCTCTTCAACAAATGGTTCTGAGAAAACTTGACAGCTACCTACAAAAGAATGAAAATAAACCACTTTCTTACACCACACACAAAAATAAACTCAAAATGGATGAAAGACCTAAATGTAAAGCCTAAAACCTTAAAATTCCTAAAAAACAAAACAAAACAAAACAAAAAAACAAAAACACCACAGGTAGTAATTTCTTTTACACTGTCTGTAGAAATATTTTCTAGATATGTCTCCTATGCAAAGGAAACAAAAGCAAAATTAAACTGTTGGGACTATACCAAAATAAAAAGCTTTTGCACAGCAAAGGAAAACGTCCACAAAACAAAAAGGCAACCTAGTGAACTGGAGAAGATATTTGCAAATTATATATCCAATAAAGGGTTACTATCTAAAATGCATAAAGAGCAGCGCCTGGGTGGCTCAGTCGGTTAAGTGTCCAACTCTTGCTGTCAGCTCAGGTGATGATCCCACAGTTCGTGAGACCGATCCTTTTGCTGGGCTCTGCACTGACAGCACGGAGCCTGCTTGGGATTTTCTCTCTCCCTCTCTCTCTGCCCCTCTCCCACTCATGGACACACACGATTCCCCCCACAAAATAAATAAATAAACTTTTAAAATATATAAAGAACTTCTATAACCCAACACACACCAAAAAAAAAGCAAGAATCCAATTATAAAATGAGTAGAGGACCTGAAGAGACATTTTTCCAAAGAAGACATATAGATAACAGACACTTGAAAAGATCCTCAACATCACTCATCATCAGGGAAATGCAAATTAAAACTGCAATGAGATATCACCCTACACCTGTCAGAATGGCTAAAATCAAAAACACATAAAACAAGTATTGGAGAGAACATAAAGAAAAAGGGACCCTCATGCATTGTTGGTGGGAACAAAAACTGCAGCAACCACTGTGGAAAACAGTTTGGAGGCTCCTCAAAAAATTAAAAATAGGGTCACCATATAATATAGTAATTCCACTACTGGGTATTTACACAAAAAATATAAGAACAGTAATTCAAAAATATATATACGCACTCCTATGTTTACTGCAGCATTATCTGCAATAGCCAAAGTATGGAAACAGCCCAAGTGTCCATCAATGGATGAATGGATAAAGATGTGTTATATACACACTGGAATATTAGTCATCTAAAAAAGAATGAAATCTTGCCATTTTGCAACAACATGAATGGACCTAGAGGGTATAATGCTAAGTGATATACGTCAAGAAAAAAAAAAAGAAAATACCATATGATTTCATGTATATGTGAAATTTAAGAAACAAATGAACAGAAAGAAAGAAAGAAAGAAAGAAAGAAAGAAAGAAAGAAAGAAAGAAAGAAAGAAAGAAAAGAAAAAAACAACAGCAACAACAACAACAAAAAAAAATAGGCACTTGAATTCAGAGAACTGGTGTTTGCCAGAGGGGACATAGGGGAATGGGTAAAATAGATGAATAAAATTAGGAGTAAACTTATCATGATGAGTACTGAGAAATGTACAGAATTGTTGAATCATATTGTATACCTGAAACTAATAAAATACTGTATATGAATTATACTTGAATAAAAAAGAAAAAGAGATAATTTGTCTTAGAAGGTATAATGTGTGATAAGCCTAAAGAGAAGTTCCCTCACAAATTTTGGGTTAAGGACAAAAATTTAAGTCTATAGCATTGTATAAGTTTTTTCAAGTTCTGCTTTAAGAGCTCCAATAAATAAAATCTGGACTTACATAATAAGTCAGAGAATCATGATGTATATTATGAAAGGATTATTGACTTTATGAAAGACTTTATCACAGAATTTCTTAAATAGTTGCTTTTCTCATACATTTTGGTATTTTAAAAATAATTTCCTACTTGACAAGTGAGCCACTATGTGCCTTGGGACAAGTCATTGAAAGTCTCTAGGCTCAACTTCCTCATCTATATAATAAAGATGGTTTTAACATGCTGCCTACCTCACTCAGTTTTCATGACTATAAAACAAGAGTATTTATATAAAGATACTTTGAAAGCTGTATATACATATTTTTATGGCTGTTGCTTTTAAAAGAGAATCTGGAGGGGGTAACTTTCATAAATTTCTTATTATTACTAAATATATAATTTTTTTTATTTTAACAGCACTTTAAAGGACAATTTGAGATGACATACTCATTCTATGAAAATCAACTCTTTTCTTGGTTCATGATCTACTTTTCCCATGTTTTTAGATCTTCTTCAGTTACACATTTTTATTCCCATGGTCTTAATACCTGGATTATGAGAGGTTCCAGTAGTTTCTCTACAGTGAATGTTTGGACCTGCAGATCCTGAGGATCAATATTCAGTGTGATTGGTGTTTCAGCTGACATGCTGCCTGTGCACAAAAGCAAAAAAAGACACTTATTAATAAAGAAAAATACTTTCTAAAGGGGAAGCACTAATGAAAACCATAGAGTACATGAGATCTGTATTCAGCACCTCTTCCTGATATCAGCCATAGCTCTCAGATGACCAGGGTGCCAAGTTCACCAACAGAGAAATGAGATATTCCCCATCTGTTCTCGGAGGCCATGTGGTCTAGAATTAGATCTTCCAATGAATCAATCTATGTTAGTATATGTTCATGACTAAAATAATAACCCAGGGTGAGTTTACATTTGACCAGGAGTCTTAAGGAAAAAAGAATGGCCAAATGGTGAGACATATTTTACAGCATGCAAGTGCTTTGACTTCCATGAAATCATAGCACTGAGGCAGCCAGCACTCATATTTTGCTTGTTCTTGCTAATGATGACTCAGATGAGGAAGCAAATAGAACTTTGGAAGACATATGACACATCTCTATTTGGGGAACTGTTTGAGGGTTTGATTGGAAAAGAAAGTTGGGGGCAATTTACTTTCCTATACAGAAAATAAACTAATTTAAATTGGCATGGTTATACATAAAGAGAGAAGAGATTGATACTTGGGCAAGACAAAATAAGAAAAAAATTATAAGCCATCTTTAAGGCATTGACATTAATCTCAGAAATCAGTGAGATTTTTGCATAAGAACACACATATATATCAGAAGACCATAAATGGCATGTATCATAACATATTCAAGTCAACAAATTGGCTATAAAGACTATTACCCAAATCATTAAGCTTACAAATTGGTATCAACTTATTCACAGTCAAGTATTTACTGAAGGTCCACAGAAATAAACAGTAAGAAACATGTATCACCTGTATGTAACTTAGTCTCAAAAAAAAAATTATAGTCCACAGAAACATGTGTTACTATCAGCTCAAAAACCTTCCCACTTGGCTCTTACCCATTTTCTTCTATAGTTTCCTGTATTTGCAGGCTAAGAAAATATTAGATTCTGCCCCCAGAAAATATCCAGATATTCCCTATGGCACTCAAGGAAGCTAAAACAAAAATAATTAAGAAGTACAATAGTACTCCCCCCTTATCTACAGTTTTACTTTTTGTGGCTTCAGTTACCCACAGTCAATCATGGTCCAGTCCAGAAACAGATGATCCTCCTTCTGACATATCACCAGAAAATGAATAGAAGCCTAACACTGCGTCACAATGCCTAGGTCATTTAACTCACTTCATCTCATCAAATAGGCTAATTTACCATCTCACAAGAAGATGAAGACTGAGCACAATAAGATATTTTGAGGAAAAGAGATAAACTATATCGCATAACTTTTATTATACTATATTGTCATAATTTTTCTATTTTATTATTGTTATTAATCTCTTACTGTGCCTAAACTTCATCACAAGTACATATATATAGTAAAAAAAAACATAGTATACACAGAGTTTGGTACCATCTAGGATTTCAGGCATCCACTGGGGGTCTTGGAACATATTCCCCATGAATAAAAGGGGACTACTATACATTTAGTTTAGTTTATGATTTTAGATATAAGGGTAGATAATTGTTTTCTTTTTAATTGACAAATGAGCTTTATGATTGGATAATGGAAGTACAGATAACTGAGGGAAGGAAGGAAAGAAGGATGCAAGGAAGGAGGGAAAGAAGGATAGAGGGAGGAAGGGAGAAAAGGAGAGAGGCAAATGGGAAGGAGGGAGTGATGGAGGAAGGAAGGGAGGGAAGGAAAGGGGGAGGGAGGAAGGAACAAGTACACATTTTCATGGTGTCTTTCTTATCCAGAATCAATCGTTTCAACACTCCTTTAAATCTCAGTGATTTTAGGAGAGAGGAATGTTCTTTTTCCAACACCCTTGCCTCCAACCCCCAGGGTAGGGCCCATGTCCCCCCAACTGCTTCCCCTGATAGTCTATTCCCATTCTCCTCCTAGACCTTTACAACTCCCATTGGCTTACCTCCATAAAATCAGCATCTCCTTGCTCATCAATCTCTCCCACTCTACTGGATCCTTCCCCTAGATCCATAAATGTGTTATTGTATTTATTCCAAAGATAATCATGATCTCCATGTGTATATGTAGGTGAAAAGATCAGTGCTTCTTATCAGCAATGGCCAAACTATGGAGAGAACCCATATGTCTACCAACTGATGAATGGATAAAGAAGAAGTAGTATGTATGTATATATATTTCAGACTGTGTATACACACACACACACACACACACACACTCACACACACGTACATTTCTTACTGTTTATTTCTGTGGACCTTCAGTAAATACTTGACTGTGAACAAGTTAATACTAATTTGTGGGCTTAGTGATTTGCATAATAGTATTTATGGACAATTTGTTAATTTGAATATGTTATGATATATGCCATTATATATACATAGATATATGTATATAAAATAGAATATTACTCAGCTGTCAAAAAGAATGAAATCTTGCCATTTGCAACAACATGGATGGAGCTAGAATGTATTATGCTAAATGAAATAAGTTAGAGAAAGATAAATACCATATGATTCCACTCATGTGTAATTTAAGAAACAAAACAGATGAACATATGGGAAGGAGGAGGGGAAAAGAGGAGAGAGGGAAACAAACCACAAGAGGCTCTTAACAACAGAGAACAAACTGAGGCTTGATGGAAGAAGGTAGGTAGGAGATGGGCTAAATGGGTGATAGGTATTAAGGAGGGCACTTGTGATGAGCATTGGGTGTTGTGGGTGGGTACTGTGATGAGTTTTGGGTAAATGTAAGTGGGTGTATGTATGTGGGTGGGTGTTTTGGATATTGTCATAAACACTGGGTACATGATGTACGTGGTGATCACTGAATTCTACTCCTGAAACCAATACTGCACTGTATGTTAACTAAAATTTAAATTTAAAAAAGATCAGTGCTTCACCAAGGCCATTCCACACTGTACACCGATACACATGCAGACACATACACACGAAACCATCCTATAACTAAAAAATCATCTTCATTAACTCTTGCCTTGATTAACTCTAATTCTTAGATTAATAACATAATTTTTAATAGAAGCAAATACTATAAAAGCTAGAAGAATTACTGCACTTCAGATGCTATGCTACATGATTACACTCCATGATTCTATTACTATAAAAATGGATATTTAAAGTATTCTTGAAAATAATACCAACAGTTGTCCCCAATGACTTAACATAGAAATTTGTACATAGTCAAGATAATGAATTTCAACTCTGCTTATAATCAAATATACTTCTAATTCTTATAATTCTTTTACATGTCTTCAACAAAGTTTGATGTTAAAAACAAAGACAATTAGGCTGGAAGTCTCAAAGGAACGAATTATGACAAATCTAATAATTCCAAAAGCATTTAAGTACAAATTACATTATCCAACATTGACCATACTGCTAAAAACACTAATACATACTAATCACTTTGTGTATAGTACCGAAACATTTTCTAGTCATCAGGAAATTATAAGCAATTTGAAGTGGGAAAACAATTTATGTCTTGAGTGTCCTAGAGTTAGTCTACCCATGTTTTCAAGCAGCTATATAAAACATTACTATTCATCTACAAAAGACTACAGCTGGCCCTTCAAAAACAGGTTTGAACTATGTAGGTTCACTTATATGTGGATTTTTTTCAGTACAGCACTATAAAAGTATTTTCTCTTCCTTATAATTTTCTTAGTAACATCTTTTCTCTGGCTTACTTTATTGTAAGAACAGAATATGTTATATATATACATATAATACAAACATGTGTTAATTGACTGTGTATGTTATTGGTAAGACTTCCCATCAACAGTAGGCTATTTGGGGACAAAGTTATATGCTGAGGGTGCCTGGGTGGCTCAGTCAGTTAAACATCTGACTTTTGGTTTCAGCTCAGGTCATGATCTTATGGTATGTGAGTTCAAGCCCCACGTTGGGCTGCACGCTGACAGTGCAGAGCCTGCTTGGGATTATTTCTCTCCCTCTCTCTGTGCCCTTCCTGTACTCTCACTCTCTTTCTCTCTCAAAATAGATAAACTTAAATTTTTTTTAAAAAAAATACCCTCATTCGGGGCACCTGGGTGACTCAGTCCATTGAGCTTCCAACTTCGGCTCAGGTCATGATCTCACAGTCTGTGAGTTCGAACCCCACATCGGGCTTTGTGCTGACAGCTCAGAGCCTGGAGCCTGCTTCCGATTCTGTGTCTCCCTCTCTCTCTGACCCTCCCCCATTCATGCTCTGTCTCTCTCTGTCTCAAAAATAAATAAACATTACTTTTTTTTTAAATACCCTCATTAAAAAAAAAAAGTTATACACTGATATTCAGCTGTGCAGGGACACAGAGTGTCAGTGCCCTGAATCCTTGCATTGTTCAAGGATCAACTGTACTATAAAAGTTGAGAATTTTATCTAAAACCCACATATAGACCTTTATGTGATTTAGGCCTTTACTATCGTGTTTCTCTCTCCTTTCCACTGGTTTTATTTCCTTTCTAAAAGTAGAAACACAATCTCTTTTCTCAGCTATTATCTGAAATACAGAAATCATGTTTCAATAAAGGCTCCACCACTATTGTCAAATGGTTTATTTCAAATGCATTTCTAGGACTGAAATGTTTTGTTTTGGTTTGTCTTGGTTTTGGTTTGGGGTTTGGTTTTTTCCCATCATTCCACCTATCATTCTGATTCCCTCTAACAGAGGCAAATCTAAATTGGCAAATAGGATATTCCTATGGTGACCTTTCTGCATGGCCCAGAACCAATACATAGGCAATAAAATATGTCCTTCAGTCTCCATAACCATAGGGTTCCATCAAATGAGTGCTCACAAAAGAGTTCATTTATTACCCCTCTCGTGACAGGTACTATCCCACATATAAAACAATTCAAGATAAATGGCATTGCTTTGTTCTTTTATATCAGGGACAAAAAGTAAAGGAGTGTTGTGAACTCAAATAAGATCTAAGTGGACTTTCACATATCCTTTCACTACAGATTTCACAACTGATTTTCAAAGCTACATTGAGCATCAGAAATTGGAGCAAGGAAAATAAAAAATTAGGAATAAAAATTATCCATATCATATATAATCCTGCTAAAAGAATGCTTCAGCAAAGAGATAAAAGACAAACCTAATTCATCCAAAGTATCTTCTAAAACTGTGATTATGTCTTTAATACACATTAATTAAAGAAAGTTGTTGAGAAGTTCATTTTTTCATGGCAAAATTATAGAATAATAAACCAACAAGTCCTTGAAGAACCTTAGCTACCTATAATTATTCTTGTTTGAATAAATGCTGTTTCTTATAAAAATCTTTTTGATCTTTTGTATCTGTCCTGTTCAATAATCCTGATTGATTGGAGATCAGGGCAATAATAGGCAGAAAACTGCAGAACTTTGCAAATGAAGTCAAAGCAAGGTCAAAGTCTGACAAATTGTTACCAACTTCTTAGAGCAATACCACAATGTGAATCAAAAGAAAAATCCTACCAGGTGGTGGGCATTATAATCTGAGGCATTTGCATTTTATAATCCATAAAATCTTAAAAGTTAGAGAGTACTTCCCAAACAATTCAAGAATAACTCCTACAACATCCTTCATTTCAACAATGTACTGAACTTAGATGAACAGAAACTCTGAGACATTCACTATACTTAGATTCTGGTGATTACTTTTAAAAAGTTCTTCCTTCTGTTGAATTGAAATCTGCCACTTTTTTACTTCTCTCCAAAAGAGACTGTTTTATAAAGTGGAAAGGTAAAGGTTTGTAGACAAAAAGACTAGATGAAACTCCCAGTTTTCAGAATCAAAGGGAGGAAAACAACATGACAGCAGTAATAGATGTCTCCAGGGAGGGTCCTTAAGGTGGAGCAAATGCACCCATATGTGGACCCTTCCCTTCTCCCCACACTGTCTTATCCACATGCCTCAATTCCCTTTATTCCATTTTATTCCCTGCTTGAAATGGAACTTATATCAATTCTAAATTCATTTAGTTTAACAAGCATTTCATTTCTAAATGCAGCTAACTCAGAGGTCATGGAGTGCACATATTCAAGCACACATTAATATGAACTAGCTCATTCCTCTCCATCTAATACCCATATGTGTCACTACTGTAACACACACCACATTGTACTCCAGTCATATCCTGACAACAGAGGAATTTTAGATCAGAGAGATGCAGAGGGAGGTCAGTGGAAAACGACCCATTTACAAAATTTGCCTTGGGGTGGCCATTCCTTCATAAACATTAAAAAGAAAAGTTTCCACATACTTCTCCCCTACTTTAACACATGACCTCCTATCTCCAAATTCTGAAGCTCAGGCTCCTCTTAGTAAAGCTGTAATCCTTCTACATAAATTAACATGTTCTTATGGGATAGCTTGGAAATCTAATCATCTATAATATGGTTCCTACAGAAAAGGCTCTAACACCAAATATTCAATTTTTAAAAATAAACTCTATAACAGTTTGTAAGGTAACAGCTTATTCTCCTTTAAGATTATTAAATTCCATAACAGAGTCATCATACTTATCTAATTAATCTCATTTTGTACTCACTTTTCAGCTAAACTGTTCAATTACTTTTCACAAGATTACTGCAAACCCTAGTCTCCCCATCATATATTTGGACAATTAATTTTTACTTGCCCCTAAATGCAGAGTTTTATTTTGTCCTCCTAACATTTCATCCTGCAGAATCTGGACTTTTGCTCTCACCAGTCAAAAATTGATTATTAGACTATCCAACATGTTAATACTTCCTCCCAGATTTCTATTTATTCCATTAATTGAATATGACTATAGTCTCCAATTAAATCAATGAACAAGTGAGAGCCAGGCATGGAAAATGATTTTGATACCACTAGAAATCTCTTTCCACATATGACAATCAAGTAAAAAACACTGTAGATAGAATTTTTTCAACCAATTATTAATCACTTCTGTGTGAAATAATCCACTTTTTCATCTTGTCAACAAAATATATGAAGATTTTTTTAATGCTTTATTAAAATAAAGACACCTTTACTTTCCTATTTAAGAATTCAATTTAAGGGTGACTGGATGACTCAGTTAAGTGTCTGACTTTGGCTCAGGTCATGATCTCATGGCTTGTGAGTCTAAGCCCTGCACCAGGCTCACTATTGACAGTGCAGAACCCTCTCCAGATCCTCTGTCTCCCTCTCCTTCTGCCCACCCCCCACACTCTCCCTCTCTCAAAAATTAATAAACATGAAAAAAATAATTCAATTTTAAAAATCTAGTTTGACATTACTCACTCTTGGAGAATCCATGCTGAATGCTACTAATTACTGCCGTTTATTTACATTTTAATTCTTCAGTTTTCCTACAGTTTGGTGCCTAGATGTCCAGTCTAATTTTAGAGGCTTTTTATCTCTTTTGAAAATAAGGATATTTTGCCATCTACTGCTTTCTGACAGGTCTATTATTTCTTAATGACTCCCAAGTTCTGTGATCACATTAGCAGATCATTTTAGAATTAAGGGATATACTTTTTCAGAATATATATAATTCAACTAATTTGAAACAATTTTATTTATTATTTTGAGATACAGAGACAGAGTGTGAGCAGGGGAGGGGCAGAGAGAGAGGGAGACACAGAATCCAAAGCAGGCTTCAGGCTCTGAGCTGTTAACACAGAGCCCAACATGGGGCTTGAACTCACAGACCACAAGATCATGACCTGAGCTGAAGTCAGACGCTTAACCAATTGAGCCACCTAGGCGCCCCAATTCAACTAATTTAAACTTTTATTTTCATCATCTAGGGTTTCAACTTTTTTTATTAATTAAAAATTTTATTAATACAAGGTTCAAAAACATATATGGTTACAAACAAGTCTCTCTCCCATCCCTGTCCTCCAGCCACCTAATTTCTCAGGCAACTGTTAGGTCCGTTTTCTCAAACAGTTCCAGAGATATCATATGTAATACCAGCATATGAGTATTTACATTTTAATACAAATTCTAACACACTTGCTTTTTCCACTTAATTCAATTCCCCAGTGCTATTGCTTGTTCTACTTTGCCAATGTGACATCATAGTTTATGTGTAATATCTGTTATCTTTTTTTATAAAAGTTTTTTAATGTTTTATTTTATTTTTGAATGAGACAGACAGACAGAACACAAGTGGGGGAGGAGCAGAGAGAGAGGAAGACACAATCTGAAGCAGCTCCTGGCTCTGAGCTGTCAGCACAGAGGCCCATGCAGGGCTCGAACTCACGAAACACAAGATCATGACCTGAGCCTAAGTCAGATGCTTAACCAACTGAGCCACCCAGGCACTCCATCTGTTAATCTCACATCACCAGACTCATGCAGAGAACATATCACTTCCTTATCCTTTTTAGTTCTCTTTCTCTCAGTCTATAACTTTGGAAGTCCCTTTTTGTTTCCTTCAGCATTCCTTCCAACGTAACGCAAATGAGATGTGCATCAGCCTTCCCCACAGTCTTTTCCTAGTTTCAGCCACTCTCTTTTATTTATCATAATATCTCCCTCCTCCCATCTTTGATCCATGTTCTTTTCAAATTTGTGCTCCCTACACAGAAACACTGAGATTTGGGTCCACTGATGTTATTGTTAAATGATCATTTATAAAGCACTTAAATATATCAGTCACTACCCTAGATTCTGGTGAAAGAAAAAGTAGTAAAGCTAAGGCCCAGCTAGCCATCCATCTTCTTTCTTCATTTTTAATTCATCAAGTTTCTCTCATGCTCATATACAATCCCTTAAAATCATACGTATCATTAATCTAACTTTCTGAAATTTGCTTCTCTTAAAATCTAGGACACGTGTGTAACTGTGTCTAACAATGTCTTGTTTACAATTGTCACCTCTACAACAAAACAGTCACTCTTTCCCAAACCAGTACCATCCATAGACCAAAACAAGAGCTGCCCCACTCCTGATCCTCATGCTTTGGAAGAGTCCCTGGGACCAAGGTAATATGGCCACCCAGAGCCCACAGCTACCTTTCCTGACATGCTTAGGGTATCCACTACCCCACCTCTCTGTTTAAGCAGCCCATGCCTACTTCCAGGGCGTATGCCAGCCTCTTCCTGCAATCCATCCTACCAAAAATAAATGACTCAATGTTCATCCCTACACTTGAAAGGTGGCTGAAAGGCCGCTTTTTACTAATGCATATTGATGCAGTTTGTATGTGCAGGCAGGATTGTCCACTTGCATGTGCTTGAGGCCTCTCAAATGCAAATCAGAGCCAAAAGCCAAAAGAGAAGGGGGCCAACCACATATCAGGAGCAGGAGTGAGCTCCCCATCCACCACCTAATTCTAACAAGGAACTTCAAGAATTCTAAATCCAAATCTTGTCTTCCAGGTCATTTTGAAAGTATATTTCTCAAGGTAGAAAGACAGGAGGAAAGAACCTACTAGAACAGCTTGTTAGCTTGACTTGTAACTTTTACATATACAAGTGTGATATACAGACCTGCATTTACACCTTCACTCTGCTCTCTACAAATGTTAAAAACAGACCTGCCCAAACTTTCTAGCATTCCCTATCACTAAGTTCCTCCTTATTAGTCAAATTTGTTCCTTTCATTGTTTCCTCAGTCTTCTAAGATGTAGTTGACCCAGAGGTAGAGTAAAAATTCAGTTGTTCCACTTTTAAGAGACTAGTTGATGTTTTTCAAAATGTATCATCTCACTATGTTACTATAACAGTTTTTTAATCTTCAGCAGGAAAATTTTGACACAATAAGCTTTTGCAACAATACCACTTCCTTTTTCTTCTCTTTTTTCCCCCTCATCCAAATGTTCTAAGTTTATGGGTTTTCATGCAAGAATATATATTCACTATATGTGTATTTCTCTACTCCCTTCATTAAAATTATCTGTGAACATCCAACATTACATTTGTGAGAAAATAAATAAAATCATAAATACTCAAAAAACACAATAAAAACATTTAATTCATGATTTATTGCTATCTATGATACTATATTTAATTTGTGTTTTTCTAGGCATCTATATTTTTTTTAATTTTTTTAATGTTTATTTTTGAGACAGGGAGAGAGACACAGAGTGTGAGCAGGGGAGGGTGAGAGAGAGAAGGAGACACAGAATCTGAAGCAGGTTCCAGGCTCTGAGCTGTCAGCACAGAGCCCGACGTGGGGCTCAAACTCACAAACTGTGAGATCATGACTTGAGCCAGAGTCAGCTGCTTAACCAACTGAGCCACCCAGGCACCCCTATTATTATTTATTAATGACTGACCTTTCCCTATGTTATTTTTCTCTGGATAATTACAATGCATAGTATCTATTCACATCGTTTTCTATGCCCTAACTATTGTCATAACTCAAACACAACACACGCGCACACACACACAAACACCTTTGATGGTTTTATCTGGGAATAAGTTTCTTTTCCTCAAGTTTAAAGTGTTTTGATAATGTCAACAAGTATCCTACCAAAAGTATCTTTGGACTTAATGTGATTTCATTTAGTAAAACTCTATTTAGTGAACAATAAAGGAGAAATTTTTTAGTAGGTGCCAATTGCAACCATCATCACAAATGTTAATCTTATCTAATACTCTATAATTCCAAAATATCAGAAAAAAATGGTGAGCAACTAGTGAAAGGTTTGCTACTCCTGAAATAATGTCATAAAAGAGAACATTTATTTTGTCATTAAAAATTTATCTTCAGTGCATAGCAAATCTTTGTAAGCCTCCATCTCCCTTATCAGCACCTCCCCTTTCAAAAGGGTTAGCATAACATAGTTGGAAATAATGTGAAGGATTGGAACCAAATGCTAAGTGACCCCCCCAAAAAATCTAAATCAAAATAAACAGGTTTAAGTAAAAAAAGGAAAGGGGACATGAGGAATTTGGTGCACAATACTATCACAGTTAGTTTTATACAACTATCTTGGCTACAGTGAAACAGTCTCTATACTGTTTTCCAAGCCCACCTCCCTCCCCACCCCTATCCCACCTCCATGGTTCCAATGCTATCATTTCTGGATTGTTTAACCCACCAAGAAAGAAATACGCACATCGTTTACTCACTTGGTAAAGAAAGGGATCTCAGGTTTATCAGAGAGTCAATAAAATCAAGCAACTGCTTAATATATATAATGGAGAAATAGCTGGGTATCTGTCTTTTCAGGTGTTCTTCCTACATATTACAAATACCTTCCATGCATTTATTTGTACATCAATAATCAGTGTAAGCTCTTCTACCTAGCCTTTTCATCAGCTAAAAAGCAATGGTGTGAGATCAGAAGCACACCTAGACTATAGGCCATCATTCATTTATTCATTCAACTTATATTTATTGAGTTTCCACTTTGCACCAGTCAGAGGGTAGGGGGAGACCATAAACAATAAATATTTTTAAAAATATGAAAATTGTTAGTACATTATAAAATGACATAAGCTATGGGAAAAAAAAGACAAAGTTCTACTTTGTAAGTAAGTAAGCAGGATTCGGTGGGAGAGACACTGGGAGTAGACTACAATATTCAAATAAGATAAAGATTAGCTCCATTGAGAAGAACATTTGAACAGTTGAAATAATGAGGAAATTAGCCAAGCAGATACCTGGAAGCAGAGCATTCCAGGCAGAGGTAACAGAGCAAAAAGTTTGAGACAGGAGAGTGTTGGTATGTTTGCAGAACATCAAGGAAGTCAGTGTAAGTGGGATAGAATGAGCTACAAAGAGCACAGTAAGAGAGATCAGAAAGGTAATGGAGTTGAAGGCATGTGGCCGAAGACCATGTTGAGCCACCTGGAAAATACAGCAGGGGTCTGAGCATTAAAGAAACATGATCTGGTTTATATTTTGGAAGGATCACTCTAACCAATAAAATGAAGTATGGAGGACAAGAGCAGAAGCAGGGACACAGTTGGGAGGCTCCTGCTTACTAGTGACTTTAGACAAGTTACTGAACCTCCCTAAGTATCACTTTCCTCATCTGTAAAATGAGAATAATAAAAGTACCATCCTCAAAGGGATCTTGAAGATTAAATAAGAAAATTCACATAAAAGCCATAACTTAGCCAATATCTCTGACACCTAACAAGGGCTCAACAAATATTAGTTGTCATTATTATCCCCTTTCCAGTAGGAGAGCAGAATCTACTTATCTACTTTTAGGATAACCAATCTCTTTCACCTATAGAGAGCTTTAATTATTATTCAAGAATGCTTTCACTCTTTGTTCCCTTAACAAAAGAGTTAAAATAAAGCTTTCCTCTGATGCCTCATTTTATTGTATCTCTTGACTTCTAACTCTATGGCATATTTCCTACATGCACACTAATCAGAAAAGCAACGTGCCTAAATAGTCTTTTAAAGAAAATCCTGGGGCACCCTGGTAGCTCAGATGGTTAAGCATCAGACTCTTGATTTTGGCCCAGGTCATGATCTCATGGTTGGTGAGATCAAGCCCTGAGTTGGGTTCCGTGCTGTCAGCATGAAAACTTTTGGGGATTCTTGCTCTCTCCTTCTCTTTCTGCCCCTCCCCTGCACTCACTCATGGTCTCTTTCTTTCTCTCTCTTTCTTTCTCTCCCTCTCAAAATAAATAAATAAACATTCTTTAAAAATACTTTTCTCTGGAACTCTGGCTATGTATCTAACCCTATTTAACTATTTCTCATCCCACATGCTAAGTAAGTACTCTCTCTATAAAACATAAAAGACTTTCTCCTCTTGCTTCAAAACACCACTTTCTACCCTTCTGGCATTCTTTCCCAATACCTTCTGTTGGCTTATCACTACCTGTTGTTAAGGAGGGGTGTTACCCTAGGTTCAACCCCTAACATCCCATTCATTGCTCATCTTACACTGTTCTCTCTGGGTAATCTCATCCTAGTTTCAGTTCTAATTAGAACCTGAGAATCTAAAGTCAAATCTGTCACCTGAGCTTCAGAGCCCCCAAATTCATTGACCGCTGGGCCATTTCACAGGCACCTCAAAACTGAACTCAAGATTTTCCCCCAAATCTGTTGCCACCATCTTTAGTTCTGATCTAGATTACCACAGCTGGGCACCCAGCCCAGCACCATGAATATCATCCTAGAATATTTTCTTTCACTCTGCCCTCCACATCAGATTAGTGAAACAGTCATATTGCTTCTATCCCCTCAACTCCTCTCATATTGTCCGTTCCCTCTCCATTCCCATTATTTCTTCCTTTGTTGAGACCCTCATTAGACTCATTTAGATTTTGTAATAATACCCTAACTGGTCTCCCTTCTTCTAGTTTTTCACAATCTCCAATTCATCCTTCAAACTATTCCCAAAGTAATTTCTCTAATATAAAATAAGATAATGCTGGAGCACCTGGCTGGCTCAGTTGGAGGAGCATGAAACTCTTGATCTTGGGGTGCTGGGTTTGAGCCCCACATCCCCACATGGGAAGTAGAGATTACTTAAAATAAATTTAAAACTTCTAAAAAAAATCTTAAAAATAAGATAATGTTGCACTAATCCCCCCTTGAAACCCTCAATGGTGCTCCATTTTGACACAATAAAGTTCAGGTTCCACTGAATGACTCGAGGCAATTTGGTCTGTCCTATGTCTCTAGCTTTCTCCCTCTCTTTGGCCCACCTCCTCCTTGTTCTCCATCCATGGTAAAGAATTTGAAGTTCTCTGAATAGACCATACTGTTTCATGTCCCTAAACTTTTACTCACTGTTCTTCCTCTGCCTAGAGTGCTCCTCCCCAACAGCCACTCGACAAACACTTGCTCATCATTCCAACTTCAACTCATACAATCCTCTTTACATCTTCACTCACATGCACACACTCATAAAAGAAGGAAGCAATGCTTCCTTATCTCTGTACCTTACACAGATCTCTAAGAGAATCATCATCATTCTACCATCTCCTAGGATTTCTCATACTATATGGTAGAATAAATGCATGTTTATGTCACTTTCTTGCATCAAAACTAATAAAAGACAAAAAAGATTAAAATTAGAGGCACTATACTCAAGGAAACTTATAATTACCCCAAATTACAAATATAGAAATACAGGGGCACATGGGCGGCTCAGTCAGTTAAACGTTGGACTTTGGCTCAGGTCATGATCTCATGGTTCGTGGGTTCTAGCCCCACACTGGGCTCTGTGCTGACAGCTCAGAGCCTGGAGTCTGCTTCGCATTCTGTGTCTCCCTCTCTCTCTCTGTCCTTCCCCCACTCATGCTTGCTCTCTCTCTCTCTCTCTCAAAAATAAATAGTCAAAAAAATCTTTTTAACAAATAAATACAGTTAAATCTTGACCAAATTAAAAAAAAAAAAAAAAGGAGGGTGAAAGCCTGTACACATCTCAGTGGTAAATAACATTTTTTTTTTTTGTATTTTATCTTTAAGTAATCTCTACACCTAACATGGGACTCAAACTCACAATCCCGAAATCAAGAGTCACATGTCTACTGACTGAGCCTGCCAGGCACCCTGTTAAATAATTTTCCCTAAAAGGGCCACAACCCTAGAATTCCTGTCAGCACATCCTTTGATTAGAGTATTAAGATGTAAGGCATGGAAAGATACGGGATCAAAAAGGGATATCCCCGGAACTGGAGAGTGTGATGCTAAGTGAAATAAGCCATACAGAGAAAGACAGATACCATATGGTTTCACTCTTATGTGGATCCTGAGAAACATAACAGAAACCCATGGGGGAGGGGAAGGAAAAAAAAAAAAAAAAAGAGGTTAGAGTGGGAGAGAGCCAAAGCATTAGAGACTGTTAAAAACTGAGAACAAACTGAGGGTTGATGGGGGGTGGGAGGGAGGGCAGGGTGGGAGGGAGGGCAGGGTGGGTGATGGGTATTGAGGAGGGCACCTTTTGGGATGAGCACTGGGTGTTGTATGGAAACCAATTTGACAGTAAATTTCATATATTAAAAAATAAAAAAAATATATATAAAAAAAAGAAAAAACAAAAAAACAAAAAGGGATATCCCCTGTAAAGACCCAGTTTGAGACTATAGAAACACAGGAATGGTAGGGCAGGATTCGCATGATGACAAGCCATTGTTCTTTTCTTTTTCTTTTTCTTTTTTTTAATTTACATCCGAGTTAGTTAGCATATAGTGCAATAATGATTTCAGGAATAGAATCCAGTCATTCATCCCCTATGTATAACACCCACTACTCATCCCAACAAGTGTCCTCCTTAATGCCCCTTCCCCATTTAGCCCATCCCTCCCATCCAAAACCCCTCCAGAAACCATCAGTTTGTTCTCTGTATTTAAGAGTCTCTTATGTTTTGTCCCCTTCCCTGTTTTTATATTATTTTTGCTTCCCTTCCCTTATATTCATCTGTTTTGTATCTTAAATTCCACATATGAGTGAAATCATATCATATTTGTCTTTCTCTGATTGACTAATTTCACTTAGCATAATACACTCTAGTTCCATCCACGTAGTTGCAAATGGCAAGATTTCATCCTTTTTGATTGCTGAGTCATACTCCATTGCATGTGTGTATATATATATATATATATATATATATATATATATATATGTGTGTGTGTGTATATATATATATATATATATATATACCACATCTTCTTTATCCATTCATCAGTCAATGGACATTTGGATTCTTTCCATACTTTGGCTATTATAGATAGTGCTGGTATAAACATTGGAATGACATGTCATTTCTAACTGTCCATGATTAAGCCCACCT
This sequence comes from Panthera tigris, assembly GCF_018350195.1. Lineage (NCBI taxonomy): Eukaryota > Metazoa > Chordata > Mammalia > Carnivora > Felidae > Panthera > Panthera tigris. The sequence continues at coordinate 28,334,753 of NC_056670.1, forward strand.
CGCCCAGAGAACTACTAGAGATTAAGTAGAGTGGAAGAAAGAAGCTGAACCACCAGTTCACAATGCTGATAGCCTGTGACTTAAAGTACTTTGCCATGAAGCATATTGAGTTTTGGAGCACCAAACAGTAAAAGAAAACTTTTCCTGAAAGCAAAGGAAATAACTTTCATGAGAAACCATTCAATGTCACAAATAGATTAAAAATTGCTGATTATTGGGGCGCCTGGTTGGCTCAGTCAGTTAAGCGTCCGACTTCAGCTCAGGTAATGATCTCGCAGTTCATGAGTTCGGGCCCCGCATGTGGCTCTGTGCTGACAGCTCAGAGCCTGGAACCTGCTTCAGATTCTGTGTCTCCCTCTGTCTCTGACCCTCCCCAACTCTGCTCTGTCTCTCTCTGCCTATCAAAAATAAAGAAAACTAATAAAAAAAATTGCTGATTATTATCTCAACTTACACTCTGCATTATTCTTCAGTAAATGACTAGTGGTATACAAAGATCAGTAATGGAAACTCTACATAAAAAGTACAAAATAAAAAACAAAGAGAAAAGGAGAGGAACCAAAAACTTCATATGAATAAGAATTAAAGGAAACAGAGGAAGAGGTCACTGAAATAGTTATATGTGGACTCAAACACACACACACACACACACACACACACACACACACACACAAATAATATGTTCTCTCTTTTAAAAAAATTGAAAGAAAAGTTACAAGATTCAAAAAACAGATAAAACATAAGGGAATGAAAAACAAGATAAAAGAACTCAAGCAACAAACACAAGCAAAAAAAAAAATTACAAAGATAAAAGTAACAGAAGCATCCAATATACATAAACTGAGAGGACATTTTGGAAACATGGTGGAAAACTAGCAAAATCACATATCTAAAAAGATGGAAAATCCCAAACACTCTTCTTTCCTCATCTCTCATAATGAGGGATCAATAGATAGATATTAGTTACAGTTGAGTGAAATTTAAAATAATTTCTGATTCAAGGAAAAATACGCAACTAGGCCTTAAGCATATAAGAAGCTGCCCAACCACTGAAAGTGAGGGGATACAGAAACATTTGCCATCCAATGGATATCAAAAGAAAGCCAGGGCAGCACTAATTTATGAGAAAAAAATAGACTTTAAAACAAAAACTGTAACAAGAGACAAAAAAAAGAAAGGACACTATATAATAATAAAGGGGACAATCCAACAAGAAGATATAACAATTGTAAATATTTATGCATCCAACATGAGCATCCAAATATATAAAAGTTAATAACAAACATAAAGGAAATAATCGATAGTAATACAATAATAGCAGGGGACTTTAACCACCCACGTACATCAAAGGACAGAAAAATCAAACAGAAAATCACTGATTTTGAATGACACACTGAACCAGATGGATTTAACAGATATATTCAGAACATTCCATCCTAAAACAGCAGAAGACACATTCTTTTCAGGTGCACATAGAACACCATGCATCTTTTCTGACCACAAGGCTATGAAATAAGAAATCAACTACTAGTAAAAGTCTAGAAACAGCACAAATACAAGGAAGTTAAATAACATGCTACTTAACAATGAATGGGTCAACCAGGAAATCAAAGAAGTAAAAAAGTACCTGGAAACAAATGAAAATGAAAACACACTGGTCCAAAATTGTTAGGATGCAGCGAAAGCATTCTAAGAGGCAAGTTTATAGCAATACAGGTCTACCTCAAGAAGTGAGAAAATCTCAAATGAACAACCTAACCTTATACCTAAAGGAACTAGAAAAAAAACACACAAAACCAAAAAGCAGCAGAAGGAAGGAAATAATAAAGATCAGAACAGAAATTAATGATATAGAAACTAAAAAAAACAAACAAAACAAAAACAAAAAAATGATAAAACAGATGAATGAAACCAGGAGCTGCATTTTTTTCCAAGATCAACAAAAGTAATAAACCTCTAGCCAGACTTTTCAAAAAAGAGAGAGAGAGAGAGAGCACAAATAAACCACGAATGAAAGGGGATCACAAATAACAACCAACACCACAGAAATACACACAACTGTAACAAAATATTATGAAAAACTATATGCCAACAAACTGGACAACCTAGAACAAATGGATAAACTCCTAGAAACATAAAACCTACCAAACTGAAGCAGGAAGAAATAGAAAATTTCAACAGACCAGTTAACGGTAATGAAACTGAATCAGTAATCAAAAAACTCTGAACAAACAAGTCTAGGACCAGATGCTTTCAGAGGTGAATTCTAGCAAACATTTAAAGAAAAGTTAATAACTATTCTTTTTAAACTATTCTAAAAAACACAAAATGAAGGAAAACTTCCAAATTCATTCTGTGAGACCAGTATCACCCTAATACCAAAACCAGATAAAGACACCATGAAAAACAGAACTAAAGGCCAATATCTCTGGCAAAGACAGATGCAAAAATCCTCAACAAAATACTGGCAAACCAAATCTAACAATACATTTAAAAAATCATACACTACACTCAGGTGGGATTTATTCCTGGATTGCAAGGCTAGTTCAATTTTCACACATGAATCAACATGATACACCACATTAATAAAAGAAAGGATAAGAACTATATGATCATTACAGTAGATGCAGAAAAAGCATTTGACAAAGTACAACATCCATTCAGGATAAAAACCCTCAACAAAGTAGGTCTAGAGGAAACATATATCAACATAATACAGGCCATATATGAAAAACCCACAGCTACATCCTCAAAGTGAGAGCTTTTCCTCTATGGTCATAAACAAGACAGGGGTGTCCACTCTTACCACTGTTATTTAACACAGTCCTGGAAGTCCTAGCCACAGCAATCAGAAAACTAAAAAGAAATAAAAGGCATCCAGATTAGTAAGGGACAAGTAAAACTTTCACTATTTGCAGATGAGATGATACTACATATAGAAAGTGAAAGACTCCACCAAAAAACTACTAGAACTGATAAAAGAAGTAGTAAAGTCACAGCTACAAAATCAATATACAGAAATCTACTGCATTCCTATACACCAATAATGAAGCAGCAGAAAGAGAAATTTAAAAAACAATCCCATCTAGGGGTGCCTGGGTGTCTCAGCTGGTTAAGTGTCCAACTTTTGCTTTCAGCTCATGTCATGATCTCATGGTTCACAAGATCAAGACCCACATCAAGCTCTGTGCTAGCAGCATGGAGTCTGCTTAGGATGCTCTCCCTCGCTCTCTGCCCCTCCCCCACTCCTGCTCTTTCACTCTCTCTCTCAAAATACATAAATAAACATATAAAAAAAGAAAAAACAATCCCATTTATGATTGCACCAAAAACAATAAAGTATCAAGGAAAAAAACTAACCAAAGAGGTGAAGGACCTGTACTCTGAAAACTATAAAACGCTGATGAAAGAAATTCAAGATGACACAAAGAAATGCAAAGACATTCCATGCCTGTGGGTTGGAAGAACAAATATTGTTAAATGTGTATACTACCCAAACCAATCTACACATTTAGTGCAATCCCTATCAAAATATTAATGGCATTTTTCATAGAACTAGAACAAACAATCCTAAAATTTGTATGGAATCACAAAAGATCTCAAATAGCCAAAGCAATCTTGAAAAAGTAAAATAAAACTGGAGGCATCACAATTCCAGACTTCAAGTTATATTGCAAAGCTGTAGTAAACAAAACACTATGGTACTGGCACAAAAAGAGACACATTGATCAATGGAACCGAATAGAAAATCCAGAAATAAACCCACAATTGTATGGTCAATTAATCTTTGACAAAAGAGTAAAGAATATGCAATGGGAAAAAGACAGTCTCTTCAAAAAACAGTGTTGGGAAAACTGGACAGCTACATGCTAAAGAATGTATATGGACCAATTTCTTACACCATACACAAAAATAAATTCAAAATAGATTAAAGATCTAACTACGAGACCTAAAAACATAAAAATCCTTGAAAAGAGCACAGGCAGTAATCTCTCTGACATTGACTACAGCAAGATTTTTAGATATGTCTCCTAAGGCAAGGGAAACAAAATCAAAAATAAACTATTAGGACTACCTCAAAATAAAAAGCCTCTGCACACTGAAGGAAACAATCAACAAAACTAAAATGCAACCTACTGAATGGAGAAGATATTTTCAAATGACATATATGATAAAGGGTGGATATCCAAAATAGATAAAGAACTGATACACTTCAATACCCAAAAAATAATCCAATTAAAAAATAGGCAGAAGACACGAACAGACATTTCTCCAAAGAAGACCTATAGATGGCCAACAGACACATGAAAAGATGCTCAACATCACTCATCATCAGGGAAATGTAAATCAAGACTACAATGAGATATCATCTCACACCTATCAGAATGCCTAAAATCAAAAACACAAGAAACAACAAGTGTTGGTAAAAATGTGGGGGAAAAGGTACTCTTGTGCACCAGTGGTAGGAATGAAAATTGGTTCAGCTACTATGGAAAAAAGTATGGAGGTTCTTCAGAAAGTTAAAAATAGAACTACTCTATAATCCAGTAATTGCACTACTGGATATTTACCCAAAAACTTCATTTTACCCAACTAGGATACATGCACCCCTACGTTTAATGCAACATTATTTACAACAGCTACATTACAGAAGCAGGCCAAGTGTCCATCAACAGATAAATGGATAAAGAAAGTGTACACACACACACACACACACACACACACACACACATACAGGAATATTATTCAGACATAAAAAAGAATGAAATCTTGCCATTTGCAATAACATGGATGGACCTAGAGTATATAATACTAGATCACATAAGTCAGTCAAAGAAAGACAAAAACCATATGATTCCACTCACATGTAGAATTTAAGATAAACATAACAAATGAGCAAAGAAAAAAGGGGGAGGGGAAGGGAGGGAGGGAGGGAGACAGAGAAAGAGAGAAACCAAGAAAGAGACTCTTAACTAAAGAACAAATACCAGAAGGGAGTTGGGTACAGCAATCTCACTTCTAGATATCTACTCCAAAAGTAAAAACTAATGTATGCCCAAAGCAATTTATTGCAGCAATTAATTTCAAGTGACTTCAAAACACAGTAATTTTACTCTAATCCCTAAAGTGATATCCTCTAGAACAAAAAGAATGTTGAGGTAATGTTAAACTGCATTTAGTATTCTTATTAAATATATGTAATACAGAGTTTTATAAATTCTCATTATACATACACACACATATAAACTTACATGTGTATGCATACACCCATTAGGATAAAGTGAATAATTATATTCATGCTATTAGGAAATCAGATTTCTAGCATAAGAAAAAAGGGATACAGGGGCACCTGGGGGGCTCAGTCGGTTAAGCATCCGACTCTTGATTTTGGTGAAGGTCATGATATCTCATTCATGGGGTAAAGCCCACATCGGGCTGTGCACTGTCAGATTCTGTCTCCCTCTCTCTCTATCCTTCCTCCACTCACTCTATATCTCTCTCTCAAAATAAATAAGTAAACATAAAAAAATTGATTAAAAATTTAAAAAAAAAAGAAAAAAGAGATACAAATATAAATTCAGAAAATTTACATGAAAACCCTGGGATCTTATACTGAATTGGAAATTATCAGTATGATCTTATTATATAGTTTTCTCTTCTTAAAAATATATATATTTCCTAGTTCTATTCACAAAATAAAAAGGTGTTTAAAAAATAATAACATTTTAAAAAATAAATAATTAAAAAGTGGTGGGAGCAGCAATGCAATGCACAGACTGTGTTCCCTAAACACTATTTCCCACTAAAAGGATTTAGGCTCCCCAGCAGAAAGGCTGGAAAGATCTGGGGCAGGAAATATATAAAATGAGCCAAGAACATCTTCTTATGCTAGAAAGCAAAAACCAGTTGAGTTTTGTCAAAAGACTCAGGACCCAATTTAAAGGGGTTCACACTGGCCAAAAATGGGAAATTTGAGCATCAAAAAAAAAAAAAGATTGCAATACACTAAAACATATATAAAAATTAGTTCAAAAACAAAAACTCCCTGGTCACCTTTCAAAGTTGCTATGACACCATCCTATTTTTTCTGAAAATTAAAGAAGAATGGGAAATAATCAAGTACTTTCCTGATTTTCTAGTCTGAACTATACTTTAGAGTAATATTCTAAAATTCTTTATATAATAATCCTAACCAATAAAACTAATGAAGAACTACAAAATGATAAAATCACCATTTACATCCCCTTAAAAAATAATAGATCTAGAAAATAATCATCAATAAAAGCTAAAATTATTTAGGTGAATGATTAACAAGGGACTTTGAGACTCAGGCTTACAGAGCCCAAATGGACTGATCAAATTTAACATCACCAAAAGTGACACAACCCAGACTCTATGCTTCCTGACATGACAGAATAGGAGGTACACCACACCATCTATACAGTATTCTTGCCAAAAGAGTTGAAACTAAATCTAATCCAGCCTTGTATAAATCTAACTACCACCTTACTGGAAGGAGGAATGTATTAAGTGACATCAAAAGGCTACAATCACCCAAATCCAGAATGTGAGAAATACATGAAGACAAATGGCTTGGTTTCTTCAACTCACAAATGACATGGAAAAGAGGGGAAACTATTACAAATTAAAAGATATGCATTATTAACAACCACATAAAAATATGTCGATACTGAATTCTGTTTCCAAAATCCAACTATAAACATTTTTTAAACTATAGACATTGTACCAACAGTTAAAATTGGACACAGACAGGCTATGTGATAATATTAAAGAGTTGCTGTTAATGTTATTGGTTATGATAATATGATAATTATGTTATCTTAAATCTTCATATATTAGACATAGTATTAACATGGACAATTTATTTTCAACAGAAGTACCAAGGTAGCTCATTGGAGAAAAGACAGTTTTTTCAACAATTGGTGCTGAAATAATTGGACACTATACATAAAACAGGAACCTTAACCCTTCCCTCACACCATATACAAAAAATTTACTTGAAATGGATCAGAGAGCTAGGGGTAAGACTTAAAGCTATCAAACTTCTTAAAGAAAACACAAGAGAAAACCTTGGTAACCTGGAGTTAGGCAAAAGCTTCTTAGATATAACACCAAAAGCAAAAGAAAAAATGGATAAACTGGACTTCAATGAAATCTAAAACTTTTGCCATTTGAAAGACAGTGTTAAGAAAATGAAAAGGCAAGCCACAGACTGGGTCACAATATTTTTAAAAGCCATATATGATAAGGGTCATGTATCCAGAAAATATAAAGAATCCTTAGAAATCAATAATTAAAGGGGTGCCGGGTAGCTCTGTCAGTTAAGCATCTGACTTTGGCTCAGGTAATGATCTCACAGTCCATGAGTTCAAGCCCTGCATCAGGCTCTGTGCTAACAGCTCAGAACCTGGAGCCTGCTTCAGATTCTCTGTCTCCCTCTCTCTCTCTCTGCCCCTCCGCTGCTTGTGCTCTGTCTCTTTATCAAGTATTACTTAACTAATCTTTAGTAATTTATAAAACTCTAACCTCTTCTAATTGAGTGTTGGTTAGAGGAGTACTCTGTAGCATTAAATATTAGATTAAATATTTTTATTAATAAAACAGCAGGGGTAGGAGGCACCTGGGGGCTCAGTCGGTTAAGCATCTGACTTCAGCTCAGGTCATGATCTCACGGTTCAGGAGTTCAAGCCCCATCAGGCTCTGTGCTGACAGCTCAGAGCCTGGAGCCTCTGTCTCCCTCTCTTTCTCTCTCTCTCTGCCCCTCTGCTGCTCGTGCTCTGTTTCTCTCTGTCTCTCAAAAATAAATAAACGTTAAAAAAAATTTTAAGAAATCAGTAATTAAAAGAAAAACGGCTCAATTTCTTAAATGGGCAAAACATTTGAAAAGACACTTTATCAAAAAAGATATACAGATGGCAAATAAGCACATGAAAAATGTTAAATATCATTCATCACTGGAGAAATGTAAATTAAAGCCATAATATATACTACTACACACCTACTAGAATGACTAAAATTAAAAAGATTACCAATACCAGAGGTAGCAAAGATGAGAAGCAATTGGAAATCTAATACATTGTTAGTGAAAACAAAAACTGGTACAGCCACTTTAGAAAACAGCATGGCAGTTTCCTACAAAGTTAAACATATACCCACCCTACGACCTAGCAATTCCATTCCTTAGATATTTACCCAAGAGAAATGAAAGCATATGTCCACAGAGAGACCTGTATGCAGATGTTCACAGTGGCCTTATTCATAACAGTCAAGAGCTGAAAACTCAAGTTTCCATCAACAAATGAATAAACAATTGTAATACAACCATACCATCACATTTCATGCAAGAAAAAAGTAAACTATTGATAAAGGCAACAACATGAATATCTCTCAAAGGCATTATGCAAGAATCAGACACATTTAAGTACACGCTGTATGATTACACTTATATGATGACATCCTTGACCTCTCTGATACATCACTCAGTTTATTTGATGCCTAGACCCTATTTAACTTCTTAACAATATTTGCTTCATAGCTTGCAAGGCTGTTTTTCATACATGTATCTGATGGGTTATGTGTATGATTCATAATTTTTTCTCGAAAGAACTCTAACTCAACCTGCATGTGTTCACAGTACAAAAACACAAAAATAAAAGCTCTGAGTATTTTTTGTTTTTTTACTGCCCTTTAAAAAATAGTCATCTCTTATTAATCTTATTTTTAACAACAGAATTTTTAAAAAGAGTCAAATGATGGCCCTGGATTCAACATGTTAATTGGATATCTGAAGATTTCACTGCAGATACTTAGCAAAATTTTAACTGCTACATTTCTGTTCGTTTTCAGTACAATGGGGTGAAAACAATCAGTTCGCAAGCTTGTTCACTTACACAAGCTGGGTTTAGTATGGTGTGTGGTACGGAGCCCAGAGTTTCCAACACAGTAGTTGTATTTTGAGTATTTAAAGATCAAAGTATGTTAAGAAGTCCTGTCTGAACTCCTTCCTGTCTATCCAACAACTTCCTTCCCAGCTAGATTGATCCACTTAATTTTGACCTATCATTAGTTGAAATTCAAGTTAAATTTATCACTAAACTGAAAGAGTGAAAGGAAGGAAAATAGCTAATCTCAATTACAACAATCTATTTTTAAAAATACTAGGACAAGATTCATAGATTCATACAAAATTAGCAAATATATTTTATTGTAAAAATTGCCTTGATCATGTCTGTTTTAAAGATGTAGATATTTGACCTTATTTAGATAAATTCTTGTTGTTTCTAAAAAACTAACTTTCTTAAATCTTTCTTCTGAATTGAGTAACAAGACCGAATCTTTTTCTGCTCCTAGAAAACTTGGAGCCACACTTATGCCCACATAAATCAGCGTGTGGGTTAAAAGGGCAGCAGATCTCCACTTTTTTTTCCACCAAAACAGAAGTGACATTTAAAGAGTATTTAATATACACTGTCCAACATACTCTCCTCACTCTGAACTGCCACCCACAGTAAGGAAGACAACTGGTTTGCATGAAATACCCCTGTAAGATTTCTGTAAACTCTGAATTTTCTCCCCCATCAGTCCGTAAGACACTAGAATCACAAAACCATAATCAAAGTTGCTGCATTTTTTGCGTTATTCCTGACTGTTTTATATCCTAATGCTTGTTTTCCTTTCTTCTTTCACTCCACTTTTAATTTGTCCTATCTTGAGTTTCATATAGCCTTGTAAGTCACCTTAAATCCTTTCTAGAAGAAGGAATAAATAAATAATCATTCCATGTATCTGCAAAAGCAATCTCAATTTACCTTAGATAAAGCCTTAAAACTTTAACTCCTTGCTGCCTCTTAACTATTCTCTACCACACTGAACACAGAAATATTGAAATCCGAGTTCTTTCTTTTTTATCAATGCCCTGTTTGAAGATATTTAAGGCTACATACCAAAAATACAGGAAAAGCACCCATGCACAATTTAAGTTTAGAGGCCCATGATGGAAATTAAATTGTTTGTGCAAATAAAGAAACTGCTTGCTGCACGACTTTTATGTGTAAAGAACGTAAAGCTTCCAGTTCCTTGCATATACTTCCAGTTACTCAAATAGTAATAGCTCAGTTACACAGCAGGAATTTTTAAATGCTCTGATGTAACACTACTATAGCTTGGTCACTGGCACAGGAGCACTTGTTTAAGCGCTATTTTTAAAACTACTAATAAACACACCAAATAGCAGAATTGAGCCTCTGCTCAAGTGAGTTGCCTAAGTTGTTGTGAAAGAAAAAAAAATGTGTAAGAGAATCACATTTTTATCTAAATCTGGAATGCCTGCTAATCTATTAGAAAAAGCAGACATTTATAAAATTGGAACTTTCATAAAGTAGTTTAGAGTTTAGTGTTATTAAAAGGAAAATTAGTTATAAAACTAATAAATGCACAGCATAGTATTTCTATTCATCCCATTTTATAGAAATAATGTCCTTTTATTTCCCCCAAAGTTATCTAACCAAGCAACAGATAATCTAAAATTATCAGATTTGCTTTACAGCAAAATTGGATCTTAAAAAGTTTGACACTTCACTCACCTACTGCAGGACAGAGTATTGCCCATATACAGATACTAAATCAATTGTCTAAGCAATTTCTTGTATTTAGAAATTCAGTGCCACTCTTACGGCTCACAATTTGGCTTATGATGCATCTGTAAGCAAACAGCCTGACAAGCACCCTAGTGTATTTCAGGATGACTGACGGGACACAGTGGCTCAAGCACAAGGGGGGGATGGGTGCTCTTAAAGCAATATGCCAATGAAGAGCAACATCAAACAGTAGAATCAGACCTAAAATTTTATTTTTCAAATCTGCAATGAAATGATATATTGTCCAGTATAAACTTTTAAACATAACTTTTGTGTGTGCTGTGTTCCCAAAACATTGTGAATTCCAAAGTGGCTTTAAGAATTTTTTAAAAATTTAAATTTAACTGATTAAATTTAACTGATGACAATAAATTAAATATGAGTTGCTATCAGAAATAGGGAAGCAGATCCATGCAGTTTGTCCCCTGCTGTGTTCCTTCCCTGTGGCCTGCCTACTTCCCTGGTTAAAAATTGGATCAAAAGATTAGAAAATTTCAATTATGGATATTTCCATATTAGTTTCACTTCAGAAAATATTCAAGTCATACATTGGCATCATTCTCCACATTTGTAATCTCTCCTATATTATTTCACAATACTCTCTCTGCACTGTTCAATCCTTTTTCTACAGCAATCAGCTCTTTAAAAAAAAAAAAAAAAAAAAAAGCTACTCATTTTTAAACAATCCCTAATTTAGCCAGCAGAGGGTATCATTTGATTCTGAAAGCCCACAGTATTTCATCCAATGACATTTATTTTTATACTTCAACTACAAAATGGGACACACCATCTCAATTTTCATTATTAAATATGTTTAAAAATATCCCATTTTATTTTGCCTATATTAATTTGACTTTTATATAGCCCATACTAGTATTTCATACTTCTCATCTGTGGCAAAGTCTACCATTATTTCTTCTATCAGCTCCAAGAGATGCATTGTGATGGTAGTGAGAGAAAGACTAAGAAGTAGCAGAATTGGGTTCAATCATCAAAACGACTTTCCTCAACCCTAGATTTTTCTGGGACAAAAAAAAGCAAACAAAGAAACAAATAAAAATCCTACGTAAAGATTCCAAGCCCCATTAGAAAATCTAAAACAAACTCCAAAGAAAATAAAACTACACTATAATACAAAATCATTTCTCTTCAAAATTACATATGATATTTGTAAACTGTTAACTAATATTTTCTAATTGCCTTGTTTGGTATTTGTCCATTCTATATGGACAAATTATAATTAGCTACAGCAAAATTCTAGAAGACAGGGATCCTGTTATCACAGAATTATTGTATTTCTCATGAGCATACAATGTTATGACTAACAAAGTCCTCATACAAGCTACAAATTCCTTATTTTACAAATTCAGTTTTGAAAAGCCTGAATATTGATTTGCCTGATTTACTCTAAAAATAAAGATTTTACCATCTAAATAGCCAAAAATCATTAACTACCACAAATTTATCTTGACTGAAGATAAAAATTTTCTATGCTTCCCTGAAGCTATTATCACAAACATTAAGTTTACTAAGTTAACTTGGCAAAAATAAAACAGATCTAAAGGCTCAAAGAGTGAGCTCTCTTTTCAAGCTCCTAAACTTACCCCTAATGACAGAGCCTTTATGCTCAAGTATTAAATTTTCCAAAGAGAAAAGAAATAATCATTCTCTTCCTCAATTGTGATTCAAAATAGGAAATTATAGCTTCTTTTCCTTTAAAAGAAAATTCTATTTCTGATAATGAAAGCAAGTTTTGAGTTCCTCACTCTACAAAATCATTTTTTAATAATTGAATGTGGCAGTTTCTTTCCTCATATAATAACTAATGGTAGCTATGTAAAAATCATCTTTTACACTTGGAAATAAAGTATACCATCTTTTCAACTGTAATGGATTTTTTTCAGGAAATTTTGTATGTTAATTTTCTGAACTGATATATTCCCTACAATACAAAAGATACTTAGAATTATTTCTCAAATTAACTGACAGGATATGCATCCATAAGAAAACTGAAATATCAGTTTTGCAAGTAATTTGCTTATCCTTTTTACCAATCATCAAAAAAAATCTAAAATCATCCGATTTTAGAATATACAGATAACTATTTTTTTTGTTTTCATCTAACCACTTAATTCTACTGTACTTTCCAACTATGAGTTTGGTTCCTGACACAGGCTCCCCTGAAGTAGGTCTCATTCAGCAATTTTTGGTTTCCCTAGTGCCTTAAGAAACTATACCTACAAGGTCTTGTTAGTCTCAATTCTACTTGAGGATAAAAAAAAATTTTTTTTTAAACAACAATGCATGGCCTGGGGAGAGATTGAATAGTGAATAAATACTATTTAAAATAATCTTTTACTTTTAGCAAAAATGCCCCCATATATTTCATGTTCAATTTGAATTTGTAACATACTTTTTATATACAGTCTTTCATTTTATTTTGAAAACTACTTATTACTTCCCTAAACTATTGCAGTGGACTTATAACAGATAATATTCACACCAATGACCAAGTCTAGGGCACACTCTGACTCTGACATACATTAGGTATGATGAGTTTGAGGTGTGAGCGCCATGTGCAAATGGGTTTCATCCCACAGACAGCTGAAATGCAGGATCCTGAAGTTCAGGAGAAAAATCAGCCCTATAAATAGAGATATGGTCACTATGCATCCATGTTACACCCTAACCCATGAGACTAAATGAGATCTTCCAAGGTTCACAGCAGAGAAAGATAAGGCAGCCAAGGATAGAACTTTGCAAAACAAGTACCCACTAGGAATGGGAAGAGAAGGAAAGAAATTAAAAGAACAGACAGAAACACAAGGAAACTGGGTTCAAATTCAAGCTCGACTTCACTCTTCCCCCTTTTATCCTGGTTTTTTTTTTCCCCATTTTGTGAAATGAGACCTACAAAGTTACTATTAAGAAGTGCTTACAAAATTACCCATAGAATGTAATGGAGTACTGGGGTGCCTGGATGGCTCCATTGGTTTTAAGCATCTGACTCTTGATTTTGGCTCAGGTCGTGATCTCACAGTTCACTGGTTCGAGCCCCATGTTGGGCTCTGTGCTGTTGGAGCCTGCTTGGGATTCTCTGTCTCTCTGCCCTTCCCCAACTCATGCTCTCTCTCCCTCTCAAAGATAAATAAGTAAACATTTTTTTTTGAAGAATCTAATGGAGTGCTCATTATAGCGCTAATAATTCACCAATTAATTATTCTTATTATGTGGAAAGATACTTTTCTGTTTGTGGGATTCTACTTTTCCAAACCAAAATGCCATTGAATTTTAGAAGGCTGCTGTGAAAGACTGCAAAAAAAAAAAAAAAAAAAAAAATGCCTATCTGATTTAAAAATGGATGAAGAATCATTAGGTCCACACATTTTTATTTAGCAAATTGAATCCATTTCACCAAGGGAAGTCATCCACCCCATCCATGATAGTAACTTATAATTAGGTAACAAGGAAACATAGTTCTAAAATGGAAGAACTTAAGGTCTGCTTCCAAAGTTGTAACATATGCTTAATAGAGAAAACCAAAGATACACTAACACATATTAACAAATAGTCTATGTTTATTTAGAGGATTAGATATGGAATGGTTAAAGGACAGAATACTGAACCAAAAGCAATAGAATGGCAATAAGTAAAAAACAGAAACCTCTGGTGTCTTGTTCCCACATAACATTTATGGAATTGTGCCAACATGCTTCATTCCAGAGGAGAGTCAGTCACTTGCTGAGGCTATATTAGAGAGAGGGGAAGGAAATCCTTTCTCCCACCATTTCCAAAGATAGTAACAGAAAACTAGAGAATGATGGATTTCACTACCAAGTAGCCATGTTTATTTTACTCATGTCCCCCACTGGCTCTCTACAAGTCAAGTCTACTAATTTTTCATTATAATGCAAAAGAAATATATGTACAAAGACAAGGAAAATCAATTTTGCAAAATTCATAATACCCCTAAATTGTCCAAAGAGTACCTGCTAGCCTCACTAAGCTTAACTAAAACATCACTCCTATCAGGCCTCCAATTGTACTGAAAAGAATAAAGCTCATCACAGGGTAAGGCAAAGTAATTAAACTCAGTCGTCAGCATAGTGATTCACACTATTTGACTCTAAATGATAATCATATCGACCGTCCAAGTAATTCATACACACATACCCCAAATCACCTCAGCCTTTCTTCTCCTGGATATTGAGAGCACAGAATTAGACTAACACAATTAATCATGTTCCTCAGGTAAAATTCAACTGATAGAACTAGTCTGTGAAAAGTCTGTTGTATTTTATTTTTTGTTATCATAGTCTATATCACTTGCCTCAGCTCTGTTCCACTCCTACCTTCCTATATGTATCCACTGTGTTGTAGTTAACGGATGCCTTTCTAATCAACTTCCCATAACTCTTGATATATATCTTTACAATGGTATATAGCTTTATGTGTGTATGGACTTTCAAATTTACACAAACAGTATTGTACTTCTTCTCTCTTCTCTCTCTCTCCTTCTCTGTCTCCCCCCACCCCATTATGTTTTCGTGATCTAACATGTTGAACCATATACATGCAGTAAACACCATAGATTAGCCCAAGCAACACACAATCCAGCTCTCCCTTGCCTTGCACAGCTATGGAAGCAGGACATTAGGTTTCCCAGACTTCTTTGCAACTCAGAATGGCATGTGACAGAATTCTAGCCAATGAGTGTCAGCTGGTGTCCACTGAGATGTCTTCTGGCAAAGCTTTTGCTTTCCCTATAAAAAAGGAATCAGATAATGTTGCTATGACCCTTGGCCCCTCCTTCTACTATCTCTGGTATGATGCCTGGACATAAATCAGTGCTAAAAAGCTAAGGAAGGAAGATGACAGAGCAAAACTATGCATAGAGCTCAGGTCCTTGATATCATCAGTTCCGAACTTCTTACCCACAGATTTCTTGTTATTTGAGAAAAATTAGTTCCCAACTAATATAATTGATTTAATTTAGTTTCCATTTGTAGCATTCTATCAGATGCCTTTATAATGTATTTTATCTGTCCGTATCCCTATTCAAGAATATTTAGGTAGTATCCAACTCTTTGCTATGGGAAACAGTGCTATAATAAACATTCTCATACATACTTCTTTGTATACCTATGTAAGAGTCCCTCTAATGCATATACTCTGTTACGGCCTGAATTGCACCCTCCCCAAAATTCATATGTCTGTAATTCTAACCCCCTATACTTTAGAATATAACAGTATCTGGAAACAGGGTCTTTAAAGGTAGGATTATGCTAAAATGAAGCCATTAGGGTGGGCCCTATCAATATGATTGGTGCCCTTATAAGAAGAGGTTAGGACACCGACACACACAAGGGAATAACCATGTTGCAGATACAGTAAGAATATAGCCATCTATTAGCCAAGGAGAGAGGCCTCAGAAGAAACCAAACCTGTCAACACCTTGATCATGGACTTCTAACCCTCAGACTAAGAAAATAAATTTCTATTGTTTAAACCAGTCTGTGATACTTTGTTATGGCAACCCTAGCAAACTAATACAATTC
The DNA here is from genome assembly GCF_018350195.1 of Panthera tigris. Classification (NCBI taxonomy): domain Eukaryota; kingdom Metazoa; phylum Chordata; class Mammalia; order Carnivora; family Felidae; genus Panthera; species Panthera tigris. The sequence goes on from NC_056670.1 coordinate 28,350,969, forward strand.
AGAAGTAGAATTTCTGGGTCAGAATGCATTTGAGCACTCAATTTCAACAAATATTACTAACTTGGTCTCCAAAATAACACCACCAACAGAACATGTAGGCTCACATGTCCCCATCTCCTCACCAGCACAAGATACTGCATGACATTTCAGCTTCTGCCAACACGGAAAGTACAAAGTGGATCTCACTGTTGTTTTAATTTAATTGTATTTTTGATTACCAATGTCATTGGTGATATGCTTGGGGTTAACTATCCAGCCATTCAAGTATCTCTTCTATGAATTGCTCACTTGTACTTTTTACCCATTTTTCTCCTAGGTTGTCTGTTTTTTCTCACAGATTTCTAAAATTCTCTCTATATTCTATATATAACCCTTTGTCAGTAATAGTCCTTGAAAATATCCTCTCCCTTCTTGATAGGTCTCTCTTTGTATCCATAAACATTCCACCATCTATGTATGAAAGTTCCATTTTCTTCACATCTTTACAGATACTAGGTTATTACCAGGTTATTAATTTTTATAAATCCAATAAGTATGATAAGGTATCTCATCATTATTTTAATCTGTATTTAACCAATAGCTAGTGAAATAAGCTAAATATCTTTTCACTTATTTATTAGTCATTCCAATTTTCTCTTCTGTGAATTACTTTTTGACTTATAATTAACTCATTTCTCTGTTGTTCTTTTTCTTATTAATTTTTTTCAATATTTATTTATTTCAGTAATCTCTATACCCAACCTGAGGCTCCAGCTCACAACCCTGAGATCAAGAATCATACATTCCTGGGGCACCTGGGTGGCTCAGTCAGTTAAGCATCTGACTTCAGCTCAGGTCATGATAGCGCGGTCTGTGAGTTCGAGCCCCATATCAGGCTCTGTGCTGGCAGCTCAGAGCCTGGAGCCTGCTTCAGATTCTGTGTCTCCCTTTCTCTCTGCACCTCCCCTGCTCACATTCTGTCTCTCTCTCTCTCCAAAAAATAAATAAACATTTTTAAAAAAAAGAATCACACATTCCTCCATATGAGCTAGCCAGGCACCCCTCCTTATTAATTTTTAAATAATTCTTTGTAAAATGTTATACTAAATCATTTTTTGTTTAATGATCTATGAGTTACTATTTCCATAATAATGCTACATAATAAAACACCCTAAAATTCAGTGGCATAAAACAACATTTATTCTCTCTTGTGCATTTTCAGGTTGGCTGGTGGTTAGGTTGGCTAATCCAAGATGGGCCTGGCTGGGCTTACTCCAAGCTGCAGTTTTGGAATCCAAACCTGTTCTACATGTGTCTCATCCTCCTTGGACAAGTAGGCTATCAGGAGCATGTTCTTCCCATGACAACAACAAAAATACAAGAAGGACAAGTGGAAAAATACAAATTAAAACTACTTCTCAAATGCCAAACTGACAGAGAGCCCAGTATCTCTCTTATCCCTCAAATAGTTCAAGAATTCCATGGCCTCTTGACCCCCCATACCTCAAAGAGAGAAAACAAGAGAATATGTTTAGAATACAAGTGGGTCCTGTTGAAGGCTGCTAGTGTTCTACTCCCAGCACACAGTTAACTGATGAAAACTGATCCCCTGAAGTCCATTGTGACCTTTCCACCTGCTGCACCCTTGCGTTTGCTGCTACCGTTACTGACATTGGCCATGGTGATTCTTCAAGACAGAACCAGCTTGCTCCCTCAGAGGTATGGCATGGTATCCATGCTTACAGCCTCAGTTTACCAAGCACAGTGGCCAGGTCAGGAGGGCCTTCTGCCTCCTTCTGCCTTCAATCACTCACAAGCCCAAACAGCCTCTCCCACCAGATAATATAGGCCACAAAAAGGATTCTAATTTAAGGTCTTTGATATTCTTTCTTACTAGGTCCTTTCTTATTCAGGAACAGTTCAATGCATTAAAAAGTTTCTAATAATAAATACATTGTAAAAGAAAGGTGTCCAGGTCTTCACTCTTTTCCTCTCTGAAGGCTCCCAGACTCTACAGATTGTCTCCAGTCCTCCCAGTTTTGACCAGCACTGCAGGTGAAGAAAGACTGGAAAAGATAACCTTTATCAAATCAGAAAAAGACCCTCATACATCTGTACTGAGACACAAGAGGATAAATATCTCCTAATGATTTGCAAACACTGGGGGAACCTTATAGTTTCCAGATAAAATACAGAATTCCCAGGTAACTTTGAATTTCAGATAAACAGTGAATAATTTTCCAGCGTAAGTATGTCCTATGTCCTATGTAATATCTGGGACATACACTAAAAAAAAAAAAAACAAAAAACAACAACAACAACAAAAAAAAACTGGCTGTTTACCTGAAATTCAAACCTGTGTGTCTTATATTTTCATTTGCTAAATCTGACCACCCTACTTTTTGTATTTCATGAATGGGACAAATTGGGAGGCGGGGGAACTAGAACTCCCTTGTACCTAAATTTAAAGCAGCCTCAGAGCCAGACCCTCACATCTGTGTATCCTGACATCCTGTCAGAGAACTGAGGGCAACAGAGACAACCCAATAACCAGCTCTCATCCCGTTACTACACAGGAGCTGCTTTTTAGACAGCCAGATGTGCTTCCTGGTCACCTCCCAGCAACAGATTTCTAACTACACTCTGCCAGAACATTTAGTTCCCAGAAATACAATACGAGATACAAGAAGACAAAGGAAGAATAACATACTGTGTCCCGAGATATGAGAACCCCAACAGGAAGGGTTCTCCAAGATCATGATGTTGTGGTTCATGAGATTAAGCCCCACGTCAGGCTCTGCACTGACTGCATGGTCTCTCTCTCCCTCTCCCCCTTCCTCCCTCTCCCTCCCTCCCTCTCTCTCTCTCAAAATAAATAAACTTTAAAATAATAATAATTATTATAATAAATTATTTTAAATTATCTAGAGTTGAATTCACCTCCAAGTAGAGGAGCAAATAATAGGAATAAGAAAATAGCTGCCCCAATGGATGTGTACCTCCTGTAGCCCAGAAATGTACTGAGATACCTGAGATTTAAGAGAGAAGATATTTAAAATTTAAGAGAGGAATTCTGTAGTTCAAAGTTGATAGTGATGAAGCTCAAAGGGGATATACATATCTCACTTATGACAAACACCAAATAAGTCCCATCTTTCAAAAAGAAGCCAATAGGAAAATATCCAAAATAAAAAGACTATATAAGATAAGAGTAAGATAATGTCTTAAAGATAAACAGAAACTACCCTCAAGATAAAAGAAAATTTGGAATACTATCTACTCTGTGCTCTCAGTGAAACACCCAAATACATAAATTTCAGGACAGAAGTGATGGAAAAAACAAATAAAAATAAAATCGACTGAAGTGAGAGGTCAAAATAAAAAGAGACCTAGCAATGATTTAAAAACTTTTTAAATAAGCAAAACCAAAAAGACAATAAATTAATTACAATCTCAATTGGAGAGGGGCTCCTGGGTGGTTTAGTCAAGGATCTGACTTCGACTCAGGTCATGATTTCATGTTTCATGAGTTCGAGCCCCACATCGGGCTCTGTAATGACAGCTCAGAGCCTGGAGCCTGCTTCAGATTCTGTGTCTCCCTCTCTCTCTGTCCCTCCCCTGCTCGTTCTCTCTCTCTCTCTCTCTCTCAAAAATAAACATTAAAGAAAAAAATTTTAATCTCAACTGGAGAAATCACTCCTCTCCTTTATTTGCTGCCTCTCTATCAGCAACTTTATCATTCAAAGGGCAAAAGAAGCAAGGCATAGAACTGCTTAGCCTGGACTTAATTTTTATCAAGAAAGAGAAATATGTTAGTGATTTCAAAGTGACAGGAACCATGGGGAAAGCTGAACATATCACCTTAGAGTCCATTACAGCCAAGGAAGAAAACACAAAGCAAAGTAAGACAAGTATCTTCAATTGTTTAGCAGGTCAGAGAAAATATACATATTTCCCAGAGCCAGAAATTCTAAAATGAAAGATAGGTCAAAAAATAAAACCCACTATTAGAAGTCACATGAAGAAAAAATGAGACAGAATGTATGCAAATATAATTTAATGTGGTATACAAGAAGCTTTCTAAAAACCTGACGTTTTTAAAGGACATACAAGAGAAGAAGGAAGAAGGTAAAGGTAAGAATGAACGCATCAGTATACTACTGGCTTATTAAAAGTGTGGACTAAACCTAAGATGAACAGAGACTTGTGAAAAATGCTCAAAACAACACCAATATTTTTAGGTTGCATTTGAGGGAAGAAGGACAAGAAAGATACAACCACCCTCCTCCACTCCCAGGCAGAGTTTGTGATATTGACAACAGACAGAAAGGAAAATGACAATATTTTGTGTTTGCTTTCATCTTGTCTACCAAGGAGAGTGGTCTTTATGACAGTAAGGTTGTGCCAACAATCTTACTATGCATCTGCCTTCACTAAATGTAACTGTCCTAAGTGACGGAGGAGGGCAGGTCAATGTGTATAACAAGATGCAGCTCAGTATGTACAACATTATGCCTTTTAAATCTTGACCTAAATTAGGATTCTGTAAATTAGCAAGAGCATAATGTATGGATATTGCATGGGCAACCAACAGTGCCTATCACAAGATATTTGATTCTGAAAGCTAGAGTTATGAAAACAGAATTGTTGAATCTAACCAAAAGCAAGTTAATCTTGCAAACTCCCACGGAAACATGACCTATGAGCTCTAGCCTTGGGCTAAGATAGATGCTGATACCGCTTCTAGAGAATCACAGAGAAATCAGTTTTACTTCTTATTCTCCCTTCACTCTAACCACAAAGAAACAAACACACATTAGAGGCCAGGGCCTTTATTTGATTTACTAGTATCTATTCCCAGTACTAAGAATAATGTCTGCTACACATGTCATCTAGAATGAGTGAATTAATTAATTCCAAAGCCAATACCAGAGCAGACCCAATGTAGTCCTTTCAGCAATCCTGCTTCTCCGTCATTCTGAGGGTTCTCAGTGAACTAACTCAGGGCCTCTTTGCATTAATACCACCTCCAGAAATCTCATCAACTGAGACCTAATAATTCACTTATTATTTAATTAATTCTATACCTCCATCCCAATTCCCTACCCCATATGCAGATAAATGCTACATACAGTGTAATTTAAGCAGTGCTACCCTAAGTACAAGTCTGCAATGATATAAGGAGCTTGCAAGAATGTAAATCAATGACCATTTCTTCTAAAAAGTCTTGCTACAAAGTCTTAGGGCATAGATGACCTACATTCTGGTACAAACTTTTCTCCTTTCATGGACCAATAACAGATTGAGAACTACTGATCAATACAGCCAATATAAAGTAGGGCCTACAGTGCTCAAGTTCCACTCTTTGAGGGCTTTTCTTTGCACTAAACATTGCCTTCTCTATCAAATCTATTTCCCCACTGATGGAAGAACCTGAAGCAGAACAAGCATACTGGTTAGGATAATGAAGACAGGAAAAAGAGGTGGGTGTGCCAAATAAATTTGACCTAATTTACAATTTGGTACATAGGAACTTAAAATCATTTCTCAAACCCTGGAAGATAGTGAGTAAATTGGTAGCAGATTAAATTGGCTGTGTCCCAGGCACCAATAATATAGTTAAAAACAGTAATCAAGCATGTGAAGATCACATGCAACAGCTAATAGTCCTGTTCACTTTCAAAAATTCTGTAGTCTCAATTATCTGTCACTTTCCATTAGATTTGCAACTTGGCTAAACTCAGGAGCTCCACCCCACAGTACCATGTCACTTAAAAGCAGTATCCTAACAAAAATCAGAAAAATAACACTCTCTGAATCTCTAGACTAACATTCCCATGAGCCAGTCATCCTTAAATAAACACTATTTTTTTAAGTCTTTATTACAAAGCACATAGTTTCTCTTCGGGCAAGACTGAGGGCCAACTTCTCAAACCTTAATCCCTTCTGTTCCAAATAAAAAATAAAAACACACAAACAGAAATGCATAGGGATGAGAAAAGGGAACTCCATCCTTCCATAGCTCTGGTCTTCCTCTAAATATCACTGAAAAATAAAAGTGCACAATTAAAAAAGTTTTAATACAGGCACAATATATTCTTTAAGAATTCACAACCCTATACCTCAACTCACCTCCCACCAAATAATACTGATATCTCTATACTCTCTCTACTTTGAATTCTCTGGAGAGCCACCACCTCCAAAAGTCAAATAGTTTTACTGACCACCAATTCCTTGGCTTTTTTCCTTCAATATAGTCTATTTCTACAACCATAGCTCCTAATTTCAACAATAACAAAATTAAAACTTCACTATCTTCTCTTACTCCCACTTTAGCTATGCCCCTTTCCAATCCTGTTTTCCTAAACAGAAAAACCTAATACTGAATTTCTGCTTTTGTATGTTCCCTCTACCTTTTTCTTTCACTCTGCTGCCTACAGATTTCTCCAAATACTTCTAATTTCTCCAAACGTTTATTATAACTGCAGTATTTATCCTTCTTAATTCTGCTATTTCTTTGTCACAGTTGGCTCTTAAAATTCATATAAGTCAGAACAATGTATAGATGGTCCTCTAAAAAAAAGTCATTTATAACTTCTATTGTTCAAAAGTCCAAAATAATATAGTCAATAATACTATCTCTTAGTTTCAGGCAGAGCTGAAGCATTTTCCTGACATGTAGCTTTGTTGATATCTGTAAAGCTGATAAGTTGAAAATTTGTAAATAGAGATTCTGTCCTTCCAAACACTTAGTATATTGCTATTTACATACCTGATAACAATGTTTTACATATCAGAGACATTCAATAAAGATGTCATTTGGTAGACAAGGAATTTTACAAAGTCTTAAAAGAAAAACAGTAAAAAACCATCTTCTTAAAAATCACAGCCTTTGTCTTCAACTCAAATGCCCTATAATCCAAGTCCACATTTAAGAATATAGTTTGAAGAATCAGACCTACAGAGAACAAACTGATGGTTGCCAGGAGGTGAAGGGGAAGATGGGCAACATGGGTGAAGAGGAGTGGGAAATATAGACTTCCAGTTATGAAATGAATAAGTCACAGGAATAAAAGGCACAGCAAAGGTAATATAATCAATGATATAACAGCACTATATGGTGACAGATTGAAGCTACACTGTGGTGAGCATAATGTAGTGTACAGAGATGTTGAATCACTATGTTGTACAACTGAAACTAATGTAACATTGTGTGTCAATTTTACTCAAATAAAAAATTTTTTAAAAATACAGTTTAAAGAAATTATCTTTAAAATAAATAAAGACACACACACACACACGCAAAGATATTTACCATAGCACTTAGGTATTCAACAATAATTAAGAAAATCATATTCAGTAACTTGGGAAATTGTTACACAGTAATTTAAGATAATATCTATGTAGAATAGGTAATGTTACATGGAAAATGTTTTGGTATAATGTTAAATGTAAAAGCAAGGTCTCAAATTTTATCAACAGTATTGCTGTAATTCATTTCAAAGCCATGCAGAGAAAAAAGACTAAAAGGAAATGCATCAATGAGATGACAGGTAATTGTTTTTCTGTGCTTTCAAAATTCTACAATGAGCTCATATTACTTTTATGATGAAAAGAAAATAAATTTTACTATAAAATCCCAATATTTTACTCAAGTAAGAAGGAAGACACAGACTATGTATAGGAGGGTAACAAATGGAAATAGTTGTGTCTATACTGTCTGTATTCTGGGTTTTTCCATTTAACAAATTTGTCCTTTGCTAATACTGAGGTCATTTTTTTATAGTGAATAATGAAATTTTAATAGTGCATCCAAATACACCATTCAAATTTAGCTGTTGATAATCCACATCTCCAAATCACAACTATTTTCAATATGTTGACCTTTCCATCTGTCTAAATAAGTTAACCACAAACCCAGAAGCAAAGCTAATGTGAAATCTTATTTTTCGTACTTGCGTGTTGTAAGCAAATCGTTGGATTTCATGTATCTTCAAAGACACTGTAACAGGCTTTCTTAGTGGTGTATATCGGTGACTCAAAACTTGTACAATTGATGAACTTCTGATGCCTAAACTAAATTTCTTCTGGTTTCTATTTGAACTCATTCCTTCCAGTTCTGTCCTCAGTGCAACGGAGAGCAACTGTTCAGTCACTCAGACCCCCATCAAAACAGTGACATTCTCTTTACAGTATTGATTATTACATTCCACATAGTGTGATTTTTATTCGATTATAAATGGTGGTAAAACAGTTCTGAGAGAACTCAACCTCTTAATATTACTGCCAATTATAAAACAAATACATGAGAGAAATATTAAATTTAGGAATTAATGCTTTTGCCACTATCTCATTTGAAAAATCTTCCATTTACCGTGAACAAGCTTTTGGTTGAAAGTAAAATCCCTTCAAACATTTTCTATCTTTGCTTTCTTTTGCCCCAGCCCCATGCCAAAGCACAAGCATCCAGGCCGTATCTTATCTTTTCCTGCACAGTATTGCAATCGGCTTTTTATAGCCAGAAACTCTCTGAATGCAAAGCACGACCTTGGCTACTAGCTTCCCCTGGCACTGGTTTGAAAGTTATTTATAACTTTAAAATTAGCATGAAAGCCTACATTTCTCATCATAACTACTCAAAACATTCCCATTTTATATAACAGTGTGATGTACTGTAATTCAGAAGGAAACCCCACATTTTAAAACTACGATATATAACTAAGGCAGAGCAATTCAACGCAGCAACAAGAATGCACTGAAGTCCAGCTCTTCTCTTTACAAACTTGACTCTTACCTTTCTGTTGCTTTCTATAAAGTAAATGTTTTTAAAGTTCAGCTCTTGTAGGGAATTTTCCAAAAAGAGTTTTGGGAGGGGAAAAAAAAAAGAAGAAGAGGGAGAAGCCTTCTTAGCCAGAGTTACAGAGTACCAAATTAAGAGGCAGTGACAGTGGGGCAGTCACTTTAGCTGAGCGTCATTCACCCAGGATAAGAAAGAAAGGGGAGGTTACAAACCAGGGTGGGTGGTATCTAATCCTGAACTGCTAGTCACTGACCTCACTGACAACTTGTTACTGAAAATACTCCGTTGAAAAAGGCCAGACACATACTTTGCCTAGAGATCTATAAACATAGCTGTCAGGAAGCTCTGAATAAGTTAGGTTTGCATTTCTCTCCAAAATAAGGACCTCTTTACATCTAATTAAAGCTGAAGACTGGAATTATGGAGAGTGAAAAAAAATGATAAAGCAGGGATAATAAGAGTCTAGGGAATCCATACATCAAAAGATCAATTATGTGAAATTTAGCATCTTCAATGCCACAGGACAATGTGTCAATCTGAGATAGTGCTTTTGCTCTGAAATCTTACCTGTCTCATACACTTGCACCAGGTATCACACTCCATGCTCCCAGAATTTATGGAGAACCACATAATTATCAGTATACAGCATGAACTGTGAAGATTTACAAAAACTCTACAGCGAAACCATTATTAAAGTTATCAAGAAAAAAAAGTTTTCTCCTACAAAATTTCTTTTGCTACAGCTGTTCTTTTTTGTATCTCCTCTTCCCTTTTTCGGTATCTTTTCCTCAATACCCTAACATTCACTGGAACAAATCTTGCATATCCCTGCCTTGTGATTTATCATTTCATCAATTCCTTGATTCCCCACTTGAACTCATACCATATTTCCTTTGACACTACCACTTCTGTGACTTTCTTCCAACAGCTTCTAAAACAACAGTCCCTTATAAAGAACTACTCTACTGTATCTTAACCACACTAGAATTAAAATTTCTTAATATATATTTAATAAGTAAATAGAAAAACTACTCATTTGAGTTTTGGCATTATTGTTCTTAAAGAAACTGAATTCAAAATAAAAAGAAGACATTTGTTAGCTCCACAGGCCCTCTTATAACAAATATTAGGGAGCTGAGACAAAAGACAGGGTCCGGGGACTGTCAGAGAGAATCAACGATGAAAGGAGTTTCATTTTATATGATTTCTAGGGAAATCTGAAAATAACTGTATTTTTATGTAGCTTCCTTTAAAATGTGCATAACTGGCATCACATTTATCTAAAGATTCTTAGTTGCTGACATACTGTCCTCCCAGATTTTTTTAAAGCAGCTTTTTTCTCCTGGAGAATCTAGGAATAGCCTCTTTTCACACTGAAAACAAAGACTAAGTTTTATGTCTCTCAATCCATCTTTTCTTGAATAAAGAATTCACTTGACACTTGCAAAATAGAAGTTTTTGTTTTAGAGCTTTAATAATGAATGTTTTCCAAACCCAGACTGCTGAACTGAGCCCAAGATAAGATACCCAAATTCTATTATGAACTAGTCTGCCCCACTGTAAAACCACAAATAAGTTACTTACCTGCTCTGTACCTCTCTTTTCCATCTGCAGAATGGAAATGAAAACTCCTATTCTTTCTATCTATTTGTCAGGGGATGTGTGAATTAAATGGACAAAATCTGAAGTGTTGCAAATTATACAGAACTTCTCATAGATAAAATACAGATGAAATTACAGTACTTTGTGTTATTAAAACAATTAAATATTATAAAACATCTGAAATACAATGTTAAAGAGCTCTATAGAGTTTTTTTTCATTTCTTCATAAAAATGTAACCTCTAAGATAGGTCTCAGTTAAAATGTTTCCCACTATGGCCACAAGAGGTCCCTTTCCTAGCAATTCAAATCACGTCAGATTTGATGAGCAGAGGCCCCACGATCCCCTGTATTTGTATCAGTTGGCTGAGAAAAAATACAGATCACCTATGTCACATTTCCATAGCTAACTATAGGGTAGCAAACAAAACCAGAGAAATCTGGCTTTCTCTGGGTGATCACTGAAGCATGCTGAACACTAAATAGTTCCTGTAAACGACACAGCTACTGCATTTTGCACCCTGGCCCCCTTCCAGGTTTTCACAGTAATTCCTTCTTGTAACCTTGCCCAGTCTTGTTCAGTATTTATTCTCCTTCCCTATTTACTTGTTTCCTTTCTGTATACTTTTCAAACTTTAAAATTTTGGCTCACATTCCTCTTGCAAGCAAACAAAGGTTAGGGGTAAAGGAGCTGGAAAAAAAAGAGAGAAGAGAGAGAATAAATCAGGGCAGTTGTAGCAATCCTCCTGAGGTAATCAAAAGTATGTATGTCTTTGGCCCCAGACAAAGTCACTCCACCATATGTACTGAGAAGTCCCTTGATGTGGATTCCTATGTTAGAAGCCAGCTAGAACATCAGAGGCACAGAAGGGAAGCCTCCAAAAAGAAAATAATTCTACCTCTATCAGAAGCCCCTCTTGGAAAATAAGCCCTCCAGGAAACAATCAGTTCTTCAATCAGAATAGAATACCTTTTCTCTTTTTCACTAAAATACCTTAAAGAATGAATATAGCTTTTGCATGAACTTTGAGTCCACTTTATTCTATACATAATACCTCAAAATATTTCAGGCAATTTCAGGTTGGGGCTTCAAAAAAATATGTGACTTTCTGAACAGCTATAACACCTTTTCAAGATCAGATTTAAAGCTAAGAATAATTTGTGATAATTAAAATTATCTTATCCCAAAAATATGTGATAAATAATGCTGGCACTTTGTTGGTGTTTTAGGTGAAACTAAATGAATCTGTTCCTATTTCAAAGGTCTTATATACTGCAGCAAAAGATCCTTCCCCCTCTCTTCCCACCTACCCTGTTATTAGCTACTAACCAACTCTCCTGCCTCGCAAAGAAAAACAGAAGCCACATGGGAAGATGCCCCGTGCCTTCTCATTATCAAATCTATAAAACCACCAGCCCTGAGCCCCACCTTCTCTGGTTTCCTTCCTATTATAATGCAAATAGTACCCTTGCTCCTACCAGCAGCTAATCTCTCCTCTTCTGCTCTGGATTCCTTCTTCTCCCCCTTCTCAAGGACTCTGCTCCTTCCTTATCACTTCATGTACCACATTATCACCCTTTCTGCAATGATCAGCACAAAAATACACCACAAGACCTCTAACTTTAAAATATCCAACAAACAAAAGCATTAGCTTCACCCTACATTTCCTCCCAGTTCTCTGCTACCTTCATCACAATACTTCCCAAATAAGCTTCTCACCATCCCTACATCTTCAACCATCATTCATTCCACAACCCATTTCTGTCTCCTTCACTGCCATAAAGGCCATTTTTAGGTCTACCACCAACTTCTGTGTGGTCAAATGCACACTGTTACCTCAAGGGATATCTCATCCAACCCTATGAATTTAAAGGAGATCCATAATAAAATGTTAAATGGGATTTTTCCTGCTTTGCAGAACTGGCAACTAAGCTCAAAATAAAAGAAAATTAAGCCATCTGTGTACACTGCATGCATGCTAAGGAATTTCCAGTATTTAAAGATAGACACCTCATTCAGGGCTTACTAAGAAGCATTTAAAAAAGAGCTACATGCTCCTCCTCTCCTGTTCCCTTTCCTAGCCCTAACACTACAGGAAAAGTTAGGGGACTTGAAATATCAAAGGAACAAGGCCAACTAAATCTCTCTTCTTGAAGATACCAGAGCAGAAGTGGTGAAAAAAATCAATCTTGCCCCTTTCCATTTCCAAGTCCCTTGAGAAGACATCTGGTCAGTGCTGGAGGAAAAAGAGGAGATAGGATTTAAACTGGAATAAAATGGAAGTTTTAAAATAGACTAAGTAGGGGCACCTGGTGGCTCAGTTGGTTGAGTGTCCAACTTCAGCTCAGGTCATGATCTCGTGGTCTGTGAGTTCGAGCCCCACGTTGGGCTCTGTGCTGACAGCTCGAAGCCTGGAACCTGCCTCAGATTCTGTGTCTCCCTCTCTCTCTGCCCTCCCCCGCTCATGCTCTGTCTCTCTCTGTCAAAAATAAATAAACATTTAAAAAAAATTTTAAGAGACTAAGTAGCCTTTAAAACATTTCACTAAGTGGCAGGAAAATTATGGAGCTGACCCAATATGTCATTAAAGAATGAGAAAGGGAGACGCAATAGAGCAAAGGTAAATGCAGAGACTGGACAAGGCGATTGCTCACTGAATACACCAATCATACATCCATATGCTAACAAATTCCAAATTTGTATATCCTCAACCCAGACCTCCCTCGTGAGCCCCAGAGGTATACATCCAACTGCTTTCTTCATTTAGATAGCTAATAGACCTTTCAAACTTATCATGACCCAAAAAAAGAGCTCTTGATTATGCCTCCCAAATATACTTCTGTCATTCATATTCTAGTAATTGGTATCATCGCCTCATTGCTTAAGCCAAAACCTAGGAATCTTCCTTCATTCATTCTTTTCCCTCAAAGTCATCAAGAATTTCCATTAATCCTACTTTGAAAAGTTATCTTTTATACATCCACTTCTATCTCCTCTGCCCAACTATTTTGAGGCATCTGCAATCTATTCTCCACATAGCTTCTAAATGATGTTTTAGAACATAGCTTAGCTCATGCCATTCTCCTGCTTAATATCATCCAATGCCTTGTTAGTCATAGCAAAAAAATCCAAATTCTTTAACAAATCTACAAGGCCCTCTGTGTTATGGCTCCTGTAAACCTCTTCCATTTTCACTCATAACACTCTCCCCTCCAGTTCACGGACTTTAATTATATTTTCTACTCATAAAATACCCAAGCTTATTCTCAGGACTGTTGCACTTATCATCCCTCTGCCTGAAATCATTTCCTCCCAGCTATTTATATGTCTGGCTAATTTTCATCCTTCGCCTTCTCATAGAGGTATTACCTGATTACCTTACCTTACTGCCCCCAGTCACTTACTACAACCTTCAATATTTATTTGTTTGTTTACTTATGTTGTCTCCACCAGGGGAATGAATGTTAGGGGCAGCAACATAGTCCATTAACAGTATGGCATATGCAAATTAACTATAATACAAAGTAAAGCATCAATAGCTGAGGGATTTCAAAGGAGGGAGAGATAACTCAAGGAGAAGAGGATAATCCAGGAAATTTTCCTGGAAGGAGTTATATTTGCCTTGATGCAGAAATGAATGATATCAACAAAATAAGAGAATGGTGTTCTTTTAATTTTATTTATCAAATATCCTTCAAATCCATTGCCTCTCCATCTTTACAGCTACTACCCTGCCCTGGTACCAACATAAGTTATATCTTGTTTGTTATCTTTATATATTATATTTACCACCAAATTTCTTCTGCATTTTGCTTTGTGTAAACTCAAATATAGCATTTAAATGTTAGTCAAGGTGTATTTAATGTTAAAATCAAATATCTCAATTTAACTATTTCATAACTCCTGAAATTGACACTTTACCTTTATTGCCTTGGTGTTAGCAAAAATGAATGTTTTTCTCATTAATTTTTCTCATTTAATTTTCTCAGAGTGCCATGCCTCAACTTTGACAGCCCATCTTGCTGTTAGTCAATAGTCTTAACAAGCACAGTAATTATAGTCAATCATGTCTGCTTTAGTTCATTGATTACTCTGTTACTTCTTTTTCAACTTGTTAATGAAAATTCCCAGCACAGACCTTCTTGGTGACATTTCTTTTATTAATTAACCACCTTATCAGTCCCTCGCATATATTAATAAACCACAGCTTCTAGTATTGATGGTTCTAAAAACAACTTGCTCTTGCAGCTTTGAAAATTATTTTTAAAGGTACAGAATATCTAGAATGAAATCAACACTTACTGTCATTTAACCTATCTTTTTATTTCAAATTATGTAAATAAGAGATGTGTACTATGTTATTTATAAAGGATTACTATACTTTATTTTTATTTGCTACAGCTCTTAAAGTGTTAAAGAAATTGTCTTATCTTTCAGAATGTAACCTCAAAAGCTACTAGTAAATAATATAAACAACACAGTAACGTATCATCTTAACCTAGAGGCACTTAACAAGGGATGCAGAAATACTGATGTCATTTATTTTTTTGAAGTTTATTTATTTACTTTGAGACAGAGAGAGAGCAAGCAAACAGGAGGGGCAGAAAAAGAAGGAGAGAGAGAATCCCAAGCAGGCTCCCAAGCATGTAGAGTATCATGTCATCTGCGAAGAGTGAAAGTCTAACTTTTTCTTTGCCAATTTGGATAACTTTTATTTCGTTTTGTTGTCTGATTGTTCAGGTTAGGACTTCCAACATGCTCATAATCAGGGAAATACAAATCAAAGCCACAATGAGATACCACCTCACACCAGTCAGAATGGCTAAAATTAACAACTCAGGAAACAGCAGATGTTGGCGAGGATGTGGAGAAAGGGGAACCCTACTGCACTGTTGGTGGGAATGCAAACTGGTGCAGCCACTCTGGAAAAGTGTGGAGGTTCCTAAAAAAATTAAAAATAGAACTACCCTATGGCCCAGCAATTATACTACTACGAATTTATCCAAAGGATACAAAAGTGCTGATTCGAAGGGGCACATGCACCCCACTATCAACAATAGCCAAATTATGGCAAGAGCCCAAATGTCCATCAACTGATGAATAGATTAAGGAGATATGATATATATATATATATGTGTGTGTGTGTGTGTGTGTATACATATATGTATATGTATATACATGTATACATATATATAGATACATACATATATGTATATATATACATACACATACACATACACACACACACACACACACTAGAATACTACTCAGCAATGGAAAAGAATGAAATCTTGCCATTTGCAAAAACATGGATGTAACTGGAGGGTATTATGCTAAGTGAAATAAGTCAGTCAGAGAAAGACAGATATCATATGATTTCACTCATACGTGGAATTTGAGAAATTTAACAGATGAACATAGGTGAAGGAAGGAAAAATAACATAAAAACAGAGAGGGAACCAAACCATAAGAGACTCTTAAATACAGAGAACAAATTAAGGGTTGATGGGGGTGGGGGTGAAAGGGTGGGTTAAATGGGTGATGGGTATTAAGGAGGGTACTTGTTGGGATGAGCACCAGGTGTTATGAAGTGATGAATCACTGGGTTCTACTCCTGAAGAGAAGACTGCATTGTATGTTAACTAACTTGAAAATAAAAAAAAATTATTTTCCAATGTCCTTTTTTAACATCCTAAAATGAAATTCATAGTTACTAACTATACATTATCTATACCGAGTCTTTAAAAACATATTTTATATGTTTACAGGGTTTCCTGGGTGGCTCAGTTGGTTAAACATCCAACTTGTGCTCAGGTCATGATCTCACAATTCATGGGTTTGAGCCCAATATTGGGCTCACTGCTGTCAGTGCACAGCCCTCTTTGGATCCTCTGTCCCCTTCTCTCTCTGCCCCTCCCCTGCTCACACTCTCTCTCAAAAATAAAAACATTAAAAAAATAAAAACATATTTTCTATATAAATGTCATTTAAATACAATTGTGTGTATTTACATAAATTATACATTTGCATTTCATTACACAAATGCTCAGGCACACTCATACTGGAACACATAATAAGAGGCACTTTTCCCCTTAAGCACAGAAGCACTGTGAATGTGATAGCTACAAATGTAAATTGATAAGGATGTGTTGTACTAGCAATTCAAATATCACCAGCAGCTTTGCAACAATGACAAGATTTTTCTGAAATAAGAAATAACTCCTCATATAATATAGAACAAAAGAACAATCTTCCTTTGATATACTCAAGTGTATTCCTAGAAAAGTATATTAATAAAACTGTGCAGAAAAAAAAACTTAGTGTTTATAAGTTAAACGAGAGTTAAGTTCTAAGCTTAGAAAATTATAAACAGCACCTACAGTGGGATATCTGAAACCTGCTTGGTATGCGGGATAATTCATTTTAGAGAAGAGTTCCACACATTTCAAAACCGCTAAGCTTCTTTGGCCTATACCAATTAAATGCCAGATGTGCCCCACAACTACTGTGACAACCAAAACTGCCTGCCCCGGAAAGAAGAGGAAAAGGGGTGACTTGAGAATCACTGCTGTAAACACTGTATGTTTACAAGAGCCCCAAGGCTGAAATGAAGAAGATGATAGATAACTGATTGATTGATTGACTGATTGATTAAGGAAAATAAATCATGTAAAAAGAACCCCTAATTAATGTGGTATAGCACAATCTAGAATGGACTACTGCAGTCCCAAACATGGCTTTAGAAGAATAATTCTGATTTCTAGAAAATGTATTAAAAACAGCTATGGCAATTGCCTGAAGGAGAGGACAGAATGGGCAGTACCCACAGGACCAGATCTTATCCTATAAGTTAGAGAGTGAGGTTTCTGTGAAAAGAATGGATATTCCCATTGTTATTTATACTGGAAAAAAAACTGATTCCAGAATAGAAATGAAAACTGGAAAGCTAGTTTTTAGCTGAAATGCAGGAAATGTGACTTTCTCTGTAAAGTCCATTGTTTGGGAGACTAGACTCCAGACAGAAAGGAAAAGCCAGACGGTATCCCACAGTGAAAAGGCAAGCTGACATTTTCATAATAGTGGTAGAAAGTTAAAGAAACACTTTCTAAGGATGCCTTAAACCCACAACTATATGGTCAACTAATCTTCAACAAAGCAGGATAGAATATCCAACATGTAAAAGAACGTCTCTTCAACAAATAGTGCTGGGGAAACTGTACAACAACATGTAGAAGAATGAAATTGGACCACTTTCTTACACCACACACAAAAATAAATTCAAAATGGATGAAAGACCTAAATGTGAGACAGGAAACCATCAAAATCCTAGAGAAGAACACAGGCAGCAACCTTTCTGACCTCAGCTGGAGCAACTTGTTACTAGACACATCTGTGAAGGCAAGTGAAACAAAAGCAAAAAATGAACTATTGGGACCTCACCAAGATAAAAATCTTGTGTACAGTGAAGGAAATAACAAAACTAAAAGGCAACAAATGGAATGGGAGAATATATTTGCAAATAACATATCTGACAAAGGGTTAGTATCCAAAATCTATAAAGAACTTATGAAACTCAACACCCAAAAAACAAATAATCCAGTGAAGAAATGGGCAGAAGACATGAATAGACATTTTTCCAAAGAAGACATCCAGACGAATAACAGACACATGAAAAGATGCTCAACATCACGCATCATTGGGGAAACACAAATCAAAACCATAAGATACCACCACACAATTGTCAGAATGGCTAAAATGTTGGCAAGGATGCAGAGAAAGGGGAACACTCTTGCACTGTTGGTGGGAATGTAAACTGGTGCAGCTATTCTGGAAAACAGTATGGAAATTCCTCAAAAAGTTAAAAATAGAACTATCCTATCAGCCAGCAATTGCACTACCAGGTATTTGCTCAAAAAATACAAAAATACAGATTTGAAGGGGTACATGCCCCAATGTTTATAGCAGAACTATTAACAATAGCCAAACTATGGAAAAAGCTCAAGTGTCCATTGACTGATAAATGGATAAAGAGGTGGTACACACACACAAACACACACACACACACACACACACACACACACACACACACACACAATGGAATAGTACTCGGCCATCAAAAAGAATGAAATCTTGCCATTAGCAATGATGTGGATGGAGCTAGAGTGTATTATGCTAAGCAAAGTAGGTCAGCCAGAGAAAGACAAATAAATGATTTCACTCATATGTGGAATTTAAGAAATAAAACATATGAACATAAGGAAGCAGGAGAAAAAAGAGAGAGAGGAAAACAAACCATACAAGACTCTTAATGATAGAGAACAAACTGAAAGTTGATAGAGGGAGTTGGGCAGGGGGATGGGTGATAGGCATTGTGATGAGCACTGGGTGTTTTATGTAAGTGATGAATCATGGAATTCTACTGCTGAAACCAATATTGCACTGTATGTTAACTAACTAGAATTTAAATAAAATTTTGAAAAACTAATTTAAATTAAATTAAATTAAATTAGAAAGACAGACAGAAAGGAAAAAAGGCCTTGAAAATGGCCCAGAACTTGGACCAGGAGATGCTGAGCATAGCTGCAGTAATTATTTATGTGTATATGTTTTTACTGTAATTATCATACGTGTTATCTTTTCTTTATCCTACCTCTTTCTGTTAAACTCTGGTTAAAATCCTGTGCTATGGAAAATTAAGAAAAGCACCTGTTTTCTGATTCAGATGGAATAATGACCTAAAGAAGAAGAGGAAAAGCAATAGTGTAACAGCATGACAAAGTATCCAAAAGAGAAAAACATGATGGGCCTCTTCCTAAACACAATCAAGAGAGCTCTGATGACTCTGATATAACCAAGAAACACTTTAAGGGGCTGATTTCTGACATGAAGACAATGGGGACTTAGGGCACCTGGCTAGTTCAGTCAGGAAAGCATGCAACTCTTGATCTCAGGGTTATGAGTTTGAGCCCCACAGTGGGTACAGAGATTACTTAAAAATAAAATCCTAAAAAGAGAGAGAGACCATGCAGACTTTAGCTACTGAAATCTAGATATTTAAAAGAATATGTGACCTTATTTTATAAAACATGGTGTTGATGTTCAGACATTTGAGCAATATATAGTGAAGTCTTCAATTAATGGTAGTAACCTTTAATCATGTTAACTACTTAGTGAATGGTATATAGTTCACGTTGTATTTTAGACAAGCTCTATCTCAACTTTAGCAGTGAGCAAGTACAAGAAAGAGAAGGGACCAAGCAACAATAAGGAGCCAAGCAAGAATAAGGCTAGAGGAACTGACCAAATGACCCAGAGACCTGGATAGCAGCCCAATTGAAGTGGCTTGGGTGTTAGGAGGATGCAGCAAACTTGTATTTAATTAGGACCTGTTACTGGGGTCCCTAGGTGGCTCAGTCAGTTAAGCATCTGACTTCAGCTCAGGTCATGATCTTGCAGTTTGCAAGTTCAAGCCCCACATCAGGCTCTGTGCTGACAGCTGGAGCCTGGAGCCTGCTTCAAATTCTGTGTCTTCCTCTCTCTCTCTGCCCCTCCCTTGCTTGCTTGCTCTCTCTCTCAAAAATAAGTAAATATTAAAATTTTTTTTTAATTTTTTAATTAGTACCTGTTACAATGGCCAAGAACCAACAACCTAGTAAGGGGGGCACTGCCGCAGAAGTCTCCTGCCAGCAGTATCACTCTATGTTAGATGGTAGTGATGCCCTATTTCAGGTGGTTCATCTGGAAACTGCTAAACATTAGGCAGGGAGTTAGAACCCCCAGCCAAGTGCACTGAGTAGAAACTTAGTCACCTAGATTGAACAAACACAGTGGAGAGTTAGAAGGATGGCTGTGATTCAATGGGCACATCAGATATGGGACTAAAACTCCAGATTCCATCTACAAGGTGGATTTGCTTGGGAACTGGGTCTGACTGAGGCTGCAGACTGCAAGCATTAGAATCTACACAAGTTGAAAAGTTTGAGGGAGGCATTCTTTACATAATGCAGGTTTAGTTTTTCTCAAGTAAATGCTTATCATGTCCTGAGTTGTTAGAACACTTTTAATATATTCTTAAGAGCAGGTACCTTAACTGACTGCGATGAGTCAGCTAGATGAGCAGAACCTTTACTATATGGCCCCTGGATATGAATGATCCTTGTCTGGGTGTGCTACTCCTTTCAATTATACAAACAAAAGAGTTTAGTGTTTTATTATTAGAATTCATGTTATCAAATATATTAACACTTACCATGTGCAAACCAAGAATTTCTGTCTCAGAAATTATGCAACAGTAGCTAAGCATTCGAGATTTTAAGGTACTTATTAAAGGACTTAATTAGTACCACGGATTCAGTAGCTTAAAAACTAGACCATGACTCACAGACCCTTTCTAATTCTGATTGCTAGCTGTGAATTTAAATAAGTTAAAACTTCTATTAACAATCTTAATTGTTTCCTCTTGTTCTTATACAAAATTAATATTTTATCTCAGAAACTAGGACAAACATTAAGAACCAAATTTTTAAAATTCAGTACTAGGGTTTACATCTAGCAGAATTTCACAGGATCTCAGACTATTCACTATTTTGGGAAATGTTCAGAGAAAAAGTGACAAGAAAGGTGAGTAATAGATAAAAGAGGTTATGAGAGGATTCTTTTCTAGTAAGACTAGACCAGTTCTAGTTTTTGTTCCTCTTTTTCTAAAGAAGATGAGGCAAAGCATGAATCTTATCATGTAGTTTTTGCTATCTTCCTTGCTCTCCTTGAATTTTTACAGATACCTAAAGGCAATCAAATACACAAATAATTCATAGCTACCAACCTCAATGGGGGAAATAACATAAGCATGATATCCTAAAAGAAACTCAAGGAGAGAGGTTTAGAAATGTAGCTTTGAGACTATATTGATATTTTTTCTTTATTCCATTACAAAATGGAAAGAAACCATAGCAAAGACCTACAATTAAGTATTAGAAGCCTTATAACTTCCAGAAAGTTCTCTCAAAGAAATAAAAAATAATTAATGCTAAATTTCGTCAGAGTTGTTTTATATCATCCCTTACCCTGTATAAAAGACCTATAAAGACCTTTTAAAGCACTTCATGGTTTCACAAATTAAGCTTATATTTTCACATTTCTAATATTAAATATTCATTAAATGAATCAATATATTTGCTCACGTCTTTTCAATGTTTATGAACTTGATTAAAATCCTTTCTATAGAATTTTAAACTGCATAACCCAGAGTTTTACTTGAGGAAGAAGAAAAAGAAGGGAGAGAAACAATTACATTTGCCTCCAAAATTCTTAAACAGTTAATCTCACAAGTCCTATGATCCTAAATAGTAGCTTCATTGTGAATAAATGCTTTTTAGTCTACCTTTTAAAACATTATAAACCAAGTATCACTGTATCAGATACTTCTGGTGCTCTGCCCACACAAGCTTAGCTTCATCTGATTCCGATCACACTGGTAGAAGATAGTTCCTGGCGGGCCACAACACCCTCACGTTGTCAGTGTCACACCTCACATCTTTCATTGGCTGCCCCAGTGCCACGCACAGCCCACTCCGTATGTGCATGTCCATATAAATTCAGGAGAGTGAGTGCTCAGGATTAACCCACAACCAGCAGGGGGCCAGGAACAACTGGTATACAAATGCTCCTTCCAGTTGACCCCTATGTAGAGAATTCTAAGGGGCATCAAGCCCCAACTGGGCACAACAAAGCAGGTTCATCCTACATTATCCTTTCCTCTTTTCCTCACTCTGCTTAGTCCTTCATCCCTACTCTCTGGTGTTACCACCCAAATAAACAACCTAGACACAAGTCCCTGTCTTTTTGCTCTTGGAGAGAATCCAAGCCATGACCATTTATACTAGGAGTGGGCCTAGAAAGCAGGCCCTTAGGATGGTACTCTTGAACTCGATCACTCATTGGCCAAGCCTCCGTTTTTCAGCTTCCTTCTTCCATACTCCCATTTTTAGAGGTACCTGGTACCTTTTCCAGGTTTTATGCCACAAATCACCAAATCCCAAGGCTATTCCTAATCCTATGGCATAAATCAGCTGCTTCCACTATGGTCAGCCCTTATCCAAGTACAGGAAGTCAATTTTTAGCAATTAGAAAAATCTTTTAATAGTAAGGTTTGAGAAAGTTTCCAACTACATATTACAGTAGAACCTAGGATTGCAAGTAACTTGTTCTGTGAGTGGTTCCACAGGACAAGCAAACATTTCTTTTTTTTTAATTTTTTTTTAACATTTATTCATTTTTGAGAGACAGAGAGAGACAGAGCATGAGCAGGGAAGGGGCAGAGAGAGGGAAACACAGAATCCAAAACAAGCTCCTGGCTCTGAGCTGTCAGCACAGAGCCCGACACGGGGCTCGAACTGACAAACTGTGAGATCCTGACCTGAGCCGAAGTCAGACGTTCAACCGACTGAGCCACCCAGGTGCCCCAATAAGCAAACATTTCTAATAAATTTTAACTTGATAAATGAGTAATAGTGACACCAAATGTCACATGACCAAACTGAGCCAATGGTTCTTCTCTCTCTCCCTTGCTGCAGGATTGTAGGTGATCGTCTCCCATGCTCAATGTTCAGTCTCAGGCCGCAGTGTTTGGCAAAAATCAGTGATTTTCCAGAATGTTGGAAGATGCTCACAACTGGCACTAGTGTATTTTTTGTCACTGCAAAGCACCTATGGACACTCTTTTGCTTTTCCATACAAGAGTAAGCTTAGGAATGCTTTGCTTCATTCTAGGTCAGGCTGCCTGCTGATAGAGACCCTTTCCTCTGCTGCCTTATTGCCAGTTACATCAAATACAGTATATGACAAGAGTTTATTAATACTGTATTGTAGTCAACATCCGTGCAAGCATATACAATGGCCCCCATGCAGAAAAAGGTTGAAAAGAAAGGCGGTAAGAAGGACATGATTATGGTGGAAGTTAAGAAGGAAATCATCGAGAAGTACAAACAAGGTATGCAAGTGGCCAAAATTGCAAGATTTTATAAGAAGTCTACATCTGCATCTCATCTGTAGAGGAGGAAGAGAAAAAAATGAGGAATCCCTCACTTCAAATGAGATTAGGGAGATGTGTAAAATGTGGGGAACAGAGCAACATTTTGTAGAAAAGCACCACCCAAATAGGCTGTAGCAGTGCATAGACGAATCTGTGTAACAACAATGCAATGTCACATTTCTGCGAAATCTTCAAAAGGAAGCAAAAGCAAGTATCATTGCGTAGGTTCCTTGTTAAAGTTGCATGAAAAGAAAAAGATTCCACTGAGCCAATAGACAGCATTTCACTAATGATCCCATTAGTGAAAGTCATCCTGCACAATAACCCTCCTCTCTCTTGTCTCCCTCATACCAGCCATGAAGGTTTTCAAAGGTAAGTGCAGGTTAATTTGTTCATTTTTCTTTATATTTTATATTTTCTTTATTATTTTGTGTTATATTACAGTATTGTAATCACTTTTATATGAATATTTTTGGGTTTTGGAACGAATCATCTGAGTTTCCATTATTTCTTATGGGGAAATTCTCTTTGATATACAAGAGCTTCAATTACAAGCATGTTTTCAGAACGAATTATGCTCTCAAACCAAGGTTTTACTATATATTGCAGTCTGCTGGGGCTCAGGTGAAAACTCTATAAACACAAAGAGTTAATACATATTAATCACATTCTATTTTTTATAAAATTGCATCATTTGTACTCCCACTACAATCTATTTTCAACTTTTTACTTTCTCAGGGCACATACTATTTGATGAGACAATGGATTTACAGTCTCTGCCTGAGTCATTTAACTATATACTCACTTAATAGAAATATTAATTTATTTTATTGCTTTTATATAAGATCTGTCTGTCTAATATACTCTAAGGACAAGACACTTTTATTTCTCCCAGTGTTATCATTTGTCACACATCAGAGTCCCCTGACTAAAACCAGAACAGAAAACAATGACGGTTAACATTCTAACAGAGCCACGATAACAAAGTGGGGGAGAAAAGGATGGAGATGGGAGATGGGGATAGAGATGGGAGATGGAGATCAGGGATGGAGATGGGACATGGGACATGGAGATGATAGAAATGGAGATGGAGAGGCAGGTAGAGATGATAGAGATAGAGATGATGGAGATGGAGATGATAGAGAAGGCAAGGAGAAGAACTTGCTCCAAAACCAATGTTAGAGATTGGTTCTAGGAGCAAAAGGCTCAAGAAAATTAAACTCTGCCCCATGCCACTCCTAACTCCCAAAAATCTAGAAATGTTTAGGTTTTGTGCACTTTACTCAACAATGAGTAGAATTATTCTTAGAAGCTCTAAAGCAAGCAGAATCACTGTCAGAAATTCTGTAAGGCTCCCAATTCCTTTTTGACTTCAGGAAGAGATTCATGTTTAACTATTCCCTCTCCCCACCTATCCAGTCAGTCACAAAATCCTACAATTCTAACTTCTCTCTTTCTCCATCCCCATTGTCCTAAATCAGAACCTTATCCATGGCCATCTGAACTACTGAAATAGCTTTACAAGTGATTTCTCAAGTGTTAGTATTCTCAATATCACTACCTCCACCACACCACAACTCCACCAATCCATTCACCACATTTATTATCACAAAGTTCTTTCTAAAATACAGTCTGATTACTTCACTACCCTGCATACAAAGTCTTCAGGAGGTTCACAGAATAAAACACAAACCCATGAATTTGGAATTCAAAGTCTTTTATCAATCTGGGTTTTCCCTATCTTTCCAAATACCAATCTCTAATTCAAAGCATGCAAATATACTGAGGACAAGAGATTTTATTTCTCTGAGTGGTTATCTTTTAGGGGTAATAGCATAAAGACAGAGTATTTGCCAGTTTCTATGCTCTTTTTTTTCCAATAAGCTTCCCCTAAAATACCTTCCAACTAATCCATAAGACTGTCCATTTTCCCACACCCTACTCAATCCCCTTCGTTATCAAACTTTTTATTTCTGCCAGTCTGATTGGTGCAAAGTGGTCTCCCTTAAAAAAGTAAACTTTGTATTTCTTTAATTATGAGTAACATTAGGATTGTCTCATTTGTATGCAAGCCATCTCTATTATTATTTCCCATACATGGCCTGTTGTTCTCTGTTATTTTTCCACAGGCTGCTTTCATTTTAACTGTAAGCCCTTTATTTGTGAAGGAAATTAGTTCATCTCATACAGATGTTGTCAATCTTTTCCTGTCAATCTATGACCCATTCCTTGATTTTGCCTAGGGTGTTTCTTACTAAGAAACTTACAATTTCCATGCAGTCAAATATACGAATCCTTATCCCTACTGGATCTGGGGTTTGTATCTTATCTGAATAACATTCCCAACTCCAAGATGATGAAGATGATGATAATGATGACAATGTGAACTATCTAATCATCTAGAACTTCTAATTTCTGAATGTGTTTATATCTTCTAGCATTTCTAGTTTGGGATGTTTAAATTTTATCCATCTACAATTGATTCTTATGAATTTGATTCACTCAACCTTCAGAACCCAATTCTTCTTCCTCCAAACATATATAGCTAAGTGTCCCAACATAATTTTCTAAACAATTTTTATTTTCCTCACTAATTTTAAGATATTTTCTAAGTTTATTTATTTATTTTGAGAGACAGAGACAGTGCAAGTGAAGGAAGCGCAGAGAGAGAAGGAGACAGAGAATCCCAAGCAGGCTTCGCACTGTAAGCACGGAGCCCGACATGGAGCTCCAACTCATGAAACCATGAGATCACAGCCTGAGCCAAAACCAAGAGTCAGATGCTTAACCAACTGAGCCACCTAGGTGCCCCTTCCCCACTAATTTTAAATGCATTCTATTGTACACTCATTTCTCATATATAGAGAGGTTTATTTAGGGGGTTTCTATTCTGTTGATTTATAAGGCAGTACTAAACTTTTTCAAATACAAATCAATAGGTCTATAAAGGCTCTTTTTATACCCGCCCCATTTCAATATCTGTCAAGACTAGTCATTCATTATTACTCTTCTTTTTCACAATTTTTATCAACCAGTCACAAATACTTATTTTTCATGTAACTTTAGAATCAGCCTATCCAGCTCCCTACAAATCCTATTAATACTTCAAGTTTTCACTACATATATGAAACAATTAAAGAAAAACTGAACTTCGTAGGAACAAGAACTTCCTATTTATTCAAGTTGTCTTTCATTCACATCAGTAGAGCTTTAAAGTTTTCTTCCTATGTGTGTTCTACATTTCTCATTAAATTCATTCCAATACATTTTCCCTTTTGTTACTAGTATAGGTTCAATTTTGGTTGTTCTTGCTTTTACGCTCAGGTAAAAGATTGAATAAATTAAGTACCATCAGTTTATGGCAATTATCACTACTGATCTGTGCACAGCCCCTCTCTTGTTACTTTCTTTTATACCTTGAGTCCCTTCTCTTTCTCCACATCCTCAGAGGCAACTATTCCAATAAACCCAAAGTATATCTTTGTGTTTGTATTTGTTCTTGAAAATGTGTATTGTTTTGTATCAATATATTTTAATTCACATAAATGGTATTGGTGTCCTATATCTCATTTCATTTTTTCACTCAGCCCCATAATTGTATAATTCACTCATGTATATATGTTTTTCACTCCTTTTTTTTTTTTAATTTTTTTTTTCAACGTTTCTTATTTACTTTTGGGACAGAGAGAGACAGAGCATGAACGGGGGAGGGGCAGAGAGAGAGGGAGACACAGAATCGGAAACAGGCTCCAGGCTCCGAGCCATCAGCCCAGAGCCTGACGCGGGCTCGAACTCACGGACCGCGAGATCGTGACCTGGCTGAAGTCGGACGCTTAACCGACTGCGCCACCCAGGCGCCCCTATGTTTTTCACTTCTAATTACTGTATAAATCTCCATGCTGTATGGCGATTTCTGCCATATTTAAACTAGTTTCACCATAACAGACACCTAGCCTGCTTTCAACTCCGCTACCATAAAAAAAAAAAAATCACAACAAATACTCCTGTGGTAATAGGATAAAGTTATATACTAAAACAAATCCAAAGTTTCAGTGCTTAATAAGTAGGTATATTTCTTGCTCAGATAACAGTCCAATACAGGTGTTCCTGGGAGGTGAATATCTATCCTTCATGTGGTGGTACAGAGAGATTACATAATTTGCCCAGGATCACACAGTAAACATTACAGCCAAAATTCAAATCTAAGTTGTCTCATTCCAGAATCTGTGCTTTTATTGTTTTTTAATGTTTTGTTTTATTTTTGAGAAAGAGAGGGCACAAGTGAGACAGGGACAGAGAAAGAGGCAGGTACAGAGGATCCCAAGCAGGCTCTGCACTGACAGCAGAGAGCCTGATGAAGGGCTTGAACCCACATACTGGGAGATTATGACCTGAGCCAAAGTAGGACACTGAACAGACTGAGCCACCCAGGTGCCCCAGAGAATCTGTGCTTTTAATCACCCTGCTACGCATATCTCTTCATGGACATGTGTAAGAATTTGTAGTGCTATCTTTATTATATATTAAGATCTCATATTGTGCTGGATATTAAACTATTGTCCCTCAGATCCAAATCTACTGCTACTATATTTTGCTTTGTGATACCAGAGCTGGAACTCAGCAAAGTATTCTCCTTTGCAGCTGGCTTACTATTGGGTTCTTCCAAGGACACTGGAAGGCAAGAGAGGAAATCGAATTCTCTTCTTCCCATTTCCTTGCTATTCATACAGCTCAGCCCAGCAATGGTTCCTCATCCCATCAGCAACAGCTCTTCCAGTGTCAGCTCCTTTATACTCCCAGAGGTGACCTCATCCTGGCAGTACTCTCCCTTCAGATGACTGAGTCCTAGCTCCACCAGGACCTGCTCCATGTTTGAGGATTATAAGAACTCCAACCTCTTCTTCTTTGTTCTCCCAAGGGTGTTTCTTCTTCTGGTTTCCTCTTGTTTTTAGCCCTCCAACACAATGTAGCCATTTCCCAACAGTGAATTATTTTTATTGAACCTCCTAGTATGGTTTCTGATTTCTTGACTAGACTCTGACTGATGTACATATGCAGTCGATTCTTGTTAATTATGCAATAAAGTCACCACAAACACTGAATTAGCAATACTGAACCATTGATCCTAGGAGAAATATAGTTCCTGTGAATCTGTGGTCACAGTATTTCCAGTACAATCAATACTTAACCTCGTTTTGTGCGTGTTTCTGTTTAAAGATACCGTATTTAATATATATTGTTAATTATGAACACTTAACTCTCAGCTGACAACACTATATAACTCATGTCTGAAGAAATTATCTGACACAAACATTTTTTTTCCATAAAGCACATTTACAGCCTCCTTGTGCTTAAGAACACTAGACAGCACTTCAACACTTTGCACTGGGGCCATTTTAAACAGTGAAATCACCATCAAAATACACAAAAATGCAGATAACTTGGCTCTACATAGACTGAAAATAGGACACATTTATAGTATGAGCACTGAAACAAGAAGAGCATTGCCTTGCTCAGCTGGGAATGTGCTCCTGCTCAGCAAGCAACTCAAATTCTTCTAATTATGTGCATGTTGGGAAGTGACTGCAAAAGCACCGTGAATACTGATTTAGGTTTAGAAACAAATTTTAGCAAGTAGATGAATTCGCAAATATGGAATCTGTAAACAGTGAGAATCAGCTAATGTACATGGCCTGTCTCCAAAATCTCTCATCTGGTTAACTGGTCTATGTACAATATTAAGGCTTTTTAATATGTCTTAATATCTCATATGATAAATCCTCACTGCTTGCTTTTTTTTAAAGGCTGACTTAGCCCTCAAAGCTTATCAAACTCCTCAAAAAATACAACTATAATTTAAATTGGAATTGCAATTAATTTGTACATTCACTAAGGAAGAACTGACATACATTTATTAAGTTGTCCCATCCAATATGGGATATCCCACCATTCATTCAGCTAATCTTGTTTTAGCATTTCAAAGTTTTTGCCATAGAGATTTTGTGTATTTTAGACACCTTGGAGATATTTTTATATTGTTAATGAATTTTTAAATTATATTTGCTAGTTGGTTTGATGAGTGTAAAGAAATGCTATTAATTTTTGTAAGCTGATCTCATATCTGGTAATCTTGCAGAATTCTCCTTTGCTTTACATTTCTCAGTTGATTCCTATGTCGTCTACAAAGGACAACAGTACCCCTCCCTTTCTCTCAGACATACTAGCCTGGACCACCCCGCTGAACTTGTTTCCTTTCTTCAAAACCAAAGCAAACATTACTTCCTTTGACAAGTCTTACCGAATTGCCTGCCCTCATACACAATCATCAACCAGCCTTCCTCACTCTCCACCTAAGTTGAATGCCAAGTTAAATGTGCCACCCACATGCTTCTACAGCACTTTCTACATGCCTCTATTATACTACTCAGAACACTGCATTGAAATTGCTTGTTTATGTATTTCTCCACAAAAGAATAAACTCTACCATATCTTACTCATGCTTATACACCTAGCACCAAGCATGGTACCCAGCACATAATATTCATCCAACAAGGGGTTAAGTGAATAAACTGAGTAGGCCAAAATGTTGCCCACTTCTCAGCACATGAAGAGAACAAATCAGTATTAATATAATCACTTCTATGAGTAATTCATGTTAAGAGGTTTCTCAAATTCCATATATACAGGCACAAAATTCCCAAAATTGTGCAAAATGAAAATAAAATCCAATCATGCGTCCTTTTTTTAATTAGTATTTTGAGTTATGATGCTTAAGAACTAAGCAAGTTCACAGATTACAAGAAAAATATTAATGAGTGTACAATTGATAGTACATTAGAATACACTTTGCCCCACAAATTTCTAGGAAGTGTGTAATATTATAAAAACAGTGAAAGCACAAGTACTCTACAAAAGACAACTTCCTCTGAGAAACAGAATTTTCATTTCTAAAAAAAGACTTAAATATGAATCTGAAATAATGCCTTCTTAAAATATTTTTTCCAGGGGCAACTGGATAGCTCAGGAAGTTAATCTTGATCTTGGCACAGGTCATAATCTCACGGTTCATGGGATCAAGCCCCATGTGGGGCTTTGCGCTGACAGTGCATGTGGAGCCTCATTGGGATTCTCTCTCTCTCCCTCTTCCTCTCTCTCTCTGCCCCTCCCTTGTGCACACTTTCTCTCTCTCACACAAAATATATAAACTTTGAAAAAAATTTTCCATTAACAATTTAAATTTCTTCATTTTAAAGTTTAAATTTAACTGTAGGATAAAGTAAAGCCAACTTTCCATTAACACGAAATATAAATAAAGCTTTACTAGTCACAAAAATTACAAGCTAAAACCAGGAATCTCAGCAACTGTACAAAAACAGTTCTAGAATTAAACAAACACTAACAGTATCTGTTATAGTAACAGCAAGCATTAGACTTTGGCTCAGGTCATGATCTCACGGCTTATGAGTTCAAGTCCCATGACAGGCTCTGTGCTGACAGCTCAGAGCCTGGAACCTGCTTCAGATTCTGTGTCTCCCTCTCTCTCTGCCCCTCTTGGCTTGTGCTCTGTAACTCTCTCTAAAAATTAAATAAACATTAAAAAGAAATTTTAATAGTAATAGCTAATAGTACTGAGGATTATATCTAAAGGACTAGCATAGTGTCTAACACAATAAATTTATATAGAATGTAATGCTCACATTATAAATAAGATACTATTAGACTATTAGATGAGAAAACCTAAGCTCAAAGGAATTTGCCAAAGACACAAGTCTAGTAAGTGAAGATGTGGTTTATCTGACTCTATAGATCCTCTATTAACCACTAAGCTCAAGTAAACAAGCACCTGTATCCTGAGAGTAAAAGCAAGGGCTCATCAGTCCCAAAATATCTTCTTCAACTGCTTATCATAGTCTCCAAATTCCAGCCTTTAAAGGCTTCAAGATAGAACCTGTGAAAGACTGAAAATATTTAAAGAAAGAAGTGAGTCAAAAAGGACTAGACCAGAGAATGAGACACAGAGCACCCAGAGGGCAATAAACGGAGATGATGAGGATGCATGAAATGAAAAATACAAAATTCTAATAAATTAACATGTTTAAGCACCCACTACTGTCTGCTTTACAGTTTTACAAAATTCATCTATACCTCTTTGGCAATATGAGAGGATATTAGTTAAGTATATACAAAGATAACAAGGCAAAAAAACTGTTCCCTCATCCTTGCTTCTAAAAAGAGAAATTTTCATAATATAAATGTGGAAAATAAGAAGATGAAATTCTAAAAAATTAAGCAGTCTTTCAATTTTATGTTTGCTAAGTATTTTTAACAACATGGACAATCCTTTTTCCATAATGTTAGGTCCAAAAAAAGACCAAAGTTTAAAATTGTATAGATATTTTCTAAAATTTTCAAAAGTATGCATAGAAAAAGCCTTGAAAGAAATATTGAGAGAAGATAAGTTTTAAAAACAAAACAATATTCTTTAATTTTTACCTTTACATCAGAATTTCTAGGCCAATAATCTGTCAAATGCAATTTTGGCAAAAAACACTAGAGGACACCCTATCGGTACCTAACATAGTGGTTTCCAAACTAAATTTGGGTACTAAGTCAGAACCACTTGGAGGGCTGCTGGGCCTCATGCCTAGAGTTTCTAATTCAGTACACAGATACTGTAGTTCTAACAGGCCCCCACATGATACCAACGCTGCTGGTGTGAGAACCAAACTCTGAGAACCACTGATCTAAATAATTACATCTAATTATTGTGTATTGTATGTATGGATATGCATACATTTAATTAATGTAATTTGATTTATTTTTCGTTATTTTATTATTTATTGTTATTTTCTATTTAATTTATACTGTAATTACTAATATTTACAGCTGTGTGCTAACTTATAGTTATTCCATAGTTACTTAGATTTGTTAAGTCTGCCCACTGGTATGTGGTATTTTATTCCACACTAAAACAAACCAAAAAAAGATAGGCCATCTGCATAATTGACTGACAGAATGAGACAACAAATCTGGCTTACCTACTAACCATGACTAACCTGGCAAAAGCTGGCAAGAGTCTGCTTTCCAGGGAAAATGTTTCTTCCTTTGAAGCTTCCTTTTTAACCTCTAAATCTCACAAAATAAACAAAGAGTTGTTAATAAGACAAGCAGGATGTGAAGGCAATCTAGTTTTTAAAGGAAGAGTTTTAGGGGGAAATGAAAAGATAAAAGTAGTCTCTGGCACTTTTCCTACTCCTTTCCTTTTTCTCACTGCCTCTCTAAAGGTACCAGAAATTATTGTCCATGAAACCCCACCCACTTAAACCCTGTTCAAAAGAGATTCTCCATCACAGAATGACAAGATAATCATCCTACAGCATGTGACAAATGGCAGCACAATGTGCTAGTGAAAAAAAGCAGAAACATTTATAGACCTATTAACTTATTTGTTAAATGAACCATTTGTTGATGAGATTTGCCCACTCTCTAGCCTGCATTTTCAAAGTTCTGCAGCAGTACATTTCTAAATATTCTAAGGCAAAAACAATAAAGACAATCTAATTTTTTGAGTACTGTCTGTTCTAATTTAACTTCTACATTGCAATTCAAAGAACACCATACACACAAAGCACATTAATATCCTTTTGTGATTTTCTGATAAGAAAACTATAAATTATGTACAAGGTAACGTTGAAGGAATCTAATGGTCAGAATATAATAATTTGGCTTATTCCTAAGTGACTGATATATTACGACCAAATATGAAAGCCAAGGTACAAGTTTATGTTCTAAGAAAAGAATCAGTGTCAAGATTTGGCAATCCTTTTAGGGTGATGAAATGCTTTGGAACTACATAGAAGTAGTGGCTGCACAACACTGTATATGTACTAAATGTCCAATTAAAATGGTTAATTTTGTGATATGTCAATTTCACCTCAATTTAAAAAAATACATAAAAGCAAAACAAAACACTGGTTTTTTACAAGACAACTTCCACATTTTCAAGTCCTCTTAAGATTCTTGTTGTTTACAATCTTGCTTGTAAAGATTTTTTTCTTTAAAAGAAAAAAAAAAACCTTAAGATGTTGGATTTTGTATGTATAAACCTAATGGGCAAAAAACTTTGAAAGATAATCTTCCAAAAGTATTTAATTTGATTGCATCCCCCCATCCACTTGGATCTTCATTTATTCTCCCTTTTCTTTTGGAAGGACAGTCACAGTCAGATTTCACACATGTTATCCATAATTCTAGGGTAAAACTCAGAAATTTCTGAGTAAAATTTTACAATATCAAGGCTAAAAATCAGAGAGGTAAGCAGGTTACTTTTACCTAGATCAGATTCAAATGATTTATATCTTTCAAAATAAATACAAGGTTAAGCCTTCACTGGACCTTTTCTTGAGAATTTTTTTAGAAGTATGGTAAGACATCCTATTAAACTCTGATTAAACCTACAATTTCAGGGGGCACCTGGGTGGTCTCAGCTGGTTAAGCGTCTGACTTCTGGTTTCGTCTCAGGTCATGATCTCGCAGTTTGTGAGTTTGAGCCCTACATCAGGCTCCAGCGCTGACTGTGAGGAGCCCACTTGGGATTCTCTCTCCCTCTCTGCCCCTCCTCTGCTTGTGCTCTCTATCTATTTATCGCTCTAAATAAATAAAATAAACTTTAAAAATCTTTAGAAAAAAAAAACTACAATTGTTTATGCAGCCACACTGTCAAACACATGAAAGAATAAAGACATTTTCACACATGCAAAGTTGAAAGATATATTTTCCCTCTCATTGACCCTTTCTGAGGAAGCTACTGCTACCTGCCTCCTTATACTGAGAAACTAAACAATGAAAGAGGAAGATGTGATCCAGGAAACAATAAAATACATTACAGGAGAGGACTGAAGGGAGATCCCAGGATGACAAGTGAGCAGCAGGTTTAAGAGCAACTGGTCCAGAATAGAACAGAGGACAGAAGGCTCTCGGAGGGATACTGGATAAAAGCAGGGAAGGAAAGCAGAAAGGTAGGAAGGAGAAATGGAGGGAAAGAGGAAAGAACAAAGGGAGAGGAAGGGAGGGGGAAAGCATAGATGGCAAGAGAGAGGGAAAGAAATCTATTATCTGACATGTTTAAATATAATGACAGATTAATAGTTCTGTCATAGAATTTAAGGATGAACCAGTGGTAATCATATAGAAAATGAAGCAGATGAAAAAGAACAACATAATTATAAATGCCTGGGAAAACAAAGGTTCTAGTAGAAAGGAAATTTAACCATGATATAATATGTGATTGAATAATAACTACATAATCATAGTAATATGAACACTGAATATTGCTTGAACCAAATATCGTCATGTATTTCAGAAGTTAAGATTTTAAAAAGCTGAAGACTATATAGTAAAAAATCAATAGATAAAACTCTGAAGCTAAAAGTTCAAGAAACAGTAGTTAAACAATACTATTTAGAAAGCTGAAATTAAATACCAGAATAAACAACTATACGAGTCAAAGGTGGTTATCGTATCTGGAAAGTCAGATATGAGAAGGGGATGCATGAGATAGGGAATGTTTTTTCATTAAAAATCTTTCATACTAGTTTGCTTTTTTTTTAATTGAAGTAGGGTTGATATATATATTAGTTTCAGGTGTACAACATAGTGATTTGACAATTATATACATTACAAAATACTCATCATGGTAAGTGTAGTTACCATTTGTCACCATACAAAACTTTTACAATACAGGGAGCTTTCATGCTCTATACCACCAGAAGTCAATCACAGAAGAATCATCACTTACAGACCCCAAAAGAAGCATCCACAACAGCAAAGAATCACGATTACAGGTCCCAACGGGGAAAAATGGACACTGCATCTCCTACAACAAACTGACTAACCCAGTAGCCCAGCAAATGAGAAACCATTTTCACACCCTGAACTCTTGGTTTTCTCTAGTGGACTTTGGTTCAAAACAACCCCTTCCAACTTGTCCAAATAACACTCCTCTCCTTCCTTTGATGGACTTGCCTGCGGTTTGGCTATAGCTTGCATGTCCCAAATTGCAGTTCTCTGCTATTCCCATATAAATCCATTTTGCTGGTTAAAAAAATTTAAAAAAAAACCTATTACAATATTATTGACTATATTCCCTATACTGTACTTTTCATCCCTGTGACTTATTTATAACTGAAAGTTTGTACCTCTTAATCTTCATCTATTTCACCTATCCTTCTACTCCCATCCCCTCTGGTAACCACTAGTTTGCTCTTTATGAGTCTGTTCTTCTTGGTTATTGTTTGCTCATTTGTTTTGTTTTCAGATTCTACATATAAGTGAAATCATATGGTATTTGTTTTTCTCCATCTGACTTATTTCACCTAGCATAATCCCTCTAAATTCATCATGTTGTCATAATAGCAAGATTTCATCCATTTTGATGGCTGAGTAATATTCCATTGTACCTATACACCACATCTTCTTTATCCATTCATATATTGATAGATGCTTAGGTTGCATCCATAACTTGGCTACTGTAAATAATGCTGCAATAAACATAGCAGTACATACCTTTTATACCAATTTGCTTTTAACAAGTGTTTATATCATTAGATAAAAAATAAAGATTAATTGAAGAAACTTATTTACAGATTTCTATACCAACCATTGAGCTTATATTTTAAAAATCAAACAAAAGTACTATGTTATATAAAATAATTATCTAAAAAAAACAAAAACAAAACAAAAAAAAATAATTATCTAAATGTGCTTAAATTAAAACATGCATATGAGCATATATTTAGCCACTTATTTTATTTTTTAATTTTATTTTTTTAATTTACATCCAAATTAGTTAGCATATAGTGCAACAATGACTTCAGTGTAATATTCCTTGATGCTCCTTACCCATTTAGCCCATCCCCCCTCCCACAATCCCTCCAGTAACCCTCTGTTTGTCCTCCATATTTAAGAGTCTCTTATGGCTTGTCCCCCTCCCTGTTTTTGTATTATTCTTGCTTCCCTTCCCTTATGTTCATCTGTTCTGTGTCTTAAAGTCCTATGAATGAAGTCATATGATAGTCTTCCTCTGCCTAATTTCGCTTACCATAATATCCTCTAGTTCCACCCACGTAGTTGCAAATGGCAAGATTTCATTCTTTTTCATTGCCGAGTAATACTCCATTGTATATTTGTACCACTTCTTTTTTTTTTTTTTATTTTTTTTAATGTTTATTTATTTTTGAGACAGAGAGAGACAGAGCATGAATGGGGGAGGGGCAGAGAGAGAGGGAGACACAGAATCGGAAGCAGCCTCCAGGCTCTGAGCCATCAGCCCAGAGCCTGACACGGGGCTCAAACTCACGAACCGTGAGATAGTGACCTGAGCTGAAGTCGGACGCTCAACCGACTGAGCCACCCAGGCGCCCCAGTACCACTTCTTCTTTATCCATTCATCCATCGATGGGCATTTGGGCTCTTTGCATACTGTGGCTATTGTTGATAGTGCTGCTATAAACATTGGGGTACATGTGTCCCTTCGAAACAGCACACCTATGTCCCTTGGATAAATACCTAGTAGTGCAATTGCTGAGTCATAGGGTAGTTCTATTTTTAATTTTTTGAGGAATCTCCATACCGTTTTCCTGAGTGGCCGCACCAGCTTGCATTCCCACCAACAATGCAAAAGAGATCCTCTTTCTCCGCATCCTCGCCAACATCTGTTCTTGCCTGAGTTGTTAATGTTAGCCATTCTGACAGGTGTGAGGTGGTATCTCACTATGGTTTTGATTTGTATTTCCCTGATGATGAGTGATGTTGAGCATTTTTTCATGTGTCGGTTGGCCATCTGGATGTCTTCTTTGGAGAAGTGTCTATTCATGTCTTTTGCCCATTCCTTCACTGGATTATTTGTTTTTTGGGTGTTGAGTTTGATAAGTTCTTTATGGATTTTGGATACTAACCCTTTATCTGATAAGTCATTTGCAAATATCTTCTCCCATTCTGTCGGTTGCCTTTAGTTTTACTGATTGTTTCCTTCACTGTGCAGAAGCTTTTTATTTTGATGAGGTCCCAATAGTTCATTTTTGCTTTTGTTTCCCTTGCCTCTGGAGACACGTTGAGTAAGAAGTTGCTGCGGCCAAGATCAAAGAGGTTTTTGCCTGCTTTCTCCTCAAGGATTTTGATGGCTTCCTGTCTTACATTTAGGTCTTTCATCCATTTTGAGTTTATTTTTGTGCATGGTGTAAGAAAGTGGTCCAGGTTCATTCTTCTGCATGTCGCTGTCCAGGTTTCCCAGCACCACCTGCTGAAGAGACTGTCTTTATTCCATTGGATATTCTTTCCTGCTTTGC
The DNA here is from genome assembly GCF_018350195.1 of Panthera tigris. Classification (NCBI taxonomy): domain Eukaryota; kingdom Metazoa; phylum Chordata; class Mammalia; order Carnivora; family Felidae; genus Panthera; species Panthera tigris. The sequence goes on from NC_056670.1 coordinate 28,388,724, forward strand.
CAAAGATTAGTTGGCCATACATTTGTGGGTCTATTCTGTTCCATTGATCCGAGTGCCTGTGTTTGTGCCAGTACTATACTGTATTGATGATTACAGATTTGTAGTGTAGCTTGAAGTCCAGGATTGTGATGCCTCTGGCTTTGGTTTTCGTTTTCAAGATTGCTTTGGCTATTTGGGGTCTTTTCTGGTTCCATACAAATTTTAGGATTACTTGTTCTAGCTCTGTGAAGAATGCTGGTGTTATTTTGATAGGGATTGCATTGAATATGTAGATTGCTTTGGGTAGTATTGGCATTTTAACAATATTTGTTCTTCCTATCCAGGAGCATGGAATCTTTTTTCATTTTGTTGTGTTTCTTTCATAAGCTTTCTTTCATAAGCTTTCTATAGTTTTCAGTGTATAGATTTTTCACCTCTTTGGTTAGATTTATTCCTAGGTATTTTATGATTTTTGGTGCAATTGTAAATGGGATCGATTCCTTGATTTCTCTTTCTGTTGCTTCATTGTTGGTGTATAGGAATGCAACCGACTTCTGTGCATTGATTTTATATCCTGTGACTTTGCTGAATTCGTGGATCAGTTCTAGCAGTTTTTTGGTGGAATCTTTTGGGTTTTCCATATAGAGTATCATGTCATCTGCGAAGAGTGAAAGTTTGATCTCCTCCTGGGCGATTTGGATGCCTTTTATTTCTTCGTGTTGTCTGATTGGAGAGGCTAAGACTTCCATTACTGTGTTGAATAACAGTGACAAGAGTGGACATCCCTGTCTTGTTCCTGACCTTAGGGGAAAAGCTCTCAGTTTTTCCTTACTGAGGATGATATTAGTGTTGGGTTGTTTATATATGGCTTTGATGATCTTGAGGTATGATTCTTCTATCCCTGCTTTCTTGAGGTTTTTTATAAAGAAAAGATGCTGTATTTTGCCAAATGCTTTCTCTGCATCTATTAAGAGGATCATATGGTTCTTCTCCTTTCTTTTATTGATGTGATGAATCATGTTAATTGTTTTATGGATATTGAACCAGCCCTGCATCCCAGGTATAAATCCCACTTGGTCGTGGTGAATAATTTTTTTAATGTATTGTTGGAGCCAGTTGGCTAATATCTTGTTGAGGATTTTTGCATCCATGTTCATCAGGGAAATTGGTCTATAGTTCTCCTTTTTAGTGGGATCTCTGTCTGGTTTTGGAATCAAGGTAATGCTGGCTTCATAGAAAGAGTTTGGAAGTTTCCCTTCCATTTCTGTGTTTTGAGAATAGATGTTAACTCTTCCTTAAATGTTTGGTACAATTCCCCTGGAAAGCCATCTGGCCCTGTGCTCTTGTTTTTTGGCAGATTTTTACTTACTGGTTTGATTTCTTCACTGGTTATGGTTCTGTTTAAATTTTCTATTTCTTCCTGTTTCAGTTTTGGTAGCGTATATGTTTCTAGGAATTTGTCCATTTCTTCCAGATTGCCCATTTTATTGGCATAGAATTGCTCATAATAATCTCTTATTATTGTTTTTATTTCTGCTGTGTTGGTTGTTATCTCTCCTCTTTCATTCTTGATTTTATTTATTTGGGTCCTTTCCTGTTTCTTTTTGATCAAACTGGCTAGTGGTTTATCAATTTTGTTAATTCTTTCAAAGAACCAGCTTCTGGTTTCATTGATGTGTTCTACTGTTTTTTTGGTTTTGATAGCATTAATTTCTGCTCTAATATTTATTATTTCCTGTCTTCTGCTGGTTTTGGGTTTTATGTGCTGTTCTTTTTTCAGCTTCTTAAGGCATAAGGTTAGGTTGTGTATCTGAGATCTTTCTTCCTACTTTAGGAAGGCCTGGATTACTATATACTTTCCTCTTATGACTGCCTTTGCTGCATCCCAGAGCTTTTGGGTTGTGGTGTTATCATTTTCACTTGGTGCCATATACTTTTTAATTTCCTCTTTAACTTCTTTGTTAGCCCATTTATTCTTAGTAGGATGTTCTTCAGTTTCCAAGTATTTGTTACCTTTCCAAATTTTTTCTTGTGGTGGATTTCGAGTTTCATAGTGTTGTGGTCTGAAAATATGCACGGTATGATCTCGATATCTTTCTACTTGCTGAGAGCTGATTTGTGTCCCAGTATGTGGTCTATTCTGGAGAATGTTCCATGTGCAGTGGAGAAGAATGTATATTCTGCTACTTTAGGATGAAATGTTCTGAATATATCTGTTAAGTGCATCTGGTCCAGTGTGTCATTCAAAGCCATTGTTTCTTTGTTGATTTTTTGATTAGATGATCTGTCCATTGTTGTGAATGGGGTGTTGAAGTCTCTTACTATTATGGTATTAGTATTGATGAGTTTCTTTATGTTTGTGATTAATTGATATATATTTTTGGGTGCTTTCACATTTGGTGCATAAATGTTCACAATTGTGAGGTCTTGGTGGATAGACTCCTTAATTACGATATAATGCCCTTCTGCATCTCTTGATACAGTCTTTAATTTAAAGTCTAGATTGTCTGATATAAGTATGGCTACTCCAGCTTTCTTTTGTTGACCATTAGCATGATAGATGGTTCTCCATCTCCTTACTTTCTTTTTTTTTTTTTAATTTTTTTTACATTGATTTATTTTTGAGAAACAGAGTAAGACAAAGCATGAGCGGGGGAGGGGCAGAGAGAGAAGGAGACACAGAATCTGAAGCAGGCTCCAGGTTCTGAGCAAGCGGTCAGCACAGAGCCTGATGTGGGGCTCGAACCCACAAACCGTGAGATCATGACCTGAGCCGAAGTCGGACGCTCAACCAACTGAGCCACCCAGGCACCCCATCCATCTCCTTACTTTGAATCTGAAGTTGTCTTTAGGTCTAAAGTGGGTCTCTTGTAAACAGCATATAGATGGATCTTGTTTTCTTATCCATTCTGTTACCCTCTGTCTTTTGACTGGAGCATTGAGTCCATTGACGTTTAGAGTGAGTACTGAAAAATAGGAATTTATTGCCATTATGTTGCTTGTAGAGTTGGAGTTTGTAGTGGTCCTTTCTAATCTTTGTTGCCTTTGGTATTTGTTTGTATTTTCATCTTTTCTCCACTCAGAGAGTCCTCTTAAAATTTCTTGCAGGGCTGGTTTAGTGGTCACAAACTCATTTAATTTTTGTCTGTCTCGGAAACTTTTTATCTCTCCTTCTATTTTGAATGACAGCCTTGTTGTATAAAGAATTCTTGGCTGCATATTTTTCTGATTCAGCACACTGAATATATCCTGCCACTCCTTTCTTGCCTGCCAAGTTTCTGTGGATAGGTCTGCTGCAAACCTGATCTGTCTTCCCATGTAGGTTAAGGACTTTTTTTTCCCTTGCTGCTTTCATGATTCTCTCCTTGCCTGAGTATTTTGTGAATTTGATTATGATATGCCTTGTTGATGGTCAGTCTTTGTTGAATCTAATGGGAGTCCTCTGTGATTTTTGGATTTTGATGTCTGTGTCTTTCCCCAGGTTAGGACAGTTTTCCGCTATAATTTGCTCACATAACCCTTCTACCCCTGTATCTCTCTCTTCCTCTTCTGGGACCCCTATGAATCTGATGTTGTTCTTTTTTTTTTTTCTGATGTTCTTTTTTAATGAGTCACTGATTTCTCTAATTCTTAAATTGTGCTCCTTTGTCCTAATCTCCCTCTTTTTTCTGCTTCATTATTCTCCATAAGTTTGTCTTCTGTATCACTGATTCTTTGTTCTGCCTCATCCATCCTTGCTGCCGTGGCATCTATTCATGATTGCAGTTCAATTATAGAATTTTTTATTTCATCCTGACTAGTTTTTACTTCTTTTATCTCTGCAGAAAGGGATTCTAATCTATTTTTTACTGCAACTAGTATTCTTATTATCGTGATTCTAAATTCTGGCTCAGACGTCTTGCTTGTATCTGTGTTGGTTAAATATTTCTTCCTGCTCTTTCTTTTGGGGTGAATTCCTTTGTTTTGTCATTTTGAAGGGAGAAATGGAATTAATGAGGTAGAAAAAATTAAAATTAAAATAAAATTGAAATTAAAAAAAATTAAACACACACACACACAAAATCAAATAAATGATGCTAGATCCTAGGTGTGTTTTGGTCTGGGTATTGATTGGAAGTGGTTTGATAGAGTAGAGAAAAAAGGGAACGAAGAAAAAAAAAGGAAATCATTAGAAAATTTGAAAAAATGAACACACTGAAGTAGACTAAAATGAATGATGGAAGTAAACTAGAATTTGAAAAAACTTAAACAAAAGTAAAACCATAGTAGAGAAAAATTAAAGAAAAATGTTTTTAATAAAAATTAAAAATAAAGATGAGTTTTTTCTCTTTGTGTATTCAAGAAAAAAAAAGAAATGAAAAAGAGAAAAAAAGGAAATCATTTGAAAATTTGAAAAAATGAATACAGTGAATTAGTCTAAAATAAAATGATGGAAGTAAAATATAATTTGAAAAAAAATTACACAAAAGTAAAAAATGTAAAAAGTTAAAAAACAATTTAATAAAAATTGAAAATAAAAAGAATTTTTTCTTTCTGTGTTCAAGAAAAAGAAATGAAAAAGAGAAAAAAGAAAAAAGAAAAAAAAAAGAAAAGTGAACAGAGGGACCTGCTAACACTCTGAAATATGACTGAAATTACTTCATTTTCTCCTAGAAGTTAGATTATGATGTGCTTTATAGTCTATAAACTAAGTAGGCAGTGAGACTTCTGTTCTTGAAGAGTGATGTTGGCCCAGTTGGGCGGGGCTTAGTGTAAAGGCTCCGTTCTCCACTAGATGGTGCTGCTAGCCTACTGGGGTGGATTGTTGTGGCGCTTGGAGGTGTGTATGCACATGCACAGGAGCAGTGAAAATGGTGTCACTCAGCTACCCAGTCTCTAGTATTGGAACTGTGTTCTCCCGCATCAGCAATTGCGCATCTGTCCTTTGTCTTCAGCTTTTTTCCACTCCCCCACTTTTACACTGTCTGTGACTGTGCCCCATGTAGTACCTCTCTCCTGAGTTTTATCTCAGATACGGCTGTTTTCTCCAGCCCCTTACTTCTGAGGGACTGCTGCTTTGACCCGTTCCGCCCCTCTGCAGAGGGTGTCACTGAGCAATTGCCGAATGCCAGCCGCACCCAGGAAAGTTCATGGGACCGTGCTGCTGCTGAAGCCCAGCAACTGTGGCCACGTGCCAGTCTGCCCCAGAAAAAGTTCGTGAGATATTGTAGCAGCAGCATTTCAGGGATTATGGAAAATCACAACACACATCTGGCACCAGGCTTTGCCCTTAACGACCTTGTTCCAGCATCAGCAAATGTGGCCGTTCTCTGGGGTCTGCTGGGCCCAGGTTGCCTCTCAGCCTCTACCAAATGTCCTTCCAGCAGTGGAACTGCTTCTCCCTGTGTGGCCCAGGAACCTCCCCACCAGAGCACTGCCAGGTATCGAGCTGTAGAGTTGCAGACTTGCTGCACTCCCCCTGTTTACAGTCTTAATGGAATTTAAACCCTCTCCTTTCTCCTTTCTCCCTTTTTAGTTCAGTCCTTGTGGCTGTTTCCAATTTTCCACTTTCTCTCCAGCTGCTTTTGGGGAGGGGTGCTTTTTCGTATTCTCCCCACTGTCTCCATCGTCTCTCTGCACACAACAGCACCTCCCTGCCCTCCATGACTTCTCTCTCCCCAAAGTTCACCTCTCCGTGCTGTGTACCTGCTAAATTCTGTGGTGAAGGTTGTGCAGATTGTTGTGTTAATCCTCAGATCAGTTTTCTAAGTATGCAGGATGGTTTAGTGTTGGTCTGGCTGTATTTCATGTTCGCGAGATGCACAAAAAACTTCCATGCTGTTCTGCCATCTTGGCTCCCCCCCCCCTTTTTTTAAAGTGTACAGATTTTATTTTAATTTAATTTAATTAATTATTTTTTATTTTTATTTTTTGTATTCTATCCTATCCTTTTTAATTTAAATCTAAGTTACTTAATATATAGTGTAGTAATGATTTTGGGAATAGAATATAGTGATTCATCACTCACATATAACACCCGGTGCTCATCCAGCAAGTGACCTCCTTAAGCCCATCACCCATTTAGCCCATTGCCCCACCTAGCATCCTGCCAGCAACCCTCAGTTGTTCTTTGTATTTAAGAGTTTTTTATGGTTTGTCTCCCTCTCTGTTTTTATCTTATTTTTGCTTCCCTTCCTCTATGTTCATCTGTTTTTTAAAATTAAATCCCATATATGAGTGAATCATATGATATTTGTCTTTCTCTGACTTAGTTTGCTTAGCATAATACACCCTAGTTCCATCCATGTTGTTGAAAATGGCAAGATTTCTTTCTTTTTGATTGTTGAATAATATTCCATTGTGTGTATATATATCCTCTTTACCTATTTGTCAGTCATCCATCCCTCATTTTCAATCTTCAGGGGTTGTTAGGTCTAAAATGAGTCTCTTGTAGGCAGCATATAGATGGGTCTTGCTTTTTATCCATTCTGCCACTCTATGTCTTTTGATTGGAGCATTTAGTCCATTTATATTCTAAGTAATTATTGATAGATATGTATTTATTGCCATTTTATTATTTGTTTTGTGTATATTTCTGAAGATTTTCTCTGCTCCTTTCTTGTTTTTCTGTCTTTCATGGTTTGCTGTTTTCCTTTATAGGTATAGTTGGATTTCTTTCTCTTTATTCTTTGCACATTTATTAGTGGCTTTACATTTTTTAATTACCATTAGGTTTTTATATAACATCTTTTGCATATAGTAGTCCACATTAAGTTGATGGTCATTTAAGTTTGAACCCACTCTTCTCCTCCCCAAGTTTTATGTGTATGGTGTCAATTTTTACATCCTTTTGAGAGTTCTTTGATTTTTTCAGAAATACTCATTTTTCCTGCTTTTGTGTTTACTACCTTCTATTGTCATTTTTGGTCTTTTCTTTCCACTCAAAAGAGTCCCCTTTAATATTCTTGAGGGGCTGGCTTAGTGTCACAGACTCCTTTAGTTTTTGTTTATTGGGGAAACCCTTTGTCTCTCCTTCTATTCTTAATGACAGCTTTGCTGGATAGAGTATTCTTGGCTGCAGGTTTTTCTGATTCAGCACTTTGTATATATTATCTTATTTCTGTCTTAGAAAGGTTCTACTGAAAATTCCGCTGATAGCATTATAGGGTTTCCTTTGTATGTAACTGTCTTCTTTTTGTCTTACTGCTTTTGATACCTTTTTTTATCACTATATTTTGCCATTTAATTACAATATATCCTGGTGTGGATTTGCTTTTGTTGATTTTTTTTGGGGGGGGTATCTGTGCCTCCTGCATTTGGATATCTGTTTCCTTTGACATATTAGGGAAGTTTTCTGCTATTATTTCTTCAAATAAATTCTTTGCCCCCCTTTCACTCTCTTTCTTTTGGGATTCCTATAATATGAATGTTATTATATTTGATGGAGTCGCTGAGTTCCCTAAGTCTATTCTAGTTTTGCATGATTTTTTTTCTTTTTCTTTTTTTTTTAGCTTTATTACTTTCCATTACTTTGTCTTTTGGGTCATTAATTCATTTCTTCTTCTAGCCTGCTTTTCATTCCATCAAATGTGTTTCTCATTTTGTTTGTTGAGCCCTTTATCTCTGCTATGTTATTCCTTATTTCTGTGTTAATGGTCTCACTGACCATTCAGTTCATTAATGGCAACTGAAATTAAGGACAGAGGTCACAGAAACAATTTTAATGATTATATCAAAATATAGCTATAATCAGTGTATCATGGTGATGACTGACTGGGGAACACCTAGATCCACAGGCCAGTTTTCATATAACTTTAAGGAATTATAACTGTAACACTGTCCTATATCTTTACAAAAGAATGCTCTTACTAATTCTGATTTCTCTTTGGAGCTATTAAATTATATAGGTAAATCAAGTCTTGAGTTTAGAGAGCTTATCTATGCTCATTCTTTACATATACAAAGATGTCTCCTAAAGATTGGTTGTTTAAAGCTGCCCTGTTTTGGGGTAGTTTGTAAAATAGCAATATATAACTAATGCATTCAGTATTTTCCCTATAACTAGATTCCTTTCCTCACTTCCACATTTCTTTTTTTTAATTTTTTTTTTAATGTTTATTTATTTTTGAGACAGAGAGAGACAGAGCATGAATGGGGGAGGGGCAGAGAGACAGGGAGACACAGAATCGGAAGCAGGCTCCAGGCTCTGAGCCATCAGCCCAGAGCCTGACGCGGGGCTCGAACTCACGAACCGTGAGATCGTGACCTGAGCTGAAGTCGGACACTCAACCGACTGAGCCACCCAGGCGCCCCTCACTTCCACATTTCTATCAAATGTTTCCTATTTACCCAGCATGTAGGAAAGCACTCATGATTCATGAAAATTCCTAGTACAGTGCTATAGTAGATACTTGATTATAAATAAGTAAATACATATATATATGTATATGTGTATGTATATATGTGTGTATATATGTACATACAGGTAGTAGGTACATTATAATTCTCTTTTTGTTATGAAAACAATATAAACATGTAAATAAAAATTTTGAAAAAATAAAAAGAAAGTCAGTTTAACCCACCTAAGGCTTTTTTATTTTTATTTTTTGGCATTTCAACTTTGTCGTTTCCCTTGCATATTTATTTTACATAGTTTTAGTTGTGTACATGACAATTTTTCTGCTTTTGTTTTGTTGAAGTAAATTCACATAACTTAAAATTCACCAGTTTAACCATTAAAATGTGTACTTCAGGAGCTTCCAGTACATTCATGATGTGTCACCGTCACCACTATATATTACAGAATAGTTTTATTCTAAAAGGAAACACTGTGCCCAATAAGCAATCACCCCCCAGTTCTCCACTCTCCCCAGCTCCAAATAAGCAGTCATTAATCTGCTTTCTGTCTTTATAGATTTGCCTGTTCTGTACATTTCATATAAATGGAATCATATGATATGTGTGTTTTTGTGCCAGCTTCTTTCACTAAGCATAATGTTTCCAAAATTCAAGTGATATTATAGCATATATCACTATGTCATTTATTTTATGTACATTATTTGACAATGTTTTACTGTTTTGTACATGTAAAAAATTGTGATAAAATATACATAACAAAGGCACCTGAGTGGCTCTGTTGGCTAAGCACCCAACTATTGATCTTGGCTCAGGTCATGATCTCGTGGTTTGTGGGATCACCACTGCCTTGGGCTCTGCTGACAGTCAGAGCCTGCTTGGGATTCTCTCTCCCTCTCCCTTTGTCTTTCTGCCCCTCCCCCTTCTCAAGGTAAATAAATAAATTTTAAAAATACATACAACAACATACCATTTTAACTATTTCTGAGTGTACAATTCAGGGTCATTAAGTATATTTGCAAAGCTGTACAGCGATCATCACTGTCCATTGATAGAACTTTTTCATCATGTCAAACAGAAAGTCTACATCAATTAGATAATAATCCTCATTCCTCCCCCCAGCCCCTGCCTGTTATTTGTCTATACTTTCTGTCTACATAGGTAACTTATATTAGTAGAATCTTAAAGTATTTATCATTTTGTGTCTGACTTATTTCAGTTAGCATGTTTCTAAAGTTTATCCATGTTGCAGTGTGTACCAGGATTTCGTTTCTTTTTTGGCTGAATAATATTCCACTGTATGTGTACACATTTTGGTTATCTTTTTGTCTAATCATGGACACTTAGGTTGTTTCTATTTTTTGGTTATTGTGAATAATACTGCTGTGAACGTTGATGTACAAGTGTTTGATTTCTTTTTATGGTTGAATCATATGCCATTGTATAGGCATAGTACATCTTGTTTATCCACTTATCACTGTGTTGTTTTGGCTGTTATTATGAGTAATGCTGCTATGAACTCTTACATACAAGTCTTTGAACATCTGTTTTCATTTCTCTTGGGTATATACCTAGGAGTGGAATTGTGGATCATATGGTAATGTTTTGCATTTTAAGGAATAGCCACAGTTTTCCGTAGCAGCTGCACCTTTTTATACTCACATCGGCAAGGTATGAGGGTTTCAATTTCTCTACTTTCTCGCCAACACTTATTTTCCATTTTTATAAATTATAGCCATCTTAGTAAATGTGAAGTGGTATCTCATTATGATTTTGATTTGTATTTCCCTAGTGACTAATGATGTTGAGCTCTTTCCATGTGCTTCTTGGCCATCTGTGTGTCTTCTTTGGAGAAACTTCTTTCAACTCATTTGCCTACTTTTTAAAAATTGTTTTAATTGAAATATAATACTGTGTAGGTTTAAGATGTACAACATGTTGATTTGATGAATTCATATATTGTGGTATAATTAGCATCATAGCATAGCTAACACCTCCATTGTGTTACAAACTTGTTTATGGTGAGAACAATTAATATCTAGTCTCTTACAAACTTTGAAATCTATAATATAGTACAGTTGCCTATAATCACCATGCTGTGCGTGGGATCTTCAGGAATTATTTATCTACTAGTTGCAAGTTTGTAGCTTTAAACATTTCCCCAGTCTCCCCCACCCAGCCCCTGGTAACCACCATTCTACACTTTTTCTTTATTAAGATTTTTTTAAATGTTTATTTATTTTTGAGAGAGGGAGAGAGAGAGACAGAGCATGAGTGGGGAAGGGGCCGAGAGAGAGAGGGATACACAGAATCTGAAGCAGGCTCTGAGCAATCAGCACCAGCCTGACGCAGGGCTTGAACTCATGAACCGCAAGATCATGACCTGAGCCAAAGTCCGACACTTAACTGATTGAGACACCCAGGCGCCCCTCTACACTTTGTTTTAATAAGTTTGGTGTTTTTTAGATTTCACATATTATTGATATAATACAGTGTGTCTTTCTCTGACTTATCTCACTGACATAATGCCCTCAAGGCTCATCAATGTTACAAATTCCTTTGCCCATTAAAAAAAAACCTTTTTTTTAATGTTTATTCATTTTTGAGAGACAGAGAGAGATAGAGCATGAATGGGGGAGGAGCAGAGAGAGAAGGAGACCCAGAATCTGAAGCAGGCTCCAGACTCTGAGCTGTCAGTACAGAGCCCGACATGAGGCTCGAACTCACTGTGAGATCATGACCTGAGCTGAAGTTGGACACGTAACCGACTGAGCCACCCAGGTGCCCCATCCTTTGCCCATTTTTGCACTAGATTTTTTTTGATGTTGACTAATGTAATTTAAAATTATGTCATGTACTCTATTTCTGTCATTGTGGTTATTATTTTAATGGCTGCATAATAGTCCATTGAGTTGATGTATTATATTTTCATTTCCTATTCTTTGTCTCTCATTCTTCCTAATTCAACATCAGCTATTTATCAAAAGGCACCCTGCAGAACACTTGCACCAGGATTACCCAGGTGAACATGTGCATGTGTATATGTGTAGGTTGAGGGGGAGCATGTTAGAAGTTCACATTTGTAGACTTTGCTCTAGACATTGTATATCAGAATGTGTGGGGACATTGTCTTTAAAAACAGTGATACATGGGGGCACCTGGGTGGCTCAGTCAGTTAAGCATCTGACTCTGTCTCAGGTCATGATCTCATGGCTTGTGAGTTCGAGCCCCACCTCAGGATCTGTGCTGGAGCCTGCTTCGGATTCTGTGTCTCCCTCTCTCTTTACTCCTCCCCAACTCGTGCTCTGTCTCTCTCTGTCTCTCAAAAATGAATAAAAAATGTTAAAAAATTAAAAAAATAAAATAAAAACAGTGATACATGTTACTTATAGAAATATTACATATTTTTAAAACACTGATTTTTCCTTTTAATTCTATCTTTAAGATATTTCCATGTTGACATATATATGTATAGCCAGCTGCATCATCATTTTAATGTCCATGAGTGGGGAAGGGGCAGAGAGAGAGGGAGACACAGAATCTGAAGCAGGCTCCAGGCTCTGAGCTGTTAGCCCAGAACCCGATGTGGGTCTGGAACTCCAAAACCATTAGATTGTGACTTGAGCCGAAGTTGGACACTGACTTGAGCCACCCAGGCACCCCCTTAATGTCCGTATATTTATCGTATGTGTTTTTTCAAAGAGTTCCATGTTATAGGACATTTAGATTATTTGTAAGTTTTCATGGTTATAAAACATGTTGCTTGCTTCCTCGTATATGCATCTTTAAATACTCAACTGCTTATTTCCTTGGGACAAATCCCTAGATATGCAATTTCTGATCAAAAGTGTGTATTTTTAAAAAGATTTGGTATGTGTTGCCAAGTTGCCCTTGAGAGTTGTTTTCCCAATTTGTATTTACACCAAATGTGTCTTAGTATCTGTTTCTCTACACTCTTGACTTTCTTATTTATGCCCACACTCTTATCATTCTTTTAAATCTTTGACAATAAGCAAGAAATAGTATCTTTTTTATTGTTTTGATTAATTATTTTAATCTTGTGTTGTCTTTTAATGTAATAGATAAAATACTTCATATTATTTTCTTCTGCTAGATTATTCACTTTTTTAGGAGGTATGTTTTTGAGTCTTTTATTTCTTTGTATTTGTCCTTCCTGGAACCTTGTCCTGGATAAGTACTCAGTCAATTTTTATATATTTGATTTGAATTCCCAACAATAGCAGATTCTTCAACTCTCATTTCCAGATTTAGAACATGTAAAATGATTGTTAATCTCTCAGTCCCACCTATACACCGATACTGACCAGTCAGGAGCTGCATCTTCATGTTGTTCTTAGTTTCATATTAAAAAAAATTAAGAAAGTTAATTTGAATTAATTAAAATGTGGATTTAATATTTGAACAAAGGTTAAGTGAATTCTAATTTATTTAATTGGTTGGCCTGAAAAAGAGAAATGGAAAAGGTTATTTAATAAGGTCTCAATTCTGTAAGCAGGTATTACATAGAGGATAGAAGAAACTGAAAGAGTTCTTGCACCTGGAAGAGTTTAAGCTAGGTATAATAAAAATAATCTCAGTGTGGTTGTTATGAGACATTAAAATAAATTCTCTGGTGGAAGTTAAGTGTTTTCTGAAAATCTATCTCCCTCTGAATGGTCCAGGTGCAATCTTTTTATGGAATGGGAACCTATGAGTTCTTGAAGGATTGGGCTGGGGCTTTCTTTATTTTATTTTATTTTATTATCTCTTAAGACCAGAACCAAATTTAGGTTCTGGCTACCACACATATAGCTGCCCAGAATGTTTACTTACAAGGGTTCCTAAGCAATCAATAGCAATGTAGTAATATGGAGAAAGTCCTGTTTTCCAAAATGCCTCTCAGGAAAAAAAGTAAATATGATAGGAAGGAATACGACCCTTGGAATGGTAGAGAGGCCACTAGTGGGGTGTTTATGGGGAACATGAAACAGTAACAAAAGTTGTTAAACTCTTTTCTAAGGAAAGCGTGTCTAGTTATGTATTTCCCAAGAAAGGTAAGTCCAGTTCTTATTTTGTTGAGTGGCAAGTACCTTTTAGGGCCAGAATTGAATTATTTTGATCAATAGAAGGGAATACATACCACCAGAAGTCCTCGTTGTGGTCCCTCTCTGAGCAGAGAACAGCCTCTTTGATGTTGAATGAAGGCATTGTGGTGGGATCTGGATATGATCTAAGAATAGGAGAATAGGAGATCTAGGAATAGAGGTTACGTTTTGAAGAATCCAGAATTCTGTCTTAGATATATTATATTTGAAATGGCACATTCAAATAGCTTTGATACTTTTAAATAGATTTGTCATGATTCGACTTGGTACCCTCTTGGGAAAAATCAAATCTTATGAATTGGAATTATGGTAGAAATTTTTTTTTAATTTTTTTTTTTAACGTTTTTATTTATTTTTGAGACAGAGAGAGACAGAGCATGAACGGGGGAGGGGCAGAGAGAGAGGGAGACACAGAATCTGAAACAGGCTCCAGGCTCTGAGCTGTCAGCCCAGAGCCCGACGCGGGGCTCGAACCCACGAACCGTGAGATCGTGACCTGAGCCGAAGTCGGACACTCAACCGACCGAGCCACCCAGGCGCCCTGGTAACAATTTTTCAAAGAAAATTTATGTGGGTCATTTTATATTTTAATCTTAGCTTTTCCAAAACTGACATTTACTATTTTTTAATTAAAAATTTAAATAAACAGATATAATATAGATACATGGGTAACTCATTACAATTTTTTCTGCATTATTTAGTTTGAACATTTACATATACCACATAGTTAATGGATTATATTTTTAGTTATGCAAAGGGCAACTGAGGACTGTGAACCTACTCCTGTCTCTGAGCATTTCCCCTATAAACACTGTTCCAGGTTTGGTGTGTTTGCTCTCTGATCATTTAAGGAGTGTGACTTCTTTGCTCAACTGTATGATTTTATTTATTTATTTATTTATTTATTTATTTATTTTTCAATATATGAAGTTTATTGTCAAATTGGTTTCCATACAACACCCAGTGCTCATCCCATAAGGTGCCCTCCTCAATACCCATCACCCACCCTCCCCTCCCTCCCACCCCCCATCAACCCTCAGTTTGTTCTCTTATGCTTTGGCTCTCTTCCACTCTCACCTCTTTTTTTTTTTCCTTCCCCTCCCCCATGGGTTTCTGTTAAGTTTCTCAGGATCCACATAAGAGTGAAACCACATGGTATCTGTCTTTCTCTGTATGGCTTATTTCACTTAGCATAACACTCTCCAGTTCCATCCACGTTGCTAAAAAGGGCCATATTTCATTCTTTCTCATTGCCACGTAGTACTCCATTGTGTATATAAACCACAATTTCTTTATCCATTCATCTCAACTGTATAATTTTAATAAAGTCTTGAGAGGAAGAGAAGATAAGGCTGTGCTCAATTTGGCATCTTTACCTGATTCTTAATATTTTCTTGATAAGTCATGTTGCATAGTTTTAATACTCAGATCTTATATAGTTATATGGGCAAATGAAAAAAAAATGAGAAACTAATATATTGTGAGAAAGATAGTGTTTTAAAAGGCATTTGTATCTAATTTCATACTCTATCAAAAGAATATCTTGATTACAAAACTGCCCATTTTTGTGTTGTTGGCTCATTATTCAAGTAAATACGTAGTACGATTTAGGACCATTCTGTTACTGAGGAGCTTTGAAATGAAGAGTTACGTTTTTATCCTAAAACTGTGCATTTTTAATTAGAAAGTTAAGTCAATAATAAGAAGTGCTTAACATGCCAAAAGGACTTCTCAGTTTGGGTGGAATTAGTAACATGAAGTTTTTACTGATCAAGAGGATAAAGTCAACAACGTTGTAAGAATTATGATTTTTGAGATTTTATGACACTTTTTCTCCTAAGACCACATTACATGTAGATGCTCAAATAAGACTTTACCTTAACTGACTAAATATCTTTATTCAACATAGTATTGGAAGTCTTAGCCTCTCCAATCAGACAACACGAAGAAATAAAAGGCATCCAAATCGCCCAGGAGGAGATCAAACTTTCACTCTTCGCAGATGACATGATACTCTATATGGAAAACCCAAAAGATTCCACCAAAAAACTGCTAGAACTGATCCACGAATTCAGCAAAGTCACAGGATATAAAATCAATGCACAGAAGTCGGTTGCATTCCTATACACCAACAATGAAGCAACAGAAAGAGAAATCAAGGAATCGATCCCATTTACAATTGCACCAAAAATCATAAAATACCTAGGAATGAATCTAACCAAAGAGGTGAAAAACCTATACACCGAAAACTATAGAAAGCTTATGAAAGAAAGCTTATGAAAGAAACACAACAAAATGAAAAAAGATTCCATGCTCCTGGATAGGAAGAACAAATATTGTTAAAATGCCAATACTACCCAAAGCAATCTACATATTCAATGCAATCCCTATCAAAATAACACCAGCATTCTTCACAGAGCTAGAACAAGTAATCCTAAAATTTGTATGGAACCAGAAAAGACCCCAAATAGCCAAAGCAATCTTGAAAACAAAAACCAAAGCCAGAGGCATCACAATCCTGGACTTCAAGCTACACTACAAATCTGTAATCATCAATACAGTATAGTACTGGCACAAACACAGGCACTCGGATCAATGGAACAGAATAGACCCACAAATGTATGGCCAACTAATCTTTGGCAAAGCAGGAAAGAATATCCAATGGAATAAAGACAGTCTCTTCAGCAGGTGGTGCTGGGAAACCTGGACAGCGACATGCAGAAGAATGAACCTGGACCACTTTCTTACACCATGCACAAAAATAAACTCAAAATGGATGAAAGACCTAAATGTAAGACAGGAAGCCATCAAAATCCTTGAGGAGAAAGCAGGCAAAAACCTCTTTGATCTTGGCCGCAGCAACTTCTTACTCAACGTGTCTCCAGAGGCAAGGGAAACAAAAGCAAAAATGAACTATTGGGACCTCATCAAAATAAAAAGCTTCTGCACAGTGAAGGAAACAATCAGTAAAACTAAAGGCAACCGACAGAATGGGAGAAGATATTTGCAAATGACTTATCAGATAAAGGGTTAGTATCCAAAATCCATAAAGAACTTATCAAACTCAACACCCAAAAAACAAATAATCCAGTGAAGGAATGGGCAAAAGACATGAATAGACACTTCTCCAAAGAAGACATCCAGATGGCCAACCGACACATGAAAAAATGCTCAACATCACTCATCATCAGGGAAATACAAATCAAAACCACAGTGAGATACCACCTCACACCTGTCAGAATGGCTAACATTAACAACTCAGGCAAGAACAGATGTTGGCGAGGATGCGGAGAAAGAGGATCTCTTTTGCATTGTTGGTGGGAATGCAAGCTGGTGCGGCCACTCAGGAAAACGGTATGGAGATTCCTCAAAAAATTAAAAATAGAACTACCCTATGACTCAGCAATTGCACTACTAGGTATTTATCCAAGGGACATAGGTGTGCTGTTTCGAAGGGACACATGCACCCCAATGTTTATAGCAGCACTATCAACAATAGCCCAAGTATGGAAAGAGCCCAAATGTCCATCGATGGATGAATGGATAAAGAAGAAGCGGTACATATATACAATGGAGTATTACTCGGCAATGAAAAAGAATGAAATCTTGCCATTTGCAACTACGTGGATGGAACTGGAGGGTATTATGCTAAGCAAAATTAGTCATTCAGAGATAGACAAATATCATATGACTTCACTCATATGAGAACTTTAAGAGACAAAACAGATGAACATAAGGGAAGGGAAGCAAGAATAATACAAAAACAGGGAGGGGGACAAACCATAAGAGACTCTTAAATATGAAGAACAAACAGAGGTTTACTGGAAAGGGTGTGGGAGAGGGGATGGGCTAAATGAGTAAGGGGCATTAAGG
Organism: Panthera tigris; assembly: GCF_018350195.1. NCBI lineage: Eukaryota > Metazoa > Chordata > Mammalia > Carnivora > Felidae > Panthera > Panthera tigris. The sequence continues at coordinate 28,406,015 of NC_056670.1, forward strand.
AATCTACTCCTGAAATCATTGTTGCACTATATGCTAACTAATTTGAATGTAAATTAAAAAAAATAAAATTAACAACAAAAAAAAACTTTAGGAAAAAAAAAAAGTAAAGGGATGGAGAAAAATCTATCGCCAATTGGATATCAAAGGAAAGCCAGGGCAGCAATACCTATATTGGAAAAATAGACTTTAAAACAATGACTCCAACAAGAGGCAAAAAAGGACTCTATATAATCATAAAGGGGACAATCCAACAAGAATATATAACATTTGTAAATATTTATGTACCCAACATGAAAGTACCCAAATACATAAAACAGTTAATAACTAACATAAATAATCAATAGTAATATAATAATATTAGGGAACTTTAATACCCCACTTACATCAGTGGACAAATCACCTAAGCAGAAAATCAACAAGGAAACAATGGCTTTGAATGACACCCTGGGCCAGATGGATTTAACAGATAAGTTCAGAATATTCCATACTAAAACAGTAGAACACACATTCTTTTCAAGTGCACATGGAACACTCTTCAGAACAGATCACGTATTAGGCCACAAAACAAGCCTCTTAAATTTACAAAGATTGAAGTCATACAATGCATCCTTTCTGACCACAACGCTGTAACTCTAGAAATGGACCACAAGAAAAAATCTGGAAAGACCACAAATATTGGAGGTTAAATAACATGCTACTAAATAAAAAATAGGTCAACCAGGAAATCAAAAAAGAAATTAAAAGTACATGGAAACAAATGAAAATGAAAACACAACATTCCAAAAAACTTTGGGATGCAGCAAAAGTGGTCCTAGGATGTAAATATATAGCAATGCATGCTTACCTTAAGAGCAAGAAAAATCTCAAATAAACAACCTAAGCTTACACCTAAATGAGCTAGAATAACAACAAACAAAACGTAAAATCAGAAGAAGGAAGGAAATAATAAATCTTAGAGCAGCAATTAATGATACAGAAACTAAAACAACAATAGAACAGATCAGTGAAACCAGGAAATGGTTCTTTGAAAAAAAAAAATCAGTAAAATTGATAAACCTCTAGCCAGATTTATCAAAAAAAAAAAAAAAAAAGAGAGAGAAAGGATGCAAGTAAATAAAATCACAAATGAGGAGAAATAACAAACACCAGAGAAATACAAATAATTGTAACATATTATAAAAAACTATATGCCAACAAATTGGACAACCTAGAAGAAATGGATTAATTCCTAGAAACATATAAGTTACCAAAACTGAAACAAGAGAAAATAGAAAATTTCAACAGACAAATTACCAGCAAAAAAATTGAATCAGTAACCACATATCTCCCAACAAACAAAAGTCCAAAGCCAGACGGCTTCCCAGGGGAATTCTACCAGACATTTAAAGAAGAGTTAGTACCTGGAGTGCCTGGGTGGCTCAGTATGTTATGTGTCCGACTTCAGCTCCAGTCACCATCTCACGATTTGTGAGTTCAAGCCCCACGTTGGGCTCTGTACTGACAGCTCAGAGCCTGGAGCCTGCTTCGGATTCTGTGTTTCCCTCTCTCTCTGCCCCCCCCCATTCATGTGCGTTCTCTCTCTCTCTCTCTCTCTCTCTCAAAAATAAACATTAAAAAATTTTACAGAAGAGTTAATACCTATTCTTGTCAAACTATTCTAAAAAAATAGAAAATGAAGGCAAAATTCCCATTTAATTCTATGATGCCAGCATTACCCTGATACCAAAACCAGATAAAGATACCATAAAAAAAAAAGAGAACTACAAACTAATATTTCTGATGAATATACATGTAAAACTCCTCAACAAAATATTAGGAAACCAAATTCAAAACTACATTTAAGAAATCATTCACTACAATGAAATGAAATTTATTCCTGAGTTGCAAGGGTGGTTCAATATTTGCAAATCAATCAACGTGATACAGCACATCAATAAGGGAAAGCATAAGAACCATATGATCATTTCAATAGATGCAGAAAAAGCATTTGACAAAGTACAACATCCATTCATGATAAAAACCTTCAACAAGGTAGGTTTAAAGGGAACATACCTCATCATAGTAACAGCTAACATCATCCTCAATGGAGAAAAACTGAGAGCCTTTCCCCTAAGGTCAGGAAGAAACAAGGCTGTCCACTCTCACCCCTTTTATTCAACATAATACTGGAAGTCCTAGCCACAACAGTCAGATAAGATAAAGAAGTAAAAGGCATCTAAATTGGTAAGGAAGAAGGAAAACTTTCACTGTTAGCTAGTGAATGTCTATAACAGTATTAGCTAGTTATGTCTATAACATGACACCATATATAGAAAACCTGAAAGACTCCACCAAAAACTGAGAACTGACAAACAAATTCAGTAAAGTTACAGGATACAAAATCAACATACCAAAATCTGTTGCATTTCTATACATCAATAGCAAAGCAGCAGAAAAAGAAATTAAGAAAACAATCCAACTTACAACTGCAACAAAATAATAAGATAACTAGGAGTAAATCTAACCTAGAGGTGAAAGATCTATACTCTGAAAACTATAAAATGCTGATAAAAGAAATTGAGGACGACACAAAGAAATGGAAAGACATTACATGCTCCTGTACTGGAAGAACAAACACTGTTAAAATGTCTATGCTACCAAAAGCAATCTATACATTTAATGCAATACTTATCAAAATACCAAAAGCATTTTTCACAGAACAAACAAAAAAAAAACAATTCTAAAACCTGTATTGAACCACAAAAGACCCCAAATAGCCAAAGCAATCTTGAAAAACAAAAACAAAGCTGGAGGCATAGCAATTCCAGACTTTAAGTTATTATTACAAAGCTGTAGTGATCAAAACAGTATGGTACTGGCACAAAAGGAGACACACAGATCAGTGGAACAGAATAGAAAATCCAGAATTAAACCCACAATTATATGGTCAATTAATCATAAACAAAGCAGAAAAGAATATCCAGTGAGTAAAAGACAATCTCTGCAACAAATGATGCTGGGAAAACCAGGCAGCCAGACGCAGAAGAATGAACCTGGACCACTTACACCATACACAAAAATAAATGGATTTTTTTATTAAAATGGATTAAAGACCTAAATGTGAGACCTAAAGCCATAAAAATACTAGAAGAAAGCACAGACAGTAATTTCTCTGACATCAGCATAGCAAGTTTTTTTCTAGATAGGTCCCCTGAGGCAAAGGAAACAAAAGCAAAAATAAACTATTGGGACTACATCAAAATAAAAAGCTCCTGCACAGCAAAACAATCAACAAAAGTAAAAGGCAACCTACAGAATAATAGAATATATTTTCAAATGACATATGTGAAAAGAATTAGTATCCAAAATATATAAAGAACTTCTAAAACTCAACACCCCCCCAAAAAAAATAATCCAATTTAAAAATGGGCAGGAGACATAAACAGACATTTCTCCAAAGAAGACATACAGATGGCCAGCAGACACATGAAAAGATGCTCATCATCACTTATCATCAGGGAAATGCAAATCAAAACTACAGTGAGATATAACCTCACACAGGTCAGACCAGGTAAAATCAAAAACGTAAGAAACAACAGGTGTTGGCAAGGGTGTGGAGAAACAGAAACCCTCTTACATTGTTGTTGAGAATACCAACTGGTGCAATCACTCCAGAAAACAGGGGGTGGGAGGTCGTCAAAAAGTTTAAAAGAGTACTGCCCTACACTCCAGCAATTGCATTACTGGCGTTAATGGAAAGAATACAAACAGATTGAAAGGGATACATGCACCTGTATGCTAAATATTTGGTTATCTACAATAGCCAAATTAGGGAAGCAACCCAGTGACCATCAACTGATGAATGGATAAAGAAGATGTGGTATATAATTACAATGGAATGTTATTCAGCCATTAAAAAAAAATGAAATCTTGCCATTTGTGGTGACAAGGATGGAACGAGACTCTCATGCTAAGCAAAATAAGTCAGTCAAAGGAAGAAAAATACCATATGATTTCACCATATGTGGAAGTTAAGAAACAAAACAAACAAGCAAAGGGCAAGAGAGAGAGAGAGAGAGGCAAACCAAGAAACAGACTCTTAACTGCAGAGAACAAACTGATGGCTACCAGAGGGGAGTAGCGTGGGGGTACCGGTGCAATAGATGATCGGTATTAAGGATTGCACTTGTGATGAGCCTTGGGTAATTAAAATAAAAACTTCTTAAAAAATGATTAATGTATCAAATTTATTGCATACTTTAAAAGTACAAATCATCTTTAATTTTGATGCCACCCACTAATAAAGTTCTATTCTAATAAAAAAAGAAAGAAAAAAAAAAGAAAGAAAGAAAGAAAGAAAGAAAGAAAGAAAGAAAAAGAAGATTCTGTTCTTTTTCAATTTCTTAATTCTTAACTGGCATGGCATTAGGGGGCCAATTAGGTAGGAAAATCCTATAAATAAGTTGCTCTAGTGCTCAGTAGGATATATCTCCAATCTTCCTCGAACATATATTTGTAAGTAATATGATGACTATAAAGCAACACACAATTAATTGTTTAGGCTTCAAATGTCATTCACTATGCAGCAATTCCATAATTATTTCCATCACTTTTCATGATGCCTGTAATTTACCAGCTAAACCTTCATGAGGTTTTGTTGCCAAAAACTTAGTAAAATTTTGTGGCCAATTTGAACTAAGTTCCCTAACATATGTTGTCTAAAATGTACAGTTAGAGTTATTCTGCAATCAATAAGAATTAAATTCAAAAAACCTGAATGATGGCTAAGCCTCTAAAACTATGCAGTTGCTGCCAACTCTTTTTCTTTCAAATGAGGTACAAAAGCATGTAAGACAGCTAAGGTAAAATTTCCAGACTCTGCTCACCTCTCACCAATTACTATGTATGTGTTTTGTGTGGGATGTCCATAAAAATACAATTGTGTAACAGAAAGAGCAGGGATTTAGAGAGAATCTGATTGACCCAGCTTGAGTTACATGGTAGGCAGGATTCTAATATGGCTCCCAAGATCCCTGCCCCAGCTATTGGTACACACCCTATATAATCCCCCTCACTGGAGCTGGAATTGTGAATAAAATGCAATAGTTACTTCTGCAATTACATTATAATACATAAAACTCCACTGTAGTAAACTAAAGAGTAATTCTTCTGATGGCCTTAAAGAAGCAAACTACCATGCTGTAGAGAGGGCCACATGATAAGGTACAACCTCTAACAGCTGAGAATGGTCCTCCACTGACAGCTAACAAGTCCTACAACCACAGAAGCTGAATTCTGCCAACAACTAGTGACCTTGGAAGAGGACCCCAAGCCCTTGATGAGACCAAAGTCCCAGTCACCATCTTGAAATCTGGTCAGACCCTGACAGCAGAGAACCTAGTCAACCTACAACCACACTCATGACCACATTCCTGACACAAATAGAAACTGTGAAATAATAAGTTCATGGTGTTTTAAGTCACTAAATTTTTTGTAATTTGTTTTGTAGGAAAAAAAAAAAAAAAAATATATATATATATATATATATATATATATATATATATATATATGTCACATGATTACCGCTTAGAAAGAAGAGGTGGGATACCTTGATTAACAGCTGAAGTAAGGCTGTATCCAATGAAGGTGAAGTGGTCCTCTTTAAGCACAAATGAAGTGTCATCATCAGTTGGGGGGGATGGATACTGGAATAAAGAAAAACAAAAATAATCCACCACAATATATTAATTTTCTGATATCTCATAGGCCTTCAACATTCAACTCACAACTCACTCCCACTATTGACTCTATTGCCATATACACACTCCTTGATCTACATGCCATTGAGCCAGAGACCAACAAAGAATACATGAAGGCAACAAAATCTAGTAACACTAGGCAAACATAACAAATTAGTCTTAAATCTACCACTAATTAGCTACATGACCTTGGGCAAGCCATTCACGGGCCAGTTTCCTGTCTATAAAAAAAAGGGGGGGGGGGTGGGGATTGGACTAGCTTTAACGTCTCTTCCAACATTAAAACTGTATGAATTTTTCGTTCAAAAAAAAACACCACTGGGGCAACTGGGTGGCTCAGCTGGTTGAGCATCTGACTCTTGATTTCTGCTTGGGTCATGATTCCAGGGTCATGGGATCAAGCCCTGGGTTGGGATCCTCACTGAGCATACAGCCTGCTTAAGATTCTCTCTCTCTCTCTCTCTCTCTCTCTCTCTCTCTCTTTCTCTCTCTCTCCCTCCCTCCCCCTCTGCCCCTCTACCCCTGCTCACATGCTCTTTCTCCCTCTCAAAAAAAAAAAAAAAAAAACCAACAAAATAATTCAAAATAAATTTTGATTGCTATAAAAAGAGCCAATACTGCTCCTAAAACATAACCCCTCCCCTCAGTATTCTGCCTCTAAAAGTGGCATCAAGAAAGGTTTTAGAGAAAGCCATAAGATATTTGCCTTCCACACCCAAATTGTTTAATAAAAGCTACCACATAAACGAATCTGGGGGTAGTTTAGAGGGAGAGGCAATCAGAATCACGAGGGGACCTTTGTAGAGTAAAATGTCCACGAATGAAAATCAACGTTTTAGGTTGCTACTGTGAATCATAATACATTTATGTTATAATTATGTTGGAAACATGTATTTTACTTCTTTTTCCCTTACCTGCCATTTATTGCGTTAAATGGCATTGCTAAAGACCTAAAGCTGCAACTGAAAGAATTCATTTGTAAATTCACACTTTGTGAAAACACCTATAATAATTTTTGATCTCTTGGATCATTTTCACAACATGATAAATCAGAAAAAAAAGCAATTTCATTTTCTGAAAACCTACAGTAACTCAAATAAGCTGAAAATTAAATGTTAATGTAGTTATTTCACTTCTGAAATGTTGCAAAGAAATTTTAATCACAGTTGTTCTCACCAAATACATATTAACTGTGTAACAGATTCTTTTCCTTTGCAGTCTTCTCTTCCCAACAAAAATAAACCAAAAAATGAACAAGAAACCCTCAGAGTAGATTTCTCAGTTAAATTATTGTAACCATAATAAATTCCCATTACTGTCAAGCTTTTAAGTGAAGACAATTCCTAAAAGGGGAAGGGGAGGTTAAGGAAGAAAAAGGGCTTTCAGTAAATACTATCATTCAACTGCACAGAAGAAAAAATTTTTAAGAAGACTTCCAAATCAAGATACAATTAATATAATAGTAAGATTAAATGATAGGTTATTTCACAGCACATGTAGAATCTAAGAACAAGGTATTATTTCTTCTTGGATAGTCTCTATTGGAAAGGTGCCAAATAAAGTTCACATATATGGTAAAACTTATGCCTGGGATTGTCAGGAGTAACTTCGTTCCCGTATAGTATTCATAGAGAAATTGGGACCATTCCTGTAGCTTTGTCAAATTAAAAACAGACAAATAAATAAATAAATAAATAAATAAATAAATAAAAATTCTAAAAACAATCTCAAACTAGATAAAAATTTTTCTTATAATTCTTATTTTGTTCCCCTTTAAATCCGTTTAGACACTTAGCACCGTAATTTAGTTAAAAGAAACAGTATGAAAAAAAAATAGTATGGAAAATTCTCAAAGAAATTCACATATCAAGTGAGTTCACTTAACATCCAGGTTTCCAAAAGGCAAGGATTTGCCTTCCTGAGGTACCACTATGAGATGCATACATGGTGAAGTCTCTTTCCATGAACGCTGTTAGAATTTTAAAAGTTTAAATTTAAAAAGAAATTTAGAAATTTCGTAAAAGTCTACCTATTCTTTTTTCCCAAATCTTGCATCAACCATTTGATGCCCGGGGTGGGAGGGCGAGGGCGTATCTCCACGTGCGCGGGTAAGAAACTGCGCTTGCACCCTGGAGTCCGCCGCACCCACCCACGCGCCACAATCCCGGGCCTCTGTTCCCTAAGGTAGGCGGCATAGAATGGACCTACCCGGTCTTAGAGCTTCAACAAAGTAAACCAAAAAAAGAGCCTAGCGCTGAAGGGAGGAAACTAATGATACTTAAAGGCAGAATGCAGACCTAATGCGCAGAACTTGGTTTTCAAACCACTTTCCAGGCTCCTCAACACTTGACAGCTGAGACCACACTTAGGGCCCGATTTCTTCCAGCAGGGCTCAACAGTAAAGCGATCCCTGGGGGCGGGGGCGGGTAATGAGAGATGGCTGCTTGGGGACGGGCTCGGCAGAGTTGAGCCCACACGTAGCAGTATGACTCCTCACGCCTCCCTCCATGCCGCACAGAGGAGGGCTCGAGGCGTCGCGGCCAACGCGGGAACGCAGAACACGCACACCCCGCAGAAATAGAAATTTTCCAGAGCGCGGGCCCGCAGAACTGAACAGAAGAAGTCTTTGTTTCACAGCTCTCTCGATGACCTAATGAGGAAGGGGGAGGGCAAAAATCAGGTCAGTGACCAGAAGCCAAACAAGTTTGCGATTTTCGTAATGCAGCGAAGGCAAGGGTTTCCCAGGCCTCCTATTTAAAAGAGTCTACTTAAACTCCTTCAGGGAGTTTCTATTTCTTAGCTTCCACGATGTAGTTCACGAAAGCTGTCCGGTCAGTCTCCGACGCCTCTCTAAACCGAGCTCAGGGAGTCTGTAGGCTCCGCCTCTTGGTGGGCATGGCGCGCCTGCGCGTAGTTATTGTACTAAAGTATTTGTGCCTGCGCATCGTCTCCGTGGCAGCGATGGCCGAGTGGTTAAGGCGTTGGACTTGAAATCCAATGGGGTCTCCCCGCGCAGGTTCGAACCCTGCTCGCTGCGGAAGCGGGTGGCTTCTTTTTTCCCTTATGCCTTAAAACAATAACCTTTACTTGAACTGCTGCATTTCCCATTCCTGCGAGCTAAATGGCTCACCTACAAAGTTTAATGTGTCAAAAGAAAAACCAATACGTTGCAGTGCTCCAAACATGTATTTACGCTAAAGAGAAAAATCTTCCTTTGTCGTAGCCGGCAAGGTAATGGTTTCAGAAACTTGGTCTTCAATGTGAAGGCAAGTTCGCGAAATATAAATAAAATAAGGTAAATATTGTCACAATGTTTTGGGCTATCACAGCCCAGACAAGCTATCATATGAAAACTGATGGCGAGTGTGGTAACGGGTTAAATAAGTGATAAGCACAAGGTGGTGAATGAAAGTGTTAAATCACTATATTGTTCACCAGAAACTAATAGAATATTGTTAACTATCCTGGAATTAAAATAACTTAAGAAAAATAAAATAAAAATAAAACTGATGACAAGCTTAATGCCACCTCTTTTTCAATCCCAGAATCACCTTCAATAGTTGCCCCACTGCATCCAGAAGTGGTATGAATTGAGAAACAATAAAAAAAATTTTAAGTTTGACTTCTCTAGCATGATAGTTACATCCACAGAATGGAACACCATGCATGTAGCCACTAAAATGATAGTGATGACATGAGAAGGCCTTCTCAGTTTTGCCAAATCCAAAATGTTGGACAGACTAGAAAACAATATATATAATGATCACATTTTTGTTAAACTATTTATAGAATCATTTTTATGGCAAGAATGGGACAAAAACACTAGGGGCTGGAAAGAAATAATCACAATGTTAGCACTAATTATTATCTCTGGGTAGTGGAATTTGGAAAGATTTTAATAGTTTTAACAGTTTTTTGCTTAACATTGTAAAATGTGTGTATTATTTAAAAAGAAATTTGTGTGGGTGCCTGGGTGGGTGGCTCAGTCGGTTAAGCGTCCGGCTTCGGCTCAGGTCATGATCTCAGAGTCCTGAGTTCAAGCCCCGCGTCCAGCTCTGTGCTGACAGCCCAGATCCTGGAGCCTGCTTTGGATTCTGTGTCTCCCTCTCTCTCTGACCGTCCCCTGTTCACGCTCTGTCTCTCTGTCTCAAAAGTAAAATAAACATTAAAAAATAATAAAAAGAAACTTGTGAAGTTAGTCTTTAAAACCATACACATCCTCTCTTTCTCCCTTTCACCCACTGTCACAATCTCCTCCCCACCCCACGATTTCCAGGTGTTCTTATGGAGTTCTCTAACACCTCAAATGCTAGGGATGGTTTTCTGGGGTACCTGAAGTAGATTCCACCCACATAGCCCCCATCCCATTTGACACTTATCTCATCATATACATTCACCACATTCACATCTTCAGTCCATCCTCTCTTCCCAATTCCACCTCTTCTGGCCCCACGGAGTCACTTATAAATGGCTGTATTGGTTTCCTAGCTGGTCTCCTTCCCTCTTTCAGTCAGGATCACATTCTGCTGAAAAACAAACAAACAAACAAACAAACAAAAAAACAGAAAATCCAACTCTAGTGACTTAAACACATAGGGACTTGTCTCAAGAAATCTGGGAGTAGGCAGTTCTCAAATGAAACAGGGAGCAGCACTCTTTCCATCTTTCTGTCCTGCCATTTAATACATTGACCTTGTCCCCTACTTGTTGTCTCATCATCTTAATATGGTTGCTATACCTCCAGAGCTCACATCTGTATTCAGCTAGGAAGGAGAAAGACAGGAACCCTCAGTTTATGTCTCATTTACTTGAACTGTGTAACAAGGCTACTACTAGCTACAAGAAATTCTAGCTGGGTATATAGCTATCCAAATCAAAATTGGAATTTCATTGGTAAGGAAGAAAGTTGAATGGATACTGAGCCGGCAACCAACTGTATCTGCCACACCCCTCTAAAAGGAAAGGCAAAACTTGCAGGCATAAAACCTTTGAAACAAGTCCCTTGCCTGCCTTCCTAGCCTTCCTTCTTCTCTCTCCCATCTCCTTTTGAGTTATTAACAGGCCTCCCAACACTGAATTATAGCTCATCATGCCTTTGAAGCTTTCTACATATTCACATACAATTACCTGAAATATCTTTCTCTTGCTTCCATCCTTCTCCCCTCATTAGTAAAAGAAGGTTGCCCATCATTTGAACTCCCTATTTAGAGGACTTGCTCTCTTTTTGAATCCAGGTACAAGGCTGCAATCTACCCTCCTGCCCCATTCCCATTATAGATGCTGAAAAAGCCACGTATTTGCTTTCCAAGACTCCCTTACAGCTAGAGATGCCGGGTGTTACGTAGGCCCAGATAATCAGATATGCCCACCTGCAACTTTCAATCAGAGCTATTAATACAAAGAAGCAGGGAAGGCAAGGATGCATCCCAGTGGTTAGGAGAGGCCATAATGGCAACCATAGACATTGCTACAGCAGCAGCACCAAGGCTGCAACTGGGGTTTATAGTTGTTCAGCATCAGTGACAGTATTGTCTATACCAGGCTGCCTTTGTGGTGGTGTCAGCCTGAAATGATCTTGGATTTTGCCTAGCCAACTTACTCTTCTCTCATTCTCCAAAAGTGGCTTTGCAGCCTTCCTGGTAATTCTTTGAGCTATTCAATATTCTTACGGTAAATTAGTACGTTTTCTGCTCAACTCAGCCCCAGTCATTTTTTTTTTTCTTCCAAATACAAGATTTAGCTTCCCTCCTCACTGCTTCATCACCTAATGGAAACTCATGTTTTCTCTTCAAGTATCTCCTTGTGGATAAAGCATTCCTGCAATCCCCCAGGCTGGTTCATAAGCCCCTTTTATATTCTCCTATTCCCTAATATAGCACGGATCCTATTGAAATGCTTCTGTTGGCCTCTCTTCCCATTAAGTGCTAAATTCCCTGCAAATATATAAGGCGTCATGACTCTTATCTTCATACCCCTGCCTAGCACAGAAAAGGTACTCAGTAGGGGCACCTGGGTGGCTCAGGCGGTTGGTGCCTGACTCTTGGTTTCAGCTCAGGCCATGATCTCAGGGTGCTTGGGTTCAAGCCCTGCACTGGGCTCTGTGCTGACAGTGCAGGGCCTACTTGGGATTCTCTCTCTGCTCCTTCCTCACTTGTGTTCTCTCTCTCTGTCTCTCTCAAAATAAAAAAATAAAAACTTTTTTAAAAAATAAAATAAAATTCACAAAACAAAGAAAGTAAGTACTTAACAAATTTTTGATGAAGGACTGAATAAATATACGAGTAAGCACACAAAACCACCTCCACTCCAAGAATGCCCCATAAAAGGGGATGAAGGGGTCAATAGCCATTTTCCTTTTGAAAGTCATTATCCTTTGCCTTAGTATGAATTAATTTAATATACAGTATCCTCCTCACAGTATATTTTTAATTTAAGAAGACAGAGAATAGTACCCCAACAAGGTACCCTTCCTTCCCTTCCCATTGCCTTCCCTTCTCTTATTTTTTCCTCACCTTTTTCTTTTTCTCCCAGTACCTTGTCTTATAGTGCTGAAAGGGCAGATTGAGCCAGGAGGCAAGCACATGTACATTTTCATCTCTGTGGGTCAACTCCCATTCCCATCTTCCTAAACGTGGTTCACTTTCACCCTGGCATTCCTATAACCCAATTTCAGCTCTCTCCATGGTAAGCAAAAGAAAATGTATGGAATATTTTAGAGGGAAGATGTGGACAAGGTTCTGCAGTGCACTTCTCAGAGGAAGGACGCTACCTCAACTCCTCTTTCCATGTTTCTCTACTCCAGAGTCCTCCTACCTCCTCACCTTCCTGTGCATCTCCTAGAGCCTGCTTTTTCCAGTCCAGCCTCACAAGGTACATGATCTTGAAGACTGCCCCTCGGGACCGCTACTTTTTCAATCTTTTATGCTACAGAGCAATTCCCTGTGCATTGGCTTCAGTATGCCCAGCAATCAAAGAGACTCCCCTTCAAAGGCAGAAGAGGTTATAAATATGACACTGAAGTCTCCTTTTTACCCAAATATTTATCTACCCACTTCTATGAATAAAAGATAAATCCTTCAACTTCCCAGAATTCAAAGGTTTTAAATGTAAATAGACTAAAGTGAACTTTTTTCAAATTGTGATCTGTTAGCAAATGTGGAACTCATAATCTTCCCTTCCCTTCCAAATCCATGTCCTTCTCTATGTTTATGTTCTTCACCCAGTTTGTGGCATCTCCAACCATGGAGCAGGATACACTCACTTGGAATCACCCTGATACTGCCTATCCTTTACCACATTTCCTATCCAACCCAAATACAACTGAGTTTACTCCTAAATATGCTCAAAATCTACTTTGTTCCAAATCTACCACTACCACCCAGTCTAAATCAACATGACCTCTCACCTCCACTACATCTCAGCCTCCTGTCTTCCCCCATCCACTCTTCCTCCCTTTCAATCTGTTGTCCATAAAATAAAATTTTCTTCAAGATGTGCATTTGAGCTTATAAACCTCCTCCTGTAAACCCTTCTGGGGATTCCCATATGCTCTTAACAATACAGACTTGGGGCGCCTGGGTGGCAGTTGATTTCAGCTCAGGTCATTATCTAGCCCTGCATGGGGCTCTACACTGACAACACGGAACCCACTTGGGATTGTCTCTCCTTTCCTTCCTCTCTCACTCTCTCTCAAAATAAATAAATAAACATTAAAATAAAATTCAGACTAAAATCCTTAGCATGAATCCATGTCTCCCAATGATCCAGCCAGCATACCTATTGGGCTTCTCCCATCCATTCTCTAGCCAGATGTATTGTCCTTTCTTTTAGTTCTTGAAGGAACCAAACTCTTCCCCAGATTAGGAATTTTACACATATTCCAATGTCATCCTCCCCTTTAAACTTGTCAGGTTCCCTTCTTACATGATTTCACAACACTTATCATACTCTGTAATACACTAGTATGAATATTTGCTTGATTTCCCCTTGTGTGAACGTGTGTGGGGTGTGTGTCTGTGTGTGTGTGTTCATTTAACCACTAGATCTCCTTATCTTATACTTAGTGGGCCCTCAATAAATAATTTTGTTGAATGAATTTTGTGGTTGGGAAAGTCAGAGAACAAGAGGCCTCAGAATACCTGAAACAGTGGGAGATAGAGTCTCCAATGAGGGTAGGTAGACTCTGTTTTCCTTCAACTTTGAGAGATGAATCAAAACCATGCCTGAGGAGATTTGTGCCCTGACTACCTAAATCAGCAGGAATATTGCAGCTGAAACACCTGATATATTGCAGTACTGTTTAGTGTGATTTATGAAGCTGTTATTTTGTTTTAACACATCATGTTCATTGTAAAGGAGTTTCATCCCCAGAGGTTTCATTAATAGAGGCATTGTTGTGTAGTGAGACAGTGAAAAAGGGATTAAGAGATCGGGCTGGCCTAGGACATGTGTGAAGCTTGTATCCTAAGTCCCGTCTGGTTTGGACAAGCCCCCCATGTCCACTTTTGGAGGCCTTACAACCCCAAGACCACATGGTCTTAGGCCCTCTCTACATACTAGAATACAAATGACTAATAGAGATAGCTGAGTCTTAGCCCCTCCAGAATTAGAGAGACAGAAGCTCTGATACTAGAAATTTCAGATGACTGTTTGAGGAACTGATAGAAAAAACTTAGAGCTTTCAGCTCTTGTTCTAACAACTAGTTTTCTTCCCAACCTACACGAAGTTGATCAGTCAAGTTCACTCAAACTAATAGACTGGATGTCATGGGAAACGAGTTATTTCAATTTCCTTCCCACTCTCCCTGACATCCAGGCCTCCCAGAGGTCTGGGGACACTCTTTCAGGGACTGGACTCTGAGGCCTCAAGACAGGATGTGATAGATTTACCTTCACTGCTTTGTCTGGCACTGGACTGACTCCAGAGGCATGAGAGAGCAAGGATAGGTCTCCTTTGGCATCTCTAGGCCATTCAGAAGACTCTAGTAACAGAAAACATGACCCATAAGCTTTATGCTCTTTCAACTCTCTGATGCTTGAGGTCAGAGATAGAGAAGAGTCACGGATTGGTAAGCTTCTTACTCAGGTACTGAGGTAGGGCACAGCCCCAACCTGATTACTTCATAAATCCCCTGGTCCCACCCAAGGGATCTTAAAGCCCTTTGTCCCTTCATACCATGTTTCTCCCCAAACACATTTAGGGAATATGTTTCCCTCCCAAACATATCCATCTGAGACAAGATTCTCAGAGTATTTATCCAGGGAGGAGACTTTAGAAACATTTTATGTGAAAACACAAGTCATATGAGTACATAGAATGTCCATATAAAAGGTACGTATCTTCCCAGATGTTAAGCCACATACGTCAGTGGAGACAAACTATTAGTGCTTTGAAATAATGTGTGTTAGGATGTTGGAGCACAGAAATGCCACACTTACTTTTTGTACATGTTTCTCCAGTGCAGAGATCAGCAAACTTTCTATAAGATGTCAGCTCGTAAATATTTTAGGCTTTGTAGGCTATGTAGTTTCTGTTGTAACTACTCAACTCTGCCTTTGTAGCATGAAAGAAGCCTTGAACAAATGAGTGTGGTCATGTTCCAATAGAACTTCATTTTCAAAAACAGGTAGCAGGCTGGAGTTGGCCCACAGACCAGAGAATTCATCCTAGTATAATGAAAAAGATCTTTCCAAGTTATAAATGTTAATATATGGTTAATTGGGACTCTGCTAAGAGGCTAGTTAACAGATCTATGAAATCTTAAGATACCAAAAAAAGACATCAAGAGGCAAAGCTGGGAGTGAATGTTTTCTAAGATCATTTTATCTCAATACATCAGAACAGCCCAGAAGCTTCCAGAATTCTCTCCCATACATTGTGCTTTTATATTTCACTGAGAGAAATATATAAGGTGCAGTGAGACTGCAGTGAGACTGATAAGGTGCAGTGAGACTGCAGTGAGACTGATAAGGTGCAGACCCTGGTAATGCTTGCTCATGTTCTCTTTCTATAGTTTGCAACATAGGCTACTACTGCTCTGAAAATAGGAAGTACTGTATCTATATCTTCTGTTATAAACAAAACCCTTCACCTTAGGGTGTGATTTGAGCATCTTAAGGTGTGATGAATACACATTAGCAGATTTATTTGTAAAGTGCCTTGAGGGAGTGGGAAGAACAGAGACTTTGAAGTCAGAGCCACTAGACTTCACGAATTTGCGTGCCATATCCTTGCACAGGGGCCATGCTAATCTTCCCTGTGTCATTCCAAGTTTAGTGTATGTGCTGCTGAAGGGAGCACCAGAGCCACCAGGCTTCAAAACCAGGCTCCTTCCCTTTCTTGTTGTGTAACTTTGGGCAGCTCACTTCACTTCTCTGAGCCTTAGTTTCCTCATCTCCTAAGTGGTAATAATGATTACTTCTACTTCATGGCATGGTCAGAAATAACTGCCATTTTCTGAGTTCCAACCATAGGCCAGGCACTGTGATAAGTGCTTTACATCCATTGTCTCATTTAACCCTCAAAAGAGGCCATAGCTAGTTTACTGCTGAGGAACAGAGGATGAGATCTTATGATGTTACTTCCTTTCCCTCCTAAAGGTGGGTGCAGGTCCCTCCTAAAGAGCAGGTCCCTCCTAAAGGTGTCTAGGATCATCCTAAGGAAGCCATTGGACAGGAATAAAGGAAGAATAAAGGAGGAATAATTCATGTTATTGGAGTGTAATTTTCTATGCCTTATTGTCTCTCTGAGCTGGATTCTCTCCCTGAACTGAACTGAACTGAGCAAGATCCCTGGGAGTTGATGTACGAAGCTGCCCAGAGTTGGCACTGGCTGAGGACATACTTAGGACTTTATGAGGCCTTCTCCCAGAGGCTTGCTGCTACTTCGACAGTCTCTTTTATCTGGGATTTTTTGGGGGGGTAGGGGGGATGCTTTTTACAGTTCATTACTGGTTTTACAATTATAATTTCCAAGCCTGTGTGACATTCCTTCTTTCAATTCCAGTTCATCCCAATTTTTAATTAAATCACATTAATTTGCTTATTAATTTGCTTATTGAATAGGTAATATAGTCTCATGGTCCAAAATCATAATGACTCCCTCCTAACCCTGTCCTCCTGCCACCAACGTGCCCTTCCTGGACCACCAATTATCAGCTTCTATGCCTTCTTTATGCACATGCAAGAATATAGGTAGCTTTTATACAAATATTAGCACACTATACAAAATGTTCTGAACCTTCTTTTGTTATTTTAAAATATATCCTGGACATATTTCTGTATAAAGAGCTTTCTCATTAAAAATGGCCTCTGTTAATTCAAATGCCCTCAGCAGTTTTGAGCTCACTGCTTCAGAATAAAAGGACCATAACTTATTTAACCAAATCCCTATTTATGATGATTAAAACTGTTTCCAATCTTTTGATTGAACCAAAAAAAAACTTCAAAGAAAATCTTACATCCATGACATTTTCTAAAACAGGGATCTTAATCCCAGTCATCTGTTTTCATACAGAATTAGGAGAAAGTGGTCAGCCCTTTGTGCAGACAACAGGAATTGGGCACAAAAAATCACGGTGGTCAAACTGTTCTAAAAACATAGTCTAACCTCAATAAAGCTGAAAAAGATAATAAATAAAAGCATAGCATAAACAAATGCCCTAGAAAGAAAAAGGAAGCTCTCCTCTCTGCTAATCTATTCCATGTCCAGGGAAAGGGAAGGGCCAAAAGTGAAAGTATTAATTTACCTTTTATTATCTCAGATGAGTTAGCTCTTGGAAACTACCTCTTTTCTTCCTCCTTTTGTTTCCTCTCTCTATCCTTATCTTCATATTCTACCAGAAACTACTAACCTTCCTCGAATTTTTATTAGCAACTCAAGATGCTTCAGTAATAATTCCTGTGACCCGTAGGCAGATGCTAACTCAGATGCTATTTGGGTGTAGGACTCACTGCCTATGGCTCATAAAAAGGACAGGAAAGACTGTATAATGAAGAATGCAGGTCTGGAAACTTCCCTACAGAATGATAAAGGTTATTTATAAGGCAAGAGAGTGATGGGAGGTCCATGAGACCCACTCTTGGTTACTGCTTCTCCTTGCAGAAACTTTCAGGGGTGAAATGTATGAATTCAATTTTTTCAGGTGGCACAGTCCCAACTCCTTTGCAAGATTGACTTGAGGGTGAATTCTCATTAGAAATGAATTTATATCTAAAATGCAGGCAAAAAGGCTCACAGACACTCTTGCCTATTGCTTTTCTTGTTCTTTTTGCCATGAAAATTAGCCAATATATCGTTCAGATCTACTTGTGACAATTTGCTTTTCCTTTACATTCATCCAGGCTTGAAAAATGACCACTGCTCAGGCAGATTGATGCTTCCTGAGCCACTCATTTCTATCATATATTAATATATCAATACCACCTTCCAGTAGTATGTCTTTGTGAATTATTCTTTGTTTTCCTTCCAATGCTCTTTAAGCTTCACTTAAAACAAAAACAAAAACAAAAACCCTGTAACCATTTTTCTCAAGATTTCCTCTATTTCCAGAGAGCCACTGGCTAGGCTGTATCTTCATATTTCAATTTTTTTAGTTGCTCTTTTTTATTATCTATTATTATTACTATAGTATTTGGGAATTTCTCACTGGGGGGAATTTTTGGCCATTGGAAAAACTGAGATTTTCATCTTTCCTGCTAAAACCCACTGCACAGCTGTAGCATTTCCCAGTTACAACTATCCTGCAATGTCACAGATTCAGGTGAGTGCTGTCCATTTTTTTTAAATGATAAAAGTATCTAGGCACCTGAGTGGCTCTGTCACTTAAGAATCTGACTCTTGATTTTACCTCAGGTCATAATCTCACTATTCTGCGAGTTTGAGCCCTGCATCCAGCTCAGGGCTGACCGTGCAGAGCCTGCTTGGAGTGCTCTTTCCCTCCCCTTCTCTCTGCCCCTCCCCAGTGTGCCCCCCACCCCCACCCCCGTCTCTGTCTCTGTCTCTCTCTGTCTCTCTGTCTGTCTCTCTCAGTAAATAAACTTTTTAAAAAATGATAAAAGTATCAAAACACTTGTATATGTTTTAAAATGTAGGCCTTATTATTTTTCAGGTATGGGGAGGCCAGCAAATCAGAAGATCACCACTGAAAAGAAAGTCAGTTACTCAGAGTTCCCAAGAGGACCAGATGAGCACTGGGTCTGTCCAGAGGCACTGCGAGCAAGGGGGAAATGTGGGCCAGAATCTTTATTTTGGTTCCTGCAGAAAGAAGCATGGGAGGCAGGGTAAGTAGGTTTCAGATTGGCTAGTATGAATTTCAGCAGGCTCTGAAGCCCAGGGACTGTCCCCTGGTGATAGGAGCAGGGGAATCGTGGCCTTGAGTGGCCTTAAGTGTAAGAGCTTGAGAAAGGAAGTGGTGGGATGTGGACTCAGGCGTGGTGTGTTTGCATACAAAAGGCCCAAGAGCAGGTGAGTTGCTTCCTGTCTCTGGGAATTGGCTAGCTATGAGAGGGGCAGCCTCTCCAGGTTTAATAAGGTCTTATAGGTCAAAGCATCAGAAATACAGAAAATAAAAGGCATGATTAATATAGTATCAATCAGTATCTCAGCAGGAAACAGAAGGCACACTCAATTTAGGACAATTCGACAATTTTTTTTTTCTATACGGGGGTAACAAGCAACTTAAAAAGCTATGGAGAGAGTGTAGAGAAACCGCAAGAGACAGAATAGCCGTCACCATTTCCTAAGAGGGGAGGGAGTGGCACCGGTGCACAGAACAAAGTTCTGAAGAGGGCTGCCCCAAAGAGCAGTGTCCCTTTAGGGGACACAAGTGGTGCCAGGTGATCCTGCAAGGGGGTAGCTGCACCTCTTCGTTCTCCCTCCCTCTGCTCCCCGGCGGGGCCTCCCCATTGGGCAATTGCAAATGGTCAGCCTCTGCAGCTGAGGACAGGAGAGAGTGGGTCTGAGGGACAAGAGGAGATGGCCAGGACTCTGCCTTACGTAAAACGTGGGAAATAACACTGTGGAGATGCAGAGGCAAAGAAACAACCAGATCTGGAGTCTTGTTGCACCATCACAACTAGCAAACGTCTTTTGGGTGGATCGTTCCCGTACTGCTAAACTCAAAGCTGCCATCTTGTGGCCATCTGAGGAATAGTTGATTCCACCTTCTAGATTTGAAGAAAAGTTTTTTCCGGGCCATACAAATATGCTGCTGAGAGAAAACAGTCTCACATTTCATTGTCATATCGTCCATCAATTTTTGGTCTGGATATAACCTACTTTGAATAATTTTGAAAGTAGAATAGAAAAAATTCTACACGAGGGGCACCTGGGTGGTTGAGTTGGTTAAGCGTCCGACCTCAGCTCAGGTCATGGTTTATAGGTTCGAGCCCCTTCTTGGGCTCTGCGCTGACAGCTCAGAGCCTAGAGCCTGCTTCAGATTCTGTGTGTCCTTTTCTCTCTGCCCCTCCCCTGTTCACACTCTGTGTGTCTCTTTCTCTCAAAAATAAATAAACATTAAAAAAAAATTTTTTAAGAACAAATTCTACACAAAGAAGCATCGAAGTTTAGAATAGAAATGATCTTAGAAACCACCTTATAAAGAAATAGCCAGGCAGTTTGTGAGACTAGTCCACCAAAATGCCAAAGTCTTAATGTATCCCTCTGTTAAAATCACTATATATCAGATTATAGTTTTCACATAACTTTGTATCGTGAAATTCTCCTTGTTCCTGAAATGGCATCACTCCTAAGGAAAATCTCATTCCATGCTCACTGCAGAAACCAACCTGCATGTGTTTGAAGTGCTTTCAGGATCATTTTTCTTCAGGGCTTCAATTGTACATGCATATCTGCACTTCTGATGTCTTCCCTTGAGCAAAGAAAAATCCTTCTTCCAAGTCCTTGTTAAACACCAATAGTACTCTGTCACTTATCTTGTTTCCTCTCTGAAACCAATTGTAAGGCTTAACTCTCATCACTAAAAAGCACAAAACTTTTGACACACTCAGAAAAATCTACCCCAGGCAAGCACTTTAGTTATCCTCAGCACAGTTTTGGACATTGTACCAAATGCATAACTAATGTCAGGCACAGTGAGGTGGAGCCTCTGGAAGGGGAGATAGGGTGAGGGAGGCTTTCAGATGCTAATCTCCAAATAGAATATGGAAGAGAGGTAACTGACAGAGTCCAGAGAAGAGTTAGAACAGTTACATGCAGACAAATGGCTTCTTCTGTAGCTCTCTGAAAGAGAAATTCTACCATACATTTGTATAGATTTACCATAAATACAGCATTATTGTGACAGGCTACTTCTGTTGAGCATCTACTAAGAGTCAGGGACTCAGTGAGAGGATCCAGTGGTGAACAAGATGGTCCTGGCCTCAAGGAGCTCACAATCCTCCTGTGGCAGTGATAAATGGTAACCACTGACAAATGGTATAATGCATGCTACAGTAGGAGCAGACTGGCTCAAATGCTGAAGGAGCACCTGAGCAAGCGTAAGGTGAACAAGGAAGGCTTCCTGGTATAACCCAACCCCCTTACTTTACTGAGGAGAAAATAAGTCTTTTGCATTTAACAGCTTGCCCAGCATCTCCAAGTTAGAAAATGGTACAGCCAAGAGCAAAAAGCAGGTCTTAGTGACCTGAAGGAGGTGCTAAGCAGCCCCTCCCCAGAGGAGCATGGCTTATTTGGGGCATGCAAGGGGTCTGGGGAAGCTGCAAATATTTGTGAGTTGGTTTATGCATTTATCTAGTTTTCTGAAAATCTCTCCTTCCTTCCTTCCTTCCACCTCAGCCTCTCACTTTAGATTTTAGTTCTAAGTCACTCTCCTTATTCAAAGTACCAGAGCATAATGCCCAAGGTGGACACATAGCGAAGGTGTTTAGATTATGATGTGATAGAAGAGGAAGCAGAGGGGGAAAAAGATTTTAAGAGAGGGAAGTAGTTGATAATTATTATTATTTTTTTTTATTATGGAGTATCCTAGGACTGCTGTGACAAAGAACCACAAACTGGGTGACTTGACCCAACAAAATTTTATTCTCCCACAGTTATGGAGGCTAGAAATCAAGGTGTAGGCAGGGTCATACTCCCTCTGAAGGGTAGAAGGGAGAATTCTTCCTTGCCTCTTCCTAGTCAGGCCTAGATGGCCTGGTGATGGCCATCTGCCTTTGGCATTCCCTGGCTTACACTTTGTATCACTCCAGTCTCTGCCTCTGCCAGTCACATGGCATTCCCCCTATGTGTCTCTGTTCAAACCCTCTCTGTTTCTCCCCATCTTTAGGAGATGTAATTGACATGTAATATTGCAGAAGTTTAAGGTGTACAATGTGTTGATATGATATACCTATATGTTGCAAGATGATTACCACCATGGTGTTAGCTAACACCCCCATCATCTCACATAATTGCCATTTCATTTTTTGTGGTGAGAACCTTTAAGATCTAACTCTTAACAACTGTCAGGTATACAGTACTGTATTATTAACTATAATTACCAGCTGTATGTTAGATCCCCAAAACTTATTTGTCTTACAACTGGAAGTTTGTACCTTTTGACCATACCATTTCCCCCGGCCCCACCCCCAGCCCCTGGTAAACAATATTCTACATTTTTTGGATTCCACATATTAATGATATTATACAGTATTTGTCTTTCTTTGTCTGACTTATTTCACTTGGTATTATGCTCTCAAGTTTCATCCATGTTGTTGCAGATGGCAGGATTTCCTTCACTGTTATGGCTGAATAATACTCCTGTGTGTGTATGTGTGTGTCTATCACAACTTCTTTATCCATTCATCTGTTTACAGACACTTAGGTTATTTCTGTATCTTGGCTATTGTGATTAATGCTGCAATAAACATGGGAGTGCAGATATCTCTTTGAGATCCTGTTTCCATTTCCTTTGGATATACACCCAGAAGTGGATTGCTGGATCATATAGTAGTTTTATAATTTTTTTGAGGAACTCCTGTACTGTTCTCCATAGTGGCTCTACCAATTACGTTCCCACCAGCAATGCATAAAAGTTCCCTTTTATCTGTATCCTCACCAACACTTGTTATTGTTACTGTCTTTTTAATGATAGATGTTTTAATGATAGATGTTTAATGATAGGTGTGAGGTACTATCTCATTGTAGCTTTAATTTTCATTAATCGTTCACATTAATTTCCCTAATGGTTACTGATGTTGAGCACGTTTTCATGTTACCTGTTGGCCATTTGTATGTCTTATTTGGAAAATTGCCTATTCAGTTCTTCTGCCCATTTTTAATAGGATTATTTAGTTTTTTGTTACTGAGTTATATGGGTTCTTTATATATTTTGAATATGAACTCATTCAAATATTTTCTCCCATTCTATAGGTTATGTTTTCATTTTATTGATTCTTTTGCTGAGCAGCTTTTTAGTTTGGAATAGTCCCGCTTATTATTTTTGGTTTTGTTGCTTGTGTTTGGTATCATATCCAAAAAATCATTGCTAAGACCAATGTTAAGGAGTTTTTTTTCCTATGTTTTCTTTTAGGAATTTCATAGTTTAAGGTCTTATGTTTAAATCTTTTATCTATTTTGAGGTAATTTTTATGAGTGATGTAAGACAGGAATCCCATTTCATTCTTTCACATGTGGTCATCCAGTTTTCCCAACACCATTTATTAAAGAAACAATCCTTTCACCATTGAGTATTTGTGGCTTTCTTGTCAAATATTAGTTGACCATTTAAGTTTCCCCTTCTTATAAAGAGACATCAGTCATATGGGATTAAGACAAACCCTAATGGTTTCATTTTAGCTTGATTTCATGCAAAAAGTCCCTATTTTCCAAATAAGGTCACATTCAGAGGTTCTCGGAGTTAGGACTTTAACATATATACATATATTTTTTAATGTTTATTTCTTTTTCAGAGTGGGAAGGGGCAGAGAGAGAGGACAAAAGATCTGAAGCAGGCTCCATGCTGACAGCAGAGAGCCTGATGTGGAGCTCAAACTCATGAACCGTGAGATCATGACCTGAGCCAAAGTCGGACACTTAACCAACTGAGCCACCCAGGCACCCCTTGTAACATATCTTTTTTTTTTAAGTTTATTTATTATTGAGAGACAGGGAGACATACAGCGTGAGCAGGGGAGGGGTAGAGAGAGGGGGAGACACAGAATCTGAAGTGGGCTCCAGGCTCTGAGCTGTCAGCACAAAGCCAGACGTGGGGGACTCGAACTCACAAACTGCGAGATCATGACCTGAGCTGAAGTTGATCACCTAACCAACTGAGCCACCCAGGCGCCCCTATAACATATCTTTTTGAAGGACTCAAATCAACCAATAACATGGAGTATTTCAAACATAATACACATGAAAACATAAGCAGAAATAGTTTAGTATAATGAACCCTATGTACCTGGGTTCAACAGTTATAAATGCACAGCCAATCTTGTTTCCTCTATACCTCACCTCATCCCTTCCCTCCTCTCCTATATTACTTTCAAGCAAATCTCAGACTTCTTATCATTTCATCCATAAATTACTGATGCATCTCTAAAGAGAAGGACTTCTTTTAACATGACCACAATATCATTATCAAAATCATTATCAAATTTCAATCATCTCATGAATCGTGTCAGTTTTTTTTTTAACACTAAGTCTGAATTGGGGTCCACATAAAGTTGTCAGAGTCATTGACATTTAAACTACCTTCCTAGGAGGTGGTTTAACAATCTCAGCATCTTTATTCTCCCTCTGGTTGGTTGAGCACTGGATGATTTTGAATATATAAAGGGAACTCTGAATTTTAAGTGGATGGAGGGAGATCTGGGGTGGGGAAGAGGGAATACAAAAGACAGCAAGGGATGGGGGAGATACAAGAGGCAGATTTAGATCCCTGGACACAAAGCTGTCGTAAGAGGAACCTGGGGGTAGGGTGAAGTGGCCCAAATAGTGGTGGAAAGTGGCTACCAAACAGACTATAAGAATAAGGAAGTCTGATAAATAATTTTTTATACCTTATACATCAGCTACCCAGAGGTTTTCTCTTTCCAAACATAGCAAGCACTGTCAAGTCTCCAAGCTGTTCCTCCCACTAAAAATACCCTCTCCCACTCCTATGCCAGCTTTTCAGCCAGGAGAACTCCCACACATCCTTCAAAACCCAGCCTAAATGTCCATACATGTGTGAAGAACTCTCTGACCTCTACCCACTCAAAGCTGATTTACTCCTTTATTTACCACTTCATAGGGCTTTGGACATGCCTCTACTACAGCACCCCACAAATCATGCTCTCATTACCTGATCCCATGTCTGAGTCTCCCAATAAACTGTAGGTTCTCTGGGGTAGAGGGGCAATGTTGGTTCGTCTTTGTATCCTCAGTCTCCAGCACAGTGCCAGTACACAGAGAGCATTCAACAAATGCTTACTGAATGAAAGAATTAGAGGATGAAGAAGAAGGAAAAAAGGGAAGGGAAAGCAGAGATAAAATCAAAGGAAGAGAAGAAATAAGAAATAGAGACAAGAAAGGAGGATATACATAAGGCAAACAATTGATCCTGGCAAGGCAGAACCACACAGCTTGATTTTCAGGCCACGACACCAAGGTCAACTCAGGGTTCAGTAATGTTTCGTGAGCCAGCACAGCATTTTTAAAAATTTTTATTTAGTAATCAAGATTTATGAATCACATTAAAATCAGATTTCTAGTTTCTTAAACAAAAATAAAACCGTCTAGTTTACATAAAACTACCTCTTCCGTGGTAACCACTTCTGGCTCTGCACATGCTTTCCCAGTTCACCCAGTCCCCAGTACTCCCTACTGAAGCCCCAGCATGGAGGTTGAGTATCACTGGCCACTTACCACTGTGCCTGTGCTCTTCATTCTCTTATAATTGACCTACTTCATTCATTTACTTCACCTGCCTGGCTCTTTCGACATTAATTTGTCACTCTTGCCCCAGAGAGTTTGTTCCATCTAGATGCTCTGTGACTACAAAATAACATTATAGTAATAATTATTCTAGAGCTTCATTGTCCAATAGAACTTTCTGAGATAGAAATGTTCTATAATCTATACTGCCCAATACAGTAACCGCTAGCCACATGTGGCACTTGAGCACTTGAAATATGGCCAGTGTTACTGATGAACTGCATTTCTGATATAGTTTCCTTTGAATGAATTTAATTTTAATTTTAATAGCCACAATGGAAAAAAGACAGTCTCTTCAAGAAATGGTGTTGGGAAAAGTGGACAGCAGCATGCAGAAGAATGAAACTAGACCACTTTCTTACACCATCTGAAATAAATTCAAAATGAATGAAAGACCTAAATATGAGACAGGAAATCATAAAAAACCTAGAGGAGAACACAGGCAGCAACCTCTTTGACCTCGGCTGGAGCAACTTCTTACTAGACATTGCCAGAGGCAAGGGAAACAAAAATAAACTGTTGGGACCTCATCAAGATAAAAGCTTCTGTGCAGTGAAGAAAACAATCAACAAAACTAAAAAGCAACCTATGGACTGGGAGAAGATATTTGCAAATGACTATCTGATAAACAGTATCCAAAATCTATAAAGAACTTATCAAACTCAACACCCAAAAAACAAATAATCCAGTTAAGAAATGGGAAGACATGAGTAGACATTTTTCCAAAGAAGATATCCAGATGGCTAATAAACACATGAAAAGATGCCCAACATCACTCATCATCGGGTAAATACAAGTCAAAACCACAATGAGATACCACCTCATACCTGTCAGAATGACTAATATTAACAACACAAGAAACAACAGATGTTGGTGATGGTGTAGAGAAAGGGGAACCCTCTTACACTGTTGGTGGGAATGAAAAATGGTACAGCCACTCTGGAAAACTGTATGGAGGTTTCTCACAAAGTTAAAAATAGAACTACCCTATGACCCAGCAATTGCACTACTAGGGATTTACCCAAAGGATACAAAAATACAGATTCAATTTTTATAGTATCATTATCAACAATAGCCAAACTATGGCAAGAGCCAAGTGTCCACTGACTGATGATGAATGGATAAAGAAGAGGTGATAAAGGTAGGTAGGTAGATAGGTAGGTAGATAGATATAATGGAATATTATTCAGCCATCAAAAAGAAGAAAATCTTGCCATTTGCAATGACATAGATGGAGCCAGAATGTATTATGCTAAGTGAAATAAGTCAGTCACAGAAAGACAAATACCATATGATTTCACTCATGTGTTGACTTTAAGAAACAAAACAGGAGCAACTGGGTGGCTCAGTCAGTTGAATGTCCAATTTCAGCTCAGGTCATGATCTCACGTTCGTGGGTTCAAGCCCCGCATCAGGCCCTGTGCTGACAGCTCAGAGCCTGGAGCCTGCTTCTGATTCTGTGTCTCCCTCTCTCTATGCCCCTCCCCTGCCCGTGCTCTGTCTCTCTCTGTCTCCCCAAAAATAAAATAAAATGTTAAAATTTGATTTAAAAAAATAAGGAAAACAAATGAACATATAGGAAGAGGGGAAAAAAGAGAAGGAAACAAACCATAAGAAACTCTCAATATAGAGAACAAACTAAGGGTTGATAGAGGGAGGGAGGTAGGTTGGTGGTGGGCTAGATGGGTGATGGGTATTAAGAAAGGTACTTGTTATGATGAGCAATGGGTGTTATATGTAAGTGAGAATCACGGAATTCTACTCCTGAAATTAATATTGTACTATATGTTAGCTAACTAGAATTTAAAGAAAAATTTAAAAAGGGTTGCCTGGGTGGCTCAGTCAGTTAAGCATCTGACTCCTGATTTCAGCTCAGGCAATGATGTCACAATTGGTGAGATCAAGCCCTGCCCCGGGCTCTGTGCTAACTGGGTGCAGCTTGCTTGGGATTCTCTCTCTCCCTCTATCTCTGCCCCTACCCTGCTCATGCTTCCTCTCTCTCTCTCAAGATAAATAAATAAACTTTTTTTTTAATTTTTAAAGAGAAAAAGAAATGGTGTTGCTCAAACTTTAGCATGCATAAGGATTCTGTGGAGGTTCCTGAGATGTAAACAGGTTCTTGTGCCTTATCCGTCATAGATTCTGGTTCAGTAGATCTAGGGTGGGATCCAATAATTTGCTTTTGTACCAAGCTCCTGAGTGATGCTAGAGCACCATTCTAGAGAATGGGAAGGTATTGGAAAAAAATAGTTTTAGTCACTCTCTGATTTTCTGTCCTGATTGCTACTACTAATTGTTAAATATTTGTGTCCTACATCAAGGTAGTTACCATCCCATTTTGATGAGGAAACTGAGGACACAGAGAGGTTAATTAACTTACCCAAGATTGCACAGATGGTTAAGTGCTATCTCCAGAGCCACCTTAACCACATATTTTCACAAAGGATGATGTCACCCATGGATATCAGCCAGTTAGTGGCCTTGCCTTGATGCAGAGACTCCCTGATTCCTTGAATGTGGACCAGAAGAAAAGAGTTAAAACTAGAACAGTCTGGTTTGGGTTCACAATTTTCCTGGGTTCATTTCATTTCCTGATAAAATGAGGTTTACATCTCCTCATTTTACAAGGGAGGAACTAGGCTCAAAGAAATAAAAGTAAAGGACAGGCCTAAGGTCGTATAGCCAATCATTTCTCTTTAATTAGTATCTGGTGAACAACCCACACATCAGCTTTTTTGTTTTTCATATCGTCTTTCATTTCTAAAAATTTTTGGTGCCACATTTTTATTGTTCAAACACTGATGGAATTTCTAAAACTGAGCATTTTTAGCTAGCTACTACTGGTGGAGATACATCACCCTCCCCCCTACACTTCCCCCTCCCCAATGGAATCTCTTGACCTCATCTGCTGAGGTGATCCTTTTTCCACAGATGGGGGAAGAAAGGCATTTGGATGAGGCCAAGAGGAGGGGGGAGAGGACTGTTGAGAGAGCTAGGTCTGTGCTTCATGTTAGACAGGCGAGTCAAGATACGTGACAGCTTGGTTAGGGAGCTAGTCCCAGCTGCTGAAAAGCTGATCAAAGCTGAAAGAAGGCCTTTCTTCCTGCCAGCCGGTACTCTTAGCCTGGTGGCAGCAGGGTGGCCTAGTGGGTGGAGGTGAAGACAAGAGAGAGCCTGGTGGAGGCAGAGCAATGGCTGAAACTCACAGGCCTGTTTGGAAGCCCAAATAGAGTGCCCATGGGGTTTGGGGGAGCCCCAGAAATAACTGGTGGCAGAGGAGGGAAAGCTATGCTGTGCTATATATGGGTAGAGCCATCAGGACATTAACCAAGTCACCTATAACCTGTATTTGTTTAAAACACCATGGCCGGGCGCCTGGGGGCTCACTCAGTTAAGCATCCAACTTCGGCTCAGGTCATGACCTCCTGGTCCATGAGTTCAAGTCCCTTCAAGCCCCCGATCAGGCTCTGTGTGGACAGCTCAGAACCTGGAGCCTGCTTTGGATTCTGTGTCTCTGTCTCCCTCAAGGATGAATAAACATTAAAAACAAATAAAAATAAACAACTGTGGCCCTCAACCTTAGCTGCACGTTAAAATTACCTGGAGTTATCAAATCCCAATGCCAAATGTATACCCAGAGCAATTAAATCGCTGGGCTGGGACCCAGGTATTAGGGTTTCATGTTCCCCAGGTGACTTCCAGATTGAAAAACAATGATTTCAGCCAAAAACACAATAATGTTTTCCATTCTATTGTGGTTTTTATCTTTATTTATTTTTTACTTTTTTTAAGTTTATTTATTTATTTTGAGAGAGAGAGAAACAGAGCACACACGCAGGGGAGGAGCAGAAAGAGAGGGAGAGAGAGAGAATCCCAAGAAGGCCTGGCACTGTCAGCAGGGAGCCCAACGCAGGGCTCAATTTCACCAACCGCAAGATCATCAACTGAGCTAAAATCAAGAGTCAGGTGCTTAACTGACTGAGCCACCTAGGCACCCCAATAGTGTGGTTTTTAGAATGTAGCAAAAGCTACAATTTCCTCAGGAAAATGAGGTTGGTTGTGAGGTTCAAACAAGAACCATGAGAAGAAGTAGTAGTAGTAGTAGACCCTGTTTTAGAGCCTCCCCTAGTGGTAATGAGCTGGGAAGTGTTTAATATATTAAATATAACTATATGCTCAACCGACTGAGCCACCCAGGCGCCCATAAATATAACTATATGCAATATACTTTACTCGGAAGACAAATCAGCATTGTCTTCAATAGCATCAAGAATGGCATCAAATTTGGGGCGCCTGGGTGGCTCAGTAGGACAAGCACCCAACTTTGGCTCAGGTCATGATCTCACAGTCTGTGAGTTCAAGCCCCATGTGACAGCTCAGAGCCTGAAGCCTGCTGCCGATTCTGTGTCTCCCTCTCTCTCTGCCTCTCCCCTCCTCTCCCCTACTCGCACTCTCTCTCTCTCAAAAATAAACATTTTTTTTTAATTAAAAAAAAAGGAATGGCATCAAATTTAACTGAATGTAAAAAGACAGTTGAGGTGTATGGAGCTGGTATTTGTAGATATACCTACTTAATTGTAATCTCTCCCTTTCTATCTCTGCCCTTTTACTTAAAAGCACAGTAAAAAAGAAGGGGGGCGGGTCGTCTGGATGGAAAGAAAGATGGAGAAGACACATCCTCTTTCTCTGCATTTACTGTCCTCACTAGTCTTTGACTTCTAACCTACATGCTCCTTGTCAGTCCCACACTGTCCTGGTCCCACTGGAGGCCCTAAACA
The DNA here is from genome assembly GCF_018350195.1 of Panthera tigris. NCBI lineage: Eukaryota > Metazoa > Chordata > Mammalia > Carnivora > Felidae > Panthera > Panthera tigris. The sequence goes on from NC_056670.1 coordinate 28,436,449, forward strand.
GGCCAATTCTGGAGCTGGTCCTGGGCAGAGATACTATGTTCTCTAAGGGGAGATTCTAATTTCCAGCCACGGGTAGAAGAAACTGGACCAGAGCACTCAACTGACTTTCCCTAAATCCCACAGGTTAGAACAAGAGAAAGATCTAGTTCTCCATAAACCTAACCTAGAGTCCACTATGGAAACATTCATGCTGGGCAGCTAATCAATACAAGAAATTGTCAAAGCAAAAACACTGGAAGAAATGATAGGGCTCGGATGGGAGGAGAAAGGATGAGAATGAGCTGCCCGATACAAAATATTCTCCTTCAAGGAGGGTAGATGACACAGAACACTGAGAAGTAATAATACTGAAGACACAGCCACACTGATGCATATCACAGAACCTGAAATTGAAGAGAACTGAAGCCTTTCATTGTGAGACATTTCATCATTTTCTAAGTAATTGCATCAGTTTTATAATTTCTTCCATCACTGACTCCCCAGCGGTACTGGCATCTCCTCATCTGTGATGTGGAGGTGGTGGGTAATGGTGTTTGCCTCCAGGAAATTAAAGACCCCTCTCAATAACTGCATTAGTCATTGACACTTGCTGCTGTGATTGATCCTGTATCCACCATCAGATCTGGGTGCAGAAAGGGTATGAAAATTCATAAGCAGGAAAACAATGTTATCTACTTTCCCTTATCCAGCTCTCTCTTTACAAGAAATATCTGCAAGTCTTTTTTCCATTTATAATTTGCTCATCAAGGGGCATATTTTTGACAGGCGGGGATATATCCATTTGGGACTGGAAACTTTGGGATCACAGGAAATTGTGAATTCCGCCTAGGTTTTCCAGAGTTGCTCTGTTGAGTTGCCTGTTGCTCTGCTGTTTAAAAGAGCAAAAATATTTCAGAATTATATTTCCAACATTTCAGGACATCCAGAAGGCAGGAAGCTGTTACACTGAGAAAAGCACTCTGTTCTCCTCCTGTCTCTGTGAGAAGTTACTGGAAGAAAAGTATACTCTGATTTTATTATTGCTTATATATTGGTCACCCCCTGACATCAGGGATTTGGGGAAGTGATGGGTATATTGTTCCATAAGCACAGTGCTTCAAACTGAACCACTCAACAAATGTGGCCTAGATTTAAAGAAACAAAACAGGGGCACCTGGGTGGCTCAGTTGATTAAGCATCCAACTTCGGCTCAGGTCATGATCTCACCATTCCTAAGTTTGAGCCCCGTGTCGGGCTCTGTGCTGAGAGCTCGGAGCCTGGAGCCTGTTTCAGATGCTCTCTCTCTCTCTCTCTCTCTCTCTCTTTCTGCCCCTCCCCCACTCTTGCCCACGCATACTCTCTCTCTCAAAAATAAACATCAAAAAAATTTTTAATAAATAAATAAAATAAAAAATAAAAACAGAACAAAACAAACTGTAGGCAACAATACCAATGAACAAACTGTTTTCTGGGTTTTCCAATCCATTGGCCCTAAAATCTTTGAAACTTGCTAAATTGCTTCATTTCTTTGTTTAAGAACATTGTAATGCAATTCAAAATTACATACATACTCCTTGATCCATTCCAGTGCTAGCTTTTCATCCTATGGGTGTACTTCACATGCAAGAAATACTGTGCACAAAGCTATTCATTACAGTGTTATTTGTGATTGAAAAAAAATGTAAATAACTTTGAAAAGCATCAATCAAGTAGGGGACAAGTTAAATAAATTGTGTGGTTCATCCACACCATGGAATATTATAAAGCACACAAAAAGCAGGGCACCTGGCTAGCTCGGTGGAGCATACAACGCTTGATTTCAGGATTGTAAGTTCAAGCCCCATGTTGGGTATAAAGATTACCTAAAAAAATAAAATCTTAAAAAAAGAAAGCACATAAAAAGAATAAGCCCTAACATACTAAAATGGAAAAATCTCCAAGATATATCAACTGAATAAATGGAAGTTATGCATCACTGTAAATAGTAAGCTACCATTTATGTAAAGAAGAGAAATACATTCATGTGTAAACTCACAAGATAGCCAAGGAAAGATATGCAATAAATGATGCCTCTGAGATGAATAATGGGGGGAAAGGGATTGAGGAGTGGGGGGTGGGGGGGAAGGAGACCACAATTCTGTTATTGATTATCAAGTTTTAACCCATGATAACAAGGCGCCTGGCTGGCTCAGTCAGTAGAGCATGCAACTCTTGACCTCAGGGTTGTGGAGTCAAGCCTCACATTGGGTGCAGAACTTTCTAAGAGAGAGAGAGAGAGAGAGAGAGAGAGAGAGAGATTTAACACATAACAATATAGTAGAAATAGTAACTAACACACCTAGTGCTTACTATGTGCCAGGCATATTCTAAATACATTACATACTTTAAACTAATTTGACATACTCCTGTTAAACTATTTCACAAGATTATTAGCTACTTGAGAGCATAAATATGACTTAAGCATTTTTATATCCTACACAAATGCTAGTACAATATCACATAATAATGTTCTGAAGAAATATGTGTCTCATTCATTCGTTCAATATCAAATGTGAGAGAAACAAACTATCTTCACCATTTAGAGCTGACCTAAGAGCTTACTAACTTTTATGTAAAATATCTTTTCATAATCAATTTGCTATGTCATAAAGTTAAGCCGTAATCCAAAAATAAATGACTCTGAAAATGTGGTATTATACATACGTGCAACTGTGGTTATTCCAAACACACTGGACAATTCAAACAAATTATTGAAGAATTTCCTTTTACTTTTCATTCAAAGATAAAAACTATATTATCAAAACACAGTCCCCTCCCTTTTTAAACCTTGACTTCAGGAAAGTATTTAAGTGTTTAAGAATAGACAGTCTTCTGGAGGCACCTGGGTGGCTCAGTCAGTTAAGCATCCAACTTTGGCTCAGGTCATGATCTCATGGCTTGTGGCTTCGAGCCCCACATTGGGCTGTATGCTGACAGCTCAGAGCCTGGTGCCTGCTTCAGATTCTGTGTCTTCCTCTCTCTCTGCCCCTTCCCCACTCACATTCTCTCTCTCTCTCTCTCTCTCTCTCTCTCTCTCTCTCTCTCTCTTAAAATTAAATAAACATTAAAAAATTTTTTAATAAAAAAAGGATAGGGGTGCCTGGGTGGCTCAGTCGGTTAAGCATCCGACTTCAGCTCAGGTCATGATCTCACTGTTTGTGAGTTTGAGCCCTGCATTGGACTCTGTGCTGACAGCTCAGAGCCTGGAGCCTTCTTCGGATTCTCCCTCTCTCTCTCTGCCTCTCCCCTGCTAGCACTCTGTCTCTCTCTGTCTCAAAAATAAACATTAAAAAAGTAATATAAATAGATAGATAGATAGATAGATAGATAGATAGATAAAAAGAATAGACGGTCTTCTGGGTGCCTGGGTGGCTCAGTCGGTTAACATCTGACTTTGGCTCAGGTCATGATCTCATAGTTTGGGTCTGAGTACTGCTTTGGGTGAGCCCTGCTTCCCTCTCTGCGATGCAATTCTCTCTCCTTCTCTCTCTGCCTCTTGCTCACTTGCTCCATCTCTCTCAAAGCAAAACAAACAAACAAATCATAAAAGAAAAAGAATAAAATGTCTCCTACTAAGTTATATGGGATCCAGTATATAAAGTGCTTATGTCGGGCCTGACCCATCATAAACCCACATTCAAATGGAGCTATTTCTCATTTCTTATTTGGAGGTTTCAGGCCATCATAGGAGAGAAAATAAGAGCTGGTCTCAATCTTGTCAACAACGGGGAAGTGCATCTCTACGAAAAATGAAGTGGACCATACGAATGGGAGTAGTTTTCCTCTTGACAAGTCACTAAAAGTTATCAGTGCTGTAAATGGGCCTTTTTTCTGGTAGAAAAAAGAAAAAAAATTAAACCCTGATGTTTAGGTTCAAAACTTCTCGTATTCAATGTAGTTATTTATTTGAGTGCCCATGTGGGCCACACAGGCATTAAGACAGGCAATTGTAGTCCAAAAGCTCATTTTATTAATTTTACATGCTCTATTTTTTGTCAATGGGATGTAAGTGGTGAGCTGCTAAGCTGCTAAGGCTGCTAAGCCAACCAGCACCCCTGGCCCAAGCTCTGCACTGTGGCCTGGTGCTCTCTGACCATTTCTTGACTCCTGCCAGACCCAGTTGTCCCCCAACCCGGCCTCCCCTGAAACCCCCAGCTCTGTGAAGAGTCTCATGCCCAGTCTGGCTAAGCTTGAGATTCATTCCTCCTCCTGCCAACACCCACACAATTAAAAGGTCCTTAATCTTTTAATGTTCTTTGAATAAACACTTTATTTTCCAATAAAATTAAAAATAAGCCTTAAAAATATACTTTGTTGGGGCTCCTCAGTCAGTTGGGGGTCCAACTCTTGATTTCCACTCAGGTCATGATCTCACTGTCTTGCAGGATCTTTTGCCACAACACCCAGGATTCATTATCTCACAGCTTCAAAGAATGAAGAGGCGGACACAAAATGAGCAGTAGGCAAAGGTTTATTAGAATATAAGATTAGAAAGGAAGAATAGTAGGAAAGCTCTCTTTACAGAAAGGGGACATTCAGAAGTAAATGCCCACGGACTACAGGCAAGGTCCTTGTTTTATAAGGTTCTGGTCAGCCCTCCCCATCTCTTCTCCCTTGTTCCTTCTACCCTTATTGGCTTGATACCTCTAGGTGCTGGGTTGCCCATTCCCGACTGGCTCCCTTCCATTGTATGAGGGGTGGTCTATGGCCATACTTAGGTCTTTTGTCAAATTCCTGAGGGGAAACCTGAGGGGGAGTAGGTGGGGTCTGTTACATTAACAGGAACCTTACACCTGAGGGGGTTTGCTGTGGTCAGACATTCCCAGCATTGTTCCAAAATAGGTGTTTTTCCCTACTCAGGAACCTCAGGCCCTAATCTTTCCCTCTGTGGCTACTGAATCCTATCTTCTGTACCAACAGTTCGTGGGATCAAATCCCGAGTTTGGGCTCCGCAGAGCCTGCTTGGGATGCTCTCTCCCTCTCTCTCTGCCCCTCCCTCACGTGCAATCTCTTTCCCTATTTTCTCTCTCTCTCTCATAATAAATAAACATTTTTTAAAACTACTTTTGTTTTGGGCACCTGGGTGGCTCAGTCAGTTAGGCCTCCAACTTCGGCTCAGGTCATGATCTCATTGTTTGTGAGTTCGAGCCCTGCATTGGGCTCTGTGCCGACAGCTCAGAGCCTGGAGCCTGCTTCGGATTCTGTGTCTCCTTCTCCTTCTGCCCCTCCCCTGCTTGTGCTCTGTCTCTGTCTCTCAAAAATAAATAAATGTAATAAAAAAAATTTTTTTAATACTTTTGTTTTGTTTTGTTTTGTTTTGTTTGTTTTGTTTTGTTTTGCCAGAGAGAGCATGCACAAGCAGGAGAAAGGCAGAGGGAGAGGGAGAGAGAGAATCAAGCAGGATCCATGCCCGGCACAGAGCCCAACTTGGGGCTCCATCTCACTACTGTGAGATCATGATCTGAGCCAAAATCAAGAGTTGGACACTCAACTAACTGGGCCACCCAGGCACCCCTATATTTGTTTTTTAAAAAAAGTTTTCATCTGTTATGGACTAAATTGTATTCCCCCCAAAACCTGTATGTTGAGGTCCTAATCCCCACTACCTTAGAATATAATCTTATTTGGAGATAAGGTCTTTAAAGAGTTGAAATGTGTTAAAAGGAAGTGTTAGGGTGGAGCCCTAATCCAATGTGACTGGCATCCTCAAAAGAGGAAGCAGAGATACCAGGGATGTGTGTTCGCAGAGGAAGGTCATGTGAGGACACCTGGAGAAGGCATCAGCCAAGAAGAGAGGCCTCAGAAAAAAATCAAACCTGCAGACACCTTGATGTTGGACATCTAGCCTCCAGAACTATGAGATATGTTGTTTAAGCCACTCAGTCTGTGGTATGTTGTTATGGCAGCCCTTGTAAACTAACACAGTCTACTATGATACTATTTCATAAAAGGAAGCACATTTTAAACCACAAAGGACATAATTTCTGAATTATGTGGCTTTAATTTAAAAAAAAAAACTTCCTGGGGCACATGGGTGGCTCAGTCAGTTAAACATCCAACTCTAGGTTTCAGCTCAGGTCATGATCTCATGATTTTGTGAGTTCAAGCCTCAAGTTGGACTCTGCACTGTCAGTGCGGTGGGATTCTGTCTTCCTCTCTCTGCCCCTACCCTACTCATGCTGTCTCTGTTTCTCTCGAAATAAATAAACTTTAAAAAAAATTTTTTAAAAACTTCCTATATTCTTTTTTTTTCTGTCCCTTTGCTACAGACCAGTGACAGCTCTAGTTTACTGTAAAATTGTTTTTCTTCTTAATTTTTCATTCACTTGTTTGCAAACTAAAAACTAACCATAGACTACACATGACCATCAACAATCCCAACCTAAAAAGGATATGTCCACCTAACAGGCCCATTCACATTGTTAGAACATAATTTATAAATGTATCACTTGCTGTATAACAAAATAAATCTTGTAAAGCATATTTCCTCAAATAAATAATAACCTTTTAAATTTACAATTATTAAAATTAAAATAGAAATATCTAATCAAATTATTTTCAAAATACTGTTGAATTATAAATTCATCATGAATTTTGGGAAAATTATTTATTTCGCTCTGTGGAGTTTAGACATTTCATTTAAAGTCAAGAGTCAGAAAACATTTCCTTTTTTAAAAATAAATTTTATTTATATTTTATTTTGAGAGAGAGAGTGAGCAGGGGAGGGGCAGAGACAGAGGGAAAGAGAATCTTAAGCAGACTCCACGACCCTGAGATCATGACCTGAGACAAAGTCAAGAGTTGTTTGCTTAACCAACAGATCCACCCAGGTGCCCCAAGAGTCAGAAAGCATTTCTTGTACATACAGCACTAATAGGGATCGTGGTATATTAATGAATTATTTAAATACAGAGATATCTTTTTAAAATAGATTTTCTACAACATTAACAGGAATATTCACAACAAGCTACTTTGGATCTAAGAGCCTTAATCTATTCAAATATTGAAAGAGACTAGTCTGAAAATGTTCTCATTTAAAACACACATTTCGTTAGAATGGGTTCAAGGATGGAGGAATCAATCGGTACTGAGCAATTCACAAACATGACAGAGAAACATAACGTTTTTAAGATTCAAAGACTTGTTGGCAGCACGGGAGATGGTCTTGCTCTCTCTCTCTCCTACCAAGCACTTTTCATATTTCATAATTTCTGAATTTCCTCAGGAGTTCTGAGGGAGCGTCCCCAGACCAGCGGAAACGAAGGTGCCAAGAGTTCACATCTGAAAAGACTTTAAAGCACAGAAAAGAAGATTTTAAAACCAGAGATGTAGGAATAGAAAACCCACAGGGTCATAGTAAAACAGCTTGCTGATAAGATTTCACTGCAATAAATAAAATGCAAGGGTAAGTGTTTAATATGAATTATTAGTATCTTACAGAAACAGATTATCTTTCCTTTTTTTTTTTTTTACATTTATTTATTTATTTGAGAGTTGAGACAGAGAGACAGTACAAGTGGGAGAGGGGCAGAGAGAAGGAGACCGAATCTGAGCTCTGTGCTCACAGTGCTGAGCCCAATTCGGGGCTCAAACCCATGAATCATGAGATCATGACCCGAGATGAAATCAAGAATTGGCTGCTTAATTGACTGAATCATCCAGGCGCCCCTGAAATGGATTATCTTAAGCAGACTTTTGAATTCTTTTTTCCCTCCCCACACACTTTTATTTGGCTTGGTTCATCCACTCATTTCTTCATTTGCTATAGAAATATTTATCTAGCACCTGTTACATATTGCCAGGCTCTATGCTGGGTACTGTGAGACTCCAGTACATATCTCCTGGCGGTGGTAATAAAAAAATCCAGAAAATTATTAATGTGGCAAAATATATGGAGGGAGGGGTGCCTGGGTGGCTCAATCAGTTAAGCAGCTGACTCTTGATTTCAGCTCAGATCATTATCTCACGGTTGGGATCTCTGGTTGGGATTCTCTCTCTCCCTCTTCTCTCTGCCCCTCCCTTCTTCTCTCAAAATAAATAAATAAACATATATATATGGAGGGAAACACAAGAGAATGGGAGACCTGAGAAAGGCATTCAGTGTGGACTGAGTAGAACAAAGTTAGAGTGAGAGAAGACTTCTGGAATTCACATTCAAAGTAACCATGATTTGGGGTGCCTGGGTGGCTCAGTCGGTTGAGCGTCCGACTTTGGCTCAGGTCATGATCTCACAGTTCGTGGGTTCGAGCCCCACATCAGGCTCTATGCTGACAGCTCAGAGCCTGGAGCCTGCTTCGGATTCTGTGTCTCCTTCTCTCTCTGCGCTCACCCCACCACCCCGCTCACACTTTGTCTCACTCTGTTTCTCAAAAATAAATAAATGTAAAAAAAAAATTTTTTTTTAAACAAAATAACCATGAGTAGGAATTAGCTAGAGCAAGGTGTCTCTCAATCTTCCATATACATGGTAATTATCTGGGGATCTTGTTATATTGGAGATTCTGATTCCAGGTGTCTGGGGTGGAGCCTGAGATTCGGGATTTCTGAGGAACTACCTTCTCTGACAACTTGATCCAAAACAGTACCCAGCCCCTACCTCCATCCCTCCCTGTCCCTTTATGCTACTTATTTTTCTATAAAAGTCTTTGTGAATATCTGATACTAAATATTCATTTATTTATATATCATATATGGGGAGACCCCACCAAAAGAAAAAAAGGAAATTGTCTGTGGGTCACAAAAAGTAATGGTAAAATGAAGAATAGATCCCAGATTTCTTTTTCCCCTATTTTTATTTTTATTTATTTTAACATTTTATTTATTTTTTTATGGGGCACCTGGGTGGCTCAGTCCGTTAAGCGTCCACCTTCAGCTCAGGTCATGATCTCACAGTTCATGGGTTTCAGCCCTGCATCAAACTCTGTGCTGACAGCTCAGAGCCTGGAGCCTGCTTCGGATTCTGTCTTCCTCTCAATCTGCCCCTCCCCACACATGCTTGTTCTCTCTCTCTCTCTCTCTCCCTCAAAAATAAATAAAACATTTTAAAAATTGTTTAATACAATTGTATTTATTTTTGAATTGGTGGTATATTCACATGGCTAAAGTTCAAAAAGCACAAAGATTACATAACCCTCAAAAGTCTTCCACCCTCCACTCTGATGTTCCCAACAGACAAAGTTGTTACCAATTGCCTCCATATCTTTCCAGAGATAGTCGAGGTATATTCAAGCAAATACATGCATACAATCTCCAACATCACCGCCCTACTCCTTCTTTAACCTAAATGCTAACATACAGTCTACTATTCTGCATTTTGACTTTTTGTTTCTAACATATCTTGATGATTGTTTTTTATCAGTATACGGAGAGCTTTCTCATTCTAACAGTGGAGGGGTATTTTATTCTGTGACATACAAAAACGCAACCCTACTGAGGGGCATTTATTTGCAATTCTGCAGTGAATAACATAGTACACATGTCATTTTGCACATGGGTGACCTATAGGATAAAATTTGTAGAACTGGGATTACTGGGTCAAAGTCATCATGCATCTGTAGTTTTAATAGACATTGCCAAACGGTTCTCCATAAAGTTTCACCCAGCAGCAGCTGATTTTCCTACACCTTCATTAACACCATGTGAACAAACTCAGTAACTTTTGCTAGGCTCTTGCGTACAAAAAGTGCAGTTTTAATTTGCCTTTCTCTTACTATGAATGAGTTTAGGCATCTTTTCATATGTTTCAAGGCTATTTGTATTTTCTGTTCTATGAAATGTTCATTTCCTTTCTTTCTTTTTTTTTTATTTTTATTTTTTTTATTTATTTATTTTATTTATTTATTTATTTTTTTTTTTTTTTGAGAGAGAGAGGGTGCAAGTGAGCAAGAGGCAGAGAGAGAGAGAGAAAATCCCACGAGGGACAGAGAGAAAGAAGAGGGGCTAACCCAAAGCGGGGCTTGTGTTCACCGGAAGCAGGGCACGAGCTGACCGGATGTGGGACTCAAGCTCACAAACTGCGAGATCATGACCTGAGCTGAAGTCAGATGCTTAACGACTGAGCCACCCAGGGGCACACACACCCCTTCTTTTTTTACTAGATGGTTGATCTTATGTCTCACTGATTCATAAAAGTGTACATTAAGAGAAGTTACCGTTTCACGAATTATGTTGAGATTAAACCTCTTTTCATATGTTTAAGAACCGCTATATTTTCTCTACTGAACTGTTTATATAGTTTCCTTCCCTTTTTCTTTTGGATTATTTTGGATCATTTTCTTTTTGATCTGTAGAGTCGACTTTTGAATTCTTATCAACAAGAATTAGTTTATATGGATGGAAGAAACTCATGTGCTTAAATGCTTATTAATAAAAGGATATTTATAGAAACCTTCAGTGGTGGGAATTTTGGCAATTCACTAGCATGGAAATTGGAAACAACTTCCAAACAGCTGCCAAAAGTAAAAGGTCAATGGTAAAGGATCTCTGGAAATACAAATAATTTACTCCATGAAAGTAAGATTAGTTTTAATTCTAATAAGCAACTTTGTTGAACACTAGAAAAAAGGCCTTTTTCCTTTTCTATTGATGGGAGTGTAAATTGGTAAAAATCTTTTGGCAGGCAATTTGGCAAAATTTCTCAAACTAATTAAAATGTGTATATCTAATAATTCTACTTCTAGAAGTTTATCCTAAGGAAATAATCACAGATGTGTTCAAGGGTTTAACTATAAGGATATTTGTCGTGACACCATTTATAAATTTTTTTAATCAAGAAACAATCTAAATCTTCAGCAATAGAAAGTTGTTTAAAAGCCTTTTATAGGGGCGCCTGGGTGGCTCAGTCAGTTAAGCGTCCGACTTCGGCTCAGGTCACTATCTCGCGGTCTGTGAGTTCGAGCCCCGCGTCAGGCTCTGGGCTGACGGCTCAGAGCCTGGAGCCTGCTTCCGATTCTGTGTCTCCCTCTCTCTCTGCCCCTCCCCCGTTCATGCTCTGTCTCTCTCTGTCTCAAAAATAAATAAACGTTAAAAAAAAAATTAAAAAATAAAAGCCTTTTATATTGGCATTAACAATTTTTTTAATATTTATGGTCATAGAAAAATGCTCATAACATATTGCTAACTGACAGGTATTTAAAAAATAATGTATATAGTATGATCTCATTCCTAAATTCATTATTACATGGATATTTATGTAAAAATTTTTGAAAGTCTATAAGGAATTATTCCTCAGTGTTAATAGTTATCCCTGGATAGTTAGAATACATGTGATTTTCATTTTTGACACTTTTTAAAAAATCTGTATTTTCTTATTGTTCTGCAATGGACACATATTCCTTACGTCTTTTTTTATGTTTATAATATTGCCCATGAAAAAACAGGTCCCAAAATAATATACAAAATGTTTCCATTGATATTTTAAAATACTATCTAAATATCTTGTCAGAAAAATATACACAGGACAGTTGACAGTGGTTGTCCCAAGAAAACAATCTGTTTGCACTTTCTTTAGAATTCTCAGACAAAACAAATTTAAGAATTCTCCTATAGGGGGGTGCCTGGGTGGCTCAGTCACTTAAGCGTCCCACTCCATTTCTGCTCAGGTCGTGATCTCGGGGCTCATGGGTTCAAGCCCTGCATTGGACTCTGAGCTGACAGCGAGAAGCCTGCTTGGGATTTCTCTCTCTCTCTCTCTTTCTCTGCCCTCCCTCTGCTCACACTCTTTCTCTGTCAAATAAAGAAACAATAAAATAAATAAATAAACATTAAAAAATATAATTCCTCTTAGGAAAAAAGCAAAAGAAAATTTCTGACAACCTATAATTGAAATACACACATAAAATATATATAGTATCATCCTTAGTTTTAGGTATACTAATATATATACATATATACCAAAAGACCAATAATAGATATGTCCCTAGGTGCTAATATTAGAAGTGTATTTTCTACCTTTTGTTTGACCATATTTCTCACATTTCTACTGTAAATACTTGTTATTTTATAGTTTGAAAAAAGTGTTTTCTAGTTTGGTTTCCAATAGAAATAGACACCCCAGACAAGAATTTGAATGCAAGTGGATAATTTGAAAGGTGATTCAAAGAGACCCTGGTAGGAAAGTAGAGAAAGGAACCAAGTTTTTAAAAGGTACATCAGGCAAGTTGCCACCCTGGGCAACTGGAGCTTGATTATGATGGGGACCCCTGGAAGACAGTATAAAAACCCCTAAGAGTTATCCAGTTAGAGAAGTAAAGGAGTTTCCCACTCACATTCATCAGTATCTGATGGCTACCTCCAGAGAGTGTTTATTCCCTGGCACTTACTGCCAAGCCAGCTCAAGTGCCAGAGAAAGCCCTCTGATAGAAACCATAGAATTGGCAATGAGAAATTAGATGCCCAGAAAATATGACAGCACACCAACAGCATTGGCTACGTATGATCCTTTTTTCTAACTCCAGAATGCTACACAAACTATTTGATTCTAGATTTGCATTTATCAGAAGCCTTATTTATTGTATATTTACATGGAAAGAAAAGAAAAATGAGGTTGTGTTGCGCACCAGTTTTCAGAGGCTGTACTCCATATTTTACTGGTTGCAGTGAAGAGTCAGAATAACATGGGGACTATTTGAGGGCTGCTGATCACAGAAGAGGCATCAAAAAGCAAACTCCAAAGTAAATATCAACCACTGCTTGAGGAAATTAACAAATATGCTTAAGAGGTATGTGAGAAACCACTCAGGACTCACTAAAGCTGACATGAATATCATTTCTTAAATGCTGATGTTAATAAAAATTTACACTATAGTAAAACAAAGTTACAAATAATCATACAACTGCACTTTGATATATCAAACTCCAGCTTTAGGGTGCTACTCAGAACAGCCAATAACCTCTTAAACAGCATCAAGAAAATACTGGCAAATGCAGCCTTTAGTAAAATTTCATAATTCTTATTCTCCAACAACAGCTTCTCAGAAAAATGATCCTCCTCTCATGGCCCCCACCTTCATTCCTCAAGCCACAGTAAAAGGATACACTTCATCATGTGAGGGCATCAAAACTGACATCACACTGTATTGTGCACTTGAAACTAATATTGTATGTTAAGTATAATGGAAATTAAAAATAATAATAATAAAATAGCCAAAACAAACCACACCACACCTGACATCACAAGTCATCCTGAATAAATTATGATATATCTATACTGTGGAATATTTATCTCCTGTTCAAAAGAATGCATTAATTCTAAATGAAAGGCTTAAGGAGAAGTCCCATAATAATAAAAGCTGACACCAAAAAGAGCACATCACAATTTATCTTGAATAAATTATGATATATCTATACTGTGAAATATTTATCTGCTGTTCAAAAGAATGAGTTAATTCTAAATGTAAGGTCTAAGGAGACGTACCATAATAATAAAAGCTAACACCAAAAACAGCACCTACCATGTACCTGGTCTAAATATTTTACATAGATTTTTTAATACTCAAAAAAACCTTATGAGTAAACACTAATGTTTTGGCCATATAGATAAGAAAACACAAATAAAGAAAGGTTAATTTGCTTGCCCAAGTTCACAAAACTCATCAGTGGAAAAGCTGGGATCCGGTTCCAGAGCTTGTACTCTTAGGCTCCGTGTAACATAGAGAAATGGGCACAGTGTAATGCCTTTTTTTTTAAAGTTTATTTTTATTTATTTTGAGAGAGAGCAAGTGGGGGAGGGGCAGAGAGACAGGGAGACAGAATCCCAAGCAGGCTCCGCACTGTCAGCACAGAGCCCGATGTGGGGTTCGAACTCACAAACCACGAGATCATGACCTGAGCCAAAGTCAAGAGTCCCACACTTAACCTACTGAATCACCCAGGTGCCCCTCATTCTTTGTTTTTAAAACCCTCCTATGTGAAGGCATATTTATATATGCTTGAGAATAATGTGGAAGGAGACACACCTGGACATCTGCATTGGTTACTTCAGGAAACAAAAACACAGAAGGATGGGAGCCTGGGGGAGACACTAAGTCATTGTTTATATATGATTCTTTGAATTTTCTAATGACAAGCTGGTATTACTTTGGGGTTTTTAAATATCTAAATAACTAGTTTTCAGAGGAAGAGAAAATTTCACTGCATCTTATGAGAGGGATTCAAGTGGGGCTTCAGCCTCCTGCCTGAGTGTCTGAGGTGATAAAGTGCCGCTCCCCCCCCCCCCCGCCACCCCAGTGATGGTGAACTCAGACTAGGTCTGAATCTGAAACAGGAAGTCACAGGGCAGCTCCAGGGGTTCAAGAAGCACAGATCTGAACATTCCAGGGCTGAATAGTGTAACATTTGCATGTTTTGCCTGTGTGTGACTGTGGGTAGGTGTTTGTATGTGTGTATTTGCTTAAAACACTGTTTTTTCTGAAATTCGGGCTTCTGCTTTGATGAATTTGTTACATTATAACCATTCCCAGTTATGAGGCTGATGCAATCAATTTGCAGAGTCCACAAAAGGATATCTTGAGTAACCAGCAGAGACACCTGAATCACACCCTAAGGATCTTTATTCTAGCAGGTAATGAGCATATAGAAGTCTCCCCAAAGAGAGTTTTCAAGTGACTAGTTCTACAAAGACTCTAATTTACCACAAGCTATCTAATTATCTTCTTTTATAAGTAAGGATTCAAGATTCAAGGACCTTCAGGAGCCTCTAGTTTAAATTCTAATGAGATACTGTATCACAACCTTGAGAATCAAGAATTCGGAGGACAGTGACAGTGCATGTTTATAACGCACCTATGCAAGATAAACACGGTGGCTAGACAGACAAAGAAAGGATAATAATAGTTGACATTAACCCAAGACCTGCTTGCTAGGTGAATCAGTGTGCTAAGCATTTTACATGGATCTCCTTATTTAATCCTCATGATAGCTCTGTGAGAAGGTATCACTATGATCTTGAGTTTATAGATTTGGAAACTGAAATCTAGAGAAGTTAAGTAACTTTTACCAAGAAATACAGATAATAAGTAGTAGAGCTAAGATGTGAGCCTCGGTAGTATAGCTTGCGAGTTTAGCTTCTGTAATACCCTGCTTCAGTGAATCTATCTATCATTCAGAACTACATACAGATAAGGTCTCTTCTCTGGGCAGTGCAATGCCTTAGAAACAGACACTGAAGTCAAACTGTCTTAGTTCAGACCCCTTCCCTGCTATATACAAGCTGTATAGCTTTGAAAAAATTACTCAACCTCCCTGGACTTCAGTTTCCTTTCCGTAAAATGAGAATAATGTTGGTACCAACCTCACAGGCTTGTAGAGGATTAAATAAATTAATGTCTATAGACTTAATATTAAACAAGATAATACATGTAATGTATGTAAAGAACATTCCTGTTCATAGTAAACACTCAATAAATGGCAGTGTTATATCAGTCACTCCCAGAAATGCCTCACATTTTCCCTTGAAAGGGATGTATTGAGGAATGTGTCTTCCAGTTTCTGTGTCAATGCTAAGTAAGTATATTTTAAGGTGATAAAGCAACCCTTAAATCTGGCACTACTGTTTACTTGGAAAAGGTTGAGAATAAATACAGTATAAACCAAGCCCTTTAATTTCAGACCTTTCTTGGTCTGCAAAGCTACATGATTTGACTTACTTGGAGAATCCAGATTTTGCGGGGAGAATGACTTCTCCAAGGAGTTGGATTCTTTTTGCTCCATTTTCTCTGTGGTTGAACCCAGCTTCTCTTTCTTTATTTCTCTTTGCTTGTTCCATTCCTCATTTTCAGTCTGGTTGGTATGAACCTGGTCAGATTCTTCTAGCATCAGATCTTTTTTACCTCTGACAGCCCAGTGCATTGACTACATTAGTTAAAAGTAAACACATAATATAAAATCAATATTATATAGTATTCTATATTTAAAGTTCAATGTGTGGTAAAACCCGACCTACTATTACAGTGCTGATTGTTAGATTTGACTATTAACCAGATATTAATCAGTTAACCCAGGTATTAATTAATTAATCCTCACTAATTTAAAAGACTAATGATATAAGGAGATATCCAAACCATGGCAAAGAGCAAAGGGACCTGCATCAGAGAGATTAAAAAATGAGACATTTCCACTGAAAGTTAAACATAGAATTACCATATGACTCAGTGATTCCATTCCTAGGCATATACTCAAAAGAACTGAAAAGAGGTGTTCAGAAAACTTACTAACGTTCAAAGCAGCACTATTCACAACAGACAAAAGATATAAACAACCCAAATGTCCATCAGTTCGTGAGTGGATAGACAAAAATGTGTTATAGCCATACAATGGAATATTATTTGGCCGTGAAAAAGGAATTCAGTACTACAGGGTGGATAAACCTTGAAAACATTATACTAAGTAAAAAAAGGCCAACCACAAAAAACCATATATTGTATGATTCCACTTGTAAGAAATATCTAGAATAGACAAATCCTTGTAGATAGACAGCCGATTAATGCTTACCAGGAACTGGGAGAAGGGGCATAAGAAATGATTGCTAACAGATACAGGGTTTCCTTTTGGGATGATGAAAAAGTTCTGGAACCAGGTCGTGATGATGTATGAACAACATTGTGAATGTACTTAATGATGTACACTTTAAAATGGTTAAAATAGGGGCACCTAGGTGGCTCAGTTGGTTGAGCATCCGACTTCAGCTCAGGTCATGATCACTGTTTCCGAGTTGGAGCCCCACATCAGCAGGCTCTGTGCTGACAGCTCAGAGCCTAGAACCTGCTTCAGATTCTGTGTCTCCCTCTCTGTTTCTGCTCCTCCCCCACTTGTGTGCACACTCTCTCTCTCTCTCCCACTCTCTCTCTCAAAAATAAACATTAAAAAAATTTTTAAATGGTTAAAATAGGGGCACCTGGTTACCTCAGTCGGTTAAGCATTCAACTCTTGGTTTCAGCTCAGATCATGATCTCACAGCTCATGAGTTGGAGTCCCATGTCTGACTCCATGCTGACAGCATGGAGCCTGCTTGGGATTCTCTCTCTCCCTCTCTCTCTCTGCCCTTACCCTGCTTGTGCTCTCTCTCATTCTCAAAATAAATTAAAAAACTAACTAAATAAATAAAACAAAGGTAAGAAACAGAGTTACTTTCCCCCATTCACCCTATTGTAGTATCTTTTTAAATGTTGTGTCCTCTACATGTATTTCCTATTAAAACATTTAAAATTGGGAAGATGCGGGGATGAATGGAAGGATGAATAAATGAATTCAAAGTGAGAAAGAAAAATTGAGTTTGCTGTGTCAAGAATATTTCAAGTAGAATAACTAACCCTGGCATTAACCAAAATAATAACCATAACTATTTCTTGAAACCTTATTTGGATATTATGGGACCCTATTCCTGAAGCACTCCTGAACAGTATCTTACTACTTGTGTTACTCAAAAAACCAAGGAAAACCCATAAGCCACATATTTAAGCAAGTTTAAAACCCAGAATAAAGTTTTTTCCTGATTCCTGATATCCAGGATATTGTTTTCCTGACAGAAAGAAAAAAAAAGCAAAACACAGAAATCAAAACAAAACAAACTTTTCTGAAGTTCAAGGCCTATGAGAACCATGCCAGGAACTACAGAAGGGGCCGCTGCCATGCTGTACTTGTGCGCATGATTCAAGGGGCGGCATACTTTTCATCTTCAGCACACTTCTGAAAGTCGTTTTTTTTTCAATGTTTATTTAGTTTTAAGAGAGTGAGAGAGAGCGCACGCACACGCAAGCAGGAGAGGGGCAGAGAGAGGGGGGCAGAGGATCCAAAGCAAGCTCTGTGCTGACAGAGAGCCCAATGTGGGGTTCAAACTCACGAACTGTGAGATCACGACCTGAGCTGAAGTCTGACACTTAACCAAATGAGCCACCCAGGCACGCCTATCTGAACTATCTTAAAATACTGGGGTTGCCAACTTCTACCTGCGGGCACCATTTTATTTACCAGTTTTTTTTTTAATTTCTTTTATGTTTTAAATTTTATTTTTGAGAGAGGGAGAGACAGCACAAGTTGGGGAGGGACAAAGAGAGAGACAGAACCCGAAGCAGGCTCCAGGCTCCGAGCTGTCAGCACAGAACCTGACATGGGGCTCAAACTCACAGATGGTGAGATCATGACCTGAGCCAAAGTCAGACACTCAACTGACTGAGTGACCCAAGCTTCCCTTATTTACCAGTTTAACAAAGCAACATAGGAAGGAGGCTCTGAGTATTGCATGGGGATGTGACCAGCTTGGTTCGCCCAAGCAAACGCTGCTAGGCAGGGGCCAGGGGTTCATCAGAGCAACAGCTTCTTAAAAGAGCTTGGAGAGATACCACAATTTCTTATCTCCTCTCTCAGGAGCACTAACATTGACCTCACAGGCAGGAGCCAGGAGAAGCACCTCAACAAGAAGAAAGGGAAAGTGCAAAGGGGTAAAATGCCTTCTTGGGACCTTTTTATTTATTTATTTATTTATTTTTAAGGAAACTCTGTGCCCAACATGGGGCTTGAACCCACAACTCTGAGATAAAGTGTCACATGCTATACGAATTGAGCTAGCCAGATGCCCCCCTTCTTGGAATCTTTTAGATAAATCTGTTCATCACAACTTTTTGATACAATTGGGAGTATTTTTTTTTATTTTTTTTAATATATGAAATTTACTGTCAAATTGGTTTCCATACAACACCCAGTGCTCATCCCAAAAGGTGCCCTCCTCAATACCCATCACCCACCCTGCCCTCCCTCCCACCCCCCATCAACCCTCAGTTTGTTCTCAGTTTTTAACAGTCTCTTATGCTTTGGCTCTCTCCCA
Organism: Panthera tigris; assembly: GCF_018350195.1. Classification (NCBI taxonomy): domain Eukaryota; kingdom Metazoa; phylum Chordata; class Mammalia; order Carnivora; family Felidae; genus Panthera; species Panthera tigris. Next base: position 28,455,284 of record NC_056670.1, read on the forward strand.
CTCTAACCTCTTTTTTTTTTTTTTCTTTCCTTCCTTCCCCTCCCCCATGGGTTTCTGTTATGTTTCTCAGGATCCACATAAGAGTGAAACCATATGGTATCTGTCTTTCTCTGTATGGCTTATTTCACTTAGCATCACACTCTCCAGTTCCATCCATGTTGCTACAAAAGGCCATATTTCATTTTTTCTCATTGCCACGTAGTATTCCATTGTGTATATAAACCACAATTTCTTTATCCATTCATCAGTTGATGGACATTTAGGCTCTTTCCATAATTTGGCTATTGTTGAGAGTGCCGCTATAAACATTGGGGTACAGGTGCCCCTATGCATCAGTACTCCTGTATCCCTTGGATAAATTCCTAGCAGTGCTATTGCTGGGTCATAGGGTAGGTCTATTTTTAATTTTCTGAGGAACCTCCACACTGCTTTCCAGAGCGGCTGCACCAATTTGCATTCCCACCAACAGTGCAAGAGGGTTCCTGTTTCTCCACATCCTCTCCAGCATCTATAGTCTCCTGATTTGTTCATTTTGGCCACTCTGACTGGCATGAGGTGGTATCTGAGTGTGGTTTTGATTTGTATTTCCCTGATAAGGAGCGACGTTGAGCATCTTTTCATGTGCCTGTTGGCCATCCGGATGTCTTCTTTAGAGAAGTGTCTATTCATGTTTTCTGCCCATTTCTTCACTGGGTTATTTGTTTTTCGGGTGTGGAGTTTGATGAGCTCTTTATAGATTTTGGATACTAGCCCTTTGTCCGATGTGTCATTTGCAAATATCTTTTCCCATTCCGTTGGCTGCCTTTTAGTTTTGTTGGTTGTTTCCTTTGCTGTGCAGAAGCTTTTTATCTTCATAAGGTCCCAGTAATTCACTTTTGCTTTTAATTCCCTTGCCTTTGGGGATGTGCCGAGTAAGAGATTGCTACGGCTGAGGTCAGAGAGGTCTTTTCCTGCTTTCTCCTCTAAGGTTTTGATGGTTTCCTGTCTCACATTCAGGTCCTTTATCCATTTTGAATTTATTTTTGTGAATGGTGTGAGAAAGTGGTCTAGTTTCAGCCTTCTGCATGTTGCTGTCCAGTTCTCCCAGCACCATTTGTTAAAGAGACTGTCTTTTTTCCATTGGATGTTCTTTCCTGCTTTGTCAAAGATGAACAATTGGGAGTATTGATGGCATGGTGTTAATGAATAATAGGCCACAATGGTCATTAGTGGTCATTAATAGCATGATCTCAACTCTATTAAAAGGTAAATATATATATCCAAATATAGATGCATAAATATATGTATATTCATATGCATATACATAAAATATAGTTACAGATATAGATATATAGACAGACTGGAGGGCAGCATAAGTTTGCATATAATCTCTGCTTTTGTATAATGTTCAATTAGAACAGACTGCCTTCTAATCTGGCTCAGAAGGTGCTGAATTGCACACTGTTTCCCATCTGATGGAGGATAGCGTAGCCACCCAGGCATAATAGGAAGCTTCCCTAGTAGTCTGTAGCCAACTGGACTCACCACAAGGGCACCGCGCTGAGCCCAGGAACCCAGAAACAATCAGTAGACAAATAGACCCACGTGAGGGTAACTGGCAGTCCCAACAAGCTCTCCCAGAAGTAATCAATTTGTCAAACAATCAATTCACTAAAAATGTGTTTCCATTTACTCTTTATAAAATGTACAGCAATGGATATGACATGACAGTTACAACAGTTTATAAGAATCTTTCCCAGCACTTTATTTTGATTGTAGCTTTGCTGCAACCATTTTCCCACAGCCACTCTAAAGCCATTCTGCCATGTATTTCAGAACTAGAGGGAGAACCATTCATATCCTGGATTCCTTGGAGGAAAACCATTTAGCATCACAGCAGTGAATTTCCCTAAGATCCTTTGAGTTAGAAAGGTCTCTGTTTTCAGATTACCCCAAGACCCAAAGGCTGGGATAACTGAAGACCTCTCCCCATATCCCTTTATTTAAAACCCATATCACATGGGGTACCCGGGTGGCTCAGTCAGTTAAGCATCTGACTCTTGGTTTTGGTTCAGGTCATGATGTCACAGTTCTTGGGTTCAAGTCCTACATCAGACTAATATTACTCCCACCAATTCTTTCCTATCCAGAGGGATTGTATTGTTTACATAAAAAGCAGAAACACAGGGTTGGTGATGTAAAGGGTAGGGGTTTTATGGGATTTAACAATCTATAAATGTATAGGGGAAGCAAACATGCAGATGTGTTTTAGCTAAATGTCACCTAAAATTTAAACCTTTAGTTATAATCATTTTATTGTCAGATGGCATACATAACATACCTAACCCAGCTAGCCTAATGGTGATGTTTATCTACAAAAGGAGAGACAATGGTCTATTTAGAAGGTGAACAATATTAGCATGATAATTGTTGTTAATTCTTCTACATGGTGAATGTGAAAGGATGAACAAATGAAATGCATGCACATCGAAAGCAGCAACTAAAATGTTATACACAGATGAGGCTTTCACGTGGAGGAAAGACTGTAAGGATTAGAACAGAAAAGAATGAGAGGAAATAGAAAGTCTATTAAATGAGTTACAAAACATGTGAAACTTGATATAGGGGATTCACTGAGGAAGAGAAACAAAAGCAAGCACCCTAAACAAGATTTAGGGGTACCTAGGTGGCTCAGTAGGTTAAGCGTCCGACTTTGGCTCAGGTCATGATCTCGCGGTTTGTGAGTTCAACTCACAAACCCCGCGTTGGCTCTGTGCTGACAGTTTGGAGCCTGTAGCCTGCTTCAGATTCTGTGTCCCCTCTCTCTCTACCCCTCCCCTGCTCACGCTCTGTCTTTCTCTCTCAAAAATAAATAAACATTACAAAAAGTTTTTTTAAGGAAAACAACAAGGTTTAGCCCTAAGAGGACTGTACATGAAAAAAATATCACCGTTGATTTAAAGCAAAAAGATATGCATCTTATCATTTTTGTTCCATTAATAAAAAAATCTCAAACCATATACTGGCTCAGCATACTGTTTCAATTTTGCTGACAAGACAAATGATTCAGCCAGTAATATCTAAAATATTATTATTGTGGGGTGCCTGGGTGTCTCAGTCGGTTAAGCATCTGACTCTTGATTTCGGCTCAAGTCATGATCTCACAGTTTGTGGAATAGACCCCTGCACCAGGTTCTGCGAGGACAGTGTGGAGGCTGCTTGGGATTCTCTCCCTCCCTCTCTCTCTGCCTCATGCACACGTACACTCTCTCAAAATAAATAAACATTAAGAAAAATAAAAACAAAAAATAAAATAAAATATTATATTATATTGTAAGACTTCAAACAGTCCATAGTTAACCTAAATTCAAGGCAGAAATGACATGTTTGGAGACAGAAAATTAGCATTTAAAGGAAAGACATTGGCAATATAAAGGAGAAATTTGGAGAAAAGTTTTTGAAAAATCCACAGCTAATTTGATATTAGTGGTTAAAATTAAATAAGAGAGTTCAGTAGATCATCAAAAAAAGAAAAAAAGCACATTGTAAATCAAAACGTATTAGCATAGCAAGGGTCACTAATTCAATTGCAGTTACAACGTGTCATACTCAGGAGAATGGAAATATGGTTATGTGGAGATAGTGGAACAGTGTTTATTTAGTCAGTGTCAACAAGGAATTTTGGATATACACAATGGAAAGGAAAAAACTCTTATTTTTGAGTATGTGAAGTAGTTACTATTTTTTTAAAGAATCTAGTTATTTTGTGTATATACTCAATAATCATATGGTTAATCCTTCATAAATAATTAACCTACTTGAAACAAATCACATGAATATATAACTTATTCCAATATGAGATGAAGAAAACAGTTTACATTTTATGTAGAGTGGCTTTCAACTATATACACTTTGAGAGTCTTGCAATGTTTTCCCCATTATGTCAAAGACTCTCCCTCACTATTATAGGTCTTTTATCAGTGAAAAAACAATTTGCTTGTCTTTTTTAAATAAAAACTGTTAAGAAGGAAATCTAAATGACCTGAAGGGGTGTAATTTAAGAGATGTGAATCCCTTTATAGACTAATTCTATCAAGTGTCCCTAAAGACTTGCCTATAAATTAATTTGTGTACACACACACACACACACACACACACTGGAATATTATTGGCAATCAAAAAGAATGAAATCTTGCCATTTGCAACAACATAGATGGAACTAGAGAGTATCATGTTAAGTGAAATAAGTCAGTCAGAGAAAGACAAATACCATATTATTTTACCCATTTGTGAATTTAAGAAACAAAACAGATAAACATAGGGGAAGGGAAGGAAAAATAAAATAAGATAAAAACAGAGAGGGAAGAAAACCATAAGAGACTCTTAAATACAGAGAACAAACTGAGGGTTGCTGGAGGGAAAGTTCGTGAGGGATGAACTAAATGGGTGATGGGCATTAAGGAAAACACTTGTTGGGATGAGCACTGGGTGTTATACGTAAGTGATGAATCACTTGGTTCTACTCCTGAAACCAATACTATACTTATGTTAACTAACTTGCATTTAAATAAGTAAATATACATATAATAAAGTAACTTGTGTATTTTAAGTCTCATGTCATAGAAAAGTGTCCCTATTTTAAAAAGCTGGATAATAAGTCATACTTGAGAATGTAGAAAAATTTTTAAATCATATTTTCTATATAATATATAAAGGTCAATGTAAGAACAAAATAAGTATATAACATGGTAATTATACTTATTTTTTTATATTTAGGGTTTTTTTTGAAAGAGAGAATGAGCATGCATGCATATGAGCAGTGAAGGGGCAGAGGGAGAGAGAGAGAATCTTAAGTAGGCTCTACCCTCAATGCAGAGACTGATGCAGGGCTGGATCTCATGACCCTGTGATCATGACCTGACCCAAAATCAAGACTCAGACACTCAACTGATTGAGCCACCCTAGGCCCCTATATTGAGTTTTTTTAATAGCATGAAGAAAGAGAACACAATGGTTTAAGAAGTCTCTCTCCGTATCTATCCAATGGCTCTTTCACCAGAACCTATAACAATAATAAGCTTAAAATAATTTACAGTTTTCTTTAATTAATCAAACTCTGTGTTTTATGGAATTCATAAGCCTTGAGAAGAGAACGGGTTGATATGAACTAAAAAGATGGAGGAGATGAATTTGCATTGGTTCAAATTCAGCAGTATTATATGAGCAACTTGAGAAGCACAGTTATCAGAATGTGTAAAACAATAAATGATAATGAGGACTGTATATATTGAATCAAACAGCCAATGAGCTCTTGCAGTCATGAGCTCTTCTGGCACTGATCCATTGAATTTTCCCTCACAGAAGTTTGTGGACACTGAGTTATATACAGATTCTACCAGCTTCTTGGTCTCCCTCCTTTACTTACTGACTTCTTGAGCTCTTGTGTGGGTCTAATCCATGGGAATCCTGAGCTTCATAAATTCACATCATCCTGGAGAGAAACTTACTGTTTTCACCGAATCACTCAAAGCTTCCCACTGCTGGAATGGCATTGACATCTGGCTCCTTCGCCAATGGTCATACCGGGCACGACTCTCTGTATTAGTCAGAATTTCCTTTGCCTTCTGCAGTTTCTGAAAAGTCTCCACTGGAAAACAAATCAAAAGATGAGCACTTCTTTCCTGGGGGAGTTATTTTAAACTCCCAAGCAAACTGATCTCACTGGAGTATGTCTCTGTTTTTTACTCACTGTGTGACCTTGAGCCAGTTCACCTTTTCAAGCTTTAGTTTCCTCTTGTGAAGTGAATCATAAGGACAAGTGAGATCATGTATGTAAAGTGCCTGACTCACAATTTAGCCACTCCTTTTACTGAGCTCCAGTGATGTGCCAGATGCTGTTACAGGTGATAATGACACAAGTGTGAACAGTATACATGAACTATTTAGTGGGACTGACATTTATAAACATTTTCAAAATTACAATTTTATCTACTAGGAAGAAAACTGCCTTTTCTAGTGGTAGTTATGAGGAAGGGCAGTGATCAGGCTAGAGGAACAGTGTAAATGAAGACTCTAAGGCAGGAAAGAGCATGGTGATTTAGAAAAAGTAGAGGATGCCAATGTGGCTGGAGGACACAGGGCTGGAAAGAACAATGAAGAATGGGGCTGTGGACTAGACAAGGGCCTGATCATCCAGGACTTTAGAGGCCTAAGGATTCTGGTCTGGTTTTTTGCTGTAAGAGCAATAAGAAGGTATTGGGAGGTTTTAAGCACAAGACATAAAATGGTAGGTAGTTGATAAGTGGTAGCTTTGTCAATGATCTATTTGATCAGATGGCATACAATAGAAACCATTCGTGTCCTTTTTGGAAACACTTGCAATGTCTCTTCTGCTCCTCAGTGAAGTTAAAACTTTCTCTCTCTCTCTCTCTCTCTCTCTTTAGTGGAGCTGGATTATTTCCATTGCAGCACCTTTTTTTTTTTTGAGAGAGAGAGAGAGAGACAGTGTGAGTGGGAGGGTCAGAGAAAAAAGAGAGAAAGAATCCCAAGCAGGCTCTGCACTGTTAGTGCAGAGCCAGATGCAGGGCTCGAACTCACAAACCATGAGATCATGACCCAAACTGAAATCAAGAGTAAGATGCCTAACCAACTGAGCCATCTGGGTGCCCCTGAGGTTAAAACTTTCCATAGAACAGTATATAAGATCAATACACAAAAATCAATTGTGCTTTTATACAGTAGCAATGAGCAATCTGAAAAATGAAATTAAAGAATTCCATTTACAATGGCATCCAAAAGAATAAAATACTTAGAAAAAATGGTAACAAAAGAAGTGGAAGATTTACATGTTGAAAACTATAAAATACTGTTGAAAGAAATTAAATATCTAAATAAATAGAAAGACATCAATATTCATGGATCAGAGGACCTAACATTGCTAAGATGGTAATACTCTCCAAACTGCTCTATAGATTTAACACAATCTCTATCAAAATCCCAGCTGCCTCTTTTTGCAAAAATTGACAAGCTCATCCTAACAAATCCATGTGTACATGCAAGGGACCCAGAATAATCAAAATAATCTTGAAAAATAAAAATAAAGTTGGAAGAATTCACACTCCCAATTTAAAACTTTTTACACAACTACTCTAATAAAAACAGTGTGGTACTGGCATTAGACTAAACATAAATAAATGGGATATTGAGAGTCCAGAAATAAACCCTCAAATTTACAGTCAATTTGTTTTCTACAAAACTACCAAGATCATTAAATTGGGAAAAAAAATTGTCTTTTCAACAAATGGTGCTGGGACAACTGGATATCCACATATAATAGAATGAAATTGGATCCCTACCTCACACCATATACAAATACTAACTCAAAATGGATCATAGACTTACATTTGATCTTAGCCAAAATGCCAAGAAGTGATAAAATGGGTCATAGATCTAAATGTACAAGCTAAAACTATAAAACTCTGAGAAAACATATGATAGTAAATCCTTGTGACCTTGGATTAGGCAACAGCTCTTTAGACATGACACCAAAAGCACAAGTGCAAGCAACAAACAAATGAAACAAAATTGTACTTCATCAAAACTGAAAATGTTGTGCTTCAGAGATCATCAAGAAAGTGAAAAGACAAACCATGGAATGGAAGAAAATATTTTCAAATTAAAGATGTGATGAGGAATGTATATCTAAAATATATAAATTCTTACAACTCAATAAAAAGACTAATAGCCTATTTAAAAATTAGTAAAGGAAGTGAATAGACATTTCTCCAAAGAAGATATACAAATGAGCAATAAACACATGAGTAAATGTTCATCATTAGTCATTGGGAAAATACAAATCAAAACCACAGTGAGATAACACTTCATAATCACTAGAACGGCTAAAATAAAAAGATAGATAATAACAAGCGTTGGTGAGGATGTGGAGAAATTTGAAGCCTCATGCATTGCAGGTGGGATTGTAAAACAGTATAACTGTTTTGAAAAACAGTTTACCAGGGTCGCCTGGGCGCCTCAGTCAGTTAAGCGTCCAACTTGTGATTTCAGCTCAGATCATGATCTCACGGTTTGTAGGTTTGAGACCCATGTCAGGCTCTGTGCTGACAGTGCAGAGCCTGCTTGGGATTCTCTCTCTCTCTCTTTCTTCCCCTCCCCCATTTGTTCTCTCTTTCTCTCTCTCAAAATAAATAAATAAAACAAAACAAAACAAAACAAAAAATACCCAACAGTTTACCAGTTCATCAAAATGTTAAACATAGAGTTACCATATGACCCAAAAGTTCCAACCCTAAATATACACCCAGGAAAAATGAAAACATACACCCACACAAAAACTTGTATATGAATGTTCATAGTTACACTATTTATACTAACCATAAAGTGTAAACAACTCAAATTTCCATCAGTTAGTTGAATAAACAAATGCATATATATATTTCTTTATTTTAGAGAGAAAGTGCAAATGGGGGGAGAAGGGCAAAGGGAGAGAGAGAGAGAGAGAGAGACAGAGAGAGAGAGATATGCGGGGCTCGATTCCATGACACTGGGATCATGACCTGAGCTGAAATCAAGAGTCAGACACTCAACCACTGAGTCACCCAGGTGCCCCTGTGGTATATACATTTAATGAAATTATCACTCAGCCACAAAATAAATTAAGTACTAAAACATGCTACAAAATGGATGAGACTTGAAAACACTATGCTAAATGAAAGAAGTCAGTCACAAAAGGCCACATATTGTATAATACCATTGATATAAAATATCCAGAATGGATGAATCTGTAGAGAGAGTAAGTAGATTCATAGTTACCAGGGGCTGGACAGGGGAAAATGGGAAGTAATTACTAATGAGTACAGAGTTTCTTTCTTTTTCACAACAACCTTATGAGGTGGATATTATTATTATTATTATTATTCCCATTTTAAAGAATCTAAGGCTGAAGGAGTTGATGTAACTTGCCCAAAGTCCCAAACCATCAAGTGATGGAGCCACAAAATCAAACCCTAACCTGCCAGGCTCCCCAGCTGGTGCTCTCCACTTCCATTCATGCACTTTCCATTTTCCTGCACTCCCTTCCTTCCTGCACTTTCCATTTTCCTGCAATGGATGCTACCCTCCAATCTCCACTTTCTTCTCCACCTCCAGGGATAATAAAATGTCATCATTCATCAGTAAGATCCAAGTTGTGCCCTTCAGAACTCAAAGTCTAGTAAGGAATCAGACACATAAACCATTTCAAAATCATGTGATAGAAATATAGAGGCAAGGGCCTCTCTCTCTCTCTCTAAATAAACTTAAAAAAAAAGAAATATAGAGACACAATTGATTCTGCTTGGGGGGGTCAGAAAATATTTCATTAGTTTTCTGTGCACTTGGAGTCATCCTTGACTTTTATCTTTCTCTCACATCTCACTTCTAATCCCTTAGCAAACCCTAGTGGCTCTACTTTTAAAATATATCCAAGATCTGACCCCTTGCTGCCATTTCCATTATCACTGCTCTGGTTCAAGCCGCCATCTTCTCTTGGTTGGAGTATTATACCAGCTTCTCAACCAATCTCCTTGCCTTTGCCTCAATCTGTTTTCTACACAACAGTCAGAGAGACCTTTTTAAAAATAAGTAATATAATATCACTCCTCTGCTCAAAATGACTTTTAATAACTTCCCATTTCTCTCAGAGTAAAACTAAAAATTCTTATGAGAAATGGCATGGCTAATAGGCCTAACATGCTCTGCCTGCCCTCTACCTTCTCTTCCTTCTCTGACCTCATTTTCTTCTGCTTTCCCCATCTCCCTTGATACAGCCAAAGGAGCTTCCCTGATCCTCGTTGAGTATGCCAAGCAGGACTTTGGCACTTACAATCCTTTCCACAAAGAATACTTTTACCCCAGGCACTCATATGGCTTACTTCCTTCAGATGTCATCACAAATGCTGTCTTGTGGAGGTGGTCTTCCCTGACCAGGTTATATAAAATGCCTGTCCATTAGCCCCACGCTTTTATCTCCCTTGCCCTACTTTACTTTTCTTTATAGTACTTGTCCTTGGCCATTATGTATTTATTTGTTTATGATCTATCCCCTCTACCAGAATACAAACTCTGTGAAAACAGAGACTTTATCTGTTTTGTTCTCTGCTATATCCTTTGCATTGAAACAGCATAGCAGGTGCTCAAAAAGTATTTGTTCAATGAATCAATGAGTGAATGTTTCCTATTTTGAGGTGAATATAATAAAGATGTTATATAGTGCTATTTTCTGAGCTCCAACCACCAAAGAAATGACACATATTCTTCAAACACTTTGTGAATTAGGAACATTTTAATAGTATCAGTGGGGAAACTAATTAAATTGCTCTGATAGTGCTTAAAATACCTCATTGGAATTAGTCAAGAGTCTCTCAAACAGGTGTTGAAGCAAATGTACCATCAACACTGATAGTACTGGAAATACTGAAATACTTCTATACCCCAGGTGGTAAAGATTTGGTATTTCTGAGCCCCTATCCTCCAAACACCACCACTTTAAGTGTTCCCCCAACAACCAGACATACTTCCTGCCACAGCAGGGTCCCTCCACGACCCTACTCCAAAGCTGGACAGCACAGTACCTCACAGGTCATTTGCTACTTAATATCACCACTGGAGGTAGGAGCAACTGGTGGATTAAAGGAAAGACCCTAAAGATGGGGTTATTGAAAATTACAGGGAAATAACAAACTAATAAAAAGCATCTTGCCATAGCAGCTCACTCCAGTGAGTAATCCTTCCTGCTGATGACGACAATTTAAATGTCCCACTGTACAAATAAGATGTCACTTTTTCCAACAGGAATAAAAAGCTCATTAAATTATCACCACAGATGCATATGCCAGTTACTACCACAGCAGTGGTTGTAAAGATTTATATATTTATCTATGAGTCACGTTTTATTTTTTTTTATTTTTTTTTAATGTATATTTATTTTTGGGAGAGAGACAGACAGCATGAGTGGGGATGGGGCAAAGAGAGAGGTAGATACAGAACATGAAGCAGGCTCCAGGCTCTGAGCTGTCAGCACAGAGCCTGATGCGGGGCTCAAAGCCATGAACTGCAAGGTCATGACCTGAGCTGAAGTCGGATGCTCAACTGACTGAGTCACCCAGATGCCCCTATGAGTCACATTTTCTTTGCACATTACTGTTAACCTGTTTTACAGAGTCTCCAGAATGAAATAAGGCTGCTTGGGATTATTCTGATGTCAATGCCTTGACAACAATTGATAAGCAGAAAGCTAAAGAGACTTTATCTTTCCTGATAGGTGGCCTTTCCTTGTTCCATCCTCTCCACCACATTTAATAAAAATGAGTTTGGGTTTATATTTGCCCTTTAATATATAGCTAATCAAATGAATCACACAAGATAAACATTTACCAGTTCTGGGAAGAGAGATCTCATTTTATAAGCTTACGTGAGCAAATGATGCTGGGACCTTTGAAAGACATTCTGATTTAACTCCTAGGTCTGTTCTGAAAATACAGAAGTTCTTTTAAATTCATATTTCACAATAGAATTTGTATTATTATAGCCTCGTTTTAAATGTAGGCCACTTACAATTACTTGAAAAATAATAATAAAAATATAATATCAGAACATACCTTGAAAAAAATCTGGAGGAAAATACACGACTGTTAATAGTGTTTCTCTGCTAGGGAGAGATAAGACAGGACTTTCACTTTCAACATTATTTATTACTGTATGTTATTTCTATTCACAGATAAAAAAGCAATAAAGAGTTTTTAAAGTAGGAAAGCATGGAGACATGAGAAGATATCAGTTAGCAAGGACAAGGAGCTCTCCTTCAAATACCCCAATGTTTTTGAAGCCTACAAATCAATAACAAAAATACCATTTCACAGATCTTTAATTCAGTCTGAAATCCCCTTCTTCAAGGTCAGAGAGAAGTTAATAAAGCATTGGCCTGGAATAGTTACTGTCACGTGTACACACAGGACTGTCATGAACACCAGCCAGGAGCTTTTGCGCTCAGTGACACAATGTCTATAGCATAACTGGTCCTGCCTACATCACCCCCACCTGAAGAGGAGAAGGGATTTCTCAAAACCTAAAAGCCTTTGATTTAGAATTAAAAAAAAGAAAGAATGAAAAGGAGAAAGATGTAACGTTTACTTACAAAAAAGAAAACTATCTCATTCTATTAAATTTTTATCTTGGAATCCTGCATTAAAAAAAAAACAACAGCAACTAAAGAAAGTCCAGTGAGTCACAATTGCCAACATTCACTGAGCTATTCCTGCATGCTCAGGAATGTTAGTCTCCACATCAGGTGCATGAAGCAATAATGTTCTTAGTCTACCCGTTTTTCCTATTAGAACACTGTGGCTCAAAGAGATTGTCCAAGTTCAACTAGCTCATAAGTGGGAGCTAGGAGCAATCCAGACAGACAAGATTGTGCTCCATATCTACTACTCCATCATGATAACAAATTAGTAATTAGTAATGGAAATGATTAAGACTACACTTAATGAACCAAAAAGGTGTACATACAAGTATAATGTAGTTGCTCTATAAACTTTCTCCTTAATGAAATATGTTTCAAAATCTGCCTAATGTATTCTGAATTTCTGTCAAACTAAAATTCAGCACCGGATGAATTTTTGTTTAACATTTTACAATATTTTTATCAGTATTCTTAATCCTTCTTCAAGTGTATAAAGAACCACTTAAATTTTCAGAAGGTCATATTAATCTAAATTGAGTAAATGGATGCTTAAAGACTTGAAAACAATTTCTACCCAAAGATTGAATCATCTATCAACTACAAGCCCGACAGGGGAAGATATTGATGTCTGTGTACCTTTCATTTTAAACAATATTTACAGTTCAGTGTTTCTCTGAACAAGAAGCCTTGAGGTAGCCCGTACGTGAAAATTCCCATCACTATGGTAACCAGAAATGGCAATGATTGCACAGTGATTCATCATGTACCCCAAACAGAAATTGTTTGCCAGGGACAGAGAAACAACTCAAAGCCACGCTTTATTGGAAAAAAACCCAGTTAAAGAATAACCTGGGGTGGTAGTTGTTTTTAAGTTTTTGTCAAATTTTTATACTTTTACGTCAGGGCATCTATCTTAATACTAACTCCAGTTCAAAGAGGTAATTAATATGTCTCCTAAAGAAATGTTCATGAAATTTATTCATTCACTCATTCAATAAATGATTTGCACAAAGTAGGTGTCCTCCATGGTAGGTGCTATGCGAGGTGTGGGGCATATTACTGTGAACAAGATAGCAGGAGGCCTGCCTCACTGAGCTTTCAGTATGACTAATAAGCAAATAGGCAACAAGGAGATGGTGTGATACACGGTTTGCTGCCTGACGTACAGTGTGCTCTGGGTAACTGGGGCACACATAACTTCCCAGAGGAAATCATGGCTACGCTGAAACCTGACACAAGAGCATGAGCTAACCAATCAAAGCAAGGTGGAGAGGTGTGCAGGCCTCACAGGGAGCCAGACAGAGGAAGAAGCAGGCATAAAGTTCTGAAGAGTGGAAAACAAGGCATATTGAGGAATCAAGGTAGTTCTGTGTGGCTGAAACATGGGATTTTAGGCATGGTAGTAGAGAGAAAATGAAAATGGAGAGATGCAAAGGAGTCAGGAAGCACAATATGAAGGGGCTTGTACCTAAAGACCCAGCAATTACATAGAATGAACTATTGCTGCAAGTACAGAATGGGCAACTATCACAGACATAATGTAAAGCAAAAGAGTATATACTGTATGACTCCATTTATATGAAATTCAAAACTAGGCAAAACTCGTCAATGAAATAGAGATCCAAAAATGGGAGAGGATACTGACTTTGAACAGGATATAAAAAGGGACTCCTGGGTGCCAGAAATGTTCTACATCCATCTGAGCAGCAGTTAAACTGGTAATATGTAGACAAAAATTTATCAAGTTTATACTTACAGTTTCTTCACATTGCCTTAAACAAATTGTGCCTCAATAAAAAGGGCAAAAGTCATATAACAAAAAATGGGGCACTAGGGTGGCTCAGTTGGTTGAGCACCTGACTCTTGATTTCAGTTCAGGTCATGATCTCAGGGTCGTGGGATCAAGCCCCACATCAGGCTCCATGCTGAATGTGGAGCTTGCTTGGGACTGTCTCTCTCTCTCCCTCTGCCCTTCTCCCATTCTTGTCTGCTCTCTCTCTCTCTCAAAATAATAATAATAATAATAATAATAATAAAATAATTTTTTCAATTTTTAAAAAGTATAACAAAAATGACTTGATATATTGTAAAATGGCCTATTTATACAAATCAAAAGGATCAATGATTTCTAGAGAAAATTAATAAAGAAACTTAAGATAAAAGAAAATTGGGGCACCTGGGTGGCTAAGGTGGTTAAGCCAGTCGGTTAAGCATCCAACTTCAGCTCAGGTCATGATCTCATGGTCCGTGAGTTCAAGCCCCCGCATCAGGCTCCACGCTAGCAGTGCAAGCCTGCTTTGGATTCTCACTCTCTCCTGTCTCTCTTTGCCCCTCCCCTGCTCACACTTTCTCTCTCTCGAAGTAAATAAATAAAAACTTTAAAAAGAGATAAAGGAAAAAATTTTTTAATGAAGAGGAGTTTGGGTTTTATCATTTGTGCAATGTGGATTAAGATAGGTCTTAATCATAATATTTTCCTTATAGAAAAATCATATACATATACATACTACACACAAACCCATAATATGCACCTATAGTAAACATAATCATCTAATGTAAGACAGTATTACAGTACCTACCCTGAGGATAAAATCAAGGTAGAAATACACAAAGACTTGGGGCGCCTGGGTGGCTCAGTTGGTTGAGCGACCAACTTTGGCTCAGGTCATGATCTCATGGTTTGTGAGTTCGAGCTGACAGCTCAGAGCCTGGATCCTGCTTCCGATTCTGTGTCTCCCTCTCCTTCTGCCCCTCCCCACTCATGCTCTGTCTCTCTCTGTCTCAGAAATAAATAAACATTAAAAAAATTAAAAACAAAAGAAATACACAAAGACTTCAACTACATTGCTGAAGTTTTAAGCTAGGTGTGCATACATAGGTATTTGCTATAGTATTCTTATACCTTTTTTGTACATATTAAATATTTTATTTTTTCCATAATTAAAAAGAAATCCACTCTCTGCAGTGTGAAGCAATGAAAGGAGTGCTGTAGGGATCCAGGCATGAAATGATGGTTACTTGTCTACTCTAGGGGCTGTGAAGATGTAGGGAAAAAGACCTCCAGGAGAGACATGGAAAGTAAATCACCAGCATTTGGTAACTGAACAGATGTAGACATAAGGGAGAGCAAGGAGACAGGTTTCTGCTTGACCAATTAAATGTATGGGGTTGCCATTTATTAAGATGGGGAAACACAAAGATGAGCAAGATTTGAGAGAGGGTGAGAGGAAAACAATGAGTTCAGTTTCTGACAGGGTGACTTTGAAATGTCTCCAAACGAAGATTTCTAAGAACACTCAAAACTAGAGTCCAAAGATCAGAATGAGAACTGAGTTAAGGATAGACTGGAAAGCCATCAGCAAAGAGCTAATGACTGAAGCCACAGACTTGGACAAGACTCCAGGGAGAAATTGGGGTGCCTGGGTGGCTCAGTCAGTTAGGCATCTGACTTCAGCTCTCGTTGTGATCTCGCTGGTCACAAGTTCAAGCCCTACTTCAGGCTCTGTGCTGACAGCTCAGAGTGTGGAGCCTACTTCAGATTCTGTCTCCCTCTCTCTCTGCCCCTCCCCTACTTGCTCTCTTTCTGTCTCCAAAACAAATAAAGACATTTTTTTAAAAAAGACTCCAGAGAGAAAGTGGGGAGTTAGCCCAGAAATGAGAGTTTAGGAGGGAAATTTAAGGCAGAAGAGGAGTCACGACAGAGCCAGAAAGAGAAACCGAAGGGGTGCCTGGGTGGCTCAGTTGGTTAAGAGTCTGACTTCCACTCAGGTCATGATCTCACCACTCATGAGTTCAAGCCCCGCATCAGGCTCTGTGCTGACAACTCAGAGCCTGGGGCCTGCTTCGGATTCTGTCCCTCTCTCTCTGCCCTGCCCTGCTCACACTCTGCCTTTCTCTCTAAAAAATAAATAAACATTAAAAAGAGAAAGAAAGAAAGAAAGAAAGAAAGAAAGAAAGAAAGAAAGAAAGAAAGAAAGAAAGAAAAGCCCAAGAAGTTGGAGGAAAAGTATGAGTGTGTATCTTGGTACCTAAAAGAAAGAATGTTTCAAGAAGGCCTGGTCAACAGTGCCAATTTCTGATGCAAACTCAGGGAAGATAAGACCTAAAAAAGTAAATGTTGGATTTGGCAGCCAAGAAATCTTTGATGACTATTACAAGAGCCATTTCCAAGAAAGGTGAGAGGGAAGTCAGCCTGGGATAAATTGAAAATTGGCGAAGGAAGTAGAGATATAAACTGTGGACTTCTTTTTCAGGAAGTTTGGCTCTAAAAGGAAGGAGAGAGATAAAAGAGGAGCAGGAGGGAGACAGGTTAAAGAAGGATAAATGGTATGTTTGTATTTTTTTAAATATTTATTTATTTATTGGGAAAGCGCAAACAGGGGAGGGGCAGAGAGAGAGGGACCGAGGATTTGAAGCAGGCTCTGCACTGACAGGCTGACTGCAGTGAGCCTGATGCAAGGCTTACACCCACAAACCGCGAGATCCTAACCAGAACCGAAACTAAGAGTTGGGTGCTTAACTGAGCCACCCAGGTGCCCCTGTCTGTATTATTATTTTTTTTAATGTTTATTTATTTTTGACAGAGAGAGAGAGAGAGAGAGAGACAGAGCATGAGCGGGGGAGGGGCAGAGAAAGAGGGAGACACAGAATCAGAAGCAGGCTCCAGTCTCTGGGCTGTCAGCACAGAGCGCGACACGGGGCTCAAACTCACAGACCGCGAGATCATGACCTGAGCCAAAGTCGGACACTCAACCGACTGAGCCACCCAGGTGCTCCTCCTGTCTGTATTATTTTAAGCTAAGATACACATGAGCAGTTATGTCAAAATTTATGATAAGGGAATTTAAATTATGCTAAAGAAAAAACTCAAAAGTATGAATATATTACCATATATCATATAGAGACATATTCAGTTCCCCAAAAAGAAGAAAACACATCAAGTTCTCATCAAGACAATCACCTAGTTACAAACATACTTAAGTCATGTTAACTCTCAAGAGCTGGTGAAATAAAGCATAAAGTGAACAAATTTTAAACCAGGAAGCAGCATGTTACAGCAGAAAGAAAAATGGATGAGAAATGACTACTATTGGAGAAAGGACCCTACACCATTTCCTCCCCTCCTACCATCCAATAGTGCAAAAAACATTCTTTGGCATTGAATGAAAGAATAAGTTTGAGCATAATATATAAAAGAAAATTAGGTAATTATTCAATAGCTTTTTAGATTTAGATGTTATTCATTTTTATGGGAAACAGACATTATTAAATATTTACCAGCTTTGGAGTTTTCAGGATGCTTGTCAGGGTGACATTCCAAGGCTCTGGCTTTAAATTCCGCCAGGATTTGTTCAACCTAAAACAAAAACTGATGTTAAAAATAAGGATTCCAAATTAAACAGCATAAAGAAAGAAGTTGGGCATCATTCCTTTTCAAAACATCCATGATCAACCCAACTTTTATTGTGATCCTTGTATTTGTATTTTGACATTTTACTCTAAGAAATAATGCCTTGATAATGAAATTCAGAAAGCATTCAATAAAAACTTCTGTCCAAATACTGATAACAGTTTAACTTGCTACTGCATTTAGATGATAGCCCAAGACACCTGTGAGCTCAATATATTTAAATGTCACAAATGGTCAGATAGGTTTATTCTAAGAATACATAGAAGAGGTGTTCATTCATTTGAGTTCTTCAAAAGATGTTTAGTCGTCATTCATTATTCAAGGATGACTGTCTAGTTTATAAATGACCCATTATAAAGTTCCCTCTTTAGGCCTTTTGCCCCCCTCTTTTTTTTATTAAGAATTTCACAATTAAAAGGACATAATTCAAACCTCTTAATTTTGTTACCAATTAACAGTGTAGTTGGAGATTTTGATTGGGAAAAGAGAAACTTCAGCCAAACTAATACGAAGTTTGAGAGGCATTTTGATTTGATTTGATTTCACTCAGCCATCTAAACCTTATTATCATGCATAATCAATACTTGTCTTTGTTAATTGTAATTCCAATGACAGCAGCAGGAGACAACAGTGGTTATGTGGCTCCACAATATAATTTGTTTTATTTTGTTTGTTTTATATTGTTTTTTAATTTTTATTTTAAGTAGGCTCCACACCCAACGTGGGGCTCAAACTCATGACCCTGAGATCAAGAGTCACATGCTCTACTGACTGAGCCAGGCTGGTGCCCCTGATTGCTTCATTTTAAAGCCCAGTTCTGCCAGAGACTTTAGGCAAGTTGTATAACTTCCATGTGCCTAGTTTCCTTATCTTTATATTACATAAATGATAGAAATAGAGCATTTAACACAAAGCCTAATTGTAGTAAGAACTTAATAATAATAGCTAAAACTAAATGTCAGTGGTTAAGTAACTTGTCTGAAATCATTTAACTAGTTACTAAAAAAGCCAAATTTTTTGTTAACTAAGAAGTTGCACTTCAAATCCAGTAATCTTTTTTTTTTAATATTCATTTATTTTTGATAGAAAGAGCATGAGCAGGGAAGGGGCAGAGACACAGGGAGACAGAGGATCTGAAGTGAGCTCTGCGCTGACAGCAGCCAGCCCCCGATGCGGGGCTTGAACTCATAAGCTGTGAGATCATGACCTGAGCCAAAGTCGGACACTCAACCAACTGAGCCACCCAGGTGCCTCTCAAATCCAATAATCTTAACCAATGGCAGAATTCTTAGGGATCTATTACCAAGTTGCATATTTACTATCCACTAATTAATGAAAGGAAAGGACCTCTTGTTTGAGAAACAAATTCTCAAGAGGCTCAGCTTAAAATTGTCATAAGACTCATGGTAAAAACATAAATTTATCAGCTCCATGTCATCCTTAATCAATCCTTGAAAAAAATTTTCTTCACTTTTATAGAGCCATGCTGTAGGGAAGCCTGGCTGGCTCAATTGGAACAGCATGTGACTCTTGATCTCAGGGTTGTGAGCTCAAGCCCCACCTGGGCGTAGAGATTACTAAAAAATAAAATCTTTAAAAAATAATAATAATACAGCCAGGCTGTACTAGATAAGCATATGCATTAAATGCCCAGACTAATAACTATTCTTTTCTTTGCTAAGCATCTACTGGGAATCCAGTGGAATAACAGGAAGAGATAGACTTCCTGTTCAGAACTGTGATTAATTGTGTTTCCTCTTCCTAGGTGCTCCCTAGGAGTGACCTATAGTGACCTATAGTGACCATAGAGTGACCTATAGTGACCATCAGTCACTATAAACTGCTTATATAACAAAGAAAATGAGACTGAGACTTGTCTTTAAATTTTAAAATACTAAAAATTCTAAAGATTCTAGTAGTAGTAGTAAGCATTTTTAATTAAGCTATTTATGAATTTCATAATCTCTCTTTGAAGATACTTATATCAATACAGAACAAAAAGTAAAAGTTCCTTTACCCCTCAGCCCCCCAGGATAACAGGTTTCACCCTTCAAGATACATTTTTTACACACTTATACACATATTTATGTATATATGTATTGGAGGACTTTAATAAGATAAATGGATAAAATTATACATATCTATCAAAGGTAGGAAATTCGGAGGGTTTTTTTTTGTTGTTTTATTTTTTCATTTTTATCCCATTAAGAAACATTCTAGTATAAGTCCATGGAAGCAAATGTACTAAAATGGTTAATTCTCAATAATGCTAATGTATGTGATTGTTAGTTTCTCATTTACATTTTCTTTACTTTGCCAAATTAATATTTAAAAAAATGAAGAATAGTCCATATCTGCCTTTCATTACTTTTTATAGTTTTAGTGTCACAACATTTATTACAAATCTCCTAGGTAGGCTGGTTCTGGGTAAACTAACTGGTAAAGCAGGTTAGTTTGTCTTGGGAATGTTCCATTTATCTCCTGGCATCCCCACCCCATGTGCTCATGCCAAGTGTAGTCCATGGACAAATGAGGCCCTCCATGTCAAGGTCCACTGAGTCCTGTTTTCCTGATCCAATGTTCAATGGTCTGGAAAACTGCCTATTATGCTAGCCAATAAACATACAAACAAATGTTCAACTTTACTCATAATCAAATAAATCAAAACATCTAAGGCATGATAATGACCAGTGTCATTGAGGGTACAAAGAAATGAACATTCTCATACTCTCTTGGGGAGGATGCAAATTTCCTGAAAATAGATATATACAGAGATCTATCTATCTATCTATCTACCTAGATATCAAAGAGTGATAGAATTGGAGATATTTATGTATATGTATATATACATAAAAGTGTATAATTTTTTTTACTCTTTGATATAACAATTCCAGTTATAGAAATTTGTCTAAGGAGATAGTCAGAGGTGGGAAAATTATTTAGTTATAACAAGGTTCAATGAATAAAATGTTATAAATTTTAAACAAAACCTTATGTGTCCAGTAATAAGATATTAAAGTTAACTGAAATATTTCTTAGGCTGAGATATTTTACAGTCATTAAAAAAATCATCTTGTAGGGACACCTGGGTGACTCAGTTGGTTAAGCATCTGACTCTTTTTTTTTTTTAATTTTTTTTAACATTTATTTATTTTTTTGAGATAGAGACAGAGCATGAACGGGGAAGGGTCAGAGAGAGGGGGAGACACAGGATCTGAAACAGGCTCCAGGCCTTGAGCTTTCGGCACAGAGCCCGATTCGGGGCTCAAACTCACAGACCGTGAGATCATGACCTGAGCCGAAGTCGGATGCTCAACTGACTGAGCCACCCAGGCGCTCCAAGCAGCTGACTCTTGATCTTAGCTCAGGTCATGATCTCATGGTTGGTGAGATTGAGCACCACATCAGGCTCTGGGCTAATGGCTCAGAGCCTACTTGGGATTCTCTCTGTCCCTCTCTCTCTACCCCTCTCCTGCTCATATTCTCTCTCTCTCTCTCTCTCTCACTCTCTCTCAAAAAATAGATAAATAAACTTTAAAAACTCATCTTGTAGTAGAAGACTTTTAATAATCTGAGAAAAATTATATAATATAGTTCTATGAAGAAATGTAAACTACAAAGCATTATATGAGGCATAAAACCATAATGTTTTACCTTAAAAAGGATTATAATATATATATGTATACATATATAATAACAATAATAATAGCTAAGATTTATTAAGACTTATTATATGCCAAGCACTGTTCTAAGCACTGTGCATATAGCATCTCATTTAATTCCCACAACTCTGTGAGGTGGGTACTGTTATTATTCCCATTTTACAGATTAAGAAGTCAATACACAGAAAAGTTAAGTGGTTTTCCCAAGGCCATAGGGCTGGTAAGTAGCAGAGCCAGTATTTGAACTCAGGCAGTCTGACTCCATACACATATAGACATGCACAATGTAAATATTAACGCATATATGCATGTATTTACATAACACATAAATATAGCATATGTGTATACATGCACATATATTCCCAGATTTTAAGCATCTAAGCTAATATTTTTCTCCATGTTCTCTTCATACCCCACATCTTCTTATTGAAAGTATATTAGTTTTTATGGAGCACCCAGTGGCTCAGTCAGTTGAGCATCCAACTTCAGCTCACAGTTTGTGAGTTCAAGTCCCATGTCAGGCTCTGCATTGACAGCTCAGAGCCTGGAGCCTGCTTTGGATTCTGTGTCTCCCTCTCTCTGCCCCTTCTCCATTCACTCTCTCTGTCTCTGTCTCTGTCTCAAAACTAAAGAAACATTAAATTTTTTTAAAAAAAATATTAGTTTTAGAAATTAAACTTTAAAACTTAAAAACTTATCTTTTCCACAGCCTATTAGCACAATATTTTGGTCTGTGTCAGCAAATACTCCAGTGTGCAATAGGCACTAATCTGGTTCCCACTTGGATGAATCTTCTCCAGCTTTCTCTGGCCACACAAATGCCTTCTGTCTCTCCCTCTATGTGTCTAAATTTTGACCTAGTCTGATCATTTCAAGCATCATCTCTTCTCTGAAATCGTTTCAGATAGTCTTCCTGTAATTTCTGTCGCACTTACCAACAATACCACATAGCACAGTCCTTATTTTTTCTCTATTTCCTTTGTATTAGTTTGGCTCCTCAGCTGGATGCCAAGGTTCTTATACAATTTCTCACCTTTTTGTTTTGTTTTCTTTTACCCCCATCACTTCTAGTACTGGCCCAATGCCAAGTGTTGAATAAATAGTTGATTATAGACTAACAGATGTTCTTTAACACGATTATAGCATAATAGAAGCTTTCTGAAAATTGTGATTTATTCATTAAAAGAATGAACTGATTCTAGTGATGGAAATTCATATGCTATAGAAAAGAGAAGACTCATCTTAATAAGTGGGTGAATTAGTATCCATCATTTCAGTTCACTTAGTGTGAAACTGGTTTTTTCCCTTATATAAAACTCCAAACGTTAGCAATATTCCCAAAATAAATTCAGTGAGATCACCCTACATCATTGTAATCAAATGATAATCAAAACATAAGCTATAGAAATAATATGAGCCACAAAATATATAATGGTAGTATTGTGTTATAACCCATAAAATACAGTAACTATTAATCCATAGTGACAAAAGTAGTTGAATAAATAAATAAATGTGGGATAAAGGATATATTTTCTCTACAGAAGAATTCCAAGTAATAAATGTAAAGTGAATAAAGAAAATAGAAAGTTACCATTTGGCAAATACCATCGTAGTAACTGTTACAGGCAAGATACACCAAAAGATGCTAAAATCAGCCAGTGAAAGTCTGAAGTGGAACACTATAGCCTCAAAGAATCTTCACCAAAAATATTTTTTAATTACCAAAGGGAAAATAGTAACCCTACAGGGGAAAAACCTGGCAGAAGAAACCTGAAAAACACAACCTTAACTATGTGTTTGGATCATTAGGACATATTGACATCCCGTACCCAGATATGACACACTGAAAAAGGTACAATATCACTTCAGCAGTATTCTTTCCAAAAACACATAACCTCAGCCTAATCAGGAGAAAACCTGAGACAAACCAAAACGGAGGGACATTCTACAAAATAACTGACCATTACTTTTCAAAGTGTCCAAGTCATGAAAAAAAAAGGAAGGTATGAGAAATTGTCATTGTGAAGGAAACTCAGGGAACAAGACCCCTAAGTGTAATAATGGATTCTAGCTTGGATCTTGAAAGAGAAAAAAGACATTAGTAGAAACACTGATGAAATTAGAATGAGACCTATCCTTTAGATCAGAGGTTGAATAACTCTAGCCCAAAGGACATATCTGGCTTGCCACCTGTTTGTTTTGTTTTGTTTTTTAAATAAAATTGTATGGGAAGACAGCCTTCGTCATTCATTTACATATTATCTATGGCTACTTTCTTGCAATGGCAGAATTGAATAGTTGTGCTAGAGTCCTGCAAACTCTAAAATGTTTGCTGTCTCAGGGTCAGCACCTAGGAGAAACAAGCAGGATGCCTAGGTTTAAGGAGGTAGCCTTACTCTCATAGACTTTTGCACTTGCACAATCCTGAGAGTTAGTGCCTCCTTAAATTTTGTATCCCAAGTGCTCTGCTTGCCTCACCCTAGTTCTGACTTGGTCTGTCTGGCCCCTTACAAAAAAAAAAAAAAAAAAAAAAAAAAAAAAAAAGCTTGCTGGCCCCTGGTTGAGTTAATACTATTGTGCCAATGCTAATTTTCTGATTTGTATAATTTTACTATGCGTGATAATTGTAAATACAATGTTAACATTAAGGGGAGCGGGATGAAGTGTATACATGAACTCTGTGTTATTTTTGCAATTTTTCTTTAAGTCAAAAATTATTCAAACAGGTGGAGCACAGAGGATTTTTAGAGCAGTGAAACTACTCTCTATGGTAAATGTCATTATACATTTGTCCAAACCTATAAAATGTACAAACCCAAGAGTGAACCATAATGCAAACTATGGACTTTGGGTGATTATATCAGTGTAGGTTCACCAGTTGTAGCACGTGTACCATCCTAGTGGAGATGTTGATAACAGGGAGGCTAGGCATTAGTGAAGGGAAGGAAGTATATGGAAAAGCTCTATACCTTCCACTCAATTTTGCTATGTATCTAAAACTGCTTTTAAAAAGTCTGTTAAGAGGCACCTCGGTGGCTCAGTTGGGTGAGTGTCCAACTTCAGACCATGATCTCACAGTTCCTGAGTTCCAGCCCCACATCAGGCTCACTGCTATTAGGGCAGGGCCCGCCTCAGATCCTCTATCCCCGCCCCGCCCCCCAACCCTTTAGACAGAATTGTCTAAATTTACAAAGTTCCAAGTGTCCAGTATTATTGTGAGGCCAAAACAACACCACAACTTATTATGTGCCAGGCACTATTCTAAGTCTTTATTTAGCATGTCTCATTTAATCCCCACAACACCTCTATGAGGTGGGTACTATAATTATTACCCCCATTTGCAGATCAGGAAACAAAGGCATAGAAAAAAATTGAGTCACTTCCCCAAGGTCACACAGCTTGTAAATGGTAAGATTTAAACCCAGGTGATCTGAAGTCAACAAGGAAGAGAACTAGAAACAAAAAATAGATGTCTCCATTTATCAAGTTTATGCTCAATTTTCAAGACTGTGAAATCTTAAAATCAGGATGACTTCTTATCATTACTACTGAAATGGTGACCAAATACCAAAAAATCAAATAAAATATACATCAAGGAGATATCTTATTTGATATACATCCTAGTTTGTGGTGTATGCATTCATAAAGACTTTAGAAGATTTCATAACATGTGTCTTTTGTGTAAAATCTGATGCAGGGCGAAAAAGCTGATTAACTTGGAATCAATCTGCAATAAATGTTTTTGAAATGAGGGTATGTTGTTTTCTACTCAACAGAGCAGAAATCCTCCCATGGTTTATATATGTCATTTCATTAATTTTCAACACAAGCTTTAAATTGTAAGAACTATATATTGAGGGTCTCAGTTTATTAAGCAGCCGTCTCTCAATTTTGGCTCAAATCATGATCTTGCGGTTTGTGAGATCAAGCCCCGGGTCAGGCTGTATGCTGACAGTGAAGAGCCTGGTTGAGATTCTCTCCCTCCCTCTCTGCCCTACCCTGCTCTCTCTCTCTCTCAAAATAAATAAATAAACTTTTAAATAAATAAACAAATAAATAAATAAATTGTAACAACTATATACTAAAGCAAAAGAATTTTGTGTGTGGCTCAACTCAGTTGTTATAAATAGAATCAACATATTAAGTCGCTTTGAAATTATAACTGCTAAATTGCTTCTTTTTTTTTTTTTAAGTGGGACCCATGCCCAATGTAGAGCTTGAACTCATGACCCTGAGACCAAGAGTCTTCTATTCTACCAACTAAGACAGCTAGGTGCTCCTAAATGCTTTTGAGTATGAACATTTCTGGTCAATTTTTTAAAGCGTCAAATCAAGGAATATTTGAAGCAAAAGAAATCCATCCAATACAAATCAATAAAGGAAATGTCACACTAAATACTTAAAAAAATGTAATTGAAATATTTTTAAATGGGAAAGATATATATGAAAAGAGGGAAAAGATACATATAAAAAGAATTGACAAAATTGTGACAGATCATTTCATTTTAAATAAATGATTGTAATTTAAACATCTATGGCAGGGACAGAATCAGTAATGAAAGAATTGCAAGACAATGCTTTTATTCTCCTTTTCATACATGCCACAGTACATACAGAAAAGTATGACTATAACTGGTAACAAAAGGGCTGACTATAATGAAAGGACACTGTTATAAACATTATAAATAATACGAACTTCTTTTTTAAGTCTTTTCAAAACCAATGCTCTTTCTCCTTCAAAGACTGAGGAAACAATCACATAACTGTAAAAGACTGACTAATCAGGTCTAGACATTTATTATGGGAATAGAACAACCTTTACCTTATAACTTAGCATGACAACATTTTTGTAAAATCTAAATTGTGAAGCTTATCAAGGTAAGTGATGTTCCTTTGATTTTAAAAATCTCCTTCAAAAATTATTTGGCAATAGCATAATTCATAATAAAGATAGTAAAAATGGTAATAAGCTTTCTTAATTGCTGTAAGTAAATCACCACCAAATAAACAAGAATAACATATTATCCTAAAGGGAAATATGCAACTAAAAGAGTGTTATAATCTGGGGTGTGGTGTGTGTGTGTGTGTGTGTGTGTGTGTGTGTGTGTAACTACAAGATACTTAAGATGACTTCCTCAGTGTGATGAAGATAGAGATTTTACTCCTTTGTGTCCAAGGTCACATTCTATTTTCCAAACAAAATTAAGCACATATTATTACTAAACTCCAGCCTTATGAAACAAAGATAAATAGAAAAATATTTTGCTTGAAAATATTAATATTAATAGCTATGTTTTAGTAATAAAACATTTTAGTAACTATTATATAAAATATAAGATAATATACTCAATAATATAATTGAAATATACTTCATATTCATCTCAATAGTATTTAAAACATTGGAAAACTAGGAATCAATGAAATACTTAACAATAAGAAAATAATCAATTGTGATACAACAATAAAATGAAATATGCAACATTAAAATACATATGAAGAGCGTTTAATGGCATGGACAAATCCTTGTTATAATGTTAGCAGGTAAAAAGCAGGAATCAACAAGTAAATATATAATATCTCCCCAAACATATTTCTAAATATATATATATATATAGGAAAAAGACTGAAGTTTAATATACTGAACATTAATAGTATTATCCTTGGGAGATAATTATATCTTGCAAGATAGAATTATAAATGAGTTTTCCATAATTTTTTTAATATATGAAATTTAGAGTTTTCCATAATTTTAAAAACTTTTACAACCTTCATCATTGTCTATGTGGCCCTTTAAAAACATTATTTCATTGTAGATCAAGTGAACAACTATAGAGTTTTCACATGTTTGGTTTCAGAAGCCACCCTTTTAAGTAATTTTTAAGTTAAGATGTTAACATAAAAGGATATTTTTTGGTCTATATAATTTAACTGCTCATATAAGAGTACATATTTTAATAAAATTTTTTTAAATCACTAATTACAAGAAAATTACATTTCATCTCAATTATAGTATAAATTACCATAGTAAAAATACAGCTTATGTGTTCTGTAAAACACTGCCAACAGCATTACAATAAAATTTCAAATATATATTTTTAGTATATTTGAAATAGAGCCTATGGCCATGTGCCCAAATACACATATTCAATCAGAAACATCTGTAAAATCACAAAAGGACACTACTCCAGTAAAGATCTAGGATTTAAATCCTTAACTTTCTCTAAGCCAAACGTACTTTAAAGTAATGTAAGATTAGGTTTTTAGGCAATGTGACTAAAAGTTCAAAGTTAAAACCTTAAATAAAAACTTGAAAACCTGTTGTGAAAAAGAACAGCATTATCCACTGTCTTACCGAAGATAGTTCATCACATCCCAGTAACATGTAGTAATCTTCAGTATCTTCTGACCTGTAATTTAGTATTGCATCCATTTCAATTACTAAATCAGCTTTTCTTCCCTGTGAAACAAGAGACAGAATAAGCTGTGCATTAACAGGAAAAGCCTTTTTAAGTCTGGTTTTCAGCAGCACGTTCCAAACAGCAATAACCAGATTTAAGGCTGGCCACAGTCCATATAACAGATGTCATCCTAGACCTTTGTAAACTCTACCTTTCATTGGCTGTTGGCAGAAGAGAAAAGAATAAGTCATGTGCCTAACTGTTGCAGTGCTGCCTGGGATCTGTAGTTTCAGTTTATGTAAGTAATGCACACGAACCATTCCCTTCATAGGTTGGCAAAAACTGTTCATTTTTACGTACTCCCCAAATTAGCCATTTCTCCATCGCCTGTATATTTTTACCTTTTTCTTTTTTTTTTTAAGAAATAGAAAAACTTTGAAGCAATGTAATAAAAATCTTAGAATGTATTAAATCTGAGTAGTGGGCATTTTTCTGAGTGCTTAGAATACTTCATAATTTTTCAAACAGTCTAAGAGTAGAAGGAAATAGACTAGGAGAGCACATTTTCAATCATTTGATAATTTACTCATTAAACAAGTATTTATTGAGAATCTATTTTATGTCCAGCACAGTTGTAGGAAATGGTGTGGTAAATAAGTCTCAGTTCTCAAAGAGCTTACATTCTGATGGAGGGAGATAGACAAGAAACATGCAAATAAACAAGATCAATTAAAATAGTGATTTATGGGGTGCCTGAGTGACTCAGTTGGTTAAGCATCCAACTTCAGCTCAGGAGTGATGTCACATTTCATGGGTTTGAGCCCCAGGTCAGGCTCTGTGCTCACAGCTCAGAGCCTGGAGCCTGCCTTGGATTCTGTGCCTCCCTCTCTCCTTGCCCCTCCCCTGCTCACGCTATGTCTCTCACTCTCTCAAAAATAAATAAACATTAAAAAAAAATTAACAGTGATCTATACTATGAAGGAAATAAAACAGGACAGTGAGAAGTAGAACTGTATGATGACCACGTTTGATTCACTGTGCTATCATTCCTGAGCTGGCTGTCCAGGCTCAGGAGGTATCTAGCCTAGGGTGAGTTCAGGGAGTCTGTGTTTCAGCTCACTGTGGTCCTAGGATATGCAGGTCAGTCTAGGATTTAGAGAAGAAGGTCAGTGGTCACAGATACAACATTTTAACCACCTTAACCCTTTAAACATTACCACCTTGAAAAAAGAAACATTTTCACTGAGCTCACCTAACACATTTTTTTAAGGTTTATTTTGGAAATGAAATAAAGCACTGAAGCACCATTTTACAATTCCTTCATTATATATCCTCTCTTGCTAAAATTTCTGTATGGAATTTTAAAATAAAGTATAGAGTTGCCTGGGTGGCTCAGTCGGTTGAGCATCTGACTCCTGATTTCGGCTGAGGTCATGATCCCAGGGTCATGGAATTGAGCTCTTGTCGGGTTTGGTACTGAGTGTGGAGTCTGCTTAATACTCTTTCCCTTCCAGGGTGCCTGGGGGGGACTCAGTGGATTAAGTGGCCAACTCCTGATTTTGGCTTAGGTCATGAGATCAAGCCTCGCATCCTGCTCTGACAGCTCAGGGCCTGCTTAGGATTCTCTCTCTCTGTCTCTGTCTCTCTCTCTCTCTCTCTCTCTCTCTCTGTCCCTTGCCTGCTTGCACTCTCTCTCTCTCTCTAAAATAAATAAGTAAATAAAATAAAGTATAAATATTTTTTTTTGGAAACTTCACATCCCTGGGGGTATTTGGAGGCCTACTTGAGTATCACAAAATACAGACCAGAAATAAGACCAGAACTGGCAAATGGCCTTAAAATGATGTGAAGTTGCTGCTGTCGAAAATGGTAACAAGTCGTCAAAAAATCAAACATAGAGTTACCATATGATGCAGCAACTCTACTTCTGGGTATATACCTAAAAGAACTGAAAGCAAGGTGGGAGAGCCTGGGTGGCTCAGTTAGTTAAGCATCTGACTCTTGGTCTCAGCTCAGGTGTTAGCTCAGGTCTTGATCTCAAGGACATGAGTTCAAATCCAGCACTGGGCTCTGCGCTGGGCATGAAGCCTACTTGAAAAAAAAATTTTTTTTTAAACTGAAAGCAAGGACTTTAACAGGTATTTGTACACCCATGTTCATAGCATCATTATTCACAATAGTCAAAAAGTAGAAGCAAACCAAGTGTTTGACACAGGAATAAACAAAATGTGGTATACACATACAATGGAATTGTATTCAGTCTTAAAAAGAAAGGAACTTATTTTTTTTAATGT
Organism: Panthera tigris; assembly: GCF_018350195.1. Taxonomy (NCBI): domain Eukaryota; kingdom Metazoa; phylum Chordata; class Mammalia; order Carnivora; family Felidae; genus Panthera; species Panthera tigris. Next base: position 28,485,265 of record NC_056670.1, read on the forward strand.
TTGTTTATTTTTGAGAGAGAGAGAGAGAGAGAGCAAGCAGAGGAGGGGCAGAGAGAGAGAGAGGGAGACACAGAATCCAAAGCAGGCTCCAGGCTCTGAGCTGTCATCACAGAGCCAGATATGGGGCTCGAACCCACGAACCATGAGATCATAACCTGAGCCAAAGTCAGACACTTAACCGACAGAGCCACCCAGAAGGAAGGAACTTCTGACACACACTACAACATGGATGAATCTTGAAGACATTATGTTCAGTGAAATAAGCCAATCACAAAAAGACACGTTCTGTATTATTCTACGTATATGGGATACCTAGAGTAGTCAAATTCATAGAGACAGAAAGAAAAGTAGAGGTTACCAGGAGCTGAGGGGAGGGATGAATGGAGAGTTATTGTTTAATGGGTATGGAGTTTTAATTTGGAGAGATGACAAAAGTTGCAGACACGGATGATGGTGATGGTCACACAACTATGCCAATGTAGCCAATGCCACTGAACTGTATATTTAAAATAGTCAAAATGGCCAATTTTATGTTATATATGTAAATATTTACCACAATTTTTTAAAAAAGTTATATAAACACTAGACAACTTTGACTAAAAAAAATATTGCTCTTTTACTCTCGATCCTGAGAACAGTGAGGACAATGCTTTGATGTTGTCCTGAAGAACAAAAAGAAAAGATTATTATGAAAGGAATTTTGGTAAAGCACTCTCTTCAGTTTTTCGAATGCAACTGGAAGGATCTTTCTCCTAAACCACCATGTTTTCACATTCTGAATATTTAAGTTCGTAAAGAGTCCCAGTCAGCATATGCCAGCAGCAGAAGAAATTGGTACATCCTTTCTGAATTGGAAATTGGCATATCAGAAGTCAGGATTTTAAATGATCTTTGTCTAAGAAATTTCATACCTAGAAACTTATCCAAAGATTATAACCAAGAACAAAGATATAGCAATAATGATGGTTATTTTTACCAAAACATGATTATACAATGAACATATTTTAGGAAAATTAAATGCTTAGCAATCATACAAATAATGTCCACATACAGTAGTATACCATGTGGTCATTTAAACATTTTTTTAAGTTTTTATTTATTTATTTAAAATAATGAGAAAGAGAGAGAGAAAGCGTGCACCAGCAGGGGAGGGACAGAGAGATAGAGGGAGACAGAATCTGAAGCAGGCTCCAGGCTCTGAGCTGTCAGCACAGAGCCCCAAGCAGGGCTCAAACCCACAAACCGTGAGATCATGACCTGAGCTGAAACCCAGGGACAGACACCCAACCAACTGAGCCATCCAGATGCCCCTCACAATATTTAATTTTAAAAATTTACTTTAATCTACATGTTTTATATCATATATTATGAAAAAATATATTGTAAGTTTACAAGTATAAGGCAATCTACCTTTTTTTCTAAAGGATGATTTTGGAAATAACTTTGTCTTATATCTTATATTCTTAGGTTTTAAAATCATTTTCAGAAATGTTTTCTCTTTTTTAACTCAGAAAAGTTTTCATTACTTACTTTAAAATAGATTACCAGACTTTGGGGGGCATAAAAGGTTACCAGGGGGCACCTGGGTGGCTCAGTTGGTTAAGCAGCTGACTCTTGATTTCAGTTCAGGTCATGATTTCATGGTTCGTGAGATTGAGCCTTATATGGGGCCCTGCGCTGACAGAACAGAGCCTGCCTGGGATTTTCTCTCCTGTCTCTGCCCCTCCCCTGTCCATGTTCTCTCTCTCTCTCTCCCTCTCTCAAAATAAATAAATAAACATTTAAAAAAAAGAAAAAGAAAATGCGTTCCCCCCACAAAAACTTTAAAAAACAAACAAATAAATAAATAAATATATAAAGAAAGAGCGAGCAGATGTTTTGAGAAAAGTTGGAGTGCCACTTATTTATTTCTACTCTTTCCCCGAAATTAACCTTCAAACCTAGCACAGCATGTCATTATAGGGAATATATATATATATTTTCAAGTTTATATATTTATTTTGAGGGAGAGAGAAAACAGGATATGGGCAGAGAGAGAGAGGGGAGAGAGAGAATCTCAAGCAGGCTCCGCACTGTCAGTGCAGAACCCAATGTGGAGTTCAAACCCACGAACCATGAAATCATGACCCACGCCAAAATCAAAAGTCGGATGCTTAACTGACTGAGCCACCCAGGCGCCCCTATACGGTGTATTGTTAATGCCCATTGGGGTTTTCTCCCAATAAAGGTACCCAAAATCATGTTGGGACCAACTGGCTAATATTTGGAGAAATGATAAAGCTAGAACCGTCCCTCCTTATGCCAAAATAAATTACATATAATCAAATAACCCAGAAGCCATCGAGAAAATTAATAAACATGAGTATATAAATATTAAGTGCATTTGTGCAGCACAAAAAATACAAAAGTAAAATCAGGTTAATAATGTACAGGGAGAACAATTTCACAATTCCCATAATAGACAAAAGACCAACTTCCCTAATTTACAAAAAGTGCAGACAAATCAATAAGAACAAGGTTAACAATCCAATAGAAAACTGGGCTGAGAATACAGCTACTCTCAGAAATATAGATGGCCAATACACATAGGAGTGCAACCTTACTTATCACTATGAGATTTAAAGGAAGATAAATTGTTCACCTCTCGGAGAGTGGAATTTCTAAAGTTTGATAATACCCAATCCTAAAGCAGAAGTAAGGAAGTAAACACCTTCATACATTGCTAGTGTAAACTGGCACCATTTGGCAATTTGGTAGTATTTATTAACTTTTATAAAGCTTATATCTCGTTGTGCTTGCTTTGGCAGCACATATAATAAAGCTTATATCTCATTAACTGGGCAATTTTGTCTCTGAATTTACCCGGATTTACACCAAAATATGTTCAAGGTGATCATTGCAACAGTCTTTGCAGCAGAAAAAAAATCAGAAACAACCAAAATGTCCCTCAATGAGATGGAGAAGAAGATGGCAGTTTGTGGAATAAATTACTGTACAGCCATTAAAAAGAGAGTAGGATAGCTCTTTCTGTACAGTATGGAAAGATGTCTAACATGGATTAGCAAATGAAAAAGGAAGTTTGAGAAGAGTATTAAAGCACTATCACTTTTGTCTACTTTTTAATAGTGTGTACATTTGCACTTTTAATTTTTTTTTTTTAAAAGATGGTGCTTTTCTTTTAAGGGAGGGGAGCTGGGCAGATACAGAAGAGAGGCTTTTAGTTTCAGTTTATACTTTTCTGAACTGTTTGTACCAGGTCAATGTATTCATCCCACCAATTTTGATTTCTCGTTATGCTTTTTAATATTTTCAAAGAGCAACTACCATTTGTTTTATTTACATATGGCCATTGAATAAAACCCTTAAAAATGCATAGTGCAAAATATATAGTAGCAATCACGTAGAACTTTTTAACAAAGTTAAAGTTCTTTACACCTCAAGACTCGCTAAGTCAGATGCCCAACCTCAGGACCAACCAGATCAGAGAAACACCCAATCTCCTCAAGTCTGAGAAGCCTCACCCACTCTGGGACTACAACTCCCACAAGACACAGAGGGATTAGAGGGAAAGGGGCATCTTGGGAAGTCCTAGTTACTTCCGGCCTCTGGGAGCCATCCCTCCGGAAGTGCTTGTGGCTTCTGTCTTGTTGGGGTTTTTTACAAATGCCTAGTCTTTAAGTGGGAAAGAAAAAACAGCTAAGGTCAGCAAGACAGAAAGGAGAAAAGTTGGAAGGTAAGAGACCACAAGCCTCAGAAGCACTGAGCGAGAATAAAAATTAGGCAGCCTATGGGGTGCCTTAGTGGCTCAGTCGGTTGAGCGTCTGGCTCTTGGTTTTTGCTGTGGTGGGTTGCAGCCCGGCTTTGGGCTCTGAGCTGACAGTGCGGAACCTGCTTGGGATTCTTTCTCTCTCCCTCTGTCTCTGCCCCTGCCCTGCTTGCTCGCTCTCTCTTTCTCTCTCTTTCTCTCTCTCTCTCTCTCTCAAATAAATAAATAAATAAATAAATTTTTAAAAAGAAAGGAAAAAGAAATTGGGCAGCCTATAGGTGAGCTCTGGGCAGCCCCTAGAGTTGTCCTCAGATTGGCCGCTCTCCTGCCTCTCGCGTTTCCTTACACTCTCGCGCCAAATTTCTGTCCTGCTAAACAAAATTGGCACTTTTTCCTTGCGGTTTTCTGGAACTCGAGCTTTCAAGGCACTAAACCCAAGTTCCAGAAACTGCTTGCAACCCTTCGTCCTGATTTCCCACAACGCAGGCCCCCATCCCCCTGCTTAGGCTGGGATCCTGGACACCATTTATCACAGGCACTGTGATAAAAAGGCCTCGATTTTATCTTAGCTCCTAGCTTTCAACTCCTGCTCCTCAGAATCTACTGCTCCATTCCAGCATGCGATCCAGCAGAAATAAACGGAGCCTACCAGGACCTTAGACTCCAAATATGTCAGTGTCACCAATTTGTAAAACAACCTAATAAAATCCTTCCCTGGCTGTGAGAACAAAATAGCATTTTGAGACAAGTACAGGATATGTTAAAACAGAGTATTTTTGTTAAGTCAGACATCGAATAGAATTTGTGAAAGAGTCCTTAAAAAGGCTGTTGAAACATTGCTTTGAAGTTTTAATCAGTGATCCCGTTGTTAAAATGGTGTGTAGGGATATGGATGGTGGTGGGGAGTTTGTGCGTGTGGAAAGAGGGTATGTGGAAACTACTCAATTTTGCTGTGAAACTAAAATTCTAAAAAGTAAAGTTTTTATTAATTTAGAAAAATAATAGTAAGAACAGAAAATATAAAAACCACCATTATGGGGCTCCTACTATATGCTAGTGGTAAAGCTGCTTTGATTGCTGCTGTGTCTGACTCTTGAGCCGACTGTGAAGAAAATACATAAAAACACTACATCAAATTACCTGGCCAGAATTTTGGCCTATTGGAAAATGCACATGACAAGGCTGTTAGGAGACCTGATTTCTAGCATCAGCTCTCCACTGGCTCCTTGTTGAGCCATACTTCCTTGACTTCCTTGAGCAATGATTCTCAACCTTAAAGGCTCATACAAATGATCTGGTGATCTGGTTAAAGGCCAACTGCTGTTTCAGGATATCTGGGTGAAGTCTGAGATTGTGCATTTTTGACCATGACCCAGATGAAGTCCCTGTTGATCCGGGGATCACACTCAGAATAGCAAAGGACTTGAGATCCTTTCATGCTCCGACACTCACACTCGGTAGTTCTTTCCCCTCTAACCTTAGTGCCTCTACTCTCAAGGAATTATTAAAGGATCTGTCAAAAAGGAGAGTGACTAGCGGCACCTGGGTGGCTCAGTTGGTTGGGTGTTGGACTCTTGATTTCGGCTCATGATCTCAGGGTTCGTAAGATCAAGCCCCGCATCAGGCTCTGCAGTGATGGCATAGAGACTGCTTGGGATGCTCTTTCTCTCCCTGTCTCTCTACCCCTTCCATGCTTGTGCTCTCTCTCTCTCTGTCTGTCTCTCTCTCTCCCTCTGTCTCTCTCTCTCAAAATAAATTAAAAAGAAAAAGGAAAGGGGCATTACTAAAAATTCCTATCTTGAGACAAAATTAAAAATAAAAAATAACTATTTAAACTATGCTAGTAATGCCTCTAGAAAGATATACAAGTAAGAGTACTTTCCTTCAGAGAGGAACACTAGGTGGCCCAAGTACAGGCATGGTGGGTTAACTTTACTATATACTTTCATACCTTTGGAATTTTTACTAAGTGTGTATTTTCAATTAAAAAAAATTTTTTTAATGTTTATTTATTTTTGAGACAGAGAGAGACAGAGCATGAATGGGGGAGTGTCAGAGAGAGAGGGAGACACAGAATCTGAAGCAGGCTCCAGGCTCTGAGCTCTCAACACAGAGCCCGACACGGGGCTCGAACTCATGGACCATGATATCATGACCTGAGCTGAAGTCGGACGTCTAACTGACTGAGCCACACAGGCGCCCCAATTTTTAAAAATTACTCATTTTAATGATCATTAAAAAACTGGTTAATATGCCATTTGTGAGTAAACAAGTCACTAAATTATTGGTTTGCATCTATTAGCATAACAGATTAAAAAAAAATTTTTTTTAATGTTTATTTTTGAGGGATAGAGAGAGAATGAGACACAGAATCCGAAGCAGGCTCCAGGCTTGGCTGTCAGCACAGAGCCCGATGTGGGACTCAAACCCATGAACCATGAGATCCTGACCTGAGTGAGGTCAGATGCTTAACCAACTGAGCCATCCAAGTGCCCGTAACAGATTTTTTTTTAAGTTTACTTATTTTGAGAGAGAGCACGAGAAGGGGAGGGGCAGAGAGAAAGAGGGAGAGAGAGAATCCCAAGCAGGCCGCTGATCTAGGGATCACACTTGGAATAGCGAAAGACTTGAGATCCTTTCAAACTCTGACACTCACACTCAGCAGTTCTTTCCCCTCTAACCTTAGTGCCTTTACTCTCAAGGAATTATTAAAGGATTTGTCAAAAAGGAGAGTAACTAGGGGCACCTGGGTGACTTAGTTGGTTAAGCATCCGACTCTTGATTTTGGCTCATGATCTTAGGGTTCATAAGCTCGAGCCCTGAATCAGTCTCTGCAGTGATGGTGTGGTAACTGCTTGGGATTTTCTCTCTCCCTCTCTCATGCTCTCTCAAAATAGATAAATAAGCTTTTTTTTTTTTTTTTTTTTTTTTAAAAGAGGGTCGCCTGGGTGGCTCAGTTGGCTCAATTTCTATATAACCGGCTCAGGTCATGAACTCAGGTTCATGAGTTCCAGCCCTGCATGGGGCTTGCTGCTATCAATGCAGAGCCCACTTCGGATCCTCTGTCCCCCTCTCTCTCTGCCCCTTCCACGATGGTTCTATCTCAAAATAAATAAATAAAATTTAAAAAAAACGGCGCGGGGGGGGGGGGAGGGACAAAGTGAATTGTTGGAGAAGCTATGTAGAAGCAGTGAGCTGACCAAGAAGGGAGAGAGACATAATTTATCCAGGTGGAGAGAAGACAGAGCAGTATAGGCCCGAGAAAAGACTCAGAAGAGATGGTGACCAGGACCCTGGATATTTAAGCCATGCAGTTGCAAGACAACTGAACCCTAGCATTTTCCTCATTTAATTTTAATTAATTTTAAAATTTAATGATTTTTAATTTTAAAATCTGATGATTTTGCTGGCCCCTGCTTCATGATGTACAGGCGGTGATTGTAAAAATAACTGTAGCGATTTTGGGTTTTTCTCCACCCACCATTTAGCAAGAATTATGCAATTTCAAGAATTCAAACTTCTGAGTATGTCAGTTTCATTAAAGTTTTTTTTTAGCTCTCCTGCTGTGAAACAGCCACCAGCACTACCTCGTGATTGCCACTAGAGGGACTAGAACCAAAGGAATCATCAAGCTTCACTGTATTAGATTCCTACTGCATACTAGATTCTTACTCAACATTCTGCATTTTAAGAAACACTTTCTTTGAAGCATATTTCTTATTTATGCACTTTTAAATACTTTTAAAAATCAAGGCTCCTCTGAAAGATATAAAATTTAAAGAGTACTATTGACCATTATCCCCAATACCCACCAACAAAATAGCCACTTAATAATGTTGATTCCTTTTTTTTTTCCTAATGTTTATTTATTTTTGAGAGAGAAAGAGCGTCAGCAGGGGAGGGACAGAGAGAGAGAGAGAGAGAGAGAGAGAGAGAGAGAGAGGGAGACACAGAGACTCCAAAGCAGCTCCAGGCTCTGAGCTGTCAGCACAGAGCCCAACACAGGGCTCAAACTCTCAGACCGTGTGATCATGAGCTAAAGTCTGATGCTTAACTGACCAAGCCATCCAGGCGCCTCTATAATGTTAAGATGTTTGTGTGTCCTTCCAAATATTTTCAATTTCTATATGAATATATGTATTATTCTTTTTTTGTTAAGTTTATTTATTTATTTTGAGACCGAGAGCACACAAATGGGGGAGGATCAGAGAGAGAGGGAGAGAGAGAATCCCAAGCATGCTCCATGCTGTCAGCACAGAGCCTGATGCGGGGCTCAAACTCACAAACTGTGAGATCATGACCTGAGCTGAAGCCAAGAGTCAGACATTTAACTGACTGAACCACCCAGGTGCCCCAAACATATGTATTATTCTTTTATTTAAAACCGTGATCTATCTTCTGACTACCACTGTGACTTTATCTCCTACCACCTTCCCCCTGTTATGCAGACTGTATTCCAATCTTCAAACTTGCCAACTTGTTTCAGCTTTAGGACCTTTGCACTGACTATATTATTTTCCTGGACCACTCTTTTCCCACATCTTTCTCATGCGGGTGTCAGCTTATTTGTCACTTCCTCAGGCTCTTTGTGACATCCATCAAATAAATATTCCCTACTGAAGTCAGTCTCTGTTACCTTTGTTTATTTATGTGCTTGCATACTTATGCACTACTAAAATGTAATCTTTATGACAGCCAGAGCCATAGCTGCCTTGTTTACTTCATATCCCTAGATTCTAGAACATAAATTAGGGACTCAAAAGGTATCTGTTAACTGAATAAATGAAAAAGTGTTGTACATACTATTCTGCAACTTGTTTTTTCACTTAATATATCTTGTACAGGTTGTATTTTACTTTTTGTGGATAAGCTTTATTCTTTTATTTCAGTTATATTCTGTATTTAATTTTTTAGATATTCACATGGCTCAAAAATAAAACAATATAAAAAGGTATTCAGTGGAAAGTCTTGCATTTACTTCTACCATCTACCTAGTTCCCACTCAACCAGATAATCATTTATATTCATTTATTGTGTATCCTTCCTTATGCAAATACACATATATTTATTATTTTCTTCCTTTTTTACACAAAAGAGTGGCAGGTTATGTATACTGTTTCTATACTTCATTTGTTTAACCAAGCACAAACCCAGAATTTATATATGGATTTATAATTTATTTTACTCAATTCTCTATTAATGGACGTTTAGTTGTTTTCAATTTTTAATCACTGTTTTCAATTGTAATCATTGTTGCAATAATTATTTTCATGCTCAATAAATGTACAGTAGAATAAATTCCTGGAAGTGGAATGATTAAATAAAAAGGTGTGTGTATGTTGAGTCATGAGCGATCTTACCAAACTTCCCTCTGAGAAGATTGCCTCAATTTATATCCCCACCAACAGTGTACAAGAGCACTAACTTTCCCACACTCTTTCCCATCATAAGTATTATTGACTTGAAAATATTATTTCATCCAATCTGATGGATGAAAAATGGTTGCTCATTGTTTTGATTCTCATTTCTTTAATCATGAATGAAGTTGAACACCTTTTCATATTTTAAAAATAGTTTTATTGATACACATTTCACATGCCATATAATTCACCCACTTAAAGTCTATTTAGTATATTCACAACCATCACCATAATCCATTTAAAAAAATTTTTTTTAATGTTTATTTTATTTTTGAGAGAGAGAGAGAGAGCACAAGCAGGGGAGGAGCAGAGAGAGAGGGAGACACAGACTCCAAAGCAGGCTCCAGGCTCTGAGCTGTCAGTGCAGAGTCCAACATGGGGCTTGAACTCACGAACCATGAGATCATGACCTGAGCTGAAGTCAGACACTTAACCAACTGAGCCACCCAGGAGCCCCACCATAGTCCATTTTAGAATATTTGCATCACCTCAAATAGAAACCTGCATCCTTTTGTTTTTGTTTTTAAGTGAGTTCTATGCCCAGTGAGGGGTGTGAATTCATGACCCTGAGATCAAGAGAGTCACATGTCCCACCGACTAAGCCAGCCAGGTGCCCCAAAACCTGTATCCTTTAGGTATTAGTCCCTTTTCCCCCTGTTGCCCCCGGTCCTAAGAAACCACTAATCTCCTTTCTGTCTCTGCATATTTGCCTTTTCTGGATATTGCATATAAATAGAATCATATGTGTTTTTTTATGACTAGCTGCTTTCACTTAGCATAATGTTTTTAAGATTCATCTATGAATTCAGCATGTATAGTGATTCATTCCTTTTTATGGTCAAATAATATTCTGTCATGTGGATATACATTTTTTAATCCACTTGCCATTGATGAACATTTCTGTTGTTTCCACCGTGTATTTTTATAGCAACATACAATTTTAGAGCAGCCAAGGACCTTAGGATTGTGAAGATGATACTACATTTAGCAAATAGTCTCCTTAACTACTGAGTCATTTCTGGTGGGTAAAACATTAGGCTGGGAAACACAACACTGAAAATATCAACCTTGCCACAGCAGGACTCTCTGTGTAATTTTAATGTTTCTTTTCTTTGAGCCTTAGTTTGTGTATTAGCTCAGGCTGCCATAATAAAATACCATACACTGGGTGGCTTAAACAACAGGAGTCTATTTCTCAGTTCTGGAGGCTAAGAAGTCTAAGATCAAAGTGATGGCCAATTTGGTTCCTTGGTGAGGAACTTTTTTCTGTCTGCAGATGGCCACCTGCTCACAGTCCTCATGTGGCAGAGAGAAGGAGCTCTAGTCTCTTTCTCTAAGTCTTCCTTGGAGATACTAATCCCATCATGGGGCTTCACCCTCATGACCTCATCTAAACCTAATTACCTCCCAAATACCCTACCTCCAAATCTCATTGCAGTTGGGCATTAGGGCTCCAATGTGTGAATTTGGGGGGAGAGAGAGGGCACAAGCATCAGTCCATAACAGTTTCCCAAACTTAAACTCACTGCTACCTACACATCAACTAAGGAAGAACGAAATAGGATCAAGATCTTGAATTTCTTAGAGAAACGCTTACCCAAAAAAAGGAAGTGGAAAAAGCTAACTAATGAAGAAATAGGATAACTTCTACATAGTTCCTGTGGAGTATATACCTCAAATATGAATCATGCTGATATGTCTGTCCTTGAGTTCTTACGACAAACTAAATTAAGCAGTTAGACTTATAATAGATAATTTACTAAATAAGGTTATTTAAATGCAATAAGCATTCGCGTGGAAGATCACCTAAGAAGTATCACAAAATGCGGAACCACAGGCTATGCCTACTGTAGTAGTATTTCTCAGCACTGGTATTTTGAATTTTTTTTAAATGTTTATTTGTTTTTGAAAGAGAGAGGGCGGTGGACAGAGGATCCTAAGCCAGCTGGTGGCAGCGAGCCCCAATGTGGGGCTCGAACTCACAAACTATGACATCATGACCTGAGCCGAAATTGGAAGTTCAACTGACTAAACCACCCAGGTGCCCCAGCACTGGTACTTTGGATGACACAAGGTTAAGACTGTCTCATGCATTGTAGGATATTTAACATTCTGCTGCTCCAAATTAATAAATGCCAATAGTGGTCTCCAATTATTGTGACTATGGAAAATTCCCACTTACTATTTCCAAATGCTACATGGGGGTGAGGTAGTACTGATGAAATATTCTAGTCCAGGTCATGCATTATATAAATGAGGAAAACAGTCCAGAGAAGTCATTGAGCCAGATGATCTGACTTCTTCCCAAATGTTCTTTCCATTGTTGTATATAACACTTGCTCCTCACTCTCACTACTCAAAGTTAAAGGAGGAGCCGTTCTCCACTGAAATCCTACCCTTACTTGCCCACATCTTTCTTGCCTTTCCTTTCTATCCCTTTTTTCTCATTTTTCAATACAATAGTCCAATTAAACCATTTCATCCATTTATTTTAACACATTTATTGGACACCTAATATGTTTCATGTTCTGGGCTAGGGGCTAGAAACACAGTGGTGAACAAAACAGACATGGCCACTACCCTTGTGGATAAACTGAAAGCGATGAACAATTTTAAAGTAGAATAAACGCATATAGATATATAATTATTAATTGTGATAGTGACAGAAATGAAAAGAACAAAGGGAATTGGAATTTGGAATTGAGGCACAAGGGAATACCTCTGAGAGGAAGTAACACTTAAGATGATGCCTGAAGGCCAATAGGAGTGAAGAGGAATACAGCTGAGCAAAGACCCTGAGTTGGAAGGTGCTGGGAAAGAAGGCCTTTGTGGATAGAACACCATTATAATGAGCACAGGGTAGAGTTGGGAGACAGTGCTGGAGGACTGACTGAGAGGGATACAGGGCCTTGCTGGCCACAAGAAGGAGTCTGGATTTTATTCCAAGAGTAAATATCCAATTTGTGTCTTAAATTTTCAGTATATGTGCTGCCGCAGTGAGCACTGTGTCTTAAATTTTTAAAGAGCAGGGATGCCTGGCTGGCTCAGTCAGAAGAGTATGTGACTCTTGATCTCAGGGTCATGAGTTCAAGCCCCACGTTGGGAGAAGTAGAGATTACTTAAATAAATAAACTTTAAAAATAAGTAAATTTTAAAAGATCACTGTGATAAAGCTCATGATGTGAGATTCCATTTCAGTGAAGTGCAAGAACTGGCAAAACTGATGTAGGATAATAAAAGAAGAGCAGTTCCCTGATGAATGGGGAGAGTGGGAGACTGAAGGGCATAAAGAAACTTCCTGGGGTGATGATGGCCATATGGATGTATTCATTTATCAAAACTCATCAAAATGTTAAGCTAATATTTGTGCATTTTACTGTATGTATTTTTACCTCGATTAAAAACATAGAGGTCATTCTGGCCACAGGTACTTTAGAGAAGCAGCTTTGTCAGTGGCGAGTTGACAAGCCAAGAAAGAATTCAGAGCCAAACTCTTAAACAAGCAAGTGTTTAATAGCAATTCAAACAAAGGTACATTCTGGAGACGAAAAGTGGGCACGTCCAAAGGTGGCAGATACCCCAAGAGGGATCAGGACTGTTTTTCTTTCTTTTTTTAAAATTATTATTTCTTTTAAAATGTCTATTTATTTATTTTGAGAGAGAGAGAGAGGGAATGTGTGTGTGTGCGTGGGGAAGGGGCAGAGACAGAAGGAGAGAGAGAATCCCAAGTAGGCTGACAGCACAGAGCTCTATGAGGGCCTCGATCTCACGAACCTGGACATCATGACCTGAGTCAAAATTAAGAGTCCAAAATCAACAGTTGGGCACTTAACCGACTGAGCTTTTATTATTTCTTTTAAAGCAGTCTCTATGCCCAGTGTGGGCTAGAACTCACAGCCCCCAAGATCAAGAGTCTAGGGCTTTACCTACTGAGCCAGCCAGGTACTCCTTTTTTTTTTTTTTTCCTTAAATGTTTATTTATCTTTATGCTGGGTTCAAACCCTCACACCACGGGATCATGACCTGGCTGAAGTTGGGCACCTGACAGCCACCCAGGCACCCTGCCAGGTACTCATTTTTATGTTTAGGTAGGTTTTGGGTCATACTGAGGGTGGTTCTTGACCAAGGTTGCAGCCAATCAGCTAAGGGACTCCTCCTGGTTGAGAGGGGCAGTTTGGAGCCCTCTGTGGTCTATGTCAGAAGTGTCAAGGCAACTTCTCCCCGCCCCCAGGGTGTAGGGGGTAAAAACCACAATGTAAATATATCATAATGAAGCTATAGGTTACTGTAGAGTCGTGATCCTAGGGAAGACCGCATGCATCTTTTGGAACTTGGTTTCTGCCCTTTTACCTGTCGGGTAGCATTTCTTCCTCTTCATATCTAACTGCGTAGTCTATCAGTATCAGGTTCAAACTACATAAAATTGAGGTTATAGACTTTCTTTAAATGTTTATTTATTTTGAGAGAGAGGGACAAACCAGGGGAGGGGCAGAGAGAGAATCCCAAGCAGGTTCCATGTGGAGGAGCCCAGTGCGGGGCTTGGACCCACAAACTGCGAGATCATGACCTGAGCCGAAACCAAGAGCTGGATGCTTAACCTTAACCGATGAGCCACCCAGGCGCCCCATAGACTTTTTTTTTTTAACCCAAGGCCCAGAAAGATTAATAAGTTAGACTCTCTCAGGCCTCAAAGAACCATTTAGTTCATTTAAAACTACTTTGCTCTAAAAGGAAGGGGGTAGGGGGAGGGAGTCAACTAGTAAATATGAAGAAATACCTTCTACATAGTTCTTGTGGAATGTATGCTCCAATTATCAATTATGCCTAACACCACATCTACTCTTGAGTTTTTACTGCAGACTAAATCCAACGTTTTGACTTATAAATAGAATATGTTAAATTCATTGAGTGTCTGCCTGGAAGTTAAGACTTGGGCTTCCCAGTTCTCTACAAAAGTGCCCATCAGTGGAGCCTCACAGGATACTGGAATCAGCTGGGCAGCTTTAAAACTATTACTGCCTGGAACCCCCCACCCCACCCCACCCGGATATGTCAATGTACTCAGTCTGGGGTCCAGCCTCAGCATTGAAATTTTTAAGCAGTCCAAGGCCAGAAAGTAGCCAAGGTTGGAAACAAATGCCTGGGCAATTCCACCTGGATTTCTTTCTTCTATCTTTAAAACGACTCCCATCAAAGATTGACTGAGCATTTTTGCATAATAAGGGCCCTAGAAACTGCCATTGCCTTCTATTGGATTATTTAAAGAAAACTTTAAGATTTAGATTTTGATACCTTCCCAATCCCAAGTCTCAAACTGTTTTAGTGCTGACCTGGAATCAAACTGCTCTCCAGTGCCCTTTCCCCACTTTTGGGGCTCTGAGGCCCAGATTACATCTCCCTCTCTGGATATAATCTGCTGGGGGTTCAGTGCCCCATTCCCCTTGGCAATGCACTAAGTTTGCTTTTGAGTGTGTTTTCTGATTGACCTCTTCCAGCTTGCTAAATTGAAGGGTTTTTTTGTCTCCCATATCCAGCTCTCTTTGGCCTAAGAGGGAAGGAATTAATGAGAGAACAAACCCTACCTCCCTCCTCTTTGCCCAGAAAGCTAGATGGGAGAATAGGGGAACTGCAAATCCCAGTTCAATGGGGTCAGTACAGACCAATTACATTGAAGCCTCAGGCAAAGCAAAACTACCTCCTCTGTCCTGTTGTGGTTTATTTGAAGGCACATTAATGTTTGCCCCCACATTCCCCTCAAAAAGTCTCCCTCAACTTGTTCAGGATTTATGAAATTTCCTCATTTCCATCATATCTGTATAGTGTCCCCAGAGACTTAGTTCATCACAATACTCATTTGTTGGGCACCTACCAAGTGCCAGGTTAAAACATTTCCAAGTCCCGATATTTAATTTACAGAATAAAGTGCTCTCTGTAAAACACATCCAACCGTGTACGGTACTGTTTTTTTTTTTTAAGTGTATTTATTTATTTTGAGAGACAGAGAGTGCAGGGGAAAGGCAGAGAGAGAGAGAGTGAGAGAGAGAATCCCAAGCAGGCTCCTTGCAGTCAGCACAGAGCCCAACATGGGGCTCGAACTCAAGAAGCATGAGATCACTACCTGAGTCAAGATCAAGAGTCAGCCACTTAAGCAACTGAGGCACCCAGTACACCCAGTACCTTTGTTCCTTGGACCGTGCAAATGCACTGTTTGAGAATTTGTATTATAAAATGGTGAAATCCTGTGATTAAATGTTCTTTTGAATATGTAAATATGGATATAATGCAAACTTCCTAAGTAAAAAATTCAAGAATGCATGATTTCAGAGCTGGGGAGCTGAGTCCATTGCAAATATTGTTGATACTTTAGCTGCTAAACAAAAAACATTTCACCACTGACCTTTATCCAAATTAGTCTTGAAAAATGTGATGTTTGAATTGACGTGAGATCTTCAGGAGCACGGATGTTGTTTAAAACAAAATGCATAATCCTATGTTTGAATTTTCTGTACATGAGTCCATTTCCCCATCTGAACTGTGAATTCCCAAAACTCAGGAACCTGCTTCTCGTATCAGCATACCCTTCCCCCAAGTACAGAACCAACGTTTACATGAGGTAGGTGTTCAATAAATCTGTGTTGGATTTATAGTGCTTAGAGAATGGTTCATTTCACGTGGTAATTTCTGAAGTAATGTGGTGGTTAAAAGATGGCCTCTGGGAAATAAATATACTGGAGAATTATGAAGCAACAATCTGACGGGTTATACTGCCCTCTCCAGGCAGAGGGACACCATTTCTGGCAGACCAGAGTCTCTGGAGCCCATTGAGAGGCCATTATCTACTTTTCTATTACCTGCCTCACCTGGTGTTAAGGAAAGGGAGGAAGAGAAGAATAAAGATCATGAGATACAGTCATTGACCAGGATTAACTCATATTCTAGGGCTGAGGTCTTCAAACTGGAGTACTGGAAGACTTGACAGGGAATATGTAGGTATATATAATTTAAGGAAATTATATGCCCATACCGTCACCTATACCTTTTGGTAGCCTGATTCAGGCTATCCTTCTCCATTTCCTTTTCATGACAGCTTTCATACTTACAAAGAAAAGTCACGCCCACCTTGGTCCACAATACTACTGCAGTGTAACAATGTCCCCAGTGTGACAACTTCTAAGATGCCATACAAATGGACAGTAGTTGGAAATGGACCAATTTAATGTTTTATCAAGATTCCATAAGCCCTCCTTAGCTTCCTGCCTTTTCCAGACTTAAACATATTTCTGTTAAGGGTGGATCACTGATTTATAAATGGGGTATACTGGCCTTGGGATGTTCTGAAATCAGTGTGGACAATGGGAGCAATGGTAATTCGTGTTTAACCTAATTTCTTTCATCCTTCAGCTATTGTCCAAGAATGTCTTTTCATGAAGGAAAGTCTGAGAAAAGCAAAGAGAACTTAAGTTAGAAATATTGAAAGGTTTAAAATAGCTTTAGTATGAATTTAAGTTTTAAAAATTCTCTTTCGTCTATTACAGCACTAATCCCCAGGATGTGTCATTAGCTGGAAAGAAAATACAGTTGAGTAGCTGAAGTAATGCAGGTTAGTAAGGCTGATTCTTTTAAATATAACCAGAAATTTTCCTTAGAATGCCTTTTTTTTTTTTTTTTTTTTTTTAAATAAACACTCCACCAAATGTGGGGCTGGAACTCATGGCCTGGAGATCAAGAGTCACATGCTCTACTGACTGAGCCAGCCAGGAGAACCAAATTTTTTGAGTTTTTGACACTGTATAAAACCTATAGATAAACATTTTACATAACTTATTTTAAATTTTCTTTTAGGGTTTATTTTTGAGAGAGAGAGCATGCACAAGTGGGGCAGGGGCAGAGAAAAGAGAACAGAGGATCCGAAGCAGGCTCTGTGCTGACAGCAGCAAGCTGGATGTGGTGCTTGAACTCACGAACTGAGAAATCTGAAGTTGGACGCTCAACCAGCTAAGCCACTCAGGTGCCCCTTATGTAACTTATTTTCGATTCTGTGTTGTGGATTATCAAATACCATAGTTACCACATGTCTTATTAAATCATATCAAAAAAACTTCTTCCCTTACTACAAGCCATCTGTGTAAGTTTCTGATGTTGCGTAAAGTTACCATGAACCACACACTTGGTAGTTCTAAACAGCATACGTTTATTATTGCAGTTTCCATGGTTACGGAGGTTTTAACTGAATCTGCTACTCAGGGTCTCACAGTCTGCAGTCAAGGTGTACTCTGGGGGGTTGGTCTCATCTGAGGCTTGGGGTTCTATTTCAAGCTCACTGATTGTTGACAGAATTCAGTTTGGCAGTTGTAGGACTGAGGAGCCACCTTTCTTGCTGATGACAGCTGGGATCCACTCTGTTCCTAGAGGCCCCTGCAGTTCCTTGTCAGGTGGCCAGCTCACAAGGTGGCCAGGTTACCTCTCAGAAGCCAGCAGGAGAATCACTCCAGTGAGCTAAAACAGGTTTATAGAGGGGCGTCTGGGTGGCTCAGGAGGTTAAGCATCCAATTCTTGATTTCTGCTCAGGTCAGGATCTCATGTTTTGTGAGATCAATCTCCCCTTCCGGCTCTGTGCTGGCAGCACAGATACTGCTTGGGATTCTCTCTGTCTCTGTCTCTGTCTCTCCCTCTCTCTCTCTGCCCCTCCTGCTCATGCTCTCTCTCTTTCAAAAATAAGTAAACTTTTAAAAAATTTTAAAACAGGTTTATGCAATGTGAGTTAATCAAAGGAGGAGCTATCCTGCCTATTCATAGGCCCCGCCCATACCTGGGAGAAAGGATGATAGATACAGAAGGGCAGATATTCTAGAGAATATCTTAGAATTCTGCCCTCCCCCCCACCATCTTCATCTCATTCCCATTTTTAAAATGTTTAGAGGTGCCTGGGTGGCTCAGTCCGTTAAGCATCCAACTCTCAGTTTTGGCTCAGGTCATGAATTCACAGTTTTGTGGGTTCCAACCCCACATCAGGCTCTGCACTGACAGTGCAGAGCCTGCTTGGGACTCTCTCTCCCTGTCTCTCTGCCCCTCCCCAGCTCATTCTGTCTCTCTCAAAATACATAAACTTAAAAAAAAATTTTTTTAATGAAATGTTTAAAAATTTCTGCCTTCTATTACCAAAATACAAAATTGTATTTTAGTGGCTAGAGCAGCTGATTAATTTTTAGCATGATAAAACTTCTTCTTTTTGCTACAATACACAGGGAAAATGTGATGATGGTGTCTAGAAAAATTAGCAGAATAATTTAGGATCCATATTTAACTAATGGAATTATTTCATAATCCTTATTTAACTATTCCATCAAAACTATGTCAGAGACCAATATGCATATATAAATTTGCTTAAGAATGCCACATTTTTATAAATAATTTTAGCTGTATATTATATTGTATTATTATAAATTAAGTAATAAAAGCCTTAGATAAGGATCACGTTGAGGCACCTGGGTGGCTCAGTTGGTTAAGCATCTGACTTTGGCTCATGTCATGATCTCATGGTTTTTGAGTTCAAGCCCCATATTGGGCTCTGTGCTGACAGCTCGGAGCCTGGAGCCTGCTTCAGATTCTGTCTCCCTCTCTCTCTGCCCAACCCCTGCTTATATCTGTCTCTCTCTCTCTCTCAAAAATGAGTAAATGTTAACAATTTTTTTTAAAAGATCATGTTTTATCATTATAATAAAAAATAGATTAATTTATATTACATAAAAGTTGATTTAGTCTTATTTGGTTGCTTTTAATAATCTATTTAAATTATACATTCTTAGAAAATTTTTTTCTTGAGGGGCACCTGAGTGGCTCAATCGGTTAACCATTGGAATTAGGCTCAGGTCATGATCTTACAGTTCATGAGTTTGAGCCCCACATAGGGCTCTGTGCTGACAGCATGGAGTCTGGAGCCTGTTTGGAGTTCTGTGTCTCCCTCTCTCTCTGCCCCTCCCCTGCCCCTGCTCACACTCTGTGTCTCTCTCTCAAAAGTAAATATTTTTAAAAATTGCAAAAAATTTTTTTCTTGATTAAATTTATCATTTCTGAATCAGCACCTGACTTAAACCCACAAAGTTCAAGGGAGAATATCCTCTTCCAGAAAGTAATGTGCTTCCTAGAACAGGGTTTTGGCTGCTTGGAATTTCACCAGTTACCTGCAGGTGATATTTAATCTTCATGCTGATTTTTCTTTCGTAAGAATATGGTAAATTAATTGCAATTTTAATTATCTACTTTATTTCTTTTCTTTACTACTACCATCATAAATTTAAGTGATGTATTAATTTAACTATTTAGTGGATTTGCAGTCTAACTAATACACACACACACACACACACACACACACACACACACACACACATATTTTAAAATAATCTCTATTCCCAACGCAGGGCTTGAACTGAGGACCATGAGATCAAGTGTCGCATGCTGTACCGACTGAGGCAGCCAGGTACCCTTAACCAGCTTATATTTTAATTATAATTGCAAGAGATGCTATATGTCAAAATCTCACCTACCACACAAAAAAACAGTTTTCTCATGTGAATGCCTTCTGAATGAATGATAAGTGATATATTCCCCAAGTTCTATGTGGTCAGGAATTGTATATTTCTTCTCCATGTTCATACCCATTTATGCATCATTATGTACTTGGTTGCCTTTTTTTTTCTTTTCTTTTCTTTTTAAGTAATCTCTGCATTTGACATGGGGCCTGAACTCCAGACCTCAAGATCAAGAGTCACATGCTCTACCAACTAAGACAGCCAGGCACTCTGTATCACATTATGTATATAGTGGATACTTTGTAGTATTGATGAAATGATCAATTGAAGACTAAGTAAAATATATTTACTTTTTAATATACTTTTTAATGTACTTAAAATATACTTTTTATTTTATTTTATATTTTATGAAATATACTTTAATATACTTAAAATATAAAAATATACTTTTTAATATACTTAAAAAGCTTATCACCAAATAGGTGAGATAATACAAATGCACAAATAACTATTATGATGCAAGATGTGTAAAGTAAAAAATATCATGTACCAGTTTCTATAGAAACAGAGAGAAATATTCAAATATGAAAATAAGTGAAGATTTCAAGGTAGAATTAATATTAGTGGTAAAGGAGATTTAAAAAATAGGTCCCAGGGTGCCTGGGTGGCTCAGTCATTTAGGCATCCAACTCTTGATTTCATCTCAGGTCATAATCTCACAGGTCCATGAGTTTGAGTGCCACATCAAGCTCCAAGATAAAAGTGTGAAGCTTGCTTGGGATTCTGTCTCTCTCCCTCTCTCTCTGCTCCTCCCCCATTAATTCTCTCTCTGTCTCTTTCTCTCTCTCTCTCAAAATAAATAAATAAACTTTAAAACTAAAAAATAGGCCCCAATAAAGTTTTAAATCAAACATATTTGATATTATTTGAACCAATAAAATTAGGTAGAAATGTCTGAGGGCTCCATAAAAGAGGTGTAAGTGGCAAAGATGTTTCCGAGAAAACATTATCACCTGGATTTCTGTCCATTTCTTTATTCTTCAGGGGCTGGCCTAATAATCACAGCATACCTTGATTTTGCTCAGGGGACTTCAACATGTCTTTGAGCTGAGCCAGTGCCTCTTCAGAAACCCACAAGGTAAGCAGAAAGCAGATCGTTCTGATCCATTATCTCTCAAGTATGGGGTAATTATTTTGAATGAGTAAATACCATGCTTCCCAGCATTAGGAATTGGGAAAGATAGAAGAGAATATTACTCATCTTAGTTTCCTCCTTTGGGTTTCTGACTCTTCCTTTGAGGCACTAGTACCAAAACTTACTTGGCTATAGGAATGATTATGAACTTTATGATTCATTAAAAAAAACATTTATTGAGCTCCAATGTTAATGCTAGACATCGAGTAAAAAGCTGAAGCCAAAAGTGAAAAAAAATACGTGGTCATTGACCCTACGGAGTGGAAAAGAGGAGACACTCATTTAAGTTTTTTTTTTATTAAAAAAATATTTTTTAACATTTATTTTTGAGAGAGAGAAAATAAGCATGAGTGGGAGAGGGGCAGAGAGAGAGAGGGAGACAGAATCCGAAGCAGGCTCCAGGCTCTGAGCTGTCAGCACAGAGCCTGATGCGGGGCTCAAGCATGTGAACCATGAGATCATGACCTGAACCAAAGTCGGACACTTAACCGACTGAGCCACCCAGGTGCCCCCTCATTTAAGTTCTTATAGCATTATTAAATATCTTTGAAAGTCTTGTTATATTTTAAATAAGTTATTTAGAGATGTAACAGTTTGTATTTTAGTAATTTGTGAGTTGATCTTATGAAGCATGAGTGATCAAGTGTTTTTTTGTTTCTTCATTTATTCTTTCTTTTTTATTGAGGTATCATTGACATATAATGTTATATTAGTTTCAGGTATACAACCTGATAATTTGATATGTGTATATATCGGAATATTGTGAAATAATTACCATAATAAGTCTTGTTAACATCTGTCACCTACACATTGTTACAGATATTTTTCTTGTGATGAGAACTTTTAAGATCTGCTCTTAGCAACTTCCAAATATACAATGCAGTATTATTAACCATAGTCAACATGCTGTACAATACATCACCCAAGACTTATTTATTTATTTTTTTACTGTTTATTTATTTTTGAAAGAGAGAGACAGAGAGTACAAGTGGGGGAGGGGGAGAGAGCCGGAGAGAGAGAGAATCCCAAGAAGGCCTGGCATTGTCAGCATGGAGCCCAACGCAGGGCTTGATTTCACAAACCGTGAGATCATGAACTGAGCCGAAATCAAGAGTCAAACACTTGACTGACTGAGCCACCTAGGCACCCCAGTAGTGTGGTTTTTAGAATGTAGCAAAAGCTACAATTTCCTCAGGAAAATGAGGTTGGTTGTGAGGTTCAAACAAGAACCATGAGAAGAGGCTTAGAAACTGTGAAAGGTACTCATCACCATTAGTAGTAGTAGTAGTATTAGACCCTGTTTTAGAGCCTCCCCTAGTGGTAATGAGCTGGGAAGTGTTTAATATATTAAATATAAATATATGCTCAACCGACTGAGCCACCCAGGCGCCCATAAATATAACTATATGCAATATACTTTACTCGGAAGACAAATCAGCATTGTCTTCAATAGTATCAAGAAAAGCATCAAATTTGGGGCGCCTGGGTGGCTCAGTAGGACAAGCGCCCAACTTTGGCTCAGGTCATGATCTCACCATTCATGGGTTCAAGCCCCGAGTCAGACTTTGTGCTGACAGCAAGCAGCCTTAAGCCTGCTTCAAATTCTGTGTCTCCCTCTGTCTCTTCTCTGCCCCTCCCCCACTTGCACTCTCTCTCTCTCTCTCTCTCTCTCTCTCTCCCTCTCTCTCTCTCTCTCTCAAAAATAAATAAAACATTAAAAATTAATTTTTAATTTTTTTAGGTTTATTTACTTTGAGAGAGAGACAGTGCAAGTGGGGGAAGGGCAGAGTGAGAGAGAGAGAGAGAGAGAGAGAGAGAGAGAGAGAGAATCCCAAGCAGGCTCCCCATCTCCAGTGCAGAGCCTGACGCGGGACTTGAACTCACTAGGCAAGATCATGACCTGAACCGAAACCAAGAGTTGAATGCTTAACTGACTGAGCCACTCAGGGACCCCACATTTAAAAATTTTTTAATGTTTTATTTATTTATTTTGAAGGAGAGAGAGAGAGAGAGAAACAGAGAGAGCATGCCAGCAGGGGAGGGGCAAAGAGAGAGGGAGACAGAGGATCTGAAGTAGGATGTTTGCTGTCAGTGCAGAGCCCTATGTGGGGCTCCAACTCATGAACCATGAGATCATGACCTGAACCAAAATCAAGAGTCCAAGGCTTGACTGACTGAGCCACCTAGGCACTGCTAAATTTTTTAATTTTTTAAAAAATTTAAGCATGGCTGACACACAATGTGACACACATTTACACTAATGCAATTAGTTTCAGGTGTACCAGATAGGGATTCAACAAGTTTGTATGTTACATTATCCTCACCACAAGTATGGCTCTTATAAAATGTTCTTACAATAGTTATCACAGTGCATATGAACATAACTTCTTGTTGAGAAATGAAGACATTTTCTGAAAGAAAGTAAATCCAATTTTGCTGGTTAGATTGATAATGAGGACTAGCTTTGAAACTTCTTTATCTGTTGGGAATTTTCTATACCTATACTGACCAACACAGTAGGCTTTACACATGTGTAGCTAAGGTTAACTGTGGAATTGAATTTTTTTAAGTTTATTTGTTTATTTTGAGAGAGAGAGTGTGTGCACACACACATGAAAGCAGGAGAGAGAGAGAATCCTCTGCAGGCTCTGTGCTGTCAGCGCAGGGCCTGATGCAGGGCTCAGACTCATGAACAATGAGATCATGACCTGAGACAAAATCAAGAGTTGGATGCTCAACCAACTGAGCCAACCAGGTGCCCCTGGAATTGAATGTTTAATTTAATTTAATTTTTTTGAGGGAGAGAGTGCACAGGGGGTAGGGGGAGGGAGACGGAAGAAAGAGAAACCCAGGCAGGCTCCCTGCGGTCAGTGTGGGAGCCTGATTCCACAAACAGCGAGATCATGACCTGAGCCAAAATCAAGGGTCAGACATTTAACCGACTAAGCCACCCAGGTGCCTCACAGGAGAGAGAGAATTCCAAGCAGGCTCCATGCTCATTGTGGAGCTCAACACAGGGCTCCATCTCACCACAGTGAGATCATGACTTGACCTGAAATTAAGAGTCAGACATTTAACTGACTGAGCTACTCAGGTGGCCTGATTTTTCAATTTTAAAGTTAAAAACCAAAACAGTGTAAATTTTATTATATTTTTGAAATGATATTTCTATATATTGATCTCAATGAAATACATTTTTAAATTCATTTTACCAGTCTCCTTTAACTTTTTTTTAGTGTGGCTACTGGAAAAATTAGAATTATGTATGTGACTCACATTCTGTTTCTGCTGGACATCACTGTTCTGTACGTTGTCTGAACTAAATCTGGAACTTCAATGTTTCAACAAAAATATATTCAAGCTATTTGATAAGATAAAAGACTGTTACCAAAAATGTTGTATAGAATTTAACAATATTTAATATTCTAACCTTTCCTTATTAAACAAGGTACCTCTAATAGAAGAAGATTGGATACAATTTGCTAAACTTTCTCACAAAATGAGAAAGTGAATGACTCTAATAACTGAGTAACAATTTTTTTGGGGGGAGTCAGGTATTTTCTAATTCTTTCCTACCAAAATCCAAAGGAAGAACTAATACAATTGGTAGCTCTTTGATCATTAAGAATAATTTTTGAAAATAGAAAATTATGTGATTTTTGGTATATAACTAGGAAGAAGTTCAAAGAATTGGATGGCAGCAATAACAAAATTTCTTCTATTTATGTCTACCCATATATGTGGACAAGGTTTCTCAGAGCTGATTGATGTTGAATCTGTCTCATTTTAGTAATAACTAATATTCATTCACAGATACTTAAGCTAATTGAAAAAAAATTTTAAGTCCCATTCGTGTCAATAAGATATGCAATTCTGGGCTGCCTGGGTGGCTCAGTTGGTTGGGCATCTGATTTCGACTCAGGTCATGATCTCACACTCCATGAGTTCAAGCCCTGCATCAAGCCCTGTGCTGACAGCTCAGAGCCCCTCCCCTCCTCATGTTCTGTCTCTCTCTCTCTCTCTCCTTTAAAAGTAAATAAACATTAACAAAAAATTTTTAAAAAGATATGCAATTCCAATAAAATTTTTTTCTTTCTTTTTTTTTTTTTTTAAGTTTATTTATTTTGAGAGAGAGAATCACAGGCAGGCTCTACATTGTCAGCCCAGCGCCCCACACAAGACTTGAACTCACGAACCATGAGATCATGACCTGAGCCAATATCAAGAGTTGGTCCCTCGGGGCGCCTGGGTGGCGCAGTCGGTTAAGCGTCCGACTTCGGCCAGGTCACGATGTCGCGGTCCGTGAGTTCGAGCCCCGCGTCAGGCTCTGGGCTGATGGCTCGGAGCCTGGAGCCTGTTTCCGATTCTGTGTCTCCCTCTCTCTCTGCCCCTCCCCCGTTCATGCTCTGTCTCTCTCTGTCCCAAAAATAAATTAAAAAAAAGTTGAAAAAAAAAATTAAGAAAAAAAAAAGAGTTGGTCCCTCAACTGACTGAGCTACCCAGGCACCCTAAATTTTATTTTTTCTTAATAATTATTTATCATAATTATATTAATGTTATTTTAATCAATTGTATAATAGTAATAATGGTAACAATATCTCAATCCAGAAGAAATGTTTTTAACACTCAGGTGGTTTTTTAAATGAAATTATATGTATCAGTATATATAGTACAAATGTGTGATATGTGATCAATAAAAGACTTCAAGAGGGGTGCCTGGGTGGCTCCGTTGGTTAAGCATCTGACTTCAGCTCAGGTCATGATCTCACAGTTCATGAGTTTGAGCCCCACGTCGGGCTCTATGCTGACAGCTCAGAGCCTGGAGCCTGCTTTGGATTCTGTGTCTCCCTCCCTCTCTCTCTGCCCCTTCTTCCCTCTCTCTCTCTCTCAAAAATAAACAAACATTAAAAACATTTTTTAAATAAATAAAACACTTCAGGAGTTCTGGTACTGGGCCAAGATAGAGTAATCCCACTACAGCCTATCTTTCTCAATGATTACAACTAAAAACTCTGGACAAAATACATAAAGCAACTATTTAAGGACACTTAAAACATAGTAGCAGATAGATTGAGGAGGGGAACCAAAGCTGAAGAAAAACACATACAGTTTCCCACATTTTCCTCTTTTTTCTCTTTGTTTTGACTCAAAGACAGCCACATAACTGTACATAACTGTACAGTTGATACAGGTATCAAAAACCCCTAGAGAAATCCTACATTTCTGGTCAGAAGAGCAGGAAAGGGGTTCCTATAAGCAAGAGAGTATGGAGCAATCCTCCTTGTTGTTTTTTTCTTTTGCCTTACCCCAAGGACAACCCCAGTCACAGAGCTGTATTGTGGTGGCAGTGGCACAGGCATTTAAAATCCCAGTGAGAAACCTTTCAGTCCAGAGGAACTAAGATAAAGTGAACCTATGATCTGAAAGTGTGTGTGTGTGTGTGTGTGTGTGTGTGTGTGTGTGTGTGTGTGTAGGGAATCCCCCTTATGTTTTTCTTTCTTTTCTCTCATTGCTTTGCCCCAATGTTGGTCCCAATCATGCAGAATTATGTGACAGCTAAACCTCCAAGACAAAGCTCATTTTTCTAGTCAGAGAACTAAAGAAGGGGACTGTGATAGCTGGAGAGTGTGGGGAAAATCTGAATATGGGAGAGGTGGAGAAGAGACTCCCTTATTTCTGATTAATAAAAGTGATAAACCTCTGGCAATACTGACAAGAAAAATGGGAGAAGACACAAATTATCATTAACAGGAATGAAAGAGGGGAAACATTACTACAGACTCTACAGACATCCAAAAGATAATGACAATACTGCAAGCAAGTCCCATAAATCAAATTACCAAGAGAAATAGACCAATTCTTTGAAGGACACAAAGAACCAAAACTCACATAAGAAGAAATAGATAACCTGCATAATTCTATATTTATTAAAGACATTGAATTTGTAAAAATCCTCCAACAAAGAAAATTTCAGTCTAACAAACATTTGAGGAAGAAATAATACCAGTAAATAGAAGGGAATACTTTCCAACTTATATTAGGAATCCTGTATTACTCTGATTTCCCAAACCAGAGAAAGAGTACAAGAAATTAAAGCAACAGATCAGTATCATTAATGAACATAGATGAAACAATCTTCCACAAAACATTAGCAAATGGAATCTAGTAGGAGTTATCCTGGGAATGCAAGGCTGGCTCAACACTCAAAAATCAACCAATGTAACTCATCATTTCAACAGACTAAGGAAGAAAAGGTATATGATCATCTCAATAGGTGCAGAAAAATCATTTAACAATTCAACATTTATTTATGATTTTAAAAAAATCTCAGCAAACTATGGATAAAAGGAACTTTCTCCTGAAAGAGAATGTCTACAAAACATTGCAGCTAATATACATAATAGGAAAGACTGAATGCTTCTTCCTTATATCTGAAGAAGGCAAGGATGTCTGCTCTTATTCACATTAAACATTTTATTGGAAATTATAACCAGTGCAATAAAGCAAGAATAAGAAAAGACATATAGATTTGAAAAGAAAGAATAAAACTATCTCTCTTCTCAGACAATATGATTGTCTATGTAGACATCAAGGAATCTACAAAAAAGCTCCTAGAACTAATAAGTAAGTTTAATAAAGTCACAGATTATTAGGTTAATATTAAAAATCAAGTGTATTTTTATATTCTAGGAATGAAAAATTAGAATTTAAAATTTTTAAAACTACTGGAGCACCTGGGTGGCTCAATTGGTTAAGCGTCCAACTTTGGCTCAGGTCATGATCTCATGAGTTTGAGCCCTGCATCGGGCTCTGTGCTAACAGCTCAGAGCCCAGAGCCTGCTTTAGATTCTGCGTCTCCCTCTTTCTCTCTCTCTCTACCCCTCCTCCGCTCCAGCTCTGTCTCTCTCTGTCTCAAAAAATAAACATTAAAAAAAAATAAAAAATTTTAAGGTACCATTCAAAACAATAAATAAAAATTAAAAAATAGGGGCGCCTGGGTGGCGCAGTCGGTTAAGCGTCCGACTTCAGCCAGGTCACGATCTCGCGGTCCGTGAGTTCGAGCCCCGCGTCAGGCTCTGGGCTGATGGCTCGGAGCCTGGAGCCTGTTTCCGATTCTGTGTCTCCCTCTCTCTCTGCCCCTCCCCCGTTCATGCTCTGTCTCTCTCTGTCCCAAAAATAAATTAAAAAAACGTTGAAAAAAAAAATTAAAAAAAAAAAAAATTAAAAAATAAAAAAGTAACCACTTACAATAGTACCCCAAAAATATAATCTCTAGGTATAAGTCTAACAAAATATGTGCAGGATCTATATACTGAAAGCTACAAAACACTGATGGAAGAAATTAAAGTCTAAATAAATAGGGAGATATGCTATGTGAGAATATTAGAACATTTAGTATTGTTATGATATTGATTCTCTCCAGATTGAACTATGGATTCAATGTGATCACAGTCAAAATTTCAGCCTGGTTTTTTAGATATATATGGGCAAGCTTAATATAAAATTTTATATGAACAGGCAAAGGAATTAGAATAACCCAAGCAATTTTGTAGAAGAGCAAAGTTGGAGGGCTGCTACTACCAGATTTTTTATAAAATGTTTCTTTATTTTGAGAAAGAGAGTGCCTGCTCATGTGCGAGAGGTGAAGGGGCAGAGGGTGAGGGAGATAGAGAATTCCAACCAGGCTCCATGCTCAGCACAAAGCCTGATGCAGAGCTGGATCTCACAACTGTGAGATCATGACTGTGAGATCATCACCTGAGCCAATGTCAGGAGTCAGACACTTAACCAACTAAGCCACCCAAGCACCTCTGCTACTATCAGATTTTAAGATTTAGTATAAAGTTATACAATCAAGATAGCATACTATTGGTGAAAGACATATGCATCCATGGAACGGGATCGAGATCTGAAAGAGACCCACACAAAACCCACAACTGATTTTTGACAAATGTGCAGAGTCAACTCAACAAAGACAGTATTTTCTAGCAGTAGTGATGGAACAACTAGATATCCATAGGCAAACAATAAGAAAACAAAAACAAAAGGCACTTTGACCGATACTTCATATACTTTATACAAAAACTAGCCCAAAAGACGTGGACAGAAATGTAAAGTTACAACCAAAAAACTTATGGAAGAAAAATATAAGAAAATATTTGTGGCCTTGGGTTAAGCAAAGAGTTATTAGATATAATACCAACAGCAAAATTCACAAAAGAAAAAAATGATAAATTGATCTTCGTTAATATTAACCTCTGCTCTGTAAAGAAAGGGATCTGGTTAAGAGAATGAATGACAGGCTGCAGACTGGGAGAAATATTTGAAAATCACATATCCAACAAAGGACTTTAATCCAAAATATGTAGGGAATTTACAAGACACAACAAAACCTTATGACAAAAGAGCCAAGAATATGCAGTAGGTAAAGGATAGTCTCTTCAGTAAATGGTGTTGGGCAGGGCACCTGGACGGCTCAGTCGGTTAAGTGTCTGACTTCAGCTGAGGTCATGGTCTCATGGTTCATGTGTTCGAGCCGAGTTGGGGTCTATGCTGACAGCTCAGAGCCCGGAGCCTGCTTCAGGTTCTGTGTCTCCCTCTCTGCACCTCCCCCTCCTGTGCTCTGTCTCTCTCTCTCTCTCTCAAAAATAAATAAACCTTAAAAATAAGAAAATGGTATTGGAAAACTGGACATTCACATTCAAAAGAGTAAAGCTGGACCACTATCTTACCATATACAATTATCAACTCAGAATGGATTAAAGACTTGAACATAAAACCTAAAATCATAAACTTCCTAGAAGAAAACATAGGGAGTAAACTCCTAGACATCAGTCTTAGAGATGATTTTTTTGAATTTGACACCAAAGCAAAAGCAATAGAAGCAAAAATAAACAAGTGGCACTACATCAAACTAAAAACTTTCTGAATAGCAACGGAAAGCATCAATGAGATGAAAAGGTAACCTACAGAATATGAAACACTATTTGTAAATCACATATTTGATAAAAGGTTAATATCCAGAATATATATTAAAAAAAAACTCAGACAACTCAAAAGAAAACAAACAATCCAATTAAAAACTCAGCAGAGGATCTGAATAGACATTTTTCCAAAAAGGACATATAGATGGCTAACAGAAATATGAAAAGGTGCTCAGCATCACTAATCAACAAGGGAATGCAAATTAAAACCACAATGAGATATCACCTCACACCTGTTAGAATGACTGTCCTCAAAAAGATAAGAGGTGCACCTGAGGGGCTCGGTTGGATGAGCATCTGACTCTTGATTTTGACTCAGATCATGATCTCACGGTTTGTGAAATTGAGCCTCCCTTGTTGGGCTCCATGTTGACAGCTCAGAGCCTGCTTGAGATTCTCTCTGTTCCTCTCTCTTCTCCTCCCCACTCATGCTCTCTCTCTCTCTGAAAAAAAGCAAGTAAACATTTAAAAATAAATAAATAAATAAATAAATAAATAAATAAAGATAAGAGATATTAAGTGCTAGGAAGGATGTGGAAAAGGGAGCCCTTGTGTACATTGTGGGAATGCAGCTACAATGGAAAACAGTATGGAGGCTCCTCAAGAAAATAAAAATAGAATAACCAAATAATCCAGCAATTTCACTCTGGGAATTTATGCAAAGAAAATGAAATCACTATCTTGAAAGATATCTGCACCCGCCATATTCACTGCAGCATTATTTATAGTAGCCAAAACATGGAAACAACCTAAGTGTCCATCGATGGATGAATGGATAAAGAAAATGTGAAATATGATATATGTGAAATATTGTTCAGCCATAAAAAAGAGGGAAATCCTGCCACTTGCAACAACATGGATGAACCTTGCGGGCATTATACTAAGTGAAATAAGTCAGACAGAAAAAAGATTAATATTGTATGATTTCAGGGGCACCTGGGTGGCTCAGTTGGTTAAGCGTCTGACTTCGGCTCAGGTCATGATCTCATGGTTCATGGGTTCGAGCCCCTCATTGGGCTCTGTGCTGACAGTTCAGAGCCTGGACTATGCTTTGAATTCTGTGTATCTCTCTCTCTCTCTCTCTCTCTCTCTCTCTCTGCCCCTCCCCCACTCATGTGGGCCCACATGCGCACATGTGTGCACTCTCTCTCTCAAAAATAAATAAATATTTTTAAAAATATTGTATGGTTTCATTTATATGTGGAATCTAAAAACAAAAAAAAAAAAACCAAATGCATTAAAACATTTTGATGGTTGCCACAGGCAGGGGGTGGGTGAAATGGATGAAGATGATCAAAAGACACAAACTTCCAGTATGAATCCTAGGGATGTAATGTACAGTATGGTGACTTTAGTTAATGTAACTGTATTATATATTAAAAAATTGCTAAAAAAGTAAGGCTAAATACATATGTGCAAAATTTTGTAGCTATGTGTGGTGGTGAATTAACTAAATTCTGGTAATCATTTTGCAATATATTTATCTATCAAATCATTATGTTGTACAACTAAAACTAATACAATGTTATATGTAAATTATAGTTCAGTAGAAAAAAAAAGAGGAAAAAAAGAAAACAAACAATGCAATACAAAGTACAAGATTGTGGGGCGCCTGGGTGGCTCAGTTGGTTAGGCGTCCGACTTCGGCTCAGGTCATGATCTCATGGTTCGTGGGTTCGAGCCCCGCATCCGGCTCTATCCAGCTCTATCTGTGCTGACAGCTCAGAGCCCAGAGCCTGTTTCAGATTCTGTGTCTGCCTCTCTCTTTGCCCCTCCCCCACTCATGCTCTGGCTCCCTCTGTCTCAAAAATAAATCGACATTAAAAAATTAAAAAAAAAAACAAAGTACAAGATTGATAAATTAGTCTGCATTAAAACTAATGCTTCTGTTCATCAAAAGACACCATTAAAGAGGTAGATGCATTTGGTGAAAAGCTAATAGGAAACTGTATAAAGTTATAATGAATGGATCCAGCTGACGAACTGGCCATGTAGCTAGATTTCATTAAATGCTTGTCATGGTCTTCTGTTTGCCCTCAACTCCATTCTGTCACCTTGAATGATAAAATTTCCCAGGATTCCTTGTGTGTAGCCACTTGACTATTCCCAGACAGTTGAATGGGAGAAGTAGTAGCATCATTTCCAGGACTGGCCCATAAAACCTTTCAACAGATGTTACTTAATTTCCTTTGCCTGTCCAATGGCAAAGCTACAAGATAAAAGGGACAAGGGTCTCTTGGTCACTTTTTAATGGAAAGCTGACCCCAGAAGCCATCAGATGAAAAACACCCATGTAGGATTGTTGTGTGAATGAGAAGTAAACTTTTGCTGTATTTAGCCATTGAAATCTCTGGATGATTATTACAGCAGCTAGTCTACCCTACCACAACTCTGACAGTGGCTTTTTTACTGTGTTCTTTGGGGACCCTAAATCTTCTTAATGATGCCTTGAGGGATGTGGTAGAAACTTAGGGAGCCTATTTCAATCAGAACAGCCCTCCTTTTATATATTTAAGACATATAATGTATGACATAAGAACACACACATATGATACATAATGATGCACATGGTGAAGACTTCAAAAGGCACAAAGTGTTCTACAGTAAAAAAAAAAGTCTTTATTTTTGAGGGAGAGAAAAAGAGAGAGAAAGAGAGAGAAGCAGGGGAGAGGAGCAGAGGGAGAGGGAGCGAATCTCAAGCAGGCTCCACACTCAGTGCAGAGCTGGACATGGGGCTCAATCCCATGACCGTGAGGTCATGACCTGAGCCAAAATCAAGAGTTGGACACTTAACTAACTGAACCACCCAGGCACATGCCCCACTACGCCCCCCACCTCGCCCGCCCCTGCCTCACCTGCAAAATCTTTCACCTTTGTCTTCCAGTCTCCCATTTGCATGTCCTAGGAGCAAGTTCTGTTACCCATTTCCTGAGTTTAAGTGACGATTCATATACATATAAACAATATGTACTGGTTGTATGTTTAACCAATTCCTTCTTAATGGCAAATTAGTGTATTTCCAATCTTTTGCTAATATAAACCATGGCACAATAAATACTCTTGAATAAAAGTCATTTTACACATATGCAAGTATGTGTATCTATAAAAATGGATTTCTAGTATTAGAATTGCCAGATTAAGAGGTATATGCATTTTACATTTTGATTAACAGTGCCAAGTTGCTTTCCATAGGGTTGTACTAATTTCCATTTTTACTATTACTGTACAACTGGGTCTGGCTCTGCACATTCTTTTCAATGCAGCATATGATCAAATTTTGGTTCCTTACTACCTTGATAATGTGAAAAACGGCATTTCATTGTAAATTAGTGAGTGTTTCTCTTTTCATGAGTGAGGTTTTATATCTTTCACATGTTTAAAAGCCACGTACATTCCCTTTTCTGTGAACCGAACTCTTCATTTTCAACTGGCTATCAATCTTTTCCTTATTGATTGGTGTGAGTCCTTTAAATATTAAAGGAAATGGATCTACATTATATAATAGGGTTAAGATCATTCAATAGATAAATTCAGCTGCTAAAACCAAAGTTTGAAAATCACTGCCTATGCTGCTTTTTAACATGGCCTTGCTAATAAAAACCTTCCCCTCATTCCCTTGGGAATCTTTGTCAGTTAGAGTCCCATCCAGTACCACTTGCCCTGTGGTTGAAACTCTAGGACAGACTTTCTCAACTGTGGCACTGCTGATGTTTTGGCTGGAAAATTCTTTGTTAGGGGCTGCCCTCTGCATCGCAGAATGTTGAGAAGTATGACTGGCCTCTATCTGCTGAATGTCAGTTGTACCTACCCTACGTCCCCCACTAAAAAATGTCTTCAGGGGTGCCTGGGTGGCTCGATTGGTTAGGCATCTGACTCTTGATTTCTGCTCAGGTCATAATCTCATGGTTCATGCATCTGGCTGCATCTGGCTCTGCACTGGCAGTGAGAAGCCTGCTTGGGTTTCTCTCTCTCCATTTCTCTCTGCTCCTTCCCAGCTCGTGCACACGTACTCACTCTCTCGCTCTCTCTTTTTCAAATTAATAAACAAGAAAAAAATGTCAAAAATCCTCTGGAGGGTAGGGGAGCAAAATTGCCCCAGTTGAGAACCACTGGTCTAGGACTTTATATAGCTGGTGGAAGGCAGGCCACATTATCAGCCTATCTATTTGCTTTAGTTTGGACATCCCACACATCTCCCCAAATGGTGTTTGATAATATATAGAATACTAAGTTCTGTATGGAAGTACAACACTTGTATTATAAACTGATCAAAAAGACTAAATAATATACATGAAACCATAAAAGAATAACATCTGCTAAACTTGTGGTTATACCTTGGAAATTTAAAAAGAAGTAGTTTAAGACAGGCAAATCAGCTACCACTTAAGCCTCATAGGGTTGGAGGGGCTTGAGGAGACCCCAGAATCCAGATTCTAGCCCTCAGACTGTAGTTTCAAAAAATGGATCCTCTTTTCCTTTATGTATATATATGTGTATATATGTATATGTATGTATATATGTATATATATATATATATATATATACACACACACACACATATATATTCTCATTTTAATATATGAAATTTTAGCAAGAGACATTTATTGACGTGTCCCTAACCCTTGTATCTATGCCTACCTCCTCTATCAGGGATATTAAAATGTTAACATTTTGACATTAACTTTCCATACTTTTTCCAAGTCTCTACAGCCATATCTGTATAGAGGTTTGTATATACGTATTTAGGGGTCTTATTTTTTATTTATTTTTTTAAGTAGCCTCCATGCCCAGCACAGAGCCCAAAATGGAACTTGAACTCATGACCCTAAGATCAAGACTTGAGCTGAGATCAAGAGTCAGATGCTTTACTGACTGAGCTACCCTGGCACCCCCTATAGGGATTTTAAAAATAATAAAAAAGTGGGTATTTGTTAAATAATAGAAAAGGTCATAGTATACACATTTTTGTGCAACTTGCTTTGTCACAGTACATCATAAACATTTTTTGAGATCAATTATAGATCATTTTAATGGCTGAATAATATGCCATAGTAAGTGTATAGCATAATTTGATCAACAGGTTTCCTACTGAAGACATCTGGATTGTTTCTTTTTTTTTCTTTTCCTTCAACATCAATACCATAATAAACATTCTTGCATTCATGGCCTTACATATTCATACTTTTATTTTGTTAAGATAAATGGAATTTTGGATTGAAAGGTATGTATATATTTATAGTTTTAATAAATATTCCAGATTACTTTCCAACACTATAATAGCAATGTATGAGAGTATTAGTTCCCCCATATCCTGGTAAGCAATAGATGGCAATAATAAAATTTGTTTTGTGTTTGCCTATGTAAGAAATGAAAAATGGGTACCTCATTGTTTTACTTGCATATCTGTGACTACTAATAAATTTGAGCATATTTTAAATTTTTATGTAGTCAAATATGCATTTTATTTTTTAACTTAATTTTTTTATTTAATTTAATTTTTTTGGTGGAGCATATGGGGAAATACAGATTTTATATGGCTCCTGTCCTGGGGTGCCTGGGTGGCTCAGGTGGTGAAGCATCTGACTTTTGATTTTGGCTCAGGTCATGATCTCACAGTTTGTGAGTTCAAGCCCCGCATCAAGCTCTGTGCTGACAGTGCACAGTGTGCTTGGGATTCTCTGTCTCCCTCTCCTCCTCACCCCCAGACCCCCCCAAAAATAAAGTTTTAAGACAAACAAACAAATAAATAAATGGCTCCTGTCCTAGTTAAGTTCTTTCTTCATACAGAATTATATGATATTCTTATTGTATTTTTTAATTTAGATCCTTGGCCCACTTAGAATTTATTTTTTTATCTACTTTGAGGTAAGAATCTATATTTTTCCACATTAGTAACTAGTTTTGTCAATACCATTTTTTTTAGAACACAAAGAGTTGGTACTAACTCCTCTAATAAATTGTAGTCATATGAGACTGATATTAAAGCTATAAAGTCAGTTTATTTGTTTATATAAATAGAACTGCAAAGTCAGCCAGAATATAAATGTTGACTCTTCAAACATTGTCTCCCCAATGGGAAATTCTATATGGAAACCAAATTACTGTTGAAGACTTCTTAGGGGACTTAGTACTAAAAAGCAAGTAAAAAATCTTAGTGACTAGTATCAGAAGTCTATGACAGGCTTTGATATAGTAAAAAATATTTTGTCTTTCTCCTCAGTTCCTGACACAGAACTCTGTAAAACCTTGGAATTTCCTGAGTGATAAGAGTGTTTTTTGGTTATTCATAATGAGCCCCTTTCCATCACTTCTGAGTTCATGCTAATGATGTAGTTCTTGAGTTGGGACCCTCAGATAGCCTCAAGATGGGGCTGGTCACCAGAAAGATAAAGTGATTAGAGGGTGGGAACTTTCAGCCCACTCTAGACCTCCAAATACAGGGGCTGGGGTGTGCTGGAGATTGAGCTCTATGAAAACTCTTGAAGGGATGCCCATGTGGCTCACTCGGGTAAGCATCCAACTCTTGATTTTGGCTCAGGTCATGATCTCAGGTCATGGTTTGTGGGTTTGATCCCCGAGTCAGGTTCTGCTCTGACAGAGTGGAGCCTGCTTGGGATTCTCTCTCTCTCTCCTGTCTCTCTCTGCCCCTCCCCACCTTCTCAAAATAAGTAAATAAACTTAAAAAAAAAAAAAAACAACTCTTGAACAATAGAGAGATCTTCCAAATTGGTGAGCACACCCACATCCTGAGAGGGTGGTGCACTTCAACTCCATAGGGACAGAAGCTACTATGCTCAGGACCTTTCTGCACCCTGCCCTCAGTACCTCTTTTTTTATCTGGCTCTTCATTTGTATCCTTTGTAAGGATACAGAAGATATGTTTACTTTGTAAATGTAAGTAATGTGTCTTCCTGACTTCTGTGAGCTATTCTAGGAAATGATTGAATTTTAGGAGGGTATCATGGGAACACCCATTTTATAGTTAGTCAGAAGTACAGGAGTTCTAGGACTTGTGACTGGCATCTGAACTAGGGGCAGTCCTGTAAGACTGAGCCCTTAAGCTGTAAGGTCTTTACTAACTCTGGGTAGTTAGTGTCAGGACTGAGTTGAATTATTGAACACCCATTTGGTGTCTGAAGAATCAGAGAACTGAAAAACACCTCATAGGTCAGTACACCTATGTTCATCTTGTCAAACAAGGTACCACCAATCTCATGTCATGTTTCACAGACTTTCTCACCTGAACTGTGCTGGGGACAAACTGAATTTCTTCCCTTGCTTCTTGCCTTTTTTCTTTTCTTTTTTAGACCCACACTGCCCATCATCCTTCATTCAATAATTCTTTTCCTATGTGGAAATATTAATTTAAATTCTTCATTTATTCTTTCATTCAATAAATATATGTGCCAGTTACTCTAATAAAAAGCTGATGATGGGGCACTTGGGTGGCTCAGTAGGTTGAGCGTCTGACTTCAGTTCTGTTCATGATCTCACTGTTTGTAGAGTTCAAGCCCTATTTCGGGCTCTGTGCTGACAGCTCAGAGCCTGAAGCCTACTTCGGATTCTGTGTCTCCCTCTCTCTCTGCCCCTTCTCTCTCTCTCTCTTTCTCTCAAAAATAAACATTTAAAAAAATTTTTAAAAAGGTAATGATACAGAGCTGAACCAGATGGACAAAATTCCTGCTCAAGTTGGAGGAGACCATCAATAAAACATAGAGAAAAATAAACTAACAAATAAATAGGGGATAATGTATTGAATAAGGAATAGAGAAGATTGTTTTAGGGAAGGAGGCACAGGCAAAAAAGTATGACAAATATATGGCAGACATGTATGTGTTTAAGTGCTTTCAGAGTTATTTCCTACATATGTAAGCAAATACATATATATGGTCTCCCTTCCACACTCCTCCTTCTATTTTTTCACAAATAGCATTATATTATACACACTGTTCTACATCGTACACTGTGCAGCTTAGAGATCATCCCATATGAAAACTTAAAGAGCTTCCTCATTTTAAAAAAAATGGCCTCCTAAAATGATAAATTCAAGTTAAAGTATACTAATGCTAAAAATATTTATAAGAAGGTGAAGGCCAGATTCAGGTAACATTTGAAAAACTGAATGCAAACTTGCAAACTTTAAGGACTATGACTTGAATTTCAGGCAAGTAGTTCTCAACTACTGGTAGGCCAGAAGTCTAGTTGAAAGGGTTTTGTTTTGTTTTTAATACCACTTGTGTCTCATTTATCCTACCTGTCATGTATGCTGCTTTCTGATTTTTCGGCATAGTGGCAACCATATTGATCACATAGCATTTCATAAATATCAGCAAGTGTCTTTGATGTACAATATACATAAATGAATGATTGAATTAATAGGTAATGGATGTCCATAAGCTTACAAATGCCTTTCTCACAAAAAGCTGACAATTTTCTCTCAAAACTTTTAATTTTTTTCATGTTTATCTATTTATTTTGAGAGTGAGAGAGGGAGAGCATGCACAGGGGAGGGTCAGAGAGAGGGAGAGAGAGAATTCCAAGCAGGCTCTACACTGTCAGTACAGAGCCAACACCAGGCTTGATCTCACAAACCGTGAGATCATGCATGACCTGAGCTGAAATCAAGAGTTGGACACTTAACCGACTGAGCCACCCAGGTGCCCCTCAATTTTTAAAAAAATGTTTTTTAATGTTTGTTCATTTTTTTTGAGAGAGAGAGACAGAGTGTGAGTGGGAACGGGGCAGAGAGAGAGGGAGATAGAGAATCTGAAGCAGGCTCCAGGCTCTGGGTTGTCAGCACAGAGCCTGATGTGGAGCTCAAACTCTTAAATTCAAGAAGCTCGAGATCATGACCTGAGCCAGTCAGATGCTTAACCAACTGAGCCACCCAGGTGCCCCTCAAATTTTTTAAAAAGATAAACTGTTTTCCTTATTTTGTAGGTGTTTTTGTTTTGTTTTTAAGTGATCTCTACACCCAACGTAGGGCTAGAACTCACATCCCTGAGATTAAGAGTCACATGCTCTACTGACTGAGCCAGCCAGGCACCCCAATCTTTCTCTCAATTTTGATGGGATACTGACTCTCAACATTTCATATACTACATCTCAGCAGTGTGGTTGAGAATCAATTTATGAACTATTTTGCAGGTTAAGATGGAGAAAGTAGGGAGAGAGCAGGACCAAGAATGTCAGCCAGGAAGGGTGAGGTGCCTATGTAGTTAGGAATTGGAGAGAGTGTAGGAGGGAAGGGAAGGACAACAGGATTTGGTCACCAATTGGTTAGAGGGCATCAGTCTAAAGGAACACATCAAATATGATTCCTAGGCTTTAAGGACAAAGAGATTACTTTCAGAAATGAAAAGTCAGTAGTTGTAGACAAAGTTTCTCAGTTTAATTTGAAGTGCAATGGCTTTTGGATTTAGATGGGGCCTTAGTGATACACTTACAACATTCTAATTTTTTTTTTTTAAGGTTGAAGAAACAACTTAGGTTGTTTGCCTAAATAATTGGCCCAGTATAGGTAGGCCCCCATGGTAAACTTCAGGTATGATTTACTATAAACTTGGAGCAGTCCTTTAAGCAGTTCTAATGCCATACTGCAGGGGCAGATGCCCTACCAACTATTGGCTCCAGATCTGCCATGTATTATAGGAGTCATTAGTTAAGGCTAGATATGGAGGGACAGGCTCCTGGAATTTCAGGGAAGGTGGAAAGTAGAGGGGCTTCTTGTATGCAAAGAGCTACATTATTTGTTTGTGTAAGGAACTAATATTTTTGAGCCACTAGGTACTCCTCACTTTACATCTATCTTGTTCAATTCTCATAATCCTGCGAATCAGAAATTACCATACTAAAGATGAGAATATTGCGTTTACAAAGGCTAAATTGCTGAAGCTAGTAGGCAAGAATCGCAAATTCCAACCCAAATTCAGAAGTGTATGCGGGCCCAACTCATGCTCATTCTGCTCTTTCAATACGGCCCACTGGGCTTAATACACTCAGAGAAGGTAATTCACACTTTTGGAGCCAAGCTGGGGTCAGAAAGCAGACATGCTAACCTCCAACCCCCCCACCCCAAGTCAGAGGTTTTTCATGGGGGACATATGCCTTTAAGTATTTGACAATCTACACCACCGTATACTCGCGATGAAGAGAAGGGGGGAAGCAGTCAGCTAAACATTCTGTGTTTAGGAAGAAAAAGGAGGTAAGAGCAGCTATCAGAAGGGTGTGAAGAAAGTGCGGAGTGAACTGCGTCTTTTTCCCTCTACTTAACGCTGGTTAAAGAGACTATCCAGTGTAATTCACGAAGCTAAGCCTTGGCCAGCTTCATTCCTTATCGCCTCTCAGGAACGAAGTTTTAAACCTTTAGCTTAAATATAGAAAGACTAAGGCAAACAAGGTGTGCACTTCAGACTTAAGTGGAAACGCACAGGGTGAACCAAAACTAGGGCCACCCTTGATGCAGTGATTTGAGGACAGTTTTGAAAATAAGTTGGGAAACGGGAGAGTTTGGCTGCGAGAAGCGCTTGCCGCAGAGGGGTGGGGCCGAGTTTCCTCCCAGCCCACGCCGCCTCCGCCCGCCACGTGACCCGCCGTGTTGTGGTCCGGCCCGCGTGGGTGGCGGGAGCGGCGGGAGGGCGGGGGCGAAGAGGGCCGGGTCACGTGACGGGGTTTAAATCTCCCGCAGCCCGAGCCGCGGGGGCGCCAGTGCCGCGAGTCGAGCGGGAGCAGAGGAGGCGAGGGAGGAGGGCCAGAGAGGCAGTTGGAAGATGGCGGACGAGGCGGCGCTCGCCCTTCAGCCCGGCGGCTCCCCCTCGGCGGTGGTGGCCGAGAGGGAGGCCGCGTCGCCGCCCGCCGGAGAGCCACTCCGCAAGAGGCCGCGGAGAGACTGTCCAGGCCTGGGGCGGAGCCCGGGCGAGCCCGGTGGGGCGGCCCCCGAGCGTGAAGTGCCGGCGGCGACCGGGGGCTGCCCCGCGGCGGCCGCGGCGCTGTGGCGGGAGGCGGCAGCGGCGGGCGAGGAGCGGGAGGCCCAGGCGGCGACGGCCGGAGAAGGAGACAATGGGCCGGGCCTACAGGGCCTAACCCGGGAGCCGCCGCCGGCCGACGACTTCGACGACGACGACGACGACGACGACGAGGGCGAAGAGGAGGAAGAGGCGGCGGCGGCGGCGGCGATTGGGTACCGAGGTGCGCAGGGCGCGGGCGGCTGGGACTGCGCATCCCCTCCTCCCTCTCTTGGGGCCCCTTCGGGTGTGGGGTGAGGAGGTTCTCTGGGGCGGGCCGGGGGCTCAGGGCTGGTTTTGCGGCGTCCCGCTCCCCATCGCGGGCCTCCTTAGCTGCGCGCCTTGGGGGCTGCTGGCCCGGCTGCGGGAGCGGCCCGAGTACTCCCCCCTCCTCTCCCTCTTTCCTTCCCTGCACGGCCCGCCTGGGCGGCCTTGCGCTTTGCGCAGCCGCCGGGCCGCCCAGCTCCCGCAGTTGGTTTTAAAGTAAGTTTCTCTATCCTCTTAACTCTTTTAGCATATTGCCTTTGTTAAACATCGTTCGCTTTTTCACACCCCTTCTCTCCACACTTAAATCTGCAACTTTTGTCTGTCCCTTGCATCGACCTTTTGCAGTTGTGTTTGCAAACTGACACACCTGTGCAGTTGGTAACTTTTTTTTTCCCTTGAAGGTTTTTATTTTTAAACTTGTTTTAAATTTTCAGGAGCAAAGCTTTTTTCTAAAGCCATAGCCTGCAAAATTTGAAAAGCAAAGGCTATTCTAAAGACATTACCATTCTGTGGTGCAATTAATGCTGGGTATGGAAGCATTATAGTACCTTGAGTACTTAACATAAATAGTACTTTTTTTCTGATTATGTGCTCATGTTTTTTAGAGTAGGTGTAATTGCGTGTGTGTGTGCGCGCGCGCGCGTATCTAACCCTGAAACACGAATTGACATTTTTCTGGCATGCTAAAGCAGATAGATGTGTTAGTTTTGTATGTCATGTCATCTTTGAGGGTTTCATTTTTTTGATCGGAGTTGTTTATGTCTTGGATGGATGTTTGTCTTTATCAATAAATCTTACCAGTGGACCATTTGGCCATACCTGAGCATTAAGGTCTGCATTAATAAAACGACCCCTGATTTCAGTAAATACAGTTTAATATGGGAAACTAATAATGATGCAAAGAAATCTTTGTATCTGGTATTATATAAGAGAAGGGAAAATTATTGTGATTATATTTGAATCACTTGTTAAATTTTTGACAAGTTTCATGCATTCCCATTATTTGTGATCAATCAATTCAGTCCAACTAGATTGCTACTTTTTGTGTTTTGATTAAGTATAATTAACTTAT
Organism: Panthera tigris; assembly: GCF_018350195.1. NCBI lineage: Eukaryota > Metazoa > Chordata > Mammalia > Carnivora > Felidae > Panthera > Panthera tigris. Next base: position 28,527,501 of record NC_056670.1, read on the forward strand.
TTCTAGATTTTGATGAACTGAAAGTTGTAGATAATGGGCAGAATCCCTAAAGATGAAGACATACTGTTCCTGTGAATGGTGCAAGCTGACCCAGTAGGCATTTTTTTTTTTTTTTTACATAGTCAGTATGAATGAATGTTCAGTGGTTTATTCAGTGAAAATCTTTACATAATAACTGTTACAGATCTGCATACATTTTAGATTCAGATTGTTTCAGCAGCCTTGCGTTACTTTGGTTTCTTTTGCAGATAACCTTCTGTTTGGTGATGAAATAATCACCAATGGTTTTCATTCCTGTGAAAGTGATGAGGATGATAGAGCCTCACATGCAAGTTCTAGCGACTGGACTCCAAGGCCACGTATAGGTATGATTTCAGATCTTTAGTGAATAGTGTCTTTTTCTTTGTATATCTTTTTGTGCCAACTGAAAATATAGTTTTCTATACCCTTATAACCTAGTGATGAGGTTCTTAGGTGTTTTCTGAGATTTAGTATCAGCTTATGTTTTTAGGGAAAGTCTAGTGCTTTGTTTTTGTTTTTAAGCCTCTCAAGCCCATGGAAGCTGGCCTCTGGTGTTTTTCAATCAGGTCCTTCTCACACCTTCAATCCTTTTCACTTGTACCCCTCTGTGTGGAGTACTTTTTCTCCAGTTAGAGTATCTTGCTCTCCCTCAAGTCAAATCTGTCCTTTTTTTTTTTTTCTTCCCCCTCCTTAACACTTACCACTTCTTAACAAAGTCTGTATCTAACTTCTTTATTGTCTTAGTTGCTGTGCTAGAATATAAGCCCCATGGGGGCAGGGATTTTGACTGTTTGGTATAGTGTTTTGTCAGTGCCTAGCACACAGTTTGTGCTTAACAAATATTAAATATGTGGATGAAATGGGAAAGTAATCTGAAATAGAGAACACTATCAGATTTTTATACCAAAGTTATGAGCATCCTGAAAATCTTTCTCTTACTGTGCTCTCATTCTTTCAAAAGTGCCTTGTCTCTTTAAACTAGTGGTGATTAGTTCCTGTTTAGTGTCTGTAATGTTTACTCAAACTAGGAAACTGATGTAAGAAATTTCACAGTAAAAATTATGAATGGTCAAAATATCAATAATGTATGTATCATTTAAAAGATAGTAATTATATATAGATTTCCTGTGGGCTTTAGGGGCTGGTACCTTTACTTTATTGATTTTTAGAACTCTTTTGTACATAACTTCTGTTAATTACCGTGTATTTTTCTAGATCTTAGCTATAGAAATTTGATTTTGGTAGTTTTTTTTTCTTTTTTGTTCTTACTGCTTTTATTCAGTTTTATCATGGAGGTTCTGGCTACTACAATAGACAAAAATAAAAGGAATCTACATTAGGAAGGCAGTTGGAAACCTGTTATTATTTGCAGAAGACATCATATTATCTAAGTAGAAATTTTATGGAAACGTCAAAAACTACTAGAGTTAAATGATTAGAAGAAAGTTGTAGGATATGTCATCATTATTAAAACTCAACTGTATCCCTATATATTAGCAACAGACAATCAGAATTTGAAACTTAGACCTTGATATCATTTGTTGGGGCGCCTGGGTGGCTCAGTCATTTGGGCTTCCACCTTCAGCTAAGGTCATGATCTCATGGTTCGTGGATTCTTTAGTTCCAGGTTCTTGCAGACCCTGCCTCAGATCCACTGTCTCCCTCTCTCTTGGCCCCTCCCCCACCACCTGCTGTCCCTCTCTCTCGAAAACAAAACATTAAAAAAAAAAAAAGTGGATATAATTTGTAATAGCATTAAAAATTGGTAGTTAATTAACTCCTAAAATACATACTTAGTATTTTATAGTTCAAGGGGATAACCTAACTCTTTTCTATTTATTCATAACTTAACATTTATCTTTCCTTTGGTTTTCATCAAATGATGGTGTTCAAAATGATTAAAAAGCATGAAAGAAATTGCAGAAGTAGAAACAATTGCTTTGGAAACTTATAAAGTTACTTAGAACATGAAATTTGGCATGCAGCTCTGGGTGTGCATTCTGGCTTTGCAACTTACTAAGTGGGTAATTTTGGGCAAACTATTTTACCTCTCACAGTGTTTGTTTTCTTTTTTTATTTTTAAATTTAAATTATTTTAAAAATTTATATCCAAGGTAGCATATAATGCAACAATGATTTCAGGAATAGATTCCTTAATGCTCCTTACCTATTTAACCCATCCCCCCCCTTCCTACAACCCCTCTGGTAACCCTCTGTCTGTTCTCCATATTTAAGAGTCTCATGTTTTGTCCCCTTCCCTGTTTTTATATTATTTTGCTTCCCTTCCCTTATGGTCATCTGTTTTGTATCTCAAAGTCCTCATGTGAGTGAAGTCATATGATATTTGTCTTTTTCTGAGTGACTAATTTAACTTAGCATAATGTCCTCTAGTTTCATTCACGTAGTTAAGAATGGCAAGATTTCATTCTTTTTGATTGCCAAGTAATACTCCATTGTGTATATATACCACATCTTTATCCATTCATCCATCCATGGACATTTGGGCTCTTTCCATACTTTGGCTATTGTTGATAGTGCTGCTATAAACATGGGGGTGCATGTGTCTCTTAGAAACAGCATACCTGTATCCCTTGGATAAATACCTAAATACCATTGCAGTTGTGATTTGTATTTCCCTGATGATGAGTGATGTTGAGCATTTTTTCATGTGTCGGTTGGCCATCTGAATATCTTTGGAGAAGTGTCTGTTCATGTCTTTTGCCCATTTCTTCACTGGATTATTTGTTGTTGGGTGTTGAGTTTGATAAGTTCTTCATAAATTTTGGACACTAACCCTTTGTCTGATATGTTGTTTGCAAATATCTTTTCCCATTCTGTCTGTTGCCTCTTAGTTTTGCTGATTGTTTCCTTCGCTGTGCAGAAGCTTTTTATTTTGATGAGGTCCCAATAGTTCATTTTTGCTTTTGTTTCCCTTGCCTTCAGAGACGTGTTGAGTAAGAAGTTGCTGTGGCCCAGCTCAAAGAGGTTTCTGCCTCAGTGTTTGTTTTCTTATCTGTTAAACCTCTTTCAGGGAAGATTTATGTGAATTAATAACTGACTGTTCTGACATTAAATACATATTCAGTAAATGAAGGTGATTATTATCAGCAGTTGAATAATTAATGTTGGTAGTCTTTTGATCCAGATCAAATTAACGTAGTAAATTTTTTTTTTTAAGTCTAACATGACAAATATTTTTTTGAAAGAAAAAGTACTAAATGATCTGAAGAGTGAATTTTGGTTTTATTCTTAGAAACAGGAGAGATGAGGCTGGATTCAGGAACTCCAGGGGCAGGCCCAACTCTGGATTTGATCTCCCTGAGCACTAGCTCTAAAGAATGAAATACCTTTATATTGCATTTTCTGACTTTGCAAAAAAAACTTCAAAGTTTGATAATTCATTACTTGAAAATAAATGAGATTTTGAATTACTTGGAAGTGGATTAGATCTAATTCTTTTTTCTCTTGATACAGGTCCATATACTTTTGTTCAGCAGCATCTCATGATTGGCACAGATCCTCGAACAATTCTTAAAGATTTATTACCAGAAACAATTCCTCCACCTGAATTGGATGATATGACACTGTGGCAGATTGTTATTAATATCCTTTCAGAACCACCAAAAAGGAAAAAAAGAAAAGATATTAATACAATTGAAGATGCTGTGAAATTATTACAAGAGTGCAAAAAAATAATAGTTCTAACTGGAGCTGGGGTATGTAAGATGTATATAACATTGGTTAAAGGGGGAGGTGGTGTATGATACTTCTTAATTAAGTCTTTTCTAATTAAGAAACATTTTTCTTGTGTAGAAGAATTTATCCTGACATGATAATGGGCATTTGTGTTTGAAAACTACTAAAAAGGTGCAGTAGCAGTTGTTAAATTGGTTTAGTTCTTTAAAAACCTCTCTAACAACCTTAAATAAGATTTGTTTCTGTTTGTTAACCTCGTAACTAAGCGGAGTTAAGGCAACATTTTTCCTTACATTATACTACAGCTCCTAAAGGAGATGCAGGGAAGTCTATTTGCATAAAATGTGTCAGAGTTTGATGGAAAAATTGGGTATTTGTTCCATCTTTATGGGGAAACTGGGAACCTAATTGGTATTCACAAGTAAAATTACAGTGTTGGGAAGGCAACAGGTTCCTACCTCCCTTCCATTTTAGTTTAAGGTGATGTGATTGTGGTGGCTTGGCATTTTTCATTTGCCCTACTTTGGGTTCACACTTAACTAGCTACCTAAGGCTCTTATTGTGTGTTGAATACAGAATATGTTACAAATAGTGACCTAGGGCAACTGTTGGAGTAAAATTCAGTCCTGCTTTTTGCCATTTTGAGTTAAGGCAGAGTGCTAGTTAATCATAAATGATTATCAAGTATCGTTTTGCTTTGTTCCCAGATGTGATTTAGACTAGTTAGTTTTACTTTGAGGTCAAAATGGAGTCAACTCTGATAAAATTGTGAAACAAGAAGTTAACTTCTGAAATCCTTGTTTGAAGTGTCCGTTAAGAATTAAAATACTGAAGGGGCGCCTGTGTAGCTCAGTCAGTTTAAGTGTCCACTTCGGTTCGGGTCACGGTCTTGCGGTTTGTGAGTTGGAGCCTGCTTCAGATTCTGTGTCTCCCTCTCTCTCTCTCTCTGCCCCTCTCTCTCTCTCTGCCCCTTTCCCGTTTGTGCTCTGTCTCTCTCAAAAATAAACAAACATTTGGGGAGGGGCAGAGAGAAAGAGAGAATCTCAAGCAGGCTTCACACTAAGTGAGTAGCCTGACATGGGGCTTGATCCCATGACCCTAGAATCAGGACCTGTGCTGAAATCAAGAGTTGGATGCTCAACTGAACTATCCAGGTTCCCCTATGATAAGAGTTTTTAAAGAAAATACAGTAATTTAATATTCTTGAAGTAGAACCCTGACCAGATGACAGTTTTTTGGTTTTTGTTTTTGGAAATACTTGACTGTGATAGAAAATCTTGCCTGCTTTCTAGTTAAAATAATTTGAAATGGTTTACTCTGTTCTCAAATTGCAGTTGCTTTAATTTGTTGGTTAAATGCTTAAAGGTTTGAAATTAGCCTGAAAAGAAAAATAGCCTGACTTAAAATTCCTTACTCCACTGTGAATGGAAAATGTGGTGGATTTTCATTATACTGGTTGTTTTGTTTTTATTTGAATTTGAAATTAGAGTAGGACAGTATTTTTGTTCCCCAAAACAAATTTTTTTTAATGTTGTAGAGAGAGAGTGTGTGGAGGGCAGGGGCAGAGGGAGAGAGAGAGAGAGAGCATGGAGCCCAGTGCAGGGCTCAATCCCAAGACCCTGGGATCATGACCTGAGCCAAAAACAAGTCGCATGCTTAACTGACTGAGCCACCCAGGCACCCCTCCCCCAAAATAAATTTTAAAGTAAAATATTTTTCAGTTCTTCCCTACTTATGTGATGAAAGAATTAGTAATTATAAATATAGAGGTAAAAGATTTAATTGTACAAATTATGCCATGCATATTTCAGGTTTCTGTTTCTTGTGGAATACCTGACTTCAGGTCAAGAGATGGTATTTATGCTCGCCTTGCAATAGACTTCCCAGACCTTCCAGACCCTCAAGCAATGTTTGATATTGAATATTTCAGAAAAGATCCAAGACCTTTCTTCAAGTTTGCAAAGGTACTATGAAGTCTTCTAGCTGTTCTTTGGTCTTTTTTTGTGAAAACAGATTTTATTCACATTTAGTGTTCTTAAGTTTATCATTCATTGTCTGCTATTTGGGCACTAGGACTGTGGTAGGATAAGATCACTGAAATAAAGTTATTTCAGTCAGAATTTCCTTCTTCCCAGAACGGGCTATCATTTAATTTTCATTTTAGGACTGGGCTTATGTTTAAAGAAGAAATTATTTCATATTTTTCAAATCTGCACTTTAGTAATGGCCTTTACATTACTCAGACTGTTTTAGAGTTAGTAAACCATATGAAAGTAACATCACTGTTTTGATTTTTAATATTTTTTATGGGTCATAAGCATTGTAATCTCTGTTTAGGTGTGTTTTATAGTAGTCAGGTTTTAACACATGAGGATTTGCCTAAAAAAATTGTGATTAGGGGTGAAGATTCTTAGGTTGCATTTTAGTCATTTGCTTTATTTTGCTCTAGAGTCTCTAGGGCTGCAATGTCTAGTTGAGAAGCCACTAGCCACAAATGGCTCTTGGTACTTAAGTGTATTGAAATGTGATGTAAGTGTGGAAGACATACCAGATTTTGGAAACGTAGTATGGAAAAAATAGAAAATATATCATAACAAATATTATGTGTGGAAGTAATCTTTTGATATATTGTGTCAAAAATTATAATTTCATGCTTTTTAATGTGATTACTAGAAAATTTTGAATTGTGTACATGGCTCACATATTTCTGTTGGGCAGTCCTCTTGTAGAGTATAAAGTTTGATAATTACATTATACCATGCCCAGGAGATTTGAGTCATTAAAAAACTTTTATTTTTTTATTCTATAGTCTTATGGAAAGAAATTGTAAAATTGTTAATCGCTAAACTTCATATTTGGTTAGGGTCTTCTGTATTATTGACTAGTTTTTCATAAATCTAGAAGTTAAAGGAACCTGTAGTTTAATTAAAGAGTGCTACTTTCAAACCATATGGTCTATTTATTATAACTTGGAAAAGCTCTCATGTTCCAGTGCTAGTAGTACTACTGCATGATTTTGAAGAACAATGAAATATCACTTAATTATAGGTTTCTTGAATTGGACCTAGGACACTCACGTTCTAATAGCTCTAGTTGGCAGAAATCAACACTTAGAGGGCCAGCAAGTAACTAGAAATTACTTTGATCTTATATTTGATGATAAAAGTTGATTCACTACTGCATTTATATAATGTTCACTAGACTTTAGCTTTAAATTCTATTCTGAGAGAAAACATGTTGCCCAAACTAACTGGTCAGCTTTTTTCCCTATCTTAAGTATATATTAAGTTGCCTAGTAAAGTAGTAACCTGACACATGGAAAATGTGGTAACTGAGAATAGAAATAGCAAGGGTAAGAAACCTTTGTTGTCTCATATACAGACTGGGTACTCAGTTGTAGCTTAAATTAGCTTTGATATATAAGAATCTGTAGAAATAATTAAGAATTACTCTGATAAAGATACATGGTAGGGACTTTCAAAAATACACTTAATAGAAATTTAGACCATGCATAAGAGAAAATAAGTGAGTTACAGTAAAAATGGCACACTGTTAATGTGTTATAATGTTTCTGTGTACATCTTTTGTGCCACCTGGGAGAAAGGTGTGGAGAGGCAGCATTTTTCACTTCTATAAAAGTTTTGAGAATTTGTGTGTATTAGTTAATACAGTGGAAAAAAAGCAATTGATGTAATGGTAAAAGACTGAGTTAATTTGGGTCTAAAAAATGAATAGGAAAAAGCTTAAGGGGAAATAAGTAGGGACAAAGAATGAAAAACATAAAAATGTGGGTGGGGAGGGTATGTAAATATTGCACAGTATTTTACTAGATTCTTAAAATACTACATAAATACTCTTAACATAAAATTGTTTACCAGTTTTTCTAACTTGGCAGAAAGTTCATAAAATCAGCTTATGATTTTTGTCAGTTATGAGAAAGTGAATTTAATATGAAGCCATGAAGAGAGGAAATATTACTGGTGAAATTTAGACATTTTGGAAGGAAAGAATTTCTACACATGTATGGAGGCATTGGTTGTATATAATTATTGAGAAGAAACATAGATTTCTTTTAGACAAGAAATTCCAAGTAAAAGAGAAGTGTGTTAAAGAGGTTACTGGCCCATTAGAGCAGTTTCTTAACTTATTGACATTTTGGGGTGGGTAATTCTTTGCTGTCAGCTTTCCTATGTATTGTAGGATATGGAGCATCATTCCTGGCCTCCTCCCACTAAATGCTATTAATAACACTCTCACTCCCAGTCTTGACAATCAAATGCCTCCAGACATTGCCAAATACCCCCTGTATAATTGCTCTGTGTTTGAGCACAGCTGTATTACAGTGTGTCTGTCTACCTGTGGTTATCTCTTTGAATTCTTGTATATAGGAATAATTAAGCCCAACGTTAAAGCTGTATAGCTATGTTCTGAACCATTACCCTCCTGCATAGTAAGGGTTTGGAATGATAATGAGTTGTCAAGGTTCTCAGGAGTCTAAAATAATTCACTGGTATGGTCAAAATGAATGGTTATATTAAGATTTAAGGTGAAACTGAGGATATGTAAATAACTTTTTGTTGCTAAAAAGGACTGTGTTCAGAGAGTATAGATGCTATCCTATATTGAATTCAGTGAATATTCTTTACCCTAAAGCACTTACAAATCAAGAAAAAGTAGAGAAATATGAACTGAATTTTTATGAACTTAATTCCAAACTTGTGTCTTTATATTTATTCAATAAATTATCACTTTATTGATAATGTGCAAACATAAGAGATTCTGTAGTTATAAAGTTAAGGAATCTTAAAACTAGCTCATTATCTAAAAATAATAAAATGCAACCCCCCCAAAAAAAAGCCACAGCCCCATTTATCTGAAGACAATTTTAATACCTATGTGTATGTGGGTTGCCTGTGTATAAATGTAAATATAGTTTTATAGCTGAAATATATATTATATTTTTATTATAAAAATGGGTTATTTTATCCTTATATTTTCTATTTAATAAACTTTTTATCTATTAAACTGATATAATGGTCATAACGTTCATCAAGTGATGTACTGTAATTCCACAAGAGTACATTTTGAATCCTTCCTGCTTACTTTTGTTGTAAACAGTGTTGCTCTGATTGCCCTTTTTGGTATGTTTCCAATGTTCTTAAGGATAAATTCCCGAACGTGAAATTGCTAAGGGTCTTGATATGTTTTGTCTCACTGCTACCTGGAAAGGTGGAATAAGATACACTCCTATCAGAAGGGTATTAGAAGGCTGATTTAGGGGGCACCTGGGTGGCTCAGTCGGTTAAACATCCGACCTTGGCTCAGGTCGTGATCTCACATTTTATGAGTTCAAGCCCTGCATCAGGCCCTGTGCTGACAGCTCAGAGCCTAGAACCTGCTTCAGATTCTGTGTCTCATTCTCTCTCTGCCCCTCCCCCACTTATGCTCTGTCTCTCAAAAATAAATAAATGTAAAAAAAAATTTTTTTTTAAATAAAAAATAAAAAGGCTGATTTAAGCATGCCCCTGCTCCCTACCCACCCAAAAATCCTCCACGATACTTCATTAGCATTAAAATACTTTTCAAAAAGTGTGTGTGGGGGTGTGGGTTTGTTGTATTTAGGGTTTAAAAATTGCTTCTAACAGTAAAACACATATTTTAGTTGGCTTCCCCCTTCAGTCCTCTCTACCTCTCGTTCTTCAAAGGTTACTACCATCATAAGATGTATTCTTGGGTATCTTTCTAGGAAGAAGAATGAGTAAACTTGTTTTTATATATAGGAGAAGGGCATTATTGTAATTTTCCAACATTTTAAAAATAATTACCAACAGTCATGCACCCTTTTCTCTACCTTGCTTTTGTTTGTACTACTTAATATTGGAAATAGTTTCACAAAGGCACTTAACAGATATACCTCATTTTTAAGAAAAGTCTGCATAGTATTAATAGTTGTACCACAATATATTTAATTAGTTCTATTAGTCGTTATCTAGAGTTGTTTTTAAGGCATTTTAAACTATCTAATAGATAAAAATTAGCATCTTCTTATATTAATGTTTTGTTTTTGTTTATTAGTGTGGATAAATACTTTTTTTTAATTTTTTTTCATGTTCATTTATTTTTGAGAGAAAGCATGAGTGGGGGAGAGGTAGAGAGAGAGGGAGACACAGAATCTGAAGCAGGCTCCAGGCTCTGAGTTGTCAGCACAGAGCCTGATGTGGGGCTCGAACTCAAAAACTGTGAGATCATGGCCTGGGCAGAAGTTGGAAGCTTAACTAATTGAGCCACCCAGGCGCCCCTGGATGAATGCTTTTCACTACTGACCACGTGTATATCTTTGAATTGCCTGTTTGTTCTTAGCTGTTTTTTCCGATTGGGCTGCTTTTCTGCACTGGTTTGTGGAGAGATCATGGATTCTTGAAGAGTGTTTTTAAGTTAGAAGGTGATTGGAATTCCAGCTTGCTGTAATCCCAAAGTTGTGCAAAATGAAGTGTGTTTTTTTAATGTTTTTTTTATTTTTGAGAGAGTGGGGGAGGGGCAGAGAGGGAGACAGAGGGTCTGAAGCTGGCTCTGTGCTGACAGCAGCGAGCGCAATGTGGGGCTCAAATTCACGAATTGTGAGACCATGACCTGAACCGAAGTCAGATGCTCAACTGACTGAGCTGCCCAGGCGCCCCGAAGTATATATACTTTCTAGGTTTATTTTTGAGACAGAGAGGGAGTGCATACACGCAGGGGAGGGGCAGAGAGAGAGGGAGAGACAGAATCCCAAGTAAGCTTGGCACTGTCAGCCCAGAGCCCAATGTAGGGCTCAAACTAATGAACTGTTAGATCATGACCTGAGCAGAAATCAAGAGTTGGACGCCTGACTGAGCCAACCAGGCACCCCAAATTGTATTTACTATTCTTACTAGACTAGCTTGGAATACCTAATAGCAGTGGTGCATATTAGCTTAAAAGAAGTAGGAAACGTGATGTCAAGAGATTGAAAATTAAAAAGGCAGTATGCATTATTGGTTAAGAGCCACACTTAGGTGTCAAAATTGGGTTTGAATGATAGCTCTGCTACGTACTGCCTCTTGTGACATTTGGCAAGTTATTTCTGTGCTTTAGATTTTTCATATGCAAAATGGGGATGTATATGTCTACAGTAGAGTCCACAAACCTATTCAGTATATGGCTGAGTAGTAAATGTGATTTTCTTTGTGGATGATACAGGAATGCTGTCATTTTTGGTTACCTTTCCAACCCATTAAAATGTAAAAACCCAGTTTTCAGCCTGGTCTGCAGCATTATAATAAATAGTGTGGAGCCTGCTTTAAAAAATAGAGGGAATAGGGGATGATAAGGCACAGGAAAGGTCAATCCAGGAAGGTCGAGTCTTAGTACTCTTGTTCCCCAGCATGTGCTGGAGGTAGTCATTTGTTTATATCATGAGTTTGGCATGCTGTTCTCACTGTCATTATTTTAGAGCCTATTTTGTTTGTAGCCTAGCATATTGTAGTATTTGTTGTAAAAACTTTTTTTTTTGTACAAATACTTTTAACAGCCATTTCCAGAGAGAGCTTAGTAAGCCACTATGATGTTTAATCCTTTAAATGTACTAAAACAAGGCATCATGGGGAGAAAACAGTGGTTAGTATAGCACAGTCCAGTGGTTCAAAGCATAATGTAGCTTTCGATTTTCTATGAAACATGGCTTTAATAAGCCCTTCACTTGATACTTCTTTCTATATGCATTGTCTGTTTCTTACATTGAAAAATTGTCCCTGAAATTCATGAGAAAATTTTGAATGCGAGGCAAAGTTTTTGGATTTTGTATAGTATTTTCAGTTGCTTATGGACATGTACATGGTAGTTTTTGTAATGAGATTTGCTTATTATTTTTATGTAAAAGGTATCCCTGTAGATGTTTTATTTGAAATGTTAAGTAGATTAACATTTAAAAAGTTCTTAAACTTTTGTATAATGTCAGAAGTTGAAAGTTTCCCCACCTCTATTTATAGCTTGTTTGTATTTTTCTTGATGTTTATATGAGCATATACATGTGCATATAAATACCGTTTTTGCTTAATAACAAAACAACAAAAACAAAACTATACACACTGGTGACTAACTTGCTTTTTTTCACATGTCATAGGACCATTTTCCAGGTCAGTACATCTAGACCTCTCACATTCATTTTAATGGCTGCATACTCCACTATTATGGATGTACTATATTTCTACAACCGGTCCCCTATTGACGGACATACGGTTGTGTCTGATTTTTTGCTAGCATTGTAATACGTTGGAGGCTGTAATGAATGGTAAGGAAGTAGGTAGCATTACTACTTTAAAGAAAAAAGTAGAGAAGAAACTTCCTTTGCCATAGTCACTTACTAAATGAAATTTAATAGAAACACTGTCAAAAGTTGAGAGGACCAAAATTGATACTTTTTCTCTGATCTTTTTGCCATGTGTATATCTGAATTCTTTGTTTTTAAAGAAGAAACAGCATTGAAGCATTATTTGGGGGGAAAAACACACACACAAAATCCAGCAACTCAGCATTCATGAGCAACTCTATACTATACCAGTATGTGCCTGTGCAGTGGAAGGAAAACAATTTTGGTAAGGAATTAAAACTTTAGCTTTAAACTTCCAACAGGTTGATATTTATAATGAATGATGAATAAACAACTTTTAATATTGTGTTGACAGTGCCTTTTTTAGTTTTTAAAAGAAGTCACCATACCTTTGATAACTTTAATTTCAACTTAAACTTTTCTTTTTCCTTAAAAAGAGGAAACAACAAAAAACAAACCTGAATTTGCAGCCAACAAAATTTAGATATATTCTCAGGTGTATATTTCTTCTTTTATTAAAATATCTATTAACATTTATTAGAGATGCTTATGGTTGACTTTTTCCTTCAAGGGGCCAAGTTCACTAATTGCTGAGTTTTATACATATTACAGCAGCAATCCTTTTATAGGTGTGTGTAGCAACCATCTAGATGCTTTGAGATGCTCATGTACTGTTTTTTAATTTATTTATACATGGGGGCTATCATGGTAGTTTTTGGTTAAACCTAAATGTGACATGTGTGTTATACTTATTTCTTTAATGTAATATTTTTTCTACCTTTTGCATTATGTAGGAAATATATCCTGGACAGTTCCAACCATCTCTCTGTCACAAATTCATAGCCTTGTCAGATAAGGAAGGAAAACTGCTTCGGAACTATACTCAGAACATAGATACACTGGAACAGGTTGCAGGAATCCAAAGGATAATTCAGTGTCATGGTTCGTAAACTTCAGAATTGCTTTCTGTTATTTAGTTAGTCTTAGAGGAAAAAATAGGATTAGAAAGTAGGCTACCATCCAGGAATGGAGATTTATTTAGTCATGTTAACTGATCAATAGTAGATAAATTTTAAAAAGTAGAATGCAAAAAAGTGAAACCAGAAGTATTGGCCTTGATACTTAATTGTACAAAATACCAGATCAGTGTTCTATTGTGTTTCAAAAGGAGTAGCCGTTGTATTCCATTAAATTCTTCTAAATAACCATTTTTGGTTACAAAGTAATACTAGCTATGTAAGGAAAATATGACATCTTTAGGGTATGAAACTATAGGAACAGGGTAGTTAAGCTGTATAGAATTTTGAAATTTAGAAGACTTTTAAAACAAGTAGGAACAGACCATTTTCTTACAAATCTAAACTTTTTGTTTTTTTAAATGTGTTTATTCTGAGAGAGAGGGAGAGAGAAAATCCCAAGCAGGCCCTGCACTGCCGGGGCAGAGCCCAACCTGGGGCAGAGCCCAACCTGGGGCGCAGTCCCATGAATCAGATCATGACCTGAGCCGAAATCCAAGAGTCAGACATGGGGCGCCTGGGTGACTCCGTCAGTCCGACTCTTGATTTCCGCTCAGGTCATGATCTTGCAGTTTGTGAGTTTGAGCCCTGCATCTGGCTCAGTGCTGACAGCTCGGATCCTGGAGTCTGCTTCAGATTCTGTGTCTCACTCTCTCTCTGCCCCTCCCCTGCTCATGCTCTGCCTCTCTCTGTCTCAAAAATAAATAAAACATTAAAAAAAAAAAAAAAAAAAAAGGTCAGACGTGTAACTTACTGAGCCACCCAGGTGCCCCTGAACTGTTTTTAATGTACAGCTATTCGGCTAAGGTCACATAATTGTCATCTTTCAATTGTCATCTTTCAATTCTGCAGAGTTTTAGTTCTGGGGGAGTTGGTTTATTTTATTAAAAAGAACAACTTTGGGGTGCTTGCCTGGCTCAGTAGAATGTGTAACTCTTGATCTTGGGGTTCTGAGTTTGAGCCCCATGTTGTGGCTAGAATTCACTTAAAACAACAAAAAAAAGAATAGCTTTAGGAAGTGTCACTATATCAACATCTCGATAATTGAGGATTGGATTCTGTCTGTATTTAATATATAAGTATTTTAATTATCCCTGAGATTCCCCTGTGGAGTCTTAATTCTCTTTTATACCTTTGTGGTATGTTTTAAGAAATGGAAATATTCCTTTAATAAAGCATGTGTGTATTGGTTGTTTTAGGTTCCTTTGCAACAGCCTCTTGCTTGATTTGTAAATACAAAGTAGACTGTGAAGCTGTACGAGGAGATATTTTTAATCAGGTAATTCATCACCTATACTTGAGGAATTGTGCTTGTTTTTGATCTGTTTCTTCTTTTGCCTCCAAATTCTTTTTTTTCTGAAAGTATCTGGGACAGAAAGATCCAGAAAGAGTGTTAACCACTGGGAATTCTGATGTGGAAATATACAAGAAACTTTTAGTCCCTTAAGTTGGAAACATTGCTCTATAATGTCTCTAAAATGATGAAATAGGCTCCTTAATATCTAAGTTAAAATAAAATATCTAAGTTAAAATAAAAATGCAAATCGTAAGTGGAGTCTTGCTCTATTAGAGTTTATCCTTACTCTTCCTTTTTAAAAGTGCCTGTTGGATTTTGAATTTTAAATTCTTGGTAATTCTTTAAAACATTAAAAAATTTATTGTAAAAGATGTTTCATGTATGATCACTGCCCAAAAAAATGCAAGAAAATAATGGCAGAGAATAAAAACCATCCAGATATAAATTCTGTGTACTTAGCTGCATATATAGTTAATCATACATAGTGAGGGTATCATGTTATAATGTTATAATGGAATCATTTCTTACATTTTTTAAAGGATTAAGTTGTGTGTGTGTACATATATACAGATGCTGGTTTCTCTTAATCTGCAGTGGACTCTTAAATATCAAATGTAGGTCCACATGGATACTATAATACCTACATACACCAATAACAACACCATCTTATTTCACTGTATGTTAATAAAGTAATCGACAGTTGACATTGCCATTGAGGTTGTATCCAGTTTTCCCTACTATTTATCCACGGCTTTTCTGTTTTATTTGATTATTTTTTTTTTCCCTCAGGACTTCTAGCATGTAGCTCTTTCCACAGGTTTCTATACTTCAGTTTGAAATTTTTTTTTTTTTATGTGGGAATTCTAATTCTTTTTTTTTTTTTTAATTAAATTTGCTTTTAATTTTAATTCTGGTATAGTTAACATGTAGTGTTCTGTTAGTTTCAGGTGTACAACATAGTGATTCAACTTATCATTTTGAAATGCATTCTTAGTGTGTAAATGTTGACTATTTCTAACTTCAGCTTTCTTTTTTCCTCCCTATCTTAACCAAAATTTGGAACATGTAGGTGGTTCCTCGTTGTCCTAGGTGCCCAGCTGATGAACCACTTGCTATCATGAAACCAGAGATTGTCTTTTTTGGTGAAAATTTACCAGAGCAGTTTCATAGAGCCATGAAGTATGACAAAGATGAAGTTGATCTCCTTATTGTTATTGGGTCTTCCCTGAAAGTAAGACCAGTAGCACTAATTCCAAGTAAGTTGGTGATGATTTTTAGAGAATACTTCTATATATATTGCCATGGTTTGTGGGGTCTGTACATTGGATCCCAATGATCTTACTCTCTTCCTGGCTAAAGAGTGGTAGAGAGCCAGTTTTATTTTTTAGGTGACATTTTTGTTCACAAAGATTGGTTAATCTGATGCTTTGGTGCAGGGGTTGGGTGGAAGAGTTGTCAAAACAGAAGTAATGTCAAATTCCAACCAGGGAAACAGTTCAACTTTTCAGTGGAATGTGTTCTTAATATGACAAGAGTTAGCTTCAGCTGATTTACATATGTTCAGGAAACGTGTGATCTTAATCTGTGTGTTTTTAGTCTTAATTTGATTATAGTTGTCCATCTTTCAAATTTAGTTGATTTCAGGTACAGTAAGTTCAAATGTATATATAGCTAGATACAAGTGTAATATACTCACATTAGAGAATTTATTATGATTGGTCTGTTTTTATAAGAATAAGAGTCATGCCTTAGGATTACTATCCTGTGTGGATCAGCTTTGCCCATAAGGGTGTTTGTGTGTATGAAAATGCTCAAATATAATTTAAGTCCCTTTAACCCTCAGGAGTATTTAACATGTGCTCTCATACTATCTCTTTCCTCCCTCTAGCGAGGAAGCAAAAGGGAGAGGAAGATAGAGGGACTAATTCAGTAGCATCAGGTGTGCCCTAAAAGGCGAGGGAGAAAGAGAATATCAAACTCTTTAACCAGATAATTAAATTAGACCCTACTTCAGCAGTCATATAGGCACCCAGAGCAAACAGTTGGAAGAAACAAGAGTTCTGCTCTACAACTTTCTGCATCTTTTTCCTACTTAAATATGGTGGCTTTAACTCAAATAGCTGTCAAAGTCTTTGAAAGCAGAATATAGGATAATTTGTAATGAAAACATGAAATTTAATGAATAAGTTCCTTTATTTTTGAGTTATTTTTTTCTCTTTAAAGATAAGGCAGAGAAATTCTTAAAAGCTTTCTGTGGGGCAGTATAATAGTGTATTGGTGATAGGCAAAGGTAATTTTTTAAAAATGTAACACACAGGTATATAATGGTGGAAAATTGAATTTTCACACTATACCAGGAGCTATTTCAGTAGAATAACTATCACTATATGCCAAAAACCCTTCTATACATTTGACTTATATTCTCACTACAACCTTGTGAAAAAGTATTATTATCCCCGTTATATATAGACAAGGAAATTGAGGTACAAAGTAGAAAACTCTGAAAAGATTGCTCAGAGGTAATCAGATGATGGGAAACAGGACCTGAAATTTTAAAAAGATGCTTAAATGCTCATCTGTTTATTTGACATCTTAATGAACGTGATGGGTTGGTTTAGTAGTGGTGGTGGGTTTCTTTTTTGGTGTTGGGAGCATGTTAGATTTTTGCATTGCACATTTGTTGTGGCTTTAGTAACTTAGTGCCTTTCCCTTTTTCTAATGCATTTTTCACTTATTTTTAGGTTCCATACCCCATGAAGTGCCTCAGATACTAATAAATAGAGAACCTTTGCCTCATCTGCATTTTGATGTAGAGCTTCTTGGAGACTGTGATGTCATAATTAATGAATTATGTCATAGGTTAGGTGGTGAATATGCCAAACTTTGCTGCAACCCTGTAAAGCTTTCAGAAATTACTGAAAAACCTCCACGAACACAAAAAGAGTTGGCTCATTTGTCAGAGTTGCCACCCACACCTCTTAATATTTCAGAAGACTCAAGTTCACCAGAAAGAACTTCACCACCAGATTCTTCAGTGATTGTTACACTTTTAGACCAAGCAACTAAGAGCAATGTTAATGATTCTGAGGTGTCTGAACCAAGAGATCATATGGAAGAAAAATCACAGGAAGGACAGAATTCTACTAGGAACATTGACAGTGTTACTGAACAGCTGGGAAGTCCAGATTCGAAGAATGTTGACTCTAATACTGGGGAAAAAAATGAAAGAACTTCAATTGCTGAAACAGTGAGGAAGTGCTGGCCAGCTAGACTTGCAAAGGAGCAGATTAGCAAACGGCTTGATGGTAAGGAAGCACTGTTGAACCGTTTTGAAGGTATAATTATTTTAACAAAATATTTGCAAGAAATAAGCAATTTTGGCAGGTTAGGTGATAGTGTATAGCTTTATGTAACAGATGATTGTGTTTAGAGAAAATGTAAGGTTGAGAATTTAAGCCAGAGAAAGGATAAACAGTAGTATCTTACATACACTAGGGGAAGAAATAGTGTGTTTAAAGTATTCTCTGTACATCATTTTTCTCCAGGAAATGAGAAGGTAAGCATTGAATTGGTAAGAAAATTGAGAAATATATTGTGCTCTGCCATTGTCTGGTGAGCTTTAGCTGGTAGAAATGATGACAGATTTGGGTGGTTACTGTAGGGTAGCTGCTTTATTTATATACATTATCTGATTTTAATCTCATGAGGTAGGGACTATTACTACTTGTCTCCTGCTGGTGGGGAAACTGTGAGGCCCATAGAGGTTAAGTACCCTGTGTGAGGTTGATAATTAGGACATGGAAGAGCCAAATTGGATTCCAGGTCTATCCTCAGAGCATGTCCTCTTAACCAGTAGGCTGTGTTGTCTCAGCACGGGAAACATCTCTGATCCTTCTCCACAGAATATTAGGAATAGCATCTACCCTGTTTTTTGTTTTCATTGAAATATAGTTGGCACAGTATTAGTTTCAGGTGTACCACATAGTGATTATATACCTTATGAAATGCTTACCATGAGAAGTGTAGTACTGTCTGTCACCATACAAAGTTATTACAACACCCCACCCTCCCTTCCCTTCTGGCAATCACCAGTTGTTTTTATGAGTCTGTTTTGTTTATTCCATATATAAGTGAAACCGTATGGTATTTGTTTTTCTCTTACTTTACTTTGCATAATACCCACTAGGTCCATCTGTGTTGCAAATGGCAAGATTTTATTCTTTTTTGTGGCGGAGTAATACTCCTTTGTACATATACAGAACAACGTTATCCTTTCATGTATAGATGGACATTTAGGTTGCTTCCATATCTTACTGTAAATAAATACTGCAGTGAACACAGGGGTACACATACCTTTTCAAATAGGTGTTTATGCTTTCTTAAGGAAGATACCCAGAAGTAGAATTGCCAGATTTATTTTTATTTCTGATTTTTCTCTTTCTCACTTTTTGAGAAACCTCCATACTGTTTTCCATAGTGGCTGCACCAGTTTACATTCCTACCAGCACTTCATGAGGGTACTCTTTTCTCCAAATTTGTGGCAACACTTGTTATTTCTTGTCTTTTTGATAATTAGCCATTCTGACAGGTGTTAAGTGATCTCAGTGAAGTTTCAGTTTGCAGTTCTCTGGTTAGTGATGTTTAGCGTCTTCATGTGTCTGTTGGCCATCTGTATATCGTCTTTTGGAAAATGTCTATTTGGGGCCTATGCCCATATTTTTAAGATTTTATTTTTTAACTAATATCTACACCCAGTGTGGGGCTGAAACTCACAACCCTGAGATCAAGAGTTGCATGCTCCACTGACTGAACCAGCCAGGTGCCCCTATTCGTGGCCTCTGCCCATTTTTTAATTGGGTTGGGTGTTTTTGTTGTTGAGCTGTATGTTCTTTATATAATCTGGATATTAACCCCTTATTGGATACATCATTTGCAAGGATCTTCTCCCACTCAGGTTGCCTTTTTGTTTTGTTTCCTTCACTGTGCAAATTAATTTTTTTAGTTTGATGTAGTCCCAGTTCATTTTTAGATCTTTAATCAGTTGTGTTTATTTTTGTGTGTGGTATGAGAAAGTGGTGGAGTTTCATTCTTTTGCATGTAGCTGTCTTGTTTTCTTAACACCATTGATTGGCTAAACTTTTTCCCCATTGCATATTCTTGCCTTCTTTGTTATACATTAATTGGCCATTTAAGTCTGAGTTGATTTCTGGGCTCTCTATTCTATTCATAGATTTGTGTGTCTTATTTTTGTGGTAATACCATACTCTTCTGATTACTATAGCTCTGTAGTATACTTTGAAATCAGGGAGCATGATCCCCCTTCCAGTTTTTGTTCTTTCTTGAGATTGCTTTAGCTATTCAGGGTCTTTGTGGTTCCACACACATTTTACGATTATTTGTTCCAGTTCTGTGAAAAAGTGCTATTGGTATTTTGATAGGGATTGTATTGAATCTGTAGATTCTTATTGATAATATGGACATTTTAACAATATTAATTCCAATCCATTAACGTAGGAGGTCTTTAAATTTGTCTTGTTTCTTTTCATCAGTGTCTTCCAGTTTTCAGAGTACAGGTCTTTCACCTCCTTGGTTGAACTTATTTCTTAGTCGTTTAGTCTTTGACGCAGTTGTAAATGGGATTACTTAATTTCCCTTTCTGTTACTTCATTGTTAGCAAATAGTGTATAGAAATACCCTGTTTTGACTCATGGGAACTCTTTACCAAGTAGTAGGGTGAAACATCCTAATTTAATAAATGTAAATACACACACACACACACACACACACACACACACACACTTAGATGTAACAATCTTGTACAACTTAAAACATTAAGTCCCATGGGGTAAACTGACATTTTAGGCCAATGTATTGTGAGTTATAATCATTTACCATAAGTGAATTTTAGTTCAGTTGAATAGTAAGCCTTTGTACCTTTTCCATACCAGGCACACTGTAGTAAGTTCTGAATATCCAGTGATCAATGTATTGATGTTTGTGTATAATTATAAAAATAGCTGATTAAACAAAAGTAGGTGATATTAGGAAACATAGATGCTACTTGGAAGGAATTAGGTTATAGAAGGCTTTGCAAAAAACCTAATTTCTGACTTTGGTCTTGAATGGTATGTGGAGAGTTAAAAGTAAAGGACATATGCCAAGAGAAATTAGAAAAAGCATACAAGAATGCTTGTATTTACAAATGTGGCAAGAATCAGAAGTAGAAAAATTGTTCTGTTTAGTCAGGTAAATACTGGTATCATATACAAAGTCTGCTTATGTACTGGAAGACTTTTGCACTGGAGATTTTGAGTATTTTTTTTTTTTTTTTTTTTTTTTTTTGAGAGCATGCACGAGACTGGGAGGAGGAGAGACTCCCAAGCAGGCTCCACACTGTCAGCTCAGAGTTCTACACGGGGCTCGATCTCATGAACCCATCAGATCTGACCTGAGCCAAAATCAAGAGTTGGACACTTAATGTACTGAGCCACCCAGGCACCCCTTCTTTGAGTATCTTTTTGACAGATGGGTCAAATACAGAAAACTCTCTGCCCCAGGAAACAAAAATTAAACCTGGAGCAGTCTCTAGATTTTTCCCTACCAATTTAGGCCTTAAAAGGTACAGGCTTTGGTATCAGACCCAGTTGTCTCAGATTCACTGTGGGCAAAGTTATTTAACCTGTTTTTTTTCATTTGTAAAATAGGAATAAAATAGCATACACGTTAACATTGTGAGGATTAAAAAAGATAACTGGTGTAGAGTGCAGCTGTTAAATTGCAGCTGTTAAAAAACAAATGACCACGCTAGTTTTTTTTTTTTAATTTATTTTATTTTGAGAGAGACAGCAAGCGGAGCAGGGGCAGAGGAAGAGGGAGGGAGAGAATCCCAAGCAGGCTCCGTGCTATCAGTGCAGAGCCCTATGCAGGGCTGGAGCTCATGAGATCATGACCTGAGCCAAAACCAAGAGTTGGGCTCCCATACCACACTAGAGTTAATTTATTTTTGTTTACCATGATTTCTGTTGGTGAGGTCAGATTGAAAAGGAGAAAGGAGGAGCATGTATGAAGCAAACTGAGTCTGTCTTGATGGTTCCCAAGAATAAGAAAAACAGGTATAGGATTCTTGGGTTCAGAAATAATAGATTATTCTCTTCATCATGGGGGATAGAGCAGAATGAAACATTTTTAGAAGCATGGGCCAAAACTATGCACACCCTCGGGACCCCTTAGAAGACATATTAAGTGCCAAATGGGCTTTTCTGTTAGCTAGAATAAAGGTACTCCCTCCTCCAATCATGGAAATTAATACTAGTGGCTTAGAAAACTGACAAATACTTTCTCCCAAAACAGAGGGAAATAATTGGTTTTCACACTGCCAATTTGTGATGTTAGTGGACTGTGAAGTCAGTTTTGTGGGTTCAGATCAGAATTCTTATACACATACTAGGTTGTTTCAAAGTGAGAACTTGGGTCATGATGGGGTATAAAGTTTGAAAGCTGTTTTGAAGACAAACCTGGGTATGCTTGGCAGATGACATGTCACTTCAGCTATGTTAGTAGCCAGGTTTTTGTGAATTAGTCTGGGATGTGGTGCATTAAATAAATGACATTTATCATGTGTAGAAACAGACTTAAGTTCGAAGTTACTTGTTGTGAATTTAGTGGTAGAAAACATTTCATCATTAATGTTTAAGGTTCCCACCAAGAGGTGCTCTTAACCTGGGACCTATAGTAGGAAAAGGGAGGGAATTCTCCTTACCATCACAGGTCACAGCTTATACTGTGAATGCAAATTTGGGAGGGAGTTGGAGAAGAAAGGTTAATGTCCAGTGCTAGATCAGCGTTTCTCATACTTTAATGTGTCTAGGACTCTGGTAAAAATAAATACTGGTTCAGTAGGTGAGTGGTGGGGCCTGAGAATTGAACTTCTAATAAACTCTAAGGTGATGCCATTGCCTGCAGACTACACTTTTGAATAGATGGTGAAGCTATTACTGAATTAAAACGTTTAATTTTAGGTTCATAATCTAAAGTTAAATGAAAATAATGCAAGTGCCTTGAAGGCATACGTGCTTTAGAGAAGTTATATTCGGTGAACATGAATTGAGTAATGTAGGCTGGCCTGGATATTTAATATCATGAGATCTGTTCAAAGGAGTTTGATTAAGCTTTATTGAACATCGTCCTCTAAATTTATTCATACTTAGCTGATAGAGTTGTGAAAATCGCTTAATTTTCTAGATAAGGAAATTGAGGCATAGGCACAGAACTGCCTGAGTTCACAAAAGTGGTGGGTGGCAGAACTAAGATTTGCAGTTAAGACTGAGCTCTTAGCTTGTTTTTAAAGACCACTATTGTAGTAGCCTCTAGTAATGATACTCAGGTAAAGGCAGGGCTTGAACGTACAATCAGACCAAGTTAGTGTTAGAAAACTTGGAATCATTTATCATTTCTCTTTTATTACTATATTTCAGGTAATCAGTATCTGTTTTTACCACCAAATCGTTATATTTTCCATGGCGCTGAGGTATATTCAGACTCTGAAGATGACGTGTTATCCTCTAGTTCTTGTGGCAGTAACAGTGATAGTGGAACATGCCAGAGTCCAAGTTTAGAAGAACACTTGGAGGATGAAAGTGAGATTGAAGAATTTTACAACGGTTTGGAAGACGATGCTGATGTTAATGAGAGAGCTGGAGGAACTGGATTTGGAGTTGATGGAGGTGATCAAGAGGCAGTTAATGAAGCTATATCCATGAAACAGGAAGCAACAGACATTAACTATCCATCAAACAAATCATAATGTAATAGTTGTCCAGGTACAGGAATTGTTCCACCAGCATTAGGAACTTTTAGCATGTCAAAAGGAATGTTTACTTGTGAATTCAACAGAGCAAGGAAACCAGAAAGGTGTAATATTTATAGACTGGTAAAATAAGATTTTTTCTTCATGGGTAATTTTTAACTTCTTATTTCTGTACTTGTACACGCAACACTAACTTTTTTTAAAAGAAGGGTACTAAGTATCTTTAATCACCTGTTGGTCAAGACTTTTCTTTTAAAAGTTCATTTGTATGATACATCCGTTATGTATATATAATTTTGTTCTTGCCTAGTGAGTTTCAACATTTTAAAGTTTTCAAAAAGCCATTGGAATGTTAAATTAATGTAAAGGGAACAGCTTATCTAGACCAAAGAATGGTATTTTCACACTTTTATTTGTAACATTGAATAGTCTGAACTCCTCAAATGTCTGTTCTGCTAAACTTTTGATTCTTTATTAGCACAATTACCTATTTTTAAACACTGGCATTTTCCAAAACTTGTGGCAGCTAACTTTTTAAAAATCTCATAACATGCAGTGTGTGTAGAAGGAAGTCAACAATATGTGGGAGAGCACTCAGTTGTCTTTGCTTTTTAAAGTAAGACTTGGTGCTAAGAATTTCAGGAATATTGTATTGTTGAAATGAAGATGGCTTTTGTACTTCCTGTGGACATGTAGTAATGTCTATATTGGCTCCTAAAACTAATCTGAAAAACAAATAAATGCTTTGGAAATGTTTCAATTGCTTTAGAGACAATAGTGCCTGCCTGGGTACCCTTAGTTTCAAGAATATTTGCCATTGTTGTTTAAATACGTATCACTGTGGTAGAGCTTACATTGATTCTTTCCCACAAGTATTAAACTGCCAAGATGTGAATATGCAGAGCCCTTATGAATCTATAATAATGGTACTTCAACTGGGAAGAGTGTAATATTTTGGACTGCTGCTTTTCTTTTCCACTAATGAGGAGAGCAACAGGGCCCTGATTACAGTTCCAAAGTACTAAGATGTTAATTATAACTCAGCCAGTAAGTACATGTCTCCTGTTGGGAGGATTTGGTGTAATAGACACCAAACTGCTAGCCTAGTATTATGAAGATGAACATGATGTAACTTGTAATAGCAGAATAGTTAATGAAGTTAGTTCCTGTAACATCTTTATTTAAAAGCTTAGCCTGCCTTAAAACTAGAGATCAAACTTTTCTCAGCTGCAGAAGCTTCTAGCCTTTCAAAAAATTCATACTTTATAAAATTGCACAGAGCAATTTATTTTCCAGACCTTCCCCCCACATTATTCCCAAATATAAAGTATTCCTATGTTGCTTTAGTATTTATTACAATTTTAAAAAAGGGTTTGAAATATAGCTGTTCTTTAAGCATAAAATACCCAGCTAGGACCATTACTGCCAGAGAGAGAAATTTTATTGAATGGCCATTTCCCTACCTAAAAGATGTTTCAGTCTGAATTTATTTGGCTACACTAAAGAATGCAGTATATTTAGTTTTCCATTTGCATGATGTGTGTTTGTGCTATAGATGATATTTTAAATTGAAAAATTTGTTTTAAATTATTTTTACAGTGAAGACTGTTTTCAGCTCTTTTTATATTGTACATAGTCTTTTATGTAATCTACTGGCATATGTTTTGTAGACTGTTGAATGACTGGATATCTTCCTCCAACTTTTGAAATACAAAACCAGTGTTTTATACTTGTACACTGTTTTAAAGTCTATTAAAATTGTCATTTGACTTTTTCCTGTTAACTTACATTGTTCAAGATATAAAGTTTGAAAATCTTACGGAGTTTGTATAGTTTTGAGGGCCATGTTAAGATGCTTTCTTATTTCTTCATTCAACTTACAAGAGTCTAACCAGAACGATACTGAAGCAAACACTGGTAGTGCTGGTTGTAGCAGTTGGTGCATCACCAACAAAAGTTTCACAACTAATATTTCAATTCTAGGCCCAGTAGCCTTTGTTAGGTCAAAGGTGGGAGAGAGGCAAGGCAGGGCCTAAGAAGAACTTGACCTATGATGAAAGACTTGACATAGGCTCAGGACTTTGGGATAGGGGGACAGCAGAGAATAGTGGAAATGTAGTGAACTCAAGAGTGTATGTGCTATAAAAGCCAGGTTTTCTGTGAAGCACAGGTAACACAAGTCTTAACATAGGAATGTGTGCACCAAAAATGACTGGAGACTAGTCCATTCAAGTTCTTGAGGGAAAAAGTACTAGTCAAGCCAGGAACATGCCTCCTAGAAAAATGTGATGAGTAAAGTCTTGACAGGCAGTTTCCTCCTCTCAGGTCTCCTGCCTTCCTCACCAGCAAACTTTCAAAGTGAATTTTAAAATAGTACTCTTCCCTGGATATGTCCTGTTTGCACTAGAAAAATTACCTGTAAAATCTCCTCAGATGTTATAAAAATATGGAAACAGCAACTTGATTCTACATATACACAAAATGGGAAGGTAGTTCAGACCTTAAAAGGTGGTTGTGTGGTCATTTCAAGTACTTAAGCTAAGTGCAAGCTAATTTTAAGCCTTGTATTCAATAGTCTCCTTGGTTAATGTGGTATATATTTCACTGGTTGTAATACCCTAATTGACACATGATGGTTTAATTAGCATTGTTCTTCATGGTATCCGAAATAATGGTGTGCCTTCAATCAATGGTGTTTTATATCATCCACCTACTAAGCATTATTTGGGAAGTTTTATTTGAAAGCAGTCTTTAAGACTTGTAACCAGAAGGGGAGTGTGTGTATGCACACCATAACCTTTTCTCTCCTCAGAAATGAACAAAGTCTATAAATATTTAAGCTAGGATGCTAGCAGAAATAGGGAGAAATGGTCAAATGGCCTTTTAAGACACACACACACGTAACCTAACCTGGGCATCAGCTCTTAGAACATTTAATTGGCATAAGGAGACCTGTGTGCATAGTGTTATTTTTAAAAAGTACCCCCAGGTAATTCAACAGTATAGCAAGGCTTGAGAAAGGAAAAATAGGGAAGTTCCCTTTTGCATGTAACACTCCATTCCAGGGGGGCTGGCCTCACAGGGAAGCAGGTAGACTTCTATGAAACAAGCAGACTATTCTCAATTTCTCTGGAGAGAGAGTTCACCAATTAGCAAATACTGGCAAGGATAAGGAGCTAATGAAATAGGGTGAATTCCTTAGTAAAGGAAACTACCATAAGGAACATGGATGGCTAAAGCGCCCAAGAGGCTGGGCAGTTGGGAACTGGCTGAGAACAGGAACATCTGCCCTTGCGCTCAACTAGCCACACACACTTCAGGGGAAGACTGCTCTGTTACACTTTGAGGACTTTTTGTTAAACTAAATGCAGTAAAAACCAACTGTAAGAAAGCCCAAAAGTGTGTTAGTAGAAATTAACCCTAATGAGCGGTTTTTACGAGCGGACCCTAAGAGAGTGCCAGGACTTAACTGAAGTCTCCAATTTCAAAAACTGCATTCTGGTTTTATTTCATGCATTGTGTGTCTCGGTTCTACTACCTCAGTCAGTCTGAACAATGGCGATTGGTTAAAATCACTATTGAATCCAGACAGGAGCTACAAACAATTGCTCTTACAAATAGATCTGTACGGAGGCCAAATATTTTCAAGTTTAGTCAACTCCATAATTATAATCCTTATAATTTAGTGAACTCAGTATTGGCCCACTTTCTAATCTACAAAGCTCATATTTTTTTAAAGGCAAATAGCAATTTGAAAAATTTTAAGTGGTACTTTAATTTTCTACCATTAATCTCCTTGCTGTTAATGCTATTTATGTCTGCAGCAACACAGGAAGGAAAAGAGTATCAGACTTACCCGAATTAAGCCTTGTACTGTTGTGCAGGTGCCTAGATAAGATGACAGCCAGGTCCTTATTAAAATATTGTTCAATGAAATCCATCCGTATTAGTCCAAAGTGGCCACTATTTCACAGATCAGCTACATAGCATAAAGGTTACTGAAGAAAAAAAATCACCTGACACATTTAGGTGTGTTCAATGTGAACACTCACTACCCACAAGAAATGGATGCACATTGGGGGTGGCCGGGTGGCTCAGTTAAGCACCTGACTTCGGTTCATGTCATTATCTCATGGTTTGTGAGTTCAAGCCCCCCCATCAGGATCTCTGCCGAAACCACTTTGGATTCTCTGTCCCCCTGTAGCTCTGCCCCTCCCTGGCTCACATTCTATCTCTCTCTCAAAATAAATAAGAAAAAATAGAAATGGATGCCCAGGGAAATGGAAGAGTTTTCACAGGGAAGAGTGCTACTTTGAGCTAAATTATCATGTATGAGAATGCTGTTCAAGGGCTTCCATCTGTAAAAAGACACCTATGGCTCAACAGTAGACGTTTTTAAGTTAAACTGAAAAGTACAGGTCCACAATCCCTTCTCCAAAACCCTTGGACTCATTTGCATTTTGGAATTATGAATGTTAAAGAATTTTTTAAAGCACTCCACAGGGTCTGAGGCAGTACCTAACATCAAACACATTAAAATCAAACCTATTAACATCACCATAGTAAAATATACAGTCTCATTTAATACCATAAATAATAGCCTCAACAATTCAAATCAAGTTTTGCTGCAAAATGAGATATGTAATTTTTTTTCAGAGTTGTTTTGGGTTTTGGAGTTACAGCTAAGAAAATTGGAGACCTCTGTGAAATAGACAATTTTGTATGGGTATGGTAACAATCCAAAATTTAAGACTCTTCCCTGAGACATTTTGAATGTTATGAGAACCACTGAAAGGTTAAATATTAAACCAATAAATCTTTATTACTTAAACAATTTTCACGGCATTTTTTAAAATAAATTTAAAAAATAAATATTTGCATTAGAGCAGAAAGTCACATGTGTTGTTGCATCAACTCACTGTTACAGTTAATCACAGGAGATAACTAAGCATCAGCACCATAAAACTGTGTTAAGATCTGCTTCTAAAAATTCAAGGAGAGTTCTAAAGCACTGAAAATTCTGACTAAATACCAACCTGTAGCATCAAAAGTTCTGCAAGCTATAAGCCGGTGGTTGGTTCTCAAAGTAGCCAGGTTCTATTCCTGGCAACTGCAGGACAAAGTTCCTCCAATACTAAATACTTATTAAACTTCCTGATTAAGCTGCCCTTTATCAGTAGCATCTCCAGATTCACAAAAGGAAAGAACTACAAGTTATTTAGATAACTCCTATCTGTAATTTAGTTTTGCACAAGGACATTTATTCTAGTTAAAAAGCAAAGATTGTATTTCATCATGCTAATTTTTTGCTTTTATAGATCATCAGAATAAGATTTAATCATAATTGTTAATCCTTTTAAAAGTCAGCTCAGTTCAATTACAACCATAGAAACTGTACTGGTATCAGAACATAACTATTTTATTACAAAACTTAACATTATTTACAAAATGAAAAAATAATTGAATGACTATTGCAGGCCAAAGGTAAAGGTTTTTCACTCAGTGATTGAAGAAAAATTAAGCAACATACCCATGCACTCACACACCAGATCATTTGTGAAATATGCAAACCCTTAAAATTCATGTTAGTAAAACTTTGATGTATTCACAATACTTGTATGTTTATTGGAAGATGGCAAAAAAAAATCCATGGTTCTGTACAATAAGCTTAATATTAACAGTTTGTTCATATTCCTTTTAATATTTTTTTGGCTTTCATGAATACTCATAGCACTGAACATTTTGCAAGTAAGAATTATAATAGTACCTCTTGTCACCTTGTTGAACTCATCACCACAAGAAAAACACAAATAGTTTAATGCTTTTGCAATAAACTGATCAGTTCTATTTCCAAAGTTATATTAAACTGAAGCCTTCATTATGATCAATTGCTTGAATCAGTTTAGAGCGTAGAGTTTCCTTTTCTGTATATTTTGGAAGATCCAGAAGATTAAAACAGGTATGGGAAACTGGGAGATATTCCTCACCACCTCCTGTTGACTGGATGACTAGTTTTAGACTCTTCATACCAAGAATAGGAATGCGATCACTACCTGTCAAAAATACTACCAAGAAAAAAATCATTCAGCCAACCACTTTTATCAAAACTATAATATAGAGTACTAAGTTATTTGGTACAGTCACCATGCCAAACCTTTACATTAATTAACATTTGCTCTAATGTAGAAGCCTATCTCCAGAATTTATGATAGCATGATTTTTGAGACCTACGTATTACATATCCATACAATATTTTTTCTTTAAAAATGTAATCTTGGGGCACCCGGGTGGTGCAGTTAAGCATCTGACTTTGGCTCAGATCATGATCTCACGGTTCATCACTTTGAACCCCACGTCAGGTTCTCCGCTGTCAGTGCAGAGCCTGCTTTGGATCCTCTATCCCCCGCCCCCCCCCGCCCCATCGCCGCTTGTGCATGCTCTCAAAAATAAATATTTTAAGAAAGAGTGTAATCTTGGGGCACCCTGGGTGGCTCAGTTGGTTAAGCGTCCTACTCTCGGTTTTGGCTCAGGTCAGGATCTCACGGTTTGTGAGTTTAAGCCCTGCATCATGCTTGGGATTCTCTCTCTCTCCCTCACTCTTTGTTCCTCCCCAACTTGTGTTCTCTCTAAATAAATAAACTTGAAACTCAAGTCACTTGAGAACAGCCTGTCATCCTTAAAATATACAAAATAATTTTACCAAGATTCTCATTACAACTATCAAAAAAGAGATTGACAAAATATTCCTGGCAATAGCAGGAGTATCAAAGGGAATACAAATTTCAATTAGAATAGAAATTTAACACATGTAAGACAGAGCTTAGGTATTAAAATGTACTACATCCTGGCAAAGTTCTATTTTCTACAGAATTTCCAAAGTTTTGACGCATAAGCAAAAAAAAAAAGACTGAATGAAAAAAAAAAAGCTATCCTCTAGAAACCTTTTAGAAATTCTAAAAGGAATTACAGCCCCAGTTTACTGTAATTATTTATAGTTTTTTCATTTGAAAGAACTAATTCTATTTTGGAGGCAAACTGAATGTAGCTTTCAAAATAAGAAAAGACATGTAATGAAGAATGCAGGTCAAAAATTTACTCTAATTGAAAATTAAAAGCAGTACCCTGCAATACTACTAAAAGGAAAAACTTTATCCAACAAAGTCAATCAGTTAATCTATGAAAATGTTTGTGAATTCTATTTCCTATAAAACATAGGACTAGTTAGAAATACTTACACAGAAATTGTTTTTTCTTTTCCAACGGCAATTCATGAAATACTTCCCAAAATATTTTTATCGTTGGATGTTCTGCCCAATACTCCCCTTTGTATTCTGTATTCTAAAAACAACATAATCGTTCATTAATATTAAAGGATGTTAGTTTTGTCTTGAATCTAACAGACTGGCCTTCTTATTAGCACAAAAGCTAACACTGTCCAGGATTTTGAAACTCATGCAATTCAGCTGATTACCTACTATTTCCCGGGCATTTTGCAATTTGGAACTGTTAGTTCTAGGGAAAGGCAAGAAAATGTTCCAATCAGCAGAAATGTCTCCCCACCACTTCAAAGAATACAACAGGGTTGTATTATCTTCAAAAGTAAATATCTAAAGGATAAACTAGAATTACTAAAATGTTAATGCATTAAAGTTCAACAAAGAATTAGTTATCTGTGATAATTATAAAATTCTCTTCCTATATTCATGAACAGAAATCACTTACTTTACATTCTATCTTTACTTAAAAAAAAAAAAAAAGTACTAAGGACAATAATTTTCTGTGGTAGTCAGTTTCCACGATGGCTCCCAATGATCTCTGTGCCTCCTGTTCTTCATGCGCTTGTGCAGTCCCCTCTCACAGTGTATGGGCCTGACTGTATAATCATTAGGATACTGCAGGTATGAGAAATACATGCCTTCTGAGGCTGGATCATAAACTCTGTGGCTGCAATCTCTGTTTGATCATTCACTGTGGGGAGAGCCAGGTGTCATGAGGATACTCAAAGAGCACCATGGAATGGTCTTCAGGGTGAGACACTAGGCTTTTGGCCAATGGTCTTATGAGTGCACCATCTTGGAAGGGAAACTATCCTTAATCAAGCCTTCAGATGACTAAAGCACCAATCAGTATCTTAACTGCATGAAAACCTCATGAGAGATGCCTAAGCTAAAACTATCTAGTTAAAGCCATTCTGAATTCCTGACCCACTGAAAATATGTGAGAAAATAAATGTTCACTGTTACTTTTAAGCCACTGAATTTTGGGGTCATTTGTACCAACAGAGCTAATACACTTCTCCTTAAAAAAAAATACTAGCACTGGAAACTCTGGGTGGCTTAAAGGACTGAGTGTCTGACTCTTGATTTAGACTCAGGTCATGATCTCACAGTTCATGGGATCAAGCCCTTCATCAGGCTCTGCAACTGACAAAGCAGAGCCTGCTTGGGACTCTCTCTTTTTCCCTCTCCCTCTGCCCCTCCCCTGCTAGTGTTTTCTATCTCTCTTTCACTCTCTCTCTCAAAAAAAAAAAAAAAAAAAATACTAGCACTAACAGAAAAGGGGGTAGGGAGGGGAGAGGGAATATTACACTGTAAAGTGTTCTTTAAAATTCAGCCACAATTGGCCTTAACTTTTAGTTCTTAACAAGAATCTTCCAGCATCAGGGCCTTTGGACACACTGTTCCCTCAGCCTAGACCACTTAGACACATCCTCCTTTTTTTATTTGTTCATCAGGCTAATTTCTATTTATCCTTTAGGACTCAGATTAAATGTCACCAAATTCACTCAGTGATTCATTCAACATATAGAGAGAGTTTCAGTCAAAATTTGGAGTCTTGGGGAAACTGCAGTGAACCAAGTCCTTACTTACCTTGTAGAGTACCTTACTACCATCTACTGAGATGCTTTCCCAGATTTGTACAGCCTAGGTTAAGTTCCTCTTTATATACCATTCACTGAACTCTCTTCCTTAGTATTCAACAAAGTTAATGTCCACTTTCCTTATTATAGGGCAAAGACCATGTCTCAACCTTATTTACTGATATCTCCCTAATCTCTTGCATAGTATTAGGTATCCATAGGGGCTCAACAAGTATTTACTAATGGTCTTCTTAAATTTTGGGCTCTATTTGTAGCCATGGTTATCTCAATGACTGAACTCTTGACATCTACACAATACTTTCTATTTACTTATAAACAGGTCTGGAAAAAATGGCTGAAATTCTAGCAATCAATTAATGGATTGAGTATGAATTATAGACTATGAGCATGTTAGTGGGGAATGAAAGGAACATGGTTAAAGTTTTTTATCTTTCTTTTTAATTAAAAAACCTCTAAATGGTTCTGGGGAGCGTGTACACAGTCCTGATGAAGAAAGAGCATTTAAAGTCACAAATCCTAGTCACTGAAATTATAATGAATCAGGTATACAATGGAAGAAACCAAGCATATTAAGTACACTAAAATATACTAAAAAAAAAAAAAAAAGCCATCTTACTAAATGATTATTTCTATCAATTATATCTTCAGACATGGTTTTAAGTATTTACTGAGTGCTCTTCTAGGCTCTGGGAATATAGCAGTGAACAGAGAAACAAAAACCCTGCCTTCATGGTGCTTACATTGTTGTGGGGGAAAACAGCAACAGACAGTAAAGACCATTAAGTAAAATTTATATTGTCAAATTCAAAGAGAAAATAAAGCAGGGAAGGGTGACAGGGTGTGGGAGTGGGGGTGTGTGTGCACATATCCAATTTTAGGTAAGTTAGCCAGTAAAAGTCTCTGAGAAGGTATAAAGACATAAAGGAAGTAAGAGCAAGAAGCATTTGGAATGATCAAGGTGAAAAAGAGTTCCAGGCACAGGGAATAGCTAAATAGAAAGCCCTCAAGACTGGTTCAGCAAAGAGGCCATAAAAACTGAAGCAATGTGAGTGAGAGGAAGAACCATAGGAGATGGGCAAAAAGGACAAACTGTGTGGGATGCTAAGTGTGACTGGAGGCCATTACATCATTTTTATTTTAGGATGACTGGAGGTGGAGTCCATTTCTACTGGGGTCTCCTTAAAATCAGTACAGCTTTCTTCTCTTTAGCAGACCAATTTACCCCAAAAAATAAATTTTTTTTTAATTTTTTTTTTTTAACGTTTATTTATTTTTGAGACAGAGAGAGACAGAGCATGAACGGGGGAGGGTCAGAGAGAGGGAGACATAGAATCTGAAACAGGCACCAGGCTCTGAGCTGTCAGCACAGAGCCCGACGCGGGGCTCGAACTCACAGACCGTGAGATCATGACCTGAGCCGAAGTTGGCCGCTTAACCGACTGAGCCACCCAGGCGCCCCAAAAAATAAATTTTTAATCTCTTTCCTGGAGGATATAAACTTGCCTACCAACTTTCCTCAGTTCCACCTGGTTTCCCAGATTCTGTGGTCTTCTCTAGACTTGTCTCCTGGGTAGGATAGAGAAGCTGAGGGGTCTACAATTCTTTAACTTAGCTTTGAAGTAACTCTATTGCTTTTAGCCTAACCACACAATCCGCCACTACAGCAAGACCATGTACCAATTCCTGAGCCTTTTAAAATTTCTATGGTGTGAAATGAGTTGTCTCTTAAAACCTCTGTCCCTCAGGAGGCTTACAATTCAAATTTCTTTGCTCTAGTCACTCATCAACTCATCCACATATTTTCCATCTTCCAAAATTATTTTCTCTTGTTCATGGTACTTTTATATTTTTTTCTGTCTGTGTATTCCTATTTTTATTCCTTTATTATTATTCTAGTGAGATTTTGGAAAGGAGCAAACGTGTTTACTGTAGTATGTTCAACCAGAAGTCCTAATTATTCTTTAAATTAAAAAATTTATTCCCTAAATTAATACACAGTAAAATTGACTTTTTTCCAGTGTGGATATAGTTCTATGGATAGACTTGTGTACCTACTGCCACAATCAGGATACTGAACACTTCCGTCACCCCAAGAACTCTCCTGCGCTACTCTCTACAGTCATATATCCAGTTCACTATAGTTTTGCCTTTTCAAAAATGTCACATGCATGGAATCATATGGTATGTAATCCTTGAGACTGGCTTCTTCACTCTGCATAAGGATCTAAGAGTCATCCCAGTTGTTGCACGTATCAGTAGTGCATCCCTTTTTATTGTTCAGTAGTACCCTACTGTATGGATGTACTCCAGGTTGCTTTATCCATTCACCCACTGAAGGACATCCGGGCTGTTTCTAGTTTTTGACATGTTTGCAGAGTTTTAAAAACATAATTAAACAAAATTGTGGTCAAATACCTATAAGAAAGTTTACCATCTTAACCCATTTTAAGTGCACAGTTTGGTGGTACTAAGTTCATTCATACGGCTACCCAACCATCACCACCATGCATCTCCAGAACTGTTCATTTTGCTAAGCTGAAACTCTGTACTCATTAAACAATTACATCCCATACCCTCTTATTTACAGATTTTGTGTGAATGTAACTTAATACCTTAGGGTAGAACTGCTAGGTGATGTAGTAAGTGCATATTTAACCCTGCAAGAAAATGCCAAACTCTTTCCAAAGTAGCTATACAATCTGTATTCCTACCAGCAATGCATGAAAGTTACCAATGCTTTGTATCCTTGTTAGACTTGTTAGCTAACTTAATGGGTACACAGTATTAAACTATTAATGCAAAAAACTGTATCAGAGTTGGATTACAAAGACGGAAAATTTTATAGGTCAAACTTGAATACATCTTTCTCAAAGCTGATCTAACCTAGCACTTTTTATTCAATGTTTATCTGAAGAAATATCTGAGAATGATTGGTATAGAGAAAGAAAAGAAAAAAGTTGTTTAAAAATTCCCAATCTTCTCCCCAAAGATCCCTTTATTGGCTAACACTAATAATGGAAATCATAAATATTATTTATTCTCTGCTAAAAAAATTTAGCATTGAGAGTAAGCAGGAAAAAAAATAAACAAAGGTGTTAAGTAATGTGAATGTTTTTCATAATGGTTTTATGATTGGGCAGAATGAAAACTCAGTTTTAGCTGGGACTTCTATCTGACCTCTGTCATAAATGACATTTTTCCATAAGAAAACTACCAATACCACAAATACAAAAATGGTATCTAATTCATACACAACTAAATTCATTCATTGTGGAATAGGATGTATATAGTACTTTCCTATAAATATGACTAATAAATAGTGTAAAATGGAAAACAATAAACAAGAGGGCAATTTTTCTATCAATAAACCACATTTTCCTTTTGCCTTTCCACTGAGACAATTTCATTGATTTGTTTTCCCTTACCTTTTCCAGTTCCTTCCAATCATAATTTGTATTTCCAATAACCATTGCTTGTAGTTCATTTGGCTGGAAGAGCTGAAGGACCTTTCCTCCACAGACCTTGTGAAAGCCCGCGTGAAAAGCATCAAACAAGGAAGCCACTGATTTATTGAATATGTAATCCACATAAGCATCAACAAACTCTTGCCTAGAAATGAAAAGGCACACATGGCACAGAATATAAAAATTTTTTATGGAGAACAGATATGCAGTCTTATTAAAAGTTTGATCTCGTGTACTTTTTGCTACTTAGCTATAAAACTGAGAAAGTATGAGCAGGATTCTAAGTGGACAAAGCCTTTTTTTTTTTTTAATGTTTATTTTTGAGAGAGAGCGAGAGAGAGAGAGAGAGCGAGTGAGCGAGAGCATGAGCGGGGGAGGGGCAGAAAGCAAGAGGGAGACACAGAATCTGAAATCTGAAACAGATTCCAGGCTCGGAGCGGTCAGCATAGAGCCTGACACGGGGCTCAAACCCACGAACTACAAGATCATGACCTGAGCCGAAGTTGGACATTTAACCGACTGAGCCACCCAGGCACCCCTAAGTGGACAAAGTCTTTATAGAGAAATTTATTATTCTTTCTGTATAAAAATCCACTATTATCTAGGAGGCATGCAGACTTCATCTATCATTCATAGCCTAATTAGGTAGGCTATTCCAAGGTGAAATGTCATTTCCTAAAGGGACACAAATGTCTATCAAAATAATTTTTAAATATTCACAGATTATTGAGATTTATATGCACCACTTCAAATGCATCCCTAAAAAGAGTCATCTGTTAAAAATACGAGGTGATGAAAAAATGAGAGCTTTGAGATACAGACTATTTGACAGACAACAGTCTACCTGTTTTTCGTTGGGTTTCAAGGAATCTGAAAACACATTTTTATTTTTTTTTAAGTAGGCTCTATACCCAAAGTGGGGCTTGAACTCACGACTTTAAGATTAAGAGTCACATGGTCTACTGATGAAGCCAGCCAGGCACCCCAACAAAATTTATTTTAAAAACTAAGTATCTCAGGGACTCCTGGTGGCTCAGTCAGTGACTCTAGATTTTGGCTCGGGTCATGAGATCGGCTCTGCACTGGGCATGGAGCTTGGTTAAGATCCTCTCTCCCTCTGCCTCTCCCCCTGCTCACTGCATGCTCTCTCTCTTAGAAATAAATGAATGAATAAATACCTCAAAGGGTTATTAAGCACTTCATTAAAAGATTACAAGTGCCATTTCTGTTCAGAAGTATGTGCATATACATATAAGTACACACACATATATATAACAAACACTTCTGATGTCTTTTCCTGCCTGTTATGATACTAAAGTAAACTATAAACAAACAAACAAAAGTCCCTTTACCCAGGAATTAGCACTATAGTTTTATTCAATTTGTTCTGTTAGCCACAATTATTTTATGCAACTATTATCTGGTCAAACAAATTATGAGAATGGGTACCAGGGGTATTTCAATATTTTATATTCCAGTCCTCCAAATTCAAAAGGATAATTCTGGGATACTGGCAAATTTAGTTATCTATAGATAATCTTCTTAGCAATTATAAAATAATTTCAAAGTGAATTTATAAACAGAAAAAAGAAGGTTACAGGGGTCAATATAAAATTGGGTGGGCCTAAGGAAAAATCAGTAACATATGCTATTAGGTTCTGATGAAAAGAGGCAGATAATTTTGTAATGCATAATTTTATAATTCGTCTAATTAGAAAGTGAAATTTATCTGTATTAGAAATTTATCTGCTTTAAGCACAAAAGGCTAAATTGCTTTATGTGCTAATATTTTTATCTTCAACACTTTATCTAGCATTGGTAGTACAAAGATAAAAATTCTTTAAATTATTAACTAAATTAAAAAACTTAACATAATACTTTAGTAGTAGGCTAAAAACCTTTCTAAATCACAGTTTTCAAAACCAAGATTTTTTTAAAGAAAGGATAATTATAAAGACCTAAATATTTTCACATTATTTTAAAAAAACAGTTTATTTTTATCAAAGTAAGACATACACACAGTTTTAAATGTCAAATAGTAATAATCCTAACAGCCAACATTTACTGAGCACGTACATGTGCTAGGCACTATTTTAAGCATCTTAAAATTATTGCCTCATTTAATCCTCAAAATAACTCCAAGAAATAGGTACAATCTATCATCCCATTTTACAAAAAAGGAGACTGAGGCATGGAGACATTGACTAATTTACCTACAGTTACACAGTTACTAAGTAGCAGAACCAGAATTAGAACCATTTGAATAAAGCTCCTGGCAACAGCCAATAAGCTAGCTTTGTCTAAAGAATTGTAACACCAAAGAAGAGAACAAAGCAGTTCTCTGTCTTGTTCCTTTCCATTAGAAATTCCTGATATCTGAAGGCAAATAAACTTAACTTTTCACTATTACTTCTGATATTTACCTTCAAATTTCAACAACACAGTTATGTTATTCCTCAATTTTCAATTTTAAATATAATCTAATGAACTGAATACCTATTGTGGAAGGTGAGGATTTACCTTATTTTTAATTGCCCCTCTCTCACTTTGTTTCCCCTAAAGCTCCCATTATAACAATTTTTGGCTCACTGTTCACTGTTGACATTTTTATGATCATAAATATCGCTCACAATTAAGTTGGAATATTTTATTACCTGCCTTTCCTTAAAAAGAACTTTTGTTTGGGGCACCTGGGTGGCTCAGTCGGTTAAGTGTCTGACTTCGGCTCAGGTCATGATCTCATGGGTCCGTGGTTCAAGCCCCGCGTCAGACTCTGTGCTGACAGCTTAGAACCTGGAGCCTGTTTTTGCTTCTGTGTCTCCCTCTCTCTCTCTGCTCCCTCCCTCTTGCCTCTGTTTCTCTCTCTCAAATATAAACAAACATTAAAAAATTAAAAAAAAAAACAAACCACAACTTTTGCTTCCCTTAATTTGCTACTTCATCCCTCACTTTAACAGAAATGTCAATCTCTTTAGATTCATTCAACTATGTAAGGGAGCAAAAGCTGCATTTTTCTCCTGGAGACAGCCCTCCTGGAGCCTCCATCCTCTTGATCTAACCCACATCGGCTGCTTTTTCCTAAACCTTCTGCACACTGCTGTTCCTGCAGAAGAAATCCTCTGCCTCTCTTCTAGATTGGATTGTATTTTTTTTTTGATCCCGTGTCTTTCTCTTTCTTGGTTTAATTCTTTGTTTTGGTAGAACACATCCTCCTGTAACTTCCTGAGAAAAATGCACTGGAAGTAGATTCTCTGAGACTCTGGATGCCTGGAGATGTTTTTATATACATGCACATATTTGACAGTTCTGATACAAAATTCTAAGTTAAAAAATCATCTTTCCCCAGAATTTTGATCTCCCAGCTTCAGTGTC
Source organism: Panthera tigris (assembly GCF_018350195.1). Taxonomy (NCBI): domain Eukaryota; kingdom Metazoa; phylum Chordata; class Mammalia; order Carnivora; family Felidae; genus Panthera; species Panthera tigris. Next base: position 28,566,401 of record NC_056670.1, read on the forward strand.
ATTCTTTAGAAAAGTTCGAGGTTATTCTGGTTCTTTTTTGTATATGGTCAGTATATTTTTTTTTCCTGGAAGGTTTTAGGAATCTTTATTCTCCTAGGATTTTGAAAATTCTCTTTTGCCTTAGTATGTCTTTTTTTTTTTTTTTTAAACTTTCCATGCTTTCAATTTTTAAAGGCATGTCTTTTAAGAAAGCATGTCATTCTGTTCTGGCAAGTTTTTTGGTACCATTTATTTGACAAATGTCTTTCAGTGATTTTTTTTTCAATTTTTAATTCAACTTTTTTGAATTTTAAGTCAGTAATTTTTAATCTATATCATTTTAAGAATACTGATTTCATTTTCTTTTGAAGTTTTCTTCTTCATCCTGCATTGTTTCTGTTTCCTTGGCATTCGACGGTTTTGGTTTTTCCTTAAACGTCCATCGATCTTTGGCTATCTATCTACTCATACTTAAAAGTGAGGCAGTTTACCCAAAGAATCCTCCAGCACACAGTGCCAAAGAGGGGGAACTGCAGACTCAATCTACTTGTTTTCAGTATGCCTCTTACCCTTGGTTGTGCCTAACTGTACTCAAATCTAAAGTATCCCTTTCCCCCAGCGCCTCCCCCGCCCTTCAAAATATCCAAAGTCCCTTTAGTTCAATCTCTCCAGAAGGTAAATTTCCAATCTTCTGCCTAGACCAGAAAGGGAAGTTGCCAGGCTATTGTAGTGCTAATGAAAATGGGTAAATGGGTTTTTAACTGCTTTTTATAACAGCAATCTTTCTATTTCCAGCATTCCCCTAAGCCCAATATACTTTCTAACATTTTTATTCTCAATGCCTGAGCCGCAGTTAAGCAATATAAAAACTGGCTGCCTTCTTGACTCCTTCCTATGTTGCAACTTTCTCTGGTTGACCAGTTAGTTAGTTACTCCTGTTCTCTAGCTTCCAAAAATGGGTTTCTGTTGTCTCCTTTCCCTTCTCTTTGTTTTGGTTATGATCTTTTATCTCTTTATTAATGTCTTAAAGAGATTTCAGGAACAAAAGGCAGTTACTTCCTTACTAACCATTCAAAAAGTAAGTTTTACCTGAGTAAAAACTTAAGACTGTGACAGGTTTCTATATACAGAAGAAAATGCCTATGGAAAGTTATTACTACCACTGATGCTGCTATAATTCACTTACCGATTTTGTTTGTTAACAGCTGTGTCTGCACCATTTAGAACCAGCTCTTTCACTTCTGTTGCACCAAAGTTTTCAACTGTGATCTATTAATTTAAATTTTTAAAAAAAGTCAATGTCAGACTCAAAACTTATTAGATTTTAATAACCTATTATTATAGTCTACCTTTCTCTCATTAAATATAAGAATAAAGCTGAGGTAAAATTCTGTGACTACCATAAGCTTATTTGTGAATTCTAAATAAAGCCACACTAGAAGTTTTCATCCTCCGTAGTAGTGTGAAATCCTACTGTGACTAACTACAAATTACCAAATGTTTGGTTAGTTAAGAACAGGAAATGGAGTATTTATTATGTGTAAGACTTTAGAACAATCACTACAGGAGTAAAATATCAGAAAGGATGTTTTCCTTGCACATATAACAGAATACAGGTGGTCCAGATGTATGCAGCCTAGACCTGCCATGCATTCTTCTCACTTGACAGCTCCTACTCTTATATTCCTGTCTTGTTTGCATTCTTGATCATACATGGTTTTTCCAGTATGCATGATTTGGTTTATAAAGATAGCTGGTTATTTTGAAACTTTTTATTTGCTTTACTAGTCTGCTAATTTTCCTATAAGTATTACCATTCCCACCTTTGTATCTTTTCTCCTTCTATTCCCTCTTTTTGGATTATCCTCTTCTATGAAAACATTTTTTTTTTAGTACCTGCTATCTATAAAACATTACGGTGGGGTTGAGATGATAAGAGATGAATAAATCCCTGCTGTGGAATTTACTATCTAGTTAAGGAGGAGAAATGTGTTATATAAGCAACTTCTTAAAATAAATGCTGAATAGAGACATGAACAAAATGCTATCGAACCACAGAGGAAAGAACACTCTCTAACTGGAGGAAGTATGAAAGACCTTGAGGAAGAAATATCCTTTGAAAAGCACCTAGAAGGATGAGTAGGGCCCTCAAAGATTGAGAGGGGATGGAATTTCTGACTGAGCATAGAGACTGGACAGGATACATATGACAGTAAATATCAAATTCTGAAAACATATGGCCCTAAAAAACAGGAAGATAAGGTACATGAGAGAATACTGTGTGACATGATAAAACTTGCTATTAATGGAGGAATATAGTGTAAGTTACAAAGAAAGCCAGATTACAAATAAGACTCTGAAGCCCATTCTAAAGTTATTATTATGCAAGCAATAAAGACTCACTGAAAATTTCTGGAAAAAAAATGGCAGTGGGAAGTAATGTTTAAATTACCATAGTTCTTGAATATACTAAAGCATTCACAAACTTGGCATTGATAAATTAGAAATTATATTGCTTGGAACCCGAAGTTTCAGTCCATTGAGATAATCAAAAAAATTCAAAGATAATTGATTCTCTTATAAATGAAATTGAATTAAAGAATCAAACCACTGGGAAACCAACCATTCAACCATTATTTATTAAAATAAATTCACTTATTTCATTTTAGCCAAATTTTCTTAAAATTGTACTATGTGCCAATTCTTAAAATGATCAAGAAATGGGTAAACTTTTTTGACCGGGGCATATCATTTTTTTGGAAAATTGTGGGATAGGAGAATATAGTATCTGTCAGATTTGACCACAAGATCATAAAGGGGACTATTTGGGGGAAAAACAAATACACAAAGTTTTTAAAAACAAAAAGAAAGAAGACCAAAGGCTTTACCATTTTCACAAGAGTCTAATTAACAACACTTAAACCATTCCATTCTGGAGTGCTTTCTCACAATCCTTGCTGATTTTCTCATCTTTAATTGTCAACTGGTCTACTTCTGCCAGATCCTTGTTTGTCAAGGGCTTTGCATGTGGATGGATAAGTTATTCAACATCCCTTTCACTAAATTAACAAAATTCTGTATCTTTGGTAAGATTTGCAATTTCTTTTTCTAAATATCATTCCAACGTATTTGCATTTGCACTGTGGTATGTCATTCAACAGTAAGGTAAATAGGCAAGGACAAATATTAATGTAAGCAGAAAGGGATGTCTGAGTAGGAATTAATCTTTTAAGTGGTAAGTTCATTACTGAATTTTCTAATGTACAGTAACTTTTGCTTCTCTAAAGATTCTTGTAATTAACTGCAGACTCAAAAATGAATACTTGAATAAAGAGGTCTTCTTGTATTTGTAAAGATCTTTAACATAATGATAAAACACTAGGCTCTGAAGTCACAGACCTGGGTATAAATATTATTTCTGACATGTAATGACTGTTTTCAGTTTTCTTCATCCGTAAAATAAGGATAATAATACCAATCTCATAGGACTGTTATGAGGATTAAATGAAATAATGTATGTACTATGACTAGCAAACAGTTAATGCTCAATAAATGTTAGCTAAAGGGTTAAGAATTCCACTCGTCAACATAAAAAAACCAAAAACCATAAGGCAGGGATGAAGAATAATCAGGTTATTCTAGGTCTTTCCATCTTACCGTAAAATTAAGACAAAATGTTTCCTCGACATCATCTTCTGGATAATCCAGTAATTGTTGCATGCTTCTGCAAAACAATATACATTTTTCTTTGAGGTAAAACATTACTGAGTATTTTGACTATTTTGCTTATGGATAAATATATATTTCTCATTCATTCTTGATAAAATCCTTTTATGAATCTGTACTCTTGTATTTGTTTCAGAATGGTAGATGTGTAATGGCAAGCTAATGAACAATTTTGAAGGAACAAATAAATCACTCTAAGGTTTTTATCTCTTCTAAATACAAAGGCCATGTGTCCATCCATTTTTAACATTTGTTCTTATTCATATACAATTTTTATTCCATTTTATGTAATAAATAAGAAACTTTACGTATTCCAGCTAGGAATGAAAGTAATCAGAAGTCCAAGTAAATCATTTAACTATTCTCAGGAAACATTGCCTTCCTAAGTTTATTATCTGATATTTGTAAAATATTGTTAAATTACTAAAAATTTAGGGAATGGTTTTATACACAGAAGTCTTTCAGTAGAAAATTTTGATCTGGGTAACATAATGAGTTCTCCAATATGAGAAGGGTTTTTGTTTATTTTGGAAATTCAACAAGCACAAAATACAATTATTCTTAAAAGGAAAGCTTTCTGTACATTTCTCATTCTCTATTACCTACACTCCATCCTTGTCACTTTTTACAACTAACCTCCCAACATCAGGCACTAGTTCCTTCAAATCATCCAAGGATGGCTTCTTTTTCAGCAGTTTCTTATACAAAGCCAAAGGAAAATGGAGGTCCACAATAGTAAAATTATAAATTGCTAATCCACAGATAACACCAATCAAATGGAACAAATCACTATCTTCAAATGTCTAAAAATAAAAGAAAAAAAAAGTAAAGACTATTTTCCAAGTTAAAATATTACATTATTTCTGATGACAAAAACATACACTTGTAGTAGAAAATTTTGAAGACACAGTGTAATGAATAACAAGAAAAAGCTTATTCTCAAGCATATCTCCCTGGGATAATATCAGTGTTAGTATTTCTACATTATTTCCATCAATATATTTTCTAAGACAAAATTAAGACCTTGCTAAAATCACAAGTGGCTTTTTCTCCCAGAAATAGCATTTCTACATCATTAAATTAATAAATGAAATGATTACTAGAACACTTAATCTGACTTAAATAATTATACATATTCAAAATTTCAAAGATTTAAAAGGCAAAAAGAAAATAAATGCATGTAATCCAATCATTCACAATGATTAAAAAAATTTTTTTACATATTTTCATCAACTGTAAATTCAAAAAAATAATTTAAAAACATTATACTTAAGGTCTTCTCATTCTTCTAATTACAAGTATTTTATCATTAAATATTCTTCTAAAACATGATTTTTAATGGCTGCATATCACTCATATAAAAGTACCACGGTCTGCAAAGTTAGCTATTTTACTACAGTTGGATTTTATATTATTAAAACATCAAAAACAATGCTTATTTCCCCTCATCTTTAGAGAAGCAACATATAGTAGCAGAAAATTCTGTGAGCATGACAGTTAAAGAGAAAAACATTTTTTATCAGATTTGGGGCTCCACACCTGTTCATTCACTATCTGGCCTCAATGTTTTCAAAGACAAAAACAGTATTTATCTCATAAGGTTGTTGTGAGGATGAGATTAATGTATGTAAAATACTTGTAGCCCGGTTCCTGTAGCACACAGTAAAGGCACTATCAGTGTTAGTTATTCCAACTAGTTAGTGATATTCCAAATATGATGTGTATCATCTGCACAGTTTGGAATGTTTGTTTAGGAGAAATTCTAATTTGTAAGAAGAATTTCAAACTCAAATGATACTTAAGCATAACCCCAAACTGTTTTCCTCCATACCTATTCCAATTTACACTGACATTTGTAGTCCAAGAAAATGGCTATCTTTTCCCATTTTCATCTGTACACACACACAGACACATATTTCTATAGGAGTTAAAAAATGCAAACTTGTTTAGTATGTATTTTTGTCTACTAGTGATACTGAAAATTAGGGATTTGTGTGTGTTTGTGAAATGCCTCTTTGTATACTTGGCCCATTTACCTTTTGGAGCTAGTGTTTTCTTATATATTTGTATTTGAATTCTTCATATACTATGAGTATTATCCTATGTCATATCTGTTATATATATATCCCAGTCTGCTATATACTTCTTAATAATCGTTTTTATTATACATAAATGTCACAGTTTTTTCCAGTGGTCAAATCAGCCTTTTTCCTTTGTGATGTCCTATTCCGTGTTTAAGTTCAGAAAGTCCTTTTAGAACAGGACAGACCGAATAACATGTTAATATCTCTTCCTCCTGAAATCCCTCTAAACGTGAATAAAGGATTAAAATGGGCATAAACCCACAAGATAAAAGAGAATAGAAAAAACAGGGGAGGGTTTTAATATCACTAAAGAGATGATAATATTTCAAAATATGAAAAGTAGATGGTTAACTGTAGGCTGGTTAGTAGTAGGGTCGTTAACTGATTGAGGAAGCTTAAACTGAAACAGGAGCTTAAGAGAAAAGCCAATGAAAAACAAGCTAATTTGTGCTTCAGACTCAGGGAATGGAAGTAGCAAAAATACCTTTAAAGTCAAGTAGCCCTGCTAGCTCAGTTAGTAAAACATAAGACTCTGAAAGTCAGAGGTACTAACTACAGTAGTTGAAAACAGGATATGTGGTGAAAAGTCCCTTACCTTTCTGGAGACAATGAGCCAAAGTGGCTCTGGAATCTGAGACACATGGTGCATTAAAAACAAAGGGATCAAAGGGTTCAAGGGGGTTAAGAGGTACAATCCTCCAATTATAAAATAAATAAGTCACACGGATATAAAGTAGAGCACAGGGAATGTAGTCAATAGTATTTTAACAGCTTTGTATGGTGACAGATGGTAACTACACTTTGAGCACTGTACATACACTATGTACACTATGTGTATTAATGAATCACTATGTTACACACCTGAAACTAATATATATTATATTGAATGTCAACTATACTTCAACTAAAAATGTAATTTAAAAAGTTAAAACAGGGGCTCCTGGGTGGCTCAGTTGGTTAAGCCTCTGACTTCAGCTCTGGTCATGATCTTGCAGTTCATGGGTTCAAGCCTGCTTCAGATTCTGTGTCTCCCTTTCTCTCTGCCCTTCCCCTGCTCATGCTCTGTTTCTCTCTAAGATAAGTAAACATTAAAAAAATTAAAAAACAAAACATAGAATACACATACAAAGAAACAAGTGGATCAAATGAAGGTATGCATAGTTAACAATGAGAAATCCCAGCTTCCATTTCCAGTGTTCAGAACACTACTAGAACACTGGCAGCCAAATTGTATATGTTGACAATTGATGGTTCTCTTTGAAACACCTCTACCTAATCACTCTATGAATGGTGACTGTAAATCATAAATGTATATACTCAAACTAGGTAGCTTTTCAGTGTCACATTCTTAAATGTGAATAAAAAGCCAAGGATCACAAGAAAAAGACAAAAGAAATAATTGTCTGGTATTCAAAAGTGTCCAGTATTCAACAAAAATTTATGAGACATGCAAAAAAAGAATATGGCCCATTCATAAGAAAAAAAAATTAAATATAAATTGTTGAGAAACACCCAGACACTGGATTTACTAGACGAAGACTTTTTAAATCAACTGTCTTAAATATGCTCAAATAGCTAAAGGAAACCATGGGGGTGGGAAGTGGGGGGAGAGAACAGAAGAACAATGTCTCCTCAAATAGACAGTATCAGTAAAGAAAGAGAAATTATGGAAAAGAACTAAAAATTCTGGAGCTGAAAAGTGTAATAACTGAAACAAAAAATGCACTGCAGGGGTACAAGAGATTTGAGCAGGCAGAAAAAAGAATCCATGAACTTGAAGATAGGCCAATTGAGATTATCTACTTTGTGGAACAGCAGCAAGAAAAAGAATGAAGAAGTATGAACAGAGTCTAACAGATCTGTGGGATTCCATCAAGTGTACCATCATATAAACAGGAGAGTCCCACAAGGAAAGGAGAGAGTGGGGCAGAAAGAATATATGAAGAAATGGTTAAAAATTTCTTAAATTTGATAAAAGTCATAAATCTAACATCCAAGCAGCTCAACAAACTCAAAATCCACATCCAGACATATTTTAATCTAAGTGTTGAAAGTCAATTACAAAAACAGTGTTGAAAGCAGCAAAAGAGAAGCAACTCATCACAGCAGGGCTCCTCAATAAGATTAATAGCTGATTTCTAATCAGAAACCATGCATGTCAAAGACAGTGGAATGACACATTTAAAGAGCTGAAAGAAAAAACTGTCAAGCAAGAATTCTACATCCAGGAAATCTCAGATAAAGAAAAACTGAGGGAGTTTGTTGCTACTAGACCTTCCTTACAAGAAATGCTAAAGTTCAGTAGGCTGAAAGAAAAGGATGCCAGACAGTAACTCAAAGCCATACAAAGAAAAGAACTCTGTTAAAGGTAGCTACACAAGTACATATAAAAGTTAAAATTATTATATTTTTGACTCGCAACTCCCTTTTTTTCTATATATGGTTTAAAACTCAAACGTGTAAAGTAAGTATAAATCTACATTAATGGGCATACAACATATAAAGCTGGAGGGTGTGACAATAACAAAGAGGAAGGGACAGAGCTGTTTCAGGAACAGAGTTTCTGCATAGTATGGAAGTTGGTATTAATTCAAACAAGACTGTTATAAATTTAAGGTGTTAATTGTAATCCTCAGAGCAACTACTCAGGGAAAGAAAATATGTATATATATATATATATATATATAGAGAGAGAGAGAGAGAGATAGAGAGAGAGAGAGAGAGAGAGAGAGAGAGAGAGAGAGAAAGGGAAATGAGAAAAGAATAAAAAAAACACACTAGACAAAACAATCAATTAAATTTTTAAAAAAGACAGTAATGGAGGCACTGAAGAGTAAGAGAGATATGACTTATAGGAAACAAACAGTAAAATGGCAGAAGTGCTTATCAGTAACAGCTTTAAATGTAAATGAATTAAATTCTGCAATCAAAAGGCAGAAACTAGCAGAACAGATTTTAAAAAACCATTATTCAACTGTAGCCAGTCCCTACTTTACAATGGTTTGACTTCCGATTTTTTTATTTTACAGTGGTGCAAAAGTGATACTCCACCAGTAGAAACCATTCTTCACATTTTAGATTTTGATCTTTTCCTGGGATAGCAATATGCACTATGTGCTGATCAGCGACAGTAAGCCACAGTTCCCAGTTAGCCATGCAATCATGAGGGTAAATGACCAATACACTTATAACCATTGTGCCCATACAACCAGCCTATTTTTCATTTTCAGTTTACGATTCAATAAATTACGTGTGATATTCAATATTTGGTTATGAAAGAGGCTTAAGATGATTTTGCCCAACTATAGGCTGTTCTGAGCATGTTTAGTATAGGCTAGGCTAAACTCTAATGTTTGGTAGGTTAGGTGTAGTCAATGCATGTTTAACTTACAAAATTTCCAGTTTACAGTGGGTTTATTGAAACATAACTCCATAGTAAGTCTAGGAAGATGCTGTACATGCTGTCTACAAGCCTCACTTTAAATTCAAAGACACTAGATGGTGAAAGTTTGAGGGGTCCCCAGGTGGCTCAGCTGGCTGAGCATCAGACTTCAGCTTAGGTCATGATCGCGAGTTCGAGCCTCACATCAGGCTTGCTGTTGTCAGTGCAGAGCCTGCTTCAGATCCTCTGTCCCCCTCTCTCTGCCCCTCCCTCGTTTGTACTCTCTCAAAAAAAAAAAAAAAAAAAAAAAAAAAAAAGTGAGAGTTTGAAAAAAATGATATGTCATGTAACTAGTAACCAAGAGAGAGATGAGTGGCTATACCAGTATCAGACAAAATAAACTTTAAATTAAAAATTATTACAAAAGATGAAGACATATTCTGATAAGCATCAATCCAAGAAGATGTAACATTTGTAAATATATACATACCTAACAATACAGCTTCAAAATACACACAAAACTGACACAATTGACAGGAGAAATGTGGTTCTAAAATAATAGTTGGAGGCTTAATATCCCAATATTCAATATATCAATAATGGATATAACAATCAGAAGATCAATAAGGAAATAGAGGACCTGAACAACACTACAGAATGACCAGACTGAACAGACAGCTTGGAACATTCCATTTAATAACAAGAGAATACATTATTCTCAAACGCAAATAGGATATTTTCCAGGAAAGACCATATGTTAGGTCAAAAATTAAGCCTCCAAAAATTTTAAGTTTATTCATTTATTTTTTAGGGGGGGGGGGCAGGGAGGGAGGGAGACAGAAAATCCCAAGTAGGCTCCACACTGTTACTGCAGAGTCTGATACAGGGTTTGAACCCACGTGAGATCATGACTTGAGATGCTTAAACGACTAAGCCACCCAGGCTCCCCTCCTTCTGCCTTGTTTTTTTTTAATAGATTTATTTTTAAGTAATCTATATACCCAAGTGGGGCTTGAACCCGGAGATCAAGAGTTGCAGCTCCACTGGACTGAGCCAGCCATGGACCCTCTATATTTCCTTCTGTTGTTGATTTCCAGTTTCATTCCATAGTAGTCAGAAAATTAATTTTTTATGATTTTAGTCTTTTTCAATTTATAGAGGCAATTTATAATTCCCAATCCGTAGGTAAATTTGTAGTTACAAACATATATATTAAAAAAGAAAATGGGTGGGGGGATGGGCTAAATGGGTAAAGGGCATTAAGGAAGACACTTGCTGGGAGTTATACATAGGGAATGAATCACTGGAATCTACTACTGAAATCACTACTGCACTATATGGTAACTAACTTGGATGTAAATTAAAAAATAAATTAAAAAAAAAAAGAAAAAATATCTCAAATCAATAATCAAACTTCATACCCTAAGGAACTATAAAAAGAAGAGCAAACTAAACCTGAAGCTAGTAGAGGGAGATAACAATAAAGATGAAAGTGGAGATAAATAAAATATAGGAGAGAAAAATACATAGAAGCAAAGTTGATTCTTTTAAAAAAGCAACAAAACTGACAAACCTTTAGTTAGAATGACCAAGAAAAAAAAAAGACTCACATTACTAAAATCAGGATTGAAAGTGGGGACATTACTATCATCCTTACAGAAATAAAAAGGATTGTAAGATAATACTATGAACAACCGTGTAACAAAATAGATAATCTAGATGAAATGGGCAAATTCCTAAGAACATACAAACAACCAAACTGACACCAGAAGAAAAAGAAACACAACCTGTAACAAGAAACTGAATCACTAATCAAAAACCTTCCAACAGGGGCACCTGGGTGGCTCAGTGGGTTAAGTGTCTGACTTTGGCTCAAGTTGTGGTCTCAGCGTTCTTGAGTTTGAGCCTCTGCCAGAGCCTAATTCTTGTTCTCTGTCTCCCTCTCTCTGACCCTCTCCTGTGTTTGCACTCTCTCACTCTCAAAAAATAAACATTAAATAAACAAAAAAACCTTCCAACAAAGAAAAGCCTATGACCAGATTCTACCAAACATTTAAAGAATAATTAACACCAATTTTTCCTCTTCCAAGAAATGGAAGAGGGAACATTTTCTAACTCATCTGTGAGGTCAAATACCATGACACCAAATACCGACAAAGGCATCACAAACACCAAAAAGAAATCTATAGACCAGTATTCTTAATAAATAAGGATAGAAAAATCATCAACAGAATATTAGCAAACTGAATCCAGCAGCATATTAAAGTATTATACACCATGACCAAGTGGGCTTTATCTCAAGAACACAAGGTGGTTCAACATAGGAAAACGCACCAATGTAATACATCACATTAAAGGAATGAAGGAAGGAAACCACATGATCATCTGGATGCACAAAAGCATCTGACAAAATACCGCTCTCTTTCATGATAAATATACTCAACAAACTAGGCATAAAAGAGAACTTCCTTAACGTTAAAAAGGAATTTATGAAAAATCTAACATCCCACCAGATCAGGAAAAACAAAAGCATGTGCACTCTTACCAACTTGTAAAATTAAATCTATTGCATTTGTGGATGCCATGATCTTGTATAAAGAAAATCCATCCACAAAACAATCTATTAGAGCTGATAAATGAATTTAGCAAAGTTGCATAATACAAGATTAAAACACAAAAAGTAGTTGTACTTCTTTTAGTATCTGTGCTGCCAAAGCGAGCATAATCAGTTGTATTTCTATACCTAGCAGTGAACAAACCAAATATAAAATTTATACAAAGCTACAGTAAACAAATAGTGCTGTACTGACATAAGGATAGATAGATAGATAGATAGATAGATAGATAGATAGATAGATATATCTCACTAGAATAAAAAACTAAGAGTCCAGAAATAAATCCATATTTTTGTAGTCAATTAAATTTCAACAAGGGTACCAAAACCATTCAGTAAGGAAAGAACAGCCTTCTTAACAAATAATAGTAGGACAACTAGTTATTCACATGCAGAGAATGAAGCTGAACTCTTACCTCACACCATAGCCAAAAATTAACTCAAAATAGACCAAAGACCTATAACAGCTAAAACTGTAAAACTCTTAGAAGAAAATTCACAGGTTAATCTTCATGACTTTGCAATAGTCCATGGGTTCTTAGTTATGACACCAAAAGCACATGCAACAAAAGAAAAAAATAGATAAATAAGACTCCAACAAAATTTAAAACTTTTGTGTGCAAAAAGATATTATCAAGAAAGTGAAAAGGCAACCATAAAATGGGAGAGAATATTTGCAAATCACATATCTGATGAGTCCAGTATCCAGAATATACAAAGAACTCTTCAAACTCAACAAAATGACAATCTAATTTTAAAATGAGCAGAGGGCTTAAAAGACATTTTGCTAAAGAATGTGACAAATCAAACACATCAACTAGCCATTAAGGAAATGCAATTTAGTACCCCAGCACTTCATACCCACTATACTAATAAGAAATATATATAAATAAAAAACATTTTTGAAATATAGAATTTAAAAAAAAGGAAAATAGCAAATGTTGCCCACGAAGTAGAGAAATTGGAATCCTCACATACTGCTGATGGGGAGGTAAACAGTTTGGTGGTTCCTTAAAAAGTCAAACTGAATTATAATATGACCTAGCAATTCCACTCCTAGGAATACACCCAAACTAATTGCAGTGTGCAAACAAAAACTTGCACATAAATGTTCATAGCAGCATTATTCAGAGCATTTTACCAAAAGAGGTAAATAGCCCAAATGTCTATTGACTGATGGATAAACAAAATGAGGTATATTCATACAAATGAATATTATTCAGTTAAATGGAACAAAGTACTGATATGTGGTACAGCATGGATGAACTTAGAAGCATGCTAAGTGAAAGAAGCCAGCCACAAAACGCCACATATTGTACAACTTCATTTATAGCAAATATCAAGAAAAGACAAATCCACAGAGACAAACAATAGAGTAGTGGTTATCAGGGGCTGGAGGGAGAAGGAAATGAGGAATAACCGCTTAATATGTACAGGTTTCCTGTTGAGGTGATGAAATGTTCTGGAACTAGAAAGTGGTGCTGGTTGCACAACACTGTGAATATACTAAATGCCACTGAATTGTACATTAAAAAAACTCCTAAAATGGTGAATTTTGTTATGAATTTTACTTCATTAAAAAAAGTTTTTAAAAGAACATATAGCCTTCTGCCTTCTCCCTCTCCTGGTCAGGACTGAGGTTTAGGGTAATACACTTACTCTGAGGTAGTGGTCCAGTATGTCTAGGGCTGAGCTTTCAGCCAGTGTAGCAAGAAGAGCGACTACATACAGGGTAGATTAAGTAAGTATCTTGAAGATGATAGCTATGAAGTTTCTCACTGGTGATTTAAGTCACATAAAATGGACAAGAAGGCTAGAGTAAACTCTATGGTGTTTGCATAGTATAGAGATATCAGTATGATCTCACAGTTAGAAACCATACATATGTTGGAAATCATGAGATGTGTGCATATGTGTGTGCATACACATAGTTCCTAACTCTGTCTGCTGAGAATCTGAAAGCAATGACTATCTGGTAGCAGTTGAGTACACTTAGCATTCAGAGCACGATTTCTGAATACTATTTCCATCTGAAGAAGCGAGGGCTTTTAAGGAAAAAAGGCTAATGCTAGAGCTGGGGTAAACACAAGAAGAGCCTGTAACATTTATTGTACCAAATGTAAAGAATAATTAAGGAAAAATTGGGACACATCAAAAGTACACAAAAGAGGAACCAGTTCAACAGGGCTCCCATTGGTGAAATCAAGATAAACTGAAAAGATCTCACAGAGATCCACAATAAAGCTTGTTAAGACTGCCCCACCCCTGGTCTCAAAACATTACCTCTCTGCAGAACTGAATGAAGTCCCACAGAACTCTCTGTGTTCCTAGCAGGACAGGCCTCCACCCCATATACCCTCTTAAATTCTATCTACCATACCATTAACAAACTACCCCACAAGACCAAGCCAAGAAGGAGACTGTAATTCAATCAGATTATCCACCTACCTCAAAGGTCATCAGGACTACTCCACCATGTCTTACATGTCTGTTTCTCAACATAGGAAGCCTCAAAATCACAGGTTATCCCTAATCCCATCTTATGTGGCACCATACAGGCCCTAAAATCTGACACAATCTTACAACTATCTTTGCTCCACTAAACGCTTTCACTGTTTGCCCTGGAACTCACAATCTATCATTTGGAAAATTGCCCATATCCTAAAATTCTATCCAAATTTTCCTTCCTCTTTTGTAAATGAAGAAGACTGTCTTCTGAGGACACTATTTCCCCTGTAGCTCTCATAAATGGTGTCTGTTTTCTCTTCCAACACTTCATACGATTCGGCATAGAAGTTAAGTCTCCTGGTCTTCACTCCTTCTAGGTCTCCTTCCATTTGCCTTCTTAAAACCCCCAGCTCCTCTAAAAAACAGGGCAACTGCATATAACCCTGCTAGTGCACTGCTCTCTATTATTTGTACAGCTCTCCTGGGAGTATACTCAAAGGACAAAAAAAAAAAAACAAAAAACAAAAAAACCCTGCAAAAACAAGTTAAAAAAAAAAAAAGAAACAACTATTTTCAGCTTTTATCATGATACTGGTGGTAATGTTGGTACTGTTAGGCAGCAAATGTAGAGTTTTGGAGTATTTTTTCATACCAAGTACACCAGATAGTAAGGAAGCTACGAAAGAGTAATAAAGTTGTATCAAAAGAACTCAGATGCCAACTTGCAGAGCTCTCCCTAGACAAAGATAATATGAGCATCAATAAAGATAATAATAACTATGATGGACTAAAAACATCAAATATGTTTAAATCCATGAAAAAAAAACTGAAAAAATAAATTGTCATCACTGGAATATGCCAATGAACAGATTCATTCTTTTGAAAAATTGTTAACTACAGAGAGAGAATCCATTCCCATATGAATTGTACTACTAAGGAACCAAATACTACATAGAGGGAAATTTCTCTGTATAGAAGTACCCAAGCCAATAAAATGAAAAAGAAATGTTAGAGTAGCACCATTTTGCAACCCCTAATAAATTAATGAGGCACTGATCATCAATGACTGCTAATATCACAAAGGATAGTCAGCCTCCTGAAATATGAATAAATAACACATCAAGGTTTTTAGAACCAATAGTAAAATATTCTATTCAAAATTCTTTCAACTCATTCTACAAACTGAACCATCCGTCATTTATACTCTCTAAATCAAGGGGCAGTGAACTTTCTGTAAGGGAAAAGATGGTAAATATTTCAGGCTTTGCTGATAATACAGTCTTTGTCTTAACTACTCAACTCTGCCTCTCCCAGCTGTAGCTAGAAAGCAGCCATGAACATGAGCAGGTAAAAAAGTGGGCATGACTTTATTTACAAGAACATGTGCTGGAAAGAACTTAGTTTATGGACTGTAATTTGCTGCGTAGTTACCTCTGCCCTAAACGATAAGTTAGAAAAATCAATGATTGCTACTGATAAATTAATTCTTCCCAAAGGAGAAGTTAATCTGGTAATAATTATTCAATCCTAAATCTAAATCAGCGGAAAGAAAGGTCATCATTCTCAGGCTGACCATTCCTTTATTTTGCTAACTGGAAATGTGTGGGAAGCATTAATGTGTTCTGACGACTTTGAGTCCAAAAGTTTATAATTTTTCAAATTGTGGTAAAGCAGATCTCTGAATAAAATGTTAGGAATTCAGTAATAACTCTTATTTACTGAGTTAACTTGACACATGTAGGTATACATACATAGGTATATACATAGAAATAATTTAGATGGTTGGACTTCACCTTATCAGAAAACCAAATGAGCCTGGAATCTTCATAATACCTAAACATGCCATATTTAGGATCCAATAATTCCCTCATGATGAGCAAGAAAAATTCTTTGCGTACTCCTCCTGCATCAACAGCATCTTCTCCAACAAATATAACCTAAAATAGCATAATGCAAACACTGAATGTAAAGAAATGGAAGTATATTCTGGAGAGCCCATAACGTGTAATTTATCACAATAAATGCTCAGCAATTAACAGTTTAAAAAATTTTTTTAGGTTTTATATAGTTTTATTTATTAAGTTTCAAAGATACATTAAAAACAGAAAAACTTTAAACGTATTTTCTGAATAAAGTCCCAATTATATAATAGAAAATGTCAAATTACCTTGAGTGGCTTTTTGTAGTCTATATTCTTTGTTTTCCTAAGGACTTCCATTGCATCTCCTACAATATTTTCTCTGCGTACAACTAGAATTAAGCAGGGATTCACAGATTCAATCACCGGGAGAAAAAGAGAGGAGACATTCTGTCTATGGGCCTGGTCAATAGCCATCTAGAAAACAAAAGATTAAAATTTTAATACAATGCTATAAAGAAACTATAAAGGTGACTGGGTAAGCTAACTTCTACCTATTAATTATAATCCTATATTTATAATTCCTATAATAGTTCCTATGCTACTTAATTCACATAACACCTCACACAGTATCTAATAGAGCATAAGAGCTTAATAAACTGTATTCTCAGCATAATGAGTGTCCTATTGAATGTTTTTTTTTAATGTTTTAATTTTAGAGAGAAGGAGACAAAGAGAGAGGGACAGAGGATCAGAAGTGAACTTTGTGCTGACAGCAGAGAGCCCAATGCAGGGCTCGAATTCATGAACCGTGAGATCACGACCTGAGCCAAAGTCAGACGCTTAACCTACTGAGCCACCCAGGCGCCCCTTGAATACTTTTATACTAATGTATAGCTAATGATACCATTATGCAAGCATGGAACTATAATAATATGGTAAATCTAAACACTGCTATTTCTCAAAAGATAAGCGGGATGAAGAGTGAGGAGAAAAAAGAAAACAGCATTAAAACAACCTCAAATGAGAATAAGGAACAGCCTGGCTGAGGAGTTATAGAAATTCATTTAGTAGGGGCGCCAATGTGGCTCAGTCTGTTAAGCATCTGGCTTTTGATTTCGGCTCAGGTCATGATCTCACAGTTCGTGAGTTTGTGGGATGGAGCCCTGTGTCAGGGTCTGCACTGCCAGTACAGACCTTGCTTGGGATCTCTTCCTCTCCCTCTGCCCCTCCCCCCAGCTCGTTCTGTTCTCTCTCTCTCTCACAAATAAACATTAAAATAAATAAATAAATAAACATAAAAAAAAAAAAAAAAGAAAGGAATTCATCTAGAAGAGTGATCACCATGTTCACAAACCAAGCATTTGGCTTTCACCATTTAAAGCCTTTGTTCATTTCTTATGGTTTTCCCAGTGTTCTTATCCTAAAATGGAATGTACTATGTATTAAAAGCATGTGGTGATTATTGTTTTAAGAAAGACCATCAAAAACTAGTTCACCAGTTGTTAGTATAAACCCTACAAAAATATTTCTCCTGGATATGCCTGGATAGCTCAGTCAGTTGAGAGACCAACTTTTTTTTTTTTCCTAATGTTTATTCATTTTTGAGAGAGAGACATAGCACGTGTGGGGGGGGGGGGAGGGAGGGGGGCTGGTGTAGGGCAGAGAGAGGGGGAGACAGAATCCAAGCAGGCTCCAGGATCTGAGCTATCAGCACAGAGCCCGATGTGGGGCTTGAACCCACAAACTGTGAGATCATGAACTGAGATGAAGTCAGATACCCAACCAACTGAGCCACCCAGGCGCCCCAGGAGACCAACTCTTGATTTCAGGTCAGGTCATTAAACCAGGGTGGTAGGATCAAGCCCTGCATTGGGATCCACACTGAGTGGTGAGCCTGCTTAAGATTCTCCCTCTTGGGGCATTTCTCAGTTTCAGCTCAGGTCACGATCTCACATTTCGTGAGTCTGAGCCCCAATCGGGCTCTAAGCTGACAGCACGGAGCCTGCTTGGGTTTCTCTCTCCCTCTCTCTGCCCCTCCCCCACTTGTGCTGTCTCTGTCTCTCTCAAAATAAGTAAATAAACTTAAAAAAAATTTATAAAAATTTTTTTAAAAATTAGCCTTAAAAAAGAAAAAAGATTCTCGCTCTCTCTCCCTTTGCCCCTCTTCCCTGCCTGCGTATACACGTGCTTACTCTCTCTAAAAATAAAATGTGTATTATTTCCTCTAATGATGAAAATGGATATAAGCACATATGTAAAATTCCCCCTAGTGTTTATTATTTAAATATCTAGAGGCATTTAAAATACCAAAGGCATTTATTTTAAAGGAATGAAAACAGCTATCAAAATTGTGGTGGGGTGCTGATAATTTTTTAAAGCATTTTTAGATTTTAAGAGCTCAAGCTTTCTTCTTACCCTTTTCTTAGTCCTTAGCCTCTATAGTCTGATATTCTATACTAGAAAATAAAACTCAAAACCTTTTTAAATTTACAGGTTCAAAAGATACAGCACATCTACTATAGTTCTTAAAATGATAATGTAAGTTAGTTAAAAAAAAAAAACCCTCATTATAAATGAAAAAATGTTCAACATAAAACAGAGCAGAGGAGAAAGGAGATGGATGAGCAGGAGACGACCAACCTCAGGAAAATGTCTTACTTATTACTAACACTTTCTTCAAGGAAACTTCATATCCTCCCCCTAACACGTGATCAAATACCTCTTACTTTAACATCACATCACCTCTGGTTACTTCCATCTTTTACCAAGTATATAAATATGGAATATATAATGAAGCAAGATTTGAAACAAACCCAAGTTTATCAAGTAAGCTAATAAAACTGTTTATAAAGATTACATATTTCTACAATGAAAGATGTTTATACCATTTTTTAGATATAAATGATTAAAAGCTAAACTATTCTATTTTCATTTAAATATATATAAGCCTTCGTAACAGTACACTTGTCACATGCAATTATAAGGTACCTTTGCAAAGGTACAGAATGTTCCCAAAGATTACAGATTATAGGCAAACTTCAAATATTTACTTTTTTTAAAAAAATGTTTTATTTATTTTTGAGAGAGAGAGAGAGAGAGAGAGAGAGAGAGAGAGAGAAAACGAGGGGGGAAGGGGCAAAGAGAGAGGGAGACACAGAATCCAAAGCAGGCTTCAGGCTCTGAGCTGTCAGCACAGAGTCTGATGTGGGGCTTGAACCCACAAAGTGCAAAATCATGACCTGAACAGAAGTCAGATGCTTAACCAACTGAGCCAACCAGGTGCCCCAACAAATATTTACTTTTTAAAAACATTACAGAAACAATTCCAAAACCATTCTCAAGTCAGTTAGTATTAAACTATATCTTACCTGCATCTGTAAGACTGCATCTGTTTGTAACAGAGTAGTTTTTGCTTGGGCATCAAATACAAATGGATATGTGCAGATTGTAACAGGAATATCTGCCAACTGGAAATAAAATTAACTTATTAGAACAAACTGATTTGTGATATATTTTTTGTAGGTACTGTCATTTCTTTTAAAGCTGATCATATTCTTGGTTTATTCACCTGTATGTTATCCAGGAATTATAAATATTGTGCTTCCTTTCAAATATGGAATTTTTACTGATTATCAGATGAGGCACTGGAATAACCCCCATTCTCAATAACCTCAATTTTAGGAAGGAATTATATACTTGAAAGTACATACAATTGTAAATTACAAGGATCTTTTGCTTAACATGTATTAACTTCAAGATTCAGTAAATTAGGAGGCAAATATATCTTAAAGTTGGGGGCTCCTATGTTAAATACATTACCCAGTTCTAGAGTACCCAAGGCTACTCTAGCAACCGAGGCCAATGATAAGCAATCTGCTTATTCATTCATTTAACAGTTATATACTGCATGCCGTTAGGGTACCAACACTATTGTAAGTCAACAATCTTTCATTCATTTAACCTACAAAATAAGTACCATGAAGTACCATTATTTCCTGTCAATCTTTAAAGCTGAGAAACCGGATTATTACCATTATCACACATTACCCACCTTACAGACAATTATTTAACCTAGCAAGTAATACAGTGATTGATTGCTAAGTATTTTAACAATGCAGAAAAATACAAAGATCTATGAACTTCTAGTCACAGATTCTTGCAGTCAAAGGAGGCCGTATTCCTACCATCTACCCAACAAGGCAATGTTTTTGTGTCAGCCCTGAAACGGAGACCCTGCTGTAAGGTTTCTAGTGAAGACTTTCAATACACCATGAAAAAATCCACTTCTTATGTGCTTAGGAAGTTCTTCTTATTAAGTCTGAATCTACATTTATAAACATCATTATGCATTACTTTGTTTTGTATTGCAATCTTCATTGCAGGGAAGCCTATATGGTTTAAAATATTTCAAGTGCCCATGCTCTCTCTAAATTGTCTTTTTTCCATAGTAAACATTCCCAGTTTTTCCAGCCATTCTGACAATACTATGGTTTCCAGCCCTTCTCCATCTCGACTGCCTTCTTTGAAATGTATTTTAATTTATATAAGTCTCTCTTAAAAACAAACAAAATAATCTAATAGGGCCCCATCAGTACAGTATACAATGAGACTATCAACTCTTTGTTGACAACATGTAAGACAGCATCGTGGGTTATATTAACCTTACAGTAAATTATCATTTTTCATTATTTTTCATATGACAATTTTTACCTTGATCCTGTATTTGTGTCACTACCTACTGATGGTAGAATGTCATTTCACAATTCTGAAATTTAAAACTACCAAAATGATTTCTCAGGTCCCTTTTGGTTTCAAAAGTCTATGATTTCATAATTTTATGTGCTATTTCTATGTGAAGATAAGGAAGCAAACAATATTAGGCCTATAATATAAAGTTAATTCTAAATGCTTCACTGGTTCAAGTCCTGGGAAAAATGCAAAACAAAACAAGAAAACCTGAAGTCTATAATGAAAGTATAAAAGAAGTATTATAACAATTCCAAGTATTAAAAAGGTTATTCAGGTTTGTTGATAATATAAACCAAAGTGCTAAAACTTTATATGCTAAGACAGTATATTATACAAAGTGAGGAAGATGACCATACTGAGTTTATTTAACTTTATGATGATCATTTTGAGTATTAATTATTAGCTTAAAAATTGAAGATCATTTTAGTTCTATAAAATATTTTTTGCCTTACTGGGTAAGCATTTGTCAGATTTTAAAACTTTGCTTTTTTATATTACAAAGGACACGTGTTAATTTTATACTGGAAGACTTTAGGAGGGTAGACATTATTTTAAAGCAAATATTGTTGGGGTGCCTGGCTGGCTCAGTCAGTACAATATGCGACTCTTGATCTCAGGGTTGTGAGTTTGAGTCCCACATAGGGTGGAGAAAATAAAATCTTAATTAAAAATTATTTTTTTATTTTTAAAATAGAAATCTTTTTTTTTTTTTTTTTTTTTAAGAGAGAGAGAGAGTGGGGGAGAGGGGCAGAGGGAGACAGAGGGAAAGAATCCTAAGCAGGCTCCATGCTCAGAGCGGAGCCTGATGTGGGCCTCAATCCCACAACCCAGGGATCATGACCTGCACTGAAACCAAGAGTCAGACATTCAACCAACTGAGCCATCCAGGCAGCCCCAAAATAAAATTAAAAAATAATAATAAAGCAAATATTGTTGAAAGGCATCATACAAGTGTAATGATAACTAAAACAGAGGTTTTAATTTTCTTCAAAAAACTCCTTTGAAATGTTATATAGGACAACTCCTATATAGTCATTAAAAATTTTTATATATATGGATAGATAGCTATATCTACCTATCTATATATAAATTTATCAAACTAAATAGGAAACTTGCTCTCCTATTACTTAAGATAAAACAGAGTATATCTTACTCTGAACATGAGACTTTATTACACCAAACTTACCTCAGTTAATCCATGGTTGACATCCTAAGACAGCAGTGCAGAACGTAACAGTAATGAGGAAAGAGCAATGTTAGTGTCCAAATTTAACTATTTCTATTCAAAGTAGCATTTCATATATTTTGCTACAGAATACTGAATTAATGAAGTAGACCAAAATATACCTACAACAAAACTTACCCTTTTCATGTGCATCTTATATATCTATACCTATAAAACTAAGACCTTTCTTTCATGTATCTTGTGGTCATAAAATTATCAAGGCTTGAACATAATGAAATTTGACTTTAGCAACTAAGCACCCCAATTGTAGAATTCAGGTAAAATGTGGAAACTAATCCTAAATCCTAAGCTTGGTCTTGAAGAAGTCATTTTATGTCTTAGTTTCTCCACCTGGAAAATGGAGAAAATATTCCCCAACTTCTCCCCAAGGACTTGGTTAAATCTTGACAAAATGCTTGAAAAGTATTTAGCATATTAAAATACTATATGAAAACAAAGTGAAGAAAATAAGCCATTAAATGTTTTTACTTGTCAGAAATAACGAACGAAAACTTAGGATATCTTACATTAAGGATTCTTTAACACTGAATTAGCTTAAAACTGAAAGTACAAAGGGGCGCCTGGGTGGCTCAGTCAGTTAAGCATCTGACTTCTGCTGAGGTCATGATCTCGCAGTCCATGAGTAGAGCCCTCCATCGGACTCTGGGCTAACAGCTCAGCTCAGAGCCCGGAGCCTGCTTCAGATTCTGTGTCTCCCTCTCTCATGCTCCTCCCCTGCGTGCACTGTCTCTCCCTCTCTCAAAAAATAAATCAACATTTAAAAAAAAAAATTTTGTTTTTAATTGAAAGTATATGACAGGGTTTAGGAGTTGGTAAACAGAAAGAAAAAATGAGGAGAGAAAGAGAGATTTACGAAGGGAATAATAATGGATATTATAATGAAAGCTTACTACTTCACTCAACGGAAAGATACACTTTCTTGCAGAATGCTTCTACATATACTCAGGGTACAGACTCATATAAAGTGTTAGAATTTCCAAAAACACGTCACTAAATTTGCAGATGGTACTTAGCATAATGAGGAATTAATCTTACCCAAAGAGAGGTCTGCTTTTGCCCTAAGCTGCTGGGGGTGATCTATGGGCAGCTGGAATGTCAAGCCTCATAGGAGTGTCTTTGTCTGAGAGCTCTGGACCATTTGGTTATCATTTCTGCCTTCAGAAGAAGTGGACGCTAAAGGTTATCGGCATAGGCAGTATGTAATCAAGCCTCAATAAAAACTCTGGGCCTCAAGGATCTGGTGAGCTTCTGTGGTTGCCAATATTCTGTGAGTATCACCACACAGAGATGCTAGGAAAGTAACTCATCCCTGACTCCACAGGGAGAAGAAAATAGAAGCTGTGCCTTTGGTACCTCTTCCAGAGTCCATTCTATGTGCTTTTCCCCCTAATTTCAATCTGTATGCTTTCCATACAATAAACTGTTAACATCACTGTAACAGTTTCCAGTGAGTTCTGTGAGAACTTATAGCAAATTATTGAACCTCAGTGTGGTGTGAGGAACCCCTCAAACTTGGAATTCGCACCAGAAGTGAGTGCAGTCTTGTGCTGTCTATTCCTTATAAATTCATAGCTTGCTAAATGCTCGCACACTTTGGGGGTACCTTTGGAGACTTTAAGATCTGAGCAAAGATCTAGGGTTCTCTCGTTGTGCTAAACAAAGCCAAAGCAGTATAAAAATAAGCAAAATAAGACTCTATACAAATCCTACTTGGAGAAAGGTTATTTATTGATAGTAGTTTCTTCCAAAAAATTCAGAGTACCAAGTTATCACTACATCAGTGCCCCTACTAACAATGTTAACAAGAACATATTTAGAAGCTGTACTGCTGAAATGCCTTTTAGATTACACCAGTTTAATTTGAAACCAACTTCACAGGCACATGTGACATTCTTTTACAGTATATCTTGTGGGGACATTTTAAAAATGCTATTACTATCATGAAAGCTTGAATAAGCAAAGAAATACCTTTCAATATTTTCTGACTACCTATATAGCCTGCTTGACAACTATACTAGATACCAATATAGTTTATATCATGGGAGATTAAATTTATTCTTAAATAAATAATAAAATATATATGCACTATTTTTATTGCTACATGTAAACAGATAAAGGTGCTATGCATATCGTTATGCATTGGAGAAATCAATAAGATTGTTGGAATTTATAGTATGACTAAACCATACTAAAGCAGAACCTATTTGACTGTAGGATGATGTAAGCTGAAAGGAATATAGGAAATAATGGGATTTGTGGAAAGCTTGAGAAGCTTTTAGATATCAAGTGAAACTATTATCTAGGAGAGAGGCATCCAAGGGTGAAACAGATTAAGATCATTATTAGAAATTTCAACTTAAAGGTTAAGGATCTTAGACAAAAGCTCAAACATTTAAAACAATTTTTTAATGTTTATTTATTTATTTCTGAGAGGGAAAGAGAATGCAAGCTGGGGAGGGGCAGAGAGAGACAGAGAGAGAGAGAGAGACAGAGAGAGAGAGACAGAGAGAGAGAGACAGGGGCACAGAATCTGAAGGAGGCTCCAGGCTCCAGGCTCCAGGCTGTCAGCACAGAGCCCAATGCGGGGCTTGAACTCACAAACCGTGAGATCATGACCTGAGCAGAAGTCAGATGCTTATAAACTGACTGAGCTACTCAGGCACCCCAAGAGCTCAAACATTTTTAAAAAGGTAAATGCAAAAAGGAAAAAAGGTAAATGCTTACAAGAGCATGGATGAACTCTAGAGTTGCAATGTACTTGTTATATTATTTGCAAATCTGATTCAGTCAAAGTAGTATTTCCAAGGGAAATTTAAAAGGAAAACAAAGTCATGAGGGTTGGAGACAGGCTCTATCATAAAACATGTGAGGTTACTTAAAGGTTTATTGCTAAAAATTCAACATATCACTCAATGTGTGACCTACTATTGGCTCCAAATCCACATACTCAAGTAATAGTTGTTGGCTGTTTTTAGAGTGGAAGTCCTGAAACTGGGTCAAGGCATGCCTAATTTTAGTTGCTCAATGTCCCAGAAGCTGGAGTGAGAAAGGCTTTAAGGAATGTTCCAAAAGTCAGGTTCTCATGGTCTAAAGCAGACTTCACTAAAGATGCTTTTAACACCAATGGTTAATGATGGTTCCAGTTGGTTATAGACAAAAAGATGGAGCTCATTGGCACATTTTAGTTTCAACTAATTACTTATGGCAAAGCACTATACCACTGCTGGTATCATTTTGACTTAATGATGTAACACAGGATTATTCTAAGGGGATACTCAAGTTAATGAAGTGATTCCAGTAAATATGAAAGGTCTTGGCAATTAAATGAAAATAAAAAGACAGCATCTAAAACATGAAGGAAATGGAAATACACAAACATAATTTGGTAATCCAATACATAATCAGTCTAAGAGTTTAGTCTGTAAAATATTAATGCCATTAAAAATGATTAGGGAGCTTTACAAAGCAAGGATGAACTTTTCTAGGAAATATTACAGCTGCAAAGGAGCACAAATGTACTTTAATTTCTTCTTTTTATTAAATGAAAACAAAACTCAAACCCAGAAAGTACTGGGGGATATTTCCAAGCTGGTCTCCCCAACTGTTATATCAGTCTATCCTTCTAGTTTGCTGGTGAACATGTCATGCTGCTAGCTCAGCACTGTTAAAGTGCAACTTAACTCCATAGAACAAAGATAGTGATGATTTATATACATAGCACAATTAATATCAAATAAATATGACTTATGACTTTAAAAAACATGTATGTAATACAACATGAAAGACTAAAAATTTCACCAATTTACCAAGTATCTTCATTAGTATCTACTTATATATGACATGCCTTCCATAGGTATACAGTTCTTGAAATAAATTGTATTTCAAGATATGTATTTTTTAAACTATATAATAAGAACCTTATAGTAATACAAACAAGCAGACCCAGCATAGACCATTCTATACTTCATTCTAAATTAGTCCATTTTTACTAAGTAAATATTGACGATATGTAGGATAGTAACTAAAAGTATAAGAGAAGGAAGAAAAAACAACAAAGTTTAGTAGCAACCACTAAAGTATTTTCAACTTAAATGCAAAGTTAAAAGAAGGTAAGGAAATATACAACTAAGAACAGTACTTAGAAAATGGAGAAAAATCAAATATCAGAAGAGAAAAAGAACCCATGTGCCATTTTATTTTGCCTAGAGATTACTGTGAAGGGAGAAAAACAGATAAAAAGCTGAAAAATCCAACTGAAAAAAGTTTCATACACCAAGATCAGAGTCTTGACGGGTGCCTGGCTGGTTCACTTGGTAGAGTGTGTGACTCCTGATTTCATGGTTGGGAGTTTGAGCCCCATGTTGGGTGTAGAGATTATATATATACATACTTATAACCAATCTTTAAAATGATCAGAGTCCTGATAAACAAAAAAACAGAGAAGCTTACAGTAACCAGCAAGAGTAGGAGGATCAAGCAAAACACTTTACAGAGTTAGGTTAAAAAGGATAGGAAAATGAAAGGGGATGAGGTGAAAAGTTAGAAGTCTCAGCAGTACAAAAAAGGATATTATAAGAAAAGCAAAGAACTTCACAGAATTAGTTTTTAATGTTTAGAGATCAGGGAAGTATATATGTGCTGGATTCTTAAAATCCTTGACTGGGAAAGAAAAGAAATGGAGGAAAAAAATTTTTAACAGATTATAGCATAAAGCAAATATAATAAAGGTAAACAATTTCCTTACAGTATTGAGAACAAGGTAAAGTTACATATATATGAATACATGTGTATATAAGTAAAACTTAAAGATGTATATTTCTTATAATTCATAGTAATTATGTTTTATCAAAGAATATTGTAAGCTTGCAATATTGTGAAGCAATGGAACTACTTTAAGATTATAACTTATTCAATAGTGTTACGTATGTGTATATATATACACATATATATGCATTTACATACATGTATATACATATGTTAATGTGTATACAAACATACATACACCTCTGTATCATCACAAAACAGCATGTAAGTATATTTAGAATAGGTTTTTTTAAATCTTAGAGTGTTAATGTGATGTTCAGCCTAGCATTAAGACTAGCAATACAAGCATGAATTTTATTAAAAAGCCTCAGGAAAAGAGTCTTTAGAGTTATATGTAAACGTGAAATGTGGAATAAGCGCTTTTAACTCTCTCAAAGAAGGGAGCTTTGTGAAATCAAATGTCATAATATAAATTAATGAACTATATAAATAAGAGGTACACAAAGACCTTCAAAGTAAATGCCAGCTTTCTTTTCCCAGAGGTAGATTAGAAGAACCCAAATCACAGGTTCTGCATTCTGATTTCTAAGATTTGATATTAGGGGCACCCGATGGCTCAGTCGGTTAACTGTCCAACTTCAGCTCCGGTCATGCTCTCAGTTCAGTTAGTGGGTTTGAGCCCCGCGTCGGGCTCTGTGCACAGTTCAGAGCCTGGAGCCTGCTTCCAATTCTGTCTCCCCCTCTCCCTCTGCCCTTCCCCCATTTGTATTTTGACTCTCAAAGTAAGTAAACATAAAAAAAAAAAATTTAAGATTTGATATTAAACCCACTATCCAATTAAATAAAGAACAAGCTTTCACTGCTGCAGCCACCTATTCAATATCACTCTGTCTACAAATAAAGAGAAAGGAAAACCTTGAGGCACAAAGAGTAATGGAGGGCAATTATCAAGTATAATAAAGATATAATCTGGACAGAATGAGAAAGAGAAAAAACCTAGAAATAGGAAGGTAGTCCTCTATGGCTTCCCTGTCAACAGAAAACAGTAGCACTGAGATAGCAGCTCCTAAGGAAATTCAATTTGGTATCACCTCAGCTATATACCAAGAGGAGTCTGGATACAGGCCTGCCAAACTTAAAAGTAAACATTCAAACCATAGCTTTTCCACAAAGATTACTACAAACTAAAAAATTCTATGGGACTGGCATTTGTGTTACTTGTTATGAATACAAGTAGTTTATGACCTACATACTAGATACAAATTCATATCAAAGGGTACCTAATCTAATTCATAGTAATACAGGAAGATAGGACTCTAAGATAATGTTTCTCAAACTAGGCTTACATCTCTGAGAAATATATTTATTTTTAAGGGTCTATGAGTGCTCTGGGAGAATTTATTTTAGTGTTTTTATACCAGAATTTTAAAAAATGACTTAAAAATCTAAAATTAGGATAATCCATTAATAAATCCAGTATCACCATGAAATTCCAAGAGTTGCAATGGTTGTGATTGTAATCAAACTGGCACCAAATAGGAAGGATCTCTATGTTTAGGATTTCATACATAAATGATGTGCTTGATGAGTGAAGGCCAAATTACTATGACATCTCATTCTAAAAGGAAATGTTTCATTGTAGTTCAAATAGAGAAAGGTGAGAAAGGCAGCAAGATAACAGTGTTATTAGACACCTCAGAATAGAGGCTACTGCCAAACTTTAAAGCCTGTGTATAGGCAGTCAGCAATAATAACATCATTTTACCAAGACTTAACTATGTGCCAAGAACTGCCCTAAGCACTTTAGATGTATCATACCAATTAATCTCAATAACTATATAAGATAGGTACTATTATCCCTAATTTACAGAAAAAGAATTAAGTAATTTCCCCAATGACAGAGAGTGAGTAAATGCTGAGCTCAGATTTGAACCGAGATGCTTTTATGCTACCCTACTTTCTTATCATATTTAGGCT
Organism: Panthera tigris; assembly: GCF_018350195.1. Lineage (NCBI taxonomy): Eukaryota > Metazoa > Chordata > Mammalia > Carnivora > Felidae > Panthera > Panthera tigris. Next base: position 28,595,231 of record NC_056670.1, read on the forward strand.
AGGAGGTAAGATTCCTGATCATCAAAACACAATTATCTTCCATACTAAATAGTAACTTGATTTTTGAATTTGTAGTGTTATTTATAATTAATTTATAAATTTGTTATGGTTTTAGAGTTCTTTAAAAATGTAAGTTTAGAACTTGTTTTAGTGTTTGTATATATTTAAATAATATAGTCAAAAATAATGTCAGTGAACACTGGACTTAAGAAATTGTTTTACTTTAAAAGGGGTCTATATATCAGTCCAATTTCAAAAACACTGCTCAAAGACCAGGATACCCTACGTGGTTGTGTCAAGTTTATATGCAGACTTAGGATTCCAACCTTCTAATGGCTTATCATAACACTTCAGATAAAATCCAAGTTCTTGATCCTAATTTATTAAACCCTCCATGATCTGGTGTCTATCCATTTCTCTGAACTCTCCACAATGCCATATTTTAGCCTTCCTGGCCTCTTCCTATCCTTCAATCATGTCAAGCTTGTTCTCACCTAAGGTCTTTTACTGGATGTTCATTTTTCTTGAACAGCCCATACTTCATCAGATAAGCTTTTTCTGATTATCCAATTGTAAGAAACCATCCAGTCTCTATTATATTCTCTTATTTTAATTCTCTATATTGTGTATATTATTAGCTAATTTTTTTTTGCTTTACTGGATTATTGTCCACCTTGCCCACTGGATTATAAGCTGTGTAAGAACATGGCTCTTATCTGTCTGGTTCATCACTATATTTGCAATACCTAAACTGATGCCAGTCACAGGAGTTTCTCAATATTCTCATTATTTGTTGAATGAGCAAATGAGTAGATCTAAGTCTGCAAAGCAGCTATAAATTTGACTGAAACTCCCAATGATTCTTGGGGGGAAAAAATGAACAAATCTCTCTCTTAACCAAATGCACATACCAGGGAAGGAAAAGATGTTCTAGAAGTGACCTGATTCCTACAGAAGAGACTATTTTAAAATTAGCATGCACTAAATCACAGTGACATTCAAAAACTACTGTATGTGTTTACTGCCAATACACATATGCCAGATACTATTAGAGGTGCTGGTGAATAAACTTATAGAGTGTGTATCCACCACAAAGAGTTTGCACCTGGTACCTAGCAAGCTCCTTATGGACAGGTTACTTAACCTTTCTACAACTGCTACATACATACTGCTTAAATTACCTACTTCGGGGGTAAAATAATTGGCCTCAAGTATCCTACAATGATTAGCAAGTAAGAGTTTTAAACCTGTTTTAGATCTGCTTACCCATTTCTATATTAAAATTTTGTGTGTCGAAATAAAGCTTTAGAAGACTGCTATTATTTTAATGGGGCATTAAGTGTCTAGTTACTAGAGACTTAGCCACATGGGAAGTATATACACATGTAGATGTATGTCAAAAATCTGAAATAAAAAGGGGGGAAAATGGAATTAATGGTCCTAGGACTCTCTTTTTATAATTCTGGGGCACTAATTTCACAATAGTACTATATTCTTAGAGTTCTACCAAGGACTCCAATATTCTCAACATAGAAGAATTAAAAGACAACCTCATGGAAAATAAGTGAGAGTTAAAAGTCCATGTCACATTTGCATTTTTCTTTAGTTTGGTTTGGCTTTGGTATAAGAGTGGAGTGTTTTCTTATAAATACTGCATAATAAGTAGCTGCTTCTTCCCAATGTGCTTTTATTTCAAAATAAGCTTTGAATAAAAGTTCTGAAAAAACCTTGGTGTTTCAAAAACAAGCAACAGTTTCTTTTCTGTGAGAATAAATGATACATAGAAATGAAATGATAAAATGCAAAAGGAAACATACCATTCCATAGGCCTGTTGTTGGACCCAGTTGATATAATCATTCCTTATGTCTATCAATTCTTGTACTTCATGTATATAAAATTTATCATATTGTATAATCTGTCCTGTTTTCTCATTTACCTACAAAAACAAATAAATGTGTAATTAACATTAGGTTTAACCCATACCTAATACAGAGATTGAAAAATGTTTAAACAGAAAAAGTTCTGAAATTTCTTAGCTAATTTTCTCTATTAAAAAAAATTTACTGAATGCCTACTATTTGCAAAATGCTAGTTAAGTGCTATGTGAAACACAAAAATATCTAAGATGGAATATCTGCATTCAGTACCTCAAAATCTAGTAAAAAAGAAAAATATTTCTATAACCACCACATAGTAAGAGATATGTACCATTAAAGTATATACAGTATATAAAAACTAGAATCTATAAGAACTTCTGTTTGGGGAATAGGAATTAAATAAGAATAGCTAATGCTTGTTAAGTGTCACTCTGTACTGGCATCTGAATAAAATGAAGAAGTGACATTTGGGTAGGACACAAAAAATGAAGAGAGTGCAAATTATCACCCTAGAAAGTACTTACTAATTACAAAGGTAAAAAATCTCTCCAGTGGAGAACACTAACTTAACTGAGTTATCAAACCAATCACCACCAATACAGAGACAAATATTATGTTCCTGGTAATGCAACAGGAAGTATAAGCATCATCTATGAAGCAGAAAAATGTTTAGCTTGAATCTAATAAAGTCTCTTGATCTAAATTCAAGTTTGTAGGAAATACAAGGGATAGAGAAAAAGTAAACATCACCGTAAGGAAAATAACAAATATTCTGATTGTTAGGACTTGCATAAGAAGACTGGCCAGGAGTCTCCAAACAGTTAAGGTAATGGGATAAAAAAGTGGGGGCTATTCTTTTTATTTTTTGATTTCTTTAATGTTTATTTTTGAGAGAGACAGTGAGTGAGCAGGGGAGGGGCAGAGAGAGAGGGAGACACAGAATCCAAAGCAGGCTCCAGGCTCTGAGTTGTCAGCATAGAGCCCGATGCAGGGCTCAAACTCATGGACTGCAAGACATGAGCCAAAGTCGGATGCTTAATCAACTAAGCCACCCAGGCACCCTCCAAAACAGTGGGGCTATTCTAAATCAATAGAGACACAGAGGTGTTCTGGTATGGGATATAGCAGAGCTCCTTGCGTCAGACTAGCCTCCTGACAAAAACAATTATAAACTCTGGACAGTATATAAAAAAACTCAACAATTTGAAAACACTGGAGATCAACCCAAAGCAAGCAAGCAGAAACAAGAATGAACACAATCTTTGAAAGAAGAAAGCACGGGTGTGATACACATTTTTGCCCAAGGAAGTGCTTCCAAATCAGCATATGTAAGAGCTCAAGCACAAAGCAGCAGTTTTACCAGAAGAGTAAAAGACTCTTTACGGAAGAGTCATAGGTCACAAAGTAAGACAGCCAATGTGGCAGTGAGGAAGTAAAACTTCCAGAAAGGAATCTAGAGGGTGAAGCCACAAAACCAGTCAGCAAATTCCCCACACATCATTGGCTAACCTTTTTTTTTTTTTGAGGGGGGCGGGGCAGAGAAAAAGAAAGGATGCGAGTGAGGGGCAGACAGAAAGAGAGAATCCCCTGAGAGGCAGACAGAAGGAGAAGTGAGGCTCACCTAGGCCTCATGCTCACTGACGCAGCGCATGAGCTCATCTGATGTGGGAATGGAACTCACAAACTGTGAGATCATGACCTGAGCCAAAGTGAGATGCTTAATGACTGAGCCACCCAGGTGCCCTGCTGGCTAACTTTTAAACCATTAGTGTATAGAGTGAGACACTGGGGGAAAAAAACACCCCAGCAGAAAGCAGCACCTGGGAGGTTCCTCTTAAGGTAGACTTCAAGACAAGTATTTCTGGAGAAAAAAGGACACATTTGGTAGGCATGATGATAAAAGGATTAATTTATCAAGAAGTTGTAACAATTCCAAATAACAATGCTTTGAAATATGCAAAGGGGGAATTGATAGAATTTGATGGAATTTTTAACACCCCTCTCTTGGTAACTGATAAAAAATTGACAAAAATAGCAAGAAAAGAACATGTGAACAATTTCAACTAACTTGAACTCACTATAATAGAACATACCACCCAATAATTGTATATAGAGTGTTCACTAAAATAAAATATCCTGGACCACAAAACAAGTCTTACTAAATACATTTAAAAGAATCCAAAGTACACCCAGTATGTTCTCTGACCACAATGGAAGTAAAGAGTTAGTAACTAAAAGACATTTGGAAAATCCTAGAACATTGTAATCATTTTAAATAAAACCCTTTTTTTTTAGTTTATTTACTTTGAGAGAGAGTATGCATGTGCATGTGTGGGAGAGGAAGAGAGAGGAGGAGAAAAAGAAACCCAAGCAGGTTCTGTGCTGTTAGCATCTCAGGAACCATGAGATCAAGACCTGAGCAGAAATCAAAAGTCTGACGCTTAACTGACTGAACCACACAGGCACCCCTGAACAAAACACTTCCAAATTACCCAAAACTTCTCTTGAATCCATCAGAGAGCTAAAGCCATAAGATAACCAAGGAGCCTGAATCCCAAGGATCGACAGATACTTCCAAACAGAAACAGAATGCCAGAAATGGGTCACCTGTGGCAAAGCAAGAGGGAAGATACCACTGTCACACAAGCAGGGAAGAGGAAATCAGCTAAAATTTTAAGAAATTGCTTAAGACTGAGTATGGGATAACCTGACAGGGTTTTATAACCCCTAGGTGCCCCAGACAGTTTGCACTCACTCAGACTCTCTTCCACAGACCTCCACTGGGTGGTCTCTGGGATGACTGGAAACAGCAAAAGATCACAAGTCTCTCTCAGTGGTGCAAGGAATTGGCTTCCACTGTGAGAAAAAAAGAAGGCCTGCCATCCTGCCCATATCCTTTGCTTATACAGAGAGAGCAAAAGCCTTAAACTTACACTGAGAACGGTAAAGCAAATTCTATGCATTGTTGCTGGAGGAGGGGGAAACACCCTCACTTCAATAGCTGGGAGGAATGGGGGACAACAGTCCTGAGCCCAGAATCTTATATCAGTAGGACCAGAGGATCCCTAATGCTGATGGAGGGAATAGAAACTCTGAGTAAGTCCCACCCTGAGATCCAGGCATACATAATCACCTAAGACTAAGGCTAAGACAATAACATCAAAGAAAATTTTCTGTGTCCTCTCCTCTATTAATCCTGGAAAACACTGAGTAACAAGCAAGACCAGTTTACCACTGAGGAGGGGCAAGAGTGAGAAGGAAAAACCCTCTATCAAGCAGGCATACAAAGCAGAACACAGTGAGAAAAAAAACTTTTGACATTTCACTTCTGTCCAAAGCATCAGGCAACACTAAAGGAATCTGAGGCCTCTGGTATAAAGCCAATTCAGATAGTGGAGCAAGAAGAGGCTTTAGGAAAATATTGAATAAAAATTAAAAGTGTATCAAAATTTGAGGGATCCTACTCAAACAGAGAAAAGAAAAAGAAAACTTAGCATTAAATGATATTAGAAAAAAAGGTTTAAAATCAATGATCTAAGCCTCTGTTTTAAGGACCGAGAAAGAGATGACCAAATTAAGGACAAATCAAGTAGAGAAAAGGATATAAAGAGCAGATATTTCTGAAAGAGAAAACACTAGAGAAAAATCAAGAAAGCAAATGTGTTTTACGAAAATATTAGTAAAGTTGATAAGCCTCTGAGGAAAAGGGAGAAGACAAAGTACCACTAACGGGAATGAAAAAGGTGGCATCACCACACAGACACAGACATAAATATCACCACACAGACCTACCAAAATTGACTCAAGAAGAAACAGAAAATATAAATTACACTGTACTTACAGTAAAACTTTGGATTGTGAGTAATCTGTTCTGCAAGGGTTCTCCGTAAGACAAGCAAACATTTCTGATAAATTTTAATTTGATAAACGAGTGACATCTTGCAATACGAGCAGTATGTGGCACCGAACATCACATGATCACAAGTGAGCCAATGGTTCTTTAAATTCGCTTTGATTTGCAAGCACTTTGGATTATAAGCGTGTTCCCGGAATAAACTGTGCTCGCAAACCAAGGTTTTACTGTATTTATAAAATTTAATAGGAAATTTTAAATTTCCTAGAAGAAAACTACAGGCCAAGACGGTTTCACTGGTGAATTCTATCAAACATTTAGGGAAGAAATGAAATAATATCAATCTTAACTCAGAAAATAGAGAAAGAGGAATTATTTCTTAAAAAAAGTTGGTGACAATATGAGAAACAAAAATTATCAGATCAATATTCCTTATATAAGCATAAAACCTTCAATAAAATATTAGCAAATTAAACCCAATAATATATATAAAGTATAATACATAATGCCCAAGAAGAATTTATCCCAGGAATGCAAGGCTGGTGTAACATTCAAGTGTCAATGCATTTCAGTACATTTCAGAAAAAAAGGCAGGAAAAAAAAGGTTTGTTCATCTCTACAGATGCACAGAAAAGCATCTAACAAAATTCAACACCTCTTCATAAAAAACACTCTAAGCAAAATAGGAATACAAGGGGACTTCTTCAAAGAGATAAAGCCCATTTTACTGCAAGTCCATAAGAGTAGAAAATAACATGCTGTGTATATATATAAAAAAAAAAAAAACCCAAATGAATCTATAAGAGAATTACTGAAACTGATAAATTAATTTATCAAGGTCACAGGGTGCAAGATCAATACACAAAACACAACTAAATTTCTCCATACTAGCAACAAACAACTGGAAAAAAAAAACCTAAATTTCATTTACAATAGCAACAAAACCAAATGTTTAGCAATATATTTAACAAAAGATGTATAAGGGGCGCCTGGGTGGCTCAGTCAGTTAAGCGTCCGACTTCGGCTCAGGTCACGATCTCGCGGTATGTGAGTTTGAGCCCCACGTCGGGCTCTGTGCTGACTGCTCAGAGCCTGGAGCCTGTTTCAGATTCTGTGTCTCCCTCTCTCTCTGACCCTCCCCCGTTCATGCTCTGTCTCTCTCTGTCTCAAAAATAAATAAACGTTAAAAAAAAAAAATTTAAAAAAAAAAAAGATGTATAAGACTTCAGAACTACAGGGGCACCTGGGTGGCTCAGTCGATTAAGCTGCCAACTCTTGATTTCGGTTCAGGTCATCATCTCACAAATGTGAGATTGAGCCTCAAGTCTGGTCTCCATGCTGGGTGTGGAGCCTGCTTGAGATCCTCTCTTTCCCTCTCTTTCTGCCCCTCCCCTACTTGTGCATACACATGCGTGCACTCTCACACGCTCTCTCTCTCTCAGAGGAAAAAAAAGAAAAACAATAGTATTACTGTTAGGTAGGAAAATGCCCAAGAAGAGGAATGCTGAGGTAGTATCAGAATTTACTTTCAAATGACAAGAAAAAAATACATACATATATGTAAAAGCCAATGTGACAGCATGTTAACAATTACTAAATCTAGAATGGGAGGCATGTACATATCTACTTTGGGGCACGTAGCTGGCTCAGTTGGTAGAGCATGACTCTTGATCTCAAAGTTGTAAGTTCGAGCCCCATGTTGGGCACAGAGACTACTTAAAAATAATATAAAATCTTTAAAAAAAAAATAGGGATTTATCTTTCAATGTTTCTGTATATGTGAAGATATTCAAAATAAAAACCAAAGAATAAAGTGAAAGAAAAGGACTTCAAAAAGAAAAGTCTGAGGAAGAAAAGTCTAGACAAAGATAAGGAGAATAGCATGAGCTAAAGGAGAAAAATTTCATAGGGAAATTGGGTTTTGAGAGTCAACAAATGATAGAATCAGAGTGATATTTTATGAAAGTTATTCTGTTGACAGTGTGAAGTATACTAAAAGTTAGTACAGAGGCTAGGAGTAGGGAAATAAATCAAGATATTAAAGATTGAAGATTTCTAGAAAATAAAAAAGAATGCAGAGCCTGTGGTAGCTAACTGATACAGAAAAGAGTCAGACCTAACTTCAAAATTTCAAGCAAGAGTAACTGGAAAACAAATGCTGGCAACACAAAGACATATGAGTCAAGAAAAGATGAGTTTTGATGGGAGAGGATGAGAGCTGGGAAGGATGAGAAATTTGGTATTAAATCTTTTTTAAATTTTAAAATGATGGCAAGACTGTCAAGTAGCTCAAGAGAAAGGCCTGCCTAAAACACATTAATTGAGAACATTTTCCTTAAAGGAGACAACTAAAGCTGTGACAGGAGGTGAGACAGTAGAAAGTAAAACAGAAAGGACAAAGTGCAGACCACTAAGAAATATGCCACATTTAGGAGAAGAAAATAAGCCATCGAAAGAAACAAATTCGATCTAACATACAAACTAAATAAAACTAGCTAAATTTCCTGTAAAAATAACAAAAATAATTGTTTATAATTTTCAAAAATCACTAAACCAACTAAGCAGCATTTGAAAAGGAACAAATGAAATCACCTAGTAGATGCATAAATCTATCAGACAGGTGCTTATGTCCAAACAGGTACTCTACGCCATGAGATGAATGAATGGGCAAAATGAGTAACACACACACACACACACACACACACACACACACACACACACACAGTTCATGCTTCTAATGGCACTTTACATTTTCACTGAAATACAGATTTTACCTTAAAATTCACTCAGATGTTATGTTCCACTGATGAAATAATAGTAACTATCATTATGGACCAATTACTAAGTACATGTCATGTACATTATTTCATTTAATCTTTAAATCAACCCTATGAAATAGATACCATTGTTACCATCATATGGACAAATATACTAAGATGTAGAGTTCAAGAAACTTAACTAAAGTCACACAGCTAACAGAGCCAGAAATCTTAACTCACTATATGGCCATCTACTTTTTGTTCCTTGATATATGTTCATATATATATGAGTATTTGCATAAAAGTATACAACACATAGTTAGAATGCTACTATATTTAGAACATATATACACATTTTTTTCTTTTTATGAACATGTAAAATTGCCATCAAAGGACACCTGGCTGGCTCAGTCAGAAGAGCATGCGACTCTTGATCTCAGGGTTTTAAATTTGAGCCCCATGTTGAGTGCAGAGATAACTTAAAAATAAATAAATAAGCCTAAAAAAAATTTTTTTAAATAAATAAAACCAATCACATACAGCCAATGTTTAATCTTGGGGCCCACTCTTAAGGGAATAAATAACCCAGTTTAAGAAGCGCATGTTAATCACACCGCTTTCATTTTCAAAGTTGACACTTTTAATCCCTCTATACACTGACACAAAGCACTATGAGCTCTTTTTTTTCCCACTGTTTGATTAATTTATATCAGTGGTCAGGATACACATTTAGGAAGAACTGACCAGAGTAAAACTGCTATTCCTGGCTTTCAAACAAAACTAAGATATCTAGTTTATATATCGAGATCAAAACCTTCATCCTAGAGCAAGGTCAATAAACTACAACCTGTCAGCAAAATCCTGCATACAGACTATTTTTGCAAATAAAGTTTTATTGGAAAACATCCACGCCCATCTGTTTACACACTGTCTGCAGTAAAGTTGAGAGTTGTGGGTTTTTTGTTTTGTTTTTTTTTTTTTTGAGTGCTGTTTCCATAGAAACCACACGGCTTGCAAAGTGTAAACTACTACCTGGTCTTTTACAGGTAAAGTGTGCAAACTCTTGCCCTAGTCTTGTCCAAACTCTTTCTATTAAAAAAGAAAACATACACAATAATTACACAAAAATCTCTTTGGCTTTTCCGTCTCCAATATTTATGTTTATAAATATACACACCAACCTTTTTTTAATATTTATTTTTGAGAGATAAAGCATAGGTGAGCAAGATAGGGGGCATGCAGAAAGAGGGGGAAGAGAGGATCTGAAGCTGGCTCCATGCTGACAGCAGAGAGCCAGATGCAGGGCTTGAACTCATGAACCCTGAGATCTTGACCTGAGCGGAAGTCGGATGCTTAACCAAATCACCCAGAAGCCGCTACACACCAACTTTTAATCATGAATGTACTCTAAAATTTAGCAAGTTCCATACGAAATGATTCACATCTCACTGACCTCTGAAATTTTTTTTTAAATATTTTATTTTTATTTTATTTTAAATATTTTAGATTTCATTTAAAAGAAAATGTTTTTTAATGTTTATTTTTGAGAGAGGGAAAGAGACAGAGTACAAGCAGGGGAGGGGCAAAGAGAGAAGGAAACACAGAATCCGAAGCAGGCTCCAGGCTCTAAGCTGTCAGCACAGAGCCCGACGTGGGGCTCAAACCAAGTATTTTAAAAGGTAAACTGCAGTTTCCTTCACCAACAGCAACCAATGTTTGCAGTTTGTATATCCTGCAATACATGTTTGTGAAAAGAAGTGCTATGTTAGAATAAAAATTAACAATTCAAAAACCAGGTTTGGTTTAGAAACAAATTTCAGTCAAATTTATACTTAGGAGGAAATTATGGTGGATAGTTAATTAGTCACAATGATTTAACAACTAAAGAGAAAATCAGTTAATACTGTTTTTAAAAACAGGGAAAGTAGACACTGAACAAGGAAGACTGATCCAAAAGACCTGCATATATATTAATGACTTACATATAAAATCAACAGTTTAAAAAATACATATAAAGATACAGGGACACCTGGGTGGCTCAGTCGGTTAAGAGTCCAACTCTTGATTTCAGCTCAAGTCATGAGCTCATAATTCAGGAGATCAAGCCCCATGCTGGGCTCCACACTAACAGCATGGAGTCTGCTTGGGATTTTGTCTGTCCCTTCCTTGCTTGCGCTCTTTCTCTCTCAAAGTAAGTAAACGTTAAAAGAAATAAAAATACACACACACACACACACACACACACACGCACACACACACACACATTTGTATGGTAGATAAGATGGACATTATTTTCTCCAGGAAACCTTCCTTAATTCTTCAGTATTACAAGCCCTCTTATGTGTTCTCATAGCACCCTTAATTTTCCTTAATCTAACACTTACCATGCTGTATCACAAATGTTTATTTACTGGTATGTATATAACTGTTCTACATTTAAAATCTAAACAAGGGCAGAAATCACATCTTTTCCTTATCATTGCATCCCTAATGTCTAATACAATGATAAGCACACAGTAGGCACTCGGTAAATATTCGCGAAATGAATACAAAAGAAAAAATCACATGGTAGAAGTTCAAAACCTATACATTCAGTATTATTGCCTTAAATATACAAAATAAAATCTAGATATGTTTGATCATAACATTTTTATTTCACATTTTCATTACAGTTTAGTATTCTGGTTTATAAGTCTCAGTCCAGAGGTGGTATATGTTAAGTATATACATGTACCTTATCTGATTTAAGGGTTCCTTATTAAAAAAAGTTTGAAAATCACTGATCAGAAGATTAGCATGATATGTAGCAATTAGGCTAGAGAGAACAAGTCGGTCTCCGCTTTAGGCATATCAGTAGCTCTACATGTACTGTGTCAAAACCCAAAAACTACTAAATAACCAAATTACTTGCCAATAAACTCATTTATCTGGGAATATATGCACTTCTGACAGCAGGTACCAAAGCCATCTTTCTTATAATACCATTTGGAATACTGGGAATGATTTTTAACTTAAAAGTTTTTCAAAGGACATGACATAAGGGAGGAACAAGTCATCCATATATCCTGAAATGATTAGTAAACACATAGTCCAGTTCTCTTCCTAATCCTGGTCCACTGTAGGTCAAGAAGGCAACCATTTGAGGAAACTTCTAATTCGCAACCGTGGAACAGAGAGCAGAGAAATATACAGTTGTCACACAGAAGGTGTCTTTGAAAAAACAAGTTTCTGATAAGTAATTTGGGTTTCACTAAAGATGAAAATGAATCATCCCTGACAGTTAATATCCACAAGGATCTATTTATGGCAGATTAAGACCAAGGAAAGTTTTCTCCAAAGTAAGGAGTAAAAGAAGGATAAGTGACTGCCCTAAGGATGCCCACTAAGAGATGCTTAAGACATTAATACCATTACCACCCTGGTTTTGAGTCTGTAAATAACTTCAAACAACCCAGTTTCCACATAACCCAATAAGTCAAATTGAAAGTAGCTGTTTCCCATCCAAAATTTGGTAGTGATAATAACAAAATCATTGCCTTATGAATGCAGATTTCATTATATATTGTATAATTTGAACAGTATATTCATCCTGGGAAACTACAGGCCAGTATTTTAATCCTTATTTTATAGATAATTCTCCAGTTGCATTATGATGAAGACAAAAGACCTGTTCAAAATCACACTGATAGGAAGCAGCAAAAATGGTCTCTTCATAACACAATGCTATCTGCAATTATAGAAGTATGAACCTCTAGATCTAGGGGCATAAAATAAAAGCAAGGGGCGCCTGGGTGGCTCAGTCAGTTGGGCATCTGACTTTGACTCAGGTCATGATCTCACTGCTCATGAGTTTGAGCCCTGCGTCAGACTCTGTGCTGATGGCTCGGAGCCTGGAGCCTGCTTCAGATTCTGTCTCCATCTCTCTGCCCCTCCCCTGCTTGTGCTCGCTCTGTCTCTGTCTCTCAAATATAAAAAATAAAACATAAAAAAAATTTTTTAAATAAAAACAAACCCCTTCCAAATATATTACTATACCTGCTGATAGAGTAGTACATGAGAAACAGCAGGGAAAGAAAAACAGAAAGAAATAGGGAGGGAAAGAAAGAAATAAAAAGAAAAAGAAGAGAGAAGAGAGAAGACAGAAGAGAGAAGAGAGAAGAGAGAAGGAAGAGAAGAGAAGAGAAGAGAAGAGAAGAGAAGAGAAGAGAAGAGAAGAGAAAAGGAAAGAAAAGAAAAGAAAAAAGAAAAGAAAGCAGAGACTTTGGAAGTAGATTTGGATTTGTATTTCAACTCTGCTACTTACTGGTTTATGATCTTTGACATTTAGGTTAAGGGGCAAAACATAAACTATACAGAGTTTAAAAAATTAAATGAAGAATATAGTAAAGTGTTCACATGAATTAACATACAAGGGAGGTTCTAATTCTAGCCACTGTTAAAATTATTTTCCCTTCCCTTTTAGCTGGCAAGAATGTAAGATCCTAGTATCTAGCATGGTTCCATCAAAAAGGTCTCTGGAGCCACCTAGGTGGCTCAGTTGGTTAAGCATCCAACTTCGGCTCAGGTCATCATCTCATGGTTTGTGGGTTTGAGCCCCGTGCCAACTCTGTGCCGACAGCTCAGAGTCTCAAGCCTGTTTTGGATTCTGTGTCTCCCTCTCTCTCATGGCCCTCCCCTGTTTCTCTCTCTCAAAAATAAATAAACATTAAAAAAAATTTAATTCAAAAAGGCCTTTGGAGATGGAGCCCTATAGTGTTCCTCCTCAGTACAAGTTGAGGCCTCTGATCTAGGCAAAGAACTTAAGTTACTTGTGGGGCCTCCTGGGTGGTTCAGTTGGTTAAGCATCCAACTTCAGGTCAGGTCATGATCCTGGGGTTAGTGGGTTCGAGCCCCACTTCGGGCTCTGTGCTGACAGCTCAGAGTCTGGAGCCTGCTTTAGATTCTGTGTTTCCCTCTCTCTCTGCCCCTCCCCTGCTTGTGCTTTGTTTCTGTCTCTCAAAAATAAACGTAAAAAAAAAAAAATTTTTTTTTAAAAAGAACTTAAGTTACGTGCTTAAGTTCTGTCTTTATTTACAAAAAACAAAAAGTTATATTTCGTCTCCTTCTTCCACCCTCCCTTTAACTTGTGGTAACAGACACAGCTAAGGAAAAAAATTATTTTTTGAAGAGGCAATAAAGATAAGCAGATAAAGACTGGAGACAGTGAATAACTATTTGGGAATAGGGTCCAGCTGATGGACAAAGGATGGTTCACTGAAGTAATAGGAAAAAGAAAAATCTAATTAATCTCTTAAATCCTAGACAAAAGACATACAGAAAAAGTATATTTATCCCATGAAGACAAAGGATCTTCTTTAATAGCAGTTTACTGCAGAATCCAATTAACCCTAAAATGTTAGAAGAAAGCCTTCTTCTGGGAAAGGCAAATGTAAGAATGACTTTCCCATGGAAAGAAATGACAATTATCTCTTCAACTATAATAAAAGACATGACTACTTTACTAGGAATCTTGAATGAACATACTAAATACAAAAGAAAAGAGTAAGTTCAAGAAGTTTAGCTGACGAAATACCCAGAACTTCACTAAAAGAATAAGGAAGAAAAGCAAATGGTCTACACAAGTTCTTTCTTACAGAGAACAGAAGGACTATCTCTTTTATCCCTTAACATTTACCTTAGTGCTAGGCAAGAGTTTGAAAATGCTACAGAAGAAGAAGAAACTAAAGATTAAAGTTCTTAAGGGTTTTTCAGTCATTTTAGAGATAAGAAATATGCTTCTCCCCTTAGGTCATGTCTCCCAAAACAGCTCCTCAAGAATACCAAATGGTGTAACAAAGATATACCTACCAGCTGTCAGGGATGTCTCAAATCCATCTTTAATGAAACAGCTGAGACTCTACTTCTTCATATAACTTTGAACTGCTACAAGTGTAAAGGGTACTATTTCTTACATTGGGAAGAAGGGCAGGAAAGAACAATAAGCAAATTAATGAATTATAGGTGGTTCCAATTTCAAGTTAGTCATTTATTTCAAAAGGAAATACTTTGATTGAAGCCATTAGTATCTAATAGCAAAAAACTTGAGTTTAAATGTTCATAATCATAACTAGGATGCAGTCTCATATGATAACCACCTATAAATAACAAAAATCATATTTAAACTAACAAATTATGTTCTTCACAAGAAAAGGTAAGAAGAATTCTAATTCATTAGTATGCTATTGTTCTGCCCAACTACAGAAAAAGCTATCTACAAATGCCTAACAAAGTCAAGTAAGACCAAAGCTCCAAAGTATGTATTAAAGAAACATTTAGGTAACTTTTCTAAATTTCTGTAATATACATCTCTTAGGCTAACCTAAATTTGTAATATTAATGTTAAAATAAATATCGATCTGTCAGTAGCAATGAGAAAAGAGGGGAAAAAAGGAACTGCTGAACATACCCTATGCAATATTTCTAAAACCTTTAATGCAGTATGAAGAAAACTGTTGAAAATTCTTCTTTCAGAAGGGGGAATGCCGATCTTGTAGAGTTTCAAAAGATGTACCACAACTTCCTTAAAAAGTTCTACAATCTTGAGGAACAGTGGAGGCTCAAGTACTGACCACCAGTTTTCTGTTAAAGGGTGAACACAAAAATAAAATGAATTTTTTAAAAAAATCACAGTTTTCAAAGGAATCATATGGGACTTTTCTTCTAAAAGCAGTGGCTCTTAGCCCTTTGAAAATCTCAGGAAGATTCATATAACAGTATTTTATTCTAGGATTTGGAGATACCATCCTACTCTTAAGTTAAAGAATACTGTTCTAAAAAGCTCTCAAAAGCAAAAATAAAGTAAGAATGGTTACTGAATTTATTTCTTGGCTTCCTAGATATTAAAAACTCATTATGATACCTAATATTAAAATCAGTTATTAAATAGTACTTTGGGTGGGGTTGGGGGGTGCTGGCTGGCTCAGTCAGAAAAGCATGCGACTCTTTCAGGATCATGAGTTCCAGCCCTATACTGGGTATAGAGATTACTAAAAAAATAAATACATAAACTTAAAAAAAAAAAAAACCCACTAAACTTTTTTTTTTAAAAAGTGCTTTGTTAGAATTTTGATTTTTAAACATTCTAAAATCCCAACACTTTGGGATCTTTCCAAGTTTTATTTTTTAACTTAACAAAGTTGAAATACTGTGAAGCACCACCTTTAAAATGCAAGGTACTCCTGAAAATCAGATACTGAGAACAATGTAAAGTATAACATGTCTGTCCTTCACCACATTCACTATTTGCAGTTATTAACTACAAATACCATAATCCTATAAAGCAGACAGAAAGAATACAAACACTTTTGACAACATGGAAGCAATACTCTTGTGAGTCCCTGCTTCACTCTTATTCATGAATTCTCTCGGAATTCAGGATTCTACTCCTTGCTTGCTACTTTCTCTGCTCACTCTCAGCCTAAAACCTCTTGTATTGATTTTATTAGTTCTATATATCTCAGCTTCACAAACCGACAAATACTATCAGGAAGGAGAGTATCGGATTAAATGTAGCAAGCAAACTTTAATGGTCAGGAACAGAGATGAAATCTATACAATATGAAAAGTTAAGGTGAGAAAAGTTTAGGCCAAAAAACTAGAGTCTAGAGACAGAAAAATAAGATCAGATGAGCAGTAGAATCTCATCTACATGCAGAGAAATAAAATCAAACATGGGGAAATTACCAAGTAAGAGAAATGTAAGGCGAAGAGTTAACAGAGTTCAAAGAGGATTTACTAACCCATGTTTGTTCAGTTTTAATTGTTCCTCCTCCTTTACTTCTTTAATAGTTAAGACTGAGGGGATGAGAGAGGGGAATATGGAAAACAGTTTTTATCTTTCCTGATACTGTCTTTGCTGTGTTTGATTAAAATTTTAATATTTAACATGCTTTGCCTCTAAAAACTAGTGGACTAGTTTTTCAGAGGACTAAAAAAAGCAATAAAAGGAAAAATAGGTTTATTTTTCACTAAGTGTCAAATAAGCAGGACAGCAAAATTTCAGACAGCAAAAAAATTAAAAACTTATGAGGATTTTCATTTAAAGCGAAAAAATTACAAAAGGAAAAAATACTAAAATTCTTACCAAGTACTTTCAGTGGTGCCTTTTCTAGGTTCACAAGAGCTGTACCAAAGGGAATTGCTATTGTTGTGAAATTGTTGGAATCACTCATCAGGGGGCATTCTGGTAGAGTAAGATAAAACCTCAATGCTTCAACATCAGGTAAGGAGCTAGTCAGCTTAGGGATAAGATTCTTTTCCAAACTAGCTGCCACCTATATTTTGACAAAAAGTAAAACCTCCTTTATTTAAAATAAATGTACTTTCCAAAAAGAAGAAGAAAAATCTTACAATACAGCAAACATGAAATGGTATTTTACAAAAATGTAGCTTACAATTAATCACTGAATGTACTTTGAAGCACAATGAAAATTAATGCCTAAGAGCACTGCTAAGAAAATTTTAAAAATCTTGTGTGCAAGTCTAAAGACTTAACCAACAGCGTAATGTTAAGTAATTAAAGGTCCACTCAAACATCTGGAAAGCTTTACAAATACTTGATAAAATTGTAAATTTTTCAATTTACTTTGATAAATTTACTTGATAAATTAGAAATGTTTTAAAATAAAACCCTATTAATTCTTATATTAGTTTATATAATAAAATCACAGACAACACTTCATAATGAAGCATTTGAAACTGTAAAGTTAATTAGGCTATATACAAAGTAACATGGATTATAAAGTTCAACAGACTACATAACACAAATATAAAATACTTTAAGAACAAACCTGCTGAGATATTTGAGGATGATCAGGTTGTATAAGTTTGTGGAATAAAAGCCTAGCAGCATTCATATCAACTCCTGAAAATTTGGTGCCTGTTCTATAGTGATCATCATTGCTATAAAAGAAAAAACAAAAATAAAAGAGAGAGAAAGAAGGAAAATAATAAAACTGTAAAGTTATTTCACTTCTTTAATATATTACTTAATACAATAAATTTGAAAAATTCCACATACCAAAGAACTACCACTTACCTAACAGCCAGAAAACTTCCATTTAGACAACCAGAGGAAGAAAATGTTCCATCTATTTCGCTAGAAAGAAAGTTAAAAATCCACAAATCACAAAATGAGAAATGTACATGTTTTCCTTTTTTAAAAAAAATGTTTATTTTTATTTATTTTGAGAGAGAAAGAGAGTGAGCATGACTGGGGGAGGGACAGAGAAAAAGAGAGAATTCCAAGAATGCTCCACGAGGCTGTCAACACAGAGGCCAATGCACGGTTCAAACTCACCAACTGTTGAGATCATGACCTGAGCCAAGATCAAAAGTAGGATGCTTAACTGACTGAGCCACCCAGGCACCCCACTTTTTTCTTTTTTTTCTGAGAGAGACAGAGTGCGAGCAAGAGGGGCAGAGAGAGAAGGAGACACAGAATTGGAAGTAGGTTCCAGGCTCTGAGCTGTCAGCACAGAGCCTGATGGGGTTTGAACTCCCGAGCCATGAGATCATGACCTGAGCTGAAGTCGGATGCTTAAATGACTGAACCACCCAGGTGTACCCCACCCCTGCTTTTTTATTAATAACAATATTTAATTTAATATCTAATGCCACAGAGTACACCTCTAACCAATACTCAATTAGAAGTAGTTAGAGTTTTATAAATTACTAAAGATTAATTAATACTTGATAAAGGTTTACTGTTTACCCTAATCTCATCCTCTGATTCTTCAAACAAATCTGATGGTCTTATTTTGTTTTTTTGCTTGTTTGCTTGTTTGTTTGTTTTAGGCCTACTGTACCCGGCTATTCGCAGGAGGTCTCCTATCCAAGTACTAACCAGGCCCAACCTTACTTAGCTTCTGAAATCAAATTAAGATCAGGCACAGTCAGGGTGGTTATGACCATAGACTAAAAAACTGAAGTTCTTTAAAAAAATTTTTTTTTCATAAACATACACATTTAATTTTCTTAATTACACATGGTATTAAATCTAATCTGGGATGCTATATTTCTGAACTTCACTCTTTGGGCTTTTAAGAAAAATTTTAATTTGGGAAAACAATCTAGAATTCAAAAAAGATTATCAGATATAGCCCCATATCCCAAAACCCAATACCACCTGCAAAAAAACAAAAAAACTGTAAGTACTAAAACAAGTTCATCTATAAGCAAAATATTCAAGAAAGAAGTAATACTCAAATCTTTTATGGAATACAAAAGTTAAAAGACAGTGATCCTAGGATGCTAGAAGTAACATTATTTTAAACCCAATCCTAAAGTGGGTAAGTTTAGTACTTTAAGTTATCATTTAACATTACATACATGAAAGAATTACAACTTATATATAAATGACATCTCTTAAAATATCCATTATTATAGAAATTCTAGACATTTAAACTTATGTACATAAACCATTTGTGAAATACTTAAATAAAAACTTCTAAATACAGGATGCACTACCATGGAGGTAAGAGGTCATGTTTGTGTTTGTTTTGTGTCGGTAAAATGTTTTTCTTACTTGGCTATCTCCACAGGAAATCTTCCGGAGGGGTAGCTCAGCCATTTTTGAATTAGAGCTTCGTTCACAGTCCAGATCTGCTTTGAAGGATCCGGACATCTAAAGTCATCTGGTGGCCCACAGTTCTAAATTTAAAAAATAAGTAGATTAGTCAGAGGAAACAAATATATAACTTAAACCAAGACACGTTTCCACTATGCATATATCTCTACTGAGCACCTGAAACAATACTTACCAACTGGATCAGAAAAGTTTTATAGACTTGAGGGCAAAAAAATTTAAGGCAATTACTTTGTAACATACAAAGAACATTAATAATTACTAATTAATTAGTAATTTAGCTTCATAATTAGCTTCATAATTATTTATATGACTACTGTTACCTGAGGATTAGAGTAATGTGAAAAGCTTTGATCTCCACCTGAGAAAATTCTTTTCACACAGAAATATTCTTCAGAATCTGTAATAAAAATAAAATGCAAAGAAATTCAAGATTTACATGAAATTTTTCAGAGCATCAACTATGCTATTGGATTTTCTCTTAATCATCTAATTTAATTAGACCTACCATTCAGCATTCAATGATATAAAATGACTTGAAATATTCTTAGTAATTACTACGGAAATGAGATGGACCATCGAACAATTCCACAAGCATAAGCAGCACCTCAGAAGTTGGTAAGTTTTTCTTCTGCACAAAAAAGTGGTGTTATCTAGTCTGTATCTTTTTTATCCCAATATACTTTAGTTTAAACTGAAGATAATGTAAAAACTGAATGAAAGGTATAAAAGACAGCTCAGAAGAAATTAAAATTAAGAATATTCATTTTTTAAAAGAATGTCAACAAACAAGTAAATATTAAAACTTCTTCATACGTGGAATTTGAGAAACTTAACAGAAGACCATAGGGGAAGGGAAGGGGGAAAAAACAAACAAAAAGCAAAAAAACCCAACTTGTTACAGACAGGGAGGCAGACCAGAACAAACTGAGGGCTGGTGGGGGTAGGGTGTCAGGGGGACAGGAAAAATGGGTGATGGGCATTAAGGAGGGCACTTGTTGGGATGGGCGCTGGGTGTTGTACATAAGCAATGAATCACCGGAATCTATTCCCAAAAGCCAAGAGTACACTGTATACACACATGTATGTTAGCTAATTTGACAATCGATTATATTTTTTTAAAAAAGCTTCTTGAACAAACACTTGATAATGCAAAATTATTTTCTCTCAATATAGCTGTATAAAAGTAAGCTGACACAGCTCTTCATTGGCAACTGTTTGTCAATAAACCCAAATCCAGTCAAAAAAAATTAAAAATTAATAAGCAAATTTAGAAGCGAAGACAATAAAGTTCTTTTTCAAAAAGAGATTAAAAGGGGTGTGGGGTGGGGGAAGGTGCCTCACTGACTCAGTCAGTAGAGCACATGACTCTTAATCTCAAGGTTGTGAATTCAAACCCCACATTGGGTGTGAAGCCTATTTAAAAAAAAAAAAAAAAAAAGATATTCAGGGGCGCCTGGGTGGCTCAGTCGGTTAAGCGTCTGCCTTCAGCTCAGGTCATGATCTCACAGTTCCTGAGTTCGAGGCCCATACTGGGCTCTCTGCTGGCAGTGTGGAGCCTGCTTCAGATCCTCTGTCTGCCAATCTCTCTGTCCCTGCCCTGCTTGCTGGCACACCTTCTCTCTCTCTCAAAAATAAACTTAAAAAAAAAAAAAAAAAAAAAGACATTCAAAGTTCCTTCCTTTCTTCTCTTCTACTTCTCAAAATGGAAAGAGTATTATCAAAAGTACTACTGGGGGAAAAAAGTATTGCTGGGATAGTACTTAGGGTATTACATACCAAAACACCAAAGCTCAGTACTGTTAACTTAAGGCTAATTATTTCCAAATATAATACATTTCTGTCATCCTGCTGACCCCCACCACCCCTTAGATGACTAATTCTTCATTTTGTATTATTTTGACCGTGGCTGCTACAGAATTAAAAATGCTTAAGGAAGGAACCACATCTTAATTTCCTTATTCCCTACTACCAAGCATAATGTTTTATTTGCAAAAGAACTCGCTAGATATTTGTTAACATGAATATATAAAGTAATATTTATCTAGCTTAGAACATACTAATAGTAAGAAGTTCAGAGTTCAGAACATCAATATGACTAAATTTTCCACAAGTACCAATAATGTTCTAAGGTCAAAACAACTTTTAAAAATAGATTAAAAGGGTAAATCTAAAATATTAAATAAATCAGTGATTCAACATAAAATCTTTTCTCTATATCATTTTAATAAATCTACATGAAATCCTTCGCTTTCTCAAAAGATTTAGCAAGATGTTATTCATTTATCCCCAAAATGTGATTTTGCTCTCTATAAATAATCAAGAAGTATAGTACATGAATGGGTTTCTGGGGGGTATGAGGAAGATGCCAAAAATTATTTTTCTTAATTTCCTTTTAATTACTACTCCAAAAAATTTATAAAACCTAGTCATTTGTGTTATACAGCTTCTTGCAGACTGAATTTTGCTGATGGTACCCCCAAAGTTTCTCTTCACATTTTTCTTGGTCTTTTGTACTTCCTGTAAATTGGTAGTTAGATCTAGACAGGCTTTAATTAAATAAGTTTGTTTGCTTCAACAAACAAAACTACTAGAAGGTGATACTGGGAATCATTCATCCATCAGGAAGCACATAATGTATGGTTGGATTCCTTTTTGCAATGTTAGGAACTACCGACGCTCAGTGCTAAGACTATTCACTGTGGGTTGAAAAATAATGATATGCTAACACTACTTCCTCATCTTGTAGCTGGCCCATTAGCTTCCTCCCATCTATACATAGTTTGTTACATTGAAATAGGAAAATACCAACTCTTGATCTTTTCCATTTACTTACTCTTCTCTTGCTTTTTGAATATGCATTTCTTCAATACTAAAGAGGGTAATAATTTTTGCATGGGTTTTTAGTAACACAAATTTCCTCTTTGGGAATTTTTATTAATTCCCTTTATTAAGCATCTTTTTTTGTTTGTTAATCTTTATTTTTGAGAGAGAGAGAGAGAGAGAGAGAGAGAGAGAAAACGTGCACACATGCAAGCGGGGGAGGGGCAGGCAGGAAAAGAGAGAATCCCAAGCATGCTCCATGCTGTCAGTGCAGAGCCCCAAGTGGGGCTCAATCTCACAAAATGTGAGATCAAGACTTGAGTTGAAATCAACAGTCGGACGCTTAGCCAAATGAGCCACCCAGGTGCCCCTATTTATTCTTATTAATGTTTGTCTTATTTATTTATTAGGTACCTTACTGTTTTCTTCACCAATATGTATAAACACTTTGGCTATTCAGGTTAATTAATCTTAGGGTGTATTTGCTACAGCCATTTTTCTTATTTAATTTTGACTCACAGATTTCTTTTTCCATTTAATCAAATGTATTTAAATCTCATCCTTTATGAAGACTTTCACTGCCATATGCTGAGAAAGCCTTCCCCATGTTCATGTGTTTTGTCTTTTTAAGTAATCTCTACACCCAACCTGGGATTTGAACTTACAACACCGATATCAAGAGTCACATGTTCTTCCAACTGAGGCAGCCAGGAGTCCCAAAGCTTTCCCATGTTCAAATCAGAGAATTATTTTCTTAAGAACTTTTAAACATTTAATTCTTGAATCCTTTTATGACTTATTTTAGTGGATACTCTTAGGATCTAAACTGACTTTTTCTCTCCAATTTTCATGTGTTGAGTAATTTTTCCCTCTTCATAGATTAGTGATGCCTTGTTTTAAAGTTGTGAAAAGGCACTGCCTCTTCCACCTACACCACAACTCTAAGCAATACTGACACTATTCTCTATCCCAAAAGTGTTCTCAAAGTCCTTCTCAGTATGTACCTCCAAGCACCAATACCAAGCAACCAGAGTTTGAAGTTGAAATAAAACCTATATACAATACCTATATGGGAATTTCTGCCACTCCCCCCGCCCCCGGACTTTCCATTAAGTAATAATGGAATGCCTGTATATACCAATAATCTGATCTGTTACAGTTTTACATAGCACATGTTATCATATCTAGGAGGGCTAGTTCATATTCTCCTTACTGTTTACAAAAGACTTTTTACATTGTCAGAGAAAATTGAGAAGACTTTGAAATAGGGCCCCCTGTCTCCCCCTACCCTTACTAAGTCCTGATTAAAGCACCCTTCAGGAATATCTCCACCTAAAAGGTATCACTGAGCTACTTACAGTTCTATAAATTGTACTTCTATTTAGGAGCAGTACTGACAGAGATACAGCTATGCACATGCTTTTGACTTACAAGGAAAAGGAGTAGTTTTTGATATTCTCTGAACTCCTTTATACTTTTAGGACACTCAGGACCCTAAACAACTTCTCAGTACTTAAGGGGTTAAAAGCAGAGATTTTTAGTGGAGTAGAGTTTAAAATTAAGACATATTTAAAATACTGATTCATTTAAAAATGAGCAATAAGAATGCACTACATCTTAGCAAAGATAACATCTTAGTATTAATATGAAAGTCATTTTGATTTCATGGACCCTCTTAAGACAACACGACCTATTCTGAAGCAAGTCAGTTTGTTCCAGAATACGAAAGAGCATAACCAAAGACAATGTGACAAGTGAATTTTATTTGCCTTGCTTACTCTGAAAGAAGCTATAAAATGTGTTAATGTCTTAGCAAATTGCACTCAATTTTAAAGTGTGTGCTCCCATGTTTACTGATTGTCTTCCTTCACCTATAATATAAAATGTTATTCTTTACTTTTTGTGAATCTGCTAGACAGCAAAAATTCTTTGTCTTATTAGAATAGTTTGCAAGCACTGGGTGTTGTATGGAAACCAATTTAACAATAAATTTCATATACTGGAAAAAAAAAGAATAGTTTTCAATACTTTATGTTGCTTTTATTGTCTTTCATTATTTAAGGGGGAAAAAAATGTTCCTCAGTTTTGGAAGAGCTAATAAACATTTCCAATTTCATTACCCCCCCACAATTTACTCTGAAATCTTTGTCACTTTGAGTAACCAAGTATTGTTTCTAATATCAATAATTATATCTTAATAAAGTGTTCAAGTCCTCTCACAATTTCTTTGATTTTTGCCTTCTGTTATGGGTTCAATTATTTCCCTCAAAGTTCATATGTTGAAGTCCCAACCCTCAGTAACTCAGATATAGCTGTATTCAGAGAAAGGGTCTTTGAAGAAATGATCAAGGTAAAATGAGGCTGTTAGGGAAGGACCCTAATCCAATATATCTGAAGTCCTCAAAATAAAAAGAAGAGACATCAGTGATGCACACACACAGAGAAAAGGCCATTAAGGACACAGCAAAAAGGCAGACTTTGCTAGCCAAGGAGAGAGGCCTCAGAAGAAACCCAAAGTGCTGACATGATACCTTGATCATGGACTTCTAGCCTCCAAAACTGTTGAGAAAATAAATTTGTTGTCTAAGCCATCCAGTCTGTAGTATTTTTTATGGCAGCTCTTGCAAACTAATTCACAAAATCACATCCTCAACATAGAAAACTAAAACTTGCAAGATAACTTTTACATATTAGTGAAAATAACTTTGAGAATTCCCAGAGAGGCCTTGGAGAATCACAAAAGTTTGTTCTTTTATATAGAAGAGATGCTAGAAATAATTAGGTTTCTTTAAAGTGTTACTATTTAAGAAATTAGAAAAGACACCCAATCTTCCCTAAGTTAAATTTATATGGTAAGATGTAATTAAATATAAATATTTCAAAAGTTGTTTGTCTTATAAGAAGTCCCTGGAGATTTGTCAGTATCTTTGTTTTCCATATGTTTACATGGAAATATGTTTATATATGAAGGGCATCTGGGTGGTTCAGTCGGTTAAGCATCCAACTTCGGCTCAGGTCATGACCTCGTGGTTCAGGAATCCAAGCCATGAGTTGGGCTCTGTGTTGACAGCTCAGAGCCTAGAGCCCACTTCAGATTCTGTGTCTCTCTCTCTGCCCCTCCCCTGCTCACACTCTGTCTCTCTCTCTCAAAAATAAACATTAAAAACAAACAAAAAAAAAAACCCACAGATGTTTAAATATGAAGTAAAACACTATTCAAAACTCTTTTGAAATTGTTCCAGCTTTCCTGTATTTATCAAAGTTCAGGTGGTAAATCCTAATTTCAGTTATTATTTAACTGTTATTTTAAGTGTTTCATGGTATATTCTTACTGCTTTAATTCATATCTAGTATCATCTTGTTTGCAATGGGATGTATTTCACTTATGCACAAATTTTACAAAATATACTGATGTCTAATCTTGATTCCTGACTTACTGAATCTCTTCACTTGACATTCTTTGTTATTCCTGGTAATTAGGTCTTAGGATTATCATGTTATATCTCAACATTTTTTTTTGAAAGAGAGAGTGCTTGAGGGCACATGTGCACTATTGGCAGAGGGGCAGAGAGAAGAGGGAGAGATAATGACCTTAGTCTAAATCAAGTTGGACACTTAACTGACTGAAGCACCCACCCAGACGCCCCTCAACATTTTTCTTCTGTAAGAAATTATAGTCTTCCACATTTATGAATCAGATGTTAAAGGAGTCACTGACTTCTTTGAGAACAAGCTTAATCGTCACCTTTAGAAACATTTTATTTAAAAAACTTCTTGGAATAATGTGTTTTGCATGTCACAGAAACAACCAAATATCCCTGTCAGCTATCTTATTCTTATAATGAACCCTCATCAGATCTTTCCATTTGACAACTATCAGCAATAAATTAGCAACACACATTTTAAGCTTCAGTCATCTATTGATAGTTTTTGTTTTACTCCGATGCTTGCCTGAAGTTTCTCCTATAAACTCTGACACGGCCAGAGTTTGTGTTTTCAAAAAAAGGACATCTCAGATACATGCGAAAAGAACTGTACCAGCTAGATGAAAGCACTTATATTTCAAAGAATAGACATTTAGATACAGGCTTCTGAGGAGACAGTTAACTTCACAACATACCAGCGGACTGTATTAGAATTACTCCTTTTTTTAAAAGTCTATAAGCAGTTTTATGAAACTGCAAATCCAAAATCCAACAGAACAAGAACACCTCTGGAAGGAGGAACTGATGAAGGAATGAACTGATGAAAAATTTATTGTGGTTATTTGTTTAGAATAATGTTTAATTTTGTTTTAATGTTCTGGGGTTTTTTTGATATATAAGGGAACTATTTGTCTTCCTAAAGTTATCTAATTCACAAGAATTTTGTAAATTGTGCTTTGTTAAGCTGAAATGAAACATTAAAAATGGTATTTCCTTCTGCCTCACTTCAGCTTGCCAGTATCTCCCAGAAAGGAGCTTGCATCCTCATGTGGTATCTCAGTTTTTGTGGCTGCAGCCCAGGGAACACCTCTCCGTCACCTGGCTCATGGGTCTCACAGGACTGTAATCAACACAGAAAGAGTTCTTAATCAGCTACCACCCCTAGGGCATAGCAAGAGGCAACAGATGGAGACTTCCAATCTTTCTGCAAGAGTCCTATTAGCTTATCTTTGTAGCTGTAGTCTGAGAGGCAGGCTTCTAATTAAGCATAAGTCTCAAGATTCTACTTGTAAGGATACTCTCCAGAGACCTCAGAGGGAAGGCCTTACCTCTGTGCTCTCCCTCTGCCACACTCCAGAGCACCAGTATCTCCCAGAGGGGAGCTATATACACATCAGTTGCTCTGATTTTTGTGGCTGCCGCCTAGTGGATGACCCTTGATTGTCTGGTTCTGGTTGATAGCGGGACTTGCATTCCTGGGAGAGGAGGTCCCATGGGCTGTAACAATCAAGAGACAGTTCTGGGCTGGCAACCCCCCCACTACCACCACCACCAGTGCACAGCACAAATAGCAGACTGAAATATATCTGTCTTTCTGTGAAGAAGGCTTATTTGCATGTCCTGGAGCTTCAACCTTAGGGGTAGGCTTCTGGTTTAGCATACATCTAGTGACCTACTGAGGTGACTGATCTCTGGGGACTGAGGCTAGTGGATGCCATCTTTGCCCTGTACCTCTGCATTACTTCAAGTCACTGTTCTTTCCTGGGAAGGAGCTTGTACCACTGTCTGGTGCCCTGATTTTCATGGTTGCTGCCCAGGGCGTCCCTCTAGGATCTAGTGGCTAGTGGCACTTACGCTTGTGATCCCCAAAGAATATACGTATTTGCATACTTTAAAGTCTGCTACCTGAAAGTCTGGTTTCCAATCAGCTTGAATCTAAGTGCTGACTGAGATCCTCCCATTTGGAACACCCACTGGCCTTCACACACCCTCAATTACTGGGAGCGATTAAAAATTAAAGACTGCTTGGACAATCACAAAGGTTTGAGAGACAACCAAGAGCTAGGCAGGGTTGAACTATTTTTACAAAGCTATCATAATCAAAACAGTATGGTATTAGCATAGAAACAGATACATAGATCAATGGAATAGTATAGAGAAGCCAGAAATAAATCCACACATATATGGTCAATTCATTTATGATAAAGGAGCCAAGAATATACAATGGGGAAAGGACAATCCTTCAATAAATGGTGTTGGAAAAACTGGACAGCCACATGCAAAAGAATGAAATTGGACAACTATCTTACACCATACACAAATACTAACTCAAAATGGATTAAAGACTTGAATAGAAGACCTGAAATCATAAAACTCCTGGAAGAAAACATAGGCAGTAGGCCCCTTGACATCAGTCTTAGAGATGATTTTTTGGGTTTGACACCAAAAGCAAAGACAATAAAAGCAAAAATAAACAAGTGAGACTACATCAAACCAAAGGCTTCTGCACAGCAAAGGAAACCATGAACAAAATGAAAAGGCAACCTATGGAAAGAAAATATTTGCAAATCACATATTTGATAAGGGGTTAATATCCAAAATGAATAAAGAACTCATAATCAATAGCTAAAAGACAAATAATCTGATTAAAAAATAAGCAGAGGATATGAACAGATTATTTCTCCAAGGAAGACAGATGACCAAAAAGTAAACAAAAAGGTGCTTGAATCACTAATCACCAGACAAAAGCAAATCAAAACCACACTGAGATATCACCTCATACCTGTTAGACTGGCTACTATCAAAAACATAAGAAATAACAAGCACTGGTGAGAATGTGGAGTAAAGGGAACCTTTGGGCACTGTTGGTTGGAATGTAAATTAGTGCAACCACTATAAAAAAAACTTTATGAAGGTCTCTCGAAAAAGTAGAAAATAGAGGGGTGCCTGGCTGGCTCAGTCAGCCTCGACTCTTGATCCCAAAGTCATGAGTTCAAGTCCCACAGTGGGTGCAGAGCCTACTTAAACAAACAAACAACTCAAAAAGTTAAAAATAGAACTACCATACGATCCAGTGTGGGGAAATAGGTTCAAGACTTCCTTCTGACATAAATGGGTCAGAAAAAAGCTTTGGGCGGAAAGCCGCCACCATGGGGCAAAACACCCAAAGTTAGCCAGTGAGATATTATAATGGGGTCACGAGTAACTTGTTATATCACCTCAGGAAATTAATTTCCATCTGGCACTAATCTACTATTGTGCTTTGATCACAAACCCCACTTGCCCCCCAGATCCTTTGCTTCTTACACACACGTTAACAATTACCATCTGATTGTTTTCTTCATGTTCACCACGTGTGTAAGATCGTGAGAGCTCAATAAAAGAGACAAAACCCCTGCTTGGGGCTCTGGTCTCCTCCTGGACATTAGCCTCTCTCATATCCAATTCTGCATCTGCTCTCTTGCTGGACAAGAGAGAACTCCAGACTCATAGTCTGTGACAATCCAGCAATTCCAATTCTGTGTATCTATCCAAAGAAATGAAAAAACGAACTTGAGAAGATACATATGCCCCCATGTTCACTGCATTATTATTTATAATAGCCAAGACATGGAAGCAACCTAACTGCCCACTGATAGATGAATGGATGAAGAAAATGTCTTTCTTTTTCTTTCTTCTTTCTTTCTTTTCTTTCTTTCTTTCTTTCTTTCTTTCTTTCTTTCTTTCTTTCTTTCTTTCTTTCTTTCTTTCTTTCTTCCTTTCTCTCCCCCCCCACCCCACACACACAATGGAATATTATTCAGTCATAAAAAAGAAGGAAATCTTGACATTTGTTACAACAAGGATGAACCTTGAGGGTATTAGGCTAAGTGAAATAAGTCAGAGAAAGGCAAACACCCTATGATCTCACTTACTTCTATGTGGAGTCTTAAAAAAACAAAAAAGCTCATATATATAGGGAACAGATTGGTGGCTGCCAGAAGTAAGGGGGGTGGGAGGGTGGACAAAATGGGTGAAGTGCATCAAAAGATACAAATTTCCAGATATAAAATAAATAAGTCATGGAGATGTAATGTACAGCATGGTGACTATAATTAATAATAATCTATTACATATTTGAAAGTTGTTAAGAGAGTAAATCTTACAAGTTCTGATCATAAGGAAAATAATTTTGTAGCTATGGTGAGATTTTAATTACATTTTGCAATGTATACAATACTAAATCGTTATATTTTATACCTGAAATTAATATATGTCAATTAAAAAAATTATTATCTGATTCTTGGGGTGCCTGGGTGGCTCAGGTGGTTAAATGTTCATGAGTTCAAGTCCTGCATCAGACTCCATGCTAACAGCACGGAGCATGTTTGGGATTCTCTCTCCCCCATTCTCTCTCTGCCCCTCCCCACTAGTGCACTCTCGCTTTCTCTCAAAATAAGATATATATATATAAATACATATATATATATATAAATACATATATATAAATACATATATATTATATAAATATATATACATATAAATACGTATTTATACATTTGTATTTATACATATAAATATAAATACATATAAATACATATTTATTATATAAATACATATATAATGCATAAATATATAAATACATATATAATATACATGTATTTATTAAATTTTATATATTTTTAATATATACATATTATATAAATACATATATAATACATATAATACATACATATATATATGTATTTATACACACACACACACACACACACACACACACACACACACACTGACCCCCAGAATTCAATGAGAATTCAAACTCTTACTAGTTCTCCTTTGTTTTAATAGTAATAGGGCGTCCGGGTAGCTCAGTCGGTTAAGCATCTGACTTTGGCTCAGGTCATGATCTCACAGTTTATGAGTCAAGCCCTGCGTCCAGCTCTTTGCTGACAGCTCAGAGTCTGGAGCCTGCTTCGGAATCTGTGTCTCCCTCTATCTATGTCCCTCCCCTGATCATGCTCTCTCTCTCTCAAAAATAAAATAAACAGTAATACAGTTATTTATATAGGTTCGGTAAGAATCTGTTCCCCTTCTTATAGTTTGTACCTCTTTCATAATTGATTGAACAAATCAACTATGCAACCAAGTACTTATCTGAAGAACATATCTGAGAACTGGATTTTAGGTATGACAACTCATTTTAAGGAACAAAGGCTGGCTGCAGTTATGGAACCAAAGCCTATAATAAAGCCAGTGAAGTAAAAGATTAAAACTTCTCAGGTTTGGGATATTGTCATGGGTTGAATTTGTCTCCTCAAAATTCACATGTTGAAGTCCTAAACTGATGCACCTCAGGATGTGACTTGTTCAGAAACAGGATCACTGCAGATGTAACAAGCTAAGTCAAGGTCATTCTATGTATGGTGAGCCCCTACTACAAAATGACTGATGTCCTTATAAAAGGGGAAAATTTGGACACAGATCCACATGGAGAGAGAACGCCATGTGAAGATGAAGGCAGGTATCTACTACTAGCCAAGAAATGCCAAAGATTGCAGCAAACCACCAGAAGTCAGGAGAGACACATGGAACACAGTCTCCTTTACAGCACTCAGAAGAAATTAACCCTGACAACATGTTTATCTTGGACTTCTAGCCTCCAGAACTGAGTCAATAAATTTTTGCTCAAGATATCCAGTTTGTGATATTTTGTTACAGCAGTCCTAGGAAACTAATGTAGTTGTCCAAACTATATACATTCTAAAGAAAGATCTTCCCTGGCCTATACCAAGTTCCAAGTCTGGAATATTCTGTTAACAATGTTGTTGTTTACCTGTGATCTTAAGGTCCCATTAGATAGTTTATGCTAACAATGTGATTTAGGTGGGGGCCATGGGCTTCACCTCTGGAGGGGCTGAGAAAATTAAATTCACATTTAACTAGTTTTTATCCTACACAACTTTAGTACATTACAAAATAATTATCAACCATTATATATATTATATACAATACATACATATAATTTGTGATAAAATGTACATCAAATTTACCATTTTAACTGTTTAAAATGTACAATTCAGTGGCATTAAATACATTCAAAAAGTGTAACTATCACCATTATTCATTTCCATAAAGTTTTTATCAACCCAAACAGGAACACTGCACTCATTAAACAACTCCTTGTTCTCCCCTCCCCCCAGTCCCTGGTAACCAGAATTCTACTTTCTATCTCTATACCTTTGACTGTTGTTGTAGGTACCTCATTTAAGAGGAGTCACTTGATATATTGTCCTTCTGTGTCTGGCTCTTTTGAGTGAGCATAATATTTGCAAGACTCTTCCATGTTGTAGCATGTATCAAAATTCCATTCCTTTTCATGGCTAATATTCAATTATATACATATACCACATTTTTTTCATCCATTCATCTGTTGATGGGACACCTGAGCTCTTTGTACCTTTTGTCTACGGTCAATCAACAATGTTTTGATGAAACGAAGTTGCAGCAAAACAAGTAATTTTAAAATTCCATTTCCTTTCCCATTTGAACGCAAATAATCTCAAGGTACACAGTTTCAAAGATAACAAAATGCATCCATAAGTGACTAAACTTTACAAATACATGATTTCCTTACAATATCCATGCTGTTTTAAATTATATAATCTCTTTATTATGTTATTAACAGTGCCTTTTGGGTAAGAAACTGATATAATAAAACTAACATGCCACTAAGGACACAAGAACAGTATTACTAAAATAAATGTACGTCCTAAACCTAAGAGTAACTGGAAGAAAATGAAGCCATATACTAAATACAAAATCAAACAAAAACAAGAAAAAATAGTATGATATCCTGACCTTTGCTAAATGATAAAGTGTAACTGATAGTTACTTTACCTTTTAGTTACTAAAAAATAAATAAATAAAAAAGAATCTTCAAGGCCATTCATAAAAAGTTATGGACCTTTTCAAATATCAACCTTTATAGTATGCTCATCGCTGAATAAAATATTGAGAGACACAAGTCTTACAACTCTAAGAAAAATCCCAAAGAAAATCAGACACAGATAAAATGAACAGGAACAAAATTCTGAGAAACAGTTTAGGATAGTAAAGGAAATGTATCTATTTTAAAAAAGCACATTTTACGGGCACCTGGGTGGCTCAGTCGGTTAAGCATCCGACTTCAGCTCAGGTCATGATCTCGCAGTTCATGAGTTCCAGCCCCGCATCAGGCTCTGTGCTGACAGCTCAGAGCCTAGAGCCTGCTTCGAATTCTGTGTCTCCCTCTCTCTCTGTCCCTCCCTTGCTTGTGCTCGGTCTCTGTCTCTCTCTCTCTCTCAAAAATAAACATTAAAAAAAATTAATTCAAATATTTCAAACTCTTTAGCAAATAAATTAACACCAATGAAAAAATAACTAGGTCCACTAAAAAAATAATAGAAAATAAAAATAAATCAAAGACTTGGTTAAAGCCATAGGGATACAGAAGCAAATTTAAAAATCTTATATATATATTTTTTAACATTTATTCATTTTTGAGAGACAAGAGTGTGAGTGGGCGAGGGGCAGAGGGAGAGGGAGGCACAGAATGTGATGCAGGCTCCAGGCTCTGAGCTGTCAGCAACAGAACCCAACACAGGGCTTGAACTCACAGACCGCAAGATCATGACTTGAGCTGAAGACAGACATTTAACTGACTGAGACACCCAGGCACCCTGCAAATTTAAAAATTTTAATACTCTGAATAGGTAATATATTCATATGATCCAAATTTCAAAAAAACAGGAAATATTATATATTTTAAAGTCCAAAATAAATTGAAAGCAGAATCTTCAAGAGATATTTGTACACCCATGTTTACAGTGGCATGATTCACAATAGTAACAAAAGGCAGAAATAATCCAAGTGTCTATCAACAGATGAACAGATAAACAAAATGTGGTATATATGTACAATAAAATGTTATTCAGCCTTAAAAAGGAAGGAAATTCTGACACATGCTACAACATGGATAAACTTTAATGACATTATGCTAAGTTTATGAAATAGCCAGCCACAAAAAGACAAATAGTGTGATTCCACTTACATGATGTACCCAGAGTCAAGTCAAATACACAGAGACAAAATGCAGAACAGTGTCTGCCAGCTATCGGGGGGAGTAAATGCAGACTTGCTGTTTAATGAATACAGAGTTCTAATTTTGCAAGATGAAAAGAGTTCTGGAGATCGGTTGCACAACAATGTCAATGTACTGAACACTACTGAACTGTACATCTTAAATGGCTAAGTTCATAAATTTTGAATAATGTCTATTTTGCCACAATTAAAAATAAAAAAACACCCCTTCCCACCGGCATCTAGCCACCACCCAATTCCCATGTGCCTAGCCCTCTGAAACCACTTTTACTAATTTACCATGAGTTTCCTTATGCATACATAAGCAAGTATAAACAAACTAAGCAAATATGTGCACTGTTCTACATCTTGCTATTTTCATTAAACAATGTATCTTACAATTCTTTCATTCAAATGTAGAAAACTTCATCATTTAAGAGCAGCATTTTAACAAATAACTTTAATGTGTATAGCAAAGCTTTAAAATAACAGAACTTACCAATATCTGGTGGACACTGCCCATTATAAGGGAACCAATTTCCTTTCACAGTGAAAGGACTCTTCCTGTTGCTTGTTGAACCAGTTCCTAGCTGCCCGTTACCACCAAGTCCAAAAGAATAGATTCGTCCTGATGAAGGAACAAAAGCAGAAGTGTGCTGCCTAGAGTAAAATGATAGAAAATCTCAGACTTAATGTTACCTTCCAAACAATTTACATTTAGAAAAGCTTAACAAATATTAACTGATGATTTTTCTTTTTAAAAATACATTAACAAAACTATTATACTTCTTAAATTATCTGTACATAATATTAAAAGTCTTACTGTATATTCAATGAATTCTGTGCCACACATGTAGGCTGCATTAACATGACCCAGAAAATTTCCACAAATGTCCAAATTTAAAAAGGCCCAGATCTATACTAGAATCCCTTATAAAAGATGATTCAGCACAAGAGGTAGCATCTAACTAGGATGTCCAAGTTAAGTTCTCCCCTTCCCTTCCCTGTAACATTCTAGCCTGAAGCTTTT
Organism: Panthera tigris; assembly: GCF_018350195.1. Lineage (NCBI taxonomy): Eukaryota > Metazoa > Chordata > Mammalia > Carnivora > Felidae > Panthera > Panthera tigris. The sequence continues at coordinate 28,629,720 of NC_056670.1, forward strand.
CTATGAGGGTCCACTACCAGGGCACCAATCAAAAATTTTACAATAAGAAACAGGCAAGTAATCCACTACCAATCTTCTGATTGGTGTGTGTGTGTGTCTGTGTGTGTGTCTGTGTAATAAAATAATAAAACAAAGTTTCCTTTCTCTTCTAAAGAAAGTGACCTTACATACATATGCACCCAGACTCCTTTGGAAGTGGCAGAGGGGAAGCAAACCTTGGAAACTGAAGATCTGATGCTGAAGAAAACCCACTACTCAGTGAACCTGATGTTTCACCACTGTGTATTAAGGAATGGGTTAAAGAGGATAATCCAGCTCAGGCCTTGTGTTCCTCAACTTGTTTTATGGCTTCCATCATTTCTGGCAAATTCTTAAGTATCTTTTCTATAAATATTGTTTGTCTCACATTTATTCAATTATTTTCTCCTTGATAGTGTTACATAAATGTTGCACCTTCCCAATATATCCTACCAGTCTCTTAATCTCTCTTTTACATCCATGCCCCTTGTGAGTAATTTCTCTGGATCTGTTTTTCAAATCTCTACTTTTCTCTTTAGCAGTGTGTCCAACCTGCTGTTTTAATTACTCACTGAATTTTAAGTTTCAATGACTACGTCTTATCTCATTTCTGAAGTTCCTTCCCCCTCCCAAATCTGCCAGCCTCTTATTTCACTTAAAAACTGTTATACATTGTGAAACTTAATACCTACACACCAACCCAGGACTACTTTGACAAGCCCCAAACCCACCTTATGGCAACCCTGTGATAAATTCTCCGAGGAGATTCAAATCAGAAATGAGACCAAGGACAGAAAAGTCTCCTTATGAGCAAGGGAATATTTCATTGTGAATTCTTTCCATGATGTGGTTTTATTGGGAGGACATGGTTTCTCAGGCCTCACTAAGGCCTCACTAATGCTTCTATCAGCTCTTAGGCCTCATCTCCTGTCCCAAACTCCTTTGCCCTCTATGGTATACTGTTTATCAAAAAAGCCGAAAGTATTCCTCTCCCTATACCCATTATGCTTATAATATGACTTCTGTGGCTATTCCCACCAAGATGGGGAATCTATTTCTCCATGTCTTAAATCTGTTATTATGCCTTACAAGTGGCTTTGAATTCTTTCTCCCTCTCTCTTTAGGAACCCTGTTCTACTATCAGGAGACTAACCCAAAATAAGTGTTTGAAGAATCACATACAACCTGGGGCAGAAACAAGCTGTCCCAGCTAAGGCCATGCCAACTACCCAAACCCTAGCCAGGTAACCAGCTGATGAACTGAGTCCAGCTAAGATGAGAACTGGCCAGCTGAGCCTAACTCAAATTACTGAACCAAAGAACTATTAGCAAAATAAAAAACTGTTTTAAGCCACTGAGTTTTGGGGTGTTTTTTTTTTTTTTTTAGCAATATAAGCTAATTAATATATTACCTACATTTGCAAATTCTTTCAGGGCACCTCCAAAGTCAGTTCAAACAAACAGCTATGGTTTCTAGATTTGTTTTTGCCCTGTGGCATTCCCTTTAGTTCCTGGCAAACTAATCTATGTTATTTAAAAGGTTTTTTGATTCGAAAGGGCTTTCAAGTTATCTAGTCTATCATATTGCTGAAAAACTAAGTAGAATCTAACAACCATTTTACCTTTGAGGCAAGGGCAATCAAAATTTTTTAATCAAGGATACTCTTCTAACAAATGAAATGTTAAATGGAATCCTAGCATATAAAATAGATTAACTGCTCCGGTGAAAGGGTTTCACATTGCCCAGTCTGCCTCTTTTAGGACTGTGACATCTCAAAAGAACATACAGCTTAAAAATTACTGCAATCCTGGTTCATTAAAGTCCTCCTCAAAATGGTCTACTAAAGTAGTGGTTCTTAAACCTAGCTGCATAATGGAATCACCTAGGGATTACGCTAGGCAACAATATACATTTCTTTCGGGGGGGGGGGGAACAAGTGAGCAAGGGGCAGAGAGAGAGAGAGAGAGAGAGAGAGAGAGAGAGAGAGAGAGAGAGAAAATATCCCATGAGGGGCGGAGAGGGGGGTGGTTAGGAGAGAGAGAGAGAGAAGTGGGGCTTGAACTCAAGAACCATGAGATAGTAACCTGAGCTGAAGTCAGATGCTTACCCAACTGAGCCATCCAGGTGCCCCAACAATATACATTTCTAAAAACTCTCCAAAAGATAACAGCATGAAGTCAGAATTGAGAGTTACTAAATAAACATAATAATCCTAAATTCTAGATTTGATATAATAGCTCAAAAACATTATAATATTATACCACTGGAATTTGAACCTTTTGTTTTTGGATCATCTCCTTGATGGATTCACGTTTCTTATGTTTCTCATCTGCTTCCTTCAGGAGGCTTTTGACAATTATTCGATAAGGAAATTAATACATCTTATTGTACCAACTACCTGGAAGTCAAACTGGTCAGGATACCATATGCCTACCTACATTCCCCACATAGGCAAGTCTTTGTATCTCAATCAATATATAACTGAAAATTCTTCCCCAACACAATAAACATATTAAATTTCTAGAAAGAACTAAGTTCACAAAACTAAAAGTAACTATTCAAATAATCTTACCTGTTAACAATTACAAAATTAGATAACATTATTTTAAAATATTGTTTTATAGTCTTTTAATGGATTATGCATGAAGATAAACAAGAATAGATGAACTCTCTAAACTTCAGGCAACATATATTCATGTGTAACTTCAGCAGTACAAATAAGGTTTGATAATAAGCACTCCTGGCTCATATATATGTTGAGTTTTGATTTACTTTTTATGATAAAGTCTAATTCATACATTGGAAAAGGAAAGGAAGGCTTTATCAAATCATTCCCATAATTTTTCAAATACATAACCAAGCACACAAAACTGGGCATACAAAGAAACAGGGCACCATGAACAAAATTTAACAGAAAAAAGAAACAGAAATAGATCCCAAAGATTTCAGATGTTGGAATTATCAAACACAAGAATCTAGAACAACCATGTTTAATAATTTTTTAGTGTCCAAGAAATAAAAGCCAAACTTGAAAACGGACAACTGGAAACACTAAAGAAAAAAAAATTCAGATTTTAAAAAGAACCTGTAAGAACTACTAGAACTAAAAAATCCAAAATAACTGAAATCAAGATCTTGAACGACAGATTTAATGAAAAATAGATACAGCATAAGAATGGGCTGAAATATAAATAATAAAAACAATCAGGAAAGCAGCAAAGAGGGTCAAAAATGTGGAAAATAAAGAATGAAGCTACAAGGCAGAGTATGAAGATTCAATATACATCCAATCAGAGTTCCATGAAGAAAGGAGAAGCTATGTCTAAACAGATAATAGCTTTGAATCCCCCATAATTGATCAAAGGTATTATTCCAGACTCAAGAAGCCCCATAGGAAAATGAGGAAATCAGACCCTGAAAAATGAAAGCAAAACTGGAAAAAGATTTAAAAAGAAACACAACAGAGGCTCCTGGGCGGCTCAGTTGGTTAAGCGTCCGACTTTGGCTCAGGTCATGATCTCACAGTTCATGAGTTCGAGCCCCGCATTGGGCTCTGTGCTGACAGCTCAGAGACTGGAGCCTGCTTTGGATTCTGTGTCTTCCTCTTTCTCTGCCCCTCCCCTACTCATGCTGTCTCTCCATCTCTCAAAAATAAATAAACATTTAAAATTAAAAAAAAAAAAGAAACATAATACCTTCAAAGGAGCAACATACTAATAGCTGGCTTCTCAATAAGCAAAGCCAAAAGACAATAGAATGTTATCTTCAAAGCACTGAAAGTAATTACCAAGCTAGAATTCCATCATAGCCAACATCATTAAAGAATTAAAGTGAAATATGGGAGGCCTGGGTGGCTCAGTCGGTTGAGTGTCTGACTTCGGCTCCAGTCATGATCTCACAGTTTGTGAGTTCAAGCCCTGCATTGGGCTCTGTGCTAACAGCTTGGAGACTGGAGCCTGCTTCAGATTCTGTGTCTCCCTCTCTCTCTGCCCCTCTCCCACTCACACTCTGTCTCTCTCTCTCTCTCTCTCAAAAATAAACAAACATTAAAAATAAAAAAATAAAAAGAATTAAAGTGAAATAAAACATTTTTAGATAGATAAAAGAGTGTGCAGATCTATTCAAAGAAAATTCCAGAGGATGTTCAGACCAAAGGAATTGGAAAATATGAAGAGCAGAAAAAAAAGGTAGTAAATATATAGGCATTTCTAAATGTACACTGACTATATGAAACGATGTTTTTGTGAAGTTTAAAATATAGAGAATGAAAACTTGGGAAAGGTAAATGAGAGGTCCTCATAATGCCAGAAAAAGAAAAAGTTATTTATTAATGTAAATTAAAGATAAATGTTGTTTCCATTTATGTTTAAAGTAACAACTAAAAAAGAAGGTATAGTTTCCAAATAAGAAAAGGGAATTACACACACTTAAAAAACTATCAATCCAAAGAAAAGAAAATTAGAGAAGAAAAAAATAAAATATTTAAAGATAGATAGTAGGGCACATGAGTGGCTCAACTGGTTGAGTGTCCAACTCCTGATTTCAGCTAAGGTTATGATCCCAGGGTGGTGGGATTGAGTCCAGCACTGAGCTCCACATGGAGTGTGAAGCCTGTTTAGGATTCTCTCTCTCTCTCTCCCTCTGCCCCTCTCCCCTAATCATGAGCATTTGCTCTAATAATAAAACAAAACAAAAATAAATACAATACAACACATTATACAATAGATGACAAAGACAACATAAAATATTATGGCAGGATTAAATACAAATGTATTCGTAATTACAAAACTGACAAAATGGTCAATTTAAAGACAAAGATTGCCAGAGTGGATTCTTTTATTTAATTTGAATATAATTAACATTCAGTGTTATACTGAATGAGAAAATCCCAGGCAGGCTCTGTGCTGTCAGCACAGAGCCCAATGCAGGCCTCAATCCCATGAACAGTGAGATCATGACCTGAGCCAAAATCAGGAGTTGGGACACTTAACCAACTGAGCCACCCAGGCACCCCTTTTGTTTCTTAACATATGAGTGCAATCATATAATATTTGTTTTTCTCTGACTTATTTTACTTAGCATTATACCCTCTAGATCCATTCATGTTGTCGCAAACGGCAAAACTACCATACTAAATTTTTAAAGATCTAACTTAATGCTGTTTACATGATAGTCATCCAAAACCCGCAGAAAGACAAGGTAAAAGATTATGTATAAATGAAAAATATGTAAAGAATGAATATAACATACAATATAGGAAAAAATATATAAGTAGGAGTAGCCCTATTAACATCAGATAAAAAGAGACCCAGGGGTGCCTGGGTGGCTCAGTCTGTGAAGCAACCTACTCTTCTTTTTTTTTTTTTTTTTTTTTTTTTTTTTTTTTTTTTTTAAATATATGAAATTTACTGTCAAATTGGTTTCCATACAACACCCAGTGCTCATCCCAAAAGGTGCCCTCCTCAATACCCATCACCCACCCTGCCCTCCCTCCCACCCCCCATCAACCCTCAGTTTGTTCTCAGTTTTTAACAGTCTCTAATGCTTTGGCTCTCTCCCACTCTAACCTCTTTTTTTTTTTTTTTTTTTTTCCTTCCCCTCCCCCATGGGTTTCTGTTATGTTTCTCAGGATCCACATAAGAGTGAAACCATATGGTATCTGTCTTTCTCTGTATGGCTTATTTCACTTAGCATCACACTCTCCAGTTCCATCCATGTTGAAGCAACCTACTCTTGATATCTGCTCAAGTCATGATCAGGCCCCACGATGGGCTCAGAGCTAAGCATAGAGCTTACTTTGGATTCTCTCTCCTTCTCGAACTGCCCCTCCCCAACTTCTATCTATGTGCACTCTCTCTCAAAATAAATTTTAAAAAGTATCATTAAAAAGTGGTCTAGAGGTCACAATCACAATGATAAAAATTTCAATTCACCAAGAAGAGATAAAATTGGAATTTTATGCACTTAAGATGGACTCAAAAGCAAAAACTGTCAAACTTACAAGAAAAAATTAAAAACAGTCAAACAGTATAGAACACTGTAATATTTCTTCTTCAGTGACTAATTAAAAAATGGTCAAGCAAAACAAGCCAACAAACAAAAATGCCACACAGAAGATCTGAACATTGTTAGAAAAACTTTACATAATTGAGGCACCTGAGTGGTTCAGTCGGTTAAGCATCTGACTCTTGATTTCAGCTCAGGTCATGATCTCTCAGTTCATGAGTTCAAGCCCAGCGTCAGGCTCTGTACTGACAGAGCAGAGCCCACTTGGGCTTCTCTCTCTCTCCCTCTCTTTCTGCCCCTCCCCTGCTCGCTCACTCTCTCTCAAAAATAAAAATTTAAAAAACTAAAAATAAAAACTATATAATGGGCATATACAGAACACTGCATCTCACCACTGAATGAACTAAAGACTGAAATGTATGAAATGAAAAATATACACAAAATATGGATCGTAAAGAAAAAAAGTGGGTTCTGTGAAAAGATTAATAAATTGATAAACCTCTAGAAATGGAGGTTTAAAAAAAAAGATCAGGAAAGAAAGGAAAATTTACCAACATCAAAACAGGAAAAAAACAAGAGATCACTATAGATCATACAAACATAAAAAAATTTTTTTAAGATAATACTGTAGTCTACTGAAAATATAATTCCACCTCTTTACTATCCTGTAGTATTAAACATGCACAGTCTTGTTACAACCTGATGGTAAATAAGCACCATGCATTCCCCCTACCTTAACCTTACTCTTGGTCATGTAATTTGTTTTTGGTCAACAGGATTTCTGAAGCAGAAGCTTGAGAAGTACACGTACAGGTGCTACTCCCAAAAAAAATAAAATACCCAGAGGTAGCCACTGTTCTCTGGCCTGAAATGAGACCCATAACAAAGCCATCCCTGCTCAGCTGCAGACTGAGCGAAGTCTCCCTAATGGTCATACATCTTGAAACAGCTGTCCCAACTTGCAGCAAAAATAAGAGCCACTCTAGGTGACCCATAGCCTGAGAAAGAACCATCTCAGATGATCCATAGAGTAACAAATAAACATTTATTTTTATAGGTCACTGGCATGTTGTTTGTATAGCAATAGGCTAATATAGATACTGAAATTTTACATTCACATGTTTACAATTTAAACAAAAATGGAAAAATTCATAGAAAAATCTAAATTACAAATAATGGACAAGAAAAAATTTTAAAGCTACCTTATAAAGAAACTGAAGAATGTTTTTAAAATTCCAGAAAAGAAAATACCAAGCCCAGATGGCTTTAAATGACAAGGTCTACTAACTTCTAAAGTGGTTCTCTTTCAAATAAAGAGAAAACAAGGGTATAATCCCCAATATATATTATTAGACTAGCATAACCTTAATAATAAAACCTGGCAAAAATAACAACAAACGTGAACTACTGGGACTTCATCAAGATAAAAAGCTTCTGCACAGCAAACAATCAACAAAACTAAAAGGCAGCCTATGGAATGGGGGAAGATATTTACAAATGACATATTGGATAAAGGGTTAGTATTCAAAATCTATAAAGAACTTATCAAACTAAACAGCCAAAAACCAAATAGCCCAGTTAAGAAATGGGCAGAAGACATGAATAGATACTTTTCCAAAGAAGACATCCAGTTGACTAACACACATGAAAAGATGCTCAACACCATTCATCATCAGGAAAATAACAAAGTAAAACCACAATGAGATACCACATTGCACCTGTCAGAATGGCTAAAATTAACAACATGAGAAACAACAGGTGTTGGCGAGGATGCAGAGAAAAGAGAAACGTTCCTTTTGCACTGTTGGTGGGAATGAGAACTGGTGCAGCCACTCTGGAGAACAGTATGGAGGTTCCTCAAAACACTGAAAACAGAACTACCCTAAGATCTAGCAATTACACTATTCAGTATTTACCCCGAGGTACAAAAACACAAATTCAAAGGGATACATACACCCTGATATTTACAGCAGCATTATCAACAATAGCCAAACTGTGGAGAGAGCCCAAATGTCCATCAACTGATGAAAGGATAAAAAAGTTGTATATATACACAATGGAATATTACTCAGCCATCAAAAAGAATGAAATCTTGCCATTTGCAATGACATCAATGGAGCTAGAATGTATTATGCCAAGCAAAATAAGTCAGAGAAAGACAAATACCATATAATTTCATTCATATGTGGCATTTAAGAAACAGATAAACATATGAAAAGGGGGAGGGAAAAGGAGAGAGGGAAATAAACCACAAGAGACTCTTAACAATAGAGAACAAATTGAGGGTTGATAGAGGGAAGTGGGTGAGAGATGGGCTAGATGGGTGATGGGTATTAAGGAGGGCACTTGTGATGAGCACTGGGTATTGTATCTAAGTGATGAATCACTGAATTCTACTCCTGAAACCAATACTGCACCCTATGTTAACTAAATTAAAAAAAAAAAAAAAAACCCACAAAACAAAAAATAACAGAAAATTACAAACCAAGCTCAGGGATAAACATAAATACAAGTAATATTTTTAAAATATTAGTAAACCAAATGCAGCACTATACAAAATGGTAACATAGATGATTAAACTGGAGCTACTACAGAAAAGTAAAGCTGTTTTTATTTACTAAAATCCATTCATATAGTTCACCAAATTAACAGATTAAAGGAGAAAAATCATAAATCATTTCAATAGATCCAGAAAGACCAACATCAAATACTTAACAGCCACTCATTAAAAATAAATAAATAATCCTTCTACACTACAAAAAAAGAAAAATTCCTTAATGTGATATAGGTTATCTATAGTAAACTTATGGCAAACATGATACTTAATTGTGAAATATTGAAGGTTTGCTCACAGACAGAACATAGGACAACATGCCTTGATCTTTAGCACTTCTAGTGAACATCAACCTGGTGTCCCAGACAGGACACTAGGACAAGAGATATGTTAAGCATAAGTATTAGAAATGAAGAAATAAAGCTAAACTGATTCACAGATGGTATGACTGTGACACACAGTATAAATAAGTTATGTTGTGAAATCAATAACTGAAAGGGGGTGGCAGTAGAGCCATACAGGAACAGAGTTTTTGTATGTTGTTGAAGTTAACCCAGTATCAATGTGAATTAGTGTTATAACTCCAGGATCTTAAATGTAATCACCATGGTAACCACAAAGAAAGTAGCTATAGAATATACAGAAAAGGACATGAGAAGAGAATTAAAACATTTCACTAAAACAACAACAACAAAAGAGACAGTAAATCCAGGAAATGAAGAACAAAAAAGTATAAGACATACAGAAAGAAAATAACAAAATGACAGAAGTCCCTACATCTCATAATTACCTTTAAATGTAAATGGGTTAAGTTGTGCACTCAAAACACAGAGACTGGCAGAATGGTATTAAAAAAAAAAAAGACCAAAAAGTGAAAAGATGAAAAAAGATATTCCATGCCAATAACCAAAAGAGAGCAAAATGGCCATACAATTAGCAGACAAAACAGACTTTAAATCAAAAAGGGTTACAAGAGACAAAGGACATTATATTTCAACAAAAGGTTCAATACAGCAAAAGTAACAATTAAAATCATTTACACATCTAATAAAAGACCATCAAAATATATAAAACAAAAACTGAAAGAACTGAAGGGAGAAATTATTCTGCAATAATGGTTAGAGACTTTAATAACCTTACTCTCAAAAACAGAATAACCACACAGAAGTAAAGAAAAAGAGAATTTGAACAACACAGTAAGTCAACTAGATCTAATAGGGCACACTATTCAACAACAATAATATACACATTCTTCTCAAATGACATGGACACTATCCACATTAGACCATATGGTAGGCCAGAAAGTAAGTCTCAATAGATTTTAAAAGACACCATATAAAGTATCTTCTCTGAACACAATGGGATAACATTAGAAATCAGTAACATTAGGAAATTCCAAAATTCACAAATTTGTGGAAATTCAACAACACACTTTTAAATGACCTATGAATCAAAGAAATCACAGACAAATCAGAAAGACGTAAGAGATAAATGAAAATGAAAACACAATATATCAAAACAAGAAATGAAGGGAAAGTGGTGATAAGGGGGAAATTTACATTCAAAAACAAGAAAGATCTCATGTGAACAACCCAACTTTACAACTCTAAACACAAAGCTAGCAGAAGAAAAATTAGAGCTGAGATAAATGAAATAGAGAATACAAAAATAGCAAAAGTCAGTGGAACTAAAAGCTGGTTTTACAAAGATCAACAAAACTGACAGAAGTTTAACTTGACTAAGAAAAAAGAAAAGAAATTACTAAAATCAGAAGTAAAAGTAGGGGCCCTACTATTAATGCTGCCAAAATAAAAAGGATCATAAGAAGAGTATATAAGCAATTATTTGTCAAAAAATAGATGATTTAGATAACATACACAAAATCCTAGAAATACAAAATTTACTAGTACTACATCATGAAAAATAGGAAAACAGAAAAGATCTATAAACAGTAAAACGACTAAATTGATAAAAAAAAAAATCTCCCAGCAAAGAAAAGCCCTACATTAAATAGTTTCATTGGTGACTTCTACCAAACATTAAAAGAACTAAATCCAATCCTATTCAGAGTTTTCCAAAAAACTTGAAGGGGTGTAACTTTCTAACTCATTCCACGAGGCCAACACTGTCCTGATATCAAAGTCAGACAAGGACTCTACAAGAAAACTACAGACCATTATCCCTTATGGACAGTGATGCAAAAATTCTCAATACAATATTAGCAAACAGAATCCAGTAGTATATTAAAAAACTGTACAGCAAAGGCACATGGGATTCATTCCTGGAATGCAGGGATGGTTCAACATATGCAAACTGATCAAAGTAATTTATAATATTAAGGCAATGAAGAAAAAAACCCATTATTATCATTTCAACTGATACAGAAAAAAAATCAACAAAATTCAACACCCTTTTTTGAAATACTCAAAAACTAATAATAGAAGAACATTACTTCAACATAATAAAAGCCATCTATGAAAAACCCACAATAAACATCATACTCAATGGTGACAGACTGAAAGTTTCCTCTAAGATCAGGAACAAGGCAAGGATGTCTACTTTGAATACTATTCAACAAAGTACTGGAAGTTTTAGCAAGAAAAAGAAATAAAAGTCACCTAAATTGAGAAAGTAGTAAAATTATCTCTGTGTACAAATGATATGATCTTATATGTTGAAAACCTTAGAGATTCCACCAAAAATCTATCAGAACTAAAAAACAAAACAAAAAAAAAGAAACAAAAATCACCAAAACAGCAGGATACAAAACCAAAATGCAAAAATCAATTGTATTTCTATACATTAATAATGAACAATCGAAAAAGAAATTTAAAAAACAATGCCATTTACAATAGTATCAAAAAGAATAAGATATTTAGAAATTGAACAAAAAGATAAAAGATATAGGATGAAAACTACAAAACTTACTGAAAGAAATTAAAGACATAAATGGAAAGACATTTCATGTTCATGGATTGGAAAACTTAATGTTAAAATATCAATACTTCCCAAAGTGATCTACAGATTCAATCCAATCCATATCAAATCATGGAAATGCAAATTAAAGTCATGATGTTTTAAAAGGTTTATTTATTTATTTTGTGAGAGAGAGAGAAAGCATGCGAGCAGGGGCCAAGAGAGAAAGAGAATCTCAAGCTGACTCTACTCTGTCTGCGCACAGCCCAATGCGTACCCATGAACCATGAGATCATGACCTGAGCCGAAATCGAGTCAGATGCTTAACTGACTATGCCACCCAGGCACCCCTAAAATCATGATTAAGTAACACTATATATCCAACAGATTAGCAAAAATTTCAAAGTCTGACAATGCCAAATGGGGACAAGGACACATAAATGTGGAATGTAAATTCTGGTAAACAGGGTGACATTAACCTGCAAAATTCAAGTTAAATATCTTCTATGACCCAGCAATCCCATTTTAGGTATATACTTAGAAATATAAAGGTTTATGTATATCATATAACAAATGTTCAAAGCAACATTATTTGTAATTGCCAAAAACTGGAAGCACACAAATAAATGCCTGTTAAAAAAAAAAAAAAGCTACCAAAGACTACCTACAGTGTGATTTCATGTATTTGAAGTTAACAGTTGGCAAGACTGAACTATATTTTATATGGATATATACTATGAGGCAAAAATCAAGCTAAGCTACCAAAGACTACCTACAGTGTGATTTCATGTATTTGAAGTTAACAGCTGGCAAGACTGAACAATATTTTATATGGATATATACTATGAGGCAAAAATCAAGCTGAGTTAGTCAAACAAAGTATATTTTGCTTTTTGGGAGTCTACCTAATTTAATCCACCAAAGGTGAAGCTCAATTTCAAAGCTGTGACTCTTGTACTTACTCCCAAGAATTGGGAATCAGGAAATCAGTATTCCAATTCAACTTTCAGCAATAACTACTCTCAGGTGTTAATTAACTGCTCAATTTCCTCACTGTTTAAATTTAAAAAGGCGGAAAAGAAAAAGAAAAAAAAGATGACCTATACTTCACCCTCAAGTGTGATGCTACATACAATAAATACAATGTCACATATATATTAACATCTTGCCCCAGATAAATCTTTTTGAATAGAGAAAAGTAAAATAATAAGTATAAATGATGTTTCTCCTGTTACTATTACTCCTCACCAGCAAATCAGGCATTTAAGGAAGAATGTTTTTATCTTAGATTCCTAGAATGCTAAACAACTCATTAAAAAAAAAATACCTACTTTCAGCTAGGAACTGCCACCTTCTAGTAATTTGCAAAATGACCAACACAAAGGGAAAAAGGAGAGACACCCCTATATGTTCTCTAGGCCTTTTAGCAAACATGGAATCGGTACTTTGACCACACACACGCAAATCCACAAGAAAGGTTATACCATAGACATAGAGGGGATGGGCACTATTCAAAAAGGAATGCCGGACAAATGTTACCAAGGCAAAACTGGAAGTCTATGATGATACCCAGCAGGCTGGTGGCATTGTTGTAAATAAACAAAGACAAGATTCTTCTTGCCTAGAAAATTATTGTGCATACTGAAAACATTAAGTACTCTGACAGCCAAGATAGAGCTTCCTCAAACATGTGAAGGGAAATGATCATTAAAAAAGGAAGCCAAAGAAAAAAGTACTTGAGTTCAACTGAAGTGCCAGCATGCTCCAACCACAGAAATACAGTTTGTGAGAACCAATGGAAAGAAGCTTCAGCTACTAGAACTCACTCCCTATAAATTCATGGCCAAGAAGGTGTAAAAAAACAAAAGACCTCTAGGGGTGCCTGGGTGGCTCAATTGGTTAAGTGTCACTCTTGACTTGTCCCAGGTCAGGAGATCATGCATTGACAGCACAGATCCTGTTTGGGATTCTCTCTCCCTCTCTCTGCCCATCCCCCCCACACGTTCCCCTTCCCTCTCCCCTTTCTCCCCCAAAATAAATAAATAAACATTAAAAAAATAAATAAATAAAAGACCTCTGGACTGTTAAAAAAAATTTTAAGTAACTGAATTATAGAGACTAAAATACTCGTATACGATAACTTACCTTCCACAAGCAATCTGAGTGACAATGCTTCCCATAAGTTCAAAAACTTTCCTTGGATTTATTTCATGACTGGTAGAGTTATGACCCAACTGACCATACCCTCCAGCTCCAAAAGTAAACACTCCACCTTCCTTAAAAAGAAAAAAAGAAAAAAAAAAAAAAAAAAAAAAGACAAAACTCTTTATCATTAGAAAGCCTGATGAAAGAAAATAATTTAAGAAAATAAGTTAATCTTTAATACATGGGGTCAATTTTTCTCTTCTATTGTCTCCACAATTTAACAGATGACAGCTGACCTTTCAAGGTAAAATGTTTTAAAACTAAGTTCCAGGTTGAGGTTATTTTCACATATTTTAGAAGTACTTAATTGTGTTCTCATTATATTTAGTTGGAGCCACTATTAAAGAGATACTAATCATTTTTTGCATTGCCTTTCACTATCATTATATTTACTGAATCCCAAGTACATAACTATAAAATATCACAAAACCAAAAAATGGTATCATCTTCAGTTTTCAAACTGGTTATGCTTTTAACATAAAAGCTGAAAGAGTATAAGTAAACCAGAATGCACAAATATACCTATTTTTAACACATAGTTGCTACAATATACAGTTGACCCCTAAACAGTGCAGGGGTTAGGGATGTCAACACCTTCTGCAGTCAAAAATCCACATACAACTTTTGATTACCTAAAAATAGCCTATTTCTGACTGAAAGCCTTACTGATAACATAAACAATAACCACCTTTTTTTTTTTTTTTGGCATAAAAGAAAGGCTACACAGTTTACCTGTGAGTTTTTTCAAATTGTCACAAATCTCCAAAAACTTTTCCAAAGTATTTGTTGAAATAACCTACTGAGCCACTCAGGCACCCTAAAAAGTACTGGAGTACTTTAAAGCAAACTGTGGTCATCAAATCATCTCACCTATAAATATGTATGTATCTTCAATGGCACAAACCTCTAACATATAAAAACATACAATACAGTAATACTATTATCGCATTTACAAAATTAGTATTAATTTCTTGATAGAAACAGCAAAAGTGTTTTTACTTCTTATGGTTTTTTGTAACTGGTATCATTTTCCCCAGTTTTATTTAGGTATAACTGAATTGCCAAATAAAATTGTATATAAAGTGTACAATGGGATTTGACATATACATACATTGTGAAATGACTACCACAAAGAAGTTAATTAACACATCAACACCTCACATACTTTTTCTTTTTGGTAAGAATGCTTCAGATCTACTCTCCTGGAAATTTCAGGTACAGAATACAGTATTGTTAACTACAGTCACAACGCCATACGTCAGATCTTTAAAACTTACTCATCTTATAACAGAAAGTTTATACCCTTGACCAATTTCCCATTTCTTTACACCCCACCAGCCCCTGGCAGACATTCTACTCTCCATTTCTACAAATTTGACTTTTTCTTTTTAAAGATTTTCCATATAAATGATACATAATATTTATCTTTGTTTGGCTTATTTCACTTAGCATAATGCCCTCCAGATTCATCTATGTTGTTGGAAATGATTTCCCTCTTTTTTTGTGGCTGAATATTATTCCAGTGTGTATGTGTATATACACATATATGTATAAATCTTCTTTATCCATCTACCTGGTAATGGACACTTAGGTTGTTTCTTGGCTATTGTGAAAAACTGCTACAATAAACATGGGAGTGCAGTTATCTCTTCAAGAACCCGTTTTTATTTCCTTCAGATATGCACCCAGAAGTGGAATTTGCTGGGGCATATAGTTCTATTTGTAATTTTTTTTTCTTTCCTGTTTTTTTTTTTTTTCTTTTTTTAAAGTAGGCTTCATGCCCAGCAGAGTCCAAAGTGGAGGTTGAACTCATGACCCTGAGATCAACACCCAAGTGGAAATCAAGGGTCAGACACCCAACCGACTGAGCCACCCAGGTGCCCCACGATTTGTAATTTTTTGAGGAACCTCCATACTGTTTTCCATTTGCACCAGTTTACATTCCCACCAGCAGTGGAAACAAGGGTTCCCCTTTCTTAACATCCTCACCAATACTTGTCCTTTGGTTTTTGATAAGAGTAACCCTAACAGGTGTGAGGTGTTATCTCATTGTGGTTTTGATTTGCATTTCTCTGATGATTGTGATGTTAACATTAAGCACCTTTTCTTGTACCTGTTTGGCTATTTGTGTGTGTGTGTGTATTTTTTTTTTAAGTTTATTTATTTTGAGACAAAGGAAAGAGCGTGTGCACGAGCAGGGGAAGGGCAGAGAAAGAGGGAAAGAGAGAGAATCCCATGCAGGCTCCACACTGTCAGCACAGAGCCAGACAAGGGACCCAATCCCACAAACTGTGAGATTTTTAACCTGAGCCGAAATCAAGAGCTGGCAGGTAAACCTACTGAACCATCCAGATATCCTTTGTATATATTTTTTGGAAAAGTATCTATTCAGCTCCTTTGTTCATTTTTAAAATAGACTATTTGTTTTTTAGCCATTGAGTTATAGGAGTTCCTTTTATATTTTGAATATTACCCCCTTGTCAGATAAATGGTCTGCTAATATTTTCTCTCATTTCATAGACTGCCTTTTCACTTCAGTGGTGTCCTCTGTGGAGCCGAAACTTTTTTAGTTTGTAGTCCCACCTATTTATTTTTGCTATTGTTGCTTGTGCTTTGACCAATGTCAAAGGGTTTTTCATCCCATGTTTTCTTTTACAAGTTTTAGTTTCAGGTCTTATTAGATCTTTAATCCACTTTGAGTTGTTTTATGAGTGGTAAAAACAGACGTCCAATTTCATTTTTTTACATATGGATAATTTTCCAGCACCATTTACTGAAGAAGCCAACCTGTCCCACTGTGTGTTGTTGGTCCCTTGTCAATGATTAGTTAACTATATATATGTGGTTTTATTTCTGGGCTATCTGTTTGATTGGTCTATGTTTCTGTTTTTATAAAGTTGTATACTGTTTTGATCACTACAGTTGAAATCAGGAAGCACAATGCTCGAGCTTTGCTGTTCTTTCTCCAGATTGCTTTGGCTATTCCTGGTCTTTTTTGGTCCCGTATGAATTTCAAGATTGCCTGCTCTATTTCTATGAAAAATGCCATTGGACTTTTGATAGGGGTTACTCTGAATCTGTAGGTCACTTTCAGTAGTTTGGACATTTTAACAATATTAATTCTTCTAATCTAAGAACATGTGGTATCTATTTATCTTAGGTCTTCAATTCTTTCACTGTCATATATAGTTTTCAGTATACAGGTCTTTCACTCTTTGGTTAAATTTATTCCTCCCCCCCCTTTTTTTTAATGTTTATTTTTGAGAGAGAGAGACAGAGAGACAGAGCACAAGTGGGAGAGGAGCAAAGGGAGAGGAAGACACAGAATCCAAAGTAGGTTCCAGGTTCCGAGCTGTCAGCACAAAGCCCGGCACAGGGCTTGAACTCACAAACTGTGAGACCATGACCTGAGTTGAAGTTGGATGCTTTAACTGACTTAGCCACCCAGGGACCCCATATTCCAAAGTATTTTATTGTTTTTAATGATATTGTACATGGGAATGCTTTCTTAATTTTTCTTTCAGAGTTTGTTCTTAGCGTATAGAGATGCAATTATTTTTGTATGTTGACTTTGTTTCCTGCAACGTTACTGAATTCATGTATTAGTTCAAATAGACTTTTGGGGGGCGCCTGGGTGGCTCAGTCAGTTAAGCGTCCGACTTCAGCCCGGGTCACGATCTCGCGGTCCGTGAGTTCGAGCCCCACATCGGGCTCTGGGCTGATGGCTCAGAGCCTGGAGCCTGCTTCTGATTCTGTGTCTCCCTCTCTCTCTCTGCCCCTCCCCCGTTCATGCTCTGTCTCTCTCTGTCTCAAAAATAAATAAACGTTAAAAAAAAAAATTTTTTTTCAAATAGACTTTTGGTAGAGTCTTTAGGGTTCTCTATATATATGTCATGTGCAGAGACAATTTTACTTTTTCCTCTCTAGTTTGAACACCTCATTTCTTTCTTTACTAAAACTGCTCTGGCTAGGATTCAGTACTAGAGTAGAAGTGACAAAGGTAGGCATCTTCCATCTTATTCTTGATCTTACAGGAAAAACTTTCACCTTTTCACCACTAAATATGTTTGCTGTGGGCTTGTCATTTATGGTCTTTATTATGTTGAGGTATATTCCTTCTATACTGAGAATTTTTATCATGAAAAGATGTTGAATTTTGCCAAATGATTTTCCTACATCAGGATGTTTATATGACTTTTAATCTTCATTCTATTAATGTGGCTTTGACTGATTTGCAGATGTTGAAACATTTTTGCATCCCAGGGATAAATCCCAGTTGATCATGGTATATGATCATTTTCATGTACTGTTAAATTTGGTTTGCTCATATTTTGTTGAGTTTTACACCTGTGTCTGTTAGGGATAAGTAGCCTGTAATTTTATTGTCTTATGTTGTCTTTGTGTGGCTTTGGTATTAAGATAATGGTGGCCTCATAAAATGCATTTAAAAATGTCTCCTATTTTTTCAAAGAGTTTGAGATGGACTGGCAGTAATTAATTACTAAATGGTAAAATTCACCAGTGAAGTCATCTAATCCTGGGTCTTTCTTTGTTGGGAGATTTCTGATTAATGATTCACTCCCCTTACCTGTTAAAAGTCTGTTTAGATTTTTCTATTTCTTCATGATTCACTCTTGGTAGTTTGAATGTTTCCAGGAATTTATCCATTTCATTTATGTTATCTAATTTGTTGGCATATAATTGTTCATAGTTTCTTATAGTCCTTTTATTTGTGAAGTATGGGTTGTAATGTCTCTTCATTTCTGATAGTGTTTAATCTATCTAAACATCTATCGATTATTTTTTTAACTTTTCAGGAAAAGAGTTCTTAGTTTTGGTTATCTTTACTGGTTTTTTTAGTCTTTATTTCTGCTCTGACCTGTTATTTTCTTCCTTCTGCTAACTTTGGTTTCCCTGCTCTCCCCCCAACCCCCACCAGTACCTTGAAGTATAAATGCTGCTTTTTTGAGATCTTTTTCTTAATGTAGCTGTTTATGTTATAAACACTTTACTGGATTTATGGTGACATAGCTTATTTTTATCTATCTCCCTCAGAGCTGTTTTTGCTGCATCCCATAAGTTTTGGTATGTTGTTTCCATTTTCACTTGTCTCAAGATATTTTACTTCCCTTTTATTTATTTTTCGACCTAGTGACTGTTCAGGAGTGTGCTTTCTAATTTCCACATACCTGCAAATGTTCTAGCTCTCGTCCCATTATTGACTCATACCATTTCATACCATTGTGGCTGAAAAAGATACTCGATATCGTTTCAATTCTTTTTAAATTTGTTAAGACTTGTTTTGTGATCTAACATACGATCTCTCCTGCGGAATATTCTATTGTGCACTTCAGAAGAATGTGTATTCTGCTGCTGTTGGATGGGGTGCTCTGTATGTTAGTGCATTTGGTATAAGTGTAATACAAGTCCAATATTTCCTTATTGATTTTCTGTATGGATGACCTACCTATTGTTGAAAGTAGAGTGTTAGAGTCCCCTACTATTACTACTGTTTATTTCTGCCTCTAGCTCTGTTAATATTTGCATAATATTATTTAGGTGCTTTTGTATTGGGTGCATACATAGGTACAGTTGTTATATCCTCTTCAAGAATTGACCTCTTCAATTTTAATTATTATCTGATACTGATGCCATGTTTAAATTTTCCTGATTATTTTATTTCATCACGACAAAGCACGTCTGGTTGATAATGTTAAAAATAAGCAAGTTAACAAGTTTCACAGCCTAATCCATCCACATTAAGTTTAATGTTTTGATCTGTCTCAATTAATTATTAGGGAGTATAAAATGGAAATTTTCTAATCTTATTATTTCTCTTAGATTAGTTGGAATTCTTCTATAGAGAACTTAATTCATCAACTATTAAGTTATTCTGAAATACAATCTGCAAATAGGAAGCAAGAAAAATGTTTCCTTCTTATTTATGAATTTTTAGAAAAATGAGTTGTCTTAGCAACTTTCAAAGATAAGCAATGATGTTTGCTTTATATTGATTTGAAGAAGAGTATTATAATGAAGTCATGAATTGTTACATATTTGGTATATTTCCATGTATTGCCATTGTTACTTCTTTTTGTGAAAAATTCCTTGATGTTGTCCCACAGACATGACCTTAGTAGTCTCCTTTTTTGTAACACATAATACCCAAAGCTATTCTCACACTTTTTTGTTTTGTTCTGTTTTGCCCCAGATATGAAATCAGACTCTTCTCTAAGAAGCTCCGGTTATTTTTCATATTGAGTCTACTAAATCAAGTGATGCTCACTGCTTCCACATTGTACATGGCTAATTACTTCTAGGACCATTCAGTGGTCATGGAAGAAAAAAAAATTTTTTTAGAAGAAAAAGAGTAAGACTTCCTACTAACACTTCTGATTAAAAGTAAAGATCACAATGGGTGCCTGGGTGGCTCAGTTGGTTAAGCATCCAACTCTAGATTTTGGCTCAGGTCATGATCTCAAGGTTTTGTGAGTTTGAGCCCTACATCAGTCTCTGCACTGACCCTAAAGAGCCTGCTTGGGATTCTCTCTCGCTCTCTGTCTCTCTTTGCCCCTCCCCAGCTCATGCTCTCTCTCTCTCAAAATAAATAAACTGTAAAAAAAAAAAAAAAAACTTATTAAAAATAAATAAAAGTAAAAATCAGGAGATTTTAATTTAATTCTTATTGTTTTATGTTTCTTTTGTCTTAAGCTGAAAACCATAGTTTCCAGTAACAGTAAAGTACTTATTTGCTTTTTCTTATCCTGTATGTAATATATTGAAAATAATACTATCAATTTTACTACTAACAGGAAGACTATAGAATGCAGTTTAAAATTTTTGTGGCAATTCGGTTTATATTCAGGCTATTTCCCACTAGTGATATACAACAAAACACTGCACTGTAAAAGGACTTAAAAGAATTCTCCTTTTGTAGTAGTGCCACTATTTTTTTTATTTTCAATTGTTAGCAATTGCTTAAAAACATATGTTTGCTTTTTAATTATATGTAACAGTTTCTAAGTTGTAAAGTCAAAATGATAAGGCAAGGTACATTTGATCTAGCTATTACATTTTTAAAAATATAAATAACATATAACATGTTCATCTTTTATCCCTGCTTATACAAAAGGCAATTATTCTGTACCTTCCTCTTTTTACTTAACAATACATGCTGAAGATATTCCACAGCATAATACAGAGATCTGCCTTATTCTATTTTACAAGTCATGTTTACATGTTTAAATGTTAAACACCTGTTTTACAAGTCTTGTGTGGTTACCACAGTTTATTCAACTAGGCTGCTACTGATAGACATCTGCATTCTTTCATTCTTTTGCTATTAAAATAAAGCCACAATTAATGACCTTGTGCATATATAATTTCCTATCTTTAGGACAGATTCTTAAAAGTAGGATTGCTAAGTCAAAAGATGTATGTATATGTGATTTGCATAATGAATTTGTTTTTTAAGCTTATTGATTTGAGCTTATTTTGCGAGAGAAAGTGCGGGTGGGGGAGGGGTGGGGAGAGAAGGAGAGAACCCCAAGTAGGCTCTGCACTGTCAGTGCAAAGCCCAATGTGGGGCTGGAACTCATGAACTATGAGATCATGACCTGAGCCAAAATCAGATGCTTAACCAGCTGAACCACCCAGGCACCCGATTTGCATAACGAATTGGTAAATTAACCTAAAAAAAGTTGACATCTTTATGATAGTGTGTTCATACCCATTAACATACCTTTCTTTACATTATTTATTCTGTTTTTAAAAGTCTGTTTAAATTTTTCCTGATGTTGTTTTCCTAATACAGGTTTTGCACAAGAAAACTGCTTTGTCCTAAATTAGTAATCCTAATTTATTTGCAAGAAATTCTTCCAGAAAAACAAAAGATATATGGATATGGAACTATATTCTAACTTAAATCAAGGGAAATAAAATATTTTCCTATTGGGATATTTAAAACTATCTGATTTTGTTAAAAATAATATTCTCCCAAAATTCCAGTGAACAAGTATCACCAGCTACTCTCTTGAGAGGAACACAGAAGACTGGGATTTAAAAAAAACTCAGTAGCTATAAACAGTTACATATCCTAAGAAAATAAGATAAGTGGTTATTTGAAGGGCTGAATTTGATAAAACATTAACGTTGTGAGCCTTCCCACCACAAAGTTAACACCAAGGAATAATACACAAGATATTTTTTTACACTAGTATTTCAACATAGACTTATTTAAAATAAACAAAAAAAACTAATAACATAGACTTATT
The DNA here is from genome assembly GCF_018350195.1 of Panthera tigris. NCBI lineage: Eukaryota > Metazoa > Chordata > Mammalia > Carnivora > Felidae > Panthera > Panthera tigris. The sequence goes on from NC_056670.1 coordinate 28,651,693, forward strand.
TCTTCTAAATACCTATGACAGAAGAGAACAACTAGAATTTAGAACATGCCAACATGATTTAATAAGACTTTAGTGATTACATCTGTAACTTGATAAAAATCAATAAAATACAATAAGATTGGCAGATAAGTAAAATTTCCTTACTAAAAGGCAAGTACAGTAATATAAAAATTTTAAAAATCAATTTTTATAATTAGTCATATTTTTAAAAGTACTGAATATACTATACTTGAGAACTAAGAAAAATTCTTATCAAAAAAAAAAAAAATCCCAATGTGGGTGTGTAGAATTTTGTGTGTGTAGAAGTCTGATTAGAAGTTAACTTTTTCTTGCAAATTTATGTACTATGCAAATTGAAGATAAAGCAAACACATTCACATCTAATTCAGCCAATAAAAAATGTGCCAATAATATTCCTGGTAAAGGTTAATCTAAGGTTTTTATTTTCATTTTCCTTCCAATCACTAGAGAACTACATAGTAATGATAATGTAATGGCACATACCCAAGAAAAGAAAGAGTTAAAACCATTAATGAGACTGTGATGAAAGCTCATTATAACTGCATAATTCCTGGCCTATGGATAATAGATTCATTCTCCTCTATTACTTGTTATATGGAATTTATAAGCCCAATGAGAGTTAAATTAAAATGAGACAGTTACACAATATAAACGGGATTGATACACATAGCATGACAAGTATGACAAACTAAAAGGGAACTTTTTCATTCAAAATATTCCTAAAGCAGTATTACACATGAACTTGAGAAATTCAACAAAATGTATTATCACATTTAACAGATCATAATTCACATTACATAACCTGAAACAAAGTTGAAAATTAAGGTAAATTGTTTTTGACAATAATTTAGTGCTTTTTTCAAGATTATTTTTTAGACATTAATTAATACTCAAGTTCTAAAGTAAATATCATGAAAACATTCACTAATTATAAAATAACTACCATGAATAATAATAAAGAAGTTTTATGGGAATACAATACCTTGGTTAGTGCAGCAGTATGATCTTCTCCACAACAAATATAAACTATTTTCTGAGTTCTTAGTGACTTTAGTAAATTAGGAACATACCTATCTGAAAATTCCAACAAGAAATGTTAATGGTATTCTTAAATTAAAACTCTTCTAAAATGTGTTTCCTTTACAGCTTCCCAAGCTCAGTAGACAATGGCAAATAATTTTTAACTGTAAGTCAATGATTTTGTAGTACAAGCCAAATTAACTGGGTTCCCAGATCTTTTTAAAGGAGGGTTTTAAAGAGTAATTTAAGTGTTAAAGTGCCCTAACACCAATCTACACAGAACTAGAAATCAAGGAATTTCAAAACTATCTGTTTCCAATACACACACATCATTCTTTATATTTACCTCATGATAATTAAGCTCACAGGATTCTATTTAAACGCATGAAAATTATACTTCCTGCTACTTTGTAGCAGAAAAAAAAATGTCCTAATCTGACATATTTTTCTTATGCACAATAAAATATTTTAAAATTCTGAGTGTTATTTGCTTATCATTACCAGTTGCTAGTTACTAGACCAACGACTCACTTTTGTCCACTTAAATCATGACAATTATGTTGAGCTTGATGAAATTAGTTTTTGTATTTCAAATATTGGCGACCGACCTTATGCAGTTATGAAAAATCAGTTCCAAGATCCTAACTTGTTTCAAGTAATTATAATTTTTTAAAATTCAAAATGTTTATTTTCAAGACTCCAGAATCCATGTTAAAAGTGAAGCCCAAGATAAAGATTTAATGACTCAGATTATTTAAATACTTCCTTGAAAAACTCAAATAGATTAACACTCCATGTTACTTTCCAGAATAATTTTACAACTTCTTTCCACCAATGATGGCCAGTAATGTGATTTCCAATTTGCAGTAATGTTTTTCACAACTTTCTTTTAATGAACATCTAAAAACAAAGATTTTTATCCAGATACACTTTCTAGAGTTTATTTTGCAATAATATGGTATTTTCTGGCCTTCCCACAATCCCTTAAAAAATATTACCAAATGGAATTTTTAAATAAATCTTTTATCCCCTTCTCCGTATCAGGAAAGATATGGGTACATTTCTTCCTGATATTAAGAATCACTGATCCATCTCAAAAGATCATCTCTTTTTAAGTACATTTATCTATAAATAATGAAAACCTACCATTTTCATCATTAAGACCTAGTTGACCAAATTTGTTGCGTCCCCATCCAAAAATAGCTCCAGAAAGGGTGAGTACAAAACTATGGGCTCCTCCTGCTGCCACTTGCATGAAAGGGATTCCAAGCAAAGACTTGATCAGCTGTGGTGAGGCTTGCTTTTTACAGTCAATGCCTAAACCCAATTGGCCATATTTATTTTGTCCCCAACAGAAGACTTCACTTGCTGTAAAACAGAAATTATAAAATTAACTATTTTTCACATACATACAAAATTTCATTTGAACATCATCAGTTATTTTGAGACATTCTTCCTCTCATCAAATAGAAATACATATTCCCCTTTTATATGGAAACATGTAAGAACATTCTGTATTGGTACACTTACAGTTTGACCAACTTTACTAATAAATGGGTAAGTCACATAACTGAGGGTAGTCTAGTCTCATTTCCTTACATTCCTTATGATAGAACCATCTCTTTTTAATATTCCTCAAGTCTCACTTTTATTCTTTGGTTTATCCCAAGAGGCACTCAACCAACTCTTCAGTTATTATATGCTGATCACATTCAAAATTTTATCACTAGACCAGACCTCTCTTATAAGCAATAAACCCATGTATCCAATGCTTATGTGGTATCTACACTTGGATATTACAAAGGCACCCCCAGCTCAGTGTGTTCCAAACAATTTATGACCCCCCTTCACCTCCCATATCTGGACCTATTCCCAGTGTTCTCCATCTCAGTATGTGATATTATAACTGAGTCAGTAACACAACCCATAAACATGGAGAGTCATCCTTAACTCTTCTCTTACCTTATACACAGATTGTTATCAATCTATCACATACCACCACAGTTTTCCTACTAAAGAAAAATATGGCACATAGATCCACTCCTCACCATCTCACCTGATTCTACTTGTCACTTTTGCTCCCCCAATTGCCACCCTGTTTTGCAACTTTAGACATCTTTTTATTTATTCTTATTAAGTGGCACTAATAATTGTTTTCAAAATTCACACGATAAAATAGTATACACTTAAAAATAAGTTTCCCTCTAAAAATTAGACCCCCAGGTCCTCTCCCAAGAGACAACCACTCTTACCAATTACTGGTATGTACTTCCAGAAATATTCTATGCACATACTAGCAGACATGTGTATATATACATAGAGGTATTATTAAAATATAGATTTGATAATGTTGCTCACCTGAAAAAAATAGAGCAGTGCCTTCCCACTGGTACTGGGATAAGCACTTTTAACAACGTTAAAAGTAATGTTCTACATAATCTACCTGTTTCCAAGCTCCTTTCATATCAGTCTCTTCCCTCACTCACTCTACTCTAGTGACACTCGTCTTCCTTTACATTCTCCAATGCTCACTTCTCACACGCTTACAGTTCTCTCTGTGTAGACCTTCCCCTCATCTTTGTCTAGTTCACTTCTACTCTCTCCCAGAAGGAGGCAGGTTTCCCTGGTGGCCCATATTAAGTTTAGTCCCCTGCTACATGTTTTAAATAATCCTAAACTTTTTTCTTTACAGTCCCTTTTCACAGTACATAATTATATTGTAATTTATGTGAATATGACCGTACCATTAGGTACCAGCTAGTAGTGTACTGCTTACCCCTACACATTGTACACTCTAAAGTGCCTAGTTCATAATGAGTGATCAAAAAAAAAGAAAATCATTAAATGAGTAAAATACTGCTAAAGCCATGAAGCTGAACAAGGCAAAAGAATCCCTGTAAGTCAAGGCAGAAAACTGCCCTCCTCATCAGTAAAACCTTTGGGTTTAAATTTATTTGGGATCTACCTACCAAAATATCAAAAGAGCTGACAAAATAACAACAAAGAATACAGAGATGCCAGCTTCCCCACTGCCTATAGAAATGCAAATGCCTTAATACTGGCATTTAAGGCCTTTGTAACACATTACCTCAACTGAAGTATCAGTATGTCTCTCATGTTCTCACAATACCCACATAAAACTATATGCTGATACTCAAATACACAAAATACTTTTCCTGATTTTATGCCTGATTTTTTTCCTGATTTACTGGTACTACCTCTTTAACCAATCCTCAACACTTCCTCTAGCTACTTCTCAACATTTCTCTAATTCTGAATAAATTTTGTTCATCATTTAAGACTTGTATCAAATACCCAGTCTCTTATTGTTAACAAGTCTCTTATTGATTTGAACAAATTACACTTTTTTCTTCATTCACATAGCATTTTACTTCGACCTTGACCAAAATAGTACAGTTTTTTTCTGCCTCAAACTAGTTATTTATTTGTATATCTGCTCCCTCCACTACATGTCATGATCCCTAAAATAATTTGTTCTGGTCACTTTGGCTCCTCTCACTGCCACCCTATGCTGTCTGTAACTGTATTATCTTACCTGTATTTCCCCACAGCTCTAGCCTAGTGCTACATTCACAGTAGGCCTCACTAGACATTTAATGAATTAAATAATAATAATAATGAAGCCACTGGAACTTATGCTTTAAATGGTAAAGACCAACATAGTAACCCATGCCACAATCCTTAGCTGGCATATGAAGAAGTTAAATGAATAAGAAACAAATGCAAACAAAGCTAAGAGAATGCTTATAGCCTTCTTTGTTACTGTTCACAAAAAGTCTAAGATCCTAAATGAGACTGAGCAAGTTATAACCTTCCCCATCTATGAAGGCTTAGCATTTATTTAGCACACTATAGAACAATTAGACACAAAAATCAACTTCATGTCTATATACTAGCAACAACAATTTGGAAATGATACTGTTTACAATAAAAAAATGTCAAATATCTATGGAAAAATCTAATAGAAGATGTGTAAGACCTCTCCACAGAAAACAACAAAATACTATTGAGAAAAATTAAAAGGAGATTGAAATGAGGGACATAACATGTTCAAGAATTAAAAGATTCAATATTATAAGGATTTTCCTAAAACTGATTTACAGAAACAATTTAATCCCAGTCAAAATCCCAGAATATGTGTGCCTGTGAAGACTGGCAAGCTAATTCTAAATTGTATATGGATATGAAAAAGATCAAAAAGAACCAGGACAATCCTGAATAAGAACAAAGTTGGAGGACTTTCTGCTCAATTCAAGTACCATGTAATAAGACTGTAAAAGGGCAAGAAAATGAAAACAATACTTACCTTTAGAAAGTGCAAGTGAATGATAGTAACCACAAGCAACCTGTACTATCTGGATATCTGACAAACTTTTAATATTTCTAGAAAATAAAAAAAGAGATCAAAATCAGTTAATTCCATTTAATAAATGGATCCTGAATACTATTTATTAATGCCATTTACTGACCACCTACTATGTGCAAGCAGTTTCCTACTGACCTAGTTATTTCATGGTATTTTTATACAAGTCAATTTACCCAACTATTTATGCTAACAACAGTAAACAAAATCTAGTGTGAAAAAATTAAGAGGTGTAATAAGAAAACACTTTGAAAAAAGTATTTAAGCAAAGTAAACTAAGCTCACGCCTCGAGTATTCCTCAGTGTTTTTATAATTCAGATGTTTTATCAAAATTTAAAAAAAAATCTTTAGCTTAAAGTGTGAAACCTGGCAATACATTTGTGAAACAAATGTACATGAACTAATTTGTCTAAAATTGGTGTTTGGCTTCATTTAATACATGTTGTCTATAAGGCTCCTTAAGAATCAACAGAGATTCCTATCATGTGGTGCTACCAATTCACAGATTATGAAACCTATTCCTTTTGAGCTATCCTTTACCTCTGCATCTAAATCAGTGATACTAAACAATTTTTTAGTAGAGAAATTTACTCATCACATTTATTATGATCACTGATACGTTCAGTCATATTTCTACCATCTTGCATTTTTTTCCTTATATTTTTATAGTTTCTTCCCCCTGAGCCCAATTTTTGATTTTTCCTTAAATGTAACATAATCCTAAAGGCTAATTTTTAAAACATTACAAAAATCAAGCAACTTTTTGCATCAATCATCCCAGGTGTTTTTTATGCATTTCCCCTCCTCCTAGTCATTCTGTTTTTCCTGAATGAATGTTTTCAAGATAGAAAGGGGGAAGGAAACATAATATGTTTCTTATTTCCCTTTACCTGATACTGCCACCTGACCTGATTCTGCCATATGAGAGTCCGGAGCAAGTTCTGACCAGAGTGTCGATACCCATGATTTTCGGGAGGCAGCTTCAGCAAATCAAATTTTGAGCAGGAGAAAGGAGAGTTACTCTAATTCCATATTGTTGTACAAAAAATATTTTTATTTAGTGGATATATGTTCTTAACTACAAAACCTGAGGGCTGCACTGCTCTAAATTAGCAAAATCCAGTAGGTTAGCAGGATCCAATGCACCTTCAGATTTTCAAATGTAGCAAAATGCCATTTTTCTGCAATTAGCAAAATCAAACACTAGCAATGCAAAAACAGAAATAAAAAATAAATGGATTTGTGCAACTGTGCTGAAGTTATTGAACATTCACTTTTACTGTTTTTGAATATCAGGCACATGATACACTGACCAGTGAACTATATGAAGTATTTTTTAAAATGTATTAACTGTTTTTAAAAACCTGTTCCAGGTACCGAGTCCAAATAAAATATTTCAAATATTACACTCTCATAGCACCTTATGTTTTCTTCCTTCACAGCATTTATCACTGTTAATTACTAGTGTACTATTCATTTAATTATTACTAGTGTACTCTGCTAAACAATAAGCTCTGTAAAGGCAAATTATGTGTCTTATATCCATAGAATTCCCAGCGCTTACCACAGTGCCTGGCAAAAAGTGTGTAATGAATACACTGATAAAGGATAAATGAGTTTGCAAAGTCTTTGAGGCTGTAGTAGTAAACCATTCATAAAGTCTGCCCCCAAACTTCTAAATTTGCATAGCAATTTATACTTGGTGACTTCCGCATTTCCAAAATTATTATAAGGCTTGGTATACAACATAAATGTTAATTTCTTTGGCCATGTCTGCAACAGTGACAAGGAAAGATACTGTACTGCACTGTACTGCGGCATTATTGTTTATGGGGTGCCTGGATGACTCAGTTAAGCATCCAATTTCAGCTCAGGTCATGATCTCAAGATTCGTGAGTTCGAGTCCCACATGGGGCTCTCTGCTGTCAGCACAGGAGCCCACTTTGGATCCTCTGTCTCCCTCTCTCTCTCCTCCTCTCCTGCTCTCATGTACTCACTCACTCTCTCAAAAATAAACATTAAAGGGGCGCCTGAGTGGCTCAGTCGGCTGAGCGCCCGACTTCAGCTCAGGTCATGATTTCACAGTTTGTGGGTTTGAGCCCCACATCAGGCTCTGTGCTGACCTCTTGTTCAGAGCCTGGAGCCTGCTGCAGATTCTGTGTCTCCTTCTCTCTCTGCCCCTGCCCCACTCACACTTTGTCTCACTCTGTTTCTCAAAAATAAATAAATGTAAAAAAAAATTTTTTTTTAAAAAGAAAAGAAACATTAAAAAAAAATTTACGCTAACAATCAACCTAGCTCTACCATTAAAAAATACTTTTTCTGGGGCGCCTGGGTGGCTCAGTCGGTTAAGCGGCCGACTTCGGCTCAGGTCATGATCTCGTAGTCTCTGAGTTAGAGCCCCGTGTTGGGCTCTGTGCTGACAGCTCAGAGCCTAGAGCCTGTTTCGGATTCTGTGTCTCCCTCTCTCTGACCCTCCCCCATTCATGCTCTGTCTCTCTCTGTCTCAAAAATAAATAAACATTAAAAAAAATTCTTTTTAATCTAAAATTTAAATATGTTTAAAATTGAGTGAAATAAAGAAAATAAATTTTACTTTTGACCAAGCTGATAAGTCAAACATCTTTAATTAGTTTCTATAATCCAGAAACCGCTGTTTTCACAAGGATCATATTATACCACCCTGTCATACTTTTTATTGCGTATGTCCAAGAAACAGAACTTTTAAAAATACACTACAACTTTATGGCCTACAATTATGTTTCTAAAGGTTGTGTGGAAAAATATGTATTTCCACTCATACCAAACTAACAGATAGTAAAATCAGGCTTAAAACGTTTTTATAAAGGCAATAACATATGTCCTACATAAAAAAAAATAACTAGGCAGAAATCAGAGACCAGCATTGGTATTGAAGAATTTTAGTCTTTCCCCAAGAAGTAGTGATTTCAAAACAAAATAAAATTAGAAGTAGGAAAAGATCATTGAAGTCGTATAAATTCCAAATGTAATCTATTATTAATTTTACATTCTTTCATCTTAAAGTGTTGCTTTATTTAAATATTCTTATCTACTAGCATAAAAGTGGATTTTGTTCTCAAGGAAGTACAGCCTAATGTGAATCATCATTTTTCTGATCATTCTTATAAAAATTACAAACACTAATTTTGGGGGTGCCTGGGTGGCTTCAGTCGGTTAAGCGTCCGACTTCGGCTCAGGTCATGATCTAACGGTCCGTGAGTTCGAGCCCCGCGTCAGGCACTGTGCTGACAGCTCAGGGCCTGGAGCCTGCTTCCAATTCTGTGTCTCCCTCTCTCTCTGACCCTCCCCCATTCATGCTCTCTCTGTCTCAAAAATAAATAAACATTAAAAAAAATTTTTTTTAATTATAAACACTAATTTTTAAAAATCTATTTACATACAGTTTTCACCGATCTTCTATACGTTTTATTCAAGATGAATGAGAAATTTATGAAGCTGGCTGATACCTCTAAGCATACAGAAAAGGCCTTGCAGCTAAAAATGATTTGGCTCCCAGAAAAAATAAAATAAATAAAATAAAATAAAAATGATTTGGTATCAAAATTTAAAAAGAAAAAAAATCACTGGCAGTCTTTCACAAAAATGTATTTCTACTATGTCGTATATTGCTTTGATTTCAAACCTATTTATGACAAAAATGAAACTGTTCTTAAGAGTAAAGTTGTTGTGATATAAAGATGAAGTTGTGTCAGGATGTCATCATCTCATCTGCTATGGATGAACTCAGTGGCTTAGCTGCTGAGAGGCCAGCCCCACTGGGGGCTTATCAAGAAAAACTATAGCAAGAGAACATTTAGACTATAAATACTGAGAGTTTGTGAGGATTATTGCAGAGTCTTAGGTCTTGGCAAGGCTACTCTTTGCTGATCTAAGCAGTTCTCCAAGGACCTTAGAGCAATTAGCTCCAGCCATAGTAAAGGAGACTTTCTTTTTAGTTTATTTATTTTGAGAGAGAGAGACCGAACATGAGCAGGGAGGGACACTGAGAGAGGGAGGGAAAGAGAGGGAGAGAGAGAATCCCAAGCAGGCTCCATCCACACTGTCAGTGCAGAGCCCAATGCAGGCCTTGAACCCATGAACTGGGAGATCATGACCTGAGTTGAAACCAAGAGCCAGATGCTTAACTGACTGAGCCACCCAGGCGCCCCCATAGTAAAGGAGACTTTTTAAACCTCAGTGGTAAAAAAAAAAAAAACCAAGCAGCATCCCTGGGAAAAAGATCCCCTCACCCGTCAACACATGCTAGGTGCATCCTTCCCTAGCAAGGTGCTCTAAAACAGGACTTTTATATTTGTGCTGGCAGGAGGACATCAGCTCTCAGTTGGCTAAGCCATCTCTCCCTAGTACCAAGTCATACGAATGTATATCTCAGCTAAATTTGATCTTTATTACTATCATCTCCTCTTGCTTGAAACAATAGTGTGATTTACCTATCACTGGTTTGGAGTATGTTATTTATTTACTGGCTTAATAACAGACATTATCCCATATGCTACTGGCTTGTGAAATTCCTGCAGTAAACCTGTGATAAACAGATTGCTGGCAAAGACAAACTCAGCTTCTGAGCATGAATTGCCTCAAAACAAAATACTGCCCTTTCACACATGAAAATATCAGTAAAAATTGTATATATCATAACAAATCAGATCAGTCCGTTGAAAACTGAGTAGGTTGAACAGGAAAAATGCCTTAACACAGAGCTTAAAATTAATACACATATTTAGCAAATACAAAAACATAAAAGTTTAAACCAAAACGACTCACAAAAGATCTCTTTCAGGTCCCTATCCAGGTTCATAAAATAATAAAGTCACAAATACATAATTTATTATAGGGCATTGTTCAAATAAACTCATATAATAAACTATTCTATATTTAATTACCTTTCTTTCCATTTAATAAGAATCTACGGATTACTGACTGAAATCCCCTATACGAGAAGTGAACAGCAACAAAAATACAAGTATGATTTTAAGAAACCAGTAAACATAAAAAAGATTAGAAAGTTTGGACCTAAATCTTGGTTTTGAGAATGCTGACTTAGACAATCAAACATGTAAGTCCCTTTTCAATCCTAAATACACACAACTTAAAATCTTAAGTTAAAAATCCCATTCTACAACAATTATTTATGGAGGGAATAAAAGCAGTAGAGGATATGACAAACGTGAGGTCACTATGTTTCTATGAATGCTTTGTATTATTACCTAGCCAATAGCCATTTGGTTGCAAATTACCATTTTCTGAAATAAATCTAAATTGAAATGACTAAAAGAATTCAATTTATTTAGCTTAAGAAAAAAAAAAAGCTTCTCCAAAGAGCACTATCATTAAGAGATATTAAAAGCATAATGAGGGGCGCCTGGGTGGCTCAGCCGCTTAAGCGTCCGACTTCAGCTCAGGTCGCGATCTCGCAGTCCGTGAGTTCGAGCCCCGCGTCAGGCTCTGGGCTGATGGCCCAGAGCCTGGAGCCTGCTTCCGATTCTGTGTCTCCCTCTCTCTCTGCCCCTCCCTCGTTCATGCTGTGTCTCTCTCTGTCTCAAAAATAAATAAAACGTTAAAAAAAAAAAATTAAAAAAAAAAAAGAGTTTAAAAGCATAATGAAAGTTGTGTTTGTTATTTAATTGTTAAAACAGAAGAAATAAAGGGAGGAGCACCTGGGTAGCTCAGGTGGTTAAGCATGAGATTTCAGCTCAGGTCATGATCTCCCAATTTGTGGTTTGTGAGTTCGGGCCTTGTGTTGGCTCTGTGCTGACAGCTCAGAGCCTGGGGACTGCTTCAGATTCTGTGTCTCCCTCTCTCTCTGACCCTCCCCCCATCTCTCTCTCAAAAATAAACAAATACTAAAAGAAGAAGGAGAAGAAGACAAAGAAGAAGAATGAAAAAATAATAATAATAATAATAATAGGGAAGAAATTGGGGGAGTTTTATGGAATTTAGTTACAAGGTAAATCAAGAAAATATGTGAATATGATGTATCCAAAAGTCTCAAAGGACAGTTCACTACTAGAACAATTATAAAATGTTAAAGACCAAAAAATAAAAAAATTAAAAACCCACTTTTAATAAAGTAGAAGAAACCAAATATTTTAAATACTTTTAGGTTTTTCAATAAACATATACACATAAGGGATTATAGGCTTACTGAAGGAACTAGCTACCTTTCCTACTTAAAAAAAAAAAACTCATTTCTAACAATAAGTTTCTGTTCTGAAATATATTAGTTCCCATGTTCCATTTTCTTATCCTAGTAAGTTATTTCTTACTTCTTAAACCAAAACAAACATTATCAATGTTAAATTCATAAACAAAATATCTAAATGTGTGTAAAATAATGCTACCTAGAATAAATCTAAAATTAGTTTAATACCTTGTTTCACTGGAGAGTTCTCTTTTGTCCCTATAACTATTACTAGGAAGAAAGAACAAGAGTTTAAGGAAGCAAGAATTTGTATAATTTAAAAACAAAGCGTGAGTTAATGTATTATTTATGTATTGAAAACAAATTGGATACTTTCTTTAAATCTCTGTATTTTTACCTAAACATGTTCATGCTCGTACAATGTTTAATATTAAAACAATGGCTATGCCCTATGTAAATCTCTAAGAATACAACATTATTGAGGCATTTATTTTTTAATTTTGAAATAATCCTATGATGAATTAGTGGTTAACATAAGTTGTAGCCACTGCTTTGTAAAAAAGTGGAAAGTGACTGAATTCTTTATACTAAGCATGTGGGACTTCTATATTCAATAAAAACAATAAAGACTAAAAAAACAGGACAAAGAAACATGCAACCAACCAATATTTAATAAATATTTCAATAGCTGAGGTACTCAAGATGGTACAATCAGCAGTTTAAATTAGCCTAAACCACTTAAAAATTTTAGAAAGTATTTATAATAAAGTACATATTCCCCATCTCTTTTCTTTACAAACATAAATAACTTAGGGGAAAATGATGTAAAAAAAATAGCACTTAGCCCAAATTTTAGGCAAGAACCTACCTAGTAAACTCCTTAAGAACTCAAAAGGGAGAAATAATTAGATGTCAACTCTTACAGGCCCTCAGTAAACAGAATAATTTAGATAACAAATTTATTATAAAAGATTGTTAAAGACCTCTTTTTGGTCACCTTTGTTACCTGGGTACTCTGATACATTCCTCTGATCCTAGCAGGCCAAGCTGTCCATCAGAATCGAGACCCCAAGCATACACCTGGCCTTTGTCATTTAGTGCTAATGTATGAGCTTCTCCACATGAAACAGCTACGATATTTTGGGCATCCAGGGCAACAACCTGCTCTACAGAAATCAAGAAGAGAAATATTACATTCTAGTTTTGAACTACCAATGAGAATAAAACAGTCTTCATCTTGTACAAAAAAGCTTAAGAAAATGATAAAATACAGACTAAGTGTAACACTAGTTATTCTGAAAAATTTACCAAGTATGTGCCACATAAAATTCTCATTGTGGTAAGTACAGATATACATCCTAGGGTATAAGCAATTCAAAATATTAAGTGACTTGAACATTTTGGGGAAGAAGTTTAAGGTTTATAAAACTACTGAGAAAGTTACTCTTCATTCAAAGCCATTGCCAGTAACAGCTGAAAAGGGAATCATTTAAATATCCTGGACTACTTAATAATAAAATCATAATTGACATACACTACTATGGAGTGATTCTGAAATTAATAAAATAATCTGAATTGGGAATTTCTGATAGAAAAGGACCCTCTTTACAGATCTCATAAATGATGCATCTACTAGATATTCTGAGGAGGGACTTGAAAGGCAATGTAACCATAACAAATAGGTTTCAGTTATGGACTGCCATTTAACATCAAATATATAAAAATCCATATGTGGTTAAAATGTGTTCAAGTTTTAAACTAAAAATTAATTTAAGCATTGGTCCTTCATAAGACTGTCAGTAGCCACTGACAAACCAGTAAAGAAAGTGAAATTGTTTCCTTAGTCTCCTTAGGATGCATAATGTCTACCAGTTTTTTACTAGTACTATTACATATGTTTTCAGGATGAACCTTTTTTTTTTTAGCTTAGTAATAAGAAAGATATAATTTTTGTCTTCAATAAACCTAAGCTTCATGTTGAAGAGTCGTTAACTGAACCAATCAGGGTTTCTTCTGAAGCACACTTTAGCTCACTGTCCAAAGCAACTGTTCAATAAAGAAACTAACTGCATCAAGAACATTTAAATTCCTATCTTTAGAGAAATTCAAATGTTTAGGATTACTACCCTGCCATTTTGGAGTGGGAGATTATATAGCCTCTAGAATCTTTACAACTCTAATGATATGTTAAAGTACTTACCTTAAAGTACTGAGTTAATAACTCGTGAAGCTGGTGTATGTAGAAGTTTGTTATACTAACCTTTTGCTTTTTGTATATATTTTTGTGTATACGTTTTTATGAAATTATATCGTAGGAACATACAAAACAAGAAACAAAAAGAACAAGATATAACACACTGTCTCCTACCTCCCACAAAAAAAAAAAAAAAAAATCAAGAAAAGGGCTTATAGGTATGACATCATTTGTTTACATCAAAACATTATCACAAATCTTAATTATGAAGAAAGAAGTAAAATACTCAAAAGATCTGTTCTCTTTCAGAGGCCCCAGAAATAAGTCAATGTCTCTCCAAGACAATCCTCAAAGGAAGTACAATAAAGAGTAGAAAATGACAAGATGACAAGACAAATGAATAAGACCGGTTGGTTCAATAGCAAATGAAGAGTACTAAATAGACAGCAATGGCCGTAAAATCAAAGGCATAAAAACTCAAGAAACAAAGAAGAAACAATCATTCATACGAAACACTAGTATTTACTGTATACTTCTTATGCTCCAAACACTGGAGACACAAGGAGATTAAAACAGATTCCTAGCCCTCAAAGAATTTACAGTCTATAGAAAAACAGGTGAGATAAGGATTGTGATTAAATGCTAAGATAAAGATACACAAAAGGCACCATGGGAACATGAGATATTTATTAAAGCCTTAAAAGATACCAGGAAGAATTCTAGAAGACAGTAACACTTAACACTAAATCCTGAGCTGAGAAAAAGGAAGAGATTCCATGTAGCCATTTGAGAAAATTCTTACAACAAGACAAACTAACTAAAAGCAAAGTGAAAAGACTAGTAAGGAAAACAGGGAAACACCTTATTCACACTTCAAAGAAATAATCTCCCCAATTTTTAAAGACTTAGTTGGGGGTGGGGGGGAAGACCAGTAATTCAGTGAAAAATGGACAAAAGATGTCAACTGATAGTTCACAAAAAAAGAAACAGAAATGGCCCTTAATCATATGAAAAGATGCTCACATTGGTAAGAGAAATGCAAATTTCTCAAAACTACATTGAGAAGCCAGTAATACCTTCACTTAGAAAATTTATAAAACCATACACTTCTAATTTTGTATTCTTCCACATGGGTTAACCTTCAAGCATAAATGTTTACATTCTCCCACAGAATGGGAGAAAATAATTGCAAAGAATACATCTAATAAAGGACTATTATCCAAAATATATAGAAGACTCTTAAAACTCAACAATAAGAAAAACAACCCAATTAAAAAATAGGCAAAAGAACTAAACAGATACCTCACCAAGGAAGATATACAGATAGCAAGTAAGCCTATGAAAGGATATTCCTTATGACATTTTATGACATCAGGGAATTACAAATTAAAATGAGATACTACTATACATATAGTAAAATGGCCCAAATCCAAAACACTAACAATATCAAATGCTGGAGAGGATAGAGAGCAACACAACTTCTCATTAACTGCTGGTGGGCATGCAAAATGATACAGCAACTTTGGAAGACAGGTTGGCAATTTCTTACAAAGCATACTCTTACATGATCCAGCAATCACACTCCTTGATAGTCACCCTAAGGATTTAAAAACTTAGGTTAACAAAAAAATCCATACATAGATGTTTACAGCATCTTTATTTATAATTGCTAAAACTTGGAAGCAACCAAAAATGTCCTTTAATAGGTAAATAAACTGTGGTACATCCAGATAATAGAATATTATTCAGCAATACAAAGGAATAAGCTATCAAGTCATATACAGACATGGAGGAAACTTAAACACATATTACTAAGAAACCTATCTGAAAAGGCTACATACCGATTCCAAATACATGTATGATCCCAAATACATAACCTTCTGGAAAAGGCAAAACTTTGGAGACAGTAAAAAGTTTAGTGGTTGCTGCAGATTAGGGGGCAGGGAGAGATAAATAAGGAGAGCATAGAGTATTTTTAGGGCAGTAAATAAAGGTAGTGTGTATGATGACCATTACTATTCTATACAATACTATGTGTCATTATGCATTTGTCAAAACCCATAGATTGTCATACAACACAAAAAGTAAACTCTAATTAAACCATAGACTTCAGATGATGTCAACGTAGGTTTATTAATGGTGATAAATGTACCACTGTGGTACCATTGTGGATAGTAGAGGAGACTGGCTGTGTGGAGATGGTGTATATGGGAACTCTCTGTACTTTCTGCTCAATTTTGCTATGAACCTAAAACCACTCTAAAAGATAGTTTATTAATTTAAAAAATGTTTATAATAAAACTCAAAATGTTTCATAAAAATTCTAAAGTTTGATTAACAGTCTGCTGGGGAAAAAAAGCATTCTCATATATTGATAATAGAAGTACAAAAAGAACAACCTTTATGGAGATGAAATGAGGCAATACCTAACAAAACCTATGCATTTACCTTCTGGACCTAGAAATTCCATTTCCAGGAAATTACACCTAAGTACTGAAGGGTAACAGAATATGCTGCTTTGACACATGATTCTTTTGAGCTCAAGGACATGAAGAAGAAATACATACAAGAAAAGCTCTCTGCCCTCTCCCCATATGCCTAAAAGTAGGACATAAATTTGTAAAGGTACCCACCTCTTCCCTCTGTACCAGGAAGGACAGAAGTTAATCACCAGATACAACTCTAAACCCCTATCAGCTCAGAGATGGCACCAGGAAAACCTACATAACTACTAACTAACCCTTAACTTCCATTAGTCCACCCATCTATTTATCTTCCCACAATTTGCCACCCCAGAAACTCAGTCATTTTTGTTGTTACTTATCTAAAACTTTACTGTTCTTTTAAGATACTATGTAAGCCCATGTTCTATCAACCCTAAGTTACTCATCACTGAGTGCTCCCATATCTAAGAGTAATACATGTGTTAATAAACTTGTTTTGTTTTTCTCTTGTCAATCTGCCTTTTGTCTAGGCCCCAGCTGGAGAACCCAGGATGACAGAATACAAATACAAATACGTGTGTATATGTGTGCGCGTGTGTGAACATGTATATTTATATGTATTTGCAGCACTGTATATAATAAGACTGGAAGTATTCCAAGTATCCATCAACAAAGGATTCCATCTACACACTGGAATACTATGCTCTACAAAAAAAAAATAATAATAATAAGGAAACTACATACTGATATAGAAAGATCTCAAGGATATATGAGCAAAGAGTAAAAAATATCAAGTATGGAATACTATATGATTTGCTACTTTTTGTGTAAGAAGTAAGAATAAGAACATATATTCGTACTTGCTTATATCTACATAAAGAAAATCTGAAAAGATTAAAGAAACTAATAAACATATGTAGGTGATGCAGGTAGAGGGGAAATACAGCAGTCAGATGTAAGAGCAAAACTTCACAATGTGCATTTGTATTACCTTGATCTTTGAACCACGTGAATATATTGTCTATTCCAAACAAAAAATAAAATTTAACTTTAAAAATTAAATAGAACATTAAAGAAAATAGTTAAAGCCATGTATTGAAACCAATGTTTTCATTTTAAAACTGACCTACTTTAATTTTTTTCTACATACTAACAACTCAAGACAAATAATCTTGGTTCTTTCAGAAGTTTAGTGCCATCAAATTACTGAGATACTATTCTGAGAATGGATAACTGCTTCAGAAATACATTATTAAAGAAGCAGAATAACACAGTTATACGTCCTGGGAATAGCATTAAATACAGGCTTCTCAGACAACAAATACACAAAACTATAGCTTCTCTGTATGAATTTTTTTAATTACTTAGTTTTTCTCAATGGCTCATCAAAATGAATAGCCTCAACCATACCCCCAACCCCTAGTCTGCTAGAAAGTCAGATCAATAGCATACTGAGACATTTTACATCTAATGAAATTAGATGGCTGAATGCTCAAAACGAGAGTCAATAAGCAAGACTGAAGGAAAAATAAATGAACCTAGCAAAACAACAACAAAAAATTCACCAGAAGCCTAACTCGATGCCCTGTGTGAGGGGGAAGAAAAAAAGAAGTCATATCAAACCCAACAGGTAACATTTATTGTTTACTATGTACCAGGTACTGTGCTACTTTTAATCACCAAGTTACATTTGGCTTTCAAGGCCAAATTAACACAGAAAAGGGAGGAGTAAGTGGGGATTAAATTCACTTCAACTAGAGTTAAGTATGAATATATAAGGAAGAGGACAGATGCAAAAACAACAACAACAACAACAACAACAACAACAACAAAAAAAAAATTTGCCAAGCAAGCCCATTAAACAGTTGATTCCTTTGACAAAGAAGGACTACAAGATGTTGGAATTATGAACATATGATGCTAAACTTGATGGAAGAGTTTTAATAACACCACATGACCATTATAGTCAATTATAGCCCAGAAAATATGTTATCTCTTTAAAAATATGTAAAACAGATAAAACATGTGGTAAGTGTTGTTGGTCATTATGTTATTCTTTCCACCCTTTTTATGCTTCAAAATGTTCACATAAAATGTTTGAGAAAAGTAACACTGTTCATATCAGCATTGATGGCTCACGAGAACATTTAGTTTTGGGAGGCATCAAAGGGCAAAAAAAAAAAACATAAGTGGTGGAGATTGCCTTGGGAAAGAAAAAATACACTTCTCAGAGACAGGAGCAAAAACAGAAAAGATAAAGAACTAGAGGCACGTAACATATCTATCTTGTAAATATTAACAGCAGATATATTCTAAATACATCCCTAATAGGTGCCAGGTCGTTATTACTTCTGGTTCTTCTTATACTTTACATTGTTAAAATGCAGTATTTTTGAAAACTAATGGTGCATTTTAGTAAGGAAGAAAAGGCCATTATCTTTGCTCCATACATACAAATATAGTCATTTTTAGACTTATGAAAACCAATTAAAATATTCAACCTAATGACAATTTTAATTTCTACATCACCTATTTCCTCCCAATTACCTCTGGATGTAGATCTGATTTCAGCATTTATTCATAAACAAACTGCATCAAATGAATTTTGTTGCAAATATTTTTTTTTCAATATATGAAGTTTATTGTCAAACTGGTTTCCATACAACACCCAGTGCTCATCCCAAAAGGTGCCCTCCTCAATACCCATCACCCACCCTCCCCTCCCTCCCACCCCATCAACCCTCAGTTTGTTCTCAGTTTGCAAATATTATAAAAGAAGAAAGAATAATGCTGCACAGCCTTTTAGCAATGTAGGATAGGTCCAGGTTCTTGATGCAAAATGTTATATGATAAAATCCTTCCTCTTGAAAAACTAACCTATTTCCTTTGGGACCTAAAAAATATACTCGCCAATTCTTGAGTTTGTGAAAATTCATGTAGAATATCATCTCCAGACTCACTGTTTAAGAGTTCACTTGTACAATTTCATTATCATCATACAGTGATGATACCTACATTCACCTTCTGATTTGTCTAATAATTGTGAAACATCTTTCTCTGTCAATTTTCTTTTGTCACTATGAATAGAAAATGAAAAATTCTGCATTCTCAATTTTATATTTGTAGTCAATGAAAGCTACAAAAAGAAAAATAAAAGCTACAAAGATGGGACTCCAGACTTCTTTTGTATCCTCTTTAAAGGCTGGTGCAAAATTCTGCACAATGTATGAAGAAAACTTATGTTAAATATTGAGGATTTCACTGCACCATCCTTCTAGGAAACTCCATAACTGTTCCACTTACCATCTTTGTCTGCTTATTTAGTCTACTTGAGAATATAATCAATTCTCATTATTGGCAATAGTTATGTTCTATAAAGTTACCACAAATACTTGCTCAGCAAATACGAAACACTGCCCCTAGGGATAATACAGGATTAGGCTCCCAGAAAACTGATCACATTTTCATAAACTGATCAACACATAACCTTGTTTTATATGTGTTTCTGCTTAAAGACATCTTATATACTGTTGATTCACTAACACTGAATTCACAGCCAACAGCACCCTAACTCATGCCCCAATGTATTATCACAGCCTTCTTGTGCTTAGGAACACTAGACAGCACTTCAGTATTATGCTCAGAGGTCATTTTAAACAGTGAAATGACCAAGAAAAGTACAAAAACATAAAAAATGTGGTACAAAAGGATACTTGTTTACAGTATGAGAGCTGAAACAAGAAGGCAGAGCACTGCTTTGCTGAATGTCAGCTGGGAATGCACACGTCAGGAGACCCAACTATTTTGCAGCAATGCATATGTGCATGTCCAGGAATGACCATAAAAAGGCCTCATGGGTATTAACTGACTACAACCTAGGTTGATTTAATAACAGTACACATACACACTTCTTAGCAACCAATCACAGAATACACAAGATGGTCTATTAGGAGTCTTTGCTAACCAGGGTTTAAACCTGATACTAAGATATAATCATCAATAATATGTTCTGAGAATCTTGTAAACAAAAATAAACAGTAAAGAATATACGGTCTTCTCAAAAAAAAAATGTTATTGCTTTTTGGATTTAAAGGCAATAAATACTACAGAAACACCATTATAGTAACATATTCACAACTAGCATCTCTTAAAAACTACTTCTTATTCAAAATTCTAAAACATCTAATTTGAAGGAAAATATAAACATTATGTTACTCTGTATCCTCTTTCACCTACAGATATCAAAATCTTGTTGTTACAGGATAATTTGTGTTCTCCCCTAAATGCATATGTTTAAGTCCTAATCCCCAGTATCTCAGAACGTGACTTTACTTAGAAACAGGGTCATTGAAGATATAATTAGTTAAGATGAGGTCATACGGGGGAGGAGGGTAGGTCCCTAAATCTTCAAAAGGGAAAATGTGGTCACAATTACACAGGGAAAATACCATATGAAGGAATGCCTAAGACTGATAGCAAACCACCAGAAACTAGGAGAGAGGCCTTATAGAAGGAACCAACCTTGCTGACACCTTGATCTTGGATTTCTAGCCTCTAGACCTGTAAGATAATACATTTCTGTTACTTAAGCCACCTAGTTTGTCATACTTTGTATGGCAGCCCTAGCAAATGAATACACCTGGGTAAATATTTTTAGGTTCAAAACATTCCTGTCAACTTGGCCAAGTATTACCATCTCTGTTTTCTAGGCAAACCAAAGAAAGAAATAATTTATTTTGAATAATTCAATCACAGGTAATTGATTTTAAAATTTGGAAGTTTCTAGTTTACAATTACATTATTTCCATGTCAAAAGATTAAAATAAATGGAAAAAAGTATTTAAAGAATTGGCGAAGGATAGTTCTCTAAACAATCTTCAAAATATAAGCCAAATAAAAGTTGGCAATATGTATTTTAATTTTTAACATACATGCCTCTGACCCAGAAACTTTCATTTTAGGGATTTACTATAAAATAATGTTTACTGAATTACATTTTGTACCTGGGGAAAAAACAACAACAGGAAATAACCTGATTTCCAATAACAGGTAGGTACATAAATTATGGAACATTCATGTAATACAAATTGATGCTCCTACACTGGGAGTTATATCTAAGTGATGAATCACTAAATTTGACTCCTGCAACCAATATATTACATATGTTAACTAGCTAGAATTTAAACAAAAATTTGGAAGAAAAAAATTGATGCTTCTATTAAAAAGAATGTATACTAACATGAAAAAAACAGAAATATACTAAATGAAAAAGCAAAACCACAAAACTTTTGTATATACAGAGAATTGCGTACTTTTATATAGGTATAAAAAATACAAAAATATAAACAAATAGTAGTAGTCAGCTTTAGAATGTCAGGGTAAAGTGGCTTCCACTTTTTAAATCATATATTTCTATAAAAAAAAAAAGATTACATGTATCATTTTGGTAATCAGAAAAAATAAAAGGCTTTTTTCCAAGTATAGCTAACCCTCAACTTATAAATGACCCTCAAAACTCTAAGGAAATAACTAACCTGAAGTAACAGAAGAAACAAGGTATAGTCAGGTACTGTTTACCTTTAAACCATGATCTATAGTTAAGTTAAATGCCCACATATATCTTTCTTAGGCTTTCTGGAACAGATAAAGTAAGAGAGCTAAACAAGCCATGAAGGGTAGAGATAAATTTTTGACATCCAAATTTAAAACTCAAATGAATTTTTCGACAGAAAATACTATAAAGGTCAATTAAATATAATTACTGATAGATTATTATAGTTAGAATTATTTTAAAGATTAGTTTGAAAATCTACTTATGATCTAGCAATATTTCTATAAGCAAAGAAAAATTTGGTTTTTAAAAACACCATTCATTCATAAATCAGGGACTATGTGGTATGAAAGTACAATTACAACTGATCCAAGTCCACAATTATCCTTTTTTTTTTTTTTTAATGTTTATTTATTTTTGAGAGAGAGAGAGAGAGTACAAGCAGGTAGGGACAGAGAAAGAGGGAGACACAGAATCTAAAGCAGGCTCCAGACTCTGAGCTGTCAATACAGAGGCTGACACGGGGCTCAAACCCACAAACCGTGAGATCATGACCTGAGACGGAAGTCAGTTGCTTAACCAACTGAGCCACCCAGGCACTCCCACAATTATTAACTCTTAATGTGGTCAAGTTTAATGAAGTTCTACATATATTTAAAGGAAGGAAGGAAGGAAGGAAGGAAGGAAGGAAGGAAGGAAGGAAAAGGAAGGGAGGAAGGAAAAGGAAGGAAGAAAGAAAAAGAAAGAAAGAAAGAAAGAAAGAAAGAAAGAAAGAAAGAAAGAAAGAAAGAAAGAAAGAATTCCAACAAAGGCTGAACAACTATCAATGTTTTATACAGGGAACAAAAATCTTTGCTGATATTGTTCAAGTTATCAGGGTCTAAAAAACAATATTGTTATGAATAGCAACAAGCATAGCAATTTGATAACAATTTAAAACTGAGGTCCGAAGGAATATACATTGTTAAATAGCTAATTTCAAGAAGTACCATTTCAATTTCTTACTAAAAGTTTAATTCTATCAGAGCTTAAGTTTCAAAATCCTCTGTCCTACCATGCCTCATTAGTTGCTATAAATATAGGTTTCCTTTTCCCTTCTCTCCAAATAACTCAAAACTCTAACTAGAGCAAAAGAAAGTACACTAAAAAACTGACTCTAAAAATTTTAAGTTTGCAAGATACCACAAAATTTTAAAAGTATTATATAATTTCATTCTTATTTAAAAATATATCACACACAGCCCCAATGTATATGCAGAGAAAATACTGAAAAAATAAATACTAAATTGTCAATACTAGTTATCTACAAGTAGCTTTTACTTCTCTTATTATTTAAATAACTATACATGTAGTTGATGCATTTCATGATTTTGATTTTTAATTTTTTTAAATGTTTATTTATTTTTAAGAGAGCACAGGTGAGCAGAGAGAAAGTGAGACACAGAATCCGAAGAAGGCTCTAGGCTCTGAGCTGTCAGCATTGAGAGCCTGATGTGGGGCTTGAATCCACGAACTGTGAGCTGATGACCTGGGCCAAAGTCAGACACTTAACCAACTGAGCCACCCAGGCGCCCCTATGATCTTGACTTTTTAAAGATTAGGACATTAATCACTTGGGATTAGTGCACAGCACCAATAAATAATTTATAGTGTTTTTTTTTCTTTTTACATAATCATATTACTAATTTTGTTACAGAAATAATAACCACAAGGCTACTTCACTCAAGGCATATACTTCTCTCTTCTTAAAGTGAAATTATTGTTTATTGACACTTTGTAAAGGATTTGCAATATAATGCACATAACAATAAAATATAAAACAAATCAAGAATTAAAGAAATAAAACTAAATGTCTAAACTAAATAAAAACTGAAACTGAAAGTTAAATGAAAATGTTTATTCTCTAAAATTACTACCAATAGGAATTTGGAATGATACAACCTATAGTCACCAAAACATTTTAATGAGTTCCCAGATAAAATCTAAAGTTAACATAAAGTAATTTACATGTCTCAGTTGACAGCCCACAATAAAAAATATCATAAAATTAGAGTTATAACTAATTAGATTACAAAATTCTTTATGATGGATATGTTTACAAGTTCATAACTCTTTCATGCATTCTACTACCTACAGGTGTACAGTTAACATACATAAAGAGCTTATGTGCCTGGCACTATGTTAAATATGTAATCTCATTTAATCCTCATAACACCATGAGGCAGGTGTGTACCATCATCCCTACTTCACAGATAAAGGCACTAAATATAAACATTTCCCTATTTATTGAACTATTGTGCTTTTAACATTTAAATAACAAGGTATTAATGTTTTAATAATTTATTTTCAAAATTACTTAAAATTTTGTGAATACTTATGGCTTTACAACATTTTTCTTTAGAAAAGTCCTTTCTGGATGTCTGGAAACCACTGCAATTAATTGCTTTGAAGAGAAAAGAAGTTGAAATGTAAAGTCCCCAACATAAATATCAAACAGTTGCTTTAACTTTCTTTTTAAGACAAGCAAGAATGAACCCTCAATATATTACCAGAGTTTTTATTTTGTGTTTTCTTAGAGTCTTCATTGGTATAGATGGCACCTATTCATCACAGGGCCAATTACATTAACTATATTTTCTTGATTTCTGCATTCTTAACACTGACATTTGGGGAGCAAGAGACTTACAGACCCCAGAAGAGATGGCCATTCCCAGGACTAATTCCTAAAGATAACAACTTGCCTACCAGCACACTGTTCATATGCAAACCAACCAGTCCAGAGTTTATACTACCAACTATCTCCTTATCTAACTCTCACACACCAAGCCAGTACCTCCCTCACCCTAAATCACCCCAGGGCCAGGGACGAGGAAACTAAGAACCAACCCTTTTAGCCCAAAGCCTGGAGGAATTAACCAAACTAGCCAATCCAAACTGTTATTCTGCCCAGTCTTGCCTTTCCCAAGAAAACCCCAATAAAAGCCACGAACTAAGATGTCCCTATGCTCTTGTCTTCTGCTTCCTGACTACCCTAGTGTTCTCCCCTATGGCTTTGTGGCATCTGATCCTCTCTCTCTGGGACCTACTTGAATACGATAAACTTCTTCCAACCCTCATTCTTGTTTCCTCTTATGGCCACACTTTACCATATCATATGAAACATGTATATTCTTACAATTTTAAGTTTTCTAATTTTGGTTAAAACACAGCTGATGGCCATCAAGCTTATTCAAAGAACCTACAATTTTCTCTTCCTATGGTACATCCAATAAAATACACTGATCACGTGTTCATTCAACAACCCCCTGGGTTTCTTCTGTGTGTACCATAGTGTTGTCACTATAGTACTAAAGCTAAAGTGTTCAAGGTTTCTACCCTTTAAGAACTGACATGGTAGAGAAGATTTTTATCCAAATAATTCAATATAACAGGAAGACAATAATACAATTTAATTTACTGAATGCCACATAACTGTACTTGACACTGCACAAAATATTTGATCTGAGTTCTTACAAGAGTGACCACAATGATACAGGATCGTCCTTCAGCTGAGCAATATTCAAGAGACAGAAATGGAAATATGCCATAGAAAGAATAACCTGGAATTACCAAAAAGGATAGACCGGAGCAGGGATATCAGCAGAAAAGCTATTGCCATTGTTTTTGCACAGATAGTAATGGTCTAACTAGGAAAAAAAAAAAAGAATTTTAGCTTGAGATAGGAGGAAGCTAAGGGTCTGAGAGTTTAAAATAACTAGCTCAAGGTCAAATAGCCTTTTGCAAAAAAAAAAAAAAAAAAAAGAAAAAGGAAAAAGAAAAAAGAAACAAAGAAAGGCAGACAGACAGACAGACAAGACAGAGAGTTACTAAAATATCAATCAGTAAGATTTGGCAACTGAGTCAATGTTGGTGTTCCAGACTAGGAAGCAGACCCTAAGATGAATCTAAGGTTTGAACCTAAGTGAATTCAAGAAACATTAATAAAGAAGAGTTGTTTTTGTAGTTTGTTTTGGAGAGATGGAGATGGATAACTTACAGTACAACTGTTTCCATTTAAATGTTCCTCTTTTCTCCACATCTTATAAGTTTTATAATTTCAGAAATATGTATATTTGTCTTCCTTGATTTTCTCTGTCTTGCAGTCATGGTGCCCTCATGAATGAGATTAGTGCCCTTTCCCAGAGAGCTCCCTCACCCATTCTGCCATTTGAAGGCAGTGAGAAAATGACCATTTATGAACCAAGAAGCAAGTCCTTCCCAGACACCAAATCTGCTAGCACCTTAATCTTAGAATGACTAGCCTAAAGAACCATGAGAAATACACATGTTATTTATTAAGCCCCTCACAATATACTAATTTTATGGCAGTGATCTGACTGGACTAAGACATCTTCTAATTATTCATCACTGAATTAACTTTTGAAAATAAATGATAAATCTAACCTCTACCATTTACGTACTTCCTACAGGAACAAAAAAAGCATCTATAATTCTTTTATTTTTCTGTATCATTACATCTTTAAGTCTAATGGTAAAGGAATCCAATTCATTTTATATTGTGCTCTAATATAGCATTACCTGTAAGTATCACAAACATAACATTTTTTTTGAAATTTTGGCCTAATTTTTAAATATGAGCTCCAACAAGGTAATAGAACCCTAAACGTAAAGAAGTATTTTCATGCTTGATGCAATGTCTGGGACATTAACTGGAAGGCACAATTGTTGAATAAATGCCTGAAGTTTTGTTATAAATGGAAAGATATGTATTGCCTACGTAAAGGCAAATATGGAAATAGCATATAACCCACTTCAGTGTAAGGCAGACCTAAAGTTAAATTCCCACTCTAATATTAAGGGTATTTCTCTTTTAAGAAACATTTAGAACACTCATGACATGCCAGGCATTGTTCTTTTCACTTTTATGTGTTATCTCACTTAATCCTTACAACCACCCTAGGAATTTGATATGATTATCCTAACAGAAAAGAATACTTAGGTGCAGAAAGGCTAAGCAATATGTGCAAGATAACATAGCTAAGAAATAAGAGTCAGAATTCAGAATTTGTATCTAAGCACTCTAATTCCAGAGCCTACCCTTTAAAAAATGAATTAAAGAATAATATAGATTTACATTGTTAAAAAAAAAAGGGGGGGGGGGGTATGCAGTAGAAATCTAGGTCTACCATCCATGTCCTCCACCAACCTACTTACTTCTCAGCCCTTATCTTACCTCTGCACCAAGGTAACCACTGTTATTAGATATATGTATTCTTCCAGGGTTTATTTTAATGTATCTATATGCAAATACAAATGTACATTTTTTCACATTTTATCTAAAATATAGCTTTCTATACAATGTTCTGTACCTTGCTCTTTTTACTTAATGTATTTTAGAAATCTTTACATATTAGTACACAGAAAATTCCTTTACTCTTTTCACAACTACACAGTATTACAACACATTGATTGAACAATTTATTTTACCAGTTCCCAACAGACAGTCACGAGACTGTTTCTAATCTTTTTCTATTATTAACAATGTTTCAGTAATATGTCAATGTGTCATTTTGTACAGGCACAAATGGAGTTATCAGAGCACAAGTTATATTCTTGCACTTCTTGAAGAAAAAGTATGTGCATTTGCAATTCTAACACATACTAGCAAAATACCCTCATAATGCTTATCAGTTTACACCAACAACCTATGAACACTTGTTTACTGACAGCCTCACCATACAGAGTATATAGCATTCCCCCCATCCTTATTCACGGGGGATATATTCTGAGACCCAATGGATGCCATTTTGAAACCATGGATAGTACTAAACCCTGAATATACCGTTTTTTCCTATAGATACTTAGGATAATGTTTAAGTTATAAATTAGACACAGTAAGAGATTAATAATAAAACAGAACAATTATAACATACTGCAATAAAAGTTATGTGGTCTCTCCCTCTTTCAAAACATCTTAATTGCAATGTACTCACCCTTCTGTGAAGATGTGAGATGATAAAATGCCTATCGATGAAATGAAATGAGGTGGATGATGTAGGCACATAACATTAGGCTACTACTGACCTTCTGACATCAGGAGGAACATCTGCTTCTGGACCTGCAGATGACCGTGGGTTACTGATATCTCAGAAAGTGAAACCCTGGATGTGGGCTGGAGGGTCTACTATATTATCAAAGTTAAGGATTTTTGCTAACCTGATATGTAAAAAAAAATGGTACCTCAGTGTAGTATTCTGCATTTCTCTTAATGTGAATGAGATTGAAGAGTATTCATTTAAGAGTCATTTGTAAAATGTTTCCCTTTTTGTAAACTGCCTGTTCATATCCTGTGACAATGTTGCTACTGGATTGTTTTCATCTTATCAATTTCTAGGACTGTTTCATATCTGGGAAATTAGCATTCTTTATTGTAATGAGTCGTAAATATTTTCCCATTCATCTTTTAACTTGTTTACACGGTGATTTCTACCTAACAAAATTTTTTTCATGTAGTTTACTTTTCTATACATCTTCACAGTTCAGTCAGAAAGGCTTTCCTTACTCCAAAATAATAAACAAAATTGTCCATGTTTTCTTTGAGCACATTTATCATCACAGTCTTTACATTTAACCTGATTCATTTGGAATTTACCCAAATATATACATGGCATGAGGCAGTAATCCAATTTTTTTTGTTCCCTAGATGATGTTCCTACTTATTCCAAGATTATTTACTGAATAGTCCCACTTGAATTTTTTCCCCATTTGATTTGAGGTGATTTGGGTCTATGTCTGGGCTTTATATTGTTTTCGTGGTTTGATACGTACTTGTGAGGCAGTTTTAACTATTAAGACTTTAAAAATAAAATGTTATTATCTAGTTACATATTTCTGTTCTTATTTTTCAGTTTTCCTGAGCTGCTTTATTTTTTCCATAAGACCAAGAGAATCCACTTATTTAGCTCTCCTCCCTCCCCCCCCCAACAAAAAACACTTGGTATTTTTATTACAATCACCTTAAATTGACTAATTTTAGAGAAAACTGACAGATTTGCTTAGGTTGAATATTCCTACCTACAAATGTGGTTTCCATTTGCTTAAAATTTTTGCATCCCTTAGAAATGCTTTCAGGTCTTCTTCAGTAGTCTTGCACATTTCTTAGGTTATTCCTGGGTCATTTTATCTTTCTCTTGCTATTACAAATGGTGTCTTTTCTTCCATTATTGGCATCTAATTGGTTCTTATTTTCATTGCATTTTAATTTTGACTTTGGACAAGTTATTTAGCGTCTTAAAGTTTTATTTACCCTCAACAGCAAGACTGTGCTAATATGTACCTGGCAGGGTGGTTTTAGGATTCTGGGATAACATATAAAGGATGTAACACAGTGCCTGGCACATAATGGTAGTTACCGTTATTATTTTTAAACATCAATATTCCATATCTAAATATATTCCAAATAATACTTCTCATTAAATTTCTCTCCAGTAATGAGGTTTGCATCTTTCTTCTCCCTTTACATTATCATACCAACTTCTAAAGTATTCCCTTCCCTCCACATTTCCAGTTGCAGAGACTTACTCAATTCCTCAACTCAGTGCAGAAATAGACCTATGTTCAGACAGAGGTAACACCAACCTGTCAGGCTTTTACCTAATTACTTCCAGAAGATAAGTGTAGGTCCATGAAGTCCATTTCTGTTAGAAAGCCTACTTACGCAATCTATAGGTAAGCAATCCCTGAATCAGAAATCACAAAGTATACATTTGCTAAGTGATAAATACTTGGGACCAATTATGGGAAGCAATCTAAGCTCTACTTGAGTTTCGTCCTGCCATTCTAAAACAAAACAAAACAAAACAAAACAAAACAAAGCCTTCAAATAACTCACAGGTAAAGCAGCTAAACTTTGCTCCAATTGTTTTCAGATGCTCCTAATTCTGCTTCTCTTTTAGCCTTAGACTGTTCCTGTCCCATTCCCATTTCCCTTTCACAGAAGCAACAAACAGCATCATCTCAGAGGACACATTTCTTAGGGACTCTTGCCTAAATGCCAGCACATTTACAATTTATAGTCACAATTATTTCATCAATTAGTGGAATCAAAAGCAACTTCTATGTGATTCCATCTTGTGATTTCAAAAACTTTGTTTCCAGTAAAACCTGGAAGGAAGTCATAAAGTCAGGCATAATTAATAGGTTTGTGTCAGTTAAACAAAAATAAGTAAATTAACCAATTAATAAAATTCAAATGGTCCCTGGCAATAAAAAGTTTAATTTTACAAAGGTGTTACATCACCAGGTACTTCAGTCTCCCAAAAACACAAAATTATTGTTCACAGACTGTTAATTACTTGATAGGCTGGAATCAGCGAGAAATATATAGTTGGAATGTTAGCCTACTTTGAAGAGGAAATAAAACATCTCATTCCTTTAGCATTGATCTTTCTCCCCACTTGTAATACTGAATTTCTCACTTATCACTGAATACGGTTACCAAATTCAAAACAAAATTCACTTCACCAAATATTTTCTCGCTGCTGAAACAAAACAATTAACATTCCTCCCCTTCCTGGATTCCCTATTTATATTAATTACTGATTCAACCTAGGATCACACCTGGCTCTGCTCTTTACCCTTACTGTTCACTTCTATTTGGTTACCACAGCCTATCCATCCTTTCCGCTTCCCTAATTTCTCCTTGATCTAACTGCTCCCTTGCTGCTTTTTTCCTAATGTTTATTTATTTTTGAGAGAGAGAGCACTCAAGCAGAAAAGGGGCAGAGAGAGAGAAGAGGACAGAGGATCGGGAGCAGGCTCTGTGCTGACAGCAGAAAGCCCAAAACAGGGCTCAAACACAAGGAACTGT
Source organism: Panthera tigris (assembly GCF_018350195.1). Classification (NCBI taxonomy): domain Eukaryota; kingdom Metazoa; phylum Chordata; class Mammalia; order Carnivora; family Felidae; genus Panthera; species Panthera tigris. Next base: position 28,682,361 of record NC_056670.1, read on the forward strand.
GAGATCAAGACCTGAGCTGAAGTTGGACACTTAACCCACTGAGCCACTCAAGCACCTCTCCCTTGTTGTTTTAAAGGGGCACCATTATAGCCTAACTGATTACCTCCAAATTCTCTCCCCTCCTTTATAAAAACCTGATAATTCCCATTACAAACGATCAGTGAATATACACCCAATTAAAACCCTAACTTGATTAATTCTATAACCTGACCTCAATTTTACCTTCTAACTTTCTTGCTCTCTATTCTCAGACATTTTAGTCAACTGGACTACAATTCCCTTAATAGGTCTCCCATTTGTCTATTTCCATTTGAGCTAAGCTACCTATAAAGCCTCTTCATTCTTTCCTCCTTTAAATACTTATATCCTTCCAGGTCATATGCTATCTTCCCTATAAAAAGTCACCTACAATCCATTCCATTCCAAATAGCTACACTATTCCTCTGTACACAGTGTTCTGTTTATGCCTTTTATAACACTTAACACATTAGATGCATTTCTACTTATTTCTGCGCTTGTTTTATCTTCCTTTCTAGATCTTTAAATAATATTCATCAATTATATTCAAAAGCTTGTCAAATGAATACATTTTTAAAACTTTCATTAACAAATATCTTCTAAGCTTATCAATTTTGTAGGGTGAGGCACAACTAAGCTTACTTAAATTTTTAAAAATAAATTGGTTATTGTTTTATTCTAGATTTGCTAAAATTAAAGATGTTCTTTTTCGTAAAGAAATTAACAGAGATGCAAATAAAGACTAAACTGATATATATATTATGCATATATATTATATTATATATATATATATCATATATATTGTGTATCTCCGAAAAATAGGAGAACACAAATTTTGCTATATTTAAATGATGAAGTATTAAATTATCATTAACAATACCCCTAAACAATATTGTGAAACATGGGGAAATACTTATTATTCAATTGTTACTGAAAAAAATTGAGATATAAGAACATACTTCCAGTCTGCAATCACAAACATATGAGTATAGCAAAAGTGTTAAATGGCCATAGTATTTATCTATGCATGATGGTATTATAGTTGATTTTTACTTTCCTGTATTTTTCAAATTCTCTACCAAGAATATGAAATACTTTTATAATTAGAAAAAACTATACACTAAAAATGTGTTATTTCAGAATAGGAGGACGCCTAGCAAAGGAATAAAATGTAACTAAGCTTAAATATTAATAAAGAAATAATTAGGATCTTTCAAAATAATGTGAAAAACACATTAAAGAACCCTAGAACATTTTCTTTAAGGTGAAGAAAAGCTAAACTAAATTTCTGCCATCCTAGAACTGAAGAAAAAAGAATAATTACATGCAAATTAAATATTATGGTTTAAAGACTGAGCCACCAATATTCAAGAAACTTCCCAAACATTGAGAGAGAATGAGCTGGAGAGGGGCAGGGGGCAGAAGGGGAGGGAGAGGGGGAGGGAGAGGGGGAGGGAGAGGGACGGGAAAGGAGGGGGAGGGGCAGAGGGAGAGAGAGAGAGAACGAATATGAATCTTAAGCAGGCTCCATGCATAGCGTGGAACCGATAAGGGGCTTGAATTCACGCCCATGAGATCACGGACCTGAGCTGAAATTGAGAGTCAGACACTTAACCAACTGAGTCACCCAGGTGCCCCGAAAATTCCCTTTTTAATAACAATAACTCCAATTGAATACATTTATATACAGCATAGGTTTTTCTTCCATGTAAAGTAACTATCACAATTCATTAAGATGATTATGTATCTGAATAAATAATTATTGTCTTAATTCCATCAGCATGAAAAGAACCCACAGAAGCTAAAAGGAGATAAATCTTGGGCTCTTCAATATGGTTTCTTCACTAACATTTCCCACTTTTCTACTCACTAACACAATCCTACCACAAAAAAGCCCTTGCAACAACATATGAATACATGTTCCTTATTAGATTTTCTTTAATAGTTACCTGATTAAAGATTATTCTTTAATTTGGGTATGATACATACCCAGGTACTTGATACGCTTTCTAGCCTAGGAAGACACTTATAAGTATCTATGAAGTGAGATTTATTTCTTCAAAGCAATTATAAATATACATATGTATCTGTGAGAAATGAGCTTTAATTTTTATGACACTGGGAACACAGAACCCTAAGAATACTTACTAAAGAGATGATGGAAACTAGACCACTTAAGCTTTCACCTGCTACAAGGATTCCTGCCCAAACCACGAAACTGAAATCTACAATACTCCTGTTTTTTCAAGGAAAGTAAATGGCTCACTCCCAATCAAGTAAAAACACCAGCATACCAAAAACAAAGAAAAAAAAAATCATTTCTAAATCCTTTAAAGACGCCTCTATTTGTTAGACTGCTCAGATTAGGCATCTACTTCTATTATTGCTTTCTCCAGGGTTAAAGGTTTTATAAAGCATTCACCAAACCAATGCATCCTACTTAGAGATACATGGCAGACTTAACACAATATAACTAATCCAAGTTCCAATGTTGACACCAAATCAATCCCACCTGGCAGTTACTATGGATCTTGGATAGCACAGCATAGCATTAGACAACAAAGGGATATAGAATGAGATATATAAAAGAAGAAAGAGAAAAGACTGGGTTACCACAGTAGTTTGTTCAAATATTATTATTCATACCACACAAGGTTATAATGAAGTACCAAAGTGGTATCACAATGCAAGCATCTTGGTAAAATAATGATTTATTTCAAAAGGCCATCAAATAAAATGGCAAAGAAACAAATTAGTATTTGATCTGCCTCAAATAGAAGATATTATTGTAAATAATTCTAAACATAAGAACAATTTAGTGAATAAGGTAGGAGACTGGTAGACTTAATTTTTCAGATTCAATTTATAGATGTTCACCAGTCACCTGCTGTTTTGACAAGTTACTTACCAACTTGTGCTGCCATTTCTCCGTAAATTTATCCCCTAAGATGAGGATAATTCTTGCAAATTGTGTCACAAGCATTTTGAAAGGAACCATGAGTTATTGTGTAATGCTCTTGATATTCCTCAGATGTAGGGTCCTACACAAAGTAAAGTATTATTATACATCTCTCTAACAGTAGTCATCTGTTTGCATTATGATTTTTTTTTTCCCTACCCTTGACACTGTGTTCTTGGGCACTAACCTTCCTCAAAGTAAAGTGTCCAAAGCAAGCCTCCATTCCTGACCCAAGTAATTACTTTTTTTCAAGTCTTCAAATCATCCACATCTTTCTCATCCTTAGAAGGTATCATGAAAAGTAGGAGTTATAAAACATAATAAGCTTCTCTGGTATTATATGCTTTGGTTCAATAATATGTGGGATAATTTGGTATTTATAATCTGCTCTTAAGTGAATAATTTTATTTCACATATTTATACATTTTCGTATGTTACTTTTAAAATTTCAACTATATTTTAAGTAGTTCACTTATAGATTTATGTTTTATGAACAGAAAGAGCAAGTCAGAAAAATGAAGAAGCAAAAGGGCAAGCAAGTAATTACTGCTATGTGACCAAAATGCTTTCACTGGACTGACTCAACAGCAGAAATCACCATTTTGAGATACAATAAACAGAATCAATGCTCATGATTTTTACATCTTCTGTAGAAGAGTTGAGCATAGGCTACAACATATTTTATCATACTATTCAAAACTTTATCTGTTGCTGACTTTGCTAATCAAGTTAGTCTTCAGTTCAGAAAAAAAATACATATATGTGAATTTTTAGTTTGTGTTGGCACAATATTGTATCTTGAAAACAGAACTCTCAACCTTCTTATACAGTGCCTAAAATGGCTTATTTCTGAATTTATATATGGGAAGGGAGGAGATAATAAAACATGGTATCTTCATTGTACAACCTATAAAAGAGAAAATTTTTAAGGTTGTTTTTTTTTTTTTTTTTTTTTTTTAACTCTCAGAATTACATTAAAATACTGATGGAAACTAGTTTCCTCCCAGGTTAATATTCTTTTATCTTCTAAATACAGCAGGGAAAACCTTTGTGGGATAAAGGTAAAACCACATGATTTAGCATGGTCCCTTAACATTTGCTAGCCTACTACTCGTTAGTCTCTTAATCTCATTTTACTTTAGTTACTTTATTTTACAAATGAGGACCATAACACCTGCCCTAGATACCATACAAGATCATTATGAGGATTAAATGAGATAATCTAACTAAAAGAACTCTGTAAACCACGAAAAGCTACCAAAACAGTGATTTTTAAAAAAAACTATATCACATTATTTACAAATTTATGATAGTATAATATATAGTACTGTTTCTAACATGAAACAAATGGAAATAGATGTGCAAAACATTAGGACCATGGTTACCAAATAATACCTATGATTGAATATACAGTGAATAAATGATCTTGTTAGGAAAAGTACACTTCCTATACTTTATCTTAAAATCTTCAGAAGTGAATTTGGAAGGAAATATAAATAAAACTATTTAGATGGACTGGTCTAGCCTTTTAAAGATCAAATATATTTACCTGTTACCTATGAATTAAGAGCAAATAGCTAAAAAAAAAGGTTTTAAAAAATTCTTATGAAGGAAAAATACACACATGAAAGTGAAATAGATGTTCACTTCTCTGGAAATAATCAGAGCTAGTAGTGATACCAAGGGATATACATATACAAGAGGACGGAAATGAACATGGACACAATCTATACTCTTGGTATAATAAAGGATATCAGTGAACCCTTCAGATGTGGTTCCTAAAATTTTCAGAATGGAAACCTCTCCCAACAGGCCACAGGTCAAATCTATTTACTACGCTATAAGGCTGAGTCCTCGGTAGGTTATAACTCTCAAGAATAGCTTATCCTTAATGAAGCCACCTGTTTCTCTTTCACATATATTACAGAATATTTAGTATGCTTATTTATAAGCCAGTCTCTACAAGCAAACAATTCCTAGCTCCCTCCTTTCTGTTTGCTTTCTTTCTGTCAGTTTAAAGCTCTGACAAAGTGAATTTTGTTTATTATGTGGTTCCAGAAATTCAATCAGACTCACTCAATTACCAAAAACTTTAAAACCAATTAAATAAGAACTCCTTACCTTTTAATTCAGTCCTCAAACTCACAAATTAAAAAAAAAAAAAAAAGTTGGGCAAGGAGTACATTCAAAGCTATTAAAGAATTATTCCCAAGGGAAATAATTTTAGTTAAAAAACATTAATAGTTTCCACTCAAACACCATAAATCAAAACTAAGCTTAAAAGAAAAGTCCCTATCAGAGTAACTACCTCCTTTTGAACTTTTACTTTCTCCTACCTCTGTAACCCAGATATATATCAATGAATCACTGAATCTGGACACTTCTAGTAAAAAGCTTTTCTCAAGATAAGGATCCTCTCCTCTAAAACTAAACTACTTCAGCTCCAGATTTATTTTCTGCCTAGTTATGTGATCAATGGTTGAATTAAAATTAAGACTTCATTTTCTCCCAGAAATATTTAATTTATCCCACAATGACATTTCCCATCAATTAAATTTCCTAGTTTCAAGGTATATATCATATCATGTCAACTTTCAATTCTCTCCAGCTATTTCATTTTATGTATGCCTTAATTCCCAGCCCAGCCTCTAAATTTTTCAAAGACAAAGTTCATGCCTTTCATTTTTATATTCCATGAATGTACCCTGGACAATGAGGCAATCCTAAATAGGTAATGTAAATTAGGTTAAACCCACCCTCCCAATTTTATATTACCAAATAATGCTTTCAAGATGAATCAATACAGTGATATAAATGTCACAATGTAATCATCACAATGTCAACATGACCACAAAAAAACCTCTTCTGGCTAGTTAAGTTTCCCAGAATCTTACCTACAGAGTTAAAAGCTGTTAAAGACACAGACTACTACTGCAAAGGGTCTACCCTTGCCCTGGACACAAAGCAGATGCTTAATAACATTTAAAAACTTTAAACTTTAATAAACTTCAGTAACTATATTGGCAATTTCTATGTGCTGGCTTTGCACTTTTTATCTGCCCTACAACCGCTCAGAAATTACTAAAGCAATACAGAAATATATTCAATTATTTCTGTGGAGCATGTTAGGTATAAGAAAAGCAACAGCCCCAAAACCATGAAAATCTCAACTTGAGGCAGCATTCCAAGCTAAACAAAAAAGGTAAAGAATACATCTGCCTCTGAAGCAGTGATAACAAGTACATAACAATAAATTACCATTCATGTCTACACATGACAACCTCAAAACCTAAGATATGAAATTCTGATAAGATTCCAGAAAATATTCTTAGTGAGGTGGAATACAAGACAGCTGCCACTTTACCTTTAGAGTTCTGCAATAATTAAACCTACTGTGTTAAGGATTACTAGCATTCATCCAAAAGACTTAAATTACAAATTAAGCCACAAAGAAAAAGATTAAGACCCTACCAACAAAGAAAGGATGAAAACTATACAGTATTTACAAGTTAGAAAGGTGAGGTTTGGCATGGTGGTGAGATGACATGAAAGATGAATAACATGCCTTAATATTTAATATCTTACTATTTTATACCTACATTAACCTCTCAAAAGTAGACTAACAATAGCAATCACTTAAATAATGAAGTGGTAAAGAAGAATAATTGCCATAGAAAATGCTTAAGTGCCATTATTGTTGAAGTTAAAGAAGAATCTGTAAATCAGTACTGCTATGGTCTATCTTATCTGAATTTACCATCTTAAGAATTAACTTTTAGTAATCATAATGGAGTCTTCTTCAATTTCTTTCATAAGCTTTCCATAGTTTTCAGTGTAGAGACTGATCAAAATTGAGAGCAAAATTCACACAACAATAATTCCAAGTGTGGTAATACCTTATTTTAAAATACGTACGTATATTTAGGAAAAGAAAATGTGAAATGTGACCAAATTCCTCAAAATTCTCATTACACTAAAAATTATTTTACATTTGGCTTATATGACTCCTACAAAATCAGGACATATTATAGTCAGAAAACTTTTAATAGCTGATGCTACTACCTCAAAGTAGGAGATTAGAGGAATAAAACATATTTCAAACTAAGCCAAATAAAATTATGTATTTAAAATACTAGAGTAGGGACAACAATAGAAAAACTAGGATGTATGTCAGGCAAGCTTCCATCTTATTTATTTTTCTCTGATGTATAGAAAACAACACAGTAAATTATGCAATTGAAATCTGCCAAGGTGGCTGAATAGTACTTATTAAACAGGACCTACATTCTATATATGCTCTATACCTATATATTCTATACTAAAGAAAAAGTGTACCCACACTGCATGCTGGTTTTCTCAACTGTTTTATATCACCATAATTAGTTCTGAAACCAAAGCTTCATACAATAAGGGTTCACAACAATAATAGTTTAAAAAAACAGAAACCACAAAATAATTAAGTACTTAGAAGCATGCAAATGTAAAGGATATATTTAACTCCTAATTTGCTTTTAAAGCTTGATAAAAAAAATATGGGTTTAGGACTAGAGAAATTATTTGACATTTCAAGCTTACAAGATACAATTATTAGAAATAGTAAACAAAAAATTTTTCAACTTACCTGGTTTCTTTCTGGATTTTTCATGACCTAGCTGTCCTAGATCATTACATCCACACGTGTACACTGTTCCATCATCCAGAACAAATACAGTATGTCTGAGTCCACATCCCACATCTCGGACCTTTTTATTTATAAAAAAGTCACTTTTTCTGGGCTCTAGTACAATTTCTTCATCAATTCCACCTAACCCTAGCTGTCCAAAAGATGCATTTCCCCAGCACAACATGTTTGTAATTCTTTTGGTCTTCCAGTTTCAATACAAAATTTCCTCTGAAACACTGGAAAGTTGGAGGTATCCCTATGTCTGAGGAAATACAAAAAAAGTTAATATGACTTCAAAGGAAACATGTTTAATTGCTCTTTAAAGTGCTAGGCTACAATAATCACTATATAGTAAACATGGAATCTATTTTATAATATGTTACATTAAGGATTATCCAGTTTCAAAAACCAATCAGTTCTATTTTTAAAAGTATGTCATACATTAACATTTGCAGAAAATGGTTTACTCTCCATGATTCTTTGCAAAATTTAAAACATGTGGACTAGTTTTGACTTTTTGCTACCTTGTGATAGACTAACAAAAATATTAAGTACCTTAATGAAATTCATTTTAGCTTCACTTTAAATAATTTTATCCTGAGCAAGAAATAAAACCGGCAAAATCAAGTATATATACAGTGAAAAATTTTGCCAGTTACACAAACATAAAACCTTTCAATCTCCCTCAAAAAACCTTTTAATACCTACCTCTACATCAACAGACAACTTTAGTTCTTACTTGTAATCAAAATAAAACCAATTATGTAAACCTTAAATCCCCCAGAATTTAAATGATCTAATTACTGAAATAATAGGCCTTCCAGAAAAGTATGGTTCTCTCCCGTCAAACCTCAATCTTAAGACAATCGCCTGTGACCTCATCACTTAAATTTAAAACTAAATCCACGCACATAACCACATACAAAAGAAAATATGCAGTTTAAGTATAAAGATGGTCTCCCAAATTCAACATTTTCTATTATAAGTGGTAATCCTGATTGAAAAATATTTCCCCGGGGAAATCTGTATCTATCTATACACCTCTGAGACAAGTATTTGAAAATGGGGGGGGAAACTGCAAATAACCCTAGCACTGAAGATTTTTCAAGAACAGAAATGGGGGCTGGGACATTGATAGTCTGGTGGCGAAATCTGTAGAACTTTCCAGTACACTGGAAAAGACACGGATATCAAAGAGCCCACTTCATCTAAACCCACACAGATTTTTAAACACATCTCGTTACTAAATCACACAATTACAGGAAGTCAGCCTATTCCCGTTGTTGTCACCCACATTCCTTACACAGAACCTGAGAAGTTTCAAAACCCAACTTTCCTACGTTCGGGCTAGCAATTGCCAAAGCTGTCCATTCCATGACCTATCCATTCAGAGAAGTTTGATTTCATTCTTTTGGGACATCGGAACTCGATGGTTCCCGAGAGTTCTGCATTGTCTAACCGCATTTTTTTTTTTTTTTTAAGAATAGAGGACAGAAAAATACCTCCAAATTCAGCGCACAAGGTTTAACCATCCTTTTCTTTAAAAAAGGCAGAAGGAATGGAAAAGGCGTCCTCTCGCCAGCAACAGGTAGGGAAATGAGAAGCACTTTACTCCCATCATTCCCTGAACAGGCACTCAGCCTCAGCTCATGGGAACCAGGAGAGCGAAATCGACCGCACACACCCAACCCCGCGGGCCGACCATTCAACTACGGCAATCTCCCGCTCGCAGCAGCCGCAGAGGCCAGCCGACGAGGCTCCGCACTTGGGCGGCCCTCAGTCCGAGGGAGGCCCTAGCCCAGGGAGGTGCGACATTCCAGCCTCCCGGCCAGAGAGCACCGACACAGTCCTCGTCCCCCGCCCCCCACCCTAAGGAAGCGCTGAGAAAGCAGCCAGCGCCAGGCCGGCCTGTATCCGCCCAGCCCAGCCAGCCCCCTCCCTAACGCCGTCACACGCCCCCGAATCCACCGGGGCAACGACTCACCCAGCCCCTCAAGGCAGGGGAAGCCCAGGGCGACGGGGGGCGGCGCCACCCCAGAAAGCGAGGCAATCGCGGCAGCTAAGGCAGGTCTCCAGCTCCTGGACCCTCCTCCTTCAGCCAGCGGCTGCGAACACCAGAGCTCCTCCGGCGTCGGTACTGTCCGCTGCTCTCTTCCCCAGCTCCTGTGAAACTTTACCGGGTACCTCAGAGAAAAGCAGCAGCCACCGCTGTCCAGTTCAGAGACAGCCGTCAGCGACCCGGATGGAGCGGGCGGGGAAGGACAGGAGGCAAGCGGGGCGGAGAGCGCGAGGGGTGGGGAGAGTTGGGGAAGAGACTGGGGAGGAGAAGGGAGAGGGGGAAGGTAGCTCGCGGGGAGGGGGGAGGGGAGGGGCAGGCCGGAAGTGAGCCATGGAGCACGCGCGCAAGCCCTCACACTTCCCGGCCCGCGCGCCTGCGCTGGAATCCTCCCAGGGCACCTCGACCCTGGCGCTTGCGCAGTGTGCTGTTTTGCGTTGCTTTAAGAGGAAAATGCCAAATACAGAAGTTGGGAGTTTGGGAAGGCGAGTTGGGGTGATTGGAGTGTCTTGTAAGAACGCTTCTGCGCTCAGAAGGGCCTTTTAGTGAAGAAAATCTTTTCCTTTGTTGGTTTGGTTGTCTTTCTGCTCCTAGGTTCCAGTCTATTATTTCATTCTACCTTTTTTCCAAGGAGAATTTAAACTAATCGATAAACATCCCCTATACGAATATAAAGGCGGGTGAAGCCTTTTATTTTACCCTTACCCTCAACCGGAGCTAATCTGAGGATGCCAGGTATGTTCGCAGCTATGACTGAACCTACTGGCATTAAATATCAGCAACACCAGTTCGGTCTCCTAGGGAAGTGATGGCTGCACTTTTCTGCGCTCTCCCTGAAAGATAAACTTACAGAGAAGGGCTTCCATTCAGAGAAAATTCAGCAGTGCATGTGACCAGAGTCCCTGCTTCATACAAACGAAGTCTGGCTTTCCTAGGGCAGTCTTCATAACAACCTCTTAAAAAGGAGGAAAACTTGAAACAAGGCACTCTTGAAATTTTGTTGGACTTTGCTAGACCTGTGAGTTTGGCGTGAATGTTGAGAACTCAGGAAGAATTCCACAATAAGCCACATTTCTTTATGTCATTGAAATATCTATTTTAGATTAGGAAATGCCTGTGCTAGAATATGTATGTGCGTTATTTTCTTAGGGCTGCCACAATAAAATATCAATTGGATGGCTTAAAACAACAAATTTATTGTCTCACAGTTACAGAGCCCAGAAGTTAGAAATTAGTGTGGCAGCAGGATTAGTTCTCCCTTGATGTCTCAAAGGAGAATGTTTTCCATACATTTTTAGCTTCTGGGGGTTGCTGACAATCCTTGGTATTTCTTGGTTTATAGATACATCACTCTAATGTCCATCTCCATCTCTGCCAACACCATGGTGTTCTTCCTGGTGTGTCTGTGTCCAAATTTCCCTCTTATAAGGACACCGTTCATTGGGTTAAGGCCCACCCTGATCCATTATGACCTATTTTTAACTGGATTACATCTGCAAAGACCCTCTTTCCAGATAAGGTCACATTTTCAGATACTGGAATTTAGGATTTAACCATATCTCTTTAGGGGATCCAGTTCAACCCAACATAGTATGTTATAGAAACAAGTATAAAAATGACAAGATACTCAAACATAATTTCAATATTGGGAGAGGTGGGGATACTAACAAAACATACTCTATTCTTATTTTATTATTCTCCTTTGCCCTTTTAGGACTTTTGTTGTCTTTTAACCTTAAGGACTTGATGTCTCAGTATATCATTAAAGGGGAAGTTATGGGATCTGGGATCTTTAAGATATGTACTTGACACTGCAACAAATAAACAGTAAAATTTGAGTGGCGTAGCATAATTGAAGTATATTTTATCTTTTAACAGTCCAAATGAGTGTTCCTAATGACTGATGAAACTGATTTTCCAGGAACAGTGAGAGATGGAGGCACAGAGAGCCTCTTAAAACGCTTGTCGGGGAGGTGCCACATACCACTTCGGCACCAACATTTGCAAGAACTACACACCTAGATGCAAGGAGACTGGGAAACAATAGCTGTCTAAGTTCCCAGGTACTTCTGTAAACCATGGAAGAGAAAGCATGAATTGATAGACAGCTATCTCTGCCACATGGATGCATCTCTGTATGGAATATTTTTAAAGCTAGGTCTTGCTTGTTAGAAAGTGGAAGAACATTTCTAGATGTTTGTTTTAATCTTATAAATCTATGAAACTGTGGTGCAAGATCTTAGAAAACAATGTGTGATTATCTTTAAGGTAAGACAAGTATAGGTTCAGAGAGTTATTGGGATAATGTAAATTTGTTGTATAAAAGCATTAGATCAATGAGTATGGCCTGTAGTGCTGGTTTCTCTGGATTCATAGCCTGAAGCTACAGGCCATCTCATACTTCTATCCTTCTATCCTCCCAAAGACACCTCCAGACATTTATTAATGGTCTGTTTTACAGAAAATCACTTCTCAGTCACAATTTCTATAGATCGGGAATATTAATCATATCTCACTGGGTTGTTGTGAGGATTTAATAAGATAACATGTACTGTGCCTTGTACCTGGCAAGTGTTTTGAAAATACTAGCTTTTTATTTATTTATTTATTTATTTATTTATTTATTTATTTATTTTATTTAAAAAAAAAAATTTTTTTTAATGTTTTTATTTATTTTTGTGACAGAGAGAGACAGAACATGAGCAGGGGAGGGCCAGAGAGAGAGGGAGACACAGAATCAGAAGCAGGCTCCAGGCTCTGAGCTGTCAGCACAGAGCCCGATGCGCGGCTCGAACCCACAGACTGTGAGATCATGACCTGAGCCGAAGTTGGAAGCTTAACCGACGAGCCACCCAGGCGCCCCAATACTAGCTTTTTAAAAAAAATTTTTTTAGTGTTTATTTTTGAGAGAGAGGGAGACAGAGCCCAAGCAGGGAGGGGCAGAGAGAGAGAGACACACACAGAATCCAAAGCAGGTTCCAGGCTCTAAGCTGTCAGCACAGAGCCCGACGGGGGGCTCAAATCCACGAACTGTGAGATCATGACCTGAGCCGAAGTTGGATGTTTAACCGACTAGCCATCCAGGGGCCCCCGAAATATTAGCTTTTATTATTACTAATATTGTCTGTCCTGAACTACAAGGTGTAAAACAACATTTGAGAAAGCATTTCCTCTCACCAGTAATGATATAATTTTCATTTAGAAAGAAAGTAAAATACTTTTTATCTCTTATGTTCTTTTCATTAAAAAAATGATAATGCAGGGCACCTGGGTGGCTCAGTCGGCCCCCGCGTCCAGCCCCGTGTCGGGCTCTTGGCTGACAGCTGGGAACCTGGAGCCTGTTTCTGATCCTGTGTCTCCCTCTCTCTCTCTGCCCTTTCCCCCACTCTCACTTTGTCTCACTCTGTCTCTCAAAAATAAATAAGTGTAAAAAAAAATTTTTTTCTTTTTTAAATAATAATGCTCAGACTGTTGAGAGACCACTAAAAGGGTATTCGTTATGTCCCAGGCTATCCCTTGCTACTTTCCATCCAGCAATACTGCTTTTGCTGGAACTCACCTCACCTCCTTCATTCACGTCTCTACTCATCACCTCTCCACTCTTCCTTCACCACCCTATCCATAATACTACCCCAACACTCTCTAGAATCTTTTTCTGCTTTATTTCATTTCCGTTACCACTACCTGATATTTTATTGCATAATATATAAAAGTATAATATTATATTTATTATAGTACATATTATTACATGTCATATACAGATAAATTTTAAAATCAATAACCGGGGCTCCTGGGTGGCTCAGTCGGTTAAGTGTCCGACTTCGGCTCAGGTCATGATCTTGCAGTTTGTGAGTTCGAGCCCTGCATCAGGCTCTGTGCTGACAGCTTGCTCAGAGCTGGAGCCTGCTTAAGATTCAGTCTCTCTTCTGTTAAAAACTGAGAACAAACTGAGGGTTGATGGGGGGTGGGAGGGAGGGGAGGGTGGGGGATGGGTATTGAGGAGGGCACCTTTTGGGATGAGCACTGGGTGTTGTATGGAAACCAATTTGACAATAAATTTCATATATTGGGAAAAAAAAAAAGATTCAGTCTCTCTTTCTCTCTGCCCCTCCCCCACTCACACTCTGTCTCTGTCTCTCTCAAAAATAAATAAACATTTAAAAAAATTTTTTAAATAGATAACCAGTTGTGTACAATCTAATATACAGCTTACCTTGAACAACACAGGTTTGAACTGCATGGGTCCACTTATATGAATTTTTTATAGTAAAATGCCATAAATGTATTTTCTTTATGACTTTTTAAATAGCATTTTCTTTTTTCTAGCTTACCTTTTGGTAAGAATACAATATATAATACCTATAACATACAAAATATATGTTAATCAGCTGTTGATATTATTGGTAAGGCTTCAGGTCAATAGCAGACTATTAGTAATGAAGTTTCAGGGGAGTCAAAGTTATACACAGATTTTCAACTCTGCTGATGATCAGCATCCCTAACCCCTGCATTGTTCAAAGGTCAGCTATATTAAATAGATAGATATATAACTTCTGTCTTCTCCACTATAATGAAAACTACAAAGGCAGGGGTTTTGTCTGTTTTACTCAGTACTGTATTCCAAATATCTTGAACAGTTCCTGGCCTATAGCATATACTCAAAAAAAATGTATTGAATTAATTAATTAATGGTGCTGGCAGCATTGTAAATTATCACAGCCTTTTTATAAATAAATTTGGCGATAATGTTTCACGAGCCAGTAAATTTTGGGGTGCCTGGGTGGCTCAGTCAGTTAAGCATCCAACTTCAGCTCAGGTCATGCTCTCATGGTTCATGGGTTCCAGCCCTGCATCGGGCTCTGTGCTGACAGCTTGGAGCCCAGAGTTTGCTTCCGATTCTGTATCTCCCTCTCTCTCTGCCTCTCCCTCGTTCACACTCTGTCTCTCTCTCTAAAATAAATAAATATTTTAAAAAATTTTAATAAAATTTTTTTAAAAAAGAGCCAATAAATTTCACTCAACAAAAGTTAACAATATTTGTTATGAGACATTGCACTATTTACCTGAATTATTTCACTCCTGGATTCTGGCCTAAGGACATACAAGATGCATTCAACAAATCTTTATTTAGCACCTACTAAATTCTAATAGGAGAAATAGATAAAAACAAAGAGGCAGCAAATAGAATTGTGAACAAAGATTTTTAGTGTAATGTGATTTCTAATAGCAGAAATTAAAAACAACCTAAGTTCCAAAATTGGAGAAATGGAATGTGTGGCAAGATTAATCTTTTTATTGTTAACATTGGAAGAATTTGTCACCAATAACCACCAAGTCATAGATTGATTCTGCCTTGAGTGGACAACTGGAAAAGCCTCCTCCAGTCATTTTACCCCCTCCTGCATTCCAAGTTTAGAGTCTTCAATCAAGTAGTTGTCTGCCCACGTTTACTTGAGTCCCTCGGTGAATCCCTTCTTCTGGAGAGTTCTGCCCTTTCATCCCCTGTCTTATGGGCTCAATAGTTATCTCTTCTCCTTGGTCTTTGATCTAGCATTATGGCTCCAGCCTGAAATGTAAACAAGGCAGCCAAATCTTCTGTACAATTCTTCAACAGATCTTTACTGAATACCTACTCTGTGCTGCCTTCCCACTTCTAGTTATATATATAGTTATATACTATATATATATACTATATATACTATATATATGTACTATACTATATATATACTATATATATGTATATAACTATGTATATATATGTATATACGCATATATATATATATTATATATATACACACACATACATACAATTAGGGGCGCCTGGGTAACTCAGTCAGTTAAGCATCCTACTTCGGCTCAGGTCATGATCTCACAGTTCATGAGTTCGAGCCCTGCATCGGGCTTTCTGCTGTCAGCACAAAGCCCACTTAAGGTTCTCTGGGTCCCGTTCTCTGGGTCCCGTTCTCTCTGCCTCTTCCCTGTTCTCTCTCTCTCTCTCTCTCTCTCTCTCTCTCTCTCAAAAATAAAATAAACATTTTAAAAAAATCTTAACAACAAAAAAACAATTAAGTCAGGGTACCTGCTTGGCCCCGTTAGTTAAGCATCCAATTCTTGATTTTGGCTCAGGTCATGATCCCAAGATCATGAGATTGAGCCCCACATCCAGCTCCACACTGGGTGTGGAGTGTGCTTAAGATTCTCACTCTTTCTCTCTCTCCCCCCTCCCTCCCTCACTCCCTCTTCCTCTCCCTCTGCCCCTACCCCCCATCTCTCAAAACAAACAAAAAAGTTAGGCACCAAATAAAAGTATTTCAAACTGTAATAAATACTAAGGAAAGAAACAAGAAGTAGAAATGGAGAATAGAGTAAGCCATTGAAATAGAATAGACAATGAAGGTCTCAGTGGAGGAGTTGCTATTAAAACTGAAAACAGGAGGCTCCTGGGTGGCTCAGTAGATTAAGTGTCTGACTTCATCTCAGGTCATGATCTCACAGTTCGTGAGTTCAAGTTCCGTGTCGGGCTCTGTGCTGACAGCTCAGAACCTGGAGCCTGCTTCAGATTCTGTCTCCATCTCTCTGCCCTTCCCCTGCTTGTGCTCTCTCTCTCTCTCTCTCTCTCTCTCTCTCAAATATAAAATAAAACATTTAAAAAAAATTTTTTTAACTGAAAACGAGTGCCTGGATGGCTCAGTTCGTTAAGTGTCTGACTCTTGGTTTTGGCTCAGGTCATGATCTCATAGTTCGTGAGATCAAGCCCTAAGTCGGGCTCCACACTGACAGAACACTCAGCACAGAGCCTGCTTGAGATTCTCTCTCTCTCTCTCTCTCTCTCTCTCTCTCTCTCTCTCTCTCCCTCCCTCCCTCCCTCTCTCTCTCTCTCTCTCTCTTCCAAAAATAAATTTAAATAAATAAGTAAGTGTGAAAACAGAGAAGGATCAAGCCTTGTGAAGAGAGGAGCAAAGTGGAGCCCTTGAGGCAGGAAAGAACTTGGCATTTTCCAGAAATTGAATGAAAATTAGTGTAGATGGAGCTCAGGAACCCAGCTAGGTGTTTGGTGATAAGCAGTCAGAGGCTAGATCAAGTAGGTCATATTAAGGAGTTTTAGTGCAATTACTGCACTAAGGGTTTAAGGCAGGAGAGGGGGCATCAATTATAAGTGTTAAAAAGATTCCTTTGCTGCTGGACTGAACAGGATTGCTGAAGTAGAGGAGGGTAAAATGGAGGAAGTTATTTAGGAGGCTTTTGCAATAATCCAAATGAGAGATAATAGTGGTGGGGACTAAGGTAGTTGTGATGGAGATAAAGTGAAGAAGACAGTTTCAAAACATACTTTGGAGATAGGACTAACAGGGTTGTGATGGATGGTTTGTAGGGGATCACAGAATGGGAGGAATGGTGGGCTGCTCACTGGTAGTTTTCTGACTTGAGGACATTTACAAATGAGAACGACTGGTGAGCGAAGAGGGAAGACACACTTTAACTAGGAGAAATTAAGTGTTCTGACCTTAAGTTTGAAAAACCAAGAGTGTGTTTCTGTATTCATTTGGTAGGGTTGCCGTAACAAAATATCACAGACTGGTGGCATAAACAACAGAAAATTATTTTCTCTAAATTCTGGAGGCTAGAAGTTAGACATCAAGGTGTTGGCAGGTTTGGTTACTTCTGAAAGGCCTGTCTCCTTGTTTTGCAGATTGCCCCCTTCTCCCTGGGTGATCACATGGCCATTCCTTGGTCCATGTGTTCTCTGTGTCTTAGTCTCCTTATAAAGACACTGGTCATATTGGGTTGGGGCTCACCCACTTAACCTCAGTTTACTTTAATTACTTCTTTAAGCCGTATCTCCAAATATAGTCATATTCTGAGGTACTGGGGGTTAGGACTTCATATGAATTTGGGGGAACATAATTCATCCCATAACAGTTTTTTTTTCTTTTGAATTGCATTGTAAAAAGTCCTTCTGTTGGGGCACCTGGGTGTCTCAGTTGGTTAAGCACCCAACTCTTGATCTCAGCTCAGGTCATGATCTCACAGGTCGTGGAATCGAGCCCCACATTAGGCTCTGCCCTGACAAAGTGGAGCCTACTTGGGATTCTCTTTCTCCTCCTCTCTCTGCCCCTCCTCTCCTCAAAATAAATAAATAAACTTAAAAAAAAAAAAGTCCTTCTGTTATCCTAGGTGTTTATTGGCCTAGCCCAAAGTGAGTGAGATAGAAAAACTCTCTTCTGCCACATAAATGAGAAATCACAGAAGAAAATTTGGCCTTCCTTTTTAATACATGCAAGCAAAACAATTTAATTGATAATATTATATGTAATGATATATGCCATTTAATCTATAACATAAAGAATAATTTTGAATATTTATTATAGAATCTTTCTCAACTGTCCTCACAATTATGCTAACATCCTTTCCTTCTCCAAATGTACATTCTGGCTTGAATTTCTTTTTTTTTTTTTCAATGTTTATTTATTTTTCAGAGAGACAGAGCATGAGTGGGGGAAGGGCAGAGAGAGAGGGAGACACAGAATCTGAAGCAGTCTCCAGGCTCTGAGCTGTCAGCACAGAGCCCGACGCGGGGCTCAAACTCATGAACTGTGAGGTCATGACTCAAGCTGAAATCAGATGCTTAGCTGACTGAGCCACTGAGGCATCCCATTCTTTAATTTCTTTCACAGTGTTGCAGTGTCAAATGATAGTAATGTTCCTATTATGAATATCTGAAACATTTTTAAATGCTTTCTTTTTGTAACTCCCTATAATTTCTTTGTGTTTGCTTCCCATCCCCCAATTACAGGAATTCAGCTGACATTCAAATAGGCATAAGCCTGAAAAAATCACATGTAATGTGGTCCTTGACCAGTATGTGGGGATGTGTCCATGCCTTTGAAATTACAGTGTAAGTGCTCCAGTTACCACACTTTCTAAACAGAGAAAGTGCTCAAAACACCCTGGAGTTTTATTTTGTGTGTCTGTGACAGCAAAGAATAAAAACTGTTAAACAAAATCTTAACTGTGTGATAAACTATATGCTTTAAAATTAATTTTATCCCACAGCAATCATGAGATGAGGATACTCTCAGTCCAATTAATAATGAACACTACCAAAGCAATATAATATGAAGTATGGGATCTATACTTATATGAATTTTTTAAGTCTGTGTTTTCTTTAAAAAAAAAAAAAAACTATTGGAGCACCTGTGTGTCTCCTTCAGTTAGGTGTCTGACTTTGGCTCAGGTCATGATCACAGTTCATGGGTTTCAGCCCCATGCCAGGCTCTCTACTGACAGCTCAGAGCCTAGAGCCTGCTTCCAATTCTATGTCTCCCTGTGTCTTTGCCCTCCCCTGCTTGTACTCTCTCTCTCAAAAAAAAAAAAGAAAAAAAAAGTAGCAATAAAGAGAAGAATCTCAACTCAGCTTAACAGTCAAACTTTTGGGTAGCAAATAGAATTATTTTGTTGCTACTGATTTCAGAGACTGTTATAAAGATATTGGAGGCTGGAAAGTTCTAATTTAGCTGTTAGAAATATGAAATCTTGGAAATTTGCTTTATTTTGTTCCTTGTCCTAGGTCCCACACCACCTAAATCATTAATATAACCATCAAGTCAAAGGGCAAGATTATATATATGTATATATATATATACACACACGTATGGATACATACATATATACATAACTATGCATATATATTTTTTATAAGTATATATATTTTTTTCAACGTTTTTTATTTATTTTTGGGACAGAGAGAGACAGAGCATGAATGGGGGAGGGGCAGAGAGAGAGGGAGACACAGAATCGGAAACAGGCTCCAGGCTCCGAGCCATCAGCCCAGAGCCTGACGCGGGGCTCGAACTCACGGACCGCGAGATCGTGACCTGGCTGAAGTCGGACGCTTAACCGACTGCGCCACCCAGGCGCCCCTATAAGTATATATTTTTAAGTGACATGTCTTACTGCCCTCAAACAGGATCAGAGCTAAAATTAATTATACCTACAGGTCTTTGTCAAATTAACAGTACTACTTCTTTGAACAGAAATTAGCTACCGCATCATTATCTTCATCTATTGAATCTTTTATTAATAACTTTCAAAGTAATGGTATAAAAGAAACAGCCTTGCTATGTATCTTAATCGATTTTCACTTTTTATAAGGGGAACTGGTAACATATTTCAGATTCTTAATTAAGCATTAGAAATCTTCTGAAGGCAGCACAGAGGACTGCAAAATTAAGGAGATGGAAAAAGCTTTTTAAACTCCCTCTCAAAAAAACAAAGATAGATGATTGATAGATAGATAGATAGATAGATAGATAAACTCCCTCTCAACACACACATACAACTCATATACTCTAGAACCAACTGATGGTTGCCTTCAACATACTGTAATTTTTATACTTATTGACTGCAAATTTTTTTAAAAATGTGTAGTGCTATTCATGCTTTCTCTTTGGAAAAATAAAAAGATTGTCATATAGCTGGGATCAGAAATAAATAAAACAGACATTTTTATGGACAGATTTTCATTAGGGTTTGAAAATGTTATTATTATAGTCTCAATGTAAGATCTTACAGCCTGAAGGAACAGTTGAGCAGTAGTGACAAGGAAGGACAGAGTGTTCCTAGAAGACAAATTATAGTTGCCACCTCCACATTGCCTAAATACAGTTTAACCACATTAAAATGACAGAAATGTTTGTCCAAGAAGAATGTCATGCAGTTCAAGCTGCTGTTTTACTTTTAAAAAAAGAAAGAAATTACCCTTTGTAAACACAGGGATATTAAAAGTTGAAGTGTTGTGTGCTGTTCACTTTTAGCAAATAACAACCTCATCTGTTCAGTTTCAAACTGCTCCCATTCTCAAGTTCTGATTGTGTTGACAATAAAATAGAAATTCTGTGGAATGGTGAATGTTAAAATTGTTCTTAATGTGGAAAACATCTTTTTTAAAATTTAATGGGGCACCTGGGTAGCTCAGTCAGTTAAGCATCTGACTCTTGATTTGAGCTCAGGTTATGATCCCAGGGTCATGGAGATCAAGCCCTGTGTCAGGCACCACACTGAGTGTGGAGCCTGCTTAAGATTCTCTGTCTCTCCCTCAGCTCCTTTCCCCCACTCTCTCTCCAAAAAAATAATAAAATTTAAGGTACTGCATCATCAGAGAATCTACTTGCACACTAAATTAATCTATGGTAAGGGTGAAATATTTTACCATCCTTCTCTAACTTAGTTACAAATAGACTGGGTAAAATGGTTTATTTTATTTAACCTAAAAACTTTTCTGTTTATAATTTAAATTTGTTTAGTATGAAAAATTCTCATAAAATAGGTTTATTTTAAAATATTAATGCTTATTGTTAATAATTCAAACAAGTAAGGTAAAAAGAATAATCATCAGAAATACCACCTTAGGAGATACACGTGGCTAACATTTTATCAAACATTATTCTGATATTCTTCCCTACTCCAAAGTATATTGTACACTCACAGAGGTCAGTGTAAGTTTATTTAATGGATCTTGGAGCTTTGTAACCTATTTTTACTTACCAGGGTGCTAAGGACCTCTTTCCAAGTATTGGGGAGCTTAAAGTTCACATAGAAGACATACCCAGATCATGAAACTACAGGGTGAACTATCCACAAATGTGAATAAATAATAGGTATGTTCAGTCTTCTTCTGTTCAAACTGAATAAAAATCTTTTTTCCAGTGTTATTAAAATAGAATTGGCATATAACATTGTGTAAGTTTAAGGTGTACAATGTGATGATTTGATATACATGTGTATTGTGAAATGATTACCACAATAAGATTAATTAACACCTCTGTTACCTCAAAACATCTTGCCAACTTGAATGTATTCAGATATGTTGTTATACTAATAGTCATCATATGTGTTTTGACCACCTAGAATTAGCTTCTCCAGGTTCTTCAACCCTTCTGGCTCCATAGAATAGCAAAATGTTTTGTGGGGTATAAAGGAGAGCCTTGAGATACTGCTTAGCATATCCATCCTGTCTACTACACTTGCCTGTTTATATTCTTTATGTTAATATGCAATTTGTTTGATTATACCAATAAATACAAAGACATAGTTGCCTTGTGGCCATAATTATTTAAACTTTCATCCCTCCTACCAGCATCTCAGTTCCAACTATCCAGCCTAGACTTGGACTTCTGCCATAGACTGTGGGCTCTTTGGCCCATCCACACAACCACTGGCGTGGTATTTCTAAAATGCAGATTTGATCATATCTCCTTAAAATTTTTTATCATCTAGGTATTTAACATCTTATATAATCTTAACCTCCTCTGCAACCTCATCCCAACCACATCCTCCAAATCATACCTTATCTTTATTTTACGAGCTCTGAAAAATTCTCTCTTGGGGTGCCTGGTGGCTCAGGCAGTTAAGCGTCCAACTCGATTTCAGCTCAGGTCATGATCTCGAGGTTCGTGAGTTCAAGTCTCACGTCCCTGCTTGGGATTCTCTCTATCTCTCCCTTTCTCTCTCTCTCTCTGCCCCACCCTTGCTCGCGCTCTCTCTCTCTCTCTCTGTCTCAAAATAAATAAGTTCTTTCTCATACCATCCCACATTTTCATGTTATTTCTTTAACCTAGTGATATTAACATTTTTCAGGACTCAGCTCAAGCAGTACTTTCCTTGTGAAGACTTGCCCTGTCTGTGACAGTTGGGAGAACCCCATCCTCTCTGATGCCATCCTGTGTTATAGAACTTGCCACTTAACAGCATTATCAATTGCCTGCCTTCTCCCTCACTAGACTGCTAGCTCACAAGGTCAGGAACTTGGATCTTTTCATCTTTGTATTCTGAAGAATAAATGAATATAAATTGTTTCATATTTCTCAGAAGCTCTAATTGGCATAATTTTTATCTTTGAATAATAAAATATGAGAAATAAATTGTTAGAAAAATGTTGTTCTACAAAATCTTTCAAAACTGTGTCTCCAGGGAAGAAAGATATTTAAGAAACCCTCAGTGGAGAAGATAGAACATGTATATAATAAATATCCATTAAATATTTGTTAATTGAGCAGTTGTTCCTTGTTTAGATTATAATCTTTCTAAGGGAGGGAACTGCATTGTACTTTATTTATATTTCTTCCAGTGCCTAGCAGAGTAGTATATTCATAGAATAATCTGAAGTCCAGTTTTACTGATTAACTGAATGAGTGAAACCATTGATTGCATCAAAACAAGTCTCAACAGGAATTTATAAGCCCTGCCTCTTTGAATCTTTATGTGTATTGAAATATCTTGTAAGTTCTTTGAAGACAGGGGCTCTATCTTATCAATTTTTGTATTCCTAGGCCTTAACAGCACAGAATACAGTAGAAGTTTGATAAGTCTCTGTTATCAAGATTACGTTAGTGAAATACACATCTGCTTTGGCTTATTGTATCTCTATGATCTAGGGCAATAATAATACATTTTAATAATTTAATAATTTTTTAATAATTACATTTTTTAATAATTACATTTTAATAATTTTTAATAATTTTAATAATTATTTTTTAATAATTACATTTAAAATTTTTTAATTCCAGTACAATATACAGTGTTATATTAGTTTCAGATGTGACTCAATAGTTCTATACATTACTCTGTGCTCATCAAGGTAAGTGTACCCTTTTTTTTTAATACATTTTTTTAAAGTTGATTTTTGAGAGAGACAGAGCATGAGAGGGGGAGGGGCAGAGAGAGAGGGAGACACAGAATCTGAAGCAGGCTCCAGGCTCTGAGCTGTCAGCACAGAGCCAGATGTGGGGCTCAAACCCACAAACCACAGGATCATGACTTGAGCCGAATTTGGATGTTTAATGGACTGAGCCACCCAGGCGCCCCAAAGTGAATGCACTCTTAATCCCCTTCACCTGTTTCACCCATCCCTAATGCAACATCTTATCCACAGTAAAAACTCAGGAAATATTTTTTATATAAAAAGGATTTCGTATCTGGCTACTGGAAGGTACAATTAATCCAATATAAAAAAGTTTTCCTTGTTCCCTTGGATTCAGAAATAAATTCAGATTAAAGTAAGCATAATTCTGAAAGATGTCTTATTTATTACTATGAAATAGCTCAACTTCACAGAGGTGGAAAGGTGGAGAAGAAGGAAGAGAAGTTGGAAACAAACAAGTGAGGCTCATAGAAGAAAATAGCTTCTCCAAGGGGAGCCACATGCTCTGATACCCATGGCAGCCGCATGAGGAAGCAGCCTAAAATTAGCAGAATGGGCAAGCCCAGGAAGGGAAAGCCACAGCAGCTTTCCCTGCCCTCAATAAGTGAAGTGAAGGGCCGGGAGCCCTGGGGGAACCCTCCTTAGCCCATGGAGCTCCACTGCAGTTTGTGTGAGGTAAGGCCCTCCTTTGGAACTCACCTTGGGAGGTAAAGCAAGAGACTTCCTAAAGGGGATATCCAGTCAATTGAAAGCTTTAATATTGCCTAGTAAAGAGGTGCCTCCAGGAATCTAATGATTAATAGAGCAATAAGAGTATTCTTCTATCCATCCTCACACGAGGTATTCAACTGAACCACCCCTTTTTACCTTGTTGAATTGAGGCTCTCTAGGGTATGTAGATGCTGTTCTGTGTTTTGTTTTGTTTTGTTTTGTTTTTAGGTGTTGGAGTAAAGGGAGGAGTCTGTCCTAAAAAAAATTGTAAAACCATGTGGAAGAGGAGTAAGGAAAAGGTACCCCCAAGTGGCATAAAAAATGGATGAGATACTATAGAACCAAAAAAGGAAAGATCAGAGATAACACAAATAGGACTCAGTGAGCAACAGTGTGCATTTTTCATAGATGAAGCACAGAGTGGTTGAGCTGGCTGAGGGCAGACAACAGAATCCTGGAGGGGGGCCAGGATTTTCTCAGTGTTATTATTTCATAAGAAGAGATCAGTGATTTATTTTATGATGCACATATGTTATTCCCAGTGGGGGTATTCATCTATCATTCTCCATGGTTTCTGTGAGTTCCTGTTTTCTGGAGATTTCATTTTTATATTTACCTACTGCTTTTTGAAGTTACAATCATTAATGGTAAAAATTCCTATGCTATTAAAAGGGTGTCTCACAGGGTTGATCTGAAAGGATTGAATGCAATTGGACAGCAGAAATTCAGAACTACTGAAAAATTACAACTGTATTGAAATATAATTCACATACCACACAATGAACCTATTTAAAGTGTACAGTTTAGTCATTATTTACAGAATTTTACAATCATTGCCACAGTTTTAGAACATTTCATCACCCCCTGCCACAAAAACAAAAACAAAAACAAACTCATACCCCAAAACAGCCACTCCTTTTTTCATCCAACACTTGCCTCTGCCACAGCTCTAGGCAACCATGGATCTACTTTCTGTTTCTATAGAGTTGCCTGTTCTGGACATTTCATTTAAATGTAATCATACAGTATGTAGTCTTCTGTAAGCTTTTTGGGAGGGTCAGGGGTAATGTTTAAATGTGTAGCTACAAAGAAGAGAACTCTTTTCCACTGGGAGTATTAACCACTGGTTCATCCTAAAGGAGAACTGTCATTGCCTCCAGCCTCCATTGAGAGTGAGCGTTTATAGCCCATTACTCTAAGATTATTCAGTTATAATGGCACTTCAGTGCTATATGTAATTATGTGATTAATAAATGCTTTTCAGTAAGGATCATTTTTATTTCAAGATAATCTTGGATATGACCTGATGGGGTGAAGCGCAACACTTCAAGATATCATTAGATGGTGCACATCTAAATAATAAATAATAGTAAATAATAAATGAAGTAAGATGTAGTGTGTCTAGAACACTGCCTGGCAGGTATTAGATTCTTAGTAAATAGCCATATTTTCCTCTACCCTACTTTCAATGTCAAACATTTGCTCATACTATAAAACATACAGAGCAGATTTGAAGAAAATCTTAACCTAGCAGAGTGCTTTAAACATACTAGTTACTCAATAAATGCTTCTTAAAACAAAGAAGAAAGATACAGTCATGGATGTGAGCATTTTACAGCTATGATATTATTTCACAAAGGCTGTGGAAAACAGTTTCATATGCTGGACTAGGAGGCACCAATTATAATTCCAAGTTCAGGCTGATATCAACTTCAGTCTTGGATAACTGACTTACTTTCTCTGATTCTCAATTTATCTACGACTCCAGACTGAGAATGATATGTTGGATCACAGCTAAAATGCCATCCCCATTGTTCATACTGTGGAAATATCTTATGGCAAGGTCTCCAAGACACTCTGCCCTGTATTTATTTCATGCTAAAGGTCACACACTGAATTATAAGATTGCTTCTTAGGGAAGTCCATTTAGTTGTCCTAAGATCTTATGGCTTGTAATTACCTTGATAAAATCACTAGGTTCTATTACCTGGCCTTCAACTGTCCAAACTCAGAAACCTAATTTGTTTTTCAAAATTTCTTACAGCGATCCAGTCCTTTAGCAAAGTACTTACATTAACCAAACTCCCACAAAAGTAATGCATCCAACATTCCAATTTGTTAATTTACAACAAGAAAGATGGCTTTAGAGCAAACCAAATGTTATATTCTCCTATCAACTTTTTTCTCTAGAAGGAAATCTATTAGGGGCGCCTGGGTGGCTCGGTCGGCTAAGTGTTCGACTTCAGCTCAGGTCATGATCTCACGGTCCATGGGTTCAAGCCCCTCATAGGGCTCTGTGCTGACCGCTTGCTCAGAACCTGGAGCCTCCCCTGCTCACGCTCTGTCTCATTCTGTCTCTCAAAAATAAATAAATGTTTAAAAAAATTAAAAAATTAAAGACGGAAATCTATTTTAAAAAAAAAACTAAATTGAAATCAGAATGCTGCTGCAGGAGCATGGATTGGAACAAAGCAGGTAATTTGGCCACAGCATCTGGCAGCTTTGGCCTGGGGCTCCCAGCACCGCTGTCAAGAACAGACAGGGCTCTCTCTTGACTGAACACTGCTGATTGTTTCTTCTTTGATTTCCCTTTCTTACTTGTCACTCTGATCACTTCCTCAGATATAGATATAGATGTAGGTGTAAATACAGATAAAATGTAGACATGTATTTATATTTATATTCACACATATTTTTGATAGATACATAACATCAATTAGGCTATAGCCAAATTTTGCTCTTTTTTTCTTCTGGTGTCCTTGGAATTTTTTTTTTGTTTTTGTTCCTGGTGTTTTGTTTTGTTTTGGGTTTTTTTGTTTTTTGTTTTTTGTTTGTTTGGTTTTTTTTTTGCCTTTAAGGGATACTTTTACTATTTTTCCCTTTATAAATATAACACATTCTTATTAGAAGTATTTAAAAAATACAGCTGAGAAAAAATAGGAGAGAAAAACCTCCCATAATTCCACTACCTAAATATAACCATTTAACATTTTGGAATATTTTACTTCAGAATTTTACAAAATAAGAGTCATATTATAAACACTGTTTTGAAGACTGCTTTTTTTGTTACATTTTACATATCATAATTATCTTTCTTTACATATCATAATTATCTTTCTATGTTAAAAAATGTATGCTTTGGGGGCACCTGGCTGGCTCAGTAGGTTAAATATCCAACTTCAGCTCAGGTTATGATCTAGCAGTTCACCAGTTCAAGCCCCACATCAGGCTCTGTGCTAACAAACAGTTCAAAACCTGGAGCCTGCTTCCAATTCTGTGTGTGTCTCTGGCTCTCTGCCCCTCCCCTACTCACTCCCTGTCTCTCTCAAAAATAAATAAAAACATTTTAAAAAGTATGCTGCCTTTAATTTTTTTGCTGTTACAAACAGTTCTTTATGAACATCCTTAGACCTATATTGGAATGATAGTTGTTCTTAAAGTGTCTAAATTTACATGCATTAGTCATTGTATGCTGATTTTCTATTTTAATTTTCGGAGTGTTTGAGCTGCTCTGCTGATACCTCCATGTATTTCCTGTAATATAAAATTCTATCATATTTATATATCACTTTCAAAGGTTTTTGTTTTTATCTCACATTTAGAATGTAAATACATGTATATTTGTAAACTCCTGAAATAAACAAAACATCTTCTTCACTTTTCAGTAACTGAAAAGATGAATTAACTGAAGCCTATAGAATGATTTGCTCAAGGTCATATAGCTAGAGAGAGAGAGATGGAGTTAGAACCCGCTTTTTTTCTTAGGTCAGTGATTTCCAGCCTGTGGTTAAGACCCCCCAGACAGCCATGGAGCAATTATAAATGGTCCACAAATCCATGTGTACATTTGTACATTCTGTCTGAAAACAGAATAAACATATAATTTACTAGATAGTATTACAATTAATAAAACATAAATTTGTTGGAAATAAGTATTAAATTAATGGTTGCTTCTTGATATGTATTGTCTAAATCAATACATTAAAAATTACATTTTTTATCACTCGAGAGATCCACAACATTTTTTAAATTAAATTTACATTGGATTGAAAGTGGGAGATATGAGATTTTTTTTAAGTTTATTTACTTATTTTGAGAGAGAGAGAGGGAGCGTGCACGTGCGTGTACCAGCCTGGGAGGGGCAAAGAAAACCCCAAGCAGGCTTTCCGCTATGAGCACAGAGCCCCATGTGGGGCTTGATCCCAAGAACCCTGAGATCATGACCTGAGCCGAAATCAAAGGTAGGACACTTAACTGACTGAGCCACCCAGGTGTCCTCACAATACTTTTTAATTCCTCCTTGTATTTAAAAGAATTAGGAAACTGCTTTTAGCTTTGCTGTAGTTCACTGTGTTTGCTCTCACATATTATAAAGTGCCTTTCAACTCTTGACAAAACCATGCTATAAAAATATAGCCAGCAGTATTTTATCACAAATAAAAATCCCCTTGTGATATGTAAATTGTGCTGCCCTGAAATAATCTTACTGGGTCTTGTTCTTTAGAACTTTCAAAGAAAACAAACAAACAAACAAAATAAGTGGTTACAACTGTGTAAAGATGAAAGGAGGTGAGACATGAAAGGCATGCCAATGACTCTTTCTTGCCATAGTTTGCAGAATTGTCCTGGGCACTGGCAAGGTAGAAGATCCAATCATAAATCACATCACAGCCTGGAGGCCCCTGTCTCCTATCCGAAGTACAAGCCATTTCACAACTCTACAAACTCAGACTACCTAGAACTAGCCTACTGTAGACCCTCAAGGCAGAATCCTTACACTTCAGAGACTGATGAGAAATGAACAATTTAAGAAAATTTCCCCTAAACTTTCTTTAAAAACGCAAAAAGATTTTTGCGTGTTCATAATAGGTTACCTGGAACCTATTTTGGGTTCCAGGTGATGAATCTTTTCTTAAATTTGACTCATGTGCATCATTATTCTGAGTTTAAGGTACTTAAAGATATTGATTTTAGAATTACTTTTCTGCTCATCTATTTTTTCATTGTTTGAGCTAACATCATGAGATCAAGCCCCATGTCAGTCTCTCTCTCTCTCTCTCTCTCTCTCTCTCTTTCAAAAATAAATAAACATTACAAAATTATTAAAAAATATATCTAAATCTGATTTATCTTATTATGCATGATCTTTCTATGCATTCAACATTAGTCTATTAGATAATTCAGAATCATGGAAAAACTCAGATATTCCTTACTTCCCTACCTTCCTCCTGTCTAAATCACTTAGCCTTAATAATTCTTTTGTTAGCCTAAGTTGAATACCAATATTATGCTGACATCCTTTTTTACATGAGATGAGAAATAAGATATTTACCAATACCCTCAATTATTATTTTCTTGTCATAAAGCACATACCATAGAGTGGATATACTGCTCTGATATTTGTCACCACTCTACTTATTTGGCTAAAGAAGGCTCGTTTGATACCTGGGTTGTCAGATCAAATTATAATTTAAATCCTTTAGCTATGTTTAGCCCATTGGCAGTGGGTGAGTTGAGAATTTAGAATTCAGAAGCAGATGGTTTAGGAACACGGTAACTAGATCTGAAGCATTTTACCTCTATGTCATTGGTTTGAATCTGAACTTGGTTGATCACTATTGGTGTTCTATACAACATGTAAGTGATCTGATTTGAATCCCTAAGGCACAGCACCCCATGTTACAAAAACTCATCACTCTTGGCACTAATTGGTATTCTTGTTGTCAGCGTCAGGAGAGAAGCCAAGGACTGAATCAGTCTGGAAACCTGAACTGCTGTGTCTGAGTCATCAGTCTAGGAGGCTCATTCAGCCTTTGGCCTTTCCTTTGGGTTCACAGCTTAGCACAACCATGTCTACTTCACTCCCTGTGACTTCACAAAGCTAGATTAACAGATAAATACTTAAAATATATCTTTTTGTAATGAAAATGTGAGTCATGGTGGTTAACATTTATTGGCCACTTGCTAGAAGCTAGGCACTGTTCTAAGAGTACTAACTCAATTCTCACAGCAGTCCAATGATGTAGATACTATTATTTCCTCCATTTTTTAGAGATGAGGAAACAGATTAAATAATTTGCCTAATGATTCTCAGATAATGAGTGATGTAGTTGGAAGCCAACTCTCAATACAATTATTCTCTGCCTAATTATCACATTTATTTGATTTTTTTTTACCATTTTACTGTACCACAATATATTGTTTTTAATTCTGTGTGCAAACCAAGAAGCATATATTAATGTCTCAACTTTAAAATTATTCATCTCTCTGTACTAGTTATTATTTGTTTCTGAGAGAGGTGATGAATCTTTTTTTAAATTTGACTCATGTGCATCATTATTCTGAGTTTAAGGTACTTAAAGATATTGATTTTAGAATTACTTTTCTGCTCATCTATTTTTTCATTGTTTGAGCTAAACATTACCTTAACTTGGAAACATTCTCTCACCTTATCTTTCTAAATTAATAGAGGAGAGATAATCAAATAAAATAAAACCCTGTCAATCACTCTATCCCAATGTAAATATAGTAAATGATCACCCAAATCTCACAGTTGCTATTCATGCCAGATAAGATGGCAGATAAGAATATTTTTGAAAATCTGGTCTCTATTTTATGAGATTTCCCAGTAGTTAAGGAGAAAGTTTTTAGTACATTGAAATGAATGACCTTTAAAATAAAGTTCATGAGCAAATAGATCGTTTTAATGAATAACATAAAATCATTGGTTCTCACGAATACTCTCCTAAGACTCAGTAATTTTGCTATAACTACTGTCTAGAAATAGAAAATTATCTATAATTACTTTTTATGTTTCTTTAAGTTGCCATCTATACTCAGTTACTCAAAGCATGTTGTCTCATTTGGCGTATACTTATTGTTCCAATTTTGCCAACAGATAAAGCTTGGGGTGTCCCCCCAAATAACTCTTATTGAATTAAATTAATAATGTAGACTTGGCAATCGGGGTTTTACTGCTAACACATATCTACATGTAGTATGGGAATTCTAGTGCTTAATTTTCTTCTGTACAAAATAATCGTAATAAAGACTTCAAGGGCAGTACTGTTGGTTTGGTTTCATATTTGTTGTTGTTTTTATTAAAGCCTGATTACCAATATGTGATGGTAAATAACCTCAAAAAGATGAAAGGCTAAGCATATGCCTACTTAAAATATAGTAACCATATGGTCTCTCGTGTCTAATTTCACTACATCTTGTAATTTGCAGATAGAGATGCACAGAGGGACTTGTCATTTATTTATTTATCGCTTCAATACCTTTAAGTTGTTTCTTTGGTCAAAGATCGTGAACCATCCAAATTTCCAAGGACTCAGAAGGACTCAGAAGCACTTTGTAGGAAATCAACATAACCCCAGTATCACTGGAGATCTCCTTCTTGTTATTCTATATCTTCTGAGTTGTTTTGTTTTGTTTTGTTTTGTTTTGTTTTGTTTTGTTTTGTTTCAAATTGATTCCTAAAGGCATTACTAATAGCGTCAATTCCTCTAAAAGGTAGTGTGGTGTAGTAGAGAAGAGCTTGGACTTTGGCGTCATGTAGAGCTGGGTGTGAATCACAGCTCTGAGTGGCCTTGTGCAAATTTTTTCTCTGATCTTCAGTTTCCTCCTCCATAAAAATAGTATAATAATATAGTATACCTTGGACAATCTCAAGGTGTGCTTCCTGAGACTTTTTCAGATCCCTGAATTTGCAAAACCACAGTACTATATAATCTTTTCAGTTTCATCCTCCATAAAATGGGGATAATGACCCATACTTCCTGGGCTGTCAAATTAAATTATGTATTAAATATGAACAACAAAGCTTGGTTGATGTGGACACTGGGCTGGGTCAGCTAGCATCATTCAGAGAGCTAAGTAATTCATTCTGATTTTTCTGCCTTTTCTGCCTTTCAGGACGTCCAATTTGGAGTCAGTCACAAACAGATGAACTCTTAATCTAAATTAGAGATTATGTGTATTTTAAGTGTACTGCTTATTTCTGGGAAAATAGGGAGCTCAGTCTGTGACTTGACCCTTAAAACCAGAGCATGAGAGTAGACAGAACTGCCCCTCAGCATTGGGCAGTAGGGTCCTGAAGACCCAAACTCAAAGAAGCAGTCTATGGAAGCAAAAAAGAGTTTGATTTTATGGAGTAAACAGAAGACAAGGACCTGATGAAAAGCAAAAGTTATGCAAAGGTTAAAGGTGGGGGAGGGGGGGTGCAGCAAAAATAGTAGTAAGCCAGTTCAAGAGGATGCAAAGGAATGAAAGTGCCTCTTTGGAACACCTACGGAAGAACTCTTAAGCAAGCTTGGGCAAGCTCCAAACCTTTTCCAAAAGCAAGGGTCTGGCATATCAATTATCTTAGGAACTGTGAGCATCCATTGAGCCAAAGCACATATAGTTCTTCATTTGATGACTGGTGCACAATGAGCATCCAATAATGTTTAGCTCCCTTCCTCAACTGAACTGATGCTTAATAGTATTTCTGTGTTAAACTAATATCATAACCACCAATGACAAATCAGTTAATGGTGCTGAGACTTTAGGTCATTTAATCTTTCCTGAACCAATAAATGTTCAGTAAATATTTGTAGAATTGAGTGAATAATTTAGAACAACTCAACAATTAATGCATCGTTTCATGGCATGCTATGGAGAAATATTTATTAAGTGCCTACTTTGTGCCATGCCATGAGACCAGAAATCTGTAGCCCTTAGAGAAATTTTTTTATGGCTCTAATTCTCAAGGAGTTGATCTAGTTAAATAGATAAACATAAATACATACATGAAAAAATTAGTTTAACTCAGTAATATGAGTAATATTACAGCTACTAGTTGTTTACTTACATAAAAATTTGAAGAAACAATGAACAAAGGCAGAAAGGAAAGAAAAGGCCAGGAAATATTGGTGAAACTTTTTGGAGACCATATTTGTGTAGAAGAA
The DNA here is from genome assembly GCF_018350195.1 of Panthera tigris. Lineage (NCBI taxonomy): Eukaryota > Metazoa > Chordata > Mammalia > Carnivora > Felidae > Panthera > Panthera tigris. Next base: position 28,715,418 of record NC_056670.1, read on the forward strand.
GGACAGGTAAAACCAGAAAGGTTGTTTATATTTTATGGGATTGAGATGATCACATTTCTGTTTATACTAAGCCTTTCTTATTCTTGGTTGAAATTTGCACAAAACTGTCAGGCAAGTGGACTATGTACAAATAGATTTATCCCCAGCTCAGTTTACACCATGGTAAATTTTTGTGTTTAATTTCTCTGTGACATTATATATGTACTTATCCCTTTTATTGACATTATCATCCACATTTTAAATTAAAGCTATTATCTAGGCTAGAAATAAAAGGAAAGTAGGTCTCAGATATTAACAGACTCGGTTTTAACAATTCATTCTCAGTTTGGAATGAAGAGCAATTGGATGATGAGCAGAATGAATGAAAAGGCAAAACAAGAAAAGATTTTTCAGGTCTTCCTGCATTTAAGTATGCTGTCTTTATTTGATAGGAAAACTAAAGCAAGAAACACCAAATGGATAGATCCACATGCAAATAAAAATGTAAATTTGGTTAAGGATATAAAATACAAACTCCTTCTGAGTTTTTCATGGTTTATATTCTCCAAACTCTTCTTCTGTACTCTTCCCTCCTTGCCAACAAGTTGCTTCCATTTAACATTTACTCATTTGATGGTTTGCTCAATTCAGATTTTGGATAATAAGATAACTACTCAGGAATGTGTATTGGCCCTTGTTATTTCAGTTAACCAATTTTATTAAATCTTCTTTGAGAACGTAGCCCTAGACATAGTCATATGCTATTTTTCTGTGTTCTGGCTTCTGTTAGAGAAATGCCAAATTTCCAAAATCAAAGTCATAGCTTTAATAACCCTTTGCCCATCAATACATATAAAAATAATGGTGACTTTCCTTCTTTGGGTGATTTCTGATTTTTGAACTAACCTGCATAATTGTTCTTCATGAAAATGCAGTGAGAGCCAATTGAAAGATAATTTGTTTTAAACTAAAGCACCTATGTTTGAATTCACTCAGCTGTGCAGCTTTCTGGTTGGGTGACTTGGGGAAAACTAAATTTCTTTAACCTTCATTTCCTCCTTATAACTCACAAGTAACATACCTTGTAGGATTGCTCCGAGTATCGCTCCCAGCTTAGAGTACACTTGGAAGAAATGTTAATTCCCATTTCCTTTCCTTCATATCGTTAGTGTTAATGTGATTATTTGGGTCATGTGTAAGAACACTGAACTTTGTTTTTGGCTTGCTGAGCTATCAGTGCTGCCCAAAAATAGAATCTGAGTGGAATCACCCAGAGCCTGGCATACTGGCATTTAAGATATTCAGTGCTAATGTTATTAAGAGAGAATATTTCAACTGTTGTTTCCTATCCCTAACTTGCAAAATATTTATTGACCCATATCACTGTGCTGAGAAGTAACACCAGAGCACTTAAATTTACTTTCAGAAGAGCAAAGCTTTTAAAAGGTCTCAGCAAGATGACTATCATAAACAGAAACAAAAAAATAATAAGTCTGTCAAAGCATTCAGACTGTCTTCCAATGCCCTACCTTTCAGCATTAATACCCAATGCTTCATTCTTTATAACAATTCATGTTCTCAGCTAAAATATCGCAGATAGAGTCTGTCTGAGAGCATTTGCCTTTTTCCTTCTATATTTTCTCCTCTTTTTGTTCACTTATTTAGTCATACAAAAAAACTTCAGAGGTTGTCTCAGTCAGAAAAATTATAAACTTAAAATTCTATATAGCATTCTTCTAAAATGCTGACTAAAAGAGAGTATGTTGTTTGTTCATTTTTATCCCTAATTTTTTTTCACAAGTACACTAGAAATGTGAGTATTTAAATATTTGCAGTGGCTATGAACATAGACTTATAGTTGGCCTTATGTTTAATCCTGGCTCAGTTACTCATTTGTGTGACATTGGGCAAATTTTTAACCTCTAAGTTTCAGGTTCTGATCTGTAAATTAAGAATTATAACAGTATCTACTTCATTGACTGTTGGAGGAATACATGAAATAAAGCACAATGTCCATAAAGAGGTTAGCCTAGTAACCAGCACAGAGCTAAGAAATGTTAACTTGTTTCTACTGAGATGATATGTTTATTTGCGTGCTATTATAATCATATTAATGTGGTAAGAAGTGGGAATCAACTGTATACTCGGGATTACATACATGATACTAATTTTTTTAAATTTCTTCAGTAACTTAGTGTTAATCACAGATGCTCTTTTTAAAAATTCTGGGAAGCAGATTTTTTTTTTAAGTTTATTCTGAGAGAGAGAAAGAACGCACATGCGTGCATGGGAGAAGAGCAGAGAGAGGGAGAGAGAGAGAATTCCAAGCAGGTTCTGCACTGTCAGTCAGGCTCAAATCCACAAACCCGTGAGATCAAGTATTGAGCTGAAACTAAGAGCTGGATGTTTAACCCACGGAGCCCTGGGATGCAAATTTTCTTATTGGAAAAATAAATTTTTTCTAAAAAGTGTAAACGTTGAGGGGGCGCCTGGATGGCTCAGTCAGTTAAGCGTCTGATTTCAGCACAGATCATTATCTCATGGTTTGTGGGTTTGAGCCTTGCCTCGGGCTCTCTGCTAACAACTCAGAGCCTGGAGCCTGCTTCAAATTCTGTGTCTCCTTCCCTCTCTCTCTCTCTGCCCCACCCCTGCTCACACTCTGTCTCTTGCTCTCTCAAAAATCAATAAACATTAAAAAAAAAATTTTGTTTAAAGTGTAGACGTTGATGTGTTCTCTGTATCAAAAGCACAAGGAAGTCTTATTGTGTTTTCGTGGAAACCACATAGTAAAGCTATAATCTAATTACTCTAAAATTGGAGGCACACACATTAAGTATTATAATAATTGTTTTCCCATATTTACTTTAATAAATGTATTAACCATATTCTTAGCTTTATATCAAAAAAGGGTATTTACACATGTCATATGCATCCTGTGTATGGATATTTTGTCCATTCTTATGCTTCATTCTTTAAAATTCCATCATTACTATCCTTTTCATCTAATCTAATGAAAGATCAAGAAAGTCTATTTCCTTAGTCATCTTAGTCATTATCCACCCCCACCATCCCTCCAGGATAAGAACATCGTGCAGACTGAGTTATTAAAGTTGATCTCAAAGAGCAATCTGTTCTAAACGACTGTCCCCTGGATCTGCCACGGAACCCTGTAAATACCCTTCATTACTCTGTTGGGGTGGTATCACATTTCCTTCATGATACTTCTGTGGCTGACACAGTTAGGCAGTAAGATTTGGACTTTGGATGATCCTGGTTGATTGATATCGGAATGGCGCTTCTCCTCCAGGTAAACACAGATTTACTTTTCAGGGTAACATTTTAAAATAGGTGTTCTGTTTATAGTTTTAAAAAATGTTTTTAGTTTTAAAAACTAAAAAGATTTTCAGCTTATAGCTTTTTTTTAATGTTTTTGATTTTAGTTTTGGGCCAGCATTTTCAATACCGTTTAGACGAAAAAGAAGTTTTGCAAGGATTTAACTGTATTTCTCAATTACATTGTATCAGGGGGGTTGTATAAGACTCTCTATAATCCACCATACATACATCTTTTTGGATGGACAAGAACTTGTCTTTGGCATATTATTCTCATTAACAAAGGTTAGGAGATACATACATGTCTCTGTCCTTTAAAAATAAGATATAGAGGGTTTTTTTCTTTTTGTCTGATATGAGAGGGGGGTAAATCAATGTAAATATATTAACTTTAAGCAAAACTTATTGAAAGTTTGGTATATGTGAGCAATTTCTTCTAAAGTATTAAAATCCATAGCAATATGGGAAAATAAGAAATATAAAATTTCACACAAATCTACTAGCACGGACATTTTCGGATGCTTATCCTCCAAGTGAAGACTTCCTCTGTCATAGATCTCCCAGATTCCTTGGTATTGCTGTGGATCATCCCAATGTGAGTAAATTGTTTCTGTAGCTGAGTGACTGAATTAAGAAAACAGCTGAAGGCAAGCACCGGATCATTTTCAAACCACAATAAACACATGTGTTGGATAGGCCACTCAACTTTCTGAGGAAGGCTTAGGGCATGTAACCTCGTGTTTACTTGTCACTTATGAAATTTCTTTTTAACTCTGTTGGAATTTTTTTTTAAGTTTTAAAAATTATTCTTTGTATCAGTAAACTCTGGTAAAATCTGAGTAGGTTTGTGGTACAATGTTTATATAAGTACTATGATGATACCCAGGTTAGAGGCTGTGTTACTTGGGAGAAAAACTAATTTTAAAAAACTAGAATCTAGAATACAAGTTTGATGCATTGTAAGCAAAATGTCCACAGTTGCCAAGTAATATTTATTTTAAATATTTACATCCAATTTTTTTTTTTCAAAGAGTTCAGAAAATTGTGTACACTATCTTCTCATGGCATAGTTTGTACGGAAGTAGAAATGTGTTTACTTACAGTGTGGGCATGCATTTCCTTTTAGAAAATCAAATCGTAGGACATTTATGTATTATCTGAAATAGAGGTGCCACTTTCCTGCATCCCTAACAAAGACCTAGCAGCAGTTATATTGATTAGGCCTCAAGATCTGAGTGGGATAGAGGGTGAAGATCTTATCTTTAAATAAAAAGATACTGTTGGAGCCGTATAAATAGAAATATATGCAGAAACACAATTAAGTAGCCTTGAGGTTGGTATCAGCACAGGATTAGGTAAGAGAACAAAGGAATCTGTCATTAGAGAACTGGATTACTATGGTAATAAAAACAACCTATCCACAAAATCCAGTTCTTTTTGTACCATTTTCCCTCCCCAGTAATAGTACTTTTAACTTGTATTACTGAAAAGTTGTCCTGAATTTTTTTTCACTTTGCCTGTGTAAATACAAACCTCCATAAAAAAGTAGTGAAACCTCTGATGTTTCACAATAAACAAAGAAATTTTACATTTAGTCAGTATACAATAGGGATTCTCAAGATGACTGAAAAGAGTAAAGAGATCTCATAGTAAATTCCATAAGGTCAAGAATTTCGGTTTATTTTGTGCACATACCCAGCACCTGGTACATAATAGGCATTAGGTAAATTTTTGTTGAATAAATGAATGGGAAGAATTCCTATAAACCGCTGGGTGATTTAATTAAGAAGCTAGCTGTAAGCCAATGTATTTTAGGCTAGCCAAATCTAAGGATGATCCTTTTAAAAAATAACCAATGACATCTGAATTTTCAAAACCCAGGCTGCTGCCAAGATTAATGATGTTATAGCATACTTAATCTGTACTAAGCAATGGGGTTAACTTCTTTTTCCTCAAATTTCTATTCTGAAAATGTATGAAATTAATATCAAAAAAAACTATACTTTGACAAAGTAGGTTTTGAGCAGATGTTGGTTTGGTTAAGCATTATTTTTATTGATTGGCAATGCTTGTGAAAAAAGACATATGGCATAGACTTTTTCAAAATAATATACAATATGTTATTCTAGATACTAATACAAGAATAGGAATTGTAATCTATTACATTACATAGTAGTTTTGACTTTTAAACAGTATCTGATTAGTTTTTCTGATGAAGTTTGTTCAAACTAATTTGTTACTGGGTTTATTCTCAGGCAGATGTTTCTTTCCACTTCTTTTTTTTTTTTTTTTTTTTTTTGATGATCTCTAACAACTTTTAATGTTCGTTATGTTCTCTGCTTTTGCTTAGCTTTTGGACAAACAGTTCAAAAACTCTCCACTTTAAGAAGTTAGGCCTCAGCTTTATATTGGCTTTTCATAGCCTAATTTCCTAAAATGTATCAGTGGTTAAATGACAATAAATTTCCCATTAAAATTAAAGTTCCTAAAAATTAAGAATTTTGGTGTATTTCAAAAATAATGCCAATTTCTTTGACAGGTGGAACTGGTGTCAGGAATTTAGCATTAATTCCAAACATAAATCAATAAACAACTTGGGCCTCTAGCTAAAAGTGAAATTCTATAGGTAGAAAAACTGATTGACCCCTACCACGCATAGGTGCTGTCCTGCTATGGAATCCCTTTGCTCAGTTTTCTCCTGTCCAATCAGGTGGAATGTTTCACAGGCACATGGTTTATACAGCTCAAAATAACTTGGGACCTGTGAGCTGACAAATGCTCTGGCTCCGGTGGTGACAGGTTGTCCAGCTTCTTACAGCCATCTTCACTGAAACTAAGGTTAACTCCTCGCTCTCTATGGACGGCTACTCTCGATTTCCAAGGGCGTGAAGAATTTTCTTTTTCTCCTGTGCTTTCATCTAAAAGTTCTCCTTGGATAATTATCATCACAGTGGATTGCCTGGGTTGGACATCCTCATCTGGGTCAACTGAAAAAAAGAAAGGTAATATCCAGATTTAAGTTCTCAAGTGTGTTTTGAAAACAGGCACTGACAATGGGAAAAGGGACATTTCAGAGACCTAATTACTGTTGTTTAGAGTGAAACCTAGGACGGCTTCCTAATGATGTATGATAGGACACAAAATTTTGTGAAAAGTAAAGTTTTCTACATGTAAAGATTTTGGAGGGGATTGATGAAATTCACGGAGATCACAACCTGCTTGGGTCCTAAGGGAAAATATCTCAACAGAGGAAGTTGTGGCATGTTACATACATCACTGGCATTTCCACATATTCACTTATTAAAATAATGGTATTTGTATACAGAATATGTGTGCAATGCCTATTTCCTTTTTAAAGGAACTCAAATCTAAAATAATATGACTCTATAGTTGAAGACTTTCATTTAAGATTTTTTTTATCATGTAAAAGGATATGCTTGCTATATTTAGTGTTGGGAGATCTGCTCCCTGTATTAATGTACACAACAGCTGCAGAAAGTCTTGCTCAAAGGACATTGCTCTTTCTTTCTCCTTTCTCTCTCTCTCTCTCTCTCTCTCTCTCTCTCTCTCTGTCTCTCCCTCTCTTCAACTGCATCAAAAAGACACTTGACAGTCAGTGGCAAGTGTTTGGCCTGGTAGATTGCACTATTAGCAGTAATTAGATGCACATCTTGAATTATATTTAAAAAAACATACAAGCGAAGAAAAAGAGAACATGAATTAATCTATATTACCATTCCCAAAAAGCGAACATTACAGTAATGGTGTTAAGAAATGTTATTATTTTATCAACAGATTTTTACTCATACTTGTTAAAGATACTAGAATCAATCAGTTGGAAAGAAACAAAACATCTACCCAGTTTTCTTTCTCAAAAAATTATGGTTCAATTACTTTCACATTGGTAATGATGACATGAAGTCTACAAAGTCTAAATAAAGAATCTGCCACAAATTCTTAGTGTCTCCTTAATAATAACTCTTAGGTGCACATAAAATCCATAATCCTTTTGTAGGATATTGAGAATGTCTATACCTACGGCTATAACAAACATATTTTTAAACAAAAATTAAGATATCCTGTCTGACACAGGATTTGACAACAAACAAAATATTTAAATTCAAGACCATTCCAGGAGATCTGAAATATATACACATTAGACTTCCTTTGTAGGAGGCAAAATTATAGACATTACAGAATCTTACAATAATGGACCATGAAACAAACAGTTGGACACTGTCCAAATTCTAGAAGTTTGTCTCCATTCCCACTTATAGAATATGGCTAATGCTACTGGAACTCATAATAATGTGTTAAAGCTCCTGTTCCATATATCTGTAATTTAGAATACAGGCTCTATTTCATGTTTCTATTACAGTATGCTTACAAAGGCACATATTCAAAAGAATGGACTCAGAACCGCAATTCACAGACACCAAAAATTGAATGAGTTTTTACTCGAGACTGGGTTTTGGAATTCATAGAGATAGTTTTTCCAACTTACTTTTGAAGAAATAGTGCAGCACATAAATCAGGTTTCATTGTGAAAGGGCTTTAACGAACTAAAGTGACAGCTAAATTTTTCAACAGTTAATTCCTTATATGTAATAGAGGTAATGAACTCAGCTTGCTAACCTGAAAATACAAGACGAATGATACTGCTAACCCCAGAATAATTACAGTAGTTTCCTTCATTGACATCGAGATATGACAAAGGCATTGCTTGTTGCATTGTGTCATTGCCCATAATAAGACAAAAAAATGGAAAAAAAAGTATCTTTTTTCCTCTCTTAAGAGATATAAAAGAATCAAGCACCATGGAGATATTTTCTAGAAGGTCTATGTGCTTCATAGTTGACAAAGAGCTCTTAAAACTGCTAGGGAATTATGCTTTGGCTTAAATGGGACAACCCAAGTACAGACACAATAGTCTTTAAAAATTTAAGAGCTTATACTCAACAGATACATTTTTGGTGGACACAAACGTTTGTATGACTATTTACCTGCAGTCAGCAGAGAGTTTGCAGAGCTCATGTATAACCAGAGTCACCTTGACAAGCTCAGGCTGCGTGCTATTATACACCTTCATCTGGAGTCACAATGCACTACATCCTCTGGGAGGGCCCCTGCAGAGTCTTCCCACCAAGCTCTTGAACTAAAACTAGATCTTGAGATCCCAAGCCTCTTTGGGGCACCTGCTCCTCTCCCAATCTAGCAAGCATGTTATGTCCATGTAATTGGGGGAGCTATCTTTTTCAAACCCTTCATCACTTAAAGAAACTGACACAAATATGAAGAGGCTGTAGAGGATAAAAATGTTCTATTTTTTTCTTATTTTTCTTATTTAAAATGGATTAACATTTACTCATTTTTTTATGTCTTGTGTACGAGCTAAGTTCACCGCAAATGGTGAATTCTCAAGGGTGATATAAAACCTCATTTTTGTGACTGCCACCAAACCCTTTCCTGATCCTATGCCTGAAGCCTTCTCGCTTGCCTTTAATTAGCCTTCCCTCAGGTCGCAGAGTTTACTTTTACACAATTTCTTTGCTCTCTGTCAAAGTTTGACAAAGCCCAAAGTTTGACAAAGCCCAAAATTTAACTTTATTGTAGTACTTTCCTACACGTTTATCCTCTTCTGTACATACAAAAGTATGTTTCACAGAAGCCAATCTCTTTTCTCCCCCTCAGACTAAATCTTTACTTTCTTTCCTACCTTCCTGCCATTACCAATTCAATTAAAACAATAATAAGAGAATGGTTTACTCACCCTTGGCCTCTTATCTAAAAACCATTTCCTTCCTTTAACCCCTGCCCTTTAAGCAATGTCCCTAATTAAACAGATTCCCACTGTTTCTTCTGTGTATTAGCTCTGCTGTCTCTTTAGCTCAACAGTCTCTTCTAATGTACACATTTGTCTGTATTTGTTTTTATCTGCTGTTTTTCCTCTTTCAAATGGAAAGAGGAATTAAGAGACAATGGTGCACAGACTATTTCTGTATTGCTACTGACATATTTCCCTATATTTCATGTCCTTATTTTAATAATGCAACATATGCTAACTTATTAAATTACTAATGTCACTCACACCAAAAATAGATTAGAAATAAAATTAAGTTGGAGGTGATCACTGTCATAGGGGATGGAAACCATAACAATGAAGAAAGATTTGGCTCAAAGTGCATCCCATCTGCAGCCAAATTTTAAAAGATGATCTGTACTCAACTCTCCAGGACTAGTTCCTATGTAATGGGATTTGGTTCTTGGCCCAGCAAGTTTCTCCAAAACAACTGAGTTAGATACTTCTATTGTGTGGGACATGATGGGAAAGAGAAGGCAAGACAAACAGGTCAATACCAGCATTAAAGAGAGGGAGCAAAGCCTAATTTTGTTGATGATTCTTCCCCAAAAGAACATTCTAGGTATAATAATTACACATCAGCAGAAAATGATTACCTTAAATTTGCATTGTATTCTACATTTTTTTAAATGTTTATTTATTTTTGAGAGAGACAGAGTGCAAGTGGGGCAGGGGCAGAGAGAGAGAGAGAGAGGGAGACACAGAAGCTGAAGCAGGATCAAGGCTTTGAGCTGTCAGCACAGAGACCCACACAGGGCTCGAAGGCAAAAGCTGTGAGATCATGACCTGAGCCAAAGTCAGATGCTTAACAGACTGAGTCACTCAGGCACCCCAACATTTTTGAAGTGCTTTCACAAACAAACCTATGATGTAAGTGGGGTAGTTCTGCTCATCCTCACTCTAGAGGTGAGTTACTTAAAGTTGTCTTATCTTGTCCTATTCCAGCTCTTTATGTAAATAATTATTAAATATCAAGATATTTTTGTGTTTACCTAGAAACCAGCTTTATCTTCTCATTTAGATATCTGATGATATTGTAGGGGTGCCTGGCTGGCTCAGTCAGTAGAGCATATGACTCGATCTTAGGATCATGAGTTCAAGCCCCACATTGGGTGTGGATCCCACTTAAAATACAATACAATACAATAGATACCTAATGATACTTAATAGCCAGAAAATTTCAGTATTTATGTTTGAGTCCAAGTTACTTCTTTTTTTTTAAAGGTGTGAACAATTTTAATTCTCATAATACATATTGCCAAACTGCTTTTTTTTAATGTTTATTTATTTTTGAGAGAGTGCAAGCAGGGGAGGAGCAGGCAGATGGGGACAGAGGATCTGAAGCCAGCTGTGCCTTGACAACAGTGAGCTTGAACCCACTAACTGCAAGATCATGACCTGAGCCGAAGTCAGTCACTCAACCAACTGAGTCACCCAGGTGTTCCCCAAGTTACTTCATATTAGGCTTTGCCAATTCTCTGGTCAATGTCCCAGTTTAAATATTCATATAACCAAAAGATGGGTGTATACCATATGATATTTCCAAAAAGTTCTTTTTAGAGCCTACAAAAGAGTAGTGCTGAGTTAACATGAGTTGAAAAATATGCCCAAAGGTACCAGCATCAAGTTTTGTTATTATGAACCAGACCTTTACATTTTCAGCGAGTTCTCAGGGCAGATGGTCTCTTCAAAAGAAATCCTAGGGCGGGGGGTGGGGGGGGGGGGTGAAATAGAGGTATTTAGCTAAGTGAAGAACATTCAATAAGCCTTCTATGTCACTAAATTAATTTATATGATTTACTAAAGTCTATCTTGATTATTTTGTTTAAAGTTTATTTATTTTGAGAGAGAGAAAGAGAAAGAGAGGGGGAGGGAGGGAGGGAGGGAGGAAGGGAGAGAGAGAGAGAGAGAGAGAGAGAGAGAGAGAGAGAGAGAGAGAGAGAGAATCTCAGGCAGGCTCCACTCTGTCAGCATAGAGTCCAATGTGAGGCTCAAACTCAAGAACCGTGAGATCATGACCTAAGCCGAAATCAAGAGTGGATCGCTTAACCAACCGAGTCACCAAGGCACCCCGTCTTGATTATTTATGCCACATTAACTGTTTCATTTCCAACCTAGGGCAATTTAACCTTAACCATGATCTGTTTTCAAAGGCAATGCTCATTCTTATTTTGAAAGTGGAGTTAAATGTTTCAATTTTGTAAGAAGCAGAAAGAAGGAAACAAAGTCCAATGTCACTCTGAACATCTCAGATGAAATGTCTAGGAGAATTCTTAATTTCCTTTCCTGAAACCTGCTCATCCAAGTAAATGATTCCACCACTCACCTTGTTGCTGAGGTCCTAAATATTGGAGTCACCCTTGACTCTGCCCTTTCTCTCGTATCTTTCAGTCCATTAACAAATTATACGGACTCTACTTTGAAAAGATACCTCAAATCTAATCATTTCTCACCATCTCCCACTGATACCATTCATTGATCCAAGCCACCATCATCTTTTGATTAGCATACTGCAGTACACCCCTGACCCATCTGTTCATTTCTGCACTTGCTCCCTTCAACTTGATTCTTTGCATAGCAGCCATGATTAACTTTTTTCAAATCCATGTCATCTGCTTCTCAAAACTTTAAAATGCTTCCCCATTCATACATGTACTAGGATTCAAAGACCTTCCCATGGTCTGCAAGGCCTCACATGATCTAACTTTATACTTTTCTGACTTCTTTTTCTTCTACTCTTCTTTTTCATTCACCTCCTGGCACATTGGGCTTGACTCAAACACAGCAAACATTCACCTCCCTTCACATTGACATGGTTGACTTAAAAATTCTCATCCCCCCACCCACACGATGGTCACATGGCTGACTTCCCCACTGTATTAGTAGCTATGCCTGATCTTAGCTAAAATAGCATACCTTTCTCTCTCCCCCTTCATTCTCTATTCCCTTGTCTTATTTTTCTTCTTAACAGTTATGTCTTCTCCACTAGAATATCAACTCCATGAGGGTAAGGACTTTGTCATTTGTTCACTGCTGAATCCATAGTGCCTGGAATGGTGCCTGGCATATAGTGGATGCTCAAGAGATGATACTGGATGAATAAATGAAAGCTACATTGTCCATAATATCTTTTTTTTTTTTATTATTCTCAAGTTAGTTAACATACAGTGTAGTCTGGGCTTCAGGAGTAGAACCCAGTGATTCATCTCTTACATATGACACCCAGTGCTCATCCGGAAAAGTGCCCTTCTTAATGCTCATCACCCATTTAAGCCCCCACCCCCGTCAACCCCCAGTTTGTTCTCTGTATTTAAGGGTCTCTTATGATTTGCCTCCCTCTCTACTTTTATCTTACTTTTCCTTCCCTTCCCCTATGTTCATCTGTTAAGTTTCTCAAATTCTGCATGTGAGTGAAATGATATGGTATTTGTCTTTCTCTGACTGACCTAAAAGGAGGCCGGTTCCCTGGAGTGCTGTGAGAAAAGACAAAGGCTTTTTCACCGGGCCTTCGGGTGAGGGCTGCGTCAGTCCACAGTAGGAGAAGGGATCCTTCCTGAAATGCTGTGGCGCAGACAAAGCCAGCCCGGACCACATATTGCATAATAGCTTTTTAAAAGTATTTGGGCTCTTTAATAGTGTAAATTTTGTAACAAATAGTTTAAAATTAATGCTTGAAAGAGAAAAATGATGCATTTCTTATTTCTTATTGTAGAGAATATTTATCAGCTTAACAATTTATACATGCATTTTCATTTGAGAACCTTCTGAAATGGAATTGTTATTATTCCATTTGAAAGATGGGAATAATTGAGATTAAGTTACCTTAAATGACATGCTCAGTATAACACAGTTATTTAGTATTGGTGTTGGGATTTAAACCCAGGTTTCTGATTATAATCAGATGTTCTTGATATTTCTGGTATGAAAAGAAAGCAAAACTCCACTTATTTTACCCACCATAAATAAACTTTCATTTGGAAGTCACCTTGAAGTTATTACTGCCTTTACCAGTTTATATTTTTCTTTGTGTCTGGAAGTTTTCTTTGTAAATATGATTTCGTAAATAGAAATATTACTTCATCCTGCAACTAAAATAAAAGATAAGCAACAATAGATTTAGCAGGAAATTCTAATGAACAAAAGAATTCAACAGATATTTACTGATCACCTTCTATGTGCTGTGTGTGCACAGAGATAATGGTGTACAAAAAATGAAGTAGACAGAAAAGTAAATAGGCAAATTTAGTATGTTGTGATAAGTGCTGTGTTTGGGGATAAAGACAGAAAACTTTGGGAGTACATTGCACAGGTACCCAACCCCAAACAAAGAAGAAATCCCAGAGCAATGTCTCAGCTAAGAACTGAAGACCAGTAACTTGGCCCAGTAAGGTAGTGAAGGGAAGTGAGGGCAGGGAGCAGCCTACGCAAAGAAAATATACACAAAGATCTGAAGGCAGCACAGTTCACTCATGAGACTACATGTGTTTCAATAGAATATAAATAGTGCTGAATTAGCTACACGTGTGGAATTCAGTTTCTCTTCAAAGTTTGTCCTTGGGTCAATCACTTCACTAGTTCTACTTCCATTTCTTATCATGGTATGTCACTATAGTTGTTTTATAATAGCAATAATAATAATAATAATAATAATTACCATTTATTGAACATTTACTAAATGCCAAACACATTTAATCATCACTTCGACCTATGAGATGACTACTGTTATTATCCCTGTTTTGTAGATGTGGCAGCTGAAGCTTATAGAGGTTAAGTGCCTTTGTTGAGTTTATACAACCAGAAAGTGTCAGAACTGGGATTTGAATCACATCTAACCTCAAAGTTTTCTTGTTTTTTTTTTTTTAATATATGAAATTTATTGTCAAATTGGTTTCCATACAACACCCAGTGCTCATCCCAAAAGATGCCCTCTTCAATGCCCATCTAACCTCAAAGTTTTAAGTAATAAATACTACATTAAAGAACATTAAAGAAATTAATTAAACATTTATTAAATTAGACCGTTAAAGCAACTCTTTATTTTGAATACTTGAAGGTTTTGTTATTATAATAATTTCTTATGACCATAAGCATCAGAGCAGGCACACATTCACACCTCAATTAACTTTTCTTTCAAAAAGAAAAAAAAATGGTTACAAAGAGCAGTGAATACCATTTATGAGTATTTTCTTTCCTATTTTCACCAAAAATATAAAAATTTTAACACTTTTTCAACATTAACATCACCTTTACCTAAGTATTTTACTAACATGGTTTTGAGTGTCCATTATAGGGATTAGCCCTGTTTTAAGGGTTTGCATTCATAATGTTATTGATCCTCACTCTCTTTGAAAATAGACATCATCCATGTTTTACAGATGAGAAATCCAAAGCTCAAAGAAGTGATTTACTCAAAGTCACACAACTCCTAAGAGTTCATGAACCCAGAATTTGAAAACCAATCTGATTCCAAGACCAATGCTCATTCCATGTTGCCTCGAGATAAAAGCCATCTTAGAATACAGAGTTAGAGATGAAGTTACATAAATGCAATATACAATAATGTTCACCTAATAGGAGGCCATTCTTATTTATAAATTATTTCATTTTCCCTTTACATTTAAATACAGTTGCCCTTGAACAACATGGGTTTGAATTGTATATGTGTCCACTTATACACAGGTTATTTTAGATTTTTTAAAAATACAGTACAGTGCTGTAAAAACATTTTCTCTTCCTTATGCTTTTCTTAATAATATTTTCTTTTTTTTAGCTTACCTTATGGTGAGAATACAGTATATAATACATATATAATACAAAATATGTGTTAATTGACTGTGTTATTGGCAAGGCTTCTGGTCAACAGTAGGTTATTAACAGTTAAATTTTGGAGGAATTAAAAGTTATACGTGGATTTTTTATTATAAGGGTTGGTGCTTCTAAAACCCACACTGTTCAAGGATCTGATCAAGGTTTCTGTATGTGCAGAAATTCACACAAGACTATGAAATAGTTGATTTACAAATGAGAAGGATTTTGAATTAGTACTTCAATTGCATTTCAAATAGCATTTTGCACTTTATTTCACATATCTTTCTTTAAGTCTTCTAGGGACGCCTGTGTGGCTCAGTTAGGCAGCCAACTTCAGCTCATGTTCTCACGGTTCATGAGTTTGAGCCCCACATCAGGCTCTCTGCTGTCAGTCAGCACAGAGCCTGCTTCAGATCCTCCGTTCCCCCCTCTCTGCCCCTCCCCCTTTCCCTTCCCTTTCAGAGCTCTTACTCAATCTCTCTCAAAAATAAACATTAAAAAAAAAAAAAAAAACCCTCTTCTGGGGCACCTGGGTGGCTCAGTCAGTTAAGCATCCGACTTCATTCAGGTCATTATCTCGCGATCTGTGAGTTCAGGTCATTATCTCGCGATCTGTGAGTTCAGGTCATTATCTCACAATCTGTGAGTTCAAGCCCCTCGTAGGGCTCTGTGCTGACAGCTCAGAGCCTGGAGCCTGCTTTGGATTCTGTGTCTCCCTCCTTCTCTGCTCCTTCCCGGCTCGTGCTCTGTCTCTCTCTCTCAAAAATAAATAAACGTTAAAAAAGGGAAAAAAAAAAAAAAAAACCTCTTCTTTTATAAAGTTAGTGCACAAATGGGACACATTTTCAATTGGGATATCAATTATACTTTCATATACTATTTTGTATATCATTTCGTTTTCTACCAAATTAAAAATGGTAGATAGTTCTATTTAATGAGTATATCATAATTTAATTAACTAATTGCTTATTGAACATGGTTCAATTTTTTAATATTATCATCTATACTGTGATGAATATCTTTGTAGATAAATCT
This sequence comes from Panthera tigris, assembly GCF_018350195.1. Lineage (NCBI taxonomy): Eukaryota > Metazoa > Chordata > Mammalia > Carnivora > Felidae > Panthera > Panthera tigris. The sequence continues at coordinate 28,731,433 of NC_056670.1, forward strand.
TTGCACCCATCCAACACCTTTGCATTTTCAGTTCATCTTTTTTTAAGGCACAATAGACTTCACCCAAACAAATGACTCCAGTAGAGGCAATTTTAGGCAGTAACAAGTATGTGGGAAAATATTTTGCTGTTGGTGATCTCTTTAGCCATCTCTAATTGCCCTCTCAAGGTGACTGCTTACTTTGCCAATTTAGAGGTTAGTTTGGGACAGCACTCTAAAAGTTTGAGAATTAGAACAGTTCCTAGGAAGCCTTCTTTGTGATGTAAAGTGAGGCTATCATGTAAGGGAAAGGAGTGAACCAAAACAAGTTTTGTGATAGAATCATAAAGCCTAAGAGGAAAGATTACTTTCCTTTCCATCTTCCCAGCATAAGGCCTAGAACATAGTAGCCAAGAATGGCAAACAACCTTCAGCTCTATTACCATCTCTGATTGATTAGTGGTGGCTGAAGAAGTGGAGTGTTAAGACAGTCAAGATCAATGGGAAGAGCACTGTAATCTGTTAGCTGTATCATTTAAGGAAAGAAAGAGGAGTAACAGTCTACGGGTCACAAGTTTGCCATCCCTCTAGCAAATGTGTGAATAAATAAATGATAAAAGGTTAATAATATAAAATTGCTTTGCATTACCAAACTCTCTAGTCCAGGGGGCTTTGAACTAAAGTTATGGTAGTATTTTCTTAATATTTTAAAAATTATTTATTTTTTGAATCAGTAATATCCTCATATAATTAAAACTCAAAAGTGAGGAAAGGGTATACAGTGAAATGTCGTATAGGTTGTCCTGTCTTGCACTTCATTTCCCTGTCTCCTATAACCCCTCTTCACCAATGTTAATATGAGAGACTTTTTTTAAACCTAGGCTCTAACTCCTATCTTTGTAGAAATTAAATTAATTATACCTTATTTGAAAAGGCTAAATCATTATACTTTTCAAGAGCAGATTGAACCTATAAACAATATTGAACTTAAACAACTTGTCTCTAGTCAAAAAACAAAAACATTATTTATATTCACGAACTATGTCAAATTTATATCTTCGGTAAGTAAATAAGATTATGTTGTCAGTATCTTTTTTTTCCATTTCAAAGAAGAATTTATTCACTAAACATTTATTGGGATCAAATTCCTTATGTTGGTGGACATTACATTCTAGTAGTAAAAGGAAAATGACAAGCTGCTAAAAAAATGTGCCTGCAGAGAGGCTCCTGGGAGGCTCAGTTGGTTAAGCTTCTGACTCGTGATTTCAGCTCAGCTCATGATCTCATGGTTTGTGAGATTGAGCCCCAAGTTGGGCTCTGAACTGACAACATGGAGCCTGTTTGGGATTCTCTCTCCCTCCCCCTCTGCTTGCGTTCTCTCTCTCAAAATAAATAAATAAACATTTTAAAAAATGTGCGTGTAAGATTTCTCATAGAGTTAGCTGGTACTGAGAAAACTAAACTGGGTAAAAAGTATAGGCTAGAAGGAGATTGCCACCATATGTTGAGTCATAAAGAAGGAATCACGGAGGAGAGAATAGATGACCAGGTAATTTAAGGAAGTGAGAAATGAGTCATATAACATTGTCAGAAAGAGCATTCCAGGTATAAGTGACAGCAAGTACAAATGCTCTGAGGCATTTCAGATGTGACTTTAGAATATTTAAGAAATGATAAGAAACCAGTGTGGGTGAAGCTGAATGAAAAAGTCTTGAAGCAATAGGAGATAATATCAGTTTATGTAGGGTTTTTTCTGAATTAAATGAAAAACTTTTTCATTTTTATTATTTTATTACATTCAAGGTAAAGGAGCAAATCTCTGTGTATGAAAGGTCTTTATAACTACAAGCCCTTTACAGATGGTATCAAAATTATGCTTAGAGATTGCATTTAATCTCACTATAGTTACATTATAGCTTTCACAACTGAACTTGTGTTAAAGAATTTAATTCAGTGCTTATCACCCATGCTTTTATTTTGTATTACAGGGAACTCTCATTCAGTTCTTCTTCATATTACAATTTGAGGTTAATCTTTAAGTCTTCAATGGAAATTTTGTAGAAGTATCAAAATTAGGCAATTTTTTATTTCAAACTTTAAGTTCTTAAGAATCCATCATGCTCTAATAAACATAGACTTGTTATTCTTTAGAAATGACTGAAACTTCTGTTCTTGTTATTATTTGTAACAGCATGCAAGACGACAGCGTAGAAGCTTCTACTTCCATATCTCAGCTTCTAAGAGAGAGTTATTTAGCAGAAACTAGACACCGGGGAAACAATGAAAGGAGTCGAGCAGAACCTTCCTCCAACCCTTTCCATTTTGGCAATCCTTCTGGAGCTGCTGAAGGAGGAGGAGGCCAAGATGACCTTCCAGATCTTTCAGCCTTCCTGAGCCAAGAGGAATTAGATGAAAGTGTCAATCTGGCAAGATTGGCCATCAATCATGACCCTTTGGAGAAAGCAGATGATGCTCAAGCTAGAAAACGCCTTTCATCTGATCAAATGAAACACTCACCTAAATCAAGTTTTGACCCCAACTGCTGTCAGGATAACTCTCAAGGTTCTACTAGCTCTAGAGAGAGCTCCCAGGAGGCAAAAAGGCCACAGTATAGTTCTGAAACCCAGTCCAAAAAAGTATTCTTAAATAAGGCTGCCGATTTCATTGAAGAGCTGTCTTCCCTTTTCAAAGCCCATAGCTCCAAAAGGATTAGACCTCGTGCCTGCAAAAACCACAAGAGTAAATTGGAATCTCAAAACAAACTTATGCAGGAAAATAGCTCCAGTTTATCAGATATCTCAGAAAGAAGAGAAAGATCTTCTGTTCCCATCCCTATCCCTGCAGATACTAGGGATAATGAAGTGAATCACGCCCTTGAACGGCAGGAAGCTAAGAGGCGCGAAGCTGAGCTGGCTGCCAGTGAGGCAGCTGGTGGAGACACCACCCCTGGGTCTTCACCTTCATCTTTGTACTATGAAGAACCTCTGGGGCAACCTCCCCGGTTCACTCAAAAGTTACGGAGCAGAGAAGTTCCAGAAGGAACCAGAGTACAGTTGGATTGCATAGTGGTAGGAATTCCACCACCTCAAGTAAGGTAAAAATGTCCCATTAGTAATGCTTGGTAATTGCTTTCCATCCACCCGGATCCTCCTACGTCTATCTTTTAAGTATGTGGTTTCAAAAATTATACACTCCTTTTGAGAAAAAGAGTCTAACGTAGCACTCTCCAATAGAAATATAATATCAGCCATATGTGCAATTTAAAACTTTCTAGTAGCCAGATTTCCAAAAAATAAAACGAACCAGGTGGAATTAACTTTATAATTATGTATTATTTAACCACCATATTAAAATATTATGATTTCAACAGGTAATCAATATAAAAATTATTAATACAATATTTCACCTTATTTTTGGCATACTAGAGTTTTAAAATCCAGTGTGAGTTCTACACTTATAAACAGCACATCTCAATTTGACTGCTAAATTTTCCTAGGAAATACTTAATCTGCATCTAGATTTCGTAACACTTATAGTTGAAAAAGTAGCTTGACATACCCAAGTTGTTCCAAACATAGTTCAAAATTTCCTAACAGTGGAATTCAGTATCAGTTTTTAAATTTAATTAAAATTAAATATAATTTGAAATTCAGGCTTGGTTGCACCAGCCACATTTCAAGTGCCCAATACCACATGTGGCCAGTGACTATGGTATTGGATAGCGCAGGTCTATAGGCTGAAGCTTAAAAAAAGAAAGTATTTAAGATCTATACTCAATGAATACCTGTGGCATTTTTTTTAACTTTAAAGAAAGCCAAATAATAGAATAAAGATTAATAAAATAAAGATAGAATAAGGCTTTGGCCTAGTAAGATCAATTGAAAGATTCATTTTACATGTATTGTATTTATTATAAACTTTTTGATATCAGCTTAATGAACACTATTCTCCTTAAAGTCCAAGTCTTTCCCTAATATGACTGATGAGTAGAGAGGATATTAACCTTTTATGTGCCTACCAGTTAGCTTTTCTTTGAAGCAAATGAAGCTTAAGCTTCAGGGCTCCTCATTCGCATAAGCGTTTCCTAACTTTGTGGTCTAATTTTATTTTATTTTTTAAGGGGATCTTCCACATTTATGAGCTTCAGGCCTCACAAAACCCAGGGTGATATTTGCAAACCCTAATATTATAATGTAATAATATATGAATAAACTGCTTTATGTGTATTGCTTTTGTAGAGAATTACTGGTATTTAGAATCCTGTAACAGTCACTTTGCCTTCCTAACCATTTATTTACTAGTAGAATATGACTTAATTACTATTTAACATTTAGTCTAGGTGTGTAAACAGGACCTTGTCTTTTTCTTACACAGTATTCATACTATAGGTATTATGGGACAGTAATAGTATTAATAATAATAGTTTTATTTGTATTTGCATATTGATTCAAGAGATTCTAGTCCAAAGATGTGTTCATATACTGAATTTTGCTTTTCAAAGGCAATATTAAATATTATTTCTACAATGGTGTATACACTACTATCCAGTTATCCAAATGACCTCCTTGAGGGCAGTGGTTCTTCTGTGTATCTTGAGCACCAAGCACAGTTTCAGACCCTTAGTGGTCACTGAGAAATTTTAAGTAAACTAATGCATAAAGAAACAGGAAAACAAGAAACTAAATTTAGATTTAAATCAGGAGTGAGTCATTTGACCTAAGATATGGCAAAGGGTTGAAATTGTACCACACAGAGCAGTATCTACCTTTCTACCTTAAGCATGCCTGATGACACTCTCTAGGATTCTGGTTGGTAATGCTGGTCAGATGTCATCACAGGACCATGATAGAAACTACTCAGTGACATCTGGTTGGCCTAAGTAAGCTGGGGAGCATTCAAGTTAGAGTACATGTACAACTTACTTTTCTGTTAAACCCACTACTTTTTGAACATGGGTTGGACCAAAAAAAAAAAAAAAAAAAAAAAAAACCAAAAAAACTAGACCAGATCATTCAGAACTGATTCTCCCTCTTTCTTGACCATGACAATCTCAGATACAAAAAAAAGAATTCAGTGCTCCCGTGAGAAAAATCAGCCAGGAAGAATTATAAGATACCCATTCCCCAAAAAACAAAGTTATCTGGCAGTCACTCAAAAACTACTTAACCAATTACAAACTTACAAACTTAAAAGTGAAAAAAAATGTACACAGCTTCTATGTAGCAATACTAGTTTTACCTAGAAGAATTTTCTTACTGATTGAATTCATGCCTGTATCTCAACCACTGGTTTGGTGCCGGGAAATTCCTAGGTATTCACTAAATAGTTTCCGAATGAATTAGCACTTCATTGTATGACTGCAATTATATTGAAAAAAGTTTAGAATTTTCCAGGTTAACTATTAGCAATCATTATTTTCCTAAGTCCACAATTTATATAACTGTAATTGGAAAAATATATATTTAGCTTTTACTATGTGCTCTGCACTGTGTTCACTGCAATGACAGAGACAATATAAGATTTGTCCCTGCCCTCAAGGAGCTTGTGATTCAGTTTTAAAAGATCATCCAAGGGGCGCCTGGGTGGCGCAGTCGGTTAAGCGTCCGACTTCAGCCAGGTCACGATCTCGCGGTCCGTGAGTTCGAGCCCCGCGTCAGGCTCTGGGCTGATGGCTCGGAGCCTGTTTCCGATTCTGTGTCTCCCTCTCTCTCTGCCCCTCCCCCGTTCATGCTCTGTCTCTCTCTGTCCCAAAAATAAATAAAAAACGTTGAAAAAAAAAATTTTAAAAAATAAAAAATAAAAAATAAAAAAATAAAAGATCATCCAAATGTTTACAGTAAGAAACCATAAGAACTATCAGGCTTCAGAGAAGGGATGGAAGACTAGAAAGATCAAAGAAGGCTTCAGACATCTAAGGTGAGAAGGAGCGAGAGGATTTAGGAAGAAATCTACTCATTTATTCATTCATTCAACAAATACCTATTGAATTACTAAAGTGACTCACTGGGAGTACAAAACAACTGTGAGCTATGGGAGGTCAAGGACCTTGTTTTGAAACCAAGTCTAAAACTATTCTGAGAGGGTAGCTCACAATCTAAAAGAGCAATCGGGCAACCATGTAATCAAAGCATTGCAATATTGTGTGATAAAGTCTATGACAGAAGTATGTGTAGAATGCCATAGAGGCTTCAAGGAAGATGTGATTATTTTACCTGGAGTGCAGGATAAAGGAAGCATTCACACAGGAGGTGTCTCTTTAGTTTGAGGAGACCATCAGTGGAGGAGGAAGCAAGTGCAAAGGCCTAGAGACAAGTGTTTTCAAGGAACTGCAAGTACTTGACTATGTGAAGAACATGGGTAACAGATGAGCAAAGATGAGAGGAAGATCGAAGAAGTAGGCAGAGGGATGGGTCCTTTTAGACCAGGTCAACTTACATGTTTACATAAAGGCACCGATGCTGGAGTAGTAATATTTTTATATGACAGGGAGGAGACTGACCTAATTTGAGAAGAGAGTAGAGCCAGATGATTTTGCAGAACCTTGAAAGCAAAGCAGAATAGTTCAGACTTGGTTTCAAAACCGCCTGGAAACGATTTAATGTTATGTATAGGGAAGTACCAAGATGAAAGGGGGCATTTAAGTAGCATTAGTCTGGAAGAATGAGTTAGACTTGAAAAGAATGGAGTCAAGAGGCCAATTAGGAAGCTGAGGAAGGTAGCCCAGGCATCAGATGCTCTGATCAGATTTGAATGGGGGCAATGGGAAAGCAGAGAAAAATGCAAGCGAGCAAGATTTGGAAGAAAAGAAATAAAACCAAACTTGGTGACTACTGGATAGGAAGGATGAGTAAAAAATGCTACTCCACGTGCTTGAAGACGGGTACCTGAGATTATAATGGGGTCATTGGCAAGGGCTAAGAAAATGGAAGAGGTGGCTGATTTATGGCGGAGGTTAATAATTTGAGTATAAGGAGACTGAGAGATGATATCCAAATAGGCAGCTGGAAATGCAGGACTGAAGGTCAAATGGGAGGGTAGTGGAACTGGAGACATTCCAAGGAATGACCTGGACACTGGGAAATCTGGACACAATATCTCTGTAATTACAAAGGGACTATATATAAGCAGGTAACACTTGGAACTAACTTCCACTAGTGCCAGACTGGAGTAGTGTTTTCCAATCTTCTTCTAGCAGTAACTCCTCCTCCCACTTTTCTCCCCACAATGAATCTGTTACATGTTATTCCAACACACACACACACACACACACACACACACACGCAAACACATATTTTAAAAAATTTGGGTGGCGGGGGGGAGCCTGGGTGACTCAGTTGGTTAAGCGTCTGACTTTGCTCAGGTCATGATCTCACGGTTTCTGGGTTTGAGCCCCACATCGAGCTCTGTGCTGACAGCTCAGAGCCTGGAGCCTGCTGGGGATTTTGTGTCTCTCCGCCTCTCTGCCCCTCCCCCACTCGTGTTCTGTCTCTGTTAAAATTTTTTTTTAACTTTTATTTATTTTTGAGAGAGAGAGAGACAGAGAGACAGAGTGTGAGTGGGGTTGGGGCAGAGAGAGATGGAGGCACAGAATCCGAAGCAGCTCCAGGCTCTGAGCTGTCAGCACAGAGCCCAACACGGGGCTCGAACCCACAAGCCCTGAGATCATGCCCTGAGCCAAAGTTGGAGGCTTAACCTACTGAGCCACCCAGGTGCCCCTACAAACACATATTTTTGAAAGATAAAATTAGAGCTTTTGAAATTGAAAAGCATTGGGATGGAAGAAGCCTGGAACTCCTGAGTCGTCTACACAGAATCCAGGGGCACAGATTTTGATCCAGAGAATTCCTTAAAAATGCATTTAAATAATAATGAGACATTTCAGTTTACCATATGGGAATATGACAGTCAAGGAGAATAATATCCTTTTCATTTTTGCAAGAAAATGTTCAAGTATATCTGGCAACTGAGGTCTAACCTTGTATCTGTGTAATCAGCATTTTTTCCATGTTCTTATAACTTTGGTTTAGCAAATTGAAAAATCATCTTTGGTATATTTGTTGATTTCCAAGTTAATTGGGCAGAAATTATCTTGTTCTGTAGAGGTGAGATCCTATATCACTGAAGGTAGTGTTTTTGAAAGCTTAATTTTGGACATAGCTTCATTGGAGGAGTTGTCTTAGAAAATGAAATACATTCATACATTATGCACAGATGAAAGAGTCTGCAGGAATTCACAGCAAATGGCCATGATCCCTTTTTGTATCCTGACTTCAAATTCTTTTCCCAGGAATGTACAGCTGCGTCACACTAAGTATGGTTGCTTGTACACAACCTTCTGAAGCAACACAAATTTACCCTTTATAGATGTCAGTGCCTGCTTTGGCTGTTTCATTTTCCTATTGCTACTTCTGGACCTTGGCCTGCAAGTGATGTGCTCAGAAAATAAATTAGTTATAAAGACAAAGGATATTTTAAATGATTCAGGGGAAATACAAAAATATTATTAGAAATAATTATATATGATACATAGTGAAAAAATATAAAAATATTTTGAAATATTACATTATTTAGGGGCTTTTTCGTAATTCTACCTTTTGGGAAAATCTAGATGCCTTCGTTCACTCATTTATCCAACCAATACTAAATGCCATATACTGTTATACAAACAATAAACAAAAATTCACCAAAATTATTATATAATTACAATTATGATAAATGTTATAAAGCATGGTGCATATAGTGAAGGCACAAAACCTTATGGGTAGGCTGTGAAAGGTTTTCTTAAAAGGTGATATTTAAGCTCAGAAATAAAAGATCCCTGGGAGTTAGCTCAGCAAAGTGGGGTTTGGGGAAAGTGTTTCAGGGTGAGGGAATAGCAAATTTGGAGGCCTTGAGTTTGTAAGACCGTTGTTGACTTTAATGAATTAAAAGAACTGGTATCCCTAGAACATAAAGAGAGAAGAGGAAATGGTTTGGGATAAGTCCAGAGAAGGGCAGAGGTGACATTTTGAGAGCCTCCTAGAACACTTTGGGTCAGCATGATCTGAGACCTCAGTGAATATGCAAATTCGCAGATTCCACCTTATACCTACTGAATCAGGATCTCCGAAAGTGAGGCCTAGACATCTGTGTTTTAACAAACTGCTGTTTGTCTCCGTGCTGAGAATTTTTGCAATTTCTTCAGAGGCATCCTTACTAGGAGGGACCTTCCCCATGTTGCATTCTTTGGTAACACTTTAGCACCTGCTTCTCAGTTCTTATTCCAACAGTACACTCCTCACAGACTTCTATTGTAGTCACCTCACCTTAGTTGGTGGTGCTTTGAGGCAAGATCTGTTCTGAGGTGGAAAACCAGGCTAATTTCTGTGGTGTCCACTTGGCCCATGGGAAGACATCTTTGCCCTTGTAAACTTTGGAAATTTAGGCTCCTTCCACTGAAGTCCTCTCTCCTTGTCCTTCCTTCTTGGGCAATACTAAATATCCTTTCACCTTAAATGTTTTTGAGGCAAGAGTTTGGTATAAATTCTCTATCCCCACAAACTCCAGAAACTCTCCAAGTCCTTGCTACTTGCCTACCAACTTTCTTTAATCAGTCTCTTGACTTCATATACACTCCCAGAGTGGACAAAGATCACCAGACTGAATTGTCTGAATTGTTTTCTAAAGTATATTTTGAATAGATACTGAAGAATATTTACATACATATATGTGCATAATATAAGAATAATAGCATAGATGTCTATGTGTCCACATATCCATTATTTTTAAGACCACTGTCTTCCTAATGCTGTCCCTTCCTCCCATCTCAGAATAACCATGAGATCAAATCTTGTGTTTTCTCTTTAGATTTTTCCTTTTTTTAATGTTTATTTATTTATTTTTGAGAGAGAGAGAGAAAGAGAGAGAGCGAGCCGGGGAGGAGCAGAGATAGAGAGACAGAGAATCGCAAGCAGGCTCTGCGCTGTCAGTGCAGAGCCTGATGTGGGGCTCGATCCCACAAACCATGAGATCATGACCTGAGCCAAAATCAAGAGTCAGATGCTTAACTGACTAAGCCACCCAGGCACCCCTCTCTTTAAATTTTTCTTAATGGTTTTTCTTCGTAGTTTACAACATATCTTTATGTCTCTATATAATATTGATATGGAAGTATTTACAGGTCAATGACACAAAATCCTAGACTTCCATTAAAATAATTCAAGGCGGGAAAAAATGGAGAATATAAAAGAAACACATTTGCCGTTTGTTGATAATTTGTTGAAGCTAAGTGATATGTGTATGGTGGTTCATTATACAGCGTCTCTACTTGTGTTGTTCGAAAATTTCTATAATAAACAGCTTTAAAAAGTAATCTTAGTGAAATTCACATGTATTTTTTATGTAAGTGGAATTGTAACATACATATTCTTCTGCTGTTTGAATCTTTTCTCTAAAAACTATATCCATGACATTGCATGTAACTCTAATTCACTCATTTTCATCACTATATAGCATTTTACTGTAAGGCTAGAAGATTGTATTATTGATGTACAATTTTTCCTGATATGAACAATGTTATTATAAACACTCTAATATATTCTCCTGGTGCATGAGTGTGTCTAGGCATGGAATTGCTGGTGGAGTATGTACAACAACTTCATAGTAATACCAAATTTTTTTCAAAAGAATTGTTTCAACTTACATTCCCACCAACATCGCATAACAGTTCTGGTTGTCCTATATCATTGACAATATGCGTATTATCAGACTTAAATTTTTGCCAGTCGGATAGGTATGAAATGGTATATTGTAATTTTCATTTTCATTTCCACAGGTTTTAATGAAGTTGAGATTTTTAAAAGCATGTCTATTGACCATTCAGTGTTCACTTCTACGAAGGGCCTCTTTATATCTTTCATGTTTCTATCAATTTGTTTGTTTGTTTTTTCTTATTGACTTGTAAGACTTTCAAAAAATCTGATTAAGATACTAATCATATGTCATATGTGTTATGAAAACATCCTCTCTGAGTTTGACTGGCCTTTATCTTTTCTCTATGGTATCTTTCATAATTAGATATTTTTAACTTTAGTATAAAATTAATTACATTTCTTATGGTTTTCTAATGTTTATTTTTGAAAGAGAGAGAGAGAACAGGGGAGGGGTGGAGAGAGAGAGAAAAAAGAGAATCTGAAGCAGGCTCCATACTGTCAGCGCAAAGCCAACTCAGGGCTTGAAGCCACTGACTGTGAGATCATGACCTGAGCCAACGTCAGACACTCAATCAACTGAGCCACCTAGGTGCCCCTGTGGCTTTGGTTTTTATAGTATGCTAGCTTAAGAAATTTTTCCTAAGTGGCGCATGGGTGACTCAGTTGGTTAAGCGTCCAACTTCAGCCTAGGTCATGATCTCGCTATTCCTGAGTTGGAGCCCCTCATTGGGCTCTGTGCTGACAGCTCAGAGACTAAAGTCTGTTTCAGATTCTGTGTCTCTCTCCCTCTCTCTCTCTGCCTCTCTCCCATTCACTCTCTGTCTGTCTGTCTCTCTCTCAAAAATAAACATTAAAATATTAAAAAAAATTTTTTTTCTAACCTCAAAGTAAGATATTCTTGTATATTGTCTTCTAAAAGTTTTATAATCATGTATTTCACATTTAAGTTTTTAATCCATTTAAAGGTGATTTTGTGTATGGTATGAAGCAGAGAATCCATTTCAGATTATTTTTAGGTTATTTTTATTAATTATTTTTATTTTTAGATTGGATAACCAACTGTTTAATCTCTAGTTTATTGAAAAGTATATCGTCCCCCCACTAATCTATAATGCCAGCTCCATCGTAGGTCAAAATTCCATAAACATGTGGAGCTAGCTCAGGGCTTTCTATTCTTTTTCTGTGGTTTATTTACTGCATTGCAATAGAGTTTTCATCATTTTTATTTCCAGCCTTTTCATTTTAAGAATTTTTAGCTCTTCTTGACCTTTTGCTCTACAATATAAATTTTAGAATCATCTTTTCAAATTCCATAAGAATTTTTTTAATTTATTAAGATTTTGGGGATTGCATTGAATCTGGAGACCAATTTAGGAAGAATTTGACATCTTTAAAATATTGAGGCTTCATATTCAGGATCATAGTATAGTATATTTCTCCATCTATTTAGGTTACCTAATATTAAGCCTGAATAATTTTTTCTCTGAGTCTTACAAATCCTTGGCTAGATCTATTGATAAGTACCTCATTTTCATGATGTATAAGTGATAGGTTTTTAAAAAACTAGATTCTATATTTGTTATATATAGATATGCAATCGACTTTGTACATTGGTTTTCTAACCAATGTAAACTTGCTACATTCTAGAGATTTTCTATAAATTTTGGGGGGAGAGGGTATTCTTCCTTTCCAATCTTGTGTCTTATATTTCATTTTCTTGACTTATGGAACTAGCTAAGCCCTTCTCTACAATGTTAAAAAGAAATGGTGACACTGGGTATTCTAGTCTTATTTATAATCTTAAAGGGAATACTTTCCATTTTTCACCACTACATAAGATTTTGTTTTAAGTTTCTTTTGTTTAGGAAAATTAAGATTTTTTTAAATCATGAATGGATGTTGGATTTTATAAAACATTTTTCTGCATCTATTGAGATCATTATCTGACTTTTCCCCTTTATTCTTTTGATATAGTAAAGAATAGTGATTTCATAATGTTAAGCCAAACTTGAATTCTTAGGATAAACAAAATCAGCACCATCAGAGTGGTCCCAAATTCAACAAATAGAAGAATTTCTTCTGAACAAAATTTTAGCATAGTCAACAGAAGAAAGGGGGAAAAAAATGATACTTTAAAATATATAACAGTAGAAAGATTCAAGTACCTTGCATCAACAGAACTAGAAAATTCAATATGTTCATTTGTTCATTCATTCAATAAAAATCCATTCAGCACTCACTATACATCAGGAACTATTCCAGGCAGTTGAAATTCATTAGTAAATAAAACAAAGTTTCCTGCCAAATTCTATTCTACTTGACATGAGGGATATAGACGATAAACAGTAAATTCAATAAATAAGTAAATTGTATAGTAATGTAGTAATAAGCACTATGAGAGAAAGAAAAGGTAAGAATTCTAGAAGCAGACAATAAAAAGTCTCTAGTCAGCCCTGTCCAAAGTAATGTCCTTTAAAAAATTATTTTAGGGTTTGTGTTCATTTTCACTTTATTAGTCCTCACTTTTATTTTTTCTAATTTTTTAAATATTTATTTATTTCTGAGAGAGAGAGAGAGAGAGAGAGCATGAGCAGGGGAGGGGCATAGAGAGAGGGAGACACAGAATCTGAAGCAGGCTCCAGGCTCTGAGCTGTCTGCACAGAGCCTGACGTGGGGCTTGAACTCAGGAACTGCGAGATCATGACCTGAGCCAAAGTTGGTCGCCCAGCCAACTGAGCCACCCAGGCACCCCAATCCTCACTTTTATTATTAAAATTGGTTATGTGGTAAGAAGTGGTCTTGATATCTTGATGTTAATCAACTGCTTATTTACATTTTTCTTAAGTTACCAAGAATTTTCCACCTGGAAGAACTTAATAAATTTTAATAAAATTTCAAGCATAAACATATCCTCCCCTTGTACTCCCAATGACTGAAATACAGCCATTGGTCATAAACACTTAAATTTGTTAACTCAGTAGCAAACAGGACATACAAAACATCAGTTTGTGTCACAAAATCCAACAAAACTTCGAGTTTTGTTAGGAAACGTCTACAATTATCTTATTGTCCCATATATTCCAGAGTCCAATGCAGTCTGTCTAGGGAAGAGTCACTCTGATGCATGGAGAGAGCTGAGGATGTCATGAAGTAAACATACTACCTATTGTCTATTTTAGGCCCTGTACATTTCACATAAGCGATCAGGCATTGTTAGGCAAAGCTGGTTTAAGGCAATTCAAAGAAAGTTATTTTCTAGCCCCCAAGCCTTCTTGAAAAATGAAAACAAAACAGACTTGAGGCTATAATAATCCTAATTTGAATTTATTCATTTAACATCCATACAGCAAACATTTTTTTGGAATAGCTGTGATGTGCCATACACTGTGCTAGGAACCAGATAAACAAATGATAAACAAAACAAACATGACTATCTCTGCCCTATGGTGTTTACCATAGTAAGGTAGAGCAGTAAGGGAGAGCAATATTAAACAAACAAACCTACAAATCAATGTATAATTATAAGTAAAGGAAACAAACATGAAAAGGGAATTATAGGAGGTAGGACAGGGACATTGGAAGGGCTGGGGCAGGGCTAAAGAAATGTTCTGAGTAATCATTCTTTTAATGAGCATTATTGCTGGTGAGTCAGAATAACATATGCAAATTACGTTTAGAAGTCATTAATGTGCTAAAGCAATGAGTCATAACATTTATCCAAGCCATATTTTTGATAAAATAGTAACCTAACAGCAGTAACCAAAAATCCAGTTAAATCTGAAAACGTGTCTCTTCAGCGTTTTCATTCCGAGGCTTGGTAGCTAGCCAAATTAGCAGATCTGGCAAGCTACGCTTAGTGCTTTAAAACTGGGTCCTTCTTTTTCATTTGGACCTGCCTTATTTTCCCGGATCACTGACTCATTTCTGTTAAGCCATGAATCACGTCTGGCACTCCTGTCCTCCTGTAAGTGTCATGAGGATTTGGCATTCTAAAACGTGCACCTTGGGCAGGGCATTTCTGTGAAAACATTCCCTAACACGGATAGATGTTGGAAGATCGTGTGTTTCCTTCTTACCCTCAGAAGTCTTCAGGATAGCCAAGTAAATTTTAATACTTTTTTGAAGGCATCCTGACCGGCACATTATTTCTGAGTGGGTCATGGTATTAAAGTCAGAGTGATGGTTACTGATTGTTCTGTGGGACTGGCTGAAGCTATCCTGCCATCTGAGTAAGAACAAAAACGTTTCTGACAGGGAGTTTGGGTATTTGAATCATTTCACTTATTGACTTCTGGCTGTCCAATTGCTCTAGATGTTTCCACTCTCATTTTGGTAAGGAAGAACAACATTAACTAAAGAAATGAGATAACCTTATAATGTTTATATAAGGGAAGATATTTGTTTATTTGTTTTGAATAGTTATTTCTGTTTGCTTTGTCAAATTAATACAGGTACATTGCTTAAAAAGTCAAACAATATTAAAGAATAGAACCATTTCAACTCGCTTTGCAGTTTCCTATTTATTTACCTCTAGATTTCTAAATTAAATGCCAGTAGTTTTCAATTTTTTTGTTCTCAGGACCCCTTTACAATCTTCAAAGTTATTGAGGCCCAAAAGAGGTTTTGTGTTTATAAGTTACATCTATATTTATCATATTAGAAATAAAACAGAAAATTTTTAAATAGTTGTTTCTTATTCATTTTTAAATAACAATAATGAACATGTAAACGTAAGTAATTTTGAGGGGTGCCTGGGTGGCTCAGTCGGTCAAGCGTCCAACTCTTGATTTCGGCTCAGGTCATGATTTCACAGTCATGAGATCCAGCCCCGCATCAGCACAGAGCCTGCTTGGGATCCTCTGTCTCCCTCTCTCTCTGTCCCTCATTCCCTTCTCAGAAATAAAAAATCACAATAATTTTATGAAAAATAACTTTCCAAAAAATTTTTTAGTGACAAGAGTGACATTGTTGTTCATTTTTTGCAAATCTCTTTAATGTCTGGCTTAATAGAAGACAGCTAGAGTCTCATATTTGCATCTGCATTCAGTTTGTTGTAATATGTTGTTTGGGTTGAAGTAAACTTTTCAAATCTGGTCTTACAGAGATATGTGATTGGAAACAGGAGGAATATTTCAATAGCCTTTCAGGTAACATGGATATTCCTATTTGGTACTACATCAAAATTCAGTTAGCAGTAGTTTCTTAAAGCATAGTTGCAGTGTGAAATCTGAAACCACACCAGTGAACTTTTGTGTTGGTGTTTTTTGGGTTTTTTTAACCAATGAACTTTTGTACTCCGCTTTACTAAAACCCTTTGTCCATCCTGAAGTTTGAACAGATAATACCATGCATTGGTAATTTGGAAAATGAGTAATGCCGATCTTCTGAATGTTGACACATTTTATTATCTAATATTAAAAAAACACACCTGTTAATATCATCATTTGATTTCATCAAAAAGCCTTTATATATTGGGAAGCCCTAAATTTATGACGAGAGATACAAGTTTTCAAAACTTTAATTTTTCCTTGAAAGCTCCAATATTTTTTTTCATTGGCAACAAGGGTATTGGTTATCTTTTCACCGCAAACAACAGGCTTATTTCATTCATTTGTGAGAAAACATTTGCCAGATACCCAGGTCTGAATAATCATAATTTGCCAGTTGTTTCAAGTTCAACTATTGTTTCGTGCATTTAATGCTCAGTTCAACTCAAAAAAATCACACCAGTGCTCTTCCATATCCAGTAGTAATGCTTTCTGCTATTTCCCATTTCGCCACCTACAATGTTGAAAAGATGTAAACTCAAGGTTGAGATTTAATAAAGGGCATGATTTGTACTGCTTCAACAAGGACATTTGTAAGTGAAACTGAATTTTTTTTTAACTGCAAGTGTGGAACTGAGAAACACAGTGACCACAAGTCAACTTTTGGCAGTGCCTTAACTTGCGCCTGCACCAGCAATTCTACTCACTGTGGCTTTTGCACCATCAGTGTAAGTGTCAACACAGTGAAAAGGCAAACAATATTTTAGTATTATATAAACGTAGCTTTGTCCTCGCAGAAAGTGAACTATACTTTGAGAACCACTGTAATATGCTTGTACCACTCTTGTCTGGTCTTTACTAACCCAGCACCTTTTCCCCCTCGTTGTCTCTATATAATCATATCACACTGTTGTTTTTAAAAAATATTTCATGTTTACCTTGTTACTAGGTAAGTATTATTCACTGACAATACAAGTAGGGTAAAATGGATGTCTCCTTGCTTGTACAACCTTTTTCTTTTTTTGAAGCTGGAGTGGATTACTGTCTTGTTGTTGCTGTTGTTGTTGCTGCTGTTGTTGTTGTTGTTGTTGTTGTTATGTGCTTAGTTCAGCAGTCCTATCACAAATTTGTCTCAATTCTCCAATATATTTGTAAAATGTCTCCTAAATATTCTGTTTCATTCAGTTGAGCCACAAGGCCTATTTGTTTCTCTGTAGAGAAATCTCTCCAGAATCCCTTCTCCTTGTTCCAAAATGAAGCAGGTGCTTATGCAGCCAGTGACTCAGCCTTCACCCCTGGGCATCCCCTTACTGCTCAGAATAGAGGATGTGACCTGCCATGGGGATCTAAATGCTTATTTCCCAAACTTGAAATCAGTCACCCTATTTTAAGCTCTGTGTCTTTTCCCCATTATTAGGCTGTTTTCACACTCCAAAGTTGTATTTCCAAATTCTGAAACTTGGTAGGGGTTCTGCAGCAAAAATTGGCTTCTTTCATTGACATCCCCAAACAGGCACTTGATTTTCAGATTTTTCAACTCTCTCGGCTCCTCAATTTGCTTTCCACCTTCCAGAAATTTGTGGGGTCTCAGGTCTGCTCTTGTCTCCATTCTCATTCTTTTGGTTCTTGTACTTTCATACCTTTTAAAAATTCCTTTATCCTCATTGTAGGGGCATTTCAAGAGGGGAGTAAAGATAAACACATGTGCTTAATACGTCTAGTTTGACTGGATGCTCACTGTTTGTATTTAAACTACACATGCTCTGAGGATCAGTTCATACAAGCTCCTCAGGGTATTACTGAGATCGATGGCTTGGGAGATTTATGGACCCATTTCAGCAACGACATATACTGCTACTGTCACAAGAGATCAAAAACTGGCATAGAATTGATGAAGCTAGTAATAAAATTCTTATAAAATATTAACTATCAATCCTTTCCATCATTTGGTCTTTCAACAAATCCAACAGTTATTTTCTGAATACCTACCATGCACCAGGGCATTGGTGACTAAGACTAATAAGGTCCTGTCATGGACTTTACAGTGGAGCAAACAATGGCAAAGTGAACAAGTATATAAGACAGTTTCAGATAATAAGTACTGTAAAGATAACAAAATAGTATAGCATGATAGAGTACCTGAGGTTAAGGTGGCTACATTAGGAAGAGGGTCAGGAAAGGCCTCTCTAAGGTTAAGATAACCCTTGAGCTGAGGCCTCAATGGATGAGAAGGACCTATCTTTGTAGAGATCTTGGGAAGAGGATTTCAGAAAGAACAAAATTTCTAACATGGAGAATAGTTTAATATGTTCACAGAGTAGAAAAAAAAACACAGTGTGGTTGGAACATAGTGAAGGGAGAGTGGCAGGAGAAGGTATCTAGAAGTCAGAGCTGGGAAAAGCACATTTGGATGTAATCCCAAATAGAGGTGATTAATTGAAACTATGGGATGAGATAAGATGGCCAAAGGAGAGAACACAGAAAACTTTATATTCTCTGTGCATGCTGCAAGAGCATATAAAGCACTGTACTTCCCTTCAAAGAATTGCCAATCCAGTGACATTTGTGGGACAAGACAAATCCCCAGAATAGAGAATAATAAAAGACAGTGTATAATCAAGCCTTGCATGACATAGTACAGGTTTTTTTAAGTGAAGTTAGAAAAAATAACAATCATTGAGCATCAGTGGTAAAACGTTTTCTGTAAAGGAGGTGATATCTGAGCCAAACTGATAGATGAGGTATATGTGCAGTAGCTGAAAAGCAGAAAAAGAGAATCTCAGATAGGAAAACATGAGCAGAGACTTGAATGTTGAGGTAAATATGACATATTTATGGAAGAGTAGAGAAAATCTTGACTGTTGAGAAGTAGTTGAATGGGCAAATTTGATTTGGGATTGCTTTATTCATGGTTGGAGGGAGGGATTAAAACACTGAATGGTTAGAATTACAGTCTAGATTAGCAATTGCTTGGACTCCTTTAATTTCTGAATAATGGTAACACCTCTCCACCTAACTACGTTTTATTATGATGTTAATTAATAATTATTTCAAAAAATGAAAACAATATAAAAAGGGGTACACTGAGATATCTCACTCCTATCTGTCTTCGTCCACCTTATTTCCCCTCATTCTCAATAGGGAACCACTTTAGATTTTCATTTCAATCTTTCCAGTTTTCTTTATGTAAATGCAAACAACATGACTGTATCTTATTTTTGCCCCCTGTGTTAGTTTCCTCGGGCCACTGTAACAAAGTTCCACAAACTGGATGAAATAAACTCTCACAGTTCTAGAGGTTAGAAGTCCAAAACCAAAGTGTCACCAGGGCCATGCTCTCTTTGAGACTCTGGGCAGACTCCTTTCTTGTCTCTTCCAGCTTATGGAGGTGGCTGTCAATCCCTGGCATTCCTTGACCTGCAGCTGCATCATGCCAATCCCTGCCTCTGCCATCACATGCCATTCTCTCTGTGTGTCTCTGCCTTCTCATAGGGTTTTCCTCTTCTTAAAGAACCTCCTTCGTGCTAGATTACTGCCTAACCTAGTAATTTCATTGTAACTTGATTATGTCTGCAAAGACTCTATTTGCAAATAAGGTCATTTTCCCAAATACTGGTGCTTAGGACTTCAACACAGCCTTTGGGGGAAAATAATTCAACCCATAACAACCCACATTTT
Organism: Panthera tigris; assembly: GCF_018350195.1. Taxonomy (NCBI): domain Eukaryota; kingdom Metazoa; phylum Chordata; class Mammalia; order Carnivora; family Felidae; genus Panthera; species Panthera tigris. The sequence continues at coordinate 28,751,048 of NC_056670.1, forward strand.
TTACATAAACACTCCATATTCACTATTCTGTAGCTTCTTGTTAAAATTTTAACTATATATCTTGGAATTCTTTCCATATCAATGCATAGTGATCTTTCTCCAACTCTTTCTACAGCTGCATAGTGTTCCATTATGTGGCTGTACCATAGTTTATTTCATGAGTCTCCTAAGTGTAAGGTTGGACACTTAGATGGTTTCCAATCTTTCACAATTAAAAAAAAATTTTTTTAATGTTTATTTATTTTTGAAGGAGAGAGAGACAGAGCGTGAGTGGGGGAGGGGCAGAGAGAGAGGAAGACACAGAATCCGAAGCAGGCTCCAGGCTCTGAACTGTCAGCACAGAGCCCAACGCGGGGCTCTAACTCACAAACCACAAGATCATGACCTGAGCTGAAGTTGGACACTCAACCGACTGAGCCACCCAGGGGCTCTTTTCACAATTTTTTAAAATGTTTATTTATTTTGAAAGAGAGAGAGAGCAAGCAGGGAAGGGGTAGAGAGAGAGGGAGACAGAGAATCCCAAGCAGACTCCACACTGTCATTGTGGAGCCCAGTGTGAGGCTCGAGCTCACAAACCGTGAGATCATGACCTGAGCTGAAACCAAGAGTCAGATGCTTAACTGACTGAACCACTCAGGTGCCCCAATCTTTCACTATTTAAATTAGTAACCTGAATGTTTGTCATTTTGTATGCATGCAAGTGTATCTATATGATAGATTCCCACAAGTGGGATTGTTGGGTCAAAAAATAAATGCATCTGTAATTTTGGCAGATATTGCTGTATTGATTTCATGAGGGCTGCACCATTTTACGTTCCTAACAATGGATGAGTCATCAAACGTTTAGACTTTTGCCAACGTGTTACATGAGATATTGTATTTCTGTGTAGTTGTGTTTTTTTTTTTAATTTTAAAGAGAGAAAGTGAGAACAGGGGAGAGGGGCAGAGGGAGACAGAGAGAATCACAAACAGCACAGAGCCTAACGCAGGGCTTGATCCTACAACCCTGGGATCATGACCTGACCCCAAATCAAGAGTCGGACACTCAACTGACTACACCACTCAGGCCTACCTATTTGTGTAGTTTTGATGTCTTTTTCTCTTACTATGTACCTCCACATTTTAAACATTATTTTATGTAAACTTTTAGCCAGAAAAACTATAATAAAAATTTCTAACTTCAAATATATAGAATCAAACTAAAATATCATAACCTATAAAAACTTACTTAGGTCATTTGTCAAAATTGGACCACTACTGAAGAATGTGACCCATCCTCTTTACTCCAATGATTCAAGTAACTGAACTAAATAATTTTCATTTAGCTAAGTTAGATGCAATTTCATAGTAGGGAATGAGTACACTCAACCTCATGAACTTTTTAAAAATTTTTGTTTATTTGTTTTTAATTTTTTTAATGTTTATTTATTTATTCTGAGAGAGAGCACGTGCAGAAACAGAGGAGGGATGGGGTGGGGCGAGGAGAGAAAAAGAATTCGAAGCAGGCTCTGTGCTGTCAACATAGAGCCCAACATGAGGCTCGAACTCACTAACTATGAGATCATGACCTGAACTGAAATCAAGAGTCAGATGCTTAACCAACTGAGCCACTCAGACATGCCAATGTCATGATCTTTTAGTATCTTAGATTCTCTCCAAATAAACAAAGTAGCACTTACTTAATGCATAGTATAGAAAGCTATACATCTTTTTAGGAGAAGCCAAGCTCCACATCAAAGACTCTGCTCCTTGTGGTTGGCTATATTTGCTTTCTAATCCATCTTCTCTCAGTTGTGTAATTCTTAATAGGAGCCATTTTCTAAATACCATTTAATGTTCTGATTCTAAATTGTCACAGTTTTCTTCTTAGGGAACATCTGAAGCATCTATGCAATTTCACACTTCAGTCATGTGTAATATTCCCTTCCTCACAGGTGGTACTGTGAAGGCAAGGAGCTTGAAAATTCGCCAGACATTCATATCGCCCAGGCAGGAAATCTGCATTCACTGACCATTGCTGAAGCCTTTGAGGAAGACACAGGACGCTATTCCTGCTTTGCTTCTAACATCTATGGGACAGATTCAACCTCTGCTGAGATTTATATAGAAGGTAAAACAAAATGCTCTTAGAGTATGGCCCTTACTAGTAAGACATAGATTTATAATAAATAGTTATCGAGGGCCTACTGTACCACACACTCTTCTAGGCAGTGGGGACAATAGTAGTGAACCAAATAGACAACGGTTCTTGGACGGATGGAATTTACACTCTAGTGGAAGAGACAAAAAAATAGATGAGATAAATGAATAAAGTATGTAATATGATATGTTTATGAAATTGTTCTGATAATAAATTCCAACATGTGTGTAGTGTGCGGGGTTAAGTGTCCTACAATTTAACTCAGTTCTAACACCATTTACCTGGATATAGTGTCAGATTCAACAGGTTAAGAGCTTAGTCCTACAAGATTACTCCTACCTCACTTCAGATGCCAGTTACAAGTATGAGGTCCCCAGGCTACTCACAACTTCTGTCTCATTTGATTACAAATCAGAGGTTTCCACAATCCCCTCCTTGGGTTCAATTAATTTGCTAGAGTGGCTTATAGAACTCAGGGGAACACTTTCATTCGCCAGTCTATTAAAGGATATGAGAAAGGATACAATGAACAGCCAGATGAAGAGATACAAAGGGTGGGGTCTGAGAAGGTCCAGAGTGCACGAGCTTCTGTCCCTATAGAGTTGGGGTGTGTCACTCTCCCAGTGTGGATGTATTTGCCAACCTGGAAGCTCTTTGTACTACTGGAATTTTTATGGAGGCTTCTCCATGTAGGCATGATCAATTATTATCTCCATTTCCTGCCCTCTTCCTCCTCAGGAGGATGGGGGGCAGGGATGAAAATTCCAAGCTTCTAATCATGGCTTAGTCTTTCTGGTGACCAGCCCCCATTTAGGAGCCATCCAGAGTCACCTCATTAGAACAAAAAATGCTCTTGCACTCTAATCACTCAGGAATTTATAAGACTTTAGGAGCCCTGTGGGGGTCAAAGACAGATATTAGAACAAGAAATGCTCATAACTTAGGAAATTACAAGTGTTAGCAGCTCCATGCTGGGAACTGGGAGCAGAGACCAACAGATATATTTTCTGTATCTCACAGTATATATAAGCCCTACGGAAAAAACAGAAAGCAAGAAGATAGGAACTATGCATATGTATATTTGTGTGAATGCACACATGCATGGGTATGTGTATGGGTATGTCTGTGTGTATATGGGTGTGTGTGTATATGGGTGTGTGTGTGTGTGTGTGTGTGTGTGTGTGTGTGTGTAGGCTTCAGCTCTACAGATAGGGTGGTCAGGGAAGACCTCACTAACCAGATGACATATGAGTGAAGACCTGGGGGAAATGAGGGAGTGAACCACAAGGATAGTCAAGGGAAAACCACTCTAGGCAGAGAACAATAAGTACACTAACCCTGAGGAGGGAGTGAGTCTGTGTATAGATATAGAGATGAGCCAATATGGCCAAAATGGAAGAAACATGGAAGAAAGTAACAGATGAAGTCAGAAGTTCCAGATGGGTAGAGGTGGGAGGAGGCAGGTGAGAAGATTGTATAGGCCTTTGTAGGTCATTATAAGGCCTTTGGCTTTTACTTTGAGGGAGATGGGAAGCTGTAGAGGATTCTGAGCAGAAATGTGACATAATCAGACTTAGCTTTTAATGGAATCACTCTGGTTCCTCGTTGAGAATATTCCTCAGAGAGTCAAGGGTAGAAGCAGGAAGACCATTTGGGAGCATTAGAGAAGCATTTACGTCCACACCAAACTTACATGACTAATTTTAGGGGAGAAATAAATTTGTCTTCTTTATATATCTACCAAATTTTTGTTCCATTTTATCTCATCTCTGGGTTTTTTCTGAGGACCATTCTTTAGCACTTTTATCATCTATAATACCTTATGTATGCCTTGGTTTTAACACTTAAACATTGTATTATTTTGGTGTAAGTGCTCATTCACCAACCAGATTGTAAAACTGGGACTGTCTCATTCTTTTTTAAATCTGTAATACTTTATGTAGTACCAAGTACATAGTGGATATTTGATAAACATTTATTGAATAGATGCATGAATAATGATAAAAATGAATAATGCATGGTAGAAATGTGTTGTATGTTTTTATCCTCAAATTTTTGGAATACAATAAATACCTCCAGATTTAGCTCAGTTATATCTTGCTGGAATTCACTATCTTGAAAAGGAAATCTGAGATCAAAGCTTTGCTAACAGTGCTGAGATTGGACTACTGATTTTTTTAATTTGTGGCAACAGAACTTCAAACACCCCCACTCCCAAATGAAGTATGCCTTGTTAATATTAGGGGTGGACGGAAGAGTATCCACCTACACCTACAATGTTTAGAATCCAGTGTAATCCCTCCTTTTATTTAATCTGTGTAGGCCAAGAGCAAGAGGATTTACAGACAGCATAAAACGTCTGCTCTGTTAAAGACATCAGCAGGTGTTTAATACACAAGAGCACTTGGCATTTGGACCAGTTAATTTGAACTCTGTCACTAACTAGCCATGTGACCTTGAGCAAGTCCTTCAACTACTTAGGGTCTGTTTCTTATCTATAAAATTGGGTGTTAGTGTAGGAAATCCCTGAGTTCTTTTCTAGGTCTAAAATCCTATAGGTTTTCAAATGCCTAGGAACTAGTTTAAGAAATTATCATCTTAAACATTTCATGTCTTGTTTTTACTTTTCCAGGGGTTTCTTCTTCTGACTCAGAAGGGGACCCTAACAAGGAAGAGATGAATCGGTAATTCTAATTTTCTATCTTATAGCTTTAGCTATTTTCTATCTTATAGCTTTCTCAGATTCTGAGAAAGCTACTAATTGGTTTAGTAGAACTTGAAGAGGGTGGCTCCAGGATATTACCTCCAAAAATATACATTGGGTAGATTTTGAGAGCTTTAAATCTTGCCTAGTAGATGAATTTTAATATTCCCAATATTTTAAAAATGAGATATCACCTATGAAATATCATTGTACTTATATCTACAGAGTAAAAAACAAATAGTGCAACACTTCAAAAAATTCATGTTTTCTGACTAAATAATAGTATTCACAAGGACACAAAACCTGGTTATCCTAAATTATGCAAGTGAGTGATCTGAGTAAGTCATAACCTTTTTGCTAAACAATTATACTGAGTCCTGAACAAAGTTACATCCATCCATTCTTTACTTTCCCCAACTATCAACTAAGCACCTACTCTACACCAAGGACTTTATTAGACATAATGGGTAATAAGAAAAACCAGATGCTTCCTACCTTTGAGAAGCTCACTGTGTACTAAAGAGAAATACATGGTAAATATAGCAAGAAATGTATACCAAGCATATAGACAGTAGGGTAATAAAGTATAATAGACTATGATATAACCATGGGCAGGATTGTTAGGACTTGGCACAAAGGACTATTAATTCATTGGGGATGGAAAGAGAGATCAGGAAAGACTTCACAGAGTTGGTGACCTTGAGCTGAGTCTTAAAATAACAGTTGGTGGACACCCCCAAACAAGGAAGGAAAGAGCATTTTTAGGCAGAGGAAGCTTTGGACAGAAGGCATGGGACCTGAAAACAGATGCAACAGCCATTCCTTGAGATTACTCGAAATGAAGGGTGACATTTGGAAGGCTGGTTACAGTTGTTAATTATGTTTGTATATTCTGTCCTCCCCTACAGAGGGGAAGTTCCTTAACGACATTTCTGACCTTAGAAATCCTGCCTTATTCTTTGAAATCCTTTGTGTGTGCTTACCTTGGAATAATAATTTGCTTTTAGCTTTTGTGTAGATATGACAATTCATAACCAGATTGAATGATTTCTCTCCTTTAACTGTCTTCCTTTTCGTTCTTGTGGTTCAATTCCTCTTTCTTTCCTGACTATGCCAGTTACCTCATTACAGTTGCTGCAGCCCTTTTCTTTCTTTTATGGTCTCCAAACTACAACCAGTTATTCTCTAAAAGATAATTCTGATCGTATCACTTTCTTGACTAACAAAAAATTATTATGGGGGTGCCTGGGTGGCTCAGTCGGTTAAGCGTCTGACTTCGTCTCAGGTCATGATCTCATGGTCCGTGAGTTCGAGCCCCGCGTCGGGCTCTGTGCTGACAGCTCGGAGCCTGGAGCCTGCTTCGGATTCTGTGTCTCCCTCTCTCTCTGACCCTCCCCTGTTCATGCTCTGTCTCTCTCTGTCTCAAAAATAAATAAACATTAAAAAAAATTATCTATGGGAAAATAAAACCAAGCACAAAATGAACAATATTAAAAAAAATTTAACATGACATACAAAGCCTGATTCAGTAGAGTATCAACCAGGCTTTCCTGCCCCCTCCTCCTCCATTCTGTCACCTCAGGCTATTCATATTGCTCTCATTTCACTCAAACAATGTACAGTTTATTTTCACCCCTTTGTTCAAGCTGTTCACTTTGCTAGGAATGCCCTGTCTCCTCTGCCTAGAAAACTCCTATGTACCCTTCAAGACCCAGTTAAGTTCACTCATAAACTCCTCCTCCATTGCACATTCATCACTTCTTCCTCAAGGCTCTCATAACATGGTATACAAGGCTAATAGGGAAGAATTTTGATATACAAATTTAAATAAGCAAGGAATATCTCATTTGATTATTTTCTTTAAATCTACTTTTAGTAGTTAGGATTTAGCTTACATTTCTGTGTAAGAATAACAGTAACTTCAATAAGACAGATATTTATTTCCCATTTACATAAACATATGGATTTGGCTGATAGAATGGCTCCACATTTCACTGGGTTCCAGTTGGTTTCCAACTTCATCTCATTCTGAGGAGTAGCCTTATCTTAGTCTCAGACTGGAAGGAGTAAAAGGCATTCCCTGCCCCCTCCCTTTTAAGGTCATCTCTCTTAGATCACATACATCACTATCCTTCATATCCTATAACCAAAGAGTAGTCATGTGGCCACATGTGGCTTAATGAACGTTTGGAAATTCAGTCTTTATTTGGAATAACCATGTAAAGAAATAAGGAATTCTATTATTGTAGAAGAAGAAAACAGATGCCTACGGGACACTGATAGCCTATGTATCACTATATAATTCTGCTTCTGCGACCCCATCCTTCCTGGCTGGAAAAAAAAGTTCAATCAGTCATTATTGGGCATCTGTTTCTCCCTCCATGGCTGTACAAAGATGATAGATATAGACATAGACACATAGTATTTGACATTAAACACTTTTCTAAGTGCCTTACATGAATTACCTTATTTAACTCTTACAAAAACCCTCTGAAGTAAGAATTATTATTTCCCCCCCTTTTTTTTAATTTATTTTAGAGACAGAGAGTGTGTGAGCAGGGGAGGGGCAGAGGGAGTGAGAGAGTATGAAAGAGACAGAGAGAGAGAGAGAGAGAGAGAGAGAGAGAGAGAGAGAATCTTAAGCAGGCTCCATATCCAGCCCCAGCATGGAGTCCTACTCAGGGCTCAATCTCATGAACCTGAGATCATGACCTGAGCCAAAACCAAGAGTCAGAGGCTTAATCAACTGAGACACCCAGGTGCCCTTTATTTCGCCATTTTAGAGATAAGGCAGAGAGAAGTAACATCTGGACAAAAGGGAAGCCCATATTGTCATTGGTCATCTATCCCTACAGGATATGGGAGGGAGGCCTATGTCCCAGACCTCAAGATCCTTTCAAGTCCAGCATTTGTTTGCTTTCTGACATGCTTGGGTACTGATATCTTTAGTAAGAGTGGGATCCCTTTAACCAGAGGGGTTGCCCTCCCCTCTGGACTCTGGTTCTCCCTCTTGTCAGGCTCTCTGGCAATATCCTCAGACTTCCCCCTTTCCACAGCAAGACTAAAATAATCTCCCCTCCACAATCTTCTCATGAATACTTCTTGCCCTTCAAATAAGCTCTTTAATTTAATTTATGTAAACTTGAAGAGCTTGTTGACTCAGGCTATTTCTGCTTTCTGCCATGCCAAAATTCCAGAATCAAAGGTTTATAAAGCCTGGCCTCTTACTTGGAATGGAAGGGGGAGGGAAAACACAGAGGACAACAACAACAAAAATCTCAAAAAAATTATCTTCTGCACATGCTCTGTCATAGCACTTGTCTTGAATCTCAGTTAGTTATGAATATACTTGAGTCCCCAGCTAAGAATAACTAACTCAAGGACAGGAGTGGCATTTTATCATCTTCCTGCTTGCATTGTCTATCAAATTATGTAGAAAAGAAGTGTTTTTGTGGAATACTGTTAAACAAAGATTTTTATTATATCTAACTGTAAGAAATGATGACATTACTAGCTTTTCTGAAAGAATTTTCACAGTGATAGGTCTGTTTTAAAATCTATATTTTAATCATTTCTCAGAATCCAGAAGCCAAAAGAAGTATCATCTACTCCCACTACTTCTGCAACCATTCCTTCAGCAGCACCCCAAGCCCAGCATGTGGTAGCCCAGCCCAGTGTGTCAACCATCCAACAGGTACAAGAGTCCAAGTGAAACACAAGTGCCATGGACTTATGGGCAGGCACTGTGACCATGCCTATCTTGCAAGGCATGATTGTGTTCTCCTCTGTTGCAACTTCATAATGACTTTGGCAACATGCTTCCATGGTCATGATAATCGCTTTGTACCTCTGATGTAGGATATCAGCACTTGATATTGTTTTGGGAACATATTCTCTAGCTTCATAGGCAAATTTCACAGAAAAAAAAAAAAACTCTTTATAAATTAGTCTGATATTCCAGCTTAATGAAGGGCATTGATTACATATACAAAGAGCTGCCAGCTCTCACAGTGGCCCAGGCAGGACACTATATCATGAAACTCAGTTTCATGGAGCTGCAAATAATTCTACTTTCTAAGATAGAACAAGTATGAAATGATTTTTTAGAAAGCATTAAATGCTCTCATCCTTCAAGTTGATGATAATGATGATGATGATTGTTTATTATAAAAACATTCAAAAGATACAGATATTCAATAAAAACATTGTAAAGGTACAGTATATTCAATAAAAACCTTGGTCAAAGTACTACCTCCATGCCCCCACTCCTCAGAGGTAACTCTGCCAATAATTTCTAGCATAGAGTTCTAGACATTTTCTATGCATGTATATGAATATATATAATATTTTAACAATATGAAATCATACTAATCTAAACATATTTGTAACATGTTTTTGATATATTTATGTGTAAGTAAACATATTGATCTACAACTTAAAAAAATTAAACAGTTTCTTATTTAACCCATTTAGTAATGCAGACAGGTTACATTTTAGTTCTAATCCAGCTATGATCTGGGGAGACTCAGGTTTTATGGAACTTCCTCAGGGGTTTAGGACTAATTACATTGTTCTATATGTTGAAGAGGTGGGATGGGCAGCACATATTTCCAACCACCATGACCTAGAAAGAATACAATCAATTCAATATAAAATTTGAAGTCTGTGATTCATAGATTTAGAAAAAGTCAGTTTTTTGGTTTTACATTAATTGTATACACCAAATTCTGTAGGTTTGTTCTATCATTATCTAGGTAGTAATCATAGTGACGATGAATCTTTTGTTGGTTCCCTTCTAATAGTGTCAGAGCCCTACCAACTATCTACAAGGATTGGATGGAAAACCTATCATTGCAGCTCCTGTGTTCACAAAGGTAATCAAAATATTACTTCTTTCTGTCATGACTTTAAACATACCCCAGTACCCACACAAAATTGTAGGATCCAAGATTTACTGATGTAGCTCAGGATTTTGGTCCTTTATGAGTACAGGATAGGGTTTAGATTTTTTTTCTAGTTGTTACCATATCATTTGAAGTCCTAGATATCTAATAACAGCTTGCATAATAAGAAGAACGTCTTCCCCATGCACCACATTGATCTCTATGGCCATCCTATTGCTGTTAAATGCAGCCGTCGTCACACATAGGGGTCAGGCGATAAGTTTTTAGCCACTTACTACTCCAAAGGTTTCTCTGGACTTACAGAAGAATCAAATTGCAGGTACATGTCTTTAGTGTTCAAGGAGTTGGAGATAAATGCTCTTAGGAGGCTTAACATAAAGAATCACACCAGGACAAAGAGTTTTCTTTTTCTATTCCATGGTATCAACTATTGAGGCGGCATCAAATTCTGATCTTATAGTCTTTGTATCTAGAACTGGAAAATTTACCCAGGCACCTTGATTTCCAAATGAAAACACAAGGAAGGGCCAGAGACATTCAGTAGTTTACCTGTGGTCACGAAACTAGTTAGTGGCAGAATCCAAACTAGAAACAAGTTCTCCTAATACTCAGTCTATTATTCCTTCCTTTATGTAATATAGACTTTATTGCCAAGGCAATAAATTTAAAGGTGAAAATTTAGTCACATTTGATTTTTTTTTTGTATTATGAAGGCCACATGGATGAAATCTATGCCTGGATTTATAGTTTATTGTTTGTATGAATGCCAAACTTAGGCCCAAAGAGATTTTGTCCTCTTAGAGGTATGCTTTAGTTTGGAGCAGTCAGGGCTCCTTACCCCGCAAAGTACATTTGCAATATTTATAGACACTGTTGGTTGTCACTGGGAGACTGTGCTGTTGGCATCCAGAGATGCTGCTGAACATCTTACAATGCGTAGAATGACAGCCCCCCATGGGGTGTCCTGATCAGGTGGGGGTACCTGCTGGGTGGTGAAAGAATTCATCCAAGGCAGAACAAAGAAGATAGAAGTATATTGAATACACCACAAGGGAGCTGCAGGTCAAACAACAAAGGAAGACTGTCTGCAATGAGGCCAAGGTGAGGGGCTTTAGCTCTAGGACAGGGTAAGGGTGTATGGGGACATACGGAATTTTCCCTTTTTTGGTAATTCTTAGGAACTGTGCCTGGTGGTAAGTAGCCCATTGGCCAGTTAGGGGCTATGTCTTAATGGGTCTGTTTGAATTAAGCTTGGTGCTTGCCATGGGCCTTTTTGCCTTGCTCAAGTTTCCATTGCTCAGGCCTATTGCCTAAAAGCAGCCTCTACACCACGCGTAGCAAGGAATTATCCAGCCCAAGTTATCAGTAGTCCTGAGACTGAGAAATCATGGTTGAGGGCAAAATGGCAAAAATGGCATATTTTCCAATGAGTATTGATCCTAAAGGAAGAGCTAAATGTGCAACTTCCACAGAAACATCAGTTTTAGGAGAGTTCCATCCTATTAACTCATCCAAGATGGTTTCCCAAAATCCAACAGAGTCAAGAGTGAGACATGTTTATCCATATTTATATCAGTTGAGTAGACATTCTTATGTGAAGCAAGATCTCTCTCAATTTTTCAGATTCTTTTCTTGTAATCTGCTTTTGGAATTTTAGCCTTGCTATATTCAAAGATGAGGTAGGAAAGCAATGTGTTTGTGACTTGGAGGATACAACTCTGATGAAGAATTATAAGTGGACGCGTGTTTGTGTGTGTGTGTGTGTGTGTGTGTGTGTGTGATACAGCCAATACAGCTACCTCTAATTGTCTCTTACTTCACTACCAATTCACCCAGCCTTAAAACAGCTTAAGTGCCCCAGAATCAGGACGTTTTAATTTTTGAAGCCCTGTTGTGACATCCTAGAGACAGTGCTGACTCTTCAAAAGCAACTACCCACAGAATAATTTATACCCAGTCTCAGCTGAAGTCTCCTCTCTTCTCGCCACCACCTGCCCAGCCAGACACCAGATAGGTGTCCTGGTCTCCTTCCACTCACTTTCAAATCTTCCCAGGTGCTCTGTCTTTCCTTCATCTTATCACCTGGTGCATACCTCTGGTACAACATTTAGCACAATAATAAAGCTGTTTGCTTTTCTGTCTCTCCCAAGCACCTTGAAGGCTATCTCTAATATCTAAATAGGAGTCCATAAAGGAAATAAGCTATTTTTATTTTTATTATAGCAAGCCAAATAGGACTTTAACACTTATCCTTTACATTTAATTTTCATGGACTGGTTAAAGCCAACAGGTTTAACTGCTTTTGTGTGGTGACTCCGATGCCTCTTTACAATTAGATTCTCTAATTGGCAGATTCATATTTGCCTTTGACAAATACAAATGGGAAAATGAATTAATCATTAGTTACATCCCGATAAACCCATTATAACTTGAAAATATCAGAGGTCAAAAATGCATTTAATATGTCTAACCTACCAAACACCATAGCTTAGCCTAGCCTACATTAAACGTGCTCAGAACACTTACATCAGCCTACAGTTGGGCAAAATCATCTAATCATCTAATACTATAAAAGAAGCTTCTTTTCTAATAAAATGTTGAATATCTCATACAATTTGAATACTGTACTGAAGTGGAAAACCAGAAAGGTTGTATATGGGTATAGAATGGTGTTATGGGTCGTTTGCCCTCACAACTACATGGCTGACTGGAAGCTGAGCCTCACCGAACCTGTCCAGAATCAGAAGAGAGGATCATACCACATGTTGCTAGGCCAGGAAAAGATCAAAATTCAAAATCTGAAGTATGATTTCTACTGAGTGTGTACCACTTTCACACCATCATAAAGTTGAAAAATCATAAGTCAAAGCATTGTAAGTCAGGGACCATCTGTGTAAGCTGTTTCTTAGATAAATCTCCAAAAACATTAGGTCCCAAACATGATGGGAAACCAGTCCTTAGCACAAAGACCCAAATTCTGAATAGGCTTTCTTAGCCCTCAGGATGTGTGCTCTTGCCTCCATAAATGGGATCGGGATTGTTCAGACGTAGGGCACAAGGATAGGCTGTGGCTCAGATTCCAGAGAGACTTATCAGCAACAGTGTGCTTGCGTTAGTTTCCACCAGTGAGGGCAGAATTGAGGTCATAGTCATTGCCAGTGTCAGAAAATTTCTGAGTCAGAGCCACTGATGATGGTAATCACATGGCATGCGTCATGATAACCGATCATATGCATATATTTGTTTGGGTTATTCCTGCTCTATTTACTTCTTTAGTGACTTCTGGCTTTCCAGCCCCTAGGATTCATTTTCTATACCACCCAACAAAGCATTTCTTTGCCAGTAATGGCAAGAAGCCACTAAAAAACAAAAATTAGAGAGCGGAGTTTTATTTAACTCTTTGTGCCTCCTTTTGTGATAGGGAAGTACTGGTATTAGTTTCTTTTTAAAGAAGGTTAAAATGAAAAGGAGGGTTGCCCAGCAAAACAGTGGTAGAGGAGACTGGGGTCCCCTATGCTAGTTCACTGCTCTACTCCTAGGAGATATCTATATTTTAAAATATTTTGTGGAGCTAGATTACCCTCCGTCTTCTATACAGTATCAAAACCACTCTATATATGGGGGAGAGAACCGCTCACACTTTTTTAGTGCGAAGGGAGGTAGATGATCAAATTAGAATCTTACTGCTGTGTTGCTCACACTCCAACAGCAGCTGCCCTGGCAGGCTTTCAAGGCTGCAGCAGCCCTGGCTCCAGCTGCTTCAGCAGTAATTTGAAGAGTGCAAGGGGGCAGGGGAAGTGAGAATTTGAAGAAGAGCACTTCATTATATAATAGCAGAAGCAGGAAAACCCTGAAATAACTGAGCCAGTGGCTGGATCCAGGTTTCGGAAGATTACATGGGCCACCCCCCCTCCCCAGCCCAACAATTCCAGGAACTTTTCTGACTCACCTGTTGCTCTGGGCACCTGTGCCAATCAAGGGGTAAAAGTGTCCTCAGTCAAATCTTTATCCATAAAAACTCCTTTGATCCAAATCCAGCCTAAAGCACTATACACATTCACTTGCAACTTCTCTCTCCCAAGGTGCACAAATATCAAGGTGCACTGGATTAAAGAAGGAATGAAATGACAGTATGAACCTTATCACTGATATCTTTTCACCAATAAGGGAGATGTCCTTTCTTAAGGATGTCCCTGTATTATATTTGTGGGTATAAATCTACTAAGCAGAAACTATGTCCTCTCGACTCACATTTAAAGCACCTGGTACAGTGCTAGGTACAAAGCAGTCACATGGTGATATTTATTCTGTAGCGAATAATTTCTATTTCCGCTAAATAAGCAATTATTGTTTTCATTGCATTGTGGCTTCCGAGTATCTTTAGGAGGAATGAGTATCTTTAGGAGTATCAAATGACTGTGGAAGAAATGCTTCTCGAGGTTCTGATTTGTCAAGTCACCCTACAAAGAATGTCTTCCAAGATGATCAGTATGGTGATGACACACAAGACAGATTTGCACTTTGAATACTGTTTACCTCAGGAGGTTATAGACCCTTAGTTCTAGTGACTTTAGTCCAAATCCATAATTCCTAGTTAAGACTAACTTAATCTTTGCTAGTTAGGGAATGTCTCATTTGTCTTATTTATCTTCAGTGAAGTCAAGATGAATATGATCAGGCCTGTAGACATTTTGCCATTAGTAACTGCCTAAGACTTACTCCTGTGTTAAACATGGCACCATCGGCACGATGTTCAAATGGTGTAATTGGTTTGGACCCTGATATGAATCAGTTCCTTCTCATGATATTTTTGTAGAAAAGCACAGTTTTCATCAATAATAACTATCATCATCCTTCAAACTATGACTTTCAACAGCTTCTTCTAAGTGACTTGTAAGATGACCCTTGGCACTTCTCTTACTGAGTATTGATGATGTATCAGCTGGAATGAGGTTCCATCTCATATCACAGACACTTAACAGGCATATTACATACACTGTAGTATCTAGGGTATCTTGGCTGGCCTCTTAAATAGAACACAAGTCTTGACCTTCAATGTCAGGTGAATAATTACAGCCAATTAATGTTGTCCTCAATTGTGAGCAACGTATTTTCTCAAGGCTATCCTTTTGCAAGCAGGGCTTTGGTGTAATCTCTACTGATTGAGAATTGGCTGATGTATCTGAACTGAACTGCAAGCCATGTAAGAACATTCTTCTTACTTTCATTTAAAAAGTATGCCATATTTTGGGTCTCCCGGGTGGCTCAGTCCGTTGAGCTTCCAACTTGGGCTCAGGTCATGATCTCACGGTTTGTGTATTTGAGCCCTGCATCGGGTTCGCTATTGTCAGTGCAGAGCCCGCTTGGGATCCTCTGTTTCCTTCTCTTTCTGCCCCTCCCCCGATCACACTCTCTCTCTCTCTCTCAAAAATAAATAAACATTAAAAAAAAAACGGGATGTCATATTTAATTTATTCAGTCCCTTCTGCCACCACTACCTTTTTTTTCTTGGTTTCGTTTTCTAATTTGTTTGTCTCAAGAAATGAAACTATTTTATATGAATCCCATGGAGATATCCAACTGCCATTAGAGTTTTCAATAGGCCTCAAAGCTGCCACGTTAGCCCAGAATTTGCTCAGATGTCAGGGTCGAGAGCATATCCTCCAGCTTACCAGGAGCACCCAAGACTCCTTGATGTTCCCTGCTTATTAAGAATATTTCTTTCTTGTCACTAGAAGATATTGTTGAGGGTATACAAAGAATAATGAGGGTTTTTTTTTTAATCAAATAGTTCCTCATTAATTCAGAGACCCCTCTGTGCAAATCTCATCTTGAATAAAGAACAAAACACTAATGTTGATCTACAGCGCCCCCTGGCTTCCAAAATATCAACTTACACACCTTTAAGGTAAAAGTCATCTACTATATATAGCTAAAGTTGTGTGGTTATCCCCACCCCTAGATTCCTTAGACAAATGCCATAAATATGATGGGACCACGTCATGTACAAAATATCATAAATTTTACATAAAATAGCTACAAATAATCACAGAATATTTATAATAGTGAATGGCAAAAGCAAAAATAAATAAATAAAACACCAGCTTTCCCCTTCTCTGATGCAGGAGCCAGTATTTCCTTAATACAGACCCCCAAAATGTAATAATAGAAAGCCTTGCAGCATTTGTTACTAATAGAGCTTGTGGAGGAAGTTAATCATAACCTTTCCATGTTTATAATGTTTGGGCTAACATTAGAAACAAAAATATGCCACACACACGCCAAAGAATTTCATAATCAAATGAAGTACCAGCTACACAAATGAATGTGTGACTTTAAGCTCACAAATCACAACTGAAAGACTGGTTATGAATGGAAAATGTGAGTTCCATTCTCCCAGAGAGTCTATTATAGAATATATTGATATGTTATCATTCAAAGTGGTTTTGTAAACCTTTTTTCATGGATGTGTGGAAGAGCATTTAACAATGCCTTCACAAAATTACAACATATTTTATTATGACATAAGACTCCACTTGTGACTATGATTTTAAAGAGATTGTCATTGTTTATACCCCTCAATAGATCGTTGAAACTGTACTGTAAAGAACACATAAGGAAAACAAGATAACAAAATGAAAGACAATTTCCGGGACTACAGTATGTAAACAAGGCAAAGCCAGGCAAATAGAGTCAGTTACTTGAGCTACAGAGATGTCCCACCTCATGAGCAGTGACATTTTTGTGTGGAAAAATACATTACCACCATGTTGACTGCACCTAATAAGATATTCCTGCAGATTTCTTAAATTGTCATTATTTCTGGAAAACAAACTCCACTTGGGCATTTAAGAACAGAGGTATTTTACCAAAAATCAGCATTTTTGCAAACCCTCAAAATGTTTCACTTAGTATTTAATAAAGTTGTCTGGTACAACAACAGAGAGGAAAAGGAAGAGGATAATGAGGGTAAAGCTTCACATGGGCTCAGTTGATTGATTCTATCTTCCAAAATAGACTCAATGAATATCCACAGAATTGGAGCTGCTGGAGATGTAGAAGATTTGGAGAAAAACCAAATGTGAAGGCGACAGTATCTTTTTCTAAAATTCAGCACTGGAACTAGATTCCAAAAATGTATACTCTTTGGTTTTAACAATATTCTTTTCATTATAGATGTTACAAAATTTATCAGCCTCTGAAGGTCAGCTGGTTGTCTTTGAATGCAGAGTCAAAGGAGCTCCATCTCCTAAAGTTGAGTGGTATAGAGAAGGGACCTTAATAGAAGATTCTCCAGATTTTAGAATTTTACAGAAAAGTAAGTTGATACTTTCAAATTATTTTTCAGATAATTTTAATGAATTTATTGTGTTCATTTATTTCTATAACTTTTTAACAATTAATTGAAATATAAGTAAAAGAATAAAAGAAAAATTACTTGTAATCATAATCCTCTGAACTAAACCCAATTAATATTTTGTTGTATATTCCCCCCAAATTTCTCCATGCATATGTTTTTTAAAAATAAAAAAATCATACTTTTTTGTAAATTGATTTTTTACTCAACATTTCATGAACATCCTTTCATGTTAATAAATATACTTTCTTTTAAAAACAACTCAGTACAAAAATAAATAAAATAAATCAGTACAATCAATTTATATTATTTAATCTCCTGTTGAACATTTAGATTGTTCAAAAATTTTTAATTTTATAGACTGCTTAAATGCATGTAACAGAAAATATTTGTGAGTATCTACAGAATAAAGAGAACTAGAATTGCTAGTATAAATTCACCTCTTTTAGGCTTTCAATGTATATTGCCAAAATGCCATGCCAAAAGGTTGAACCAAATTGAGGATAATCACATAATAGATCGTCCAGTCTGGGACACCTTGGAAGTGAAAGAGGGGCACCTGGCTTAGTCAGTGGAGCATGCAACTCTTAATATCAGGGTTGTGAGTTCGAGCCCCACACTGGGTGTAGAAATAACTTAAAAATAAGATCTCTAATTAAAAAAAAAAAGTGAAAGATACTGCTCTTAGTTACACAGAGATTCCAGGAATAAAACAGGCCTATCCCAAATGTACTGGGACATGTGTTGTCCAAGCCGTATTTATTCTATACAACCAGCACTATATGGGAATGCCATTTGTCTCGTGCCTACACTAACAATGGATATTAAACATTTTTTTAATATTCACTAATTTTATAGGCCCAAAATGGGAACAATTGCTTTAATCTATACTTCACTAATTAGATGTGAAGTGGAACTTTTTCTCATGTTTATTGGGTCTTTATATTTCTTTATTTTTAAATTACCTGTTATATCCTTTGCTTATTTTCATATTGAAGTTCTGTTCTTTTTTATAGTAAGAATTATTTATATATTCAAGTGGTTAGTTCTTCTTTTTCTTATCATGTGGTGCTTTCACCTTGACCCATTTTGGTCACAAAATACACTGAAATTTATTTGCTTTTCTGTTAATTTGTTTCTGCCTATCACTGATGTATGAATCAAACTGCTGTCAAGTTTAACAGCAGTAGCAACAACGATAATGTAATCTGAATACCATTTAAACTGAGAAAAAAAAACTTGAATAGTTGTATCAGTGTAGAAGGTCATAACTAAGTTTAACAACTGTTACTGAATACCTGTAATTAAACACCATGGTATTCAGTACCATGCTGGCACTTTCAGGAATGTCAAAGAATTCTAAGACAAAGACCCTGCCCTCTTGTTATTTATCCTGAGGCTCTTAATATTAGAAACCTTAGAGCAGGAGGTACAGTCTATGTTTCATTAGGATGTGAGAACCCAAAGCCAAGAATGAGCTCTCAGTCTTCACAAATTTGAAACTTGTGTTTCAGATGAGGCTGAATGGGTACCAATAAAAGCAAGTCATTCCTAAAACCCTAACTCAGTAACTTCTCCTCACCTATGGCTTTATGTGTCCCAAGTGAAAACCAGGTATGTCCCGAAATACAGCAACATCATGTTGTTAGCAGCTCTCCTGTGGCCCTGCTGTGACAGCTGCCCTGGCCCTGTGGAGGTCATTGGTGCTTAGGTCATTGTACTTTCACATTTACAAATTAACCTTATCAGATCACTCATGAATATACAAGAGACTGAAGTTCTATAGGAAGCTTCTGATGAAAATATAGACTCTTAGTAAAATAAATGCTTAGAATCTTTTCATTTTTCTTTTCTTTTAGAACCGCGATCCATGGCAGAACCAGGTAAAGATCATTTTAATTTGTTAGCGTATGATCTGTGGTTTTACACACATATAAATATATACACATAAATCAGTGATTTTATATATATTATATAAATAATAAAACATTGGAGTTACACCGGTGTCAAGAAAAAAATGAAAAATAAGGTTTTAGAAAAAAGATTCCAACCAACTCTAGCTATTACTGAAGGAGAAGGAAAGGAGGGGAGCATATGCAAATTTGAAGTTTATATCGAATACTGAATATGAATGCAGTTAGTTCTTGGTTATTGAGGGATGTTTCTTGGGAATATTTTCCCTCTTTGGCTCCTACACGTGACCTCCCGAAACTGGGCAGAGCAATTTCCATGACGCTAGATCAATTCCAACTTCACAGCTTATATGGCTCAAAACTCACCCACCAGATTTTGAAATTTGCAGAAGCAACCTATTCATGATGTTATTAGATTTGGTTGGGAAGATACCAAAATGACATGGGAGTGACAATAGGTGAAGTTTTACTTCTAGAAAATACAAGTTACTCACAAACCACAGCAGAAATATCTGAAAGTCTTCTCTGTAATTACCCTGGAGAATTAGATTGTATTTGTACCCCTGGGTAAGAATGATGGTTTGGGATTTTATTATTATAGTTCTCTCTTGTGAAAAATGAATGAAAGGTATTCCAGAAGTAGACCTTGAACATCCATGTTGCACAGCCCTACAGTAGGTCCTTAGGGATACATAGCAAAGACCAGAGCAGCCTTACTGTTGCATTGCTTGTACTGAAGTGGTATTTTTCCCCTTGAAAATATGCCACGTTTTTGGGACACCTGGTTGGCTCAGTTGGTTAAGTGTCTGACTCTTGATTTCAGCTCAGGTCATGATCTCAGGGTTCATGAGATGGAGCCTCAAGCTGGACTCTGTGCTGGGCATGGAGCCTGTTTAAGATTCTCTCTTTTCCTTTCTCTCTGCCCGTTGCACACATCCCCAATCTCTCTCTTAGATAGATAGATAGATAGATAGATAGATAAAAGAAAATATTTCAGGTTTTGACACTTTCATTCAGAGTGGAGCAGACTTTTCCACTAGGCAATCTCATACACAAAATCATTTCAGAGTCACCCCAAAAGGGTCCCTTCCCAAAATAAGTCCCGCCTTTCCCAGATCCATGGTCTACATTTCATAGCCAGAGACCTCTTGTCCATCTTATATATGCAAATACCCTTTGGACACAAAATACTTTATTTTATCAGGCACATACAGTGTAGTGTGAATAAACTTATCAGATCATTTTCTGAAAGTGATCCCTGAAAGCTGAGAGTATAAATGTTTGGGAAGGGGAACAGAGAGAAGAAAGCATAGGCCGAGGACTCAGAAAAAGGACAGAGAGACACCAAAACTAAACTTTGCCTCTCCATCATTTAGGATTCTTGAGCAGCGATGAAGAAGACCTAACTAAAAGTGGCTTAAGCATTAAGAAAAATGTATTTTCTCACATAGCAAGGTGCCCTGAGAAATGGCAGTCTTGAGATTGGATGATTTAGCATCTCTAAGGCCATCATGGCCCATTTCCCATTCCACTAGCTTCAGGTTTAGCCTTGTTTTACTCATCTACCCAAGACAGCTGCCACAGTTTTTGGGTATTGCATGCAGATGACCCACTGCACAGGCAAAAATAGGGAACAATGCTCTCTTTTGTTCTCTTTAAAGAGCAGGAAAACTTTCCTATAAACTCACCAAGAGATTTTCTTCCTGTTTTACTGACTGTAATTGTGTGGTGCATGATATCACTTAGCAAGGATAGAGTTAATATGACTGGCTTAGCATGACCAATCATGATTCACCACCTGAGACTGGCAGAGGCCAAGTTGCCCTGAAGCACATGACCACTTCAAAGAGGGTGGACAAAGCCAGAATTCTATTAGTCAGGAGGAAGATGAAGAGCTATGGAGCAGGTACTCAACACTGTCTGCTGTGACCTCCTGTCCCTCCTAATACAACCATGCTTCGTTAGTTTTGTTTTCAGTGTCAGGTCTACTAAGTGGTAATCGATGGTTTATGGTACCATCTTATACCTCTCTTCATTAGCTGTCAAGGATTATCTAACCATAATAATTTTAGGCTATAATCACATGGTTCATTGTGGGAATCACTTTTGTAGTTATTCAAAGGGAGTCCATGCTGTATATTAAAGTAATCCATAAGAATTGCCATAGCATTGCAAAGGGGAAAAAATGCATTGTGCTCTTCTTTCACCCAGAATTTCAAACTACTTCATCAGCTAATTACTATTAGCTCAGCAAAATATTTCTTGTCCAAAGTTGTGGTCTTCATTTAAAATTACCTCAGTGCAAAATTCCCCACAGACATAATGAGAGTCCTAGATTTAAAAATGTTTTATTAATTGTTTTACTTCACACAAATCTCCTTCTGCTTTAACTCCTAACTTGTTCTTGTAATTTTTAAGTTTATTGTTTCTCAGTTCTATTTTTGTCATCTGGACTGATGACAAAAAATAGAAAATAACCTGAGAATTGACAACATATTAAGATATCGTATTATCATAAAATCCTCTTGCCAATAGTCTATGTGAAGTTTTTTGTTCTACATCCTTGGGTTCACTTTAGCCTGCTCATCAGTCAATTCAATCAGGTAATTGGACTAATTATTTTCAAACAATTAATAGAATCTACTTCTTACATTGACTTCTGTAGAATGATCACTTGATATCAGTAAATTTTGTAATTCCATTTCTATAATTGAGTGAGTAACCATTCTGTTTTACTGGCATTTAGAGGAGATATGTACTTTGGTCATTGCTGAGGTGTTTGCAGAAGACTCTGGGTGCTTCACCTGTACGGCGAGCAACAAATATGGCACAGTGTCAAGCATCGCACAACTCGACGTAAGAGGTAAGGGCCCTTGAAATGCCAGAACAATTTAGACCATGACTTTGAATATGAGTAGGGAGTGTTTGCATTATCCTTCTTTACTGGTTTTCTTATGAAGCTAGCTTGGTTCTCCTAAAAGAAATTTGAATTGTCAAGGAAAATGTTCTTAAACGACTTCCAATTTTTTCAATTTCTTATTGCACTTATGACCACCACCACTATCCATTATCCTACTGCTATCTATTCTGTTCCCTAAGAAAACATCTCCTTGGTCTTATATAAACTTTGAATATTCTTTCCAAAATGGTACTTAGATTTTTAGTTCAGTTTTTTCCTGTATCTGCACCATTTTTTAATGCCCCAGATTATGGTCATTGTTTTTGACAAGCCTTCTCCCATTAGCATACTCATCTGGTTTGGACACATGCCCCCAGCTCACAGTTATAATCTTATCTCAGTCTTATTGAGTGAGGCTAACAGCTCAGGTCCTGTTGTTGTCCTTTCAGGAAATGAAGACCTCAGAAATAATGGGTCTCTTCACCCAGCCAACTCCACCACCAACCTGGCTGTTATTGAGCAACAGCCATCCCCACCCAACCCAGAGCCTCCTTTTGTGGAACAACCCCCTAAACCCAAACTTGAAGGGGTTCTAGTAAACCATAATGAGCCCCGGTCCAGCTCGAGGATTGGGCTCCGTGTGCACTTCAACCTGCCTGAAGATGACAAAGGAAGTGAAGCATCTTCTGAGGGTGGCGTGGTGACCACCAACCAGACAAGGCCTGATTCTTTCCCAGAGAGATTCAATGGACAGGCAGCAAAAATCCCTGAGCCTTCTTCGCCTGTCAAAGAACCCCCTCCAGTTCTGGCCAAACCCAAACTGTAAGTAAGAAGTAGAATGGATGACCCAGGGTGCCTGTGAGCTTCTCTGAATGTGCCCTTAAAAATAATGGTGCTGAAAAAGGGAATTATGAAATGAGAAAATACACTTTATTTTTTTTTATGTTTATTTATTTCTGAGAGAGAGAGAAACAGAACACAAGCAGGGGAGGGGCAGAGAGAGAGAGGGAGACACAGAATCTGAAGCAGGCTCCAGGCTCTGGGCTGTCAGCACAGAGACCAACGGGGCTCTAACCCACCAGCCTGAGATCATGACCTGAGCTGAAGACAGCTTAACAGACTGAGCCACCCAGACACCCTGAGAAAATACACTTTAAATGCTTTGCAAACCATAAATCCTTACATCAATGTTAGTGTACTATCACCACCATCCTTACTGTCAAATATTCTACCTTTGAGAAATGTTACACCTAATGTTACCCCTAAACTAGCTGATAAAGATGTTTGTCTAATGTTAGAGGGCTCCAGCTGAAGCACTTCTACACTCTTTTTATAAACCCTTTCTTGCATCTAATATTCCTTATAGTCTGTAATTTTATTCTTACCTTTCCCATTTCTGCTTCAACTAAAGCGTTTGTAGTCACTATGGAAAACATATTTAGTACTTGTTCTTTGCTATGGCTGGATATGCTGTAGTGACCACAGTAGGTTTTGTATAAATATAATGGGGATGAAAGAATGGAGGAGTCATGATCTTCAGACTCCCATTGGGGACTGATACGCTGTCGCCCTAACCCCCGAGAGAGCCTCCAGTGAAGCCATGCTGCAATGTTTAATGCTTATCCATTATAAAGCAAACACAGAACATGATACTACTCCTATGTTCTGTTTGATCCACACGTCAAAATTATAAAAATTATATTTATAATTACATAATCCTTTAAATGTCAACATTAAAACTTATACTAACAATGCTCCCCTCATGAGTTTCTCTGTGCAAAACACAAGATGTTCATTGGAAGCAGGTCATGTTTAGTTTTATATTCTTCTCACTACCACATAAGGCAAAATTCTGAGCATGAAATTAAATGTTATGAAACATGCCTCTTGGAAAATCACATCCAAAAATGTCTCTGTCCCCTGAAAGTTCTACTGGTCACAGGAAATAGGAATCCACTGAAACAAAAAGAGGGAATGGGTTATTGTAGAGAAATAGGCAAGAATGGGAAACAAAAGGCAGCCTGGAGAATCCCTGCCTGGAGAAGGATAACCCAAGCCTCTGTCCACCACTCATTCTCTGTCTTTAGCACCTCCTTGCTTCTTTGCATATCCTCTCCAATCCTCTCTTTGGAGACTCATCAATTCATACCTGGCCCATCATGGCATGTCCCATTCTACAATTTATGTCAAGTTCTACTGCTAATTAAATTGTCCATAGCAGTTCAATTCCAAATACCAGCTGATCCAGCCTAATCAGCTGCAAAGGATTTATGTTTGGAGAAAAGAAGAGTCAAATGGATGGAATCAGAACTGTGAAGGGCAGCAGGGTGGGGAGTGGGGGAATTTTTCAGAAAAGGGAGTTTCGGGAACAGGTAACCCAAAACAATTTCCTTGGGGATTGCCTTTTTTGTAGGATCTGCTCTTACCCGGAGACTGTTCAGGGGCTATTAGGTATGTCAGTTAGGACTAGGTGTAGGTTCATGTTGCAGAAACCCCAAACAAATGGTGGGTTACATACATGAGGGTTTTTCTCTTAAATTTTTTTTTAATTTTTTAAAATGTTTTATTTTTGACAGAAAGAGAGAGAGAGAGAGAGACAGAGCATGAGAGGGGGAAGGGCAGAGAGAGAGGGAGACACAGAATCTGAAGCAGGCTCCAGGCTCCGAGCTGTCAGCACAGAGCCTGATGCGGGGCTGGAACTCATGAACTGCGAGATCATGACCTGAGCTGAAGTCGGACGCTCAACTGACTGAGCCACCCAGGCACCCCGAGGGTTTTTCTCTTAAATAAAGGAATTAGATGAACAGTCTAGGGCTGTTACAGTGGTTCCATAGTCATTGATAACCCAGTCTCCTGTCTTCTGCTCTGCCACCTTCAGCACTGGCTTCTTCTCCAGATCCCTTCATGGTCCAGGGTGGCTGATAGTGTAGTCATCACATCTGATTTCAAGCTGCAAGAAGGGCAAATGGGTGAAGTCCTGATGTCAAACTTCTTTCAAGGAACCTTCTTAGGTCTTACCCAAAATCTTGTGCTTGCATCTCATTGGCCAGAACTCAGTCACATCGTGTACTAGCTGAAAAAGAGACTAGGAAGTGTAGTCCTTGGCTGCATATATTGCCTCCTTGAATAAAATCAAGCTCTTTTACAAAGGGAAGAATTAAGTAGTCAGTCAGCAGTATCTGCCACATGAGACTTTCAATAAATATAATAATTCTTTCTACTAAGTTATGTAGTAACACCCTCTATAAATCAAGTCCTGAGGGCTATATAATTCTTTAATCTTTTTTGCCTTCCTTAAGTTTTCTCTTAATTGTGTGTGAGGCTTGTATTCGTAGAGGTATGAATATATATGTTCATGCGCACCTGTGTCTACAATATTTTCTCACTGGTTTTGACTTCTTTGGTTTTAATCTTTTAGGTTTTGCAATAAAATGTATCGACTCTCTGAATAATCTTGAGGATACAATTTTCTGTTTGTTCCTTCAGTTTGCCATCATACAGGAAATAGACATAATTCCTACAGATATTAAAACTGGAAAATAAAGAGAAACTGTCATTTTTAAACACTGTATCTTCAAAACCTAAATAACTCAGACTTTGAAATTTTCAACTTGAATTCAAGCTGTCTAGAGCAGTGATTCTTCATGCTGGCTACACTCTAGATAAAATGTGGAGCTTTTAAAAAATATTTATGCCTTCCATCCCGACTAAATCAGAATACCTCCACAGACTATTTTAATGTTCAGCCAGTTTGGAAACTACTGACCCAAAGTTGGAGAGTCTGAGTTACAACCCTTTATCCTTCCACCCCACCCCATACACACATCCCACCACACTCAGGAAACAACAATAATTAACATTTAAAGTGAGTAAAATGTCAGACAAATATCAGAATGTACTGGAAAAGCCTATGTTTGGAAGACAAGTGTTTTTTTAAAGCAGTGGTTCTCAGCCCCGGTTGCATATAAGAACCACCTAGAGCCTTGCTATTCACAGCACTGGCATCACCTGGGAGCTTGATAGAAATGCAGACTCTCAGGTCCCTCTCCAGCCTTGAATCAGAAGCTGGGTGTGGGGGCAAGGAGGGCAGAATCTGTGTTTCAACAAGCCCTCCAGAGGCTTCTGAGGCTCACTAAAGTTTAAGATAAGAACAACTGACCTACATTTAAAAAGATAATAATAACTAGGCCTGGATCTTTTCCCCAGCCGATTGACCCTCTGAGCAATGGTGTCTAAATCATTGAGGTTTGTTTGTCTCTTGGTGATTCTCTTGGTGATTCTCCCAGCTTGGTTGCCACTGGTAAAAATACAGCTAAAAGCCAATTGCAGAGACATATTTACTCAGAATTAGTTATCCTAATCAGTGATGTGCTGGCAAATGTTTTAACAACGGATGGAGACGGGAAAGCCCTGATTTCTAGCGTTTGCCAATTCTCTCCCACCATGTTCTATTTCAGGCTGCTAAAGCAAGGTCATTGAACTGGGAATTGGAATGAGATGTGCACAATCTGCTCTCCAGAACAATCGAGAGCCAGCTCCGTCCAGCACACACTGCCTGAAATTTTTGTTTCCAAAATTGCTTTCAAAAGTACTTGATACAGTATCCCAAGTTTTTTGTTGTTGTTGTTTAGTCATTAAGCCTTTTTATCTCAGCAGTTCAAAACCCCTAAGAAATTCTTTTGTATCCCAGAAACCACAACATGAAGCATTCTTACAAATCTGAAACTCTAATCTTCATTCTTAGGAATCTTGAAATTGATACATATAGTTCAGAAACTAAAGAATAGCCATCATTTATTGGTTACTTCTATGTTTTAGGTGCTTTATCAATTCTCACAACAATGTTGAGATATTACTTATTCCTGTTTTATTTATAAGGGAATCGGGGTCAGAAAAAATGTAGAAACTCCCCAAAGCCACACAGATAATGAGTGGCAGAGCCAGGATTAGGACCTAAGTCTGTCTGTCTGCAGAAACCATATTCTTGAGCATTGTGTTTAAATTATTTTGTGGCAAAGAGAAGATATTTACAGGTAACCCAAGAGAGCTGATAGATCTGCTTGGGTACAAGAAAGCTTGATGTCAGCTTGAAAGCTAATAAAAGAAAGCTTGGGTTTAAACCTGACTTCAAAAATCCTCATTAGCAACAACAAAAGAGCAGCTGAGCATATAGCAATTACGACAGGTTGTTACTCTGAATTAGAGATGTTACTCAGGATTTTAGAACTAGTAGCCATTGTAATTAATTTTCCCTTCCTTTATTCTTTCATTGAACTTTGTACCTTCATTATTAAAGCAGTAGGTAAGTTCCACATGTTATCTGTAAATAACCAGTGGTTATTTATGTTATATGTATGTAGAGTAGGATTTTTGAGCCCTGAATAGCTCATACTATCTTGGGCATATTTATATCTCCTAAAGTGCCTAGCAAAGTAAACACAGAAAATTCAATAAACATTCATTGAATAATGGAATTGACACCTGATGTAATGAATAAGCTAATCCAAATAGCTGTTTTAAATCCCTTCTGAAACAAGACCTTAAATAAAATGAGAAAAAGAAACGCCGTTCAAACAAAAAGAGGCATTATTCTCAAATGAATTCTTCCCAAAACGTAGATAATCAAAACAATTTGACAGTGTATCTCACATATCATTATGTTTAAGGTTTGTGGCCCTCTATAACCCAATATACTGAATTGAATGATAAAGGCTAACATGCCATTGGAAATCTTATTTAAAGTGAAAAGCTGGGGGAACCTGGGTGGCCAAGTTGGTTAAGCATCTGACTTCAGCTCAGGTCATGATCTCATAGCTCGTGGGTTCGAGACCCACCTTGGGCTCTGCACTGACAGCTCAGAGCCCCAAGCCCGCTTTGGATCCTATGTCTGCCCCTCTCCTGATCATGCTCCATCTCTCGACAATAAATAAATGTTAAAAAAAATTTTTTTAGTAAATAAAGTGAAAATCTGGTTCTTAGTTTTTATTCAATGGGAACAAAAAGAAAATAAGAATCAATCAATACCAAATGCCATCCTGCCCCTTTTTATCATCATCATCTTTCTAAGATTACTTACTTGTCAGATACTACTTTTTCTATTTCTGTAACCACAATAAAATATTTCTGCAATATCATAAGGCTAAAATCTACTTAGACTACTCTATGCAGAGATGTCCTGAAAACCATATAGCATTATCTTCAGACTATAGCAATCACAGAATGTGACCTGACAAATATGATATCTATTAAAAATGTAAAGATTTTTGTATTTTCATGCCATTGGGAAAATTAACACTAACAGAAACAATATTAATTGTATATATTTTATATTTTCTAAGGATAATCTAACAAAGATATTTCTGCTTCTCTTGATTGCCTGAATCATCTATGATGAAACGGAAAGGTTTAATTAATTTTTAATTATATTGCTTTATTCTTATATACTCACTTCTAAAAAGGAGAGAGAGAAGTTACTGTGCCAAGTGGCTAATGCTTCTGCATTCTTAGTTTAACTCAAAACAAGAATTTTCATAGATGAACAAAGGATTTCACAGTATGTAGCATCTAACAGCAGATGGGACTCTGTTTTGTGAAGTTACTTCTCCATATATCATGTATCAGAAGTGTTAATGAAAAGAAGGAAAAAGGTCTTAAACTCCAATAATTAAAAAAAAAAAAAAAAGGTTTGGAGAACCTCCTGGTTCAACTTTATTGCTGTTGGTATTGACTTTCCTCACGGTAGGAAAATACAGGACCTTTCATTTTTAATAGATCTCATGTTCAGCAGATCACCTTCTATGTTCCAGAACATAGAACATAAAATCCGAAGAACATAAAATCATGGTGGACTTGGGACACCAAAGTCTCCTTTGTGGATCTTCCTATGGTTACTCGCTCGAGAGTCAATTCTTCTAACCAACAGTTTAGCAGTCCTGATGGCTCTATGCATATACAATTTTTAGAGATTTTCATTTTCTGTTTTTTTCTTAAAAAATAATTAACCATTTTGTTAAGATAGACTAAGGGGAATTCTTCCATTTGGTCATTTTGGATAGTCCCTGGAGTGGTGAGGACCTGCAGGGCACTTCCTCTGTGCTGTGGTGTATAACTGGAGTTGGTGGGCGGAAGATAGACTAAATAGACTGTGAGACCTAAGTCAAATCATATAATGTTTCTGTGACTCAGCTTCCTATAAAAGAAGAAAGTACTCCCTGCTTGATCTTCTTTGTCCTCTTAGGAACAAGAAAAGGCTAAGGCAATGTTTATTTTTAGGGTGGCCATATAATCTACTGTTAAAACCATGCTATTTTTGAGAGTAAAAGAGCACGATTAATGATTATGCCAGGAAAACAGGCATAAACCAAGGTTGCCCAGGATGTATCGGGTCATATGGTCACCTTATCTATGATGCTTTGTTGTCAAGAGAGGATGAGAAACACCAAGACACATCCTGTGGCTTTATTAAGGTTTGTTTTAAAATGAGGCAAAATGAAGAATACAACACATTCAGTTACTTACATCAGTGTGTAGCTCACTGTCTTCTGTCCCAAAGCTGAGATACAGCCTGCTCCTATCAGAAGTTTAGGCACTCCTAACAGAGGACCATTGTTTCTATTTCTTTTTTCTGATTTGTAAGCATTCTAAAATTGGGCTGCTATGTTGCAGGGTCACAACACAGAGATTACAATGTGAATGAAGCCTTTTGGAGTTGTGCATTGTGGTGGTTCTTTCCCTTCTTAGAACAAAACAGATTTAGAAAGGAGAAACAACTCGCAAGGAATTGATTAGCTTATTTCTGGCAACTCTGGTTCTGAATCAGCATAAAGTTGTAAACAGCCTGTCTATGCATTTTCTGATGGGTGAAGCCGATGGTGACAGATTTCCCTTGTCTTTCCCTATTCTTGTGTGCAGTGATTCCAGCCAGCTACAACAGCTTCACAACCAAGTCTTACTGGAACAACAGCAGTTGCAAAACCCATCTCCTTCATCTCCTAAGGAGTTTCCTTTCAACATGAGTGTTTTGAACTCCACTGCTTCCCCGGCGGTGACAATGTCCAGCAAGCAGGTGAAGCCCCCTTCATCACAGACTTTCAGCTTGGCCCGGCCAAAGCATTTCTTCCCCTCTACAAATACCACCGCAGCAACTGTGTCCCCTTCCAGCTCTCCAGTGTTCACCCTGAGCAGCACTCCTCAAACCATTCAGAGGACAGTGAGCAAAGAAAGCCTCTTAGTTTCTCACCCCTCCGTGCAAACCAAATCTCTAGGAGGAGTTTCCATCCAAAACGAGCCACCCCCTCCAGCTCCAATAGAGCCAGCACAACCGCCACTCACATTTGCCATCTCCAGTGGAAACCAGTTTCAGCCCCGCTGTGTTTCCCCAGCTCCCGTCTCTCCCACCAGCCGGATTCAGAACCCAGTGGCTTTCCTCAGCTCCGTTCTGCCTTCTCTCCCTGCCATCCCACCCACCAATGCCATGGGGCTGCCTAGAAGTGCACCATCCGTGTAAGTGTCATTAAGGTTTCTGATGTAAACGATGTCACTAAAGAAAGGATTTATGTATACAATAGCTTGGTCTGGGACAGGACTCTCATTTAGTGGATTCCCAGATAATCCTATCTCTTAGACACTAAATGGATATTGAACACCTTAGAACAAAGGGCACGATTACTTTAAATAATTTTTAACAATTTAAGTATTGAAAACACCTCTACAAACACAGATTCTCTGTGCAGTGCTCAACTTTTGTACACAAGATGCCCTCCATAAGTGCCTGATGACTCCTAGAGTCTGATTGCCATTTCAGCCACTCTGATTTCTAGGCTTTTGGACACAGGCCAGGGTTTTTCATGGGTATGTCTGGTGTGAATTTATTTTACAGGCCATCGCAGGGACTAATGAAGAAAAATACAAAGTCTCCCCAACCACTGAATGATGATTACATTCGTGAAACTAAGAATGCAGTGATTCTTGACTTGGGGAAAAAAATGAATTTCAATGATGTCAGATCACACCAGCAGGTAAGATTGCCGGGCTCAAATGGTTTATTGGAATTTCATCATAAGAAATATAATTTCACTTAATTCAGTCCTTGGATGGTCAGGTCACCAAACCTCAGTGAGGCTGACCCTGCAGTCTTAGAAGGTAGAGCATCAGTTAACCAATGGTCATATAGGAAAGTCATCCACATAGATCTATAGTTCTTGATTACCCCAGTAGTTAACTCAATTTAACTGTTTATATGTGTTTATGTAGAATGGAATATGTCAAAGAAGGAGAGAGACTAGATAGTCTGTTGGCCATGCCAGCAATCCTTAGCTCAGTATTGACAAATACCATCACATCTTTGAAATATTTCAATAGATAAGATGATCTAGACTTAAAAGAGCTCTGGGACTTCATGGTGTCCTTTATCGGACTCCTACAGTCTAACGTGCTAGAGGTCTGCTCACCCGTTCCCCTCATTCTTCACATTAGGTTGAATCATGTGAAATAGACATTAGTCAATATCCTGTAGTTCAACCCGTACAACTCCTTGCTTACTAGTAAGTGCTCACACTGGAGGAGCAAAAGGAAAGCCATAGGTGAGCATCAGATAAAAGAACAATAGACTATTTTGTTACCTGAGCCATTTATTTTTACATTTTATATCATGGTTAATTTTTAAATGTAGGTTTATATTTTAATAACCTAATTCTTGGCTTATTTCCCAAGGTGGGAACTAATCAAATCTATTTTGAAATATAACATAAGATTTCAGTCAAAACTACATGCCAAATATTGTGGAATTTGTGGCATAAGTGATCCCTGGAAACAAGGCTCCAGATTTCCCTGACCATATGCTGTTTTCTTTAGTGTTTCTGTCTGTTACCTCTAGTGGAGCCATGGATATACAGTATTTTACAATCGTGCTATATGTTGGGCAATTTTTACTAAGTAGATTCTCTTGAAAATGTACTGCTTAAAATCCTTTTAAAATTGACTTTAAACTATTGAATTGAAGAAGAATATTTAAGTTTGTTATAATTGAGTATGCTTCTCACATATTATTCCACCGAACTACATATGTTTCTGGGAGGCAACTATTCTTCTCTTCCATCTTCTAGATGGAGAAACGGAGGCACAGTTGTCAAATTGTCAGTGGCAGAACTAGAACTAGAGCCCTAGTCTCCAGGACACGTCACATTTTCCCTGAAACTCTGCAACCTTTTTCAGTTTTATGACAATTACCTTTAAGTCTCATAAATGTTGCTCTGACACAGATTTGCTTTCCTATAATACTGTCATCACATTTGGGTTGTTAATCCTTCAAAGTGTCACTGAAATCAGAGCTGTGTTCAGCCTATGTCTTTTACAACTCAGAGAGGGAGCAATTAGAACCCTGTAAAAATGATAACAGGCCAGCACACAATCTTTTTGATTTTACTTTTTTAGTTACTCTGTAGGTAGATCCATGCTAATCCACCACCCAACTCATGGCAAAGTAGGTTTTTCTCCTAATTACCTGAAATGTAAGTAACGTGTAAATACAAACTTCTACGAGTTGAGTGTCATAAACCCA
Source organism: Panthera tigris (assembly GCF_018350195.1). Classification (NCBI taxonomy): domain Eukaryota; kingdom Metazoa; phylum Chordata; class Mammalia; order Carnivora; family Felidae; genus Panthera; species Panthera tigris. The sequence goes on from NC_056670.1 coordinate 28,783,523, forward strand.
ACAGAACTCATTATTTAACTTCCATCATGAAATAACCTCAGGGCTAATAGCAGAAACGGTTTCAAAAAGCATCTTACTACTGAATATCTGTGACATGCATCAGTGTTCTTCTGAGAATCATTACTCTGAGAATTGCTTTGGTGGTTTAGTTACAGAATTGGTCCTAGACTGAGTTCTATGCCATGGATAAGAAAACCAAGCTGCATAAATGCAATTCAGGAAACTAAGGTTCTAAGATGGAAAGCTTGCATTAGGTTGGTAGATTTTGATTCACAGCAAGTTTTGGGGAATAAAATGACGACCACTTTATAATACTGTCATTGTTGCGATGGTGAAGATGTGAATATTGTCTGCAATGTACCGTGGCCTGCTGGCTAGGGTTAAGAAAATATGCTTAGGAAGGTGGAAACCAATCATAAAGAAACACTTGCATATTGATAGCCATCTATATCCACAGTCTGGGGACCCGTAATCAAAATGATCAGTTTTTCTCCTTCCCATATTAGCCTACATATGTGAGGAGGGGAAGCAAATGATTTCTTCTGAAGCATATGCGTTTGTTTTATTTTGCTTTGAAAACTTTTAGGTCCAGAAATCTGGACTCTCAGGCCCTACTTTATTCCTAGCAAATGAAGAATAGCAAGTATTTGTGTGGTCTAGAATTATCACATTAGGCTGAGCATGAAAATAAATCTTAAGTCCTATACAATGTATACTGACTACAATTTCTTCCCCAGAACACGAACTTCTAAATTAATGTTTTAGAAAATGGGTTTTATTTGACATATCCATGACTTTGTATTTTTCTTTGTAATATTTCAGTATTTACCTTCTTACTCATTTTATATAACACTTGTAAATACCAATTAACATTTGCTGGTTGATTCCTAGAACATTGCATGATACAAAGGTGTCATCCTTTCCGATGTTCATATTTATTAAAATATTTAGCTTTCTAAACTGACAGTGAATTTTCTTTGAGTTGAGGGTAATCCAAGAAAGGTGCCCAAGTACTAGATTTTAGGCTGCATCATTCCTTACTTTGAAGAGTGTCATTCACCACCAGTGGATCTTCAGTGGACATCAATAAAACTTAAACGGTTTAGGTTAGCAAGGTGAATCTGAGAGGTCAAAGGAACCCAGGATCACAAAATGTAATAATGAAAGTTTCATGACCTTAATTCACACATGACTTAACATGATTTTATGCACCCAGTAAATATTTGGTGATTGTTAATTTCTAAACACACACTCGTGCACGCGTGTGCACACACACGCACACAAACACTCTCTCTCTCTCTCTCTCTCTCTCTCTCTCTTTCTCTCAATGTCTTATTTCAACTTTCCTCCTTGACCTCATTCTGTGGAAACCTTCCCATCTCTTTTTTCTGCTCCTTTCTCTTTAAAACTGTCTGTGGTTGCCAGATCCTGCAATGTATGACAAAAGAAAAAATAAGTTCCTAATTCTTGCTATGCTTTTTGTTCATCTAATCTCCTTCTTCTCTAAGCTGCTTAGTCATTTCTTCTATTTAAACCATACCTCTTTCATCTCTTTCTATGAATTCTTTATGAAAATCCCTATTTTGTGACTCTTGCTATCCATTCCTTTTCTAATAAGAATTCCACACAGCCATTGACCTCAGGTTGCTTACCTTGAGCATAATAGGACCCTAGGCTAGTGAAGTGTCCGTGATCATCTGCCAAGGACCCATCCAGGATGCACCAGTCACAGTCTCCCTGGGAGCTGGGGTTCGTAGATGTCTTAATCATTGCTGCATCCCTGTTATGTCTGGCACAGACATAGTTATAGGATTTACATTAGTTTCAGATAAGATAATGAAACTTTTGACCATATAGAAAATTTTGGATTTGTTGCCTATCCATGGAAAGTAATTCACTTGACTGTATAGATTCTGATTATGCCTAATTGTGGATACTGCCCTATGATAATAATCCATGTCAATCAATGGATTAAAAAGATGAAACAGTGGTGCCTGGGTGGTTCAGTCAGTTGGGCATCTGACTTCAGCACAGGTCATGATCTCACAGTTTGTGGGTTCGAGCCCCTCGTCGGGCTCTGTGCTGACAGCTCAGAGCCCGGAGCCTGCTTCAGATTCTGTGTCTCCCTCTCTCTCTGCCCCTCCCCTGCTCATTCTCTGTCTCTCTCTCTCTCTCTCTCTCTCCCTCAAAAATAAACATTAAAAACTTTAGTAAAAAAGATGAAAACACACTGAAATTAAACTCTGGTGTTAACTGAATGTTAGCTTCACACAAAAAAAAATTCTCTCCTTTGAGCACAGACATAACTTACAAGCAGCTAATGCAGAAACTGCTGCTTTTACTCACAAAGAGAAAACTCAAGAGAAAATGGAGAAGGCAACATAAATGCAGCCCTGGAAATTCGAAGCCTGCATCTACCAGCAGTACAGTCTTTGTGCAGACAGTGCAGGAAGTACCTAAATGTAACTAAAACATATTGCTTTTGTTTGCAAATATCTTTTTTTTTTTTAATGTTTATTTATTTTTGAGAGAGAGAGAGAGAGAGAGAGCATGAGCAGGGGAGGGTCAGAGAAAGAGGGAGACACAGAATGGGAAGCAGTCTCCAGGCTCCGAGCTGTCAGCACAGAGCCCGACGCGGGGCTCAAATTCAGGAGCTGTGAGATCACGACCTGAGCTGAAGTCGGAAGCTCAACCGACTCAGCCACTCAGGCGCCCCTGTTTACAAATTTCTTTACAAAATCTGAGTCCCGTCAGTCATAACGTGGAATGACAACCTTGATTTATGTGTGATAGGGGTAGTTGGGATACCAATTCTTGGTTGCAAAGCACTACAAACAGACGTCAATTTCTGCTTTGGGGGTGGTATTCTTTGATACCATCTCAGATGTAAAGATTCGGTGCTTTAGCAACAAGCCACTTACCCCTGCCACACAGCTGCATGGTTTCCTTATTCCTGTTTCTGATTTCCCAAATATTTCATGAAATCTTTCATGGAAACCCCTGACCTACAGTATTCTTAGTTTGTTGCTCATTGTTAATTTATACATTTTATACCTGGTACATTAAGCAAATATGTCTAAAAAGAATTTTTTTTTTCTCCCAGTATCCCTTTACATTTATTCAATGGGACGGACTATTTCTTCTGCTCCTGGCAATCTCAAATATAAGGCAATCTCAAAAACAGTTTTGACTACATTTAGTTCCTATAAGCTTCTATGGTTACTTTGTTGCAAAATACAATCTTGATCTAGTAGTACAATATTCCCAGCCTATAGTAACTACTCCAATCCTTATTCAAAAATTAGAACCCACGCACAAACACCCCCATCCATACCCCACACCCAGGGACTATTACAAATGGTGAATCCAAAGACAGGAAGGGAAGTGTGGCCAACTTCTTCTCTTTTTTGCTCTCTCTTCCCCCACTTTACCAACTGCTGTCCCTGACTCCTTTACCCAGCCATGGAGAGACAAAAGTTGACCCCACAGTGGCTTTGTCTTGTATGTGGCCCACGCGTGCGTGACGGGAACCATCACAGGTCCTCCGCCCTGACACAATGCAGGAGTGAAGGTTACTCAGCCTTCAGCTTGCCTACTGACAAAAAGCTGCCTCACTCCTCACTCTGGCGCTTTTAGGCAGGAGTCAGATACTAACCCACTGTAAAAAACAACAACAACAACAACAACAACAACAACAAAGCAAGCTCTCCAAATGGGTCCATTTAGCCTCCCTCGCTGAGCTTGAAATGAAGGCAGGAACCCTTGGGCTGGAGGTGGGGGTAGGAGATGCAGAGACAGCCCTCTCCAAAGACCTCTCCCTGGATCTTCTCCCTCCTCACTCCTTTGTATCTCCATGGTGGTGAAGAGTTTCAGTCATCTAACCTGTCTGTAAGCACCTGCGTTGAAATTTCTGGAGAATAGTTTGTCTGCCAATCCACTTGTTTTCTGACATCTAGCCCATCTTAGTGTCTCAATAAAAACTTCCAGTTAAGATCTGGTTGCGACAGTATCCTCAGTACCTAATTATGAGTAGTATTTTTTAAGTAACTCATTGAGTGTTGTTTTCATGACCTCCCAGTTAGCAGTGTTGACGAAATAATAAATACATAACCAATGTGAATACATTTATAGTAAAACAAAATATGCATATTTTAGTCATATTGCCTCTGTAGTTCCTTGGATCAAATCCATTCAAACACTTGTAAATTCCACAAAATCAGGCCCCAACTTGGTAAAATCAAGTTTGGAATACATAGAGACAATGTGTTATTTATATTCTCAGTCAGACACTTAGGCCTCATATATACCATCCATTGTGTTCCTGAATGTTAGGTATAATCATAACTTACCACCATGTACAATAACACTTCTTTGGGAAAATTACTTCATACTTTCAAAATAGAATTTCAAGAATTCATCTCTCCCCATAGTAAATAACTCTGACAGTATATTTAGCCAGGAAGTTACCAGCCCTTACAGCTCAGGCAGTAGAGGCTTCAGAGAAGGTTCTTTAGCTTAGAGCAAGGACTTCATTAAAACAATGGCTAGGGGCACCTGGGTGGCTCAGTTGGTTAAGTGTCCGACTCTTGATCGTAGCTCAGGTCTTGATCTCAGGGTGGTGAGTTCACACCCTGTGTTGGACTCCATGCTGGGCATAGGGAAAGAAAAAAAGAAAGAAAGAAAAAGTGGCTAGAGGTGATATGGAATGGACTGGGAATTTGGGGACTTAAGTGAAATAAGATGAGAAGCCTTAGAAGGTTAAGACCTTCTTTAATAAAAGAACATGAAGTCTTGCCACCTTCACAAAAACTCTAGGGTTTTCTGAACCCTAGCATCTGTGTGTGTATGAGGTTTGAGATCTGTTTAAATGTAATTTTTAAAATAATAAAGTTCAGGACACCTGGTTGGGTCAGTCAGTTAAGTGTCTGACTCGATTTTGGCTCTGTTCATGATCTCTCGGTTCTTGAGATCAAGCCCAGCGTCAGGCTCTGCATTGACAGTGCAGAGCCAACTTGGGATTCTCTCTCCATCTCTTTCTACCCCTCCCCATTCATGCACACATTCACACTCACTCTCTTTTTCAAAATAAGTAAATAAAACATTTTTAAAAAAAAATTTTTTTAACGTTTATTTATTTTTGAGACAGAGAGAGACAGAGCATGAACAGGGGAGGAGCAGAGAGAGAGGGAGACACAGAATCTGAAACAGGCTCCAGGCTCTGAGCTGTTAGCACAGAGCCCGATGCGGGGCTCGAACTCATGGACCGTGAGACCGTGACCTGAGCCGGAGTCGGACGCTTAACCGACCAAGCCACCCAGGCGCCCCGTAAATAAAACATTTTTTAAAAAAATAAATAAAATAATAAAAAGCTTCTGTTTAACACCTCACTTTACCTCATATAGTAATCGAATAAAATGAGTCATTGGTTTTAGTCCTAAATATCCTAGAAAATAAACAGATTTACTAAAAAGAAAAATAACATATATTTGGAAGCATAAATGCAATTCAACGAAGAAGAAATACGTATTCTTCATGTGATTTTTAAATTGGCAAGACTAAGAAATATTTCAAATTTGGGGGATCACTTAATATATTTATGGAAAATATAGTCATTGTGAAGTATTAGGTTGAATCATATAAAATTCTACATGTTGACCTACAAAAATGTCAGTTTCATATAGTTCAACCTAATAGATAGTTGGAAGCTTTAATTACTAACTTTCTAAAAGCTCCTATAATGTAGAAAATAGTCTAATGCTGTTAAACCAGGTTTCTTAATACTTTTAAACTAGGGTTCAAGTAAATAGAAGTGAGCAATTTTTTACTTTAACTGGTTTGAACTATCTGATTGAAAATTAATAAGCTTAACTGGAGATTAATCATTTTCTCTATCTTGAAAGAGCTGTGGATTTGTTTTGCTTACTCAGGGTGAGATGTGGCTGAGAGAGGATTTAAAATTTGTTTCAAGAAATTGAAACCAAGAAACATTTGATTCTGTGTTTTTCCTAAGTTCCAATTCTACACAAATTCAGGTGATAATATGTATAAGACAATAATAAAAGAACATGAGTAATGTGATTTAATAGCTTAAGAATACACCTTATGGGTCCTGAACTCAATTACTCTAACACTAAGGACAGATGTACATCAGCCATGTGCTTCCATATTCTATTTCAGGAGCATCCTACTGCCATCTCCAAGGAGCTCACCTAAATTACAAAATTATGGTTAATTAGAGTCATGAGCTTAACAAAAGGTCTCACTTTCAACACAAGCCCTGGCTCTGGATTCCTCAAAGATGCATAAATGGAACAAGCGATTGCCCTCCTCCCATGTCATTCACGTATTCACTCATTCTTCATATACTCATTGAGCACATGCCATGAGGCAGACCACTATTCCAGGTGCTGCTGATACAGTGAGAAGCAAGATAAACAAGATCTCTGCTCTTGTGGGGCTAACATTCTAATCCTTAGAGATATTTAATCACTCAATCAACAAACAAACAAGAAATATACTAGATAGCAACCAGTACTGTGTAGAGAATTAGAATGGGGAGTTAATTTAGATGAAGTGGACTGGGAAGGCTGCTTTAGGGAAGTGACATTTAAGCTTCATCGAATAAGGCAGAGAGAGGGAGTGACAGGAATTCAGGACAAGTCCTAGATTTAGGATTTAACTTGGTACACTCAAAATATAGTCTGAGGACCCATGACAGTCTGCAAGCTATCACCTCTCCACCTTAACATAAGAACAGGAACTGAGTGTAACCATCAAGAAATTTTTATAGTGGGCGCCTGGGCGGCTCGGTTGAGCACCCAACTCTTGATTTTGGCTCAAGTCATGATCTCATAGTTCGTGAGTTTGAGCCCTGCATTGGGAAGGAGTCAGCGCTGACACTGTCAGTGCAGAACCTGCTTGGGATTCTCTCTCTCTCTGTCTCTCTCTCTCTGTCCCTCACCCACTCATGCTCTCTTTCTCAAAATAAATAAATAAACTTTTAAAAAATTTGTAGGGGCGCCTGGGCCCAGTCGGTTGGGCGTCCGACTTCCATTCAGGTCACGATCTTATGGTCCGTGGGTTCGAGCCCCTCGTCGGGCTCTGTGCTGAGAGCTCAGAGCCTAGAGCCTGCTTTGGATTCTGCGTCTCCCTCTCTCTCTGCCCCTCCCCCGCTCAAGCTCTGTCTCTGTCTCTCTCAAAAGTAAATAAACATTAAAAAAATTTTTTTTTAATTTAAAGGAAATTTTATAGCAATTTGGAAGAGAAATTTTACACCTATTGAATATAATAATTTTGTACACGTCTTAAATTTCATTTTGCTAGTAATTCATTTTTATTTTACTTTATAAAACTACACATCGGAAATTTTTAAAAACCTGACTTTCACCAAAGACAGTGTGAGAAACACTGTTTAACTACTTAACTAAATAGATTAATAGTGGCACCATTTCCTGAGATGGGGAAGAGTAGGGTAGGTGCATCTCTGGGAGACAGAAATCAAGTGTCTGGATCATGCTCAGTTTGAGATGCCCATTGGGCACCCAAGCCATGATATAGAATCAATCACTGGGTGTATGACTCTCATGATGTAGAGCAGATCATCGGGTATATGAGTTCTGGGGAAAGACCAGACTTAAAGATATGGATTTGAAGTCATCAGCATACAGAAGGTATCTGAAGCTGTGAGATAAGATGAAACCACCTACCTAGGATTAGGAGCTAGCAAAAAGACTGATAAGGAGCAGCTAAAGAAAGAGAAGAGAAACCAATATGATGTTGTGAAAACAAACAGAAGAAAATGTTTCAAAAAGGAGAAAGTAGCCATCTTTGTCTAATGCTGCTGAGAGATCAGGTAAGGTAAGAACAGATAAGTGACAACTGGATTTTGCAAATTTGGAGACCCTGACAATAGTAATCTCAGTGGAACAATGAGAACATAAACCTAATTGGAGTACATTAGCAAAAGAGTGGGTGACAAGGAAATGATCCCGTAACAATAGAAAATTATTTCAAGTAGTTTTGTTGTGGTGGGAGTAGAGAGATGCAATGAAGATGGATATGGTGTCAAGGGAGATTTATTCAAGACAGGTTTCAGGAAGTATGCAGATGGGAATGTCCAGTAGAGATAGGAAGTTGGTGATGCAGGCGTACATCAGAATGCAGTTCAGAATAGTTTTGCCATATTATCAAATAGGAAGTTCTACATATTGAAATAGACATTAATAGTAGTAATGGAAATTACATTCCATCTTCATTTCTCTACAGGATGCTACTGGGGCTCCATACTCAAGGTGAGGAATCAGGATTCACTCAGGCAGTTTGGGATTATAGTAGAGACATTGGCATCTCCTTTAGTGCTCCATGGTGAGGAACCGGAAATGGAACATGCCCGGTTTATTGGGTTTCCATGATATAAATCTGAATCTTAAAAAGTTCCATCCGTAAATTATACTGATAAATACCTTCTTTCTCACCCATAGAACTTAAATTTAAACATATTTGCCATTTTGACAGGAGTACAAAATTTCAAGCTTTGAGCAGAGGCTGATGAATGAAATAGAGTTTCGCTTGGAACGTACCCCTGTTGATGAATCAGATGATGAAATCCAACATGATGAGATCCCCACGGGCAAGTGTATAGCTCCCATCTTTGACAAAAGACTCAAGCATTTCCGTGTTACAGAAGGCTCTCCAGTGACATTCACCTGCAAAATTGTTGGGATACCTGTTCCAAAGGTAGGGGAAGATGATCAGCCAGTTGGCCAACAAACAGCACACAACTGTAGACAGTGCCTTTGAGAAAATCCTATCAGAATCTAGGGATGTAGCTACAGACGGAATAAAAATCAATACCAGAAAATTAACAAGGCCCAGATAATTTAACTAAAAAGAGATAGTCATGGATAAGATCGTTAAATAATTAGGCCAAAAATAAATCTGATTTATAAGTAAGTTAGAATTTTAATAAAAGTTTAAAATAAACTTCTTAGTCATAATCCTCCATTTTGGGTTATTGATTCCCTCAACCACCAAACTCACCAAATTGATGTTTTTCTTTTTTTTCTTTCTTTTCTTTTTTTTTTTTTTTTAGCATTTATCTAATACCCACAAAGTGCCTGTTGTTGCACAAAGTGAACTATATTTGTATCATTACTATTAGGTGGGTAAATGCTGAAAATGTCATATCGTTATCACTGGCTGCTGAAAAATCTTATGAGTCACCAGATTTTTTTGGCAATCATCTGAAAGAAGGATTTACACCCGGTGTGGCTGTGGTAGGGGATCTCTCCACTCTACCTTCACAAACATTAGCATGCTGTTATCATGTATGGTTAGGTAACCAGGAAATGTAGAGGAGAACAGCTGCAATCAGTACTTTAACCCTCCTGTCTTTGAGAGATCTCCTTGATACATGCAGAACCCAACATGAAAAAGATACTTATTTAAATTTTAGCCAGATGAGAAATTTCACAAGTGAATCCTGGCCTCATTCCACTTGGTATGATAAACCATACTAACCTTTCAAGTAAGGTAAGCTACTGTAGACCCTGAGATCTGAAACTGCAGAAGACTTGAGCTTGTAAATAGGACAATGGGGAAAAATTCAGCCTCCTGGTTTTCATTCTTTTGCCCCTGGAGACATGTCTGGTCCTTGGGGTGGCTTTTTAAGCAATTATGAAATACGATAAAAAGAGCCAAAAGCTTGATCTCAATCCTAAGTTATACAGAATTTTGACCTAAGCGCTGTATATGTACAAATTCAGCAGTATATTATACAGTCATTTGAATATATTTTATAATTTTTTTCTAAGTGCTTTATAAGAGATGGGTCACTTGTAGAGATGGCAATCTGCCCTTGCCTCACCCTACTTCCTACTTTAAAAGATGTACAGAACAGTGTAGATTCTCCTTGATTATCTTTCATTGCAGGTTTACTGGTTCAAAGATGGGAAGCAGATTTCAAAGAGAAATGAGCACTGCAAAATGAGGCGAGAAGGAGATGGGACCTGCTCTCTGCACATTGACTCCACCACCAGTGACGACGATGGCAACTACACTATCATGGCTGCCAACCCCCAGGTGCAGAAGCAGGGTCCTGCGCTGTGCCGCACTCTGAGGGAGGAGCAGTTGATGTCATTGAGAAGTGCGAGTTACTAAGCATTGCTGAGGAAAATGAATAGAAGCATTGTGATTGTGTGTAACTAGAGCACAGTATCACAGCTTAAAATGACCATTGATGGGTCATTCAACCCTTCAGACTTTGTCAAAGGACATTAGTAGTATCTGTTCGCTGTGTCCCAGATGTATCAGGCTAAATCTTGTGCTTATCAACTCATTGATTCTCTTGAAAAGTCTCTAAATCATTCTATCAAAAGATTTGTTTTGTTCTTTAGAGAACAAGCAAATTACTCCAAAAAGGCTTGTAAATATTCCTCAAATCCATAATGTCTTTTTTTTTTTTTTTTTTGGTAAAAGTTGGAAAGCCATAATCTTTCACTTTCCTTTTCTGAATGAGATCAAGGATCAAGACTTAAAATTCCCTTAAGAGATATGGCAGAATAAATATCTTCAACTACTATTAGAACAGAAAATATACAACTATAATTTCTACTCTCACCCACTCTTCTTATTAAAATGTTAGTTTTGAGGATAATCTCTATTGAGAAAAGTATAATATACTTGTCCAGGGTCTCTGCATGTTGCTGCAGAGAATGTTAAGTGCACAAGAATTCAAATTTTTTTACATCTGTGCTCTGTTCATTTCCAAGCTCAAAATGAAAGTCATCACAACATTCTTAAAAATCCCCCCTGAAATATTAACAGTGATCTAACGAGTCATATTTTATTATTTTCATTCCCACCCCCAAGTTTTCTTTCTCCTAATAGTTTGCCAAAACGTTCATAATGTTCTGGCACAGAAAAATTTATATAAACTGAAAAAAATGTGGAAGTCTTCTTATTTTTAATCTTGTTCATTTTTGTTTCTCAGGGGAGAATCAGCTGTTCTGGCCACTTGATGGTACAAGGTTTGCCCATTCGTAGTCGACTAACATCTGGTGGTCAGTCTCACAGGTAAAGACAGTAAGAATCTCCCTTCTCTAGCCCTTCCCAAGCATCCACCCACCACAATGAGCATCTAAGTGTTGGGTCTACAAATTGTTACCTAAAATGTAGCCCCTCGCCTGCAGCATCAGCATCCCTTGGAAACTTGTTGCAAATGTGGAATCACAAGCCCACCCTAGAGCTACAGAGTCATAATGTACATTTTAATAAGATCCCGAAGTGATTTAGAAGCACATTATATTTGAGAAGCACTGGTCCGTGGCACACTTTTTTTTTTAATTTTTTTTTTAATGTTTATTTATTTTTGAGACAGAGAGAGACAGAGCATGAATGGGGGAGGGGCAGAGAGAGAGGGAGACACAGAATCGGAAGCAGGCTCCAGGCTCTGAGCCGTCAGCCCAGAGCCTGATGCGGGGCTCGAACTCACGAACTGTGAGATCGTGACCTGAGCTGAAGTCGGACGCTCAACCGACTGAGCCACCCAGGCGCCCCTGTGGCATACTTTTAATGGCTCAAAATTTGTAACCATTAGTAGTAGCAGTACAGGTAATATGTAAAACCAGAGTCTTTGAATTAAATTGCCATATTTTCCTTAATAATATATAAACTGTTAATGATTATATGTATATAGATTGATTAGTCTTGTTGTTGTTGTCCCCAATATAACAGTTGCCTCTAACATAGCAACTGGCTTTCTTCCTCCATGATTTTACTAACCACTAAGAATTAAGAGCCTGGCTTCCCCTTGAGTCTTATGGTGCCACTAAGTCTTAGCAGAGCATTCCACAGTTGCTGACATGGATGAATTATATTTGACTTACCAAAGGAGCAAAAATAGTGACCCACGTTTCAGATACAGTATTTCATCACCACTGCAACTATACCTTCTTATTCATTTTTTTTTTCTTCAAGAACAGCTGTTACTGTGAGTCCGTCTTAACCAGTTTAAGTTCATGATCATCTTTAATAGTCTGCCATAATTTATAGCCAGGTTAAATTTTATTACTTAGAGACACAGGGATTGCAGCTGCCTTGTTCTGGGTAATAAACAGGACTTGTTTTTTGGCTCTCATTTGAGATTCAGCTTGAATACTGATTTATTTGTTTATTTTGAAACTTTTGAACAACTGGTCAAAGCCAAGGCAAGAAGAGCTGAGCCACTTAACCCAGGATGACTTCAAAGAGAAAGAAGCTAAAGCCTGTTTATTTGATTACAGATCTCACAAGATAATCCTACGTGTATGAAATGCTTACCACTTTGTTTTTTACCTCAGCTCCACACTATTATTTGTTATTTATTATTTGTTTACGGTAGAGCGACCTCCTTCCCCACCCCACCCCCCCAAAAAATATCTGTTCTCTAGGCTCTATAGCCCAGCCTAAATGCCTGCTGTCATAAGTTTATAAATTGGTTTCTATGTTTAATTCCTGAACATGCTTGTTTTTATAGAGGAAGGTCCCGAGTACAAGAAAGAGACAAAGAGCCCCTACAGGAACGCTTTTTCCGGCCACATTTCCTGCAGGCTCCTGGGGATATGGTAGCTCACGAGGGGCGCCTGTGTCGACTGGACTGTAAGGTAGACTCTAATAGCCATCCTTGGTTCCAGATCTGTTCACATTTTGCATTTGTTCATTTGCACTTACTTTTGTTTGTATTTGTTTTGTGTTTATTTTTTGTTTTGGGTTGGTTTTTGTTTTGTTTTGGGAAAGGGGGACTGGGGAAGGGAGATAGATCACTTCTTTTCTCAAAAGGCTTTTACAGAGCATTTAATACCAGACAAAAGAATTTCATGAAATTTTTAAATCTTTACATCTTAATAAGATTTCATTGGGAAAAAATTACATTGGTATTGTATCAAGTTAACTCTGAATTTGTAAAAGACAACCAAAGAGGTGATTGATTGCTATAATTTAGACATTTTCCATGTGGTGCCTGGAAAGTCTTTATTACTATAAAGCCAAAACTGTGATTTTTGTATCCTTGAGGTGAATTGCTGTGATATATAGACTTTGAAAAAAATTATAGTCATGAAAAGATGGCTCCAAGGTGGTTTATGAAAATCAAAGCCGGTTTCTCATACTAATCAACAGCCACCACCTTTAACTATTCTACATTCTAATTCTTCAACCAGAAACTATATTCAGTCGAGCAACATGGAGATCTCTCAGTATGAAGAGAAACTTAAGTCACCTCTTTCACCCCAAAGATCAGAATGCTGTGGAAATTTTAGATGCAAATTAGTAAAGGCTTGAGGTTAAGCATTCATGGAATCCACTTCTCCAGGTGGTTCTTGCTCTGCCAATGTCTGCCTAAATAATATTCGGGATTGATTGTTACTTCTTCCATGCTAAACCCTAAAAGGTACCCATTCCAGCTCCCATCCCCAGAGATTCTGACTTGATATAGTAAATGGGCATTAAGATTTTCAAATGCTCCCCACTTGATCATAATGCACGGCAAGGTTTGAGAACTCTAGTTTAAGGTCTGCCCTTTTCTTGGCTGCCTCTTGCTTGTTAGTATGTAAGCAATATACCATCTGTGAAACTGACGTGGCAGGCCTATTTTACCTATTTATTTAATTTTTTATTTCTTATTTATTCTAATCTAGAATATAATCATGACCTGATTTGGGGTCAAAATACTATACAGTTTAAATTAATGCAGTCATCCATCCAGACCCCTCTTGTCCTGATGCCCCTGTAGAAAACACACCCCATTTATTTTCTCACTATCTATTTGGTGCCAGACAAGGATAAAGAATTCAGCCACCAAATAAATCTGCCTGTCATCGGTCTGCCATTTGCCTCAGCTGTCCTGTTCTTTATTAGGTGAGTGGCTTACCGCCCCCAGAGCTGACGTGGCTGCTCAATGGCCAACCTGTGCTACCAGACGCCTCCCACAAGATGTTGGTCAGGGAGACTGGAGTCCACTCTCTGCTCATTGACCCACTCACTCAACGTGATGCGGGGACGTATACATGCATTGCTACCAACAAAACTGGACAGAATTCCTTTAGTCTGGAGCTCACTGTAGTAGGTAAGGTTTGCTGCTGGGGCCCCTAAACATAACTCCCTTCAAAGTTGCTGCCCAAATATGCACAGCCTCTGACAGAATTCCTTAGTCCTTTGCCCCACCAAACCTCATTTCAATTTCTCCTTCATGTAGTAAGGGCCATTATTTCCTACATTGCTTTCAAAGACATATCAGCAAGCTAAAACACATAATGTGGTACCTTGTGTGGGAGTCATTGTAATAGTTAATCAATCAATCAATTCATTAGTTAATTGACTATCACTAAATCTAAGTCACTTGCCCTATGTTCATCACTCCTGGAACACACCAGAATCTTGGCCCTACCCCAAGCTTCCATGTCTTTGCTTCAGTGATCCTTCTACCAGGAATGCCCTTCATTGCCTAGGAACCACCTCCTCATTGTCAAAGGCTTAATTCGAACATTACCACCAAGGCACATCCTCCTCTGTTTCCACAGCACTTGGAAAAGGAGGGGCTCAGGGCATCTGGGTGGCTCAGTCAGTCGGTTAAGTGTCCGACTGCAGCTCAGGTCATGATCTCACGGTTCATGGGTTCAAGCCTTGTGTTGGGCTCTGTGTTGTCAGCTCAGAGCCTAGAGTCTGCTTCATATTCTGTCTCTCTCTCTTTTCCTCTCTCTCTCTCTGCCCCTCCCCAGCTCGCATTTGCTCTCTCTCTCAAAATAAGCATTAAAAAGAAGTTTTTTTTTTTTAAAAGAAAAGGAGGGGCTCTTCAGAGCACTTACAGCCTTCTATGTAACTGTTTTGCCTTCCTGAAGAGACTGTAAGCTTCGAAAGTCAGACATTCTGACTTTTTTGGTGTATCTCGAGTGTCTGACTCAGTGTCTAGAACGTGAACAGTGCTCACCAAATGTTGAGTTAATAACTAAGCAAATGAACCTTTACCTTATGAGATGATATGAACAAAATACTGTAATGCCTACAAATAATGACTAGTCATCATCACTTGGTTGATACCAGCCCTTAGGGCAGGAGTCTAGCCAAAACTAGACTTCAGAATACATGAATTCTAGTGCTGAGCTTTCTCCCATGTGTGGCCCCTACCAGAAACAAGGATGGCTTCGGCATGCTATCCTGTCTATAGGTTAGTGGCTGCTTGCCCCATATATCTTTTTCTTTTTCTCACTCTTAATTTTTTCCTCCCAACAAAGTAGGAAAAGCTCATTCTACAAGGACATATTAACTGTAAGCTTTCATTTTTCCCCCCACTATTTTGCAAATATTGACTCTGGAATCCTGAAATATGAGGTATCTTTGCCCAAAAAAGGCCTCCTTAGGAAGCATAATGTGTGTGTGTGTGTGTGTGTGTGTGTGTGTGTGTGTGTGTGTGTAAGTAGTGTACCTCTCAGGGTGCCTGGGTGGCTCAGTCGGTTAAGTGTACAACTTTGGCTCTGGTCATGATCTTGCAATTCATGGGTTTAAGCCCCACATCAGGCTTTCTGCTGTCAGCCCAGAGCCGACTTTGGATCCTCTGTCTTCCTCTCTCTCTGCCCCTCTCCCGCTTGCACTCTTTCTCTCTCTCTCAAAAACAATAAATAAACATTTTTCAAATATTTGTAAAATGTAGTGTACTTCTTTTCTGTAGCTATAAACTTCTTCAAAATAATAGTTGAGGGAAAATTAATATGCCTTCCACAAAATAAACTCCTCTAGAAAAGAGAAAGGATATATTTAGTATTTAAAGTCTGTTGTTTCTCAAAATTTACTGCTGAGAATAAAAGAAACTCTTTAAATTCCACACCCACTATTTGCATCCCCCATGTGCAGTACAGGCCCTTGAGTGTTGTCTCTCATACAAAGTGAAAGTTTCATTATTTCTTTTTAAATCATTTCTGGAGCTTTTATCAAGACAGCGATCTTCACTTAGAGAGGTAAAAAGTGTTCTGAAGAGAAGGTAAAGTCGGGGAGGGGGGTGCCTACTCTGCTAAATTCTTTAACTGTAATGAGTTTGAAGCATGAACCCCAAGGCACTTACTATCCAAACAAGAATGGCCCTTCTTCTCATTCAGCCAAAGAGGTGAAGAAAGCACCTGTGATCCTGGAGAAACTGCAGAACAGCGGCGTTCCCGAAGGCCACCCAGTGAGGCTGGAGTGCCGTGTGATAGGCATGCCGCCACCCGTGTTCTACTGGAAGAAGGACAACGAAACCATCCCTTTCACCAGAGAGAGGATCAGGTACAGCCTGCTTCCACATTCAAAGGGACTTCCAAACTTAGTGGGGCTTCCTGGGCACCCAAATAAGTCTGTTGTCTTTTGAATCTGTCTGTCACCCAATATGATGCATTTGAATTTCATCCACATCATTGTACGTATCAAGAATTTCTTTTTGTTCCTGAAGGACAGTCCATAATACAGATGTTCCACAGTTTCAAAACCTTAATTTTTTTCCAGATTAATTAGTGGGTTTTTAAAAATTTTAAATTCAGTATAGCTAACATACAGCGTTATATTAGTTTCAGGTGGACAATATAGTGACTCAACAATTCTATACATTACTCAATGCTTATCAAGATAAGTGTACTTTTTAATCCCTTTCCTTTATTCCCCCATCCTCCCACCAACCTCCCCTCTGAAACCATCAGTTTGTTCTCTATAGTTAAGAGTCTGTTTTTTGGTTTGTTTCTTTTTTCCCTTTGTTCCTTTGGGGTTTTTTAAATTATTTTTTTAATGTTTATTTATTTTTGAGAGGGAGAGAGACAGAGTGCCAGCAAGGGAAGAGCAGAGAGAGAGGGAGACACAGAATCCAAAGCAGGCTCCAGGCTCTGTGCTGACAGCGCAGAACCCTATGCAGAGCTCAAACTCATGAACCTCAAGATCGTGACCTGAGCCAAAGTCGGACATTTAACCGGCAGAGCCACCAGAGCACCTCTATTCCTTTGTTTTTTATTAAATTCCACGTATGAGCGAAATAATATGGTATTTGTCTTTCTCTGACTGACTTATTTCATTTAGCATTATACTCTCTAGATCCATCCATGTTATTGCAAATGGTAAGATTTCATTCTTTTTTATGGTTAAGTAATATTCCTGTGTGTGTGTTGTGTTTGTGTGTGTGTGTGTGTGTGTGTGTGCACGCGCGCGCGCGTGCGCGTGCACGCACATGCAAGCGCATGTGTGTGTGAGTGTGTGTGTATATACACACATATCACATCTTTATCCATTCATCTATCAATGGACACTTGGGTTGCTTCCATATTTTGGCTATTGTAAATAATGCTGCAATAAACATACAGGTTCATACATCTTTTCAAATTAGTATTTTTGTTTCTTTGCATAAAAATCCAGTAGTGGAATTACTGAATCATATGGTGATTCTACTTTTAATTTTTTGAAGAGCCTCCATACAGAGGCTGCACCAGTTTGCATTCTCACCAACAGTGCACAAGGGTTCCTTTCTTCTCCACAACCTCATCAACACTTGTTGGTTCTTGTGTTGATTTTAGCCATTCTGACAGGTGTGAGGTGATATCTCATTGTGGTTTTGATTTGCATTTCCCTGATGATGAGTGATGTTGAGCATTTTTGATGTGTCTGTTGGCTATCTGCATTTCTTTGAGAAAATGTCTGTTCATGTATTCTGCCCATTTTTTAATTGGATTATTTGGGTTTTTTGGTGTTGAGTTGTATTAAGTTCTTTATATATTTTGTATACTAACCCTTTATCAGATAAGTCGTAGGCAAATATCTTCTCCCACTCAGTAGGTTGTCTTTTAGTTTTGCTGATTGTATACTTTGCTATGCAGAAGTTTTTATTTTGATGTAGTCACAATAGTTTATTTTTGCTTTTGTTTCCCTTCCCTCGAGAGACATACTTAGAAAAATGCTGTTATGACTGATGTCAGAGAAGTTACTGCCTATGCTCTTTCCTAGGATTTTTATGGTTTCAGTTCTCACATAGAGCCTTGACCCATTTTGAGTTTATTTTTGTGTATGGTGTAAGAAAGTAATCCAGTTTCACTCTTTTGCATGTAGCTGTCCAGTTTTCCCAACACCATCTGTTGAAGAGACTGTCTTTTTCCCTTGCATATTCTTGCCTCCTGTGTCAAAGATTAATTACCATATAATCATGGGTTTGTTTCTGGGCTCTCTATTCTGTTCCATTGATCTATTGGTCTATTTTTGTGCCAGTATCATACTGTTTTGATTACTACAGGTTTGTAGTACAACTTTAAATCTGGGATTGTGATACCTTCAGTTTTGTTTTTCTTTTCAAGATTGCTTTGGCTATTTGGGGTCTTTTGTGGTTCCATATAAATTTTAGGATCAGTTGTTCTAGTTCTGTGAAAAATGCTATTGGTATTTTGATAAGGATTGCATCTAACTGTAGATTGCTTTGGGTAGTATGAGTATTTTAACAATATTTGTTCTTTCAATCCATGAGCATGGAATATTTTTTCATTTGTTTGTGTCGTCTTCAATTTCTTTCATCTATGTTTTATAGTTTTCAAAGTACAGGTCTCTCACCTCCTAGGTTAAGTTTATTCCTAGGGTTTCTTTTGTTTTTGTTTTTGTTTTGGTGCACCTATAAGTTGGATTGTTTTCTTAATTTCCCTCTCTGCTATTTAATTATTAGTATATATAAATGCAATGCAGGGGGTGCCTGGCTGACTCAGTTGGTGATCTTGGGGTTGTGAGTTTAAGCCCCACATTGGATGTAGAGCTTACTTTAAAAAGTGTTTTTAAAAAATGCAGTGGATCTCTGTATATTGATTTTGAATCCTGCAACCTTACTGACTTAATTTAACAGTTCCGGTAGTTTCTTAGTGGAGTCTTTAGGATTTTTTTTTTTAATGTTTATTTATTTTTGAGAGAGAGAGAGAAACAGAGTGCAAGCAGGGGAGGGGCAGATAGAGAGGAAGACACAAAGAATACAAAGCAGGCTCCAGGCTCTGAGCTGTCAGCAGAGAGCCTATTGTGGGGCTCAAACCCATGAACCATGAGATCATGACCTGAGCCAAAGTCAGACACCAAACTGACTGAGCCACCCTGGCACCCCTAGAGTCTTTTATATATAGTATCATGTCACCTGCAAATAGTGAAGATTGTACTTCCTTACCAATTTGGATGCCTTTTATTCCTTTTTCTTATTTGATTGCTGTGGCCAGGACTTCCAGTTCTGTGTTGAATAAAAGTGGTGAGAGTGGACATCCTTGTCTTGCTACTAACCTTAGGGGAAAACCTCTCGGTTTTTCACCGATGAGTAAGATGTTAGCGGTGGATTTTTCATGTAAGGCCTTCATTATGTTGAGGTATGTTCCCTCTAAACCTATTTATGAATGGATGTTGTACTTTGTAAAATGCATTTTCTGCATCTATTGAAATGATCATATGGTTTTTATCCATCTCTTGTTTATGTGATATATCACATTGATTGATTTGTGAATATTGAACCACCCTTGCAAGCCAGGAATAAATTCCACTTGATCGTGGAATCACGATCATAATATATATTGTTGAATTCAGTTTGCTATTATTTTGTTGAGGATTTTTGCATCTATGTTCATCAGAGATATTAGCCTGCAGTTCTTTTTTTTAATGTTTATTTATTTTTGAGAAACAGAGAGATACAGCATGAGCTGGGGAAGGGAAGAGAGAGGGAGACACAGAATCTGAAGCAGGCTCCAGGCTCCAAGCTGTCAGCACAGAGTCCGACGCAGGGCTTGAATTCACAAACCGTGAGATCGTGACCTGAGCTGAAGTCGGATGCCCAACCGACTCAGCCACCCAGGCGCCCCTAGTTCTCTTTTTTTGTAGTATTTTTATCTAATTTTGGTTCAGGGTAATGCTGACCTCAGCAAATGAAGTTGGGAGCCTACCTTCCTTCTTGCTAGATTTCATCTAACCAACCTTTTTTTTTTTGGAATAGTTTGAGAAGAGGTACTGACTCTTCTTCAAATGTTTGGTAGAATCCACCTGTGAAGCCATCTTATCCTTGACTTTTGTTTCTTGGGAGTTTTTTTGATTACTGATTCAATTTCATTGCTGGTGATTGGTCTGTACAGATTTTCTATGTCTTCCTGATTCAGTATTGGGAGGTTATATGTTTCTAAGAATTTATTCATTTCTTTTAGATTGTCCAATTTGTTGGCATGCAATTTTTTATAATATTCCCTTATAATCCTTTGTATTCCTGTGGGGTTGGTTGTTATTTCTCCTCTTTAATTTCTGATTTTGTTAAAAACTTTAAGTTTTAAGTTTAAAAATGTACACAGAATAAATGAAGACCTTGCATTTTTTTGTCATGTGTCTTCAGTCATATTAGTACACAGAAAACCCCTTTGATAGTAAAATGCTAAAATAAGATAAAGCAAAACAAAACATTAAGGCAGTAACTCCTTCTCTATCCATCACTACATGGTTATTTTTAAAGTAACTAAGGGGGTGCCTGGGTGGCTCAGTAGGTTAAGCGTCCAACTCTTGATCTCAGCTCAGGTCTTGATCTCAGGGTTATGAGTTCAAGCCCCATGTTGGGCTCCATCCTGGGCATGAAGCCTACTTAGGAAGGAAGGAAGGAAGGAAGGAAGGAAGGAAGGAAGGAAGGAAGAAAGAGAGGGAGGAAAAGGAAAGAAACTAAGGATCCAGTTACCAAAAGTGGGTATCTTGCTACATTTCCTCTAACCAACCTTATCTGTGCCATTTTGGTTTTACTCCATGAGGGGCAAGCACACAAAGGCAGCTTGTGTACAAAAGTTTCTACTGAGAATTATTTTTTCACAATAAACTGAATTTGTCCCAGAGGATGTTGTAACTGTCAAGCTTTACAGAATTTTGGCATCTAAGAAGTCTACATAGGTCAAGATTTTTCTCTGGTAAAACTTTAGCAAGCACAGAAAATATTCTTGATTTAACATTTCAGTCTATGTTAATGCAACCTAGCTAGCTCAATCAGTACAACATGTGACTCTTGATCTTGGGGTCGTGAGTTCAAGCCCACATTGGGCATAAAGTTTAAATAATTAATTAATTAATCAATTAATATAACTCATTAATATAACATGCTAAACCCAGCCTGAAATATTAGCGTAATTATCCAGGATTGCAATATGCAGCCAAGGTTGAGAACTACTGATATCAAGGAAACATAAGGGAACAACATGCTGATTTGCTCCTTTGTATTAAGCTAACTGCTGCACATGCTCAGTTGGTTACATTAAGAAATAACCCCTCCATACTAACAGTATATCAATCCCTGGACTCCCATCTTGGTCTACTTTCCCATAGCTTCTTAGCAAAGTTCTTGTTGAAATGTCCAATCAGGTTGGGAAAAGAGATTTTTCTGGACTTTGGTTGTGACAAGTGGGGGCACCTCCTCTGGGGGGGAGTATAACTCCAGGAGAGGTGGAACAGTGGGAAGGGCAAGAACAGGTCTCAGCCTGGGCTGTCAACCTTCATCTGGGCCTCACCGGGTTAACTGCTGCTCTTTTGTGATTCCTTTCCACTTTTCAGTTTGCCTTTGATAACTGCTTTAAGCTGAGTCTCCCTTGCCTCTCTGGAGGGTCAGGGAGGAGGGTAGTGCTGCCCTGCTGGATCTGCCCTGAGAGTTTCCCTGAGCCCTGAATTCCCTAAGGCCTTTTCTGCCCCTGGATGCAATTGCAGATATGTTCTCTCTTTTCTCTAGTATGCACCAGGACGCAACAGGGTATGTCTGCCTCCTCATTCAGCCAGCCAAGAAATCTGACGCTGGATGGTACACGTTGTCAGCCAAGAATGAAGCTGGCATCGTGTCGTGCACTGCCAGGTTGGATATATACGGTAGGTGTAACGTCCTCAGTTGAACATCTGTGTATGATAGGCAGCTTGAAAAAAATGTTTTAAGGATAGGCGTAGTATGTTTCCATAATTGAATTGGTTAGATTATATTTTAGTGCTTAAACGATGGATTTTTAAAATCATTTCACCCTAGTCGCCTCAATGCTTTTGTATATTTTTGTATACTTTTGTACACTTTTGCACACTTTTGCATTTAAATGAGCTTAAGTTTCTTCCCAAAAAAGACCTATATTACTAGGAATTACAGCTATTTCAGAGTTTAACCATGCTTGTGCTTCCAATCATCTAGCATCTCATGCTGTCTCCTTCATGCCATGGGCCACCCACTGGAACTCCCTCCCCACTGCCTGTCATTTCCCCCACACATACCTCCACCCAGCAGAATTGTCCTGTCCTCATTCACCTGTTAATGCATTCCATAAATATTTATTGTGCCAATCCCACAACCAGACTAATAATAGAGAGCTGTCCTAATAATAATATCAAATGATATTTGTATAATGACTTGTAATTTACAAAATGGTACCCTTAGGACCTTCCAATTATTGCAATTGTTGTCACCCTCATTTATTTTTTTTTTAATTTTTTTTTAACATTTATTTATTTGAGACAGAGAGAGACAGAGCATGAACGGGGGAGGGGCAGAGAGAGAGGGAGACACAGAATCGGAAGCAGGCTCCAGGCTCTGAGCCGTCAGCCCAGACCTCGACGCGGGGCTCGAACTCACGGACCGTGAGATGGTGACCTGAGCCGAAGTCAGACGCTTAACCGACTGAGCCACCCAGGGGCCCCTGTTGTCACCCTCATTTAAATGCTGAAGATGGGCACGTGGGTGGTTCAGTCAGGTGAGCATCTGACTCTTGATTTTGGCTCGGGTCATGATCCCAGGGTCGTGGGATCCAGCCCTGAATCTGGGCTCAGGGAGGTTAAGTATCTATAGCCGAGATGCAAATCCAGGTTTTTGTACCATTCCTTTGAGCCATGTTTCTAATTTTCAAAAGGATTTAGGGGTGCCTTGGTGGCTCAGTTGGTTCAGCATCCAACTTTGGCTCAGGTCATGATCTCACGGTTTGTGGATTTGAGCCCCATGTCAGGCTCTGTGCTGACAGCTTGGAGCCTGGAGCCTGCTTCAGATTCTCTGTTTACTTCTCTCTCTGCCCCTCCCCTGCTCACTCTCTGTCTCCCTCGCTCAAAAATGAATAAACATTAAAAAAAAAAGGATTTAATAAGTTAATCTTTTTTAATATTTATTTATTTACTTTGTGTGTGTGTGTGTGTGTGTGTGTGTGCGCGCACACACACACACACACACACGAGTGGGAGAGGGGCAGAGAGAAAGGGAGAGAAATCCCAAACCAGTTCCATGCTGCCAGCACAGAGTCCAACGTATGGTTCGAACCCACAAGAACCCACGAATGGTGAGATCATGACCTGAGCCGAAATGAAGAGTTGGACACTCAATTGACAGCCACACAGGTGCCCCAACAAGTTCATCTTTATTAATCTATTAATGTACTCTATGCATCTTGTCTATAATTTTGACATTAACTGGCACTTTTGGAGACATATTCCTTAATCCAAAAGGGTGATTCTTTTTTCCTCTCCTTTAAAATTTGTTTTAAAAAATAATTTAATAATTAACAAATTTCTTTTGTTTAAGTTTATTTATTTATTTTGAGAGAGAAGGAGAGTGTGTACAAGCAAGCAAGCACACGCATGAGTGGGGTAAGGGCAGAGAAAGAAAGAATCCCAAGCAGGCTCTGTGCTGTCCTGACGCAAGGCTCAAACTCACAAACTGTGAGATCATGACCTGAGCCAAAACCAAGAGTCGGTTCATTGCGCAACTGACTGAGCCACCCAGGTGCCCAAATAATTAATAAATTTCTTTTTCATTACTGGTTCAACATGATTAACCTAAGTTACAAATAGAAGTCACTGTGTCTAGAACCTGAGGTCCCTGCTCTTCATAGGTGCATACTAGATGTATTCCTTTTTTAGTACCATGCAGGTAGGACCTTGGCTTGCCATTTTCTAATACTTGGGGGAAATATATAGCTTTCTGATTATTTTCCTTTATCCTTGAACTTGAAAAGAAATTCAACTGTGAGGGAAGCTGACCCTAATGTACTGTCCCCTGGTTGGGGGCGGGGAGAGAGGGCCATCGATATAGTTCAACCTAGGTTAAGTCCCTTATCCATTTCATCCACTTCACCATACCAGAGGGAACTAGGTCTCCAGCCAAGAAACCCAGTACCAATAAGCCCTGAAATAGATAAGTTTTGTCCCAATCCTTCTCCCTTTCCTGGTTGTTTGTCCTGGCTCACCCTTCTGTCTCCTGTCTTGGTTGCACAGCACCAACAATAGGGGGTGTTATTTCCTCAGTTGGGAACCTGGGAGTGGAGGAGAGGATGGAGGACTTGGGCTAAAATCAATCCCCTACCCCCTCTCCCACCACTTCCTGCCTGTCTGAGGACAGGCTCCCCTCTCTCATCCGAAGGAGGGCTTCTAATAGAAGCAATTACAGTAGGCTGGTTAAGATGTCTGGAGCAGAGACTTGACTAGCTGTTCACTGTGGCTTTATTGAATGCCTATTCTTCAGCAGAATCACTATTAGAATTGTAGCTTCCAATATTTGATTTTATCAATTCATTTGGAGGTATTTAGACTCTAAAAAACTGATTCAAAATAAGGAAATCAACAAAGGCCCAATTTATAAATCAGAATGCTAAAAAGGTCCATAGCTTCCTGGGAACCATAGCATCAATGTTCCCCACCCGGTGTTCCCCCTTCTCCACATCAAGGTCCCTGGAAACCTAATCAGAAGATTGCTCAGTAGTTTCTGAATAAAAGATAAGAGCAGTTTGGATGGATATTTCACTCAGGCCATGTTCAAGCCTAAGGATCATCTCTGCTAAAAACAGTGCTTGCTAAACATGGAAATTCTAATACATTCTCTTTTGTACCTGAACCATGATTGGTTGAACAGAAGTTACTTTTCATTCTTCTTGCGGTAACTCATTAGAACCTGATTAGGGAGGTGGGTAGGTAGGGGCTGATTAGTGATTAGGGTGTGAAATAGGTACTACTGAGAGGTCCAGAACCATCTTTTGGCTTCCATTTCCTCAAGTTTCTGTCTCTACCTTCTC
Source organism: Panthera tigris (assembly GCF_018350195.1). Taxonomy (NCBI): domain Eukaryota; kingdom Metazoa; phylum Chordata; class Mammalia; order Carnivora; family Felidae; genus Panthera; species Panthera tigris. The sequence continues at coordinate 28,808,554 of NC_056670.1, forward strand.
AGGTACCTTCTCTTGAGAGCCTGAAGCTCTTTCTACACTGCCCGTGGAAGACCCCATCCTAGGTCATATTTTGAAAAATCACCTTAGTCAGCCACTCTTATAGTCCCAGAGTTTTGGCATTAGGAGCATAAGAGATGGCCAGCCTAGTTCACAGCAGGGGAGAGATCTTATTGTTTTTACAAATGGTGCATTTTAGAGAACGTGTTGGAATGAGGACAGAACACACCCATACACTGTATCTGCTAGACTGCATTCCTTTGTAACACATTATTTGGTCCATTTTCCAGCTCAGTGGCACCAGCAGATCCCAACACCCATGTCTGTCCGGCCCAGTGGCAGTCGCTACGGATCTCTCACCAGTAAAGGACTTGACATTTTCTCTGCCTTCTCCTCCATGGAAAGCACAATGGTGTATTCATGCTCTTCTCGGAGTGTAGTGGAGAGTGATGAACTTTAGGAATGTTTGGGTGCCTGCTGTATAAGGGGGCGGACTGTGGAGGGGGAAGGAGGACAAGCCAGATACAGTGGTTTCCAAGCAACTGGATTTGAGTAAGTTCCCATGCTGCTGGACCCTTGGCAAGAAGTGCTTTGAATAAGTCAGCTGGAGACTCTTGCAGTCTCAGCTGGGGGAAAGATGTAGGGCTGTGCCTTTTAAAGATTCCAACAAAAATGTGAGAAGACAATACAGATGAACCAAAGATGTCATGAAGCTGCCATCCACTGCTTTGGGAAAAAGCTAGCATGCTCCCCTGCCCCCTGCTATGTTAGGGATATTTAGGCCCTACTAGGAGCAATGAGGCGCCATATGCTTGAGCTGAAAGGAGTTAGACAGTAGTGATTTTAGGTGTCATTAACTCACCAGTAATGCAAAGAAAAAAGGTGGGGAGGTCTCCATTACCTTTCATCAATTACATCCATAGCAGTAGTTTTGATGGATTCTTTTAATCAGCTTCTACTTAGCCTTAAGAGCTCATGCCATACAACTCACATATGTGGAGAAGCACTTTTGATTTACTTATCCTGAGTGTACTGAGCCACATTATAAGATGCCAAAATGTGCCTGAGATACGAAAAATTCACTGAAACACTCAATATTGCACAGTGCACTTGTTCTAGCCAAAACAAGGCCCCATTAGCCTGTCTGCACCATTGTCTTCTGGATATAATGGTGAGTCGTTTTTCTTTCTGACTTTACACATCCCTAAATTCTAGAACTAAAAGGTTGTTAGTAAACCAACTAACAACAAAAACTTCTGTGGGGTTCCTTTTTAAACTACTAGCTCAATATGCAAAAGTCATCATCATCTTCCCCTCCTCCCTCCCCAAAAGTCTGGAAGTGTATGAGGGAGTAAGGAAGGGAGAGATGCAAACAAGGAGAGAAGGTGATGGAGCCTGTCAGTTTTCACTTGCCCCTTAAGAGCAATGGTTCTGGAGGGAGAGGTCTTTAATAGGTATGAACTGTTTGTGAGATAATTAATTTGCATTTTCTGCATAGAAGATATCATGCTAACCATAAAAGGGGGAGGAAAGGAGAATATGCCTCTTTATTCCAACCCACCTATTCAAAATCTTCCTCTTAAGGAATTTTTAGACTTAAGTTCACTGCAATTATTCCCAGTGCCTAGAAGAGTGTTTGGCCCCAAATAGACATTTAATAGATATTTGTTGGATGAATGAATCTTATATGAGATAGAGAAATCTGCAATTCACACAGCAGTCCAAAAATTGCCCTGGGAATAGTAATCACAGCACAGTTTACTCCAGACTCATCCGTGAAATCAATTGGAGGTGTCTGTTACCAATTCCCTGTGCCCAAGTGTCTGGTGTTCTCTGATCCAGGCACCCTCAGCTGGCATCTTACTCGAATGAACAAATAGTCATTGTTTAGAAAGGCTTGAAATTTTCTTCACTTCAAGGCAAAGATTTCCAGTATAAAAATAAATTCATTCACTCAAAAAAAATCATTTGTGTGTCTACTCTGTATAAGATGCTATGCTAGAAACTGTGGGAAATATGAAAATATGAATAAGACACAGTCCCTGACCTCAAGGAGCTTATAATCTAGCAGGGGAGGTAAGATGTAAGGCATAAAGAGTGCTGCTTTTGGGAGGGGGAAGAAATAGATACTTTATCAGACAGAAGTTTCTAGTGCTTTTCATCCTATATTTTTTATGACTCTAAAATCATCTTAATGTCTTCAAATCTTTATTTCTTAATGAAACAAAATGCCATAGGTTACATCCTTAAGAAATAAAGATTTCAGTAAATTATTTGGTGAAATTAGTAGACTTTGTTTCATTTTTTTCATGTATTCATGAACAATACTAAAAACATAGGCAACTGTAATGAAATACTATATGTTTCATACAGAATGCATTCTGTAAAATGTTCTGTTTCTGTGTTAGCTTCTATTATGAAATCTCATAGCCAAAGAGAACTTTCTAACTCCAGGATTGTTCCTTCACAGTTGTATACCTCACCTCCCCATCACCTCTATTTCTGTAAACCCTAAATAGTCCTCCCATGAAAGGATAATTTTCATCTCTGTATGTCTTAGCTTTCTGAATATTTTTTATCCGTCGCCTTTTAGTGTTCGAGAACTAGGATAAATATATTTGGCCACTGGATGGCGCTGTCTAACATAAAATATAAGACCTCTAAAATTCCCGAAATTTCAAGTATTGGATAATGTTAATGCAGGGTTTCTGGACTCTAGCATTGTTGACATTTTGGGGTGGATAATTCTTTGTCGCCCGGGACTTTGTGCAGTGTAGAATGTTAGGCAGCATCGCTGGCCTCTAACCACTAGATGCCAGGAACATAGTGGCCCATCCCCCAGTTGTGGCCACCCAAAATGTCTCCAGACATGGCTATATGTTTCCTAGGAGGCAGAATCCTCCTTTGTTGAGAACTACTGTGTTGAACAAATCCGTGCCCTGCATTGAGAAGTCTGTTAGAAGTCAATTATAATGAGGGAGAGTTATATAAGAAATTTTGGGTCAGCTGGAAATGTTTGGACTCAACATGTCCAAAATCAGATTCATCACCTTCCCTTTCATACACATTCTTCAACCTCGCTTAAGGATTTCTGTTAATGTCACCATCACATTCCTAGCAATCCAAATAAAAGGCATCCAAGTCACTTTTTGCTTCCTCTAGCCAATCAATTAATAGATCCTGTTAATTCTAACCCTATTATTTCTTTTACATTCAGCCCTTTCTTTCCATCCCCTTGCAGTTCTCCAGTTCAGACTTGCATTACTTTAATTTCCCTCAATATTTCTGACTTCAACCATAATAAAGAACTTCTAAGTGGCCTTTCTGCCTCTGTTCCTGCTGTTTCTCCCATTCAAACCCAGCCCAGATCTGCATCAGCTCTTTCTTCCTGAATTACCGTTCCAGTCATGTTATGCCCCAATTTCAAACCCCCAATGGCTTCCTGGAGCCAAATCAAGTACCAGCTCTCCTGCCCTGGGATATTCAAGGCTTTGTCCACTATGATCCCAAAGTCTGTCACCCATTCCTCAGAAAACACACCCAATGTGGTGGCAAACCTAACACAGTCCCCTGCTTTCCAGCCAAATGCCACTCTTTTGCTTCTAGATGGAAGGCTTTTTCCCCAACCACTACCTATGGAAATCTTACCTGTTCCTTAAAGTTCATGTGAAATGTCACTACTTCTGTAAAGTATTTTCCAATCCCCCAGACCTCACCCAAATACAATTCTACTTTCTTTGAAAACTTATAGTGAGTTTCTTGAATTGAGAAAAAGATGACCTTGTATAGTATTTTATATAAAATATAGCCTCTATATACCTTCCTGCCCCTCCCCTTGCACTAGCCAGTCTTGCCTATACTAGGTTTTAGCTACTGTTGGTATGGACTGTGTCAAAAGTTTGTCATGTACCTTATACAGAGTAGGCACTCAAAAATTTTCATTGACCTACATTGAACTTAAAAATTCTATGTAAGTATGTTTCTATATAAAATTGAGTCTAGAGCAGTGATTCTATTTTTTAAGTTTATTTTATTTATTTTCAGAGAGAGAGAGAGCAGGGGAGGGGCAGAGAGAGAGAGAGAGAGAGAGGGAGAATCCCAAGCAGGCTCTGCACTGTGCAGAGCCTGATGGGGGCTCGATCCCATGAACCATGAGATCATGACTTGAGCCGAAACCAAGAGTCAGACACTTAACTGACTGAGCTACCCAGGAACCCCTAGAGCAGTGGTTCTTAATCTGGGCTGCACAATAGAATCTCCTGGGGAGCTTCTAAAAATCTCAATACCCAGGCCACAGCCCCAGATCAGTAAGTCATAAGCTTCGGAGTTATGACATAGCATCAGTATCTTTTAAAGCTTCCCAGGTGATTCCAAAGAGCAGGCAAGGTTGAGAAGAATAATTTCAGAACTTACCCAGAAAGGTCCAAAGGGATGCCTGCCAATGGCATAAAGCAATAGTTTGGGCACTGGTAAAGAACATACTCCCTCCTTGTACATATAGTGCATGCCTAGAAAGTAGAAATAACCACACTTTGGCCTTATTAGACCCTACTATTTTGTGCAACACTCATTAGACATGTAGCATTCATGAAGCCCCCAAAGAAAGCTCAAAAACCTGCAAAAATGGACCAGGGAAAGAGGGAAAGTTGATGCAATTTGTCTGGCCCTTTGTTTCAAAAAGCCATACCAGTCCGATAAGCAACCTTCTCTCCAAACAACTTGAAGGGCTTTTCATGACTTGATTAGTCATGGAAATGGGGATCAAAGGGAAAATGAAGAAGGGAAATGTGCCATTTAGATGAAGTTGCCTTTTTGAAACATAGCACCCTTTACTAAGGGAAGGTTTTAATCAGAATTACCAAATAGTGGAACTGGTTTCAATGCATCTTTCTCTTTTTATTCCTCTCTTAACTTTTGTAAGTATCCGATGAGAAATCAGTCAAGAGACCAGCAGTAGATAGAGCTAGAGCTCTGAATGAAACATACCATGAAGAATAATTCCCAGCAGAGTCAAAACCTGACTTTTGTAGGGATAGGTTAATTTGGATAATCCTCAAATGATGTTCAAATCCTCAGATGTTCACTTGTAAATTGGTTGTGTAAAACTCAGAATAGATTTCTTTCCACACAGAACACCCAATTCTAGATTCCCAAGTGAATTCAGTAAAGCCTGTTTAATTCATGACTGAGTTACAATATCTATTATACCTAATTGGACTATGGTCCCAAGAATAGGATCCAGGCAAAGCAGCCAATAAGAGAAGAAAGACTACTTCCTCCTTTTGTGTATCTATGATGTGTCAAAGCTAAAGCATGCCTAAGGTCTTTTCTGTATCTATCCCTCATTCTGTGTTTTTCTCCCCTGATGCCCTGTGCTCTATGTTCTATAATCCCCCTGCTGTGGTAACCCATCCCATCTCACCCCATCCTCACAGCCTGTCAGCATGCTTCATGTTCCAAAATGATCCAACTCCAGTTCCAGGCATCTTGGCCCAATGGTCAGAGGAAAGCAGTTCAGTTGAACAAATTCTGAATGCCTGACGGTCTTTTAACTTCACAGAGGGGCTGCATTTTTTTAAGTAGTTGCCTTCTTACTGCCATCAACTTCTAATTGACAGAATTGCTGGCAAAGTGTGAAAAAAAAATCAGATTGGGAAGGGAGGTCTAGAAATCAATTGGGTCAGACATCCAAATTATTCTTGTTGATCGCAGCCTCCTCCTATCTTCCTCCTCCCCACACACTCCCAAAGTAACTTCCAAGCTGAGATCCTGGCCTGAGTCTGTTTGTAAATGGGCTATTTATAAGTTGGTTGTAAACTCAAAGGCAAATTTCCTAATAATGACCTTTATTCAAGGTCCCTTCCAGGGTCTTTGGGTCTGGCCTCCAAGTATTTCCACAGACAGTTGAGTAAAAAATCAATGTGCCTTACCAACAAGATGAAGAGTTACTTAGATTACAATAAGCTTGTTGAAGTCTTTTTCACCACTAATTGCCTTTTCTTGTTTTATGTGGATCAATATTTCAGAAAGTTAATTACTGAAACACTGCTTGAAGAATGCCAAGCATCTTCTAAACTTTGACAATGCAGCGGTCATCAGTATGCTAAAAAAGTTGCTAATACCATGTTTTTAAAAATCTGTGCAGTGCAAAAAAAATGCATATTTGTTGAAAATATGTTTGCCTCTTATTTCTAATTATATTAGTTAGCATACCTGATACTATAGAATGATAAACAGTCTGCCCCTTGTTAATAGGTAAATAATGGCCACCTCAAACTCCAAAGAGCAATAGCCTTGAAATTGCAAGAAATAGAGAAAGAACACACTTTTCAATCCTCTGAGAACTGTGCCATAAATGCTGAGAGTAAGCAAAAAGAAAACGGCTATACTGTAGAGGCATATAAACACTAATTTGCTAGAAGATTTTAACATATCAGTGAATGGAAAATGTTTCCCTAATAATAAAAATTAAAAGATTTCAACACTAGTTGACAATAAGTACTTTAAGGCTGAAATAAATGTACATTTTCTTTAAAATGAAGAAAACAGTTCTAGTTTCTAGGTTTAAAGATTACTTTTTGATGATGATTCAACCAACTTTTTTTACGTTTATTTATTTTGAGAGAAAAGAGCATGTGCATGCACACAAGCAAGAGAGGGGCAGAGAGAGGGAGAGAATCCCAAGCAGGATTTGCACTCTCAGCACAAAGCCTGACATGGGGCTCAATTTCATGAACCGCGAGATCAAGACCTTAGCCAAAATCAAGAGTCAAACGCTTAGCCAATGGAGGTACCCAGCTACCCTCAATTTTTTAATGTACAAATATATTTGACACTTGAAAGTGATTTTTTAGAATTATTCTTATTCAAATTGTATAAATTACAACATGAGCTATAATCTGGTTAAATATCAACAGAGCAACAGAAAGATAACTAGGTTTTAATCTCTCTAAAATATCTTGCAAATCCAGTAGACTACTTACAGAATAGTCTTTAACTCTCTAAGATAAAAATTCATTCTGCCTCCTAACTTAACAGAGACAGTTTAAAAATGAGACTTAAGATGGGAAAGATGGGGGTGGAGAGGCTTGACCAATTTAGATTGGAAATAAATGAAGATACAAGTATAGTTTTGTTACAATAAACAGGTGTTTGGGGGCACCTGACTAGCTCAGCTGGTAGAGCATGTGACTCCTGATGTTGGGGGTTGTGAGTCCGGGACCCATGTTGCGTGTAGAGATTACTTTAAAAAGATGTGTTTTAATATCCATAAGAAACAGGAGTTCTTTTCATATAGTATGGTAAGAGTGAATTGATCAATGTTCCAAAATTCCAAAGAACCCAATGTTTCTACAGATTCAGTGAGTTATCTGCAAGCTAGCAGATTCTTGTAACTTTCCCACAATTAGTAATAGTGCAAGATTCAGTGAATTATATGTTAGTATTGACTACCAAAAGATTACTAAATGTGTATGTATAAAAGGTTTTATTGTGTTGGAGAGTTAAAACCCTAAAACAATTCAAATGAAATCATTTTAATGCAACTGTATTTTTTAAAGCACATGGGTAAATTAAATTTTACTTTTTCAGTATTTTTACTTCAGAACACCTTATCTTCTTTTCTGATTTTCACTTACTTTTTCCGAGCTTTAGCATTGAGTTTCTTAACCTACCCTTCTCCCTTCATTACCTTCTTGTCGAGATTAAAAAAAAATATGTAAACTACTTAATAGCATTAGGAGAGCTCATTTCTAGGACTTCTTAGGTGAATTCCTAATTAAAAGGAGATTTTAATAATTCTAATAAATTATTAGAAAAAATTTCATACACACTCTCTAATTTTTCTATCACTGTGAGGTCTCTGTTTCTTTATCTGTAAAATAAGCAAAATACTTGATTGAACATTTTCCAGGATGGAAGATAGGATAAACAAATATTTATGAAGAATTTATATAAGTAATAGCAATTTATTATTCCAAGAGAAATGTTTAAAATATTTTTCTCCAAAGTAAATAAATGTGCTTAAAAAGTTCACATTTCTTTCTTGCCCAACTACTTTGTTTTTCTTTAGAAGAGCAGCACATAATGGTGGAATCTTCTTCCAATATGGTATGCAGCTTAAAAAAAAAAAGAATCTAGAGAAAAATCAAATGAATTCAAGAAATATTCTGTCTGCTTTCTGCAGGCAGATTCCAGGAAAATTTATTTTGGCATAGGTAGAATAGCCTACAGAAATTCTGACTCTTATGTCCACAATTGAAGCTAGTGGAAATAATGACTTTGCAGCAGCACACAAAGAAATAGCAAAGGAGTTCCTATACTCCTTTCTGGCTTAAGCAGTTCAGGACAACTTCATTGTACTATTCCAGACCCCAGTGAAAAAATGTTCTATGCTAGCATGTCATGGCCTTACGGTGAAATGAATCAACTTTATTAGGATAACAGAAATGGCTCCACAAAAATGAACATACCCTTCAGCCTCTGTTTTTGCATTCTCAGCTACATCAAGTCTGAATTTAACCCCAATGATTCATTTCAGCCATGAGGACTGACAAAGGATGTACATGTGGCCATAGGCATGTACACATACACACACACACACACACACACACACACACTTCAACTGAGGCATGGAACACCCATAGTTAACATAGTTCAGTCAGAATCAGGAGATGCCTCTTACAAATATGGTATGCTTCCATCTTAGGAAGCTTGAGTCAACTTATTTTCTAAAGTACTTTTTTGGTTATTGAAATCCTAATGGAAAAACTATGATAGCAGCCATTTTGAAATGTGTGAATTACATAAACTGTATGTTTTGTTTCCATTATTAAAAACCAATTGATGGATCTTAGCTTTTATTCTTGTTCTTCTGCATCGTGCATGTTAGATATTCTGTGGAACTGAAAGCAAGTCATTGCTTAAGCCAAAATGTTTGTGAGCATAAACTGTGTCTTTCTTCAGAAGGTATATGGTACTGTATTCCGATAGACCACATCATCTCCATGACACTGTTACTGTTTCCTAGTTCTGCTTTCTTAAAGATTTGTTGGGGGTTGTGTTTTGTTTGGAGACTTTGCAATTAGAAGAAGAAAATTAATAATTAAGAACTGTATTTAATTCAACCTAGATGTTTTAAAGTGATTTAGAGGATGTGATGGACTGTTTCTTTATTCATTAAATAAAATTTTATTTATTCTCAATTAATTGTTGGGTTTGTTTTGTATTGTATTTTGGTTCCAGACTTTGTATGTAAGGTAGGTAAATTCTTGCTCTCAGTGGTTTTCTTTCAGCTCAGGTATTTTTTGGATACACTGCCAGTTTAAAATAGCAATCCAGAAGTGTCTGGGTAACTCAGTCAATGGAGTGTCCAACTCTTGATTTCAGCTCGAGTCATGATCCAAGGGTCGAGGGATGGAGCCCCGTGTCAGGTTCCTCACTGAGCATGGAGCCTGCTTAAGATTCTCTCTCTCTCCCTCTGCCCCCTCCCCTTCTCACGCTAATAAAAAAAAAAGAAAGGGAAAAAGTAAAGTTCTCTCTCTATGTATATATATATATATATGTCTGTGTGTGTATATATATGTATATATATGTGTGTGTGTATATATATATATATATATTTTTTTTTTAAAGACAATCCAAAAGACCTGTGTTACTTCAATGAAACAATTGTTAAAGTTTGTACCCACTTGTATTCATGACCAGAGAGGGGAATAGGTGTATATCCATGTGAGAAGATAGGTCATATATTTATGGCTTTGTATGCCTTTGAAATTTTTTTCACCTATAGGTAGCAAAAAGAGGTATCTTTAGTAATGCCTAAGCAGAGGAGCAGAGGCTACCCACGTTCAAAAAACAGCACTTTGTTTTCACTATAAGATGGCAAAATTTAAGTAAGCCTTAATTGTTGAATCCTACAGTTCTATTAACCACAACCAAACACATTGTATCTGGCTCATATCTCACAGAAATTTTAGATCTTCATTAGTATAAAGGCCATCTCATTAACTATGAAACGGGCTGTATTGGATGTTAAGAAAGATAGCCGGATCCTTCTTAACATCTACAAATACAAAAAGTGGGAAGTCAATACCATCAGTTTTTGGTAATTAGGTTAATGGTGTGGTAGTACATATTGATTAAGTGGTTCTTAACACTGACAGCCCATTAGAATCACCTGGGGAGAATTTTAAACTATCTATGTCCAAGCCTCACCTTGGAGCAGTTAAATCAATTTTTAAGCTGGGAGCCCCGACTTGGTATTTTTTTCGAGACTCCTAGGTGTGATTCTAACGAGCAGACAGGATTGTGAACCACTGGTTTGGATGGCCTTTCCTATCTTGATAGCCCTGTTCATTTGTATATGGTTCTTCAAGACTTCTGACCCCAGGGTTTGGGGATTCAACCTCCAGCTAACACCTAGGAAGAACCCAGATAATAACTAATCAAACTGAAAACCTGCTCAGGTGAGTCTTATTTTATTATTTAATGCCCCCCCCCCTTAAGAGTTCTTATGGCATATGTTATTGGTACCACACTGTTGCAGCATTCAGCTATACTCTGAATGAGTAGGTGCTTGATAATATTTTTTAAGGGAGCCCAGGTAAAAGAATCCTTTTGAATTTGATATCCTTTTGAATTTGATATGCCTTGTTGTCAAACTAGAAACAACACAGATTTTTCAAAGGTGGACAGTATGGAATACTATAGCAACTATTAGGTGGCTTGGTAATCTAAAATCTATTATGTATAATAATATATGAATCTTCAAAAGATTTTACACTTCTGCTACCCAAGTTGATAAACCATGATGGATTTCCCAACATACAGTTTTAGGAGTTTTACCAAAGACCGGATTTGAATCACTGAGACCCATTTACCTCTCCCTCAAATGTCTTCCAGGAAAAAAATAGTACATTAAGTTGGGGGGTGGGGGAAAGCCTAGGGATTTGGTAAGAGCTAAATTGCTTCCAGAGATTTCAAAAACACAGAACAGGCAGTTATAGGCAAAATATTTAACAGACAGATTCCCACTCTTATTGGAGAATGGGGATGTGGAAGAAGAGGCATGGGATTAGAATCCCATCTTTTTAATTGTTCAATTTCATTAAGAAGCTACTATTGTTAATAACCAAAAAGAAATATTTATTGAGAGTTTATTCTAAAACTTCTATACTGAAAGAGATAAAATGAAAACCACGGTTCTCTTTGACAAGGCATTTACAGTTTAGAGAGTGGGCTATGAACCCTACCTGAAACAGGACTCCATCTTAATACATTTTTGAGAACTTTCCTGATTAAAACGTTTTAGCACTGATTTTATATATTCTCAAACTCTACAAACTTACTGGAGTTATTACTGAAGCTTTTTTGAGTCTAAATAAATAATTTTGAGTCTGTGAGGAAGACAGATACCCAGAGCCTTGCTGTTGGTTCAAATGCAGACTGCAGTGTGGTGTAAGGCTAGAAAGGGGTCCTGGCATCATCTCTTCTAGAGCTGTGTACTCTGCTCAACTACAGTGTCTTCTAAGAGCTGTTGAAGAGGCTAAACATTTTACTCTCTAATTTGCAGTGAGGAAGCAAAGTCCTGAACCCTCCTCAGTTTCTTATTAACAGATATCAGAAGGAAAGGGAAATTCAGCACTGGTTTCTCAGAGCTTTCTAGAGACACACTTGCAATTTTGTAAGTTTAAGTTTATGCCCTGCGGAAGATATCTTCATTCATTACAAACCAAATGGATTTTGATAATTAGGGATAACTAAGACAATAAAAAATTCTATGTTGAATTTCTATAGATAAACTGCAAACAGGTGGCTGCATCTGATGTTAGGCGTTGGAATCCATAATAAGTTTGGGGGATGTCACTGCTTTTTCTGTTGTCTTGTGACAAATGCCAAATGCACACATAACTTAAGAGTCCTGCTTTTTTAAATTATTATTTCTAATTTCTCCCAAATGCATGTAGTGCTGCTGACCAAGTCATTCTTTACATTAAGGGTTTGATTTATTCATCCAATGGTTAAGCAAATTTATAAAAGTAATTCAAACCAATATTATGCATATTATTTTGCCCCAATCTTGATTACCCTTGGTAGTGATGTCCTTTACGCTCAACTTGTACTGATTAAAAGGGAATCACTTACAAAAGCAACATTTTTTTATTCCTCAGTGCTAGTTTTATATATATATATAAACTCACAGAGAAAGCTTTCAAATTAATTACTTGTACTCTCATCAACTTGTCTTTTTTTTAACTAAGTATTACAAAAGGGCACATTTGCCAATCAGTGCAATTAGATTTAAACATTCCACATCTTTACTCAGGAAAGCACTCAATACGATCAGCCCCAATAGGCCTTTATTGGCATCAGGAAACTAGCAGGGCATTTGGCATGAAAAACAAACCCACATTTTTACTTATATATTACAAAATCTATATTTTAATAATGTATACATTTAAAAAATACAGAGCACTCACGCCCATGTACTCTACAAAAAAAAAAAAAGTATGACTACTTCATGCATACACACACAATGCACTAAGCATAAATGCATTTACACGACGGGAAGGAAGCTCTTTTAAGCATACACAAGTAATGGATATTGTAACTTCACCCGAACAGGTCAAACTTACTAAGTTTAAGAAAGCGATTATTTCTCTGAGGACTAAAACTGCAGTATAGCCTAATCCTATTTTTTCTTAAGACTGTTTTCCCTTAAACTAGTCCAAAAAAGGGGAGAGAACATTATTTTCACAGCAATCAAAACCATTCATAAGATCCAATAATGAAACCTACAAAATGCTGATTGAGGAGGAAAACAGAAAGGCAATAAAATCGTGTCCATAAGACTGTGATGCGAATAAAAGTAATCTGAAAGTTTTCTATTTTATTCTAAGAATGCATCCTAGGCCACCTACTGGGGAAAGGGCTACGATTCCGATAGGTCCGGTGCTCGATCGCTGTGCGTCTCACCCTGGCAGGGCCGCGCGCCCTAACTGGCCATCTGGAAGGGCTCCGGCTGGAAGCCGAAGAGCCTCTGGCCGTAGGGCTCACCCTCACCCGGCAGCTTCGCGCCCGCGAACGGAAGGTAGTGGTCGCGGCCAAAGTGCTCACAGTGGAGACTGACCCAGTCCCGCTCGGAGCCGAATCGCTCGGCCTCGGCCAGGATGCGGGTCAGCGCCATGATGTAGCTCAGCGCCATCTGCAAGGTCTCATACTTGGACAGCTTTTTATCCTGGCCCCACTGGGGCACCACCCGGCGCAGGCGGTCGAAGGCCGTGTTGAGTCCCTGCATTCGACGGCGCTCACGCGCGTTGGCCGCCAGGCGCCTGCGCGCCGCGCTCTCCAGCCGTCCGGCCCCGGCGCACGTACCCGCGCACTCGGCGCCGCCTGCGCACGGGGGCGCGGCGCGCGGTGCCGCCGCTGGGTTGCTGGGCTTGCAGGACTTCATCCCCGTCCCGAAGGAGGGAGGTGCTGAGCTCACTCGCCCGCTTAGGACGTGTGCGCGGGCTCGTCTATTGAGCGGCTCCCCAACGTGGCTCTTCTGAGCAAGTAAGTCATACACAAAGCAACTCGCTTGGAATTAGAGTTAACAGTGGGGAGTACGGGACCCCGCTTCTGTCCTACTGGATAACCAGATTGATGTCTTTTCACTGGCCCAAATTTAGGGGAAACTGAGATGCTGAAGAGAAAGTCATTTTCCCAACGTGAAGTTGGAAAAGAGAAGGGAACCTTCTTGCTGAGGAATTTGGTGTGGCTGGTTTAGGGAAGGCCTTTCAAGTCCTCTGGGAAAGCCTGAGGCTTCTTTTTCAGGAAGACGGAATCTTTCCAGATGCTCAGATAGGGAAGAAGCGGTTTTCCTCAGTAGCTGTCGGAGAGTGCTGGGTGAATCTTTGAAGGAGGAGAATTTATAGCAGAGGGCTGAGGGAGGGAACAGGTGGTGGCAGGTGGGCGGGCGTCCCTCGGCTTCCATCTCAGCACCTTCCTACCCTGGGAACTGCAGGGGGGAAGGGGGACGACGCACAGCAAAATCCTGACATTACAGCCTTCGTCTGTTGAAGTTTCTCCAAAGCTATGTCTAACAGTAACACACCATCTGGAGTGGCCTGGCTGTCCCCAAAAGCATAACAGGGTGGGGGTGGGGAAGAATTTGGTCCATCTTTTCCCATATTAACAGGCAACTTACATATCAAAAACTTAACCGAGGTTTTAAAATTATTAGAAATCATTTGCGTGAACATGTTGGTCTTGGAATTATGAGATCTATTAGAAGTTTAATATAAGAAGATTTAGCTTTGTCAAGATGTATGACAGTTTTGGTTAATGCTGATCTAATATATTGACATTTTAATTTTAGCTATTAAGTAAGTTGTGACAAATTAGCAGGCCCGAATATTGCAGACCTGGAATTTTAGTGTGCAAATAATTTGGCTGTTTTGTGCAGAATAATTTATTATAACATATCAAAAGATATTAATGGTATATCAAAAAATAACATTCTAATTATATAATTGGATTGCATGAGTTTGGATACTTAACCAAATTAACTCAGAATTTATACACCATTTCCCCTGAAAGAGGTTCATAAATATTTGGGGACATATATTGAGAAGGTAATTATTTAATTTGATATTTAAGTCTAATAAAACTAATCATAATGGCAAAATGGAAACATCCAAGTAATTTGTGAGATGTTAAAAAACAATTCCTAATGGAAGATTTTTTTTCCCTACCTCATAAAGCTATAAATATTTCATACTACTTGGATGTTTCAGTTGTATCAGCTGTCCTCAGGAACAATAATGAAGCATGATTTCCACTACTGATAATGATCTGATTTATACAGAGAACCCATTAACTTGATTTTCCCATCACAGCTTTTTTCTAGCTCTTAAGGAAGAGTAAAGTGGCAAAGAAACCAGCTCCAAATAGATACAAGCCAAGATCATTTCTGGATTCTTCAGGAATACCAAGTATGTTCTCTCTCCTTTTAAAACATGGATTATGTTAGCATTATTCTCAGATATTTTTGTTTAATTAAATTTTCAACAAACTCACAAATTAGGAGTCTTTTTACTATAACTTTCTTCCCCCACCTTTGCCTCCCAAGTCCAGTCTTCCCATAAATAGTTGATTAATCCCCAGCTGAAGCAATGACAGTAAAATGAAGTTGAGTAACATGAAGACAATAGGATGCAATTGAACATTAATGATCTCCAGCGTGACAGATGTTGAACACAGACTTTTGCATGGAGCCACTCAGCTCTGTTACTCTGAGTCCTAATATCTTGGTCAGGAACAGTAGTCCTGTGACAGGAAAGACTATGTTCTTTCATCATCAAAATGTCAAATATATTTTTTCAATTTTTATGGAAATCTGCCCTACTAATACTATTATTTCTCATGTTCATTTATCTTGCCCCTTCCCCCACAAGGAGACTTCTCTGTGATACTCTTTGGACTTTTCTCCCACAAAGCATACTGTGCACTTGTTCTGGACACTATTGACCAGAGTGTTAATAAGGTGCATGATTTTGCAGGCCACGTATTCACACTCGGAGAGATTATAGTCTGTGCACCAAGAGAATCAAAAGCACAACTTGAAGAGGAAAAGGAAATGTAGCAGTATGCACATAGCACATAAGAACATAAACTAGCAGATATTTACAACATGAAGTCGATCCAGGGTAGAGAATATTGCTGTAATAAAGGGCCTTAGGAGGTATACAATGTGTTTAGTAGGACATTTCCCAAATTTTTTCTGAAGGACAATTTATAAGTACTACAAAGATGCTATTGGGGAAAAAGATTTCATTGTCAAGTAAGTTTGGGAAATACATCTACTGTCTCCTGCCTATAGAGGCATGAAGAAAATTGGTATAGTAAAATTTCTGAGAAGTCCTAAGGTAAAAAAAAACATATTGACTCCACTTCCTAGAACTTTTTGAACACAGAACCCTTTTTTCCTAGAGAAGCCTGTCCACAAAGTTCCTTGGAACTTTCAATCCTGCTCTAGTACCTCCCATTTATTTTAAAGGGTTTTTTTAATGTTTATTTTTGAGAAAGTGTGGGTGGGGGAGGGACAAAGAGAGGGAGATAGAGGATCTGAAGTGGGCTCTGTGCTGTCCTCAGCAAGTTGGACGTGGGGCTCGAACTCACGAACCATGAGATCATGACTTGAGCTAGAGTCGGGCACTCAGCTGACTGAGCCACCTAGGCACCCCTGTCCTCCCATTTATTTTATAGAGGAGAAGGTGAGATGTAGAGACTAAACACTATGCTCAGAGGTATTGAGCAACTTAATGACTATATTAAAATTTCCAGTGTTCTTTAATGTTAGAGACTTTCGAATTCTAAGAGCACTTAATACAAGCCACTCAGTTTATGGTGGGGCAGCTGAGATCTACCAGTGACATCTCAAAGTCAGGTAAGTCACCAAGAAAGGTTTCAGGAATAGAACTAGAAATTTTGTGCATAAAGGACAGTATTATTTATTTTATAACCCTAATGTCTAGCACGGTGCCTAGGCAATAATAGGTAATAAATGACCCCAAGTGAATGGCTGGAAAAATAAATTAGGTAAATTGTAGATAGATACTAATCAGAATGAGTATATTCCTAGTGAATAACCTATATGAATTATTTATACACACACATAACTCCACATTTTTTAATGCAAAATGAATTCTTTCCTACCAAAAAAAAAACAAATCCATAGGCATTTTAGCCAGAACACGCATGGCAGAAACCTCCACAGTGTTTCCGTACTGAAGGTATGATCCTACCAGGTAAACTGGCAGTTACTGTAGGTCTCAGGGTTGGCCAGAAATCAAAACTGACAGATGTTGATGGGGGAGGGGGGAAGTAGAAGGAGCTTACACCTGTAGGAGTAGAAAAATAGGAGGACTATTATTTTAGAAGTAAAAGATCAATGACTGGAAATTATTACATAAAATATATAGAACAGATTCAAGGGTAAACATTCCTTTTTTGTCCTAGACCATATTTAATTTTTAAAATGGAAACTCTCCAAAGAAACACAAAATTTAAAAAAAGAGGAAACCGTGAAAAAAATGTTCATTCTGAAATTTGCAGGAAAAAAAATATAAAAAATGAGGAATGGGGCTCTCTTCTGGAGGGGGTAGCAGTTGGGGGATTCTGAGTCCTTGAAAGACTCAAACCAGCAAAAGACAAAGGAATGATGAAGTTGAGGTCCACTTATATTCCATTAAAGACCAGAAGTGCAAGGTATTTAAAAAGTTCTTGTAACTTTATAGTGTACTGTATAGTTACTAAGGGGGGAAAACTCTGCAAAAGGTTTTATATGTTTAGAAAAAGGAAGGGAAAGGCAAAGTCTTGCACCTCTGTCCCCTGCCCCTCAAAGATCCAGGGAAGAGAAAACCCAGTAGAAGGCAGAAACAAAGAAGGCATAGACTAATAATGGGGCCACGAGAAAGATGACAATGATGTTGGGGTTCCTGTCCCGGGCCCCAGAAGTGATCATTTATCTCCAGAAAGTATGGGCTCATCACAGTGCCCTAGGTGATTCTTCAGCCCCCATCACACCACACACTGCTTGAGAATTCTCACTTGACAGTCTGATTTAGTTTCTCATTGGCATGAGCCAGACCGACTTGCATGGTTTGGACTCTGCATTCAGTCTTCTCAATAGTGGATCTTAGCCTCCTCTTAGCATCTGGGTTAAGCATGATCTTTGGAGTCAGTTTTGAGTCCTAGATCTCCTGTCAACTAGCTGTGGGCTCTGGCACAAATCACTTCCATTTTTCCATCTGCAAAGTAGAATCATAAAACCTGCCTCACAGGGCAGTAGTGAGCATTGAATGAGACTATAACCGTAAAGGACCTTGTTTGGTCCCTAAGGACATCACTCTTTAAATGACAGCTAATACTACATGTTGTGAGTAGTTTTTACAAATGATAATGAAAGTGAACTTAACGAATAATTTTTTTAATCTTTTATACATAAAGCTACCATTAGTCATGATGAGAATCCTAGCTGTGTGACCTTGGGCAACTACTTAACTTCTCTATGCCTTTTCATCTGTTAAAAAGAAGGTTAATAAACAGGTTGGGGGGAAAAAAAGAATGTTAATAATAGAACCAATCTTATAGAATTGGTATGAGGATTGGATAGTTGATTCTTTGTAAGCACTTGGATCTGTGCTTGGCATATAATTAAATGCAGTATGGGTGCTTGTTTAGGTAAATAAAATGACCTGTTGTAATTGTTCAGGATGTACACTAGCCACCCCTCCTTTCTGCTCATTTTTGCTTTATTTTCCTGTTCTTCAGTGCTTGTCCCATAGAGTGAGCCAGAACACAAAGAGAAGAGTAATTTCAAAGGAGTTCCTTTTCTCTTTTGCCCTGAGCACAGGGCCTTACTGGGTAGTAAGTTTGGTGATTTCATTGTAGTTTGAGATTCACTTTTACAGTAACAGACACATATTTTAAAGTGTTAATTTTCAGGGGATGCTTTGTTTTTCCAGTGACTGGAATATTTGCATTCACCATCCAGGGCCTTTCCCTTACTAGACGTGAGGTATTTGAGAAGATAAATCAGTATTCATGATATTTCTTTTCATGAATGTAGAAGCAGAACAAAGGGAATCAATCTGAGGGATGTGCTGGACTGTTGTATGGTAAATTTAGGCCAGAAGCAATGTTTTTCAGAATGCCCTTCCCTGTGTAGTTCTGGATTTGACGTAGGCAAAAGGAAGTTACATGAGCTTTGGGAAGCAGAAGTGAAGCCACCATGCTCTGAACATCATGGTAGGTTAGAGGCCATGAAAGATGGATGCAGAGGCACAAGTGGATTCCAGTTTGGTCTTGAACTTTTCCATTGTGTACCTGCTCCTCCCTCCCGACTGCCAGCTCTGCTGACCAACAGGGCCCACTATCAGATGCTTCATGCAAACTCAGAGATGGTAGCCACAAAGAAGCACCAGCCTCGCCACCCAGTGTTATTCCAGCAGCTGGACATGCATGCCTTCCAGACCACCCTGCAAGCTCTGACTCATTCGCCCAAGCCAGGGCTGCTTAGTGGCTATTCTTTGATCCTGCAACAACCCTTTTTGGACCCTTACATTCTTAGCTCATTCCCTTATTGTATAAGTCCTCATCCTTATAAATTCCTTCTTCCATAATCTGCACAGTGGCTCTGCTTCCCTGGTTGAACCCTGACTAATAAAAGGAATCTCTTATCCAGGCAACAGCAAAGTTGCCTCCCAGTGAAGACCCTCTACCCTGGTACCTATGTCTTATCTATGTGTCCACCAGTAATTACTATTTCCTTCTGTTCAGCCCTGTGCCAGGCACCATCAGGGATAAGACAGCCTTTAGCCTAGTGGAATTCACAATCCAGTTGTGGAGATAAGACCCAACACACATCAAAAAACTAACCCTGAGTAGTAAACCAGGGTTATGTTTCCTAAACAGCACACAAGATAGTACGTTAGAGTATGTGAGAAGATTAGAAATTTTGCTAATATTTATTTTATCCCATTTTTTTAGTTCTGTCTTGGGGTGTTTGTAGTGTGCAAAATATAAATACATATATTTATTTATGAGTATATACCAGTGCTTTTTTTTTCTGATAGGAGTGTATGACCAAAAAAGCTGGGACCACTGTCCTATACATGAAGCAGTGCATGATTAGTACCATTAGGAGCTCAGAGCAGAGAGATTTTACTATGCTCTGGAGGAAAAAGGATTTCGATTGGTGACCCCTACCTCTCTGACATCAGTTCTTCTGCCCCTCAAAAGGCTGCTCCTCCCCCACTGCCCATGCTTGAAGCCACCTTGAGGCTTCTTCACTGGTTACTGCCTTGGCCTCAAATGCAGTTTCTCCATATCTTCCCTGGCTGGTTTGGTTGTGTCATTTAGCTCCTGTTCTTTTTTTTTTTTTTTTTTTTTTTAATGTTTATTTATTTTTGAAAGAGTGCCAGCTGAGGAGGGGCAGAGAGAGGGAGACAGAATCCAAAGCAAGCTATGCACTGACAGTAGTGAGCCTGATGTGGGGCTCACACTCATGAACCGTGAGACCATGACCTGAGCCAAAGTCAGATGCTGAACCGGCTGAGCCACCTAGGTGCCCCATTCAGCTCCCATTCTATCCAATGCTTTATGTCCTTAGCTGTTAGTCTGGAAAGTCCAGGAATTCAGGGGTTTCCTCTATACTGTTCCTAGCTGTGTCTCCAGTACCTAGAATTGTGTCTAGCACAAACCATATGGTCAAGAAATGTTGGTTGAAGGAATAAAGGAACGGAGGAGGAAAAGGTAGATGAAGGGACCCCACACACAAAGGGAGAGTAGCAACATAACTCTTTTTTCTTCTTCTAATATGGACTCTTTTGGGGGAAATTGTGTCCTCCAGAAGCAGTGGCAACAGACCTGCTGCTTTTGTTTCTGCTCTGAAATTGTGGTATTCGCTGTTTCACAGTGAGCAGGTGGCTTACTTCCCCAAAGGGTGGCTCTCATTACAATCCAGGTTTCAGGCAGTCCCTGAGTCAGCTCAGAGTAAAAGCCCAGAGGCCTTACTGGCCCAGGCCAGCGGCTGATACCTGCTCCCTGCCCCAGGGAGAAGTGGTTTTCTCTCGATTTTAGTTGGTGTTGCTTTTTTGCTTCCTTGTGCAATTTCAGCAGCTTGGCTGAACAAGTTTTCTAAATGTCCAAAGACTTCGGTCTTTTAAAGCCATGTTCCTGTTCCTCCTCACCATCATGTTTGATTTTTACTTCCCTGCCTGTGCCCCAGCCTCCTACTGACCTCCACTGACCAGGGCACAAAAAGGTACCATGCCTAGCTGACCAGATACTTGTACCAGTCAGATTCCTGGCTGTCTCTAAGTGGAATCCAGTGCTGGTAGCCAGCTGGTAGCCATAGGCATATATGTGGTTTTCTATTCATTTGGCAGCCATATACCAATTTGTTTCATTGTTTCAAACTTTCATTCATTTGTTTATTCAACAAATATTTATTGCACTTACTATGTGCCAGGGTACTAGAAATAGAGTTGCCCACACTGCAAAAATCTCTATCCTGGTGGATATTTAAAACTGGTACTGTGGGTATCTTCTTCCGAATTTATTTCATGTTTCCTCAAATAGGTTATAAGTTCTTTGAGTGAAGGGGCAAATTTTAGATACCTGGGTCTTGCTAGAGTGTTCGATAAATGTGTATTTGCTGTACGGTTGACTGAAGTTTTTATTCAGGATGACCTTAAGCTAAGAAAACCAATATCATCACCATTAAAAAAGTAATGCCTTCAGGAAATGCCAAATGCTGACTAGCTATTAATTCCTATCTTTTTTTTTTTAATTTATTTGTTTATTTTGAGAAAAAGAGAGAGCACAAGTGAGGGAGGGGCAGATAGAGAGGGAGAGAGAGAATCCCAAGCAGGTTCTATGCTAACAGCCCGACACAGGGCTCGATCCCTCGAACCATGAGATCATGACCTGAGCCGAAATCAAGAGTAGGATGCTTGGGGCGCCTGGGTGGCTCAATCGGTTAAGCATCCGACTTCGGCTCAGGTCATGATCTCGCGGCCCGTGGGTTCGAGCCCCGCGTCAGGCTCTGTGCTGACAGCTCAGAGCCTGGAGCCTGTTTCAGATTCTGTGTCTCCCTTTTTCTCTGACCCTCCCCTGTTCATGCTCTCTCTCTGTCTCAAAAATAAATAAATGTAAAAAAAAAAAAAATTTTTTTTTAAAAAGAGTAGGATGCTTAACCAACTGAGTCATCCATGCATCCCCATTAATTCCTTTATTCACAATACTCTTTGAGTAGGGACTGTTTTAATCTTCATTTTGTGGCCAGGAAAACTGAGGGCACTGATTGAACTGCATAGCCAGTGACCAGATTTGAAGTGCAGTTCTCTTTCTCCCTAGGGCCTATACTCTGTGCCGCACTGGGTCTTGTCTGGAAGAGCTTTGATGTCAGGGACAGAGCCTTAGTGTGCCCCCAGTGCCCAGAATTATGTCTGGCACATTATAGATGTTCATTAAAGGTGCTGAGAACTATATGCAGCACTGTGTCAGTCCTAGCCTGCCCCAGCATTGCTTAATGGTAGGCAGCGAGACTGGTAGCCTGTAGGCACAGATTAGCCTATTT
This sequence comes from Panthera tigris, assembly GCF_018350195.1. Classification (NCBI taxonomy): domain Eukaryota; kingdom Metazoa; phylum Chordata; class Mammalia; order Carnivora; family Felidae; genus Panthera; species Panthera tigris. Next base: position 28,830,677 of record NC_056670.1, read on the forward strand.
CTGTGAATCAAATCTTGGGTTTCCTTGGAGCTACATTTCCCACTAGTAGTTTAGAATTAGTACTTAGTCCTCAGCTTGGGGTAACTATACATGGGGGTAAATCAGAGGCTCCTAAGGGCTTACTGACTTTACCCTTCCTCTTTGGACCCTCCTGCAACTTCTCTCTCTCTCTCTCTCTCTCTCTCTCTCTCTCTCTCTCTCTCTCACACACACACACACACACACACACACACACACACCATATGGCCTCTTCCTTAGGTTCCCAAAAGCCTATCTTGACTCTCAGTGTGATTAGGGGGATCCCTCATTTACCATGAACTCTCTCTTCCCAGGACCTGGACACTAGCTGCTCTCTCAGCAGAGGACTAAGGGTCTGCTTCAACCTGCATACAACTTCCTAGCCCCAGGACCCACCACTTGATCATTTCCACATATCACCATACCTACAGCTTCCTGCTTCTGCATCTCCTCACTATTACATTCTTGGAAGTCAGTACCCAAACAGAGAGAGCCTAAGTTTTCAATACCCCTCCAACTCTGGGCTTCTGACCATCTTCCTCATAGGCCAAGTTCACTAGAGTCAGCTCTTCCAACCCCAGTCTTCCATTACTTGCATGTTTACCTCCCCACCACTGCCTCTTCTTGAGGCTTTAGTGACCCCGACAACTGAGCACCCCATGTTTTGCCAGTCATGCAACCACTGCTGACTGCACTACTCAGACAACAAGTGATTCCCACAGCCCCCTCCTTCCATCACATCTGGCCTATTCCCCAGTGGCTAATGCCCACTTTCCATATAATTTGTCACTCTCATTCACTTGAATCACCTTAGCAAATTTGCTTTGCTGCTAACTGATGAGTACTGAATTGGGGCCCAAGAGACATTGGCTCATGCTTCCATGCCCCCTGATGTATGCAGGATGCAAGTAAGTCCTCTCAAGTGGAAGCCAAAAGTTTATTTAAATACTTGATGACTTTAGGCCAAGAAATACCCCTAGAACACAAGTTTTCTGTAGAAGCCCATTACAAGTACGTCTTACCACTTCAGTCTCCTCAGGATCCCCAGACTCAAATGGATCAAAGAAATTCCAGAGTGCAGGCTCTCACCCCCAGTATCCCCTTTCTTCCCTGCCTCACTTTACCCAGAATATCAGCTTTATTAGTTTCCAAAAGAGTATTATGAAAACCCTTCAACAAAGAAAAGGAAATTCTGGTTTAAATAAAGCTATACAGGACTTTTCAGAGTTTTTACTATGATCATGGTCCTTCGCAGGATGAGATCTGCAGAGTTTTCCAAATTATGTGGCCATGGAAGCTCTTCATCTCAGAGGATATCCAGAGAGCAGTATCCCCAGACAAATATTTTGGAAAATTCTAGCTGAATTTATAATCTTATTTTATAATTATAATCTCCTCACAATGAGAAGGCCATCTTAGAACATTTTAGTGTTCGATTTTTTTAAAATATCTGTATATCTTTACACTCAAAAGTTTAGCCTGCTCGTTTGAAATTAATGAACTAATTCCTTCCCCTCTACATTCTAGTCATTCTTCTGAGTGCTGAAGATTTCTCTTATAAAGTTACTTGGAAGCATGCAAATTTTCTGGCAGTGCCAATGGTGAGACATATGTGCTGGGAGAAGTATGTTGAGGCTGGGTAAAAAAACTAGCTGTCAAGGAGAATGATCAGAGGCTCAGTGTTCAGCTAGTTCAGAATTCAACTGTATATAAAGGGATCCCTGGAAGGAAGTGCCAATAGAGAGAAGGGCATTGGTGGCAGGATCAGATTCAAACTGTGACCTAATCCACAGTTTATTGCCCAATGCCCAGTGGTAGACCTGTGCCTGTGAATAACATACCTGTGTTATTTGAGTGTTCTAATTATTGTCCAGTTAACCTGCTAAAAAGAGAAATCAGACACTATATGTCTCCTGATGGAAAAACACAGCACCTAGTATATCTACTAAAAAATTGAACCTGGGGCGCATGGATGGCTCATTTGGTTAAGCACCTGACTCTTGATTTTGGCTCAGGTCATGATCTCGTGGTTGTGAGATCAAGCCCCATGAGGGCCTGTGCTGAGTGTGGAGCCTGCTTGGGATCCTCTCTCTCCCTGTCCCTCCCACTTGTATGTGTGCCCTCTCTGTCTAAAAAATTTTTTTAAAATAAAGAAAAATTGAACCTGAATGTTATTAGGCCTCTGTATCTAACAACCAATTTGCATGACATTTAGGAGACAGAGAAACATGTTAAGAGATACTATAGGGAGGCAGTCAGCAAAATCTAATATTGAGAATCTCAGTAGGACAATAACTAGTTTGTCAACAAATAGACTGCATGAGAAAAAAGAAAAAGTGAATTGGGAACCTATGGAATTAAAGTAAGAGACTAGAACCATATCAACTGTATGCTATGTGTGGATCTTGTTTGGATCCTGACTCCAATAAGCCACTTCTAAAAATATATATGAGGCAATGGGAGAAATTTGGACACTGATTGCATATTTAATGTTAAGGAACTATTAATAATAATAATAATAATAATAATAATTTATTAGTAGTAAGTTATTTTAGATGTAATAGATATAATTACATTGCTTAAGTCCTTCTATTTTTAGATACTGAAATCTTCACAAATGAAATTATAAAATATGTAGAATTTGCTTCAAAATAATCTAGGACAAAGAGAAACAGATAGAAGTACAGGTAAAACAAGATTGCCCATGACTTAATAATTGTTGAAGCTGGATGATGGGCATATTGTGGTTCATTATACTATTCCTGTCTGAAATTCTGCAAAATGCAAAGTAAAAAAAAGATGGAGGGATGCCACAAGTTGATCATACCATATATATAAGCTTATGAAATTAGAGAGAAATTAGTCAGGAGAAAATTTCCATTTCAGGGTTATATCGCGTGATACTTCAGAAATAGGGACATAATTCAAAACAGGAGCAGTGTGTGTGCTTCAGGTGCTAGAGGTCAGTGTCAGTGCCTTGGGGTCAAGGAGGTGACCCTCTTTGCATTTCAGTCAAACCACAGAGTGTGCTTTTGAATTCCCAGAAGTTAATCCAACCCTTTTCTGGTTTTATTCAGTACCTGCCTAAAGATACACCTAGCTGCTTCCCCCCTCCCCCAAGCCCCCCCCCCTCCCCCCGTCTGATCCCAATCCCTTTTATCTACCATGTGGGGAGGAGAAGGAGGGTGGGAGGCAAATGGAAGCCTTAAGAGTCCTCACGAGAGGAGCTCCATAAGAGAGCTCTAGTTAGAGCTAATTAGTTCTAGTTAGAGCTAATTCATGGCATGAAAACATGAAAACTCCAGGAAGTTTGGAGGAAGTTTTGGTGAATCATGTGGTCTATGGTAAGCTAAAACAATACTACTGATATCCTGAGTGGCTCCTGCAGAAGTGAGGATGGATTGTGCCAAGGATAGCTATGTCAGAGGACCCTGATCGTGGCTATGGGGAGAGGATGAACTCCATGGCCAGAAAAGAGAAGAAACTGAACTGGCCTTAACAGAGACTTGTGTCTTTAGCTGTGATACGAAGTTAACCAACTCTTGGTGACATCATATAGAAATTCTCCCTATCTGAGAGAGCTAGGAGAGAGACTTTGATTTCTTGCTCTGGGATTTTGCCTAGCTTCAGAGTTGTCACTGATAAATGGATCCAATCTCACATTTGGGTCTTCAGAGGAAGTTCTTTGGAGAAGATGGGGCTAGAGCCTTCCCAGTCTGAATCAGCACCCAAACGTGGATTAGAAGGATAAATCATATGGAAGAAGCCATTTCCAGTAATAATCATAGGAAAACCATGGCCTCCTTCACTGAATGATTGGCATAGCTGAGGCTGTTCCAGTTAATCACTGAAGGTAATATTGTAGTTCATAAAGAAAGAAAAAAATGGGGGCACCAGGCTGGCTCAGAAGAGCATGCAACTCTTGATCTCAGGGTCATGAGATCGAGCACTATGTTGGGTGTAAAGATTACTTACATAAAATTTTTTTAAAATGTACTTGGCCTTACACATTTTGCAGCTTAGCTGAGCCTAGGGCCTTTTTTCAGAGATCTTTGACATTTGAAGAATTAATGCTCCAGTGTCACCTATTCTTAAGGAAGCCCACTAGGTCATTTTGTGTAGGTACAAATTTAAATCCCAGGTTGCTAGACATGGATGTAAATCACTGAGCCAAGGAACAAGTCCTGCTGGTTAGCCACCTGATACATGCATCTCCAGGTAGTCTTATGGATGAAGATGCCTTTTAGAGGGGAAATTTTATGTTATGGTAATATTCTCAAGGTTGGAAAATCCAAAAGTTTTTAGTTAGACCACTTGCAAACATCAAAGCCTATTGTCCAGAACTCACCCTGCTCTACCTCTTTTTAAAGTTTTCAGGAGGAAACAGTATTGCTTAAGGTTATTGCAGAAGAGAAAACAGAACCAATCTTTAAGAGAAAAGGAGATAAATGATATGAGAAGTAGCTGACTAAATCAAAGGAAGCTTAACCAATTCTCTGGCACGTGAATGAATGAATGAATGAATGGACCTTAGGAGCCATTGCTCTTGGTCCTAGAGCACGAAATGACTCTCCTCCAACCCACTTTTCTAATTCCAGTCAAGTTTGCAAATACCCAGGAGAGAGAACTGGACTGACCAGCTTGTCAGGTATCTCTAGCAACAGGGTCACTGGGGGGTTGGTTGTAAGCCAGAAGCCACTGCAGTTTGTGTCAGAGAAAGGGGTACCCTTTCATCCTGCCCCAATGATAGGGATTCAGCTGAAGCTTTAGATAAAGGAAAAAAAGTAACCAGGCATCTCACAGAAGTTGCGATTTGGGCTGTAGCACAATTCTCTAACTACCACTGCTCTCTGTTCATCTGGGAGAACTGGCCCTTCTTGCCTGTCCTCTTCACCCAGCCACACTCAAGCAGGACTCCTCGCCCCAGTCCTTTGTCTCTGTTGTAATCAAAGTGCCTCTGATGGGGGAAAGGAAAGCTTGGGGCACATAGGGCCAAGCAGGCCCGCACTCCGTCAGAGCTTTGGCCCAGAAGAAAGCAACCCCATCCCTAGCTACACAAAAGTTTTTCTCCCATGAGTCATCACTTGCTCTTGATGACCCAGCGCTCTCAGGGGAGTGATCTACCTGAGGAATACAACAGAAACTGTTACCATGTCTACTGCTGGGTTCCCTGGAGTTCTTGTTCTGATAGGACTAGACATGAGCATGAAGTGCTTCTAACCCAAGAACCCATTTGTTACAGGGTAAATCAATACATATGCCTGGATCTTTATCTCTTTGTCGAAAAACAATAAAGGCTCATGAGTCCAAACAAGGGAGGAATGAGTAACTTAAAGAATTCCCATACAACTTTAAGACTATGGACATCAATGGTAAAAATGTTAAGTTCGAGATTTTAAAACCAGCACGACTCATTTGTTTCCTCCCTATTTAATGTGTCTATCTTATTCATATTTAGCTGGAATTTTCATTAGTATCTTTATTGTCATTTTTAATACCTGAGATTTATTAAAAGTGCCTTATTATACCAGGTACTATATATACTAAACCCTTTCAATATGTTATTTCCTCCTCTCAGCAGCCCCCTTTTACAGATGAGGAAAATGAGGCCCAGAGTAGTTAGAAATTTGTCCCAAGGTCCTTCTGCTGGTGAGTGGTGGAACCTCTGGCTGCAGAACATAACCTCTTAACCACTATAAAATCTGTGTCAGTCCAAAGAATACTGGCCTGCTTAACGTGGACTCAGAACATTGAACATAATGATTCAGTATTGCCACATGCAGAGGAACCCACATGTCTCCCTCAAATTGGAGACAGTGTGGTAGGCTTTGGGGGCTTACATGTATTACATGTGTGGTCAAACCTCCAGCCTTTGGATAAATAAACTTACTGAAGTCTAGCTTAGCCTGACAGCCAGGCTCCAACCCCAGCTTCTAGTAAACAAACTCTTTAATTCAATTTATCGATGGGCTGCGAAGACATCAGACTCCACTAGAACAATCCTGGGAGGCTGCTCTAAGCCCTGCCCTTCCCATTAGGGGCTGTAAGTTTGTGCAAACAACCATAAAATTAAACCCACCCAGGGAGGGACATTGATTTCCAATTGGCATAGTTCGCCAGATGCTGTTTGGTCTAAGAACTGCTTGACCTCAACTAGTGACGCCACCTGCCCTTGGCTTTACAGGGTGTGTTCCCAGCAGGGAAGGCCTCTCTACTAATGCTTGCTACTGGAACTTGGGCTGAAGGCATGGTGGGTTCCCCATATGTTGCAGGGGAGAGGCCAGCCACACCCGGGTTTGGATTCACCCTCTTATCCAACCCTGAAACTAAAGCTGCCCCCAGGAGATTACAGATGCTCCCACCCCCAACTAATTAAATAGGTGGCCTCCTGCTGCTAAAAGGGAATGAGGGCGGAAAGACAGAGGATGCCTGATTTAACTAGGACCTGGGTAAGTAGCTCAGCGGCGGGACCCAGAAATCACTGATGCGTGCCTAAACAGTCTCTAATGGGTGAGGGTGGTTCTATGCCTGAGACCTGGAGTTCTGTTTATTCTCAGCCCACTTTGTAGTTTTCAAATCTTATAGTCCAAAACATTTATTATAGAAGCTTTGCAAATTGTTAAAAACAATATTATCTATTAATGAGTATATTTTACAATTGTTATTACACACCAATCCTTGTGTTAAAGCACTGGAATAAAAGTAACCATTCGAAGAAAAAAAAAGAAGCCTGAGGGCCCGTGTATCGTGTCAACTGCTAAGAACAAAATGTTATCTTAGGTTTTTTTTTAAAAAGGGCACTATTTGAAGACACTATTTTTTCTCATGGGACAATCTGAAGATGATTCTATCAATTCATACACATGTACACACACACATACACACGCTCGTACACACATACACACAGAGCAGGCTTCTGGATTCAAAGCTAAGTGTCTACCTAAATCACCAGTGCTGCATCTAAATGTCCTTGCAATTATAAGTTTATGTAGAAACTAAAATCATGGTTTGCGTTAAGGAAAGAAACCTTTTAGAGTTTTTCAGGAGTTCAGCCTTCAAGTGAGTTATTAGTTGCTCCATCTTCCATTCTGTTTTTGCTACAAATCACTTAAAAGGAAAGAGGACCTGAGAGGCAAAGGGGAAGACAGTTGTAATAATAGGAAATTGGACTAAATTAAAATGATACTAAGTCACAGCACAACTTGGCCTCTTTGCCACCAACTTTTGACATTCTAATTAGGGTAAATGGTTATGCAAATCTAGTCTGTCACTCAGGTCCCCCCTCGCCAGAGTGCCTGTGATTGTTTAAGTGAGGACTGTTGATGGCATAATTAAAGCTCTCCTAAAAATTAATTGGGACTTGGAGGACAACCTCCAAAGATGCCCTAATTTGTGGGCAGCCCGGCACAGCTGTCCTTTTGTCCTGCGCGCCACCAGGACGCCTCGAGTTTCCCCATCAAGTGTAATAGAATGTGACACTCGAGGTGTTCTCATGCCTTGGTCCACAAGATAGAGTGGAAGACAGACCAATGGGAGTCTGCAGCACCCAGGGTCACCTCCTGGGCATATTCAGCTGAGGAAATGGGGTTTTAGGTGAATCCAAAGATGGAGCACAAAATATCTGGTTTTGGGGGCCTACATGAAACAAAACTGGTCATGAGTTGATAAATGTTGAAGCTGCATGATGAGTACAGGGGTGGGGGGAGGGTGGGCTGGAAGGAGTAATTAATAATACTTATTTTGCTTTTGTGCACGTTTGAAATTTTCCATTATACAAAAAATTTAATGCATACACTACTGTTAAATTAATTAAACAAGGAGGCCACAAGGCTGAAGTGGTTCTAATGCCTTAGCCACTTATATAAGCAAACCAAGATCTAAGCCTCTAAATGCCTTAAGGTTAAGAATCAAAACCTGGGGCATTGGGTGGCTCAGGCAGTAAGCATCCGACTCTTGATTTCGTCTCAGGTCATGATCTTGCAGTTCGTGGGATGGAGCCCCGCTTCGGGCTCTGTGGACCCTGCTTGGTATTCTCTCTCTCCCTTTTTCTCTGCCCCTCCCCTGCTCTTGCTCTCTCTCTTTCTCAAAATAAACTTAACAAAAAAAAAATTTTAAAGAAATCAGAACCTAAAGACAACCAATCATAAACGAATAGTTTTTCCCGAATGATGCAACTGCTTAAGCTATAGCCAATCAAATAATTTCCTTGCTCATCTTCCAAGTCTGTTCTATAAAGTTTTCTATAAAACTTTGGCCCATAACTCCTGTCGGTGGAGCATTTCTACCACTTCTAGTTTGGCACTGCCAGATTGGAATCAATTTTTGCTCCAGCTCTTAAAACATTTATATGCCTGAGTTTATCTTTTAACATTACCAAAAAATAACTACCATTACGAGGAAGTTCTTAGTAGCAAAAATCAACTTATGGTTATATTCTTAAAGGAGAAAAGACAGAGTAATCCTAAAAATGAGTATACTGTTCTAGTACTTTTTATCATACCCAACACATCTCCACATTCAGCCATGACTCTTCCTAGTTTTGCCCTAGCTGGGAATGGAGAGCAGGGACTGAGGAAAGCCTAGAATAGCAATGGGACCAGGTGACAGACGAGGGGAAACTGGCTGAGTAGGTGTCAAGAGTGAGATTCCCCCATAATCTATCCTGAGGAGAATTGAGAGTTGATTATGAGTTAACTCTATGCTATAAAAACCAATACAATCCCATTAGACTTAAGAAAGATAACATATACATTTAAAAAATAAAAAGTGCCTGATAGTCAAGGGCAAATTGCCTCAGGATTAACAAGCCTGCTTTGGCATCCATGAGTTAAGATGCAATGAGAGAAGCAGTTGGTAGTTTCAGTTCTATAGGTGGAGATTTTTGAAAGACAAGGAGCCCCTTGGCTATAGGAATTTTAGTGCAGGATAGCTGCAGGCCTTGGAGATCACCCATCTTCCCCCATGCAGAATGATGCTTTTTTCTTTATCTTTTAGAATTATCCATGTCTGGGGCGACAGTAATTAATGAGCTAGTAAAAAGCTGCCCCAGCCAGTGTTTCCTAGCTTTTTTAGAAAAACTGGAGAGAACCAGTATGGGCTAATTAATTGGTCTTCAGGTAGTAACTAAATCAAAGGTGTCTTGGGTACCCTGGGAAGCCGGAGTTTCCTCTTTCCTGAGAATCAATCAGCGCAAGATTGATGAAGGGCTACTAAGGTCAGGCTTAGAAACACAAAACCATCTGCCAACTCTCTAGGGCTGGTACCTGCAGTAGAGCAATTTTAGGAGAACAGGTGTTCATTTTTAACTTACCTCTTCTTTTCTTTTATGCTGAAATCATGATTTTAGCTAGAAAGAGCCTCCAGTTGGTTGATGAAATTCACATACTGTCTATTGTAACTTAAAATAACCTGGCCCAAAGGTATTGTGATAACCTCAGCCAGCTCTTGCACAAAGTCATAAACCACTCAGCTCTGACAGTGGCTGGTCTGGTCTCTCTAGAAGCATTTGTGAGCATCAGGAAATAGTGACTTCAAGGTATTGCCTTAAAAGGGCTGCTATAGCCTGAATATTTGTGTCTCCCCAAAATTTATATGTTGGAACTTAATCTCCAATGTGATAGTATTTGGAGGTGAGGCCTTTGGAAGGTGATTGGGCCATAAGGATAGAGCCCTCATGGATGGGATTAGTGCCCTTGTAAAAGAGACCCTAAAGATCTCCCTTGCCCCTTCCACCATGTGAGGACACACTGAGAAGACACAATGAGAAGATTGTCATCTAAAAATCAGGAAGCAGGCTCTTACCAGACATGAAATCTGCCAGCACCTTCATCTTGGACTCCAGAGCTATGAGAAATAAATGTTTATTGTTGATATGCCACCTAGTCTATGGCATTTTTGGTACAGCAGCCCAAACAAATGAAGACAAAGGGCTAAGCCAAGGAACATTGCTTCACTCTGTAAGTGCAGCACACATCCAGTCTGGACCATCCACTTTGCAGAGTATGCTTGAAAGCCCAAATGTCCTTAAAAGCAGACACGTAAATGTGTTTCTGGTTCCTTGAAAGTATCTTCTGGTCCTGTAGGCTAAGAACATTTTCAAAAGTCTTTGATGATGATCTATAAGTACATCCATATGTTAATTGATGATAGTCCATTGACTAGAACTGCCTTTCCTATCTATAAAAACAAATTTGTTTTTTAAGATTCAGCATATATGCCAAGTTTCCTTCTTTTAAATGAAGGTATTCCTTGTTTCTGCTAGTCATTTTTGTCCCAGTTTCCCAAGAATATGGGAAATTTTCCAAAACACCCATGTGGTAGAATGTATTTTTTCAAAGTTGGCTGCAGCCAAATATATTCCATCTCATAGGATCTTATTATAATGTGACATTAACAATCCTCCATCAAGGGGTGGAATTTGTGTTCCTGCCCCATGAACCTGAACAGACCCTTGTAAATGCCTCAACCAGTAGAATATAGTAGAAGTAAAACCATGTGACTTCCTAATATGGTCGTAAAAGGTAATACAGCTTCCATTTGGCTCTCTTGGGGGCCTTGGGGATCAACCTGACATGGAGGAAGTCCAGCTTTCCTAAACCTGCCATGCTAGAAACATCATATAGAAAGACTATATACAAAAAGATAAAGATGTCCAAGGAGGCCTAACTGTTCCAGCTCCCAGCTGTTTGTTCCCAATACAGATTCCAAATGTATGTGAATAAGTTTTTGATGGTCACAACCCTGCCTTTGACACCAAGTAGAATAGAAACAAGCCTTCCCCAACTGTGTTCTGTGCAAATTCCTGCTTCACAGAATCTGTGAGCACAACTGGTTGTTCTGTATCTCTAAATTTGAGGGTAAAATGTGATCAGGGATAGTAACCAGAACTTTCTAAGGAAATTCCTTGAAGTATAGAGAGGGCATTAGATTTGTCATCACTAGCCTGATTTTGAATCCAAATCTAACCATCCTACTAGCTGAGTAAACTTAGCCTAGTCAGAGTCCTTTCTGAGCATTGCTTTCCTCACCCATAAAATGAGCATAATAATGATTGCCCTAATATACATCAAATTTTATTTTATTTTTTTAACGTTTATTTATTTTGAGAGAGAGAGCATGAGCAAATGGGGGATGGGCAGAGAGAGAAGGAGAGAGAATCCCAAGCAGGGTCCACACTGTCAGCACATAGCACCACTCGGGGCTTGATCCTGTGAACCATGAGATCATGACCTGAGCCAAAATCAAGAGTCAGTTGCTTAACCAACTGAGCCACCAGTCGCACCTATACATCAAATTGTAAAAAGCAAGATACAGAATAGTGTGGTAAACTACCATTCGTGTGAGACATATGTATATAAACAAAGATGTGTACATACACAAAACCATATTAATATATTTGTGCTGCATAAAATAACTGGAAGAATACAAATTGGTTAACAGTGATTGTCCCTGAGGAGAGGAAAGGTAGTCTAGAGAGACTTAGTATACAGACTTAGTATATAGACTCGATATACTTTTGTATTACTTGTATCTTTTGCAAGCGTTTGTATTAACTATTTCAGAAAAAATATAAAATGAGAATAAATGAATTTGGGGAAATTATATGGCAAAATTTATATAATAAAAATTTTAATGTTTGATAAAAATAATTAAGACAGTGCAGTGTTATATTAGTTATATTAGTTTTAGGTGTACAATCTAATAATTCTCCAGTTCTATACATTACTAAGTGGTAATCATGATAAGTGTACTCCTAATCCTTCACCTAATTCACCCATCCTCCCACCCACCTCCCCTCTGGTAATCACCAGTTTGTTCTCTGTAGTTGAGTCTGGTTTCATTTTTTGTTTTTGTTTTTGTTTTTTTTGGTTTGTCTTTTTTTTCACGTGTTTTGTTTCTTAAATTCCACATATGAGTGAAATCTTATGGTATTCATATTGTTGCAAATGGCAGGATTTCATTCTTTTATGACTAATATCTGGGGTGTGTGTGTATATACATCTCTTTATCCATTCATCTGTTAATGAACACTTGGATTGCTAATAATGTGAAAAAATTTTAAAGCCCAGAAATAGAACACAGAATCTACAGAAAATTTCAATATATTACAGAAGGGGAATTTCAATTCAGTGGGAAAAGGATGGATTATTTAGTAAGTGTTACTGGCACAAGTGGCAATCTACCAAAATAAAATAAAATATCTCTATGTACAAAAATAAATGTCAGATGGAATTTTAAAAACTGAATGTAAAAATTAAAATATTAAAAATCTTGGAAGAAAATTTAGGAGACAATATATACCACCTGTGATGTAGGGAAGATTTTTCTAACCAAAAGTGGAAACTCAGAAGCTATAAAAGAAGTAATACATATTTGACTACATAAATACTTTAAAATTTGTTTGATGAAAGTCACTCAGACAAAACGGGGAAAATATTTCCATACCTATGACAGGTAAAAGTCATAATATATAAAGTGTTTTTGCAAATTGATAACAAAATGCAATTGAAAATAGGGAAACTATATGAATAGCGAGTTCAGAGAAGAGAAATGGCAAGTAAATATACCAGATGTTTAATGTTCCTAATCAGGTATAGGAAAATGAAATCACAACAAGCTATCACTTGTCAGATTGGCAAAATTCTGCCAACGGGGTTGTGGTAAAAAGGATGCGGTGTTAGTGGTAACATGAACAGCTACAGCCTTTTTTTGGAAAGCTATCTAACAATATCTACTAAAATGAAAAATACACTCTTCAAACCAGAAATCCCTCTCTCAAATCTACCCTCAAGAAATAAAAGGACCAGGACATTAAAAAATAAAATAAATTTACTCTCTATAGTACAGCTTATAATGGTAAAAATCTGGAAATAAATAAAAGGCATTCAGTAGGAGATTGAAAGGACTGATCAAATAAATTGTGAAACAGCTATTATGTGGGAAAATGTTCAACCATTAGAAAGAATAAGCTGGAGAATGAGCTAAAAGATCTAAAGCAGTTGACTGTTGCATGGAAAAAAAAGAAAGATGCAGAGGGGTATATAACATGACACTACTATATTTTAATTTTATTTTATTTTTGATAGACAGACAGAGACAGAGCACAAGTGGGGGAGGGGCAGAGAGAAAAGGAGACACAGAATCCGAAGCAGGCTCCGGGCTCCGAGCTGTCAGCACAGAGCCCGATGCGGGGCTCGAATTCACAAACTGCGAGATCATGACCTGAGCCGAAGTCGGACGCTTAACTGACTGAGCCACCCAGGCGCCCCACATGACACTACTATATTAAAACAAACATACAAAACCAAATTATATATGTGTATATAAACTGATGGCTTATATGATCATGGAAGAAAGTATGGAAGAATATAACCAGGTTATCGATAACAATTTCCTGTGGTGGGGAATAAGGTGTACTGGTTAGGGAAGGAAGGGGTGACAGTTGGAGAGAAAAGGAAGAAGACTCAGTTAGGAATGCTCACAACACTGACTCCATCTTTGGCCCTCCATCTTGGTCTCCCCTCTGGTGCACAGATGGCACCACTTTAGATAACTAGTAGAGATCCCCTCTGGATCACCATTTCAGATAACTACCCTGTGAACTTACCACCATGCCTCTCACTCCATAAAAGCTGTGGGTTAAGGTCCAGATAGCAGCAGAGAATGGGGACAGCGAATAGCTGTGGAATGCCCTCGATCTTCCATGTGCCCCCTCTATTGCCTCTTGATTTTGGCTCGGATCATGATCTCACAGTTGTAGGACCAAGTCCCCGCGTTAGGCTCTGTACTGGGCATGGAGCACAGGATTCTCTCTCTCCCTCTCCCTTTGTCCTTCCTCACACCCTCTCTCAAAATAAGTAAACAAACTCTGTCACCATTAAATAATAATTCTCCATTCTCCCCTTCCCCCAGCTCCTGGTAACCTAATCTACTTTCCGTCATTTTCCTATAGATATTTCCTATAAGAATAATACAATATTTGTCCTTTTGTGTCTGGCTTATTTCACTTAATGTAATGTTTTCAAGGTCCACCCATGTTGTATCAGACCTTAATTCCTTTTCTGTGGCTGAATGATCTTGCGTTTTCTGTACATGCCAATTTGGTTTGTCCGTTCATCTGATGCACAATTGGGTTGTTTCCACCTTTTGGTTAGGATGAACAATGCTGCTGTGAGCTCTGCTGTACGGGTATGTGTCTGAATCACTATTTTCAGTTCTTCGGGGTACATACCTAGGAATCAAATTACTGAGTCATATTGGAAAGATACTTTTTAAAAGGCATAGTTCACAAGGATCAAGAGAATAGTGAAGAGTAATAATACAATTTTGGAAGCTAAAGTGAACAAGTGGTAATCAACTAACATTTACTGAGGATCAGATTCTACACTGGTGAAAGGAAAGAACCAATTTAATTCATGTGACTGGATTCTCAAAAGGCTCAAGAATCAGCAGCTTTAAGTACCCCTGGAAGTCAGGGGTGGGAGCGGTGTGAAGAAGATAAGGTGAGAGTGCTGAAAGCACAGGACTGGTTGAAAGGAGTTTAAGAAGTGGTTATCGAGGGGCGCCCGAGTGATTCAGTCGGTTGTTGCTCTCCCTGTCTTTCTGCCCCGCCCACTCTTACATGCACACTCTCTCTTTCTCTCAAAATAAATAAACTTTAAAAAAATTGGTTATAGAATACTCAATTGGGGTCACCACAGAGCAACTGGTATCAGACTTAAACTACTGTGGTAAAAAATTAAACTCACACACACACACTTAAAACCTGGACAAAATATATGAAACAAGTATTGTAGACATTAAGCAGTGACCAATACAGGACTGTGATCATTGAGGGGAAGAAGGGCAGCACATAAGGTGAGCTCCACAGTTCACCCAAGCTTTCTCCCAGAGGATATATTCTAGGCCAGAACGTGGGACCATGGAGTAGAGAAGCAGAACAGTATCTCACTGGTTAGAGGAAGGAGACTTCAGAATTAAAGGCTCAGAGTTCAGTTCAGATTAAAGGTGCAGGGTGCTGGGAAAGTGAGGATGCTATAAAAAAGGAATCGAAGGGGCACGTGGGTAGCTCAGTCAGTTGAACATCCGACTTCTGCTCAGGTCACAGTCTCACAGTTGGTGAGTTAGAGCCCCGCGTCGGGCTCAGTGCTGACAGCTCAGAACCTGGAACCTGCTTCAGATTCTGTGTCTCTCTCATGCTGCCCCTCCCCCACTCGTGCTCTGTCTCTCTCAAGTAAGAAATAAATGTTAAAAATTTTTAAAAAGGAACCTAAGAATTCTGTGTGAAAACTCTCCTCAGGTCTTGGACAATTCTTGGTCATGTCAGAGCAGTAGCTAGGAAATTGGGTACAGAAAGAGTATGCTTGAGAGATGTACCTGAAAGGAACTGAGGAAGGCAGGATTAGGCAGAAGGAAAAACTGACTCATAATGCAGTTGCAACTGAGGCCTCAGCCATACTTTAGATCTACTAGGACCATTGAAAATTGAACCAATCTGAGGAAAGGGGAGAGGCCTTAGTGCTCCCAGCTTAGCCCCCAGGTGGGGGCTTATCTTGGGTAGGACAGTTCCCTGAGGCACTTCCCAAAGAGGGACACAGCTATGAGCTGTCAGTCAGATACTTAAGCAGCTGGAGAATGGGTGCATTAACCCTAAGAGGAGATTTAGGTTGACATTAAAGTATCCACTGGAAGTTGCACTGATGATTTCTTCCAAACATTTAAGTAATAAATAATATCAATCTTACACAAACTCTTCCAGAAAATAAGAAAGGAGGGATTACTTCTCAACTCATTTTAGAAAGTCAACATAACCTTGACACCAAAACTAATAAGGACATTATAAGAAAGGAAACGTATAGACCAATAGCTTTTATGAACAGACTCAAAATTCTAAATAAAATATAACCAAGTAGAATCCAGCAATATATAAAAATAAAACATCAGGGGGTGCCTGGGTGGTTCAATTGGTTAAGTGTCTGACTTCAGCTCACGTCATGATCTCACAGCTCATAAGTGTGAGCCCTGCATCAGGTGCACTGTGCTGACAGCTCAGATCTTGGAGCCTACTTCAGATTCTGTGTTTCTGTCTCTCTCTGCCCCACCCCCACTCATTCTTGTTCTCTCTCTCTCTCTCTCTGTCTCTCAAAAAATGATTAACATTAAAAAAATAATTAAGGGGCGCCTGGGTGGCGCAGTCGGTTAAGCGTCCGACTTCAGCCAGGTCACGATCTCGCGGTCCGTGAGTTCGAGCCCCGCGTCGGGCTCTGGGCTGATGGCTCGGAGCCTGGAGCCTGTTTCCGGTTCTGTGTCTCCCTCTCTCTCTGCCCCTCCCCCGTTCATGCTCTGTCTCTCTCTGTCCCAAAAATAAATTAAAAACGCTGAAAAAAAAAAAATTTAAAAAAAAAAAAAAATAATTAAAAAAAACATCATTACCAGTTAGGATGTATTCTAGGAATACAAGTTTGGTTTAACATTCTAAAATCAGGGTGATTATTAACAAAATAAAGGAGAAAATCCATAGATTCTGTTTCAAAAAATGGAGAAAAAGCATTTTACAAAATGCAACATTCACGCTTTAATGTTTATTTATTTTTGAGAGAGAGAGAGATCACGAGTAGGGGAGGGACAGAGAGAGAGGGAGACACAGAATCTGAAACAGGCTCCAGGCTCTGAGCTGCCAGCACAGAGCCTGACGCAGGGCTCGAACTCATGAACCATGAGATCATGACAGGCCAAAGTCAGATGCTTAACTGACTGAGCCACCTAGGTGCCCCATTCATTCAAGCTTTCAAAAAATTTTCAGCAAATAAGCATAAAAGGAAGACTTCTTAATCTGATATGAAGTGTCTATCATATTCAGTGGTAGAAACATTGAACATTTTCTCCCAAGGTCAGGAACAACAGAAGGATGTTCCCTCTCACCGTTTCTATTCAATATTGTACTGGAGGTCCAAGCCAATGCAAAAAGGCATGGCAAAGAAGTAGAAGATAAAAGATTAGAAAGAAATAAAGTATCTTTATAACAAATGATATGATTGTATATGTAGAAAATCCAAAATAATTTACAAGCTATTGGAATTACTACATCTTAGTAAGATCACTGGCAAGAAGATCAATATATAAAATTCAATTTTGTGTATATATTATATACATATATGTGTATATAGATGTATAACTTACATATATAATATACGATTATATATTATGTAATATATATAATATTATACATAATTAAAGATGAACTTCTTAAATACCATTTACAAAAGCATTAAAAAAATCACAAACCCAGGAATAAATGTAATGAAAAATGTGTAAGACCTCTACGCTGAAAATTATAAAATATTGCTAGGAGGAATTGAAGAAGACTTAAATATATGGAAAAATAATCTATGTTCATTGGTTGAAAGACTCAATATTGTTAAGATATCAGCTCTCCTCAAATTGATCTATAGATTCAATGCAATCCCAATCAAGTTCTCAGCAGATTTTGAAGACATCGTCCTCAAGAGTTGGTCAACTTACATTCCAGATATTAAGGTTGACTATAAAGCTACAGTAATTGAGAGAGTATGTTGGTGCCGAGATAGGGAAATAGGCCAGTGGAACAGAATAAGAAGTCCAAAGATCCATACAGTCAGTTGATTTTAAGATAAGGGTATTATTGCAATTTAGTGGGGAAAGTGGTTCTTTTCAGTACATAGTACTAGAGCAGTTGGTTACCTGTATGGAAAAAGAATGAGCCATGGCCTCCACGTCACACCATATATAAAAATTAATTTTAGTGGATCATAGATCTATATATGAAAAGTAAAATAATAAACTGTCTAAAAGAAAACATAGGGGAAAAATCTTCATGTTCTTGAGGTTGGCAAAGATTTCTTAAACTGGACATAAAAAAACACTAATCATGAAAGATAAAATTAATAAATCTGGCTTTATAAAAATTAATTTCTGTCAATAAATGACACCAAGAAAGTGAATAAGCATGCCATACACTGGGAGAAGATATTCCCAGTGCATACATCTGACAAAGGATTCATGTCAAAATATATAAAGAACTCCCCACCCTCCCCATCCCCGCCAAATCAATAAAAAAGACAACCCAGTTACAAACTGGACAAAAACTTAAACTTTTGCAAAAGATCTCCAAATGTCCAATAAATCTATGAAGAGGTTTTCAACAACAGTTTTCACTGGGATTTGCAATTTAAATCCACAATGAGATATCACTGCACACTCCTCCAGAATGGCTAAACTTTAGGGCTGACGCTATCAAGGACAGTGATGATGTAGAGCAAGTAGAACTTTCACACATTACCAGTGGAAGTGTAAATTCATCCACCTAGAATTAGAAAACCATTTAGGGGTATCTGTTAAAGTTAACCATATTACTCAGCAATTATACTTCTAGATATCCTATCCAAGGCCTATGAGTGTCTGTGTTACCAAAAGACATGTGCAAGAATGTTCACAATAGTTTTCATAATGGCCAAAAATTGATCAATAGGAGGTTTATAAACAAATTGTAGTATAATTATACAATGGAATATTATATAACAATTAAAAAGAATAAATTCGGGGTGCCTGGGTGGCTCAGTCGGTTAAGCGTCCGACTTCAGCTCAGGTCACGATCTCACTGTCCGTGAGTTCGAGCCCCGTGTCGGGCTCGTGCTTACTGCTCAGAACCTGGAGCCTGTTTCAGATTCTGTGTCTCCCTCTCTCTCTGACCCTCCCCCGTTCATGTTCTGTCTCTCCCTGTCTCAAAAATAAATAAAACATTAAAAAAAATTTTTTTTAAAGAATAAATTCAACAGCAAATATAAATCTCAAAAACATCATGTTGAATGAAGCCAAAACCAAACAGTATATACTGGATGAACTGTATGATTCTGTTTATAGAAGCCCAAGAATAGGCAACTAATTTATCATGATAGGAGTAGTAATTCTATTCAAAACAGTGTTTTTATTAAGGAATGAGAGAGAATTTTTTTTTTTTTTTTTTTTTTTTTACTGAGAAGGGGAATGAGGAAATCTGGTGTAATGAAAATATTGTTTGGATTGAGACGGTAGATACACATTGCATAAATATGGTAAAATACAAGTAATATGTATGTGCCCAATTTCACATGTTGGGCAGTTTCCTCTCCTTACTCAGGGAGAAATTGGAGACTTTTTCTTTGGAGAATACAAAACAGAAGATCTCTGTATTCAGGGGCACCAACTACAGATGAGGGAGGGACGCCATACCAAAAATTGGGGGATTAAGTAATCCTATGCATGCCAAATGCTGGCTCACCCCACTCTAGGTTCTTGTCCTCACTATGTTTCCTGAACTGAAAATTTACCTTCATGTCTCATTAGCCAGAGTTGTATCATACACTCAATCATAAGCTAATAAACAAGCTAGGGAATGTGCAGGATTGTTGTGGGAAGGACTCCCAAGAAGTCAGGACAACCTTGATGGTGTCATCACCATCATCATTATCATCTTACCATACAGACTTGTCTGAATTGCCTATTGGACCAAAATTACACGAGTATTCCTACAGCCATTATCCTGAGTACCTTCTCCAAACTGACAGAATTCTAGGTTAGCTCATGGAACAGCCACTGCAGGGACCAGGGCCTCCAGCCACCTCCAACATACTGCTTCCTTTGTTCAGGATCCAAATTCCCAGAAGATTGCTTCTGATTTGGCTGAGCCTGAGTAGCATGCCAATACCCTGTTTTACAGGAGGAGGTAGCATCTGGCCACTTTGGCTTCCTTGGTGAAAATTGGGCACTACTTCCTTGACTCCTCACAATGACAATTTCCCATCCAAGGAGGATGGTGTTCAGATGCTATATAACTCCAAACAAATATTCATAACAGCAAAAAGTCATGAAATGGCTTTAACAAATCTTGAGCTAAAAATCTTATACAATTTCCCATTATTTATCCTTGAATTTCCCTGATGCCTCTTTGACTGGACAGTCTCATGTCTTTCTCTGCTCCAGTAGCACAGAGCCGTGAATCTCCTTGTGGTGATTCAATACACAGGCTGTTCCCAGTTTCTAAGAGTTCACAACCTCCCCCCACTCACCTGTCTTCTCTGGTACAAAGGAGTGGTGTGTGATTTTGACTGTCTCTGCGGTAAGTTCTATCCCTTCAATCAATGGTCTCTGTTTAGCAAAGAATCAGTATAGCGGTTTGCATGTGTGTATAACAGAAAACAGGTTTGAACAGTTTTCCCCTTTAACAAAATCTCACTAGAGTACTATATGCTTTTGGATGTGGGGACCAATTCCTGCTGGAAAATATTGCAATATTAATTTGCAGTGAATGATTAACATTGCCAAGCCAACTCCTTAATATTTCATAAAACAAAGTTTGTTTTGGATCCCCCTAAAAATCGGTCTTTCTTATTCTTGCAGGTCTCAGCAGCCCAACTTGTTTTGCATATGGTTGCATGTTTAATTAGTGGCCCTTCTGTAAGTGTCTGCAATTAGCACTGTGATGATTTATAAAATAACTCCTTTAAAGCTCCATTTAGCTAGCAGAACTGCACAATCAGGCATAATTAATTCATCATTAATAAATCATGGCTGATTAACTAATCTGTTTATTACCAACACATTACTGAACAGCTCCCACCTGAGCACAGCTAATTTTTCTATGCTGAACAAAACTGGAAGCTAATAAAAATCACCACCACCACAGCCCCTCCCAGACTGCACTAAGCAGCAAGTATATTGGTATGGTCAGAGATTTTGAAGCAATATACATTTAAAAGTGATGCAATCAAGTTGTATAGGCAGTTATGGCTTTGGAGGGAAGAAAGCAGTGGCTAAATGTGGAAGTCTGAAGACCAGTGATTCTCAAACTTCAGTATACACAAGAATCACCTGGAGGGATTGTTAAAAACCAGATTTCTGGTCCCCACCTGCAAAGCTTCTGATTCAGTAGGTCTGGGATGGGGGCTGAGAATTTGCTTTTCTAACAAGTGCACCCAGGTGATGCAGATGCTGCTTGTCCAGGGAGCACACTTGGAGAACCACACTTCTACCCTTTCTCAGATTCTGGGAATGACTCACAACTGCCATAAATCTCAATTCCTTTCTATAGATTTTAATAGTTTAAAACAACAACAATAACAATAGCTTTCCATATTACTTATCTGTCCTTGTACTCACATGCTATCTCAACTGGATTGATCGTGTAAGAATTACTTTCTTTTATTTCTCTGCCCCCACAAAACCTAACAACCAAATTCTAGATGTAGAAACTCCAGACAAAATGCAGACATGCTTTGTGTATTCATCTCTGAATCTTTACTCATGCCCCCTTCTGTCTAAGCGCTGTTCTTCAGTACTCCTCTGACTATGCCATAGCACTCTGTATCTATGCCATACGAAGGCCCTAATCACAGACCAGCAAGAGTGCTCATTATCTTTTCATGAAAGGATGAGCCCGGTCTCCCCAGTTACAGTCCCTGGAGAGCTCGGTAAGCTCCCTCTCTAATCCCCTTTGCAGCTTGCCCCCCAGCTCTCTAACCCACCAGCTTCTAGCACAGTGTCTTATACACAGGAGACAGCAAATTGCTTTTTACCAGCCATGTCAGATTGCTGAACAGCAGATCTGACCTACAGGCTGCAAATTCAGATCCCAGCTGGGCATCTAACTTGCAGAATACATAGGAGCAACAGCAAGGGAGATTTCCACCCTGAAAAGAACTTGAAAAGAGGCAAATAAATAATCTACCCTCTGAGGGTTAAACCATAAAAAATATATAATAACAAAAATTTTAGAGGCAAATCATAGAAAAGAAAAATGTCAACTTAAAGCGGTGGTTCTCAACCAGGGTGATGGATTTTGCCCCCCTGCCCCTACCTCGAGGATATTGGGCAATGTCTGACAACATTAAATAAATGGAATGGCTTTACTATAATCTGATCCAGGTGGAAAGACAGGGCTGGTCAGCGATGGAGACCCTGGGAAAGGTTGTTCGGGGAGACAACATCAGCAAGGCCCAGCCAAGTTGGATCTAGGAGAAAGGCTGAGCTGTGCTGTGAGGCAGGTAACAGTGAACTCTTATCTCAGACGTGCAGGCTAAAGTCATAGTGTCTTCCTAAAATACTGTAAAAAAAAAATCATAAGACAGGAAATAGACACATTACCTGTACATTCAAAAACATTAAGTAATTTTTTTCTGTTTTTTTTTTTAATGCTGTAATGGTTTTCTATTGCCATGTAACTATTACCATAAATTTAGTGGCTTAAAACAACACATTTGTTGTTTCACTGTTTCTGTGGGTCAGGAGTCCAGGCATGGTTTAGCTGGGTTCTCTGCAAGGCTGATATCAAGGTGTTAGGAAGGGCTGGGTTCTCCACCTCATGGTCTCTCAACTAAGCTGAAAGATCTGCTTCCAGGCCACTCAGGTTGTTAGCAGAATTCAGCTCCTTGCTGTTGCAGGACTGAGGGCTTCACTCTGGTCCTGGCTGTTGGCTAGAGGCTGTCCTCAGCTTCTAGAGGTTTCCCCACCGTGGTACCTTGCTTCCTTCAAGCCAGCAAGGGAGAAAGAGATT
Source organism: Panthera tigris (assembly GCF_018350195.1). Classification (NCBI taxonomy): domain Eukaryota; kingdom Metazoa; phylum Chordata; class Mammalia; order Carnivora; family Felidae; genus Panthera; species Panthera tigris. The sequence goes on from NC_056670.1 coordinate 28,853,259, forward strand.
CCAGCAAGACTGGCACGACAGCCTTATATAAGTAATATAACCATGGAATCATGTACATGTAATCACATATATCCCAAAGTATCTTTGTCATACTTCCTTGGTTAGAAGCAAGTCATACTCAAAGGGAAGTGATTATACAAGGGCATGAACACACGGACACAGGAATCATGGGGTCACCTTAAGAGTCTGTGTACCATAGCATTGATACTGGTATTGAAGTAACTTTTTTTTTAGTTTTATTTATTTTTGAGAGAGAAAGAGTGGGGGAGGGGCAGAGAGAGAGGGAGACAGAGAATCTGAGGCAGGCTCCGTGCTGTCAGCACGAGATCATAACTTGAGCTGAAGTCACAGCTCAGACACTTAACCAACTGAGCCACCCAGGTCCCCCAGAAATGAGATTTAATTTTAAATATACCATTTAAACTGTGAACCCCCCCCCAATTTTTTTTTTTAATTTACATCCAAGTTACTTAGCATATAGTGCAACAATGATTTCAGGGGTAGATTCCTTAATGCCCCTTACCCATTTAGCCCATCTCCCCTCCCACAACCCCTCCAGTAACCCTCTGTTTGTTCTCCATATTTAAGAGTCTCTTATGTTTTGTCCCCCTCCCTGTTTTTATATTATTTTTGCTTCCCTTCCCTGTGTTCATCTGTTCTGTGTCTGAAAGTCCTCATATGAGTGAAGTCATATGATATTTGTCTTTCTCTGACTAATTTCACTTAGTATAATACCCTCTAGTTCCATCCATGTAGTTGCAAATGGCAAGAGTTCATTCTTTCTGATTGCCGAGTAATACTCCATTGTATATATATATATCACATCTTCTTTATCCATTCATCCATCAATAGGCATTTGGGCTCTTTCCATACTTTGGCTATTGTTGATAGTGCTGCTATAAACACTGGGATGCCCCTTCAAAACAGCACACCTGTATCCCTTGGATAAATACCTAGTAGTGCAATTGCTCGGTCATAAGGTAGTTCTATTTTTAATTTTTTGAGGTACCTCCATACTCTTTTCCAAAGTGGCTGCACCAGTTTGCATTCCCACCAGCAGTGCAAAAGAGATCCTCTTTCTCCGCATCCTCACCAACATCTGTTGTTGCCTGAGTTGTTAATGTTAGCCATTGCCATTCTGACAGGTGTGAGGTGTTATCTCATTGTGGTTTTGATTTGTACTTTCCCCTGATGATGAGTGATGTTGAGCATTTTTTCATGTGTTGGCCATCTGGATGTCTTCCTTGGAGACATTTTGCCTGTTTTGTTCATGTCTTTTGCCCATTTCTTCACTGTATTATTTGGTTTGGGGGTATTGAGTTTGCTAAGTTCTTTATAGTCTTTGGATACTAACCCTTTATCTGACATGTCATTTGCAAATATCTCCTCCAATTCCATTGGTTGCCTTTTAGTTTTGCTGATTCTTTCCTTCTCTGTGCAGAAGCTTTTTATTTTGAGGAGGTCCCAATAGTTCATTTTTGCTTTTGTTTCCCTTGCCTCCAGAGATGTGTTGAGTAAGAAGTTGCTGTGGCCAAGATGAAAGAGGTTTTTGCCTGCTTTCTCCTTGAGGATTTTGATGGCTTCCTGTCTTACATTTAGGTCTTTCATCCATTTTGAGTTTATTTTTGTGTATGGTGTAAGAAAGTGGTCCAGATTCATTTTTCTGCATGTCGCTGTCCAGTTTTCCCAGCACCACTTGCTGAAGAGACTGTCTTTATTCCACTGAATATTTTTTCCTGCTTTGTCAAAGATTAGTTGGCCATATGTTTGTGGGTCCATTTCTGGGTTCTCTATTCTGTTCCATTGATCTGAGTGTTCTTGTGCCAGTACCATACTGTCTTGATGATTACAGCTTTGTAGTACAGCTTGAAGTCTGGGATTGTGATGCCTCCTGCTTTGGTTTTCTTTTTCAAGATTGCTTTAGCTACTCAGGGTCTTTTCTGGTTTCATACAAATTTTAGGATTGTTTGTTCTAGCTCTGTGAAGAATACTGGTGTTATTTTGATAGGGAGAAGTAACTTGTTGTTTTTTAATTGAAGTATCATTGACATGATTACTTTCTTTTTTAAGAGTCCCTATATTTTAGAGCTAAATTCAGAAATATTTACCAATGAATGTATATGACGTCTGTCTGGAGTATGCTTCAAAATAATCCAGAGGGGGAGGAGAAGTAAGTGGAGGCATAAATAATTGGCCATGAGTGGGAAATTGTTGAACCTGGGTGATAGGTTCATAGGAGCTCACTATATATTCTCTCTACTTTTCTTATATGTTTGGAATTTTTAGAATAAAATTAAAAATAAATAAATAAATAAATAAACAGCATGTGTATCTATTGCTACAAAACTAATTACCTCACAACCTAGTAATTTAAAACAAACATTTATTATCTAAGTTTCTGTAGGTCAGAAATCTGGCACAGCTTATGCTGGTGTGTCTGGTTCAGGGTCTCACAAGGCTGCAGAACTACAGGTATCCCAGTCTTGAGGGGTTGGAGGATGTGCTTCGAAGCTCATTCGTGTGGCTGTCGATCAGCCGCTCCTTATGGCAGTTCACAAGGGGCAGCTGGCTTCCCACAGAGCAAGTGATGAGAAACACACACACACACACACACCCCTACCAAAACAGAAAATGCAGTCTTTAATAATATAATCTCAGGAGTGATATACCATCACTTCTGAATATTCTATTCGTCACACAGACCAACCCTGGTGAAATGTGGGAGCAGACTGCACAAGGGTCTGAATAGCAGAAGGTGGGATCATTGACAGCCATTTTGGAGGCAGGCTACCATACATGGTGCATAAGGCAAAAACGGAGTGCTGTCCAAATTATTCTTGAAAATCCTGTAAATAACCTATAAAGCATAGAAGACAGATATACTGGTGCACAAGCCCAATACTGCCAGTTTTTCCTCTAGTGCTGGAACACTTCACTGTTTTGTTGAGTGCCAGATAAAGTTGTTGGCTTGAATTAGGGACCATGGGCATTCCAAAAATAAATATACTTAAACCCTAAAATCACATTTGGCCATGCCATGAGCATGTATAGTTAAATTCAAGTAAATTAAATGCATTATGATGGGATTCTAATGCATTGTTAGAGTGGGAAAGCTTTTGTCTTGGTGACATCTGCCATTTAGGTCCGTTTTGCTGACTCTCTTTGTTTCAGCTCCGCAGTAATAAAGCAGCTTTCTGATTAAAATTTGGCTTCCCAGGGGCGCCTGGGTGGCTCAGTCCGTTAGGCATCCGACTTCGGCTTAGGTCATGATCTCAAGGTTTGTGAGTTCAAGCCCCATGTCAGGCTCTGTGCTGACAGCTCAGAGCCTGGAGCCTGCTTTGGATTCTCTGTCTCCTTCTGTCTCTGCCCCTACCCCACTTGTGCTCTGTCTCTCTCTGTCTCTCAAAAATAAATAAATGTAAAAAAAATTTTTTAATAAAATTTGGCTTCCCAAACATATATGCAAATGCTGAAAAAAATGCTCTGCTCTAATCCATTCCATGATTATTACATTTCTCATTATAATATTAAAAATTGGTATTCTGGCTTTATACATCAGTCTCTATGCACTAGGTAAATGTGAGTCTGCATCTGAAAGATAGATTCACTCTTGGTACATTTACATAATAGGCTTCTGAGCCTGCACCCCGTGCCCCTGGACTATGATGAATTTACCCTAGTAATGCCACTCTAGGGGGTGCCATCTGAGTGACCTAAAAATCTTCCCCAGGTGTGGCAGCTATATTCACCATACACAGCACATATCCATGAGCTCCGCCACATTTCTCAGTTCCCTTGCTCTTAGATGGTGTATGTGACCAGTACTGGCCAATAAGCTGTGAACAGAATTGACACCTATCATTTCTGAGCCAAACATAGTGAGATTTCCATGCACTCTTTCCTCCTGCTGCAGCAACCATGGAGGCCACATGTTGAAATAGCAGAGTGCAAAATCAGACTAAAAGTACACTTATCAAGGGGCGCCTGGGTGGCCCCGTCAGTTAATCGTCCAATTCTTGATTTCGACTCAGGTCATGATCTCACAGTCCATGGAAACAAGCCCTGAGTTGGACTCTGCGCTGACAGCACGGAGCCTGCTTGGGATTCTCTCTCTCTCTCCCTCTCTCATTGCCCCTCCCCTGCTGGTGTGCGCTCTCTCTCTCTCTCTCTCTCAAAATAAATAAACATTTTTTTTAAGTACACTTATCGTGATAGGCCCTGAGTATAAAGAATTGTTGAATTGCTATATTGCATACCTGAAACTAAAACAACACTAATATAATTATACCAGAATTTTAAAGATAAATAATTTTTTAAAAAGAACTTAGAGGGGCGCCTGGGTGGCGCAGTCGGTTAAGCGTCCGACTTCAGCCAGGTCACGATCTCGCGGTCCGTGAGTTCGAGCCCCGCGTCGGGCTCTGGGCTGACCACTCAGAGCCTGGAGCCTGTTTCCGATTCTGTGTCTCCCTCTCTCTTTGCCCCTCCCCTGTTCATGCTCTGTCTCTCTCTGTCCCAAAAATAAATAAAAAACGTTGAAAAAAAAAAAAATTAAAAAGAACTTAGCATATATTTGGGAGATAAAATTCAGACCCTTTCAACTATGCATTTATATAAAATCATTCATACAATTCAGTCCCAGGTTGAGAAAACTGTACACTCTGTGAAAACCCTCCAGTGATTCTCACCCTTGGTGTCATACTGATGAATTGTGATAAACTGTGAGATGTGTGGCTCATTAAGTTAAAACCCTAGTTACTCATTAAGTTAAAACCCTGAAGCTAGGGAATTGTTTACTTCGTTGGAAATTAGGGGAAAATCAAGATTACTGCTATAATAAATTCACTGTCACATGCCTTAACAAAAAGAAATAAAAATAGAAAACATGGTAGCAGTAAGGTGACAAAAATTGGGACACTACAGGAATTTCTAACTCATTAGCTTACAGTTTCTGAGATGGCTGAAAATTGCCATCAATGAGATCACCTGAAACAAACACTTAATGACTTGAAAAAGTCTCCATCCCAAAGTCAATTATAGGTATCCATATTATAGATGTCACTGAATTGAAATTCATGTTAAAACTAATTTTATGGGGCGCCTGGGTGGCGCAGTCGGTTAAGCGTCTGACTTCAGCCAGGTCACGATCTCGCGGTCCTTGAGTTCGAGCCCCGCGTCGGGCTCTGGGCTGATGGCTAGGAGCCTGGAGCCTGTTTCCGATTCTGTGTCTCCCTCTCTCTCTGCCCCTCCCCCGTTCATGCTCTGTCTCTCTCTGTCCCAAAAATAAATTAAAAACGTTGAAAAAAAAAAACTAATTTTATTAAAATAAGAGAACAAAGCCTTTTTAAGTTATCACTCTAAATCTATATATCAAGATAAAGATATTATATTACTTTTAGTATTTAATTTTACTACCACACTAGTACACATACATTTCTTGAAATTTCTGGGGTTTTTGGTTATTCTATGTCCTGATTTTTAGTTATTGAACATGAGTCTGTCCCAATAAGGGAGTAATTTTTTAGGTGCATTAAAATGACTCCTAATCTTAGCCTCTGACACATATGAACAGCTTTTGCCTTTTTATCTTCATGATGCATATTCATCCATATAAATTCATACTATTCATAGACATAGCATAACATTGCTAACATTTTATAGTCCGCTGTAATTTCCTTTCTTAGCACTATATCATGAGATATTTTTCTATATTTCCACATAGTTATTAGGTCTTTTTAATGTCTGCAAAATATTCTATCAGATACTCACACCTAAGTTTAAATGGTTTGATCTTACTCCTCATAAATTTGTTCCTCATTCTGTGATTGGTAGTCTTAATCAAAGGTGACGACATTAGTCTTCATTACTGGTTACTTACATTTCAAATATGGGTAGAGCCGAAACTCCATTAGTTAATTAGTCAGGAAGCATTATTAAATTTCCATTAAAATGTCTTCATTTTTCTATTTCTAACATGAGGATTAATTTCTGCGTGAATTTGGTAAAAGCATCCTCTCACATTTCTTTTTGCGCAGAAAATACTTAGTCATTCAAAATAGCAGCATGGAACCACAACCACCTCTAGGCTGTCAGAGTGCCCTCTAAAACAATAGCAGTGCCACCTCTAATGTCAACTCGTCCATCAGGACGCAGTGAAATCTCCAGTTCTCCTCCTCGGCAGGAACACTGAAAGGCTAAAGAAAACATAATACAAGTCACAAATTAATATTGTTTGTTTCCACCCTTTTTAATTAACATAACATAGTGAAAGACCTCTTATTATAAGCTCTAGAATCTTCCCAGCTCAGTTTAAAATAAATTCCTTCATCTGTCCAGAGTACTGCCCTGCCCTGTTCTCCTGAGCACTGAGGAATCACAAACACAACTGATCCACAAAACACACAGCTCCACATCTTTTCTTCCTGAGCCATTTCCTCTATCACTTCCTGTAATGTCCCAGATACACTCCACCTATAGCTTCCTCCCTGCTTCTATCCAGGAGTAAACAAGGAAATGTGATAAGATAGAGGCATGGACTAGAAGTCTAAGGAGATAAAGAGGGGTGATCTTGGCCCTCCTGAGAGAGCCTCATCTTCCTGGGCCTAAAGAGGACAGAGGGAGTTTGTTCACTAATTGTGCTTATCAAGCAACCACACGTCAGGCAAACAAGAGGCACAGCCTCAGTCTTCCTGGAGTTCAGTGCATAGGGGAGTAACTAGACCACAAGCTGCCATCCCCAAATCAGAGTTACCCGACCCTAACCCTCCCACTAAGGCCTAACCCTCCCACTAAGTAAGACCTCCATCCCATAGGGTCAGGCTCCTACTTTGATTAGTGCAACTGTGTAACCTCCCTTGGCTGCAATCTATTTTTCTCTACACCCAAGCAATATATTAATCATTAGGGGACTTAATTCAAAAGCAGTTTTTTCGATTCAATCCTATGACTAGCAATGGCAGTATGGAACTTTGGTGATCATCCACTCTCAACTAACTAACCTCATTGGGCCAAAGTTACACAGCTTGTTGATTCTATTCAACAAATGCTTATTGGATACTCACTGTATTAGAAGTGTGTCTATGTGTTGGGAGGAACAGAGGTGGAAGATGTTTGGGGTGGAAGATGTTCTGAGTAGAGGATTCAGGGTGAAGGAATTTAAAATCTTTCATTTTCATGTGGGTTTTTCATGAAAAAAACTTGCATGACATTTTATTACATTTTCAAGTAAATAGTATATATGAGAAGGAATGCTAGCTTCAAGTTCACAAATGTTTTAAAAATTGGAAAAAAAAACCTGCCGTACCATGCATGTCTTTCTTCCCCAGTTGCTGAGACCAGTAGCTGCTGAGAACGGCATGGGCAGACCCTTAAAAGAAGTGAAGTTATGATACAAAAACAGGAGTGACTTTGTGGTAAATTTATAAGCAATTACAAACAACTATCCAATTTGACTAAACCTTAGATGGCTTAGCCACAGCTGAGTGTGGAATTATGAATGGAGGTAGAAACGAAGATACAGAATTTATGGATAAGCTCCTCCAAATGATGTATCTCTTATGTTTTACACTTTCTGAAGGCTGAATTAAACTGCAGGGTTATTTTTATAATTTTTTAATTTGAGTATAATTGATACAAAATGTTATATTAGTTTCAGGTATATAAGATAGTGATTCAATTTCTCTATGTGTTATGGTATACTCACCACAAGTGTAGCTACTGTCCATCACCACATGCTATTACAATATCATTGACTATATTCCCTATGCTCTGCCTTTTATTCCTGTGACTTACTCATTCCATAGCTGGAAACCTGTATATCCTACTCCCTCTCACCCATTTCACCCATCCCCCACTCCTTCCCGCTGGGAACCATGAGTTTGTTCTCTGTATTTATAGGTTTGATTCTGCTTTTTATTTGTTTATTCATTTGTTTTGTCTCTTATTCCACATATAAGTGAAATCATATGGTATTTATCTTTCTCTGCCTGATTTATTTCATTTAGCATAATACCTCTATGTCCATCCACGTTGTTGCAAATGGAAAAATATCTCATTCTTTTTTATTGCTGCGTAATATTCGTGTGTGTGTGTGTGTGTGTGTATCACACATATCACATATACATGTATCACATCTTCTTTATCCATTCACCTATTGATGGACACTTGGGTTGCTATAAATAGCTGCTATAAACATCAAAGTGCATATATCTTTTTGAATTAAACTGCAGGTTTTAATTTTTGTCCTATCAGTTCATTGTCAGCACATGGTAGGAAGATCAAGGGCTTCACATAAATCTTTCTCTATCTTTCAAGGAAAATATCTCCTTCCCCCTAGGATGAACATGCAAAGAAAAGTGGGAACTATGACAAAAGGTTAAATTTTCCACCAAGCCAACTTTTTCAGGCTTTTGGTACCAATAGAACTTTCTTTTAGTGAGACATTTTTTTCACTGGACTGTACCCTAGTTTTATATCAGTGAATAGATATTAAAATGAAGGAAAAAAATATAAAGTAATAACTGACAGGGGCACCTGGGTGGCTCAGTCAGTTAAGCGTCCAACTTCAGCTCAGATCATGATCTCGCAGTTTGTGAGTTTGAGCCCCACGTTGGGCTCTGTGCTGGCAGCTCAGATTCTGTGTCTCCCTCTCTCTCTGCCCCTCCCCTGCTTGCGCTCTGTCTCTCTCTCTCAAAAATAAATAAACTTTAAAAAATAATAAAGTAGTAACTGACAGAAAAGTCTCTGGGGGAAAAAAAGGATGGGTTTTCTTCAGGAAAACTTATCAGATGTTATGAGGGATCCACCTAGGATGACCAAACATCCCAGTTTGCCCAAGACTGTCCTGGTTTTATCACCAAAGGTCCTGTAGGCTGAGAAATGCCTCAGTCCCAAGCAAGCTGAGATGGTTGGTCATCATGTCCAAAGACCTTCCCACTTTAGAAAAGCATTATTACAGGGGAAAACACTTGCCCTCTGTACCAATTAAAACCTTTTAGAAGCAGCTGTGCGGGTGTAAATGCAGTCAAAACTTCTTTTCCATGGGGGAGCGCTGAGCTGTACTTTTTGGATGTCATTGGGCATTCTCCTGAGTCCTTAAAAGTGCTTTGCTGAGCTTTGAATTTCACGTGTTTTCTCAGAGAGTAACTAAGTCAAAGTCCTGAAACCATTCCAGCCTCTGCCTTCTGACCAGAGCAGGAGCCTCAAAGTTCCTTCCCAGCCTCCTTCTGCCCCAGCCACCATCCCATCCACCAGCCTCCTCCATCAAGCATTCCCTTCTTTTTCTCCTCAGCCCACTCTTCTCAAAGAGCATGAGAGGAGGAAGCTTCACATCCTTGCCCATCTTCGATTTCATCCCTCTGCTTCCGGCTGGCAGATCTTGAATAACCCTGTCCCCAAACCCATCCCACCCACTTTGGGGGTAGGTCTGGGAAAGCTCTTCCTGTCCCTATTTCCCACCTACAACCCAGGAGTTTATCCTTCAAAAACCAAATCTTATCTAGATGTCAGCGATCATGCAGGCTGGTCATTGAAAAAGAAACAAAAGGCTTTGGGACTGTAGTGGACATCAGCCCCTGAATTTTGCAAATGGCAGATCTGGAAGTGTTGGTTCAGGGAGCCAGTTTTATCGTTACTATTAAAATAGCTAATAGTTATTGGGCACTTATGTGACAGGTACTGTGCTAAGCACTTACCATGCATTATCTTTATATAACCCTATGAGGTAATACTCATATTTTATAGAGGAGGGAACAGAAATTTTTAAAAGTTAAGTCATTTGCTCCAGGTCAACAGCTAGGAAAGTAGGATGTAAACTCAGACTGTCTGACATAAGGCTGCTATACTGCCTGCTTAATTCTGTAGTTGTCACATGAAACTTCAGTGAAGGAATGGGGGCAGGGGAGATAAGGAAACAGAAACAACTCAAAACCCAAGCAACCTGAAAAGTCATGTGAAGGGCACTTAAACAGCTATTTGTTATCCTCCTCCTTCATTGTTGAACCACCCCAGGACCCAGTCAAAAAGTACCTGTTACAGGGTCTTCAGCCACACCAACCCACGGTGCAAAATATCTGGAGTAAAAGTCAAATGCTTGGCTCTGCCCTCCAGGCTCTCCTTTAAGGGTGAGAATGAGTCCTTTCACCTTTCCTGTGTTTTCCACTTGCAGAAGATTCTGTGTGTTCACCTTCAGGTTCTCCAAAAATGACCTTGTTCATAAATAGGACCCATTAGGACAAACCCATCCCACAGACCACTACATAGACTCTCTAAAGTACGATAGGGTGCAGCTTGAGCAAACAGCTCAGCAGTCAGGGAGGAAAGCAAGTTGAATATCTTGCTACCTGGGAACAAAACTCTGACTACATAAATGATGGTTTGACTGGACATAGCACAGTCAAACAAAACCAGAGCTATAAATATGGGTTCTCAGCCCTCCCCAAAGTGCTGACAAAGCCAAAAATCTTGTTTACCTCTTGTAAGTATCACTGAGCCGGACAAGGAGCTTTCGGGTATCTGGAGAATAGCGGATGTCCTGGACCAGTGTATCACCTATGGCAGTCTGTGGAGACAGACCAAAAACTCCTCAGGAGTGCCTCCTGGGTCAAATCATTGATCTTCTGTATGGGGAAAAACCTCTCATGAGCATCTCCTGTGTGCCAGGCATAGCCAACATCTCCAATCCTAAGAGTTTTAGTTCAGTTTCAGCTCTCAAGGTGTTGCCCAAGGAAGGCTAGTTTCCTGGAGACCAGAGACCTTTAAGGGGGTTGAGCTTACCCTCTGAGAGCCAAAGATAGGCATTGTTCACAAGTATTACTATGTGCCTCCACACTCTACTCTTTCAAGTGTGCATTTTCCTCGCAAATAAAGAGGAAGACTTAGAGAGGCCCAGGGACAGGGACGGACACACACACACACACACACACACACACACACACACACTCACACACCTTGACCCAGATCTGAGGGGCCCTGGAGTCAAAGCTCTGAATCTGTCTACTGTCTACTGTCTGTAGAAATGGGGGCCTCAGGCCCACCTCTTAACATTGTTGTGAAGATTAAATGAAATATATATGTGGTCTCCCTGGGTGGCTCAGTTGGTTGAGTGTCCGACTTCGGCTCAGGTAATGATCTCACGTTTGTGGGTTCAAGCCCCGCATCAGGCTCTGTGCTGACAGCTCCGAGCCTGGGGTCTGCTTCAGATTCTGTGTCTCCCTCTCTCTCTACCTCTCCCCTGCTTGCAGTCTGTCTCTCTCGGTCTCTCAAAAAAATAAAATGTTAAAAAAAAAAACTTTTTTTAAAAAAGAAGAAAAAAAGAAAATATACATGGAGTCCCAGCATCAGCAAATAGGAGATTCTATATGGCAAGGACTCAGGGCCAGCAGTTTGAATAAAAGTGGGGACTAGACCACTCACCTTAACACTACTCTGTTTGGCAAGCACTGTTTTCACTCAGACTGTGTGCTGTGGATCAGTAACATAGCAACATTAACTAAAGATACTTTCATTCACGCTCTACCTAAGACTGCACACAATCTTGCTCATATCCTAGAACATTATTTGTGTGATTGGTTGTTGATTTGGAGTGCTGAGATTATAAGGGGGGAAAAGCCTCTCCAAGTCACCCTTTGGCACCACCACTGGCTGTAGGCAGAGCAGATGAGAATTACACAGTAGTGATCTGACCATCATTAGGTCGCTTCAGGTCCTCTAATCTTCTCTAGGGGCTGAGATGTTCCAGGTCCCAAAACCAAGACTCCATCCACTTTGGGTGATGCCTCAACTGTCTGCCCTGTTTCCACAGCTGAATAATGTCCGTCCCTCTAGAAATGGAAACTCTTGCAGCCAGATCCCATCTGCTCTTGGGGACTTTCAGTTTCTCAGAAGGATTATTCAACCCTCCTCTGCATGAATTCTTATGTCAATTTGAAAGTCTAATTCTCAGCTGAGAATCTTATTGTTAGTTTCTAGGAACATAAAATGACAATACTCGCTATAACTAACTCTTTATCATGCCCATTTTACAAATGCTGAGCCTCAGGCATAAAGATACCAGGTTAAGTTCTTTCTACCATGACCAAGGTCTATGCTGTGAATATTTTCCACTTTCTTGACAACATGCTTAAAGTAGTTCATTTATGAATTTGGCTTGTCTTCCAAAACCTGAGCCACAGGTGGGGCTGAGTGTAAAATCAGAATCTATAATCCTTACTGCTACTCTTTGAAAACAATAGACAATATAAGACACTAAACAGATTATAAATGCTTTAGTTGAAAAGTCAATGAGAAACACCCCAGTGGCACCCACAAAGGCCATTTTACAGAGTTTTTTTTTTTGTCGCTGCAGCCCTTGTCCTGGTCTTGACCAGTCCCTTCCTTCTCTACAAACTAAGTACCTGGTCATCCAGAGCTGCTCTGCCCCTCTGGCATCTCCACAGGATGACCATAGTGCCTACTTCACTGGGGAACAGTGAGAATTACAGGAGATATTGCATGTGAAATGCTTATTAGCACCTGGTACTGCACAGGGAGACTCTCCAAAATGTTTATTATCATTATTGTTATTCTTGTTATTAAGACCCACCCCTATATAGACCTCCAGAGGAAGGCAGACTCTGAATCTTGCCTTCTGTCTCAATTTACCCAGACTTTCCTGCCCTTCTCCATCAAAGCACAGCTCCCTGACCTCAGCTTCATTCTCCACCACAGAAATTAGGATCGCCCTGCCAGGCAGCTTCCATTCTTCTTTCTCTCAGCCACCACACAGCAGTCTGTCCTCCCCTTACCTTCGTGGAAGCTAATACTGACAATGAAGGGTCAGGGAAAATTGCTCAACCTTCTCACCAAATAACATTCAGTATTAAAATCCACACCTCAAATGCACTGCGCACTCTTCATCCAAGCTTAGACTGGAACATTTACACTGATAGAAGGCCTATCTTTGGGGGTCAAAGGCTACTGATCCTTTGTGTTCAAACAACAGATCAGACCAGATGTTCAAATGACCAGATCACATGAGCTTAAGTTTAATTCCTTTCACGAACCTTTATCAAGTCGTCCACTTCATGGAAGTCCTAGATGAGGAGAAGAGACAAGACCGTTGTAAAACAGGCAAGCTGTCAGTTGTATACAGTTCATGGCAATAATTAGAGCTTACCTGGGGGTGAGTTGGATAAAGAGGCAGATCCAGGATGATACCATCCTGTGCTCTTCTGGCCGTTAGTTCCCCACTCAGAGTGACAAAGGTTAGAGTGCTATTCACATTTTCTGGCCAAAAAAAAGAGTCTTACTTTTGTCAATTATACAGGAATTTTGAGAGAAAATCAAGAAATAGGAAAATAAACTTTGTTATATACTTACATATCTGTTTTGATCACTATTGTGTTTCCCTAGATTCTGTGGCAGTGCTGCCTTTTCCCATTAGGAGGGGTCCAAGTTTGCCTTACTGTGGTCCAGAGTAGAGAAAGGCATCCCTGGACTCTCACTTGAGAACCGAGAATATAACTGATTGGACTTGACATCATACTGCAAGCCTTCAAATGCCAGCTTCTTTTAGCTTACTAACTCTGCCTTTGAGCAAACTATTTAACCTCCTTAAGCCTCCATTTCCTCATCAATAAAATGGGGTAAAAATTAAACCTACCTCATAGGGATGCAATAGTGTTTTCTAATGCAGATTTTTAAATATACACTATAGAGTTACAAATAATACTAGTCTAAGATATGCCAAAGGGATACAAATAGAATATACAAATTATGAACAACAGTCTAAAGGAACAAATCAAGCTTACCCTAAATAAACCAAGCTATACATAAAATTATCATTTGAAGATTGAGCCTTCATGTTACTGATACAACTTGGGCCACTTATCTGACCTCATTGTGGGTAACATTTTTAGTGAAAACAAAGATTTATGACCTAATTCTTTCCTCCCCCTTAATATTTCTGTGAAACTTAACCATATCTAAAAGGTAAGGAAATTTGGCATTGTCAATTAACTTTCACTGAATATAAAATTTATACTCTAAAACCCAAAGTTTAATTTTTCTTATTATAATTGGTGGAATACATTATTATTTACAAAGCACCTTTTCATAACTTATATAACCTTAAGACCACCCTATGGGGGATCTGAAGGTTATTATTCCAAGTCTCTGCCTCACTTCAACCAATGTGGGGTTTCAAAAGACACTCAATCCAACTTCAGTAAAATCTACTTTTCAAGACTGAGTTCCTAAACAATATTTCAGGATACTTTCCTGCCTTCAGGAAAAGGGTTCTTGTCCCCTATCCACAGAAACCAAAATTGTCTTTTTAAGACATATAATGGATTACATTGTAGAGGAGCCTTGACCTGACTCTCAATGTTATCTCCTGCCAGTCACCCCCAAGAAGCTCCAGCCACTCCTGTATACAGGCTGCATCTCAAGGGCTTTGCATTTGCTGCTACCTCTGACTCCTTCTCACAGTCTAGCTCTTTGTACAGATGGCTTCATATTCTTCAGCCTGAAGGTCCCTTCTCTAGTGCATGCTGTTGTCCAAAATCTCACTCAACCTTCCCCTCTCAAGGCAAGGACTAGGTGAGGCAAGGAAATACAGAGGAACAAATTTAAGGAGGCATCTGCTCTCAGGTACAGCCTGAAGGCTTGATTTTCTCCCCCTTCACCCAACCCCAACCGGGTTGTGGAAGGTGTTGGTGACCGACAGCTCTCAGCTGAGTCCCACTCTGTGAATTGCCCTTGGGTGAGTAGAGCTATTTTACCCAAGGTCATGCTGCTTTTCTGGGCATTGGAGGCTGGTCAATGGAAGGTACAAAGGCCTAAACTTTTGCTTCTATTTAGAACTATACTACTTAAAGAACCTTGGCAGCTTTAGACCTCCCTGTGGATTTGGCCTAGGCCTTTCTTTGTTGCTACCACTTTGCAGTTCACCTTCTCGCTCTTGTATTCCACTTTCTTTACTCCCCTACAAACATTGATCCCAAGAATACTGCCCGCAGTTCTTCCGGCATGCAGTGTGTCTCAGAGTCCACTTCCTGGGGAAACTCGCCCTGTAACACCTTCCCTACCACCTCCATCCAAGTAACTCCCCAGAGAACCTCCTTTTCCAACTCTGCACTCACTACAGTTACCCTCTGTCATATCGTCCTGTGTATTTCCTTGTTTAACTTCCTGTTTGTTGTCTACACCTATTCATGGCTACTTCCATCTCCACTTTTAGGGCATTTCTAGGCATCTCTCCCCTACCCCTTCCCACAAAGCCCTGACCTTTATTACACTAAATGTAGCTAGGATGAAAACTGGTAGGATTGAGGTCCTGCATCATCTCTTCAAAAGGTAAATGTGTATGGTCAGGGCTCATGAATCTTCAGAGTAAAGAATCTCTTGTGATGGGCGTTTGGCTGGCACAGTCTGTAGAGTATGTGACTCTTGATCTCGGGGTCCTGAGTTCAAGCCCCACATTGGGTGTACAGTTTACAGAAGAAGGAGGAGGAGGAGGAGGAGGAGGAGGAGGAGAAAGAAAAAGGAAAGAAAGAAAGGAAAGAAAGAAAGAAAGAAAGAAAGAAAGAAAGAAAGAAAGAAAGAAAAGAAAGGAAGGAAGAAAAAAAAGAAGAAGAAAGAAGCAGCAGCAGCAGCTGCTGCTCTTGCAAAATGAATTTCAATGTGGGTGGGGACATATTCAGAGCAAAAAGTGCCTTATGGTTCCCAGATATCACATCATGTGAGATGCCTGTTGTGTCTCACAAGCTCACCCGCTGTGTTGGTCAGAGACCAGAGAACTCCTCTTCAAAATAAAATGGCATTCTAGAGAACACTGACCATGGCTTTCCAACATGCCTGGCACATATTCAGGAAGGCCAAAGTCTCGGGGGCTGTTTTTGTTTTGGTGTACCGAATTGCATGAAATAGATTCTGTGATGTCTTTATACCAGTATCTTTGATTCATCACAAAGACTTTGTGAGAATTTTTTTAAATATTGGCTATTTGCTAAATGATGGGTTCATAAAAGAAAATCACATTACTTATTTTGTAAAACAGCACAGCTGCGGAAGCCAGGGTAGCATGGCCACAGAGAGGAACCTCAGTCGCCGGCGTAAACCACCTTAATCCAAAGCAGGAACCTTCAGAGGAAGAAAAACCAAAGAGAAATGAGATCATTCCTATACAAGTGGGTCACAAATTTTTTATTTTCTTACTCTTTTCTAGATATTTCCCTAGCATGATTAATAGCTGAAAGGAGGAATGAAGGAGGCCAGCATCGTCAGGCTCCCCAGTGCTGATCTGGAGCTGAAATGTTCAAATCACCCAACACCTGCTCCCCGAGATGAACTGAAAACTAAATCAGAATCTCCCCCTGCTCTTCTCCTATCTGCATGCAAATAGTAAATAGGCATCTCTCTTAAATATCATTCCCCACTGGAAAAGCAGCTTCTGGTATCATTCAAGAATGGCTTTAAAAAAAAAAAAAGCATATTTACTTTGTGTAAAGTTATCAGTTGGGTGCAGTTTTCGGATAAAAGCAGTTTCAGAGAGGTTCATTTCTCTTGCAATTTTTTGATGCATGTCTTCATCCAATTTCTAAATTAGAAACAAAAGTTTATTGAGATTCCAGAAAAACAAATCAGACTTCCTTGGACAGCAACTGCCATTAGTTAATGATATAGCTTTTTAATATTAGAAGTTACATACTTCACAGGAAATAATTGCCAAGGAAGTCCAGATACTTTTACAAAGGTTGTTTCTCAGAAATCTATGCTTGTAGCACCCTTCATAGGTTGTAGATGCTCAGAGCTGGAACAGACTCTGGAAAACCTACTGGCCTGGCCTATCTTTCATCAGACTATTATCTAATCTGTCTGAGAGCCTATACTCTCTTCTAAATAATCTCCACAAAGAGAAACTTCACAATCTTCCTTTCTTGTTGAATAAAAAGATGTTCAGCATGCACTCTGGGTAGGCTGGCCCATTCTGCCCCCATTTATACATGCATTTCCTTTTATAAGTCAGGCCTCAGGCCAGAGCTCACCTCCTTCAGGAAGCCTTCCAGACCACTGTGTCTAAAGGCTTTGTCTCCTCCCAGTGCTTAGGCCACCTGAATTTACCCAGTGTATCCCTTAGCTGTCTGTCTCCCACCATCTGAGGGGACATTATGAAGGGATATTATGAGGGCATACAATGTGCTACCTTGCTTTGTCCTGGCTTAGAACAATGTTCTGTATTCATCCCAGAATGGTAGGAGCTCACTAAACATTTGCTGAAAGAATACATTATTCACTTCATCCTCCTTTTTATTTTGTTTTTTATGTGACCTCTATGCCCAACTTGGAGCTCGAATTCATGACTCTGATATCAATAGTCACATGCTGTACTGACTGAGCCAGCCAGGCACCCCACTTTATCTTCATTTTAAAAACCCTCAGTATAGAGGGTTGATGGGGGGTGGGAGGGAGGGCAGGGTGGGTGATGGGTATTGAGGAGGGCACCTTTTGGGATGAGCACTGGGTGTTGTATGGAAACCAATTTGACAGTAAATTTCATATATTAAAAAATTTAAAAAAAACCCTCAGTATAGATATTTTTACTTGTATATAACGAAATCAAATACAGAGAGGTTATGTAATATCCTAAGGTCATAATATGCCTAATAAATGGTAGAGTGGTTAAGAGTGTGGACTTTGTAAGTGGTAACAACTAGTGAATCTAGAGGAAGGGTATATGGATATTCATTGTACCATTCTCAAACTTTTCTGTAAGTTTTTAATTTTTCAGAAAATGGTTAAAAAAATAATGTGAATTTGTATCCTGGGTCAGGTCCTAGTAGCAGTGCAAGAGTGGGGAAGTCACTTATCTCATGGAGCCTCAGTTTCCACACCTTTAAAAATGAGGAGAACAGGAGCACCTGGATGGCTCAGTTGGTTGAATGTCCAACTCTTGATTTCAGCTCAGGTCATGATCTCATGGTTCGGGTTTGCGGGATCGAGCACCGCATTGGACTCTGTGCTGACAACACAGAGGCTGCTTGGGATTCTCTCTCCCTCTCTCTCTGCCCCTCCCCTGATCAAGCTCGTGTGTGCTCTCTCTTGCTCTCTCTCTCAAAATAAATAGGCAAACTTTAAAATAGACAACAGTACTTAAGTGAAAGAGTTACTGTAGAGACACATAAAATACACACACACACACACACACACACACATTCCTCTTAAGAAAAAAAATGGGTCAGAAATATGCGTTTTCCTTTAGAGAATGAAAATAAACTTTTTAATCAACAAATGCTCACTAGTTAGATTTAAATTCTAAAGAAGTCTCAAGACAAATGTATTTTTGCTTTGGCCAAATGTACTATTCCTGAGCCCCTGAAACCCAGAAATAAGATTTACAACTTTATACTAATAAATTCATAATTCACTTATCTGACTTATGTAAATTAAACACCCATTCTCTTTTAGTTGATGCACATTCTTTGGAAACACTTTCCACACACTCATATAAGGCACAAAATAGTGGTTATTTTTTAAACTATCAGCTAATATAAAAATCCTAGCGGACTTACTAAGCCATTCTTAAAGGAACACCGTATTCAAAACCTATAGATGCTCTGTAGTCCTATAGAAAGAGAAATTACTTAAGAAATTGATATTTATTGGGATGCCTGGGTGGCTCAGTCAGCTAAACACCTGGCTCTTGGTTTCAGCTCAGGTCATGATTTCGTGGTTCGTGACTTCAAGTCCCACATCAGATTCTGCACTAACAGGGTGGAGCCTGCTTAGAATTCTCTCTCTCTCTTTCTGCCCTTCCCCCTCTCACTCTCTGTCTCCCTCTTTCTCTTTCTCAAAATAAATAAATAAACTTAAAAAAAAAAGAAATTGGTATTTATTGCCTGAAAACCCAAACATAACACAATGGTTTTGTGTTTTAGTTAACATTTTCCTTTCAAAAGATTAAATCGAATAATGCACATAAAGTGCTCATCACAGTGCCCAACACATAGTAATTACTTGATAAATGTTAGCTTTTATTTTGAGTGGCTCAAAGCCCATGCTTTAACCAGCCACACTTCTCTTCCTCTCCATAACAAAGACAAACTATTATTATCCCTTTAACACACTGCAAACAGGAAAAACAATGTCTATCAGATAAGATGGATTCTTGCAACATTTCTCAGGGAAGGCAGAAATCACTCAATTACCAAGTGCTGTGCTAGGCCAGCAGCATCAGCACCACTACTGAAGAAATTTGTTAGAAATGCAGAGTCTCAGGCCCCACCCCAGACCTTCTGAATCAGAGTCCTCATATTTTTAAAGATTTTTATTTTGGGGGTGCCTGGGTGGCTCAGTTCGTAAGTGTCTGACTCTAGATTTCATTTCAGGTCATGATCTCCCAGTTTGTGAGTTCGAGCCCTGTGTTGGGCTTTGCACTGATAGCACGGAGCCTGCTTGGGATTCTCTCTCTCTGTCTCTGGCCCTCCCCTGCTCTCTCTCTCAAAAATAAATATAAAAAAAAAAGATTTTCATTTCTAAGTAATCTCTACACCCAACATGGGGCTCAAACTCATGACCCTGAGATCAAGAGTCACATGCTCTACCAACTGAGCCAGCCAGGTGCCCCTGGAATCTCCATTTTTTTTTTTTTTTTTTTACTAGATCTCTAAGTGATCCATGTGCACATTAAAGTTTGAGAAACCCTGGTGTATAAGATATGGACCCATGTTCAATGGGGTTAGCATCTTGCAGGGAATCAAGACAGACGCAGCAACAATGAGCAACACCAGAGAGTATATAATTGAGACACATAGATTTTGACAATAAATACTCTAGGACTTTTTTAAAATTTTTTTTAAATGTTTGTTCATTTTTGAGAGACAGACCATGAGCTGGGAAGAGGCAGAGAGAGAGGGAGACACAGAATCTGAAGCAGGCTCCAGGCACACAGCTGGATGTGGGGATCAAACTCACAAACAGTGAGATCATGACCTGAGCTGAAGTCAGACGCTTAAGTGATTGAGCCACCCAGGTACCCCAATACTCTAGGACTTTAAAGATGAAGCTATGAGGTAGACTTAGGAAAAGGACAAATTTTGGTGAGTTGGACAGGAAAGTTTGTTCAAAGAGCTTTATACTGGGGATGCTTCTTGGGCAACTCACTTGACCTCACTTCTGTTCTTGTTAACTCCTTGACACTCTAGGATTCCGTGAGCCGAGGCAAGGAGAATTAGGATGGTAGTAATGAAATGGCATGAACACCTGTCACACCTGTGGGCCCAGAGAGTAAGTAGTCCCACCTGAGTGGGGGCGGGGTGAGTCTGCTGGGCATCCCAGCCAATAAGGCAACAATGTTAAGAAGCACTCCTCGCAGGGGCACCTGGGTGGTTCAGCAGGTTAAGCATCTGACTTCAGCTCAGGTCATGATCTCACGGTTCATGGGTTTGAGCCCTCTCAGGCTCTGCTGACACCTCAGAGCCTGGAGCCTGCTTCGGATTCTGTGCCCCCTCCCCTACTTGCACTCTCTCTCTCAAAATAAGTAAACATTAAAAAAAATTTTTTTTTTAAAAGGAGCACTTCTTGCAGTCCACTGAATGTTCTGTGTGGAAACTGGCCCACATGTCTGTGCATACAACACCCTCGAGAAACTGGGAGCCAACTAATTCCCTAGTACAGACCTCAGTGGTGATTGAAGGCGTAATAAAGAAAAGACTGTGCTGGTCTTTCCAGATTTGCCTCTGCGGCTGCAGGAACCTGTGGTGCCTGCCAATCCTTCCTCTATCTGATCTGGCCAAACTCCTTATCCTCATCCTTCCTTTCTTTGTCTACTTCTTCCCTCTACCTTTACAACAAGAGTCTCAAAATTCATTAAAGCATCCCACATTGTAGCCAAGCTCACCATCTATTGGTAATAGATTTCTTTGCAAATGGGCTTGTTTGCACATCAGCTAGAACACACACTTCATGACTGTCAGCTCTTTAGTCCTCTCTACCTTGATGTATTGCACCAATTGCAATTTGAATTTCTGTGGCTCTAATTTCTGTCCCAGGACACTTAAAATGCACTTGTTATTTGTCTGCAGGACCAGAGACTGTAGAAAGTTTGATAGTAGCAGCTCTCAAATTCAGGCAGCTGAATTTCTACACTGGAACAAAAGGTCAAGGTAATGGTGAATCGTGAGAGGGCTAATGTTGTTTCAACTTTGAGAGCTTTAGAAGAGACTGCATTCATTCAAAAAACTGAATTTTTGTTCTAATAATTTTTTTCATTTTACCCTAAAGTTGTTTATTTTCAAATGCAGCACATCAAGGTTACACACCAACAACTGTTAATTCTCTTCCTCTAATATCCATTTCCCTTTGGCAATCTCATGAGTCAAATTTCCAACAGCAAAAACAGAGGCAGGGTTGTTTTTCTGAGTTCCAGTGTACTGCATTGGGACACTAAGGTATCCTCACCATTTGGCCCACAAACATTAATGATCAGAAAATCAGAGCAAAGTTTTAAAATACTCCCATCTTGTGGCAGCTTAGAAACATGACAGTCAAAACATGATAGTCCTGCTATCGTTCCCAGTTCATTTGTCCCTCTGCTGTAGATGGATCCCAACAAAGGAAACACACTTGGATATGGAAAGTTGTAAATCATCCAGGAAGAAACAGGAGGTTCCTTATGAGGCACTTGTATTTCATATTTTGAAGTTATGTCCACACAATGCAGCACTCAAACTGTAGGCCATCTTTGGTTGTTCCTGATGGTTCTTATGGGTGCCTAGTCTCTCCAGCTCCATCATAGAACCCAAAGCTCATACTCACCTTGCATACCCCACCCACCCCACCTCACCAATGAGAATAAAAGATCAGTAGTTGTTAGCTAGAACTCTTAGAGATTTTTTGCCATAATTTAATTAATTAATAGATTTACTTTCACTCAATAGCTATTTAGTGCCTGACATGTGCTAGGCCATGTGTAATAGAACAAGTTAGAATAGGTTAAGATTTCATAGAATGTGCAGTCTAGTGAGGAAGACAGGCATTAAATGAATTTCAAGAGTGATGCATGCTACCAACTGGGAAGTAAGGGGTGCCGTGGGAGAACATGTCTACTGTGGTGATGAGTATGATGGGTTAAAAGCATGGGCCGTGCAGTCAGGCAGACCTGGGGTGGGGATCCTGAAGTCAGCCACTTAGGTAATTACTTAACCTTCCTCTGCCTCTGTCTTCGAATTTGTAAAATGGGATAATAAGACCTACTCTTAGAGTAGATGTAAGGATAAAATGAGATAACATATAAAAAGCAATTTAGCACAGTATCTGGCTGAACCTGCCTGAAGTCATTGCTTCCAAAGCTGAGGGTTATGTGCTAGAAGAGAGTGATGTAGAAATTCCCACATCAGCGTCTCCTCCCTTGCATTTCTCTCTTCCCTCAAATACTGGGCAAGAGAAAACCCTTCAATGGCCTAGAAAAATCTTCTCTGCACTCTTCATCCCTTTTCTGGCCATAAAAATGAGATACGACTTTGGAATTCCTGAGAAACCCCAGGAGCCTCTGACCCGGTAGAGGCACACAGAGCCAGTGATCCTCTAAGGAAGGGCACCAGGTTTGGAAATGGCCACTGCGTCATAAGCTTCCCCACATGAGTTAAAGCACAAACTGAACTGAACACAGTAGTGCTGTATACTTGTTTTTCCTTAAATACATAACACACCAAGCTGTAAAGAAGCCTTCGTTACCCTCTAAATTTAACCAGGAAAACTGGAACAGCGAATTGTTTAGGAACTAAAATGAAGCATTCCTCTTTAAAAGTGCAAAGCCAATCCTCCTTACTGTCCCTGGAAATGTTTGGGTTAGTGTTTAAAAGAATACACACACACACATATGTATATATGTGAATATTATATTGATTGTGGCATAGTGTCCAGCACATGGTACGTGGCCAGGAGATGCCAGCTGAATTGGAATAAATGTATATTCTAGGCACGCAACAAAGCTGTTTTTATAGATAATTTTAACAGGAAAACTCAAGAATAAACCACTGTTTAGGGGTGCCTGGCTCAAATGGAAGAATGTGCGACTCTTGATCTCGGGGTCATGAGTTCAAACCCCATGTTGGGTATAGAGAATACTAAAAAAAATAAATAAAAACTTTTAAAACAAACAAAACAAATATTAAAGACTGTTTAAAAGATCCTCTGAAACAGTGGTTTTCAACTGGGGGCAATTTTTTATTGTCATGATAGGGAAAAGGGAAGACTGCTATCATCTAGTGGGTAGAAGCCAAGGATACGGCCAACACTGCAGATGACAACCTCACCCTACAAAGAACTACCCAGTTCTGCCACTGTTGAGAAACCCCACCCTAAACATACACCCACAAACAGCACCTACGTACAACAACAACAACAACAACAAAACAACTTGAGGCTTTGTTAGAATATGAAGGAGAATAATTACAGGCTCCCTACCCCTATTGATATGTTATTTTCATTAATTAACACTGTTTTACAAAAGAATAAACAGCATATCACCCCTTATCACTACCATAGCCCTCTGACCGATTCAAGTTTTTGGTCATGAATTCCTGTAGTTGTTACACAGCTATCAAAGTAAAATATCTGTTTCATTTTTTAAAATATTGTTTCTATACATTTTTATACCTGTACATGATCTTTATTGTCAAATTGATTGTCCAGCATTTGAGGACACCATCAAGTTTTTAAGTTTTTCAATATTTTTCTCAATTATCTGTTCCATATTCCATTTAGCCCTTAATCAGTTTTTATTTTCAGCTAATGTACAGCATTAAAAGTTACTCGCGTGAAAATTCTTTAAATGGACTTGTCTAGAAAGGAAAACAAAAGAAACTTTACAATATTCTAGAAGCTCTTGGAATGTTGTTAGCCAGAATTTTTTTTTTTTTTTTGCTTTCCTTCCAGAAGTCTTTTATCAAGTATTGAAACAGCTCAAAGAGCAATTACTTTGTCTTTAGTCTGCCCACCAAGTTTTTTGTTTTTTTTTTTTTTGAAATTTCAGAAACATTTTATTTTATTTTATTTTATTTTTATTTTTTAATATATGAAATTTACTGTCAAATTGGTTTCCATACAACACCCAGTGCTCATCCCAAAAGGTGCCCTCCTCAATACCCATCACCCACCCTGCCCTCCCTCCCACCCCCCATCAACCCTCAGTTTGTTCTCAGTTTTTAACAGTCTCTAATGCTTTGGCTCTCTCCCACTCTAACCTCTTTTTTTTTTTTTTTTCCTTCCCCTCCCCCATGGGTTTCTGTTATGTTTCTCAGGATCCACATAAGAGTGAAACCATATGGTATCTGTCTTTCTCTGTATGGCTTATTTCACTTAGCATCACACTCTCCAGTTCCATCCATGTTGCTACAAAAGGCCATATTTCATTTTTTCTCATTGCCACGTAGTATTCCATTGTGTATATAAACCACAATTTCTTTATCCATTCATCAGTTGATGGACATTTAGGCTCTTTCCATAATTTGGCTATTGTTGAGAGTGCCGCTATAAACATTGGGGTACAGGTGCCCCTATGCATCAGTACTCCTGTATCCCTTGCCCACCAAGTTTTTTGCGATTAGTCTCATCTCGGTCACATTTTTAAATAATTTTAAACAAAACAAAACAAAAAAGAACATCCCTTTGAAGCCCTTCACTTAAAATCTGAAGTAGTTTCCCATCTGAAAAATCCAACATTGTTCTGTTCTCTGAGTCCCTCTTGTAGATCTTTTAGCCTTTGTGGTAACTATTGAATAATGATCAGGTTTACATGTCTGTTTTTCCCACTAGACTTTGAGCACCTCAAAGGCAGGCAAACTTACTCAACTTTGTACCTCCTGTCCCTACCCCAAAGCCTGGCTCGTGGCAGATATGGACAAATATTTGTAGAATACAGTAATGACAGGCTAAACACTGACCAAATTATGGGAAACATTACAAGGTTTAACAGTTATTTGTCTCTGATATTTTCCTAAGTTTATTTGTGTTCTCTCTAGGTGTTTCAGGTATCCACTGTGTCCAACCATGGGTAAAAGAATCCAAGGGCATAAACCACAGTTTATACTTCCACTCTAATTTTTATTGCTTATGAATTGAGAAAAGTGCCAAGTTAGCCTCTAGGAGAACAGGATTCCCCAGACCACAGAATAGGAAACTAGCAAACTATTCTTTAGATATCTATTCAGTTGTCTCTGGCAGGCCACCAAATTAGCCTGGTCCCACAGGTCCAAAGCCCGGAAATGAATTGGGAGAGCATCCCTGAATCGTGGGCTTCCTCATTTTCTTTTTCTTTCTTCCATTCTTACTGAAGCATATTGCTTTGAACTATGCTAAGTTCTCTGCTTAAATTTTTATGTCCTGGTTTTTCCAAATATATAAAAAACATGTAAAATATAATTGAAGAGAGAGAAAAAGGCTCCGGTGTGTAGTGCATGTACTGGAAGTAAAAGGAATAAATTGAAGAATATTGCTAATTCTTGTCATTTGGTGAAAATTGAGTATATAAATCACTAGAAACTATTTTCAGAACTCTTCGAGGAGATTACATGAGGACATGCGACAAATACACTAAGTCTCTTAAGCAATTTCATTCATTTCCACAATTCCTTGACATGAAGCTGTTTGCCAGATTATTTCTAAAGAAAGTTCACGATTTAGAATCTGGTTGTTAATCATTCTCTCAATAATCCTCCCAAGCTCTTGTGTTACTTGGTAAAGCCTATTAACTTAATTACTTCCTGCATTTTATGGTTGGAAGATGCCAGCTGCAAGGTTGCATAATGAATGTATCCTTAAGGACAAGATGAGGACTTTTCATCACCATTTTGCTGCTCTGCTTGAGGGAGAAAGTGTACCAAGTGTACCAAGAACTCAATCAACAGCATTCACCCATCTCAGTAAAACCCCAGCCATTCTTCATCTTGAGAGCACAATAGAATCACTTGGGGAAACTTTAAAAAACAGTGCTGCCTGGGTTCCACCCCTAGAGATTCTGGGATGCACTTGAGCATAGGAATTTTAAAGCTCCTTGGGTGATTTTAATATACAATTTGACATTCATTGCACTTAAAGTCTCCAACACACACTTGGCCCAGCTTAGTAAAACTTATTTAAGATCATCAAATGCTTACTGTGTTTTCGAAGTAATTCTCAGGCAATCTGCTCTTGCACTAACTGCTCTGAGTGGAAGGGCTCCTTGGCTTGTTTCCTAATACCCAGGTACCAACACAAAGCACTGAAGGTCAGTGAATATTTAACTATTCTGTTAATACTCATCCTAACCAAAAGCCATTTTTAAACTAAGACTTTTAGGGGGCACCTGGGTGGCTCAGTCGGTTAAGCATCCAACTTTGACTCAGGTCATGATCTCCCAGTTCATGGGTTTGAGCCCTGTATGGGGCTCTCTGCTCTCAGGGCAGAGCCTGCTTTGGATCCTCAGTCCCCCGCCCCCTCTTTCTGCCCCTCCACCCACTCTCTCTCAAAAATGATTACCAAAAATGAATAAACTTTTTTTTTAAACGAGACTTTCAAGAAAAAAGTTCTCCCTACATTAGAGCTTAATTACCACTTAATTACTTAATTCTTTGCAAAATGTTTCATTTACTTGGTCCTGAAAAGAATTTCTAATTGTCTGAACTATAGCTAAGGTTAAAGATATCCAGCTAAAATCTTTTATGTTAAATATAATATCATCCATGTCTGGTCACATAAAACTCATCTAATTTCATTCGCTTTCACATTTGGTGCTCACTAAATGAAAACCTGATGGCTAAAAATGAGCTCTATATCTTTTTTTTTTCTTAATAGGTTCTAGTTCTTCCTTACGTAAGTCTTTATTTTTCTAGACTTAAAGCATCTGGGTGTAAGCATTCTCATCATATAATTTGGTCAAAATCAACTTGCAGACATAAACATCGCTGATATCATTTGACAAAGAACACAAACCAAAGACAAACAGGTGGGTCTGATTGTTGTTGTTTTTAAGAAATATTTGGTTCTACGGGAATCTAGAATTTTAAGCACCGCACTTCAAAACCAAGTACTTACATTTTCCAGAAGACAAACAGCAGCAGGATTCCCGTGAAATGCTTTTGCTGTAAATGCATCTACTGTGAACATAGGGAGCTTCATTTTCCTTGCTCTCCAAATTGCCAGTAGCCTGCTTTATTTCTTGTTGTTGCAAAAAATCAGGAAGTTAATGTTTTACTTGGTGTACAGAAGCAACCAATAATTAATTCCCAGGTACAAAGTCAACAATTTCTCTAATACACCTAAAGATAGGTGATCCCCTAGTATTTTTAAGTCTCTAAATTGAATTTGTTTTCAAATACTGGATAAATAGAATATTTTATTTTCAAATTTTGTATTGATGTTTATACTGTATGTATACTTAAGAACATAATCATATTCTTTGTTAGAGTAGCCAAACTAGCTTAGGTTATATTTTTAATGAAGTACATGACATGTCCAAGGGGCATATATGTTGCTTATAGTCTGCCAATGAATCACAAGCCTTTTAAAATAGTGCTTTTTTTCCAATTGTAAAAAGTATCCTCATTATAAAAAACTTGGAAAGTTAAAGAGTGACCCATAATCATGCAAATCAACAATAACGTTGTTGTTGTTTTTGGTTTTTTAGTTTTTGGGTTTTTTTGGATTTAACATAGTAAAGGAGTCTAAAGCTTTAATTAATTTTGTGTTATTTTGTAAACCTGTACGTGGAGACTTTTTTTTCACATGGAGACTTTTTTGAGCTCATGTGACATATTTATTAAAATAAAGCTTTTCATTATAAGAATAATACTTTCTCTTTACTGAAAATCTATAAAATACAGAAAAGCAGGGGTAAAAAATCTGTACTTCTACTCCCTAGAGATAAATTCTGTTAACATTCTGGGTGTTTCTTTTGCTTTACTACAAAGCATGGTCCTTGTCAGAGCAATGGATGGATCCCTCTCTCCCAAAGTTACAGAATTTTTTAAAAATTCCACAAATTAGGGGATGCTTTGTTTAAATTTAAAAAAAAAATCGGCACCTGGGTGGCTTAATCAGTTAAGCATCAGACTCTTGATATCGGCTTGGGTCGTGATCCAAGTGCACACTTGGTATCAAGCCCTACATTGGGTTCTGTGCTGAGTGTGGAGCCTGCTTGTGATTCTCTCTCTCTCTCTCTCTCTCTCTCTCTCTCTCTCTCTCTCTCTCTCTCTCTCCCTCTTTCTCTCTCCCCTCCCTACTTGTGCCCTCTTGCCCTCTCACTCTCTCTCTCAATAAATAAACATTTAAAATAAAAAGAGGGGCACCTGGGTAGCTCTGTTCGTTAAGCATCCAACTTCAGTTCAGGTCATGATCTCACAGTTCGTGAGTTGGAGCCCCTCATCTGGCTCACTGCTGTCAGCACAGAACCCACTTCAGATCCTCTGTCCCCGTCTCTCTGTGCCCCTCCCCCACTCATGCACCTACACTTGTTTGCTCTCTCTCTCTCTCTCTCAAAAATAAACATTAAAAAAATATCCTAACATTCATTTCTTGTTCTCAAGAGAATTAAGATAAACAACATGGGAAGCGCTGCTGGCTACCCACACCTGGCTGCAGTACCCACAGCTGGCTGCAGTACCTGGGCAGCTCCCAAGCCTATGGGTTTCTTTCTTTCTTTCTTTCTTTCTTTCTTTTTTCTTCCTTTCTTTCTTTCTTTCTTTCTACCACTATTTTGCTTAACTTTCTTGCCAAATACCAAATTTTTTAAATTGAGGTATAATGCACATAACATGATAGTAATTTCAAGTGCACAACACAATGATTTGCTATTTGTATATATTGCAAAAAGATCACCACAGTAAGTCTAGTTAATGTCTGTTAACCATTCATAGTTATAAAATTTTTTTCTCATGTTGAGAACTTTTAAGATCTGCTCTCAGCAATTGTCAAATATGCACTAACTATAGTCACCATGCTGTACATTACATCCCCATGACATTTATTTCATAACTGCAAGTTTATACGTTTTGACCCTATTCAGTCTCTTCAGTAAGTCTGTACCTTTTGACCTATAAGCAATAACATTATTAATATTTTAGATATACAGTTTTTAATCAGAGTTTGTACTTTCTTAACAGAATAGCTTGAGTATTTTTGAGGGCACTAAATGCTTCAAAAAATGCTCAAAAACATCATTTTATTTTTATTTTTTTTTAATTTATTTTTTAATATATGAAATTTACTGTCAAATTGGTTTCCATACAACACCCAGTGCTCATCCCAAAAGGTGCCCTCCTCAATACCCATCACCCACCCTGCCCTCCCTCCCACCCCCCATCAACCCTCAGTTTGTTCTCAGTTTTTAACAGTCTCTTATGCTTTGGCTCTCTCCCACTCTAACCTCTTTTTTTTTTTTCCTTCCCCTCCCCCATGGGTTTCTGTTACATTTCTCAGGATCCACATAAGAGTGAAACCATATGGTATCTGTCTTTCTCTGTATGGCTTATTTCACTTAGCATCACACTCTCCAGTTCCATCCACGTTGCTACAAAGGGCCATATTTCATTTTTTCTCATTGCCACGTAGTATTCCATTGTGTATATAAACCACAATTTCTTTATCCATTCATCAGTTGATGGACATTTAGGCTCTTTCCATAATTTGGCTATTGTTGAGAGTGCTGCTATAAATATTGGGGTACAAGTGCCCCTATGCATCAGTAAAAAAAACATCATTTTAATAGACTTACAATAAATAGGCTTATATGTATAAGGTATATAAATTATTTAACCATTTCCCCTTTGGTGAATACTGATTTCTAATTTTTCAATTGTATAGATAATGTAGTGATCAAACTTGTTGAGCATCATCTGCGTTTCTGATTCTTTAATTACAAGAGATTCCTAAAAGCGAAATCCCTGGGTCAAAGTATATAAGACATCTTAACTTACACATACAGTTAAATTTACCTTCAGAAAGAGAGTACCAATTTAGACAGCAAATGAGAGCATTCCACCATTGACAATGTGACAAACAAAATGTATCTTGGGTTTTTATTTGTGTTCTGGATTATTCTAACCAGACTGTACAGAGCAGAGAGAACCTTTTCTTGTTTTTCATCACTCCTATGATCTCAGTTCCTGGAGCAGTGCCTGGCACACAATAAATATTTATTGAATGAATTATGTAAGTAAATAGTATGCTAAGCATACATCAAAACTGGAATTTCATACATTGCTGACAAATACTTAGGGGTTCTCAACACAGAACCTGTTAGGAAAACAAGTAAAGTTTGCCTGTTAGGAAAATAAGTTATGCACCATAAGATGGGACTGACATAAGCTCTAGTTTCTAGCTTAGAGACTCCTTTTCCAGGTTCTTCTTCTTGCCCTGCTTGCTGTGTGCGCCAAATTACTAATGCAGAATGCAGAAGTAACAGAATATAAATCCCCCCCCCCCCCACACTTGTGCTTGAGGCTCAGACTTCTAGAGAATGATCTCCTTTGAGCCCACCGGTGTAAAATAAACCTCCTGCCTTCCAAGATCTCCAAGTGCTGCTTGGTTTTTCCTCCAGCGTTCCAACCTGGTTCTGTAACATATTTGGTTCCCTGACCAGGAAACCCAACCGGGCTGGCCCATTGTTACCACCGGTTTGGGAAAATGACAAGGCAGTGACAGAATGAGGAATCACAACGGAGAAGGCAAGTACTGCCTGAATTTCGGCAGTCTCTCGCTCGGTCACCTCAGGCTGGCCCCGCTCCGCCATTCCCGCCGGACACGAGGAGACTTGGCAGGTGAGGACCTGGACCTGACGTCGGAACTGGTAAGGCCAGGCCCCAGTCTAGTCAGGCCCACTCACAAGAGTGGAAGGGGGACCTGATCACTCCCCGGAGACTTCAGTGGTCTCACAGGTAGGAATTCTGGTACAGGGCCCCAATTCAGTCCAGCCCACCCTTAGAGGTGCAAGGGGGACCTGATCACTCCCCAAAGACATCATAGGTAGGAATTCTGTGGGAGGGAATGTAATAACCTCTGGTGTGTATGTGAGTGTGAACATGCTACTCGGTCTGGCTCGCCTGCCAAGTTCGATTCTGTGGCTCCACAGGTGGGCACCGTTAAGGTTCCCAAAAGCCCACAGGGTTTGTGTGGGCCCGTCTGCGATTCAGTGGTGAACGGCATACAGTCCATGGCGGCATCAGGCCAGGGAAGGTCCAGCCGCCAAAAGGGGGGAAGCCCAGAGCCCCCTTAGCAAAAGACTTACCGCAAGGAAAAGGGATACTGGAAGAATGAGTGCCTGAATCGGAAGGGGCCCCCAAAGCCCAGCCGATATCAGGAGGAACCTCAAGAAGGGGACCTTATTGGTCTGGGCCAAGATAGAATCAGACCGAAGGTGACACTTACTCTCTATGTTCCTCTGCCTAATAGATGTGAGGGCTTCTCCCTCATTCATTTTCCGGGTTAACAGCTATAATTGGAGCCAACTGTGGTTAGTCTTCCTCGGGACAAGGACTTTAAGGAATATTCCCAAGCAGTTGCTGCTTCGCCTTCCCCTCCCCCTCAGGTTTCTGCACCAACTTGGGTGTGGTCCTATACCATCCTCAGTGCCTCAGGCACCAATGGTTCCTCCTCCCACCCTCGAGGTCAAGGAGCAAAGTGCACCCCCTTGGACCACCCACTTCAGATGCCTCCACTGGTGTCCCAGGTGAAAATTGACGATGGGGAAAAAATTGATTGGCTTTTAAGTGGACGCAGGCAAAACATATTCGGTGTTTAAACTAATTTAAGTTTGGGGCACCTGGGTGGCTCAGTCAGTTAAGCATCCGACTTCAGCTCAGGGCATGATCTCGTGGTCTGTGAGTTTGAGCCCCGCGTCGGGCTCTGTGCTGACGGCTTGGAGCCTGGAGCCTGCTTCGGATTCTGTGTCTCCTTCTCTCTCTGCCCCTTCCCCACTTGTGCTCTGTCTTTCTCTGTCTATCAAAAATAAATAAATGTAAAAAAAAATTTGGCCAACTAATCTTTGACAAAGCAGGAAAGAATATCCAATGGAATAAAGACAGTCTCTTCAAGTGGTGCTGGGAAAACTGGACAGCGGCATGCAGAAGAATGAACCTGGACCACTTTCTTACACCATACACAAAAATAAACTCAAAATGGATGAAAGACCTTAATGTAAGACAGGAAGCCATCAAAATCCTCAAGGAGAAAGCAGGCAAAAACCTCTTTCATCTTGGCCGCAGCAACTTCTTACTCAACATGTCTCTGGAGGCAAGGGAAACAAAAGCAAAAATGAACTCTTAGGACCTCATAAAAATAAAAATCTTCTGCAGAGTGAAGGATAAACAATCAGCAAAACTAAAAGGCAACCAGAAGATATTTGCAAATGACATATCAGATAAAGGGTAAGTACCCAAAATCTATGAAGAACTTCTCAAACTCAACCCCCAAAAAACAAATAATCCAGTGAAGAAATGGGCAAAAGACATGAATAGACACTTCTCCAAAGAAGACATCCAGATGGCCAACCAACACATGAAAAAATGCTCAACATCATTCATCCTCAGGGAAATACAAATCAAAACCACAATGAGATACCACTTCACACCTGTCAGAATGGCTAACATTAACAACTCAGGCAACAACAGATGTTGGTGAGGATGTGGAGAAAGAGGATCTCTTTTGCATTGTTGGTGGGAATGCAAGCTGGTGCCGCCACTCTGGAAAACAGTAAGGAGGTTCCTCAAAAAACTAAAAATAGAACTACCCTATGACACAGCAATTGCACTACTCACCATTTATCCATGGGATACAGGTGTGCTGTTTCGAAGGGACACATGCACCCCCATGTTTATAGCAGCACTATCAACAATATCCAGAGTATGGAAAGAGCCCAAATGTCCATTGATGGATGAATGGATAAAGATGTGGTGTATATATATATATAATATATAATATATATATATTGGAGTATTACTTGACAATCAAAAAGAATGAAATCTTGCCATTTGCAACTACATGG
The DNA here is from genome assembly GCF_018350195.1 of Panthera tigris. Taxonomy (NCBI): domain Eukaryota; kingdom Metazoa; phylum Chordata; class Mammalia; order Carnivora; family Felidae; genus Panthera; species Panthera tigris. The sequence continues at coordinate 28,886,248 of NC_056670.1, forward strand.
ATGGAACTGGAGGGTATTATGCTAAGTGAAATTAGAGAAAGACAAAAATCATATGACTTCACTCATATGAGGACTTTAAGATACAAAACAGATGAACATAAGGGAAGGGAAACAAAAACAATATAAAAACAGGGAGGGGGACAAAACAGAAGAGACTGATAAATATGGAGAACAAACTGAGGGTTACTGGAGGGGTTGTGGGAGGGGGAATGGGCTAAATGGGTAAAGGGCACTAAGGAATCTACTCCTGAAATCATTGTTGCACTATATGCTAACTAATTTGAATGTAAACTTTTAAAAATAAAAAATTTTAAAAAAACATAATTTTTAAAAATGCAAAAAAAATTTTTTGAACTAATTTAAGTTCGTTGGACCTGTGTTTAAAGTTATCAGCAAAGGTCAAATAAGCTCATGTTATCTCTGTTGCAATTTGTTAGCAAAAAGATGACTTAAAATGATAGTTAATTTTGTCTGTCTCAAAGTTTTCATGGGTAATTGTTAAGATAGCTTTTAAGGTCTTTGGTAACCTGAAACTTTCCAAATAGGATGGAGTGCTAAAGCTTTGATTACTCAACATAGGTTTGTGTTTTTAACTTCTTATTGCAGAGAAACGAAGGCTGTTTGGACCTGATGGAAAACCTGCTTTGTGCTTAATTGGTTCATGAACTTACCATCTAAAAAAATTCTGGTGTAAACAAGGAAAGCAACCTTGTATGTAGGAAAGTAGGAGGTATGTAAGAAAGATATAAGGAATGGAAATACATTTTTTATTGAGAGTAAAAGAAAATAATTTTGTCCTAAATGAGACTGGTTGTTTGGAGAGAAATGGCTTTGGTACAAAGTTTGAAGGCAAAGGAAAGTTGTAGAAGGTTTGTGAAGGGAAATCTTTGGAACGGAATTTTGTGTGTGCTCAGGATGGACTAAGGTTGAGATAAATGGAATTTGAAAAGTACACTGGTATAAGGTTGAAATCCTGCCTTTCTCCGTGTTCAAAAGACAAAGTTTTCTTGGACTGTTGATCTGCTCTTGATAAGACAGTGTAAACAAAGGGTTTTTTTTTCTCTGCTGGGAAAACCAAAGCTTTAGATTTCATTTTTATGAGGTCTTTGATGAAAGAATTTCTAGAACTGAAAAGCTGCGTTCAAACTGAACAAGAATTAGAAACATAGGACTAAATGAACTGAGGAAGATTATAGTTTTGAGACTCTTGTTGGAAATATTGCTGGTTCTCTAATGTTTGCTCTTCCAGATTAAGAATACACAGAAATTCATTTGTAAACTGAAGCGTTTATCTTTTCTCTCTACCTAAACTCTCGGAAATTCAAAAACTCTCAGTATTCTTTCTTTCATAGCAATTACAGTTGTTTGCATAAGTTCAATAAGAATCTGTTCATCTTGTTACAGATCACCATTGGAAATACTGGTTATTTTACCAAGGCGCTGACTGGAATGTCATATTTGAGAATTATATGCATAGACTCAGATATGACCAGACAGCTTTAAGGAACTAAAGGTGGCTTTATGAAATACAGAGCCATAAAGCCCCTTAGAAATGTTGGCCTGATACCTTGCTTGCAGAGTTCCCAGCAGTCTCACTAGGTGAGTAAAGAAGGTCACTTCCTGGCAGGTGCAGGAACCTCAGGATATCTTGGGGACCTCATGAAGAGGAATTTGCCCAAATCTACAGGTGTTGCAGGCCTGTCTGATGGCAAGTATTTGGCTTGGCTTCTGGCCTGGAGAGGCTACTAAAAGTTCAATCTGGAGATTCCTTACAAAAGGTTCCAACAAAGCAAACTTTGTCACTATTTTTGCTGAGCTTATGTAAATAATTAGGCCAGGTTTGTTAAAACTGGATTTGTTCTACAAATGCATTGGTCTCGATTTGGCTATCTCTGGAAATGGGAGTTTTTAGAGAGAAAAACTATGTTTTAACAACACACTGTTATGAGTGTTAAATTCCAGTTCTGATTGTCTTTTAATGTTTGTTTGCCTAAACTAGACACCTTGAGGTAAACTTCAGAAAAATTGTCACAGTATTTCATGTATAGACAATCTTCTGTGGTGGTTATTCTGTGGGGATAATAATAAGACCCCATGGGTCCATCACTCCAGAATTAAGAAGGCCAACTCTAAAGAGCCCTCAACCTGGGAAAGTAACTCAGACCTGGTCGACCCGCTTAAACTGACCCTCAAAAAGATGCCAGCCCCTGAGATCTTCAGCCCTGCTCCAGCCACACCCCGGAAGCTGGCTGGCCTGTGCACAGCAGAAGCTTGAGGAATCAGTGTGTGGACTAAGTCCAGGTGCTTGGATGCAACTCTGCCAACTCTTGCTCCTTACTATTGGACTATTAGAGGCTGCCCCACAAACTGGAAATCCTGGCTTCCTGCCCTGGCAGGACCCCTCCTTTCCATAATTTTACTTGTGACCATCGGCCTCTGTATCTTAAAACCCTGGTATGCTTCACTGAAAACACCATTGCTTGCCAAACTGCAACACACATCTTAGCCCTCCAAGGGCACCAACCCCTAGAGCTAAAGGGTGATGCGTACTAAAAAAATATTTTTAAAAGAGGCATCAAAGGGGGAAATGTTGGGAAAATAAGTAAAGTTATGCACCATAACATGGCCTATGGGACTGACATAAGCTCTAGTTTCTCGCTTAGAGACCCCTCTTCCGGGTTCTTCTTCCTGCCCTGCTTGCCGTGTGTGCCAAATTACTCCTAATGTGGAATGCAGAAGTAACAGATGGTGAATTGTCCCCCTGCTTGTGCTTGGGTCTCAGACCTCTGGAGAATAAAATAAAATAAAATAAACCTCCTGCCTTCCAAGATCTCCGAGTGCCACTTGGTCTTTCCGCCAGCATTCCAGCCTGGTTCCATAACATGCCAGCCAACATTTCTGTTTCAGGAGCATCACTGTTATTGTCAGTACACTGCAGTTGGTTCATGCAATTACATGGAAATTTTATTATAGATTGCCTTTCTTATTTTAGAAAATTTGAATAGAGAACAAGTTAAAGTTCTGATACTAGAGCATAGTTTTCACAAATTTAACAGAATTAATACTATCATAGGTGTGCCAAAAGGAGCACATTTTTAACCTCATTGAACTTCAGCCTCATTGGTCCTAACCATCAGCTACATGTTCAATTGGATGAGAAAATATATATTGAAAAGACTGCTTAATTTTTCCATAGCGATCATGAAATACATGTGCAAGCTTTAAAAATACAGGGGTCGTGGGGTGCCTGGGTGGCTCAGTCCATTAAGTGTCTAACTTCAGCCCAGGTCATGATCTCACAGTTCCTGAGTTCAAGCCCCACATCGGGCTCTCCAATCTCAGTGCAGAGCCCACTTCAGATCCTCTGTTTCCCTCTCTCCCTGCCCCCCCCAGCTCACTCTCTCTCTCTCTCTCTCTCTCTCTCTCTCTATTTCTCTCTCAAAAATAAACATTTAAAAATAAATAAGTAAAAACTGTGTTTGTTTAGGGGTGCCTGGGTGACTCAGTCAGTTAAGCGTCCTACTCTTGATCTTGGCTCAGGTCATGATCTCCTGGTTCTTGAGATCGAGCCACACATCAGGCTTCTGCTGACAGCTCACAGCCTGCTTGGGATTCTCTCTCTCCCCCTCTCTCTCTCTACCCCTACCCCACTCATGCACTCTCTCTCTTTCTCTCTCTCTCTCTCAAAATAAATAAACTTTTAAAATAATAATAATAAGTAATGAAAGTACAGTGTTTGTTTACTTTTTTGAAGTTTTCTTAATCTAGTTTAGAAGGATAAAATTTTGTAACTCAGTACTTTGAAGTATCTAGATATACTGCATTGCTTCTCAAATGAAAACATTTCTTTTTGTTGTTGTTTATTTTGAGAGAGCATGCGAGCATGCATGCGTGGGAGAAGGGTAGAGAGAAGAGGGAAAGAGAGAATCCCAAGCAGGCTCTTCACTCTTTGTGTGGAGCTTGATGCTGACCTTGAACTCACTAACCCTGAGATCATGACCTGAGTGGAAATTAAGAGACCACCACTTAAACAGAATCCTAACTGCTTTACAGATTTCTAAGAATAATAATAGATAATACTTATTGAGTATTTTTTATGTGCTAGACATGGTTCTGAGAACATTTACTCCTCAGAGCACCCCCATGAGATAAATGCTATTATAATCTCCATCTTTATTTTACAAATAAGTAAATGGAGGCTCAGAAAATTTAAGTAACTTGCCCAAGTCCTACATTTAGGTAATACCTAAGGTTGAACCTAATTAACAGTCGAATCCTAGAGTCCATGTTCTTAACCACTATGCTTTAGAATATATGCAAGGACCAGAATTTGAGAAACTCTCACTTAAGGAACTAAAATCTTAGTTCCATGAAATTGTAAACACTGAAAATGAGAAATTTTGTCTTAAGTGCAAAATAATTTTTCAGATCACTGAAATGAAAACTCAGAACTTTGGAGCACCTGAGTGGCTCAGTCAGTTAAGCATCTGACTCTTGATTTCCATTCAGGTCATGATCTCACAGTTTGTGGGTTCAAGCCCTACATCAGGCTCCACACTGAGAGTGTGGAATCTGCTTGGGATTCCCTCTCTCTCTCTCTCTCCTCTCTCTCTCTCCCCCTCCCTGCCTCTTCCTCCCCTCTCTGTCCTTCCCTTCTCTCTTTCTCTCTCTGCCCTTTCCCCTCTCACTCTCTCTTCTCTCTCAAAGTAATTAAATAAACTTAAAAAAATCAGAACTTTAAAATTCTCTTACAATTTACAGACACTCAAAAATACAAAGGAATTTGGTATAAGAAACATTAGAATTTAATTCCAGTATACACAGTGTTATATTAGTTGCAGGTGTACACTATAGTGATTCACCAATTCTATACATTATTCAGTGCTCATCACGTTGAGTGTACTCCTAATCCCCTTCACCTATTTCACCATTCCGCCCCCCCCCCCACCTTCCCTCTGGTAGCCATCAGTTTGTTCTCTATAGTTAAGAGTCTGTTTTTCAGTTTGTCTCTTATTTTCCTTTGTTCATTTGTTTGTTTCTTAAAATCTACATGTGAGTGAAATCATATGGTATTTATCGTTCTCAGATTGGTTTATCTCACTTAGCATTACGCCCCCTAGATCCATCCATGTTGTTGCAAATGGAAAAATTTCATTCTTTTTATGGCTGAATAATATTCCATTGTCTATATATACCACATCTTCTTTATCCATTCATCTATTGATGCACACTTGGGCTGCTTCCATAATTTGGCTATTGTAAATAATGCTTCAATAAATATTGGGGTGCACATATCCTTTCAAATTAGTGTTTTCTTGTTCTTCGAGTAAATATCCAGCTGTGTTATTACTGGGATATATGGTCATTCTATTTTAAAAATTTTGAGGAGCCATCCTTCACAGTGGCTATACCAGTTTACATTCCTACCACCAGTGCCCCAGGATTCCTCTTTCTCCACATCATCACCAACACTTCTTGTTTGTTTTTTGTTTGTTTGTTTTTTATTTTAGCCATTCTGACATGTGTGAGGTGATATCTCATTGGGGTTTGATTTGTATCTCTCTGATGATAAGTGATGTAGAGCATATTTTCATGTGTGTTGGCCATCTGTGTCTTTCTTGGAGAAATGTTTGTTCATGTCTTCTGCCCATTTTTTATGTTATTTGTGGGGGTTTTTTGATGTTGAGTTATATATGTTCTTTATGTATTTTGCATACTAACCCTCTATTAGAGATGTCATTTGCAAATATCTTCTCCCATCCAGTATGTTGTCTTTTAGTTTTGTTGATTGTTTTTTTCCACTGTCCAGAAGCTTTTTATTTTTACATAGTCCCAATCATTTATTTTTGCTTTTGTTTCCCTTGCTTCAGGAGACATACATAGAAAAACATTGTTATGACCAATGTCAGTGAAATTACTGCCTGTGCTCTCTTCTAGGGTTTTTGTGGTTTCAGATCTCACAGGTCCTTAATCCATTTGAGTTTACTTTTGTGTATTATGTAAGAGAGTGATCCAGTTTCATTCTTTTGTATGTAGCTGTCCAGTTATCCCAGCACCATTTGTTGAAGAGACTGTCTTTTTCCCATTGCAAATTCTTGCTTCCTTTGTTGAAGATTAATTATCATATAATCATGGGTTTATTTCTAGGCTCTATTCTGTTTCATTGATCTATAAGTCTATTTTTGCACCAGTTATACATTTTGATTACTACAGCTTTGTAGTAATCTGGGATTGTGTCACCTCCAATTTTGTTCTTTTTCAGATCGCTTTGGTTAATCAGGATCTTTTGTGGTGCCATACAAATTTTAGGATCATTTGTTCCAGTTCAGTCAAAAATGCTGTTGGTATTTTGATAGGGATTGCATTACATCTGTAGATTGCTTTGGGTAGTATGAACATTTTAATATTTGTTCTTCCAATCCATGAGCATGGAATATCTTTCCATTTGCTTGTGTCATTTTCAATTTCTCTCATCAATGTTTTATAGTCCTCAGAGTACAGGTTTTTCACCTCCTTGGTTAAGTTTATTCCTAGATATTTTATTATTTTTGGTGCAATTGTAAATGGGATTATTTTCTTAATTTCTATGAAACACTAGAATTTGAAAGCAAATGTATCATTTTATCATTTATGAAAAATGTGTGAAATTCCAAACAAAATTAAAAGAAATACTAGAAAACTGTATTGTCTTAAGCACGCAAGATTTATTTCTGATTACATAAAAATAGTTGTTGACCAAGTGTAAGGGTTTTTTTGTTTTGTTTTGTTTTTTAAGAGAGAATGAGATTACAAGCAGGGAAGAAGGGCAGAGGGAGAGAGAGAAAGGAGAGGGAAAGAGAGAGAGAGAGAGAGAGAGAGAGAGCGAGCGCCTGATGCAGAGCTCAATCCCATGACCCTGGGATCATGGCCTGAGCTAAAACCAAGAATCAGACGTTAAACCAACTGAGCCACCCAGAAGCCTCAATTCTGCTGCATTCTAAAATCTGAGAAACATTGTTCTAGAACAAATAAAAATGCTTAAGAAACTTACACTTGGTCAGGGCATCTGGGCAGCTCAGTCACGTAAGCGTCCAACTCTTCATTTCAGCTCAGGTCATGATCTCACAGTTTGTGATATCAAGCCCTGAGTTGGGCTCTGCACTGACAACATGGAGTCTGCTTGGGATTCTCTCCCTCTTTCTCTCTCTGTTTCTTGCCAGCTCAAGCTCGCTTTCTCTCTCTCTCTCTCTCTCTCTCTCTCTCTCTCTCATCTCTTTCTCTCTCAAATAAACTCTTAAAAATTAAAAAAAAAGTGCATCAGAATCATCTTTGGGGGATTTGTTAAAATACAGATTACCGAACTTCATGCCCAGAATTTCTGATTTCATAAGTCTGGGATGAGGCACAAGCATTTACATTTCTAACAGGTTTCCAAGTGATGCTGATGCTATACTTGAAGAATCATATAGAAAATGCATGATGTTTCTAATGCCTTAAATCATAAAAATATTTATCTAAAATGTTATATAATTTGATTTTAACTTTTATTCTTGGTCAAAAAGTAGAGAAAGGAAGAGTTTTTTTTTTTTTTTAATTTAATGTAATCAATTGATAGCCCTGTTGTGCCCTATGGTGACAGATTATGCTTAAGGTAAAATTCACATTAACAATTTATTTTTTAAACATTACTTTGTATTTCCTAAATGCCAGGCACATGCCAGACTTTGGGGATAAAAAGATAAATAAGTCACTAGCTCTCTTTCAAAGAATTCTCAACCAGTGGGGAACCCAACATAAAAATTGTAATATGAAAGAAATTACATAAGATGCTTAGGAACATGATGCTAGGGCAATAACTGCCCAGGAGACAGTCAGAGGGAGCTTCAGAGATGAGGTGGCATTTAAGTTGGTCCAAAAACATACACAAAAAAGTGTCTGGCTGTTCCAAAAGTAGGAATAGGTATCTTAGGCAGAGTGCATGGATTGATGACAGGGCAAGCAAATTGGATATAGAAATAGAGGAGCGAAGAGGATAGGAGAGAGCAGAGGTGAGGCTTTAAAGATCTGCTGGAGCCGTTGTCTACAATTTGATCTTCATCTTTGTAGATTTGGAAATCCAAACTTCAGTTCAACAGTGACTGTGTGTCAGGCTCCAATGCCAGGTACCCTGGGAGAGGAGAGACATCAGTGAGTGAGCTATACTTCTCAATCTCAAGGCTCTTCTAATCTTTATTACTGAATATGTCTCTGTTTTTTTTTTCTCTCTCTCCCCTTAAAATAAATTGTGATTTCATTTCTGCAAGGAAAAAGCAGCATAACCTCCCTTTCTTCACCTCCCTTTCAGCTTGCCTTTCTTCACCCAGTAAGTAGGCTTGCACAAATTCTGGCATCCTGGTTAGCCTAAGGTGGTCCTGAGGTGCAGATACCAGGCAGGGTGTTTTTCAAATGACCCAAATTATTTAATTTAATTATTTATTCTTCTCTAGTTTTAATCACATTCCATTTGGACCCCTAGAGTGGCTTTATATGCCCTTCAAAAATGCCAAATAAATATGCTGTTTAAAGAGGAATCAATTACCCCGAGAGGGTACAAGTTCATAAATCTACATTTATATGATTATTTCTCAATTATTCGTATCTCTTTTTTAACTTTTTTTAAAGTTTTTAATCATCAATTTAGTATATTAATATAATCTCCTTATAAACAATAAGATAGTACAGAAAAAACTAAAATCCGATTTGACAATTCCGTCCTACTACCTCCCCCAGAGATCCATCAGGTTTGTTTTTGAGAACTGTGTGGACACTTTCCTGAATTCTTTTTTGATTTGAGAGAGAGAGCGTGTGCAGGAGAGAAGGGCAGAATGAGAGAGAGAGAGAGAAGAAAGAAAGGGAGAGAGAAAATCTCAAGCAGGCTTCACAGCACAGAACTGAACATGGGGCTGATCCCACGACCCTAGGATCATGACCTGAGTCGGACACTCAACTGACTGAGCTACCCAGGCACCCTGACACTTTCCTGAATTCTAATCTACCAAGTAAATGTAGAGAAATCATAAGCCTCACATTCAAATAGCTTAGTCATTAAACCTGCCCATGGGTGTGCCTGGGAACACTAATGCTTATTTGTCCCTCTGTAATACTCTTAGTTTGTTTACAGTCTCCTGGGACTACAGACAACAGAAAGTTGATTCCTGTTATTCCCTAGCTCTTAGCACAAAAGAACCCACTTAGCTTTTGCTTATGACTGCTGCCTCAAAACTAGGTTACTCATTAGTAAATACCAGTTTACTTCCTTGAAAATGTAAAATCCTTAAGAATAGAGTACTGGCATTCAAAATGTACATAAACACTGTCTATGTTACTAGCTGGTAAAAAGAAAATAACTATAAAAAATAATTATAAGTAAAATAAGTTTTAAATCAAAATCTGGAAAAAAATTTATGTTTGAATTTATGTTTGAATTAGTTTCATCTAGCAGTGAAGATTATATATATATATATGTATGTGTGTGTGTGTGTGTGTGTGTGTGTGTGTGTGTATGTACATGGCACTCTATTACTTTGTGTTTACTATTATGCATATTTCCTAGACTTAATAGAGCTCTGGAACACTGCCTTTGCTAAAATATTAGCCTGGTTTTGTTAAAATAATAACCTGGTTTTGAATTCCTCACCTATGTTTATGTTCAAACACCCACTGTTTTGGAATTTTTCACATTTCTGTTGAAGTTTACCATTCTCATCATTATGACATACTATTTATCAACCAAATTAAAAAAATTTTATGTTTATTTTTGAAGGAGAGAGACAGGGCATGAGTGGGGGAGAGGCAGAGAGAGAGGGAGACACAGAATCCTAAATGGGCTCAAGGCTCTGAGCTGTCAGCAGAGCCCGACGTGGGGCTCGAACTCACAAACCCCAAGATCATCACCTGAGCCAAAGTCGGATGCTTAACTGACTGAGCCACCCAGGCACCCCTCAACCAAATTTTTAAAAAATACTTTGACTACTTGAAAATAAGACCCACATTCTTGCCCCCTAAAAAGTCCAAGGAGTTAGAGTGAACTGAAGAAAATAGGTTATAAACTGATGTTATGATTCTTTCTAAGAAAAACATGATTCAGCACTTTGTTTGCAGTAGTAAAACTTTGAACATAGGCCAAAAATTGCTTAGGCTCTTTCTACTGCAATATAGTAGGTATATTTGACTATCCAACTATACTGCATATTTGTATTTTGAATTCTGAATCTCTGGATAGTCTCACAGTTAAAAGACATCAATCTTTTTGTAAAGCACTGTGAAATTTTGCTCCATCTTGAAATTAATGGGGAAAAGTGGATCTACAGAGTCTCTAGAGAAAAATGCTATCTCTCTACAACATACTATTTGGATTTAACTTTAGCAATGGTGGGAAATAGTGGGCTTTTTAATATTATGGATCTTATTACAATCTTATGAATAAGTAAACAAAATAATAACTCTTAAAAACTTTTAGCCTTCTCTATTTATGTATATCCTTCTGTTTTCTTTATGTACACTTACAAATGCATTCTTACAGAAATATACATATATTCTTTTTTTTTTTAATTTTTTTTTCAACGTTTTTTATTTATTTTTGGGACAGAGAGAGACAGAGCATGAACAGGGGAGGGGCAGAGAGAGAGGGAGACACAGAATCGGAAACAGGCTCCAGGCTCCGAGCCATCAGCCCAGAGCCTGACGCGGGGCTCGAACTCACAGACCGCGAGATCGTGACCTGGCTGAAGTCGGACGCTTAACCGACTGCGCCACCCAGGCGCCCCTATACATATATTCTTCAAAAATATTCATATATATGATATATAGAGATATAAAATATATATCATATATATGCAAAGTTATATATAGATATAAAATATGTAGTTAACACAAAAGAAAGCAGTAGTGGAGGAATAGAGAAACAAAGACATAAGACATGTAGAAAATAAATAGCAAATGACAAACTTATACCATAACTTATCAATAGCTATACCAAATGTAAATGGAATAAACTCTCTAATCAAAAGGCAGATGTCAGCAGAATTAATTTTTTTAACTAATCTAACTATGCTTTCTATAAGAGACACACTTTTTTTTAATTTTTAAATTTTATTCATTCAAAAAAATTTTTAACATTTATTTATTTTTGAGAGACAGTGCGAGACAGAGCATGAGCAGGGGTGGTGCAAAGGGGGGTGGGGGGGGTGGGACACAGAATCAACACAGGCTCCAAGCTCTGAGCTGTCAGCACAGAGCCCAACACGGGGCTTGAACCCACAGAATGTGAGATCATGACCTGAGCCGAAGTCAAACACTTAACCCAGGTGCCCCTAAATTTTATTTAAATCCAAGTTAGTTAACATGTAGTGTAATAATGATTTCAGGAGTAGAATTTAGTGATTTATCACTTACATACAACACCAGTGCTCATCCCAACAAGTGCCCTCCTTAATGCACATCACCCATTTAGACCATCCTTGGACACAACACCCCTCCAGCAACCCTCAGTTTGTTCTCTGTATTTAAGAGTCTCACATGGTTTGCATCCATCTCTCTTTTTATCTTATTTTTCCCTCCATTCTCCTATGTTCATCTGTTTTGTTTCTTAAATTCCACATGAGTGAAATCATATGATATTTATCTTTCTCTGACTGACTTATTTTGCTTAGTAAAATACACTCTAGTTCCATCCATGTTGTTGCAAATGGCAAGATTTCATTCTTTTTCATAGCCGAGTAATATTCCATTGTGTGTGTGTGTGTGTGTGTGTGTGTGTGTGTGTGTGTGTGTGTGTGTGTGTGTGTATACCACATATTCTTTATCCACTCATCAGTCAATGGACATTTGGGCTCTTTCCATAATTTGGCTATTGTTGATAGTGTTGCTATAAACATTAGGGTGCATGTACCCCTTCAAATAAGAATTTTTATATCCTTCAGATAAATACCTAGTAGTGCAATTGTTGGGTCGTAGGGTAGTTCTATTTTTAATTTTTTGAGGAACGTCCATACTGTTTTCCAGAGTGGCTGCACCAGCTTGCATTCCCACTAGCAGTGCAAAAGGGTTCCCCTTTCACTATGTCCTTGCCAACATCTGTTATTTCCTGAGTTGTTAATTTTAGCCATTCTGACAGGTGTGATGTGGTATCTCATTGAGAGACATGCTTTAAATTCATAGACACAAATAGGTTGAAAGTAAAAGAATGGGAAAAATTATGCCAAAGAGTAACCAAAAGAGTTTAAATAACTATACTAATATCAGACAAAATAGACTTTAAAACAAAAGTTGTTACTGGAGACAAAGACATTTTATAACGATAAAAGGATCAATTCATTAGGAAGATGTAACAATTATAAACACATACGCACCTAACAACAGAACCCCAAAACACGTGAAGAAAAAACTGGCATAATTGGAGAAATAGACAACTAATAATAGTTGGAGATTTCAAAGTCTACTTTCAGTAATAGAACAAGGAGACAGAAGATCAGGAAGGAAGCAGAAGACTTTAATAACACTATAAACCTAACACTACAGACCAAACAGACATCTATACAACATCCCCCACTAATAGTAAATAACACATTTTTCTCAAGTGCACATGGAACATTCTCCAAAATAGATTATATGTTAGGCCATAAATAAGTCTCTTAATTTTCTTTTAAGTTTATTAATTCCCAGGGGCACCTGGGTGGCTCAGTCGGTTAAGCATCCATCTCTTGATTTCGGCTCAGGTAATGATCTCATGGTTTCATGAGTTCAAGCCCCAAGTCAGGCTCTGTTGACAGTACAGATCCTGCTTGGGATTCTCTCTCTCTCTCTCTCTCTCTCTCTCTCTCTCTCCCTCTCAGTCCCTCCCCCACCTTTCTCTCTCTCAAAATAAATAAATAAACATTTGAAAATATTTCTTGAAGACATCCTCTTATATATCTATCCTTACTGTTCTAGTTTAAGGCCTCATCATCTCTGCTGAGCCTTCTCCTAGTCTTCTCTCTTCTCCTCTCGACATCCACCCTCCGTACTTCAGCCAGAAGTATATAATCTGAGGTTGATCTCAATCTAAAAACAAAAGCCAAGCTCTACAAGGTAGCATAAAAACTCCCCCAAGATCTGGTTACTACCTATACCCTTCCTTTATTTTGCAGTGCTCCAGCTGCTTAGAATTCCCACTTCTATCAAATTATTTCCTGTCTCCATGCCTTGGATCCTACTGTGTCCTCAGCCTTGAATGCCTTTTCTAGGTAAATTTTACTTATTATCCAGTTTTTAGCTCAGGAGTTATCTCTGGTTATGCTAATGGTCTTACTCTATGTTCCTCAAACACTCTATGCTTACCTTATTTGAGTACTTTCTATAGTTTAATATATTTATTTAATGGAGTACCTATATGCTCCTCAATTTCCATTGTATCAACAGCAACCATGTCTGCCTATATTAGAAAAACAACAATACATTACATGTGACATATTACTTATTCTGTCCAGAGGTGATACTTGGTATTCATATGAGTTCACAGATTTCCTTGGAATAATTTGCTGCCCTGCAATACAGTGCTTAGAACACCATATTTAATAAAAATTCAACAAGAATGAGCCAAATTTATTAACAATGATGGGACACACATGAAAGAGGATATGACTAGAATTATTTGCTACTAATCTCTATCCTATATAACAACCTAATAACCCACTTTAGAGATTGAAAACTGAGGTTCAGAAAAGTTAAATGCCTCAGAATCAAGCAGCTGGTAGGGAAGTGTCAAAGCTGAGATTGGAACCAAAGCCTCGATTATGAAGACCATTCTAAGTTTTGCCATTGAATTTCTTTGTAAAATTTGAAGCATTAATTTATCTCTTGGTTCTTCTATTTTTTGGCCCATAAAATAATAACTTGCTAGCCTGTACTGAAAACTAGTTACTTAAAGTGCTCTACCCCCAATATAATCATCATTGTATATGGAGAGACATAGGTACATATATAATGAAAATTATATTTTCATTTACCACTCAGAAACTGAAAATCATGTGTATGGGGAAACAGTCTGCTACTGTATTATCTGTGCTATTTCTAAGTTATTAATGTGTTTATGACACATTAAAAGCTGTACAATAATTTGATTTAAATTCCTACGTAGCTAACTTTTGTAGCTGTTGTCTCTATTCTTCACAATAATCCACTAGAACAGAAAGAATGTTCAATACTTCTAATTATTTCCAAAAAATAGAAAAAGGGTGTGTTTGGTGCTTTCTTCCTTTTCAGTTTCCATTTGTTTACTTAGTGTATAATTGAAATTGGATGAAATCTTTTGGTTTCCCTAGTCCCAGAATGAACAGTTAAAAGTGACTTAAAGAAACAAAAAGTATCAAGAATGTAAACTATGTAATGAAACATTGTCTTGAGAAATAATTTTGAATCATGACAAGGAAGATCACTGCTTTCCGAAGACACTAGATAAGTATGATATAAATCAAAGAACAAGCATTTTACAAAACCTTAGTAAGACAGATTTAGTGTTCAAAGGCATCAACTACTTTATAAACACACTCCTAGAAACTTATTTGTGGGTTTTGCTACTTTTTTTTTTAGTTTATTTGCTTTTCATAATGGCAAAAAGATTATGGTAAAATCCAGTTTTTATGTTATTTTAGAATGCTATTGGAGGTATGTGAACAATTATCTTAACTAATTTTTAGTGAATGTGTCTTCCCTCTCCCAGCAGGGTGCAATCTCTTTCAATTTCTCTTTCTTTTTGTTTCTCTGGGCTCTGCATGGAATTTTCCTCTCCCCTTCATCCTGATGGTGTAATACATGATTACATATTTGTTGTCTTCTTTTCCTCTGGGGAGTGTGGATACTTCCATTTCCTCTCCTTTTTCATTTTTCTCTCATTATGGCCTCCAACAAGATCCTCTCCGGAGTTCCTCTGATCTCTATACTAATAGAAAAGTACTGTAATGACCGAAAGGAAGACAAAGAGAAAACAAAATCTCAAAAGCAGCTCGGAGCCCTTAGTTCTAACCATCTCGATGGAAACAATTCCACAGAGATCAATCTGGAAACAATCTGTAGGGATCACTGGAGCAGTGATGAACCAATCCACCAAGACTTACAGGATTCAATTTGCCAATGGGAATAGTAGATAGACTTTTTTTTTTTTTTCTTTTGAGAAAAATAGTAAAATAGGAAGCCAAATAAAAATTAGGTTTGCCTCTAGGGCACCTGTCTGGCTCAGTTGGTGGAGCATGCAACTCTTGATCTCAGGGTGTGGGTTCAAGCCCCACACTGGGTGTAGAGATTACTTAAAAAAAATAATAAATAAATAATAATAATAATAATAATAAAAAGAAAATCTTTTTTAAAATTACATTTGCCCCAAAATTAGTGTCCTTTTTTTTAAATGCTTATTTTTTATTTTTGAGAGAGAGAGAGCACAAGCGAGAGAGGGGCAGAGAGAGGGGGGGACAGAGGGTACAAAGTAGACTCCACACTACAGCCCCCTGATGCGGGGCCTGAACTCACACACCTGAACTCACACATGTGAGATCATGATCGGAAATCGGATGCTCAACCAACTGAGCCATTCAGGTGCCCCTAGTGTACTTTTTTTTAATTCAAAGCTTCCTACTTGCTGTAATAAAAAAACAAAAGGAATACATGTACTAATTTCAAGTCCTTCCTAAGAATTTACACTGGCAAACAACAAAGTGCCCAATATACAGGAATTGTGGCCAAAACACAAAGAAAACATTGCAGTTCAGTGGTGAAAAGCCATTAGAATGATTTAAGGATTGTGGCCCAGAACCATACAAATTAAGTATGTGGAAAGAATGCCAAACTCAGTCAGGCACTAAATGTATTATTTGAATTCAGGCAAGAGGTAAAAGGGATTACAGCATTCCATCTGCCAAATCAAGTTGAAAGACTGAAAAGGTAAAGTAGTGATGTAACTAGAACCCAGGAAGAACTCCATCTGAAGTGTGGGAGCTTGGAGTCTAACATAGCAATTTTTTTTTTGAGGAGAGTGGCTGAAGGTGTCAGTGACACCAGTACATCAAGTTTCAGTCCTCTTCAAACATCTCTAGCCAGGAGCATAATGGTGGCTCAGTTGGTTAAGTGACAAACTTCAGCTCAGGTCACGGATCTCACGGTTCAGGAGTTTGAGCCCCACGTTGGGCTCTGTGCTGCCGGCTTGGAGCCTGGCGCCTGCTTCAAATTCTGTGTGTGTGTCTCTCTGCCCCTCTTCTCTCTCTCTCTCTCTCTCTCAATAAATAAATAAATAAATAAATAAATAAATAAATAAATAAATAAAACATTTTAAAAAAAAGTCTCCAGCCAATGAACTGTCTCCTGAGATGGTAATGTTTGTTAAGTAACTTCAATTCGCCTAAAATGATGCTTGTTCCCTTAATGCATAGGGTTAGGTTATTTGCAACCCCAGGAAGGTCTAGAATGCTTTAAGACCCTAGCCCCTACAGTAAAACCATTTTGATTCAAATCCTAGCTTCCATTACTAGGTGTATGACCTTCAGCAACTTTTTGTACTCTCTTTTTTTTTAATTTTTTAATTTTTTTTAAATTTTTTTTTTTTTTTTTAACATTCATTCTTGAGAGACAGAGAGACAGATCATGAGTGGGGAAGGGGCAGAGAGAGAGGGAGACACAGAATCTGAAACAGGCTCCAGGATCCAAGCTTTCAGCACAGAGCCCAACACGGGGCTCAAACCCACGAACTGTAAGATCATGACCTGAGCCAAAGTTGGACACCCAACTGACTCAGCCACCCAGGCGCCCCCCTCTTTTTTTTTAATGTTCATTTATTTTGAGAGAGAGAGAGGGAGAGAGAGAGAGCACAAGCAGGGGAGGGACAGAGAGAGAGGGGGAGAGAGAATCCCAAGCAGGCTTCGTGCTGTCAGTACAGAGTCCAACTTGGGGCTCAAACCCATGAACCATAAGATTATGATCTGAGCAGAAGTCAAGAATCAGACACTTAACCCACTGAGCCATCCAGGTGCCCCAACTTTTGTACTTCTAAACTCATGCATCTGATCTGTAAAATGGGGACAATAATTATCCTTTAGATTGTAAGGAGTCAGTGAATTAAGCACAGCACTAGCTCAAGCAAGCTCTTAATAAATATGAATCATAATGTTATGTTATCCAGGTTTTGTTTTTCTGTGTCTTGTAATAATGACCACGCTGTCCCATCGCCCTTTCTCCAAGAGGTATTTTGAGGGAGTGGGCTCAAGAAAATTAGGGCATTATGACCTAGCCAATTCTTACTGTCCCACATTTGTCTTAAGCAGGTTTGAGGCTGAATTAAACCATAAATGGAGATTTCCATTATATGCAGGTAACTGGTCTCTGGCCTACACCTTACACACTGCAGATCTCATGGGGTAAAAAATTATTCAAGCTTCTCCACTGCTAACACCCCTTATATCCCTTCAAGGTCTTCCCAACTTCTATAGTAGAATGTACAAAGTCTTTGACTGAATATTAAAGGTCTGCAACCTAGTATTGTTGGGGTTTTAGGGTGATGGTGGGGTTCAGAGCTGACGGCCAAGAAAGAATTCTTGAAGACATCTTTGGTGCAAAAAGGTGATTTTATTACAGCACAGGACAAGATCCGTGGGCAGAGAAAGAGATGCACTGGGGTTGTGCAGAGTGACTGCTTATATACTGTGGAGTTGGGGGAGCTGAAGTCAAAAGAAAGTTTCTTAAAGGGATTTCCATATACTAAAGAGGATTTACAGATTACTGGAAGCCTAGGTGTTGCCAAACTAAGGTTGTTTTTTACCTCTAGCAAAGCATTATCATTAAGATAGTAGGGAGTTCCCGGAGATTATGCTATTGATAAGATATCTGTAAACTGATGGAAACTATCAGTTTAACCATTTGATTTCCGTCCTTTCCTTTGTTTTTGGGCAGCCGGGGTACCTGAGGAATATCACACATATCCCACCTGAGGGTGGGGGGGATTGTGCTAGTTTGTGCTTAGCCCTCAGCTTGCCTTAGTATCCCTCATCAGCATTGTCCACATTTCCAACTACAGGAACATCCCTGTGTTCAAATTCATTTCTTTCCCTCTCTTGCACTTCATGTACAGTTCCTATGTTTGCACTTGCACTGATCTCTTTACCAGGACTGGCCTGCACCCATTCAACAGAAATTTGGCTTGAAATTTTTTTTAATTAAAAAAAAGAAAAAAAAAAGCCATAAAGTGTCCCTAAGGACTTTGGTGGCGTAGGACAGCACAACCAAAAAATACTAGGTCGGTGTCACTTGCACTGCAATTTTCAAGAACGCAAAGCCCTGTTTATAAAACAACCCTAAGGTGTCAGTCGTCAGCACCTGATCCATGCCCCAGGTTATAAAGTGGGAGAGATGAAACTAACAAACAAAAAATAACAAATGGACTCCTCAAAAGGGAGAACAAACTGGTGGTTGCCAGAGGGGAGGTGGGTGAAATAAAGGGGATTAAGAGGTACAGTGCTTCCTGGTAACCACTGAGTAGTATGTATATACATAATTACCAAATCATTGTTGTATACCTGAAACTAATATAACACTGCATATTAATTATACGTCAATATAGACAAGTGGAGAGATGAACTTTCTCCTGGGACTAGTGGGGGGGAGGGGGTTTATCAAGAAGCCCCTCAGGGAGGAGGCCCGCCTGTGTGTGGGTAGGGGGCTGGGCCCGGTGCCCTAGCGCCACTACAGGGAAGGAGGAGCCCCAGATTAGAGGCGGAATGGGGGCCTGGTACCCACTATGGTGTCTTCGCAGCGGGGAAACAATATTTTTACCGCATAACGCAAACCTGACAAGAAAATCCCTCTCCGCATTTGGCCTCCGTATCACGTGGCATCCTTTCCCTGCAGGTGAGGAGGGTGGGGGGAGGGGTTAGGGTGGGGACTCTATCGAATTTGTTTTTGGTGGGGACAGAGTATTGGAAAACTTTTCCAAACTGCGACACCATGGTTCCTTCAACACACACTGGCTGCAACTGCCACTTCACATCCTCCCCGAATGGGCAGAAAGGTGAGCTCTGAGCATTTAACAGTTTTACCGTAACCCGCGCGTCTAACTAGACTTCCTCTCCCACTCTCCCCACCTCCTCCTCAAACAAATTGGTCGGCCCACCAGCGCGCATGCGCATTTCTTGCCGCCAGCGCCAAGGCGGGAGCGACTCCCAGGTCTCGCGAGAGCGGGGAGCTGGTCTTCGTTGCTTTCGCCCCACCCCCTCCTTCTCGCTCGCTCTCTCCCATCCCCCCAAGCCAGTCGCTCTGCTGCGCAGCTCCCTTAGCGGTTGCCACCGCCTGAGACGGTTGGAAGAACCGTTGTGGCGAGCGCTACACGAGGCGAGCGACTTCTTCCTCTTCACGACCGACCCCTCGAGCGCCAGAATCGGCGTTACTGTCGCCCGACAGGGTATCTGAAGTAAAAGGGGGTAGGTTGGGCTGGTGGTTTCGAGAGCGGAGTCGGGAGAAGGACGAAAGAGAGACTGAGAGGGGGTGGGGGGGGGGGAAGTGTGGAGGTCGCTGCTCGGAGGCGGTCACACTGCGCCTCCCAGGCGCTCTCCCACTTCAAGGAGGGCGCCCTGCGGTGGGGGAGAACTTGGCTCAGGTGAAATTCAGTGGACGAAACTGAGGCCCGAAGTGGGGGGTCATCCAGCATTTCCCCGCTTTCCCTGCTGGTTTGGCCTCCGCCATTTTGGGTACGGTGGCGCGGCCACTTCGGCTTCCCGCCCTTCCCCCTCTTTCTACTTTTTTGCCCCTAAGCTTCCTAAAACTGATTTAGAAGGCCGGGGGGAGGTCACAGCGCCCC
Source organism: Panthera tigris (assembly GCF_018350195.1). Classification (NCBI taxonomy): domain Eukaryota; kingdom Metazoa; phylum Chordata; class Mammalia; order Carnivora; family Felidae; genus Panthera; species Panthera tigris. The sequence continues at coordinate 28,906,076 of NC_056670.1, forward strand.
CGGAAGGGGAGCGAAGCGAGCAGGGAAAGGTTGGGCATTTGGTGGGGCGGGTGGGGGGGGGGGGTCTGGGCTGGCGGGCGCGCTCCCGATGGAAATGGCGCCGGATGGGCCTGGCCTCCCACCGCGGCCTCCCTACCTCCGCAGTCTCGGCTGGGCTACCCTGGGCTGGCGGGACTGCGAGTGACTTCTGACGCAGATTCCCAAGATGAGAGAGGCTGGAGCTGGGGGAGGAAAGCCAATGGCGACGAAGGCGCTCAACTCCCAAATCCAGGACAAAGGAGGCAGACGGCCTCCTTTGTAATTCCGCCGCCCGGTGGCGACGGTTTCTAAGCCAGGCTTGGCTGCCGGACGGAAAGATGGGGGGGGGGGGGGCGGGGGGGAAGGGGCGTACTCTCCTTAGCTCTCCGGTCTCTAGGGCAGCTAGATAAACGAAAAGTCTCCGGGGAGGAATAAAGGACGCTTAGCCGGCCCTTATATTCCAGATTTGGAACTTCGAAAAGAGTACGTACTGATTTTCCAGAGGGTTTTATTTTTCTCACATTTCTCTGAAACGTAAAGACTTTGTGGGTGATTGTTTTTGTAAGCAGAGAAGCGGCTGACTTCGAATAGGAATGTGAAATGGGCAATTTAAATAATCGTTCGGGTCCAGTGAACTCTGATAACAGCCTTTTGAACTTTGGGTCAGGGGTGGGTGGTTTAGTAGTGGGTTTTGTGTAGTTTGGCACTACACTGAGTAATAATGTAAGTAGGAGTTTTACCTTTGGGAAGCAGTTAAAACAGTGATGGCATAAATTTGTGTAGGAATTTAATTACTTTCAATATTAAGTCTCCAAGAGTTGTATGTTGTGCAGAGAGGCTGTAGAAGTAAAATACATCAAAATACAGTTAGCATTTATTTTCTTTTGGCAGCTAAGCATGTTTTTTATTTAGTATAGGACAGTGGTGATATTTTGGCCAAGAAAAAAAGCCTACTCAACAACAACAAAACAAACCGAAAGCCCAGTCACGTGGTGGTGTGATGGGGGGGGGCGGGGGTTCCTTAGAACACAGGGAAGCTAGGTCCGTAATTTTCACCGAGTACCTGAAAAAGTGAGTCAGGGCCTGAGAATTTTTTTATAAAGAGTTCCCGATAATGAATAGGAGTCCTTACAAGAACTCTTATTACCTACTTTTTTCAGCTTTAAAAACAAAAAACCTTCCTATTGTTGAAGATGGTCTGATTTTAGTAGCCTTTGAAAAAGCCTAGAGTTTTCTGTAAAGTAGTACATGATATAATGGCTTTCCTAATTGGATTACCCTAGAAACCTTTTTTTGTGTCCTTTCACCTGCATAATCTGGAAATCCATCTGATTACTAATTACCTTTTATATTTTTAATAACCATGTTCTTTTTTTGATGTTCTTATTTTGGTATACAAGTGGCTGAGCTGCAATAGGTGATGGTAAACTTTGTTTTAAAAAAGAACTCCTTTGTAATTTTAGGGACTTAACATCTCCTTTAGGTATTAGTGGTGTGTCTACCTTTTCTACTGATAATTAAGGAGCAAACACATTGGCAAGGGGAAATGATGTAAGATGTTCAGTTTAATTATCACTTTATTGCCAAAATTTGAAGTTCATTCTCATTTTTTAAGACTAGTGAGCTACCATTTATAAAGTTATTTATTGTTACATCAAACCCTAACTTCATTATATTTCAGAAGATAGTATATGCCTCTGTGTATTAAAGGAATTTTATATTTCATTTTACCTCTTAGATGCTTAGCAACTTGGAGATAGAATTCACATACCATAAACTTCACCTATTTAAAATCATGTGGACTTTTGTGACTGGCTTCTTTCACTTAATATCATGTTTAGGAAATTAAAGTCTCACTCAAAAGTGACTTCAGTTATACTAGTTCAGCTGCTGGTATTTTTAATTAGTGCTAACACTTGGAAGTCTTAAAGCAGAATTGGGATTAGTCTTGAAACTTGCAAAGAAAGGTCGAGATGGATTATCCTGAATAATTGGTAGACTCTAGGTAGTGTCTGAGACCGCTTTATTAATGTATTAGAGGAAATTGTCTTTTTGTATGCTTTCAGAGTTTGTCTTGGTTTTGTTTTGTAAATAGAATTCTAGACTCAAATTTTGAGTTTTGAAGGAATAATCAAGTGTGGCTTTTAAAATTGTGTAGTCTTCATACATGTAGAGTGGAGAAGAGTCATCCTGTGAAATAGTTTGTCTTCTGAATCTGGTTAACTTTTTCTCCACTTACAATTGTGTTAAGTTTATTATTGTGTTTTTTACAGACTTAATGTTTTGTTAGTTTTGTATAGGTCTTTTTAGTATAGACTGATCCAAAAATCAAAACTAGTGTGCTTGCTTGTGTTTCTTAGAAAGGGCTAAAGTTTGTAGTGAAGATGTCAGTTACCATCTTTTTGTTTGTTCCCAAAACAAAGTATCTTTACTTTGAAGAAAGAAACGTTCTAAATAATAAAAAGCGTCACACCAAGGTCTTTTTACAACACATTAAATTGATTTTGCAAAGTACTTACATGTTTTATAAGAAGTAACATTTGATGTTACATCCTTTAATTTTTCTTTTTTCTATTGAGTCATCTTTTATAGGAATTTTTTTTTTTTAAGTTGATGCCATTTTTTAAAGTCTTTTGGGGTTTTTTTAAGAAAATGGTAGAGATCTTCAAAATGTCGTAACTTTTTCTCAAACTGACTCAGGGTCTACTTTTTTCAGGACTACTCTGCTTTTTATCTAATAGGAGGGCTTTTTGGAAATGTTTTCTATAGCACCTTTTTCCTCTGCCTTGGACATAATCCTTCCTTAGGAAGCTTGAAAGCTTAAGCCTATGTTGACTATGGAAAAGACTTTAACTATCTGTATTTCAAGACTCAGGATAGTTTTCTGTCCTTTAATTAAGGTTTCTTTATTTTGTTTGTGGTATAATTCAGTAGTTATACAGGGCCCTTTAAAACCCAGTGACTACCATTGAATGAATAGCCATGCTACGGACCAAGGTTTATAAACGAGTCTTAAAAGTAACAGTCCGGTGAAGTATAAGCACCTGTGCTATCTGTATTTTACAGTTGAACAGAGAGGTTAAGAAGTTTGCTTACATCAGCCATTGAGTGGCAGAATAGGGATTCAAATCCAGGGGTTTTTTTTTTTTTTTTTATGATTTTTTTTGTTTGTTTTTTTAATTCACATCAAGTATTCATGTGCGTAGAAATCAGTTGTAACGTCTGATAAAAAAAAATTCAAAATCTTCCCACTTTGGTGTCTGTGTCTAGAGTGCCTCCCAGGATTTTTTAAAACCACAAAACAAGTCTCAAAGTTGTTATTTACATGCAGAGGTATTTAATAACCACATTGGGAAAATTTGTCCGTTAGTTTTTTTTTAAATGTACCAATTCTAGCAAAAAAAAAAAATTTACTTTCTGCAGATGCTACTTCTCACAGTTGCACTGATAATTAGATGGTGTGAAATTAAATATTAGTGAACACTGTTATGGAATACCTTCAAGCGTAAAGGAATCAAGTGAACAAATTGTTTTGTTTACAGGGGAGGAGGTGGTGAGGGAAAGGTTTGAAATACTCAGGTGAGTAGGATTCCTACAGCTGCTTAGTGAAATTTGTAACGTCTGGTAAGTTTCTGCAGCTGAAGGACTTCTGCATTAGCCTCTTTAAAATGTACTGGAATTCTAAAAGGATGGTTGTCTCTTGGGAAGGGAGCTGGGTGTGGATGGGTTCTTTTTGGAAGGCTAGGAGGGCTTCTTACTGTACCCTAAAAAAAAAAAAATGTGAATGTGTTGCCTTTTAAAATTTGTGTTTAAAAGTAAAGCAGTGAGTAAACTCATCTTTAATATACTCCAAACAGGTAGCTTCAAAAAACAGACACTGTTGGAAGGCCTTTTGAGGCCTTTTACCCCGATTTTAAAACATACCCTAATTAAGTCATTTTAAAACTTTTGAGAAGTGTTTAGATTTAAAGTAGAGATAGGAATTTTTTCCCCTCCTTCAAAAGCAATTTGACGTGTTCAGATTTAAAGTGCATCTAAAAATTACGACTTTTGTAATGCCATTTTTCTAATATTGAAGGAAGTACTCATTGAACTTTTGACTTAGGCTCTTGCTGTAAGTGGACACTGGTGGTATGTGCAGCTTTTGAGTAATTAAGTTTTAAAGGATTTGCATAATGATTCAAATGAATAATAAAACCTGAAAAGTGAATGAAAATTGGAGAAATGAGGAAAAGGCTAGAGTTGACAATAAGGTGACAGGAAATGGAATTTGAAGACTAATCTGAAATTGTGTAAGTTTTCTTAAGATTGGGCATTATAAAATATTTGGGCCTTAGAAATTCAGTACTTTGTGGGGGGTGGGACAGGTTTCACTCACTTTTCCCTTTTTGCCAACCCCAAAATGGGAAGGTGTTTTGCCTTTGCATTGTCAACAAGCCATATGTTACATTTCCTGTTGTACACCACTGAGTGGTGTTTCTTCAGTACCTGTAGCAAGAGTATATTTTGATTGACTGCTTTATGTGCTTGTTTATTTTTTATAGCGTTTAAATCAAACGTTATTGAGATGGATTGGGTTATGAAACATAATGGTCCAAATGACGCTAGTGATGGGACAGTACGACTTCGTGGACTGCCATTTGGTTGCAGCAAAGAGGAAATAGTTCAGTTCTTTCAAGGTACCTCTAGTATTAGTCAAAGTTTAGTAGTATTTTAATTATATATTTTTATTATATTACTCAGTTTTTAATTTGTAAAACCCATTTGTTTTGGGGTCTTTTTGAGTATAGTATCTTGGTTAATGTATTATGTTACGAAATATGCTCCAGTTAATATTCAGTACAGAATGTTTAGAATATGTGAAACCTAACTAATGTGCAATAAACTTAATTGAGAGTAATTATGTGTGATGAACCATGAATTATATGGAGCATAAATTTGATTTGGCTTTTTTAATGTAATATAGGTGAGCTTTTAGTGTATGTAATTTAAAAAAGACACTGGTTGCAAAAAAAAAAATATGTAATCCAGTAATATTTGAAAAAAATCTTCCGCTTGTATTATGGGGTGATGGGAAACTTAAGCTTTTTTGTTTTGTTTGTTTTGTTTTGTTTAGACTTGTTTTAAATATTTGATTCAGATGGGAATGTTTCAGCCTTTAACACTGTTCCCCTTGATGGGGTTATTTGTCCTTGGGTTAAAGGGTTGGAAATCGTGCCAAATGGGATAACATTGACGATGGACTACCAGGGGAGAAGCACAGGGGAGGCCTTCGTGCAGTTTGCTTCAAAGGAGATAGCAGAAAATGCTCTGGGGAAACACAAGGAAAGAATAGGGCACAGGTGGGGATGGAGAGTTTGGGATGGTGTTAAATTTTTATTTTTGGGGGTTGTGGGTCACTATTGCTTAAATGGGGGGGTTACAATAACATTTTTCTGGGGTAGTTTAAAAGAATTGATAATTATCTAAATTTAACTTGGAAACTACAGATTTGGGTGGGGAATTAATGCTAATAGTTTGCTTAAATTAAAATTAGATTGTTTCCATTTCTCTGTAGGATGTTGATAAATGCTTTTTTATAATCAGCTATTTTCTCTAAACACCTATGATGTACTAAAGGAAACAAGCTAAAATTATTATGAATTGTTTTCAAATGACTAATTTATTTATGTAAAACTTAAATATTAATTAAGTTTGTAGGTGTAAAAAATGTTAATTTATGGTGTATTTAGGCAATTTAAATTGGGTTATGTATCTAGATGTAGAAAAACTTACTGCATTTTTGCCCAGTATCTTATTTATTCTAATACATTTACGCTAAAACTTGTACCTTAAACCATTTTTAAATAGGTATATTGAGATCTTCAGAAGTAGCAGGAGTGAAATCAAAGGATTTTATGATCCACCAAGAAGATTGCTGGGCCAGCGACCGGGACCATATGATAGACCGATAGGAGGAAGAGGGGGTTATTATGGAGCTGGGCGTGGAAGTATGTATGACAGAATGCGACGAGGAGGTGATGGATATGATGGTGGTATGTGTATCTAATGAACAAAGGTTCTGTTGTCATTTTCTTAATGTTCCTGACACTTTGTCAAGAAATATAGAAATGGCAGTAATTTCAGTACCTACTAGGTTTTAAAAACCTGTTCATGAAAATATGAATTCCCATGGCCAGCTATGGGACTTGATTGATGCACATATTGGCACCTACATAATACAGAAATTAAAATGAAGATTTTGGCATATTTTGACATTTTCTGTTTAACGTCAGAATGAAAGTTAATTTGATGTCTAAATGTATCCTTTTGAGATTTTTTTATTTCCACCAAGTGTTAACTGCTTTTTTTCACATGCACTGAGTTGGGAGTTGCAAACTTGTAATAAGATAACCAGACTGTTGTCACAGAATGTTTCTATAAACTGGATTTATAAAATTTATCTCTTGAAAGTGTATTGATGTATTTCTCATTAAATTATACAGGTTATGGAGGTTTTGATGACTATGGTGGCTATAATAATTATGGCTATGGAAATGATGGCTTCGATGACAGAATGAGAGATGGAAGAGGTAAATAAATATTAAAGACCTTCATTTTTAGGTGCATATTAGTATTTTACTACCATTTGTGGTTTAATATAGGTTAAGTGACTTGTATAAAAATAGGCATATTTCAGTGCATCCGTACATGGGGCTTTTATACAGATACATACTTACAGTATTTGATACTCAGAATGATTCTTTATTTGATGTTTAGAACAACTGTAAGTGTTAAGATTTCTTGGGTGGCAAAGAAAAAGGTATAAATAGGAAAAGTAATGTATAGAGAAGAAGTGTTGTCAAGAGGCTTTACATGTATCAGCCATTTATAATCTGGAAATTTTATTAGGTATGGGAGGACACGGCTATGGTGGAGCTGGTGATGCAAGTTCGGGATTTCATGGTGGTCATTTTGTACATATGAGAGGATTACCTTTTCGTGCAACTGAAAATGACATTGCTAATGTGAGTAATTTTAGTAATAGTTTTATTCTGGTATCCAATTTTGAAGCATTCTTTTTTTTTTTTTTTTTTTTTTTAAACGTTTTATTTATTTTTGAGACAGAGACAGAGCATGAGCGGGTGAGCGGGGGAGGGGCAGAGAGAGAGAGGGAGACACAGAATCGGAAGCAGGCTCCAGACTCTGAGCCATCAGCCCAGAGCTCGACGCGGGGCTCGAACTCACGGACCGCGAGATCGTGACCTGAGCTGAAGTCAGCCGCTTAACTGACTGAGCCACTCAGGCGCCCCTGAAGCATTCTTAAATGGACTCATGTTTTTTATAGTTTTAATGTCAGAATTCCTTTAATACTGTATATAAATATGTATATATATATCCTTATCAGTGAATATTTTTTTGTCCATTGTATATTGATTTACTTAGAAAGTCCAGTTAAGAATTCAGTGAAGAGATGCTTAGGTGGCTCAGTCAGTTAAGCGTCTGACTCTTGATTTTGGCCCAGGTCATGGTTTCAGGGGTTCGAGCCCCACATCGGGCTCTGTGCTGACCATGCAGAGCCTGCTTAGGATTCTCCCTCTCTGCTCCTCCTCCCCTCATGCTCTTTTTCAAATAAGTAAACTTTTTTTAAAAAATTTAGTGAAAAGTGATCAGCATAGAGATGACTGGAATATTATTGCCCTTGTCAAGTTTTGGAAGTGGAAATACGTTAACAAGTCAAAGTTTAGTTTAGTTTGACTTTCTAGCTATATTGTGATTAGAAACAGGAGCTGTGAAAATAATGGGCATAGATGCTATTGCTGATTTGAAATTGGTTGATTTCAAATTGGTTAGAGAATCTGCAAACTTCAGCCCAGGTGCATCTAGTCACATCCATTCTTACCTCCTGAGTAGTTGCCGTAGAGATCCTGGGGGCCTTACAAAGCCAAGACTACTATCTAGTTCTAAAATGAATTTAGCTGTAGATCTTACTGGGAACTGATGGCCTAAGTACCTTTTTAGGATTGCTTCAACCTGGTTAACTTGTGATTAGAACTAAGTAATATATTTTGGGAGCTGTCCACATATAGTTGGTATATGTTTATCAAATTCCATTGGTCTAAATCCTAACACCTAAATTCTCTGCGCATGTTTCTAAGTCTCAGGTGACCTATTTATCCTTTAGCAATTTCGAAATACTTTTCTTGGGAGGACAGAGGACTTAACTCCTCTCCCTCTCAGTGGTAGGATATGACACTTTTTCTGTTTAGAGTGAACTGTGTTTTGGGTTAGAATTTTTTTTTCTTTTAATATCACTTAGCTTGCTTTTTCTTTTACTTAGGTTATTTTTTTTAAGTGCTCCAAACTGGGTGGAGCTCAACACAAGGCTTGAACTCATGACCGTGAGATTAAGACCTGAGCCAAGATCAAGAGTTGGACACTTAACCAACTGAGCCACCAAGGCACTCTTATTAGCTTATTTTAAAATTTTTAATGTTTATTTTTGAGAGCGTGGGAGAGGGGCAGAGAGAGAGGGAGACACAGAATCAGAAGCAGGCTCCAGGCTCTGAGCTGTCAGCAGAGCACAATGTGGGGGCTCGAATTCACAAGCAGTGAGATCATGACCTGAGGTGAAGTCAGACACTTAACCAACTGAGCCACCAGGCGCCCCATTATTAGCTTATTTTAAAGAGAATTTCTTTGCATTTTCCCCTGAGTGTATAATTTTATATTATTCCCAGAACTGTTGTAGTTGATCTGTTAGCCTTGCAATACAGGGCAGTAGAGAGGTTTGTTTTAATGCATAAGGGTATGTGGTAATTTACTTCTGATAATCTAAATAGAAAAATTAATAACAAATGTTTTGTTTAGTTCTTCTCACCACTAAATCCAATACGAGTGCATATTGATATTGGAGCTGATGGCAGAGCAACAGGAGAAGCAGATGTAGAATTTGTGACACATGAAGATGCCGTAGCTGCCATGTCTAAAGATAAGAATAACATGCGTAAGTGGTATCTTTGGCTTGCTAACTCATTTCTCAGCTGTGAATTTCTAAAATAACTCTCATTTGTAATTCCTCATATGTAAGATGTTACAGGATCTGTAGATACAATTCTTGGCAGTTATTGGGACCTGAAACCATATGGCCTCTAATAAGTTCAGACTTTTTAAAGGCTTTTTACGGGCCTTTTTAATGAAAAGGTAATTCAGGCTTAGTACTTGACAGGTTATTACAGCTTAAGTTATTATTGGGGGAAAATAGGTATGTTACTTGCATTTGCCTGAGTTCCCATGCCATTTGCAAATCACCGCTTAACCCATATGTCAACTAACTCGGGGAAGTTATTTCTGCATGTTATCAAATCCATTTTAGATATTAAATTTTACCCTGACTAGTGATTCCTAAATCTGACTATACACAGATCATTTTGTAGTCAGTAGAAAATAGGTTTTTGTGGACATTACTTTCATGATTCTAATTCAGTTCTTGAGACGTGGAGTATACATTTTTTTGAGAGAGCGAGCACGTGTAGGGGAAGGGCAGAGGGAAGGAATATCCCAAGCAGGCTCCATGCCCAGCACACACAGCCTGATGTAGGGCTTGGTCTCATGGATCTCATGACCATGAGATAATGACCTGAGCCGAAGTCAAGAGTGGGATGGATGCTTAATCAACTGAGCCAGCCACCCAGGTGTCCCTGGGGACATGGAATATATTTTAAGAAGTACACTAGCTGGTTCTACAATAATGAATCAGCCCTTTTTATAGATGAGGAAACAGAGTCCTCATCCAGTTTTTGCTTGTTCAGGGTTGTACAATTTGAACAGACTTGGTAAGTTAGGTTTGTAGCCCGTCTGGCATTCATTTTATCACTCCACTAGGAACTCTGTAAATAGGAAGTCTATAAACATGCTTTCAGGTTAATATTAGCTAGTCATTATTTTTATGCTTTTATTGATAAATTTGATCCATCATTGCTTTCATCCCTATTAATCTTTTCTTTTTTCTTAAAGAACATCGGTACATTGAACTCTTCTTGAATTCTACTCCTGGAGGCGGTTCTGGAATGGGAGGTTCTGGAATGGGAGGCTATGGCAGAGATGGAATGGGTATGTAAAGTTTTTTAAATAAGCAGAGTTACACATTTTACAGTCAATCTCCAACTTTTTTTTTTTCTTTTTAAGATAATCAGGGAGGTTATGGATCTGTTGGAAGAATGGGAATGGGTAACAATTACAGTGGAGGATATGGTACTCCTGATGGCTTGGGTGGTTATGGTAAGTGTCTTTGGTTACTGTGGTTTGATCTGTTAGTCCCATGTGTGGATGTTTTTAAGCTCATGTTATCTTTAACGTAGTATGCACTGATATTTCCTGCTAAACAATTCTTGTGTTTTTTGTTCTTTTTTTAAAGGCCGTGGCGGTGGAGGCAGTGGAGGTTACTATGGGCAAGGTGGCATGAGTGGAGGTGGATGGCGTGGGATGTATTAAAGCATAACCACCAACATCAAAGTCCTGACAACAGTGTCTGGTCTACTAGACTTTCTTACAGATTTAATTTCTTTTGTATTTTAAGAACTTTATAATGACTGAAGGAATGTGTTTTCAAAATATTATTTGGTAAAGCAACAGATTGTGATGGGAAAATCTGTTTTCTGTAGGTTTTATTTGTTGCATACTTTGACTTAAAAATAAATTTTTATATTCAAACCACTGATGTTGATACTTTTTATATACTAGTTACTCCTAAGGATGTGCTGCTTTCATAAGATTTGGGTTGATGTATTTTACTATTAGCTCTACAAGTAGTAGTATAGTGTAATTTTAGAGGACAATGGTTCACCTTTGCATAAACCACAAGTCTTTAATAAGCAGACATCTGGAATAGAGCTTGGAAAATAGTGTAACTTTTTTCTTTTAATTTCTCCTGGACAATACTGTAAATATATAAAACCTAAAGATGAGTGTAGGTGGCTTCAGGAGTATAAATTCCACTAATTTCTATATTAGTCGTTCTTTTTCAAATGTCATTTATCAAGCATAGCTCTGAAATGAAGATCTAAAGGGTATCTGGATTTCTGAATATTCCTAATTGTGTTACCTGGGGATGAGAGCGTTGGAAGTTTAAATTCTAGCCCTAGAGTTTAGAATAAGATTCACTCAGCACTTGACTGAAGTACCAAAAATGTTTCCCAAAAAATGATAGTTGTAAGTTCTCTCTAAATGTTAGACTAGGTTAAGGTTCTCAGTGACATGAGAATTCAGTACAAAAAGTATTTACTGTGGAGTATAATTCTCACAGCTGTTATTTTCAGTTTTCCTGCCCAATAGTTAAAGTATATGGTTTTTTAGTAACTGTATAAATGAGTAAACAAATGTAAGAGACCAGTCCATGTGATAGTCAATTAAAATGAGAGTCCTGGAAGTTGGATTTTGCATTTGATATCTGTTTGGAGTTTTAGAGCCATTGTGTTTAAAAATACTATATGTAGCAAGGAAAAGGTGCTTTTTACTTTTAATCCCTTTGATCAATACGGCTTTTTTCCAAATTGGCTAATGGATCAAAATGAAACCTGTCAATGTGAATTCAGTTATTGACCTTGTTACTTGTTTTTGCTAGAAATGTTATTAATGTAATAAATATCAACATGGGAGATAATAGTGTGGTCTGTCCTAGAATGCTTTGTGTCGGTTACTGATTGTAAATCATATTGGTAGAAGGTGCCGTATCTACGTGAACACTGGACAAAGTGACTCCTAAGGAGTGATTTCTGCTGTTAGAGAAGGAAGCTGTGTTAGCTTAAATGGAGCAGTGACTTGTTTAATGCTTGTACTCCTCCCTTAATTATCCGTTTAAGTATTAGGCTCATACCACTTAACCCTTTAGAGATCCTATGGGCTTTTTTCCCAGGACTACCCTATTAAAATCAAAAGTTATAGTCATAAATGCAAGTTAGCCTTTCAAAGGGCAATTTTTCATATCTTTTATTTGGTTTATAAAATTCACATTTTGTTTTAAAACAGCACAGAGTAAGAATTACAATTCCTTGGCACCACCATAGCATTACTGTAGTACTGGCTAGACGGAATGGTTTGTGAGATTCATAGTTTCTATGAGGGCAAATCTTGACAAATAGAAAGTGTAGATTCACAATACAAATTAAGTTTTATAACAAAATCCAAAATTTAGTAAATAGTTTTTAAATAAGAGCCCAAACTAAATGAAGCAAGTTGTATTGCTGTCCCAAAGGCTTGCATACAAAAAGCCCAAATCAATGGGGATAATGGGAGTTTTGAATAATGAATTTAAAGGGGACTGAAAATCATGGTCTGTTGAATGAAACCAAGCCTTGGAATTTAAGCAAAATCACATTCAAAAATTTGTTCTAGTAAGCACAGTAATAAAACACCTAGTATTTGAAATTTCATATTTGCTTATTCTCATTTTTAGTAATCATAAAAATGTTAATTCATCCCATCAATACAAAACAGTTCAAGAATATAATTCATCTCTTGACAATATTTCTGTCGACATTCAAGAAAGACCACCTAAAAATCTGTACAACAGTTCTAACTGAAGACCTCAAAAGCTAACTGGATATGGAGAAAATGTGAGTAAAATACTGGTTTCATACTTTGGCAATTTAGAAAATTCATTTTTTAAACCCAAGTGAAAATACATATATTCTGAGGAAATGATCCTGCAGAGTAGTAACCGTTTTAGGTAGGAGGGAAGTGGTCATGATTAATTCTCTATAATATTCCTAGGATTAATTCCTATCTGTGTGAAAGATTCATAGACTTAAAGTGCATGGCTAAAAATACCTAAGAGGGGTCTCCCAAGTGGTGATGCTATTCAAAGATTACTTATACAAGGGTAACTTTACATATTCTTGGTATGCTACAAGCAGTATAAGGGGATTAGTGTTCACTGAATCTTTCATGCTTGACATAGTTCATGTGTCATGGCAGGGCTGAGACCAGATCATCTGTTCCAGAAAGAATCCTGCCTTGGAGGTTCTCATTATATGGTGAAGAGTTCACTGTGTTTATAACTGCAGTAGTGGATCACTATGATGTAATGCTTCCTAAAAGTCACTAGAATGGAAATCTAATAAAGTTAATTACCCAAGTCCTATCAAAGGCAAAGTTTAGCTATTTTAGGTTTCTCCTTTAATGCTCAGAGGAGAACCAATCAGGAGCTTGTAATCCCTTACTATTAATAAACCTTTTTTCTGGGGACAGATTTTTCTTTTGAAAGAAGTATGAGCCCTCCCTGAAAAAACTAGCAGTGTTAGCAGGCATAGCGTATGGAAAGATCTGTAAGAACTTTTTTCTTTTTTTGGTAAAAAGAAAGGTAAAGGAGGATAAGTTTTAACTTCCTTTCAAAGGAAAAAATTGAGGTAAAATAAATAATACCTCTTTAAACCACTGTATCTGAGAAGTACTAATAAATACATTAATGATTAGAGGATGACCAAAAGGAAATTCTATAGGATAAAGTACTGGCCTTTTCTAATGCAAGACGGGCAAATGAAGTAGGGCAGAAAGGACAAAGTTAAGGTTGAAATCTTTGCAAGCTAAGGAAAAGTCTTGAGTTGGAATATTAATACTTGCAAAAAGTCCAATGTATTTCTGATCTTTCTCTGAGAACTGTGAAGCTTTAAAGTGCATTAAAACTACAGGCATCATCAAATGCCAATTTGACAATCTGGAGAATTTGCACCCTTACAGAAGGCCTTTACAAAATAAGGCAAGTGTGTGTGTGTGTGTGTGTGTGTGTGTGTGTGTGTGTGTGTGAACTTTGTTATCTGGCCTTTTAAATGGCGTTAAAAGTTACATGATTTAAATGGCGTTAAAAGTTAATGAGGAATTAAGCTAAAGTTATTTTAAAGCATGCCCTGTTGAAAGTTCTTGAATAACAATGAGCTATTCTATAGCTTCTAATTCCCATGAATGTGTGGAAGATAAAACTGATAACCAATACCATCTGAAAGCTGCTTAAGAAGGACTGTCTAAACACAGCGTATGCAGGTTCATACATTAACCATCCATTGTAGGTACTTTCATACGTAAGGACTTAGTTCTGGAGTTTTATGGCAAGTTAGATGAGCATCTCTGGATCAGCAATGCGTGACAGGAATCACAAACCCGTACTGGCTTTGGTGAAGAAGGCAACGGCAGTTCATTGTCAGAGCAAGCATTACAGAAAATTTCCCCACAGTTTCTACAGTGGTGCTATTAAATGGAAAAAATCAAAGAATGAATAAAATTAGAAGACATGTTTGCACCAAAGCTTTTGGATTCACTTCCTATCTATCTCCCTTACCTTTCTCTTGGAGAGCGAGAATTCCTTTTCACAAAGTTTACAATGTGTTGCTTCTTTGTCTTTCAACCAAACCAGTCCCTAGTAGGAAGAAGTGTGCATATTAATGCTCAAAGTGTTAACAATAAAACTTACATGTGAAAACATTTCCAACCAAGAACCTCTTGTAGGAATATATAGAAATACTGAAATAGTTGGAGAGATAAACAAGTATGGGATTTGCTTCAAAATAATCTGGATAAGGAAGAAGGGGTAGGGGTTGAATATAAATAAAACAAGATTGGCAATATATTGTTAAATATTGAAACTGGGTTAACTTCTCTGTACAACTGTATGTGGACATTTCCATGATTTTTGTTTTTAAATCTATTGATGGGAGTTCACTTTAAGAAAGAAAAAACCGGGGCGCCTGGCTGGGTGGCTCAGTCAGTTAAGCATCTGACTTTGGCTCAGGTCATGATCTCACGGTTTGTGAGTTCGAGCCCCGTGTCGGGCTCTGTGCGGACAGCTCGGAACCTGGAGCCTGCTTCGGATTCTTTGTCTCCCTTTCTCTCTCTGCCCCTCCCCAGCTTGCACTCTGTCTCTCCCTCTCTCAAAACTAACATGAAAAAAAAAAAAAGAAAAAACCTTGGACATTATCTAGTCCAACAATAAGGATACATTTTCACTATGAAATGCATGAGATTGGCATAATGTATACCATATACCACCGTAAGTCCTTAAATTTGAAGAGAATTTGGAAATCACGTTTGAAGTTGTCATTTTAGATACCACCTTACATTGTTTTATATGACTTAATTTCCCTTAAGTTATATAACAAATTTAATAGCTACTGTGTAGATAAGTAGAATATGTATGTAAGTAGTCTTTAACCGGTGAGAGTTAACTTGACACCTGAAATTTCTAAATTGACCCGTTCTTAACCCATCCAAGACCCTGGCTAAGAACATTTTTTCCCTACAAAAGCAACTTTGTTAGATGATGCCAGCTTTATAATGAGAAGATACTTGAGTGCTTCTGATTAATCTCACCACATGTTCCTTTTTAAAATAGCCCAGACTAAGGCACAATGCCAAAGAACCAAGCAGATCCTTGAACAAATTGGGGGTTAGAGGTGCCGATCCACCACAGAGGCAAAAAATCCACGTGTAACTGGAACCCCCCAAAGTTTAACTACATTTAAAAACCTGTTGACCAGAAGCATTACGAATTAACAGTTAATACATATTTTGCATATGTATTACATGTATATGTTATATATTCTTAAAGTAAGCTAGAGAAAAGAAAAAAACCTGGAGAGCTACTATCAAATACCAGTAAAGAATCAAATGACTTGGGGGCACCTGGGTGGTTCAGTCGGTTGAGCGTCCGACTTTGGCTCAGGTCATGATCTCACGGTCCGTGAGTTCTAGTCCGTGTTGACTAGAGCTGACAGCTCAGAGCCTGGAGCCTGCTCTGGATGCTGTGTGTGTCTCTTTCTCTGCCCCTCCCCTACTTGTGCTTTGTCTCAAAAATAAATATTTAAAAAATTTTTTTAAATGATTTGAATTGTAGAATTTTTTTTTTAAAGCAAGATGAGATAAGCATCCGACTTCAGCTCAGGTCATGATCTCGTGGTTCGTGGGTTTGAGCTCAGCATCAGGCTCTTTGCTGACAGCTTGGAGCCTAGAGCCTGCTTTGGATTCTGTGTCTCCCTCTCTCTCTCTGCCCCTTCCCCACTCATGCTCCCTCTCAAAAATAAAAAAGAAAACATTTAAAATAATAATCCAATGCAACTTGATGAATGCCATTAAAAAGGAAAGTGACTTCCCAAATGTCCAAAAGTCACCTAGTGGAAGCAGATTTGCTTCCTGCCCAGCTATACCTTAAGGGATGGCAAGCCTGATGTGAAGCAGGTTTCAAAGCAGCATCATTAGGTTCAGAATTAATCTTTCTGACATCAGAGCTTGGCCTTCCAATCTTATTTTAATCTGACTGAATTCACCCTGCCTGTCTCCCAAATAGAAAGGCTGTATGTGTACACTGCAGGGCAAGCCTTGTGCATCAGCTGGAAGGGACCTCAGAGATTAGCAACTCCATTCCCATTTTACAGATGTGAAAACTTGTCCAGAGAGCTGAAGTTGCCTCCTCAAGGAAACAGCAGTTTTCAAGCAGAGCCAAAACTAGAAGCTATCATTCTGTAAACATGGCCATTATTCTCTGTCCAATTCCAAAATGTCAGCTGCCCAACTTACACCCCCAAGACAGGATATTAGAGGATCCTTCTCTGGAGAAACTCAATTGCCCCAGAGAAAAGTCCTATAGATATTAACATAATTTGGAGAGGGTGGCCAACAGTTTGTGAGTTAACAGATTTCTCAATGGTGAGGCTTACCGGTCTGTAACAACCCACTCTCATCCGCCCGGCCAACACACACAGGACTTCCAAGATTTTTTGTGCCTTTATTGAGATGGGAGGATATTCCAACATTTAAGGAACGACAGGCAGGACGTACTTCAGCCAAAGAAACAAACCCAAGAAGGGAATTCCGAAGACAGAATGGCAGTAGCAAAAGAAAACTTTAAAGAAACTATAATGAATATCATCAGAGATAAAATGCAGATTGCTAATTTTAAAAGGAAAAATGAGTAAATAAGGCCTGCTGAATATTAAAAATATGGTAGCAGGGATAAAAATTCTCAGAGAAGTCTGCACCAGAATCTAACCAAGCCTTTTAGGTTTAACTTCCAGTTTACAGCAATAAGAGGACAGAGGAACAAGTTTGCTACTATGAAATGGCAGATAATATCCAGAATGTAAGAAACTGGAGGACAGCCCTCCCAGACCCAATCAACAGGTCAATAGCAAGGACAAGAAAAATTAAGTCACATATAAATAAATCCATTTTCATATGTATACAAAAACAAAAATCTAGATATTTTATAGAGATAGACAAGAATGATAAAACTATAAAGAAAAACAACAGTGGTTAACACAAAATAGAGAATTGCTACTGTAAAGAGGAGAATGTAATCTCCCTATAAACTAAGTCACAGAGTATGCCATCGTTTTTAAGTTGTATGAATACAGTTATATACACGGTATGTGTCATAATGAAAAAAATTTTACAGAGTTTAAATAATGACAGTTGGGCAGACACCCATACCCGTCCAAAAAAATGTGAGAGCAAAATAAAAGGCATCTATGCAGATGCACAAATTCTTAAAACATTGACCTTCATTCAACATTTTCCAGGAAGCTATCAAAGAATGCATTGTCCCAAACCAGGGAGTAAACCAAGAAAGAAGTTAAGGGGTTCAGGTAACAGGAGCTCTAACATTCAAGAAGGGTAAAGGGAATTCTGAGAATGGAAGAAAAGGAAAATGTCAAGACAGGGCTAACCAGACCAGACTGGAGCAGGAGAGCAAAGAACTCCAGGAGGGAGGACTCCAAGGAAAAAAAAAATTAAATAATTACCTGATTCATTTTACCATGTGGAAAACTTTTATCAAGCATATTATAGAGGTGTTTAAAGGTATGAGCAAACTCTGATGTTCAAATACAACAAAACTTTTAAGGCAATTATTAACTCCAGAGGAAAAAAGTAGTTCAAGAAAGAAAATATAGTCACAATATATACCACATGGCCCAACAAAGAATATTTCAATAGCCATAATAAAGCATATCCAGTAAATGAATTCCACAGAAACTTTTACTTAATTATATTGGGAGGACGATGAAGAGCAAACAGACCAAGGTGAGAGTGAGCAAATGCTCCTCATCTACCATGTTAACCAGGCAATAGACAGGTCTAAAATAGGGGCGCCTGGGTGTCTCAGTTGGTTAAGCACCTGACTCTTGGTTTCTGCTCAGGTCATGATCTCATGGTTCGTTTTCAAGCCCCGCTTTGGGCTCTGTGCTGACAGCGTGGAGCCTGCTGGGGATATCTCTTTGTCTGTCTGTCTCTCTCTCAAAGAAATAAATAATAATATATATCTAAAATAGGTCTTAAATAAATGAGTGAATTATATTGCATATTATTTAGAAATAGGGGGATAAGTGCCAGAAGAGATAACCAAGAGACTTCAGAGTAGCTCCCTTCAGGTGGCAGGAGCTAGAGTGGATAAGGGATAAGGGGGTGAAGAACAAGAGACTGCTACTACTTTTTTTTTTAAGTCCTCCTAGCACTAATTTACCTTTTAAATTATTTACATGTAACATTTTCATGTTTTTTGATAAAAAACAAAATGGAGGCACATGGCTGGCTCAGTCAGAGGAGCGTGCAACTCTTGACCTTGTGGTTGTGACTTCAGGCCCCACACTGGGTGTAGGGATTACTTAATTTTTTTTAAGTGTATTATTTTGTTTTGAGAGAGAGAGAAAGAGAAAGCATGCACAGGGGAGGGACAGAGGGAGAGAGAGAATCCCAAGCAGGCTCCACGTTGTCAGCACAGAGCCCAACATGGGATTCAAACTCACAAACCATGACATCATGACCTGAGCTGAAATCACAAGTCAAACACTTAATCAACTGAGCCACCCAAGGGCTCCTAAAATAAATAACTTTTTAAAAACGGGAAGCTATGAGGCTCCTGGGTGGCTTAGTTGGTTAAGCATCCGACTTCGGCTCAGGTCACGATCTCGCGGTTTGTGGGTTCAAGCCCTGTGTCGGGCTCTGTGCTGACAGCTCAGAGCCTGGGGCCTGCTTCAGATTCTGTGTCTCCCCTCTCTCTGCCCCTCCCCTGCTCAGGCTCGTCTCTCTCTGTCTCTCAATAGTAAATAAACATTAAAAAAAACAATAATTAAAAAAATGGGAAGCTATGTGGTAGGAGGCAATCTCACTGAAGTACTCACAGAGAGACCATTTTTCTCCTGTGTTGTAGAAGGGATTCCTGTATCCAGACACATTCAGAATCATATACTGATAGACTGTACTAATCACTTTTCACACATATTAACCTCAATATTCAAAGCAAAGCCGTGCAAAATCATAAGGCCATTTCACCAGCCATTTCAGAAGAGAAAACCGACTCCATAAAGGTATGACTTGTTGAAGGTCAAAACCCGATAAGTAACAGACCAGGATAGGAACTCGAGCTCAAAGTCAAAGACTGTTTCACTTTGTCATGCCGTGCTTTGTAGGAGAGTAGATAAAATTATTTCCAAGGTCATTTCCAACATGATTATTAATTCTAGAGGAATAATAGGGAGGAGCTGGATCCCCATCGTCCCAGCTCCCTGTTTAGTGCTTCTGCCTCTACACATCGCGGGACTCGATTACAATACCTTAGATTCATACAGGACTTTTTTTACCTTCTGTTGGAGACTGTCACATATATCTATACTTCCCTACTTGAGGAAGACACTTCCTACTCACCTGCAGTGCTTTGTTGGCTTCTTTTATATCTTCTATTTTAAGTTTTGATCTAAAAAGATTATAAAATAGATCCATATTTCAGTAAATACATTAAATATAGAACATCCAGCAATTCATTATTAAGGTATTGGGTTTTCAAAGAATACAAAGTTGTACATACATGATTCTAATCATCTTTGACTAGAATTATATTTTGTTTTCCTGTGTTTTCTAAATTTCCTAAAGCAAAAATGTCCTTTTTAAATTTAAAAATTGCTTTAACAGAAGAATATTGGCATTTTCATGTGGTTATGACAATATTAATAAAAGCTATCATTTATTGTAGGCTTATGTGTGCCCGACACCTTGCTATAAATTTCACATGCATATACTCATTTAATCTTAAAAAAAAACACAAAACCCTATTTTAAAGATCAATTAAAAACAACAACAACAATAAAGATCAATAAGGTGAAGCCTAATGAGGTTTCACCCCCGTAAGAGGTCACAGAGGTAGTAACTGCGCAAGGCAGGATTCAAACCCTGGTCTCCATAAAGCTGGAGCCCACATGCTAACCATTACGCACACTGTTTCTCTACCAGGTGCAAAAGAATGATAAGAATAGAAATATTAAGGAAAATAGAGTTGTGATACTTTTCACCTTTTGAAAACACATGTTAATGAACATGCAGATTACAAACAGCAGTAATTATCTGTGATCCCACCACCAAGAGACAATAATCTACATGTTGAGGAGATGAGTATGTACATATTTTAAATGGAACCATCAGTTATATAATTTTCCATAAACAGCTCTTTTCAGGTAATAATATATCCTGAAAGGCTGAGAGCTGACTGTTATTAAGTATCTGCCACATCATTATCTTAAGTGGTTACGTCGTAAACAATGAAAAATATAAAGTAGTTTATATAATTATCTACTGTTGAACTTTCAACTTGTTTCAAATTCTTTGCCACAAAAATTGTTCATTAAAATTGGAATGACCAAAATATTTTATTATTTTTCTCAGGATAACTTATAAATGAAATTACTGAATCAAAAGGTCCATGAACTAACATCTCTGCTCCTGAGGTAGAACATTAGGAACTTGCTTCATACTACAAATGCTTTGTTCAACACATAAAAACAAAAATGTTAGTTTTTTACCCAGTTCACACTTTTACAATGGGAATAATCAATGTAAAATTACACAGCTTAAAAGTACAAACACAATACTAAAATTTTCTTGGCTGAGTTCACATCTACAAAATGTGCCTGAACAAAATTAATGCTGATGGGAATCATGGCCAAAACAGCAACTGTGCTACACCGAAAAATTGAATATGGAATGAAAGCAGCTTAATGGCATTCACTGCATAAATCGGTATGAATGCCTTCGTTCACAGATATGGACTATATAGAGAGAGAGAGACACCGTAAAGATTGTCCCCCTCTGATACGAACTGCCAAAGTATCCCGAAGAAAGGAGTATCAGTTACAGTTCCAATAAAAGCAATGTACAAGAACATGTCCTCTTTGTCCTGGACAGGGAGGAAACAGATGTCTATATTATACATTTTAATTAGCTTTCATTTAGGAACAAGAATTTAAAGTGTGTGAAATATATTTGACCATGGCATGAAGACAGCACAGAGAAGGGCCAAAATCAGATAGGAGACTGTAACAAATGTGACACAATCGATTATGACACGATTACGATACTAGAGGAAAACATCCATAAATTCCACAAGCCTCTGATAATCCCAAAACCTCTGCTTGTGAGGAAAGAAAACAAATCTGTAAGTTTGTTTACGTGGAAAGAATATCATTTACAGAATACTACATTTGGAAGAGTCCTGGAAATTTTCTTTTCTTAAACTAAAAATTCTTGTTGTTGGAATGTAGGCCTTGGTGAGGTTAAAGGGAAAGTTAGCTATCACCCTTCATGTATTTAAAAAAAATTTTTTTTTAATGTTTATTTTTGAGAGAGACAGAGACAGAATGCGAGTGGGTTGGGGCAGAGAGAGAGGAAGGCACAGAATCTGAGGCAGGCTCCAGGCTCCGAGCTGTCAGCACAGAGCCTGATGCGTGGCTTGAACTCACAAGCTGTGAGATCATGACCTGAGCTGAAGTCAGACGCTCAACCAAGCCACTCAGGTGACCCTTCATTTATTTTAAACTCAGCCATTATAACACAGATATATTAGTTTACATTCTCTTCCTTGTATACTCCACCCTGACATTTCATGCTCCACGTTTTCTTCAAATATGAAGTTTATCTTCATTTTGTTCAACCCTCAAATTAGTCTCTCTACAACTATAATTCACTCAGGACATTTAAAACCTTTCAAAATCTATCAAAAATTATTTTAAAGAATCCTTCAATAAGAAGCCAATAGGAGTAAATATTTCATTAGTGAAAGTATTTTTCTAGTTAAAATTAATCATTTACATTTAAAATCATAGGTTCAGAAAGTGAGCACTAGAGAGTAATTTTCCCATCCAACCTCATCTGACAAGAAAATGATACTCCAGTTGTGATAAGCAAAGGCACTGTGCTAGCTGCTTTCACATATTTATTCTCAGTTAATTAGAAAAAGAACCCTTTGGGGATTTTACAGCTCTCCAATTTACAAATGTAGAAGTGGGCTTAAAGGGGTTAAATAACCCTAAATCACAAAGCTGGTAAATGGTAGATGAATACTAATGAATACTAATTTTTAAGTTTAATCATAATTAGAAAATGATTGAATGTTAAGTTTAAAAACTATTCTTTCCAGGGGCGCCTGGGTAGCTCAATCAGTTAAGCATCCAACTCTTGGTTTTGGCTTAGGTCATGATCTCATGGGTTCATGAGTTCGAACCCCATGTCAGGCTCTGCGATGGCAGCATGGATCCTGCTTGGGAGAAATTCTCTCTCTTTTTCTCTCTCTCTCTCTCTCTCTCTGCCCCTCCCCCACTCATGTTGTCTCTCAAATAAACTTAAAATAAATAAAAACTATTCTTCCTGAAATATAACTTTTACCTTTTAACAAAATTAAATTTGGTTCCTATTATTCCAAATGACCTTTCTCCTCCCACTCCCCATTTTAAATAATACTCAAATGGTCTATATATAGCCTAAAGGCTTCTGGTGAAATAGAAGCAAAGATTATAAAGTACTGTTCCAACCTCAGTCCCTCCCTCATCAACAAATTTTGTAACAAATACTCATCACCCTGTGTATCAGGGAGGAATCGGTTTTTACTTAATTTCAATCTGATAGCTTCTAATCACAGGAGTAGGAGGATGAAGAGAACAGGCATTTCACAGATAAACTGGTACAGGGAAACTCACAGGGGCCACTGCACCTCATCCAGCCCCGATAAATTATTCTCGCCACTCAGAGGACAACAGTTGAGAAAGATAAAATAAGTTCTGACTCAAAATGGGCCCTACCCATGTCTTATGAACTATGGTCCCAGAAACAGTAGAGGAAAACTAATAAATCTGCGCCACAAAAATCTGAAGATTAATGAGAAAAAAATGTATCATAAATGAAGTAAAAGGACAAAAGACAAACTGGTAAAAAAAAAAAAAAAAAGATGTACACCGTGTACAACTTTTAAAATCCCATAAGAAAAAAATGAGCAAGTCAACCAAAAAATATGCAAAAGATATGAATAGGCAATAAACTATAAATACAAATGCAATACAAATGCATACAGATACTCAGGGGCACCTGGCTGCTTCAGTCGGTGGAGCATATGACTCTTGATCTCAGGGTCATGGGTTCAAGCCCCATATTGGCAATAGAGATTACTTAAAAAATAAATAAATATAGATGCTCAACCTTGCTTATGGTTAAAGAAACACAAATTAAAACAAGAATTTCAACTGTCAGAGCGGCAAAAACAGGCATTCTCTCCTACTACTGGATGGAGGATGTTTTGTTATGACCAGAATTTTTTAAAGCACATTCTTTCTGGGGCAGCAATCACCTCTAGGAAATTACTCTTCAGATATCCTCATTAAAGTATATCGGGGTGCCTGGGTGACTCTGTCAGTTGAACGTCTGACTTCGGCTCAGGTCATGATCTCACAGTTTGTGACTTCAAGCCCCGCTTCAGACTCTGTGTCTCCCTCTCTCTCTGCCCCTAACCCACTCGCATTCTGTCTCTGTCTCTCTCAAAAATAAATAAACATGAAAAAAATTTTTTTAAGTATATCAAGATATCAACATGCACATACAAGGATGTTCACAGCAGTATCATTTATAAAAGAAAAAAAATAGAAACAGTTTCAATTATAGCACATCCATCCTATGGAATATCAGTATGTACTGATACAGAAAAACGTCTAATATATTCCTAAAAAGACCAAAAAAAAAAAAAAAAACCCACAAACTTCAGAAGAACATGCATACAGTAGTTTACACAGGGGTTAGACATGCAGTCCGTACATGCAAAAAAACCTAGTCAAAATAACTCTTGAAAATTCCTTAAATAGCCCATAAAGTTCAGTATAGATTGTTGAGTATATCCAACTTTGAGCAGTAATATTCATGCAAAATAAAATTTGAGAAACAATGAACCAGTCTAAAGGAAAAAGGGGGGAAAAAAGTGAATTCAGGGGCGCCTGGCTGGCTCAGTCAGTAGAGCACACAACTGTTGATCTCAGGGTTATAGGTTCAAACCCCACATTGGGTGTAGAGATTACTTAAAAATAAAATCTTCAAAAGAAAAAAAGTGATGAATTCAGCTATCTGAACATTCAAATGATCATGAGTTTACAACTCTACAGTCTTTAGCACTGCATGGGAGATGGGTGAAAAGTTATTCCCATTTTACTATTCTAATCTGTTTTGGGGTTTTTTTTGGTTTTTTGGGTTTTTTTTTTTGAGAGAGAGAGTGTGTGCGCACAGGTGAGCAAGGGGCAGAAAGAGAGCGAGAGAGGGAGGGGAGAGAGGGAGGGGAGAGAGGGAGGGGAGAGAGAGAGAGGGGAGAGGGGGAGGGAGGGAGGGAGGGAGGGAGAGAGAGGGAGAGAGAGGGGGGGAGAGAGAGAGAGAGAGAGAGAGAGAGAGCGAGCGAGCGCGAGCAGGGCTCACACAAAGCGGGACTCGTGCTTACAAACCAGCAGATCATGACCTGAGCTGAAGTCCAATGCTTAACCACCCAGGCACCCCTATTCAAACCTGTTTTAATATTAAGCCTTTATGATCTTAATAAAAGTATTTTTTGTTGTGGGGATTGTACATTGCTGAGTACTTGGCACTTGGAATAGTGCCTGGCACATAATACAAGCTTAATATTTGTCAAACGAATATATGGGAAATAAAGTAATAAACACTTAGCATAGGGTCCGAGTCAAAGTGCTCACTAGGTGGATGCCAGATTAGAATTGAAATCTTGCTTATCAGAGTCACAATGCAAATTGTTCTTTGAATTGACAGAAACAAAAATAGCTTTATCTTTGTTTTGTTTTTTTTAAGCCAACTCTACCCTCCAACGTGGGTTCAAACCCATGACCCTGAGATCAAGAGCCTCGTGCTCTAACAACTGAACCAGCCAGGTGCCCCAACAGCTTTATCTTTTTGAAAACTGGTATTTCCTTTAGTGGTTTTAGTGAACTACTCTTTCCTGTGGCAACCGGAAACTGGTTTCAAGACTTCTTAAAGAAATCTCATCTTTAGCAATGAAGTCTCCATTCTAGTTATGATTTCTATTGAGTTTAATTTTTACAAATGATATATAGGTACATATATGTAACTAACCACATCCACATAAAGGCCGAGATGCTCAGGTACAGTTTTGTTCTAAGGTGTACTAACTTCCTAACCATATAAAACATCAAAGGGATTTACATAGGTGACAAGATTACGGGCACTGTAGCTTTCTTACTCTTACTCTTCGGTGTTAAAAAAGGTGACACTTTTTTTTTTTTTTTTTTTACATGGCAGTGATACATTTAATACTAAATTAAACCTTCTAGAGCTTATCTCAGATACTTGGCAGTATGTTCTATCAGGGCACAAAGATGAAGCTGCTAACCCAAAACACAGACTACACGGAACAACGAGGAAGGTGTGAGAAAGAACAACATTTCTCCTTCTTGTCTTTCTAGGAACCCAGTAACACTTCACTGCAACAGAACCAACCTTGCCGTATGAAGTTAAGCCCCAAATCTAGCATAAAACACTCTCCACTCCTCACAATGTTAACTCCTTCTCAAAACAGTCTGAAGAAGATCTCTCCAGATAGTTTGGAAATTTGGTTTCTGTTTTTCTGGGAAAAATATATTAAATGGACTTCTTAATTCTCTAATTTGAAGAAATTAGAGTCTTAACTTTTATCTACAGGAAATGTTTAGAGCTAAATTTACTAAACTGAACACAACTTTTAACAAAATCCTTCCAATCCACAGTCTTGCATGTTTATCCTTAAGGTTTTTGTTTGGTTTTGATTTTCCTTAATAGTTCATATCTTTCTTTTCTACATTTAAACTTTTCTTCCTATTTGGTTTGGCACACTCATTCATACCTTTATACAAGTCAATGATTACAGAGGTGAAGAAAAAAAGGAGAAATTACTCGCTAAGTTTGCTGCCAAGTTCTTGAAGAGCTTGCTCCTGTTCGTGATGTACTTTTTTCAACTGCTGATTTTCATCCTGGATGTTAAGGAACTCCTTCAAAACAATAAAAAGACAGAAAATGCAATTTAAAGGAAATAAACAAGAAACTCCAAATTGTATACATACCAATAATTAGGAACACATATCCTTTAGTTTTTTATAAAAAATAGAACTCTATGTCCAAGTTCTTTCATCGCTGCTCCATCAAATATCACCTATTTCACATTCATTTAATCTCCTTACTGGTTTTGTGTTTTTTAAGTAAACTCTCCAACCAACGTGGGGCTCGAACTCACAACTCCAAGATCAAGAGTTGCATATATTACCAACCGAGTCAGCCAAGAGCCACTTCTTATTGGTATTTTTAAAGATGACTAGTATATTCTGTCTCTTTGGTATAAATATAAATCATGATTTCTCCTTTTAAGTAACTTAGTTTTCAAAGATATAATTTTTAAAAGTTTTACCACCATTTACTTTTTTAAGACTAATGATTTGCTGGGTCTCATTTCTAAGATGAGATAAGGCATCTTTCTCCTTTTGAAGATCTTCCTGCAAAGTCTGCCTCCATTCCTTCTCAATCTTCAGATCAGTTTCCAGTTGCACCCTTGAATGACAAATACACAGAAGCTTAGTGCTATTTATCACACGAGAGTTGTTTGTACTCTTTAGTAACAGCATCTTTTTGGTTGATTGTTTTCACTTTTGTGCATTTCTTCAGGTATTTTCTTTCATAAATATTTTTTGGTAAGTAAGTTCAGCAGCACAGGGTTTTTTGATCCCAAGGTATCAACTTATTTGCCAACCACAAAAACTCCTTGCTAAATAATAATTTATGTCATTTTTCAATTCTGTAAACATAAGTACTGTAAGAACACAGAAAATGCCTGGAAGGGCATATCACACGATTAAAACTAGTTACATCTGGGGAATGGAATCAAGGAGAAAAATGTGAGGTTTTAATTATTTACATTTCTGTGCCATGGGAAAATTTTACAACAAACTATATTTCTGATATAAGAAGTACAGCCACCACTAAAGCAATTTAACATCAGTCACAGAAAAATCAACCCTCATACAAAGTGTTACTTTACCGACTACTGCTGAAAGCTGACCAATTACAAGACAAATCTAAGACCAAGGAGACACTGAGGGGAAATCCATACTGCCTGGAAATGCCAATTCACATCTGAAACACCACCTAATCATTCTAATAGGTACTAGCTGGCAAAACAAAAGTAGTCAAACTCCTACATTTTAGGATACCGAAAAGAAATCATTTTGAAAATTATTGCTCATAAGTAGGTATTACAGATGAGGCATATGCTGATAATGCTACAGTTTCTAATACTTTAAATTTTAATTCCAACGTATAATATTGACACTATCACAATATTACATCATTTTAATATTCTTGTGTTAATATTTTGATTACTTTTGTTTCTTCATAAAGTTAGCATTTCCATCTACAGTCACATTATTTCTCAGTGAAGTAAATTTCAGATTTTATAATTCAGGATGAAGAGAAGAGATACCTCTAAATGGAATTTACAAATTGTTTATAAATACTATTTCACTATACATTCGAAAAGAATACAGGGACGCCTGGATGGCTCAGTCAGTTAAGCGTCCGACTCTTGATTTCAGCTCAGGTCATGATCTCACGGTTCATGAGTTCAAGCCCTGCATCAGGCTCCGCACTGGCAATGTGTAGTCTGCTTGGGATTCTCTCTCTCTCTCTCTCTCTCTCTCTCTCTGCTCTCCCCACTCTCTCTCTCTCTCAAAAATAGATAAATCAATTAAAAGGGAAAAAAAAGAATACAGAAACAGGTTTATGTTACTAAAAGTGAAGTAGCTAAACTACAGAGTGGCCTCATCATCCAGAATCAGAAAAAGACTGAGAGAAAAAGGGAAAAAAATTTTAAGTTATTATAAATATATTGTCAAAACACATGTTGACCACCAAAGTTGGAAACCATAAAGGAAGAAAAAAGGAAAAATACAACTACATGAATATTTTAAATATCTAAATGAAAAAACCACTATGAACAAAGTTTAAAAACAGTAAACTTAGAAAACATTTCACTGTCTGTGAAATACCCAGAGTAAATACATAGGTTTTTTTTTTTTTTTAATGTTTTTTAAGGTTTATTTACTTCTGAGAGAGGGAGACAGACAGACAGACAGAGACAGAGTGTGAGCAGGTGATGGGCAGAGAGAAGGAGACACAGAATCCAAAGCAGTCTTGCAGCACAAAGCCTGACACGAGGCTCGAACTCACAAACCACGAGATCGTGACCTGAGCCGAAGTCAGACACTTAACAGACTGAGCCACCCAGGGGCCCCAATACATTAAGGGCTCTTACAAATAAATATTAATAAGCTGAACACCCCAAGGGAAAAAAGTAGATGATAGGAGCTGGTAACTAACAAAATAAAGATATATAAAAGGATCTCACCAATAATCAAAGATTTGTAAATTCAGAGAATTAAGCACAATTTTTCAGGCTAAAGGATTCCTTCAGGTTAACTGATATGACGGTATAGGCCTACGTTAATTGATATGATACAATGTCCATGACATAGTAAATGCAATAAACAAAATACTAAGGAGCATGTAGCATGATCCTGTCTAAAAAACATAAAAAACATCTATGCATACCAGAAAAAAGGATACTCACCAAATGT
This sequence comes from Panthera tigris, assembly GCF_018350195.1. Lineage (NCBI taxonomy): Eukaryota > Metazoa > Chordata > Mammalia > Carnivora > Felidae > Panthera > Panthera tigris. The sequence continues at coordinate 28,935,037 of NC_056670.1, forward strand.
TAAAAAAGTTTGCTCTAATTTTTATTTTCTTCACATTTTTCTATATTTTCTTACATTTAACCAACAGCATGTAATATTTTCATAGTCAGAAATCAATAAAGTTACTTCTCCAAAATGGGAATTTGTTTTTCTTGGACACAGTCCCAGCTGCCCATTTCTACAGAAACCATTTCAATTTTTTAAGCCATCAGGGACAATCAAATTGTTCACACTCTACCAAATTGCTCACATGTTCATACTCTACCAAAATGTCACATGTTCACATGTTCATACTCTACCAAAATGTCACCAACTGAGAGACAAACTTACTTTCATGGCTTCAGCAGAAACAAACATCTCTCTACAGTTGTACCCAAGACTTATTGAATAGGTTAGCCCTATAGGGAAGGGCCAGGTCCCTACAGTGTTAATTGGATCATCCTTTGGTCAAGGAATAGCTGCATCAATGCAGATAAATATCAGATTTGTCTGAGTGATTCAGTAACACAGAGTACCAGGGTTTTAAAACTGTATTCTAGTGACTGGCAAAAGTGTTCCAGTCTTGCTTTTCATGTTTTTCATTTGGTAGGGCACAGGCTTAAACAACAAAACATTTCACATCATTAAAAAACCTGATGACTTAGGGGCTCCTGGGTGGCTAAGTCAGTTGAGCATCCGACTTCAGCTCAGGTCATGATCTCACAGTCCATGGGTTTGAGCTGGCGTTGGGCTCTGTGCTAACAGCTCAGAGCTTGGAGCCTGCTTCGGATTCTGTGTCTCCCTGCCCCTCCCCTGCTTGAGCTCTGAGCTCTGTCTCTCTCTCTCTCTCAAAAGTAAATAAACATTTAAAAAAAAAAAAAAAAGACAGAAAGAAACCTGATGAATTAAATGCTTCTTGTGATTTTTGTTGCCAAGGGAGCCCTGAAAATGCTAGCTATCCTTTTATGGAAGTATTAAAATTAAGAGAAAATGTTTGTTTACTGAGTGTTTTTGTTTTGGGGGATGGGTTTTAGTTTCATAATGTACAAATGATGCAAGTTTTCAACTAAGGTGATACTCCTTGGCCTAAAGCCTTATTCTACAGAATAAGAAAAATGTTATTTTTGTAGTAGGTTAAAAGGAACTTTAAAACAACGATTACAAAAAAAACGCCCCAAGAAAAGCCTCCTCTCTCTTGCTAAAGAGCCAGGAAGAGGTAGCCTAGCATGATAGAAACCTTTGTGACAATACATACCCTGTTCTGGGGGCGGGGGGTGGAGCAGGTGGAAGGTGGAGAAAACAATAGGCCCCCAACCACTGTCAGCAAAAGCTAAGTGGGGAGCCTGGACTTTCACTACCACTCAGCAGTAATGAGATGTCTACCACCCTTATATTAGTGGAGACTATATGGGGAACCTGGACTTTTATTCCTACATCAGTAACAAGGCATTTCTCACTTTCGCCAGAGGGTAAGTGAAAGCCAAGTGAAAAACCTAAATTTCAACCCCTGCCCAGTGTAATGAGATACCTCTAACTCTCCCCCTCCAGGATGGTACCAGCAGAGACCAAGAGGAAAGCCTGGACTTCCACTCCTACTTGATGGTAACAAGACACAACTCCTCTCCTCCACTGTGTCAGTGGAGAGTAAGTGGAAAGCATAGATTTCAATCCTTGCCCCATAGTTAGGCACCCTTCTCTATCCCATCCAGAATGGTCCTAGGCTTCTGCTATACTCACTTGGTATAAAGAGTCAGTGTCTATATTTCTCCCTGCTGGTGTGGTTTCAGTGGAGAACTGCTCAAATGTAAAATTAAATTAGATGCAGTCTCATAATTCTCAAGACATCCAGAATGCAATTGAAAAAAATTTGTTATAACAAGACCCAAGATAAACCCCAACTTGGATGAGAGAAAACAGATGCCACCATGTCAGATAATTCTAGACAAGAATTTCAAAGCATTCATCATAAAAATGCTCCTATGACCAATTAAAAACATACCTGAAACAAAACAGGAAGCTTTAGCAAAAAAAGAGAGAAAGAAGGAAGAAAATACACTCAAATGAAAATCTTAGAACTGAAAACTACAATAACCACCCTAAATGGGCTCAGTAGAATGAAGATGATGATAAAAGAATGGATTTCAAAACACTACCGTAGAGGGGTGTGCCCAGCCAGCTCGGTCAGTAGAACAAGCAATTCTTGATCTCAGGGTTGTGAGTTCAAGCCCCATGTTGAGCATGGAGTCTACTTAAAAATGAGAAACAAAACACACAACACTACAATAGAAATTACCCAATTTGAACAAGAAAGAAAAAATAGACTAGAAACTTACAGGACTATAAAAAAAAAAAATTCTAACATTCAATGTTATCAGAATTCCAGAGAAGAGAAAGCAGGTGGACTGGAAAATGTATGTAGGAAAAAAGATGCCTAAAAATTTCCAAATTTGTCAAAGATAAACCTAAAGATTCAAGAAGCTGACCAATCGCTTCTTGTCCTTTTAGCTAAGATAAAGTGTAGTATCAAGAAGATGACCATGGGGCGCCTGGGTGGTCAATCGGTTGAGTGTCAGACTTCGGCTCAGGTCCTGATCTCGCAGTTCACGAGTTCAAGCCTCACCTTGGGCTCTGTGCTGACAGCTCAGAGCCCGCAGCCTGCTTTGGATTCTGTGTCTCCCCCTCTCTCTGTCCCTCCGCTGCTCATTCTCTGCCTCTGTCTCAAAAATAAACACACACACACACACACAGAAGATGACCAAAGCCCAAAAAGGATAAATCCAAAAGAAAATAATCTTGGGAAAAGGAACAAGGATTCAAATGACAGTGTTTTCCATCAGAAACTATGAAGACCAAAGAAAATATTCAACCCTTTTTAAGTGCTGAAAGAAAAGAACTGTCAATTTGGAATTCTAAGGATATTCTGAAAATATCCTTCAGAAATGAAGCTGACGGACTTCAAGCTGTATTATAAAGCTGTAATCATCAAGACAGTATGGTATGCGCACAAAAACAGACACTCAGATAAATGGAACAGAATAGAGAACCAAAATGGTTCCAAAAATGGACCCACAAACGTATGGCCAACTAATCTTTGACAAAGCAGGAAAGAATCCAATGGAATAAAGACAGTCTCTTCAGCAAATGGTGCTGGGAAAACTGGACAGCGACATGTAGAAAAATGAGCCTGGACCACTTTCTTACACCATACACAAAAATAAACTCAAAATGGATGAAAGACCTCAATGTAAGACAGAAAGCCATAAAAATTCTCCAGGAGAAAGCAGGCAAAAACGTCTTTGACCTTGGCTGCAGCAACTTCTTACTCAACACATCTCCAGAGGCAGGGAAACAAAAGCAAAAATGAACTATTGGGACCTCATCAAAATAAAAAGCTTCTGCACACCGAAGGAAACAAACAGTAAAACTAAAAGGCAACTGACAGAATGGGAGAAGATATTTACAAATGACATATCAGACAAAGAGTTAGTATCCAAAATCTATAAAGAACTTCTCAAACTCAACACCCAAAAAGCAAATAATCCAGTGAAGAAATGGGCGAAAGAAATGAATACACACTTCTCCAAAGAAGACATCCAGATGACCAACCGACACATAAAACAATGCTCAACATCACTCATCCGCAGGGAAATACAAATGAAAACCACAATGAGATACCATCTCACACCTGTCACAATGGCTAACATTAACAACTCAAGCAACAACAGATGTTGGTGAGGATGCAGAGAAAGAGGATCTCTTTTGCACTGCTGGTGGGAAGGCAAACTAGTGCAGCCACTCTGGAAGACAGTATGGAGGTTCCTCAAAAAATTAAAAATAGAACTACCCTATGGCCCAGCAATTGTACTACTAGGTATTTATCCAAGGGATACACGTGTCCTGTTTGGAAGGGACATATGCACCCCAATGTTTGTAGCAGCACTATCAACAATAGCCAAAGTATAGAAAGAGCCCAAATGCCCATCGATGGATGAATGGATAAAGAAGGTGTGGTATATATACACATAATGGAGTATTACTCGCCAATCAAAAAGAATGAAATCTTGCCAAACACAGATACATGGATGGAACTAGAGGGTATTATGCTAAGTGAAATTAGCCGGAGAAAGACAAACATCATATGACTTCACTCATATTATGACTTTAAGATACAAAATAGATGAACATAAGGGAAGCGAGGCAAAAATAATATAAAAACAGGGAGGGGGACAAAAACATAAGAGTCCTAAATATGGAGAACAAACAGAGTTACTAGAGGAGTCATGGGAGGGGGGATGGGCTAAATGGGTAAGGGGCATTAAGGAATCTACCCCTGAAATCATTGTTGCACTATATGCTAACTTGAATGTAAATTAAAAAAAGAAATTAAAAAAAAAAAAAAAGAAATGAAGGTGAAATCAAGACTGCAGATGGGAGGAAACAAAACAACTAAGAGAATTTGCTGCCAATAGACCTACCCTAAAAAGAATGGCAAAAGAAGTTCTCCAGACACAAAGAAGAAAACTTAAAATATCAAGAGTAAAGAAGAAATAATAAAGAGTGTTCTGAATTATGTTTCAGGGTTGAAGCACAAACTATAATATTGTCTGATGTAGGGGCACCTGGCTAGCTCCGCTGTAGAGCATGCAACTCTTGATCTCAGAGTTGTGACTTCAAACCCCACGCTGGGCTTAGAGTTTACTTAAAAAAATTAATAAAAACTTTCTAATACTGTCTGATGTGGTTCTCAATATTATGCAGGGAAAATATTTAAGCAATTTATGTTATGAAAGGGAGTGGATAGGGGCACCTGGGTGGCTCAGTCAGTTGAGCGTCCAATTTTGTCTCAGGTCATGATCTCACGGTTCATGGGTTTGAGCCCCACATTCGTCTCTGTGCTGACAGCTCAGAGCCTAGGGCCTCTCTCAGATTCTGTGTCTCCCTCTCTCACTGCTCTCTCTCTCTCAAAAAAAAAAAATTTATAAAGGGGAGTGAATAAAAAGATCCAAGTGGAGGTAAGACTTCCACACTTCATTCAAAGTAGTAAAATACCAGTAGACTGTGAAAAGCTGCAAACATACAAGAAAGTAGAGCAATCACTAGAATATCTATACAAAGGAATACACTTAAAAACACTAGAGATAAATAGGAATTCTAAGTTATATTCAACCCATGAGAAGGCAGGAAAAATGAAATAAAGGAATGAGAAAAAAAACAATAAAATAGTAGACTTAAGCTCTCATATCAACAATTACACTAAATGTAAATGGACTAAACACATCGTTAAAACAGATTGTTAGGGGGCACCTGGGTGGCTCAGTCAGCTAAGCACCCAACTCTTGACTTTGGCTCAGGTCATAATCTCACAGTTTATGGGATCAAGCCCTGTGTCTGGCTCTGCACTGATACTGTGGAACCTGCTTGGGATTATCTCTCTGCCCCTCTCTGCTTGTACATGTGCATACTCTCTCTCTCTCTCAAAAATAAACTTAAAAAAAAAAAAAGATTGTCAGAACAGATAAAAAACGTGAACAATGAGAAACTTACTTCAAATATACTGATAATAATATTAGACCAAAAGTTTAAAGACTGAAAAATGCAAACATTAATTTTTTGTTTACTACATGACAACATTAATCAAAAGAAAGCAGCTATGGCTCTATTAATATCCTGTAAAGAAAATTATCAGAGACAAGGAGGCATATCACAAAATGATAAAAAGATTAATTCGCCAAAAAGACACAGCAATCCTAAATGTGTTGGCACCAAACAGAATCAGAATACAAGAAGCAAAACTGATAGAACTAAAAGTAGAAATACACAAATCTACAATTATAGATGGGATATTCAAGAAATGCCCTCTCGATAACTGACAGAACTATTAGAAAATGAGCAAGACTAGAGGAAGAACTTATCACTTCAATCACTGAATCTTGCAGCTTAGCAAGTTACACATCATAAATGGCATGTAGTCTTAATGTATGATACATAACTATTTCCTATTGTTGTTAATTTTTCCCCACATACTTACTGGGGAATAAATACTGATGTTTATAAAGTAAAAACTAAAATACCCCTGTTAATCTGCCATCACTCCCCTGAGTGAATCTGAATTCTTTGAACCTGAATCTGAATTCTTTGAACTTTTTTTTTTTTTTTTTTTAACATTTATTTATTTTTGAGACAGAGAGAGACAGAGCATGAACAGGGGAGGGGCAGAGAGAAAGGCAGACACAGAATCTGAAACAGGCTCCAGGCTCTGAGCTGTCAGCACAGAGCCCGACGCGGGGCTCGAACTCACGGACCGTGAGATCGTGACCTGAGCCGAAGTCGGCCGCTTAACCGACTGAGCCACCCAGGTGCCCCTGAACTCTTTTCTATGTATATGTAAATATACACATGTACATGGTTTTAATTTTATAAAAAATGGGATATTTCACATACTATCTGCAACTTGTTTTTTTCTTCAGTCCAATGACATATACTGACATCCTTCCTAGTTGGTGATATACAGATCTATCATATGAAGTACTAATAAAAATATTCTCATAAAACATCATGTTCTATGATAATATAAGTTCCTTTGAGTTATAAAGGCCTATTACACTCATATCTGGAAACATAGGTTTTATCATAATTATGTTTTCTAACTTTTTTTCCCAAGGAGAACTCCACAATCTAGCTATAATCATTAACTAAACGAAAATATAGGTATCCTATCTTGATGTGCAAAAAAGGGGCAGTGGAAATTATGTTAATACAAGTATTTGTTTCCAAGAGTGAAATACTCACAGCTGTTTCTCCTTTTGGGAGATTTGTTTCTGCAGACTGTCGGATTTACTCTGACACTCTTGTAGATATTTCTTGTCTTCATCTTCGGCTTCCATTTGCGCCTTCTCTGCTTGCTGCAATCTGGTGTAATTCAAATCAACTTTGGGTAAAACTGAGGCTAGAACTAGGGTGTAAAAGGGTGAAGAAGACAAATAAAAGAAAAATGGGGAAATAGAAACATTTCTAAATGAAAACAAAGTTTGGGGGGAAACTCACAAACTCAAACGTGAAAGAGCCACACAATGTCTAGAAATTGTTTTGTGATTTTTTTTCAACATAACATATAATATGCCCAGAATACTATCTTCAAATTTGTTTTATTTCTTGTTCATAATTAACAATGCAAAGCAATACAGCCTTTACCACTTATGTAGAGCATTATGAATCAACTTTGAAAGTATAATAGGTGCATTACTGCCTTTTTACAAAACCATGTAAAGCACAGTATTTATGTCTACACTAGGTGAAGAAGCCACATTTGTTATTTACTATGCTAGGATGTGTATGCCAGGAATCAAGTGTGCTACAAGGCCAAGAGCAAAGACCTGCAATTACTTCAAATAACAGCCAAGTCCTCCCTGTAGGATCTTTATTCATTTACTAAATTATGCCAAAAGCTCTGTGTGTGTATGCACATGTGCGTGATAAGATTCAAAGGAATATGGTATTAGTTGGCAACATTCTCTAGAGATCATTTTTGTTCATCACTGACATTTAAAAATTAGCTAAAAATGTGACTTTCATTTGCTGTTTTTATTTTAAGTCATTGCTTCTCACTGTGCTTAGCTCCACTCCCTGCCTCCCATCTAGGATTTCTTAGATTTAACTTTGATATTTTTATAAGAAAACATTTCCCACATATTCAAGAGACATTAACTCCTTGTAGGGGATCACAGGTAAAATTTCTATTCGACTAGCCAAAAAATTGCCTCTTTTCTTCCTAAAACCATACCAATGGGGCAACCCTGACACATTTTAGAAGTATAAATGCCACTTCCAAGGAAATGAGAGTAACATTCAAGTTATCTCTAAATCTAAATTTAAAACATTAAGGTGAGGGGATAGGGCACATTTCTCTAAGATTATAGAAACCAAAATAAAACTCAGAGTGAGGTAGGGCTTGAAGTTGTGCTATCATCGAAGAGGGCTAAGGGAACTGGAAAACTGAGCTGCTAAAGCACAAGAGAATGGCCAATCTGGGTTGTAAACTATTTTAAAACATATTTAAAAATCAGTAAAGAAGCCATTAGGCCAAGAGGGAAAAAATTTGTGCCAACACATTGTGAAACCAAAGGTTAACTTATTTTGAAACAATGTTTATATTTTCCATCAAAAAGTAGCTAAAAAGATAAAACTGCACTTGAAAATCCTGACCTCCAAAAGGTCAATACTCAAATCAGCCTTTGTGCACAAGGTTTGAGGAATGTGTTTTTGGAAATCCAAGTGCACCCACTCTGCTTTATGGCAGTGTATTACCATAGCAGCTGATCAAGAAGTGTATAGGGTTCCTAATACCCTTTTCAAATACTTAATAGCATAAATTATTTTCTATTTAATATATTATAAAATTGTTGATTCTCTTTTAGTCTGTTTAAATACAAGTGGTTTTCAGAAAGATATATCTTTGACCAGCTTGTACTGGTCTTGAGTGTCACTGCTGGCATATTTCACCAATGACATTGCAATTGTCCTAGTTTGAGTTAACAAATCATTGTCACTTCATAATGGAATGGACAGAAATCAAAGACAGAAAAAGGTAATAAAGATGTCCAAAATGTAAAAATGGGGATAAAGAAAACAAAAAAGAAAAAAGAAGAAAGAGGATGTCAATAAAAGAATATTCATGTCAATAAAGCATTAATAGTTATGTTTTTCATAAGTAGATTCAAAGAAAGCAATGATAAGACATATGTTGACACCAACATGACAGATCAATGGAAATACATTACATTTTCCAACAATAAAAGTGAAAAATGCCAATATAAAACAATTCAATTTAAATAAAATTATTTCTTGGTTTCAGTTGAGGGTCCTAGCTCAAAGAAACACACTAAACTGCAAACTCAAGGCCTAATTTCAGATAGAGATGGTGAATGACAAAAGATATGACAATCAATATGCATGGAAATCAATCAGGGATAATTCCACCATAGATTTTGTTCGTTTTTCACTTTTTTTAAGTTTTTGCTTGTGTATTTGTTTTATGTAATAAATTGAACCACATGAAATTGTCAATATCAGACCTTTTTATGAAAATCCACAAAATGGTAAATTCAAATGAATCAGCCTAATATAAAGCAACTTGATTCCATGCAACAACCAAAACAAAAAAGGCAAAATCCTACTGGGGGGGGTGAGGGGGAAGGTCCTAAACTAAATTTTCCTAATGGTTTTTGTGGCAGGTGTCAGAGTTGAATAAAGAAAAGGGAGAAAAAAAGGAAAAAAAGAAACTAAGACTGGAGGTTCTGTACCTTTGTTCCAGCTGCCTCATAGCTACAGTAATTTTATTGGTTTTTTCTTCTAGTCGGGCAATTATTTCATTTTTTTCTTTCAAGCCATCTTCAGAACTCTATTTAGAAAAAAGAAAAACTATAGTGGCTTTGATTTTCAAACCTGAATACTTTTAAGTTTTGTATACCATTTCACTATGGAATTTTTACTTTGAAATGAACAGTTATTCTGTAGATCAAAATACTCCTATGATATAAAGTAAAGCAGTAGACTACTAGTCTGCAATTAAAATGTAATAAACACACACACACACACACACACACACACACACACACACACACTTTGCCTTCAGCGTTTTTTTGGGAAAACAACAAAATAAACTCTTGTAAACTATGTAAAATAGTTTCAATGTAAAGTATTTCAAATTAAATATAAAGAGCTTTTGGCACCAAACTACTTAAACAGTGATGTCCCTTTATGAGAGAATTTGTAACTATTGTAGGAAAGCATTTCAATTAAAATTAAATCTTTCTTGGGGCCCTTGGCTGGCTCAGTCAGTAGACCATGTGACTCTGACCTTGGGGTTGTAGGTATGAGCCCCATATCAGGTGTAGGGATTACTTAAAAAAATAAAATCTTTTAAAAAAATCTAAATCTTGCTCAGGACTATACTGTATAAAGAATTCACAAAAATGTCCTGCATATTTAGGGTGAATTTTCCCAAAAGATTTAATCTTCATACTTAACCTTTCAGCATTTAAAAGGAAATCAGGTAGGTGATTTTTTTGTTCTTTGATACCTTACTTAAGAAATAGTCTGCTCTATTTCTTAAGCTTCCATTTAGAAAAAAGTCACTGGTTTTGATTACCAATATGGCACAGTTAAAATGACTCATCCCTTTAAAAACCAGATGCTTCATACAAATAGTCATTTTCAATTTCCATTCAACTCAAGAAATTCCAAGAATTTAAGAATGATCCTTACCTGCAACTTTTGATACATCTCTATGTTAATTGCTTTAACTTCCTCTAGTTGTTGCCGAAGGCCTATCAGAGTATCTTGTTTCTCATGGATATCTTTCTCCAACAACTTCATGGCAAGTTCAATCTCATGTTTCATACTAACTTGTACTGCTAGCTCATTCTCCACATCCTGCAATTTCAATATATATTCAACTCACACACCACTTCAGGATGTCAAAAATCAGATACACAACAGTTAATAAGAACACAAAAGATTTTCTATTCAATATGCACAGTACTCTTCTGAAGTATAAGCCCCACTAAAGGGAATCAACCAGGTCCTATAACAACATAAAATTCCAAATATTTTCAACTGCATATTTTGCTAAAATGAAAGTATTTTCTAGATTCTATTATCATTATTCTACTAGTTCAAGAATTAAGTATTTTATGCCTCATTAATTCAGTATTAATTTTCCTTAATCAAAGAAAAAAAGCAGTCAGTACAAGTGAAGGCCAAAGATAACTCAAAAATCCCACCTCACAGTTTTAATTTCTTCTCTTCAAGAATTTTATATCAGAATGAAAAGAAGTTTCCTAATATAAATAAATAGCATAACAGATATATAGCAAAAGGGATAGAAAGGCTGGCCATACTCTCTTCTTGACCTGGGTGGTGATTACATAGGTATTAATGTTATTACCCATGAAGGTGTACATTTGTATTTTTCTATAGATACTAGAACAATTTAAAAGGTTAAAAAATAAGTTAATTTTTTTAAAAGTAACCTCTATGCCAAACATGGGGCTTGAACTCATGACCCCAAGATCAAGAGTCGCACATTCTACCGAATGAGCCAGCCAGGTGCTCCCAAAATAAGTTAATTTTAAACACGATTTTACTGGGGTGCCTGGGTGGCTCAGTCCATTAAGCTTGACTCTTGATTTCAGCTCGCATCATGATCCCACGGTTCATAGGTTTGAGTCCTGCCTGGGGCTCTGTGGGGACAGTGTGGAACCTGCTAGAGATTCTGTCTCCTTCTCTCTCTTTCCCCTCCCCACTGGTGCTCTCTCTCAAATAAATATATAAATATATAAATAAATAAAACTTTCGGCGCCTGGGTGGCTTAGTTAAGCGTCTGACTTGGGCTCAGGTCATGATCTCACAGTTTCTGGGTTCAAGCCCCACATCGGGCTTTGCTCTCACCAAGAAGCCTGCTTCAGATTCTCTGTCTCCCTCTCTCTTTGCCTCTCCCCGACTCATGCTCTCTCAAAAATAAACATTAAACAAAAAACTTTTTAATAAATAAATAAAAACTTTAATATGGTTTTACTCATTTCACTCAATCCACTCATTTCACAGTTTAAAAACACTTTAAAGGGGCACCTGGGTGGCTCTGTCAGTTAAGTGTCTGACTCTTGGTTTTGGCTCAGGTCACGATCTCACAGTTCATGAGTTCAAGCCATACATCAGGTTCTGTACTATCAGCACAGAGCCTGCTTAGGATTCTCTCTCTCTCCCACTCTCTCTGCCCTCCCCTGCTCACTCTTATCTCTCAAAATAAATAAACTTTAAAAAAAATTTTAAAAACACTTTAAAAAACAATTGATAAAGTAGGAACTTAAAAGAACTTGAGAGAGTTGCAAACTGGTGAGATTTCTATCCCACACCAAGGAAGATAAGGTTAAAGAAGAGATTTTAAATGGTACTTGCTTAAGGGCAAATTATTATGATTATTATTATTTTTGCTAATGATACATACCTGTCTTAACTGAGATTCATCTCGAAGCTGCCTTCTGGCCTCGTTGTACATTTCATCAAGCCCCTGCCGAGAATGCTTATATGTTTGAAGCTCAGTTTCCACATCTACTTTGGTAACCTAGAAATAAAACATAAGTTTTTACTATTTAATCACTACTATTAATACAGCACAGAAATAAATATCCAGTCTATGCACAAGTCCTCCAAAGTGGCAATTTCTGACATAAGATGGTCTGTTTGCAATCAGTCTATACTTACCTCTAGGTTCTGCTGTGTTTTCATTAAAATCAATTTATTTTCACTTCGTAATTGATGATTTTCTTCTTGGAGTTTAATGATATTATTCTTTGCTATTGCTAACTAAAAATTACAAAACGGGGAAAGAAAAAGAATTTAAACACCATTACTTATACTTGCTTTACAGGTTATGTTCATGACTATAAACAACAAAATATAAAATCCTAAAACTAGTCAAATGTCTCACATGTACAGAAGTTTTCATAAGAAAAATACGCTATTATCCCAAGATACCAGTAAAAAAATTATACTCTTATTTCTATTATTTCCTTTTATTAGTCAAAATATGTTAGTTAAAACATATTATGCTTATCTGATTTATAATATTTTCTGAATACAAAGTGCCAGGAAACAATAAGACTGTAAAGATCTGTGTAAAGACAAGATCTATAAGGAAAGAAGGCTGTGCGATCACTGAAAATGTGATACAGACCTTCACAATAACCAAATAGGACACTCTCTGAAATACAGGAATAATACTGAGTGACCATCACAAATATGAGACATTTCTCAACATCAGAGGTAGCCATGAATGACTGAGTGGCTTGGCTCTGATGCCTAGAATGAAAAAAGGGATTCCAGGAAAGGAAAGCAGGGCCTACCCCTAATGTTGGCTTGCACATAAATTTCTGAACACTTCATCAGGGATATAACTTGAACTTTAGAGTGCGCCTAAGGCCAAGAAGAGGCACAAACTAGTGAGCAGCTCTAATGGTCCCCATCTATCTATCAAATGGTGCTGATGGCCAACAAATGTGAAAAGATGCTCAACATCACTGATCACCAGGGAAATGCAAATCAAAACCACGATGGCTAAAATCACCTGTAAGAATGGCTAAAATAAAAAACACAAGAAACAACAGGTGTTTACAAGGATGTGGAGAAAAAGGAACCCTCAGGCACTGTTGGTAGGAATATAAACTGGCTCAGCCACTGGGGAAAATAGTATGCAGGTTCCTGAAAAACTTAAAATAGAACTACCCTACCATCTAGTAATCACATTACCGGGCATTTACTAGAAAAAATACAAAAATACTAATTCAGAGATACATGCATCCCTATGGTTAATGCAGCATTATTTACAATAGCCAAACTATGGAGGTGGCCCAAGTATCCACTGACTGATGAATGGATAAAAGAGTTGTGGTATATGGGGTGCCTCGGTGGCTCAGTCAGTTAAGCATCCAACTTCTGCTCAGGTCATGATCTTGCAGTTTATGAGTTGAAGCCCCACGCTGGGCTCTGTGCTGACAGCTCGGAGCTTGGAGCCTGCTTCAGATTCTGTGTCTCCCTCTCTCTCTGCCCCTCCCCCATTCATGCTCTGTCTCTGTCTCTCTATCTCTCAAATAAGTAAACACTAAAAAAATTTTTTTTCAAAGTTGTGGTATAATATATACAATGGAGTATTATTCAGTCATAAAAAAGAATGAAATCTTGCAATTTGCAATGACATGATGGATAGAGCCAGAGTATAATGCTAAGCAAAATAAGTCAGTCAGAGAAAGACAAATACAGTATGATCTCATTCATGTGGAATTTAAGAAACAAATGAGCAAAGAAAAAAAAAAAACAGAGAAATCAAGAAACAGACTCTTAACTATAGAAAGAACAAACTGATGGTTACCAGAGCGAAGGTTGGGGGGGGGGGGGGGGGGGGGAGGGCGAAACAGGTGATAGGGATTAAACAGTACACTTATGATTTAAAGAAAAAACTATCAAATGGTCCCAAACCATCAAAACAAAGATGCATTCTAAACTGCGATCATGTAAATAATCATGTGCTCTCTGATCTGGAAAAATGAGGCCACTTCTAAACTAACAATTTTAATTAACATAGAAAGTAGGGTTCATAGCACTCGTAACACATTTCATCCTCTTAGCCTAAATAATTCGGAAAATACAAAGCAGTAACTCTGTGATTTGATAGATTTAAAAAACAAAAGAACTTATCTTAAAGTAACTTTACAAACAGTATTAAAAAGAGAGCAGAGATAAATTTCTGGTCTGGGACTACCAGATAGCTACTTTGACAACGCAGGAAACCAGAACATATGGGATGAGTTTTACACTTGGGAGGGCTGGAGAAAGGGTGGACATGATCATGTAGTGGTGCTTGTAAAGAAAAGGAATCTGAATAGTACAACAAGGACAGTATCATTTTAACAGGAATTTCAAACTATAGGTGAGTCACTATCCACATACAGGTCATCCAGATTTTATAATGAGAATCACATTTATTTATAGAAGAGCTTATAGGAGTGTCATCTTTGGAGCTAATTTCTAGGAGTATCTCACAGATTCACCTGAGAATTTGCCTGAGAATATGTGATTTCTCTAGAACTTCTAATCATCAATTACAACAATATTGCAAATACTCCATCATAATGATGAAAATGTGCCTGTGCGCATGCACATGCTTAATATATTCATACTTAAAATGGAAAAGGTTCACAAATACTAGGTCCATGAAACACAATTATCCACGGCTGGATTACAATACCTCTTCAATCAGCTTAGTATTTGACTTTTCTAATGAGTCAACTCTTGAATGGAGACTGCTGACTGTGCTGCTGAAATTAATAAAGAAAAAACTCATTCAAATCACACAAACTCACAAAGGCAAAAAAAGTATGTTATCCTGGACTTAATGTGTTGACTAACAAGTACCAATTGCCCTGAATTTTTTTTTTTTTTTGAAGGTTAACTAATCCTTCTTTTCCTTGTTTTTGTTTTTTTAAGTTTTTATTTCAATTCTGGTTAGTTAACAGCCCTGAATTTTTGGGTGTAGGAAATTTCATTAAGTTGGATAACTTCATTTGCCTAGGACAGCAATAAAGACTATAGAAAAGGAATCACTTCTATTAAAATTACATTTTACGCTGCTCATTACTTTTGTTGTCTTCTTAGAGTCCTTCTCACATTTAACTTATAATACTTAGAAATGGATTCCACACAAAGATCATCAAATATTGTTAAAACTAAATTCAAAATTATTTTTTAATGGATGAACTTTAAATATCTACTTTAGAAGTGGCTTAATGACACTTACACAGTGGTCTCCAACACAAACCTCATTCAGTTTCCCCTATCCACTTTCATAATAACTTAAAGACCTCTAAAGTCACCTATAGTTTGAGAACTGTGAATACCACATATACATCAGGTACCTGGTCAACCTGCAGCTAAGCAAACACCCTGACTTTCAAAGATATAGTTGAAAGTCATATTATGCCACATGAACAACTTGGTTTTTTACATTTTTATTTAAACTGATCAAGACTGAACATTATTGTACATTTTATTGAGTCTATTTACCAAGGCCTTGATTCTACCATCTCAAACTTTAATAAGACATGATATGCTGTATATATTAAAATAAAATCTATAGATTTCAACACATTTTATACCAGCCTCAGAAATAAATGTTGGTATTTTAGCTTAACTGGTGAAACAAGAAAAATGTTTTTTCATGCATATTGAATCATTTTTAATGTTTTTATTTATTTTTGAGACAGAGAGAGACAGAGCATGAGCAGGGGAGGGGCAGAAAGGGAGGGAGACACAGAAACCAAAGCAGGCTCCAGGTTCTGAGCTGTCAGCACAGAGCCTGACGCAGGGCTTGAACTCACGGACCGTGAGATCATGTCCTGAGCTGAAGTCGGACGCTTAACGGACTGAGCTACCCAGGCGCCCCGAATCATTTTTAAATATAATCATTCTTGGGGTACCTGGGTGGCTCAGTCGGTTAAGCATCCAACTTCAGCTCAGGTTATGACCTCACGGTTTGTGAGTTCGAGCCCCGCGTCAGGCTCTGTGCTGACAGCTCAGAGCCTGGAGCCTGCTTTGGATTCTATGTGTCTCTCTCTCTCTGCCCTACCCCACTACACTCTGTCTCTGTCTCAAAAATAAACATTTAAAAATAAATAAATAAATATAATATTCTTAGGTAAACAACTTGAGTTTTTCAAGAACAGCACGAGCCTGCTTTGGATTCTGTCTCTCCCTCTCTCTCTGCCCCTCCCCTGCTCATGTACTATCTCTGTCTCTCAAAAATAAACATTAAAAAAAAAAATGACAGAGTGAGAGAGAGACAGAGCCTGAAGTGGGGCTCGGACTCACGGACTGTGAGATCATGACCTGAGCTGAAGTCAGACGCTTAACCAACTGAGCCACCCAGGCGCCGCAAAAAAAGCACTTTTAAAAACAATAAATCCTCACAGTGGTTTTTTTGAATGAAGGATAATATGAGTTCTATTTTTTTCTATATCTATTTTCTATATTTTTGAAATATTCTAAATATACAAAAACTTTCTAATTAGAAAAACAATGAAACATTTTTAAATACATAAAATGTACAAAAATAAGGCAGTAGTATTGCTGTAAATGATTTAATACACATATTTTAAAAGAAAATGAGAAAAACTCTCTGAACCAAATGGAATAGACTCTAAGATAAACTGAATAAAAACACTGAAGTATAGAATAGTGTGTTGGGGCGCCTGGGTGGCTCAGTCGGTTAAGCGTCCGACTTCGGCTCAGGTCATGATCTCACAGTTTGTGAACTTGAGCCCCGTGTCGGGCTCTGTGCTGACAGTTTAGAGCCTGGAGCCTGCTTCGAATTCTGTGTCTCCTTTTCTCTCTGCTCCTCCCCCGCTCATGCTCTGCCTCTCTCTCTCTCCTTCAAAAAAAAAAAAAAAAAAAAAAAAAAATTAATAGTGTGTAAGTTATACTACTTTATGTGTAAAAAAAAAAGAGAGGAAGGTGAGAACTTTAAGAATATATATTCATATTCTTGTCTATTTGTATAAAGTATCTCTGGAAGCATACACAAGAACTTATTAATTATTCCTGAAAAGGGAAACCAGGTAGTTGATCAGGTGAAAGGAAGACTTTTTTGTGTGTGTGTTTTTTGAAGTTTAAACTATGTGAATACATTACCTGCTCCCAAAAGGGAATAAAGGTTTAAAATTAAATAAATAAGGAATACAAAGTTGCATTTAGAAATATAATCTCAATCTCAGAAATATAAATTACTAAATACACACACATACACACATATTTCATATGAACATTAAAACTCCTTTAAAAAAAGGCACAAATAGAAGATCTTTCCTATCCAACTTCACAGAGAAAGCAAGAATTACAGCTTTAGTTTCTTCTTCTAATGGGAAAATGTTTAATTATATTTTATGCTTACTGAAACTTAGAAAATCATAAAAGTATAAAAAATTATTCATAATACCATCACCCAAAGATTGCCATTTTTGCTACTCATTTTAATTAATGGGAACAGTCCATTTCTAACTACATATCAAAGATTCCTCACTATACCTATGCTATTTTGTCCAAAATGAAATGTGTTAAGTGTAAAATACACATTGGATTGTGAAGACAATACAAAAAAAGAATATAAGGTATCTCATGAAAAGTTTTTATACTGAACGATAATATTTTGGGTATATACTGGATTGAATAAAATATAGTTCTAAAATAATTTCAAGTTTCTTTTAATATGGTTACTACAATTTTAAATTATCTGTGTAACAACTCACATTATACTTCTATTAGACAGAACTGCACTATACTATTTTACATTCAGATCTCTAAAATTCTTCCCAGAGTATTCACTGACAGCTTCAATGCCCAGGTGACACTGTAAGGAAAAAACTTCCACCATGGGAGGCAACAGCCACATTTACACATGAAGCTTGTTGAAGTAGGAAAAATGAATTTTCGAATCATGAAAATGATATAAACTTCCACTATATCTAGCCTTTTTTTCTCAAGGGTACAGGGATAAGTTTGAAATTGAATTTTTTTTAAGTTTACTTATTTATTTTGAGAGAGAGAGAGCGAGCCTGTCCATGTCTAGGGAAGGGGGAGAGAGTGCCCCTTGAGAAAATCCCAAGCAGGCTCTGCACTGACAGTGCAGATGTGGGGCTCAAACTCACAAACTGTGAGATCATGACCTGAACCAAAATCAAGAGTGGGACACTTAGGGGTGCCTGGGTGGCTTGGGTGGTTGAATGACTGACTCTTGATTTCACCTCAGGTCATGATCTCACAGTTCATGATTCGAGCCCCACACTGGGCTTTGTGCTGATACTGCAGAGTCTGCCTGGGATTCTCTCTCTCTCTCTCTCTCTCTCTCTCTCTGTTCCTCCCCACACCCTGTGTGCCCTCTCTCAAAATAAATAAATAAACTTAATTTTTTTTTTTTTAAAGAGTGGGACACTTAACCAACTGAGCCACCTAGATGCCCCTGAAATTGTATCCTTTTTTTTTTTTTTTTTTACCTCTCTTCAGAAATTCTATCTTTAAATTCTCTCAAGGTCCTATTTGAAAATCTGACTCTCATTTTTTGTTGAAAATTATCTCCAAGATTTCTCTGTATTCTTAATTTCCACTCTCTATTCCCTCAACCCGTTCTCAAAGATATTTAGTAGGAAGGAATAGGGTAAAGCTGACCTAAAAAGGATGAAAAAAACCCCTAAGACAATAGTCACAAATGTACGAAGTATTCAAGTATCCATAATACTTACTTCAGTTGTCTGTTTAATTCTTCAACATAATTCTTCTGGTCTAATATGGCAGCAATTTGAACATTCCTAAAGATGGGGAAAAGTAGTTTTGTGTCAGTTGAAAAGGTGTTCAATGGATGACCAAACAAGTATCTACATCACCTAAAAGTGTTGTAAAACATAATGGCAAAAAAATTATCTTGCCTTCATTTTTAAAAATTTTTTTAACGTTTTTATTAATTTTTTGAAGAGATAAGGTGTGAGCAGAGGAGGGGCGGAGAGAAAGGGAGACACAGAATCTGAAGCAGGCTACAGGCTCTGAGCCGTCAGCACAGAGCCTAACATGCGGCTCCAACCCACAAACCCCGAGATCATTTAAGTTGGATGCTCAACAGACTGAGCTACCCAGGCACCCCACATTATCTTACTTTTAAAATAAAATTCAACATTTTTACATTAAGGAGGCAGTAAACAGTGTACTAATTATAACCTTTATTAAATCTAGTATTAAGAAGTAATCTATTTAACAATACCATTAAAAAAATATATTTAAGAATTCTTTTTGCATCAGGGCTCCTGTTAGGCTCAGTCAGTTAAGCGCTGACTTCCACTCAGGTCATGATTTGGCAGTTCATGAGTTCTGGCCCCTTGTCAGGCTCTGTGCTGACAGCTCAGAGCCTGGAGCCTGCTTCAGATTCTGTGTCTTCCTCACTCTCTGCCCCTCCCCCACTCATGCCCAGTCTCTCTCTCTCTCTCTCTCTCTCTCTCTCTCTGTCTCTCAAAAATAAAATAAACATTAAAAAAAAAAAAAGACGGGGTGCCTGGGTGGCTCAGTTGGTTAAGCGTCCAACTTCAGCTCAGGTCATGATCTCACGGTTCCTGTGTTTGAGCCCACATGGAGCTCTGTGCTGACAACTCAGAGCCTAGAGTCTGCTTCGGATTCTGTGTCTCCCTCTCTCTCTCCCCCACTCATTCTCTCTGTCTCAAAAATAAATATAATGTTAAAAAAAATTTTTTTTAAGAATTTCTTTTGCATCAGTATATTTTTTATTGAAATATACTTGATATAACTATAAATTTAAGGTGTACATATTATTTTGATACATTTGTGATAGGACTCCAACTGTAGCAATAATTAGCACAGCTATTATGCTACATAGTTATCCTTTCTCTAAGCTGTAATGAGTGTATTTTAAATTTAAACACTGGATCTTGAAATGAACCAGCATTTGTAAACTTGTGAATAAGTTTTCATCTCTTTTACCACAAAAAACAGCTGATTATTAAAATAGGTCTCAAGAACAGGTGTGACCAAAAGTCATAACCTTGTATTAAAGCCTCCTTCTAAGTGATTTTTGCTTTGTGAAATTTTTATATGGAAGCAAAACAAAATAAAGCAGGAACCATGCACAAAAAAGTAAATAAAAACTACATTATCAGTAGATGGACCCCATGGTGATTTGTAAAGAGCTCCATAGAAAATACAACATGTGAAATAACTTAGGAAAATCGTACCTTTCTTTATTTCCAATATCTTCTTCATTCTTTAAATACATGGAAAAATCAATCACTCCAACCTAAAGTAAATAATGTTATTTTTATTTAAAGGGGAGAAATATTAGAAGTACATTTAACATGCAACTGAATTTCACTCTTAAGTTTCCTTTCATGTTTAATAGCACTGTTTACAATTTAGAGTTGTAAACTGGATCCAAGAGGAACAGCACAAACTAAAAACTCTCTGCATTTGGTTTTGGTCACTTTCACTTACTTGTGAGTCTAAATCTTCTCCCTTTACACAGAGATTAGCATCTATCACATTCAGGCCAACCAGCAGCCCAACAATCACTGCTCCTTCTTCTTCCATCATTAGTGCATGATACTCATAAAATTCACTGTGGAAATCAAAATAAAAAGCTTAAAACACAAATTTCTTTCAAACATAAATTTAAAATCTCAGCCCAGTAATATAAACATGAAATCCATACAAATTAGGTCTCTTCAAATCAGCTTTTCTAGATGTGAATAACAAACATTTTGAAATATTAGTGTCTATATAGACAACGCAAAAGAATGGGAAAGAGAAAAGAGAAAAAAGAATTTTAAGACAGAGAAAGAAAAGAGAAGCAAAGAAATATATATCAAAAGAAAAAGGCATCACTGAGGTCTGGAATGTCCGTGACTCTCAGAAGACATAGTGACTATTACTGATCTGATTACAATACTTGTCAGAGTTGACTTTTCAAGCCTAGGATTTATTAAGAGTCTTGGGACAAATACTAAGGTAGGTAATGATATATGAAACATTTCAAAGCCCATGTTCAAATCAACATTTGATAAGTACATTGCAAGTGTTCTTAATAATCATCAACTAAAGATACTTATGGATATCTATATGCTAAAAAATGTTCAAACAAAGGACTTGTGAAAGAAATAGGACAATCTAAAAACTAAGACTTGACAATTACGTATTCATTACGTATTCAACTAATTACCATGGTCTCATGCCTTCCTCAAGAAGTCCCATTTACAGTATTTAATCACTTTCATTGACCTTCAGAATATTATTGAGAAATTGCTGATGCTTAAAGTATGGTCATTCTCATTTAACAAATGGGAAAAACCAAGATGTATAACCAGAGTCATAAGTAAAACCAAAAATGACCAGATTTGGGGCACCTGGGTAGCTCAGTTGGTTAAGCATCCAACTCTTGATTTTGGCTTATGTCATGATCTCACAGTTCGTGAGATAAAGCTCCACATCGGGGCTCCATGCTGACAGTGTGGAGTCTACTTGGGATTCTCACTCTCCTCCCTCTCTCCCCCTCCCCCTGCTCATACACAGTCTCTTTCTCTCTTTCAAAATAAATAAACATTAAAAAAGAAATGACCAGATTCTCCAAAACATTAGAGAGGCACTCCAAGAGAAGAAGTGCAAATGGAGGGACAGCCATGGGCTGCTCCCTTTGACAACTGATTATCTTACTTTGAAATTTTCAAAGTCTGCTTAAAAATATATGGCCTTCGGGGCACCTGGGTGGCTCAGTCAGTTGAGCATCCGACTTTGGCTCAGGTCATGGTCTCGCAGTCCACGGGTTCGAGCCCCGTGTCGGGCTCTGTGCTGAGAGCTCAGAGCCTGGAGCCTGCTTTGGATTCTTTGTCTCCTTCTGTTTCAGCCCCTCCCCCACTCATTCTCTCTCTCCCTCTCTCTCTGTCAAAAATAAACATTAAAAAAAAATTTTTTTTAAATATATGGCCTTCAATTTAAACTGACAGTTTAAAAAGTGCCCACAACACAGGTGAAACAGTAGTTTAGTATGTAAAAAGAAACCTCTTGAATTAAAGTTCCAAATCCCAATACGAATTTTTATTCATAGAATTAACTCTAATTTAGAAAAAAAATGAAACTAACTTACAAATATAACACATAAATAAATTTCCTGCTTATCAGCCAAAACAAAGCTTATGGTATTCATTTTTTAGGCTAGTTCCTGATCCGTGTTATGTCCTTACCATGATTTTCTCTCTCACGTTGCTCTTCTTTTATTTTATACCATCTTATTGTATTTGTGTCTCCTTTTGTACCACATCTTTAATTCTCTTTGGAAAATAGGATATAAATGAAATTTTTTAAATGAAAATGAACATGATATAATGGTATGGTACTAACCTTAGGAGATCCCTTTGAATAATTAAGCAACGCAGGTAATCAGCCATTTTTTTTTGCATGAGGGCTAATCGAAGCCATGCTCTTGCACGACCCAGGGGGGTCCTAAAAAGCAAAACGAACTGGTCAGAAAACTGCTCCAACCCTTATAGAATATGTAGTCTATTATACTATTTCTGTTGAGGTACATATTAATAAATAAAAACTGCAATTTATCATGGTTTCATCTTTGTGTCTACAGTTTTAAGCTAGCTCTTTGAGCATGCAATCTAATCCCTGGGAGCTATTTAAGTCTCTTTGGTAAACCTGCACCTGCAAGACATCTAGGTAACATTTTATGCCTTAGAAGAAAGGACTCTGAATAGTGAGGCTATTTCTATAAGAAATATTTTGTCCAAACAGACCTAACCCTCTAAAGATGAATATGCAAGGAGCTCCTGGCTGGCTTAATCAGTACAGGTAGTTCAAGAGTAGTTCAAGAGCCACACTGGGCATAGAGGTTACTTAAAAAATAGTAATAATAATAATAATAATAATAATAATAAAAGATGAATATACAAAATGCATCAAATAAGGCAGTATAATGCCTTCAAAAAGTAACTGACATTATGGGATGCCTGGGTGGCTCAGTCAGTTGAGCATCCGATTCTTGATTTCAGCTCAGGTCATGATCTCAGGGTTCATGAGTTCAAGCCTCACATCCAGCTCTGCACTGACAGTGAGGAGCCTGCTTGAAATTCTTTCTCTGGGGCGCCTGGGTGGCGCAGTCGGTTAAGCGTCCGACTTCAGCCAGGTCACGATCTCGCGGTCCGTGAGTTCGAGCCCCGCGTCAGGCTCTGGGCTGATGGCTCGGAGCCTGGAGCCTGTTTCCGATTCTGTGTCTCCCTCTCTCTCTGACCCTCCCCCGTTCATGCTCTGTCTCTCTCTGTCCCAAAAATAAATAAAAAACGTTGAAAAAAAAAATTTAAAAAAAAAAAAGAAATTCTTTCTCTGCCCCTCCCCTTCACACATGCTCTTTCCCTCTCAAAAATAAACATTAAAAAACAAAAGTAACTGACATCATATCTGAATTTTAAAAATCATAACAAAGAAGGCACTGAGCTTAAAAAAAAAAAAAAGAAGGCACTGAGCTGGTAATTAATTAAAGAGAAATCACCAGGCTGCTTGTTATTTTTCAAATGTTTCTCTATCCAGTTGTCCATAAAAAATTCAATCTCACACATCTTATCCAAGTTCTATCATTTAGTAAAAGTAAAAGCAAATTTTACAGAATATGTATGGTTTCTCAAAGAGAAAGATATCATTCACACTTTTATGTTTTCTTATACAAAGAATGTTTCAGCAGGTATTATGGGAGGAAAACTAATCTTCACAACAAAGAGCTAATGAGATTTTTATGGTGTAGCATTTTAATGAATACCATTCTTCAGAAAACATTTTTTACTCTTGTAGAGTTAGGCTTTTTAAAAACAATATGAACATGTATTTTCATATTAAAATAACCAAATTGTGTATTTCTAAGATTTTATTTTTAAATACTCTACACCCAATGTGGGGCATGAACTCACAACCCCAAGATCAAGAGCCAGCCAGGCACCCCTGTTTATACTTCTCTTTTTGAGACTTATAATTCCCTTTTTCTTCTATCTTTGCTGAAAATCACTATCCTTCTTAATATATCATTATAAGATACATCAAGTGTGAACATCACTTGCTATTTAACTCTAAAACCTGAGTTTGAGGGGCACCAGGCTGGCTCAGTTGATACAGCATGTGACTCTTGATCTCAGCATGAGTTCAAGCCCCACACTGAGTATAGAGATTACTTACAAAAAATAATAATGATAATAAATAAGAATAAAAATAAAAACTGAGTTTGAATCCTCACTCTGCCATGTATTAACTATAACTTCTCTGACCTTTATTTTTCATATCTATGTAATTATTATAATAATCTCTACCCTGTAAGACTGAAGTAAGCGCTAAATGAGACAAATCATGGAAAACAATCATTTTATTACCCTGATACAGTGCTTAATAAACAGTAGCCATTTACTTTATCATTCAATTAACTACAACTTGGAAATATTTGGATGTTGTGTTAACAGCCAGAAAACACTACCATATTCCCTGTAACATGTAAAACTCTCAATTATAAAACTAAGAGAAAGTACACTGATAATCTGACAGAAAATGCAACGTTTACAACATTATATATTTGTTTGGTGAAATGGGCACATGACACTATACATCCCAATTTTCAGAGAAAGAAAAGTAATTTGCACCAGTCCCATATATATAAATGTCTTATATGAGAATTCAAATCTCCTGAGCCTATGCCCTGGATTTAACCTAAATCAGGCTTCAGCAAATAGTTACTTGCTGCCAACTAGCTTACTCCTGCAAACTAGCTTAACACTCAGGAAACAGAAATGCATAATTGACACATCTTATTTTAAAGGGACCTACAGTTTCCTGCAATATAATGCAGAATTGAAGTCACAGAATAAAGGAGTGAATACAGTGATAGGGTATAAATGGAAAAGCAGTTAGTTCTTACTGAAGGGGCTAAAACAGGGGGCGCCTGGGTGGCTCAGTTAAGTGTCAGACTTTGGTTCAGGTCATGATCTCATGGATCATGGGTTCGAGCCCCACATCAGGCTCTGTGCTAACAGCTCAGAGCTTGGAGCCTGCTTTGGATTCTGTGTCTCCCCTTTCTCTCTGCCCCTCTCCGACTTGCGCTCTGTCTCTCTCTCAAAAATAAACCTTAAAAAAAACCGAAGAGGCTAAGAGAAAGTTCATAAAGGAAATGAAATTTGAGCTAAGCCATATAGAAAGAATAGAATTTTATTAGGAGAGAATGCAAAAAGGCTACTTACAGCTAAGAGAAGATAATAGAGTGTAAGGTACTTTTAAGAAACAGTAAATATTCTTTTGTGGTCAGAAATGAACAAGTAATAAGATTACTTACTTGAGACCAGGTAAATCCCGGACACTGGCTCCTATTTCCTCTGCTTCTGGGTACAGCTTTTCCACCAGTTCCAAGGGGCCCCAGATAGTTTTGTTATAACTCAAAAATGATTTTCTTACTGAAAAAAAAAAGTAAATATAATGCATACAATTTCAACATATAAAATTGTAATAACTTCCTTTTAAATATTTAGTTTCAACGTTTCTAACTTAATACACAATTATTCAAAGACCTTTCCTCTCTTATCACTACACAGCCCTACTGATCAGAAACCTATTTATCAGGATCCTGATATTTTTTCCTTATCAGAAATATGCATCTTGGCCATTCTTCCCTATGAGAAATATGCAGGCAGGTAATTAAAGTAAAAAAATAACTGGGATTATTCTTTACCAGTACCAAAATAAAGAAGTTTGGCAGCCCTAGCAGGGTGATCTTTATCAGCTTATTAAATAAACCAAAGACAAATAAGTAGTTATTTTACTTTTAATATAAAAGGTGTGAGAATTGGGTAATATAAAACCATGAAATCACTACATATTTCTTTCTTAGTACTGACCAGATCTCCTGCAGATCAAGGGTGATTATCATATGCACTAACCAAGGACAATCACCAAGATAAGCAATTTTTCCTTTCGGGGGAAAAAATCAGCACAAAGTAGCTTCACATTGATTCATCAAGACAAGCCTATGACTGTTAGGACATGCCTCCTGATATTTTGTGAAGTAAAGGCAAATAAATTCAGAAAAGAGTTTAGGTATACCTGGATGGCTTAGTGGGTTAAGCATGAGAATCTTGATTTCAGCCCAGATCATGATCTCACAGTTCCACGACAGCTCTGCACTGACAGTGTGGAACCTGCTTGGGATCCTCTCTCTCCCTCTCTCTCTGCCCCTCCCCAGCTTGCTCTCTTTCTCTCCCTCACTCTCTCTCAAAAATAAATTAACTAAAAAAAAAAAAAAAAAAGGAAAGAAGAGTTTAAAATTTAACTATTTGGCCATCATTTTGCAAATTCCATTTCTGCAGCATGGGAGAAAATAAAGGTTTTTGTCACTGCTATTTTTTTTAAATAAAAGTTTATCGAAAAGCAAATTAAAGCTCAAGTGCCTTGGGTGGCTCAGTTGGTTAAGTATCCGACATGGGCTCAGGTCATGATCTCGCAGTTTATGGGTTGGAGCCCTGGGTCAAGCTCTGTGCTGTCAGCTCAGAGCCTGGAACCTGCTTGGGATTCTGTGCCTCCCTCTCTCGCTCTCTGCCCCTCCCCCACTCATGCTCCAACTCTCTCTCTCTCAAAACTAAATAAACATTTAAAAAAACAATTCTTTTTAAACTCAAGGTGTTAGATCAGATTGGTGGCTTCTTGATGTATTGAAAGAAGTATTTAGAGACTGATAATGTTAAGAGTAGGAAAAAATATGATGTTTGATAAATCAGTGAAGCCTTCATAGAGGCCAGTTGCCTATATCCTTTGACCCAGTAATTCTACTCCTAGGAATCCTATCCTAAAGAGAGCAAGTATACAAACACACGTACCCAACAATGTACTTACAGTACAATTTTTTTAACTTTATTTATTTTGAGAGAGAGAGAGAACATACAAGTGGGGAAGGGTCAGAAAGAGAGGGAAGGAGAAAGAGTCCCAAGCAGGCTCCGCGATGTCAGTGCAAAGCCCAACATGGGGCTCAAACCCATGAACTGTGAGATCTGTGAGACCTGAGCCAAAATCAAAAGTCATAAGCTTAACCACCTGAGCCACCCAGGAGCCCCAACACAATATTAATAGTAAAAAATTGGAAGCAACCTAAGGGTACACTAAGAGGAGGACAGTTAATTAAGTTATGGTATACATATACTATGAAACTTTATAGAGCCATTAAAAATGTGATAAAGAGCTCTATGTAAATGGAAAGATCTCCAAACCATATCACCAATCTTTTAAAACAAAGTCACAGAATAATACTTATAGCATAATTCTATATACAGTAAAAGAAAAAACAAAACAAAACAGAAAAGAGCTAGAACAATGACAAGGAATAGACAAGGAAGAGAATGAAGGAAACAGTTTTTGTTCTATGTGCTTCTATGTTGTTTGGTTCATGTACAAAAAGAGTAGATTTCACTATTCTTTACACAATTTTTAAGAATTACTTTGTTTTCAGAGCACCTGGGTGGCTCAGTGGGTTGAACATCCGACTGTTGGTTTCAGCTCAGGTCAAGATCTCAATTTGTGAGATCAAGCCCTGCATGGAGCCCTGGGACTCTGTCTCTCCCTCTCTCTCTGCCCCTCCCACCGCATGCACCTGTGTGCACACTCTCTCTCTCTCAAAATAAATAAAATTTTAAAAAATTACTTCATCCTCAATTGAAGAAAAAGTGGAATCTAAAAGAAACAAAATAAAAACCAGAACAGAGTGGTGGTTGCCAGAGGCAGAGAGTGGAGGCAAAGGAAATGGGTAAAAGGTAGTCAAAAGGTATAAACTTCCAGTTATAAAATAAGTAAGCCATAAGGATGTAATGTACAGCATGATGACTACAATAATACTGTCATATATTTGAAAGTTGCTAAGAGAGTAAATATTAAAAGTTCATCAAAAGAAAAAAATTGTAACTATGTATGGTGATGGATATCACCATATTGTGGTGATCATTTCACAATACATAAAAATATCATATTATGCTGTATACCTGAAAATAATGAAAAATATATGTTGTATACCTGAAAATAATGTTAATTATATCTCAATAAAAATTTTTAATTAAAAAAAGAAGTTAGTACTTTAATAACATCACATAGAGTCTCAAATTTCGATGTCAAGGCTCCTTCTCAATTTTATGTAAACCTCTTCTGCTGTTGACATTGATCCTCACTTTCCTGCCCCTTAGTCAGAACTTCTAGGTCTGCCCAACTTAACCAGGTTCATACTATACCAACAAGGAACCAGGCAAGCTTCTTTTGCATTATAATAGTCACTTGGGTATAAACTTTTACTCACAGAGCCCCTACACAGCTGATCAAAAGAAGTAGAGACCAAAACTACCAACAACTGTTAATGCAATAAGTAAAAGAATAGTTATTACACAATGTATATTAAATAACTAAATATAATATAAACATTTCACAAGTAACAATAAATTCAACTGTGTAGAAGAATACAATATCCACTATTATCATCATTTCCAGGGAACACTCACATTTCTACGATAACCCAATCCAGAAGAAAATCTTTCTAGATCTCTTTCAGGGTCCCAAGGAGGTTTATATTTCAACAATCAACTATTTTTTTAAAAAATTTTTTAATGTCTATTTTTGAGAGAGAGACAGCATGAGTGGGGAAGAGGCAGAGAGAGAGGGAGACACAGAATCTGAAGCAGGCTCCAGGCTCTGAGCTGTCAGCACAGAGCCTGACGCGGGGCTTGAACTGACCTACCACAAGATCATGACCTGAGCCTAACTGGGACTCTTAACCGACTGAGCCACCCAGATGCCCCAACAATCAACTATTTTAATGTATTTGTTCAATAGGACTGAAAGTAGTAGTAAGACTTCATATTGGGATCACTAAGCTTAATTTTTTTTTTAATTTTAACATTGTTTTAAGCTTAAAATTTTTTAAATAACTCTGTAATTCCCCTAGAAAACAAATCACTTCAGAATATGTTGGGGGGGGGGAGGAAATGGAAAATGTTTTTAAAAAACACTAAGTAGGCATCTTTTTTTTTTTTTTTTTTTTGAGAGAGAATGAGCAGAGCAGGGCAGGGCCAGAAAGAGGTAGAGAGAGATTCCCAAACAGGCTCCAATGTGGGCTCGATCTAATGAACCAGAGCCAAAACCAAGAGTCAGACGCTTAACCAAATGAGACACCAAGGAGCCCCTACGTAGGCATTTTCCGAAGACAACTTATTTAAGAAAACATAAAGCAGTGGGCTGTTTTCTCCCAAAACCAACCCACCCAGTATTTTTCAAATGTAAAGTAACAATAATTATGGCCTCAACAAATATCACATTTTCCAGGATGTTTAAGATGGAACAGGGGATTATAAGTTAATTAGTTTTTTTTTTTTTTAATCTCATGATACCTTTAAGACCATGTTTCAGACAATGTTCCATAACAACAAAGAACTGCTGCAAGGGGGGATAGTCAGAATCCAAAGTGCGGCCAAAGCTCAGAGCAGATTCAATGAGTCCTTTGATACTCAACTTAGCCATGTTTAACAAGTTTGCTCTCTCTACAGCTGTGGGGTCTTTTGTAGCTGAAAGCACAAGAAAGGAGTCCATCATCATTTGCAAGACATGACATTGAAAAACATATAAACCCTTTCATTCTGCTATAAAATGAACAATGCTGTTTTTCTCTGGTTGACAAATTAGTCTCCCTAACTAACCCACACTTTCTCTTTTTGTCTCTCACACACACCATAGAACATTACCATGCCTACCCAAGACACAGTTTATGGATTATTCTCAAGACCATGCAAATTTGTTATTTTCTGGTATTTATTTTACTTTTTGTGGTACCTCTTCAGGGAGAATGAATTTTGATTTTTTTTTAATGACTTCTGGAGCTAAGATTGGAGTAATAACATATTTAAGAGTCTCATGCAAAAGGTGGACAGCAGTAGTCCAAGGATGAATCTCAAGGCAAAAAATGTTCAGAACTGGCAATAAAAGGCAATTACAATTTTAAAATTACAGTATCATCTATAAATATGACAGGTAAATAAAAACAACTGGACAAATAAGGGGATACAGGCAAAGCCATTCAATTCTTTCATTTTAGCCCTCTTTCCATCTTGTTTTTTCATTGCTACTGTAGTTCCGTATTTCATGACTCCTTTATTTTCCCAGAGGAAATAAAAGCAGAGTCCTTATTTCACATTTAAGTTCCCTGCCCTTCCACACAGCTGATTCAGTCAAAAACTAAGTTAACAGATACATTTAAAAAAAAAAAGCTGATTTTTAATTGATATTTTCATATCACAAAACTCTTTTTCTTCCCCACAAATTTTATTCTTAATTTAGAAATTCAGATGTTTCCCCCTATTCTCACCACTGTTGTGACAGGCAGGAATATTTACAGCCAACACAGATGACAAAATGAAGTGCAGAAAAATGAAAGCACTTAGTATAACCTTTCATAATCTCTGGCAAATCTACTAGTCCAAGTGAACCAAGTGTCCGTTCCTCCTCTATTGAACAAAAGTCCAGGGTTTCCAATGATCCAGTATTCAAGTTCTGAGCTAAGGGTGAAACCTGAGTCAGAATTCTAAGCAACTAAAAATGCAAACACCCACAACAGCTATGACCAAGCTAACTGGTGGAAAATCTGCACACACATCACTCCTTCAAATCTGCATCGTGGTATGATTCCCTCATTTTTCGGAAACCACTTGATGTTTCATAATCTGTACCAATTCTCATTTTTCTTAACAGTGTGGATCACGATCCGTAACTTGTGAAGGGACAAGCAGACAAAAGGCGCCTTTACAGCTGCTCCGAGGCAGGTCCATGCTCCGCGCCCGCAGCTTCCTCGCCCGGGAGCCTTTACACGCCGACCGCGCCCCGCCCGGGCTCGAAGATGTGTCCGGCTCTTCGCAGCCCCAACAAGGCCAAGGGCCAGTCCCCTCATCTCGCCCGGGCCCAGGGTCCCCTCCCTGCCTCCCTGCAGTAAGGCTGCCCAAAGGGCAAGGGGCGCCCCAGGTTCCCCACGGAGGGCTCACCCGGGGTCCTGCGCTGCATCGCTGCACCTCTCCCGCCCTTGGCGTCGGGCACCCAAGCCAAAACCTGAGACGCGTCTTCCCTCCGCCACCCCCAAACCTGAAAAGTCATCGCCCGTCCGCGGCTGTTCCACCGACCCGGGAGCGGCCCCCTGGCCGACCCTGGCTTCGCCCCTTGGAAGTCGTCAGACAAGGAGCCCTCGGCCATTAGGCCCTAGAACCCGGGCGGGGTCGGGAGGCAACAAGGGGCGGCCGCGCGTTGCCATGGCGATCCCCGGCACCCCCGAGTCCCCGGCTGCCCCCGCCCTGGTCCAGGCCCGGACTCGGGCCCCAGTGGCGACCCGAGGCTTCGGTGCCTATCACCACGGGTCCTCCTCGCCCGGCCGCGTCCTAGGACGGAGAGCCCAGGGTCCGCTCTCGGTCCGCTCCCCTTACCCATGGCGGCGACGGCGGCGCGGTCTCGGGCGGGGACGCCCTGGGCCCCGCCAGCAGATTCCTTCAGGCGCGCGGCGGCCGCCACGGCGTCTGCCACCAGGCCTGCCGCGGCCCACAGCGCTCCCGGCGGCGGGAGGACGCCCGGGCGGTCCCGCGGCGCCGCGAGTGGGGGGCCGCGGGGCCTGCAACCGGCGGGAGAGAAACCCGCCCTCGCCAGGCCTCCTCGCGTCCAGTCGGACCGGAAGGAGAAGGGAGAGGAGCGTGAAGGTGACCTCGCGTGTGAGGAGCCTGAGGCTGGTCACCGGCCGGACCACCAGTCTCTCACCCGGGGGCTTCGCTGGCGCGCTGGGGCCGCTTTGCCAAAGGGTGCGAGCCACGTGCAAACGTTTTCATCCACACGGGGGCGGGGTTCATCTGACACACCTGACCGCTTCCCTTCACTCTTCTCAAACTTAGGGGAGCAGAATTTAGAAAATCTGAAGCAGTTAACAGTAGGCAGAAATCTGCTGCAACTAAGCAGCCCCAAAACGACTTTTAAACTAGTAAATACACCGGCAGGGGTAAGGGCCACACTAATCAAGGGACAGAGGTAGAGATAAAGCTACCTGTTTCTCATGTAAAGGGGCACCTGGGTGGCTCAGTCCGTTAGGTATCCGACCTTGGCTCAGGTCATGCTTTCACTGCAAGTTCAAGCCCCGCATCAGGATCTATCCTGATCGCTCAGAGCCTGGAGCCTGCTTCAGATTCTGTCTTCCTTGCTCTCTGCCCCTGCCGTGTTCACACTCTGTCTCTCTCACAAAAATAAACTCAAAAAAAAAAATTTTGTTAAGAGGAAAAAAAACCCACATGGGCACATGACGGTAGGTTAAGCCTGGGAAACTTAAGCTATTACCTAGTTAGATCAGCAATTGTTAAGACAGTGGCGGAGCCAGAAAGACCGAGAAATTTCATGAAAATGGGGCTCTGTCTCTTCAACACCTTGGCCAGTATAGTTCTGTTATGTTTATTTCTTTTGGTTTTTAATTTTCTTTACTGTGAGATAATCATACATAGAGAAAAAAGTATAAAACATATATGCAGTGTCAGGAGCAAGCTATAAAGATACAAACACGAGTTGTGTTTTTCCACAATGTCAGCCTTATTCAGTCATAAAACAAGATTAACATAATTATAAAACAAGTTCAGGATTCTGAACTCAATGACATTTCACCACGTGATTAAACTGGGGTTTACAAGTCACACAACAAAAGATAACACAGCCAGTAGGAAGTTAACAAACCAAACCAGAAGTCTGTGGGTGTGCAGTTGAGATAAAGCCTCAGTCTTGTTGGGTCACCTCTTAATATTTACATATTATGTTCAAGCACTGAAGGATCTCAGTTTTGTTCTGAGATCCATCAGGCAGAGCCTTCAGCAGCAGCTGCCTTTTTAAAGTGTTCACAGAGGGGTGTCTGAGATGTCTTGACAGTTTGCTAAAATATCCTCCCTTTTTTTATTTAATGTTTTTATTTATTTTTGACAGACCAAGCATGAGTGGGGGAGGGGTAGAGGGAGGAAGACACAGAATCCCAAGCAGGTTCCAGGCTCTGACCTGTCAGCACAGAGCCGGACTTGGGGCTCAGACTCAGCCAAAGTCAGATGCTTAACCGACTGAGCCATGCGGATGCCCCTTTTTAATTTTTTAAAAATGTTTATTTTTGAGAGTGCACAAGCAGGGGAGGGGCAGAGAGAGAAGGACAGAGGGTCCAAAGCGAGCTCCACACTGACAGCAGAGAGCCCCATCCAGGGCTGGAACTTGTGAACCACAGTATCATGACCTGAGCTGAAGTCAGATGCTTAACCAACTGAGCCACCCAGGTGGCCCAATCCTCTCTTTTTTAAAGGAATTTAATCAGTCTTCGGCTCCTGCAGAGCTCCTCTGCTTCTGCTTGTTATCAGACTTGTACTGGGGTACAGTCAGCAGGTGCTGGTCTCCTCAAATATCTGATTGCTGCAGTACCCTTAACTGCTTGGTTATTGCTGGACATAAGTAACTCGCTCTCTACAAGTTTAAAGAATCATTATAAAATGAACAGCTGGGTGACTACCACCAGATCAGTGAGCACAGGATGGACCCATTCACCATTCACCTAGCCCCCATTCATCATCCCCCTAGGTAAATACTATTCTGGCTTTTATGAGAATCATTTCCTTGCTTTGCTGTTTCTACCATGCAAATATGTTCCCCTAAACCAAGTAGTTTATTTTTCCTGTTTGTAAGCTTTTCACAAATGGAGTAACATGAATTTTATTACACTTCTTTTGTTCAACATCAATCATGTCCAAGTTCCAGGTTGTAGGGTTTCCAGGTTGTATGATATATCCTTATGCCAATGTGCAAGAGAGTCAGTAGGACATCCCGTTAAGAATAGGAGCACATAGGTGGCTCAGCTGGTTAAGCATCTGACTCTTGATTTTGGCTCAGGTCATGATTTCACAGTTTATGAGTATGGCTGGTGAGTTTGAGCCCCGCTCTGCACACACTCTCTCAAAATAAATAAGGTATGCCTTTCCTTTTATTTAATGACAAACTTGGGGAGTCTGGGTGGCTCAGTTAGTTAAGCATCCGACTCTTGATTTTGGCTCAGGTCATGATCTCGGGGTTTGTGAGTTCAAGCTCCACCTCTGCTGTCAGCGCAGAGCCCACTTGGAATTCTCTCTCTCCCTAACCCACTCGTGTATGTGTACGTACTCTCTCTCAAAAATAAATAAGCATAAAAAATTAAAAAAATTTACTGGGGCACCTGGATGGCTCAGTTAAGCTTCTGACTTTGGCTGAGGTCACGATCTCACGGTTCATGGGATTGAGCTCCGCATCAGGCTGTGTGCTGACAGCTCAGAACCTGGAGCCTGCTTTGGATTCTGTCTTCCTCCCTCTCTGCTCCTCCCCCACTCATGCTCTAGGTCTCTCAAAACATAAATAAACATTAAAAAAAATTTACTGACAAACTTTTTAAAACTTTTCTCAAAATGTATCAGCAGTTTGGTTTTTCTGTTGCTCTATGTTCGTTCTAATGCTTAGAATTGTGAGAATTTCTTTTCTGGCCAATCTTCTAGGTAAGCGATTGTATGATGGGTCTATTTTGTATGTATCTCATTATTTTACGGATGATACTGAGCACTTCCCCCATGCTTAATATTTGGAGTTTCTCCTTTGCAAAGAAACTGTTCAGGTCTTTAGCCAATTTTTCTTTTGCCCTATCTTTTTCTTATTGGCCTGTACATGTTACTTAATATTCTACATACTAGTTTGGTGTCAATTATGTGTTGTCATTTTCTAATATTTTCTCTGTATAGAGACTTTGATAAATATAAATTCTTACTGTTCTTGTAGTTGAATTTATGGTTTATGCTTTACTGTCTTAAGAAATCCTCCCCACCTCAAGGTCATGAAGGTACTCTCTTTTAAGAGTTACATAGCTTCATCTTTCATGTTTAGGCCTGTTGTTGCACCCAGAATTGATTTTAGTGAATGGTGTGAAACAGGATCAAATTTCACGTTTTCCTTATGTGTAGACAACTATTCCATTATCCTTTCGCCACTGATCTTCCATGCCCCCTCTATTATTAGTGAGCATGTAATTATACATCAGTTCCTAGGCCAGAGTCTTTTTCATTTTCAAAACCACTCTATGAGGATAGAATTAGCTCCATTTTGCAGATGAAACTAAACTCTGAAAGGTTAAATAGCTTGCCTCTCTATTCAGAGAACTAAGGGACAGAACCAGAATTTGAGCCAATACAAATTGGCTTGATTTTCATATATCAAAATACAGGAAGTTTTTAGTGTTCCAAGGAGTCTAAAACTCATTACAAGTCTAACCCCTTCTATCTTGCTATTAAATATTGAAATATGACTGACTTGTTCATTTTTCTTCTCTCCAAGTGATGGGTAAAGAAGGAAGTATTTGTATTCTAAGTGCATTTGAGAAAGCATATAAAATTAAGTACTTATTTTATAGAACCATGAAAACAAAGGAAAAGAGCTTTATTTCCTAGGTTGCTTTTCCTCCAGGGACTTTATAGGTGACAAGTAGGAAAGATATTTAATTCAGCAATAGACCAGTTTTATTTAAAGCAAGCAAATAAATTCTCCCTTTGAGGTATTCTTTTTTTCTTTTCTTTTTTTTTTTTTTAATTTTTAACGTTTATTTATTTTTGAGACAGAGAGAGACAAAGCACGAACAGGGGAGGGGCAGAGAGAGAGGAAGACACAGAATCTGAAGCAGGCTCCAGGCTCTGAGCTGTCAGCACAGAGCCCGACGCGGGGCTCGAACTCACGGACCGTGAGATCATGACCTGAGCCGAAGTCGGACGCTTAACCGACAAAGCCACCCAGGCGCCCCGAGGTAGATATTCTTAAGCCCCAAAATATACATTTGCTGGGTATTCTAGTCCCCTGGTGTTGAAAAGAATTGGAATTTAGTGTCTATGTTTAAACTAAATTAACAGGATTAAAGTAGAATATTAATCTATTCTAAGCCCTTGATTTACTAAAGCTAACAATCTAGGTTTTTAAGCTTACTAATATCATCATATAACAAAAATACTATTTTTTAAAAGCTCATCACTGGGCACCTGGGTGGCTCAGTTGCTTGAGCATCCAACTTCGGCTCAGGCCATGATCTCATGGTTCATGAGTTCGAGCCCCATGTTGGGCTCTGCATGGATAGCCCAGAGACTGCCCATCTCCCTCTCTCTCTGCCCCATTCCCGCTGATGCATGCACACACATTCTCTCTCAAAAATACATACTTTTAAAAAATAATAAAAATTTAAAAAATTAAAAAGCTCATCAC
The DNA here is from genome assembly GCF_018350195.1 of Panthera tigris. Taxonomy (NCBI): domain Eukaryota; kingdom Metazoa; phylum Chordata; class Mammalia; order Carnivora; family Felidae; genus Panthera; species Panthera tigris. The sequence goes on from NC_056670.1 coordinate 28,971,442, forward strand.
ATACTGAAGTATAGCAGTGAAATTAGAGGACATCTAGAATTTGCTTTAAAACATCTCAGCAAAGGGGAAAAAGAATATTGAAAATATTGCAGCAAAATCTTCTATTACATATGGGTGATGGGTATATTACATATGGGTGATGAGTATATATATATACAGGAGTTTACTGTTCTACTTTTGTGTTTTTTTTTTTTTGAGAGAGTGAGAGAGAGAGAGAGAGAGAGAGAGAGAGAGAGGCAGCAGGGAAGAGGAGCAGAGGGAAAAAGGGAGAGAATCTTAAGCAGTCTCCATGCCCAGTGCAGAGCCCGACAGGGATTGATCCCACAACCCTGGGATCACGACCTAAGCCGAAATCAAGAGCCAGATGCTCAACTGACCAAGCCACTCCAGCACCCCTTTTGTGTCTTTTTTATATGTGATATACCCTAATATTTTCCACTCTTTTCCTTTAAAAGCAAAGCTGTTTGTAACCTATTAAAATTGCTTTCATGGGCCAGTATTGGGAACCATGGTCTGTAATCCATGGTCTCTAATACTTCCTTGTATGTTTCTTTTAACTATACTAAACTATTTTTGCTGTTGCCTATACATTTCTTTTCCTTTTCCCATTTGTTGTACCCTCTATCTAGATTTGTCTACAATTTATGCAATTCTACCCAGTCTTTACCAGACTTTAATAAGATACCTTCTCCAAAAAGCCTTTTCTTTCCCTGCCAAAAGAATGGTTTCCATTTTTGTGCTACAGAAGTATTTATATACAGCTTTACAGCATTATCAACATTTCACTTGTTACTACCTGAAAAAATGCTGGGCAACCCTGAACTTAATTAGTAATCAGGATTAATAATTGACATACTAAGGTCTAACAGTAGAAAACAATTTATTTAATAAAAAACTTCAAGTAATTTTTAAGGAACATGTGAGGTGAGGTAGAAGCAACAATTTTAACACATTTAACATTCATTAAAAAAAAAAATACAACCATGAGAGAGATATCCTCCCACAGAAGATGGATACAGTAAAGTTAAAATTGATCACCATTTACTTAACTTAAGCATTTTGAGGCAATTATTTTACAAAAATATCTTTATTCCCAAGGAAAAAAAAAAGAGAGAGAGAGAGAAAACTGAGTAGTGTCTCAAAACAAAGGGTCATATGAACAATAGGTGAAAATAAACTTTTTATCATCAATTCAGCAAACAAAACTTCTCAAAAGAATTATTTTCTTTTATATCAAAATCTACTGAAAATAACAAGTGGGAGATTAAGGGGCAATCAGGAATTAGGGAGAAATAATAAATTTATAATTAATAGTTTAAAAGACTAGATTTAAAGTAAAAATATACCTTATACCAAAAAGCAATAGTCAGGGGAAAAATCCTGCAAAATGGTCTTTGGATCAGAGATCTCAAAACACAGAAAAGAATCACACCTGTGTCCTCATCATCATAAGGCTGTGCTTAGGTAACAAAAAACAAATAATTTTCTTTCCCTAATCTCTTAAAGAATGAGCAAAATATGATAAAAACCTATAAAATCAAATTAGTATTGAAATTTTAGACTTATAGTTTCTCAGATCCTAGAGTTAATCCATCAATAAAGCTGGTAAAAATTTGTCAAACTCTTTCTAGGTCACACAAAAACATACACACATATAAACATACTTTTCAGTTTGGGGTACACTTATACTGAAACAATACTGTGTTAAATTCTGCATAGTGATAGAACTTTATGTTTAAAAGATTATACCAAAAAAAAAAAAAAAAAAACAACTGGAACTCTGAGCAGAGTACATTTTACATTATTTCATATCCTTGGGATAAAAGTGATCTTCATAGTCTAACCAGACACTTTTCACAGCATATCCAAATTACAAATAACAGGTAATATTTAGAGAAGATCACTATGCCAGTAAAAGAAAAGCAAGGAAAACAGTGCTTTATCTTCTTTGAAAACCACCTAATACATGACAAAGACTTTCATGTTCCTCTGATGGAAGATCCATGATGTAAAATAAATTAAGGAAGATATACTTAACACAAAATGGAATTGCAGGAAGACATTTATGACATTATTCAACATTTTGTAATTTGGTTTAAAGAACTGCTAAAAAAATTTTATGGCATTCTATGGATAATAATGTACGTAAGCAATAAGGTTTATATATCATAGCCTAAGACCTTCATATAATTTTTTAAAAGATGATTTATCTTAATAACCCATAATATGACTAGGAATAATTCTCCATTTTTTAATTCTTTTAATTTAATTTTTCCACACGAGAGCACGAGCAGGGGAGGGGCAAAAAGAGGGGACTGACTCAGAGCTCAGTCTCACAGATTGGATCTCATAATCGTGAGATCATGAACTAAGTCAAAATCAAGAGTCCAGATGCTTAACTGACTGAGCCATGCAGGCACCCCTTTTTGTTTATATTAATGTTTTGTTCCAGATTAAAGAAAAATAATTATAAATTATTGTGAGAGGATCCAGAAGGGGTAACCACTTTTCCTAGATGTGTTCTAAGAAACATGCATTCTGCTCCTAGGGCAGCAGATCAAGTCCCTTTTCTTCCCTTTCTCCCTTCACAAATCATCCTTCTCCATCACCTTCATTATTTCAGTTTTTGCTTAAAATTACTTCCTGTGACAGGGCACCTGGGTGGCTCAGTTAAGTGTCCAAACCTGATCTGAACTCAGGTCTTGATCTCAGGGTTGTGAGTTCAAGCCCCATGTTGGAGTCCACACTGGGCATGGAGCCTACTTAAAAAAATAATAATGATAAAGTAAAATAAAATAGGGGTGCCTGGGTGGCTCAGTCAGTTAAGCCTCTGATTCATGGTTTCGGCTCAGGTTACGATCTCACTGTGAGTTTGAACATCACGTTGGGCTCTGTTGGGCTCTGTGTGCATGGACAGTGTGGACCCTGCTTGGGATTCTTTCTCTTGTCTCTGCACCCTCCCTGCTCCCTCTCTCTGTCTCTCTCTCAAAATAAATAAACAATAAAATTAAATTAAATTAAATTAAAATAAAATAAAATAAAAATAAAATAAAAAAAAAATAAAAATAAAATAATAAATTAAAGTAAAATAAAATAACTTCCTGACAATTGTTTTCTCTCTTTCCTTTGTAAAATCAGGTCTTTGAAATATGCCCATAGAAAACACAGGACACTAAGTTTTAATTATACAAGTACATAAAATACTCACAAAGCACAAATGTGACCATATACAAAACAAAAAGGATATTAATTTTTCTGAGTTTAGATGATGAAGTAACTTCCCCAAAGGAGGATAGCGGTTTAGTGAGGGTACACATCCCAGAAGAATCAGTTTATGTTTGGCTCTGGTTATAGCAACATTAAGACGTCGCCAATCTCTCAGGAGTTCACCAAGCTGAAAGAAATAATTTTCAATTTATTTGAGTTTTCTTATATATTTAAGTTTGTTATAGCAAAGAACAGTTTGTTGTGAACTATTTTCCTACTTTAAGCATATAGTGCAGAAAAGATTCACCAACACATTTAAAATTCTATAGGCAGTTGGAAAAACTTGTTCACAACACCAACTTACAAATATTTTATCTTGGGTGCAATATCCTAGCTGTAATTTAAGGAACTGAAGCTAAATCCACTCATTATAACATTGTTGGTTACAGCAATGAAAACGTGTAATAGCAGAAGACTCAGAGGAATGATTAAACTGACCGGGTAGCTTCGTCGGTTAAGGATCCAACTTCAGCTCAGGTCATGATCTTGTGGTTCGTAAGTTCAAGCCCTGCATCTGGCTGTCTGCTTTTTCCACAGTGGCTACACCAGTTTGCATTCCTACCAACAGTGCATGAGGGTTCCTTTTTCCCCACATTCTTACCAACACCTGTTGTTCCTTGTGTTTTTGATTTTAGCCATTCTGACAGGTGTGAGGTGATACCTCATTGTGATTTTGATTTTGACTTCCTTGATAATTAATGTTCTTTTCATGTGTCTATTGGCCATCTGCATGTCTTTGGAGAAATGTCTATTCCTGTTTTCTGCCCATTTTTTAGTTGGATTGGTTTTTTTGGTGTTGAGTTGTATACAATTTGGGTTTTTTTTTGGTAACCTATAATTCCTTTATGCAAACAGATATGAATCAGTATTCATATTTCCCTTTTTTTACACAGAAGGTAATGTATATACTCTAATGGACTTTCCTTTGTTCACTTAAAAAATAGCTTACAGATCTTTCCATGTCGATACACAGAAAGAGACTTCATTCTGTTCTTACAGTTGCATAGTTTCTTATTGTATATAAGTGTCATGGTTTGTGTGTATGTGTATATCTATCAAAATATCTATCTATATAGATATATGTATATGTTTTCATGTATATGTGTTTTTAGTGTTTATTTTTGAGAGAGGGAGAGAGAGAGAGCATGAGTAGGGGAGGGGCAGAGAGAGGGGGCAGACAGAGGATCCGAATCAGTCTCTGTACTCACCAGAATGGAGGTTCCTCAAAAAATTAAAAATAGAATTACCATATGATCCAGTAATTTCACTACTTACTAGGTATTTAACCAAAGAATACAAAAACACTAATTTGTATGTACCCTAATGATTATTAAGCATTATTTACAACAGCCAAATTATGGAAACAGCCCAAGTACCCACTGATAGATCAATGGATTGGTATATAAACATACGGAATACTTGTGAGCCATAAAAAAGAAAGAAATCTTGCCATTTGCAACAGCATGGATGGATCTACAGGGTCTAACGCCAAGTGAAATAAGTCACAGAAAGACAAATACTATATTATTTCACTCATATGTGGAATTTAAGAAACAAAACAAATGTACAAAGAAAAAAGACAAACAAAAAACCAGACTGTTAACTCTTAAAAAACAAACTGGTGGTTACCAGAGGGGAGGTGGGTAGAGGGATATATGAAATAGGTAAAGGGAAGTAGGAGTACATGATCACCATGGGCACTGAGTAATGTATAGAATTGTTGAATCACTGTATCACAAGTGTGAAACTAATATAACACTGTATGTTAACTATACTGAAATTAAAATTAAAAAATAAAAAACAGGGGCACTTGGGTGGCTCAGTTGGTTGAGCATCTGATTTCAGCTTGGGTCCATGATCTCATGGTTCATGGGTCCAAGCTCCATATCAGGCTCTGTGCTCACAGTGTGGAGCTTGTTTGGGATTCTCTCTCTCTGCCCTTCCCCAACCACCACACATGTGCATGCATGCTCTCTATCTCTCTCTCAAAATAAATAAACAAACATTAAAAAAAAATTCTGATTATCTGTAAAGGTGAGAACTGAGTGGAAGAGGAACTGGTAGAAAGGAGACTTTTTACTACATATATTTTTAGAACCTTATGAAGGTATCTCATATAATCTAGAAACAGGAATCAAAAAGAGGTAAAAATGCAAAAAACAAAACAAAACAAAACAAACAAACCCTGGAATTACATATAAAATTAAGAGTATATCGAAGGATGCCTCTATGTTTAAAATGCCCCAAACACAACAGCCAAAAGATGGAAGCAACCCAAATATTCACTGATGGATGAGCAGACAAACAAAAGGTGCCCTTTCCATGCAATGCAATATTATTCAGTCTTAAAAAGGAACAAACTTCTGACATACTACACAGTGGATGAACCTCGAAAATACCACGCCGAATGAAACAAGCCAAGTACAAAAGGACAAATACTGTACAAGTCCACTTAAATGAGGTGACTATGGCAGTCAAATTCAGAGACAGAAAGCAGAATGACGGTTACCAGAGACTGGAGGGACAAAGAATTGGAAGGTTGTTATTCATGGGTATAGAGTTTCAATTTCTCAAAATGAAAAAGTTCTGGAGATCTGTTGCAAAACACTATGAATAAACTTAACACCACTGAACTGTAAATTGAAAAATGGTGATGATCTAAAATTTTACATTACATTTTTACCACAACCTAAAAAAAAGAAAAGAAAAAAATGTCCCAAATAAATCAGAAGAAAATACAATGAACTCACAGGTCCATCTTTATTACTTCTAACAAAAGTTACTAGAATGATACTTTTGTCTCTTCCTTGGTATTTATCTACGGTGTTAACTTCGACCATTCCAATAGAAGAATGGGACAATAAATCATTGATGATCTTTAACTGCTGCCTGTATGGTGCAATAATACCAATATCAGAGGGTTTACATCCAGCCTAAACAGAAAAAAAAACACAATGAAAATGAAAATCCTGATTTCTGTTAAAGCTTTACTAAACTTGTTAAATGTGTGCCCAATTAATGTTTATAACAGATCCTCTTGTTGCAAGGAGTAAATACAATTGCTAAATTTGCTCTAAATCTATATCTGTATTTCCTGAGATTAAATAATTTCCTCAGGGCGCCTGGGTGGTTCAGTCGGTTAAAGGATCCAACTTCGGCTCAGGTCATGATCTCACAGTTCATGTGAGTTTGAGCCCCACATTGGGTTCTGTGCTGACAGCTCAGAGCCTGGAGGCTGCTTCAGATTCTGTCTCCCTCTTTCCCTGCCTCACCCCTGCTTGTGCTCTGTGTCTCTTAAAAATGAATAAACATTAAACAAAATTTTTAAGTAATTTCCTCAAACATGGCTCCCTTGATTTTTATTGATTCATGGCAGTATAATGGTTTGCATGCCACTACAACAGTGCTGCCATTTAAAAAAAAAAGTACAAAAAATACATTATAGCCTGCTATCCCTTACATTGAAGTTTCCAATCCCCAACCATACTGATCATACTGACTACAACCCGACATGACACAATCATAATTATCTGATGTTACAAAAAATTAACCTAAATGGAAACCCAAATTACCATTATAAAAAATTATATCCTAGATAGTTTTCTCAAAACAGAACAAAAGCAATCAGGCTGCATCTTAATGAACAAGGATTAACGTTAATTCTTACGTTCCTTGCATTCTAACATTATACTGCATTTCACTTTAAAATTAATTAGCCCTCAAAATTAAAATTTAAATTACCTTAATAAACACTGAGGTCAGGAAAACTATTAGTTTGGCTTCTGTTATATTGCTCACACCACCCTTTTCAACTTGTTCTGGTGCTGGAACCTAAAAAGAAAAATAGGTTAAGAGTACTGTCAGTACACAGGTAGCCATAGAGACTAAACAACCAGCTGTGGAGACCAGTGAAAAATATTGTCATTTTAAAAACTGAAGGTAAAAGATGGGGTGCTCGGGTAGCTCAGTTGGTTAAGCACCCAACTCTTGATTTCAGCTCAGGTCATGATGCCAGGGGTCCTGGGATTGAGACTCGTGCTCAGCATGGAGCCTGTTTGGGATTCTCTCTCCCTCTCCCCCTCTCCCCCACTCACTCCAGCTCTCTAAAAAAAATTAAAAATAAAAGTTGAAGGTAAAAGAATAAAAATGAATGACATTAGCCACTTTCAGAAAGTCACCCAGAGGCAGCCCATCTTAAACATCCTACAGTTCAGATTAAAATCTCTGTGAAAGCTGACCACACATTGGGCTTCACATAACTTCCTTTGTTATCTCCCAGTTTATAAGCATCAGAAGCTAGAAAAGATAAGTAACTTGCCCAAGACTTCACAATAAATCATAGCACTAGGATTCAAACCTAGATCTGACCCTAATATCTGTTCTCTTTCCATATTCTTGTTGCCTTTTATTTTTTACTTTTATAATTTACTTATTTTTAAATTTACATCCCAATTAGTTAGCATATAGTGCAACAATGATTTCAGTAGATTCCTTAGTGCCCTTATCCATTTAGCCCATCCCTCCTCCCACAACCCCTCCAACAACCCTGTTTCTTCTCTATATTTAAGACTCTCTTATGTTTTGTCCCCCTCCCTGCTTTTATATTCTTTTTGCTTCCCTTCTCTTATGTTCATCTGTTTTGTATCTTACAGTCCTCATATGGGTGAAGTCATATGATATTTGCCTTTCTCCAACTGACTAATTTCGCTTTGCATAATACCCTCTAGTTCCATTCACGTAGTGGCAAATGGCAAGAGTTCATTCTTTCTGATTGCCGAGTAACACTCCATTGTATATAGATATACACCACATCTTCTTTATCCATTCATGAGATGACGGACATTTGGGCTTTTTCCATACTTTGGCTATTGTTGATAGTGCTGCTATAAACATTGGGGTGTGCATGCTCCTTTGAAACAGCATACCTGCATCTCTTGGATAAATACCTAGTAGTGCAATTGATGGGTTGTAGGGTAGTTCTATTTTTAATTTTTTGAGGAACCTCCATACTGTTTTCCAGAGTGGTGGCACCAGCTTGCATTCCCACCAGCAATGCAAAAGAGATCCTCTTTCTCCGCATCCTCGCCAGCATCTGTTGTTGCCTGAGTTGTTAATGTTAGCCATTCTGACAGGGGTGAGGGGATATCTCACTGTGGTTTTGGTTTGTATTTTCCTGATGATGAGTGATGTGGAGCATTTTCTCATGTGTCAGCTGGCCATCTGGATGTCTTCTTTGGAGAAGTGTCTATTCATGTATTTTGCCCATTTCTTCACTGGATTATTTGTGTTTTGGGGTGTTGAGTTTGGTAAATTCTTTATAGATTTTGGATACTAACCCTTTATTGGATAATGTTATTTGTAAATATCTTCTCCCATTCCGTCACTTGCCTTTTAGTTTTGCTGATTGTTTCCCTCGCTGTGTAGGAGCTTTTTATTTTGATGAGGTCCCAGTAGTTCATTTTTGCTTTTGTTTCCCTTGGCTCGGGAGACGTGCTGAGTAAGAAGTTGCTGCAGCCGAGGTCAAAGAGGTTTTTGCCTGAATTTTCCTCTAGGATTTTGATGGCTTCCTGTCTTACATTTAGGTCTTTCATCCTTTTTTGAGTTTATTTTTGTGTATGGTATAACAAAGTGGTCCAGGTTCATTTTTCTGCATATCACTGTCTAGTTTTCCCAGTACCATTTGCTGGAGACCGTCTTTATTCCATTGGATATTCTTTCCTGCTTTGTCAAAGATTAGTTGGCCATACATTTATGGGTGCATTTCTGGGTTCTCTATTCTGTTCCATTGATCTGAGTGTCTATTTTTGTGCCATCTTGTTGCCTTTTATACAAATAATGAAGCCCATAGTTCCCCAGGTTACACCATCCCCGGTAAAACTCTCCAAGGACTATTTTGTTCCCACATAATTCTTAAGTAATCTTGATGATGATATTGATTATACATTATTATTTATTATTATTATTATTATTAATTACAGTAGGCCCCATTGCCCAACATGGGGCTTGAACTTAGGACCCTGAGATCAAAAGTCACATGCTCAGGGCACCTGGGTGGCTTAGTCAGTTGATCATCCAACTTCAGCTCAGGTCATGATCTCATGGTTCCTCAGTTTGAGCCCCTCATGGGGCTCACTGCTGTCAGTACAGAGCCTACTTTGGATCCTCTGTCTCCTTCTCTCTCTGCCCCTCCCTGGCTTGTACTCTCTCTCTCAAAAGTAAATAAATCTTTAAAAAAAAAAAAAAAAAGAAGAGTTACATGCTGTGCTGACTAAGTCAGCCAGGCACCCAAATCTTGATTATTTTTTACTTATTTTTTTGCATTTTTTTAAAAGTTTATTTGAGAGAGAGAGAGAGAGAGAGAAGAAAGCATGCATACACATGGGGGGAGGGGCAGAGAGAGAGGGAAGAGAGAGAATTCTGCACTGACAATGTACAGCCTGATGCTGGACTCAAACCCACAAACCATGAGATCATGACCTGAGGTGAAATCGGATGCTTAATGGACTGAGAGACCCAAATGCCCCAATCTTGATTATTTTTAATACATTTTATTTGAATTCTTGATGCTAAGAAAGAAAAAAACTGAGTAGCAAAAACAAAAAATGATTGGTGAGGAAAATAATTGTAAATTATAACCAAAAAATTGGAATTGAGGTTTCTAAATGTAATCATTTGTGAAATCAGTTTACTGAAAAAATTTCCCAGAGCCCACTTGCCCCTATTTATTACTCCTTGAACCTGAAATGTTAAGGGCAATATCCAAGAGAATGAAAATTCCATCATGGCACACAGGGTGGGTCTTATTTTTATTCTTATTTATTAAAAAAAAAAAAATTTTTTTAATGTTTATTTCTTTTTCAGAGAGAGTGAGAGAGAGAGAGAGAGAGAGAGAGAGAGAGAGAGAGACAGAGCACGAACAGGGGAGGAGCAAGGAGAGAGGGAGACACAGAATCTGAAACAGGCTCCAGGCTCTGAGCTGTCAGCACAGAGCCTGATGCGGGGCTCGAATTCACAAACCGTGAGATGACCCGAGCCGAAGCCAGACGCTCAACTGACTGAGCCACCCAGGCGCCCCTCTTACTTACTTAACTTACGTACTTATTTTTAAAGTAAACTCTATGCCCAATGTGGGGCTCAAATTCATGACCCTGAGATCAAGGGTTGCATGCTCTACAGACTGAGACAGCCAGGCTCCCTTGCAAGAGGGGCCCTATTTTTAACAAAGCTGACTCCATTGATCATAATAACAAAAGATATAATTATTTTATACTATATGCATACATACAATTGATAACTATTCTTATCTGAAGTCATATAAAGACTTCCAAATCAAGTGCTGAGAAGCACTATATAAAACACACTATTGAAGTGCAAGGTTAAAACTTTTTCTTAGTCCCTAGAAGTAAGAATCAAGTCATTTAAAGTCCTTGTGAAGATTTTCTTTAATGACAAGTTTGTAAAGAGGTCTTTATGTGCATATGTGGAGGCAAGAGGTGGTATTTGGGAAATATCTGTACTGTCAAGCTCAATTTTGCTGTGAACCCAAAACTCCTCTAAAAAAATAAAGTCTCCATTTGTAAACCCAGCCCTTTGATAACATCAATGTCAATTTCTTTTCTAAGAAATGTAATTATACACTTGAGTTCACTTTCTTTTCTCTTTCTTTTTTTTTTTTTTTTTTTTTTTTTTTTGGTTAACTTTCTAGCTTTCCTACTTTAAAAGTCAATTTTGACATCTATTAATTCTCAGAATAAAGTGCCTTCCAAAGATACTGGGTCAATAGAAAGAAGATTCTTTTGTGTTGAAGTAAAAGAAATACACTAGTTTTAACTGGTAAGTTCTATTAAAGCATTCACTATTAAAAACTCAAGAATTTAAATAACAGGACTTGAGGTGCCTGGGTGGCTCTGTCAGGTAAGCATCATACTTCAGCTCAGGTCATGATCTTACAGCTCATGGGTTTAAGCCCTGTATCAGGGTCTGTGCGGACAGCTCAGAGCCTGGAGCCTGCTTCCCATTCTGTGTCTCCCTCTCTCTCTGTCCCTCCCCCCACTGATTCTCTGTTTCTCTCAAAAATACATAAAATGTTAAAAACAGTTTTTTAATGTTATAAACAAACAAACAATAGGACAAAAGGAGAAAAACCAAAGAAAATACTTAGGTTTTGTTGTTGTTTTTACCTTATCTGTATTAAGAAAACAAACAGGATTGTTTGGCTCAAATACTCCAATCATCCAAGGATTTTCAGAATAATCAGCATAAAATTCCAGTTCCAGCTTTACAGCTTTAAAGTTAGGTAGGTTTATCACTGCATTGGCCACTTTGTCTGATCCACACTCCAGCTTTCCTTCATATGTCAGTTTATTACTTAAGGACATAATTTTACTAAGGGAATTACAAAAATAATTTTAGTTCTGGCAGATGAAAACGAACATAAAAATCACTCATAGCTGACACTCTTAGAAATACCTGTTCATTCTGTACTGCACAGTTAATTGTACAACAGCATTCTTATTCTGTTCCAGCCTCTTGAATAAGCTTTCACTCATGCCAAGAGCTCTGTCAACAAATCAAATTCAGGCTTATCAGTATACTGAAATGGTTCCTTAGGAAGAATCTAATTTAAAATTAAAATGTCAATGTCTGCTTACCTTGCTTCATGGTTTAGCACCAAGGGAGGAAGCTGCTGATGATCCCCCACCAACACAAATCTTTGCGAAAAAAAAAGTGGCCCTAGGCAGACTGGTTGGCTAATTTGAGAGGCTTCATCCACAATACAAAAATCAAAAGTTTTACGAGAAAATATCGGATGGTTTATTCCCATACACGTTGTTGCAACTATACGCTAAAAACAAAGAAAATAGATCAGTTATCTAATATATATAAGAAACATAACTTGCTTTTCCCATTTTTTAAATTAAAGGCTCAAAAAGAAGATTTTTGTCCCAAACAACAGGAATCCCGCAATATTATTTAATTCTGAAACATTTACAGTATGCAAGAAAAATTTAATTTTTTACTACAAATTGAAAAATCAAGTAAATTTTCTGGACACTATAACAGTGCTCAAATTGGGATATTTCCCCACGAAAATCTGAAACATTCAAGAGGCAGTAAGATCATTTTTTTAAAGTTTTTATTTATTTAGTTAAGTAATCTCTACACCCAATGTGGGGGCTCTAACTCACAACTCAGAGATCAAGAGTCGCATGCTCTTCCAACTGAGCCAGGCAGGCACCCTGATAATTTTTTTAAATGTGAACCAGGAGTTCACTTCTGGGAAGCTGGAGTACTTTTCCTCCCTCCTCCCACAAAGCACACAACTAAAAATTCTAAAACATTATATATAAAACAAACATAAGGACTCTGAAAGGTGGAGTAAAGGTAGACCAGTTGGACACCTTGGGACCCAAGGAACAGCACAGAAGTTTGTTCCCTGGATTTTGTTTTGGCCTCACATATCCCAGCTTTGGAGCTGAAGAAGCTAGTGACCCAGGAGCGCCAATGGGTGCAGACAAAAAAACCTCAAACAAAAGCCAAAGGAACAGGAAAGACAAAGCCTTGTATGCAGAAAACTTGTATACAGCCACTCACTCTATCCTAGCCAAATACCACAGAAAACACTGTGATCTTACATAACCCCCACCGATGCCACCAAAGGCACCCCAATATCCTACTGAGGTAGTAACAGAGAAGCCAAGCAGGGAGCCAGGACTTTCATCCCTGCTAGTTGATAATAAGCACTCCCCATAAAATGTCAGTGGAGACCATGTGGGGAACCTAGACATCCACCCCATCCAGCAGGAACGAGGAGCCCCCACCCCATGTGTTAATAGAGGCTGAATGGTAACCTGCATTTCAGCTCTCACCTGGCAGCAATGAGGTGGCATACACTCCTGCCCTATCAGAGTAGTGTCAGAGGAAAGTCAGCTTAAACAGAAGTTTTAAATAATATAATATAAAAGTGTTCTGGTTTCATCAAAACTAGGAGATCTAGGAAAATCTCAAACTGAATGATAAAAAGACAGTTAATAGATGCCAACTCCAAGGATGAAACAGATGTTAGAATTGTATAACAAAGATTTTTTTTAAATTTTTTAATGTTTTTTTATTTTTATTTTTTATGTATATTTTTGAGAGTGACAGAGACAGAGCACAAGCAGGGGAGGGGGAGAGAGAGAGGGAGACACAGAATCTGAAGCAGGCTCCAGGCTCTGAGCTATCAGCACGAAGCCCTACACAGGGCTCAAACCCGGAACCATAAGATCATGACCTGCACCGAAACCTGACGCTTAACCAACTGAGTCACCCAGGTGCTCCAAAAGTTTCTTTTTTTAAGTTTATTTTTAAATTTTTTAGTAATCTCTACACCCAATGTGGGGCTTGAAATCACGACCCTAACCAAGATCAAGAGTATATGACAAGGATTTTAAAGCAGCCATGATAAAAATGTTTCCCTGAAAAGCTATGAACATACTTGAATCAAATAAAAAAATACAAAGTCTCAACAAAGAAATAGAAGAAGAAAGCAAAAGCAAATGGAAATTTTAGAACTAAAAACACAATAACTGAAATTTTAAAATCATGGGGCGCCTGGGGCTCAGTCGGTTAAGCGTCTGACTTTTGATTTTGGAACAGGTCACGATCTCATGGTTCTTGAGTTCAAGCCCAATATAGGGCTTCAAGCTGCCTATGTGGCGCCTGCTTGGAATTCTCTCTCTCTCTCCCCATCTCTCTCTGTCCCTTCCCTGCTCGCTCTCTCTCTCTCAAACTAAATAAACTTTAAAAAAAATTTAAAAATCATGGAATAGACTCAATAGCAGGGGACAGGGGAAAAATACAGTGAACCAAGAGACAGAAAAACAGAAATTATACAGGCCAAATAACAGAAAGAAAACAGACTAAGGGGAAAAAAATGAATCTAGTGGAACTATCAAAAAATCCAACATTTGTGTCTTCACAGTCCTACAGGGAGAAAATAAAAAGGAAAGAGCTGAAAAAGCACTAGAAGAAATCATGGCTGAAAAAGCAATCCTGTCTGAAAATGTCCCAAGTTACTAAGGAACAGTCACGAGGAGCTGAAAAACGCTTTAAACGAAATGCAAAACAAAATGGAAACCACGACGGCTCGGATTGAAGAGGCAGAGGAGAGAATAGGTGAACTAGAAGATAAAGTTATGGAAAAAGAGGAAGCTGAGAAAAAGAGAGATAAAAAAAATCCAGGAGTATGAGGGGAAAGTTAGAGAACTAAGTGATACACTAAAAAGAAATAATATACGCATAATTGGTATCCCAGAGGAGGAAGAGAGATGGAAAGGTGCTGAAGGGGTACTTGAAGAAATAATAGCTGAGAACTTCCCTGAACTGGGGAAGGAAAAAGGCATTGAAATCCAAGAGGCACAGAGAACTCCCTTCAGACGTAACTTGAATTGATGTTCTGCACGACATATCATAGTGAAACTGGCAAAATACAAGGATAAAGAGAAAATTCTGAAAGCAGCAAGGGATAAACGTGCCCTCACATATAAAGGGAGACCTATAAGACTCGTGACTGATCTCTCTTTTGAAACTTGGCAGGCCAGAAAGGATTGGCACGAGATCTTCAGTGTGCTAAACAGAAAAAATATGCAGCCGAGAATCCTTTATCCAGCAAGTCTGTCATTTAGAATAGAAGGAAAGATAAAGGTCTTCCCAAACAAACAAAAACTGAAGGAATTTGTCACCACTAAACCAGCCCTACAAGAGATCCTAAGGGGGATCCTGTGAGACAAAGTACCAGAAACATCACTACAAGCATAAAACATACAGACATCACAATGACTCCAAACCCGTATCTTTCTATAATAACACTGAATGTAAATGGATTAAATGCGCCAACCAAAAGACATAGGGTATCAGAATGGATAAAAAAACAAGACCCATCTATTTGCTGTCTACAAGAGACTCATTTTAGATCTGAGGACACCTTTAGATTGAGAGTGAGGGGATGGAGAACTATTTATCATGCTACTGGAAGCCAAAAGAAAGCTGGAGTAGCCATACTTAGACAAACTAGACTTTAAAATAAAGGCTGTAACAAGAGATGAAGAAGGGCATTATATAATAATTACAGGGTCTATCCATCAGGAAGAGCTAACAATTATAAATGTCTATGCGCTGAATACTGGAGCCCCCAAATATATAAAACAATTACTCATAAACATAAGCAACCTTATTGATAAGAATGTGGTCATTGCAGGGGACTTTAACACCCCACTTACAGAAATGGATAGATCATCTAGACACACAGTCAATAAAGAAACAAGGGCCCTGAATGATACATTGGATCAGATGGACTTGACAGATATATTTAGAACTCTGCATCCCAAAGCAACAGAATATACTTTCTTCTCGAGTGCACATGGAACATTCTCCAAGATAGATCATATACTGGGTCACAAAACAGCCCTTCATAAGTTTACAAGAATTGAAATTATACCATGCATACTTTCAGACCACAATGCTATGAAGCTTGAAATCAACCACAGGAAAAAGTCTGGAAAACCTCCAAAAGCATGGAGGTTAAAGAACACCCTACTAAAGAATGAGTGGGTCAACCAGGCAATTAGAGAAGAAATTAAAAAATATATGGAAACAAACGAAAATGATAATACAACAATCCAGACGCTTTGGGATGCAGCGAAGGCAGTCCTGAGAGGAAAATACATTGCAATCCAGGCCTATCTCAAGAAACAAGAAAAATCCCAAATACAAAATCTAACAGCACACCTAAAGGAAACAGAAGCAGAACAGCAAAGGCAGCCTAAACCCAGCAGAAGAAGAGAAATAATAAAGGTCAGAGCAGAAATAAACAATATAGAATCTAAAAAAAACGGTAGAGCAGATCAACAAAACCAAGAGTTGGTTTTTTGAAAAAATGAACAAAATTGACAAACCTCTAGCCAGGCTTCTCAAAAAGAAAAGGGAGATGACCCAAATAGATAAAAACAGGAATGAAAATGGAATTATTACAACCAATCCCTCAGAGATACAAACAATTATCAGGGAATACTATGAAAAATTATATGCCAACAAATTGGACAACCTGGAAGAAATGGACAAATTCCTAAACACCCACACGCTTCCAAAACTCAATCAGGAGGAAACAGAAAGCTTGAACAGACCCATAACCAGCGAAGAAATTGAATCGGTTATCAAAAATCTCCCAACAAATAAGAGTCCAGGACCAGATGGCTTCCCAGGGGAGTTCTACCAGACGATTAAAGCAGAGATAATACCTATGCTTCTCAAGCTATTGCAAGAAATAGAAAGGGAAGGAAAACTTCCAGACTCATTCTATGAAGCCAGTATTACTTTGATTCCTAAACCAGACAGAGACCCAGTAAAAAAAGAGAACTACAGGTCAATATCCCTGATGAATATGGATGCAAAAATTCTCAATAAGATACTAGCAAATCGAATTCAACAGCATATAAAAAGAACTATCCACCATGATCAAGTGGGATTCATTCCTGGGATGCAGGGCTGGTTCAACATGCGCAAATCAATCAACGTGATACATCACATTAATAAAAAAAAAGAGAAGAACCATATGATCCTGTCAATCGATGCAGAAAAGGCCTTTGACAAAATCCAGCACCCTTTCTTAATAAAAACCCTTGAGAAAGTCAGGATAGAAAGAACATACTTAAAGATCATAAAAGCCATTTATGAAAAGCCCACAGCTAACATCATCCTCAATGGGGAAAAACTGAGAGCTTTTTCCCTGAGATCAGGAACACGACAGGGATGCCCCCTCTCACCGCTGTTGTTTAACATAGGGCTGGAAGTTCTAGCATCAGCAATCAGACAACAAAAGGAAATCAAAGGCATCAAAATTGGCAAAGATGAAGTCAAGCTTTCGCTTTTTGCAGATGACATGATATTATGCATGGAAAATCCAATAGACTCCACCAAAAGTCTGCTAGAACTGATACATGAATTCAGCAAAGTTGCAGGATACAAAATCAATGTGCAGAAATCAGTTGCATTCTTATACACTAACAATGAAGCAACAGAAAGACAAATAAAGAAACTGATCCCATTCACAATTGCACCAAGAAGCATAAAATACCTAGGAATAAATCTAACCAAAGATGTAAAAGGTCTGTATGCTGAAAACTATAGAAAGCTTATGAAGGTAATTGAAGAAGATATAAAGAAATGGAAAGACATTCCCTGCTCATGGATTGGAAGAATAAATATTGTTAAAATGTCAATACTACCCAAAGCTATCTACACATTCAATGCAATCCCAATCAAAATTGCACCAGCATTCTTCTCGAAACTAGAACAAGCCATCCTAAAATTCATATGGAAACCACAAAAGGCCCCAAATAGCCAAAGTAATTTTGAAGAAGAAGACCAAAGTGGGAGGCATCACAATCCCAGACTTTAGCCTCTACTACAAAGCTGTAATCATCAAGACAGCATGGTATTGGCACAAAAACAGACACACAGACCAATGGAATAGAATAGAAACCCCAGAACTAGACCCACAAACGTATGGCCAACTCATCTTTGACAAAGCAGGAAAGAACATCCAATGGAAAAAAGACAGTCTCTTTAACAAATGGTGCTGGGAGAACTGGACAGCAACATGCAGAAGGTTGAAACTAGACCACTTTCTCACACCATTCACAAAAATAAATTCAAAATGGATAAAGGACCTGAATGTGAGACTGGAAACCATCAAAACCCTAGAGGAGAAAGCAGGAAAAGACCTCTCTGACCTCAGCCATAGCAATCTCTTACTCGACACATCCCCAAAGGCAAGGGAATTAAAAGCAAAAATGAATTACTGGGACCTTATGAAGATAAAAAGCTTCTGCACAGCAAAGGAAACAACCAACAAAACTAAAAGGCAACCAACGGAATGGGAAAAGATATTTGCAAATGACATATCAGACAAAGGGCTAGTATCCAAAATCTATAAAGAGCTCACCAAACTCCACACCCGAAAAACAAATAACCCAGTGAAGAAATGGGCAGAAAACATGAATAGACACTTCTCTAAAGAAGACATCCGGATGGCCAACAGGCACATGAAAAGATGTTCAACGTCGCTCCTTATCAGGGAAATACAAATCAAAACCACATTCAGATATCACCTCACGCCAGTCAGAGTGGCCAAAATGAACAAATCAGGAGACTATAGATGCTGGAGAGGATGTGGAGAAACGGAAACCCTCTTGCACTGTTGGTGGGAATGCAAATTGGTGCAGCCGCTCTGGAAAGCAGTGTGGAGGTCCCTCAGAAAATTAAAAATAGACCTACCCTATGACCCAGCAATAGCACTGCTAGGAATTTACCCAAGGGATACAGGAGTACTGATGCACAGGGGCACTTGTACCCCAATGTTTATAGCAGCACTCTCAACAATAGCCAAATTATGGAAAGAGCCTAAATGTCCATCAACTGATGAATGGATAAAGAAATTGTGGTTTATATACACAATGGAATACTACATGGCAATGAGAAAGAATGAAATATGGCCTTTTGTAGCAATGTGGATGGAACTGGAGAATGTGATGCTAAGTGAAATAAGCCATACAGAGAAAGACAGATACCATATGGTTTCACTCTTATGTGGATCCTGAGAAACAACAGAAACCCATGGGGGAGGGGAAGGAAAAAAAAAAAAAAGAGGTTAGAGTGGGAGAGAGTCAAAGCATAAGAGACTGTTAAAAACTGAGAACAAACTGAGGGTTGATGGGGGGTGGAAAGGAGGGGAGGGTGGGTGACGGGAATTGAGGAGGGCACCTTTTGGGATGAGCACTGGGTGTTGTATGGAAACCAATTTGACAATAAACTTCATATATTGAAAAAAAAAAAAAAAAAAAAGAAATGTCCCAAGTTTGACAAGAGACATTAAATCTATATTAAATCTATAGATTCAATAAGCTGCGAAAACTTCAAACGTGATAAATAGAAAAGAAAAAACACTACAATACACACCATTATTAAAATTCTAAAAACTAAAAGAAAAAAATCTGGAAAGGAGTCCAAGAAAATAACAACTTGCTACAGGGGAAAATATTCTAATTCAAATGTCAGCATATTTCTCATTAGAAATCACAGAATACTTAAAAAAAAAAAAATCATGGAATCCTTAAAAAAGTGGTAGAATATTTTTCCAGTACTAAAAGAAAACAAATTATTTACCCAGAATCCTATAAGTAACAAAATAATCCTTCAGGGATGAAGACATTCTCGCAAGGAAGGAAAACTAAGAGAATTTGTTGCCAATAGACCCACTACCCTAAAAGAATGGATAAAGGAAGATCTTTAAACAGAAAGGAAATAATAAAAGAATGGAAATTTGGAGGGAACATCAGGAGAGAAGAACATAGTAAACAAAAATACGGATAAATACAATAGGTTTTTCATTTCTTCCAAATTATGTTTCATGGTTGAAGCAAAAATTAGAACACAGTCTGACACAGTCTATGTAGGAGGAATATTTAAGACAATCATAAACAGGAGAAGATAAGGGACATAAATGGAAGTAAGGTTTCAAACTTCACTAGCACTAGTAAAATGACATAATCAATGGACTGACTATACGTTATGTATATATAATGCAATGCTTAGATCAACAGAGCATCCACTAAAAGCTATTCAAAGTGATACACACAAAAACACTATAGAGAAATCAAAATAGAATTCTAAAAAGTGTTCAAGTAACCCATAAGGCAGGAAAAACAAAACAGAATCAAAAAAGAGAGAGAAGCACCCAGCTGGCTCAGTCAGTAGAGTGTGTGACTCTTAATTTCTGGGTTATGAGTTCAAGCCCCATGTTGGACAAAAGGATTACTTAAAAACAAAAACAGAAACAAAAACAAACCACTAAACATACAACTACCAAATGATCCAGAAATTGCACTCCTGGGCATTTATCCAATAGACTTAGGTTCACACAAAACCCTGTACGTGATTATCTCCAGCAGTTTTATTCGTAATAGCCAAAAACTATCCAGATGTTTTCAGTGATTGAATGGTTAAACAAACTGTGGTACATCCATACAAGGAACAATACTCCCCAGTAAAAAAACCCAACTATTGACACACTCAACAATCTGAATCTCCAGGGCATTAGACTAAGTGAAAAACACCAACCCCAGAAGATTACATATTATACGATCTCATTTATATAACATTCTTGAAATGACAAAATTGTAGAAATGGAGAACAGACAAGTGGTTATTAGGGGTTAAGGAGGGGGTGGGGCAAAAAAGAAGTGGGTGTAGTTGTAAAAGTGCAACACAAGTAATCCTTATGGTAAAGGAGCTATTCTGAAGGAGCTATTCTGTATCCAGACAGTATCAATGTCAATATCCTAGTTCTTTACTAGTTTTGTAAAATGGTGCCATTGAGCAAAGGATATACATGATGTCTATTATTTCTTACTACTGCATGCAAATCTATAGTTATCTCAAATACTAAGTTTAATTTTTAAAAAGTCAATCAGATATACATCTTAGCCACTTCAAAATTTTTTAATAACTGCTATAGACATTTAACAAAGGACTTGAAGGAACAGCCTATTACATTTAAGAGATTTTTTTTTTCAGACAAAAATATCAGTTAATTCCAGAGGGGCACCTGGCTGGCTCAGTAAATAAAGCATGTGACTCTTGATCATGGGGGTTGAGTTCGAGCCCCATCTTAGGGGTGGAGATTACTTAAAAATAAAATCTTAAAAAAAACCCAAAAAACAAAAACACTTCCCAGAAAAATATATACAAAACATTAAATAATAAAATAAAAACTAGGTTCTATACCTATAACAAGTCTGTTCATGTACCATTGCTTTGAATTTGAACTTGCTAAAAAATCCCGATTATTAGTAATATAATAACATGTAATATAATAATGTGTTTGGTGTTCCTCTGGGTTTCTGGCACAGAGCTCCTAAAACCCTTGGAATTTCCTGAGTGCAAGGGGTGAGAGGAATATCTTTTGTTATTCATAATAAATCCCTTTCAACCACACCTCAGTTTATGCTAATGAGATGGGAATTGGTTGCCAGAGGAACAAACCTAGAGATTAAAGAGTCAAAACTGTCAGCTCCACCCCCTCCCCTCTACCTCAGGGAAGGGGAGAGGGGTGGGGATTGAGCTAATCACCAACCACCAATTATTTAATCAATCATGCCTACATGATGGAATCTTCATAAAAACCCTAAACAAAGGGGTTTGAAGAGCTTTTGGTTTGATGAACACCTGGTGCTGGGAAGGTGGTTCATCTGCAGAGGGCATAGAGCTCCATGCCCCTCTCCCCATTCCTTACCCTATGCATCTCTTACATCTGGCTGTTCCTGAATTGTACCCTACATAATACATCCAGTAATATAGTAAGTAAAGCACTTACTTGAACCCTGTGAGCCATTCTAGCAAATTCTCGACCCAAGGAGGGGGTCATGGGAACCGCAATTTATGCCTGGTTATGCAGATAACACAGAAGGCCCAGATTTACAACTGAGAACTGAAAGGGGTAGTACAATCTTATTGGGACTGAGCCCTAACCTGTGGAATCTGCACTAACTCCAGGTAGTTAGTGTCAGAAGTGTTTTTGAGTAGAGATCAACAAGTTTTCCTTTATTAGGATATTTTAATCTAGAAGATGGGAGCCCTGAATAAGAAACCAGAAACCTCGTCTCAGTTCAAAAGCAAACAGTAAATTATAAATTAATAAATTGGTCAACGTGACTGAATTTCCCAGAATGCCATTACTCCAATCACTCTTGCTGCAAAAATTACTGTTGGCATTATCATGCAATAATTGTACTTACATGACTATTGTAGAGTTCTTCTAGAAGAGCTAAGGATGTAATGGACTTGTATCGGCAAACTTCCTCCTCTGTGAATTTCTGGATGTCTAGATGTACCTTCTGAGTCTGACCCAAACGCAAAAATCCTATTTTAAACTTTGCTAACTTCAAAAGAATGTTGTCAACAGCAGAGTGTGTATAGCTGGTCAACAAAACACTAAAACCACAGGCATAGAGAATTCTTACCTAATAGTGAATAAAAGAAAGCAAAATAGCATTATTTTTAATTCCAGATAATTTTTAACATGCTTATGTTTTTCAAACAGAATCAGAAAACTTAATAGTTAGGAAGCATATCTTAAGAGCTGAGCCAAGGTAACTTTTTATTAAGTTAAAATGATATGTTAATAACATATTATTAGTGATAATAAAATTGAATACATATGAACTTTGAATAGTGCCTTGCACACAGTATTAGTTGATAAATATTTGTTGCCATCATTTTGGTTATTCTAAAATTAGCACAGAAATTTACTGACATGGAAGGAGAATACCAGAAAAATCTATTTCAACCACTTCTATATAATTTATCATTTTTATTTACTTTATTGTTTAATGTTTATTATTAAATATTTTTATTTATATATTTATATACATTCTATAAATAATTATATTTATTTTATAAATATTATATTTATAAATATTTCATATTTACACATATATTTTAAAATTTTTAAATATTTAAAATTAAATAAATAAATAAAATTAAAATAAAATAAATAAATAAAATTAAATAAAATTAAATAAAATTTAATTTAATTAAAAAATTAAATTTAATTAATTAATTAATTAATTAAAAATTTTAAAATATTTAAAAATGTGTAAATATAACATTATATTTATAATATATAAACATATATATTATATAATGTTTAAATACATATAAATATTTATATTTATATATTAAATATTTATTATTTTTGAGAGACAGGAAAAAAGTGTGCACACATGCACGCACATGCAAGCAAGGGAGAGGCAGAGATAGGGAGACAGAGGATCTGAAGCAGTCTCTGTGCTGACAGCAGAGAGCCTGATGTGAAGCTTGAACTCACAAACCACGAGATCATGACCTGGGCCCAAGTCAGATGCTTAGCCGACTGAGCCACCAGGCATTTTTTAAAGGGAAGGAAAACATACAATGACATACATGCCACCAACAGAAAGAGATCTCAGACAATCCTAAATGCAGGAAACCTACAACATGATTACAATTTTTTGTGACTTAGTTTTTCTATTTCTTCTGTCATTCTAAAAGGTTAATTTGAAATGAAGACTTGATTTAAAATTCAGCCCTTTTGAGGCGCCTGGGTGGCTCAGTTGGTTAAGCGGCCGACTTCGGCTCAGGTCATGATCTCACGGTCCGTGAATTCGAGCCCCGCTTCGGGCTCTGTGTTGACAGCTCAGAGCCTGGAGCCTGTTTCAGATTCTGTGTCTCCCTCTCTCTGACCCTCCCCCGTTCATGCTCTGTCTCTCTCTGTCTCAAAAATAAATAAACGTTAAAAAAATTAAAAAAAAAAAAATTCATCCCTTTTGATAGCAGACATCACACTGTCTGAACTGAGAAGCTGATTTAAATACTTAGTTTCTAAGCAAAAGAATAATAACCTTACGAGAGTACATATGGTAGTTGTTTTTCCTGTTCCAGGCATGCCCACGATGAGTGTGTAGTCTTTTGAAAGAAGTACCTTTTTCATTGCTTGCCTCTGAGGTTTATTCAAACCTGCATTTAAATTTTAAAATAATGGGAAAAAGAATGTTGGATTTCAGTGAGCAAATTAACTAGAAGAAAAGTAGCCTTGGGGTGACTGGGTGGCTCAGTCCATTAAGCCCCGTCTACGGCTTAGGTCATAATCTCACAGTTTATGAGTTCAAGCCCCGCATCGGGCTCTGTGCTGACAGTGTAGCCTGGAGCCTGCTTCAGATTCTGTGTCTCCCTCTCTCTGCCTCTGCCCTGCTCACACTCTGTCTGTCTGTCTCTCTCTCTCTCTCTCTCTCTCTCTCTCTCTCTCAAAAAAGAAAGCAGCCTCTATTCAAGTCTGTTCTTCAATACATCTGTCTCTTTCTTTTTCTTTCTTTCTTTCTTTCTTTCTTTCTTTCTTTCTTTCTTTCTTTCTTTCTTCCCTCCCTCCCTCCTTTCTTCCTTCCTTCCTTCCTTCCTTCCTTCCTTCCTTCCTTCCTTTTTTAAATGTTTATGCATTTTTGAGAGAGAGATATAAAGCACAAAGAGAGGAAGGGCAGAGAGAAAGGGAGACACAGAATCTGAAGCAGGCTCCAGGCTCTAAACTTGAGGGGCTTTAACTCAAGAACTGTGAGATCATGACCTGAGCTGAAGGTAGATGCTTAACCGACTGAGCCACCTAGGCGCCCCCAATAGGTCTTTCCAAAATAAGAAAATGTGATAGTGATGTTAAAGTGTATATGTAAACTGTTTCCTAAGAGAATCTGTCCAAAAATTATAACTGCAAGTTAAATAAATAACAAACACGACAGACTATGACATACATTACATTATAAATACAACCAAGAACAATGGTAGAAGACATGCTCATTATCACATACCTTTCAGAATGCAGGCAACTGTATCCTTTGCATCATGTGGAAGAACAGAACTGAGGTAGGATATAAACTGAGGTTCACGAAAGTCAATGATCAAATCTCGAAGTTTCTGACTGACAAGGAAAAAAAAATGCTTTTAGTAATATTCCTTAGGAAAGTGGGGGTAAATTTCAGATTTATTCATTGTTACAAACCTGACACGAGTATTTTCCATCAATTTAGAAAGATTTCCTAATGGGGTATCTATATCACAATTCTTTTCTTCCTGGTCCAATCTGAACAAAGTTGACTCTGGGAGTACTGACAAGTTCCTACAACAGCAAAACACATGTACATAAATGTTTTTCATTTAACACGGTCAGTCTATGTAAGAAATACACTGCTGTTTGCTAAGAGTAAATGGGCCAGAATAGCTATTAAA
Source organism: Panthera tigris (assembly GCF_018350195.1). Taxonomy (NCBI): domain Eukaryota; kingdom Metazoa; phylum Chordata; class Mammalia; order Carnivora; family Felidae; genus Panthera; species Panthera tigris. The sequence continues at coordinate 28,996,557 of NC_056670.1, forward strand.
AATGGCTACTAGGCCCTAAAATTCATACTTGCCAATCAGAGACAATATAAGAAGGGTGAACTGGCAGGAAAAGAGAGAAAAGTAGGGTACAAGACACTAAGGTCAAAGCAGTTAATCAGGAACCTACATCTGCTGACAATTCACTAGGCCTTGCTTTACAGTCTAGCCTGGGCTCACCACCCCCAGAAGGATCCTGAACACATGGCCCTTCTCTCTTCTAGCCTGGAGCACAGGTCTCTTTCCTGATGCCTTCTCCCACTCTTCCTCCAGCTCCTCAAACCCTAGGGTTCCTTCCATGGTCCTGTATACTGCTCTTTCTTAGAATTTCCCTTTGGTTCCAAGCCCTTATGTGGCTCTGACCTCATATTCCTCTTCCAACTGGTTGCTTACCCAAGCTTCAGGTTTGGATATACAGCAGGCAGCAGTATCTTTCCACGTGGCCAAACCAAGGCTATGAAACTGAATATATTCAAAACTGAACAAATCTTCATCCCTGCTGAACCTGATCTTCATTCTGTGGTTCTGATCCCAGTTAATAGCACTTGCTTCTATACCACTGCCTTATCCTTCCCTCTCCCTTAACCTCACCCTCTTCCCAACCTGCATATTCAACCAGCATACATTGTAAAAGGAGAAAATGAAATGGTGAGAGCTCAGAATAAGCTTCATAGCTGACAAAGGGGGTCTAGCCTGCCTGCCATTCATGTGGTTGTGAGAACTAGATCAGATTATGTCCACATAAGCATTATAAAACAGAATATGCTAGATAAATGTTTGGCAGTTTGGTAGCTCCTCAAAATATTAAACTCAAAATAGTGCATAGCCCAGCAATACCACTGGTAGGTACCTACAAAGGAAAATAAAAAATATATTCACATATGGGGTGCCTGGGTGGCTCAGTCAGTTGAGCATCCGACCAGCTCAGGTCATGATCTCACAGTTCGTGAGTTCAGGCCCTTCATCAGGCTCTGTGCTGACAGCTCAGAGTCTGGAGCCTGCTTCAGATTCTGTGTCTCCCTCTCTCTCTGCCCCTCAAAAATAAAGAAAACTAATAAAAAAATATTTAAAAAATATATATATATTCACATAAAAATTTGTATGTGTATATTTATAGCAACACTAGCTATAACACCCAAAATGTGAAAACAAGTCAAATGTCAATCAGCTGATAAATGGAGGAGCAAAATGTGGCCTATCCACATAACAGAATATTATTCAGACATACAGAAATAAGGTACTGGTAAATGCCAAAACTTAGATGAACCTCATAAACATTATACCAAGTAAAAGAAGCTAGGCAATAAACAACAACAACACATATTTTGATTCTATTTATATGAAATATCCAGACTAGATGCATCCATAGAGACAGAAAACAGAATAGTTGTTGCCAGGGACTGAGGGGAGATAGACTGCTTAATGGGAATGTTTCCTTTCAGGGTGATGAAAATACTAGATAGAAGTGACAGTTACACAATATACTGTGAATGTATTAAAGGTCACTGAACTGTATGTTTTTAAATGGCTAGTGGTTAATTTTGTGTTATGTGAATTTTACATTTTTTTTAAGAAAAGGGAATGAAGTGGGGCACCTGGCTGGGTCAGTCGGCGGAGCATGCAACTCTTGACCTAGAGGTGGAGAGTTCAAGCCCTAGGTTGGGCATAGAGATTAGTTAAAAAAAAAAAAAAAAAAAAAAAAAAAAAAGGAAGGAGTGGGGGAATGAAGTATTGACATGTGCTACTCCATGAAGATGAATCTCAATAACAGTATGCTACGTGAAAAATGCCAGTCACAAAAGACCACATATTGCATAATCCCATTTATAGGAAATGTTCAGAACAGGCACATTTAGAGAGACAGAAAAGAAACTGGTGACTCCCTAGTGTAGGGGGTGTGAATACCAAAGGGTACAAGGGTTCTTTCTGGAGTAATGAAAATATGCTAAAACTGACTTTGGTGATGGCTGCACAACTCTAAGGATATACTAAAAACCATGGAATTGTATACTTTAAACGAATGACTAGTATAGTATGTAATTTACATATCAATAAAGCTGTCACCCACCCCCTCCAACGGAACTTTTCATTACCTGTCTAATAAACAGGTTACTGATGTCATGTTAATCTCCTTCACATATCCCCTAGACAAAGCAAACAGTGTTCTCTCTTCTCCACTTAAAATAACTCTATCACCTGCCATTAGATTTGTGATAGGCATGGCACCATTTTTACGTTGAAAATTATGTAAATATTGCCCATCACAAACTGTCTTTACACGTTCTGTTCTAATCAGGTTTCCAATGCAGTTGCCACTCTCTTCCCTATGAAACAGAGAGAAAGAGAAAAAGCTTCCATTTACATCATATATATAAATACTGTATTTGCATTTTTCCACAATTTACTTGTTCCTCTGACCCCTGGAAGTTATAATGGTAACAATGAGTCCATCATTTTTACATTTTCTACAATCTACATTGAAGTGTTAGAAATGCTAAGGAAACATTCGGTTAGTTTTAAAATAATCTCTCACCAAACCATCCCTAGACAAGTGCTAGGAAGCACATCCCTTGTTGCACCCACAGGCTGGTTTCTCTGAACAACATGTATCAGCACTTTGAACTCTGAACAATACCTCAACTTCGTATGCTGATACATGTAACATTACAGAAAACAAATGGTAATAACGTTTCCTGAACCTGATGTGAAGAAAATAGTGCCTATTTCTTTAGTATTTATAAAAGGATTTGTAATTATTCTTATTAAAATAATGGCAAGCAAACTGATAATTCCACTGTTTCTAAGAGATAAGTATTAAGCATTTACAATCTCTCAGGCACTACTATTAAATACTATACAACTTCAGAAGCTTGTTGGCATGTACACTTGACATATTCACTATACTTATGGAGTCTATCAAAAGCTACTTACACTTTATCCACTGTAATGACTCCTTGTGTTAAAATTTACTATTAAGAAAATGATTCAATTATTTCTAAAGTCACATTAAAATCAATATTCATTCTCAAAAGTTTTAAACAAGTAGATCAAAAGCAACTAAATACTAAAGAAAAATACTATGTAAAGATAACAAAATTACGTATTTATAAGCAACTTGTAAAAAAAATAGATATCACAAAATGACTGACCAACTTTAGAAAATTTGAATCCATATTTATAAGCAACTTGTAAAAAAAACAGATCTCACAAAATGAAAGATGGACCAACTTTAGAAAATTTGAATCTGTATCAGAACTTACTAAATATATAAACTTTATAAAATACTAAGTGAAACTTCATTAACTTGTACTCTACTAGGATGCTAAAATTCACCTAATGATATATTAAACTTTATGCTGTTTTCAATGATAAACAAGGACTTACCAATAATTATTAAAATAAGATTTCTCAAGTCATATTTAACCTACTAAAAGTAACAATTGTGCTCTACTTAGAAATAATTCCTTCATAGCCATCTAGAGTTGGCATGAATATATGAAACTGCACATCTCTGAAATGTTATTACATATCCTGACATTTTTCCAAATGTCATCCCGTTAGCTAATATAAGTTACTGACGTTTTACTGTATTAAATGGACCACTCACATTTCTGAAGCAGGTATTAACCATATATGTTGGTGATTCTTTTTATTATCCTTTGATTGTGACTCCAGGGTTAACATTAGACACCAAAGTCTGAAATACTCCAAGTGTGAAAGCTTCAGATGTTGGGTTTCTTCTTTTATTTTGGGCAGCATGCCAATCGGGACTGAACTGTCATCCATCTGTTGTTCAACTGCTCTAAAGATATAGCTCCAAGTCAGAGATGTATATAAAATATTAGACTGGCTAGCTATAAAAATGAGGCTATTTCTAAAATAAGCACATGTATATGATGATCACCATAGCTTATAACCAAAGCTCCTAATTTTCGTTAAAAGTCATTTCAACATGTTATAAGCAAAATGGCTTTTTATAAAACAAAATGCATAAGAAACCCAGTACTGCATTATTTTGCTTTTAAGGACTATCACCCTAACTTAAGTTTGGGATACTCTAGTTTTCATTCCTGTATGTAGCAAATCTTGGCTTTTTATACAATTGCATTTCTCAAAATCACAATATTGTACATCCAGCTCTGTATCATAAGAATGTCAACATAAAAATATAGAGAATTGTATGGAATATAAATTCTGCTTAATACCAATTTTGGGATTATTATATAGAAATAAATGTTATAGAGGCATACAAAACATAAAGAATAAAATAAGATTTCTTCTGCCTTTAAGAGATCATTTATTTGATAAAATACTTTTAAAAGTCCTTTATGGGGACCTGGGTGGCTCAGCTGGTTAAGTGTCTGACTTCAGCTCAGGTCATGATCTCAAGGTTCGTGGGCAGCCTGGAGCCTACCTCTGATCTGTGTTTCCCTCTCTCTGCCCCTCCCCCGCTCACACTCCGTCTCTCCCTCTCAAAAATAATAATAATAATAAACATTAAAAAAATTAAAAAGTAAATAAATAAAAGTGCTTTATGTGGGAGCACTTGGGTGGCTCGGTTGTGTCCAACTTCGGCTTAGGTCATGATCTCATGGTTCGTGGGTTCGAGCCCTGCAAACAGTTCTGTGCTGACAGCTCAGAGCCAAGAGCCTGCTTTGGATTCTGTGTCTCCCTCTCTCTGGCCCTCCCCTGGTCACGCTCTGTGTCTCTCTCAAAAATAAATAAACATTTTTAAAAAAAGTCCTTTATGTGAATAGACTGAATTAGAACTTTGGACTTAAAAGAACTTTGGTCTTGCTTTGATATTGTTTCCTACTCTGTATTTACATCTAACTACTTTTTTGTGTCTTTCAAGATTTCACTGGCCTACGAAGGTCCATAAGACACCTAATAAACTCCCCATACATAGAAAAATACACATATAGGCACCTGGCTAGCTTAGTCAGTAAAGCATGCAACTCTTTATCTCAAGACTGGAAGTTAGAGCCCCATGCTGGGTATAGAGATCACCTAAAAAAAAAAAAAAAAAAATCTTAAAAAAAGAAAAGAAAAATAGACATCTATAAACAAAACAAGTCTGTTGAATCATACCAAAAGAAACAATTTCCCTGTTTTTAACTAGACAAGGCATGAAATTAAAATAGCAACTAAGAACTGGAAGATTTCTTAAATATCATTTAAGAAAAGTTACTTAGAATTCCTATACTAATTCCCTTTTTCTCTTTTTAAGATTTTTTATTTTGGGGTACCTGGGTGGCTCAGTCGGTTGAGCGTCTGACTTCGGCTCAGGTCATGATCTCACGGTTCGTGAGTTTGAGCCCTGCGTTGGGCTCTGTGCTGACAGCTCAGAACCTGGAGCCTGCTTCAAATGCTGTGTCTCCCTCTCTCTCCCCCCCTCCACTGCTTGCACTCTCTCTCTCTCAAAAATAAATAAACATTAAAAATTGTTTTAAATTTTTTAAATATAAATTATTATTTTTTTAATGTTTATTTGAGAAAGAGAGAGAGAGAGAAAGAGAGAGAGAGGACATCAGTAGGGGAGGGGCAGAGAGAGAGGGAGAAAGAGAATCCCAAGGAGGCTCCACTGTCAGTGCAAAGCCCGATGTAGGGCTCAACTCCACAAACAATGAGATCATGACCTGAGATGAAATCAAGAGTCAGATGCCCAACCAACTGAGCCACCCAGGTGCTCCAAAGATTTTTTATTTTTAAGTAATCTCTACACGGGGTTCAAACTTACAACTTCGAGATCAATTCGCATGCTCCACCAGTTGAGCCAGCCAGACGTCCCTTAACCAGATTCCATTAAGTCCTAAAATTATTTCATTTCCCCAGAAACTATTTGCAGCAAAAATAAGTAACCACTTTTGGAAAAAGCTTAGAATGCATTCTATTATTCCCCAAGGAAAAAGGCTGCTTACAAAATATGAACTGTGCTTTTATTCCCCCTACTCTCTTCATTTTAGGAATACTACCCACAAAGAAAAATAACTAAAATGAAATCATCAATGCCAGACCATACAACAAAGTTAAATCCTTTTAAGTTGAGTAAATACTTAACTGGAACGAATACTTTTGGAAGGCAATGTTTTTACCTGCTATAAAGAGCACAGTTGCCAACATGTGAACAGTATTTACAAGTTTGCTCTTCCTCAATTATTTGTGGCAAAGGAGCAAGGTTTGTCTTCTCCTTTCCAACAGAAGATTTGCTAATACGGTTAGACAAAGAGAATGCCATCTGGTTTCTTAGCCTTAATAATTCTATGGGGGAAAAAGAGGGGTAGTTTAAGAATTAAGTAAAGCTTATTACATATCCTTCTCACATAAAGCTTTCAGATTTAAAAACATAAAATAAACAACATTCGTATTTCCCATGACACTAGAATAACCACTGTTAACAAATTGGCATATATTTCCTTCAACTTTTGCTCACTTGATAAGTTCTTTTAAACAACCATATATCTCATAAACAGTAAATATTGTGAAGTTGGTATTTATAATTAAATTTTAAGGATGAATACAGCTATCTAGAATGTCTCAAATATAAGACAGGAAGCTTAAAATAAATTTTTGAATAAAACTTTAAAAGGTTAATGTTTTCATCTATACAGTATATTGTTCAAATTCTTTTAAAAATATACCACAATCAATCAATCAGTGAATCAATCAATCCACAACTACACATTACAACCTGTATTAGGCCTAGCAAATATAGTGGATACTGCCAGGTATATACACAGATTGCCAAAGGTTAAAGGAAAAAAACAAACAAACAAAACCCAGGGAAGTAAATTGAGAGAGAACAGCTCAACCTCTTTTATCAAGATGTTTGGCCGGCACAGGGTACATGTGGCCAGTCTTGAGGTAAAGGAGCAGGCCGGCCTCTGGATCAGCTCTCCTCTCTTGACTTAGCAGTGTGTACAGAACAAGCTGTGAAAAAACATTGTACATTTTGTCAAATAAAACTTGAGCTCTCATATTTCCATGCATGTTTAGCAATCAACACATATTGTAATTTTAAAATCAAAAGGTCAGTGAAATTATTTCCATTTTGAAAACAATACAAGGCAAATTAGTAGAGGTAACAGGATAATTCAATGACAAATATTTAATTTCCACAACATGACCACTGTTTATACTTCTCAGTTTTACACCAAAAAGAGATACATAGAATTTTTCTTAGTAAATATTTAGATTTCCAATAAATTAAAGAGGGAAATTAAGCAAACTATATTTCACATTCTGAAGTTAACAGACTTTAGACACTATTTTCCCTGTTTAAAATAAGTGAACTAAATAAAAAAAATAAAATAAGTGAACTAAACACAAAAATGCGTATTACTTATGTCATAGTTACTGGGACAACTAAGTGAGACTAACTCTACAGCGTTCACTGCTTTTTGCAGAGCATGAGTCATTATTAACTGCGTTAAATTTATGTGGTGCTCTCCTGGGAAACCATCTAAGACAAGTTAGAAACAGCTGGTTTACAGTTCATGAAAACACCTTAGCAGTAATGGCAAGTCATTCAGTCACAGACACCCTACTAACAAGTTAGCTTGTTTTCCAAGAGATTTCCAAGATGAAAATGTTGAATGATTTGTCTTTAAATCATTCTAAAATACCAACACCAGTCATTGTAATTAACATGCCTACATAGGTCAAATTATAATTACATTCTTGTTTTCTAAGCTATATTTAAAATATAATGGGGCACCTGGCTGGCTCAGATAGTAGAGCATAAGACTCTTGATCTCGGGCTTGAGTTGGAGCCCCCCATTGCATGTAAAGATTACTTAAAAATAAAATATATATTTTAAATTTTATTTATTTTGAGAGAGAGAGCATGCACACAAAAGCTGGGGAGGGGCAGAGAGAGAGAGAGAGAGAGAGAGAGAGAGAGAGAGAGAGAGAGAGGGAGAATCCCAAGCAGGCTCCTGGCTGTCAACACAGAACCTGATGTGGTGCTTGATCCCAAATCAAGATGCCCTTACATAATATCCTGATGAAGGGCTGTTGCTTCAATATTTGAGCCTATGAAGCATGTTTTGGGAGGCAGTTTTACAAACATACTACTCGTGTTCGTGTTCCCTGATACAGCATAGGTACCAAATAAAACTTTTGAAAAACTTTTTTAAATTAAAATGAATCCATAAGTGACAGGGTAGAGCCTTGGGGCTATAGACCAAGGGAGTCATCTGAAATTGTTTCCTTCTGTGCTATTTTTCCCTCCAAAGGAACTGAGGCAGAAGGAAGGAATATAAAGAACTCTGATGCTGGAACTTATTAGAAGGGAAAAGTATCTGAAATGACATTTTCTTATATTGTAACAAAAGGAAATTGGGTTGAAATTTTACAGTATTATTATAATTCAACTGTATCACAAGTTAAACAGGTTTTTTCTTTTTATAAGCTGGTTTAGATATCATAGCTCCATATAATATTTTTCCTTTAAAAAATGTGTTTTGGGTGCCTGGGTGGCTCAGTCAGTTAGGCATCTGACTTTGGCTCAGGTCATGATCTCATGGTTTGTGAGTTTGAGCCCTGCATCAGGCTCTGTGCTGACAGCTCAGAGCCTGGAGCCTGCTTTGGATTCTATGTCTTCTCTCTCTTCTGCCTGCCCCCCCACCCCGCCCCCATTCATGCTCTGTCTCCATCTCTCTCTCAAAAATAAATAAACATTACAAACATTTTTTTTTTTTTTAAATGTGTTTTAGGGGTGCCTGGCTGGCTCAGTCAGCAGCGCATGTGACTCTTCATGTCAAGGTTGGGAATTCAAACCCCATGCTGAGAGCTTACTTTAAAAAAATAAAAAATTGGGGCTCCTGGGTGGCTAAGTTGGTTAAGCATCTGACTGGCTCAGGCCATGATCTCATGATTCATGGGTTTGAGTCTTACATCAGACTCTGCACTGTCAGCACAAAGCCTGTGTGGGATTCTCTCCCTCCTTCTCTCTCTGCCCCTTCCCTGCTCTTTCTCTCTCTCAAATAAATAAACTTAAAAAAAAAAAAAAAAGACAAAAATAACAAAATTTAGGGGGGCCTGGGGAGCTCAGTTGTTTGAGCATCTGACTCTTGATTTCTGCTCAGGTCATGATCTCATGGTCCATGAGATCGACCCCACATGGGGCTCCGTGCTGAGTGTGAAGCCTTCTTGGGATTCTCTTTCCCTCTCTCTCTGCCCCTTCCCCACGTGCTCTCTCCTGCTCTCAATAAATAAACAAACAGAAAAAAAAAAAAAGAAAAAAGACATGAGTTTTGGTAATATTATCCATTTATAAAGACTTTCCTTAAATTAAGTTAGTCTATAACATGAGCTTTTTCTGCATTACCAAAGTGAAACAGTCAGATCTTCTAAGAGGGGATATATATGTCTTTCCTCATCCCCAATACCTATATAACTCAATGGTTTACTATAATTTCTTCAATGTCTCTTTTTTACTTTTTGTTGTTGTTAATTTTAGAGAGAGAGAGAGGGAGAGAGAGAGAGAACGCACACGCATGACTAGGGGAAAGTGGCAGAGGGAGAGAGAATCATAAGCAGGCTCCATCTTCTGCCCAGAGCCCAACCTGGGGCTCAATCCCACGACCCTGGGGTCATGACCTGAGTGGAAATTAAGAGTCAGATTCTCAACCCACTGAGCCACCCAGGCGCCCCTCCTTCATTCTTGAATAGTGAATATGCAATATAAATTCCAATATTTTTGTTTGAGCCTTGCTCTAATCATTTTCCTCATGTTTTAATACAAGAAATACTATTTTATTCTTAAAATTCTTCTTGTAGCTTCTCTTCTTGCAAAGATAAAAGTTTCAACTGACTAAAATTAATTATAATTAATATTCTTTGTATACAATAATATTCTTGAAGGTAAAGTCAGAATGGCAACCTTAGAATGTCTTTGAATCTTGACAACTTTAGATGCTAAAATGCTTTTATATTTCTCTTCCTTTTAGCAATCAAAAGTGATTTCAATCAAACTTGTCATTAAAAAAAAAGTAAAATTTTCGGTCACATGTACATAGAACACTTTTTTTCAAATCTTTGACTTCAAAAACAGTTTTTCTTATATCTTGGCATGATTTTCCTTCCTCAAGAGAGCTTTAATCTTTAATTAATTTAATCTTTAATTCATTATTTTAGCCATTCCTGTATTGCCAAAGTGAAAAGTTCAAGTCTTCTAATAGCAGAAATCTATTTTTTCCTCTACCTCCAATATCTGTAAAACCCAATAAGGGGTGAAACACCAATTCCCAAATGGAAAAGCTTGCATGGGAACATTTGGTGATGGGTATACAATTAAGAATGGTGAGACAGATTTAATGAGAAAAAGTCCCTTTAATCACTGATTAAGTATTTTGAATCCGAACAGTACTTTATGTAAAATCTGTTGAAACTAAAAAAAAAAAAAAAATCTGCTGAAATATCATGTAAAATTCCAAGGGCAAAAGGAAATTTAAGTTATATTACAAATGCTATGTTGTTATATTATTTATTCCCATAATATATATTATACCATAAAAATACAATAATAGTACTATCTTTTAGTTTTACCTTTGTTGGTATAAAACTGTCTAGAACATAAATAAACTTAAAAAAATATTTGGGGCATCTGGGCTCAGTCGGTTAAGCATCCAACTCTTGATTTTGGCTCGGGGCATCATCTTGCAGTTGGTGGGTTCAAGCCCCACATTGGGCTCTGCACTGATAGTATGGAGCCTGCCTGGGATTCTCTCTCCCCTTGTCTCTCTCTCTGCTCCTCCTCCACATGTGCGCTCTCTCTCTCTCTCAAAATAAATAAATAAGTTTAAAAAAAAAACAACTGTTTAGAATATGCCACAGACTGCCAATGTAGAGATGGGCAGAGGGAATGAAAATAATGAGAAAATTGGGAGGGGGGGATGGGCTAAATAGGTAAGGGGCATTAAGGAATATACTGAAATCACTGTTGTACTATATGACAACTAACTTGAATGTAAATTTAAAATAAATTAAATGAAAAATAAAAAAATTTTTAAAAAGAAAATAATTAGAAAACAAAATAAAATTTCATGTTAATTGCTTTAAGTCATTATAAATAATATAAATTCCAGATCGTTTTGAAAGACAATAAAAGACTGTTGGGTTTATACATACCTAATACAAATCCATATTACTTTAAGATTTCTCAGAAACTTTAATACGCTAACATGCATCATTACATCTTCAAATATACTTGGTTTCTGCAACTTTTATGACCAAAGAATTATTTTTTTAGGAGTATCTGTTTCATAGTTTGGCAGCATAAACTTGGCAACACTGGCCTACAAATTCAGCTATCATATTTCTTTGCTGGGGAAAACTTTCTGCTATAGCTATGTATACATTTATAAACAAATTGAGTACTCTGGGTACGTCCCAAATTGAAAAGGACTGAGGGGCTCCTGGCTGGCTCAGTTAGAAGAGCATATGACTCTTGAGTTAGGAGTCATGAGTTTGAGCCCCATGTTGGGTGTAGAGATTATTTAAAAAAAAAAAAAAAAAAAAAAAGTACTATATGAAACTTAAATAACAATTATACAAATTGAACCAAAATATGTAAGCAGACCTACATTTTTTCAAACCTATTTTTTTTTTATTGTTTTAATGTTTTATTTATTTTTGAGAGCGAGAAAGAGAGGGAGACAGAGTATGAGCGGGGAAGAGGCAGGGAGAGAGGGAGACACAGAATCCGAAGCAGGCTCGAGGCTCTGAACTGTCAACACAGGGCCCACATGGGACTAGCACCCACAAACCATGAGATCATGACTTAAGCTAAAGTCAGACGCTTAACCGACTGAGCCACCCAGGCGCCCCAAATATATGTATTTTTTAAATGTGTATTTATTTTGAGAGAGAGTGCAAGTGGAGAAGGGGTAGAGAGAATCTCAAGCACGACACACGACTTGATCTGCAAACCATGAGATGACTTGAGCCAAAATCAAGAATCAGACACTTAACCAACTGACCCACCCAGAAACTCCCAATTTTCTTATTAAGACTTATACCCACCTGACTACGATGTTCAACAGAATTTAATTCTTTGCCAGTTTTAAGTTCCAAAGGCATTATCTTATATTTCGTTTTATATCCTCGATGTATTTTCACACCAACTGTGACATCTATTTTGCCTTTCAATCCAAACCTAGGGGACCAAATGCTTTCTTCAATATCCAATGAATTTATGACTTCAATATTACATGTTGAATTATTGTTACTACCATCACTTGGCCTAAAAAACAAAACACAAAAATACTTAATTAGAACACTTAGCTCGTTTCTCATATGCTGGCATTAACTTCATTTTACAACAGAGAATGTGGGGATGGGAAACCATCCACATACCTTTATAGCAGTGATTCTCAAAGTGTGGCTCCTAGACTGGCAGCATCAGCATCACCTGGGAACTTGTTATAAAAGCAAATTCTCAGGCTCCACTCCAGACCTACTCAATCAGAAACTCTCTAGATGAAGCCGAGCAATTTGTTTCACAAACTCTGCAAGTGATCCTGATGCATGCTCAAGTTTGAGAACTGCTATCCTATAGCCTCTAACTAATGTAAATTTTCTTAATGTTTATCATCTATCCTTTTCAGTTCATTTCTACTACAATCTTCCTAACTTGGGCCTTTAAATTCCCCAGTCCTAGGGGCGCCTGGGTGGCGCAGTCGGTTAAGCGTCCGACTTCAGCCAGGTCATGATCTCGCGGTCCGTGAGTTCGAGCCCCGCGTCAGGCTCTGGGCTGATGGCTCGGAGCCTGGAGCCTATTTCCAATTCTGTGTCTCCCTCTCTCTCTGCCCCTCCCCCGTTCATGCTCTGTCTCTCTCTGTCCCAAAAATAAATAAAAAACGTTGAAAAAAAAAAATTAAAAAAAAAAAAAATAAAAAATAAATAAATTCCCCAGTCCTAGATTACTACAGAAGTCTATTTAGACTATGGAAGCCACAATACCAATCTGAATATTCTGGTATACAATTATTACACTGATTAATATAAAATGGCTTGAATATGGTTGCACCCAGGGTAGCAAAGGTGGGTTGTTCATTAACACCATATTAAACTGTGTATGAGCTACCTTTCCCCATCACCTATGCAGTGTGTGTCTTGATTATCCAACACTTCACCGCTATACTCCCCACAACTATCTTCAAAAGGACCTCATGTGCTCCTACATTTCCTCATTGTTTTCTTTACTTAATCATTAAATGAATCCATCTCTGTCACTATCAATATTTAAAACTAAGTACTCAGCATTGTTGTTTGTATTACAAGAGGTTCTGAGTTTAATATCTTAACTGTTAAAAAAGCCAAGAGCACAGGAAGGAGGAAAAAAAAATCTATAAACATCAAAGGAATTAGGGGATGAAAATAACTTTCCAAGCCTCTTATACTTTTCTTAGATCTAAGATTTATTTTCAGAGCAGTAAGTTATTCTTCAGGAGAAAACTCAGATAAGCACTAACTTTTATTAATCTTATTTCAGACTCAAAGCCAAATAAGATATTAAATCTAATGGAAATCTTACATGAAAAGGAAAATTTTTCTAGTAATAAAATGTAGTTTAAGGGCACCTGGGTGACTCAATCAGTTAAGCAGTCTTAATTTCGGCTTGCGTCATGATCTCACGGTTCGTGGGTTTGGGCCCCACATGTGGCTCTGCAATGATGGTGCAGAGCCTGCTTGGCATTCTCTCTCTCCCTCTCTCTCTGACCCTTCCTGGTTCACAGGCTCACTCTCTCTCAAAAAAAAAAAATTTTTTTTAAGTATTTTATGACATATAAAAATTGAGATTTATTATAACCATCAGAATACATGATTTAGTTGACTCTGGTTTACTAATTTTATGTTATTTATTTATATCAGCAGCTATTTCTTAACAAATGAGAATATTTTTTAAGAGAAAAATTGCCACCTTCAGTAACTTTTTTAGCTGTTTCAGGATGCTTCAAATATAATCTCCAGATATGTATGAAATTCAAGAAAGCTACAACTTATCTGAAATTTCTTAAATATTATTGTTTTCTCTATCCAAATGTTATCTGATCGTGTTATATATTCAAATATGCTGTGAAATAACACAAACTTTATTATTCACAAAATGTTACATATATACTTAATAGAAGATAGGTAATGAAACTGTTAATGTTGCTAATAAAATTCATTCCCCTAGAAGAAAGAGTAATGTGATTTTACACCTAGATCTGTGGAATAAATGACAGTATTTGAATTCAACTACTATGATTTTAATCAACATAATGCTATAAAACTCCTTCAAGAAGGACCTGATGGAGAATAGAGTATCATGAAAATGAAGAAAATATGCATTTACCACCAATTGATGAGAAAGTTGTCTCTTTAAAAGGCTTTTAAAGGTCTCATTCTTGGGATGCCTGGGTGACTTAGTCGGTTAAGCATCTGACTTTGGCACAGGTCATGATCTCATGGCTTGTGAGTTTGGGCCCTGCATCGGGTTCTGTGCTGATAGCTCAGAGCCTGAAGCCTGATTCAGATTCTGTGTCTCTTTCTCTCTCTGCTCCTCCCCCGCTCACACAGTCTCTCTCTCTCTCTTTTTCTCAAAATAAACATTAAAAAATTAAAAAATAAATAAATAAAGGACTCATTCTCTGTGCTATATACTAAATTTTTTGTTGTCGTTGGTTTTGTTTTGTTTTGTTTTGTTTTTTTAAAGACTGGCTATAAACTGCTGGGAAAAGGGCACAAGCTAAAATACAGAGGAGCGCCTTCTTCACAGACATATAAGATTCCATTAGAAATAACTGAGACAAAGAAAAATCTTATACCAAAACACAGAGATGAGAACACTGAGCTGGGAATCTTGATTCCTACTATAGACTCAACTCCATCACTGTTTTTCATATAAAACCTAAACAAGTCACACTACATTTCAAGTCAAAGACAACTCTGAATCCCACCCTTTCCCCAGCTTCCTGATATACTTCTTCCAGCCTACCAAATCCCTTGTTGATCCATCCTAATCCCTCAGCCTCCTTTGATGGAGTCTACTCATCTCCCCCTCTGTCCTTACATAGCACACCCTTACCTCCCAGAGTTCTGTGCCTCTTCTGTTGCCCTGCATGTTTTCTTTGAGCAATGCCCTCCACTCCTATGTTTTCAACTACCAGCAACAGAGTTTTGGAGAGAGTTAGTCTCCCTGTAACACTAGTACCTAGCATAATCCTGAGCACAGACACAGCATACGGAATACATGTTTGCTGAATAGGTTAAGTCCATGAGTCTATGAGAAAATGCAGCTTATGACTGCAAAAACAGTAAGTTTTAACCAAAAGAAAAAAGATGGAGACAAAATGCTAAAACAATTAAAGAGTAAAAGAAAAGCTAATATCTGAAACAACCATGAAAATGGATATTCACTACAATTTTAACTTTCAAGCAAATTTAAAGGACTCCAAAATAAACAAGAAAGGAAAAGAAAGGTGTGTAGTGAGGGAGGGTAAATAAGGATAAAGAAACAATTAGGAACAAGAGAAATCAAAAATTCAGCTTGTAATTATTACAGAAAATCAATAGAGACCAGAATGACAGAAATACTACAAAACAATGCAAGGAATCAAGAAAAGAATGACTACTTAATAAACACTTAGTTGTTTATCACAATGAAGACTAAAGTACCAAGATCCATGCCCTATCCTAGACACAGGCAATCTGCTCCAAAGAAATAACAAAGAATGAAGCATTTATAAATTTATAAAAAACACTACAAGGAGAGGCTGGGGGTTGGGTGGGGGACACCTGGGTGTTGGACTTTGGCTCAGGTCATGATCTCACGGTTCACAAGTTCGAGTCTCACATCAGTCTCGCTGCTGTCAGCACAGAGCCTACTTTGGATCCTCTGTCCCCTTCTCTCTGCTGCTGTCCAGCTTGCATGCACTCTCTTTCTCAAAAATAAATAAACATTGAAAAAAAACAAAACACTACAAGGGGGCACCTAGGTGGCTCAGTCAGTTAAGCATCCTACTCTTGATTTCAGCTCAGGTCATCATCCCAGGGTCGTGGGATTGAGCCCTGGAGTCTGCTTAAGATTTTCTCATTCCTTCTGCCCCCCTCCGTGCTCAAGTGTTCTCTCTCTCTAAAAAAAATTAAATTAAATTTAGTTTATTTTTAAAGTTTAATTTATAAATAAATGTATATTTCAAAAATCAAAAACATAATAAATAAAATAATATAAAAATCTAAATCCTGGCAAACTGATTGTGGTAATGGTGCACAACTCTACAAATATACTGAGAGTCACCGAACTGTAAATAATAATAATAAAATAAATAAAAATAATTAAAATCCTGCTGGCAGATATAGGATTTCTTAAATTATCATTTTTTTAAAGCTTATTTATTTATTTTTGAGAGACAAAGAAAGAGGGTGAGCAAGGGAGGGGGCAGAGAAAGGGAGGGAGAGAATCCCAAGCAGGCTCCATGCTATCAGCACAGAGCCCAATGCAGGGGGAAGAGCAGAGAGACAGACAGGAAGAGAGAATCCCAAGAAACTTCTGCGCTGCCTGACTTGGGGCTGGATCTCAACTGTGAGATCAAAACCTGAGCCAAAATCAAGAGTCTGACACTTAACCGACTGAGCCACCCAGGCACCCCAGACACAGGACATTAAACATTACTAGCAACCTTCTAAAATGATTACAAAATTCTCAGAGAATTCTAGCAATATGTAAAAGGTTATAAAATTTCTTAAGATCTTTGATGAAATAGTCCACTTCTGAGATTTCAATGCCAGGAAATAAGTGTTCTCATAGTCAACCCTTCCACTAGTGTACCCTCATTCCTTCTCCATACTCAAGACATAACTGAACTCTCCCATCTCCCAGGATGAATTCTGCCTTCTCTGTGGAACCCTCCCTGTCAGCATATGAACATGTCATACTTCCCATCTTCAAAACAACAGCAAATCTCTCTTAACCCCACATGAGCCTCTGCCTACCATTCCATTTCTGTGTGTTCTTTCATAGAACAACCTCTCAGTATGGTTGTCTAACTCCCTGTGTCCAAATCCTCCTCTACCAGTCTCTCTTGATGCCCTTCTAAACACACCTGCTCCCCTAGAATCACTGCTGACTATTCTTTCCCTTTTACTCCACATCCAATCCAAAATCTATCAGTTCCACCTCTCAAGTCTGACCAAAATCCAACTGATTCTCATCACTTCCACAACTCTCACTGTGGTCTAAGCCACCAGCTTCTCTTACTTGGATTCTTGAAAGAGCCTCCAAATTGGTCTACCTCTGCCCTTATCCTACATCATAGTCCCAAAAAAGCAGCCAGAATGAGCCTTTTAAAAGTAAATCTGAGCAATGCATAAACTAGTACAGAGGTTAAGTCACACAGCTAAATTGTGGCAAAACTGGGATTCACATCTGGTCTCAGTATCTCCTTTTTTCTTTATTAAAAAAAAAAAAATTTTTTTAACGTTTATTTTTGAGAGATAGAGTGCAAGAGGGGGAGGGGCAGAGAGAGAAGGAGACACAGAATCTGAAGCAGGATCGAGGCTTAGAGCTGTCAGCAGTGCCTGATGCAGGGCTTGAATCCATAGAAATGCAAGGTCATGACGTGAATCTAAGTCAGACACTTAACCAACTAAGCCAACCCAGTCACGGCTGTCCTTTGAACCAGGGAACTTTAGACAACAAATTGATCAAAGGAACTGACGGTTCCCAAGATTTCTGTTGCACAAGTCTTAAACAAGTTATTCAGATCACAAAATGTCCTGAGATAAAATACTAAGAATATTGAAAAAAAAAATTAAGAATATTAAGAAAAAGTTAAGAATATTTACATGAATGGAAGCCGTGCCTATTCAAAAAAAAAAAAGAAAAAGAAAATGTTGCTCATTTAAAAAAAAAAAAAAAGTTAAATCAAAACCCTCTGTGCAAACTCTCCAGTGGCTTCTTATCTAATCAGAACAGCAGCCAAAGTCCTGACATGGCTTCTTCCAAGGCCCCAGGAAAGCTACTTCTGCTCCTTCCTGTCTCACTCTGCTCCGGCCACCCTGGCAAGTGTGCATCACCCAGGGCTTTTACCTGGAACGTTCTTCCTGGAGACAGCTGCACGGTTACCTCCTTGATTTCCTTCAGGCTTCACCTCAACACCAGCTTATTACAGAGGCCTTTCACAACCATTCAGTGGAAACATGTCCCACCACCACCACTACCAACTCCACTTTCCTTCTCACATTATTCCACACTGCATTTATCACAATCCAGCCCCCTGTTATTTACTTGTTCAGTAGTCTAGAAGCACCTTGAAGTCAGCTGCTTTTTTTTCATACGATAATCCCAGCACATAGAACATCATTACTTGGCACATATTAAGCATTCAATAAATATTTGTTGAATGAGTAAATAATGAAAGAGAAAAAAAAAGTATTACCTATTATCAATGCTACTTTAAGGGGGAAAACAATAAAATCCCAATGTCAAACAGCATTAAATGGTTAAACGCAGGATTTAAACATAAAGCACAAATCCACAGGACAATCAACAGATGACATAGTCCATATATGATAGTAATAGAAATATATATGAAATTAGGACCCCCACAATATTTACAAATCGGTTATTTAAAAAACATACTGACATACAAAAATCAGAAGAGTTTATTATAGTGAAAATAGAATTTTTATTCACTAGATTATTTTTGGTTTTGGAAAGACAGACCTGTAATTTATAAAATAAGCAAACAAAAGCTAGTTGTAATAACTTGACCTTTTAAAAAGCTTTAATTCAACATACAGAATAAAATCCTAATCTGAACATATGAACACCATATAAACAAAATGAGTTTCTTACAGAGAGAGCTGCATCTGAGGGAAGTCAGTTGAAATATATTTATGCATGAAATCTCCGGCCCATTTAGAAAATGAAGGAAGATACTCCTCTACTTCTTGTTTTATCTCATCTTGATTCAAATTTAAGCGATACCTGCCAAAATAAGAGGTTAAACATGAAAGCATGAATATGAAAAAAGTAAGTAAGGACAAAAATATCCAAATAAGCAACTTAAGTTACCCAGCAACTAATTAACGGATATATAACGCGGTGTATACATGGGGCACCTGGCTGGCTCAATCATAGAACATATAACTCTTGATCTCAGGGTCATGAGTTCAAGCCCCACATTGGGGATAGAGTTTACTTAAAAAATAAATAAATAAAATCTTCTGTGGGGGTGCCTGGATAGCTCAGTCAGTTAAGTGCCTGACTTCAGCTCAGGTCATGATCTCATGGTTGGTGGGTTCAAGCCCCATTTGGGGCTCGCTGCTGTTAGCACAGAGCCCGCTTCGGATCCTCTGTCCTCCCTGCTCTCTGTCCCTTCCCTGCTCATGCACTCTCTCTCAATAATAAACAGACATTTTTAAAAAAATCTTTTTTTTCAATGTGGTACATATGTACAATGGAATATTATTCAACCTTAAAAAGAAAGAGAGCAGAACCCTCTGAGCCCTCCAAAAGAACTGGTTCAGCAGGGAAGACAAAATTAGCAACCCTAGCTCTGCCAAGATTGTGTCTCCTGGGCATAGCAGCAACCTCAAGCTGAAAGAGAAGCTGAAATTCCTCAAGCCAGAGAGCAACTGCTAATACCAAAATACCCCAAATGATCATACATTCAGAATACCAGAGGCAAAGGTTATCCTTACAAAAGGCTGCTTCAAATCTGGCAACTTCCAGTTGATAAAAGAAGATGTAGGCGAGAATGTGGGAAAACAAGGATTCACGTAAACTAGGACAATGCCTATAGAGAACAACTTGGCAATAATTATCAAAAATGTTATTTATTTTTGGGGCGCCTGGGTGGCTCAGTCGGTTAAGCATCCAATTTCAGTTCAGGTCATGACCTCACAGCTCATGAGTTCAAGCCCCATATTGGGCTCTGTGCTGACAGTTCAGAGCCTGGAGCCTGCTTCAGACTCTATGTCTCCGTCTCTGTCTGCCACTACCCTGCTCATGCTCTCTTTCCTTCAAAAATAAATATTTCAATAAATATTTGTTTTAATGTTTATTTATTTAAATAATCTCTACACTCAACATGGGGCTCAAACTCACAACCCCAAGATCAAGAGTCACATGCTATTCCAACTGAGTCAGCCAGTCTCAGTATTCAAAATACTAGATGTACCCAGACTAGATCCTGTCCTGGAGGGGAAAAGATGGTATGAAGGAAGGACATTATTGGACAAAAATGTGGACAGATCAGACAAAAGTATTTTACCAATATTAAATTTCCTGACATTGAAACCATATTGTGATTACATAAAAGAAAAGCCTAATCTTAGGAAACACACACTATACGTTATGATTTTTTACTTCAGGGGCACAAGCCCTGAGCCCATCTGGCTCATCATTAGTGACAACGAGCCATGAGCAAAGTCCTTGGCTAGCAGCAAGCTGCCTCATCAAGCACTTAGGCCCCTCACCCAGCCATCAAACATCACCACGTGCCTGGCCCCAACCACAGAGAGTATGGGGAGTAAAGGCCTGAAGGCAAGGTGAGCAAGATCAGCTCTGCCCATTGCAGTAAGCATCCTGAGCCCACAGGGCACCCCAGGATGTCCAGGGCCCTGCTCAATCCGTTCTATGGCTAGCATCTTCATGGTATACAGCCCATTGTGTATACCAGATGTATACTACACAACCTTAGGGGAAAAAAAATCTATACACACGCACACACACATTTAGCAGATGAATCTGAGTAAACAGTACATGAGTGTTGACTGCACTAATCTCGCAACTTTTCTTTAAATTTGAAATTATTTCCAAATAAAAAGATTTTTATGTTTTAAGTGTACATATTCTGTGGCCCAACAATTCCACTTCTAAGTATTTAACCCAATATATGCCTCACAGGTGTGAAATAAAAGATGTATAAAGGTATTTCTTACGGGTGCCTTACTTAGTACAGCATACAACTCTTGATCTCAGGGTCGTGAGTTCAAGCCCTGCATTGGGTATGGAGCCTACTTTAAAAAAAATCTTGGGGCACCTTGGTTGAGCATCTGACTTTGGCTCAGAACCCACAGTTCATGGGTTCAAGTGCCATATCGGGTTTTGTGTTGACAGTACAGAGCCTGCTTCGGATTCTGTCTCCCTCTCTCTCTGCCCCTCACCTGTTCAAGCTCTCTCTCTCTCAGAAATAAATAAACATTAAAGAAAATGTTTTTAAATCTTAAAAAAAAAAAGTTATCTCTTATAGGATTGCTAATAAAACCAAAGATTGAAATGCCAAGGAGATACTTAAATAAATTACAGTACATCCATACAATGAAACATTATGTCATTATTAATTAAAAATGAGACAGCTTGATGAGTACTGATATGGAATGATCAGCAAGATTTAATCTTTAACGTGAACTTAAATTTTTAAGTGAACAATAATATACATGGTATTCTACAATTTACCTAACGAAAAATATATAGGTGTGTGTGTGTGTGTGTGTGTGTGTGTGTGTAGGTGTGGATGTGTGTATACACACCTACACACACACACCCACACACACATACATTGTCACACATAAATGTTTGAAATCTCTGTGAAAGAATATATAAGAAACTGATAGCAATGGTTGTCTTTAGGGAAAGGAACTAGGTAACAAGTAGGACACAGGGAGAAAGGACTTACTTTTTTACCATATACCTTCTTGTACTATTACAATATGGTAAACACAAATTTATAATCTGTTTAGAAATAATAACATTATTTAAAAAATACCTGTACAATTGGGTACTCATTTCCTTTTTTTATTATTATTTAATTTTTTTAATCTTTATTTTTGAGAGAAAGAAAGAGAGAGAATACAAGTGGGGAAGGAGCAGAGAGAGAGGGAAACATAGAATCCAAAGCAGGCTCCAGTCTCAAGCTGTCAGCACAAAGCCCAATGTGGGGCTCACTCATGAACCATGAGATCATGACCTGAGCCAAAGTCAGATGCTTAACAGACTGAGCCACCCAGGCACCCTGGGTAATCTTTTCCTAAGTAACTTTCTCTAACCATCTTGGAGCCATTCTTTACTGTCGTAATCTCCTTAGGCAGATTCTTCCAAGTGTTTTATTTCTTACAGAGCAGGACTCTATTTAAATTCTCCAAACCAGTTCATACTCATTATTTAATGTCTTCTGCATTTAAATTCTCCCTTTTTACCAAAAACCATAAAATACCTAGGAATAAACCTAACCAAAGAAATGAAAAACTATTCACTGAAAACTAAAGAAAGCTTATGAAAGAGATTGAAGAAAACACAAAAAAATGGAAAAACAGTCCATGCTCGTGGATTAGAAGAACAAATACTGTTCAAATGTCAATCCTACCCAAACCAATCTACATATTCAATGCAATCCCTTTCAAAATAACACCAGCATTCTTCACAGAGATAGAACAAACTATCCTGTATGGAACCAGAAAAGACCCTGAGTAAGCCAAAACAATCCTGAAAAAGAAAACCAACGCCAGAGGCATCACAATTCCGCACTTCAAGCTGTATTACAAAGCTATAGTCATCAAGACAGTATGGTACTGGCACATGAACAGACACATAGATCAAGGGAACAGAATAGAGAACCCAGAAATAGACCCACAAACATATGGCCAACTAATCTTTGACAAAGCAGGACAGAATATCCAATGGAAAAAAGACAGTCTTGGTGCACCTGGGTGGCTCAGTCGGTTAAGCTTCCGACTTCAGCTCAGGACATGATCTCACGGTTTTTGAGTTCGACCCCTATGTCTGACTCTGTGCTGACAGCTCAGAGCCTGGAGCCTGCTTTGGATTCTGTGTCTCATTCTCTGTCTGCCCCTCCCCAACTTGTGCTCTGTGTCTCTATATCTCTCAAAAATAAATGTAAAAAAAAAAATTTTTTTTTTTAAAGTCTCTTCAGCAAATGTTGTTGGGAAAACTGGACAGCGACATGCAGAAGAATGAACCTGGACCACTTTCTTATACCATACACAAAAATAAACTCAAAATGGATGAAAGACCTAAACATAAAACAGGAAGCCATCAAAATCCTATAAGAGAAAACAGGCAACAACCTCTTTGACCTCAACTGCAGTAACTTCTTACTTGACATGTCTCTAGAGGTAAGGGCAACAAAACAAAAATGAACTACTGAGACCTCATCAACATAAAAACCTTCTGGGGGTCCCTGGGTGGCTCAGTTGGTTAAGCTTCCAACTTTGGCTTAGGTCATGATCTCACGGTTTGTGGGTTTAAGACCCACTTCGGGCTCTGTACTGACAGCTCAGAGCCTGGAGCCTGCTTCAGATATTCTCTCTCTCAAAAATAAACTTAAAAAGAAGTTTACTAAGAAACTTTAAAGAAAATTAAACATCAAAAGCTTCTGCACAGCAAAGGAAACAATCAGCAAAACTAAAAGGCAACTGATAGAATGGGAGAACATATTTGCAACAACATATCAGATAAAGTGTTAGGATCCAAAATCTATAAAGAACTTACCAACTCAATACCCAAAATACAAATAATCCAGTGAACAAATGGGCAAAAGACATGAATAGACACGTTCCCAAAGAGGACATCCGGATGGCTAACAGACACATGAAAAGATGCTCAACATCACTCATCACCAGGGACATACAAAAAAAAAAAAAAAAAAAAGGCACTATGGTTTCCTGCCTGCTCACTTCCTTAGACGCTTTAATCTGAAGTAACACCTGCCATGTTGTGAGAACACATTAGACAGCACTACAGAGAGGCTCACATGGCAACAAAATGAGGCCTCATGACTACAACAGCCAGCCAGGAATTCAGGCCTCATGACAACAGCCATGTGAATGCATCATCGTGGAAGCAGATCCTCCCTTCAAATGACCAGCTCCACAAGGGAGACCCCACGGGAGACCCTGAGCCGGTACCTTCCAGCTAAACCACCTCTGAATTCCTAACCTAACATAGTTTGCTAACAGAAACTATGAGGTAATAGATTAGACATGAGTCATTTAAAGCTACTAAGTTTTGATGTGATTTATTTCAGGGGAATAATCAATACAACATGCAACAGATAAGGCATCACTGTATGTTGACTAGGATATGACCAAAAAAAAGTTAAAACTCTGAAGTGCAAAAAACAAGTGTTGGCAAAGATGTGGAAAAACAAAAAACAAAAAAACCCAAAAAAACCCCTCTGTGCACTGTTGGTGGGAATGCAAACTGGTGCAGCCACTGTGGAAAACAGTATGGAGGTTCCTTAAAAAATTAAAAATAGAACTACTCTTTGATCCAGTAATCACACTACTGGGTATTTACCCAAGAATACAAAAACACTAATTTGAAAGGATTTATGCACTGCCTATGTTTATAGCAGCATTATTTACAATAGCCAAATTATAGAAGCAGTCCAAGTGTCCATCGATAGATGAATGGATAAAGAAGATGTGATACACACACATAAACACATGCGCACACATCCGTGTATAATGGAATATTATTCAGCCATAAAAAAGAATGAAATCTTGCCATTTGCAACAACATGGATGGTTCTAGAGAGTATAATACTAAGTAAAATAAGTCTGTTAGAGAAAGACAAACACCATATGATTTCATGCATATGTGGAATTTAAGAAACAAACCAAATGAACAAAAAACAAAGAAAAGAGACAAATCAAAAAAGACTCTTAACTATAGACAACAGAGGGTTACCAATGGAGGTGAGTGGTGGAATGGTGAAATAGGTGAAAGGGATTAAGTGGTACACTTATGATGAGCACAGAGTAATATACAGAATTGCTGAATCACTATACTGTACACCTGAAACTAATATAACACTGTATGTTAACTATAGTGGAATTAAAATTTTAAACTTAATTTAAAAAATAAGTTTCTAATTTTAAAAAATTTTCAAATTTCTAATTACAAAAAAGAAAAATGGGGTGCCTGTGTGGCTCAGTTAACTGTCCCACTGTGGATTTCGGCTCAGGTCATGATCTCAGTTTGTGAGTTAGAACCTTGATCAGACTCTGCATTGAGAGCATAGAACCTGCTTGGGATTCTCAGTCTCTCTCTCCCTGCCCCTCCCCTGCTCATGCACACACACATGCTCTCTCCCTCTCAAAATAAATGAATAAACTTTAAAAAATAAAAATAAAAAGGCAAAATGTAAATAACAGCTGTGTTTTACTGCAATGCAAGATGGCAAATAAGGCAATAAGTAGAACTCTTTAAAGCAAAAGCTTTATGAAATCTACTCATATTCTGAATGTCATGCTATGTAGTCATGACCAAGGGACAGCTTCTGTGTGTTTCAGTTTCTTTCGGTTGCTATGAGATTATATAAGATGTCTAAAAGCACTGAACACAATGCCTGACACGTCAGGGATCTAAAATGTTTTTAGGACAATAGGTCATATGACATTAGTAAATAAGTTGTGTGGCATTTTGGAACACACTTTTTCCATATAAACAGCGAAACAGAATTACATCTGGGAAAAGCAGATTTATGTCAACTAGTCTGGAAATCAAAATTACCACTAATAAAAATACTTCTGTGAAAAAAAGACAGTCTGCAATAGGAGTGATGACAGAACAGCAGATTATGCCAACCCCTCTGCATGTAGTCACTCACAAAATGCCAACAATTAGGGGCACCTGGGTGGCTCAGTCAGTTAAGCACCGACTTTGGCTCAGGTCACGGTCTCATGGTTCGTGAGTTCAAGCTCCACGTCAAGCTCTGTGCTGTCAGCTCAGAGCCTGGAGCCTGCTTCTGATTCTGTGTGTCTCTCTCTCTGCCCTTTCCCTGCTTGCACTCTGTCACTCTCTCTCTCAAATATAAATAAAACATTAAAAAAATAAAAATAAAATAAAATAAAAAATGCCAACAATTAGCCATTTGTGGGTTTATATGTATTTTCTCCACTGTCACAAAAGTCTGCAAAATAGGATTTATTGCCTTTTTCAAAACCTTTCAAAAATAGTAACCTGTTCAATCCTAAAACTAGCAAAGCTAGAATGTAAAACCAAGTCCATCTGATTCCCAAAACCATACAATTTTCAGTATGTCACATAACTAGAAGTAAGGCAAAACATTTTTTACACTGAGAACAGCTGAAGAATCTATTGCACACATGTACAGAATATTCAGATATTTTTAGCTCAAGAGTTTCTATTCTGCAATTTCAGAAGCTCTTCACAGAACTGCAGTGGGGTACTACAACCCTGGAATCTATATTCTAGTATTACTCTGATTTATATTTAATAGTCTAATAGCCAAATACCTTCTGGATTCCAGGAATAGATTTTATAATAGAATTGTACTTACAGCATGTCTTGTACTACTTACATTTCCTTCAGATGTTTTATTTCTTGAATAGTTTGAAAAGCATATTCTTGTAGTTTTTCTGGGGCAAAGCTATTGCTTATTGCTTTTTGAAATACTTCATGAAGAACTGTACCAATCAGCATTTGACGTGTGGCTGGATTACAGCTCTATTTAAAAAAAAAAAATCATATATTTTATTCCACACTATTAACACACATGATCTCATATTTATTACCTATTTTAACTACCATAGCCAAACTGCACTAGTGAGACAAATGCTAAAACATTAAACAATTTTTATTCTAGTAAGTAGAATTACAGATGACTTTCACTTTCTTCTATTCAGAACTACCCGAATTAAAGACTATACTTTCAGGGATCATTTCTATAGTTTGTTATTAGAGAAGTTTCTCTGAACGTAAAGAATTACCCAAATTATTTTACAAGCATGTTATTTTTAAAGAAAATCAGTAATTTCCACTTTGAAAATATTAAAAATAACCTATATGAAAAATTTCAATGTATTTTCAAATACTTAATATATTCTTTTCTAATTTCACTTTATAATCTACCGAAATAAAATGCAATAAAGCCATGGCTCATAAACTCATGTAAGTAAAAGACATTATTCAAACATAAAATTTAAATTTACAGCACAGATTTTTGACAAGTTCTCTCCACTCAAAAAGAAATAGTATTTAAAAAAAGAAAAGGGCGCCTAGGTGGCTCAGTCTGTTGAGTATCTGACTTCTGCTCAAGTCATGATCTCACAGTTCGTGGGTTCAAGCCTTGCATCGGGCTCTGTGCTGACAGCTCAGAGCTTGAGCTTGCTTCAGATTCTGTGTGTGTCTCTCTTTCTTTGTCCCTCCCCCGCTCATGCTCTGTCTCTGCCTCTCAAAAATAAACATTATAAAAAATTTTTAAAGAAAAAAAAAGGCATATTATTTCTCAATTAACCCTTTTCTTAGCCTAGACATCCCCTTTAAAGCTATCAAAAAACTAGATAAAGTCCACCAAAACATGCTTCAGGAATTTAAAAAATTAATTTACAGAGGGATTCTCTGTACTATTCATGCAAGTTCTTAACAAGTCTAAAAGAACTACAAAGTAAAAAGTTTTTAAAACAATTTTGGTTTTCTACATAGATATAAATTGTATAATTTTTAAAATACACTGAAAGGAAGAGGAAACTCTTAATAAAAACCCAGGTTCTTCAGTAAATGGAACTGAAACAAAGAGGGTAAGAATAGGTAGAATACAGATTAAAAGAAACTTAGGAGACCTATCAAAACATAAATCAAAGACTGTTTGGGGGTGCCTGGCTGCCTCAGTTGGTAAAGCATCTGCCTCTTGATCTCAGGGTTGTGGGTTCGAGCCCCACACTGGGTATAGATATTACTTACAAATAAAATCTTAAAAAAAAAAAAACAAAAAACCTTGTTTGAATTCTGACAAACCAACTGAAGAAAAAACTACTTTCTATTAAAGACATTACAGAGAGGGGCGCCTGGGTGGCTCAGTCGGTTGAGCGTCCGGCTTCGGCTCAGGTCATGATCTCACAGTTCATGGGTTCGAGCCCCGCGTCAGGCTCTGTGCTGACAGCTCAGAGCCTGGAGCCTGTTTCAGATTCTGTGTCTCCTTCTCTCTGTGACCCTCCCCCGTTCATGCTCTGTCTCTCTCTGTCTCAAAAATAAATAAACATTAAAAAAAAAAAAAAAAAAAAAAAAAAAAAAACTTTAAAGACATTACAGAGAAATAATGGGACATTATCTATCTGGGCTTTATAGATAAACTGGGCATTATATTAATGAAAGGAAATACTTTTAATTTTATGGTGTATGATAAAGGTATCATATTTATATTTTTAAAAGATCCACCTTCATTTACATGCAAAATAATATAATGTTTGAGAACATCAAAATGGGTATATGGGAAATTATTCGAATCATCTATTTATGTATGTTTGAAATTTTCCAGAATATTTTTTTATGAGAGACAGTCACATTTATTTTTAGTTTATTGGAAATCATATGAAGCCAAGTTTGGAAATTCCTAGAAGCATTAAAAAATATCATCGCTTACATTACTTTTATCATCAGAATTAATTATTTTATTAAGCACTGATCAAGATTCAAAGGATTCAGTCACCTGGACTTGAGTCCTAGCACTGCCACTTATTAGCTACAGTAACTCTCAGCAAGTCATTTAACATTTAACCTCTGAGCCTGATTTTCCTCATCTGTAAAATGCAGCTGATTATTACCATCTACCTCACAGGAATTTGTGACGACTAAATGAAATAAGAGTATAAAAGTGCTCTGTAAACTCTAAGACCCTGCAGAAACATTAGCTGTTAATATTATTCACCCTAAAAGTTTCACTTAGGACAGCTCTTCTCATACATCGAATACTACTGGCTATGCTTGTGCCAGAAATCAGTATGTCTGGATATAGAATCAAATATCCAAAATCTTCATCTATTATCCAAGTATCAGATATGCAGTCTCCCTCCAAATGAATGATGTCCCCCGGCTCCACTGGTAAAGAGCACCTAAAAATAAAGCAAAATATACATAGTTTAGGTTCCTATATTTAAACATGTTAAGGAAGCTTCAAAAAGCAAATGAGTACTTTATCTGAAGGAATAGTATTTGTAAATTTCTGGGTCTTTCAAAATAATTTAATACTAGGATGCAGTCTTCAGAATCAACTCCTACTCATTCTACTCCTTTCTACCTTTGAAATACAACTGAGAACACTCAGGGGTCTTCCTTAAATACCAAAAAGGAAAACTGCTTAGTGTTAGCATCATTTACTGCAAAAGCTATCAAATCTTTAATAGCGTCAATACATAGCTCCACTTATGGATTAGCTTATTTCAATAATAATTCTCTCATTCTTAAGATTTCTAGCATTTCTACAGTTTCTGTAAGTCTTGAGACATGAAGACAAACCCAATGTGTTAAGAATAAAAACATACTGGGGCACCTGGGTGGCACAGCTGGTTAAATGTCCAACCTTGATTTTGGTTCAATCTCATGAACCGTGAGATTGAGCCCTGATTTGGGGCTCCAGCATGGAGCCTGCTTGGGATTCTCTCTCCTCTTTCTCTGTTCTTCCCCCAAGCTAATGTGCACACACAACTCTCTCTCTCTCTCTCTCTCTCTGAAAATAATAAATAAATGCTAAAAAAGAAAAAAAAAGAACAAAATCATATTTATCATTCTTATCTAGACAAAGAGCCTAAATAGACAAAATTAGACCTCCACTTTCTCTGAATTTCCCCTTTACCCCTCACATACCATACTTTGCTTGTGTAGAGAAACCTAGAGTTTCAGAATGTTCTTATGCTGTAATTAATTTTGCTTTTAGTGAAAATAATTACGAGTTTTAAGCTGCAATCTTAAAAAGTACTGGGAAGGGGCGCCTGGGTGGCTCAGTCGGTTAAGCGGCTGACTCCGGCTCAGGTCATGATCTCGCGGTCAGTGAGTTCAAGCCGCGCGTCGGGCTCTGTGCTGACAGCTCAGGGCCTGGAGCCTGTTTCAGATTCTGTGTCTCCCTGTCTCTGACCCTCCCCCCATTCATGCTCTGTCTCTCTCTGTCTCAAAAATAAATAAACGTTAAAAAAAATTTTTTTTTTAAAGTACTGGGAAACTTTGGAAGTAGTCATCTAATAAGGCCATTTATTGGGTTTGGGCCCCGTGTCGGGCTCTGTGCTGACAGCTCAGAGCCTGGAGCCTGCTTCGGATTCTGTGTCTCCCTCTCTCTCTGCCCCTCCCCTGCTCATGCTCTGTCTCTGTCTTAAAAATAAATAAAAACATTAAAAAAAAATTAATAAGGCCCTTTGTAGTTAATTTTCTTTTTTTATGCTTATGTTTTTGGGGTTTTTTTAAATGTTTATTTATTTTTGAGAGAGAAAGTGAACAAGAGAGGAGCAGAGAGACGAACCCACAAACCATGAGATCATGATCTGAGCTGAAGTCAGACGCTTAACCAACTGAGCCACCCAGGTGCCCATATGTTTATTTTTGAATGAGAGAGACAGAGCGTGAGTACGGGAGGGGCAGAGAGAGAGAGAGAGAGAGAGACAGAATCTGAAGCAGCCTCCAGGCTGAGCTGCAGCACAGAGCCTGACATGGGGCTTGAACTCACAAGCTATGAGATCATGACCTTGGCCTAAGTTGGACACTTAACTGACTGAGCCACCCAGGTACCCCGTACTTAATTTTCAAATGACAATAAAGATCAAGTTTCAGAATAAGGGCTTTGAGATGCTGAGGTAATAAGCAAAATGTTTACATGGAATTAATTCAGGTTCATATCTGCTCCCTTAAGACTCTTAAGCCAGATCAGTACTCAAAGTCACACAAAAATTACCAGTCATTCCTAAGGATACACAGTTCTTTATATTCTAGTGACTGAGAAGCAGTGATGATTAGGTGCTTTTCATGGTTTCCTTCTTCATTCTGTACAGTATTGACTGCTAATACCAGGTACCGGTTATCCATTCCTCGGCTCAGAACTGTTTTAGAAAAGGAAGCTTCCACTTTCTTCTGAAATCTGAAGCATACACAAACAGAACTACTGTAGCATGAAATAAGATATCCAATTTCCTTTATCTACAAACCAGCCTTCTAGTTTTCTAGGTTTGTTTCTTCTAGAAAGCTTATCACAATGACCGTTAGCTAAAATACGTAAAAATTAAGAGAGCAAGGGCATAGCAGAATTCCGATTATAAAACTTCCCAAAAGTAATGCCATTTAAAACATGCTTATGATACGAGTTTTTCCAAACACTGTATAGGTTCTCAGGAGCCCTGTGAAACATCCATGATTATGAGGATTAAGGATAAATTGAGAAATATCAAATAACAAATTCCTACCACTGGTGCAAGCCCTCCCAAAGTACAAATAAAAGCAAATGTCTTGTACACCATCTTTTTTGTAAATGAAAGGTATTGTTAAGGAAAACCATAGTGGAGGTGGTTTGCTGAAATCCTACCTTGAGCCACAGTATTATATCAATCTTTAGGAGCCTACTTAGAAATTATCTAGTCGTACCTACTATTTAATGAAGAAAATCTTTCTGTAAAATCTCAGTATGAATCAACTAGCGCCTACTTCCTAGAGAAAAGCAAGCTTAATACCTGTCACATTAGTTCATTCATACAGTGACTCAACTCAGAAATTTCTCATTTATAATGGGCAAGTCAACTGCACAATACTTTTATCCATTGATCCTAGCCGCCTGAAAACTATGCAGGACTGCTCTAACCGCTCTAGAAAATATTAAGTCCCTCTTTAGTCCTTCCAGTTTGATTGCAGTCTTTATCAGTGACAGTACAAGAGTCCACAGTCATTACCTCTCTAATACCAAATGCCTTCCTATTACCCTGAAATTATCTTTGTCACCCAACCCTAGACTCTTACTACTTTGTAATCGCCTCATTCACCTACTCCAGGGAGCCTCAGGCTGTGAAATTCCCAAAGGTCAGTTGGGACACCTTGAGGATCTCGCAAAGGTATTGCTGATCAAAACCCAAAACGCAAAGACCCGTCAACAATAATTATCATTATTATTAATTGAAAATAATTCCACATTATGCTGGTCAAGTTGCCCTGACCATTTAGTCCAAGTTGAGGATGTAGAGTTCTCCGTGGGATAAGTTTCTCCAACTACATAAGGAGAAAAGCATCTAGCAGTTGCAATTTCCTTTTATGAAGGCTAGTTTAAGGTGACTGGCACTCCCCGAATACGGGCAGGAATGAACGGCTGAGTAAGCAGTTTTCGGGCTTTGGCCCAAGTGCGGACCCAAAGAGAACCCTATGAAACAGATCCCAGCTCGGGAAACTCGTCCGGCACCCTGGGACCCGAGCGGGATCATTTTATCCCAAGCCTGGCTTCCCGGAGGCGTGGGTGCCGCCTCTCCCGCTCCTTTCTTTCAAATCTCCCGCCTTGCTCCCAAACCCTCCCTCCGCTCCGCTCACAGCTCCGCCGGAGGACCAGCCTCTCCCTCTAGACTCTTCTTCAACAGCTCCAGTTCTTCCAGCTGCAACATCCCGGGGGAAGACACTGCAAACACACGCCAGTTAAAACCAGGGAAACGGAGAACCTCAGAAAAAGAAAAGAAGCGCGAGTCCGCGAGGCGCCGCACGCATGCGCATGTCCGCCTGCCCACCGCAGTCCCAAGTGACCTGCGCGAAGCAGCCCCTCCCAGCCCGGCATGCTCCACGTGGAGAGCGGCACTTGGGCGGAGATTTTAAAAGATCCTTGCTCCCTTGCTTATGCGTTAGGAAAATTGGGGGTGTTCTTAATCTGGCCCAGACAAATATTCTCGCATTTTCTCTAGACACGCCAACGCATGCTCAACACACACTCTTAGAACAGAACCAATTACCCAAACCCAGGCGTCCCTTGTTAGCGTTCAGAATTTTCTATTCTTTTGGGAGAAAACCTCGCCTTTTTTTTCCGGAAAATTGAGAAAATAGAATTCATCAGGTAGGAATTTCCTCATGATACCACGACTTTCTACAAAAGTACTAATATCCGTGCTTGTCTTATATCCTCTTTCCACTTTTTCAACTGTGGACAAAGTCCACTGATCAATGAACAATCCTATTTGTACTCTTTCAAGGGCCTTTTTTTCTTCAGCTACTCCGTCATTCTCTTGTATCATCAATGTGGACCTCACCAGTAGGTTCCTCCCAGACTTGTAATGTGGCCCAGTGTCTCCCACCTTTAAAAGATGTTACCTTGGGGAGCCTCGGTGGCTCCCTTGGTTGAGTGTCTGAATTTGACTAAGGTCCTGATCTTGCTGTTGGTGACTTAGAGGCCCTGCATTGAACTCTTTGCTATCCCGGAAGAGCCTGCTTTGGATCATCTGTCCCCCTCACTCTCTGCCCCTTCCCTGCTGGTTCCATCGCAAAATAAATAAACTTTAAAAAATAAATAAAACAAAATAAAATAAAAGATGTTGCCTTGTTGGATTTACTCCATCTCTCTCTTGGCCATCCTGAGAGCAAAACTTTATTTTTTTATTTTTTCAGTAATCTCTACACCTAACATGGGGCTTGAAGTCACACTTTGAAAGAGTCACTGGCTCCACTGACTGACCCAGCCAAGTGCCCCTATCCTCCCATTTAAAAATAATCTTTATGGGGGCGCCTGGGTGGCTCAGTCGGTTAAGCATCCGACTTCGGCTCAGGTCATGATCTCGCGGTCCGTGAGTTCGAGCCCCACGTCAGGCTCTGTGCTGACAGCTCAGAGCCTGGAGCCTGTTTCAGATTCTCTCTCTGGCCCTCCCCTGTTCATGCTTTGTCTCCCTCTGTCTCAAAAATAAATAAACGTTAAAAAAAATTTTTAAAAAAAATCTTTATGGGGCAGCTGGGTAGCTCACTGGGTTAACCATCTGATTCTTGATTTTGGGTTAGGTCATGATATCATAGTTCTTGAGTTTGAGCCCTTCATGGGGCTCCCAGCTGACAGCATGGAGCCTGCTTGGGATTCTCTCTTTCTCTCCCTCTCTCTCTGCCCCCACCCTACTCTTAATTTTAAAAAATCAAAATAATTGTTATTAAAAGTTGACTTTTATATTCGTGTTTATTCATACAAAATTATGAGAAATTTCTTGGGGGGGAAAAAAAAGCCCTGCCTGTAATAGATACAGATTTTCTTTCTTTCTTTCTTTCTTTCTTTCTTTCTTTCTTTCTTTCTTTCTTTTTCTTAACTTCTTTCTTTCTCTTTCTTTCTTTCTTTCTTTCTTTCTTTCTTTCTTTCTTTCTTTCTTTCTTTCTTTCTTTCTTTTATGTCTGTTTTTGACACAGAGAGAGAGAAAGGGAGAGAGCAAGCACATGTGGGGTAGGGGCAGAGAGAGAGAGGGAGACACAAAATCCAAAGCAGGCTCCAGGCTCTGAGCTGTCAGTACAGAGCCCCATGTAGGGCTCAAACACATGAACCATGAGATCATAACCTGAGCCAAAGTCAAAGGCTTAACGGATAGAGCCACCCAGGCGGCCCAATACATACAGATTTTCTACCTGTGACACAACACTTATCTGGTTTTCCCCCAACCTCACAGGCCCCCTTCAATCTCCTGTATTGTCTCTTCATTTTCTGCCCAATCTCTAAATGTTGGAAGTCCTCAGAGTTCAGTTTCTGGACATATTTTTCTATCTACCAGTTCCCTAGGTTTTTTCAGACATTGTCATGGCTTAATTTTATTATTATTTTTTTATTCTCGTGGCTTTAAATACCATCTCTATCCTGCCAATTCTCACATTCATGTGTATAGGCAAGGCTTTTCCTCTGAATTCAAAAACACAACTACTGCTTGATATCTACACTTAGCAATATGGGGGGGGGGGGGCGGAGTCTTTAATTATAACATGGCCAAAATGGAATTTTTTATTTTCTTGACAGACCCATTATTCTTCTCAGTAATAGCACTATCCACCCAGAAGACAAGGCTAAAAACTCAGAAGTCATCCTGATTCTTTTCTGTTACTACTCACATCCAATCCATAGGCAGACACATAGATTCAACTTCTAAAACTATCTTAAATCTCTTCATTTGTTTCCGTCTCCACTGCCACTACCCTATCATTGTCTCTAACCTAGAAAACTGCAACACACTGTTTTGTTCTAAGTTTATTTATTTATTTTGAGAGAGAGGGAATGCATGCATGTAAGCAGGGGAGGGGCAGTGATTTTATTTTTAAGTAATCTCTAAACCCAATGTGGTGCTGGAACTTACAACCCTGAGATCAAGAGTCACTCTGTCTTCTGACTGAGACAGCCAAGTGCCCCGGTCTCTTCTGTTCTAATGTGATTGTTTTTTGTTTTTGTTTTTATTTTTATTTTGAGAGAGAGAGAGTGTTTGAGTGGGTGGTGCGGGGGGTGGGGGGTGCAGAGGGAGAGTGAGAGAGAGAATCCCAAGCAGGCTCCACACTCAGCACGGGGCCAGAAGTGGGGCAT
The DNA here is from genome assembly GCF_018350195.1 of Panthera tigris. NCBI lineage: Eukaryota > Metazoa > Chordata > Mammalia > Carnivora > Felidae > Panthera > Panthera tigris. The sequence goes on from NC_056670.1 coordinate 29,031,848, forward strand.
GATCCCACAACCGTGGGACAAAGACCTGAGCCAAAATCAAGAGGCAAGTGATCAACTAACTGAGTCACACAGGCACCCCTAAAGTGATTAGTTTTTATAATGAATCAATGGTGAATTTTGCTAAGTACTTTTTCTGCATCTATTGAAGGATCATGTGCATTTTCTCCTTAATTCTGTTATTATTGAAAATTACTGACTTTATTAAACAATTTGGCAATCCTAGGATAAACTCGGATGTATCTCTGGGTTTGATTTGCTAATATGTTGACTACTTTATTTTTTATTTATTTTATTTTTAATTTTTTTAATGTGTATTTATTTTTGAGAGCAAGAGACAGAGAGTGACTGGAGAGGGACAGAGAGAGGGAAACAAAGAATCCAAAGGAGGTTCTAGGCTCCGAGCTGTCAGCACAGAGCCCAACATGGGGCTGGAACTCACAAACCACGAGATCATGACCTGAGAGGAAGTCTGACACTTAAACGACTGAGCCACCCAGGAGCCTCTATTTTCTTTTTTTAAAGTAATCTCTACACCCAACTCATGACCCTGAGATCAAGAGTCACATACTCTACTGGCTGAGTCAACCAGGTGCCCCAATTTGATTATATGTTGTTAAGGATTTTCCAATCTTTGCTTTTGAAAGATACTGGTCTATAATTTTCTTGTAACAACTTTGTCAGGTTTGGATATCAAAATTATGCTGGCATCATAACATGAGTTGGAAAGTGTTCTTTGTCTTTTAATTTCTGAAAGTTTATAGATTCTTTCTTTCTCAGATGTTCATTAGAATTCACATCTGAGTCTGGAGTTCCTTTTTTTTTTTTCCTTTTTTAAAGATTTTATTTTTTAATGTTATTTACACCCAGAATAGGGCTTGAACCCACAAACCCAAGATCAACAGTTCCACACTCCACTGACTGAGCCAGTCAGGGACCTGGAGTCTGGAGTTTCTTTCTGGAAGAATTTTTGATGAATTCAATTTTTTAAATTGGCTGTGAAGATTTGTTTCATCTATGGTAGTTTCTATGGTGTGATTTTCAAGGCATCTGTCCATTTCATCTAAATTGTTAAATTCCTTGGCAAAGAGTTACTTAGGAATGCTTTGTTATCTTTTTAATATTCGTAGGATCCATGGGCGCCTGGGTGGCCCAGTCGGTTGAGCGTCCGACTTCAGCTCAGGTCACGATCTCGCAGTCCATGAGTTCGAGCTCCACATCGGGCTCTGGGCTGATGGCTCAGAGCCTGGATCCTGCTTCTGATTCTGTGTCTCCCTCTCTCTCTGCCCCTCCCCCGTTCATGCTCTGTCTCTCTCTGTCTCAAAAATAAATAAACGTTAAAAAAATTAAAAAAAATATTCGTAGGATCCCTAGTGATGTCCTCTTTTTAATTTTTTTTAATTTTTAATGTTTATTTTTTTATTTTTTTTTAATGTTTATTTATTTTTGAAGGAGAGAGAGGCAGAGTGTGAGTGGGGGAGGGGCAGAGAGAGAGAGAGAGAGAGAGAGAGGCACAGAATCTGAAGCAGGCTCCAGGCTCTGAGCTGTCAGCACGGAGTCTGACGCAGGGCTAGAACTCACAAACCGTGAGATCATGACCTGAGCCGAAGTCGGACGCTCAACTGACTGAGCCACCCAGGTGCCCCATTTAATGTTTATTTTTAAGAGAGAGAGCACAGGAGTACTTGTGCACACACAATTGGGGGAGGGGGAGAGAGGAAATCGCAAACAGGCTCCAGGCTCTGAGCTGTCAGCACAAAGTCTGATATGGGGCTCGAACTCACTGACCAAGAGATAATGACCTGAGCCAAAGTCAGATACTCAACCAACTGAGACACCTCTTTTTAGTTCTTGGTGTTAGTAATTTATATTCTTTCTTGTTTAGTTATCAGTCTAGCTAGGAACTTACCAATTTGTTGATCTTTTCAAAACACCAATTTTGGGGTTTGTAATTTTATCCGTTGTCTTAAATTTTGTTGATTTATGTTTTGTTTTCTTTTTTTCCTAAATGTTTATTTATTTTTGAGAGAGAGAGAGCGTGAGCAGGCCAGGGGCAGAGAGAAAGGGGGACAGAGGATCCGAGGTGGGCTCTGCGCTGCATCTGCAAGCCCAATGTGGGGCTCAAATTCACAAACCATGAGATCATGACCTGAGCTGAGGTCAGACACACAACCAACTGAGCCACCCAGACACCCGAGTTCTGTTGTTTTTTTTTTAATTAAAAAAAAGGTATTTATTTATTTATTTATATTTATTATTATTATATTTATTTATTTATTTATTATTTATTTATATTTATTTATTATTTATTTTTGAGAGAAAGAGACCAGAGCATGAGCCGGGGGGGGGGGGGGTGTGCAGAGAGAGAGGGAAACACAGAATCTGAAGCATCCAGGCTCTGAGCTGTCAGCACAGAGCCCGAAGTGGGACTCAAATGCACAAACCATGAGATCATGACCTGGGCCGAAGTTGGACACTCAACTGACTGAGCCACCCAGGTTCCCCTTCTGATTTCTGTTTTAACTGCAAACTTTGTGGACAAAGTAGAGTGATCTTTGTAAAAACATAATCAGACAGTTTTATTCCCCTGCTGAAAACCTTCAAGCATTTCCTATTGTATTTAGGATAAAAAACAAAATTATTACCATATCCTTTAGAGCCCTCAGTGGTCTGGCCTTTGTCTATTTCTCCAACCCCATTTGTTGCTACTCATTCACTCACAAAGTTTCATTCACAGTGGACTTTTGACAATTCCTATGCAAGCCAAGCTGTTTCCTGTTTAAGGCTATTCTCTTCACCTGAGGCCATTCTGCCCCCACAATTCTGCATAGTTATTTCCTTTTTATCCTCCATGTGTCAGCTTAAAGTATAGCATATTAAAGAAACTTTTCCCTGATGATTCTAAAGTAGCTCTCTGATCCTTACACCCAACAATTATTCTCTATAATGTGGCCTATTTACTTAATAAGCATTTTCCATAAACTATCATAATTTTATTGATTAGTTTATGTTTATTGACATGTTCCAAATTTATTTGACGTTAGAGTGTCATCTAAATAGGATATTACTGGGGCGCCTGGGTGGCTCAGTCGGTTAAGCATCCAACTTCCGCTCAGGTTGTGATCTCCCAGTTCATGGGTTTGAGCCCCACATCAGGCTCTATGCTGACAGCTCAGAGCCTGGAGCCTGCTTCAGATTCTGTGTCTCCTTCTCTCTCTACCTCTCCCCCGCTTGTTGCTCTCTCTCAAAAATAAACATAAAAAATGTTTTTAAATAGAATACTACTGTGTTGAAGTATAGCATCATGGCTAGTAGAGTAGGCTGTAGATTCACTGGCTGAATTTGAATCCTAGATCCACCACTAACTGTGTGAATTTGGGCAAGTTATTTGATCTCCCTGGGCCTCCGTTATTCCATGTGTAAAAAAGGGGTATCAAATAGTACCTATCTTATAGTTGTTGTAGAGATAGAGTTAAGGCATTGAAAGTGCATAAAACAAAACCCGGAACATAGTAGGTCCTCAGGAAATATGCATGACTTATTTGTCATCAATTTCTAAGGCCTAACGGTGTCTGTTATTCAAAGAATTGATGTGAGGAATTGTGTAAAGTGTTCAGTTGTTATCCAAGTATGTCAGGTATCATTGGCCCAACTCCTCAAGGCAATGCGTTATTCACATAATACAGGTTTTATTATTTGCCATTCATCTTTGCTCAAATTAGCAACATTTCCTTCCTTCCTTCCTTTCTCTTTTCTTTCTTTTTCTTTCTTTCTTTCTTCTTTCTTGTCTTTCTCCTTCCTTCCTTCCTCCCTCCCTCCCTCCTTTCTTTCTTTCTTTCTTTTTCTTTTTCTTTCTTTCTTTCAAGACAGAGACAGCATGAGCAGGGGGAAAAGCGAGAATCCCAGCACAGAGCCCAATGTGGGCCTCAGACTCATGAAACTGTGAGATCATGACCTGAGCCGAAACCAAGAGCTGGATACTTAATTGGAGGAGCAACCCAGGCGCCCCAGTAACAAGACATTTCTATGAAACAAAACAAATGAATTTCTTAATTGTTCTTCCCATGGTCTAATTGTGCCTTATTTCTGCCTACTGAACATAAGGTCTCCAAAAACGGGACTGAGCCTTCCTTTTTCCCATCAGTATACATCACTGAGCACCTATTATGGTGCCACATCCTGTGCTCCTTATAGGAAATGAAGGCATGGCTCTGCTTTGGAGAGAACCAGTTCAGGGGACACAGGTAAAAAGGTAATTACCATAAAGTGTGGTACATACTGTATTAGAAAGATACCTGGTGTTAGATGCTACTGAACATTCAAATCAGACTATAAGTACAGCTAACAGATCTCCCAAGGTAAGCCCCCCATTATGCTGATACAATGCCTGACACACAATGGATGTTGAATACCCAAGGGGAGAATAGTGTAAGATATTATTATATATACCCATTAAACTTTCTTTTTTTTAAAGTTTTATTTATTTATTTATTTAAAAAAAATTTTTTTTTAACGTTTATTTATTTTTGAGACAGAGAGAGACAGAGCATGAACGGGGGAGGGTCAGATAGAGGGAGACACAGAATCTGAACCAGGCTCCAGGCTCTGAGCTGTCAGCACAGAGCCTGACGCGGGGCTCGAACTCACGGACCGCAAGATCATGACCTGAGCCAAAGTCGGCCACTTAACCGACTGAGCCACCCAGACGCCCCTAAAAGTTTTATTTATTTAATGTTTATTTATTTTTGAGAGAAAGAGCGTGAGCCAGAGAGGGGCAGAGAGAGAGAGAGGGAGCCAGAGGATCCGAAGCAGGTACCAGGCTCTGCACTGACAGCAAAGAGACCAATGTGGGGCTTGAATTCACGAACCTCGAGATCATGACCTGAGCCAAAGTCGGACACTTAACTGACTGAGACACTCGGGCACCCCTACCCATTAACCATTCTAACTCCATACCCTTGAAAACTAGGAGTGGTACCTCACTTACTGCCTAGACCAGACCACTGTCCCATTCTATAGATCAAAGGGGTATTCTCAAAAAAAGCAGTAAAAGAGTAACAATGGAAATCAAAACAGAAATAGTCAATCTTCAGTGGAAGATAACCTGGCAAGATACACTTTGGGTCATCAATCTGAAATAAATCAAATATAACTATAGTCATTATTTTAAATATTCTTACATTCTGACTATTGATGTTTATCATTTGTGCTTTAATAATGTGAATAGTTAAAAAAGAGAAATAATGATCCAAATATGAATAAAATTCTGTAACATAGAATGCAAATTTTTATTTAAAAAAATATTTGCAGTCCTCTTTTATTGATAACATAACTGAGATATTTATTTCGTACATTTAAATTATCTTGTGACTTGATAACAATATTTAGCTACAATATAGCCCAGAAATGAAAATATACAAAATACTTTCAAGAACACACGTATTTCTACCTGTGGGGTACACTTACAAATCATACAAAGACACATATTTATTTTAAAATAAAGACTTTGAAAATGAAACCAGTTCATCTAATTTTTACCAAAGTATAACAAGAAATCTTTTATGCAAACAAAATTAAAATTGAAGCAGAAGTAACACTTTTCGATTTAGTTTTCTAATGTCCTAAAAATCACATCAATTAGATGGTAACTAGACTATTGTGGTGATTGTTTTGCAGTAAATACAAATATTGAATCATTACATTGTGCACCTGAAACTAATATATTGTTATATGTCAATTTTACCTCAATAAAAAAAATTATAAAGTTAGAGCAGTTAAAATAGTTTGCATTGATCAAAAAAAATCACATCAATTCTACAAATTGCTATGTCTGAGGACAGAACTGTATTTGTTCCCTTTCCACTTCTGTCATGCTTACAGTAAAAGATAAAAGGTACTCTAAACACAATAAATGGAATTCTTATATTTTAAACCATTTTAATATAAAGGATAGCAAATCAAATCAGTTTTATGTTTCTACTTAAGTTTATATTGCACTAAAATTATTTTACATGGAAGAACTAGTTGATGTATCATGACAAAATACCTTAGAAACATTCTTTGACATTCACATCTATATTAATAGATATTTCACAGTTCACTTAAATAAGTTTTCTAGTATATACCAAATCATCTAACAAAAACAAATCTATAATGCTAATCTGTTTTGAGAGCAAAGATATTCAGTATTTATTATTACTGCCTTTGGGAAATATATTGACTTTTAAAAACAAATTTAAGTCAGTCATAGTACCTAGTAATAACATTTGAGCAACACCTGAAAATTCTTCATTTATTGTTGAGCTTCTACAAGGCTAATTTTTAAATACCGCATTTATTTTATTTAAAAACAAAGAGAAAAAGTGTCAGTCCTTTTATGCAGTGGAGCAGAATTATGAGAAGAGAGATACTAAGAATAATGTTCAATGCTGGCTTCTAAACTACTTCCCTCCCACCCCCCCGCCGCCCCAGTAATCTCTACACCTAACATGGGGTTGGAATTTATGACTCCAAGATTAAGAGTCGCATGCTCTTCTGGCTGAGCCAGCCAGGTGCCCCCTAAGCTACATTTTATAAACATAAAAATTCAGTTCTCATCATTCTGCTGCAATATAACCAAGCCTGTTTATTACAATAATAATAACCAATGTTAGAGTCTTTGAAAATCATGATTATACTTAAAGCTTGGAATTAAAGCATGATAAAGCCTAATGGCAACCTCTTGAATCCCATTTTAAGTTAGTGCTACTCCCAAAAAACATTTTAAAACAGTTTCAAATAACCTAACTGATTAGCCAGCATCAGCTTAGGAATTTTTTTCAATGTTCTCAGTTATAACTTTTGGCATCAAAAAGCACGGTAAGCACTTTTGATTTGTTATGAATAAAAAAATCAAGTACTAAAATACCAGTGGTTCCTGTGACTAGGCAAATAGCCCCCTTCAAGTAATGTTCCCCTCAAAATTAAAAGAACATTTATGTCTCCCTGTGAGAGTTTACTCAGGAAAAGAAATCACGATTTTCTTCAGTTGAGGTGAAAAAACTGCTTCATAAGTTCGTATGTTGTAAAAGCCACTGCTTGAGAGGGAATACAGCGAATGTAATTAAGAGATAAGCCACGATATAATCCTCTTCGAATTCCATGGTGTCCATAGACGTACTTCATAGTCTCCCACATGGTACTGAAAGACAATAGTTAAATGATGACACCTTTATGCCCACTGATGAGATATTTTCAGGATCCATAATAGCATTTTTAAAAGAAGTCAAAATGTCAAGGGCACCTGGGTGGCTCAGTCAGTTGAACATCTGACTTTAGCTCAAGTTATGATCTCACAGGTTCGTGACTAAGATCCCCACATAGCTCTCTGTGCTGACAGTGAGGAGCTGCTTGGGATTCTCTCTCTCTCCTTCTCTCTCTGCCCCTCCTCTACTCACCAGATCTTCTGTCTCCCTCTCAGCCCCTCCCACACACCCTCTTTCCCTTTCCTTCAAAAATAAATAAACATTTAAAAAAAAAAGCCAAAATGTCATCTTGAATAGCTTTTGGAAAGCAAGTGTTAAAACAAGGTGAAAAGTCACCATAAAACAGCAATTCATTCCAAACAAATACAAGCATTATACACAGAATTGCCGGCTGATTAATACAATTTACTTTGTTTGGACTATGTAAAATTTACTGGCAACACTATATCATAAAAATATTTGAAATATTTATGTATTCTTTTTGACGGATGTATGCTCAGTTGCCCATCAAGCTTCCATTTCAACTCAACTTTTATACTACAACTAGCAGATGGTTATAGAACTAAAGGTTAGAGGACTATCAGATATAGGCAATAAAGACTTTCTAGTTTCAGTGTTCCTTCCTTTCAAACATTTTGGCTTTTGCCTTTCTCTTTTGATAGGCAATCTGGACTAAAATCTTCAAAAAACCTTTTAGGCAATTCAAAGGCAATTCAAAGTCCTGAGCAAATATTCTGCTCTTCCCCTGAGGAACAACACACCACCCAGAAAACAGAATGATTCTAAATCTCTACAGATTATAGAAAACTCTAGAGCTGTGCTGGGTAATGATGGTAGCCACTAGCCATACATAGTTAGTGAGCACTTAAAATGTGGCAAGTCCAAATTGAAATGTGCTGTCAGTATTAAATACACCCTGGATTTCAAACACTTAGTTTCTTTATTTTTTTAATTTTTTTACATGTTTATTTGTTTTTGAGAGAGAGAGAGAGAGAGCGCCAAGAAGGGGCAGCGAGAGAGAAGGAGACACAGAATCTGAAGCAGCCTCCAGGCTCTAGCCGTCAGCACGGAGCCGGATGTGGAGCTCGAACCCACGAACCGTGAGGTCATGACTTGAGCCAAAGTCTGGCGCTTAACTGACTGAGCCACCCAGGTGCCCCTCAAACAAAGTATTAAAAAATGGATGCAAAGTCTTGAGATGTTGAAGTGATAATATTTTTGATATATTAGGTTAAATTAAAATATTTAACTTTTTTTTAAGTTTATTTATTTAAGTAATCTCTACACCCAACATGGGGCTCGAACTCACAACCCCAAAATCAAGAGTTGCATGCTCCTCACAATGAGCCAGCCGGGTGCCCCTAAATTAAAAGATTTTAAAACAGTCATCTGTTTTTTTATACTTTTTTTTTAATGTGGCTACCAGAAAATTTTAAATTATATAAGTGGCTCACATTATATTTCTATTTAACCAAGCTGCTCTAAAGTGATTTTTTAAATGTTTTTTTTTTTTTGAGAGAGAATGAGAAAGAATGCGCACGAGCGCATGTGCAAGTGAGTGAGGGTGGGACAGAGACAGAGGGAGAGAGAGAATCCCAAGTGGGCTCAGAGCTGTCAGCGCAGAGTCTGACTCAGAGCTCAGTCTCCCAAACCATGAAATCATGACCTGAGCCAAAATCAAGGGTCTGACACTTGACCAACTGAGCCACCCAGGTGCCCCTAATGTGAATTTTTAACAAACTTTTAAATAATCTCTACACCCAACATGAGGCTCAAATTCAGAACCTCAAGATCAAGAGTTGTACACTCTTCCAACTCAGCCAGCCAGGTGCCCCTAAAGTGAAATTTTTAATAGGGATTGGGACTTGGGGTGCCTGGGTAGTTCAGTCAGGTAAGCGTTGGACTTCAGCTCAGGTCATTATCTCACGGTTCGTGAGTTCGAGCCCCGCGTCAGGCTCTGTGCTGACAGCTTGGAGCCTGGAGCCTGCTTCGGATTCTGTGTCCCCCTCTCTCTCTGCCCCACCCCTGCTTGTGCTCTGTCTCTCTGTCTTTCAAAAATGAATAAACATTGGAGCGCCTGGGTGGCTCAGCTGGTTAAGCATTCGACTTCGGCTCAGGTCACGATCTCACGGTCCATGAGTTCAAGCCCCGCGTCCGGCTCTGGGCTGATGGCTCAGAGCCTGGATCCTGCTTCCGATTCTGTGTCTCCCTCTCTCTCTGCCCCTCCCCCGTTCATGCTCTGTCTCTCTCTGTCTCAAAAATAAATAAACGTTAAAAAAAAATTTAAAAAGAATGAATAAACATTAAATATATATATATTTATGGAATAAATATATATATAGGGATTGGGACTAGATTGAAAGTTTGTAAATTTACCAAAGGATACTATGGAAGATCTGAACTACTGGTAAGACCACAGTCCTATCTCTATACCTACTTTACACATTACATTTCCTAAAGAAAATGAACAATGACAAATGGAAAACTTACAGGCACTTTTCAAATTCTGGAAGAACGGTTCCTAATTGCATTCGCCGACGAGTTACATCAAATGGGTAGCTAAAAGAAGAAAAAGGCAGAAGGATATAAAAATGATTTCTAGCATTCTACTCAACAATTATTGAATACAAAGTCCTACATATTATTTCCCTAGGAAATAATGTGTTCTTATACCTTTATTGTTTTGTCTAATTTAGGAGTCAGGACATAAGCACATGAATACAATCAAACAGCAATAAAGAGGTCTTGCCTTTGCTTATGTGGTTCTATTGGGTTAGATGATTCTCTCTCATCACCACAATATAGAGTTCATTCCTCAAGGCCAAATTCAATGCCACTTTCTGAAGAAACAAACTGGGTATTTTTCATTGTTGGAACCCTAGGACAGGGTTTCTCAACTTTGGCACTATTGACATTTTAGGTTAGATAATTCTTAATTGTGAGGATCTATCCTATTCAATGTAAGATGTTTAAGCACATCCCACTCTACCCACTCTGGCCTCTACCCACTCCATGCCAATAGCATAACCCCAGCTGTCACAGCCAAAATTGTCTCCAGATATTAATAAATGTCCACTGGAGGCAAAATCACCTCTAGTTAAGAACCACTACTCTAAAAATATTCAGCAAGCCCCCTTGTATACAGTAGACCAACAAAAAATTTTCCTTAAAGGCAAAAATTAACAATACAGATACTGCATTTAAAGAACAGAGAAAATTCTGTTAAAAAATTTGCCTGAGGGGCACCTGGGTGTCTCAGTTGGTTGAGAGTCCAATTCTTGGTTTCAGCTCAGGTCATGATCTCACAGTTCATGAGCCTGAGCCCCACATTGGGCTCTGTGCTGACAGTGTGGGACCTGCTTGGGATTCTCTCTCTCTGCCCCTCCCCTGCTCATGCTCTGTTTCTCTCTCAAATTAGGTACACTTAACTAAAATAAAATAAAATAAAATAAAATAAAATAAAATAAAATGCCTGAAATGAAATATACAAAAGGAATCTCTCTTAAGAGTGGGACCCCAGGTGATTTTTTTAAATTACTTTTATTTTGCTAATATTGACTACTTGTCAATGTAGTTAAACAATTTATGTAATTTATCTCATTCCATCTTCATAATTGCATGAAATAGGTATTGCTATCCCAACATTAAGAAAATTGAATCCTACATTCTCAAGTGTCACAAAGCTGCTTTTTACTTTCCTATTCAAAGATCTCCATGGTACCTAACATATACTTAAGTGATATATGACAAAAATAGTGATAAGGTGATTTTATCAAAGCATGGGGACAGGACCCGTGGGCAGGAAGAGCTGCCTATATTTATATTCATAATGATATGTTATAATTAAAAAAACATGTGGGACTCCTGGGGGGCTCAGTCAGTTGAGTGTCCAACTTCGGCTCAGGTCAGGATCTCATGGTTTGTGAGTTCGAGCCCTGTGTCGGGCTCTGTGCTGACAACTCAGAGCCTGGAGCCTGCTTAGGATTCTGTCTCCTTCTCTCTCTGCCCCTCCCCCATTTGTGCTCTGTCTCTCTCTGCCTCTCAGTAAAAAAACTTTTTTTAATAATTAAAAAACATGTTTTTTTAACCAAACAGCTTAAGAAATAGCATTACCAATAATTGAAGTTCTGTATGCATTTCAATAGCATCTCCAGGAATTATTTTTAATGGGGTAGTGAGAAGAAGAAATTTTATGGGAATCAAGGGAACAAAAACCTAGTCTGAAGGATTCAGTTTCCAAGCCAGAAAAGACGTATGTGAGTAGAAGGAATTGGTTAGTAGAAGGGAGAGAATGTAAGAAGACAAGGTACAAGGATTAGAATACAGGAAAGAACAATGGGAAAGAAAGAAAATAGCATTCTAGGCAATGTTCTACAGTAACAAACAGTAAGACATAGTGAGTATTTGGATACGTACAATGTGAAAAATGGTTTCAAGGTATTATTAGGGCTAGAAGATTAATGGTTATCAATAACAAATAAGAAAGCTGGGAGCTGAGGATTGTCACCAAGAGGAAAAAAGGAATTAATATCTGAACGATGGAGTTTGCCCTGATGGCAGAAGTCCAAGCAGAAATATCTAAGAGCTTGCTACAAAAGTAATGGAGAGGAAGTAATGGAGAATTAAATAAAATTTGTTATCTGTGCAGAGGTGACCACTGAAACCATAAAGATAGATGAGCTATTCTACACATTTATGGGAAGAGCATAGGACTAGAGCCAGGCTGCGCCTTAAAATATCAGCATGGATAGGAAGAAAGAGGAAGATATGAATCAGTAAGATACTTGAAAAGGCGGGGGTGGGTGGGTTGGGAAGGCAGATGGCCAAGGAGAGGTACTGTTACAAAACTGAAGGAACTAGGGGCGCCTTGGGTGGCTCAGTCGGTTGAGTGTCCGACTTGGGCTCAGGTCATGATCTCGCCGTCTGTGAGTTCAAGCCCTGTGTCCGACTCTGTGCTGACAGCTCAGAGCCTGCAGTTGGCTTCAGATTCTGTGTCTCCCTAGCTCTCTGCCCCTCCCCCACTTGCACTCTGTTTCTCTCTCAAAAATAAATATTAAAAAAATTTTACAAAAATGAAGAAACTAGAACAATTGGAAGGAAGCAAAAGAACTAAGAGGGAGCCTTTGGACCTGGTAAGAGTCAATGGGTATAGAATACAGCTTAAGAAAAGAAATGGGAAAGAAAAGATTTTAAGGATCTAGATTGGGAGTGAGTAGTAGTAAAGAAAAAGGTAGGAGCAAGAAGAGAATCAAAATAACTAGAGGTGATCATGTTTCTACAAATGCGCAAGGTTCCACAGCCAGATTGCCAAAAGTAAACCACCACCTTTTTTTCTTTACCTTCAACCTAGTATGATCTGCTTCCACACACAAGTACACGGAATCTGCTTTCATACAAGTAATCCTTGACTATAAAATCCAATGAGCACCTTACTTTTCAGTACTTATATTACTTTGATTTTTCTTTTCCATTGGATACTCTTTTTTGTCTTTGTGACAATACTACATCCTGTTTTTCAGGATACTCCTCAGTCACAGAAAGCTTTTCTTCTTCTTCCTGAAAAATTCCTGCTTCTTAGTGTTCCAGCCTCTTTTTATCTCATCTACACAATCTCTCTTGGACTAGGGAAATCCTTTGAAGCTACTTTTGCAATTACAATACAGCAATCCCTTTATCTATATTCAGCAAATGTCCCAAAACCTAGTACATTGTCTGACACAAAGGAGGTCTTCAAGATTTAATGCAAGAGAAGTGACTGGGTCGCTCAGTCAGTTGGGTATCTGACTTCGGCTCAGGTCATGATCTCAGGGTTCATGAGTTCGAACTGCATCAGGCTCTCTGCTGACAGCCCAGAGCCCACTTTGGATCTTCTGTCATTTTCTCTCTCTGCCCCTCCCCCACTCGTTCCCTCTCTCTCTCTCTCTCTCTCTCTCTTCTCTCTCACAAAAATAAATAAACATTAAATATATATATATACATGAGAGGGAGCAGGGATGGGCTAAATGCGTAAGGGGCATTAAAGAATCTACTCCTGAAATCATTGCTTCACTATATGCTAACTAATTTGGATGTAAATTTTAAAAAATAAAAAATAAAGTTAAAAAAGAAAAAGAAGATCTGCAAAGTGGTAAATATATATATATATATATATATATATATATATATATAATAAAATGAATAATGCTGAAAATCAAGATTGAAAAACTGCAATTTGATTGGATTAAGTTAATGAAGAAACTTACGATATTGTTTGTGCTATCGCTCCAGCAACACCACCACAAAGTAAGTTTATGTGGGTTTTCAAAACTAAGACATTAGGATTGTCTGATGAAGGTCTGCCAAGAAGGGTAGGGGCATGGGAAAGCCCAACACTCTTTAAGGTACCAAAAGTAAAAAATGAAACACCTGAAAAATAAAACATAAATTCACCATGATGCTTAAGATTCATAAACCATGAAAAGATACCATTCTTTATAATAACCAATTAACTCAAAGAACAAACTATACATTTCCTGATTTCTGAAAGAAAAAGGCTTAATTAATGTTTATAAGTAACCTAAAGATAACAAGATACCTATAACAATTATCGCTATGGTTTTCATACACTTATACTCCAATTTACTGAATAAAGGCAGTAGTTGGGTATAAATGCCACCTTATATATTAATAGGATTAAGTAGTTTTCCAAGGTTTCACATCAGTAAAAGTTAAATTCATGATTAATAATTACAAGTAAATACTACAACTTAAATTCACAATAACAATGATGGTGATAAGATACAAACAAAACATTCAGAAGTGACAAAAAATTGTTATTTTAACTCAGTGCCTAATTTTGTCTCCAAGGAAGAGTGGTAAGCATGAGATAAATGTTCATATTGAATCACAAAACACATGAAATCTAGTAAATATTAAATTATCAATAATATGCACTTAGTGCTTGCTGAACATTTATGATTGTATAATAGACCCATTAAAGTCTTACATTAACAAAATCAAGAATAGAATTCAAGCAATCCTATCAACTAAGCATTATTCAAGATACCTTGATATCTACTAAATTTGAAAATATATTTAAAATATACTTGATGCTTAACAAGAAATAAGCACTAACAAAATTTTAGTCTAGGAGAATACCTCAATATATGCATTTATTCCTTATACAAAATTCTTATAACTTTATAGTATTTTGAAATGACAGTATACAATTTTAGAATATTCATACACTTTTATATATTCATACACTAAAGACTGAATCTAAAATCTAAAAAAGTTCACAATGGTGAAATTCGTAGCAAATTAAATGTAAGTTAAAAAAATTAGAAATACCTAAATAATGTGGAATAGTATTCAGTGAAAATATGACACAACTAATAAAATGATGTTTGTGAAGAGTACAGATATATGTGAAAAATGTTTGGGAAATGGGGAAAAATTAAGAAACAAAATTATATATATACTATAACTAGGTTAAAATATATTTTAAAAACAAAAAACTTAGAAAGAGAGGAAAATAAGACCAAAAAATTAAAGAGTTCTTCTTCCAGCATAATGGCAATCTAGGTATTCTGAATGACTTTGTCATTGCTACAGGTCTTGCAAAAAGAATGAGAAAGTCTCCAAGGACCCCAGCACCACCACCTTCTAAAAATAGAAGCTGGAGCTCATTTGGGAGTTGTGGGCCCATGAAAGAAGTGAAGTGACTTTTCATATTGATGCCAATAGCAGCAAAGCTATTGAGATGCATCTTGCTACTGGGTCTACAGAAGATGGAATCACTGGGTCTGAAACTCAGAGACTCAGATCAAGTAATGGGTTCATAATTAAAGACCACCAACATAGGAGGAGGCAAATAAATTTATACATTTATAATAGAGCAGGTAAGAGTTAGGCAAAATAAGTGAACAAGGAAGAAATATTTAAAAACATAAAAAAGAAAAGCCTCAGGTGGAAATCAAATAGCAAGGTACAGAAACAAGTACAAATGTATCAATAATCACAATAACTATCAGGTGAACTAATTGGCAACTAAAGATTTTACAGACCAGATTTTTAACAATATCCAGTTATATAATGATTTCAAAAGAAATACCTAAAACATAAAGATATGAGAAAGTAAAAAATAAAAGGATGAAAAAAGATATACTAGGCAAATATTAACTTGGATCTGTCCAAAAGCTAATTATGAGTTAAGGGGAGGGGGCAGGGATTTGAACAATGATAATATACTAGATGATATTAAGAAACTTTTTATGGGCACCTGGGTGACTCAGTTGGTTAAGTGTCCAACTCTTGGTTTTGGCTCAGGTCATGATCTCACGGTCCATGAGCTTGAGCCCCACATCGGGGCTCTGTGCTGACAAGCAGAGCCTGCTTGGGATTCTCTCTCTCCCTCTCTCTCTCTCTGCCCCTCCACTCACGTTCTCTCTCTCAAAGTAAATAAATAAACTTAAAAAATATTTTTAAAGTTCATAATAGTGTGTGGTTATGCTTTTTAAAAAAGCATAGAGAGGCACCTGGGTGGCTCAATTGGTTAGGTGTCCCACTTTGGCTCAGGTCATGATCTCACAGCTAGTGGATTCGAGCACCACATCCGGCTCTGTGCTGACAACCTGGAGCCTGCTTCAGATTCTGTTTCTCCCTCTCTCTCTGCCCCTTCCCCACTCGTGCTCTGTCTCTCTCTCAAAAATAAATAAAACATTTAAAAAATAAAATTAAAAAATTAAAAAACATAGAGAGCTGAATACTGAGATACTGTGGAGTTACTTTAAAACAATTTGGAATGAGGGGCACCTGGGTGGCTCAGTCGGTTAACCGTCCGACTTCAACTCAGGTCACGATCTCGCGGTCCGTGAGTTCGAGCCCCTGTCGGGCTCTGGGCTGATGGCTCAGAACCTGGAGCCTGGTTCAGATTCTGTGTCTCCCTCTCTCTCTCTGCCCCTCCCCCATTCATGCTCTGTCTCTCTCTGTCTCAAAAATAAATAAATGTTAAAAAAAAATTAAAAAAAACAAAACAAAACAATTTGGAATGAGAGTGGAGGGAGTATTTAAGGGCACAGATGAAACAAGATTGGTCCTGAGTTGATCACTTTTGAAGATAGGTCATAGGTGCATGGTGGCTCATTATACTATTGTCTACTTTTGTATACATTTCAAAATTTCCAAATTTTAAGTAAAAACAATTAATAAAATAATAAACTCATGGGATGCAGCTGAAGCATGATGGCGGGGGGGGGGGGGGGGGGGGGGGGGTGGGGGTGGGGGGGGGGTAGGAAGCCCACATTAGGAATAAAAAAACCCAAAGGTTGAAAATGAAAGAGGTAAGCATCCAACTGAAGAATAAACATGACGAAGAAGGAGATAATTAAGAAATGAACAAGAATCAATGAAAGGCAAAATAAAGGTAGACTAGAGAAAAACACAAGCCAAAATTGATTCTTTGCAAAATCAAATAACTGATCAAAAAAAAAAAAAAAAAGTGAAAAAAGGAGCATGGCAATAGAGTAGATGTCAAAATGATATTAAGAAATAAGGGAAATCTTTTGCTAAAAAATTGAAAATTAATCCAAAAAGGTCAAATTCAAAATGGTAAAGAAAGGCATGAATTACCAAAAATGTTTCACAAAAGATAGAAAATCTGAATGGTCCTACAACCGTTTAAGAAGTTAAACCAGTATTAAAAAAATCACCCACAAAGAAAACTTTCAAGAAACAGATAATTCTAATCATCTTATAGAGATGGAAGATGAGGAAATACTCTACAACTCATTTATGAGACTTATATAACCTTGATACCCAAACCACACTTCTCTTTTTTTTTTTTAATGTTTTTTTTTTTTTTTTGAGAGAGAGAGAAACAACGTGCCAGCAGGGGAGGGGCAGAGAAAGGGAGACACAGAATCCGAAGCAGGCTCCAGGTTCCAAGCTGTCAGCACTTAGGCCAAAGAAGGAACTCATGAACGGGGAGATCATGATCTGAGCCGAAGTCAGATGCTTAACCAACTGAGCCACCCAGGTGCCCCTAGATGTATAACCTCTAAAGACAATTAGCAAACTTAATCCAACAGGATATAAAAAGGTCATTATGTCAGAGCCAATTTGACTTGATCTTAGAACATCTATTAATATCATTTATCATAATAACATATTAAAGGAGAAAGCTATATGATTACCTCCATAAATGCAGGAGAGGGTGTCTGATAAAATTCAACACCAAATCAGATAAAAATTCTTAGCAAAACTTCCTTAACATCATAAATGAACATTAAACTAAATGAAGAAGTATTACAAACAGTCCCTTTAAAATAATTAATAAGCCAAAATGCCTACTATCATCACTTCTATTCACTGCTGCACTGTAAGTCCTTAGCATAGTACAGTAAGTGAAGATAAACATAAATAAATAAGGAAATAAGGATTAGAATGTAAATAAGAAAAAGACACCATGTGGACAGGATACGATTGCCCACATAGGAAACCCAAAACATCTGCAAGTAACACAGTGGCTGGCTATGATACCAACAAGTAGGATAATGGCTAGCTATAAAATCATAAAATTAAATCAAGTAATAAACTAAAAATGTAATTTTCTAAAAGACACAACACAGCTTACATGGTATCTATAAATATATCTAACAAAAATGTCCCGGAACTGTATAAAATTTCATTCAAAATCCCAACAAGTGTTTTTGTGCAACTTCAAAATGGATTTTAAAATGTGCAGGAAACAATATCTATAGTTCCTACATTCCTGGAAAAAAAAAAGCATAAGGTAAATGGACTTGTCCTACCAAATATAAAGAGTGCATAAAACTGCACTTTATTCTTATTTTTAGAAGTAGCACTGTAAAAAAAAAAAAGCAGTAGCACTGTAGATCACTGGGGAAAGGAGGGACTATGGTGCTGGGTCAAATGTTATCCTTAGGGAGGAAAGAAATAATTCCTGAAGGAATTGGGGCTTAAATACAAAATGCTACAATTTAAAAATCATTCTTAGAAAAAAATGAAAGATCAAGATTCTGCCAAATTTGAAAATACCTGCATATGGAGCCATTCCTAATATAGTGGGCATCAGTCCTCTGTAAAATCCAAGGAAACCACCTTCCTTTTGAATGAAGAAAAAGTAGAAGTGAGATTACATTGTGTTTATTATGATAAACATCAAAAAGCAAAAGCATACATTACAATGAAAAAAATTATTCTGGGACCCAACCTGAAACACAAATGTGTCACAATCATTATTAACATCAATAACTATAAATAAGATAGCTCATATAACTTTCAAAATATTTTTCTAAATATATAAGGACACATTATAAGGGCACCTGACTGGCTCAGTCAGTAGACCTTGTGACTCTTGGTCTTAGAGTCATGAGTTCAAGCCCCATGTTGGGCATAAAACTCACATTATTAAAAAAAAAAAAAAGACACAATATAAACAAGAAAAGTAAATGTGAAATACCTTTGCATAAATTGTTTTGAATGCATGAATAATTCCTGTATAAGTGTGTTCCCCTTTCACCTGGAATGCTAGGCGTACTCTAACCATGTCAAGTGGGTAAGTACAGATAACTGCTGTCATACCTGAAAAAAAAAGGAGAAACTTAAAAATGTAATAGAAAATATATATCTCTTTCCGATCATTAGTAGTGCTCTCAAAATATACTTATGATGAAAACCCAATGCAATCGAAAGTGATATTACTTACAGAATTAAATCATAATATTATCAGTTGAAAAACAATCTTGCAAGCAAAGGGTCAGTTTGTAAACTCTTTCGAAATTCTTCCCACTGTGAAGTTATATTATTAACACCAAAACAGTGCAGTGTAGGTGTATGATGAGTATTTTTTTTAATTCTATTTCTTGTCTATTTCCAGGTAAGATACCAGAAAGGAAAAACTATCTCCTAGCACTAGGCAAGATATTTGACTTTTTATGTATTATCTCTAATCCTAAAATGAAGAGATGTTTACCTATCAAAGGAATTTTTTAAGTTTATTTTTTATTTATTTTGAAAGATATATACAAGTACTTTGGATTATAAGCATGTTTCCAGAAGGAATTATGCTTACAAACCAAGGTTTTACTCTGTGTGTGTGTGTGTGTGTGTGTGTGTGTATTATCGTCTTCTTTATCCATTCATCTATTGATGGACACTTGGGCTGCTCCCCTAAGTTGGCTATTGTAAATAATGCTGTAATAAACATAGGGGTGCATCGTCCTTTCAAATTAATGTCTTTGTATTGTTAGGGTAAATATGCAATAGTGGAATTACTGGATCATATAATAATTCTATTTTTAATTTTTTCAGGAACCTCCATGCGGTCTACAACAGTAGCTGCACCAGTTTTCATTCCCATCAACAGTGCATAAGGGTTCCTTTTTCTCCACATCCTTGCCAATATTGTTTTTGTTTGTTTGTTTGTTTGTTTGTGTGTTTGTTTTTGAGAGACAGCAATAGAGAGAGGACGTGTGCACGTATCAGGGAGGGGCAGAGAGAAAGGGAGATAGAATCCCAAGCAGGCTCTGCACTGTCAGCGCACAGCCTGATGTGGGGCTTGAATTCAAGAACCCACGAACCATGAGATCATTACCTGCCGAAGTCAAGAGTTGAACTTTTTTTTTTAATGTTTGTTTATTTTTTAGAGAGGAAGAAAGACAAAGCATGAGTGGGGAAGGGGCAGAGAGAGAAGGAGACATAGAATCCGAAGCAGGCTCCAGACTCTGCACTGAGAGCAGAGAGCCTGATGCAGGGCTCGAACTCACGAACCATGATCATGACCTGAGCTGAAGTCAAATGCTTACCTGACTGAGCCACCCAGGCGCCCTGAACTCTTAACCAGTGACTGAGCCACCCAGGTGCCGCTCTTGAAGTTTTTTATTTTAGCCATTCTGACAAATGTGAGGTGATACCTCATTGTGGTTTTGATTAGCATTTCCCTGATGATGAATGATGTTGAGCATCTTTTCATGTGTCCATTGGCCATCTGTATGTCTTCTTCCAAGAAATGTCTGTTCATGTCTTCTGTCCATTTTTTAATTAGATTATTTGGTTTTTTGTGTTGAGTTGTATCAGTTCTTTATGTATTTTGGATACTAACCCTTTATTGGATATATCATTTGCAAATATCTTCTCCCATTCAGTAGGTTGTCTTAGTTTTGTTGATAGTTTCCTTTACTGTGCAGAAGCTTTTTATTTTATTGTTTATTGTTTTTAATTTTATTTTTAAGTGATCTCCACACCCAACATGGAGCTCAAACTCACAATCCCAAGATCAAGAGTCACAGGCTCTATGGACTGTGCCAGCTAGGTGCCCCCAAAAGCTTTTTATTTTGATGTACTCTCAATAGTTTATTTTTGATTTTGTAAGAATCTTCTATTTTTGTAAAATACCAAAGAAATGTATGTTCAGCGTAGAAAAATTTTAAAAAATAGATAATAAAATTAAACATATACATATTCATCCACCAGTAATAACCACCTACATATATAATATCCCAAACCCTTATACATGTGCATTTACACATGTAAACACATGCCCACATATATATTATGATAATAGTATAATTCTGGGATAGCTGGCTGGCTCATTCAGGAGAGCATTTGACTCTTGATCTTCAGGTCATGAGTTTAAGCCCCACTTTGGGTGTAGAGATTACTAAAAAATAAAAAAAGTAAATTTAAAAAATAATTTTAATATGTAATTCTATTTTGTAGTCAATTTTTCTACTGTATGTTATATTATGAACATCTTCCCATGTGAGAAAAACATCACCTGGATGTATCAAAATTTATTAAAACAATCCTCTTAGACATTTAGGTTGTCTAACCTAATTTGATATATGCTCCATTATTTGTTATATGATATTGTAACAGTGAACAGGGTTTTGGTAAATGATTTTATAACTAAATATTTTTGTGCATCCTTATCCTTTCCACTATGGATAAATTCCTAAATTAGAATTATTAGGTCAAAGAGTAAGGCTTTTTTTTTTTTTTTCCAATTCTACTAGTTAACATACAGTAAAATTGGTTTCAGGTGTAAAAGAGTAAGGCTTTTAATAGAAAAATTGTCTTCCAGAAAGATTGTTTCAATTTATAATGTCAGTCATTGGAATAAAAGTCCTATTTTCCTGACTTCTCAGAGTATTAGATAATTATTAGACAATCAGAATATTCAATTATTGGATAATTTCCCCAACATTTCATGGACAAAAAGCATTCTGTGTTATTTTGCCTTCTTTCTCATTTGACTTTTTATCTTTTTTTTTTCCTTGAGGTTTTATAACTTTATTTGACACTCAGTTGTCAGTTCTCATCCACATTTTTGTTTGGATAGATTTTTTAAAAGTGGTGACAGATTTTTGAAAGTGGTTACCTGCTTGGTACATAGGTAACCAACACCTATAGCTTCTTTGATGAATCTTCATCCTCATTACAGCTTCTGAACAACCTCACATGAATACAGTGTGAGGGACATTCCTTATTCTTTTGGCCCAGACACTTTTGTTGGGCCTAATGTCAGTGTGTACATCTGGAGTTCCCATTTCCTTCAGGGCAAATTTCTGGATCTCTATGAGTACATGAGGCACATGCTTCCTGAAGACTACTCCATGGATGTACTTGTGGATGGTAAGGTGTGTTCTCTGGTCACTACCTTGTAGTCAGCAGAACAGCCTTATTTTCACCATCCCTCTTTGCAGAGCTGTTCTGGGCCCAGGTTGGGAAGGGAGAGTGCAACGTATTGTCATGACTTCCTTTTCCTACATAGGCTTTTTTTTTTTTTTTTTTAAGATTTTATTTTTAAGTAATCTCTACACCCAACTTGGGGCTCAAGCTTAACAATTCTGAGATCAAGGGTCATACATTCCACCAACTGAGCCAGCCAGGCACGCCCAGGCTGTTAATACTACCTTTTAAATAAGATAAGTTCATCTTTTTATTAGTCTTAACAAATAAAAATAAAACTTTTATGCCACAACTTTGACTCAGATTAGCCAACAATGTAAAAGTGATTTTATTTAATTTCCATTTTCTTGCCCTAATTTAACTTAAAAAATTTTTTAATGTTTATTTGTTTTTGATAGAACATAAGGGGGGAGGAGAAGAGAGAGAGAGGGAGACACAGAATCTGAAGCAGGCTCCAGGCTCTGAGCTGTTAGCATAGAGCCAGACACAGGGCTCGAACCCACAGACCACAAGATCATGACCTGAACTGCAGTCGGTTGTCCAACTGACTGAGCCACCCAGGCGTCCCACCCTAATTTAACTTTTTAGTTTTAAATTATTTTTTAGTATCTGTTTAATATTACTTAATAGACCTGACATATCTTACCCCATTTACTTAGCAAATGCTACTGTAATTTTGCATCCATTTTTTATCAGCGCACACCTAAATCTATACTAACTTTCAAAACTTCCACTGCTCTCTAAAAAAAAATCTACATCAGTTTACCATCCTTATACAGGAGTTGGAAAAGACTGTTCTTACGTTATTATCTAGGTAACTTTCATAGCATCTCTACCTAGGTGATTAAAACATTACCTGAGCTAAAAACCTACACAGCTAATATACAGGTAATACTTCAATGCAAACACACGCAACCCTTAGTTCTCTCTTGAGAATGACAAAAATTAAATTCCTTTAGACAATGAAGGGAAAGTCAATCTGAATAACATGTGAAGTAATGGAATTTAATTTATAATTTGAGAGAGAGTACGCGAGCGGGGAGAGGGGCAGAGAGAGAGAATCTTAAGCAGGCTTCATGCTCAGCTCAGAACCCAACAAGAGGCTTGATCCCACAACTCTGGGATCATGACCCAAGCCAAAATCAAGAGAAAGACACTCAACCAACGGAGCCACCCAGGTGCCTCTGGAATTTAATTTAAACACAAGCAGTATTTTGGATCAAGATTAGCCTAATGATGGTCTGAACAGGTTAGACTCATAGAAGAAAGGTTGATCTATTTTTTTTTAATTTTTTTAATGGTTATTTATTTTGAGAGTGAGAGAGCATGAGTGGGGAAGGGGCAGAGAGAGAGGGAGACACAGAATCCGAAGCAGGCTCCAAGCTCTGATCTGTCAGCACAGAGCCCAAGGTGGGGTCTGAACCCACAAACTGTGAGATCATGACCTGAGCCAAAGTTGGACGCTTAACTGACTAAGCCACCCACGTGCCCCAGGCTGATCTATTTTTTTTGTTTATTTATTTATTATTTTTTTAATATGAAATTTATTGTCAAATTGGTTTCCATACAACACCCAATGCTCATCCCAACAGGTGTCCTCCTCAATGCCCATCACCCACTTTCCCCTCCCTCTCACCCCCCCATCAACCCTCAGTTTATTCTCAGTTTTTAAGAGTCTCTTATGGTTTGCCTCCTTCCCTCTCTCTAACTTTTTTCCCCCTTACCCTCCCCCATGATCTTCTGTTAAGTTTCTCAGGATCCACATGAGTGAAAACATATGTCTTTCTCTGTATGACTTATTTCACTTAGCATAACACTCTCCAGTTCCATCCACATTGCTACATAAAGCCATATTTCATTCTTTCTCATTGCCAAGTAGTATTCCATCGTGTATATAAACCACAATTTCTTTATCCATTCATCAGTTGATGGACATTTAGGCTCTTTCCATAATTTGGCTATTGTTGAAAGTGCTGCTATAAACATTGGAGTACAAGTGCCCCCATGCATCAGCACTCCTATATCCCTTGGGTAAATTCCTAGCAGTGCTATTGCTGGGTCATAGGGTGAATCTATTTTTAATTTTTTGAGGAACCTCCACACTGTTTTCCAGAGCAGCTGTACCAGTTTGCATTCCCACCAACAGTGCAGGAGGGTTCTCATTTCTCCACATCCTCTCCAGCACCTATAGTCTCCTGATTTATTTTAGCCACTCTGACTGGCATGAGGTGATATCTCAGTGTGCTTTTGATTTGTATTTCCCTGATGAGGAGTGACGTTGAGCATCGTTTCATGTGCCTGTTGGCCATCTGGATGTCTTCTTTAGAGAAGCGTCTATTCATGTCTTCTGCCCATTTTTTCACTGAATTATTTGTTTTTCGGGTGTGGAGTTTGGTGAGTTCTTTATAGATTTTGGATACTAGCCCTTTGTCCGATAGGTCATTTGCAAATGTCTTTTCCCATTCCGTTGGTTGCCTTTTAGTTTTGTTGATTGTTTCCTTTGCTGTACAGAAGCTTTTTATCTTCATGAGGTCCCAATAGTTCATTTTTTCTTTTAATTCCCTTGCCTTTGGAGATGTGTCAAGTAAGAAATTGCTGCGGCTGAGGTCAAAGAGGTTTTTTCCTGCTTTCTCCTCTAGGGTTTTGATGGTTTCCAGTCTCACATTCAGGTCCTTTATCCATTTTGAGTTTATTTTTGTGAATGGTGAAAGAAAGTGGTCTAGTTTCATTCTTCTGCATGTTGCTGTCCAGTTCTCCCAGCACCATTTGTTAAAGAGACTGTCTTTTTTCCATTGGATATTCTTTCCTGCTTTGTCAAAGATGAGCTGGCCATACTTTTGTGGGTCCAGTTCTGGAGTCTCTATTCTATTCCATTGGTCTGTGTGTCTGTTTTTGTGCCAATACCATGCTGTCTTGGTGATTACAGCTTCGTAGCAGAGGCTAAAGTCTGGGATTGTGATGCCTCCCACTTTGGTCTTCTTCTTCAAAGTTACTTTGGCTATTCAGGGTCTTTTGTGGTTCCATACAAATTTTAGGATTGCTTGTTTTAGCTTCGAGAAGAATGCTGGTGCAATTTTGATTGGGATTGCATTGAATGTGTAGATTGCTTTGGGTAGTATTGACATTAACAATATTTATTCTTCCAATCCATGAGCACGGAATGTTTTTCCATTTCTTTGTATCTTCTTCAATTTCCTTCATAAGCGTTCTATAGTTTTCAGCATACAGATCTTTTACATCTTTGGTTAGGTTTATTCCCAGGTATTTTATGATTCTTGGTGCAATTGTGAATGGGATCAGTTTCTTTATTTGTCTTTCTGTTGTTTCATTATTAGTGTATAAGAATGCAACTGATTTCTGTACATTAATTTTGTATCCTGTGACTTTGCTGAATTCATGTTATCAGTTCTAGCAGACTTTTGGTGGAATCTATCAGGTTTTCCATGTATAATATCATGTCATCTGCCAAAAGTGAAAGCTTGACTTCATCTTTGCCAATTTTGATGCTTTTGATTTCCTTTTGTTGTCTGACTGCTGATGCTAGCACTTCCAACACTATGTTAAACAACAGCGGTGAGAGTGGACATCCCTGTCGTGTTCCTGATCTCAGGGGGAAAGCTCTTAGTTTTTCCCCATTGAGGATGATATTAGCTGTGGGCTTTTCATAAATGGCTTTTATGATGTTTAAGTATGTTCCTTCTTTTTTTTTAATTTATTTTTAAACTTTATTTTTTATTTTTTAAAATTTACATCCAAATTAGTTAGTATATAGTGAAGCAATGATTTCAATAGATTCCTTAATGCCTCTTACCCACTTATCCCATCCCCCTTCCCATAACCCCTCCAGCAACCCTGTTTGTTTTCCATACTAATGAGTCTCTTTTGTTTTGTCCCCCTCCCTGTTTTTATATATTTTTTTGTTTTCCTTCCCTTATGTTCATCTGTTTTGTCTCTTAAAGTCCTCATATGAGTGAAGTCATATGATTTTTGTCTTTCTCTGACTAATTTCACTTAGCATAATACCCTCCAGTTCCATCCATGTAGTTGCAAATGGCAAGATTTCATTCTTTTTGATTGCCGAGTAATACTCCATTGTATATAAATACCACATCTTCTTTATCCATTCACCCATTAATGGACATTTGGGCTCTTTCCATTAAGTATGTTCCTTCTATCCCGACTTTCTCGAGGGTTTTTATTAAGAAAGGATGCTTATTTATTTATTTTGAGAGAGAGAGTGTGCACAAGCAGGGGAGAGGCAGAGCAAAAGGGAAAGTGGGAGAGAGAGGATCCCAAGTAGGCTCCACACTGACAGCTAGGACACAAGGCTCAAACCCATAAACCCTGAGATCGTGACCTGAGCAGAAATCTAGAGACACTTAACAGACCTAGTTACCCAGGTGCCCCAAGAAAGGCTGATTTATGATTATCATATCTGTAGTTTAGCTGTAAGTGATATTTTAAACCTTCCTTTCTTTAGTTTGCCCATAGCAATAAAAAGTAGCCACTATGTGCCAAGCACACCATACCAGGCTCTCTATAAATACCACCTCTAATCCTCACATGCCAGACACCACCAACAATCCTACCAGGTAGAAGATGGATATTATTATTACTGCTTTGCAAATGAAAAAATTGAGGTTCAAAGTAGTTAAGTAACTTGACAAAATTCATATAGTTTCTGTATCACAGAGTAGGATTTGAAACAAAGTTTTCTGACTCACATCATGACATATGTTGCTTCTTGTAATTTTGTTTTCTTGTTAAACATTTGCTTAGTAATTTCTATACTTAACTTTTTATTCAGAAATTCCACCAGTCCAGAGATTAGAACTGTCAATTCCCCACTGTAGCAGTTTGATTTGTGAGCTCCTTCTTTATCTGTGCTATTTGTTTCAAGCCATTCATTTTCAAACTATGTAACATATTTATATGTTACCTATCGCTATTCAAGTCAGCCACCTAAGCCTGGCAAGGCAGTGGCTTTCCTAAATGGTGTCTTTTAAGCTGCATCTAAATTAATATAGTGCAAAGGTGATGTTCCTGAGACAAGGTTTGGCAGTAACATTAAAGTCACAGCAAATACCTTATTATCCAGATATTTATAAAACTATATGTTTTTGCAAGTTGGCTTAATTTTTTTTACAGCTTGTGATAAAGATTTTGCAAGGGAAATTTTTAGAAAATAAAATTAGGAGAGATTCTCTATAAACTAGTTCCATCTTTATTGGTATATTTCATATTAAGAAGTTTTAACAAAGAAGAGAATCAAAGGGCTGACCATTTTAAGGCTTGATTGTGCTGACATAACACAACCTGGCTAAACATCAGATTTTGCTAAGATTTTCCCAATTCATCAGTATCCATTTTATTTTTACCACTTCTATTAATTTTTACAACTTTTTTTTCCTCTTCCCTAATCAGTATCACTTTGGTCTTGCCTCTCCAATTTGCTCTCTGACTCCATTTATTTCTTCTTTCCTTCTCACAATGTTCCAAATCTTTTAGTTGTCTCCTTACTGGCTTTGGGTGGCTTAACATAAAATAACTGAATTAACAAAGTGGCAAAATGATGATTTGGTAAAAAAAAAAATGAGTATATTCAGAAATCTGTAAAAGGTAAACAGGGCATCAGCCTAAAAGTTGCAAGACTATGAGTCAGACAGGAACTGGCATAACCTAATTGCACATAAGAGAACGGCAAAAAATGATGCCAATGATTATTGGAAGGCTAAACTCATTATCTAGTTTCACAATTTTTTTTAGCCAGTTTATTTTACCATACTTTTATATGGTATGTTTCTTTTAAATTTGAACAATCAATCAAATCTTCCTAAAGAAAAACAAATCTGTTAACAAATGTTAAAAAGAAATAACAGATTTATAGGGCACCTAGGTGGCTGACTTTGGCTCAGGTCATGATCTCCCAATCTGTGGGTTCAAGCCTTGCATTGGGCTCTGTGCTGACAGCTCAGAGCCTGGAGCCTGCTTTGAATTCTGTGTCTCCCTGTCTCTCTGCCCTTCCTCTGTTTGCACTCTCTCTTAAAGATAAATAAACATTAAGAAAAAAATTTTTTAAGGAAATAGCAGATTTAAAAACAAAAAAGAAGGCCCAAAATGGAGCCACTTGTGCTAAGTCCATGTCACCAAACCAGGTCTTAATACTTAACCTAACTGCAGTTTCAACCTTCTCCAGGAATGTGCCCACTATTTCTTTATCCCGTTCCCCTTCTGCCTGTAGAAGCCTTCCATTTTGTACACCTCCTCAGAGCTCCTTTCTACTTACTAGATGGGATGCTACCCAATGCAAGAATTGTTGAATAAAGCCTCAAATTTTTTCAGTTGAATGTTGTTACTTAACATAAGGGTACAAAAATCACCAAGGTTTGTTGCTGGTTTTTAATATTCTTAAAAGCAACTTAATGATTTCAATATAATTTTAAACCCTGAAATATAAGCGGAGGATTCTTAATAATTTTGTACTCTGTAAATCTTGAAAACTCCTTTATGACTTTAAATGTTTACTTATTTTTGGAATGAAGAGGAGTAAGAAATATTCCTCTGATAATCATATTTTACCCTTCACTCTAAATATAAAAGTATAAAGCCCTCTCACAGGGCTAGATGTAGATTTCTACAAACCCTAACTGCAGAAAAGATTATTATGTCTTGCATTGTTGAAACTAAAAATAATATTGCAATGTAAAATAAGTTTGAGGACATCTAAGTTCTGATTTTCCTCATGATGACATCAGTGCTTTTTAAAAATACCAAATGTCCCTGCTTTGCCGGAGACTTAGGCATGTATATAGTCTACCTGTCAAGTAATCCAGCACTAGATTTTCTTGGCTTGAACTTTTCTCATTTCAGCTAATTTATTTTTATATTATTTATTTCTGACTAATTTTAACTGTAGTGATCAAAATTGATCAAATGGTCAAAAGAACTTATGAGTATGGACCCAAGAGTGAGACTGCTTGCATTCAAATCAGGTTCTACCACTAACTGGCTGTGTGATCTTGAGCAACTTACTTAACCTGGGTGTCAGCTTCAGAATCTATAAAATGGACATCATAATAAGTCATTACCCAAATCAGGGTTTTATGAAGTTTAAGTGAGTTAATATATGTAAATGCCTAAAATAATTCTCAACATATAGTAAATATTATATCTAAGTGTTAGCTATTATTACTCTCCCAATACGTTCTTTTTCAAGCCATTCGTTTTTTGACCTTTTCTTTTGTGAACCAAATCATTTGTCTCCTCTTTTGACCCAAATTCCTCCATTCTCAATCTCTTCCTGCACTTCAAGACTTCAAATAAAAAGAAAAAAAATCAAAAAAGAACAGTACAAAAAAATAAGAAAAAGAAAAAAGAACATCAGAAGATTACTGAAGAAGAATATGCAACTGAGTGGGAACTTAACTTGACTGCTAGTAATCAGACTGACATATATATCCAAATGGTGACTGGGATTTTCAATTCATAAACCTAATGTCTCCCGTTCTGGCCTTTTTCTATAATCACATATCTCTTCCTTACTATTCTAACTAGCCCTGCTTTACAGAGAGGTCAAAAAAGTCCTCCAAGGGCAAATAAGGGAAATCAGAAAATACCTACTTCAAATAGTAGTGTGATAGTTTTCCTATTCCCCCACTTTACAACCACAATCTAATACAGAGAGCAGTGTATCTTCACCTACCAGGAAGCAATGAGACTCAATCAAGTTGAGACATGTTTGCAATCCTTGTTTATGTGCAAACTTCTCTTTTTCTCCCTTAATCAAGAAACTGAGGACTTAATGATGAATCCAAACTAAGACTGTTTCTTCCCTAAATGCTAATCTTATTATTATCTCTATAGTCTAGAATCCAGGAATTGTGGTAAACCAAGGACATACTTTAGTCAGCAATTAGATTTTGCTGATTTGCAAAGCTTCAAAGAGCTCAACACTACCTCATAATCACTGTATAAAAAACAAAAATCCTCTGATTGCAAATTCGATTTGTAACCACGATACCAAAGACAGATCCTTGGTCATTAAAACTTTGGAGATCATATTCTGAAAATATGGAAAATATGAATTTTTTATTCTGCTCCAGCAAGAAGCATAAAGAACTTCTTACCAGAGGAAGTAACACTGTACAAGGAGGAGGCAGTAGAAGGAAGATGAAGGAGGACTTCAACTGCCTCCATTTTGACCTCATTTATACTTTCTAATTGCTTAAGTTTGTCTTTCCAACTTATCTCTTAACTCAGGCAAAAGACCAGCAAGCATCCTTGATGGGAACTGAAACTACCCCCTCAAGCAATGATGACTGCTAGATGCCAACAGGACCCTGTGTGAATGACACCAAGACAATGGTTGACCTGACCTTTACTGTCCACCGACCTTTGTCCCACATTTTCCTTATATAAACCTAGAAGTATTTTCGGCACTTTAGAGACAGTCTTTGAGACATTAGTCTACTATCTTCCAGGTGTTGGCCTCACTGAAACAAATTTCATTTTATTTCACTACCACTCAGTCTCTGCCTTTGGATTTTGTCAGTGGGGAGTGGCCAAACCTGGTCTGCTTGGGACCCCTAGAGCCAGGTGCTCTTGTACCCCAGTTACAAAGAACAGAATAGGTATTAGAAATTGGATAATACAGGGTTGAAGCAAAGGAGCATATCCAAGCCGTCATCAATTAAACTCCTTCCTCTCCAACTTCTCAATGAATATGTAAGTAGATTTCAGTTTTCAGAGATGGCTCCCCTCCTCACTCACTACCTTCCTTTCCATCTGAGGCTACATGTAGGAGCAGCATCCAGACTTCATGTACACATCCAAAGAGATTAAAGTTCAATGAAAAAAACAAATGCATTCGAAATAAACACTTTAGACAAATGAAGGGCTCCATGCATCATAGATACAAAAGATAAGCTGGAAAGCTAAGGAAATTGGTCTAGAGTAGATATCCAAGAAAGTTCAATTCTACTATATCCCGTCTTTTGGAACCACATCACTACGTCAAGCCTGATGATTAAAAAAATATCAACTGTAAAGAACTAATAACCCGTCTACAGTTATGTGCAACCTCTAATTCAAATATGACATTCGGGAGCCACACTTGAAATCATTATTACTCAAAAGAATAACTGTGTGTGACTGGATGCCTTCAGTATAGTAGTTTCATGTGGAAATCAGATGTTTCAATAACTGCATGACATTAAGTCAAAGAGCCAAAGGGCTAGAGAGCAGAGATCTGAACATCATGCCCATCCCACATTCAAATCAGGCCTCAAATCTATTAACTAAAGAAAGTAAGTTCTGAAATCAAGAGTTATACTACTAGCTCAGAAGAGTAATTTCTCCAAAAATATAGGAAGCTTATTGCATCTAGATTCTGGATCAGGGCTCAAGGGAGAATAGCATTCTCTTTTAAATATTAAATTCTCTGGGAAATGTGCCTCTATGCCTCTTTGAGAGTCTCAAAAGAGCAGTTTGTTCTAACAATCAACCTGTTCTGAGAATAATCTAATAATAGCACCGTAAAGCCATTCTCACTGCTGACATCCAGCCTAACCTGCTTGGTTGCTACACATGCTATACTGATTGTTAAATATTTTTAATATCACCTTTATTTGTTTGTTTATTCGTTTATTTTTTGAGCAGCAGGCAAAAGTTTATTAGAGTATAATATCAGAAAGTAAGAATAGTATGAGAGTTCTCTTTACAGAGGGGGGCATTGGAAAGTGAATGCCCCCAATATCACCTTTATTTAAACTAAAATTTTCCCTGTGTTACAAATGAGACAGAAAGAGGAATAAGGAATTTAGGTGGCTGGCTCAAGAGCATGTAATAAGTCTCTTGAGCTGGCATGGAAGGTTTAATAATATTCCCTCATATTTAAGGAGGACCTCAGATCTTTCAGAATATTTTCATAGCAGTTCTTTGACTTTCAGAACAACTCAGAAAGAGAGGGAGTGGGGCAAACACAAACTCCACTTTAACAAATGAAGAGTGAATTACAGAAGGCTTAAATGATCTGCCCATGGTCAATGTAATATAATGGAGGCCAGCCAGGATCCAGGAAGCATTCAGTACATTTGACCTCCCAGCCTTGAGCCAAAACACCAAAGTGGAGTAGACCAGAGCAAGCAAAGCTTGAGATAAGCAAGCAAAACTCAGCTTATCACTTCTAGTTTCTAACTCTTCTCTCTTTTTCCTGTCACTGTTCATTCCATAAGAACTGTCAGAACAAGACTGATTTCAAACAATTGAAACAGAAGGAAAGAAGAGGAAGACTTCCGTAAATATACAAACCTTGATTCTCAGTCACTAGTTTTTCCTTTTTCTGGCTGACTGAGGTTCCACATGTACTGGATTGTAGTTATAGGATGAGGGAAAAGTTTAAAATTCAGAAAAACCTTAAAATAAGCTCTGTTGAAATGACTGTGAAAAACACACCAGTTTTTATTTTGGCAGATATAGAAATTTCCAAACATACTTTCAAAGGCCACCTAAGGTACAGGAGCAAAGATACCTAATATAAATAAAATTAACTAAAACACTCATTTCAATGATTTATAATCATAGAAGCAAAATGTAAATTATAATACTTAAACATGGTAATAAAAATAGAAATGATGAATAATGGAGGCACTAGTCTTATCTGTAATTGCTAGAATTTTTAAAAACTTTTTTCTTTAAAACTTAAAATTTATGGGGCACCTGGGTGGCTCAGTTGGTTAAGCGTCTGACTCTTAGGTTTCTGCTCAGGTCATGATGTCGTGGTTTCATGACTTGGAGCCCAGAGTAGGGCCCTGCACTGACAGTGTGGAGTCTACTTGGGATTCTCTCTCTCTCTCCCTCTCTCTTTGCCACTCCCCTGCTCAGCTGTCTCTGTCTCTCTTGAAGTAAATAAACTTAAAAAAAAATTTTAAATTAAAGTTCCTATGGTTATTATTTTCTAATATGTACTGAAAACTAGATGTTAACATGTCTTTCATTTTAGAAAAATGAAACTAGAAATAGCATTTGAATGAATAATGCTGTTCAATAATACCAAGTGCTGTGAAAAGGAAATAAAGTCTCCATGATTTAACACATGTTCACAATCCAACTTAATCTTTCTTATAACCTTCAAAGAAAGGATTTTGATCAGTCATTTGTAAAGTTAAATTTATTTATTTATTTTAATGATTATTTATTTATTTATTTTAAAATTTTTAACGCTTATTTATCATTGAGAGACAGAGAGACACAGAGCGTGAGCAGGGGAGGGGCAGAGAGAGGGGGAAGCACAGAATCTAAAGCAGGCTCCAGGCTCTGAGCTGTCAGCACAGACCCTGACGTGGGGCTTGAACTCACAAACCACTAGACCATGACCTGAGCCGATAGTCGGACGCCCAACCAACTGAGCCACCCAGGTGCCGCTTAATGTTTGTTTTTGTGAGAGAGACAGAGACAGACAGAGACAGAGACAGAGTGTGAGCGGGCAAGGGATAGAGAGAGAGGGACACACAGAATCTGAAGCAGGCTCCAGGCTCTGAGCTGTCAGCACAGAGCCTGACACAAGGCTCGAACTCATGGACCACGAGATCATGACCTGAGCCAAAGTCGCAGGCTTAACCAGGCGGCCCTGTAAGGTTAAATTTAAAAGATACAGGGCGCCTGGGTGGCTCAGTTGGTTAAGCATCTGACTTTGGCTGAGGTCATGATCCCACAGTTCCTAAGTTTGAGCCCCATGTCAGGCTCTGGACTGACAGCTCTCTCCCTGCCCCTCCTCCATTCACAATCTGCCTCTCTCTCAAATATAACTAAACATTAAAATGAAAAAATTAAATATTAAAAGACAGTGGGGTGCCTGGGTGGCTCAGTCAGTTAAGTGTCCAACTTAGGCTCAGGTCATGATCTCACAGTTTGTGAATTGATGTCTCTGCATCAGCACAGAGCCTGCTTTGGATCCTCTGTCTCCCTCTCTCTCTGCCCCTCCCCTGCTTGTGCTCTCTCTCTCTCTCTCCCGCTCTAAAAAATAAATAAGCATTAAAATTTTTTTTTAATTTAAAAGACAGAAAATTTATTCATTCATTCATTCATTCATTCATTCATTCATTTATTACCTATTTTTATTTCAGGTGTTTTTATTACAGCACAGGGATGGGAACCATGGGCAGAAAGAACTGCCTAAAAGAAAATTTAAACAGTAATGTACAAAATCATACATTTTATAATCTGGAATCTTTACTAAAATTTCTTTTCTATAAAAATGAAGATAATCATGGCATTTTCCACATAGTATTTTTCTGTAAACTACATATTAAGTGCCTGAGGATTACATGTCAAGTGCTCAGGTCTATATATGGTACATAGCAAATAATCAATACTTGCTAGCTAATGTTAGCTAACCAGCACTGTCATACCAGTGTAACATACTGAAATATTTCGATACCAGTTGGCAAACAGCTGTTGCTCCAACTCCCTAAGATCCTTACCATGGCTCTGGTACCCCTCTTAACCCACCAGAACTCCCACCACCACTACTACCACATGCTATCTCATGCTACAGACACTAACAAGTTAATTGGAGGCTTTCACAACCTGTGCTATTTATTAGTACCTCTATAGTTGTGTTGCTAAATATTTTGAATATTACTCCTGATCATTTTTACTACTTATTGAAATTGGATCAGCCAACCAGGAGTCAAGAAGAGCTAAACAGTGGTGCCGGGGTGGTTCAAGTCAGTTAAGCGTCCCACTTTAGCTCGGGTCATGATCTCATGGTTTGTGGGTTGGAGCCTTGTATCAGGCTCTGTGCTGACAGCTCAGAGCCTCCTGCTTCGGAATCTGTCTCTCCCTCTCTCTCTCAAAAATAAATAAACATTTTTTTTAAAAAGAGCTAAATAAACACTGGATAAGGCAGAACCATAAAAAAAAGACTATATATCTAGGTGGAAAGGTAAGGCTGAGTGTCCTTGGTTTCAGAGTGTGATATTCTACCTGGAAAGTCCCTGAGACCTGTCATCCAAGAGCAAGCCTGTCGTCCCAACCAGGAAGATAGATGATTATCTATAGTCATAGTGTCTCCAACAGCTATCCAGATTTTTGTTGTCTTTTGAGGCCTACATGCTCAACACATCTGTCCCCATTCCTCTCCACATCATACCACATATGCAGATCTCAAGGGCTTTAGATATTCTGATATGTGGAATTTTTTTTACCACTCTTTTATAGCTACATATTTAAATAACTGTTGAGGGGTGCCTGGGTGGCTCAGTCGGTTAAACGTTGGACTTCAGCTCAGATCATGATCTCATGGTCATAGGTTCAGGCCCTGGATCGGGCTCTGTGCGGACAGCCCAGAGCCTGCAGCCTGCTTCAGATTCTGGGTCTCCTTCCTTCTCTGCCCCTCCCCCACTTGCGTTCTGTCTCTGTCTCTCTGTCTCTCTCTCTCTCAAAAATAAATAAACATTAAAAATGTGTTTTAGGGGTGCCTGGATGGCTCAGTCGGTTAGGCGGCCGACTTCAGCTCAGGTCATGATCTCACGGTCTGTGAGTTCGAGCCCCGCGTCGGGCTCTGTGCTGACAGCTCAGAGCCTGGAGCCTATTTCAGATTTTGTGTCTCCCTCTCTCTGACCCTCCCCTGTTCATGCTCTGTCTCTCCCTATCTCAAAAATAAATAAAATGTTAAAAAAATAATTTTAAAAATGTGTTTTAATTAAAAAATAAAAAAATAACTTGATATGATAAAACTGCAGTGAACATCTGTTGTTAAATATCACTGTATACATCTTTACTTCCTCTCTTAAATAAAATCACTGAATTTAGTATATGATACAGATGGGGCTTAAAATCAGAAAAAAAGCATGTTATTAAGTAAATAATGTTGGCATAAGGAGCTAGTCATTTGGAAAAAATTTTTATTTAATCCTTACTTCATTTTTTACATAAAAACAAACACTAGGGATGACTGGGTGGCTCAGTCAGTTAAGCATCAGACTCTTGATTTCGGCTCTGGTCATGATCACATGGTCATGGGATAGAGCCCCACGTCAGGCTCTGCACTGAGCATGGAGCCTACTTGGGATTCCTTCTCTTGCTCTGTCTCTGCCCCTCCCCTGTTCACACACACATGCATTCATGTATGTGCTGTCTCTCTCAAAATAAATAAACTTAAAAAAAAAGTTGTCAGTGCCTTAAAATAAATAAATAAAATATGAAAAAAATCAACATAAAAATCATCAATATAAAAAACATTGTAGTAGAAAACATGATCAAATGTTTTTATCTTAGAATAGAGAAGGCATTTCTAAACACCACAAAAATTTTTGAAGCCAAAGAGGAAAAGACTAACCAACTGGCATGTAAAACTACTTATGGGTGTGTGGGGTATGTATATTTGTGTGTATGTGTAAGACAGAATTGTGGAGGATTATTCTTTTTTGTTGTTGTTTTTACATTGTACTTTATTTCTCTCTCTCTCTCTCTCTCTCTCTCTCCCTCTTTTTAATAATTTCTATTTAGGGGCCCCTGGGTGGCTGAGTTGGTTAAGTGTCTGACTTCAGCTCCGGTAATGATCTTGCAGTTTGTGGGTTCAAGCCCTACATTGAGCTTTTTCTGCTGTTAGCACAGAGCCTGCTTCAGATCCTCTCTACCTCCCAGCCCACCCCTCCCTTGCTGAAGCACACATTCTCTCTCTCTCATAATAATAATAATAATAATAATAACAATTTCTATTTAAAATTTAGTTGGTTAACATACAGTGCAATATTGGTTTCAGAAGTAGATGATTTTTCTTAAAAAAATCACAAATAAGGTTAAAAGACAAATCTAAAACCGAGAAATAAACTATTAGCAATACTTGACAGAAAAAAAAATGTCCTAATTCCCAAACTTATAAACATAATTTTTCCTAGTTGTTTTAAGCAAAAATGAATATTTAAAAAATAGAAACAACTCAGGTTGCAAGTAAAAGAAATACGAATGGTCAATAAACATTGGAAAGCTGATCAGCCTTACTCATAATTAATTGCCAAATATCGGGGCGCCTGCGTGGCTCACTTGGTTAAGTGTCCAACTTCAGCTCAGGTCATGTCTCATGGTTCGTGGGTTTGAGGCCCGCATTGGGCTCTTTGCTGACAGCTCAGAGTCTAGAGCCTGCTTCGGATTCTGTGTCTCCCTCTCTCTCTGCCCCTCCCCCCCTCACACTGTCTCTCTGACAAGAATAAATAAACATTAAAAATAATAATAATAATTGCCAAATATTAAAAATCTAATAAGACCCACTGTTGGTATGGTATAGTAGGAGGAAAAGCCATTAAAAGCATTATGAAGATCAGTTTGACAATGCTTATCAAAATTTAAATACACATACCCTTTGATAAAGTAATTTTTCTTCTCAAAATTTATTCTACAGATATAATAATACAAGTATAATGGTTATTTGTGAAACAAAAACTGAAAATATTCCAAAGACCGATCAATAGGGGACTGGATTAAATAAAGCATGATATATTCAGGGGTACCTGGATGGCTCAGCTGGTTAAGCATCCAACTCTTAATTTCAGCTCAGGTAGTGATCTCTCAGTTCGTGGGTTTGGGACCCACATGACAGTGCGGAACCTACTTGGGATTCTCTCTCTCTCTCTCCCTTTCTCTGTCCTTCCCCCACTTGTTCTCTCCCTCTCAAAATAAATAAACAAAAACTTAAAAAAGAAAAAGCATGGTACATTCATACATTAGAATATAACACAGGTTGTTTAAAAAAAATAAGAAAGATCTATGTATTGATATAGAAAACAGCCTCGCGATAACGGTAAAAGAAAGGTTCCAATCTTATAGAATAGTACTGGAAAAAGCATATGGGGCACCTGGGTGGCTCAGTCAGTTAAGTGTATGACTCTCAATTTCAGCTCAGGTCATGATCTCTTGGTTTGTGGGTTCAAGCCCCATGTCAGGCTCTGTGCTAACAGTGTGCAGCCTGTTTGGGATTCTCTCTCTCTGGCCCTACCATTTGTGCTCTCTCTCTCTCAAAATAAATAAATAAACTTAAAAAAAAAAAAGCATACATAAGAAACAGCTAATAGTGATTAGTGATTGTTTTTAGGGAGTGGAAGTATTGCACTGTATAAGAGTTTGTATTATTATAGTCATTATAATATTTTTAATGTTTTTTTAACGTTTATTCATTAAAAAAAATTTTTTTTAATGTTTATTCATCTTTGAGAAACAGAGAGACATGAGCAGGGAAGGGGCAGAGAGGGAGACACAGAATCCAAAGCAGTCTCCAGGCTCCGAGCTGTCAGCACAGAGTGCGACACAGGGGCTTGAACTCGTGAACCACAAGATTGTGACCTGAGCCGAAGTCGGACGCCCAACCGACTGAACCACCCAGGCACCCCAATATTTTTGAGAGCCAGAGACAGAGTGCAAACAGGGGAGGGGCAGAGAGAGAGAGGGAGAGACAGAATCTAAAGCAGGATCCAGGCCCTGAGCTAACAGCACAGAGCCTGATGTAGGACACAAACCCACGAACAGTGAGATCATGACCTGAGCCAAAGTCAGACACTTAACCGACTGAGCCACCCAGGCATTCAAATGTTTGTTTCTTTTCTTTTTTTAATTTTTTTTTAATGTTTATTTATTTCTGAGGCAGAGAGAGACAGAGCATGAGTGGGGGAGGGTCAGAGAGAGAAGGAGACACAGAATCAGAAGCAGGCTCCAGGCTCTGAGCTGGCAGCACAGAGCCCGACGCGGGGCTTGAACTCACAAACCGTGAGATCATGACCTGAGCCGAAGTCGGTGGCTCAACCGACTGAGCCATCCAGGCGCCCCTCAAATGTTTGTTTCTTTATAAAGGCACAGTGGCCTCTTGTTTTTTCCAACATTTTAAAAAAATATTTGAAAGAAAAAAACAATTTCCAGAAGTAGAATTGTTAAAGGGAATGTATGTTATTCATAATTGTACATTTAGACCATTCCTTACCTTCTCCTACTGTAAAATACTTTTTTTTTGAGTTGGGATATTAATGATTTCTTATATAACTGAGTGTAGGAAGATGAAAAATTTATGTTACTTAATCAATGTCATAATATTATCTAAACCAAATTAAGTATTTTAGTAGAAAATTAATTTGTCAGAAATGAAATATACCCACTCCTCTTACCTGCCATGGATCCAGCCATCAATCTGTGCACATGACCAGAAACTCCCAGTTTTGTAGTAATTACCTAGAAACCAAAATACCAAATTAAATGGAATATTTTAAAAATACTTCTCATTTCACTGTTTAATAATGAAGAAATTTCAAAAAAGAGTTACACAACTAGTAAAAAGAAAATTAGTAAATGAAGTGACCACAATTGTAACACATCATAAGGTCAGGTATGTCCTATGTAGCTTTTATGCCAATTCTGCTCTTTTACAATCTAACTTAGAATTGTCAAATATACTATATTGCACATTCATGACCACATATACTTAAAGTGTGAGTGGCAGTAGTACAAATAAAATGCCACTACAATGAAGTCTTGACATACTGATGACACCAATTCTGACTGATTAGCTTGGAATGTTGTTCTCATCTCTATTGCTTACTTTTCCTTTTAAGACACCCTATGAAATTTAGCATACTTAACCATTCTGTGTCACTTTCACTCCCACAGAAAAGAGAACGTCAATCAATGAGTAGGATGGGAAAAGTTGTTAATTGATTGCATTACTCAAAAACAGACTTTCACAATATGATTTCACTATTTTATTTGTAAGAAATCCAAAGCTACAATGTTCCTTTCCTACAACTGAGAAACAAAAAGCACATTAAAAAGCTATTAATATTTTCTGTATTTATTATTACCTATTTGAAGTATATTTTGGCTCTTCTTCGTAAATGTATACATAAACAATTTGCTCAAAAATGACTAACAACTGGGGCGCCTGGGTGGCTCAGTAAGTTGAGCGTCTGACTTCGGCTCAGGTCATGATCTCACGGTTCGTGAGTTTGAGCCCTGCGTTGGGCTCTGTGCTGACAGCTCAGAGCCTGGAGCCTGCTTCAGATTCTGTGGCTCGCTCTCTCTCTGCCTCTCCCTTGCTCATGCTCTCTCTCTGTCTCAAAAATAAATAAAACATTAAAAAAAATTTTTTTTAAATGACTAACAATGCAGGACTAGATAACTCCAAAACCAAGTTACATTTAAAAATTTAGGGGAGGGGCGCCTGGGTGGCGCAGTCGGTTAAGCGTCCGACTTCAGCCAGGTCACGATCTCGCGGTCTGTGAGTTCGAGCCCCACATCAGGCTCTGGGCTGATGGCTCGGAGCCTGGAGCCTGTTTCTGATTCTGTGTCTCCCTCTCTCTCTGCCCCTCCCCCGTTCATACTCTGTTTCTCTCTGTCCCAAAAATAAAAAACGTTGAAAAAAAAATTAAAAAAAAAAAAAATTTAGGGGAGCCTGGGTGGCTTAGTCAGTTAAGCATCTGACTTTGGCTCAGGTCATGATCTCACTGTTCATGGGTTCGAGCTCCACATGGGGCTCTGTGCTGACAGCTCAGAGCCTGGAGCCTGCTTCTGATTCTGTGTCTCCCTCTCTCTCTTGCTCCTCCCCCACTTATGCTCTGTCTCTCTCTCTCAAAAATAAGTAAACATTAAAAAAAAAATTTAAACTATCACAAGTCTTCTTCCTTCAAAAAGGCATTACTTTACCCATTCATCCAAAGTAACTTTAAAGGCCAAAGCAAATGCCTGTCAACTAAGTATGATATTCAAACACAAAAGGAAAAGAAGATAAAAGTTCAAATACCGTTTTATAATGCTCAAATGCCATAAACTGGATTGCACCATAGGGAAAGATTCGAATCATCATTGCACCATTCCCTTTATACAATCCAAGGTATCCTTCCTTTTGGGGAACAGCACGCAATGCAGAAAATACTCCTATTTTTAGAAACATGTTTAGAAGAAAAATACTATTAAAACAGAGAAAACTAAATTCAAATTTTCATGACAATCACAGAAAAGATTACTATATCATCATTCATGATACAATTTTGCATGAGGAATTAAATGAGTTGTAATTTATGTTTAATAGTTAAACCTACTTAAAATATATAAGTCCAAATTACATAAACATACCTCATATAAAAATATAAAACATATTATAGCAAAAACAGCTATAAATTGTAGTAGATTATAATTATCACAAATTATATTTTACAGAAATTTAGAAAATCTAACAGAAATATATTCAACGACCAGATATTACACTGCAGATGGTTGACTCTGAAAGGATGAAGGAAGGTTTCCCAGACTGACCTAGATACATGTGTGGTTTGTTTATATAAGGAAACTGCTAAATAAAAGAAAAAAATTTCAAAACTACCTATTATAACTATTTAAATTTGGGGGGAATTTTCATTGTTAGAACACTTTAATTAGGAAGAGTGATAAACAAAGGCCTGAGTTCTGATCCTGTACATTTATATAAATATATATACACATACATATATATATATATATATATATATATATATATATATATATAATTTACTCTACTAATGTCAATACTAGTTCTATTTGCTGTACAGACTTCTCATAAACACATCACTCCTTGTATTATTAAACTATTTAAATTCAGGTTCTTTTCCAAATTTTTCAAACAAAAATTTGATCAAATATAAAAATAAATCAGTTTGAATTTTTAGAATGCAAATAACCCTTTGATCTCTTCCTCCAAATTAAAGTTGTAGGTACTTATTAACATTAAAAAAAGATGTCCTAAAAGCATTTTTTAATAAGTAGATATCTAAATGAACTAATAGCTTATTAAAAAGAATTCTATATTATATATATTATATATACCTATATATATGTATAATATATAATATGCATGTAAAATTCTTCCCAAACACATGAAATATTAAACTAAATATACTTCCCCACACCCAAAAAAATTGTTCTTAAAGACGCCCTCTTGCCAAAAGAAGGGGCAAAGGTTAAGCCCTGTTTAATTTGTTTCAAATGTGTTCGTAACAGTTTAAGGATAATCAAATTTAGAACAATAGCTACCTTGTAGAGACAGGAAGGCTGTTGATGAGGGAGAAGTAGAGGTTTCAAATGTACCAGTAATGTTTATTTCTGAATCTCTGTGTGGGTCCACATATGTTTTCTACATTAGTCTTCAAAACTCTTTAATTACCACAAATATTTTGTTAAAACAGATTTTAACAGAAACTACTAGTAGAAGTGAAATAGATACAGCAATTTCAAAAAACGAAATCCACAAAACAAAGTGGGGGAGGTTGCTGGGGAGGATGGAATACAAGAAAACACAATAAACAAAACATTATGATGGTGAGTGAAAAAAATCAGTGATCACAAAAAAAAAAAAAACCTAAAACAAAAAATAACAGAAATACAGAAATTCCACTATTAAAAGCCAAAGATCCTCAAATTCTGTTAGAAGTCCATATCTAACATATGCTTTTTACAAAACTCTTACCTAAAACAAAGTAATAGAGAAAGGAAGAGCGAGAATGAATGTTGTATGTTTTCAAATGGCTTTTAAATATACACTGAGATGATTATAGTGTTGTTTTTCTCCTTTAACCTATAGTCTGTACTATTTTTACTTTGGCATATTTTTACTTTATGGTATAACACTGGACTAATTCTTACACATTTACAAGCATGTTTGGAAAGACTATTCTCTGTAGGGGGGTACAAAGTTTTCTGTGTATCTTTTATATCAAGCTTGTGTTATTTAAATCCTTCCCTGCATCTTTACCTATTTTATCAAGCTAGGATTAGAAGGAACTAACATTTGGTAAAATATAGCATATGCTTGTGTATATATACATTAGTTCTGAAAGGAAATGGAAGTAACTGGTAAAAATGTTAATTCGAAGGAAGAAATAAGGGAGGGAACAAGATGTTTTTATACATGTTGAATTATAAACTTGTGAAAACATCACACATTCAAAAAACTAAAAATAAAAATTTTTAAAGCAACGAAATTAAAAGTAAAAATTTTTAAAGAATCCTATTATGACTCATCTACCTATTTTTATTTTTTATAAATAAATAAATAAATAAATAAATAACAATTATCAGAGAATACTATGAAAAATTGTATGCCAACAAACTGGACAACCTGGAAGAAATGGACAAACTCCTAGACACTCACACATTACCAAAACTCAAACAGGAAGAAACAGAAAATTTGAATAGACCCATAACTAGTGAAGAATTGAATCAGTTATCAAAAATCTCCCAACAAATAAGAGTCTTGGGCCAGACAACTTCCCAGGGGAATTCTACCAGACGTTTAAAACAGAGTTAATAGTTATCCTTCTCAAGCTGTCTCAAAAAATAGAAATAGAAGGAAAACTTCCGGACTCATTCTATGAAGCCAGCATTACCTTCATTCCTAAACCAGACAAAGATCCCACAAAAAAGGAGAATTACAGCCCAATATCCCCGATGAACATGGATGCAAACATTCTCAACAAGATACTAGCAAATCAAATTCAACAACATATAAAAAGAATTATTCACCATGATCAAGTGGGATTCACTCCTGGGCTGCAGGGCTGGTTCAATATTTGCAAATCAACCAATGTGATACATAACATTAATAAAAGAAAGGTAAGAACCATATGATCCTGTCAATAGATACAGAAAAAGCATTTGGCAGTATGCTTTCTTAATAAAAACCCTCAAGAAAGTCAGGATAGAAAGAACATACTTAAACATTATAAAAGCCATTTATGAAAAGCCCACAGCTAATATCATCCTCAATGGGAAAAAACTGAGAGCTTTCCCCCTAAGATCAGGAACACGACAGGGATGTCCACTCTCACCACTGTTGTTTAACATAGTGTTGGAAGTCCTAGTATCAGCAATCAGAAAACAAAATGAAATAAAAGACATCAAAATTGGCAAAGAAGTCAAACTTTCACTCTTCATAGATGACATGATACTCTACATGGAAAATGTGAAAGACTCCACCAAAAAGCTGCTAGAACTGATACATGAATTCAGCAAAGTCACAGGATACAAAATCAATGTACAGAAACCAGCTGCACTTCTATACACCAATAATGAAGC
The DNA here is from genome assembly GCF_018350195.1 of Panthera tigris. Lineage (NCBI taxonomy): Eukaryota > Metazoa > Chordata > Mammalia > Carnivora > Felidae > Panthera > Panthera tigris. The sequence continues at coordinate 29,075,863 of NC_056670.1, forward strand.
AAAAGAAAGAGAATTCAAGAAATCGATCCCATTTACAACTGCACCCAGAACCATAAAATACCTAAACCTAACCAAAGATGTAAAACCAATGCTGAAAACTATAGAAAGCTTATGAATGAAATTGAAGAAGATACAAAGAAATGGAAAAACATTCCAGGATCATGGATTGGAAGAATAAATATTGTTAAAATGTCAATACTACCCAAAGCTATCTACACATTCAATGCAATCCCAATCAAAATTGCACCAGCTTTCCTTTAGAACAAACAATTCTAAAATTTGTATAGAACCACAGAAGACACCGAAGACACCGAATAGCCAAAGTAATACTGAAAAAGAAGACCAAAGTGGGAGGCATCACAATCCCAGACTTTAGCCTCTACTACAAAGCTGTAATCATCAAGACAGCATGGTATTGGCATAAAAACAGACAAACAGACCAATGGAACAGAATAGAGACTCCAAAATTGGACCCACAAAAGTATGGCCAACTAATCTTTGACAAAGCAGGAAAGAATATCCAATGGAAAAAAGACAGTCTCTTTAACAAATAATGCTGGGAGGGGCACCTGGGTGGCTCAGGAGGTTGAGCGTCCGACTTTGGCTCAGGTCATGATCTCACGGTCCGTGGGTTCAAGCCCCACGTCGGGCTCTGTGCTGACAGCTCAGAGCCTAGAGCCTGTTTTGGATTCTGTCTCCCTCTCTCTCTCTGCCCCTCCCCTGCTCAAACTCTGTCTCAGTCTCTCTCAAAAATAAATAAACATTAAAAAAAAATTAAAAAAAAAATGATTCTGGGAGAACTGGACAGCAACATGCAGAAGGATGAAATTAGACCACTTCTTACACCATACACAAAAATAAACTCAAAATGGATGAACGACCTAAATGTGAGACAGGAAACCATCGAAACCCGAGAGGAGAAAACAGGCAACAACCTCTTTGACCTCAGCAGCAGCAATTTCTTGTTCGACACATCTCCAAAGTCAAGGGAATTAAAAGCAAAAATGAACGGGGACCTCATCAAGATAAAAAGCTGCAAAGGAAACAACAAAACTAAAAGGCAACCGATGGAATAGGAAAAGATATTTGCAAATGACATATCAGATAAAGGGTTAGTATCCAAAATCTATAAAGAATTTACCAAACTCAACACCCAAAAACCAGATAGTCCAGTGAACAAAAGGGCAGAAGACACAAATAGACACTTTTCCAAAGGAGACATCCAGATGGCCAACAGACACATGAAAAGATGCTCAACGTGACTCATCATCAAGGAAATACAAATCGAAACCACACTGAGATACCACCTCACACTGGTCAGAGTGACTAAAATTAAACAACTCAGGAAACAACAGATGCTGGCGTGGTTATGGAGAAATGGGAACCCGCTTGCACTGTTGGTGGGAATGCAAACTAGTGCAGCCGCTCTGGAAAACAGTGTGGAGGTTCCTCAAAAAATTAAAAATAGAACTATCCTACGACCCAGAAATAGTACTACTCAGAATTTATCCAAAGGATACAGGAGTGCTATTTCTTTTTTTTTTAATTTTTTTTTTTAACGTTTATTTATTTTTGAGACAGAGAGAGACAGAGCATGAATGGGGGAGGGTCAGAGAGAGAGGGAGACACAGAATCGGAAGCAGGCTCCAGGCTCTGAGCCGTCAGCACAGAGCCCGACGCGGGGCTCGAACTCACGGACCGTAAGATCATGATCTGAGCCGAAGTCGGACACTTAACCGACCAAGCCACCCAGGCGCCCCCAGGAGTGCTATTTCATAGGGCACATGTACCCCAATGTTTATAGCAGCACTTTCACCAACAGCCAAATCATGGAAGGGGCCTAAATGTCCATCAACTAATGAATGGATAAAGAAGATGTGGTTTATATATACAGTGGAATACTACTTGGCAAGGAGAAAGAATAAAATCATGCCATTTGCAGCAACATGGATGGAACTGGAGGGTATTATCCTAAGTGAAATAAGTCAGTCAGAGAAGATAGATATCATATGTTTTCACTCATATGTGGAGCTTGAGAAACTTAACAGAAGATCATGGGGTAAGGGAAGGGAAAAAAATAGTTACAAATAGAGAGGGAGGGAGGCAAACCATAAGAGACTCTTAAATACAGAGAACAAACTGAGAGTTGATGGAGGGTGAGGAAGAGGGGAAAATGGTGATGGGCACCGAGGAGAGCACTGTTGGGATGAGCACTGGGTGTTGTATGTAGGCAATGAATCACGGGACTCTACCCCCAAAACCAAGAGCACACTGTGTACACACTGTATGTTAGCCAATTTGACAATAAATTATATTAAAAAATAAAGATAAATAAATTAAAATAAAATGAAAGGAAGGTGATGGGTATTGAAGGGGCATCTTTTGGGATGAGCACTGGGTGTTGTATGGAAACCAATTTGACAATAAATTTCATATATTAAAAAAAGAAAAAAAAGAGAGAAGTCAATAAAAATAAATAAATAAATAGAAATTCCTTTTGCAAAAAAATAAATAAAAGCAGTAAAATTAAAAGTAAAAATTTTTAAAGAATCATCTACCTTTATTTATTTATTTACTTATTTATTTTCAAATATTTGTTTTTGAGAGACAGAGCACGAGCAGGGGAGGGTCAGAGAGAGAGGGAGACACAGAATCTAAAGCAGACTCCAGGCTCTGAGTTGTCAGCACAGAGCCCAATGCGGGGCTAAAACTCACCAACCCTGAGATGATGACCTGAGCTGAAGTCGGACGCTTAACTAACTGAGCCACCCAGGTGCCCCTCATCTACCTATTTTTTGTTAATGTTTTATTTATTTTGGGGAGAGAGAGAGAGAGACAGAATACAAGCAGGAAGGGGCAGAGAGAGAGAGGGAGACCCAAAATCTGAAGCAGGCTCCACGTTCTGAGCTGTCAGCACAGAGCCCAATGTGGGGTTTGAACCCATGAACCGTGAGATCACGACCTTAGCCCACATCAGACACCCAACCAACTGAGCCACCCAGATGCCCCCCTCGTCTACCTATTTTTATATCACATTTGAGTATGCAAAGTCAAATGGAAATCAAAGATTTTCAATATATTACAGAAAAAGATTCTTTATACTAACATTGCAAAGTGGAGAAAGGAGAAATTCTAATAGTACTCCTTTCTTTTCATTGGCCAGAATAATTTTGCTTCAAAATAAAAAATCGTTTTTGATGCCCTGGAAGTCAAGTTACACATTTTTTAAAAGAAGTTAGTGTAGAAGTTTTATCCATAGCACATCCTCATCATCTTTGTGAAAAATCATGTTTAAAAAGGCAAAATTTTAAAAACTATCTTATGTCTGCATATAAAAAGAGAGGCATCTAGCATAAAATGCCCAGAAACATTTAAAAAGAAAATAAAAGACTATTTATATGTATATATATACACCTACATATATTTATACCTATAATTTTTTTGGTTGCAGATTTTATAATTTTTTTTAAATGTTTATTTATTTTTGAGAGGGAGAGACAGTGCAAGAGCAGGAGAGGGGCAGAGAGAGAGAGAGACACACAGAATCTGAAGCAGGCTCCAGGCTCTGAGCTGTTAGTGCAGAGCCGGATGTGGGGCTCAAACCCATGAACCGTGAGATCATGACCTGAGCTGAAGGTGGACGCTTAACCGACTGAGCCACCAGAACTCATTGCTGGACGCAAAGATAACAGCAACTTTTTTCTTTTAATTTTAAGTAGAGACTTACTGAGTATTAAAAATATTGAAAAGAAAATGAGCTGGAAAAAAAAGAAAAAAGTAAAGAAAGAAAATGAGCTGGGGTGCCTGGGTGGCTCAGTCAGTTAAGCACCGGATTCTTGATTTAGACTTGGGTCATGACCTCAGAGTTTGTGGGGTCGAGCCCCATGTCAAGCTTGGCACTGGCAGTACGGAGCCTGCTTGGGATTCTCCCTCACTCCCTCCCTCTCTGCCCCTTCCCTGCTGCTCACATGCTCTGTTTCTCTCCCTCTCTCTCTCAAAATAAGTAAACTTAAAAAAAGAAAAAAGAAAATGAGCTATAGTTTCTATACAACATAAATATCCATTACCCCTTTTAAGAAAAATCACATTTTAAAAACACAATTGGAAAAACAATTTATTCTCTTTTTTATGTTTATTTATTTATTTATTTATTTGAGAGAAAGAGACAGAATCTCGCACTGTTAGTGCACAGCCTGACGCAGAGCTTGAACCCATGAATCCTGAGATCATGACGTGAACCAAAATCAAGAGTTGGATGCTAACCAGCTGGGGCCACCCAGGCATCCCGATTCTTTTTGTTTTTTTTTTTAATTGAAGACAGTTGACACAATGTTACATTAGTTTAGGTTTACAACTGTGATTTGATAACTCTATATGTTATGGAAAAAACAACGGATTCATTCACTCGGTAGAACACGTTCCTTGTACACTAATGCTGCGTAAGTCATACAGAGCACACATCATTCCTATCTACCAAAGCATGAACCTATAAAGCAATGAAGTGGTATGAGTTAGTTGCCTTGACCTAATTTCTTTCTTGGTCTCTATCCACATTAATTCTTTTTCTTTTAGGTCTTTTCCCCTCTACTTGAAAAAGTAATATATGTTCAACATGTATTAATATTAGCTTAGGGGAAAAAATTTCCTTAAAATTTCACCAAAGTATTTATTAAATAAATTAATAAATAAGAAAATTAACCAGTTAATGTTTTTATTTCTAGCCTTTTGTCTAAGAATATATTTATATAAAATGCAATATGATTAAACCATTTTGTAATATGTTCTTTTTTTAAAATTTTTTAAAATGTTTATTTATTTTTGAAAGACAGAGAGACAAAGCACAAGTGGGGGAGGAGCAGAGAGAGAAAGGGAGACCAAATCCGAAGCAGGGTCCAGGCTCTGAGTTGTCAGCACAGAGCCTAACGTGGGCTTGAACCCACAAACTGAGATCATGACCTAAGCTGAAGTTACATGTTTAACCACTAAGCCACCCAGGAGCCCCTGTAATATGTTTTCATTTATCTAATACATTATGAACATTGTTCCTAGACAATATAGATATAGATATATAGATATAGATATATAGATATATAGATATACATATACATATACATATAGTTTTTTTTTTTTTTAAGGAAGCTCTAGGGATGCCTGGCTGGCTCAATCAGAAGAGCATGCATTCTTGATCTTGGGCTGAGTTCAAGCCCTATGTGGTGTAGAGATTACTTAAATTAAAAAAATAAATAAATAAATAAATAAATAAAATAAAATAAAATAAAATAAAATAAAATAAAATAAAATAAAAAACAACTTCATATAAAAAATAAAAATAAAAAATAAAGTAAGCTCTAAGCCCAATGTGAGGCTGGAACTCACAACCTTGAAATCAAGAGTCACATGCTTATGGCACCTGGCTGGCTCAGCCTGTAGGGCATGCCACTCTTGATCTTGGGTTGTGAGCTCCAGTACCACGCTGGACATAGAGTTTACTTAAAAAAAAAAAAAAAAAAGAAGAAGAGCCAGCCAGGTACCCCCAATTAATATTCTTTTTACAGTTTTTGTGTGATTGGAAAATAGTCTACAATATGAATTTATTTATTTAAATAACACTTATTTAAACTTAACCAATTCCCTATTATTGAACATTTTGGGGTTTGTTTTTTGTTTTACTAACATAAATAATGTTTTCATCCTTGTATATATGTCTTTGAGCACATTTCTTTTTTTTTTTTTAATGTTTATTTATTTTTAAGAGAGAGGGTGAGAGCATGAACAGGGTAGGGGCAGAAAGAGAGGAAGGCAGAGGATCCAAAGAGGGCTCTGTGCTGACCGCAGAGAACATAATGCAGGACTCAAACTCATCAACTCTGAGGTCATGACCTGAGCCGAAGTCGGACACTTAACTGACTGAGCCAACCAGGTGCCTCATATTTCCTTCTTTTTTTTTTTTTTTTAATTTTTTTTTTTTAACGTTTATTTATTTTGAGACAGAGAGAGACACAGCATGAATGGGGGAGGGGCAGAGAGAGAAGGAGACACAGAATCGGAATCAGGCTCCAGGCTCTGAGCCATCAGCCCAGAGCCTGACGCGGGGCTCGAACTCACGGACCGTGAGATCGTGACCCAGGCTGAAGTCGGATGCTTAACCGACTGAGCCACCCAGGCGCCCCTCATATTTCCTTCTTAAAAAAATTTTTTTTTATTTTATTTGAGAGAGAGCATGAGCGCACACAAGCAGGAGAAAAGCAGAGGGAGAGAGAGAATCTTAAGCAGGCTCCATGCTCAGCGCAGAGCCTGACACATGGCTCAATCCCACCAACTTAGGATCGTGACCTGAGCCGAAATCAAGACTCTAGCACTCAACCCACTGAGTCACCCAGGCGTCCCACATCTTTGAGCATATTTTTCTTTTTTTTTTAACATTTATTTTTGAGAGAGAGACAGAGTGCAAGTGGAGGAGGGGCAGAGAGACAGGGGAGACACAGAACCCAAAGCAGACTTGAGGCTCTGAGCTGTCAGCACAGAGCCCGATGTGGGGCTCAAACCCACAAACCATGAGATCATGACCCAAGCTGAAGGAGGTCGCCCAACCAACTGAGCCACCCAGGTGCCCCTGAATATATTTCTGATTAGTTCCTTACAATAACTTCCTAGAACTAGAATCGCACGGTGAAAGAATATGTATCTTTTCAAGATTTTTGATGCATATTACCAAAACACCTTCCAAAAAGGCTATAAAAAAATTCCTACTCCCACCAATGATATATTATTAGAGTATCCATGTTAATTAAATGGCCGATTTTTATATTTGTAAGGAACAAACAAGAGCTTGATATTCTTTAACAATTGAAGTTTATCCATACTAACTACATTGAATTTTATTTGCACTAAGATTTCTAGGAGCTTGTTGTTTTGTTTTTTTTTTTAATTTTTTTTTTAACGTTTATTTATTTTTGAGACAGAGAGACAGAGCATGAACGGGGGAGGGGCAGAGAGAAAGGGAGACACAGAAACGGAAACAGGCTCCAGGCTCTGAGCCATCAGCCCAGAGCCGACGCGGGGCTCGAACTCACAGACCGTGAGATCGTGACCTGAGCTGAAGTCGGACGCTTAACCGACTGAGCCACCCAGGCGCCCCTCTAGGAGCTTGTTTAACTGGGTGTTTAAAGGAATATGGTTGCCTGTCTGACTCAGTCAGTACAGCCTGCAACTCTTAATCTTGAGGTTATGAGTTCAAGTCCCACATTGGGTGTAGATTACTTTAAAATAAAAAATAATAAATAAAGGAATAAACTTTACCTCCATCAATAATTGGATATTTTTTTAAAAAATCAGGTTGAGGGTCACCTGGGTGGCTCAGCCTCTGACTCTTGGTTTTTGGCTCAGGTTATGATCACAGGGCTGTGGGATCAAGCCCACATTGTACTCTGCACTAAGCATGGAGCCTGCTTAAGATTCTCTCTCCCTCTCTCTCTCTGCCTCTCTCCCCCACTCACTCTTGCTCTCTCTCTAAAATGAAAACAAAAATCATGTTGGAAACAGTAATAAAAATAAAAATCAGATCGAGCAATTACATGTGTCTGGAAAAGATGTGACTTGTTAATCCCAATAAACAAATAGTACTTACTTCAAGGATTCTAAGATTTTGCTTTACAGAATATCAGTACCCTTAAATTGATAATATATATAACCACTAATTGCAAATGAAAAGTTTAAAGTAGATAAGAGACAAATCTCATGCAAAATTTGCTCCCAAACTTGAATTCCCTTTTGCGTCCTCTTTCCACTAATTCACAAATGGAAACCAACCCAGTAGATGGATAATGTTTTCATTCATTTTTTATCTTTAGCATCCATTAACTCACCTAAATGTTTGTAATGGTGATTGTGAGCTTGTAACAAAACCTTTACTCGATCCAAAGGAGCAACTGTTGTTTTGGCACAGCATCCAGCAATACCTGAAAAATTTTTAAACAGGATGAAATTGCACACTATTTCTTTCCACATGGAAATCGTTATTTATTCAGCCAGCACACCTCCTGATTTCTAATTTGGTCTCCACGGGTAGAACTGCCCAGTTGCAGGGATATGCAGATGATTGGCCCCCATTCCCTGTAACTTAATAATTGAGCATGTCAGACTTAAAAATAAATTCGGAGAGTGTAAATCTTCCCTCTAATACTTGATGAACACTAGGAATCTTGCTAACTGTAGTTAAGGAGACAGACACTTGAAGGTATTTACCCAACTGTGAGGCTCTATTTCAAGTAACCTCTACTTCTAGATGACTCTTTCGTTGAAACAACCAACTTTTACCCATAAAATTCAGTTATTCATTTATATATCTAGCAATTATGTATTTGGTCCCTAACACATGCCCCTGTGGAGACATATGGATGACACTAATGTGTATACATGGGCTTTAGTGTAGGTCAGAATCCAGGGCAGCCCTACCTCCTTGCATGCTTATAAAATGATAATATATAAAGACTCTTTACTATAGATTGTTCATATGTTGAAAACTAATTCCCAATGTGATAGTATTTAGAGGTGGGGGTTTTAGGAATTGATCAGGTCCGGAGGGTAGAGCCCTCATGAATGAGATTAATACCCTTATAAAAGCCCAGAGAGGGGCGCCTGGGTGGCTCAGTTGGTTGAGCGTCTGACTTTGGCTCGGGTCACGATCTCACAGTCTGTGAGTTCGAGCCCCGCGTTGGGCTCTGTGCTGACAGCTCGGAGCCCAGGGCCTGTTTCGGATTCTGTGTCTCCCTCTCTCTGACCCTCCCCCGTTCATGCTCTGTCTCTCTCTGTCTCAAAAATAAATAAAAAACGTTAAACAAAATTTAAAAAAAATAAAAAAAACAAAAGCCCAGAGAAATCCCTGGCCCCTTCCACCAGGTGAAAACACAGTGAGAAGGTGCCCTCTATGAGGAAGCAGGTCCTTAACAGACACCAAATCTGCTGATACCATGATTTGGCTTTCCTGGCTTCCAGAACTATGAGAAATAAATGTCTGAAGCTTCCAGGTTGATAGGAAGGAAGGAAGGAAGGAAGGAAGGAAGGAAGGAAGGAAGGAAGGAAAGAAGGGAGGGAGGGAGGAAGGAAGGAAGGAAGGAAGGAAGGAAGAAAAAATGTTGTTTATAAGCCAACTATCTAAATTATGGTATTTTTGGTATAGTAGCCCAAATTAGACAATTTTGTAAAGTACCTTACATGTTGTAAGCACTTGATAAAATAGGCTGTTATCATTATAAAATGATGGATTAAAACTCTTTGGTATCTTTTTGTGACTACTTTAAGCTCTTCACCATTGCATATTTGATCCAGAAGGTACAAAAGGACTGGGATTTTGTGGGTCTCCTTTAGAACTATATCCCCAAAGACCAGTACAGGGCCTGGCACATAATAGGCACCCAAAAGATGTTTGTTTAATGAATGAACATAGACTCTTACTTTACAAACTTTTTAAAATGTAAGACAAAATCACTCATATTTATTTAATAGCCTAGCATGTAACTAATATTAAAATCCATACTCTGAGATATCTAAAAATAAAATGCCTATCGTATTCAAATTCACATATAAGCTTTATATATTACAAGCTTCTCTTATCTTAACTGATGAAAATAATAGTCATGGCTGCCTCAAATTGAGGATAAAGGAAAAATATTTTGCATTTGGGTATATTTGGTTTCAGAATATTTTGTTATATTATCTTTTCAGTCATTATTATAAAATTTGGAATGCGTGCAGTAAGTAGTTTTCTTTGATAGTATCTTAACTCACTTCGTCACATTACTTTACAGCTCAGTTGATCATCACAACAATCCATTGAGTTAGGTCATAAAGCTTTTATCTTCCTTTTGAGCAAATGAAGTTATTTGTCCAACACTGCTGCTAATCAACAATAACAGTTAACAAGTATTGAATGTTTACTTTATACCAGGTACTAGGCTAAGAGATTTAACTGAGGGCATTATGCCAAAGCTTTTATGGGTACTATCTCATTTAATCATTACAATCTTCTGAGGTAGGTACTATCCTTTTCCCACTTAAAAGATGTGGCAACAGGGGCACCTGGGTGGCTCAGTCAGTTGAGTGTCCGACTTCAGCTCAGGTCATGATCTCATGGTCCATGAATTCGAGCCCCGCTTCGGGCTCTGTGCTGACAGTCAGAGCCTGGAGCCTGCTTTGGATTTTGTGTCTCCCTCTCTCTCTGCTCCTAACCCACTCGCATTCTGTCTCTGTCTCTCTCAAAAATAAATAAGTATTAAAAAAAAAAAAGATTATAAAGTACTTTAAAAAATAATAAAATAAAAGATGTGGAAACTGAGGCACAGGGAGGCTAAATAACTTGCCCAATGGTATTTTTTTCTTATCACTTGAACCAAGAATTCCTATACAATCTTCAAAGTTATTCACACTTACCAAAAATTTGAAGCAGCACTTTACCAAATAAGAGACCAAAGAATATGAAAAGATATTCAGCATCATACGTTATCAGGCAAATGCAAATTAAAACTACAATTAGATACCATTAAACACCTATTTAAAGGGAAAGCACACACACACACACACACACACACACACACAAAGAGGACACAAACTCTGATAATACCAATACACTTTAGAAAACAGTTTGGCAGTTCCTACTTCATTCCAAGTAAAAGTCAGAATCTTTTTTTTTTTAATGTTTACTCATTTTCGAGAGACAGAGAGACAAAGCACGAGAGGGGAGAGGCAGAGAGAGGGAGACACAGAAACCAAAGCAGGCTCCAAGCCCCAAGCTGTCAGCACAGAGCCCAACGTGGGGCTTGAACCCACCGATGGTGAGATCATGACCTGAGCTGAAGTCAGACGCCCAACCGACTGAGCCACCCAGGCGCCCCTAAAAGTCAGAATGTTTACAATCGCTTGCAAAGCTCTTCATTCTGCCTCCCCATTACCTCTAACCTCCTTCCCCCATCAACACCACTTGGCTCCAGCTACATGGCTTTCCTTCTGGCCTGAAATGCTCCTCTTCAGACATCAACTTGCTCAACTCTCTCACTTCAAGTTCGCTCAAGTGTCATTCTCTCCAAGAGACTTATGACCGTCCTATTTAACACTGCACCCACTCAGCTTTGCGTTCCCTTGCCCCATTCTCCTTTTACTTCTCCCCATTGCATTCATCACCTTCTAACATACTATGTAACTTACTTTCTCCCCTCAAATCCCCAATCAACCTAAACTCCAGGAGCTTTGTTTTGTTCCATGGTATACACTGACCATGTAGCAGGCACATAGCAGGCACTCATATTCCTGGTATAAATGAATGAATGTCGTTTTTATCAGAAGAACAAAATAATTAAATTATTAATACTACTGCTGCCTACAGATATTCTTTCCACAAGCCCTCATAACGTGGAATTTTTTAAATTCCCAGCCTTAACAAGTAATTAAGTGTTGACAACCCCGACAATCAAATAAGAGAAGGCAGTGACTGAAAGACTTCTTTATGGTAAGCCAGAGGAAATTTCTGAGAGACAATTATGAACTTTCTGGCCTCACAGTAACAGAGATAGAAGGGCTGCACCAGCTACCTATCATGTAACTATAGAGCAGTTTACTAGGATCACTGGAAGCAGTTTTGGTTGTAGACAGTTTTACACAATTTCCCTCATCATCTTTAAAAAGCTGACCTACAGTATTTGTTTTCTTTAAAGCAAACAGCAAAATCCAACTCTACAATGGGTCATTTATGGTCCTTGTAAAAGAAAAGGGTGCCCAACATGTCTCACTGAAACCCTGGCACTTCGCTCTTTCCCCTACTTTCCCACCCCGAAGAATGGGTGCTTGGTTCGGCCCGTCCACATCCCCAGCCGCTCCCAGACCGCTCGAGGCCCTTCTTCCCCAGGATCCTGTTGTCACTAGTCAAGTGGTTATCAGAAAGAGTTACAACAGGTCAGTGCAAACAACCGACAGGGCACTGAAGCAGCCAGAGTCCAAGAATGTCATCGCGGCCGCAAACACCGGATCTGCCCAGGATCCCGCCCTGCCACCCGAGCGCGCCGGCTCCTCTCGGCTGACACCCACCTCCGGCCAGAAAGGAGCGCAGCCAGTAGAAGTCCCGGCGGGCGGTGGGCCCTCCGGCTCCCGCCGCTTGCGGCATCGCGGGAGGGGGATCGGCCGCTGCCAGGGCCGCCGCCGCCGCCATCAGGACCAGGGCCGCGACGGGAAGTCGGGTCGCCAATTTACAAGCCACTGGCTGGAGACATGACCAGAGCGGGCGGTGACAGAGCACCGACCGCCGCGCGGGCGGGACGGAATAACACCAAGCGGCGCGGCGCGGGCTGATGGCGTACACCAGGGGCGGGGCCTGGGCCCGCGCCACGAGTGGGAGTCACCCACGCTCGCCACCTCCCCCGTCCAGCCTCACCCAAGACCCTCCTCCCGGCCTCGCTTACTAGGCCTCTTCTGTTCTGATGGAAGAAGGAAAGCGTGGCCAGCGAGAAGGTCCCACCAAAACCCACCTCAGAAAGCTCTCCCCGTCCATTGACTTGTAATTGCCCTAGCTCAGATGAATCCTTTCCAGAAACAACCTTTGGTTCCTCACTGCTCTTTCCAGGAACCTCTGAAATTGCACCATCTCCCGCCAAATCAGTTCTGCCTTCTCAGAGCTTCCCACTGAACCTCGATTTCTACTCTCCCTAACCACCTATTAAGCTTCCACTCCACCCCATCACCTCTGTCAAAGAAATATTGCTAAAGCAGATTGCTCTTTCTTTGGGGCCCTACAAATTACACAATTACTATGCTTGTCCAGCGTTTCTGAATCTATGCCTCTGCTTAACCGAACTCTGCTCCCCACCAGCCCAGTCTCTGCCATAAAATCTTAGGAACTTTCCAGTTGCTTCTCCGCGCCCGCACTGTACTCCAAGACTTCTACTTAACTACTCCTTAGGGGCACTATTTCTCTCTCTCTCTCTTTTTTTATAGATTTTTTTAATGTCTATTTTGACAGGGAGAGAAAGAACACGAGTAGGGGAGGGGCAGAGAGAGAGGGAGATACAGAATCCGAAGCAGGCTCGGAGCAGCACAGAGCCCGACGCGGGGGGCTTGAGATCAGGACCTGGGCTGAAGTCGGGCGCTTAACCCACTGAGCCACCCAGGTGAGGGGCACTATTCTCTTACTGTAAGCCCCTCATCACTTCCAGGCTGGGCAAAATTCATTCCTATTCTTTATGACCAAAGTTGTTCTGAACTTGTTTTGTCTCTTTCAGAAACGATATTAGAATTTTCTTCAATAGTTATTCCAACCTTTCTTATTATTGGCACCGGTCTCCTTTCTGTTTCTATGAATATGCTTCTGCAAGATCTTTCTAGACACATGTAGTCACTAGTAATGAGTCCAGATTTATAATTTATTTTCCTCCAGGTTCCCAATTTTCAGTTTCTGCCAGAAAATTCAGACCTATATAATAATATCATTATTTATATGTTACATGTCTAATGTGTAGAAACTAAAGCTCCCCAAATGGAATGGTTGCACTGTAAATGTAATTAATGCTACTGAATTGTACAATTAAAAATGGTTAAGGGGCGCCTGGGTGGCTCAGTTGGTGAACAACCGACTTCGGCTCAGGTCTTGATCTCATGGTCTGTGAGTTCGAGCCCCGTGTCGGGCTCTGTGCTGACAGCTCAGAGCCTGGAGCCTGCTTTGGATTCTGTCTCCCTCTCTCTCTCTGCCCCCCCCCCCCCCTGCTCAGGCTCTGTCTCTCTCTGTCAAAAATAAACATTAAAAAAATTTTTGAAATGGTTAAAATTGTAGATTTTAAATGAAGTGTATTTTACACAATAAAAAAATACAAAAAGAAAGCTTCTTACATTTTTTTTTAATGTAACAACAAAGGAGAAATTACCTAACTAGCAAAACTGCCCCAATTCCTAGTGCTAATGTGGATTTCTCCCCCAGGCCTGTAGGCTATACTGGTACATCTCTTCTCTTCCGTTTCCATTTTCAATGAGATGTACCTTACAGGTTCAGCTTATCATTTAATGGCTCCCAACTCCAAAACTCAATCCAGATGAAGGATGGAAAGTTGATATAAATGATAACTGACAAGTCTAGTGATTTCAACATCCTTTATTTATTTATTTATTTATTTATTTATTTATCTCTACACCAAATGTGGGGCTCAAACTCACAACCCCTAGATCAAGAGTCACATGCTCTTCAGAGTGAGTCAGCCAGACACCGCAACATCCAATTATTTCTTTTCCATCTATGCAACCGGTTACTACTAAACTACCTAACCTACAGATGTTACAGTGTCCCAGGGCTCAGTCAGCGGGCCTCTTCTATAATCACACTCACTCTAGATCTTACCCAACCTCACAGTTTTATTATATTTTTATTATATTATTTTTATTATATTATATTTATTATATATTTTTAGGTAAACTGTACACCCATCATGGGGCTTAAACTCACGATCCCCGAGATCAAAAGTCTCATGCTAGGGGTGCTTGGGTGGCTCAGTCTGTTAAGTGTCTGACCCTTAATTTTGGCTCAAGTCATGATCTCATGATTTGTGAGGTCAAGCCCCCTTTAACAGAGCCTGCTTGGGGTTCTCTCTCTCCCTCCCTCTCTATACTTGCCCTGCTCCCGCTCTATCTCTCTCAAAATAAGTAAACTTTAAAATAATAATAATAATAATAATCTTTAGAAATAGATTAAAAAGTGAAATAAAATTTTCTGGGGCACCTGGCTGGTTCAGTCAGTAGGGTATGTGACTCTAATTTAAATATTTTCCACAGGAGTGCCTGGGTGGCTCAGTTGGTTGAGTGTCCAACTTTGGCTCAGATCATGATCTCACAGTCCATGAGTTCGAGCCCCGCATCAGGCTTTGTGCTAACAGCTTGGAGCCTGGAAACTGCTTCAGATTTTGTGTCTCCCCCTCTCTCTCTGCCCCTCCCCTACTCACTCTCTCTTTCTCTCAAAAATAAATAAACATTAAAAAAGATTAATAAAGGGCACCTGGGTGGCTCAATCAGTTAAGCATCCAAATTGGACTCAGGTCATGATCTCAAAGTTCATGGGTTTGAGCCCCACGTCAGGTTCTGTGCTGATAGCTTAGAGCCTGGAACCGGCTTAGGATTCTGTGACTCCCTTTCTCTCTGCCTCTCCCCCACTCGCATTCTCTCTCTCTCTCTTTCTCTTTCAAAAATAAATAAACATTAATTTTTTTTAATTTAATAGATATTTTCCACAGCATTTATCAGCTTTCCATATATATTATATACAAGATTTATGTTATATATAAAATGTTTCTATATCAGTTTCCCTCCACTAGAATGTAAGCTCAAATGACATTAGGACTCATCTGTTTCATTAATTGGGTATGTCCTTTGACACTGAATAGGTGATACATGATGGTAGATCTACTTAAAGACCAAGCTTTTCTTTTTTTCTTTTTTTTTAAAGTTTATTTATTTATTTTGAGAGAGAGAGAGAGAGAGAGAGAGAGAGAGCGAGCATGTGCCAATCAGGGAGGGGCAGAGAGAGAGAGAGAGAGGGAGAAAGAGAATCCCAAGCAGGCTCCATGCTCAGTGTGGAGCCCAACACAGGGCTCAATTTCAGGACCATGAGATCATGACCTGAGCCAATATCAACAGTCAGACACTTAACTGACTGAGTCACCCAGGCACCCCTCTTTTATCATTTTTTTAAAGATTTTATTTTTAAGAAATCTCCACATCCAACATGGAGCTCGAACTCACAACTCCAAGATCAAGAGTTGTGCGCTCTACTAACTGAGACAGCCAGGCATGCCAAAGACCAATCTTTTCTCTCTGTCTTTCACTTTTAGAATATCTAGCAACTAGTAGCCATAAGCTAAAAAAGTAGGGAAAAATCAATCCACTTCCTCAGAGAATGTATTATTTCATGGAATGAATGTGAACCTAATAGTAAAATACATATAATACAAATAAAAGTGGGGATGCAGGAGAAAGATCATATTGGCTAGTGGTCATCAGGGAAGGAGATAATTAAACTGTTCTTTGACATGGCTAAGCATGGACTAAGGCAAACATATATACACATACACACACACAGAATAAGAAAACTGAACTTGTTCAAGAAACAAGGAATAGTCCAGTTTGTCGATCCTTGATTCCCTCTCCATGATGGCCCAACACTTGTGTGGCAGACTACTGACCAATAATGTTAGAGAAGTAGGTCAAGGCTATATCATGAAGTGGTTTAATCTTTGGCTAAAGAGTTTAGACTTAGTTCAATGGATAATAAGAAGCTGGTGACAGCTCGATTTTAGAAAAGTTAATTTGGAAGAGATGAATAGAATGTTTGGGAAGGGAGATACTGACAGATCCTTAATAAAGAAGCCAGTTGGGAAGCTTTTGCAACAATCCAGGCAAGAGGGCCTGGGTGATTCACTTGGTTAAGTGTCTGACTCTTGATTTCGTCACAATCTCACAATTCATGAGATCAGTGAGCTCGAGCCCCATATCAGGCTCTGAACTGACATCCAGGAGCCTGCTTGGGAGTTTCTCTCTGTCTCTCCCCCACTTGTGCTCTCTCTCTCTCTCTCTCTCTCTCTCTCAAAAAGTTAATTAATTAAAAAAGAGGGCTGATAGGAGCATAAAAACATAGCGACCTAAAAGGAAATTGATGGAGGAAAAGCCAAAGCTGCTGCAAACCTTTTTGCTAGAGTGATTAACAGACTTGATGGTATCACTAACAAAATAAGGAAGACAGAAAGAGGAATTGGCTTAAGACATAGAAAGGTTAGAAATGTTAGCACAAAAACAAAAAACAAAACACAAAGACAAAAAAAAAAAAAAAAACAACTGGGCGCTTGGGTGGCTCAGTCAGTTAAGCATCTGGCTTTGGCTCAGGTCATGATCTCATGGTTTGTGAGTTCCAGCCCTGCTTCAGGTAAACATGAGCCCCACTGGGTGAGCTCTGCTTCTCTCTCTCCCTTTGTCTCTACTCCTTGTTCACTTGTGCCCTCTAAATTAATTAGTTAATTAATTCAGTCCAAAAAAAAAGATGAAATACAAAAACAACAGCAAAAAAAGCCAAAATATTTTTTTTAATGTTTATTTATTTTTGTAAGACAGAGAAAGAAAAAGTGCGAGCAGGGGAGGAGCAGAGAGAGGGAGACACAGAATCCAAAGTAGGCTCCAGGCTCTGAGCTGTCAGCACAGAGCCCGATGTGCTTGTCTCAGCACAAGACATGAGATCATGACCTGAGCCAAAGTCAGACACTCAACCAACTGAGCCACCCAGGCACCCAAGCCAAAATAATTTTCAAATAAACACTGTATGTATAATGCAGCATTTGAGTGAAAACATACAAAATACCAAAACAAAGTTTGTTTTGTTTTTAAGTTCTACCCTCTAAAAGGGGCTTGAACTTATGACCCCTAGATCAAGAGTAGCATGCTCTACTGACTGAGCCAGCCAGGCATCTCTGGCAAAGGACAAAGTTTTGACAAAGCTTTTTTTTTTTTTAATATGACAATATATGAATACCATGTAGACCATATATAACAATAACTACCTGAAAAGCCTTCTTTGAAAACTTTCCCATCCCCACATGCACCACCGTGTTATGTGAAATAGGGAGAAATTGGAATGCCAATTTTTAAATGTTTATTTATTTATTTTTGAGTGGGGGAGGGGCAGAGAGAAAGGGAGAGAGAATCTGAAGCAGGCTCCACAAGGGCTCTGTCAGCACAGAGCCCATTGCAGGGCTCGAACTGTGAAATCATGACAGGAGCTGAAATCAAGAGTAGGATGCTTAACGGACTGAACCACCCAGATGCCCTGCAGTGCCATTTTAATAAACATTGTCGTGGACCTTAGCTATCTGCAAGTCTTCTGTTAAAGAGTCTTTTAGACCGCAGACTTTCATTTACTTGTATCTGTCACGAATGTATCACAGATGCCTAACTAATTTCAATAACTTTGGGTCATATATATTTTATCCTATGTCTAACATAAGACCTTTGCTCCTTTATTTACTTATTTTTGAGAGAGGGAGAGACAGAGAGAGAGTATGCATACATGAGGGTAAGAGGGAGAGGGACAGAGAATCTGAAACAGAATCCAAGAGGAGCCTAACGCTGGGCTTGATTCCATGACCCTGGGGTTATGACCTCAACCAGTATGAAGAGTAGGTCGCTCAACTGACTGAGTCACCCAGGTGCCTGGAGACCTTTGCTCCTTCAGTGTTGAATTTATCCACAAACAACATTTTAAATATTTAAAAATGTTTATTTATTTATTTTGAGAGAGAAAGCACATGCACGTGCCCACACGTAAGCAGGAGAGGGGCAGAAAGAGAGAGGGAGAGAGAGAATCCTAAACAGGCTCCTTGCTGTTAAGGTGGAGTCCAATGTAGGGGTTCACAAAGCATGATATCTCACAAAGCATGAGGTCATGACCTGAGCCAAAATCAAGAGTTGGAGGCTTAACCAACTGAGCCACCCAGGAATTCCTAAAATGTTTTAGATGTTATGCAACGTCACATGAAATTGGACATCTTTGTTTTCTTTTATATGCATATAGCGTATTTTAGTATATCAGAAGAAATGCCATAACTATTTCTGAAATGATACACAAGACACTGTCTAGCAGTGATTACCTCTGGGGGATGGGACTGATGAAACTTAGGAGACCTGTACCTTTTACTTTTCATTATACACTTTTTTTATGGTTTGGATATTTTCTAAAGCATAGTTTGGTTATATTTTAGATCTATTAGATATTAGATATTAATTAATTAGATATTAAGAAATTGCATGAGATGAACATAATTCTTAATATTTTCAACTCTTTTTTTCTTTGTAATTAAGTAGGCTCCATGCCCAATGTGGGGCTTGAACTTATGACCCTGAGATCAAGAGTCACATGCTCTACCAACTGAGCTGGCCAGGTGCTGCTCAACTCTAGAAATAATATTAGATATTCTAAAGTTGTGACATCAGATTTCCATGGCTAATGTGAAGTTGAGAAAAGTTTGTGAACATAAGGTCAAAGCTAATAAGGAGAGCAGAAATTTTAGGAAATTGCTTCAGATTTCTCTTTTATTTTGGTTTTAATAATCTGGTATTTGAAAAAATGAAAAACAACATTTTTCTTTTTTTTAAATTTTTTAAATGTTTTATTTATTTTTGAGAGAGAGAGAGAGGCAGAGTATGAGTGGGGAGGGGCAGAGAGAGAGAGGGAGACACAGAATCCAAAGAAGGGTCCAGGCTCTGAGATGTCAGCACAGAGCCCAACGCAGGGCTCAAATTCATGAACCGTGAGATCATGACCTAAGCTGAAGTTGGACGCTTAACCGACTGAGCCACCCAGGTGCCCCAAAGCTGACATTTTTTGAGTCAAGTCTTTTTCTGAAGCCCATCAAATCTTCACATTAATTTTTTTAATTTAAGTATAGTTGTTGCACATTAATTTCTAACAACACAGTAGAATAAGAAAGAACCAAAGCATTGAATGTTCTCTACTTAGATAATGATCTTAAGGACTCACTAAATATCCGAGTATCAGTTTCTAATCTGTAAAATGTGAGTGATCCCCTCCATGTGATGCAAATATCACATGAGATCATTGAGGCATAAGAGCTACTGCAGTGCTCAGCACATATTAGGTGCTATATTCCTCTCACTTCCTTAGTATGTACACCCCTAAACCTACAGAATAGATCTATATTCATTCAGTCAACACACATCCACTGTCTACCTACTGTGTTCCAGGCATTATGTTAGATGACCAAGATATACAAATTAATAAGACAACATTTCTACAAAGTCTTTTGTAAGAGAGCAAGCAGCTACAAAAAGTGAGCACAATTTGTCAGTTACCTATTTTATATTAGGAGTATGCATGGAGTACTATAAGGCAGAAAGGGGAGAGACAAATTCTATGGGAGGAGTGAGGAGATTAGGAAAAGAGACTTGAGCTAAGCCTTGAAAAATGAGTAAGAGTTTTCCAGGCAGTTGTAGGAGAAAGAATATTGCAGAAGAGGAATTGTATTATGTCAATGTAGTTACAATTAGATATAGCAATGAACTAGAAGTTGTTTACAGAACTGACCTAATTTATTCTTTCATTCATTCAATAGGTATTTCTTGTACAGATGGTAGGCATCAGAGATACAATAGTTGATAAAAACATGGTCCATCTTGATCTCAGGGTTGTAACTTCAAGCCCTATGTTGGATGTGGAAATTACTTCAAAATAAAACCTTAATGGGGCACCTGGGGCACTCAGTCGGTTAGACGTCCAACTTTGGCTCCGGTCATGATCTCACAGCTCATGAGGTTGAGCTCTGCATTGGACTCTATGCTGACAGCTCGGAGCCTGGAGCCTGCTTTGCATTCTGTGTCTCCCCCCGCTCTCTCCCTCTGCCCTTCCCCTGTTCATGCTCTCTCTCTCTCTCTCAAAAATAAATAAACATTAAAAACATTTTAATAAAAAAATAAAACCTTAAAAACAAAGAAAAAAGCTTGGTCCATGTCCTTCAGGGAGCTTATACTCCAGTGGGAAAGACAGATCTTAATCAAATAATCACAGCAATTCATGTAAAATTCAAACTGAGATTAGTACGTTTGAGAGGAGGTTTAGTACATGGTGATATAAAACCATAAAAAAGTAATTTGACCTAAAACAATTTACTTTTTTTTTTTTAATATTTATCTTTGAGAGAATGCAAGAAGGGGAGGGGCAGAGAGAGAAGGGGACAGAGAAACTGAAGAGGGCTTTGCCCCCACAGGCTGACAGCAACGAGCCTGATGTGTGGCTCCAACTCATAAACTGCAAGATCATGACCTGAGCCAAAGTCAGACACTCAAGCCACTGAGCCACACAGGTGCCCCATTGACCTAAATAAGTTTAGAGAAGGCTTCTTTGAGGAAGGAAGTGATGCTTAAACTCAGAAGTGGAGGATGACAAGGGCTTAACTGAGGAAAGGCATAAGAAAAAGCTTTCCACAAAAAGGAAACAGAGCCTCTGGTAGGAGAGCTGGTGTTTTCAAAGGTCTGATCACAACCTCAAATACATGACTACACTATGTCCTTTAAGGGTCAAGAATTCAAATGCCTTCCAGGGATCAGGCAGGTCACCTATGCTGACAAATGTATGAGACAATAGAGGGAGCTGCTAGACTGGAGAAGTGTCAAAGTGTTTGTCCAGCCTACAATGAAACTTGTCTGCAAATGAAATTAACTGGTTCATAAGAACAAAATTATTGGTTTGCAACTATAGAAGAAAACCACTGTGACTAGAGTAGGAAGAACTAGGAAGTGTGTGATATAAGATGAAATAGAGAAATAGGTCAAATCTAGGGTCGCCTGGGTGGCTGAGTTGGTTGAGTGTCCAACTTTGGCTCAGGTCATGATCTCATAGTTCATGAGTTCGAGTCCCTCACTGGGCTCTCTGCTGTTAGCACAGAGCCCACTTCAGATCCTCTGTCCCCCTCTCTCTGTGTACCTCCACCACTCAGGCTCTCTCTCTCAAAAATAAATAATAAAACATATATATATATATATATATATATATATATATATATATATATATATAATCTTATAGCCACTAGAAGCCTTGTAGTCACTGTGGAGGTCTTGTCATTATCCTAAAAGCAACACAAGCCAAAGTGTTAAGCTGTGGTTGACATGGTCAGGTGTACATTTCAAAAAAGATCCTTGCCCATAGCTTGGATAATGTAATAGAGACAAAAGCAGATATGAGTAGACTATTGCAAGATGTGGCACTTAGTCTAGAGTAAAGGCCACAGAAATGGAGGGAAATGGATGAATGGACTCTGAAGTGATAAAATGGATGAGACTTGGCAAGGGATTCAATAGGGCAATGGGGAGAGGAAGATGTCAAGGATAATTCCTAGTTTCCTGTTAACATAATTTTATGGATTCACCACCGAGGCAGGGATCACTAGAAGAGAATCAGTTTACTGTTGGTTTAGAGCAAAGTGGAAGGACAGAGGAAAGGATGAGTTACTTGGTTGGGCCATATTGAGTATGCAGAGGCCTTAGAGACACCCAAGAAGAGATACTGAAGAGTTGAATATATAAGAAGCAGCCTGGGCTAAAGATATAACATTGGTAAATCAAGGTTAAGGAGAAAGTGAGAACCTAGAAATCAGCCTTGGGTAACTAGAACACTTAATGTCTAGATAGAGAATCAAAGACTGGCAAAGGAGACTAGGAAGTAGCTAAAGATGTAGAGGGTAAAACAAGAGTTATAGAAGCCAATGGAAAAGAGTGTTTTAAGAATAATACAGTATAAGGTGCACCTGGGTGGCTCAGTCGGTTAAGTGTCCGACTTCAGCTCAAGTCGTGATCTTGTGGTTCAGGAGTTACAGCCCCACGTCGGGCTCTGTGCTGTAGCTCAGAGCCTGGAGCCTGCTTCAGATTCTGTGTCTCCCTCTCTCTCTGCCCCTCCCCCACTCACGCTGCCTCTCTCTGTCTCTGTCTCTGTCTCTCAAAAACAAATAAGCATTAAAAATTTTTCAACAAAAGAATAATACAGTATTGGATGATGAACACTGAGTAGCATGGAATTACTGAAGCATTATATTGTACACCTGAAACTAATAAAGCACTGTATGTTAATTATGCTGGAATAAAAGTTAAAATAAATATGGGCACTTGGGTGGCTCAGTCGGTTGAGCAACCGACCCTTGATTTCAGCTCAGGTCATCATCTCACGATTCTGCTCTGACAGTGTGGAGCCTACTTGGAATTCTCTCTCTCTCTCTCTCTCTCTCTCTCTCTCTCTCTCTCTCTGCCTGTTCCCCACTCGTGCTCTCTCTCTCTCAAAAAAAAATAAATAAAACTTTTTAAAATTAAAAATAAATAAAAATAAAGACAAAATAATCTTACAGTGATTAGAATGCAAGAAAAAAGAGTAATAAATATAGCTTTGGAAATGTTGAGTTTAAAAGGTCTACAAAGGGTCTAGGTTGAAATAATCGGGACCTCAAAAATGGACTTAACATTAGAAAGATAACTTGGAAGTTTGGGGCACTTAAGTTGCAAATTAAGCCATATTTATTTAGAGAACAGAGTGTAATGTTGTAAAGATGGTCCTCGATCAACAGTAGCAATTACTATTCACACACTTGAGCAGTAATAACACTGATGGATTTACTTACTGTTTTCGTCCCAGAAGATAAAAACACTTTGGAGATATTATCCGATTGCTTCTGTCAGTCAATATTTGGTCTGTCAGCAATATTTATTGAGGGTATTATAGTATGAAGTCCTATGGAAAGATAAAATACAAAAGAAATAGAAAGTATGAGTGTCGCCCTGAAGCCTTCAGGCAATTGGGGAAATAAAATATTGACATATGCAATACTAATGAACAGTTACATATTTACATACTTAATAAAGTTCAACACTATTCTTCATTAATGCTGAAGAGGGATGATAATTCAGAGGCTATCTACTTTTGGTGGAGTTGTTCAAGAACAGTTTTCTAAAGGAACTGAGTTGTCAGTGGATTTTAGTTTGTTTTAATGTTTATTTATTTACTTTGAGAAAGTGAGAGTGCAAGAAGGGAAGGGGCAGAGAGAGAGGCAGAGAGAATCACAGATGGGATTCCTGAGTCAGGGATTGATCCCACAAACTGTGAGATCATGACCTGAGCCAAAATTAAGAGTCAGTCGGACACTTAACCGACTGAGCCACCCAGGCGCCCCTGGATTTTTAAAAATTTTTTAATTTTAATTTTATTTTTAGTTTATTTATTTTGAGAGAGAGAGAGAGCATGCACACGTGTAGGGGAGGAGCAGAGAGAGGAGAGAGAGAGAGAGGGAGAGAGAGAGAGAGAGAGAGAGAGAGAGAGAGAGAGAGAATCCAAAGCAGGCTCCACACAGTCATACAGAGCCTGACATGAGGCTTGAACTCACAAACTGTGAGATCATGATGTGAGCCGAAATCAAGAGTTGGTTGCTTGGGGCGCCTGGGTAGTTCAGTTGGTTAAGCCTCTGACTTCTGCTGAGGTTATGATCTCATGGCTCTCATGAGTTCAAACCCTTCATTGGGCTCTGTGCTGACAGCTCAGAGGCTGGAGCCTGCTTTGAATTCTGTGTCTTCCTTTCTCTCTGTGCCTCCCCTGTTTGTGCTCTGTCTGTCTCTCTCTCAAAAATATATTAAAAAATAAAATAAAATAAAAGAGTCAGACGTTTAACTGACTGAGCCACCCAGGTGCCCCTCCTGGATTTTAAATAATAGAATTCTAGAGATGGTAAGGACCTTGCAGATCTTCAAGGCAAAGACAAATATTTTTGAAGTGCTTCTTATATATAAGGGGAGGCGATGGGAAAGGGACCCACAGAGATCCTGCTTTGTGTGGGCCTAGTGTAGGTGTTTTACTGTCATGTTTAAGGTATGGTGACACTGTGAAGTTTATCAAGAAGTTAGTCTCAGTTGTGCCAACATAGAATTGCGCGATTGCAGCCTTAGAGTTTAGATAGGACCCCAGGGAGGCATTTAACAAAAATTTCTTGAGCTATTTGTTATTTGCTATGTGCCAAGTCCTGCGCTAAGCACTGGGAATATAAAATGAAAGATAAGCCCTTTGAAGGGTGTACGACTTGGTAACTGGTTAGAGTGTGTGAGAAGTGCTTGATGTGGAAATGCTACAGAAGCAGTGTCAGGGGAGCGGCAATACTCCTAATTCTGCCCGGGTCATTACGTGAGGCTTCAAGGAGCTCTGCGAGGTGGGTTTTGAGGGATAGGATAAGTTTGCCAGGCTGACAAGAATAAGAGCAATATAGAGGAAGGAGAGACAGAACAGAAGGGATGACATTCCAGGCAGAACTGTATCTGTTCCAACCATTCCATCCCTTCTATTCACAAAGCCAGACAAAATAAGTTTGTTAGGAGAGACTCACAGGGTAATTAAGTCAGCTTTGAACGAATCTTCAGTGAGGAGGAAGAAAATGGCCAGAAATAATTCAGTCAATTGCTTTTCAAGTGCCTAATAAGTAGAGGTCATCTCGTGTGACACAGAGAAACATCAGAGTGGAGCAGGTCCCAGCATGTTTCAGGTGAAAATGAAAGGAAAGCAGATCAGGAACATTGCATATGGCTTCAGAGGTGAGAGATAATGAGCTGGAGTTCACAGAGCAAAGCATTCTGTGCTAGAGATCCAGCTTTGGAAGTGTTCTGCGGGTCCTAAAGTGCTTGCAGTGAGTGCCAAGAGAACTCTGAAGAAGAGAGAGAAGATGGTGAAGTATTTTGGCTGGATGTGTAAGAGAAGAACAAGGGTGGACTGCATGTGTTACATAATTCCAGGATGGAGGCATTTCAAAATTAAGCGTGGACAGGAAGGAGAACGAAACTGTGTTGTGAATGTAACCTCAGGAATGGGTCAGTGGACTCAGGAATAAATAGGTGTTATAGGAACAGGAAAAAGCAAGAAATACCATTTGTCAAGGAGAGAAATGGAACTTAAGTTAAATGGGAGAACAAGATCAGGCAAAGGGGTGACCTAGGCATGATACGCATAAAGACTCTGGGGCGCCTGGGTGGCTCAGTTGGTTAGTCCTCCAACTCTTGATCTCAGCTCAGGCCTTAATCTCAGAGTTGTGAGTTCAAACCCCATATTGGGCTCTGTGCTGGGTGTGAAGCCTACCTAGGGGAAAAAAAATACCTCTAGACAGCAGAGAAGATGGAGCATTGAAGACGAACTGGAGATACTAAGAGAAGGGCTCTTCAAAAACAGTAAAAAAAAAAAAAAAAAAAAAAAAAGGCTTAAATAAAGTAGCATGGACACTATGGGCTCAAGGGGGAGAAGTTAAGGAACAGTCATATAACAAGGCAAGAAACTTCAGCTAAGGAAGGAAATAGTACTGCGGAGGAAGGGTGGGAAAGGTAAGAAATCTATTGCTTGAAGACCTTACTTGACAGCCTGAGCTATGGGCAGCTTTGGAGGTGAGGAAAAAATGAAGGCTTAGAACAGGTCCCATGGCAGAAAGAGGCTAAAAATCTCCACAAACAGGGATTGTTGAGGAGCAATAAAGACTTCAGGCAGATTTGGGGCCTAAGATTTTGAAGCTGGCTAAGTCTGAGAGAATTCTGCTGCTTGCAAGCTGTAGAGAAAATGGATGAGGAGGATGTAAAGGTCAAGTGAGGGTGCTTCCAGGTTGAGTTTGGGAGAGGTCAAAAGAAGAATTAAATTAGTGGGTTGAAAAGGTTACCAATGAAGTTGCCGGAAGTTGCCGGACAACACACAAATGTAGCAAATGGCTACAATCTTGCCATAAGAAGTAGGGAGGAGCTTGCACCAAAACAGGCTCACCTGACCACATGCAGACAGTTCTCCATTGGGTGTTTGGTACTTTTGGAAGTTGTCTATACTACAAAAGATCTTGTTTCTTCATTATAACTAGAATATATCTTCATGCTTTACAATCACTGTGAAGACATGGTAATTCTAGTTCCTTCCAAAACAATTCTGGCAATCCCAATTTTCTTCTCCTTCTTTCTACTACTTTGATTTCCTTTCTTCTGCCTCCCCCATGGAGGTGTCTTTTGGTTTGCACCTACTATGTGTTCTATGTACCCTGTGTATTCTTTTTTTACATTTAAAAAAAAAATTTATTCTTGAGAGACAACCTGAGCAGGGGAGGGACAGAGACAGAGGGAGAAGGAGAGAGAGAATCCCGGGCAGGCTCCACACTGTCAGCATGGAGCCCTACATGGAGTTCAAACCCACAAATAGTGAGATCATGACCTGAGCCGAAATCAAGAGTGGGATGCTTAAACGAATGAACCACCCAGGCGCCCCATACCATGTGTATTCTTGACAATTGTTGAATTCAATTTTAAAACTTGAGTAAGAAAAAGATTTTAGTTCTGTGTCTGCCATTAAATTGACCAGTAAATGCCAATTCCTGCAAACTTGCTCAGTGCAAATTCTCGAGTAATTCCCTTGGGTCTTTTTTGCTCTAAGTTTTTCTTGCTCTCTTGAACTCCTGGCAGAATTGACAGCATAGTTCTTTTTCAGTGCTAAGCTACTACTGCAGATTTATCTTGCCCAGCCTCCCCTCCAATCTCCCAGGATCATGCAAATGTGCTGTGCTAGATCACCAAGGGACAATTAGCTCTCCCCTACCTACATTACATCTATCTATCTATCTATCTATCTATCTATCTATCTATCTATTTATCTATCTATCCATCCATCCATCCCTGAGCTCCATATAGAAAATACTTTGTCTTCTTAGCCATTTATACTACCAGGATTCCTCACCAATACTAGGACAGTGTTGCCAATTTTTTATTTTATTATTTTTTGTTTTATTTTAATTCCAGTATCGTTAACATACAGTGTTATATTAGTTTCAGATGTACAATAAAGTGATTCAACAATTTTATACATTATTCAGTGCTATAAGTATACACTTAATCCCCTTCACCTCTTTTACCCATCCCCCACCCACTTCCCCTCTGGTAATCATCAGTTTGTTCTCTATAGTTCAGAGTCTGTTTCTTGGTTTCTCTCTCTGTCCCTCTTTTTCCCCTTTGCTCATTTCTTTTGTTTCTTAAATTCCACATAAGAATGAAGTCATATGGTATTTCTATTTCTCTGACTGACTTCTTTTTCTTGGTATTATACTCTCTAGATCCATCTATGTTGCTGCAAGTGGCAAGATTTTGTTCTTTTTTATGGCTGAGTAATATTCCCTGTGTATATGCGTGTGTGTGTGTGTGTGTGTGTGTGTGTGTGTGTGTGAGACAGAGAGAGAGAGAGACCTCTTCTTTATCCATTCATCTATCAGTGGACACTTAGACTGTTTCCATAATTTGCCTATTGTAAGAATGCTGTAATAACCATAGGGATGCATGTATCTTTTCAAATTCATGTTTCATATTCTTTGGGTAAATATCCAGTGGTGGAATTACTGGATCATATGATAATTCTTTTTTTAATTTTTTGAAGAACCTCCATACTGTTGTCCACAGTAGCTGCACCAGTTTACATCCCCACCAACAGCACAAGAGGCTTCCTTTTTCTCTACATTCTTGCCAACCCTTGTTGTTTCTTGTGTGTTTTGATTTTAGCCATTCTGACAGATGTGAGATGATATATCATTGTGCTTTTGATTTGCATTTCCCATATGATGTGCTGTTGAACATCTTTTTCTTTTTTTTTTTTTAAGTAGGCTCCACATTTAACATGGGCTTGACTCAAGACCCTGAGATCAGGAGTCACATGCTCTGGGCACCTGGGTGGCTCAGTGAGTTAAGTGTCCCACTCTTGATTTCAGCTCAGGTCATGATCTCATGGTTCGGTTAGTGAGATTAAGCTCCACATTAGGCTCTGCACTGACAGCGTGGAGACAGCTTAGGATTCTCTCTCTCGTCTCTCTGCCCCTTCCCTCCCCCAAAAATAAATAAAATAAAATAAATTTTAAATGTAAAAAAAGATGTTTTCAAAAACATTAAAACAAAACAAAAAAAAGTTGTGTGCTCTACCAAACGAACCAGCATCTTTTTATGTGTCTGTTGGCTGTGTATCTTTTTTGGTGAAATGTCTATTCATGAACTTTGCCCATTTATTAGGTGGATTATTTGTTTTTTTGGTGTTGAGTTGTATCAGTTCTTTACATATATTGGATACATACCCCTTTATTGGATATGTCATTTGCAAATATCTTCTTCCACTTAGTAGCTTGTCTTTTAATTCTGTTGATTGTTTTGTTTTTTGTTTTTTTGCTGTACAGAAGCTTTTTATTTTGATGTAGTCCCAATAGTTTATTATTCCTTTTCTTTTCTTGCCTCAGGAGTCATATCTTAAAAAATGTTGCTATAGCCAATGTCAGAGAAATTACTACCTTTGGTCTCTTCTAGGGTTGCTATGGTTTCAAGACTCACATTTAAATCCTTAATTCATTTTGAGTTTCTTTTCTTTTTTCTTTTTTAATTTTTTTAATAATTTTTTTAAAGTTTATTTATTATTGAGAGACAGAGAGACACAGAGCGTGAGCAGGGGAGGGGCAGAGAGGGAGACACAGAATCTGAAGCAGGCTCCAGGCTCTGAGCTGTCAGCACAGAGCCCAATGCGGGGCTCAAACTCACAAACCAGGAGATCGTGACCTGAGCTGAAGTTAGACATTTAGACAACTGAGCCACCCAGGCACCCCAATTTTCATGTATGGTATAAGAAAGTGGTCCAGGGGCGTCTGGTGGCTCAGTCGGTTGAGCGTCCGACTTCGGCTCAGGTCATGATATCACGGTCTGTGAGTTCGAGCCCCACATCGGGCTCTGTGCTGACAGTTTAGAGCCTGGAGCCTGTTTCAGATTCTGTGTCTCCCTCTCTGGCCCTCCCCCGCTCATGCTCTGTCTCTCTCTCTCTCAAAAATAAATAAACATATTAAAAAAAAAAAAAGAAAGTGGTCCAGTTTCACTCTTTTACATGTCGTTGTCCAGTTTTCCCAACACCGTTTGTTGAAGAGATTGTCTTTTTCCAGTATTGCCAAATTAAAAAACTTTTGAGAATCAAGATTATTTTTTTTTAATTTTTTAAACGTTTATTTATTTTTGAGACAGAGAGAGACAGAGCATGAACGGGGGAGGGGCAGAGAGAGAGGGAGACACAGAATCCGAAGCAGGTTCCAGGCTCTGAGCCATCAGCCCAGAGCCCGACGCGGGGCTCGAACTCACGTTCCGCGAGATAGTGACCTGAGTTGAAGTCGGAGGCTTAACCGACTGAGCCACCCAGGAGCCCCAAGATTATTTTCTTTAGGGTAGAAACTGTGTGTGGGATGCATGTGTATCTGTGTATATGCATGTGTGTTTGAGGAGAGTATATATATATTTTTTTTCCCTAGGGCACTGCCTAAGGTAAATTAGTAAGCAGGGCAGCTAAGACGAAATTAGTTATATCTTTAGGAAGTTAAATCAACACAGTTCCAGGACCCACATATGTGTAAATATATCTCTTTTCTAGGGAGATGATTGGAATAAGACAGGAATTCTTGCTTTGTTATTAAGGAAGAATAAGGTGAGGTAGCTGTAAGGAAAGTGGGAAACTGCTTAAACATTTATTCCTTGATAATGAGTTCTGGAAAGAATTTCACTTCCTTTTCTTCTCCTTGAGTAGACATTTCATATTACTGTCTAGTTCCTCATGTATTGTTCAACCTTTCAGTTTCTATGAAAATATCAAATCAGACCCCTTTTCTTTCTTTTTTTTAATATATATATTTTTAAGTTTATTTAATTTTTGAGAGAGACAGAGACAGTGTGAGCAAGGGAGAGGCAGAGAAAGAGGGAGGGAGAGAGAATTCCAAGCAGGATCTGCGCTGTCCGCACAGAGCCTGACTCGGAGCTTGAACTCATGAAACCGTGAGATCATGGCCTGAGCCTAAACCAAGAGTCAGACGCTTAACTGACTGAGCCACCCAGGTGCCCCCAGACACCTTTTGGATAGGATCAGATTGACTAATGTTGTTCAGTGAGATGTTAAGACTCAGATACCAGAGTGGCTGTAAATATCATCTACATGCTGATGTCTCCCAAATTTGTTTTTCCAGAGGAAATCTCTTTTCCAAATTCAAAATTATCCCAGACTTGGCCAATGGGAGTGATCTATACTTTTTTTCTGACAGGCACATAGAGTTTCCAATGTCTTCCTGTTGTGAAACACAGTGAAAACTATTGTATTTCCACAAAAACAATCCCAATTTCAGGACCTTTGCACTTGTTCTTTCCTACACATAAAATCCCCCCCCAGCTCCCTCCCTTATCTTTTTCGGACCTACTCTATGAGCTTACTGCTGTATTTAAAATTGCAGCTTTGGGGCGCCTGGGTGGCTCAGTCGGTTAAGCGGCTGACTTTGGCTCAGGTCACGATCTCGTGGTCCGTGAGTTCGAGCCCCACGTCAGGCTCTGTGCTGACAGTTTAGAGCCTGGAGCCTGTTTCAGATTCTGTGTCTCCCTCTCTCTGACCCTCCCCTGTTCATGCTCTGTCTCTCTCTGTCTCAAAAATAAATAAACGTTAAAAAAAAATTTTTAAATTGCAGCTTTCCTCATCACTTCCTGTCCCCTTGCCTGTTTTTCTCCCACTCCCTCTATGACCATCTGATGCACTATATAAATTTTGCTTATTTGACTTCTTCATTTTCGGCCCCAACCCCACTCCATGATGGAATGCAAGCTTCACAAGGACAGAGGTTTCATTTTGTTCACTGCTGCTTCCCTAGATTTAGAACTGTGCCTGGCACATAGTATAGGTTCAACTAACATTTACGGAATGAAGAGAATGAGTGTTACCATAGATATTTTTCTACATCTTTGTGTGATTTTCCCATTTCAATACTTAAAATTTTTTTAATGTTTATTTATTTTGAGAGAGAGAGAGAGAGAGAGAGAGAGAGAGCAAGCTCATGGGGGAGGGGCAGAAGGAGAGGGAGAGAGAGAAAATCCCAATCAGGCGCCACACTGTCAGTGTAGAGCCCTATGCAGAGCTTGAACTCACAAACCTTGAGATCATGACTCTGAGATCAGAACCATGAGATCATGTCTGTGAGATGAGCCAAAATCAAGAGTCAGACATTTAACAGACTGAGGCACCCAGGTCCCCATTTCAATAGTTTTTATTTTTATTATTTTGAAAAATTTTTAAGAGATAGAGACAGAGTGCGAGCAGGGTAGAGGCAGAGAGAGAGGGAGACACAGAATACAAAGAAGGCTCCAGGCTCTGAACTGTCACCACAGAGCCCTAAGCAGAGCTTGAACTCATGAATGGCTAGATCATGACCTGAGACAAAGTTGGCTGCTTATAGGACTGAGCCACCCAGGGGCGCCTCAATACTTTTTAAAGATAGTCATTTCAGTTAACTGACAAATGCCAGGATATTGCTATTTCATGATAATCTTTTCCCCTTTGTTCTTCTTTTTCAAATGTTATTTCTTCTTTGTTCTTTACAGAGATTAAGTTATGAGTCAAACTCTCCCAACATTCTTTTCATCTAAGTCCTAGGAGATTGTTTTTGACAAGGTATTAATAATTAGGTTTTTTTTAAACATTGAAAAGAGTCCATTTTTGAAGATAAGATTTATTTTATTTAAAAAAAAATTTTTTTAACGTTTATTTATTTTTGAGACAGAGAGAGAGAGAGAGAGCATGAACAGGGGAGGGTCAGAGAGAGAGGGAGACACAGAATCCAAAACAGGCTCCAGACTCTGAGCTGTCAGCACAGAGCTCGACGCGGGGCTCAAACTCACGGACCGCGAGATCATGACCTGAGCCGAAGTCGGCCGCTTAACCGACTGAGCCACCCAGGCGCTCCTAAGATAAGATTTATTTTAAAAGCCACATTTTAAATTTCCTCCAACTAACGTATTTATCTGACTGTAGCACTGAAAACACTGTAGTGTTCATTTGCTCTGCTTGCCAACCCAGAATGTGTGTTCTTCCTGGGCAAGAGGCAATTTTTATTCATCTCTGTATACCTATATCCTGGCTGAAGAATAAATTTGAATGAATCAATCAGTGAGAAAGGTTGAAAGTTTAGGAATCTATCTCAAAAGAACAATCTGGTTATGCTTATTAAAGTAACAAGAATACAAGTTATGTGCAGAATGGGGGTAGAATGGTGTTGAAGGCAATGACAGAATGAATCTTTCTCTTCGGTTGAAGTTTGACCTGGGAGGAAAGATAGTTCCATGAACAGCATTTTCCTTACCACGGTGAGCCCATGAAAGCTCTGGATGTCCTTGTCTGTGTAATGACTGACTGCTGGAAGAAGCAACAGCCATCAAACATTTAGGGAGAAATTCCAATGCCCCATTGAGTCTTAATTTTGGCATAATGCCACTTGGTTATTCCTTTTAATGCTAAAAACTTACTTCTTCCGATGTTTTCAATTTTTCATCCATAAAGTGAATATGACCACCCTCAACATACAAGGCCAGATAGCTAACAAAAAATGTTATGACATCTGCAGACATCAAGTGTTGAGTCAAGGAAACACAACCGTCCTCTGGTCTCTCTTTAGTGTTGAGGGCAGTTTACCATTGTCTGCAACCCAGATATTGCTCAATTGTGTCATCTCTGATCTGGCACTCCCTTGATCTATCTATAAACATTCAATTTAGAAACCCTAAAATTTTTCTCTCAGCCCAAGAACTCCTCCGAAAAAAGATAACGACAAGAAAACCTTAACACCTCTCTCCCTATCCAATACTCTCCTTTGACATCACACACACACACACACACACACACCACACACAAAGGTGTTATGAGAGAGGAGGGCTAAGGGGAGGGGTAAGGGTCGAGAGGGGAGTCCAGCTCCAGTTTGGGGAAATCCAGCTCGCGTTTTGACTCTCGCTCAGCGGTGCAGGGTCCAGCAAAGGCAGAGCCCCTGCTTCACTCCCAGAGGTCTGTCCTGGGGAGACACTACTGCTCCGGGGGGCTGACCTGGCGGGGAGTGGCAGCGCAATCCGCTCCCGCACTGCTTTGTGCGCGCAGCCGCCGGCCCCTCGGCTCCCGGGTCTGCCCCCTGGGACAACCCCCTGCCCCGCCCCAGTCATGCAACTCTACCTGCTTCTCCTCTGTGGACCTTTGGGAAGCTGCCGCCCACCCCAGGGTCTCGGGCCCTGACCCTGCCAGGCAGCCGGTAGGTGTCCGCCCGGGGCCCGCTCGAGCCCCTCGTGCCCGCCGAGACTCTGGGCTCTCAAGTTGTGGGGACCAGTGCGAGTTGGAAAGTTTACCCGAGGGCTGGTGCGGGCTTGGAGCCTGGGGCACGCGCGCTGCCCTCGGAGCCGGCGCCGGCCAGTGGTGAGTTGGGGCTGGGGCAGAGGGCAGGGTTGCAGGGACCCTCACACCGAGGCCGGAAGGGGGTGCGAGGGGCGGTACTCGGCTAGGGCTGGGTGGGGGCCGGAGCTCCGCGTCCGCGGGTCCTCCGGGTCCGCTAGGGTGGGCCCACTCCCCGCGGCGACCCCCTGCCCCGAGCCGCTTGGGGCGCTTTTGTTGCGGGTGGTAAACAATGCTCCCGGCCGGAGGACGCGGCCGCCGGCCCCGGAGGCCCAGCTGCGGCGCTGGACGAGGGGAGCGGGGCGGGGGCGCCGCGGGCTCGGACCCCGGGCGCCGCCGCAAACCGGGCTTGGGGGAGGGCAAGTGTGCCTGCGGGGATCCCTGAAAGGCCGGAGACTGATGCGCCTCGTAGGAGAGTCGCAGGTCTGGCTCCTTAAGGTGAGAAGGCAGAGTTAGGGCAAGTTGCGGGTGAGGAGCCCGTCCTGGCGCACAATCAAGCGCACCCCCAAACAGGGTTTCTCCCTCCCCCATGCTTGTGTAGGGGACAGATTTCTTTGGGAAACTGTTGGCACTTCCCTCCCTGAGCATTTCGGGGAAGGGACTTCATAGACGAAACTTTAGAGTCTGACCCGAGGTGACCTGGAGTTACAGCGATCCGGGAAGTAGGGAATAGGGAGTAGAATTAGTGTTCTGTCAAAATGGCTTTTGAAAACCTCTTTTGGGCGCCACCGGGTTGCGGAGCGCGCTGGCGTTGCGGTCTGGTCAGTCCCACCCGCAGGGTCCGGGGAGCTGGCCTCCGGGGTGGGAGGTGCGCAGAGCTGGGTGCCTCCGACCAGCGGTGCCGTCCGGGAGGGGCCGAGTCCCGGCCAGGGCCGCAGGCACTTCACGTGTCGTGAAGGGACGGGGCTGGATCTCTCTCCCTCTCCCCCTCTCCTCTCTTCCTCCCTTCCCGGCCCTGCTTCTCACCCACACCCTCAACTGATAGGGCTTCTGGAAGGGCTACTTGCAGTCCGTATAGTTCCACTAAAAGTGGTCAGGAGGTTACCGACCCGCCCCAGTAGCCTTCCACGTGAATGGGGAACCCAAACTGCGCATTTCTGACCCAATAAAAATGAATATATCACCAAGAACAAAAATTGCTTGGATTAGGAGTCTTTCCCCCGCCCCCAACTCGTCATTTTCCCAAATTAACCATTTTGCATAGGTCACCCCTGTGCCACTTCTCCCCGGTTCCACTCTCGGGCACCAAATGAGCTGCACAATACGTAATGGTAATAGCTTATGAAGAGATAAAGGTTAAGTGCTTCGAGACTTAAGCGAGTTAAAGATAAGGTGCACGGTCTAGTGTCCGCCGGGTGCGCTGCGCACCGCACCGGGATGAGTTGAAGGGCGGCGCTGTAGGGTAGCAGCCTCAGGTCTGCCCTGAACGAAATGTGCTCACCTTCCCTTCTCCTCCCCCTCCGACGATATGAAGTAAAATAAAGACGATAGTTTCTTAAGGCCCAAGATGCCAAATATATATGCATCTATACATGTATTTGGGGCTTGTTAACCAGTTAGGGCAAGAATTATTTAGAGCAGATCAAGAATGTATGACTACAATTAAACAAGGGTGGTGCACCAGATAGGTGCATAGATAAGGAGATGCTTGGAGATTAGTCCGTATTATTTCCAAGAACTGAAAGACTTCGGCACTGTGATTTTGGGCGTGTTTCCTGATTTTACCAGTTTTGAGTTACACTTCCCTCCCCAAGTGAGGGATCTTAAATAGGTTGGTTGTCAGCCTCTGACAGTGTTTAAAGCCAGGTTATGATTTCGGTTAAACTTCAGAATCAAGATATTCTGGAGTTATTAGCACACCCCGTCCCTTTTTCTTTGCACAGATTAGTAGCTCAGATTTACAACTCTGCGACGATCACTTACCATTATAATGAGAATTAACTATGGCACTCAGCTCTGGTTTTCCAGAATTGATGGGTCTGAGGTTTGGATCACCACTGTTTCTGCTCTTTGTTTCTCTTCCCTCTCCAATCTTCTTTATCTGGTTTGTCCATCCCCTCCCCCACTCTCTCTTTGCATCTATTTTTCTTTCCCTGCACAATTAAATTTCTTTTTTCTCTCCCCTAGGTCTTTTTACCTTGAGTCTTCAGCGTTTTGATCCCAGTTATCTTTTTTACATTCTAGCTTTATTACTACAAAAGTCTTCCCCTTAGTTTTTTGCCCACTCCCCCTTTCCCTTTAGACATTTTCTTCCTTCTTATGCTTTTTACTATTCCCAGTGTGTTTTATACTTTTCTTGTTTTTGGAAGAATCCTTCCATCTCCATTTTAACTTCTCCCTTCCCTTTTCTGTGGCTCTCTTAGGCCTTTTTTTTTCTTGCTCTCTGCAGGGCAGCAGGGGTGTTTTACATATGGAAGGAGCCTTTGACTAAATCTGCTGGCATTCTAGTGAGTTTCCTTGAACAGCCTTTCCTTGTGCAGAGGGCTCTCACACTTCCTGTGGTAGAAGACTATCTAGGAACTGCAAGCCGCCCGCCCACCTCCTCTTCCTTTAGATGTAGAACTTAGTTGCTGGAGGAAACTAAGTCAGGTGGTGCCTTTTAAAAGAAATGTTGTAAGTCTTGTATTTCTCAGTCAAGTGCAGTAGCCTTTAAATTCTAAGGAGCTGAATGGAGCGACTCTGAAATCAGAGCTTCTTTTGCCTCCAGCCATATGAATGCAAATACTCACCACTTTTTTGGCCACTGCTGGTAGTGGGAAGGGTTGCAATATAATTTTAAATTGACATGCGGGCTGGATGGTTACATCAGTTCAGCCACTTCCTGCCCAAGGGACTTTGGGAGATCCAGGAGAAGGAGGAGGGATGGAGGTGGGAGAGGATTTTCTGACATGGTGCTGTTGTCAATATTGTCCTTTACAGACAACTGACATAGTTCATGAAGTCACTTTTTATTTTCTAGACCACGGAATTACTTCAGTAATTATAAAAAAGGCCCTCTGTAGGGAAAGATTGAGTACTTAGTAAGCTCAAATAATATTGAGGAAAATACCTGATCCTATTTGTTCACCAGTTTGGTTAGGTTAAGTTTAAATTATTTGTGAATAATTAGTCAATCCTTAGACAGTCAAATATTTATTGCCTGCTCCTGCCACTTCTTCCCTCTGTCTTTAACCTTATACTCTCTACTTTAGGTTGGCATCATGCCTTTTCATGTTTCAAATTATGTGTTGGCCTCTTGAATCTCCTACTGCTCTAGTCCTCTACATCAGAAGGATATTTTAGTAAAAAGAATTTTTATTTGTGGTGCCCTGTGGTGAAAAGATTTGTTAACTAATGTTTTATATCTCACAATTGTTGGGAGTTTTGTTTGCTTGTTTCATTTTGTTTTCTCTTCCAGGAAAATAAGAACCCACAGAATAGTATCAGTTGCAAATAATTAGGACCTATGATCTGTATTTAATAACAGAGACACTATTCTCTTATTTTCTGCTCTGATCGTGTTATCCTATATCTATCTCTGTAGCACTCAGAACTCTTCAATATATTCTAGGGTAGAATAAAATTGATTTTGAGAAATATTGAAACGTCAATTTTCATCAGAAATGAAAAATGGAAGTGGAATTAGTTTTTGGTTGTAAATATACCTTTTTGTAGGACTTAAGTACTCTATAATAAATAAAAGTAACAAAAAAGGGGGAAATGGAGCATTTAATAATGTGTACAGGTTAACAAGGAAAATAATTTTCAGGAGATCTGTGGGGATAACTTCATATTTAAATAGGAACCTATTTAATAGAATGGACTGCATTGTTCCCCCCCCCACACACAAATTTCAAAAAAAGCTTGTTGCCTCTCCTCCCAGAGTTCAGCCCTGGGGATAACTTACTTTATCACAAAAGAAGGTCACATTTCATCATTGGAGCCTTGGGTGATAAAATTAGGATCTTGTGGGAGCCCTTATTTTGTTTCTGATTGTCTATTTCTTTGGCTGGGTGGTACCCAGTGGTTTCTCCCCTGCAGTTGGGTTTTTCAGGGGTCATTGGCCTCTTTCACGATCTCATAAAAAGGCTGTTACCATTTAAAGAGACCACATCTTCCCAATCCATGTTGCTCATACCTTTTCCATTTCCTTGGCAGGCTCTTTTTCAGGAGATAAGGTTTGAATGGTAAACATTATCTTAATTACAAGGCTGAATTTCTAAAGCACTTTAATTTAAAAATATAAAAGAATATATGAGGCTGAGATCAATTTATAAACTACTTTCAAAGGCAGATCCCATGACACCTTCTGGTATATCCAGATTACTTGCCTACATAACGTGAATTTTAATTTTCGTGGCCTATTGCAATACCTAGATTATATGCTCCTAATAATTTTTTAGAAATGCAATCTTGATACAAGAGATAAAGCAAGCTTATACTGATATTGTTGAATTTCTAAAGAATGGAAAGGATTGCTTTTTGCTATCTGAAAAAACATCCTTATAAAGACTGCTGACTTTCTGGAGATTAGAATTGGAATGTCTTTTGTTTTCTAAAAATACTGGTACAAAAAGCAATGGTCTTTGGAGAAAATATCTAACAGTTTTTCACAGCCAAAAAATTAGTGCAAGCCAAAACCCTTTTTTTTTTTTTAAAGGGGGAAAGCAGTAAGCTTAGATACCAAGAACTCCAGTATTCTCCAGTCTAGTGTTTGTATTTAGCACACATTTATCAAACTTATTTTTCTTGTAGTTAATATTATCACTGCCCATTTAAAAAGTCTATCTTGAGGTGGGGACGGGGCACTTGCCTGAGTGGCTCAGTTGGCCAAGCGTCCATCCTTAGCTGAGGTCATGATCTCTCAGTTTGTGAGTTCAAGCCCCAAGCCCCTCATGGACTCTGCACTGATGGCTTTGAGACTGCATTGGACTCTCTGTCTTCCTCTCTCTCTCTCTCTCTCTCTCCCGCTCATGCTCACTCAATGTCTGTCTCTCAAAAATAAATAAATAAACATTAAAAAATAAAATAATAAAAAGTCTGTCTTGGGGGAAAAACTAAGTAAAAAATCAAAAATCTGTCTTGGGGTGCCTGGCTGGCTCAGTTGGTGGAGCTTCTGACTCTTGATCTCAAGGTTGTGAGTCTGAGCCCCACACTGGGTATAGAGATTTCTTAAAAATAAAATCTTAAAAAAAAAAAAAAGAAACAAAAAGGCTATCATTATTTCTTTTTAAAGTTTACTTATTTATTTTGAGAGATAGAGAGTGCAGGAGGGGCACAGAGAGAAAAATATCTTAATTTTTTTTTTTAATGTTTATTTATTTTTGAAACAGAGAGAGACAGAGCATGAATGGGGGAGGGTCAGAGAGAGAGGGAGACCCAGAATCTGAAGCAGGCTCCAGGCTCTGAGCTGTCAGCACAGAGCCCGACATGGGGCTCGGGCCCACAAACCATGAGATCATGACCTGAGCCACAGTCGGACGCTTAACCAACTGAGCCACCCAGGCGCCCCGAGAAAAATATCCTAAAGGCACAATGCTTTGACTTTAACTCAATGAGTGCTCTGGGGTCTTTTATTGCAGTGTGTAGCTTACTATGTGTTAGGTGATAACAGAAACAAAAGAACTAAATCTTGTTTTGCAGTGTATGGCAGACTGGGTTAAACTGATTCTATAATGATAACCATTTAGCTTATCTCTCTTTTTTTGTTTTTTGGAGTTATAAGCAGCCTTTATTTTTTTAAGTTCCCATTTATTATTAAACACCTAAGTATATGCCAGCACTATGCTAAGTGTTTACACAGCTCATCTCATTTTATTCTCATGGTAACCCAGTGAGGTCAGTACTATTATGCTTCCTCTTCTATTACACATGAGGAAACTGAGGTATAGAGAGACTGAAGAATTTATCAGAATCACGTGGCTAGTAATGTTTCTGAGCTGGAAACTGAACCCAAGTCTGCCTATTTCCAAAGTCCTTCCCCTACCTTCCCCGCTCCCTCCTCAACCTCACATAAGCTTTTCCTGTAGGAGCCCAATGATACCTCAAAATGACCTCAGTTCAGATGTAGAAACCTTGATTCAGTTAAATAGGATGTGGAAGGAACTAGCAGGTGATCACGAATTCAAACTCGCAGCTTTCTGATGGGGCACATCTCTCTAGCCACTAAACCCACCAGTGTGTCCCAGGATTACCTGGATCAGATCAGTGCAACAAAAACAAATGCACAACTTGAGAATGATAGAGGGCTGTCAAGTTTTTACTTGGCCAAGTAATAACATTATAAAATAAATCTA
The DNA here is from genome assembly GCF_018350195.1 of Panthera tigris. Classification (NCBI taxonomy): domain Eukaryota; kingdom Metazoa; phylum Chordata; class Mammalia; order Carnivora; family Felidae; genus Panthera; species Panthera tigris. The sequence continues at coordinate 29,115,940 of NC_056670.1, forward strand.
TCCCTACCTTTTCAAAAAAATAAAGGACTTTTACTTTTCTAAAAGAAAGGACATTTTAATGAGAGAAAACAGGGAGGCATTTCAGAATAAGGAAGAGTTGTCTAAAATGAATAAGTTCAACTTCATGGAAAAACTTTATACTGCCCTTTTTGCCCCTGATTTTGCCACAGACTGTTGATCACTTGGTTGCAGACCAAGTTTTTGGTAACTATTCTCCTACAACATATTTTCTTACAAATCCAACAACGTGTTAACTGTTAAAGAATCCTCACCAACCCAGCTGTCCCACTCTTGATTCTGTGATCTTTAGGGAATAGACTGATACATCTTGTATGGTGAGCTTCATTCTTGCTCATAGTTTGGTCTTATTTTGGGTTAGGGTAAGCAATCAAAGGAGACCAAAAGACAGTGGTAGCTCTTAGTCCCCTTTCATTTTCTCCTTTTTCTTGCTTACCTTTCAAATAATAGTTGCTTGCCTAGTATGCTTTACTGTTCTAATTATCTCATTTTCTCTTTATTTCCAATTTCCTTGCCTAGGCATTCATCATGAGACTTTTGGGATCCTTGGTAGAAGGGATTTAGAACCAGCAGTCTTTGGATTAAGTCGGGTGAAAGAGAAAAGAGGGACCTCATTTCTGGGTGTGGGCAGTGCCCACCACAATGCCTTCCTTATACATAGTAGGTACTCAACAGATATTTGTTGGACCCGTGAGTCTTATCTGTAACCTAATCTGTCAATACTAACTCCTAAGATTTTATGCCATTTTTGTGTGCATGTGTAAAGCTTAAAATTTGTAGATTATTAATTGGAATGTGGTATTAATATTACTAGATCTCCAAGTAGAGTTTCTTGAATTATATAAACTTCTTCCTCTGGTTTTACCAGATGATACCTCATCTTGTGTGGTGATATGCTGAGGAAAGATTAACGGATAATTTTTTAAGTATCCAAAATTTGTAAAGATTGGGATTTGATCTTTAAACTACATGTACCTACAACAACTGTGGTTTCTAATGTAGAATAACCCACATGCTTACCCTGTTCATAGAACTTCATCAGCTAAATCAGTTGTCACAGTAATTAAAGGAGCTTTATTTGTGAATCTGGGGTTTAAAGGATATGTTAGTATCTTTTGTGTTTATTATATTTTTCTTTTGCAGTAAACATTCTCATTCCCAATTTTGATTGATAATTGTTAGTATTTTATTTCGAATGGGAGAATACATAGGAAAAAGACTCACTTCCAATGTTTTTTTTTGTTATTTCAGACCAAAATTTTGTGGGCTGAACTCAACCATGGTACATTCAGATTCTCCTCAGAGGCGAGACTTTCCAAAGGACCAATGACTCTGTTCCTTGTGCCCTTTCATTTATTCCTACTCTGTAGCTATGTCTCGATCCCGCCATGCAAGGCCTTCCAGACTAATCAGGAGGGAAGATCTAAACAGAAAGAAAAACAGCCAACTGAAGAAGACATCTAAGCTAGCCAATAAAAATGTGGCATCAGTCAAGACTGTGAGCCCTGGAAAAGGAGTAAAGCAATTAATTCAAGAAAGAGATGTTAAGAAAAAAATAGAACCCAAAACACCTATGCCAGTCAGAAGCCTTCTGACAAGAGCTGGAGCGGCACGAATGAATTTGGATAGGACTGAGGTTCTTTTTCAGAACCCAGAATCCTTAACTTGCAATGGGTTTACAATGGCTCTCCGAAGTACCTCTCTTAGCAGACGACTCTCCCAACCTCCAGTGATCATAGCCAAACCTAAAAAAATTCCACCTGCTAAGCATTTAGAAAAGCAACATGAATGTGATTGTAATGTAGTTACTGACAAAGGAGTGAAACACTCAGAAAATGATTCAATTCCAACCCAAGTTCCCCTAATTGCTCCTGATACAGAGAATCTAATTGGTGTACAAAATGCATCTTTAATTGAAGGTGAGAGCCAAGAGACAACCCAGTCTTGGTCCCAAAAGGTGGAGGATACCAAAATAAATATCTCCGCTCACAGTGGTCCTGCAGTAGAGATCCCTTCTGGGTCATTGGAAGGGACACATGGTGGTGAAGGACTATTCTCTAAAGAGACATTGACTGATACAAGTGATTCCCCTAGAATGTTTGCTCAGGACACTCTGTGTGCTCCTTTGCTCCAAAGAGCAGCCCTCAAGGTTACTTACGAAGGAAACTCCAGCATTCAGTTAGAAGATTTGGGTTCACGAGTAGAATCTCTTAAGCTATCTGATTCTTACCTGGATCCTATCAAAAGTGAACATGATTGCTACCCCACCTCCAGCTTTAATAAGGTTATACCTGAATTGGACCTTAGAAACTGTTTGTCCATTGGTGGGTCAATATATCCTACCTCATTAATAAAACTCCTCTTGGCAAGCTCTGAACAAGAAACGCTTGGTGCTAAACCAGATAATCAAGAGGTACTCAAAGCTACCCCAGATCAACAGGCAATTCCTGATACCACCCCTGTCCTAGGACAGGCTTTTAGTGCTGTCCCACATCAATGGGAAGTCCCTGGTGCTAACCCAGTACACAGAGAGGCTCTGGATGAGACCCCAGCCCCACCAGAGATTCCTGGTGCTATTCCAGTCCAAGGAGAGGTCTTTGGTGCTATCCTAGACCAACAAATCCTTGGGATGGGTGGCGGTACTGCCTCAGACCCACCTATCTTTGTTCCTGCTCCGCTAAACCCAATTGCTACCTATAGTGTTCTCCCAGAATGGCCTGAGCCCCAGCGCACTGTTTCATATGGGCTTGAGGTCCAAGGAGCAATGCAGATTTTGCCTTTGGGCTCAGGTCACACTCCTCAGCCATCATTAAACTCTGAGATAAGTTCGGTACCTCCTGTGATGACTATTAGCAATATAGAAAATCAGAAGCAGGTTCATATAAGCTTTCTGCCAGCTAACACTCAGGCGTTCACCTTAGCCCCTGAGAGAGGACTCTTCCATGCCTCACAGGGCATTACCCAACTCTCCCAGGCTGGTCCCAGCAAATTGGAAGGAGGGAGCTCCCAGATCAGCGTGACCAGCATGGTTGACATCAATACCACAGTGGTATCTAGGCCAGCTTCAATTGCCAGGGCCACCCCTTCCTCCTATACAACTTTGCTACCTACTTTGGAAAAGAAGAAACGAAAGCGGTGTGGGGTGTGTGGGCCCTGCCAGCAGAAGACCAATTGTGGTGAATGTACTTACTGTAAGAACAGAAAGAATAGCCATCAGATCTGTAAGAAGAGGAAATGTGAGGAACTGAAAAAGAAACCATCCGTCATTGTGCCTTCGGAGGTAAGTAAACGGCCCAGGGGCTGGGAGACGCCTGTAAGACTTTCATAGAGTGATTTGTGCAGAACACTTTACTTTGATAAAATGTTGTATTATCTATAAGAATGTATGGATCTACCTGAAATATGTCTTGTGCAGTGATACATTAGCTTATTTTTAGAATTTGTCTCACAAAACTAGAACATAAAATTTTACATTAAAGGATTTGATGAGACAGAGCAGTGACATGAAACATGGTTTTGCAAAGATTTCCACTTTGCCTTATTTTGGCTAGTTGTGTGTCTTTTTTTGGAAGTTACAGGTTTAACTTAATTTTAAATTAACAGTGGAACATTCATTAACTCCCTTGCAGCTTGAGGAACCAGAGGAGTTAAACTTCTTTTCTTTTGAAAGAATAAAATGGTCGGTATCGTTAATTTTGAAAATTTGCCTTGAAGGTGAAACAACAATAAAGCTTTCATCGCACCTTTTGGTAGGTGATTTCCACTTGCTCTACATATCTCATGTGGTTAGGATTAAATGGTCACCAGAAGTTAAAAAGAATTTGTAAACTCTAAAGTGGTACATAAACCTTAGCTCTCATTATTACAGTTGATGAACCTAAGGTACTAAAAGTATTGGTTGACTTAGACTTTATTTAAAGGTTTTTATGGAACTTGGTTAATACTTAAACTTGCTTTTCAGACCTTTAAAACACATGGCAACTTGGTGTTTTATGATTTTAGATCACTCACTTGAAGTTATGCTTATTTTGTGTCTGCTGTGAATAAAGGTATAGTAGAAGAGATTAATTTTAAAGAATTGTGAACTTAAATTTAAGTTAGTCTTTTCTATTTCATTCTTATCTATCCAAAATGCTGACTTTCTATTTGACCCATCGCAAACAAGAGATCAGACATTTAACTAATCATATATTGATGGGCATTTAAGGTGTTTCTTTAAATTAAAAAAAATTTTTTTAATTAATTAATTAATATTTTAATTTACATCCAACTTAGTTAGCATATAGCACAACAATGATTTCAGGAGTAGATTCCAGTGATTTTTCCCCCGTGCATAACACCCGGTGCTCATCCCAACAAGTATCTTCCTTAATGTCCCTTACCCATTTAGCTCACTCCCCCTCCAACAACCCTCTGTTTGTTCTCTATATTTAAGAGTCTCTTATGTTTTGTCCTCTTCCTTGTTTGTATATTATTTTTGCTTTCCTTAAAAATTTTTAATGCTTATTTATTTATTTTGAGATAGAGAGCGAGAGTGAGCAGGGGAGAGGCAGAGAGAGAGAGAGGGAGAGAGAGAATCCCAAGCAGACTCCACAGTCTATGCAAAGCCCGATGTGGGGCTTGTGAATCCATGAACCATGAAATCATGACCTGAGCCAAAATCAAGAGTTGGACGCTTAACCGACTGAGCCACCCAGGCACCCCTAAGGTGTTTCTAAAATACTCTGTTATTCCAAGGGCACCTGGGTGGCTCAGTCAGTTAAGCATCCTACTTCAGCTCAGGTTGGGCTCTGTGCTGACTGCTCAGAGCCTGGAGCCTGCTTTAGATTCTGTGTCTCTGTCTCTCTGCCCCTTTCCCGCTCACACTCTGTCTCTCAAAACTGAATAAACGTTAAAGAAATTTTTTAAGTAAATAAAATACTCTGTTATTCCAAACCTTACTGCAATGAGTAATTTTTACTCAAGTCGCTTCACACGTGTGGGAGTGGCCAGCAACCTGATGGTTTACAAACGTACATGGACAATACCTAGCAGCAGCAGTATCTTACAGCAGAGACCTCCCTCATAAGTTCCTGATTTGTAAGATTGCCAAATGGCATCATTGCCGAAGGTACTCACTCTGTCTCTGATAGGTGTAAGTGAATTTGTTTTCTTTTTTCCTAAACCTGCTCCTCTTTTGTCATTACATATTTGGCTTAATGGCTTACCGTCTGCATTGTCACCCAAAATGGAAAATTCAGTCATCGTTGATCCCTTCCTTTCCCTCTTCTAGATTTCTTGTTTATGAGATCTGAGCACTCCTTCCTCTCCATTTTCTTAGCCACTTCTATAGACGATGCCTTTATCCCTTATTGGGACATTTCAGTGTTCTCTCTCTCACAGCAAGTATTTACTGCACTTCAACTCTGGGTTGTGCCCTGGGGATATAGTTGTAAGTGTACTGGCTAGCAGAGAAGTCAGGATGTTGAACAACCTCTCCTTGAGTACAGTCTGAGTTTTCTTTCTAAATCCCTGATGATTCTCTTACCTAAATACATTTAGTGCTCTTCTGTATGTGTGATATATCTCACTCAAAACAAAACAAAAATAGAGCAAAGCTTTTGGTGCCTGCCAAGTATAGGTGAAGCCTAGTTTCTTAGCATGAAATACAAGATCTTCAAGATCTTGACACAGCTGACCTCTGTCTTGTTTGTTGTCACTGCTTCTCATATTAATCTTGAAGTTTCAGTAGTATCCACCTACTTGTATTTCCCCAAGCTCACCATGTGTGTTCCAACTTCAGTGTCCATGTTTATGGTACACATTCTTCCTTTCCCTATCTGACAAGACTCCACCCATTCACTCACCCCTCACTGTGCCACAACTATTTGTGTGTGTTCCCCAGGTTGTTTTTCTAGTGCCTGTCTAGACTTGGCATGGTGATATGTGCTAAATAAGTTAAATGATAAGACAATATAAAGCAGGGGCACCTGGGTGACTCAGTTGATTAAGCATCTGACTCTTGATTTCGGCTCAGGTCATGATCTCATGGTTTGTGGGTTCTAGCCCTCAGTCAGGCTTGCATTGGTCTCTGTGCTGATAGCACAGAGGTTCTCTGTCTCCCCCTCTCTCTTCCCCTCCTTCACCCACACACTCTCTCTCTCTAAAATAAATAAATTAAAAAAAGGGGGGGGGCCTGGGTGGCTCAGTCGGTTAAGCGTCCAACTTCAGCTCAGGTCATGATCTCGCAGTTCGTGAGTTTGATCCCCGCGTCGGGCTCTGTGCTGACAGCTCAGAGCCTGGAGTTTGCTTCTGATTCTGTGTCTCCCTCTCTCTCTGCCCCTTCCTCGCTCATACTCTGTCTCTCTCTGTCTCTCAAAAATGAATAAACATTAAAAAAATTTTTTTAAAAGAGAGAGAATATAAAGTATATAATTTGATAGCTATGACATAATGTATACACTGTGCAACTATTAGCACAAAAGCCATCGCCTCCAAAAATTCCTTTGTGCCCCTTTGTAGTCCCTACCCCCTCCCTGCACCCTTTCTGTTTAGGCAAATAGTATCTTTTGTCACTATAGATTTTTTATTTTTTGGAATTTGATATAAATAGAATCATACAATACATACTCTATTTTTTCGGGGGGTGTCATAGGACAGTTCCTCAGGATTCATCCTTTATGATGCTTTTACAAAGTGCAGATCACTTCTTTTGTAATTTGAGTCTGTTTAATGTTTCCTCATGATGAGGTCTGGGTTATACATTTTTGTAGGAATGTCTTATCAGGTGGGACATGATGTCAGTTTGTCCTACTATTATGATCTTATTTTTTTAAAAGATTTATTTATTTTGAGAGACAGACTGAGGTAGAGCATGAGCAGGGGAAGGGCAGAGAGAGAGAGAGAGAGAGAGAGAGAGAGACAGAGACAGAGGATTCAAAGCAGGCTCTGCACTGACAGCAGAGACCCTGATGCAGGGCTTAGACTCATGAACCCTGAGATCAAGACCTGAGCTGAAACTGGACGCTTAACCTACTGAGCCACCCAGGCACTCCTATGATCTTAATTTTGATCTCTTGCTTAAGGTAATATCTTCCAGAATTCTCCATTGTAAAGTCAGTAGTTTTCACTTTATATACTTAATGAATATCTTATAGGGAGACTGAGACTTTGTAAATATCCTGCTATCCCTCAAACTTTTACCCCCTAGTTTTACATTTATTAGTGAGTTTTGCCAGATGGCTGCCAAATGGTGATTCTGTTTCCATCATTTCTTCTAAATCTATTAGCGAGCTTAGCTTTCAACTCTAAGAGATTTTCCTCCTTTTTTTCAAGATTTTTATTTTTAAGTAATCTCTATACTTACCTTGGGGCTCAAGCTTAGAACCCTGAGATGAAGAGTCTCATGCTCTACTGATGGAGCCAGCCAGGTTCCCCCATTTTTTTAATATTCTTTAAAACCACATTTTAAAAAAATGTTAATTTATTTTCATAGAGAGAGGGTGCACACAGGGAAGGGGTAGAGAGAGGGAGAGAGAGAATCCCAAGTAGGCTCAGCGCTGTCATTACAGAGTCTGACAGAGGGCTGGATGCCCTGAACGGTGAGATCATGATGTGAGCCGAAATCAGAGTCCAACACTCAACCGACTGAGCCACCCAGATATCCCTCTTGATATTCTATTTCACATTTCCCCCTATACATGATACTCATATTTTTTGCTCTCTCTTGCTCTTCCCCTCCTCCAAAAGGTCACTTTTATCACTGACAAAGCTGATCCTGAAGAATGTATTATGTTGTCCTTACTCTGGCAGTAGATAGATCTGCCCATCCAAAAGTGCTGGAGAGGCAGAGGAGAACACAGGGAACACTTCTCTGAGGGAAGCTCATTCTGAGGGAACAAACAACAATTGTAAACTCTTGTTTCTGGTTTCTTTGCTTAATATTCAGTAATGTTGCTTATAGTTATTCATTTTTATTGCAGTATGGTGTTCCATTGTATGTTTATATCACAATACATTCATCCATTCTACTCTTTTTTTTTTTTTTCAACGTTTTTTTTTTTTTTTTTTTTTTTTTATTTATTTTGGGGACAGAGAGAGACAGAGCATGAACGGGGGAGGGGCAGAGAGAGAGGGAGACACAGAATCGGAAACAGGCTCCAGGCTCCGAGCCATCAGCCCAGAGCCTGACGCGGGGCTCGAACTCACGGACCGCGAGATCGTGACCTGGCTGAAGTCGGACGCTTAACCGACTGCGCCACCCAGGCGCCCCATCATCCATTCTACTCTTAATGAACAGTACTGCTACTGTGCACATTATCATGAATGTCTTTTGGTGAATGTATGTGTGTGTTCTATTGTATATTCCTAGGAATGGAATTGCTGGGTCATAGACTATGCATATGTTTAGCTTTCGTTATTATTCAACAGCTGTGGTTGTTCCAATTAAGACTCTTCATCAGTCATGTATGAGAGTTCTATTTGCTCCACATCCTTGTCAACATTTGCTATTTTCTGTCTTCTTTAATCACTTTGTTGGGAGTGCAGTGGTATCACTACATAGTATTTTCTTGATAACTAATGAAATTGAGCTACTTTTTAGTTGCTTCTTAGCCATTTAGATAGTCTTTGTCCATCTTTAAATTGGTTTTTCTGGGGCGCCTGGGTGGCTTGGTCGGTTAAGCGTCCGACTTCGGCTCAGGTCATGATCTCACGGTCTGTGAGTTCAAGCCCCGCGTCGGGCTCTGTGCTGACAGCTCAGAGCCTGGAGCCTGTTTCAGATTCTGTGTCTCCCTCTCTCTCTGCCCCTCCCCTGTTCATGCTCTGTCTCTCTCTGTCTCAAAAATAAATAAACGTTTAAAAAAAAAATTAAAAAAAAAAAATAAATTGGTTTTTCTGCCTTTTCATTATTGGTTTATAAGAGTTTATTATGCCCTTTTAAAGTTTATTTAAGAGTTTATTATGTTGAAAAAAATTTTTTTAAGTTTATTCATTTATTTTGAAAGAGAGAGTGTGCACAAAAGTGGGGGAGGGGCAGAGAGAAGGAGAGACAGAGTCCCAAGCAGGCTCTGCACCATGAGTGCAGAGCCCCTTGGGGGGCTCAAATTCATGAACGATGAGATCATGACCTGAGCAGAGATCAAGAGTTGGAGGATTTAACCTACTGCGCCACCCAGGCAGCCCCATTATGTTTTATTGATAAAAAAAATTTTTTTGGGGGCTCCTGGGTGGCGCAGTTGGTTAAGCGTCCGACTTCAGCCAGGTCACGATCTCGCGGTCCGTGAGTTCGAGCCCCGCGTCAGGCTCTGGGCTGATGGCTCGGAGCCTGGAGCCTGTTTCCGATTCTGTGTCTCCCTCTCTCTGACCCTCCCCCATTCATGCTCTGTCTCTCTCTGTCCCAAAAATAAATAAAAAACGTTGAAAAAAAATAAAAAATAAATTTTTTTTTTTAATTTTTGAAATATTTTTATTTTTAGGAGAGTGCAATCAGGGGAGGTGCAGAGAGAGGAGAACAGAGGCTCTGAAGCAGGCTCTGCACTGACAGACTGACAGCAGTCAGCCCGATGTGGGGCTCGAATTCACAAACAAACCGAGTTTGTATCAGACGCTCAACCCACTGAGCCACCCGGGCACCCCTATCATGCTTTTTAGTGAATGGAAAATTTTAACTTCAATGTTCAACTTACCAATGCTTTCTTTCCTTTATGTCCTGTTTAAGAAAATTTTGTCTATTTGGGGCTCCTGGGTGGCTCAGTCGGTTAAGCACCTGTCTCTTGATTTTGGCTCAGGAAACGAACTCATAGTTTGTGCATTCGAGCCCCACCTCAGTCTCAGTGCTAACAGCGCGGAGCCTGCTTGGGATTCTCTCTCCCTTTCTGCCCCTCCCCTCCTCAAAAATAAATAAATAAATTTTTAAAAGTCACTTTTTTAAACTTTTCACATTTAGATGTAAAGTATATCGGGAATTGACTTCTGCGTATGGTATAAGGAGTCAAGATGGATAATTATTTTTTTTTAAGTTATTCTTTAAAAAATTTTTTTAAATGTTTGTTTATTTTTGAGAGAGAGAGAGAGAGAGTGTGAGTGTGCCTGAGCACTGGTAGGAGGGACAGAGAGAGAGGGAGACAAAGAATCCTAAGCAGGCTCCAGGCACTGAGCTGTCAGCACAGAGCCCGATACAGGGTTTGAACTCTTGAACTTGGAGATCATGACCTGAGCTGAAGTCAGATGCTTAATCGACTGAGCCACCCAGGCACCCCGATAATTTTTTTTAATGTTTATTTATTGTGATGAAGAGAGAGGGAGAGAGAGAATCTCAAGCAGTCTCCACACTAGCAGTGTAGAACCTGATGTTGAGGTCTATCTCATGAACCCATGAGATCATTACCTGAGCCAAAATCAAGAGTCTACGTTTAACCAACTGAGGCACCCACGTGCCCTAAACAAATGTACATTTTAAAAACAGAATTGTTAAAAAAATTTTTTTGTCTAAAATATACTTAGCATGTGCCATTTCCCAAAAAGCTAGCTACTATTGCTTTTTTTTGGTCATAGATCACATTTTTGTCTCCCACAAAGAATTGTTTTTATTTGTCAACAAGGTGGTTAGATAGTCTCCGCAGAGATATCTTTTGGCTGAAATATAAAATGTTATTTTTCTGCCAAATTTAGTTCAGGTTACTGTCTGAACAGTCCAAAATGCAAATAATTTAAACCACTAACTTTATAATTCATAGGCATCTAGGATTTTACTCTTGGCTGGTGATACCTCTGTGTATTTGTAATTTAGCATTTTATGACCTACGCATTACCCTGTTTGTTTGATAATGTTACAAGTAAGGAAAAAAAAAAAGAAAGGGGGTACTTTTTAGAGGCAGAGAGGTGTTTGGCCAGACTACACTTTTGCAAATAATTTTTAGTGTGTACAAAAACAAAAGTAAACAAAACACAGCTGTTTGTTGATATGTTTCTGAGCGCGGGGTATTGAATTATATATCTGTATCCTAATGGTCGGGGTATAGTACATCACACATTTAATTAACATTAATTAAATCAACAAGCAGTTGTTGATTTATTTGGCTGCCAAATTGAAATAATCTCTTGTATTTACTCTAGTTAATGATTTTTTCCCAAAGTATTGAAGGGTTATTATATGTTTGGTCAGATTAAATAGCAGTATACTAGAAAACACTGTAAAATGTGCTGTTACCATGCTATCTTCTTAGCTAATGCATATTCTCTCTGGACGAATAACAATACCCCCATAAGTTATACTTGCAAAGCTAAAAGTCCAGTAGTATTGTATGATACAAATTGAGCCACTGACTGTCCGCTATTTTGTGAATAGTGTGGTAACAGTCTGGTTCCAGAGCTATCATTTCAGAATTGGCTGACATATTTGTTTTATTTTATTTTTTTCATTCTAGTGGGAGTGAGGTGGGACAAGCCTCTCCTGGCTACTGCTTTTTTAGTATTTATAAACAGTCGGAACTCATTTTGGTTTATGTTGTATACGGCATATGGAACAGATTTTTGCTACTAACTCCTTCAATTGAGGGCAGATGTTGTATGTCCTTAAATATGCCTTTAAGGAATCTCTTTGGATCACTACTGAGGCTTTGGTAGCATATCCAGGACAGAGCTGACTGTAGGGAAAAAACCCTTTGGTGTCTAGGATCCTTGCATATGTAAACCCCAACTATGTCAACAAAACCATGGTGACCCTGACTGATTCTGACCTCAGGTGTTAGTTTCCAGAATCTTGTCAATATGGTTCAAATCTTACCTGCCATTTTGTGTATATCATCTTAACCAAGAAGGAAAGTGTGTGGAACTGGAGAACACCTTCATCTAGTGTCGGCATTATCCACATTATACTATTATATGATAGTGAGCACCATAGTATGGTACATGTTCACTTTACTACAGAACTTAACTCCATAGTTCCTTTTGTTGGTCAGACTCTTGGTTTTCATGTTCCAAAATGGTATTTCAAGAGTTCATGATTTCAAAGCTGCAACAGTCATTCTCTTTATAAAGTAGCCAGTCATTGTTGCACTTTGATGCATGTGGTACTTGTGTTACCAGGAGAGAGGTGAGCTCTTCTCTTTTTGCATTATTATCATATTAAAATAATACAACTAGCAAGTGAATCAAACTAATCAAAGTAATTCAGATTATTAATCTGATAATGAGATTCAGTACTCAAGTCATGAGTATCCAGAAAGCTTGGCTAATTATCATTAGCTCTTCAGTTGACTATGAAGGAAACAAAAGAGAACTCTTGCTTTTCTTCCACTTTAATTATGTTCCATTAATACTCAGTCACAGGGGCACCTGGCTGGCTCAGTCAGAAGAGCATGTGACTCTTGATCTCCGGTTGTGAGTTTGAGCCCCATGTTGGGTGTGGAGATTATTTAAAAAATAATAAATAAACTAAAAAAAATTATTGAGTCACAGTTCTTGAAAGAAAGTCATAGAGGTGCCTGGGTAGCTCAGTCGGTTAAGTGTCTGGCTCTTGGTTTCAGCTCAGGTCATGATCCCACAGTTCCTGAGTTAAAGCTCCATATCTGGCTCTACACTGTCAGTGTGGAGCCTGCTTGGAATTCTCTCTCTCTCTCTCTCTCTCTCTCTCTCTCTCTCTCTCTTTCTCTCTCTCCCCCTCCCCCACTCAGATTCTTCTCTCTCTCTCTTTCTCACATAAACTTAAAAAAAAGTCAGTGTTCCCCTACAGAGAGAAAAGTGATTAGAAGTGAGATGTTTAAATTACTTTAAAGCCCAAGCCTGGGATTTAGCAGGTACTGGCACATAATAATTGCTCAATAAATGTTTGGTGAACAAATGATTCAGTTAATAAATGAAAGAATGAAATCTTATAAAAAATGTAAGACTTTGAAAAAAACGGGAGACACCTGGGCGGCTCACTTGGTTGCGGGTCCATCTCTTGATTTCAGCTAGGGTCATGATTACAGGGTCATGGGATCCAGCCCCATGTGAGACTCCATGCTGAGCATGGAACCTTTTGGGGATTCTCTCTGTCTCTCTCTCTCTCCCCACCCCCCACCTCTCTCCCTGTGTCTCCTTCCCTCCCTCTCTCCCTCTCTGTCTCCCCCTCTGCTCATGCACACCCTCTCTCTAAAATTAAAAAAATAAAAATGTTAAGACTTCAGTGTATCTCTGACATAGCAATGTATCTTTTTATTTTTTTAATTTATTTTATTTTTAAAAAGATTTTTTTTATTAACTAATCTCTACACCCAACGTGGGGCTGGATCTTACAACCCCAAGATCAAGAGTTGCTTGACACATATAGATAGGTACATATAGGGTATAATGATGATTTGCAATGTGCTTTTTAAACATTTTATTTTTTAAAGTTTATTTGTTTTTGGTAGAGACCGAGCATAAGTGGAGGAGGGGGGAGAGAGAGAGAGAGAGAGAGAGAGAATCTGAAGCAGGCTCCAGTATCTGAGCTCTCAGCACAGAGCCCGATGGGGGGCTCCAACTCATGAACCATGAAATCATGACCTGAGCTCAAGTTAGATGCTTAACCAACTGAGCCATCTAGTCACCCCTGCAGTGTGCTTTTGAAAAAGATACATTGGGGGCGCCTGGCTGTCTCAATCCGTTGAGTGTCTGACTTTTGATTTTGGCACAGGGCAAGCATGCTCTCATGGTTCCTGAGTTCGAGCCCCAAGTGTTGGCTCTGTGCTGACAGCAGGGAATCTGCTTGGGATTCTCTCTCAAACTCTCTGCCTCCCCCTCCCCACTCTCTCTCTCTTTCAAAATAAATAAACATGGGGGCGCCTGGGTGGCTCAGTCGGTTGAGCGTCCGACTTCGGCTCAGGTCACGATCTCGCGGTCCGTGAGTTCGAGCCCCGCGTCGGGCTCTGGGCTGATGGCTCAGAGCCTGGAGCCTGCTTCCGATTCTGTGTCTCCCTCTCTCTCTGCCCCTCCCCCGTTCATGCTTTGTCTCTCTCTGTCTCAAAAATAAATAAACGTTAAAAAAAAAAAAAATTTAAAAAAAAAAAAAAAACAAAATAAATAAACATGTTTAAAAAAAGCGGGGGGGACGCCTGGGTGGTTCAGTTGGTTAAGCCTCCAACTTTGGCTCAGGTCATGATCTCTAAGTTCACGAGTTCGACCCTGCATCAGGTTTTTTGCTCTCAGTGCAGAGACCACTTTGGATCCTCTGTCCCCATCTCTCTCTGCCTCTCCCTCGCTTGTATGCTGTCTCTTTGTCTCAAAAATAAATATTGGGGCACCTGGGTGGCTCAGTTGGTTAAGCTTCCGACATAAGATCAGGTCATGATCTCAAGTTTTGTGGCTTCGAGCCCTGCATTGGGCTCTGTGCTAACAGCTCAGAGCCTGGAGCCTGCTTCAGATTCTGTGTCTCCCTCTCTCTGCCCCTCCCCTGCTCACACTGTCTCTCTCTCTCTCTCTCTCTCTCTTTATAAAAATAAAACATTAAAAAAAATTAAAAATAAATACATAAATAAATATTACCAAAGAAACCCTGTTAACTAAAAAAAACCAAAAAACTTTTTAATTAAAAAAAAGGAAGTTTAAGAGCAAGAAAAAAAGAACTATAATTCTACCAGAGGTAACCCCCATATGTATATTGGTTTATGGCATATATATAAAAAATTGAGTATTTTTTCTGCATTAAAAACACATAGTTGAAGTCAAATCAGGTAAATGTGTTTCTTCTCCTTTTTTCACATTTTCCCTTGTAATTAAAATTTTGTAAAGACTTAGAAACTGTGAAAAATAAACTTAACCCTACTAAATTATTTTCCATTGGCGGATGCTTCAATTTCTTACAGTTTTTTGTATGGTAGTGAACTTTTTTCAGGATAAATCTTGTTTTCTATTTCAGATTTTTCCTTGATACTGGAATCATTAGTCCTTATTTCAAGCTAAAAGTATTAGCGTAACCAAAATACTTAGTATTTTTCTAATGTTAATGCCTAATGGTTTCCAAATCTTTACCGTTTTTAGAAACCTGAGGTTTGTATTTACAGTAAAGGTATTTTTTGGAAAGTCAGGTTTATTTCCTTCTCCCAAAATGAGAGACTGAAGTTTCTGTTACATTGTTTTTTGGTTAACACATCTTATTTGCTTTCTCAAAGATGGTGATTGAGGTAGCATTTCAGCATTTCTAACTAATGACTGGATACTATCCAGATCAGATTAGATACTTGGTAAATTTTTAGCATTTACAGAAACACCAAAAGTTTTAAATTGCTATCATTATGTTAGTTCTTTAGTCCTACTAAAATTTGCACATGTATTTTGGTTGCTAGACAAGAATTCCTAAGACCAATTTGATCCCAGTTTATTTTTTAATTTTTTAACGTTTATTTATTTTTGAGAAAGAGTGTGCTAGCTGGGGAGGGGCAGAGAGAGAGGGAGACACAGAACCTGAAGCAGTCTCTAGGCTCTGAGCTGTCAGCATAGAGCCTGACTCAGGACTCAAACCCACAAACTTTGAGATCATGAACCTGAGTTGAAGTTGGAAGCTTAACCGACTGAGGCACCCAGGCACCGCTGATCCCGGTTTAAATGATCCCAACACTCATACAATATTTCAGTAATCATAAAAATAGAATTTCTGCATTAGAGGCTTTTTAATCAGGATGGGCTTCAGTGTTCTGTGATCCCATTCCCTCAAAATTATATGCTGTAATCAAAAAGAATGAAATCTTGCCATTCACAACTACATGGATGGAACTAGAGGGTATTATGCTAAGTGAAATTAGTCAGAGACACATATCATAGGACTTCACTCAGATGAGGACTTTAGGATACAAAACAGATGAACATAAGGGAAGGGAAGCAAAAACAATATAAAAACAGGGAGGGGGACAAAAACATAAGAGGCTCTTAAATATGGAGAACAAACAGGGTTACTGGAGGGGTTGTGGGGGGGGTATGGTCTAAATGGGTAAGAGGCATTAAGGAATCTACTGAAATTGTTGAGCACTATATTGCTAACTAACTTGGATGTAAACTAAAAAAATAAATTAAGTAAAACTTAAATTTTTATGCCATATATATATATATTTCAGTATAGTTAACATACAGTGTTATATTAGTTTACAGTAAATTATTTTTATATGCATTTTTCTGGAGAGATGGTCCGTGACTTTTATTAGATTTCATAGAACTGTGCAATTATGTCTCTCACTTCCCAAAAGTAAAACAGGTAAGAGAATCATACCACTCTTTTACAAATTTGAAGGAATGAAATTGACAACTATTCCTACAGATAAGGGAAAACCAGTTATACTGAGTTTTGATTATTCCCCACATGGTCATCAGTATGAGAATGGATTTATTCATAACATTGTGACAGACCTGTGACTTGAGGAGCAGAAGTGATGTCTATAAAAGGCCTGGCAGTGTGCCTGCTACACACTAGGTGCCTAAACGTGGTGGTCACTACATCCTTGAAGAGATTTGTGTATTCATTTCATTACTTTCAGCCATTTCCCTCTCACCACTTGATTCATGTTATTTAGAGCAAAGCAACTGAAGTACTCAGAAGTAGTCAGTACACACTGTTTTGCAGTATCTGCAAAAGCATTTTCTTTGGAGGATTAAGGTGCCTTATGAATGAATTGGTTTCACTGTTCCCATGTGATATAGAATTATAGTTGTGGTTTCCAGTGAGATGATGACGGTAGTTTTTTTCTTTGTATAATGAGAGGGTTTTGGTGTTTGCTGTATTCTAGACACTTACACTACAGTTTATTTTCATATCAGATTATTTATTTATTTATTTATTTATCTATCTATTTACTTATTTATTTATGGGAGAATGCAAGCAGGGGAGGGGCAGAGAGAGGGGGATAAAGGATCCAAAGCAGGCTCTGAGCTGACAGCATTGAGCCCCATGTGGTGCTTTGTGGTGCTTGAACCATGACCCGTGAGGTCATGACCTGAGCAGAAGTTGGACGTTCAACCAACTGAGCCACCCAGGTGCCCTTTTCATATAGATTTCATATGCAATATCATTTTGTGGTGAATTTTACGTTAAAGAGCAAACATAGGATCAAGACAGGAAGAAGTGGGAAGATAAGGCAATGGAAGTCCACAGTTTATGCAAGGAATGAAATTTGGGCAGAGTTGATACTGTTTAGATTTAGAAAGCCATGTGTGTGTGTGTGTGTGTGTGTGTGTGTGTGTGTGTGTGTAAGTAAATTGTTTAGAAGTTAATACAAAACTGCAGGGAGATTGTCCTAGGTAATATAGAAATTCAAATGCCTTTATTCACCTAATTCCATTTTCTTTCTTTCTTTTTTTCTTTTACTTTTTTTTTTGAGAGTGAGCGAATGAGAGAGAGAGACAGAGAGAGAGAGAAAATGTGAGTGGGGGAGGGGCAGAGAGAGAGGGAGACAGAATCTGAAGTAGCCTCCAGGCTCTGAGCTGTCAGCACAGAGCCAGATGCAGGGCTCAAAACTACAAGCCGTGAGATCATGACCTGAACTGAAGCCAATAGCTCAACCAACAGGCGCCCCCACCTAATTATATTTTCAAGTGCATTATGAGATGTTAAAACAAACAAAAATTTAAAAGCCAGGAAAACAAAACAATAGTGTTTAACTTTTATCTTTTTTAAAGAACTAACAACTAGGGAACTCTATCTTCATTGCTAATTGGGTACATAAGATTTTAACAAAATTTAAACTTCTTTGACTTGAAACAGGAAACTGGCAAAGGAAAGGAAGAAGATAGAAATTGACGTTTATTGAGGGTCTACTATGGGCCAGACACTGCTAAACGTCTTAATGTTACCATAATTGATCCTGACAGTGATCGGTGAAGTTTAAGTGTTTGGACTCTGATTTTGCAGACTGGTAAATAGAAACCCACTTTAAAAATTGTGTTTGATTCCCCATGGCTAGCAAGTAGTAGAGGCACTTTTTTCACTGTGATAAAGGAGAATTAAAGAATTAATCTCTTCTTTTTAAAAAAATTGAGATAGAGTTCACATAATCAAATTTACTCTTTTAAAAGTGCACAAGTTAGTGTTCTATAATGTATTTGCAAGGTTGTGCAGCCATCACCACAATCTAGTTCTAGAACATTTTCATTATTCTGAAAGAAACCCTGTGCCACTCAGCAGTCATCCATTCTCCCCTCCCCCAGCTCCTGGCAACCACTAATCTGCTTTTTGTCACTGGATTTGCCTGTTCTGGACATTTCATGTAAATGGAATCATACAGTATTTGGTCTTTTGTGTCTGGCTTCTTTCACTTAGCATAATGCTTTCACAGTTTATCCATGTTGTACCATATACCAGTACTCTGTTCCCTTTTATAGCTAAATAATATTTCACTGTATGAATAAACCACATTCTGTATGCACATTCATCAGTTGTTGGACTTTTAGGTTGTTTCCACTTTTTGCCTATTATAAGTAATACTGCTCTGAACATTTGTGTACAGGTTTTTCTGTAGACATGTGTTTTCAGTTACTTTGTGCATATTCCTAGAAGTGGAATTGCTGAGTCAAATGGTAACTGTTTAAGGAATTACCGAACTGATTTCCAAAATAGACCATTTTGGATTCCAAGCAGCAATGTATGAGGATTCTAATTTTTCCACATCTTCACCAACACTTGTTATTATCTTTTTGATTATTCCAATTTTTAATGTTTACTTATTTATTATTTATTTTTGAGAGACGAAAGAGAGAGCACGAATGGGGGAGGGGCAGAGAGAGAGAGAGAGAGAGAGAGAGAGAGAGAGAGAAAGAGGATCCAAAGCAGGCTCCACCCTGAGAGTAGAGAGATTGATATGGGGCTTGAACTCACAAACTGTGAGATCATGACCCGAGATGAAGTTGGGTGCTTTAACCAACTCAGCCACCTGTGAATTTTTGATTATTGCTATCTTAGTGAATGTGAAGTGATTATCTCATGATGGGTTTGATTTGCATTTCTCCAATGATTAATGATGTCAAGCATCTTTTCATGTGTTTATTGACCATTTGTATATCTTCCATGAATACTTTGCAATTCTGTCTTAGTCCTTAGACCTTTTGGATTGCTATAACAAAATACTACAGACTGGGTCATTTATGAATAACACAAATTTATTGCTTAAAGTTCTGGAGGTTGGGAAATCCAAGATCAAGGTGACAGAATGATAAAATTCTGGTGAAGGCCCTCTTCATAGTTCATAGCTGGTGCATTTTCACTGTGTTCTTATATGGTAGAGTAAGCTAGGAGATCTCTCTGGAGCTTCTTTTATAAGGCACTAGTCCCTTCTTTAAGGTTCCACTCTTATGACTGAAGCATTTCCAAAAGGCCCATCTTTTTTTTTTTTTCCTTAATGTTTATTTATTTTTGAGAGAGACAGAAAGAGCATAGGAGGTGCAGAGAGAAAGAGACACAGAATCCAAGGCAGACTCCAGGCTCTGAGCTGTCAGCACAGAGCCTGCGATGGGGCTGGAACTCAGGGACCACCAAATCATGACCTGAGCGTCAATCTTTTTTTTTTTGAAACATCACTGAGTTGATTGAAGAGGCCAGGATTTTTTTTCCTGCCCTTCATGTCCCTCCCTATGCTGTGTTTGGCATTGGGTAGCCACCAAACAAATGTCGGTTGAGTTGAATGATAGTGAACATAGATGTGGAACTGGTATGCAGTAAGCATTTATCTGAAGGGGTTAATAACAGCTATCATGTTTTGAGTACTTACTTAGTGCCCAATACTGTATTAACTACTGACATACTCATTGTCTCATTTAATCCTTACAACAATTCTATCAAGTATACGTTCTTCCCCCAGTGTATAAGGTAAGACACTGAAGGGGTGCCTGGGTGGCTCAGTTGGTTAGAAGTCTGACTCTTGATTTTGGCTCAGGTCATGATCTCCCAGTTTGTGGGTTCCAGCCCCACTTTGGGCTCTGCTCTGACAGGACAGAGCCTGCTTGGGATTCTCTCTCCATCTCTCTCCCCCTCCACCACACAGTCTCTCTCTCTCTCTCTCAAAATAAATAAGTAAGCTTTAAAAGTTTTTGAAAAATAAAGACACTGATGCTTAGACAGGCCAAGCAACTTGTCTAAGACCACACAGTTGATCTGGGATTTGAAAGAACCCTTGGCTTGGATGGTATGTGCTCATTTTAACCACCATGTTCTCAAGTGAAGGCAACAAGCAGGAGGTGAAGAAGCCAGAGGATGTGGAGGAGGGGAACCTAGAGGCAGACTGGTTGTGAATAGTCATGCTAAGGGCATTGATGCTATCTTTCAGACTTGTGAAACTTTGAAATAGATGTTGTTTAAGAGTCTTATAGGTTCATTTTGCAAAATTATAATACTTTCTTTGTTTTTAAGTTTATTTGTTTTGAGAGACAGAGTGTGAGTAGGGGAGAGAGAATCCCAAGCAGGCTCTGTGCTGTCAGCATGGGACTTGAAATCACTGTGAGAGCATGACCTGAGACGAAACCAAGAGTCGGACGCTCAACCAACTGAGCCACCCAGGCGCCCCCAAAACTATAATTCTTTTTTGACATGAATCAAATATTGAAACTCTTTGAGTTTGCCAATTCCACTGATTCTATATTTTACTTCCAAGGTTACATTTCTCTTTAGCCAGCTTTTTACCTCTTTCTCTCAAATTTTATATTTTTACTTAAAATATTTTTACCCTTCCTGGACTCATTCCCCTCTGAATCTTGGTATGGTAATTCTACACTCTCCTATGCCTTCTATCAGATGTTTTTATATTTTGTGCACCTTTTCTAATTGTCTTTAGCGGGACGGTTTTTCCAAACTATCAATTCTATTATCAATGACAGTGAAAGTTTTATATTCTTTTTATTTTTATTTATTTATTTTTAATGTTTATTTATTTTTGAGACAGAGCATGAACAGGGGAGGGGCAGAGAGAGAGGGAGACACAGAATCTGAAACAGGCTCCAGGCTCTGAGCTGTCAGCACAGAGCCCAACGCGGGGCTTGAACTCACGGACCATGAGATCATGACCTGAGCCAAAGTCGGACGCTTAACCGACCGAGCCACCTAGGCGCCCCTTTATATTCTTTTTAAATTAATAAATGTAAGATTATGTTATGATGGAATGGTGGAATTAGAATGCCCCAAGTCTAGCAGAAATCTTATTGATACTAGATTTATCTGGGAGAGGTTCTGATGTCCCCAAACAGTGTGTTCTTAAATATCTTCAGTTTTTATATTAAATTAATGTTAATTGCTCATTACTGTTTTTTGAATGCCAATATAGGTAACATACGGTGTTATAAATTAGTTTCAAGTGTACAATATGGTGATTCAACAATTCTATACATTACTCAGGGCTCATCATATATATATATATATACACACAAATATATGTATATATATATGTATATATACATATACATATATGTACATATATATATTTTTTAATGTTTATTTATCGTTGAGGAAGAGAGACAGAGCATGAGCAGGGGAGGGGCAGAGAGAGAGAGAGAGAGAGAGAGGGAGCACAGAATCTGAAGCAGGCTCAGGCTCTGAGCTATCAGCACAGAGCCCAACACGGGGCTCGAATCCACAAACTGTGAGATCATGACCCGAGACGAAGTTGGAGGCTTAACCGACTGAGCCACCCAGGCGCCCCAGGGCTCATCATATTAAGTGTACTCTTAATCCCCTTTACTTATTTCACCCATCCCCCTACCCACCTCCTCTCTCATCATCTGTTTGTTCCTAAGAGTTAAGAGTCTTTTTTTGTTTAGTCTTTTTTTTTTTTTTTTACTTCGTTCATTTGTTTCATTTCTTAAATCCCACATATGAGTGAAATCGTATGGTCAAATAAGTCTGACTGACTTATCTCATTTAGCATTACACTCTCTAGATCCATCCTTGTTGCAAATGGCAAGATTCCGTTAATTTTTATGGCTGAATAATATTCCACTGTGTATATATAGCACATCTTCTTTTATCTGTTCATCTCCCAATGGGCACTTGGGTTGCTTCCATAATTTGGGTATTATGAACAATGCTGCAATAAAAATTGGGATGCATGTATCCTTTCACATTAGTGTTTTCATATTCTTTGGGTAAATAGCCAGTAGTGGAATTACTGGATCACATAGTAGTTCTAGTTTTAATTTTATTTATTTATTTATTTATTTATTTATTTATTTATTTTAACGTTTATTTATTTTTGAGACAGAGAGAGACTGAGCATGAATGGGGGAGGGTCAGAGAGAGGGAGACACAGAATCCGAAACAGGCTCCAGGCTCCGAGCTGTCAGCACAGAGCCCGACGCGGGGCTTGAACTCACAGACCGAGAGATCATGACCTGAGCCGAAGTCGGCCGCTCAACCGACTGAGCCACCCAGGCGCCCCTAGTTTTAATTTTTTGAGGAACTTCCATACCTTGGCTACACCAGTTTGCATTCCCACCAACACTGCCCGAGGGTTCCTTTTTTTCCACATCCTTGCCAACACTTGTTTCTTTACTTTTTTTTATTACATTGTTTTTCATATACAGTTTTCTTAACTAATGACAGTCATGGTTCTTGGCTGCTGTAATGGAACCGCCTGAAAGCCAAGCACCATATCACATGCTTTTCATAGTCATTTCAACATTTAAACCTAATGTCAGCATTGTCCTTCACTGAGTCTATGGGAGGTTGACTTGCTTAAGGTCCCATATTTAAAAAAAATTTTTTTTCCTTTTTGGAAAAGATAGAGCATGAGTGGGGGAGGGGGCAGAGGGAGAGAGAGTGAGACTCTTAAGGAGGCTCCCAACTTGGGGCTCCATCCCATGTCCCTGGGATCATGACCTGAACCGAAATGAAGAGTCAGATGCTCAATCAACTGAGTCACCCAGGTACCCCAAGGTCCCATATTTAATAGTATAGTTGGGACTTGGACCCACCAGGGACATACTGATCTTATTTAAGATAATATTTTGATATTGTATAATATCATATTTTAAGGTTGGGGCTCCTGGGTGGCTCAGGTTATGATCTTGCAGTCAGTGAGTTTGAGCCCCTCAAATATTTTGATATTTATATATCTCTCTCTCTCCCCTGCTCACATTCTGTCTCTCAAAAATAAACATTAAAAAAAAATTAAAAATATATTTAAGATGTATAGGCCAGGAGGAAATAAAACTTCTCTCTCTCTCTCTCTCTCTCTCTCTCTTTCTTTTTTTAAGATTTTATTTTTAAGTAATCTCTATAGCCAACATGGGGCTCAAACTCACAATCCTGAGATTAAGAGTCATACATTCCACTGACTGAGCCAGCCAGGTGCCCCAAAACTTTCTTTTCAAGACATCTACAGTAATTTTCTTTTATTACATGCATAGTTAGTGATTAAGAGAATTGGTGGGTATAGCAATCCTTAATCCCCCCAAACCCACTAACACTTCATTTATTATGATGAAGCAAAAAGTAACCCTATAAAATATGGCTTTATGTTCATAAAGTTAAAATTTTAATTACAGCATCAGTGAATGCAGTTTGACTCATTCTCAAATGATGCAGTTTAAAGAGTTAATGATGGGCATTCACAATTTATAAATAATAGTAAAACATTAAGAACCATTTATTTTTTTTTAAACAAGAGGCAATTGAATGAGTATTCGGGAGTCAGGTAAATCAAACACATTTTGGGGGAAATTGCATTTTTTAAAGTAGTCACTAAGAGTGAGTATCTATGGGAGCCCCTGGCTGGCTTAGTTGGTAAAGCATGCAACTTGATCTCTGGGTTGTGAATTTGAGCCCCATATTGGGCATAGAGATTATTTAAAAATAAATCTTTTTAAAAAAAGAAAAAAGTATCTATGGAAACACTATTATAATCATTTATGCAAAAACATTCCTAACAAAGATATGCAAGTTTTTTTTATTTAAATCTGCACATTTAGCACAGCTACAAGCTTGAGCTCTATACCTGTTGATTTCTAAGGTGAACTGTGATGAAAATAACCTTTTTGTTCTTTTGTTACGGCAAGTATATCTTCTCTGGACTTCACAAAGTATTTCTTTTTTTTTTTTAATTTTTTTTTCAACGTTTTTTATTTATTTTTGGGACAGAGAGAGACAGAGCATGAACGGGGGAGGGGCAGAGAGAGAGGGAGACACAGAATCGGAAACAGGCTCCAGGCTCCGAGCCATCAGCCCAGAGCCTGACGCGGGGCTCGAACTCACGGACCGCGAGATCGTGACCTGGCTGAAGTCGGACGCTTAACCGACTGCGCCACCCAGGCGCCCCAACAAAGTATTTCTAAAGGGCTTTATATTGCAAAAGCTCAAAAGGATCACCTTCAAACACAGAAGTGGTGCCAAGTTAGAAGAACTGAGGACCTAGTAAGAAGTAGGAAGAACCTTGAGGACATTTTATTTTATTTTATTTGTCTTATTTATTTATTTATTTATTTATTTATTTATTTTTGAGAGAGAGAGAGAGATTTAGAGAGAGAAGTGGGGTTCTCCTGAAGCAGGGTTCTTGTTGACCCAAAGTGGGGCTTGAGCTCACCTGACGTGCAATTCGAACTCAGGTACCCCGAGATTATGACCTGAGCCGAAATCAGATGTTTGACCAACTGAGCCACCCAGGTGCCCTATTTATTATGTTACATAAGAACTAATGTGTCCATTGAATAAGTATTTGGCTGTCAGGAAAACCAGACTTTGGGAAAAATTAATTTTAGGCATTCTACTATTATAAAAATATTACAGGCTCAATGGCAAGTTTTTTGGTTTTATTTATTTTTTGGTTCTCCTTGAAAAAAGTGGTAATTCCTGTCTTCTCTCAACCTGAGCTAAGTTCCATGAAAAAGAATTATTCATTAAATCAGAAACACCAAAGGTATGAAGTGGCTCCAATATAGTTGCTATTCTCTGTTCCATTACCGGGATGAACAAAGGGCACCCTTTACTACAAACATCAAAAACATCTGTCCAGTAGTTGCCCTGCTGAAAGAATATAACTTATTTCTAGGCAGACAAATACATTTCTCCATAGATTGTGTGAAACTCTAGGAAATGAGTTCAAGGACTAAAGGAGTTACCCTTTCTTGAATAACTGATCTTGTCTCAACAAAAAATTTTGCATACGTTCATTTTCAAAATATACTTTTCTCTGATTAGGAGACTTAGTTATACAAGGGTGATTTCTAGTTGAAAAGTAAGGGTTTTCAGATCTAAGACAAACCAATCGCCCCTCCTTAGTTCTTCCTTTGAAAAAGTAGCTGTTATTTGTGATGATGAATTTATTTATTTATTTTTTTTCCAATATATGAAATTTATTGTCAAATTGGTTTCCATACAACACCCAGTGCTCATCCCAAAAGGTGCCCTCCTCAATACCCATCCCCCACCCTCCCCTCCCTCCCACCCCCCATCAACCCTCAGTTTGTTCTCAGTTTTTAACAGTCTCTTATGCTTTGGCTCTCTCCCACTCCAACCTCTTTTTTTTTTTTTTTCCTTCCCCTCCCCCATGGGTTTCTGTTAAGTTTCTCAGGATCCACATAAGAGTGAAACCATATGGTATCTGTCTTTCTCTGTATGGCTTATTTCACTTAGCATCACACTCTGTGATGATGAATTTAATAGGAGCATCATTGTTGGCTTTTGAAAGGACTAATTATGGAAAACGGTACAAAAAAAGTAACATTTCAAACTGGAAAAGTAGAGATTTAAAGGCTGATTACATCTATCCATGTGCCTCTTATATTCATTGTCCCCTTAGCTCCTTCACAGCCACGCTCTAGTGTGACTTTCCATAGCCATAGTGCTGCCAGTGTCCTTGCACATGCTGTGAACCTTCATCGGGGGCACATACATTTCTTCTCTCCCTTTAAATGTCACCAACTCCTGTTTATCCTCCTTAGGTTTCAGTGGAAATGTCACTTCCTCTGGGAAGACTTCTCTTTCATAGCTTTTCTGGGCTCATCCCCATTCTATACTGCATCATGATTGTCTGTTTGTGTCTCTCCTGAGATGTTAGGTTCTTTTAAAATTCTTTTTAACAATTATTTATTTTTGAGAGAAAGAGAGCATGCGTGGGAGAGGGGCAGAGAGAGAGGGAGACACAGATTTAGAAGCAGGCTCCAGGCTGTGAGCTGTCAGCACAGAACCTGACATGAGCCTCGAACTCATGAGAGGTGAGATCATGACCTGAGCTGAAGTTGGATGGTTAACTGACCCACTCAAGCGCCCCTTGAGATGTTAGGTTCTGAGGGCCAGGCCCAGCACCATTTCTGCATATTAGAAGTCCCCAACATTTATGAAGTCATCGTATGGGTTTTGATTATTTATTTTTTGTTACTATTAAGTTGTTTAAAGATTTAAATGGAAAGGTTCATTATAAAAAATGAATTAACAAGTTTCAAAGAAAATGTTTTTGGATGTGGAGTTTTTTAAGGTTGTTCAACAATTTTAAGTTAGATTTTGTTAAACTTAGGAGATAATTAGATCTAAACCTCAGGAAAGAAGTTGTGTGTACGTAAAATGATTAGAGCTTCTCAGAGAAACTGAATTTTTATGATTTTGCTATTAGACTTGATGAGACAATAGGATTATCTAAAAACTGAGGGTTCAGTGCTATCTAGTGTCAGCTCTCTAGCACGTGGAGAAGGAGCCCAAAGATAGAGACCTTCCTTTTTTTTTCTTTTTTAAAGATATTATTGATATAAAATACACAGGACAGACTAGCAATAATAAGAAGCAAATTTCAATATATCATTCACAAAAAGGGACATTTTCTAACTATCAGCATCCTTTGTGATTTGTTTTTGACAAGCACCTATACATACTCTTTTTGGATTTCTGTGTCCAAATTATGGCTTTAGACTGTAATGGAGTAAGCTTGTCAATTTGAAGTTAGTACTAAGAATTGTTGAGAAACTAGGGAGAGGTGATATTTCAGCCCCATTAATCTCTGGCATTATCTCTGCTTCCCTCACTGACAACAGTTCTCCCTTGGCAATTATTGAAGACCATCCTTCACTTGTTCCTTAATTCTTATTTTTGAAGATCAGTTATTTATTTTTTATTTAAAAATTTTAAAAATGTTTATTTATTTTGAGAGAGAGTGATAGAGGGAGCAAGCAGGGGAGGGGCAGAGAGAGAGAGAGACAGAATCCCAAGCAGACTCCGCACCATCAGCAGAGAGCCCAATGTGGGACTCCAACACACTAACCGTGAGATCATGACCTGAGCTGAAATCAAGAGTCAGACGCTTAACTGACTGAGCCACCCAAGGGCCCCCAAAAGCAGTTACTTTTACCAGCACTAAGCAGGACTGCTAGAGGGAATGGGATAGACCCTATGTAGACCTGGCCCCTTAGAAGGAAAAAAGGGTCACTGCAGATAAGCCTCAGGGAAGGAAGTGGGGGACGGAAAGAAGCCAGGGAAGGCTGTGTGAGGAGATCAGCCACCTATACCCAGACTATTATTGTTTACCCAATCACCCAGGAAGATCTCCCATTAACCTAAGGTTTCTGTGTCTCACAAGAAATAAAACCAAGCTAACTTCAAGATCTCTGTAAGAATTGTGAACAATATGAGCCATCCTTTTCTTATTCTTAATGATTGGAAATTTATAAAGTATGGTACTTAAAATATCTTTACCCAGGTATCACTACAAAAGCTATGACCCCCTCTCCCCCAACAATGTGTAAGAAAAGAAATATAGAAGGATTTTATGGGAGAGGGGAGTGGGGTAATACTGGAAGGATTTTGTGCTACAGAGGTGTCCAATTTGAGAAAGCATGATCACTCCTGAGATTAACCTAGAAGAAAATTCCTCCTAGGTGGTGTTTGTATGTCTAGTTTCTTGTGGATGCAGAATGGCTTATGCTTAGAAAGAGAAGTAGAATTTTAAAATTATTCATAAATTTATCTCTGAGGGCACAAGATTTGCTTTTTTAAAAGCACATTTAATGTAATATTCATTTAAATACCAGTCTTCTAGGAATATGAGCCACTATGAAGTATGTAGGATTTTGCATTTAAAAATTTTTTTAGGGGTGCCTGGGTGGCTCAGTTGGTTAAACATCTGACTTTGGCTCAGGTCATGATCTCACAGTCCGTGAGTTTGAGCCCCACATGAGGCACTGTGCTGACAGCTCAGAGCCTGGAGCCTGCTTTGTCTCTCCCTCTCTCTCTGCCCCTCTCCTGGCTTGTGCTCTCTCTCTCTCTCTCTCTCTCTCTCTCTCAAAAATAAACATTAAAAAAATTAAAAAAAAATTTAAATTAAATTAAATTCATTTATTTATTTTGAGAGAGAGGGGGAGAGAGAAAGTGCAAGCAGGGGAGAAGGGTAGAGGGAGAGAGAGAATCCCCAGCAGGTTCCACACTCAGAGTGCCTGATGTGGGGCTCCATTCCATGACCCTGGCATCATGACCTGAGTGGAAGGCAAGAGTCAGTCACTCAACCAAGAGAGTCCCCCAGGCCCCCTGCTCCCAGAGTGTGTAGTTTTGAAGATGTTTCAACCTTAAAGGTTATTTGGGGGATATTTACCAATGTCTATTGTTGGGTATTGAAAACGAAGAGGAGTTATAGACAAAGCAGTGTAGACAGTTAAACTTCAGCTCAAGTCAAGTTCTAACTTCCTGTGTAGTGTGAATTAAGCAATTTTATCTCTTTGAGCCTTAGTTTATCTATGAAATAATGTAGTCAGACTCAATTTTTTTCTCTGATGTTCTCTTTTAGTTCTACAATCATTCGATTTCAAAAAAAATTTTCAAGTTTATTTATTTATTTGGAGAGAGAGTGCACATGTGAGCCTTAGCAGGGGAGAGGGGTGCAGAGACAGAGAGGGAGAGAGGGAGAATTCCAGACAGGCTCCACACTGTCAGCGTGGAGCCTGATGCGGAGCCATGACTTGAGCTGAAATCAAGTGTCTGACACTTAACTGAGGTGCCCCTACAATCATGGGATTAAGAGAAAAGAGATTCTATTTTGTAATATTTGAAAGAACCTAGAAGTTACTACAAAATTAAGTACAACTCATGCAACTTAATAATCATGATTTCTTGTGAGAAAAACAAATAGACTTAAGTGACATAAGCAAGTTCTAAGTAAGTAAGACTGCAACACAGGGTTTCTTAGTTTCTGATCTGCCATTTTCCATCACAATCTAGTGGTGTGTACTTTTGCCCTGAGTGATAAGAGAGTGGGAATGGCTTTCCTGACCTCCAATTTCTCAGCTAGCAATGTCTGATTATTTTCTCCATCAAAGCTCGCCATCACCTAAGCCTTGAGTCGAGAGACTGACAAATCACTAAGTATAGGATTTAGAGCAGATGGTCACAACCAATGCAGGTTACCAATGTATTCTGTGTTCAAACAAGTGCAGATCTTCATGGTATAGTATCAGTTGGCTATTTTGAGTCAATGTGAGCTCTGGTCACTTTAATTAACCCTCATATTTAGCTGAGATGAGCTTTGGCTTTATTTATTAATTCATTTTGCAGAACACGGCACACAGACTTCCAATGTTTGCCTAGGTTGCCAAGTGCAGTGTTGTATGACTTCATGAGTATCCCATGCAGTGAAAATTCTGTCAGTGGGGCTTTAAAAAGGGGTCTGACTTCTCACTGATGTGGATTTTCGGTACACCTAACACTTAGAGCCTGATTTTGTTTTATTGAGATGAACATGGATCACATAGGTAATAGGTTGATTTTCAGCATATGATTTATTATATATCATGGCCAACTTCACTAAATATTGAGCAATCAAGCTGGGAAAATGTTGATACTTTTTAAAAATTATATTCAAGTATTCAAGGGGGAGAGGCATTATTTGTAATTGAAATGCAAGGAACTTTACCCTTGCATGCACTGACAAGAATGTAAAATGGTATAGACACCATAGAAAGTTTGGTGACTCCTTGAATAATTAAAATTATCATATGATCCAAAATTATCACATGATCCAGCAATTCTACTCCTAGGTATATATTAAAAGAATTAAAAGCAGGGACTCAAATAGATACTCGTACCCATGTTCATAGCTGTATTTTTCACAATAGACAAAAAGTGGGAACAACCCAAATGTACATCAACAGAAGAACAGATAAACAAATTTGGTGTATATACACACAGTGAAATACTATTGAGCCTTAAAAAGGAATGAAATTCTGGGGTGCCTGGTTGGCTCAGTCACTTAAGCTCAGGTCATGATCTCACGGTTCATGGGTTGGAGCCCCACATCTGCTATCAGCACAGAACCCAATTCAGATCCTCTGTCCTTCCTCTGCTCATTCTCTCCCTTTCAAAAATAAATAAATGTTAAAAAAATATCTTTTTAAAAAGTGTTTATTTATTTTTGAGAGAGAGACAGAGTGTGAGGGGGGGAGGGTCAGAGAGAGACACTGAATCTGAAGCAGACTCCAGACTCTGAGCTGTCAGCACAGAGCCCGATGCGGGGCTCCAGCTCACAAACCCTGAGATCCTGACGTGAGCCAAAGTCGGATGCTTAACCAACTGAGCCACCCAGGCGCCCCAAACTTAAAAAAATATCTTATTAAAAAAAAAAAAGGAATGAAATTGTGACAATCTTAGAACATGGATGAACCTTGAAAACATTACATGAAGTGAAGGCCAACTATTGTGTGATACCAGTTATATGATATACTAGAATAGGCAAATTTATAGAGACAGAAGGCAAAATAAAAGGTAGTAAGGACTGAGAGAAGGTGAATGAGGACTTATTGTGGAATGGATATAGAGTTTCTGTTTGGGATAATCAAACAGAGCTGGAAATGGGGGGGGGGGGGAAATAGTTTCAGAACATTGTGAATGAATGTAATGCTACTAAATTTGTACACTTATCAATGGTAAAAATGGCAAATTTTATGTTATGTATATTTTATCCTGCACACACACACAAACTTCAAAGAAAAAGAAATGTAGGGCCGTTTTCAAATCTTGTTGTATTATGTCCTGTTTTCCTACCTGCTTCGTGGATGCTTCATTCACCACAGAGAGCTTCTTGGTGTGGGCACAGTGTGCTTGAAGTTGCCCCGAAAGATGTAGATAGGTCAGAATCCACTGGTTTTGCTACCAGGAGGCTTGCTTTTTACATTTGTTAAAAATTTGAGGGTGGGTAGGTGAGAGAGAGGTAGTTTAAAGTCGGAAAAGAGTGCATGTTGGACTTACCATCCTAACAAGAAAAGCGTGCTTTTGTGGCAAACCGAAAGGCTAGGAATCCAGGGTGATGAAATACAGGCCTTCCGGCCCTCGCTCTGTTCCTGATTTCTGGTTGTGGGAATCTGTTCTGAATCCAACTGCAAGTGGAAAACCCATCTTTGGCTGAGCAGCAAGGGAGGCCCTCCTGCCAATCCCCTAAATGTGTTGCTGAAACTTTGGCCCTGGGAGGATGGAGCTGAGGCTGTCTTCCCAAGATCTGTGCAGCTGTCAAGGTGGCTATGATGGGACTGTGACTGGCCTCTTCACTACATTTTGGCAGTGACCTTGAGACCTGCCAGCTCACAGCAGCTGTCTTGGTTCTTTCTCTCCTGCCACTGTTGCCTGGCCAGGGGGCTTAAGGGGAGGGAGCTGAACTCCTCTGGCTCTGCCACTCTCAGGGTCTGGCAAGTTCTGGCTCTGGTGCCCAGCTCTCCCAGTGCCTACCACCCACTGGGCACAGTGGCGGTCCAGGTGCGTGAGTGTGGGTGGCTGCCTGTGCCACCTCTGGCTTCGCTCCCAATTCCTGGGAAGTGGGTGGCCCCGACTGACCATCAGCCTGCTGCGCAGACAGGCTGCACGTGGGGACCCACTTGGCAGCTCCACCGGGAGATGCTCGGTGACAGCTGATGATCTTGGGAGACAGAGGAGCCAAAGGTGCCCCTTCTATCCCAAAGGTCTGAGCCCACCTTGGGACAGTAGGAATTTTCTCTGGGAAATGAAGGTCACCAGAAATGTGCAGAGCAAGAGAGAAGTCTTTATTTTCTCCAGCCACTCAGAGTGGCAAGTATATTTTGTAAACTCCTCCCCTTCTCCTTGTCCTCATCCTGTGCTTTTCCTTTTAAGTGGCTTCATTAGTATTTTCTAATCCGCCTTTGTCATTGGACATTTATTGACAGAAATCAAATTGCTGTGTTTCTGGGCAAAGCGCCTGCTGCAAAGAGGTGTGGTTCCCGGGGAATGAGACACGCAGCCCAACAGCTGAGCCTACACTGTCCTCACATAACCTCCCTGCCTTAAATATCGCCAATATTTAGCCTTGCCTTATAAAGTAAAAATGCACAATACCTTCCAGAGTTTCAGCAAGCCCAAATGCCCCCCTCGGCTCAGTTATATCTCCTGTACGTTGGAGGCAGAACCGCGCACCCCTCCCCCCGCGCAGACCTGCCCTCGGAGCCGCCAAGAGGTTACTAATCAGGGAGCCTCCGCCATCGATCCGATGGCGGAGACCTGGGGGATTTGTGTGCATTGTTTTTGCTGAAGCCTCCTGTGATTTCGGCGCGACCAGATCCTCTGCAGCGCACTCCATGTCGCAGCTTGTGGCTGCCTGTGTCCTGTGGTGAGAGCGGAGCCGCACAGGAGATCCTTTGTCTAGGAAGGCTAGCAGAGAAGATCACTTTGGAGTTGCTAAGCTCTGCATTGCCATTGGCTGCACTCTTTGTGGGGCTGTTTTTGCAAAAGGCATGCCCAGCACGTCTACAGTGCTGGCAGGCCAGGGCTGCCTTTAAACACCATGATAATAATACCAAAAAGCAGTTTGCAGAACTGTTCCACTGTAGAGGCTTCCTCTGCAGAAGCAAGCAAGATGGCTACCTCGTGGGCTTCGCTGTGAAGAATGCAGAGGCTAATTAAGACAGACTTTAAGGGGAAAAAAGGGTATTTCCCTACTTCATCTTTATGCAAGGCTTTTTTTCAGTGACTTTTAAAGTATACATTTTACATAAGCTCTTTAGGTTCTGCCTAGCAAACATGTTGATGATTTTAAATGGTATAAGTAGTTTTCTAGAGAAATAGCCAAAAAATTTGGGGGGGTGGGAGCTAATTTTTTTTCTTAAACGGAGGCTCATTTTGCAATTTGATTTTTTTTAGGTTATAAAAGAAAACAAGAGGCCCCAGAGGGAAAAGAAGCCCAAAGTTTTAAAGGTAATCAGCTATTGATTAAATCATATTTAATTTTTTTTTCCATTTCATATAGTATTTTTCTGTCACTTAGGAGTAAATTTGCAGTACAGTGGATGTGAATTCTCCCGGATTTTCAGTAGATAAATGAATTTTCACTCAACTAAAGTGTTTTCTCTTTTCTTGATGTGCTGCATAATGTGCATATTAGCATCCTTTATTTTCAACCACACACAAGTCTCCAGAAGGAAAAGTTTATATGCAAAGTGTTGTGAATAAAATTTGTTTTTCCTCTGTAGATCCCTTTGTAGCATCTGCATTTGTGGTGTTGCACCAGTGTGTAAACTTAAGCTCTTAAGGAGAGAGACACTATTTGAAGTTGACAGCTATGATCCATTGTGATTTTAATAGACCTTCCATTAGATACTATTTTAAAATGTGTGGTTTTTCTTTCCAAAGGAAAAGGTCCTTAGAGGTTTTAGTTCAACTTAAAATGTGTAAGCCATTGAGATCAGCCAAATTGCTTAATCCCAAATTCTCACTGTATCATTTTTAATTTCGGGCTTCATAGAGCTGTAGGAATATGCATGGTTTCATTATTTTCAATAGTTTGCCTAATGAGTATTTAGTAGTAACCTAATTCAGCTATAAGCTAACAGTCTGTGTTATGAGCTTTGTACAGTATTTAGAAGGGTTAATTTAAAAGCATATGGCTTACTAAAAGTTCAAGGCTAGCTTTAGTTCAGTAAATGGGTGCTTATGGGTTAAAGGTTTCAAGTGGTATATTGCTATTTAAAATGTAACCAACCTGAGCAAGTAACCTTTTTAAATCATAAAGACATATTAAGCAATAAAACTTAACTGGTCTTTAAAATTATATTATGTATATATAATTAAAAATATTCTAAACCTAATCTTAGCTTTTCTTTTGCAAATAAAGTTTTAGCACTCAAAGAGGAACAACATGTTGAGCTATGGATGTGGCAAATTTTTATCTCATTTGCTTCCCCAGTTGTGTGCCTTGAAAATGTTATTACCATGGAGAACCAAACCTTGCATTGCTTTCAAATTTGTCTGACCACCTTGAGTTTCTGTTTCCTGTGTGTATATGGCATTGCCATGTACATTTTCATCAACCAACAAGTATTTGTTTAATATTTACCACACAGTCATCAGTGTTCTAGGCACCGTGAAATGAATGAAATTGCTTGGCACAAATTCTCATTGGGCCTGGACAAATAGAATACTGGTTATTTTCAGGGTAAATTAACCCCTCCTGTTTTTCTTCTGCATGTTGATTCGCTCACCCCCTCTCACTTCCTTCCCTTCCTCTAACTATAGAATTAATATCATCAAAAGCCCTGATTATATTTCTTCATCTCTTCTTACACTTTCTGGGTTGGGTGTATCCATCTGAGGTGTTTTGTCTTCAAATCTTCAAGTGAGAAATTGTTTTAGTGCTGTTGTTAAAATGGCTCTCAAATTTGCAGGGGGTGGAATGAGGGTATAGGAGAAAGAGGTCAATTACATGGACACACTAATATAGACTAAGCTTGGTAGCTAAAGCATCATCTGCCTTTGCTAAGAAGTAGAATTGGGCTTTGGAAATACTATTTAATTCTATGTTTATTTTGTTAGTCTGTGGGTGTCTTGTCACCTGAAATAAATTTCAGAAGTAAATATACTGTGTGTTGCTTTTTTGAATCATGGCAATGGACTCTGACTTATTTTAAAATAAATGCCTGTGGGTGGCTGAATTTCATGGGCCACGGAAAGCAGAACTGAATTGTTGCTCACTTTCCTCTATCTGTCAATTGTTGTACAAGAGTAGGGAAATGCCCTTAAAGGAAAACATAATAATTTCCCCCTGATGTTGGCATTTTAAAATGTTTTATTCAGTTTTCTGTTGGCTGTAATGTATTTTGTTCTCCAAAGAAAGCTTTGTTTCTTCGCTCCACAGTAGAAATGCTAAAATGCTGTCAGATTTTCGTTTGATATGGGTAAAATAAGTAGGATATGGTACAACCCTGAAGGAGATGTTAGGAAAATTGAATCCATACTTGGGGAGGGAGCGAGGGGGAAGAGCACAACCTTCAGTTTAAAGTTTTGTAGGTGAGGACTTAGGGTTCCAGCAGGCTGCTACCTGGGAGAGTGGTGACGGGAGTCTACAGGTTACAACTTGGTCTCCTTTTGTAATTGGCTCTTTGCATTTGGCATTGTGCCAGAGATCCAGTCTGCTTGCTTTGACTCTGGCCTCTTAGATCTTCAGATCTCCTGGGTCCCCTGCTCTTTGTCAGGGTAGGTGCTGCAGGCATCCCCGCTGATCTTCACTTTCATTATCTGTGGAGAAGCAGTTGGATAGGTGAAGAGTCTGATTAAGGAAATTGGGTGCAGACTTGAAGCTTGTCCATCCTACTCTGAACTTGCCAACTAAATACTGAATCCAGTTGTGGGGCTGAAATTGCCTGGTATGTCTCATACCTCTAATTTTTAAGCAATCTACTATCTATGTCGATAACATATTTATTCTATTGTAGTTCATAATTTAAAACTGTAGATGTGACCTCCAATCCCTGCCGAGAGAGATAATTTCCTCTAACTGAAATGACAGTTTCTGTCCAAAGCACTCATGGCCGGAATGGGTATCAGATGATGGGGGGGGGGGGGGGGGAGGCTTGGCACAGATGCTTGCCCCCACTGGTTCTGGAGGACAGGTTCCAATTGAAACCCTATTGATTATCACTAGAGTTGCTGTGATATATACATGGCAGCTTATTGGCTGTGCTGTAATTGTCTCCTTGACTCTTGAGCAAGCTAAACGTATGAAGTAATTTCAGTGATTGATTCATAATATTGCACTTGTGAATGGCATGACTTGGAGCTCTGTTTGGTAGAAACATTTACATGAATAATCTCAACTTGGTGTGTCAGAGTAAAAGGATATATTCCCTTAAATTTTCTTAAGAGAAAATCAATTTTAAAGTAATATCACTTTGGTTAGGTTACCAATCATTGTCCCTGGGAAAAAAATCAGATCGCACAGTTATTTGGGGGTAGTGAGGGGGAATTTAAAAAGGGAATTGTTTAAGAACTATAAGTAAGATTAAAGAAAAAACTAGGGATGTCAAAGCATCCCAGGGTTAGTGACAGCAGAGAGTTCTCACCACCCATAGGCCTGGAGAGACCAGCGTGTGGGAGCAGGTATCCAGGCATAAAGCATGACTGGAGTGGAAGAGATGGTGCAGGGCTTTGTTGTGGATTTGGTAAAGGGATGTTTCTGCAGAAATAAAATTCTTTGGGTCGGGAGGTAGGGGGGTTGGAAATAAATACCCTGCCCTCCAGTTTCTTGCTGCTTTCATTGGCGGATCCAATCAGAAGCCAAAAGGGAAGGGAGCATACGGATAAAATATGTCCCAGTGAACTTCCTGTGGCATGTGAGAGGGTGTATAAGATGGAGTATGGACCTAGAGGGGCAAACAGAACATATTCAGCATCACTAGTGACCACAGGGACAGTATAGTAGAGTCAAAAATAGTACTAGAGCCATTATTACATAAGAGAGTAACATTAGGCAAAGCTGGGTGAAGTGTATATAAGCAACCCCATACAGTGTTTGCAACTTACCTGTAAATCTAAAATCATTCAGAATAAAAAGTATGGGCATCCCTGAGCATGGGCCACATTTATACCTTCTGTAATTAGACACACTCTTTCTAGGCCAATAAGGGATATTTTCTAGCTATTTGATTACAAAATATCATCAAAGTAGTATTTGGAAGAACTGAGTGAACAAATTTAAAGAAATGTCAGTGGATATTAAACCAGGAAACTGTCTACAGATTATTTAGAAAAGAAAAAATGAAAGCTAAGTGATCTTCCTGCTAGCTTCTACACTGGCAGGCCCTACTCTTCACTGTTTCCTTCCTTCCTTGATGATGCTGATAAAGGAAAAGAACAAGTGGGGGGGGGCTGGTGGGGGGGACATAAGACATGTATCTCACTAGGAGAGAAGAAGACACTCACATATAGCTACTCTTAGGTCTTTAGGAATTATGTTTTAAAAGGAGAATAAATAATAAATCATATTCATACATGGTCTTGATTTGCAAGACATAGTGACATTCAAAATATCTAGTACCGTCATTGTCTGGCACATAGTAAATGCTCAGTAAGTTCAGTTTCCTGAACAACATCATTTATATCCAATAAATATTTTCTTAGCATTTACTAAATGCTGGGACTACAATGGTGCACAAGACCAAAATTATTTCTGCCCTCATAGAGGTTAACTATTACTTAGGGAAGGCAGGCAAAAAAACAAAACAAAACAAAATTAAAGACAAATGAAAAAATTACAAATTGTACATGCTTTGAATGAAACAAACAAAATGCCAAGCTAGGGAAATTTACTTCATTTGTAAATTGTTACCTATACTAGTGCTGAAAAAAGTACCAAATTTGATATCATTGAGTTACCTTGTTTATTTTTAAAACCCATTAAGCTAGGAGACAAGGAAGATAACAACGTTACTAAAACATTTTCTCTGCACACTTATCTACAACTTTGTTTCAGTTAGTAAAAAAAAAATCTTAGTAAACTTTTCTTAACTGTGGTTATAATGTAACATTCTATGATTTATAGTAACATGTTGCAAATTTAAGTGATAGATCACATGCGGAGCTTGACCATTGTTCAGGAAAAAAAGCATGCCATTTTGATAGTCTTTCATAGTCTTGTGCAATGAATCCCGGTCTTCTGAATATAATAGAGCAGTGCGGAAAAAATTCAGAGTGGGTGATGACAGTATCCGCAAAGCAATACTAGCTTTAAAAAATCCGTATAAATTATAAGAAGATAATCTCAGATACAGGACAGTCATATAAATTTAATTATTTAGTTTAATGATTCAACACATGGTCCTTATTTTCCTCATTATGTCATAAACTGGCAAAAATTGTCAAAGATGTGTGCTCATCCAACAGTGTTTATTCACATGATCAAAGGCACACATGGGGCTTCTGGTTTGCATACCCAGAAATTGTAATATAGCATTTTGCCCAGAGATGATCAGACTGATTTCAGGGCTGGGTTCTCACTAAGCCAAGCTCACACACAGTCAAATCATTCATTTATTATTGGAGCACGTACATTTCCAGTGACTCAAGGCCCATGTTCATTCTGTAATTTCTAGGAATGATCCCAAAGAATCAGTGAATAAAAGCCAAGTGGGGTGAATGGGCTTGAGGAAAATTTCATTCAAGCTACCAGAAAAAAAAAAAAAAATCTGTTGAATTCTTCCTAGCTAAGAAAAGAATATATACCTTGTTTCTTGAATGTTTATGCTCATTTGATACTGTGTTTGTGTTTTGATAGTGCTGGACTAGAATGTATTCTGAAGAGTCAGATAAAAAGAGCTAAATAAAAAATATTAAATTTTTGTTGAAACGTTACTAGTATTGTAATTAATTTTCAAGTGTAATTAATTTAATGCCCCAAATATGTTCTAAAAATGTTTATTTAAAGATTTGATGATAAGATTTACCTGCCACAGTGGCCTAAGCAAGAGAATAAAGATTATAGAATCTTTTTTTGACTTGTTCTGATGATTTACTGTGGTTATTTTTTTAGTTTTTAAATTTTTTAAGCTTTATTTTTATTTATTTTGAAAGGGAGATAGAGAACAAGTGGGGGGGATGGGGCGGGGGACAAAAATCCCAAGTCGGCTCCCCACTGCCAACACAGCTCAATGGGGGGCTCCTACTCAGGAACCACGAGATCATGACCTGAGCCAAAGTCAAGAGTTGGACACTTACCTGACTGAGCCACCCAGGCACCCCTGATTTATTGTTTTAAAGGCTGACTCTGAATCCTTTTTGAACTAAAAGCAGGACTTTCTGCATGTGACAGATTTTAAGAGAAGAGA
The DNA here is from genome assembly GCF_018350195.1 of Panthera tigris. Taxonomy (NCBI): domain Eukaryota; kingdom Metazoa; phylum Chordata; class Mammalia; order Carnivora; family Felidae; genus Panthera; species Panthera tigris. The sequence goes on from NC_056670.1 coordinate 29,154,928, forward strand.
TGCTGTAGTTTCATCATCTATTTTTAAAAATTACTGATGTCATATGAATTTGATTAAAACACATGTTCTTTTCATGGTTCTAAGGAACCAGTTGTTAAACAATAAACTTATTATAGGGACCAGGTTATTTTAAATAACTAAATTGTTTAAGTATTATATATTGTGTGTATTTAATTTTAAATATAGTACACACCTAAACATACCCACATAAGATCATAGGATTGTTGTAGAGTTAAATTAATTATTTAATACATGTAAAGTGGTGGGGCGCCTGGGTGACTCAGTCAGTTAAATGTCTGACTTTGGCTCAGGTCATGATCTCGTGGTTCCTGGGTTTGAGCCCCGTATTGGGCTCCGTGCTGACAGCTCAGAGCCTGGAGCCTGCTTTGGATTCTGTGTCTCCCTCTCTCTCTGCCCCTCCCCTGCTCATTCTCTGTCACTCTCTGTCTCTCAAAAATAAATAAACGTTAAAAAAATTTTTTTAATACATGTAAAGTGGTTAAGACAACATGGCATATAGTAATTTATCAGTATATTATTAGATCTGAAGGTGTAATGTATGTTACTAAAATTACTGAGTCTTTCAGAAAATGTGTACTTTCTTAGCAGCATATTCACTTCATTCTTTCATTAAACCTGGGCACCTGGGTACTTGGGTGACTCAGTTGGTTAAGGTCCAACTTCAGCTCGGGTCATGATCTCATGGTTTGTGAGTTCGAGCCCTGCATCAGATTTGTTGGTGTTGGGCATAGATCCTGCTTTGGATCATCTGTCTCCCTCTCTCTCTGCCCCTACCTTCCCCCTCAAAAATAAATAAATATTTACAAAATTATAAAAAGAAATATATAAACTTATATCCCAGAAAGCCTTTTCTTTCCTTGTAAAAATGTAATTTCTGCTTTTTATCATGAGGAATATCAGAAATAAGACTTTATTTGTTTATTTATTTATTTTTAAATGTTTATTTATTTTTGAGAGAGAGTGCAAGTGGGAGAGGGGCAGAGAGAGGGGGGGAACAGAGGATCTGCAGAGTGCTCATGCTGACAGCAGACAGCCGGATGTGGGGATGGAACCCACAAACCACAAGATCATAAACTGGGCTGAAGTCCGATGCTTAATCCACTGAGCCACCCAGGTGCTCCAGAAATAAGAGTTTAAACCTTGAAAGCACTAAATTTCTCTTTCCCCCTTTATTTATAAATATATTATAGAATCAAGTATTCTATTAATAAAGCTAGAATATCATCAGTATGAAAAATAATCTCACACTTGATGATTAGTTTGAATTATAGAACTCAGGTACAGGGGCACCTGGGTGGCTCAGTTTGTTGAGCATCTGAGACTTGGTTTTGGCTCAGGTCATGATCTCCCTGCTTAGTGGGTTCCAGCCCTGCAACGGGCTCTGTACTGGCAGCAGGGAGCCTGCTTGGGATTCTTTCTCTCTGCCTCTCGCTCTCTGCCCCTTCCCCACTTGTGCTGTCTCTGTCTCTTTCAAAATAAATAAACAAACTTAAAAAAACACAACTCGGGTACAAAGACAAAGGTAGATGGATATGAAGACATCTGAAGCAGAACATAAGTGTTAGTGATGTTTCCAGGTTATGTATCTTTTAAGCCTGTTTTCTTACAGATAAGAGTCACATAATAAAGTTCTCACTAAATTATCAAAAAAATTATCTTAAATATCTGAAAGTATTTTTTCTTAGAAAGCAATGTTTTCACTTAATATCCTATGTATTCATTCATTCTACTTTAGAAAAAGACAAAGTTATCTAATTTTCAATTTTTGAAATAAGCTTAAAATTACTTTAGACAAAATAGGAAAAAACATATCGAAATTTTCTGAGTATTTAAGTGTTGATATCATAAACATTTAGTGCTTTTGATTACTTTTCATTTTTGAACATACAGTTACAGTTCATGTTTGAACTGTGTATCTCCTGAATCAGCGGCACCCAAAGGAAGGTACGTGACCTTTAATGTCACATAGCCCTGAGTTAAGCTCTGCATCTTCTTCTTCTATTTACTATATGACCTAAGAAAAAATTTTTTCTTAGTGTTTTTATTTATTTTTGAGAGACAGAGCAAAAGCTGGGATGAGCTAGAGAGAGAAAGGGAGATGTAGAATCTGAAGCATGACCTAAGAAATTTTAAGTGAACTCTCTGAGACACATTTTCATTATTTGTAGAAGGGGAGCAGTAACTAATCTACAGGATTATTTGGCAGCTTGCATAATTTTTAATTTTCTTAATTTATCCCATATGTAGTTGATCTTCCATAAATGATAGCTTTCACCATCATTATTGTTTTTGTTATGAGAACAATCATAACTTTTAGGCTTAGAGCAGCAGTTAACTTTGTGGTCTCCAGAATATCTTAGTGTAATACCTTGTGCCTATAATTCAATAAATGTTAGTTTCATGAATGATCAAATTAATACATATCATGGCCTAAGTTTAGTCAGTTAAGTTGGAACTGTTAGATGTTACTATAGTGACATCTCAGTGTATAAGAGAAACTGTGTTGTCTCAAATCATCCGTCCAGGTCTGAATAGTCTGTGTTAATGAATTGCTATGGAAATCAGAATACATATCTAATACATTTAGTTTAATTTGATTAATTTTTGTCTAATTTTTATTTGAAAAAAAGACTAAGCCTACAAAAAAGTTGAAAGAAAAATACATTGAACATCTGTATTATTTTATATACTTAAAATATATATATATATATATATATATATATATTTTTTTTTTTTTTTTTTTTTTTTGCTGGAGCATGTGACATTTTACTTGTAAATACTTCAGCATACCTCTCCTAAGAAAAGAATATTCTTCAATGTAACCACAATACAATGATCACACTAAATAAATTTAATATTGATTCAGTCTAATCTAAGATACTGTCCATCTAAAAATCTTTTCAATTATCCTCCCTCCTCCCCCCCAACAATCCTTTCTAGCTGTATTCCTCCTGATTTAACAATCAGTCCTCGATCACGTCTTGCATTTGATTATGTCTCTCTGGTCTTCCTACCATTGTGTGTATGTGTATTCTTTCTTGACTGATGACTTTTAACACTACTTGTCTTTTCTTACATTCTTATAAAATGTTTCGGTTTGACTGTCAAGAAATCTGGGTAACAGGGGCGCCTGGGTGGCTCAGTCGGTTAAGCGTCCGACTTCGGCTCAGGTCATGATCTCACAGTCCGTGAGTTCAAGCCCCGTGTCGGGCTCTGTGCCGACAGCTCAGAGCCTGGAGCCTGCTTCGGATTCTGTGTCTCCCTCTCTCTCTGACCCTCCCCCGTTCATGCTCTGTCTCAAAAATAAATAAATATTAAAAAAAAAAAAAAAAAGAAATCTGGGTAACAGGCAGTAAATTTCAGGTTTTCGGTAGATTGTCCAATCCAGATGTAGCTGTTGGAGAGCGTCCAGTGATTCCTGGATTGGATCTTAAATTTCTGATAAGAGGTTAGCACATTGAAAAAAAAAAATAAGTGTAAATTCAGAGATTAACTTGATCTTCTCCATCTACACTGGAGGCAAGGAATGGACAAGAAAGGGATACCTTGAATATTGGTGCACTGAAATAAAGAAATGAAAAAAAAAATGAAGTAAAAGTATTTATAGAGCCATGGGGAAGCACTTACAAAAGTATTATTGACTTGAAGTAAGGGTTTTGATGAATCTTATAAAAATCTGAAGTTTATTTGATTAAGATAAAGAAAAACTATTTCAAAATGTTAATTTTATCACTCTACCCATGAAGTCTAGTTTATCCCCTCACTTAATGGATGGTGTAAGATAACTGCACTGCAGGTTAGAACATTTCATCAGAAATTTAACCCAGCTGTCCAGGGTTTATTTAAAGCCTGATATTTGATCACTTCACTAAAATAAGTTAGGACCATCAGAAAGCTGAGTTACTTGGTGCACATTTCCTAAGGTCCTATGCATTATGATACATAATACAGTTGTATAGGGCCTGACAGGCTAATGTCTGCTCCATATAATCCGTGAAGAAGAAGTTACATGCTGCCCACGGTCACAGAAAGACAATGTAAGCAATGTTTTCCAATTTGACTTTTCAGTCAGAAACTCAATCAAATTCATAGGTCAAGCAGTATCATGTGCTCCACTTTGAAATGAGAAAGCCTCTGGTCTTCCCACTTCTTTCTTGTGGACTTTATTAAAATTTTAAAAATTTTAGAGGGCACCTGGGTGCCTCAGTTGGTTAAGCAGCTGACTTCGGCTCAAGTAATGATCTCTCAGTTTGTGGGTTTGAGCCCTGAGTCAGACTCTGTCTTCCTCTCACCCTGCCCTTCCCCCACTCACTCCCTGTCTCTCTTTCAAAAATAAATAAAACATTTAAAAAAAAATTTTTTTTTTATTTCAAGCAACAGAAAAGCTATGGGTAGTTCAAAGTATTCCCATACACCCCTCACCAAGTTTCCCCAAATGTTAATGTTTTATCTTGTTTGCTTTCTCTCTCCACATACATGGATTTCCCCCTGAATTCTTTGAGAGTACATTTCAGACATAGTAAAATGTGAACTTCTTACAAACAAGGACCTCTTCTTATATAATGATAGTACAAAGATCAAAATCAGTAAACTAACATGGATATGATACTCTCCTTATCTAATCTACTGATCAAATTTCACCAATTGTCTTTAATGTAGTGTATATCAAAAGATAATCTCAGATCATGCATTGCATTCAGTTGTTTTTTCTTTAGTCTTGCAAATCCGATGTTTCCAAGGAATATGGGTCAGTTATTCTTGTAGATGTCACTTAATTTGGATTTATTCAATGTTTGCTCATGATTAGATTCAGGTTCTGCATTTTTAACGAGAAAGCCACAGAAGCGAGTTTGTGTTCTTCTCTGTGGATCATATCTTGAGGCACGTGATGCCAATCTGTTCCATTACTATGATCCTAACATTGATCACTTGGTTAAGGTGATATCTGCCAGGTAATACTATACTCTTAGCTTTTGTAATTATCTTTTGTGGAGATACTTTAGTACTACTTTTCATTGATTTTTAGCATCCGTTAATGCTTTCTGTCTGGATGAAATATTATGCACTCCATTTTTAACCTAAACATTCTATTTTATATTTTGTTACTTTTAAGGCACTTTGACTTTGGGGGGGGGCATAAAACAGTTAATTTAAAAGATTTTAAGTTTTAAAGATTAAATGAATAAAACTTATAGTTAAGAACGAAAATGCCCCTGGCTCCAGTTAATGTCCTATTGCACTGTGTAGGCAAATGGTTTATTTTGGTTGAGAATGTAGTTGGACTCAGGCCACGTAGTGGTAAAATGTGGGCATAGTCTCTGGGATGTTGAGAAAAAGCAGATATCTGGATGATGAGGCTAAGTAGGCATAGAATTCGAAGGGAATGTGACTTAGACTTCATTCCTTCTTTATCTTGCCCTTTCTGCCACTTATCTTCCCCACAACCCTATCTTACCAAGAACTTAATACAAAGGAAAGGCGTCTAGCTCAAATGGAGACAAAGTAAAATAGAAGATAACCAATCAGTGATAACCTACTCCCTCAATCTAGGACCAAGGAGCTTTGAAGAAAAGAAAAAGAATATTTATTTATTTATGAACCAGATAAGAAACAAATTACATTAAACATCCTTCAGGATATATATAAGAAACAAAACTCAGAAAATTACCTCTGAGTGAAGTTAATAGGTTATGATAATAGCAAAATTACACTTCAGTCCTGTGTACAGCTAATGATCTGGTGGAAACATCAAAGTATAGTCAAAATTATGTTAAATAAGAAAATGCAAAGATCAGTATGATTTAAAAGAAAATCCAGTGAACTCATTTTAAAATAGTTTTAAACTATAAAAGAAGAACAAACTTGAAAGAAATTAAAATAGATATCTGGAAAGCCCAAAGTTGTCCTATATACTCATCGTCCTTCCCTTCTTTTAACCCCCTTACCCTCACATCTGAGAGGTACATACACTTAACAGTTTTGTGAGTATTTTCCACATGTAGTCTGTAGACATACAAGTGTATCCATAGTCACATATATGTCATGTATATACAGATGTATCAGCTTGTTCATTTTTATATTGGTATTTTTGAAATACACCTTTATGTGCGTTGAAATACTCAGGTCTTACATATATTTTTCAGGCAGCTTTTTTTTTTTAATTTTAATGTTTATTTTTGAGAGAGAGAGACAGAGACAGAGACAGAGAGAGAGAGGCAGTGAGAGGGGGAGACACAGAATCTGAAATGGGTTCCAGGCTCTGAGCTGTCAGCACAGAGCCCGACATGGACCTCAAACTCACGAGCCATGAGATCATGACCTGATCCAAAGTTAATGGACTGAACCACCCACGCGCCCCCTTTTCAAGCAGTTTTGATGAGTGCATAGAAAGATACCAATCATTTCTATTTCCTTGTGCAAGCTCCCTTGTGCCTCTTCCTAGTCAATATTATACCACCCGCCCCAGCCCCACCAAGCCACTACTGATCTGTTTTCTGTTATCATAGGTTAGGTTTTTTTTTGCATATGGAATTATATAGAATAAATTGGCTTCTTTCACTCAGGACTGGGTAGGTAGGTAAATTTGAACATCCTTAGTTGTTGTTTTTTTTTCAACAGCTTTATTAAGATATAATTCAAGGGTTTTATTGGTGGACATGTGTTTTCAATTCTTTAATAGGAGTTGAATTGCTGAGTCATGGGAGGTATATGTTTAGTATTTTAAGAATCTGCCACGGGCACCTGGGTGGCTCAGTCAGTTAAGCTTCCAACTCTTGATTTTGGCTCAGGTCATGATCCTCATGGTTCATGCAGTCAAGCCCTGTGTTGGGCTCTGTGTCCCAAGCCTGGATGGGAATCTCCTCTCACTCTCTCTCTGTCTCTTCCCTACCCTGTGTGTGTACACATTCTCTCTGCTCTCAAAATAAATAAAATAAACTTTAAAAAATGCGGCAATTTTCTAAAGTGAATGTATCATTTTATACTTCTACTGTAATTATGAGAATTCCAGTTGCTCCACATCTTTTTTTTTTTTTTTTTTTTTTTCCAGTTGCTCCACATCTTAACCAACATTTGGTTTAGGAATTTTTTCATTTAATCCTACTAATGATAGCTATTCTTGTTAACCCATCATATGGCTCTATGATAATTATCTTTATTTATTTTTGAAAAATATACTCTATATTACTTTCAAATAACATTATTAATTACGTTAATAATTTTGGAAGAAAACCTTATCATCCAGGAGAATTAATTGACTTCTAGTTTTCCATCATTATAGTTAGTATTAAAATATACATACTTAACTAAGCACAGATATTTAAAGGTATATAATCCATGCATCTGTCTTATAATATTGAATATGTAATAACAGTATGAAGAGTAGAGTCAAGGGACACCTGAGTTGCACAGACATTTTAGCATCTGACTCTTGATTTTGGTTCAGGTCATGGTCTCATGGTTTGGGAGCTCGAGCCATGCGTCTGGCTCTATGCTGAGCCCAGAGCCTACTTGAGATTCTTTCTGTGACCCTCTCTGCCCCTTCCCCACTCACTCTCTGTCTAAAAATAAAAAAATAGGGTGCCTGGGTGACTCAGTCGGTTAAGTGTCCAACTTTGTCTCAGGTCATGATCTCATGGTTTGTGGGTTTGAGGCCCATGTCGGTCTCTGTGCTGACAGCTCAGAGCCTGAAGCCTGCTTCAGATTCTGTGTCTCCCTCTCTCTCTGCCCCTCCCCCACTCATGTTGTCTCTGTCTCTCAAAAATGAATAAACGTTAAAAAATTTTTTCATAAAAAGAAATGAAGAACATACAGAAGAGGAAATGAAGTTCAGGATATTTGGTGATAGTGTACAAAATTTTGCTCACAGTTGGTCTAAACATTTCAAATTTTTAGTTAAGATAGATGGTATCCCATAATAATGACAGTACTTGGAAATAAGAGCACCTAAATAATATCAATGATGTTTATGATGTCATGGAAAATGAAAGAATTGTAGGGGCGCCTGGGTGGCTCAGTTGGTTAAGGGTCCAACTTTGGCTCAAGCCATGATCTCACGGTCTGTGAGTTCAAGCCCCACATCGGGCTCTGTGCTGACAGCTCAGAGCCCGGAGCCTGCTTCGGATTCTGTGTCTCCCCCTCTCTCTGACGTTCCCCCACTCATGCTCTATCTCTCTGTGTCTCTCAAAAATAAAGAAACGTTTAAAAAAAAAAAAAAAGAAGGGGCGCCTGGGTGGCTCAGTCGGTTGAGTGTCCGACTTTGGCTCAGGTCACGATCTCGCGGTATGTGAGTTCGAGCCCCGCGTGGGGCTCTGTGCTGACAGCTCAGAGCCTGGAGCCTGTTTCAGATTCTGTGTCTCCCTCTCTCTGACCCTCCCCTGTTCATGCTCTGTCTCTCCCTGTCTCAAAAATAAAACGTTAAAAAAAATTAAAAAAAAGAAAAAGAAAATGAAAGAATTGTCTGGAAGTTTAAAATAAATGAAAGAACTTACTAAAGAGTCAACATCACAAAAGAAGAACTATAAATATGTTCAAGAAATAGTTTTCAAATGGTCAACCTCTACAATAATTTGAACATGTGAATCAAGATTCTGTTTTCATTTTTGTTTTATATGAATTTGGAAAGGTAAAACAACAAGATTAGGAAATATGGGAAGTTGGAGTTAAAATGGGACACATGGCACTTTGAAAATAAATTGATAGTATCTTCCTGGAGAGCAGTTTGGCTAGAGTCTTAAAAGTATGCTTTAGTCTTTAAGAGAGATATAACTATATTTTTAAGTGAAAAAAATAGGTTACAAAATGACATATGGTATAGATCTCGTTTTTGTTTTAAAAATACAGTGCATCAAATATAATATATTTATATACATAAAAAAGGATCTGGCAGACTACAATTTAGTTTTGCCTGAGTAAATGATTGGGAGTCTTTCTTCTGGTTTTCCTTAATGTGCCAGTTTTTTTTCTTCCTGTAATAAGAATGTAATAAAATCAAAGAAATTTTGATTAAAATAAAAAATGTAAGCCCTACCATTGTGATTAAAGAGAAGCAACTAGTACGCTGAATATTGTAAAAAGTACTCCTTCTGTGTAAAATTCCAATAGAGGCCTTGAGGGTGGAGAAGTCTTGGGTAGAGGAGAATGGGCTGGCTCTTGGTTATGACAAGTAAATATTTTTGAGTTTTTATTTGGATATCATTTCTAATTTATAACACTATTGCAAAAATAGTGGCACCTGGGTGGCTCAAGGTGTCCAACTCTTGATTTCAGCTCAGGTCATGCTATCACGGTTCATGAGTTCAAGCCCCAAGTCGAGCTCTGTGCTGACAGCACGGAGCCTGCTGGGGATTCTCTGTCTCCCTCTCTCTGCCTCTCCCTCTCCCTTAAAAATAAATAAGTAAACATTAAAAATAAAGAATACTGTAAAAATAGCACAAAGAACTTACCCAACATCCCCAAATGATCTTTAAAATTTTTATTTTAATTCCAGTATAGTTAACATATGGTGTTATATTACAGTCAGTTGTACAGTATTGTGATTCAGCAGTTCTATACATCACCCAGTGCTCATCATGTTATGTGTACTCTTTAATCTCCATCACTTATTTAATTCATCCCCCCCCAACCTCTCCACTGATAACCATCAGTTTGTTCTTTTTAAGAGTCTGTTTCTTGGTTTCTCTCTTTTCACCTGTGCTCATTTGTTTTATGTCTTAAATTCCAAGTGTGTGGAAATCATGTGGTATTTGTCTTTCTCTGACGGCCTTATTTCACATAGTATTATACACACTAGCTCCATCCATGTTGTTGCAAATGATGAGATTTCATTCTTCTATATGGCTGAATACTATTCCATTGTATGTATTTGTGTGTGTGTAATATCTTCTTTATCCATTCATAAATCGATGGACACTTATGCAGCTTCCGTAATTTGGCTATTGAAAATAATGGTGCTATAAATATAGGGGTAAATGTATATCTTTCATTTAGTGTTTTTGTATTTTTTTGGTAAATATCCAATAATACAATTGCTGGAATAGAGTAGTTCTCTTTTTAACTTATGTTTTCCACATTGGGTGCACCAGTTTACATTCCCACCAACAGTGCATGAGGTTTCCTTTTTCTCCACATCCTCACCAACACCTATTGTTTCTTGTGTTGTTGATTTTTGCCATTCTGACAGATGTGAGGTGATATGATTTGAAATTCCCTGATGATGAGTGATGTTGAGCAACATCCCCAAATGTTAATGTCTCACATCTCATGGATCAAAACTAGGACATTAACATTGACACAATACTATTTACTGTTCTAAAGACCTAATTCAAATTTTGCCAGTTTCCCTACTACTGTCCTTTTGTTGGGGGTGCAGGGTTCAATTAAGATCTCTCATCATCAGTGGCGCCTGGGTGGCTCAATCAGTTGAGCATCTGATGCTTGATTTCTACTGAGGTCATGATCCCAGGGTTGTGGGATTGAGCACTGCCTTGGGCTCTACACTGGCATGGAACGTGCTTAAGATTCTTTCTCTCTCGAGGTGCCTGGGTGGCTCAGTTGGTTAAGTGTCCGACTTCGGCTCAGGTCATGATCTTGCCATTCGTGGGTTCAAGGCCTGCGTTGTGCTCTGTGCTGACAGCACCAAGCCTGGAGCCTGCTTGGGATTCTGTGTCCCCTTCTCTGCCTCTCCCCCACTTGTGCTCTGTCTCTCTCAAAAATAAGTAATAAACATTAAAAAAAAAAAAAAAACCCAACCTCATCACATTTAGTTGGCACATCTCTTTAGTCTTCAGACTGCTATAGTTCTCAGTGTTTTAAAGTCTTTCGTGGCATTGGCACTTTTAAAGAATCCTGGCCAGTTATTTATTTTTTAAGTTTAGTTATTTATTTTGAGAGAGAGACAGATTCAGCAGGGGGAGGAACAGAGAGAGAGGAGAGAAAGAGAGTGAGATAACCCCACACAGACTCCTCACCTTCAGTATGGAGCCTGATGCAGTCATGAACTGTGAGATCATGAGCTGAGCTGAAACCAAATCACTCAACTGACTTAGCCACCCAGGTGCCCTCTTCGTAAGTTATTTTGTAGAATGTCCCTCAAGTTGGGTTGTTTAATGCTCTTTCATGATTAAATTTAGGATATGCATTTTTGGCAAGAATCAACAGAAGCAGCGGGCCTTTCTCAGTGTATGATATCAGGTCTCATGTCTGAGTTAACTTTGATTTCTTGGCTTAGGTGTCTGCCAGGATTCTTCTCTATGAAATTACTGTTTCCCTTTGTAATTAAAAAGTATCTTGGAGACCCTGGGTGGTTAAGCATCGGATTTCAGCTCAGGTCATGATCCCCGTATCAGGCTCTGTGTTGAGAGCGCGGAGCCTGCTTGAGAATCTCTCTCCCTCTCCCTGTGTCTTTCCCCTGTTCACACTCTCTCAAAACATAAATAAATAGGGGCGGGAGTTCGAGCCCTACATCAGGCTGTCTTCAGTCATCTCAAGAGTGTGCTTTGGATCCTCTGTCCCCATCTCTATCTGCCCTTCCCCCACTGGTTCTCTAAACAAACAAATAAACTTTTAAAAATAAATAAATAAATAAACTTAAAAATATTTAAAAATTATCTTGTGTGTGTGTTGGCAGGGTCGGGGGGGGGGGGGAGGGTGGCGCTGCATGTCTCATTCAGTTAAGGGTCCAAGTCTTGATCTCAATGTCATGAGTTCTACCCCTGCTTTGGGCTCCATAGTGGGAGTGAACCTTAAAAGTATCCTGTGTGATGGGGCGCCTGGGTGGCTCAGTCGGTTAAGCGTCCGACTTCGGCTCAGGTCATGATCTCGTGGTCCGTGAGTTCGAGCCCCGCGTCGGGCTCTGTGCTGACAGCTCAGAGCCTGGAGCCTGCTTCAGATTCTGTGTCTCCCTCTCTCTCTGACCCTCCCCCGTTCATGCTCTGTCTCTCTCTGTCTCAAAAATAAATAAATGTTAAAAAAAAAAAAGAAAAAAAAAAGTATCCTATGTGGAGGTACTTGGACACTCTGAAAATATCCTGCTTTCCTTCATAATTTTACCCACTGATTTTATTTAGTACTCATACATGATTCTTGCTCCCAAGAATTATTAACGTGGTGCTTACCAAATGGTCATTTTCTGTTTCTACCATTCCTCTCCATCTGTTAATGGAAATTTTACTGTAAGAAAGCACTGTCCCTCTTCTCCCACTTATTTATTCGATTATTTATCTCAGTATGGACTCAGAGCTACTTATTTTATTCTGTGGGCTGTACTCCATCACAAATCGGTAATTAAAGGGTTAAGGAAGACTTGCTCTGTCAGGTTCCAAGCATAAAAATAAGATTGATAAGTATGGAGTAGGAAGAAACCGCATACTGTACTGTTGAGAGGTAGTTCTTGTTACTTTTGGTACTTAAGCAAATACTGATGAATCACTTAATAGAGGTATTGTGCCTAGCATAAGGAGGTGGATTCCATGCCCTTGAAGGTCTCTTCTAACCTTGAGATCCTCTCATCTGCTTAAGCAGAAAACACAGATGGTCACTTCATAACTTACTTAACTACTAAGCTTGTGTGGTAAGGGTTTTATATCAGCGCATGTTTAGCCTCTGGTGTATCTGTCGCATAATTGGTAAAACCCAGCGGGCACCCCAGGCAAAGGGTAAGGGGTATGGAACTGCAGTGTATGTGATGTAAACGCCAGGCCTGATAGTTTCCATCACTTTCGTGTAGCTGGCTTCTTATTTCTTAGAACTAAACATAATAATGAGTAAGTTTATAGCTCAAGGTGACTTTTTCTTGGGTTGTGTAAAGGGGATTATTGCATTTGCTGGTGTAGTTGTGTTGTTTTCTAGAGCCAACTGCTTTGCTTTTAATTTTCTGCCTGATCTTTTCCACACTTCCTCCTTAGAATTTCAGCCTTGGTTTATACTTCCCCAGACATTTTCCATCTTTTGAAATGAATTCTCTACCTGTCTTTATTTCCACAGTTTCTGAAATATTATACAAAAAAAAAATATATTGAACTTTATTTGAATTTTTTCAAATTTATTTTTTCCCCAGCTTTACTGGGACATACTCTACATATAACACCATGTGAGTCTAAGGTGTACAACATGCTTATTTGGTATATATATCTACTGTGAAATGATTGCCATAGTCTTGTGTTCATTTAGAATGTTATTGAAATTTTCTCCCTTGCATTGGTTTGTAGCATTGGCTGTAAATTTATTACTGGCCCCAACTTGACTCTTTTCTGTGTTTTTCAATTCGTTGTTAGAGTTAGTAGGTCTTAGGATGTTATTTGTGTCTCTCCTAGCCAAGTTCTGCTCACCCCTGGCAAGGCTCCTTTGTTTACCATATTTAATCCAGCTTTTAGCTCCACTGATTGCTCTTTCCCGAGCTGATTTGTTTGAATCAGTTTTGCAAGTATAATACCAAGAGGCCTTGTAGGAATTGCTTCATTATTAATGTCCAAATGTATAACAACATCTGCTAAGGCTCCGTCATGCCTGGAGCCTCATGTTCTCAACAGTTCTGTTGGTTTCTATGGCTGTCATATCATTTGTTAGCAAGCATCTGAATGGCTTAAGAACAGGCCACAAAAGTTCTCCTGGCAGCTTTCCAGTGAGGAACAGAATAGAGGTATTTTAGGGTCAGGTTGTAGCTTTGAAATTCATAAAAGGTGAGAAAAATTCAGTGGCAACAGAAAGTCAATGTTCACAGACTAGGAGACATTTTTTTTTCTCGTGTTCTTTTTGTTTATTTTCATTAAAAGCCTTATGCTCAGCTATGTCAGCCTCTACAACTGTCCTCAGTGGTATGGTTTTAAGGTGTGCGATTTTCTGTTTTATTGTATCACACCAGTCTTTTGGGAACTGTGGAATTCCTAATCGTGCCCCTTTCTGATTCTTGTTTCCCTTTTTCTTCATTGGATTTATATTCCAGGATGTTTAAGGTGTTTATGAAGATTTAAAAAGCAATATAGTCCCAGATTTGAATTTGTCTGTTTATAACTGTCAAAGAAATACATAAGATGATGAGGGAAAGTACAGTGGCCTCTGCATAGGTAGTAATGACATAACTTCAGTGAAGTTTTTTGTAATGGCTTCATTTTTATCAGTGGCTTTTTTTGGTGGGGGGGGGCGTGCAAGTGACTGAGAGGCAGAGAGGTGGGGGAGGGAGAGAAAGAGAGAAACGGGGCTCCCGCTTACCTGGTTCGGGACTTGAACTCGAACTGTGAGATCATCACCTGAGCTGAAGTCAGATGCTTAAACCACTGAGCCCCACAGGTGCCCTCTGTGGCAGTTTGTTTGCACTATGAAATACATGAAACGATGATATGTGCTGGTGTTTTATTCCAAATGATGTGAATCCAAGCAGGTTACATTCTAGACACTTATTAAAAGTATCTTTGGGGCACCTGGTTGGCTCAGGCAGTTAAGCGTCTGACTTCGGCTCAAGTCGTGATCTCATGGTTTGTGGTTTCAAGCCCCGTGTCGGGTTCTGTTGTGACAGCTTGGAGCCTGGAGCCTGCTTTGGCTTCTGTGTCTCCCTCTCCCTCAGCCCCTCACTCGCTCTTGTCTGTCAGTCTCTATCTCTCTCAAAAATAAATAAACATTTTTTAAAAATTAAAAAAAGAAAGTATCTTTTTCATGGGGCACCTGGCTGGCTCAGTTAGAGGAGCATGCAACTCTTGATCGTGAGTTCGAGCCTCCCTCCCCCATGGTAGAAAGTGTCTTTTTCTTTATTGTATTTTATTTTTTAATGTTTATTTATTTTTGGGAGAGAGAAATGGAGCGTGAGTTTGTTTCTCCTGAGCCACCCAGGAGCCTTTCGTTTTCTTTAATTGTAAATTTATTTCTTGTGGAAAATTTACTTCTCCCATCTTACCCAGATGTACCTAGTGTTAACAATTGTCTTATATGATAAATGTCCTATGACCATACTAACATTTATTGTTTTATAAAAATTAGACTGTGCCATGTTGCTTCTTTGCACCTTGGTTCTTTTCATATTAATTTACTGTGTGCTCCTTTTTGGATCAGTTTAAGTAGATATCCATTATCATTTTAATAAATTGAGAAATATGGAGTTAATAATATTTAAAGACATGACAGGAATCAGTAGTAAATGTAAAAGAGAGTCTGTCTTTTAAACTTATAGAGGAAAAGAGAATAAAAAGAAAAATAACCCATTTAGCAAAAAACCTACCAGCACCCAACACTTATTATTACAGTGTGTCTATAAAATATAACCACCATCTAAAAGACATGCTTCAGATTAGGTAAATAAAACGAAGTCTAAATTAAGTGATATACTACGCACAAGGGACACTTCAAAAGAAAAGAGAGTTCAAACTCATAGGAGGGGCAAAAATATTTCAGAGAAATATAAACAAAAGTAGAATATGCTTTGATGCATACATTTAAATTTTTGGTAACTACTGCCATTTCTTCATTTATTTATTGCACCCATTTGTGCAAGCAGGGGAGGGGCAGAGAAAAAGGGAGAGGGAATCCCAAGCAGGCTCCACCCCGTCAGCAGAGAGCCAGTGGCAGGGCTCCCATCTCAGGAAACTAGATCAAGAGTCAGATGCTTAATGGAGCTACCAGGCTCCCTGCCATCTATAAATTTGAAACTGAACCAAGAGTAACAAGTTTCTCATGTCTAGATATTATGAATTATTATTGTTTGTCAGTCTGACATTTTTAAATTGATTACATTGTTTTACATTTAAAATTATTACTAAGGGTTTTCCAGCTTTATTGAGGTATAACTGGTAAATTTGGATATTTAAAGTGTGTAATGTGGTGATTTGATTTATGTATAGCACCATGGAAGAATTCCCCCATCAAAGTAACACATATGTTACTTCACAGATTTAACTTTAATTTTTCTTTTTAGTGAGAACATTTGAATTCTACTCCTTTAGCAAATTTAATTATATAGTACAGTGTTATTAACTATAGTCCCCATGTTATACATTGGATCCACAGCCTTTATTCATCTTATAACTGAAAACTTGTACCCTTTTTACCAACCTCTCCCTATTTGCTCCACTCCCGGCCGCCACCCCCCCCACCCCCACCCCCGCAGTCTCTGGCAATCACTTTTTTTTTTTTTACTGTTTCTTTGAGTTTGTCTTTTTAAAATTTTAGATTTCATGTGTAAGTGTTTCCATGCAATATTTGTCTTTCTCTGACATATTTCGTTTACCATAATGCCTCTGAGGGTCATCCATATTGTTTCAAATGACAGGATTTCCTCCTCCATTTTAAAGACTGAATAAGGGACACCTGGGTAGCTCAGTCGGTTGATCGTCTAACTCTTGATCGCAGCTCTGGTCATGATCTCATGGTTCTTGGGACTGATCCCTGTGTTAGGCTCTACAACTGACAGTGTGGAGGCTGCTTGGATTCTCTCTCTCTCTCTCTCTCTCTCTCTCTCTCAAAATAAATTTTTAAAAAGAAAGCAAACAAAGGCTGAATAATCTATTCCAATATGTGTGCATGCACACACACACACACACACACACACACACACACACATATACACATGTTTTCTTTACCCATTTATCTGTCCCCATTCATTTGTCTGGAGACACTTCAGTTAACCCAATTCCTTACCTTGACAATTGTGAATAATGCTGCTACCTCATTAAGGTAATATCACATTTTGCTTTTGATTTACATTTCTGTGATAATTAATCATGATTAGCACCTTTTCAAGTACCTGTTGGCCATATGCATTTTAGTCTTTGGAAAAATACCTATTTAGATCCTTAACATTTATTTATTATTAATGGAATGAAACCTCTGTTTATAGAAAATTAATTAATACTGGAATTTGGCAGATGTACTTTTCTGGTTTTTCAGTTTTGTATGCATTTATAATTTAAAAAATATAAAAGGAACAGATACTAGTTGAAAAAAATTTTAAATAGCAAAGTGCTAAGTGTTACAATTCCCATTTTCTTTCTCCTGTCCTTTCCATCTCTTTTATTTCACATCAATAACCTCAGGACTAGTTTTTTGTGTATCTCTTCAGATGTTTTATTTTATTATTTATTTTTTTAAATACTTATGTGTTTAAGAGAGAGAGAGAGAGCAGGGGAGGGGCAGAGATAGGGAATCCCAAGCAGGCTCCAGGCTGTAACCCAGGAACCTACGAACAGAGAGATCACGTCCTGAGCCGAAATCATGAGTTGATGCATAACCAACTGAGCCACCCAGGTGCCCCCTATTAATTTATTTTTTATATTTTTTTAAGATTTTATTATGATTAATCTATACACCTAATGTGGTGCTTGAATTCACATCCCTAAAATCAAGAGTTGAGTGTTCTCCCCACTTAGCCAGCTTGGTGCCCCCTCTTCGGTTGTTTTTAAATTTTTTTAATGTTTATTTATTTTTGACAGAGAGAGAGAGAGAGAGAGAGAGAGAGCATGAGCGGGGGAGGGACAGAGAGAGGGAGACACAGGATCAGAAGCAGGCTCCAGGCTCTGAGCTGTCAGCACAGAGCCTGACGCATGGTTCGAACTCACAGAACACGAGATCATGACCTGAGCCGAAGTCGGACGCTCAACCGACTGAGCCATCCAGGCGCCCCAAATTATTACTTCTAATAAAAAGAGAAAGATAGGGCAAAAATTTCCATCATTGTACTTATTTTATGGAAATAAAAGAAGGAAAAAAGGAGTAAACCCATGATGGTAACTTGTATTGGTTTGTAGTAGCTCCTAGCTTCATGACTTTGCCTGTAAGTGCTTACCTGGGTTTCTCTTCTTGCCAAGATTGAGTCATGCATTAAAAGGGGAGTTAGGGGCGCCTGGGTGGCTCAGTCGGTTGAGTGGCCGACTTCGACTCAGGTCATGATCTCGCGGTTTGTGAGTTCGAGCCCCGTGTCGGGCTCTGTGCCGACAGCTCAGAGCCTGGCTCCTGTTTCAGATTCTGTGTCTCCCTCTCTCTGACCCTCCCCCGTTCATGCTTTGTCTCTCTCTGTCTCAAAAATAAATAAACGTTAAAAAATTTTAGAAAAAAAAAGGGGGGAATTAGATAGAAGAAAACTGGAGCTCTGGTTGTGGGGAAAGGTGTTATATACAGACTGGTGGTGGATGAGAAAGGAGTCAGTCTAGTGATGCTATGTCCTGGGGACTGTTTTGTGGGAGACAAGAAAAGACTAGAACAAGTTTATATAAAATAACTTCCTAACCAATCCTGCTACTTAAGGTGTCTGGTTTCAGAAGCAGCACTTTCTGAAAACAAGTATTTGAAAAATTGACATTTAGAAAAGAACTATCCCTTTATTCTAAAATAATATTTACAAATGAATACAAGCTAAATTGGAAAGTCTCCCCAGATTAAAGCATCCTGTGTTTTTCTTCTAAGTTCATTCGTGTACTTATTCATTATGTATTTATGTTTTATAAGTTTATTTAGTTTTGAGACAGAGAGTGAGCACGGGAGGGGCAGAGAGAGAGGGACACAGAAGATCTGGAGCAGGCTTCGCACTGGCCACACAGAGCCCAATGTGGGCCACAAACTCGAGAACCATGAGATCCTGACCAGAGCTGGAAGTGGACAGTCAACCAACTGAGCCACCCACGTACCTCTCATTCATATTTTATTCAGATAATCATCCAGCTTTTTAAATAAAAAATTTACACAGAAAACAAGTTAAGAGAATATGGCCGTGAACACCACCAATAACTGAGTTTTTGTATGTGTACAAACCATCGGAAAGTTGTAGGTAATCATCTTTAAAGTTAAGTCATACCATACAATCATACATTATTACAATACCCTAATACTATCTAATACCAAGTGTATACTTAGATCTTCCCATTTGTCCCCTAAATAAAACACAGTAAATAAATTATTTATTTGTTTTTGATATGTATTTCTTTTTGGGAGCGTGCAAGTGGGGGAGGGGCAGAGAGAGGGAGACAGAAGATCCAAAGTGGGCTCCGTGCTGAGAGGCTGACAACATTGAGCCCAATGTGGGGCTTGAACCCCGAACCGTAAGATGATGACCTGAGCCCAAGTCGAACGCTCAGTAGACTAAGCCACCCAGGTGCCCCAAAATAAAACACATTTTTCAGCCTAGAAGACAAATCACCAAGATCTGTACTCTGGGGACTAAAGTCCAGGATGAAGAGACAGCATTGCAAACAAATAAGTAGGTACAATCAATTGATAATGATAAATGGCCATGCAGAGATAGTAAAGGAAGGAGTGTTCGGTTTATCTGAGTGGGGGCAGGTGGGGAGGGGGATGGTTAAGAAATGCTTGATTTTTTACCAGATGGGGGATTGTCAAAAATAGTTGATTTCTACAGATACCTTTCTTCTAATTCTAGGTGGGGTTTTTTGGGGGGCAAAATGGATGAGGGAGGGTTGAATGATTAAGGGGCATTCTACTATAAAACTGCTACTTGAGAAAAGACTGGGCTGCCTAAAATAGCCAAGGGGAAGCAAACTTGGGGGTGGGGCTGGTCTGAGGATACTGCCAGTGCAAGATACATTGTGTAAAATTTGGCCAAGGCTAGGATCTTGGAGGCCTTTCTTGTACTGAAAAATGTGAATTTTGCTCTGGTGGTTAGTGGTTCCCAGGTTCCCTTACCATGCTCTGTTTGAATCTTTCTAGAGTTTCCACCTTCAGAATAAAGGAACTGTGCAGGGGCTAGTTTAGAATCTCGTTTTCTAAAAACCCCAGGGTGATGTTGTTGTTTAGCCAGGTGCTTGTGGAATGTGGCCTAAAGCCATGAGATTTGCATGTAAACCGATTTCCTTAAATAACTGCATATCTAATACTTGAAATATGGGTGGTACAACTAAGAAACTGACTTCATAATTTTAATTAAGTTTAATTGATTTAAAAGCTAAAAGTGAATTAAAGTGAAATATTTTTATTACCATACAAGTTTGTTTTGGGGTTACATTTTACTTTAACCATTGAAAATTTGGCAATGAATTAATTTGCATCATGTGTAACATGCACTGAATTTCTTAGACTTAATATACAAACACTAAAATATCTCCACTAATTTTTATATTCATACATGTTGTAATAATAGTTTTTATATGATGACTTCAATCGAAATATATTAAAATTTGTTTCACCTGTTCCTTTTACTTTTAAGAAATATACCTCCTTGGGCGCCTGGGTGACTCAGTCAGTTAAGCATCTATCTACTGATTTCCTCTCAGGTCATAATCTCACGGTTCGTGGGATCAAATCCCGGGTTGGGCTCCACAATGGCAGCTTGGAGCCTGCTTAGGATCCACTTCCTCCCTTTCTTTCTTCACTCAATAAATAAATAAACTTAAAAAAAGAAAGGAAGAAAGAAAGAAAGAAAGAAAGAAAGAAAGAAAGAAAGAAAAAGAAAGAAAGAAAGACACCTCCTAAAAATTTTAAGATGATTTCGGAGCCCATATTGTATTTTCATTGGAAAGTGCTTCCTTAGAACTACAGTATATAAAAGTATCAACCTGCTACATACTGGAAACTAATCCCATTGCTGAGGTTAATCCACTAAGGGTAGTGGTGAAAGACTAGATTCTGAAAGTGTTTGTTACCTAACCTTCATTTGAGTGTAATATCCGTAAGATCTGGTACCTCTTGGGTTAACTCTCCCATTAACCATGCCTCCAGCATATTGCAGGTACTCTTGTAAACATTTGTAGAATGAATGCACTGAGCCAAAAGCAGTAGGAATGAAGAACACAGGATGAAAGGAAGAGGTTTTAACAAGACTGTGAATTCATTGTCTGAATTTGGGTTTTGAATGCAGGAGGCTTCTGACAAGACTCATGGGTTATTATGCTAGGTGGGTTTTGGAGTTAAAGCAGGGTGAGAGTAGAGATAACTCATTAACTTTTAGATGTGGTTGGGTTTCAGTTGCCTGGTGAGGATGCCCAGTTGGCATCTGAGTTTGTAGTTTAGAGGAAAGATCTTGTTTTGCCATAAGCAAAACATCAGCAAGCAGGTGTAAACTGAAGGCCTATATGTAGATAAATGGGGAGACGTGAGAGAAGGCAAAAGGGAACAACATCACTTATAAGTGGGCAGGAAAGGGGCACCTGGTTGGCTCAGTCAGTTGAGTGTCTGACTTCGGCTCAGGTTATGATCTCACGGTTTGCAGAGATCACTTCAAATCCTCTGCGCCCCCCCCCCGCCCTCCGCCCCTCCCCCACTCACGCAAGCATGGTCTCTCTAAAAACGAAACATTAAAAAAATGAAAACTTATAAGTAGGCAGAAAAGCCAGCAAAGGAGACTGAAATGACGTGTGGAGAATTGAAGGGAGAATCTTAAAGAATTGAGCAACAGTATCAAAAGATATTCTGGCACTGAAATGAATTTGGGAATTGGGACTGCACTGGTGAGTCTTGGGCAGTTTTAGTGAGGTGGTGGCTGCAGAAGCCTAATTATATTGTAGGCTGAAGAGTGCGCTATAGTCCAGAATCGCAGATAGTTATTTGAAGGCCATTTTTTTTTTTTGTAAAAATGGTGCAGTGAGATAGGGTGAGAGCTCAATCCTTCTCTAGGTTTTTTGGTTGTTTTTTTTTTTTTAAGTTAGAAAAGACTTGAGTTTGTTATGGCCTGTGGGGAAGGAGCTAGAAGGGAAAGATATACAGATCTTGATACTTTGGCTCCAGAATGGTCTCTGATTTTTCTGTTAGGAATGTGTAAATACCTCTGTGCATATCATCACCAGCTAAGTGCTGAATAAATACTCAGTATTCTTGGAGCTTATATTCTTAGAAAGCCTAGACAGAAGTAGACACTTTTTCTTTTCTTCAAGGGGAAACATTGAGGGAGGGCCCAATGTCACAAGGAAGATCCAAGGCCACATGAGCCATATTGGAAAGAACTGAAAGTTGAAGAAACCTTTGTCGTTACTTTGTGGGATCTTGAATTAAACTAGTTATCTGATGGCCTCCTGGATGGGGTTAGGTGAGGCAAAGTCCTTGGATTTATCTTTGATCATTCCAGGGAGGAGCATTCCAAGCAAAATGACTTGATAGGGGATAAACCCTAGTGAAAAACAGGATTTGTCATGGGACAAGTCTCCCGAAATCTTGAGGAGCATTTAAATGCCCTGAAAAGAAAAGAGAAAAACAAGGTATTTGGAACCTACTTTGTATGCCGAGCTTTGACAGTATGAGTGCATATAAACTGCATTGTGATAGGGGCGCCTGGGTGGCTCAGTTGGCTGAGCGTCAGACTTTGGCTCAGGTCATGATCTCACAGCTCGTGAGTTCGAGCCCCGCATCGGGCTCTGTGCTGACAGCTCAGAGCCTGGAGCCTGCTTCTGCTTCTGCTTCTGTGTCTCCCTCTTTCTCTGCCCCTAAACCACTTGCATTCTGTCGCCGTCTCTCTCAAAAATAAATAAACATTAAAAAAATTTTAAACTGCATTGTGATTGACTCCTGTCTGATTGAATTAAGTAAGCTACCATTTTTTTGTGTGTTCTTTTAATTGTTTTTTAAAAATTAATGTGGCACTACATATTGGGGTATTACTTAATACCAGTACATTTTCACCGAACCTTGTAATTAGATGAAACTGATAATTTTGAGCAAAAAGTTAGGAAAAGGTAAAGCAAATCAGGGTTATTCAGAAGTAAGGAGGGATATAGTCCAAGGAACATTTGGAGAGAAAAGAGACAATGGCCTCTGACCATATCCTCAAGAGTTGGATTGTAAATTGGATTCTAATTTCACCCAAGTTTACTTCATCACTTGATATAGAGTGCATATATAGAATTTGCACAAAAGGTGATAATATTTTGAATAGCAATGCTGTATATGCTGTTACAACTCAAAACAGGTGAATGAAAGTAGGCTAGTGGGTCCAGAAAAACAAGAATTCACACAATCTGGGAAAAGAAAGTATCACAGGAATTGTGTTGTTCTTTTAAGTGTTAAGCATCTATCATAATCTTAGTTCAGTAAACATTACTAAATATTAGTAACTAATCGAATTCATCATAAATGTTAATTATTACTTAAAGAGCAGTGCCTTGAGTTTAAACACTAAGGTCTTGTGAGAGACAGGCACCTTGATTGATTCTGGCTCTGAGAGTATTCATTTGAGTTTGGATTGTTACTTAAGCTTTTTAAACTTCTATGAGAAAAATGGAGATATTAATACACTTAGTAGGAGAAGCTCATAAATGAGATAGTTCCAATAGAGTGTTAATTTTGATGACTAGCCAGCAGTCAATGCTCAACGCATAATAACCACTAATAAATATTCTTTTTTCTTAATTGTGGACTTGACACTGGAATTAGTAGGTTTTGCTATATATTGAAGGACATATATGTAGCAAAGAAAGAACTACCTAATAGATATCCTTCCCCTAAATAGTTCGTTTCCGCACGTAATAAGGTCTAACAATGTATGTAAATACATAGTTTCATTTAATCCTCAAAATAAACTTGTTCAGTGAATGCTGTTACTCATCCTGATTTTTCTTAAGGAAACTGAGGCTTGAGCACCTGGGTGGCTCAGTTGGTTAAGCATCCGACTCCATCTCAGCTCAGGTCTTGATCTCGCAATTGTGAATTCAAGCCCCACAATGGGTTCCACGCTGGGTGTGAAGCCTACTTAAAAAATTAAAAAATAATCATGTAAAAATTCTTTTAAGGAAAAAAAAAAGGAAACTGAGGCTCAAAGAGGCTCCATAGAGCAAGGCTTACTCTAGGCCACATGTTTTATAAGGATGGAACCAGGGAAAGTAGCCAAAGTCTGTCTGATTCCAATAAAGCCCATATTCCGACAAGTACTTGAAAGAAGGTACACAAAATATAAAGAATAAAATACACTGGATAAGAGTTGGTTTTTAACTTTAAGCATGGGTAAGATTGTTCATGAAAAGTCTGAAGAACAAAAGGACAACGGGTTTCTCTTTGGAATCCTCCAAGTTGTAGGCTCGGGGGGACACACCTACAGCCTGGGGACAGAGGCACATAAGTGTGGAGCTCCAAGGAGACCTAGATTTTAGAATTTCAGTTGAGACTCTCCTTGGAGGTCTAAAAAGAGTAGGTTAAGGAATGATAGAATTTGGCGATCGAGGACTCACGTCTAATCTTGGGGTAGCCATTTAAGATATTTGAATGTCCAGGGAATTTGATAGGATGATAGCTTCAGAAGATTTGGGGTCTGAATGGTTTTAGTCTTTTTGACTTGGAGTAAATTGTACTGGCTCACAGCTTCAGAGGAGGAGGTCAGGAACAAGGGCACCTGGGACCAGAGAGGTTGAGTTCTTACCTCAGTTTTGTATACATTTGGAGCCAATCTACAATTTACATGTTTCTGTATTAAACAGTAGTTGTCCCTCCCTCTAATGACATGATTCCCCTCCTCTGCCCCACCCCCACGTAAAGGATTTACTTTGGATTCTGAGACCCTGTGGCCAAATAAGGGTGGGGTTTTTGTTGGGGATTGGAGTAAAAACTTTAGAATAGAAAAGAAGTCTGTATCTGGTGGATTGAATTGGAAAAGGAACTTTCCAAGTCTCTGCAATGGCTTCTATTTGGCCCAGGTGTGGAAGAACCATAATTCATTCTGGCACCAAGGTAGGACCAATGGGGACCAGTGGGGACCAGTGGGGGCACGTGCAAACTCAGTCCCTTAGACCCCACCCTCTCCTGCCTTTCTCTGAATTTTGGACATCTCACAGGGTGGCTGTAGGCAAACTGGAGAAACAGGATAGAGGCAATGCTCAAATATTAGGGCTACGACACTTGGTGGCTAGGTGTCCTTTTTTTATGCCTAAAAAAGGAAAAGAGCTAGACAATTTTTACTGTCGTAGCAAAATAAGGTAACTATTTTGCAGGTCTACTTTGAAGGAGGATTTTTTTGTGTATGTGTGTTAAATGTTTATTTTCACTTTGGTGAATGACTGGTTAATCTTTCCTTTTGATTTAAATTTGGGTTTGTTCACAAGCAGTTGTGCAGAGCAGGGGCTGACCTCCATGCTTCTGTGGGAATGTAGGAGGTAAAATACAGTATCCAGCATGATTGCATCATCTGAAAGTCAACATTAATGGAACCACCAGTGGGCCTCCTGAATTTTTTCTCCAAACACTTAATTTTTAGGTTGAGAACATAAGTCCTGAGGGTGTTGCTTCTGATTAGGTATAAGCACTTTGTGGGATGCTCCTTTTCTTCTGCGTGTTATTTTTTTTTAATTTTTATTTTTTCCTCAAAGGGGATAAAGGTTATCTTGGTTGGGGGGAAAAGGTGGAAAAAATCGTAGAAATTACAATGGGGCTACATTCCATAAACAAACACACTATATTTGTGAAATTTAAATTTCATTTCCCTAAGTTTATTAGGGAAAAAAAAAGCTTTAAAAGACTCCTGGGATGGGGGGGAGGGCGGGCGGTAAAACGAAACAAAACAAAAACAAAAGGCACGTTGAAGCACTGATCTGCCTATAGTAAAGGTCAGAGTCTTGTGGACCATGTCTCTGTACATGCTTTGAAAGATGTTTTCATGTCATCTGCGCACCTGTTTCTTGATACAGCATGTATGGAATGTGAGTGTTGGGAGAGGCTACAGTCAGATTCTGTTCAAAGGGCATAGTCACTTCAGAATCAAATACCACTTTGCTCAATGCCATTTGAGCTCATTCAAGAATGGGTGTAAGAGTATCACTATGATAGGAATGTGGAGAAATAAGAGAACAGAGGGGGCTCAGCAACTCTTGGGCTCAGATCTGATCTAAGGTGTTCAACATTCCTGTTGGTTTGGGATGGGTGAGAGGGGCCCAGAGCAACTTCTATTCTTGTGACTAGTATAGCGCGCAAAGGAGAAAGCTGTGAGACTTTGAATTACTCACTGTCCCTTAAATGGTAGCCTTGGGTGGTAGAGGAGGAAGAGACAAAACACAAGTGGGCAGGTGGCATGAGTTTGGGTCCCCAGAGTGCATATAGAAAGTTAGGGAATAAAACAGCCATCATTTCAGTATTCACTCCCTTTGGAGAGTTGGCTTCTCATTAGAGAAGGTAGATGTTAACAAATGTTTTGAGGCACAAAATGGATATTTGGAAATTCACTGTGCCTAAGTAGATTAAATGTCAAGGAAGTCTTCATTAAAAAAGAAAAATTCAGGTGCGCCTGGGTGACTCAGTTAAGCGTGCGACTCTTGTTTCTGCTCAAGTCACTATCTCGTAGTTCCTGGATTAGAGCCATGCAACGGGCTCCGCACTGGAGCCTCCTTGGGATTTTCTCTCTCTCTCTCTCTCTCTCTCTCTCTCTCTCTCTGTCTCTCCCCCTCTCCCTCTCCCTCTCCCTCTCTCTGCCCCTCTCCTGCTCGCTCTCTCTCAAAATAAAAATAAATAAACTTAAAAGAAAAATTCATAATGTAGTTACTGGAGCCTGTTGCACCAGCAGTCTCTGTTGGTGCACTCAGTGGTATGATGAAATCAGTTCCTTCCAGCTCTGGGATTGTGCGCCTTTCTTCCTAACACCCTCTCGGGTGTCATGCTGATCATTTACAGTCCACCATGGTGGAGGTGTGCACACCATGAAAATTGGCCCACACTGCAAAAGTGTTTCCTCCCTCTCATTTCCCAATCTGATTGTCAAACATTTACCAGTATTCTACTGAGTACAGTTTCTATACGACACAAGTAGACAATTGTGCATAGCCTTCCTGAAATATTTTTTTTATATTTTATTTTTTTTCATCAATCTCTCCACGGAACATGGGGCTCGAACTCAGAACCCTGAGACTGAGTCGCACACTCTAATCACTGAGCCAGCTAGGTATTCCTGAAATATTTTAATATATAAACTTACTATATGTTTATGTATATATAATATAAAATACATATATACTGCACACCCTTTATGCTTTAATTTGTAATTTGATACTACATAAACTTTGAGCTTTTTTCACTTACTGTATGCTAGAAATCTTTTCATAGGAAGCTTAATCAATTTTGGTTTACATTTAGTTATTTATTTTTTAATGTTTATTTTTTAGAGAGAGAGACACACATACACACAGTGGGAGTGGGGGAGGGGCAGAGAGAGAGGGAGACACAAAATCCGAAGCAGGCTCCAGGCTTCAAGCTGAGAGCATAGAACCTGATGCAGGTCTCAAACCCACGAAACATGAGATCATGACCTGAGCTGAAGTTCAACCACTTAACCCACTGGGGCACCCAAGTGCCCCAATTTTGGTTTAAATTTAAGGGAAATATATCTTAATGTTTATTTATTTTTGAGAGAGAGAGATCACCTGCGCTTGCACATGAGTAGGGGAGGGGCACACAGAGGGTGACAGAGGATCCAAAGCTGGCCCTGAGCTGACAGCAGACAGCCCGATGTTGGTTTTGATCCCAGGAACTGTCAGATCATGACCTGAGCCAGTCAGATGCTTAAGTGACTGAGCAACTCAGGTGCCCCTAAAGGAAATAAATTTTACAAATCAAAACTCTATTTAATTAGGACTTTTTTAAAATGTTTATTTTTGAGAGAGAAAGGCAGTGTGAGTGGGGAAGGGGTAGAGAGAGAGAAAGAAAGAGACAGAATGCAAGCAGGGGAGGAGCAGAGAGAGAGGTAGATACAGAATCTGAAACAGGCTCCAGGCTCTAAGCTGTCAGCACAGAGCCTGATGCGGGGCTCTAACCCATGAACCATGAGATCATGACCTGAGCTGAAGTATGACATTCAACTGAGCCACCCAGGTGCCCCAGCCACTTTTTTTTATTTAAAAAAATAAAAGCATTATGTGTACAGGTTCTATATCCTCTTTTTTGTTTGGTTGGGTTTTTTCTTTTTTTAAAAAAATTTTTTTTTAACATTTATTTATTTTTGAGACAGATAGAGACAGAGCATGAGCAGGGGAGGGCCAGAGAGAGAGGGAGACACAGAATCCGAAACAGGCTCCAGGCTCTGAGCCATCAGCCCAGAGCCCGATGCGGGGCTCAAACTCACGGACCGTGAGATCATGACCTGAGCCGAAGTTGGACGCCCAACCGACTGAGCCACCCAGGCGCCCCTGGTTGGGTTTTTTTCAACTGTCCAGTATATCCTGGACGTTTTTGCCTATTAACAATGGAATTTTTTTTTTAAGATTCTTTTTTTATTTTTTTATTTTTTTCATTGTTCATTTTTGAAAGAGTGAGAGCGAAAGAATGAGTGAAGGAGAGGCAGAGAGAGGGAAACATAGAATCCAAAGCAGGCTCCAGGCTGTCAGTTCAGAGCCCAACTCAGGCTTGAACCCATCAATCATGAGATTCACTTGAGTTGAAGTCAGACGCTTAACCGACTGAGCCACCCAGTCGCTCCTTAATTAAAGACCATTGCTGTCTTAAAAAAAAAAGTCCACTATCTCAGATTAATTTTTAATTAATCTTATTGAAATGTAATAAGGATACAGAAAATGTATGTATATATATGTGTGTATCATATATTTTGACAAACTGAACATAACCTGTGTAACTTGTGTACCCTGATCAAGAAATTAGAAGGGCGCCTGGGTGGCTCAGTCGGTTAAGCGGCCGACTTCGGCTCAGGTCATGATCTCGCGGTCTGTGAGTTTGAGCCCCGAGTCGGACTATGTGCTGACAGCTCAGAGCCTGGAGCCTGTTTCAGATTCTGTGTCTCCCTCTCTCTGACCCTCCCCTGTTCATGCTGTCTCAAAAATAAATAAAATGTTAAAAAAAAAATTTTTTTAAAGAAATTAGATAGAATTTATTTCTACTAAGATTGTTTAGTGTTTAATTACACAATTGGATAATGCTTCAATATTTTATATTCTGAATGTAACTATAGCTATCCTGAACATTGATTCCATTTTTCAGCCAATACTCCTTGTTCGTCTATGGAGTCAGGTATATCATCTTCATTAAAGAGGAAGTCTCCTAAGTTTTGATACTTAACATTTTTTTCTCCCTGAGGCATTGAGTAGAATGTGCAGAGCCATATTAAAGATTAGGAGGTGGAGCTTGTCTTTGCATTTGCCCCTGACGGCAGGAGGAAATGCCCTTAGTGTCTGAATTCCTGTGCTATAATTTTGGCTGAGCTGTTTCATGGTTTTAAAAAACTGAGATTGGGGTGCCTGGGTGGCTCAGTCAGTTAAGCGTTTGGTTATTGATTTCAGCTCAGGTCTTGATGTCACAGGTTCATGAGTTCAAGCCCCATGTCGGGCTCTCCTGGTGGTGCAGAGCCTGCTTGGGATTCTCTGTCCCTCTGTTCTTCCCCTGCTCTCGCTGTCTCTCTAAATAAATAAATAAATAAATAAATAAACAAACAAACAAACAAGCTTAACAAATTTAAATGTTTATTCATTTATTTTGAGAGAGAGAGCATGAGCACGAACCCCGCTTTGGGTAAGCCCTGCTTCTCTCTCTCTCTCTCTCTCTCCCTCCCTTTCTGCTGCTCGCTCACTTGAACCCTCTTATGTCTCTGAAAAGAAAATTAAATTAGATAAAAAATTAAAAATTTTAAGAAGATAAAATATTTTTTAAAATAAATTATGGAACTTAGGGTAAACAGTGATTGCTTAGTGGGAAAAAGTTTCTCTTAGTGGTGATGAAAATGTTCTGGAATTAGACACGATTGTTGCATAACATTGTAAATATGCTAAAAAAAAACACTGAATTGTAAGATTTTAAGTGGTAAAATAATTAATTTTGTAAGAGTAATATGTTACGGCAATATAATTACAATAACCGAAAACCAAAAATAATTCAAATGTCCATGTATAGTAGAATCAATACATTGTAGTCATTGTTTGACTGTCCAACAATAAGAATTAATGGACTTCAAGTATACTTAACAACATGGATGAATCACAAATACGATTTTGAGTGAAAGGAAGTCAGTTATTTAAAGTTTGGAAGTAAGCAAAAGAAATCTATGATAGATGTCAAAGCAATGGTTACCCTCAGGCAGTGAAATGATGACCAGATGGGAGTCTCTTGGCCTGGAATCTGGGCACATAGGTGTTCGTTTTGTGAAAATTCAATTAGTTATGTACTTATGATTTGCACATTTTTCTGCGTGTATTTGTATTTCAAATAATAGATATTGCCCATTGAATGGTACCAACATAAAAATATTTAAAAATTAATTTGGAAAAACAATTAAGTATACCAAAATATTAATACACGTG
The DNA here is from genome assembly GCF_018350195.1 of Panthera tigris. Classification (NCBI taxonomy): domain Eukaryota; kingdom Metazoa; phylum Chordata; class Mammalia; order Carnivora; family Felidae; genus Panthera; species Panthera tigris. The sequence goes on from NC_056670.1 coordinate 29,185,080, forward strand.
GGTTATGATAGTTTGTACTTCGGTCTTTTTCTTTTTTCCTACTCACCCATTATTGCTATTTTATTGAACACATAAAAGAAGCAAAAATATTTTTTCAGGGCTTTACATTTAGTTTCTATTAAACTGTAAATTTCCCATGGCTCTTACTCATATGTTTGCATAGATAATATGAGATATCTCTGTGTTCATTTTGTAGGCAAATTTTGACAACAAACCAGTAAATGGCCCCAAGTCAGAATCCATGGAATACAGTAAATGCCATGGGGACCAACAGAGATTGGAATTAAACCCACCTCCCCTTGAAAATGTAACTAAAAATGAAGAAAGTATGACAGGTATTGAAGTGGAGAAGTGGACGCAAAATAAGAAATCACATTTAACCGATCATGTCAAAGGAGAATTTAAGGCAATTGTGACTGAAGCTGAAAAATTGAAAAACTCTGAAGATGACAAGAAGAAAGTCCTACTCACCGAGTTACCAGAACCTCAGAAATTGTTTGCACAAACTGTAAGAAATGGCATTAAAAATGTACACTATTTACCAACCGAGACCAACGTGTGTTTTAAAAAATTCAGTATTGAAGAATTTGGCAAGGCATTTGAAAACACCTCCTATAAATTCCTGAAAGACACTGCCAACCATAATGCCATGAGCTCCATTGCCACTAATGCGAGCTGTGATCATCTCAAGGGGAGAAGTAATGTTTCAGTCTTCCAGAAGCCCAGCTTTAACTGCAAGTCTATCCCAGATCCAGCAAATTTCAACCTAAATAGTCATACTAGTACACACAATGAAAGTGATCAACCCAAATCTCTAGAAAATATACCAAGTAAAGAATCAAAAGATGGATCTCCAGTTCAACCAAGTCTTCTATCCCTGATGAAAGATAGGAGATTAACATTGGAGCAAGTGGTGGCCATAGAAGCTCTGACCCAACTATCAGAAGCTCCATCCGAAAATTCTTCACCATCAAAGTCTGAGAAGGATGAAGATACAGAGCACAGAACAGCGAGTTTGCTTAATAGCTGTAAAGCTATCCTTTATTCGGTAAAAAAAGACCTTCAAGACCCAACCTTACAAGGGGAGCCAGAAAGCCTTCATCACTATCCATCTTTGGAAAAGCAAAGTTCATGCAGCACGGTGGTATTTAATGGCCAAAATATTTCCAAGTCACACAACAACTCAGCTGCTAACCAAGCATCTACAAAGTCACAGGAATATTCAAAAGTCACAAATTCAGGATCTCTTTTCATACCAAATCCAAATTCGTCTAAAATTGACACCAATAAAAATGTTGCTCAAGCTAGAATTACCCTTGAGGGTTCTAAGAATTTGCATCAGTTGCCACCAACAAGTGATAAATTGGGGTATTGTAACCAGTCACTGGCCAGCAGTAAACAGATAGATTCAAAAGATGATCCATCGTGTCAAGATACAGTTCATAGTAAAATAGAGGAAGATGTTGCAACACAGTTAACACAACTTGCATCAATAATTAAATTCAATTATATAAAACAAGAGGACAAAAAGGTTGAAAGTACATCAACAAATCTTGTTGCATATAATGTGCAGCAAAAATGCAGTCAGGAGAAAATCACAGTACAACAGAAACCACCTTCCAGTGTACAAAACAATCATAGCTCATCATTAACAAAGCACAAGAACACGACACAGAAAAAGACAAAATCTACCCCATCAAGAGATCGGCGGAAAAAAAAAGCCTGTAGTCCTAACTGGTCAAGATAATGACCAGAAAAAGAGGGAACAGCTGTCATATGAGTACAGTAAGTTACATGACATTTGGATAGCATCTAAATTTCAAAGATTTGGTCAATTCGGTCCACATGATTTTCCCATTCTGTTAGGAAAAATTCCTCCCCTAACCAAAGTATGGAAACCACTGACTCAAACGACTTCAGCATTAGAACACAAAAAATTATTTCCTCCACTCACTCAGATAAAATTTGAGCGATATTATCCCGAATTAGCACAGGAAAAAACCATGAAGGTTGAACCTTTGGATTCTCTCCCATTATTCCAGTTAAAAACAGAATCCAGTGGGCAGGCGTTTACAGAAAAAGTTTATAATTCTCAGGTACAGCCATCCGTGAATGTCAATCAGAAAGCTCATCCTTTACTCCAGGCCTCCTCTCCAACTAACCAGTGTGCTAATGTAATGGCTGGCGAAGACCAAACACCATTCCAGCAGGATGTTAAAGACCAAGTCATGCATCAGAGACTGCCGACATTGCCTGGTATCTCTCATGAGACCCCCCTACCAGACCCAGCACAAATTCTCAGGAATGTAAATGTAGTGTGTTCAGGTGGAATTACAGTGGTTTCTACCAAAAGTGAAGAGGATGTCTGTTCATCCAGTGTTGGAGCATCAGAATTTTCCCCAGTAGACAGTGCACAGAAAAGTTTTAATGATTATGCCATGAACTTCTTTACCAATTCTACAAAAAACCTGGTGTCCACAACGAAAGATTCTGATTTGCCAACCTGCAACTGTCTTGGTAAGTGTGGGGCCGAGTGTGTTATGTGTTTCTTCTTTGTTTACTTCCGTTAATTGCCTCCTCATGACCAAATCAAATTTTGGGTTGTCTTTCATATGTGGCATTTTTGCCCCATTCATGTTCTAGCTGAAATGGACTAAATCTATGCCGATTTTTCTGTGGGACCTTTACTGATTATGCTCAAATAATTGGGAAGTTTGACGCATAATTTGGAAACTTTCTTAAGTGGAAAATTTGCTGATTTCTCTTGGCCAAATTTTATTGTGAATATGATAGGAATGAATTCCTTTAATACTTTATTATAGTTTATTCTTACTATATGGAAAAGAATTTCAACCTGTAAGCATTTGTTTCAAAACTATTTTTTATTGTGAAATATAAAACCTACACACAGAGAACATAAAATATATGTGCAACTTAACAAATAACTGTAAAAAGTATGTGTGATTGCCACCCCATTAAAGAACTGGACCTGGTTTATTTCTTTTTCAATGCTTAGAGCTCTTCTGCTCTGCAATACAAAGGATGTCCTTACATATGAAACAAATCCATAATCTTAGCTGCTGAAGCATTTGAAAACCTTTTGAAATTCTAAAATATTAAGTTGTTGTATAATATTGTTTTCCTGTTTAAAAAACAAATAGGTATGTGTAAATAGCTGAGCTGGAAAGTGATTTCTAACTAATACATATTTTGTGTCTTAGGAGTCATTGAAAGAGATCATTCAGGAACTAATAATTAGACTTTTTATCAGCCCTGAGAAAATCTTGCAGGACTAAAGATTCTTAGGCAGGCCTTATGAGAAATTTGCTCAGTATTTAAAACACACGAAAGCTTAATTTGAACCCTGTACTGATTAGTCATTGTTTATGGCCAGATTTCATGTAAGAGCTTATGTAAAAGAAGAATTAATTTACTCTAATGTAGCTGTAATAGAGAGATTAAATAGATTGGGTCATTCAAGTTTGTTACACTACTTGATGCCCTCATTATTTCAGCTTTTATACAGCTTATGAGGACAAAATTTGTGAAATAACCTGTTCTGAACTCAAATAGGTTTGATTATTAAAAGTCTTAAAAAAAAAAAAAAGTCTTAAAATATAGCCCCAAATCACGAAGATTTAAGATTTGCCTTGAACAAGGGAAGTTTTTTTTTGTCAGAAGTAGGTGGTTGGTTAGTACATTCCAGAATGGGTAAAGGATTGTTTGGAAGGATAAACTATATCATTCCGATTTTTTTTCAAAACCACAGTAGAAAAATTAGTGAAGTATATAGCCATGACTATTTGCTCTTGATTTTCTAAAGTACATTTGACATTTTGAAGTCAATCCTCTATTTCTCCGCTCATCATTCAACACCACTTAGACAGCCTGCCATGTGCCAGGTACCAGGGATAAGCTCTTCTTGGAAGGATCTCATAATCTGAAAAGGGGTGACAATGCTGAGTGGGGTCGAAACAGGAGAATGAATGAGAGGTTCTTGGACCAAGGACAGAAGAGTGTAATAATGATGATTCCTATTCCAGATCTTTTACTGCCAAGTCTGATACAGTACAATGGCCCTGACTTGTTATATTCACAACATCCCTACAAAGGGAAGGCTTATTAACTCCAGTTTACAAATGAGGAAACTAAGTCACAGGGAAGTTCACAGGTAGTGAATGACTAAACTGGATTTCAAAGACAGTCACAACTTGAGAGCCTACCTTCCTATTGTTTCAAAAATCTGAAGTAAAAAAGGGACGGTAATTTTTTTAATATCATTAGAAATGGAAAAAAATCTGTAATTTAAAATGCCATTAAAATTTATATTTTAGTCTAATTTTACTGAGCTAGTATAATTTTACTGTGTGCATAATTTCAGTAGGATGATTGTCTAGTTTCAAAACTCTTTCCGTAGAGATAGTAACTAGTCACAGGATAGGAGTTGAGACACAACTAAGCATTTAAAGTTTATTGAACATCGGCAGTACACCCGTAATTGTTTTATACATTGTCACTTACATGTTTTCCTATAATCATTACATGCAAGATAATTGTGCTCATTGTGTAGAAATGGGAAGTGATGAAAAAACAAAAAGCAGATTCACTCAGCAATCATCCCAAGTGGGATGGTCATATCTAAGAGTAAAAGATTTCCATGCAGGTGTTGTGTTCTAGCAAAGTATGAGTAATTAACCTCTTAATCACGCCTCCTCAAATTGAACACTATTGGCATTTTAGATAGGATAATTCTTTTTTTTTTTTTTTTTAATTTTTAAATTTACATCCAAGTTAGTTAGCATATAGTGCAACAATGACTTCAGGAGTAGATTCCTTAATGCCCCTTACCCATTTAACCCATCCCCCACCCACAACCCCTCCAGCAACCCTCTGTTTGTTCTCCATATTTAAGAGTCTCTTATGTTTTGTCCCCCTCCCTGTTTTTATATATTCTTTTTGCTTCCCTTACCTTATGTTCATCTGTTTTGCATCTTGAAGTCCTCATATGAGTGAAGTCATATATTTGTCTTTCTCTGCCTGACTCACTTTTCTTAGCATAATACCCTCTACTTCCATCCACATAGTTGCAAATGGCAAGATTTCATTCTTTTTGATTGCCAGGTAATACTCCATCGTATATATATACCACATCTTCTTTATCCACTCACCTATCAATGGACATTTGGGCTCTTTCCATACTTTGGCTATTGTTGATAGTGCTGCTATAAACATTGGGGTGCATGTGTCCCTTCGAAACAGCACACCTATGTCCCTTGGATAAATGCCTAGTAGTGCAATGGCTGGGTTGTAGAGTAGTTCTATGTTTAAGTTTTTGAGGAAAGGATAATTCTTTATTGTAGGGGAACTGTCCTCTGCAACCTAGCCTGTTTAGTGGCATCCATGGCCTGTAACACACACACAAACACACACACACACACACACACACACACACACACACACACACACACCCCTGCCCAGTTGTCACAACCAAGAAGGTTGGACAAATTTTCTACTCAAGAAAAATCGCCCCTGGTTAAGAACCACTGCTTTAGATCATCAGTAATAACTTACAATCTGTTCAATGTATCTTAGGAAGCCACAAAAGTAATCTTATGTTGTATCCAATGTCCAATCGTAATGACCTTTCAGTCAGTATAGATGCACCACGGCCAGAAATGCATTCCTGAGCGATTCCAGTTAGACATGATTCTGAGAGGCCAAGTTAAACATACTGTTTTTATGAAATATATAATTCACACCCATAAAATTTCAGGTAGGACAGAAATATGATGCAAATGTCTTCTTACAGTATAATATTCTAACGATAAATCCTCAGAGTTTTTCTATATGAATTAACATTATTACTGATTTCAATTTTGGTTACAGTTTTAGAAAATTTGGATCTTTTAAAATATACTAAAAAATACTCTATATACTATATTTTTGCAACTTGCTTTTAAAAATATGAAATCTCAGGGTTTTCATTACTTTAATATTATTGTTTTGATAGTTTTTTTTTATTTTTCCACTATATAAACATCCCACAATTTATTCAACCTATCATTTAATGACATGCTAAATGTGCTTCTCTCTTTTGATATTACAAATAATTGTGACAAGGAACATTCCTGCGTACATTTGCATTATAAATATATAATTAGGCAAGTGTATAGTATAATAATTTCTTAGCAGTACAGTTGCAGGGCTCGATTTTAATAGGATTGTAAGGCCAGGGTTTTAAGATGTATTGCTCTCATAACTTTTAATTGTGTACCTCAATTATTAATAGATTCCTTTTAAAGCAGGAGGTAGAAAAATAAATATGACCCACATCTTAAAATATTTTTCTCCTTTGATTCTTAGAGGAAGAATGAAATAGTTAGGAGCTGAAAGAAACAAGTGAAATTCTAGGGCTTATTGTCCTAGACATTAATTATTAAATCTTTCCAAAAGCTTGTCAAGATTCATTGTTCTGAATTGGAAAACAAATAATAAAACTATATCCTCCTTGCCCCTATGCAATTCTGTAAAGCTTTGGGTCTAATAATCTTATTCCTTCCACAGATCGAGTTATACAAAAAGACAAAGGCCCATATTATACACACCTTGGGGCAGGACCAAGTGTTGCTGCTATCAGGGAAATCATGGAGAATAGGTGAGGAAATATCCTTCCCTGTTAAAATCCTTCATTACTGTGGACCTGACTCAATGCAGAGAAATTATCTCTGGAACAAATGAGAAGTATATATATATATACCTTCAGGAGTGGAAGTTGGATGTTTCTTAGGGCCCAGGCAAAGCATAGTGTCCTGGTGTCCCTGCTGAGTCACTCATCACATGAGCCTTGGGGCCCTCAACAAGACACAGAGCAAGGCTGTCTTTGTTAAATTCAGAAATACTTATTTTTATATTACTGTATAATCATAGTGATAGTTCAGATTACCTCCATCAACACTGCATTCACATTCCTTATGCTTATCTTGGAGCCAGTCCATTTTTTAAAAGAGTGATCTGTAAGGATAAGTAAGCAGAATGGGATAACAATAAAAATATCTGCCACACAAAAATACATTTTTAACGAATGTAAATTTATGAGGAGTGTTTGATTTCTGTACTTCTTTAAAGCTGTATCTTATGTACATTAAGATGTCAAAAGTGTATATCGCAATTAATTGCAATTATTTTCCCTTCACTGTGTTTTGTACTCAGGTATGGTCAAAAAGGAAACGCAATAAGGATAGAAATTGTAGTGTACACGGGAAAAGAAGGAAAAAGCTCTCATGGGTGTCCAATTGCTAAGTGGGTAAGTATTTTGTGCTTACACATTTTTCAAAACTAGATTTATTCCACATATAAAACCAATCAATTTATTTTCCGTGAATATGTGGACTAGAAAAGTATCCACCCTTATTATTCCCTGGGAAATAATCAGGAAGCTTTCTATCTTAGCCTGGACTTTTTATGTTAAATGAACAAAAGTTCCCAGTTATTACTTAGTGATCTTCAGCTCCCCAAGGTCACCACTTTTGTCAGTGTCTTATGTACTTTTAGAGATCTTTTAATGAATTTATAGTTAGGTAACATAAGTAAATGGTACTAAATTATACATACTGCTTTATATCTGTTATCTGTTTCTGTATTGAAATTATTTCCAAGTCATTATCCATAGGACCACCTTAATGAGGATCATATAATTTTGAAAGCAAAACTAAATTTTTTACAACATACTCCCAAAATTGTACCCATGACTACTTTGGTTTTCTAAACATGCAGAACTATAAGAAGAACTGAATTCAACTTCTTTGGGAAGTTCTCAACTGTAAAACAAGTTCCTAGCCAAATATATATATTCAGTAGGACATTCACATCCACAAGGATATTAACCAGTTTATTTGGAATTTTTGACCATAGAATCATTAAAAAAAATTTTTTTATGTTTATTTATTTTTGAGACAGAGACACAGAGCATGTCTGGGGGAGGGACAGAGAGAGAGAGAGAGAGAGAGAGAGAGAGAGAGAGACATAGAATCCAAAGCAGGTTCCAGGCTCTGAGCTGTCAGCACAGAGCCTGACACGGGGCTCCAACCCACGACGTATGAGATCATGACCTGAACTGAAGTCAGATGCCCAACCAAGTGAGCCACCCAGGCGCCCCAATCGTAGAATCATTTTAGATCCCTGTGCCATCATTTGTTAATGATGACGATGTTGTTAAAAAAAAAAATTGATGTTGGTAATAATGGTAATAAAATAATAACAATAACAACTACCTTTTATTACACATCAGGTACTATGTTGAAAACTTGAATCCTCACAAAAGGACTCTGTAATGATTTTGAATAAGGTAAAAGTCAGTAACTTCATACCCCTTTTGGAGAAATTAAAGACATTAAATACAAAATAAAAGTAGGATTAAACCCAGGTATTCCTAAAGCAAGACAATTGCCACACCCATAGCTGCTCTAGTAGTAAACTATTTGTCTTGGTTACTTTTAAACCTTTGGAAGCAATTAAAAGCACGAGAGCTGCACACTGCACACTCTAGAATACTTTGTTTCTTTTGTGTGTGTGTGTGTGTGTGTGTGTGTGTGTGTGTGTGTGTGTGTGTTTATTTTTGAGAGAGAGAGAGTGGGGGAAGGGCAGAGAGGCAGGATGACAGAGGATCTGAATAGGCTCTGTGCTTAGAGCATAGAACCCGATGAAGGGCTCAAACTCATGAACTGTGAGATAATGACCTGAGCTTCCTTTAGACACTTACTCAATTGAGCTACCCAGGGGCCTCCAAAATACTGTTTCTTCAATCTATGTGGAGTTCCTGGTCTTGTCAAAATACAGATAAACTCAAAGATCTAGAATTTACCTTGTTTAGTTATCTTACAGTAAAGTGCCCAAATCCTTAGGTGTACGTACACATCAAGGTTATTCTTGTGTCTAATGCTATCCAGATGATGATATAATCATTTTAGCACGCCAGAAGGGCCCTCCCAGACAATAACACCACATAAAGGTAACTACTATTTTGACCTTTATCTCCTTAAAGGTCTTTTTGATGAACTCCATATACGTAGACTCATATAGTGTGTGCTCTTTTGTGTCTTTCTCCTTTCACTCAACATTTATAGAACATGAGTTTATTTAATGACTGGAGCTCCAACAGCCACTTTTGAAGCACAGATTGACTTTCTAGGGTGAAGAAAGATAGGAGCATGAGTTCCTGATGATACCAGGAGCACTGCCAAACTAACTTCAGTCTTTCTTAAATCTGAATTTTTTTAATGTTTATTTTTGAGAGAGGGAGAGAGAGAGAGGGAGAGAACATGAACAGGGGGGAGGGACAGAGAGAGGGAGACCGAGGATCCAAAGGAGGCTTTGCTCTACAAGCGCTGAGCCGGATGCGGGTCTTGAATTCATGAATTATGAGACCATGACCTGAGCTGAAATCAAGAGTCGGGCCCCTTAACCAACTGAGCCACCCAGGTGCCCCTTAAATCTGAATTTCTTTAACATGAGAGAGAATTTTTTTTAACGTATTAAAAACGTGTTGTTTGGGAGTTTTCTGTTATGTGAAATAGAATCAAGTTCCAAGATAATTTGCCTTCAATTTGTTACAATGTGGGTGAGTTTTAGAAGAGAAAAGAAACAGTTTCAGAAGGAGAAAAATAAGTGAAGAAACTGTGCTTCTTGAATACTTTCTATTGCCAGCCCCTGGGCTAGATATTAGGGAAGCAAACATGAATTAAGATCTACCAGTCATTTTGTAGATGGGAACAAACTGGCCAGGGTTCTTCCAGCCATCACACAGTTTCAGACTAGGCTTGCTAACTACATGTTTGCTGGGCCACCTCACCTCTCAAGAACTAAATAAAATCTCCTTAAAATGCTCCCCAACTAGTTTTGAACGACTGTTTCCTCATTCATGGATCAACCTCTTGTCCTAGCCATGCACTGATTTTCAGACTGTGTCAACTCAGCTGTGAAAGTACATCCTTTCTTCAGTCCCCATGTAACACCCATATGAGTCAATCTCTATGTGTAACAGTTTTGGTGAAGATATATCTAAACAGTAGCCAAAGTGATGTTTATTTTTATGTTTTAATCACTCTTGAAAAATACAGGCGATGCAAAACATTTTAAAGTAGGAAACAATATACAGATTGCCAATTTTTCTATTGGATTATTAGTCTTCTATTGATTTTATGGGAGCCCCTTTGAAAAATTGACATTTGTCATAAAGGTTGCAGATGTATTTCCACTGCTTGTCATTATTTTTAATGTTCAGAATTTTTAAATCAAATTTTAAATTTTGAACAAAATTTTGGAGATGAAAAAGATTTTAAGGTAAATATCTTTCATCTGTTCTTTGACTTTAGTGTATTGTGTCTTAATTAGAAAAATCTTTACCACTTCTAGCTTATAAGCTGATAAATCTTTCTGTCGTATTTTAATGATTTGATTTTTCTGCATTATTTTATCCATTTTTTGCATGTAGGATGTTAATAACAGCTTATATTTTTTCAGATGACTGTGCAGACATCCAACACCACTTATTTAATTGTCCATATTTTCTCCACTGATTTGTATTTGTTTATACTACTAGATTTTCTGTTGTTATCTCATTGCTATGGGTCTCCCAAATAAGCATCAAATTACTCTTACAATATATTTATGCTATATATTTGTATATACTATATATTTGTATATTATATACTATTTGTATATAGTACAAATAAAAATTTGTATATTATATACTATATATTTGTATATATACACAAATATATATACTTTACAATATATTTTAATATCTGGTAGAGGTAATTCCTTCTAATTTTCAGAAATCTCTTGACTATTCCTGTCTTGTTTATTTTTCCCCTAAGTTAATAATCAGTTTGTCTAGTTGCAAAAATAAAGTCCTATTGGTGTTATTGTAACCATACTGCACAGAGAATTTGGAGAATATACTTAGTCTTTCTGTCCTACACAGGATACCTTTCCATTGGCTAGGGTATTCTTTTGGCCTTCAGAGGTGCTTTAATTTTTTTCAAAGATTTAATTTTAAGTAAACTATACCCAACACGTAGAGAGTCCCCAAAGCCCCGAGATCAAGAATCACATACTCCACTGACAGAGCCAGCCAGGTGCCCCTCCTTCAGAGGTGTCTTAAAGTTTATTTCCCAGAGTTTATATATTTCTTCTTTTTTCTTTTTTGTTTTGTTTCTTATTTTTCAGTTTATTTTGCTTGTGATCTCAGATGTGCAATCATGTAATCTGTAGTGACAAATTTATATTCTTTTCAAATTTTATACCATTTCTTTCACTTCATACAATTATTCAAACAGACTAACTCCAGTTTTATATTGCTTTAAATATGGCCTCCTTATCTTGTTTCTCTCTTTAGTGGGAACTTTCCAGGGCTTTCTCATGAACGGGTCATCAGGGAAAGCCTCTCTGGGGAGGGAACATTTAAGCTGAGAACTGAGAGACAAAAAGGAGCCAAGTATGCAAAGAATACTCCCAAGAATGCAGGGAAGAACATTCCTAAGCAGAGAAAACAGCAAAAAAAAAAAAAAAAAAAAAAGGTGATAGAAAAGAGTATATTCGTTAATAACCTCAGAGGAGTCTAGTCACTGAAGAAGTAGAGAATGGAACCGTGTGAGGGTAAAAAGGTTAGGCAGAAGCCAGGGCATGAATGGTTTTGTAGACCATAGTGGGCAATTTGGGTTTTAGTCCATGAACAACATGAAGTCTTTGAGGTATTTTAATTAGGGATATGTTATCTACCTGGTTTATGTTTTTTTGTTTTTTTTTTTAAATTTTTTTTTTTTTTCAACGTTTATTGATTTTTGGGACAGAGAGAGACAGAGCATGAACGGGGGAGGGACAGAGAGAGAGGGAGACACAGAATCGGAAACAGGCTCCAGGCTCTGAGCCATCAGCCCAGAGCCTGACGCGGGGCTCAAACTCACGGACCGTGAGATCGTGACCTGGCTGAAGTCGGACGCTTAACCGACTGCGCCACCCAGGCGCCCCTTATAAAGAGCATTCTAAGGAATTAATTGGCAAATCTGTATTATCTGTTGCTGCTTACCAAGTACTCCAAAATTTAGTAGCTTTGAACAAGGAACTTTTATTATCTCATAGAGCTCTTGTGGATCAAGTATCTGAGGGTAGGGGTGCCGGCTGGCTCAGTCAGCAGAGCATTTGACTCAGTCTCAGGGTCATGAGTTCAAGCCCCATGTTCAGCATGGAGCCTACTTAAAAAAAATTTTTTTTAAAAGAATTTGAGAGTAGCTTAGCAGAGTGCTTCTGGAAGAGGGACTCTCATGAGGTTGAAGTCATCTGCAAATTTGGAGAGTACGGAGTGGAGCTGGAAGGTTTACTTCCCAGGTCATTTGCAGGAGATTCGTTGATGGTTGTTTGCTAGAGGCCTCACTTTCTTATCATAGGACTTAGGTGTTTTCCCATGCCCTGCCATGGCCATAGTAAGTCAATCAACAGATAACAAGAAACAGCTAGAATGTCTTTTGGAGGGGGTGGCGGGGGGAAGCACAAGCAAGGGAGGGACAGAGAGGGGAGGTGCGAGAGAGAGAGAATCCCAAGCAGGCTCTGAGCTGACAGTGCAGAGCTCGATTGTGGGTCTCAGTCTCTTGTACAGTGAGATCTTGACCTGAGCTGAAATCAAGAGTTGGATACTTAACTGACTGAGTCACACAGACGTCCCAACAGTGTCTTTTAGGGTGTTAGCATTGGAAGTCGCTACACAAGTGAACCCTATTCATTGTAGGAAGGTTCTGTGCAAGTGTGTAAATACTAGGTGGTGGCAATCATTGGAGATGTCTTGGAGATGACTACAGCAATATTCTGTATCTCTTCTTCACTAAAAATATCATGTTAAAGACACTATATTGGCATTGTAAAATGTATCTATCTCAGCCTTATCCAATATAGTTAATATTTAATATAATCCAACATAGTCCTGTATTTTTGTAAGGAGGAAAAGAAGTCCTTTGTGAACTCTATTAACAAAATAATGCTGTTAAGTATTAACATTGTTCATTATGGAATATATCAACAGAAAAGTTCATAAAATATAAAGTACAGTTTACCTATAGTTGTAAAGAAAACATTGATAAAGCAACTACCCAGGTCAGAATATTCTTTGATTCCTAGAAGCCCAAGAACTTCCCATCCTGACTTTTGTGGTAATAATTTTCTTGCTTTTCCTGCCCTCCCCCTACTCACATATTACTCATTCAGCACATTTGCTGAAACGAATAGCAGAGACTGGTTCCCAATACTTGGTATTGACAATTGACATGGGTTCATTAAATCTGTATCTGTTACATACTTCTGAATCCTTTACTTTCTTGCCTATTTAGTAGCAAAGGGTAAAAATATCCTTAGGACATGGCAGCTGGCTCTCCCTAGAGTGAGTCATCCAAAAGAAAGCAAGGTAGTTGGGTTAAGTGGTGGGATTCTAGATGATCCTTCCTTCCTACCTTCCAAACCTTCTCTTAAGCAATAATAATTACACTGATAGAATTTAGTGTATACCTCTTTTTTTTTTTTTTTTTAATGAAGACAAAAATGAAATCTACCATTCAAAGATTTTGGTAGCATCATTCTGTTGCTATTATTGATTTAAGTCTTCAGGGGTTCTTAGGGACAAAAAAGAGTAGTTAGCATTTTCCATGAAGCAGCTATAGTAAAATTACTTTCTTATTTTCCCTTTTGCAATACTTATCTCAGAATAAAAGAACATTTCAATACATCGTGATACATATCTGGCACTTTTCACAAATACAAAAGCAATCCAGAGATAAGGAATGAAGTAAAGCACGGTTGCTAAGCAACTTAATGAAAATTTGGTGTCTACTAATGAGAAGTCAAAAGTGTAATCTTGATAACAAAACCAAGAATTGATTTTGTGTATCTGTGAAAAAGAAAAGCTAGGTCTCATAAAAGCTTGTATGTCCTAGAGAAATCAAAATATTAATCAAACTTTATTTTTTGCAAACTTTCCAAATTATCTTATTTAATATATTTATATGTTCATTGCTAGTGCCCAAAGCACTGCCCAGCACATAGTCAACACTGAAAAATTTTTGTTGAGTGAATGAACATAGAGCTTAAATAAGTCTTATAGAATATTGAATATTTTGAATTTGAATTGGTATCTTGGAATAGTATTGCCGTGGTGTTCATTATTAGCTCTTTTCTGAGGCATGCAGAACTTGGAGTATGAGAATTAATAGTCTGATAAAATTGTCCATCTCAAATTTGAACTTTGATATGGGTCAAATAAAAAATTGAGAGAATTAGGTCTCCATAGTCTACATCCTTTTTTAGGACTTTAGAGCAGATTATTTTGAATGGCACTAGCGTTACTGAGTCTTACAGGGATGCTTTATGCAGGAATGAAGTAAAGGGATGGGGTAGAGGAAGACCAATCATTTTAAATGAAGGAATTCAGTAAACAGTTAACTAGTGGTTTGCATTGTTCCATTTTTACTCTTCGTCCTGTACAGTGTACATTTATCGTGTATTTGATATTCAACTTTAACCTAAATCAAACATTGTGATTTTTTATGTAAATCTTTTCACTCTGTTTTTCCATGCACGTTTGTTCATAGTGGTTGAACTCTATCCTATTTTTATTGTGCTGCACTTGGCCTCCTTTTCTTGAAGGAGAGGCTTATTGGTCCTCTTTTTAATGGTCACACAGAAAAATCCTAGCAGCAAATTCTAACCAGGCAGGACAGGTTTTTGAGCCTTTCTGACATTGTTGTGCCCTTGCTCTTAACACTTTTCTTTGCCAGGTAGTCATTAACCCTCCCCCATAATTGTTAGCCTTTCGCAGATGTTTCTGACTCTGTTCTCTGCTGTCATGTCACTGTGAGTCTTGTCAAGGACTAGTTATCTTGTTACTCTGTAGATTTTGGTGGAAAGGATGGAGTCTCTTGGATAGAGTAGGCTCTGTTAACTCCCTATGCTACTAACTCCATGAGCGCTTGCGCGTGTGCACGCACACGCTCTTAAGCCTCTGAGGTGGTGGGAGGAGTAGGGACAAGAATTCAAACAGTACGCTGCCCAGATGCCTCCAGTGCCTGATCAGTTCACGGCAGGAATCAGTTTATGGATTCTCCTCTATAGGATTGTTTTGTGGTCAGTAGAGCAGGTGTGGCAGTAAATATATACAAGTGAATATTTTATTGCCTGCTCTGGTCTGAGGTGAGAAGAGTTTTAGGGTAAGAAGAAAGCCAAGTATCCACAAGTTTTCAAACCATGTTGTCTGGATTTATATATGTATATAACCTTTGAATACTTTCCTTTCCCTGTTTGGTTCCTTTGTTCCAAGGTTCTGTCCTCGATGTCTTTGGGCTGTATCATGTTGCTGCATATTTCTGTCCCCAAATCAGGCACTTCTCTGAAATATTACTATGGTGTGTAATAAAGGGAGTATAATGTCCTGGGCTACTTGTTTGGTTTCTGTGATACCTTGATAATGTGAGAAGAATATTTATGCTTCCTTATTCAAAATTAGGCAGAAGCCAAGAAGTTGATGCTAACTCTCAGCTAATGTTGAACGACATTTTTCACTGTCCTTGCCTTTTTTTGTTATAAAACATATTTTTCTTGAATTAAGACCACCATTAGAACTACTTTTATAGAGTTCGTTTATTAAGGAAACTTATTATTCAGATATAATATACACAAACGAAATTACACAAGTCTTCATATATAGCGCAGTTAAGCTTTACAAAGTGAACACTCCCATGTAACCACCAGCTAGATCAAGAACACACCCAATTATTACCAACACCCTAGAAGTCTCTCGCATGTACCCAGTCATTATCCCTAAAGGTTGAAGCTTATTTTATTATCATACATAGGTACTTTTAAATTGTCTTTACCAAAGGGTTGTGTTGTTTTTGTTTGATTGTTTGTATTTATTGGTTTTTATGGTTGGTCACCATTATTTTGTGCTGAAAATATTGCTCAATTTTTTCTCCCCTGTGACTATTAATAAACTCAAAAATGATCTTGCCTTGGTAATAGACTCCATACATCATGCAGATATTACTCCTAGCTGTGATTCTAAACTAGTCCTTCTGTGGGCCCCAGGTCTTCAGTGGAGCTGGTGTAGAACCCTAATCACCTGACATCTTTACAACTGAGATTGTATTACAAGGACTGTTCTATTTGTTGTTGTTGTTTTTCCTTAAAAAAAGTAATGTAGTCCTATATTTATGCAACTATTAAATTAAAATTCAAAACTAAATCAAGGTCAAGTATCCAAACTGAAACTTAAAACCCTATATAAAATTAAAATTAAGTTTTAAGTCACTTGGTCTTTTGGCTAAGATTAAGTATAGTATCTGTACCTATATTAAGTGGGGTTTGGAGCAAGGAGATGGAATAGGAGCTTGCACCATCCACTCCACACATTGACCTGGTATTGAAGTACTTACAGGAACCATACTTTAAAAAAAATTTTTTTTTTAATATTTACTTATTTTGGGGAGAGTCAAGTGGAAGGGGGGGGGCAGAGAGAGAGAGAAACACAGGATCCAAAGCGGGCTCTGTGCTGACAGGCTGACAGCAGTGAGCCCGATGTGGGGCTCGAACCCACGAAACACGAGATCATGACCTGATCCGAAGTTGGACACTCAACCGAATGAGCTACCCAGGTGCCCCCCCACTTTTATTTTAATTCCAGGTATAGTTAACATACAAGGTTATATTAGTTTGAGGTATACAATGCAGTGGTTAAAACATTCTGTACACTAGTCACTGTTCATCAAGTTAAGTATACTCTTAATCCCCTTCACCTGTTTCACTCATTCCCTGCCTACCTCCCCTCTGGTAAACATTAGTTCTCTATAGATAAGCACCTAGTTTGGGGGTTGTCTCCATTTTTTTCTTTGTTTTGTTTCTTAAATTCCATGTATGAGTGAAATCATAAAGATATTTGTCTTTCTCTGACTGACGTATTTCACTTAGCATTATACCTCTATCTAGCTCCATCCCTGTTATTGCAAATGGCAAGATTTAGTAATTTTTTTTTTTTATTTTTTAATGTTTGTTTATTTTTGAGAGAGAGAGAGACAGAGTGTGAGTGGGGGAGGGGCAGAGAGAGAGGGAGACACAGAATCCAAAGCAGGCTCCAGGCTCTGAGCTGCCAGCACAGAGTCCGACGTGGCCTCAAACTCACAGAATGCTAGATCATGACCTGAGATGAAGTTGGATGCTTAACTGAATGATCCACCCAGGTGCCCAGTTTTTGTGTTTTTTTTTAAGTTTTATTTATTTAAGTAATCTCTACACCCAATGTGGGGCCCAAACCCATGACCCCAAAGTTAAGAGTCACATACTCTTCCAACTGAGCCAGCCAAGCATCCCTTATTCTTTTTTTTAATGGTTGAATAATATTCCTCATCTTCTACACATCTGCTTTATCCATTCAATGGACATGTGGGGTGTTTTCATACTTTGGCTATTATAAATAATGCTGCAATTAGGATAGGGCTGCACATATCTTTTTGAATTAGTGTTTTCATATTCTTGGGGTAAATACCCAATAGTAGTATTACTGGATCACATGGTAATTCTATTTTTAATTTTTTGAGGCCCCTCCATCCTGTTTTCCACAGTGGCTGCACTGTGTTCCCACAGTGTTCCCACCAACAGTGCATGAGGGTTTATTTTTCTCCACCTCCTTGCCAACACATATTATTTCTTGTGTTTTTGATTTTAGCCATTCTGACAGGGGTGAGGTGATATCCAGTTCTGGTTTTGATTTGTATTTCCCTGATGATGAGTGATATTGAGCATCTTTTCATGTGTTTGTTGGCCTCTCTATGTCTTTGGAGAAATGTCTGTTCATTTCTTCTGGTTTGGGGATGTTGAGTTGTATCATTTCTTTGTATATCTTGGATACTAACCCTATATTGGATATGTCATTTGCAAATATCTTCTCCCATTCAGTAGGTTGTCTTTTACTTTCGTTGATTGTTTCCTTTGCGTAAAAATTGATTACTTTCAAATTTAAAAATCGATCTTAAATTTACTTTCTGAGATAATGATGTTTAACAACCCTGGGCATACCCAAACTAAGTTTGGATGTTAAAACATTCAATTAAAAATGTTCGACACCTGCTGAAGCATGTTGGGCAGAGAAGTGACAGGGTTAATATTATTACGGCAAAAACTTTCTAAATTTCAAGAAAGGTTGATTAAATAAGCATGGGATTGGGGTGCCTGAGTGGCTCAGTCGGCTGAGTGATGCTTGATTTTGACTCAGGTCATGATCTTGAGGTTTGTGGGATTGAGCCTCTGGTTTAGCTCTGCACTGACAGCATAGAGCCTGTTTGGAATTCTCTCCCTTTTGTTGCCCATGTCTCTCTCAAAATAAATAAACATGTTTTAAAAAATAAGCATGGGATTGTTTTGGAGCAGAATCTTCTCAAGGGCATTTACTCTTAGTTGCATGCTGAAATGGAATTCTTCATGTATAGTTTGGATCCAATATTAGAAATTATAAAGAAAGCATCTGAGAACTTGCTTAATATTTAAAGATGCTAAAATAAATAAACAAACAAACAAACAAACAAACTCTTACAAATTCTTTGCTTAAAATAGTCCAGGAGCACCTGGGTGGCTCAGTGAGTTAAGCGTCTGACTTCGGGTCAGGTCATGATCTCATGGCTGGTGAGTTCAAGCCCCGTGTAGGGCTCTGTGATGATGACTCAGAGCCTGGAGCCTGCTTTGGATTCTGTGTCTTTCTCTCTCTCTCTCTGCCCCTCCCCCGCTTGTGCTGTCTCTTGCACATGCACGCACAGAAATGTTAAAAAAAAATTTTAAACACTTGAGTTAACAATAAATCTTTTAGTTATTGTTAATTTCTTAAAAATTGAATTATATTAAAAAATTGAATTATATATATATATATCTAATAGTGTAATCTATTTCATCATTGTTAACCTAGTAACCAAAAATTGATACTATGAGTGAACTTACATTGTAATTAATTACGTTGGTTTCTTTTAAATGTTTATTAACCATTTGGGGTGCTTGGGTGTTTCAGTCAGTTTAGTGTCCAACTGTTGTTTTCAGCTCAGGTCATGATCCCAGTTTCTTTGAATTGAGCCCCAAGTCATGCCCCTCACTGAGCGCAGAGCCTGCTGGAGATTTTCTCTCCCTCTGCCCCTCTTACCTGCTCTCTTTCCCTAAAATTAAAAAAAAAAAAAAAAAAGTTTTATTAACCATTTTTATTTCTTCCATGAATTCACTCTTCATAACCATGTGCTGTCAGCACAGAGTCCAATGCCGGGCTCGAACCCAAGAACTGTGAGATCATGACCTGAGCCAAAACCAAGAGTCAGATGCTTAACCAACTGAGCCACCCAGGCCCCCCAGTAGATTTTCTTTTAGTCATAGTGCTTGACTGTTATCTTTGTACAGAAGCTTGAAATTCTTACCTGGTCAAATCAATGTCATTTACTCTATGCCTTCAGAGTTTTTTTCATCTGGCTGAGGAAGCCTGAGTCTTTACCGGGCTATTAGAAACATAGTGTCTCCCTGTACTTTCATAATTTTATGTATGGATCCCATAGTTAATTTGAATTTTTTTCAGTGATTTAAAATTCCATTTTCTATATGTTCATTTTGGTTGAAATTGTTCCTTGACCCATTTAGAGCAGACCATTGCTTGGCTGATAAAATGTGCTTTGCTATAGCTTTAAAGAAAAAATTGAAATTTAGAAGGACAATTTCCTCTCATTTTTTTTTTAAACCTTTTTTATAAATACCTCATGTTCTCTGGTTTTTGGAAGTGGTGGGGATTAGACAGCTGCTTCAATAATTTTTTGTTGCCTATATAAATACACTATGACTAGAACTCAAATCTGCCTGCCCTAAGGGAAACCTCTCTAGGTCTTTGAGTTTCTTCTTTCTATGCCCCTAAGCATGTGAAAATACTGTTTACCTATACCTGCCTCCTTAGAAATTATAACAGTAATTTTGTTTCTCAGGACAGTCTTCTCTCCCCAGCAGTTTTCATACACTTAGTAATGAGTTGTCCTGAACCCACACACACACACACACCACCAGAGAGTTCTTTAGAATATCCTAGGCTGTCACTCTTGATCCCAATCTTAAGAACTATCCATGGGGAATTTCTATAGGTTGTCCCATCTGGACCATGTTCTTGGAAAATCGTTAAGAATGTACTTTGCAGAGCTATTCGTAAAGAGGCTGTAGAGGCAGAATCATGTATAACCTAGGATGAGAGAATTCTATCACAGATTTGCTAGGAAATATTTTCCTAATGATCATCAGATTGCTCTATCTTCTTTCTTCACCCTTTCTCTGAGCGTGCTCTCCCAATGGTCAACCAATACCTAAACTGCCAAAGGAAATTCTGGGTCCTCGTAGATTTTCTTCAGCAGCTCAAACTTTTGGTTACCCTACATCTTCGGAGAAGCTGATGTGTGGCAAGAGTTTCCATCACACAGCTTTCCCCATCACTCCTCAGCAATTCATTCAGCCCGTCAAGTGTTCCTTATTGGGTGAGTTCATTCATGGCCGTGCCTCAAGCAGTCACCAGTGTGCTGTTACTATTGAAATGCTACCACTTGCCTGCTTGAGAAGAGCATATAGAAGGAGTAGGGAGGAGACCAAGAGTAATATTTGGAGATGAGGGTCCAGGAAGGGCTTTGGGAAGGTATTGACTCTTGAGCTGCATCTTATATACAGAGTGAACATCATCTTTATGTCAGAGATCCCAGAAATAGAGCCAACTATGAATAATAATTTAATAAAGGAGGTTTTATAAGTCACAGAAGCCATCTGGTATCTGGACAACTAGCAGAATTCTTCCTTAAATAACATCCTTGCCTCATGGGACTTATTTTCCAAAATTCTTAGAATGGTCTTTGTACTCTTTTCTGTGGTGGCAAACTTCTGTAGTTCTTTAAAAGGAGTCTCCTCCATAAAGCCTTCCCGCTCTCCAAACAGAGTTAGCCCTGCTTTGCACACTTAACTCATACAGACCCCTTACAAATGTCTACCTCCCCTACAATATCCCGATAGAAAAGTACGTGACTAATACTTTCCCCATTAATCGAAATGATACTGTATATTCAATTTTGCATTTGTCTGATTTCCTTTGCAGTGGTACTTAATCGGCTTCCCAGGTGATTACAATTTGCAGCATAATAATTAGACAAAATGACATCTTGCTAACCTGACAGTATTTTGGACTTGCAACTAATTGCTTTATCTAAGTTCACATACTTATTAATTTACATTAATTTATTTTAGATGTTACTAGGCCTTAGTATGCATTGAATATTCATTGTCCCACAGACTGAGTTAATCTCAGGATGGGAGATCTTTTATTTTACAAAATATATGTCCATTCTTCATTCCTCCGATTATGCAGACTTATTCTTTGCTCTTACATCGTTTCTGACAGTGGCCTGTTGTTTTGAATCCCTGGGTTTGGTACTTTCCAGAGATCTGCCTGTAGCTTATGTCTTGACCTATGATCTCACTGATTGAGTGGCTCTGTTTTGAAACTTGTCATCCATCCCTATGGACAATGAGCACAAGAATCCCAAGCTTGTATTGAGAATAAAATATACAATATGGAACTTTGGCCAACATCATAGGATTATTTTTAAACTTATGATTTTAAAATAATTTTAGACTTATTCAAAAACTGCAAGAATACTGCAGAATTTCCGTATACTCTACATTTTGCAAATGTAGTTTTCTACCAAATTAGCTTTGCTTTATTTTTCTCTCTCCCTCTCTCTCTTTATTCTCTATTTTTTCTTAATACTTTAAAAGTAATTTGTAAACATGATGCCCTTTTCCCCTAAATACATTGCTATGTTTTTCATAAAAATCAGGATGGTGCGTGGTGCCTGGCTGGCTCAGTTGGTAGAGCATGAGACTCTTGATCTCAGGGTTGTGAGTTTGAGCCCCATGAAGTCTTTAAAAAAAACAAACAAACCAGAATGTTGCCTTATATAACCACAATATAATTAAGAAAGTTTTACATAGCCACAGGACAATTATCAAAACTGATTTAATATTATTGTCTAATCTTTAGGTCTTATATCTAACTATCCTTTATGGAAAAAGACAACATATTTTTTCTTGGGTCTGAATTCAATCCAGGATCACTTATTTATATTTAGTTATTTACCACATCTTTTAACTTAAAAACTTTACAATGAAGTAACTTGTCACGAAATGTCCTAGTCTCTTAAAGACTAGGACACAAAATGGATCAGAGATTCAAATGTCAGAGTTCAAGCTATGTAATCATTAGTCAAAACATAAAAACATAGTTGTAGGGGCACCGGGGTGGCTCAGTTGGTTAAGCATCCAACCTCAGCTCAGGTCATGATCTCACGGTTCCTGGGTTCAAGCCTTACATCAGGCTCTCTGCTGTCAGCATGGAGCCTGCTTCAGATCCTCTGTCTCCCCCTGCCCTCTCTCCCCTCTCCTGAGCACTCTCTCTCTCTCTTTCAAAAATAAACATTTAAAAAATTAACAACAACAATAACAACAAAAAACATAGCTGTAAATCTTTCAGCTTGGATTACACAATTTTTTTCTTAGATAAAACACCAAAAGCACAAGTGACAAGATAAATTGGACTTCATCAAAATTTAAAACTTTTGTGCTTCACACGACTATAAAGAAAGGTCAAAAAAACAATAAGAATAGAAGAAAATGTTTGCTAAGCAGATGTCTAATGAGCTTGTATAGAGACTATAAGAAAAGAACTCCTAAATATCAATAATAAATGAACAATCCAAACTAAAATGAACAATGTATTTGAACAGACCTTTTTCAAAGAAGATACACAGGTGACCAATAAGCACATGAAAATATGCTCAGCATCATGACTCAGCAGAAAAATGCAAATCAAAGTCAAAATGAGATGCCACTTTACCCTAGAATGCCTATAATTTAAGGGCAAGCCATAACAAGAGTTGTCGAGGATATAGAAATTGGATCCATTTGTACATTCCTAGTGTAATTACAAAATAGATCTTGCACTTTGGAAAATAGTCTGATTGTTCCTTTCTTTCTTTCTTTATGTTTATTTATTTAGTGGTGACTGGGTGGCTTGTATGACTCTTCATTTCCTCTCAGGTCATGATCTTACAGTTCATGAGATCAAGCCCTGCATTGGTCTCTGTGCTGACAAAGAGTAGCCTGCTTGGGTTTCTCTCTCTGCCTCTCCCGTGCCCCTCCCCACTCTCTCTCTCTCCCTCTCTCTCTCTCTCTCTCTCTCTCTCAACAAGGAAATAAATATTTAAAAAATAAATATATTTATTTTGACAGAGTGCACACACCCCCCGTGAGCTGTGGAGGGGCAGAGTGAGGGGGAGAGAGAATCCTAAGCAGGCTCCACACTGTCATTGCAGGGCTTGGTCTCATGAAAACATGTCAACAGAAAAACTTGTTAAATAAATGTTAATCGTAACATCAATCATAACTGCAAAAGTGGAAACAGTCTAAATGGCATGTCCATGCAATGGAATACTTATTTGGCAGTAAAAAGGAATAGAGTACCGACAAGTACTACATACATGAATGAACATAGGCTGAGCAAAAGAAGCCAGATACAAAAGGCCACGTGTTAGAGGATTCCATTTATATGAAATGTCCCAAATGAGCAAAGTCCATAGAGGTAGAAAATAGATTTGGGACCGAAGCAGACAGAGGAAAGAGAAAAAAGTGGCATGACTTCTAAGGGGTTGGGGAGAGGGTGAACGCTGAGTATACAGTAACCAATGAATTCTGTACTTTAAAAGGATGGACTTCATGGTATTTAAATTATTTTACATATATGACAAGTCGATCATATTTATGAAAACTATTTAAAACGTTTTTCATTCAGTTTGTGGTGTGTTTTTAATTACACAAACATTTCCCACAGAAGTTTGTATGTACCATTTACCATCTAAAGTGACTGCCACATGACCACAGATTCAACAGCTTATAAATTAATAAATCCTTCCACTTTCTAAATGATACAATTCTCGAGAAAAGTTTTAAAATTGGGGATATTTATACTCATTTAAAATCTTTTGAAATGAGTTTTCATCTTAATAGTGTAACTGGTTTTTTTTGAAAGTTTTGTAAAATGCAACCACATTGGGCTTTTGTGGTTTTTAACCATTCATTCAACAAATATTTGAGCTGAAATTCTATGATCAGGAGCCAAGTGTGCAGTAATAAATCAAAGAGACATGAAATAGTGGCTAATATTAATTAGATCCTAGCTCTGTGCTGCTATACATGGGTTAAGAAACTTGCTAAAGTATCCTGAAGTAGTAAATGACCGCCTTTACAAGTTTTTGCTGTTAATTTTTTTTAATGTTTATTTCTTTTTTGAGAGAGAGAGGGAGAGAGAGAGTGCGAGCCACAGAGGGGCAGAGAGAGGGGAAGACGCAGAATCCAAAGCAGGTTCTTGGCTCCCAGCTGTCAGCACAGAGCCCGACGTTGGGCTCGATCCCAGACAGTGATGTCATGACCTGAGCCGAAGTCCGGCCGCTTAACCGACTGAGCCACCCAGGTGCTCCAGCCTTTTCCAGTTTTTTGTTTTAATTTAGGTTAAGGTAGACTTCTTAATTAACTGTAGCATATGTGCAGAAGACTACAGAAATCCTAAGGTCACAGGATTTTTCTAAAGTGAGCACCTTTGTGTAATTGGCATCTGATATTACTAGCACCTCAAAAGCACTCTTGTCCCCTCTTATCCCTGATTAAAAGTAGCCGCTGTCCTGTCTTCTAACAGTATGGGTTTCTCTTGCCTGTTTCCAACTTCATCTTAATGCAGTCTTACAATAATTATTCTTTCGTCTTATCTTCCTTTATGCACCATTAGAGTTGTAAGGTTAATTCATGTTTTCTGTAACTGTAAGTCATTCTCATTCTCATTGCTCAGTAGTGTTCTGTTACCATAAATGTTGAAAATTTGTGGAGTTATATTCTTCTGGTGATTGACATTTGAGTTGTTTCCAATTTGGGATAATTATGAATATTGGTGAAATCTTTGGGAAATATAAGAATACACTTTTATTTGCTGTACATCTAGAAGTGGAATTGCTAAATTGCAGGGGTGGGGAGGGTGGGGTGTGCATATGTGCAGCTTTGGTTGAGAGGAACACACAGTCTTCCAAAGTGTTTATCTCTTTATAGTCACATGACTAACATACAACTCTTCCAGTCGCTCCACATTCTTAGCAATACTCGATATTTTCTTTTTCACTGTAGACATTCTAATGGGTGTTAAGTGCCTTTTTTTTTTTAAGACCTCTTTCCACTTTTTTTATACTATGTTTAAAAAAACATAAAATTTACCATCTTACCCACTTAACCACAGTGTATAATTCTTTAGCATTAATATATATTCAGATTTTTGTGGCATAAATCTCCAGAACATTTTCATCTTTCAAATCTGAAACTTTATGCCCATTAAATAACTCCCGATTATCCCATTATCACAGCCACTGGTATCCACCATTCCCCTTTTATGTTTTATGAATTTGACTACTTTAGGTACCTCCTATAACTGGAATCATATAGATTTGCTTTTTTGTGACTGACTTATTTCACTTAACATTGTATCATTAAAGTTCATCCATGTTGTATGCAGCATGTAATAGGATTCACTTCCTTTTTAAGTCTGGATATTATATAGATATGCCACGTTTTGTTTATCCATTCATCTGTCAGTGGACATTTGAATTGCTTCCACCACTTGGCTATTATGAATAGTGGTGCTATGAACACGCAAATAACTGTTTTAGGCCTTGCTTTCAGTTCTTTCGGATGTAAGCTCCAGAGTGGAATTGTTGGATCACATGGCAGTTCTATTTTTAGTTTTTTGAGGAACTTCCAGACTGTTTTCTATAGCAGTTTTCACTATTTTATCATCACACCAACATATGTGGTGCCTTAAAATTTTCTTACTTTGCTACATGACGAGTAATGTGGAGCATATTTTCATATGCTCATCATCTGTTTGATATTCTCTTGTGTCGAGCCTGTTCAAATCTTTGGCTGGTTTTCTATTGTGTTTTTATTACTCACTTGGAGAAATGTCCTTATATACTTTGGGTAAAAATACTTTATCAATTATGTGTATTATAAATATTTCTCCCACTGTATTGCTTGCCTGTATGCCTTCTTAATCTCTTGCTAGTTAATGTTTTTCATGAACAGACGTACTTAATTATAATATAATCCAAGTTCTCTTTTTTTTTTTAAGATTTTATTTTTACATAATCTCTACGCCTAACATGGGGCTCAAATTTACAACCCTGAGATCAAGAGTTCCATGCTCTACTACCTGAGCCAGCCAAGTGCCTGTACAATCCACCTTCTTAATATTTTTCTTTATAGTTATTAAATGTGGTAATCTATTCTAAATTGGTTTTACCTGCTTCAAGGTCATGAAGATGTTTTCTTTCAAAAACGTGTTGTTTTAACTTTCATATTTATATCAACAATATAACTCAAGCTACTTATGTGCAGTAAGGGTCAAGATTCATAATCTGGTAAATCACTTTGCCTTCATTCATTTTCTTGGCCCTTTTTCATCTTTTGCATTTCCATTTGAATTTTGGCACAAGATTGTCAACTTCCACCCAAAACAAAATAAACTCTGATAAGATTTTGCTTGGGATCCCATCACATCTGGAAATCCATTTGGGGAAAATTGGCATCATTATAATAGTGTCTATTCCATGAACATGGTAGTTCTGCATTTATTGAGATCACCTTTAATTTCTTTTAATGTTTTATAGTTTTTATAGACTTACACAGGTATAATACTTGTCTTCCTCCATTTAGACTGCTATGAGAAAATACCAGACTGAGTAGCTTCTATACAACAGAAATATATTTCTCCCAGTTCTGGAGTGTGGAAGTCTCAATCAGGATGCCAGCATGGGTGGAGGGGGGGATGGGGGGTGGGGGGAGTCCTCTTCTCTTTGTGTTGTCATATGTATGAAGGTGTTAGGGAGTTCTGTGGTGTCTATTTATAAGAACACTAATCTCACTCATGAGAGCTTCCCCCATGTGACTTAATTACCTCCCAAAGGCCTTACCTTGTAATACCACCACAACTGGGATTCAAGATTTAATATATGGATTTTTGGTGGTCACAAATCTTCATACCATGGCAATACTTAAGCAGCATATTGAACCTAGATCTGAATTTAGAGACTCGTTATGCTTAATTTTCTGATGTTCACTGAATGACATTTGGAGAATCTGAGAAAAGCACAGATAACCATGAATAAATAGCGTTTTAGCATTTCCCATACAAAGACTAGATAAATGTAACTTTGTTCTTTGCTTGAAAACTTGAAAATTATCTGGTATAATTTTGTTTAATACATTATATATCATTTTGTATTTGAGATTATTTGAAAGCAAATGTATTCTTATTTGGCTGTAAAAGGACATATAAGTATAGAAAAAAATTTTAATATAAATAATTGTGTTTAGGGGGAAGGTCCTAAAGCCAACTCTACTCAAGGGATGCCTTGGTAGCAATGATTGTTAACCATCTGGAGTGACAGAAGAAAGTGATATTGGGTAACTAACATCTTAAGAAGTTTCATCTCAAGTTTATGTAATATTATTATAGCAACAGAAATGGGATAATAATTTTGCTGTTCGTTACTCCATTTTGGTCACAGGGGTGGGCACCTTTATCATTTACTGATTATGTGCTGATTAATGTGGTCAGTGTCTCTGCTGTGTAAATTTGTGATTTATGGAGGGAGTTTTAAACAGAATTGGTTGGTTTTATGTCTTGTCAACATTTTTATGTAATGTTTTGGTGTGCACTAGGACCACTGGGCTATATTTTAAATACTTCTGAGACCTTTATAGCACCCCATGGGTACGATACAGTGTAAGAAAAATCAATAATTATTCAAAGTTAATTGTATTTTGCATTTACCGTATCAACTGAACCACCTTAATCTTATGATAATATGGGTATGCTAGATCCTTGTGATAGCATGGAAAGGTCACAGGAATTTTAGGAGCATTGCTTTATATATTAATTATTCTGTCAAATAAAACCATTCACCCAAGTGCTGAAGTCCATTTTTAATATTGAGGGTCCCTGGTTATTTGCATCTGGCTAGATTTGTCCCGTTGTGGCATTTGTGTAAGAGCAAAACAGTTAGGCTCTTTTCCAGGGAATCCTCTGTTGTCTATTTTGCAATACTGTATCGACAGCGAAAGAAACCACAGATTGCTTTCGTCTCCTTTCACAAGTAATAACCACATACCACAGACTCCTGTTCTGCCTGTTGTTTGTTAGTCAAGTAACCTGGGTTACTCTGAGTTGTGTAGAGGCAACTAGTCTAAAAACTAAATAGGCTTCAACCTTTTAAGAAATAGTCACGTTTAAAAAGACCTGAAATGCAATAATACAGAGCTTTAAAACCAATATCCATTGCACTCAAGTTTAGGTTTCTTGTTTTCTATAAACAAATGCACTCTGCTTTTCCAGGTTTTAAGAAGAGGCAGCGATGAAGAAAAAGTTCTCTGTTTGGTTCGGCAGCGCACAGGCCACCATTGTCCAACAGCTGTGATGGTGGTCCTCATCATGGTGTGGGACGGCATCCCTCTCCCCATGGCCGACAGACTGTATACAGAGCTCACTGAAAATCTGAAGTCCTACAATGGTCATCCCACAGACCGAAGATGCACGCTCAATGAAAAGTAATCAAATTTAGTTATTACTGCTTTCCTGTTCAGACCTCTATTATGTAATATTACATTGTTAGTTAACTACCAATGACGTGTATTATATGGGAGAACATAAATTTAGGTATTCTAAAACTAAAAATAATGAAGTGGGGTTTTTTTGTTTTTGTTTTTTCTTTAATAGAAATTTGGTTTCATAGTGAGTTGAGACCCTTTTAGGGTATTCTCCTTTGGTTTCATAGTGAGTTGAGACCCTTTTAGGATATTCTCCTTTGGTTTCATAGTGAGTTGAGACCCTTTTAGGATATTCTCCTTTACTCATTTATTTATTTTTTAGTAATCTCTACACCCAACGTGGGGCTCAAGCTCACAATCAAGAGTCTCATGCTCCACCGATTGAGCCCGCCAGTCACCCCTTCCTCTTTCTTTTATAATATAATTAATCATACCTATTTTTCTTTTCTGTCTGCATTTTAAGTGGCATTAAAGAACATTTTTCTTTCTTGCAAGTTATATAGTAGTCCACCCATGGTTTCTTTTAGTTCTTGTTGAAATTGTAAATTTTAAAAACCTGAATTTGTGACGTATTTAAAATTTATGCCAGTTGGGGCACCTGGGTGGCTCAGTCTGTTAAGCATCTGACCTCGGCTCAAGTCATGAACTCATGGTTCGTGGGTTCGGGCCCCACTTCAGGCTCTGCGCTAACAGTGCAGAACCAGTTTGGGATTCTCTATGGCTCTCGTGCTCTGCCCTGCCCCCACTCACATGCAAGTGCTCACTCTCTCAAAATATATAAATAAACTTGAAAATTTATGCTAGTCAATCATGGGAGGAGGAGATCTATTTCTATCATTTTTTCCATTTAAGCCAACTCCAGTTACTAGAGAGTATTTAAAGAAATGTCATTACATGGGGCGCCTGGGTGGCTCACTCGGTTGGGCGTCCAACTTCGGCTCAGGTCATGATCTCGCGGTGAGTTCGAGCCCCGCGTCGGGCTCTGTGCTGACAGCTCAGAGCCTGGAGCCTGTTTTGGATTCTATGTCTCCCTCTCTCTCTGACCCTCCCCCGTTCATGCTCTGTCTCTCTGTGTCTCAAAAATAAATAACGTTAAAAAAAAAAAAAAGAAATGTCATTATACAAAATATAAACAAAAACATACAACATCCCCTCTGTAATCTCTACACCCAATGTGGGGCTTGATCTTGGCTTGTGAGTTGGAGCCTACTTAAAAAAAATAAAGAAAAATTAAGAAAAATTCTTATTGACAGAATAGATGCAAGAATATTTCAATGAACTCTTATCATATATACCCCTCACATAGATTTCATTATTGTTAACAATTTGTAAAATTTGCTTTTTTACACATGCACACAAACCTACTTGGGGTGCCTGGGTGGCTCAGTTGGTAGAGTGACCGACTTCGGCTCAGGTCATGATCTCACCGTTCATGAGTTCGAGCCCCGCATTGGGCTCTGTGCTGACAGCTCAGAGCCTGGAGCCTGCTTCGGATTCTGTGTCTTCCCTCCCTCTCTGCCCCTCCCCTGCTCACGCACTGTCTGTCTGTCTCTCAAAGAATAAATAACAACAACAACAAAAAAAACTACTATTATTAGTGCTATTTTTATTTTTTAAATTTTTTCTTTCTGGATTATTTGTCAGTTAGTTGCAGGCTTGATACCTTTTGCCTGTAAATACTACTCAAGAGTATATTCTAAGAATGACAAAATTCTCTTACATAATTCCTGTACAATAATCAAAAACAGGAAGACTTGGGGCACCTGGGTGGCTCAGTTGGATAAGTGTCTGACTCTTCCTTTCAGCTCAGTTCATGATCTCGCTGGTTTGTAGATTCTAGCCCCGCGATGGACTGTGCACTGACTGTGAAGGGTCTGCTTGGGATACTCTCTCCCTCTCTCTCTGACTTGAGCTCTTTTTCTCAAAAATAAAACATTAACTTTTTTTTTAAAATCTCATGCCTTGTCTTTCATTGTATTGATGTTTTTGAAGTCCTATTTTTTTAAATTTTATTATTACTTATTTACTTATTTATTTTTTAATTTACATCCAAGTTACTTAGCATATAGTGCAACAATGATTTCAAAAGTAGATTCCTTAATGCCCCTCACCCATTTAGCCCATCTCCCCTCCAGCAAACCTCTATTTGTTCTCCATATTTAAGAGTCTCTTATGTTTTTGCCCCCTTCCCTGTTTTTATATTATTTTGCTTCCCTTCCCTTATGTTCATCTGTTTTGTATCTTAAAGTCCTCATATGAGTGAAATCATATAATAGCTTTCTTTCTCTGACTGACTAATTTCACGTAGCATAATACCCTCTAATTCCATCCGTGTAGTTGCAAATGACAAAATTTCGTGCTTTTTGATTGCCAAGTAATACTCCTTTGTGTATATATACCATATCTTCTTTATCCATTCATCCATCGATGGACATTTGGGCTCTTTCCATACTTGGCTATTGTTGATAGTGCTGCTGTAAACACTGGGGTGCATGTGTCTCTTCAAAACAGCACACCTGTATCCTTTGGATAAATACCTATAGTAGTGCAATTGCTGGATTGTAGAGTAGTTCTATGTTTAAGTTTTTGAGGAACCTCCATCCTGTTTTCCAGAGTGGCTGCACCAGTTTGCATTCCCACCAGCAGTGCAAAAGAGATTCTCTTTCTCCGCATCCTCGCCAACATCTGTTGTTGCCTGAGTTGTTAATGTTAGCCATTCTGACTGGGGTGAGGTGATATCTCATGGTGGTTTTGATTTGTATTTTCCCCTGGTGATGAGTGATGTTGAGCATTTTTTCATGTCACTTGGTCATCTGGATGTCTTCTTGGAGAAGTGTCTATCCATGTCTTTTGCCCATTTCTTCACTGGATTATTTCTTTTTTGGTTGATTTTTTATAAGTTTTTCATAGATTTGGGATACTAACCCTTTATGTGATATGTTGTTTGCAAATATCTTCTCCCATTCTGTCGGTTGCCTTTTAGTTTTCCTGATTGTTTCCTTTGCTGTGCAGAAGCCTTTTATTTTGAGGAGGTCCCAATAGCACATTTTTGCTTTGGTCCTAATTTTATAGACAATTGCTCAGTTTGAGTTTGATTGTTGCTTGCTAATGTAATTCAATTGAGAAATTATTGGCAGGACTATCATATTTAGTCCATAAGATAAGGACCTACTTTCATTTCATTTGCCCTATTATCAGTGATATTGACTTTGCAAAAGCTCTTGTAGGTCTCACGAACTTCTACATTTCCTGTGTTTTTAATTGTTTAAATAACTGTCAGCTTTCAGTGAAACTACAATTTTCTTTCATTTCCATGTGTCATTTCAATGACATAAATGTGTTATTTGTTTTTCTATTTGGCAACGTTAATGTCCTTCTGTAATTTCAAGTTTAATCCCATTTGCATACCCTTTTTCTTCCTTTTCAAGTTGTTGTAACATTTTGTCATTTTACAATATATCTTCCATCTTGGTAAGAAGATTTAGGGGTACTTAGACAATTCCTCCCCTTCGCGGTATCTTAAATGATACTTTTTGTATACTTTCTTATCATATTCAGTGTTACGTTACGTATTAGGCATTTTCCTGATCTTCACAATTTAAAAATACTAATAATAGTTTCAAACTTTACATTTCTATATTCTTTTTATTTACTTTTTAAAATATGGGTTTTTGTTTGTATCTTTAATCATTACGAAAGAACTATGCACATACTGTTCAAGTTTTGAGGATTATGCAATTAGAAACCAAAGAGTGCTTTTTACCTCCTTGGTTTCATATCTTTGTATGAATATTGTAATCATTGTCATCCTTACTATTGGGTCTGTTAGGACCTCAGAAATGCCCCCAATGTGATAAAATAACCAAATTACTTTCAGTTCAATTTTTTCATTTATAACCTTAATGAAGACTTTTTAATGTTTTTTTTTTTATATTTTATTTATTTTTTTGAGAGAAAGAATGCGAGTGGAGGAAGGGCAGAGAAGAGGGGACAGAGGATCTGAAGCAGGTACTGCACTGACAGACTGACAGCAGTGAGCCCGACATGGGGCTTGAACTCACAAACTGCAAGATAATGACCTTAGCCGAAATCAAGAGTCCAATGCTTAACCAACTGAGCCACCCAGGCGCCCTAATAAAGACCTTCATTAAAATTGAGAGTGATCTCACATGCAAAATATCTTATCCACTGTCAATCCTCAGAGAATTATATCAATGTCAGTTTATAGATGAAGGAGCTAAAGTCCAAAGAGCTAATGAGATACTCTAATTTTCACATCTGATAGGGAACAGATCCAGGATTAAAATCTAGATTCTTTATTTCCTCTCCTTGGACACATCCATATGTATATTTCTGTATAGTTTATTGCTATTTATTTGGATTTCCAATCGTGAGCAAACATTTTAGTTAAAAATTGGCCTATATTCAAGGGCATTTAGCTTTGGGTTGTCAACACTACTTAAGGTAAAATCAGTAATAAAATAGATGTGTTAAAATCAATTCATTAGTCATCTATACTTCTAAAATTATAGGAATCTGAAATGTTCTTTCTGAGGTATTGGCCCGCTTTATCAGTTCATTCCCTTGCAATTATCATCTTACAGTCGTACCTGTACATGTCAAGGAATTGATCCAGAGACTTGTGGAGCTTCCTTCTCTTTTGGTTGTTCCTGGAGTATGTATTTCAATGGATGTAAATTTGGTAGAAGCCCAAGCCCTAGAAGATTTAGAATTGATCCAAGCTCTCCCTTACACGTAAGTGCCCTTTTTTACTTTTAAATTTCACAATGAGTTTATAAGTACACTCCTTAAAATGTTTTTTAAATAGTAAAACAATTAAATATTTTAGAAGTAGTGGAAAAAACAGTAAGAATATATATATGTAAATAGTTTAAAATTCTCAATAAATTAGGTAAAGTCTTCATCTCTGAGCCCAAATTACCACTGTCCCTGGCTCCCTCCTCCTTCTCCCCAAACCCCAGAGACAATAATTGTTCAAAGAACCTAGAATTTTATACCCAGCCAAAGTAGGAAAAATAAATAAAACCATTTGCCAACATTTCAAAGACTCAGAAAGTTTACTACCCACAGAACTACTATGAAAGAATTACTAAAGGACGTAATCCAGAAAGAAGATATATGAAACCGGAACCAATCTGTCCGGGACACGAGGCCATGGTGAGCAAAGAAATTAGTCAACCTTACTGTTAAGTTTAAATAAGTTGAGTACTTACATTTTTTTAAATTAAAATAACAACCGATAAGTATAATTCCATACTCTTACCAGCTCAAGGGTGGGTAGGCACTGGGAGGGGGTGGGGCACCTACAGGAACTAAATGTGGTGATGTTTTATGCTTTGTTTGGAGTGGAGATGATTTAGATACCAATTAACTCTAAGATCAGTGTTTTTCAAACTTTGAGCTGTGACCAAGAATAAAAAACATTTTATATTATAAACTGCTATACAATAGATATATGCAAGTAAATAATTAAAACAAAACCTTCAGTAAATAATACTTCATCTTATATGTTAGAGAAGATATTAAAATATTAAAAACTTAATATCTAATTTAATTATAGCGAAGGATCACTGGTATTCACTACAATACTTTTTATAAAATTTCATTGTTCTTTGTTAGATGTGACTTACTAAATTGACTTCATAGCCCTCTACTGAGTCATGACCCACAGCTTGGAAAACACTGCTCTAGAATTTGTCAGAAAAACATATATTTAAGAAAGCGTATGTTTAAAATTTTTTTAGATGAATTTAAATAGAATTTTTGCATTTTAAAGTAGTGTGGGGAAAAAATCTTTCTAAGGAAGACAACCTATACATAAATCAGCAAAAGGATTTTTAAAAGTCATTAGAATACAAGATAAATAGGAAACACAAAATACAACAGCAGGAATGATTCTCAATTATACCCATAATAAGGTGAATATATCATCTTTCCAAGAACCTCAGAATTAATAATGATCCCTTTAAAGAGGTAAGTGGAATTACTTAGCATTTTTTAGACTTCCTGTCTGTTGCAATAAAACATGTAAATAATTTTAGTGAGAGAACTATCATTTGCAGATAAAATACCTTAGAAGAAATCTAATAAGTATGTTAGGGGCACCTGGCTGGCTCAGTCTCAAGAGTGTGCAACTCTAGATCTTAGGGTCATGAGTTGAAGCCCCATTGGGTGTAGAGCTTACATTTAAAAATCAAAGAAGTGTATTAGACCTCTAGGGAGAAAACGATAAAATTTACTAAAGGCTATACCTGATCATGGAAAGGTGCTATGTTCAAACATAAGAACACTTGATAATGTGATGTCCATTCTCCCTTAAAATTAATCAGTTTTTTTTTTACAAATATCTTATGATGAAACTGCCTGTGTATAAATACATCAGAGTATTGACATGAGTGTTACATTTTTATTCTACAACATAATAATATTATATGAATCATGATCTTTTTCTATGGTCTTTATAAATAATGAGTAATATCTATATAGTGCTTATAATACAGGAAGAAGCATTTCTCATTCCAGGAACTGACAGAAGGCCAGTATGAAGCTCAGCAGGCAAGAGAGAGTAAGGTGAATGCAGTGGCCTTATATGTCAAACATTTTGGAAGATCATTGAGGGGTTTTAATGAGAATAGTGGTACGATTACCCTTGTCTTTCAAAGGGATCTCTTTAGCTGCTCTTTGAATAATGTATTAAAATTGTTGAAGAGTGTGTTTAGCAAGTTGAGCTAGCTTTAAGAATAAATAGTCCAAGTGCACCTGGGTGGCTCAGTCAGTTAAGCTTCCAACTTTGGGCTGAGGTCATGGTCTTGCGGTTTGTGAGTTCAATCCCCACATCAGGCTCTGTGCTGACAGCTCAGAGCCTGGAGTTGGCTTCGGATTCCGTGTCTCCCTCTCTTTCTGCCCCTCTCCCTTTCACACTCTCTTTCTCTCTCTCTCTCAGAAATAAATAAACATTAAAAAAAAAAAAAAAAAAAAAAGAATAGTCCAGAGAAGGGATAATAGTAACTTGGAATTGGTTGTGACAGAGGACAAGTGGATAGTGGTAGTCTGGAAAGGTTTTCATAATCAGATGGTAGTGCTATTTCTTGACATAAGGTTTCAAAAAGGCAGATTATGAATTCAGTTTGGAACCACTGGGTGAGAGATTTCTATGGTAAATCCAAGTGGGGATGTCAGGTCAATAATAACAATCTGAAGCTCAAGTGTGATTTCTTGTCCAGATAGTAATTATAACCACAGATGTGGATATGACAGTCCTAGAGATCAGGTTTAGGATGAAAAGAGAAGAGGAATATAGGCTTGAGCCCTGACATGTTAGGACCTGATATGAAGAAACCTCTATATCTGACAAACACATTTGTTCTATTGAAACAGAGTGTCAAGATCCTTACATTATGAATAATGAGACTTACATTTGTAATGGTCACCTATATAAGCTTTATTTAATTTCTGTGGGCCTAATTTATTTCAACATTTCCACACAATAAATATTTCTTGATGACCATATACTCAGTCTAACTTCTGATACTCTTTGTGAATTCATTATCTACCAGTAGTAAAACACAATTGCTCCACTTAATATTTCAGGTGTTGGGGCGCCTGGGTGGCGCAGTCGGTTAAGCGTCCGACTTCAGCCAGGTCACGATCTCGCGGTCCGTGAGTTCGAGCCCCGCGTCAGGCTCTGGGCTGATGGCTCGGAGCCTGGAGCCTGTTTCCGATTCTGTGTCTCCCTCTCTCTCTGACCCTCCCCCGTTCATGCTCTGTCTCTCTCTGTCCCAAAAATAAAAAAAATTAAAAAAAAAAATATTTCAGGTGTTACAAAACATAATCAAAATATTTTCAATAGGTACTTAAATCACAATTGTAAAGTTTTCTTCAAATAAATTAAATAATTAATGGGTGAGTATAGTCAGGAAGTTTTTTAAAGGAGGGTCCTGACTTTCCTGATGATATTTATTAAGCTATATTAAGTTTCACATACGTAAGAAAACAGATGAAAGGAACAGAGTAATTTAGATATATGCCAAATAGATAAATTTCTTTTTCAGTGAAAGAATCAACCTAAATCAGTAGGAAACAAAAAAGGTTATTACCACTGATGCTTTTCAGTTGCTCAAATTGGGGTTTGTTAAAGGCACCCAAGAATTAACCTCCTGGGGCAGGTGGGTGGCTCAGTCGTTTACGTGTCTGACTCTTGATTTCAGCTCAGGTCATCATCTCAGGGTCCTGAGTTCAAAACCCACATTGGGCTCCATGCTGGTTGTGGAGCCTACTTTAAAAAAAGAAAAGAAAAAGAATTAACTTCCTATGTCTATACTGTGTGTGGCTTTGGCTTTTATAATCCGATACGTATCCACATGAAGATCTTTCTGTGTTCTTGGCATCCATCAAATCTGAAATGAAGCAGAAGCCTTGAGCCTCCTTAATTCTTCCTTTCATCCTTGCTCTCAGTTTCCCTTCCATAGTCTTCCTTGGATGTGATTGATCATTTATCAAGTCTTTGATTTGATTTAGAATACAATCCTCTCTGAAAATTATCACAGTGCTCTTTCAACTATTGTTTCCAAAGTCTCCTTTTGTGTTGGATACCTCATACTGTCATCAGTGACATTTTTAATGGAGACTCTTGTTAAAGACTATTCTCCTTTGAAAAGTCTTCCATGTTTCTTCCATCGGTAGCAATCCAGATTCTCGATATGGTGTCAAGGCTCCTTACAGTCCTACTTGATTTAAGTACCCGGTACTGCTAAATAAATATAAAATACGGTTCTTGTATTTATATTTAGCAACGTGAGCAGGTTTACACCTTATCTCTAACACCATTTACATTTCTAACTCACTTACAACATAGTTAAACCATAACAATGACTAAGGCTTTCGATTTTATGAAAAAACAACCCAGTTTATTTTCTGTGGTATCTCTTTTATTAGGGTAAGTATGAATTGTGCATCAACCACACATCAGCAATGATTTATCACTCTTTTTCACACACCTAAAA
Source organism: Panthera tigris (assembly GCF_018350195.1). Classification (NCBI taxonomy): domain Eukaryota; kingdom Metazoa; phylum Chordata; class Mammalia; order Carnivora; family Felidae; genus Panthera; species Panthera tigris. The sequence goes on from NC_056670.1 coordinate 29,222,879, forward strand.
CTTGTATGTCATTATGAAACAACTTTTATGGACTGTCTTTTCCTATAGGAAAAAAACCTTGAAGATAATTTACAGAGTTTGGCTACACGATTAGCTCCAATTTATAAGCAGTATGCTCCAGTTGCTTACCAAAACCAGGTATGTTTGGGGACCAGATGCAGTACTCTTGAACATGGTTATCTATCTTTATAGAACAACTTCAAAAATTATCTAGCCTGGGGGTGCCTAGCTGGCTCAGATGGCGGAACATGTGGCTCTTGATCTCAGGGTTGTGAGTTCAAGCCCCACATTGGGTGTAGAGATTACTGTAAAGAAAAATTTTTTCTATTTTTTTAATTTAAAAAAATGTATATTTATCTGTCTTTAAAAACTTCCTGTTATGACAGTTGAATTAAATTAAAATTCCAGAGTGACAGAATTCTGGTTATTTCTAGAACTATAATTTATAAAAGCAGAAATGCATGATTGATTCTACACAAGAAAATTCCATCAGTCCAGTATACTGAATATATTAATAGAACAAATGACAAAAACCACATAATCTCTCTGTATAAAGACATTTGACAAAAGCTAACACTTTCATGATTAAAACAGTCATCAAAATAGAAATAGAAGTGAATTGGCTCAACCTGATACAGGACATCTATAACAACCCACAGCTAATATCATAATCATGATAAAAGACTAAAACATTTTTTGCTTTATATGTGGAACAAGACAAGAATATCTACTCTCACCATTTCTATTAAACACTTTGCTGAAGGTTCTATTAAGGACAACTGAAAGAAATTCAAAATTTTTAAATTTTGTGCTTCAAAGGACATCATCCACAAATTAAAGGAGGAGCACCTGGGTGGCTAAGCTAGTTGAATGTCTGACTCTTGATATTGGCTTAGGTCACGATCTCCCAGTTTGTGGTTCGAGCCCCATGTTGGGCTCTGTGCTACAGGCATGGAGCTTGCTTGGGATTCTCTCTCTCCCTTTCTCTCTCTGCCTCTCTCCCAATCATTCTCTCTCTCTGTCTCTCTCTCTCTCTCTCTCTCTCTCTCTCTCCCTTCCTCTCTCTCTCCCTTCCTCTCTCTCTCTCCCTCTCTCTCAAAATAAATAAATTTAAAAAAAATAAAAGAAATGAGGGTTGAGGGAAGCAGGGAGTTGATCAGAGGGTACAAACTTCCAGCTAGCTATAAGATAAATACAATTTGGGCATCTATTGCACAGCATTGAGGCTATAATTTAATTAACAATACTATATTATATACTTACAAGTTTTTAAGAGATCTTCAATTATCACTACACACACAAAATAAACCTCATAGTGTTAAGGGATTAAGATGTTACCTAACCTTCCTGTGGCAATCCTTTTGCAATACACACGTGTGCAGTCATCACAAGGTGGAAAATACGTGTAAATATCTTTTAAAAGTTTATCTTTGACAGAGTCTGCGAGACTGGGGGAGGTGCAGAGAGAGGATCCAAAGTGTGCTCTGCACTGACAGCAGAGAGCCCAATGCAGGGCTCAAACTCAGGAACTGAGAGAGAGAGTTGGGGAGGGGCAGAGAGAGTGAGGGAGACACAGAATCCAAAGCAAGCTCCAGGCTCCAAGCTGTCAGCACAGAGCCCTACGCGGGGCTTGAACCCACAAACCGCGAGATCATGCCCTGAGCCAAAGTTAGATGCTTAACTGACTGAGCCACCCAGGCACCATAGAATTTCATTCCATTTTAAGGCTCAATAGCATTTCATTGTGTGTATTTACCCAGGCACCCCAATATCTTTTTATCTTAAACATAACCAAAGACCTATGGTCTATATTTCTTAAATCTTTATTTGTATTGTCATAGATAACATCCTTTCTGTTAAATTCAACTTTTCATTTTAAAAAGAGTTATAGGGACACATGGGTGGTTCAGTCGCTTAAGCGTCTGACTCTTGACCTCAGGGTCTTAAGTTGGAGCCCTGCCTGAAGCCTACTTTAAAAAATTAATAATAATAACAATAAAATAAAATAGTTATAAATTCATTTTTTATACTGGTTTATGAATACATGTATATTTATAGACCTTGAGGACTCTTCCCACATAATTAATGCACTATGTTAGTCTCTCTTCCTAATGGAATAAATTAGGCTTGCTCTGCTTGTTTATTCACCAGCAGCAGGTATTTTTATCATCCTACCATCAGTCACAGCCAGGGATTTGCATTTTCCTTTGTGTACTATCAGACTCTTCCTCCTGAATGTTTCTGAGCTACACATCCACTACTTTAACGCACTATGGTCATAAATATCTGAAATTGCAATGTGTCATTAGTTTAAGAGCCTGGTCAGGAAGTGACTTTTATTCTTTACTGAAGGTGATTCTTTCTGTCTCTCACAACTGTGTGTCATACATTTCTTTTTTAGGTAGAATATGAACATGTTGCCCGAGAATGTCGGCTTGGCAGCAAAGAGGGTCGTCCTTTCTCTGGGGTCACTGCTTGCCTAGACTTCTGTGCCCATCCCCACAGGGACATTCACAACATGAATAATGGAAGCACTGTGGTATGTACATAGATGGCTTTTGATTCTAAAAGCTCCATCTCTGTGTGGTTAGGCTGGATATGATTACTGTTAAAAATTTTATTTTAGGGGCCCTAGCCTGACTCCGTCAGAGGAGCACATGACTCTTGTTCTCAATATCATGGGTTCCAGCCCCACGTTGGGTGCAGAGATGAATTAAATTTTAAAAATCATATTTTATGTTCTGTCTCACATAGTATATACATCAATAGCATTTATGTTATTGTCCAAGTCCTTCCACAAAGTTACAGAACTGGCCTTAAATATTTTTTGAAGGTCTTGAATCTTGTATTTAATTGTGGTGTGTTTGCTAGCAGGTAGGAGCACTCTTGTATGCTCTCAAACTGATAGGTAGGAAGTTAAGCAATTTATCGGTTCTCTTTTTTTGCCTTCTGGGTACCAAAGGGTTTTTGTGATGGAATTATCCTGAATGTATCGTTTTCTTGTTCATGTTTGTTCTTAATACCAGTATGTATGTATAAAGTTCCATTAATATTCCAGAATTATCAGAAATATTTGCATTTCAGTGCTCATACTTATGTTTACAGCCATGAAAAGAATTATACGCCCATAGCGTGAAGTCAATTAAGAAACACTTAAATTAGGTAAAAGACCCTGAGAAAAATCACACAGTTGTCTTTTTTAAATGAAATGGATTTGGTTCAAGTCATTATTTCCTCACCTAGTAAAATAAGAGATTAATATGGAGTGATTTCCTCTGTTTTTGCATGACACCAGTCTGGTTGGCCCCATATAAGAAAGACATAGCTACAGTCCCTTACACTGTGACTAGAAGGACACAATCTAATCCGTCAAAAGGCAGCCTTCCCTCCTTGTTTAGCCAGTGAAGTCTATGACTGATAGAATTAAGGAGCCAAAAAAATTTTTTTTTTTTTTTTTTTTTTGCATTATCATTCCTCTCCACTGTCGTTGACTATAGTCTTTGAGACAAATGTTATTTTCAAAGTTGAAATAGTAGAAATCTGTCCAGGTGAATCGTGGCCACAGTGTGGTTCGTTGTCACTGCTTGGCTAGTCACTTTACTTGAATTGCTTCATGACACAATATCCATGATCAGGGTGAATTAGTTTCAGTCAAACTGGATTTTGGTTCGTCTTCTTCTTGTGCTTCTCTTGTGTATCATTCAGTGTGGCCTCTTCTCCTCTGCTGTCATTGCTCATGCAATGAGGCTTGTACCTAGAACTTGCCCTGACTCCAAAGTTCTGCATTTCTGAAACCCTGGAATCTTGACCTTCAGCTACCAACTCACTTGCCTCCCTGTCTGCTGCCTCAGTCTTTCTAATTATGCTCCTTGTATCTTGTCTCCTCGGCCCCTTCTTAGTGTCCCTGTGAACAAATAAACCGCTTAAACATTTATTGATGCAAGAGTCTAATTTTTAACATGATTACTTTAAATTATTCACAAATTACACCCAAGAGACTTTAGTATTTCAAGTCTTGCCGGTAAACATGACTATAGATACTGAGAAAATAAAACTAAGTTTATCTTTCTTTACCATCTGTATTCATCAAGTTCTGTCAACCTTACAATCTGGAAATTTTTCATAAGTAATTCCCCTCTACCCAATGAATGTGTCATTATTTAAATAGTTAAGAAATATGGTAATATATAGGCTAAAATAATATCTTAATAGTTAATATTTAGTATGAAAGCTGTGGACAGTCCAGTAAACATTCCTTAACTTGGACAATGGAGTAAGATGAAATATAACAAAAAGACCTAGTATTTAAAATATTACAGGAGTGCCTGGCTGAGTCAGCCAGTAGAGCATGCAACTGTTGATCTCTTTGTCATGAGTTCAAGCCCACATCGGGGATAGAGTTTACTTGTGTGGTTTTGTTTTGTTTTGTTTTCAGTTTTATGTATTCACTTTGAGAGGGAGAGAGTGCAAATGGGCAAGGGGCAGAGAAAGAAAGAGAGAGAGAATACCAAGCAGGCTCGGCACTGTCAGGGCAAAGCCCCATGTGGGGCTTGAACCCATGAACCATGCGATCGTGACCTGAGCCAAAGTCGCAGCCACCCAGGCACCCCAACAGAGTTTACTTTTTAAAAATATTATACTCTCAAAAATAAAGAAATAAACATTTAAAAAAATTTTAAACAAGCACCTCAGTGGCTCAGTTTAGTGTCTGACTCTTGGTTTTCGCTCAGGTCATGAGTTCACGATCCATGGGTTCAAGCCCCACATCAGGCTCTGTGCTGATGGCGCAGAGCCTACCTACGATACGGTCTCTCTGCCCTTCCCCTGCTCTCTCTCTCTCTGTCTCTTTCTCTCTCTCAAAAATAAACAAACATTATAAATATTATAAAATACATAAACGTGCATAATATGTACTTATAAGATCAACTCAAAAGTATGCTGGTCTGCTTACAGATAATTGATAAATTACTAGAATTGAAGAAAGTTGAGTGGCTTGATGTATATTAGTTGTGCAAAATTAATATACCAGCAGGAACCAATGGAACATAGAATGGGAACATAGATCCCTTTCACAGTGGCAACAATTAGAAGGTAGAAATAACTCTGAATGTGCAGGACCTATTTCATGTTTTCTTTCTGTCAGGTTTGTACTTTAACACGAGAGGATAATCGCTCCTTGGGGGTTATTCCTCAAGATGAGCAGCTGCATGTGCTACCGCTCTACAAACTCTCAGACACAGATGAGTTTGGCTCTAGTGAAGGAATGGAAGCCAAGATCAAATCTGGGGCCATCGAGGTGCTCACACCCCGCCGTAAAAAAAGAACACGTTTCACTCAGCCTGTTCCTCGTTCTGGGAAGAAAAGGGCAGCGATGATGACAGAAGTTCTTGCACATAAGATAAGAGCTGTGGAGAAGAAATTCATTCCTCGAATCAAGCGGAAGAATAACTCGACCACAAACAATAGCAAGGCTTCATCGCTGTCGCTTTTAGGTGAGGCCTATGGATGCTGCTGAGTCTCTGTGCACAACTCCCACTAGCCAAAGTGTTGGGACTTTCCCTTGCACCCCACTTCCCCTGTCCTTTATCCTTGCTGCTCTCTTAGGAATGAGGCATTGTGAAAACAAAACACAGCAAAAAACAACTTTAGATCAGATGTTAATTCAATTAGGTAATTATTCTTAAATCTCACTTGTTTCTAATACATGTTGCTTTAGAGTTCAAAATAAGACACTGAATCCATACATGTACACAATTTCTACATACTTTCCAAAACTAAAAGTCAACAAAAAAGCGACCCATCAGTATTTCTTGGTATTTTTTCTATTTATGCTTTAAGAAAACAAACAGAAACCTGTTTTTCTTGTTTGGTCCCATCTACTTTGAAGCCCTACTCCTTCTTGGAACATGGGAAATGACATCACTTCCTTGAAGTCTTCCTTGGTCACATTTAGCATCAAATACAAGTAATCCAGTCAACAAATATTACTGAGTACCACTTTGTGCTGTTCTGGGTGTTGGAAAGTTAGCAGTGAAAGAGGAGAGAGAGCTCTGTGAGAGAATTCTATTTGGATATGGTTGTCAGAAAGCTATTTGTTGAGAATGGAGTATTTGAGTAAAGTCCTTAGGCCAATGAGAACCCTTAGTGTTTTTATTGGGAGAAATAGCATTCTACGCAGAGGAAATGGCAAACGTAAAGATCAGGGGACAAGAGGTTACCTTGAATACTTTATGCAAGCAAAGAGGCCAGTGTGGCTGAAGCAGAGCATGAAATGGGGAGAGGAGTAAGAAATAGATTGGAGAGGGAAGAGGGGTGTTGGAGCGTTTCATCTCGGGCTTTGTTGACTGCTGTAAAGATATCAGCATTTAGTGAGTGAAAGGAAGGCTACTGGAGATTTCAGAATAGAGAGGGGCTGGGGCACCTGGCTCGCTCATTTGGTGGAGCATTTTACTATTGATCTTGGGGTTGAAAGTTCAAGCCCACGTTGGGTGTGAGATTACTTAAAAGTAAAGTCTTAAAAAAAAACATAGAGATGGTGTATGATGTGACTCAAACTTAACATTCTGCTTACTGGGTTGAACTAGAAACCAGTAGACAGAACAGAAAAGTAGGGTAATGGTAAAGAGGCTACATCCTAACAGCTCAAGAAAAAGGTGATGGAGCTTGAACCAGACTGGCTAATGAGGACATGAGAGATGCCTGGTTCTGGATCTGTTTTCAAGGTAGAGTCAACAGGATTTCTGAAAAATCTGGATTGTGGACAAAAAAAAGTCTCACTGTTTACCCTGGTGTTATTGGTCTGGAGTGACTGGAAAGATGGGGAAATCACCAAGAATCATGAGAAATGGGAAAGAACAAATTTGGAAACATACAGAGGGAGATCAGAAGCTCACTTCTGGACCTGTCAAGTTTAAGACACCTGTCAAACAACCGTTAGGTAAACAGTTGAATAAGAGTGTAGTTCAAAGAAAAGATTTTGGCTGGAGGTATAACTTAGGAAGTCAGCTGCATAGAGATAGAATTTCAAAGCCTGAGAGTAAATGAAATCACAGAGAACTAAAGGAGGTAGAAGGAGAAGTCCTGGGAATTCCCAATTTGTACAGGCTTCAGAGATGAACACAGTCTTGGAAGGTCTGGTGAGGTATTAATGGAACTCTAAGAGTATATGCAGTGTTTCAAGGAGGGAGTGATCAACCATGTCAAGTGAGATGAAAACAAGTTTCACTCTGAGTTTTACAGGCGGTGGGAGGTCCTGCTTGAGCATTATTGAAGTAGATTGCTGGCAAAATGGGAGAGAAATGGAGAGATTCTTGTGCTTGGTTATAAAGGGAATCAGTTGAATGCAGTGAAGTTTTAAAGGTTGAGAGGTTTTTTTCTTAAATGGAAAAATGTTTTAAAGGTATAGAGTGAGTGAATTATTTAATGAATCTCACTTCCCTCAATAATAAATTGCAGAACTCACATCATATTATCTTATCAATTACTTCATCAGTATGTCATTAAACAATAAGTAATTTTTATAACCGCAATACCTAAAACAAACAAATCAAATATTGTTTTCATACCAATCAATGTTCAAATTGCTCCGTTTGGGGTGCCTTTGTGACTCGGTAGGAGAACCACCTGACTCTTGATCTCAGGGTCGTGAGTTCAAGCCCCACATAGGGAGGGCATGGTGCCTACTTCAAAACAAAACCAAAAAAATGCTCCATTTTTCTCCTAAATGATTTTTCTTTTGTTTTTCATTTTGTTTTGTTTAAAAAAAAATTTTTTTTAATGTTTTTATTTTTGAGACAGAGAGAGGCAGAGCATGAGCAGGGGAGGGGCAGAGAGAGAGGGAGACACAGAATCTGAAACAGGCTCCAGGCTCTGAGCTGTCAGCACAGAGCCTGACACGGGGCTCGAACTCATGGGCTGTGAGATCATGACCTGAGCCGAAGCTGGATGCTTAACCGACTGAGCCACCCAGGCGCCCCACATTTTGTTTTGTTTAAATTATTATCCAAACAAGGTCACACGTTATAGTTATTTGATATGTCTCCTAAACCTTTCTTATTTAAGCTTGCTTTTCCAATTTTTCCTTTCTCTTTTTTTCATATAGCGAAAACCATTGTCCTGTGGAGACAAATTCAGCTTCCACTTTAAAAACACTATTTAAAGACCACTGTCCAATTTGAACACTCTCGTTTCTTCACATCAGGAAATATATAGTGTCCAGTGATATCTCTTTTTTATGATGTTAAGACTGATCCATGGTCCAGGTGTTGTCAATGGGAATCACTGATCATAACATTCCCTATGAACTTTTTACCCATTTTAGAAACACTTAATATCATATTCTATATATATATATATATATATATATATTTTTTTTTTTTAGTATTTGTTTATTGTTGAGAGACAGAGAGAGACAGAGCACGAGCAGGAGAGGAGCAGTGAGAGAGGGGACACAGAATCCGAATCAGGCTCCAGGCTCTGAGCTGTCAGCACAGAGCCTGACGCGGGGCTCGAACTCACGGGCTGTGAGATCATGACCTGAGCCGAAGCTGGATGCTTAACCGACTGAGCCACCCAGGCGCCCCACATTTTGTTTTGTTTAAATTATTATCCAAACAAGGTCACACGTTATAGTTATTTGATATGTCTCCTAAACCTTTCTTATTTAAGCTTGCTTTTCCAATTTTTCCTTTCTCTTTTTTTCATATAGCAAAAACCATTGTCCTGTGGAGACAAATTCAGCTTCCACTTTAAAAACACTATTTAAAGACCACGGTCCAATTTGAACATTCTCGTTTCTTCACATCAGGAAATATATAGTGTCCAGTGATATCTCTTTTTTATGATGTTAAGACTGATCCATGGTCCAGGTGTTGTCAATGGGAATCACTGATCATAACATTCCCTATGAACTTTTTACCCATTTTAGAAACACTTAATATCATATTCTATATATATATATTTATATACATATGTATATATATTTTTTTTTTTAGTATTTGTTTATTGATGAGAGACAGAGAGAGACAGAGCACGAGCAGGAGAGGAGCAGAGAGAGAGGGGACACAGAATCCGAATCAGGCTCCAGGCTCTGAGCTGTCAGCACAGAGCCTGACGCAGGGTTCAAACCCATGAACCATGTGATCATGACCTGAGCCGAAGTCGGGCGCTTAACCGACTGAGCCACCCAGGTGCCCTCATATTCTATATTCTTTATTACATGAGCAGCAACAAAGTCCACCATTCTTCCATTTGGTGGTTGATCTTCTTTTACAAAGAAATATTGCCCTTACCAATAACTTGTTAATGCTGAGATATGGTTCATGTAGGGAAATTAGAATAAATGCTTGGCTATTTGCCTTTATTCACCGGTTTTTAGAATACAAGTTAGTTCCTAAGCAATTTCCAGTGTGTTCAGTTTTTTTTAATTTAGTATCTTTTGGATCTCAAAATTTTTTAATTTTTGTTATTTTATTACTAGTATTTTTATTATTATTTATAGTTCATATTTCAGTGCATATTAAATAGGGTTTTTATTCCTAACTAAATATGAAAAATCTTCAATTCTTTAAAAATCTTCAAATTGAAACCAAAAAATCCTCAAATTGTTCCATCTTTGATCAGTAGAAACCCATCATGCTGGCTTCTGAATTTTTTTGTCATGACCTCGATTGCCTTTGATAGTTTCCTTAGCTTCCAACACGATGTTCCAGGCTTGTTTTATATAACACTGCCCCATATATAAATTCAGCCATCTCTCCAAGGAGCCTGAGGGAACAAAATACACCATGAATTTGTATTCAACTTTACTCAACTATAGAATTACGGGGTATTCCTTAACTTGTTTGATTTTTTTTTTTCATATTTACAACAAGAGTTTGCTTATTTATTTTTTGTAAGATGAGAGAAATGACAGAGCAGGCATTTATACAAGGCTAAGAAAAATTTAATAGGGAGATAATGAAGAGGCAAGCTGGGGAGAATTAGAATAAGTTTTTTTGAATATAGCTCCATTTTACAGACACTTATTTTGGATTTATTTTAAGAGTCACATACCTGATTCCATACTGCCTGTAAACAGCATTTCTACCAACTTTATCTTCGTGTCATTCCCCAGTAGCATCTTTACATGCTATGTTTTTTTTTTAATTTTTTTTTTAACGTTTATTTATTTTTGAGACAGAGAGAGACAGAGCATGAACGGGGGAGGGGCAGAGAGAGGGAGACACAGAATCTGAAACAGGCTCCAGGCTCTGACCGTCAGCACAGAGCCCAACGCGGGGCTCGAACTCATGGACTGCGAGATCATGACCTGAGCCGAAGTCGGCCGCTTAACCAACCGAGCCACCCAGATGCCCCTACTGCTATGTTTTTAATACTATATACCTTGATGGGGCGCCTGGGTGGCTCAGTTGGTAAAGTGGCCAATTCTTGATTTCAGCTTAGGTCATGATCTTGTGCACACATGCACTCTCTCTTTCTGTCTCCTTCTCAAAATAAATAAACTTAAAAATAATAATAATAATAATAATACATACCCTGTGGGTAGCGCTCTGCACAATATTAGGCTTATAACCCCGTGTCTTTTTGTAATCTTAACCCATAAGCACTATTCTTTTAGTGTATTATTTATTTATTTTGAGAGAGAATGGCATCACGAACAGAGTGGGAGAGAGAGGGAGAGGGAGACAGTGAATCCCAAACAGGCTCATGCTGTTGTCACAGAAAGCAACAGGGGGCTTGAACTCACAAATTGTGAGATGGTACCTGAGCCAAAAGCAAGAGTTAGACACTGAACTGACTGAGCCACCTAGGTGCCTCTTCAACTAAAACTTCTTCTGTGACTTCCTTTGCCTAGTAATTAACTTTGCCAGTTATGATGTTATCATGACCCAGAAATATTTATAAACTATTACTTATTTTTACTTTTTTGAAAATGAGATCATGCAATAATCTCTTTGGGTAGAAATATTGCTCTGAATCGTCATGTTATTACCTGTGTTGTATTCCAATGTATGATTTCAATATTTACCTTATAGCCAATTAGGTTGTTTCTAATTTCTTAGTATTTTAATCACTGGGCATCCTTCTGGCTAAATGTGTGCCTAGGGAAGCATTCTTTAAGGAAATTTGTTGGTTGGAAAAGCATACCAAACTACATGCGATTTTTAAAGCATGCTCGTATGTTTGTCTTAAAGTAAATAGAACAAAACTGACCAACACTGCCATCATCAATGTTTTGTCATGTATTTCTCTTTAAAATACTCCTTAAAGACAACTACCTAAAGTAGTTTGTACTTATCTTCGCATTTGGTGTCCTTTTCTCTGTTTAGGGAATAAAACCGAAGCCTTGCACCTTGAAATAAAAAATGAAACTGAACCCCATTTTATCTTCAAAGGTTCGGACAACACTAAAACCTACTCATTGACCCCATCCATTCCTCACACATGGAAAGAGGCTAACATACCTCCAAGTCTCTCCTGGTCCCCTAAGACTGTGTCGGCCACAACAGCTCCTTTTAAGAACGATGTGTCGTCAGTTTCGTACGGGTTTTCAGAAAGAAGTAGCAATCCTCACTGCACAATGCCTTCTGCGAGACACGGTGGTGCTAATGCAGCTGCGGGGGAAGGCGCTGGAATTGCACAGCCTGGTGAAGTGGTTCCTCTTCCCACCTTGTCTACTCCCATGCCAGATTCCTTGGTTTATTCTGAGCCTCCCACTGGCCCATCTGAACAGCTATCTTCTAATCATCCAAACCAGCAACCCCCATTCACCGCCTCTCCTCATGACCTTGCGTCCTCTCTGGTGGAAGAAGATGAGCCACACTCTGAAGCAGATGAGCCTCTCTCAGATGATCCCCTCTCAGATGACCCCCTGTCACCTGCTGAGGAGAAATTGCCCCACATTGATGAGTACTGGTCAGACAGTGAGCACATCTTCTTGGATGCCAACATTGGTGGGGTGGCTATCGCGCCTGCTCATGGCTCCGTTTTGATCGAGTGTGCCCGGCGAGAGCTTCACGCAACGACTCCTGTCGAACACCCAAACCGGAATCATCCCACACGCCTCTCCCTTGTCTTCTACCAGCACAAAAACCTGAATAAGCCCCAACATGGTTTTGAACTAAACAAAATGAAGTTTGAGGCTAAAGAAGCTAAGAATAAGAAAACTAAGGCCTCAGAGCAGAAAGACCAGGCAGCTAATGAGGGTCCTGAACTGTCCCCTGAAGTTAATGAATTGAACCAAATTCCTTCTCATAAAGCATTAACATTAACCCATGACAATATTGTCACAGTGTCCCCCTATGCTCTCACACATGTTGCAGGGCCCTATAACCATTGGGTCTGAAAGCTTTTCTCCCCTTCTTAATGCCTTTGCTAGTTTTGTGTATTTTTTCAAGGTGCTGTTAAAAGAAAGTCATGTTGTCGTTTACTTATATCTTCATCTCACCCATTTGAAGGCTGAGGTAAAACAAAAAAAAAACAAAAATGGGGTGGGTATTTCTTAACTGTGACTATATTTTGACAATTGGTAGAAGGTGCACATTTTAAGCAAAAATAAAAGTTTTATAGTTTTCAATACATAAAGAAATGTTTTGGTTAGGTGTTAACCTTGATAGAATCACTCAGTTTGGTGCTTTAAATTAAGTCTGTTTACTATGAAACAAGAGTCATTTTTAGAGGATTTTAACAGGTTCATGTGCTATGATGTAAAATCAAGACACAGTGTTAACTCTACACAGCTCCTGGTGCTTACCCACATCAACAGTTAAAAATAAGCTGCATTATTTTTTCATGGTGCCATTGTTCCAACATCTTCCAATCATTGCTAGAAAATCGGCATATTCCTTTGAAATAAACCAATGAAATGTTTTCTCTCAAAATATCTCTCCTGTATAAAATAATTCATTATTGTTAATAATGGTTGGAGGCTGTTCATAAATTGTAAATATATATTTTAAAAGCACTTTCTATTTTTAAAAGTAACTTGAAATAGTATAGTATAAGAATCCTATTGTCTATTGTTTATGCATATTTGCATACAAGAGAAATCATTTATTGCTGTGTAGAGTTCCATCTTGTTAACTGCAATATGTATTCTAATCATGTATATGGTTTGTTGTGTTCTTTTTTTTTTTAATGTGTCCTCATGCAAATATTAGCTACTTATAAAATAGCTAGAACATGCAAAAATTGTTCATTTTCTCTAAAATCGGAATTAGGAAGCGTATCACCGATATCGATTAACGCTTTATTTGGAGCTGAGTAAGAGTGCTCTCTTCTGATTTATCAAGCAACAGTGGCCCCAATTTACTTTCCCTCCAGCTTTCTCAGTATAATCATGAAAGGTTTTTCCAAAAGGAGATGAAACATAGTAGGAATCAGTAGAGTCAAATGCTTCTAAAGTTTCGAGGCGTTCAAATATAAAAATAAAGTAGCAAAAACCCTACCCATCCCAACTGCCTTATTTGTTCTTAAAATCATTCTGGTACAGAATAAGAATAAAATTCCCGTAGGAATCTTTTAAAAATAAATTCCCTGTCATCATCACATATCCACACATCCGAAACAGTAGGAATGGTATTGCCCATTAATACTAATCCAAAGTAGTTGATTTAAGCACATTCGTTCTAGGAAAATGAAAACTCATCTTCTCTGATAATTGCCTATGTTCTAGGTAACAGGAAAATAGGCATTCCATTTATGTTAGCCCTCCCATTATATATTCCCATTATTTTATTGGCTCATTTTATAACAAAACAAAAAGGATTGCCCGAGCAAAATGTTTAGAACAAGAAATTTCAATGAAATACTTGATTCTGTTAAAATGCAGAGGTGCTATAACATTCAAAGTGTCAGATTCCTTGGGAGTGTGGAAAACCTAATTAATGGTGCTTCTCCCTTGGAAATGCCATAGGAAGCCCACAACTGCTAACACTCAACAATTTTGGTGCAAAAGCAAACAGTTCCAGCAAGCTCTCTAAAAAAAACTCATTGTAACTTATATTAAAATAATATATGGTGCAAAGTATCAGTTTCAAGCTTTTGACTAATACAAGTAAAGGAATATGAAGGGATTGTATATAACAAATATCCATTGGTAGACCATCATCTTGTACAAGTAGATTTCTGCTTCTTGAATATGTAAAATAGGGTGATTCATTGACTTGTTTTAGTATTTTGTGTGCCTTAGATTTCCGTTTTAAAACATGTATATTTTTGTGAGCCTAAGGTTTCTTATACATATAAGTATATAAATAAGTGATTGTTTATTGTTTCTGCTGCTTCAATAAGATATTTACTAGTATTAGACTATCAGGAATACGCCCTTGTGATATTTCATTTTAGATATTAGGCCTTAGCTCCCACTAGAAATTATTTCATCACCAGATTTAATGGATCAAGTTTTAACACCCTTTATCCATCCATCCATCCATCTTCTTACCATTCAACACTTACTAAATGTCTGCAGAATTTAAATGTTAGCTTTTGATTTTCTTTGAATCGCCTCCCATGACAAAGTAAACTTGAAGAATTTAAATCCTAAAAGATGTTTTTATCCATGGTTTTCAAAGAAACAGCAAGTTTCCTTCAAAAGAATCCATTATAATATATCTGCAGAAATTCCCATCAGGGTCACTAACTGAATAAGTTTCTTAACAACTGAACTTGAAGCTCCAGTGTTGACTTAGGGGAATATTGAAAATTGTGAAGTTGGCTGCAGTTGCCCCAAAAACATATATGAAAATATCCCTTCTCAACTAAAATGTTTTCCATTCCTTATTATAATTCACACCATCAATAGCCTGCCTCAACCGATAACCCCATGGTGCGAACCACACGTGATCCCTACTTTGTTGGACGTTACTTCATAAGTTTAAATTAGCAGTTTACCATCCCTTTGTCTGCCCTGTGATTTTTTTTTTTTTAACTCCTACTTATTCAATGTTCTACAGCATTGTGATTGTATGCTAGCAACACTGCTTTTAGACTGCTTTTATGAAGCAAGGAAATAAATTTGTTTGAAATGACATTTTCACTCAGAAAACTGGTCATCTAACATTATTTCTACACCTCTTATGTTTTACTGTCACGATCACCTTTTGCTTCCCCTCTCTTACAGCACTCAAATTAAGTTTTTGAATCTTCTGCCTTTGTTCATGGTATGATAATTGAATTCATTGATACATGATCCCGGTGTTAACCCAACCTGTCCATAATATGTTACAAACTTACTAACTGCAATGAACTGCCTATTTTAGAATCCTACAATATATCACTCTGCCCTTCAGACTCCCATTTCTAATGGCTCTCAGGCCATGGTTGGAAAAAAATGTTTTCTTCTGCTTATCAGCCTCACCTGTATCTTCCAATCCATCTACAAAGTACCAAGTACATCATGTCATAGACCTAATTGAAACATATTATTGGAAAGTGAGGCTAGCTGAAAATGTATAGCTGTAGGTAAATTTTTGCAATATGTTAGCAAAATGTTTGCAGCTTACCCTTCTAACATCTTTGTTATGCAATCTGCATGTGAAATAATTTAATTTGTTAAATATAGAATTTCAACTAGATGAAATCCGTAAGCAATTTGCTTAAGACATAACCCCAGTACATACTTAATTGAATGCATACCCTTGTGTAAATGAGATAACAATTCATACGAAGTAACCTACTTTCTAATGTTATTGCTTCAGTGGATTTGAATGGACCATCATTTATTCCACAATAGCATGTATGAAAATAACCCCAAACTACTTAAGTTTATTCTTTAAGACAAATTCTATTCAGATTTTTTTATCTGGGACAAAGTTTTGACATTGCATGACAACTTCCACCTATAGCGAGCACAGGACTTCCTTTGAATGTGCTGAGTAAATCAGTAGCTGTATGTGACTTTTAATAATATATAGCTACCTTCTATTTCACAACTTCTTGCTGCATGGAAATTTCTTTTTAGTCTAGATTTAGTACAACTGTGAGTTTTGATCTTCTGTACAATTTTATGACAAGAATTGTGAAGTAATATGGTAGTGGCCTCTCATAGCCCTGGAAGACACCTTAGAAGTCCTATAGTTAAATCACTGGGGCCTAAAGAGCAGATGTTAATGTCAGTGTATAACTTATGTTTATAAATAGAATTTAAACCATCAAATGAAGGCCACTTTGTTGTGCATAGGAGGATTTTAGGAAACAAACTTGATTTCCTCACCCAGGGAGTATTGTATCACTGGGAAATAACCTTATTGCAGTACATGTGAAAGATAAAAATGGCCTTTTATTTTTTCTATTGCTTTTTTTGTTTTGTTTGTTTTTTTTATTTATTTATTTTTTTGTTTGTTTTCCTGAGGGCTTCAGGAAAATAAGTCAAGTGAAATTGGATCAAGATTCCCCTGTGTGGGAAATCTAGCTGACTTTTACCTATGAAGTTGTCCTGTTAACTAATCCAACAAAATGTGGCAATAGTCTTATTTGCTATTTCAATAAAAAATATATATATATCAAGTACTTACACGGTACAGGCTTTTATTTCCCCTGGAACAATTATTAGGCATATATAAGGAGTTATGAAAAATTGAATGACTAAAAGAATTGGAGAAAGTATATCCAGTGTATATATATATATATACTACCTAGCCATGGTTGTACAGTCTAGTCACACCTCCTGCCAAGTTGGCCTCACAAGTAAATCCTAGCATAGTTAATTTTGAAGTGATTGTCTACCTGTATTAGAATACTGTTTTATTGTGCACAGTTCCTAAACTTGCCCATAAGTGTATTGAACTTGTAACTTCAATGTCAACCGTAAGGTACACTCAACCAAGTGATGATAATGAGTGCCCTGATTCCTGAAGAGTCTGGACTTATCTAAATCAAAATTGTGCTCCATTTTGAGCTTTCTTCTAACAGGCTGAGAAAATGATGCCACTTATGGCTCTGAAATGCAATTCGGAAAGAATCAGCATGTCTATCAGAAGCTGGATTCATGTATTTTCTTAGAATGTATTAAGATTTATTGGCGGGTTTGTGTTGTTGTTTCTTTGTTTTCTTTTCTCATGTATAAAAGAGTGTCTAAGTTCTTCTTTTAATTTTGGAAATGATAAAACTGGCTTTTATTCAAGACATCACTCTTTTTGTCTTGAACTCTACAAACTTCAATTCTCTTTATTCCAGTACATCTAGGTGACTTTGTTTCAATCCCCTTGTCTTCTGGGCACCTGATCAAATACCACTGTTTACTTCGAAAGGCATGTATTTTATTCCTTCAAGTAATCCAAAGGTATTCCTCATTTTGCCACTCCTAATTTTCACTTCTCCTTTAAGGGCCCCACAATGTGTTTCTCTTTTGATAGTATGCAATATTTAATATTTCTAGCTTTAGAAGTCAAACACTTGTCTCAGCTTTGTTGGCCATACTTTTCCCATTCCTACTGTGATACCATGATCCCGCCGGGATCACAAGTTTTTCTTGTTTGTTCAGCCATACATGTCCCCTATAACTGAAGCAAAACTTAGTCTAAGGTAGGAATGTTATTATCAGATTTTAAACACATTACATCTGATTTAACCGATTTATGTTTGTGCGCAACTTGCGAAACTCCTGTTGAATAGTTTAACCTAGTTTTCCTAAAATAGAAATTTTGTCCCCAGCAGCTGTTATGAAAGGCATTCTCTCTTGTCTTGTTCATCAGAAAAAAATCTTGCAGCTGTCAGAAACATGTTCACTTTTGGAGAGACAGTATTAAGAAGTAGTTTCCTTCTTCATTTGGCTAGGTATAGACTTGCCATCTTTGACCAGAAACTGTGCTTGTTATTTTTCTTTTTTCATTTCACTGACGCTATGATGTTACTAGTGTACTTTCATTCTTTTTACAGTTTTTATCCTTTCCTCTGATTTTCTTTAAATTAAAATTCTCTTGCTTCCTCTCCCTGTTCTGCCTCCATTCCCCATGCTCCCTACACATACACACATGGTTCATTTCAAGAATAGCAGTGATCTTGGTCAAGGTGTCTTTTCCTGTCTTCTAAAATCATGTTTCACAAATCCTTTGTGGAATAATACCAAAAAGAATCAAAATATTTTATTTAGCCATTTTTGGGTAGAGGCAAATTCAGTTTTTAGGATTAGATAGTGGTCATGCGCCCATTGTTCTCTTTAACAATCCCAACAATGTTTGTCTCTTAACTTGTTTATTAGTGCTTGAGTGTTTTGCAAAAAAAATTGTATAAGAAGTTAAATATTCTAGCACTATTTCTGCATAGCTTTGCTATTTCTGTACACTACATTATACTAATTATAAGTTGTCTGACCAGTGACTTTGAATTAATAACAGGTCTGATTTATAGAGTAGATATATATTTTTTTCGCACGTTTTATCTCCTGGCCCAGTTTTGTGGATGATATCTACTTTCTAATGTAAATTTACCCCTTTGGAAATTGGGTTTTGACAATAATAGGAAATATTCTAAAATCTGGGTGAGAAAGGTCAAAAATGAACTGAAAGTAACTTGAGGAATTCTTAAAGATGGGATAAATCAGTTATCAGGAGTTCTTAGTATAATAGGGGGGATTTAAGGGGCAGAGAGGAGGGAGATTTGTGCCCCTATTCACAATCTGCTGGTTCACTCGACCAGCCCAGCCAAAAATTCATTAATAGCTCTCCTCCCCACCGTATAAGTTTTATGTGAAAAATAGCTCAAAATGAGGAACCATTTTGAATGCAAATATGGTAGTAAGAAAATTATAATCCCTGTATTTTATAATGTTTTAGGTTATCAAACTGCTTTACAATGTGCTCATTTTTTCTCCCCAACACTGAGGGTTGGACAGATGTCCAAATGTTCCCGTCTTACTGGTGGTGAACCTGCTGATTGGCAAGAGTGGCAAATGGCTTGCTCCAAGTCATACACCAAGTCAATCCATCTGAGACTAAACCATTTCATATCTGCAGACTGCTAAGTGCATTTCTGCATCAGGGCGTCTGGGTGCCTCAGTCAGTTAAGTGTCTGACTTTGGCTTAGGGCGTGATCTCACAGTTCACGAGTTCCAGCCCCACATCGGGGTCCAGGCTGGTGGTGTGGAGCCTGCTTGAGATTCTCTCTGCCCCTTCCCTGTGTGCCCACTCTCCCTCTCAAAAATAAATAAATGCATTTCGGCATCATAAACAATGACTTAGTATTAGTGGGTAGAAATTTTGTCAGACCAGATCTAAGAACAATGTAAACCCTATTTAACATATGCAAAACATGTTTCTGACGTATTTTGTTTCCACTATTTATTTAGACAGTGATTTTTTAATGCATACTTTGGAAGGTCTCCCTAAATTCCCAGAACTTTTGCATTAGGGCTTAGATTAATGAAGTTTCAGTTTTTCCCCTGTAAATAAACCTTTTAATAAGGAATGTCCCTGTGCTACGAAAACAAAGGGAAACCTCAATAATAATTGTTTAAAAAATACTACTTTTAAAAAGACTAAGATCAGCAGTTCATAATCAAAGTTTAATGTATTTGTTATATTGAAGTGCAGGTTTCTAGAAGGGAATGTGCTCAGTAAACTGACTATTTTAGTTTTCAGGTACTCATAGTAAAAATGTAAAGTTGTTGACATCTCTAAGAGATCGTACTGTCTCCCACTTATTTAAATTTGTTTCATTTTGTTTTTCCTTCCTCTTTGTTTCCAGCCATGTAAAGTCTCCAGTCAAAGTTTAAACATACCTTTGCCCAGAGAGTTAAGAAAAATAACGAGATCTATTTGTAAAGTTTTTAGTAAGTTCTTTATAAAAATAAAGAGGTAGGATATTTTGCCTATTCCATCAGTACATTATGGGTTGCTAATGAAAAACCCAAACTTCCCTAAATAGTCAAAATAAATTCCACTTTTGGTGATTTGATTCAGTAGCTGCCTATCCTCACTAATTAATGCCTGTTTGTGATATTCTAAAATGGCTGACAACATAGGACCTTACAAAAACAGCTCTTAAAAAAAAGCAAAACAAAGATTAAATATTTTTTATTACTATGTATGGTCATTTTTTTTAAACTTCTATAACAGATAACATTGTGATAGGTGCTTTAAGAGAAATATTTTTCCAGAAACGGTTTTATAGTAATGGGGGGGGGGGGAGGGCAGCTTTTGCATTGTTACCTATGGGTGGATGGTCATCTTTGAGTTACTAAGAAATCATGAAGTGTTCCCTGAAGAGAAATTTGTAAAGCTACTTGGCAGAAGGAAAAGCATTACTTTCTAGTTTCTTCATTTTCTCTTGTGTTATATGATGACCTACCAAGTAGATTCACGTGCATATCAATACTTTGGTTCAAAGGAGAAGAATGAGTGCTTCTCAATAGTGGGAGCGAAATATTCACAGATACTTCATCATGGGGAAATAGAGTAGTACTGACCTTTCAATAACGAAGTATCAATTTCACAAGTTAATATTCCTGTCTCTAGGTGACTTTTCCTCCTCTAAGGGTATATTTACTATTTATTTTGTAACTTTGATTTTTTGCTTAGGGGGATTTATTTTTACCTATTGCAGTCCTACTGTATTAAATATCCCATACAATGAAATAAGTTAATAAGAAAAAGATTTTAAAATTCTACAAAATCTGGTTTTGGTTCTTAACATATGGGAGAAACCATTTAAAGAAAAAGCACTTCACCATGCAGAAGGGAAAGAAATAATCTTAATTGTGATGATTACAGTTCAACATGTAGTGCTCTGCATACAAGGGAACACTTATTAGCAGTACTTGAAGACTTGTGAGTTGGAATTGCATGTTACTTGAAAGAACCTAATTAAGCTAAATTTTGGTGCACAGCAGTTGTACATGATTTCATGTTTATGTAGCAAAATGCATTGAAATGTACTAGTATTGAAACATACATGTAAAGATAGTTGTGGAAATTGTCTATTATATTTTCCTTGTGTGTCTCATTTATTTAGAGCATAAAGTTTCTTTTTTATTAAGTGTTCTAACTGAATAAGGCTAAATGAATACTGTAATTGAAATTATATTTTAAATCTTTGTCATGAGTTTTTAAAAAAACTATTGCAAATTGTATCATTCCTGATTACACGGAACTTTGTGGGTGGTTTTAAATAAATTTTATACTTCTATTTTGCACCTGGTAGTCTAATTTTTCTTTCCTCTTCAAAATAATATTTTAAAATTTTAATATCAAATAAAAACCACACATTTTTAACTATATAAGGCTATAAGATTTAATATTTAGAGATGTTCAAATGATGAATTTTGCTCAACCTAAATCAAGATGGCTACACGTATGGAATAATTATATGTGCAAAACTTTGCATTTTATATAAATCCTTTAACTCCCACAGTGATGCTATTAAGTAAGGACTCTTATTAACCCCATTTTACAGATCAATTCTGAAGCTTTAAGTGGCTAAGATCATACCCCTGGTGGGGTGCCTGGGTGGCTCAGTCGGTTAAGCGTCCGACCTCAGCTCGGGTCATAATCTCACACTCCATGAATTCGAGCCCTGCGCACAGGCCCTGTGCTGACAGCTCAGAGCCTGGAGACTGCTTTGGATTCTGTGTCTCTGTCTCTCTCTACCCCTCTCCTGCTCTCTCTCTCTCTCTCAAAAATAAACATTAAAAATTTATTTTATTTTTTAAAATTTACATCCAAGTTAGTTAGCATACAGTGCAACAATGATTTTGGGGGTAAATTCCTTAATGCCCCTACTCATTTAGCCCCCCCCCCCACAATCCCTCCAGTAGGGATTGTTCTCCATATTTAAGAATCTCTTACGTTTCATCCCACTCCCTGTTTTTATATTATTTTTGCTTCCCTTCCCTTGTGTTCATCTATTCTGTGTCTTAAAATCCTCATATGAGCGAAGCCGAGTAACACTCCATTGTATATACATACCAAATCTTCTTTATCCATTCATCCATTGATGGACATTTGGGCTCTTTCCATACTTTGGCTATTGTTGATAGTGCTGCTATAAACATTGGGGTGCATGTGTCCCTTCAAAACAGCATATCCCTTGAATAAATACCCGGTAGTGCAATTGCTGGGTTGTAGGGTAGTTCTATTTTTTATCCAATTTTTCATAGTGATAAACATTAAAACGCTATATTAAAGGGAATGCACTTAATTAAAGACATTTTTGGGGTGCATGGCTGGCTCAGTCAGAAGAGCATGTAACTCTTGATCTCAGGATCATGAGTTCCAGCCCCATACTGGGTGTAGAGATTACTTAAATTAAAAAACAAACAAAAAACAAAAAACAAAAAAAAAAAACTTAAAAGAAAGACTTTTTTTCATAGTTAAGACATTCCATTGGTACAAAATTCAAGAAGTACAAAAGATATTAAAGGAGGAAAAAAGTAATGAACTTCCCACTGATGTGAAATGTTGAGGTCCAGGGGCAAACAGTCAAGAAAGAGTTCTTGAGACATCTCCGGTGCAAAAAGCGTGGTTTTATTAAAGCACAGGGACAGGATCCGTGGGCAGAAAGAACTGCACTGAGGTTGTGAGGAGTGGCTGATTATATTCCTTCAAGTTGGGAGGGGGTTCGGGATAGCTTAAGACTCTAAGGAATTTGGAATCAAGGTTTTCAGGTCACTGAGTGGTTCACTATTGTTAGGAAAAGGTCATTTACTACTGTCTAGTAAAACATTAGTCATGAGACCCTTCAGGTGTATATCAGTGGGCCATATGCTTGGAGGATGCTTGCTAACCTGTATCTTGGAGGGTAGAAATAAAGGAAGTTTCCAAAGGGGTTTTTATATGTTACAGACTTACAGGGGTGCCTGGGTGGCTCCATTGGTTGGACCCATGATTTCGGCTCAGGTCATGGTCTCGCAGTTCTTGTGACTGAGCCCCCAGTTGGGCTCTGTGCTGACAGCGTGGAGCCTGCTTGGGATTCTCTCTCTCCCTCTCTTTCTGCCTTTCTCCCACTCACACACATGTGCAGGAGCTCTCTCTCTCTCTCTCTAAATACATGAGCATTAAAAGAAAAAAAAAAAAAAAGACAAGATCCTGGAGGTTGGGCTAATGTCAAGCTAAGTTCCCTTTTGCCTTTAGCAAAGTATTAACATCAGGGGAGTTGAGTTTCTTGAGGAAGGTCACTCTGCCTGTCTCAAGAACCTGTCAATGGGCTGTGAATGTAAGGAAGTTTAATTATTTTTCTTTTGCCTTTGTTCTCTAATCACTACCTCTGTTGTCCAATGTTTGTACTAAAGATGCTCCTGGCTACCACTAACAGTGGCTTAAACAATAAACAGTGCATTTTCTGACTTAACAAGAGATCCAGAGATAAATGATTCCGGGCTAATAAACTCAGCAATTCAATGATACCAGAGTTCCTGATCTGCAATTCTCTTAGGTTTCCTTCATGGTCTCAAGATTGCTGCGACAACTCAGAGTCAGGACATTTCCCAACTTTACCTAAAAATCCTAAAGAGGAGTTTACCCTCTAGTCTCTTCCTAATCAGTAACAAAACTCAGAAGCCCCTAATAGACTACTTTTGTTTCATTGGCCAATATTTTGTCACATAGACATGCCTAAAACAATCACTAGCAGGGAGAATAAGTACCATAATTGGCTTATGCCAATCAATATTTACCTCTTGGGGCTGAAGAAATCCTTTTCTCCTGAAGTCACATCTGAGCAAAATGTGGGCTCTGTCAGCAAAGGAAGAAATAGGGGAGAATGGCTTTTCGGTAAGCATCCAATCAGTCTGCCAAGCGTAGCCTCACATTTCGTCTTCCCAAAAGGACACCATACTTAGCTGTTTCTTGTGTCTACCCAGAGGCTGTGCACATATGCAAACGAAATAAACATCTGCTTCTCTTTTTTAAATCTAACAGCCCAGATAAACGTATATAGAACTACTTATTTTTTTATTTTTTCATTATTAAAAAAATTTTTTTTAATGTTTATTATTTTTGAGAGAGAGAGAGAGAGAGAGAGAGCAAGCAAGGGAGGGGCAGAGAGAGAGGGAGACACAGAATCGGAAGCAGGTTCCAGGCTCTGAGCTGTCAGCACAGAGCCCCACGTGGGGCTCGAACTCACAGACCACGAAACCACAAGAGCTGAAGTCGGCCACCTAGGCGCCCCTATGTTTTAATAATTTTTTTAAGTGTTTATTTATTTTTGAGAGAGAGAGAGTGTGTGCGTGCATGTGTGAATGAGAGAGGGGCAGAGCGAGAAGCTGACAGAGGATCCAAAGCAGGCTTTGGGGCTGAGAGTTGAGAGCCCAATGCAAGGCTCCAGCTCACAAAATGTGTGATCATGATCTGAGCCAAAGTCAGACACTCAACCCTCTGAGCCACCCAGGTGGCCCTTCTTTTTTTATTTTGTAATACCTGTATGGTATATTTCTTTGTATGGACAAATCATGTCTTATTTAACTAGTTCTTATTGACAGACATATAAGTTTTCCCAGTCTTTTGGATGTATATTTTAAATTAAATTAAATTAAATTTTATTATTATTGTTTAAGTAAGCCTCGTGAACAGCTTGGAGCCTAATGTGGGGCTTGAACTCACAACCCTGAGATCAAGACCTGAGCTGAGATCAAGAATTGGAAGGGGGCGCCTGGGTGGCTCAGTGGGTTAAGTGTATGACTTGGTTTTTGGATCAGGTCATGATCTCACAGGTTTGTGTGTTTCAGCTGAGATGACAGGCTCAGCGCAGAGCCTGCTTGGGATTCTGTACCTCTCTCTGCTCCTCCCTTGCTCCCTCTCTCTCTCTCTTCTCTCTCAAAAATAAATAAACTTAAAAAAAAAAAAGGGCCGGGTGCTTGTGGCACCTGGCTGGCTCAATCAGTTAAGCATCTAACTCTTGGTTTTGGCTCAGATCATGTCATGGTCTCATGTTTGTGGGATTGAGCCCCGAGTCTGGCTCTGGACTAATGGTGCAGAGCCTACTTGTGATTCTCCCCTCCCCCCCCCCCCCCGCCTCTGCCCCTCCTCCATTCACCCCCCCATCTCAAAATAAATACATAAACATTTTTTTTAACGTTTATTTATTTTTGAGACAGAGAGAGACAGAGCATGAACGGGGGAGGGTCAGAGAGAGGGAGACACAGAATCTGAAACAGGCTCTGAGCTGTCAGCATAGAGCCCGACGCGGGGCTCGAATTCACAGACCGCGAGATCATGACCTGAGCCGAAGTCGGCCGCTTAAACGACTGAACAACCCAGGCACCCCCATAAATATTTAAAAACAAACAAAAAAAGAGTTGGATGCTTACCTGACTGAGCCACCTATGTACCCTGGAATGTATATTTTTATTTAAAAAAATTTTTTTAATGTTTTATTTATTTTTGAGAAAGAGAGAGAGACAGAGTATGAGCTGGTCAGGGTCAGAGAGAGAAGGAGACAGAATCCACAAAACAGACTCCAGGCTCTGAGCTGTCAACACAGAGACTGACGCGGGGCTCGAACCCGTGAACCACGAGATCATGACCTGAGCCTAAGTTGAACGCCCAACCGACTGAGCCACCCAGGCGCCCCGAATGTATATTTTTAAATATTTATGATAGATATTCCCCAATCGTCTTCTGGAAGTACAGCACCTTTTTGCTAGCCCATCGTCAGTGGAACAATACATTTTTTTTTTTTTTTAATTATGGTAAGTGAGGGGCACCTGGCTGGCTCAGATGGAGAAGCATGTGACTCTTGATCTTGGGGTCATTAGTTCAAACCCCATATTGGGTGTAGCAATTACTTAAATTAAAAAAAAAATACTTTAAAAAATGTCAAAGTAAATAAGTAGATGATAGTAGATAGGGAGAGAGAGAGAGAGAGAGAGAGAGAGAGAGAGAGAGATGATAGATAAGAATATGGTAAAAGGTACATAACACCATGAACACATAAACCATATGTACATTTTCCTTGAGATACCCCAGCCAATGCCAGAAAAAGCAAGACTGGCTATATTCCACAGCTACTCTCCCTGCAGCTACCCACACCAGCTAACCACAGGAAACCAGTAGACCCCATCTCCACCTACTGGTCTTCACTTCCAACCATAGTTTAATCTGTACTGCCAGATGGCCGACTCTCTTAGAAGTGCCTCTCAGAACTAAATGCCACATGCACCACATTCTGCTTTGTTTTGGCCATCACTCAAAGTGTAAGCTCTGCTGGTCAGCTATCACCTAACAAGTGGTCGTCCACACACTGCTCTGTAACTCTGTAATACATCTTCTAATCTAACCATGGAGTCCCCCACCTTCCTTCCCATCCCTCCAAGGAGTCCTCTGGAATTCGCCCTCTGTGATTAGCAATTTTTCCTGTGACTTTGCCTCAACTTCTCTTTATTCATTTTTTTAAGTAAATTCTACACCCAATGTGGGGCTCAAACTTAGGACCCCAAGACCAAGAGTTGCATGCTGTAGCAACTGAGCCAGCCAGGCACCCCTAGTCATCTTTTTATAAGGCATGCTCTATTCTTGAGGTGTCTGGCTGGCTCAGTAGACACAGTGTGCAACTCTTGATCTTGGGGTTGTGAGTTCAAGGTCCGTGTTAGGTGTAGAGATTATTTAAAAATAAAATCTATTTTTTTATGTTTATTTATTTTGAGAGCGAGAAAACAAGCAAGGGAGGAGCAGAGAGAGAGAGAGAATCCCAAACAGGCTCCACACTTCAGTGTGGAGCCTGACATGGGGCTCAATCCCACAAACAATGAGTGCACAACCGGAGCCAAAATCAAGAGTCCGACTTCTGACCCAGTGAGCCACCTAGACACCCCAAAATGAAATCAATCAATCAATCAATCAATCAATGCAAGGTGCAAGAAGCTCCTGGGTGGCTCAGTCGGTTAAGTGTCCCGACTCTTGATTTCAGTTCAGGTCAAGATCACAAGGTTGTGAGATCAAGCTCCCCACCAGGCTCCAAGCTAGGCATAGAGCTTGCTTAAGATTCCCGTTCTCTCCCTCTCCCTCTACCCCTCCTCTACTCTTTCTCTCTCTCTCTCTCTCTCTCTCAAAAAAAAAAAAAAAAAAAAAAGCATGTTCTATTACCTTGCAGAAAATGAAATCTGGTTTTCCCCTGAGGGCAACATGAGGCTAGAGCCTCATAACTGGAGAAGCTTATATCTCACACTGCACAAACCTCTGAATGGGGGTAAATGTAAGAGATGTTCTTCTTGTTCCAATGTGCTCTCCCTTTAAATATTCACATCGGGGCACCTCAGTGGCTCAGTCGTTCTCCCCCACTTGGACACGCAGGTGTGCCCACACACACTCTCTCTCTCAAAATAAATTAATAAACTTTCTTTTTTAAAAAGATTATTTATTTATTGGGGGAGGGTGGGGAGGGCCAGAGAGAGAGAGAGAGAGAGAGAGAGAGAGAGAGAACATCAAGCAGGCTCCACACTGTTATCACAGAACCCATGCAGGTCTCGAGCTCACGAAGTGTGAGATCACGACCAGAGCCAAAAGCAAGAGTTGGATGCTTAACCAACGGTGTCACCCAGGCACTCCAATAAATAAACTTAAAAAAAAAATTAATAAAAATAGAAACAAATAAACAAATAAATAGTTTTAAAAATTGAAAAATCTCGGGGCACCTGGGTGGCTCAGTCGGTTAAGCCTCTGACTCCGGCTCAGGTCATGATCTCGCAGTCTGTGAGTTTGAGCCCCACGCCGGGCTCTGTGCTGACAGCTCAGAGCCTGGAGCCTGTTTCGGATTCTGTGTCTCCCTCTCTCTCAGACCCTCCCCCGTTCATGCTCTGTCTCTCTCTGTCTCAAAAATAAATAAACGTTAAAAAAAAAAATTGAAAAATCTCACATCATTTAGCTCTGCCACGCCTCCCATTCTCTATTACCTTCCTGAACACTCCTCCTCATTCATTGGTGACTTTGCTGTTGGCATGCATTATTCCTCCCTGCCCTGAGTTTTACTACCATTCTGGGTAATTTCATTGAACAAATAGATACCTCATCCCAACACCTTCACATCTCGGTTCCTTGATTTTATCTCGGCACCTTCTCTCCCACGTCACCAGAGCCTCCTTTCTCCAGTCATGGAATGGAACATATCATCACTTCCAAAATCATCAGCTCATATATCTCACATCATGACCTCAACCTCCTATCTGTTCTGTTTGTCCTACCCGCTGTTTCCACAAGTCTCTTTCTACCTCACTGGAGACTCCATTGATCCCTCTTCCTATGCAATCTTTCCCTGATTGCATTTCCTGATTTCAATCATTTTCTTGCCAACACTTTATTTACTCTTTCTAATCAGCCCTTTCTGGCAGTTTAAGGAAAAATATTTGGCCAAAGATCAATGAAAATCCCTTCTCCTTGCCAGGCACCAAATTTATTACCAGGCTATTTTATAAAACTGTGAATGAAAAGTTCAGAACTTCAGGAGGTAGACATTATTCAAAAGCATTTTTCTGCCAAGAGTTTTTATTTTCTTTAAAACATTTTTATTTTTATTTATTTTTGAGAGAGAGACAGTGAGAGAGCGTGAGCACAGGAAGGGCAGAGGGAGAGGGAGAGAGACACTCCCAAGCAGGCTCCACACCCAGCACAAAGCCCGACTCGGGGCTCGATCTCATGAAGCCTGAGATCATAACCTAAGCCAAAATCAAGAGTCTGAAGCTTAACTGACTGAGCCACCCAGGCACCCCTAAAACATTTTTTAAAGTTTTACTTATGATCAAACCCTAAGTCAGGCTTTGTGGTGAGCATGGAGCCTGCTTAAGATTCTTTCTTGGGGTGCCTAGGTGGCTCTGTCAGTTAAGCATCCAACTTTGGTACAGGTCATGATCTCACGATTCCTGGGTTCGAGCCCTGGGTTGGGCTCTGTGATGACAACTCAGAGCCTGGAGCCTGCTTCAGATTCTGTATCTCCCTCTCTCTCTGCCCCTCCCTTCTCGTGCTCTGTCTCTCTATCTGTCTCTCAAAAATAAACATAAAAAAAAAGGATCCTTTCTCTCTCTCCCTCCCTCGCTCTCTCTTAAAAAACAAACAGGGGCGCCTGGGTGGCTCAGTCAATTGAGCGTCCGACTTCAGCTCAGGTCATGATCTCGTGGTTCGTGAGTTCAAGCCCTGCGTCTGGCTGTACTGACAGCTCGGAGCCTGGAGCCTGCCTCTGATTCTGTGTCTCCCTCTCTCCGCCCATTCCCCGCTCATGCTCTGTCCCTCTCTATCTCTCAAAAATGAATAAACGTTAAATTAAAAAAAAATGTTTAAAAAAATCAAATAAACATGGGAATGCAAACTGGTGCAGCCACTCTGGAAAACAGTATGGAGTTTCCTCAAAAACTTAAAAATAGAACTACCCTAGGAGCCAGCAATTGCACTAGTAGGTATTTATCCAAGGGATACAGGTGTGCTGTTTTGAAGGGGCACATGCACCCTTATGTTCATAGCAGCACTATTGACAATAGCCAAAGTATGGAAAGAAAGGGAAACCAAAAAGAATATAAAAACAGAGAGGGGGGGAAAACATGAAAAACTCTTAAATATAGAGAACAAACTAGGGTTACTGGAGAGGTTGTGGAGGGAGATGGGCTAAATGGGTAAGTAGATTCCTTAGTGGAAGGAATCTACTTCTGAAATCATTGTGGCACTATGTGGTAACTAACTTGGATGTAAATTAAAAAATAAATGAATTTTTAAAAATCCAAAAACAAACAAAAACCAACAAAACACACAAAGATTTAATCCCTCTCTGTGTACTCTGTCCCAACTAGCCTTTTCAGGGACTTCAATTCCTCAAGAGAGAGTTATTTGTTCATTCCCTTTGACTTCAATCTCAATATTGGATCCTCCCTAGCAGTATTCAAATACATCCTAGTCTCTGGCATCATAAAGCGAATAAGAAACTGCTCTTCAGCCCCACAACCCCCTCCTAGCACCACATCCCTCTGCTAACACCACCATTTCTGTCTTCTTTCTTCTTCCAGTCACAGTCATTTTAAAAAAATTAGTATTTACATAAGATCCTTTCATTCTCCTACATCAAGGGTCACATCTAAGCATCTAGAATTTATAAGCACTCCAAAGATCTGTTGAAATGTAAAATCCAGTTTAAAAAAGTATTAGCTCGGGGCGCCTGGGTGGCTCAGTCGGTTGAGTGTCCGACTTCAGCTCAGGTCATGATCTCACAGCTTGTGGGTTCGAGCCCCGCATTGGGCTTTGAGCCAACGGCTCAGAGCCTGAAGCCTGTTTCAGATTCTGTGTCTCCCCTTCTCTCTGCCCGTACCCTACTCGTGCTCTGTCTCTCTCCGTCTCTCAAAAATGAATAAACGTTAAAAAAATTAAAAAAAAAAAGTATTAGCTCGGGGTGTCTGACCCTTTTTTCCTTTTAATTAAAAAAAAATTTTTAATGTTTATTTGTTTTTAAGAGAAAGAGAGAGCATGGGGGAAGAGCAGAGAGGGAGGGAGACACAGAATCCGAAGCAGGCTCCAGGCTCTGAACTGTCAGCACAGAACCTGACATGGGGCTCGAACCCACAAACCATGAGATCATGACCTCAGCCAATGTCGGATATTTAACCAACTGAGCCACCCAAGGCACCCCCAATTTTTTTAATGTTTATTTTTATATTTGAGAGAGAGACTGAGCGCAAGTGGGACAGGGACAGAGAGAGAGAGACAGAATCTGAAGCTGGCTCTAGGCTTGAGCTGTCAGCACAGAGCTTGACACAAGGCTCAGAATCATGAACCATGAGTTCATGACCAAGGCCGAAGTTGGACGCTTAACTGAGCCACCCAGGCACCCCCCCCCCCTTTTTTTAAGAGAGAGAGAGAGAGGGTCATAGAGCAGTGCAGAGAGAGAGAATCCCAAACTGGCTTCTTGCTCAGCATGGAGCCCAATGTAGGACTCAATCCCACACCCCTGGGATCATGACCTGAGCCAAAATCAAGAGTCTGACACCCAACTGACTTAGCCACCCAGGTGTCCCTAAGTGTCAGATTCTTAATTTCAGCTCTGGTCAAATCTCAAGGTTCCTGAGTTTGAGCCCCAAGTAGGGCTCTGCACTGACAGCTTGGAGCCTGCTTGAGATTCTCTCTCTCCCTCTGTTCTGCTCCTGCTAGTACTCCCTCTCTCTTTCTCTCTCTCAAAATACATAAATAAACTTTATTAAAAAATAAAAGTAAAATATTAGCTCAATATAATGTGGAAGGAAAACTGCAAAAACCAAAACTTGAATTACTTTTATTATTATTATTAAAAAATTTTTTTAGATTTATTTATTCTTTTTTTTTAAATTTTTTTTTAAGTTTATTTTTGACAGAGACAGAGTGCGAGCATGAGCTGGGGAGGTGCAGAGAGAGAGAGGGAGACACAGAATCCAAAGTAGGCTCCAGGCTCCAAGCTCCAAGCTGTCAGCACAGAGCCTGATGCGGGACTTGAACTCATGAACTGTGAGATCATGATCTGGGCCGAAGTCAGACACTTAACCGACTGAGCCACCCAGGCGCCCCTAGATTTATTTATTCTTGAGAGAGAGACAGAGACAGAGCATGAGCGGGGGAGAGTCAGAGAGAAGGAGGCACAGAATCTGAAGCAGGCTCCAGGCTCTGAGCTCTCAGCACAGTGCCCGATAAGGGGCTTGATCTCACAAACTGTGAGATTATGACTTGAGCCCGAAGTCTAACGCTTAACCGACTGAGCCACCCAGGTGCCCCTTATTATTATTATTTGAGAGAGAGAGAGAGAGAGAATCCTAAGGAGGGTCCATGTTCAGCTCAGAGCCTGACTGCGGCTCTATCCCATGACCCAAGCCAAAATCAAGTGTTGGCTACTCAACCAGGTGAGTCATCCAAGCGTGCTGAATTACTTCTAAGCAAATTAAAAACTTCATTAAATTTCCGGTACGCTTTTCATAAAAATTCTATTTCACTGAAAACCTGCAGGTTGGATTTTTCTCACTTGTTAAGAATTCCTATAGAGAATAAGCTGGTGGTTGCCATAGGAAAGGTGGGTGAGGTTGATGGGTGAAATACATAAAGGAGATTAAGAGGTACAGCCTTCCAGGCACCTGGCTGGCTCAGTCAGTGGAACATGTGACTCTTGATCTCGTGGTCTTGAGTTTGAACCCCACGTTGGGTATAGAAATTTAAAAAATAAATTAAAAAAAAAAAAAGAGGTACAGGCTCCCAGTTACAAAATAAATCATGAAGGTGAAAAGTACAGCATACGGGGGCAACTGGGTTGTTCAGCTGGTTAAGCTTCCAATCCTTGATTGCCATTCAGGTCATGATCTCATAGTTCACGAGTTCCAGTGCTGCATGGGGCTCTGTGCAGACTGTGTGGAGCCTGCCTGGGATTCTCTCTCTCTTTTTCTCTCTCTCTCCCTGTCTCTCTCTGACTCTTCCCTGCTCTCGCACACACACACACACACACTCCCTCTGTCTCTCTCTCAAAATAAATAAACTTAATAAAATTATATATATATATATAAAAGAAAATTACAGCATAGAGAATATAGTCAATAATATTGTAATAACATTGTAGGCTGACTGATGGTGTAAATGCTTATTGCGGTGAGCATTCGGTAATGTATAGAATTGTTGAATTTGTATGGTGTACACCTGAAAATAATATCACATTGTATGTTACTTGTACTTCAATTAAAAAAAAGAAGAAAAGGTATTCCATATATGCATAAATACTAAACAAAAATGTTAGCTGAGTATAAAATAAGACTCACTTGTGGCAAAATATTTCCATAAGCAAAAACATAAAAATGTTTTTAAAATGTATATTAAGTATATAGTGGGATATTTGAGTGCATTTAAAAATGTTTACATGTTGGGGCACCTGGGTGGCTCCGTCGGTGAGTGTGTGATTCTTGATTTCGGCCGAGGTCATGATCCCAGGGTGATGGGATTGAGCCCACGCTCAGCATGGATCCCGCTTGGGATTCTCTCTCTCTCTCTCTCTCTCTCTCTGCCACTCTCCCTGCTCACAGTCTTTCTCTCTAAAATGAAATTTAAGCAGGCCAGGTTGGCTCGGTTGAACATCCAACTTTGGCTCAGGTCATGACCTCTGGTTCATGAATTCGAGTCCTGCATTGGGCTGTCTGCTGTCAGTGCGGAGCCTGCTTCACATCCTCTGTCCCCCCTCTCCTTATGTACCTTCCCCCCCTCACTCTCTCTCAAATATAAATATACAGGGGCGCTTTTTGGGTGGCTCAGTCGGTTAAGTGTCTGACTCTTATCTTACTTTAAAGTTCATATGGAACAGACAAGAATAACCAAAAACTTCAGGGGTCAGGGGGAAAGAAAAGGTAGTTAAAGGATTACAAATACACAGTATTACAAATATAAAATATTTTATAAAGCTATAATGAAAGAATATGGTACAGGTGTGATCAATAATAGATGGGTGGCGTTTCAAATTACTAGGGAAATGAAGGATTATTCAATGAATAGTTGGAATAACTGGGTGGCCATTTGTAATAAATAAAGTTAGAGTCCTACCTCCTTTCCCCAGGATAAATTCTAAATGGATTGAAAACTTAAACAAACAGACAAAAAAGAAAAAATCTAGGGGCCCCTGGGTGGCTCAGTCAGTTAAGTGTCCGACTTTGGTTCAGGTCACGATCTTGCGGTTTGTGAGTTTGAGCCCCACTTTGGGCTCTCTCTGTCATCCTGGAACCTGCTTCAGTGCGGAGCCCACTTCAGATCCTCTGTCTCCCTCTCTCTGCCCCTCCCCTTCTCCCCTTCTCGTGCGCGCTCTCTCTCTCACAAAAATAAACATTTTTAAAAAATAAATAAAAACTCTAGAAGAAACACTTGTAGAATTTATTTTTTATAATCAGAGTGGGAAAGCCTTTCTTTGTGTGTGTGAAATTCAGGGGCCATGAAAGAAACATTTTATAAATTTTACTACCTAAAGATAAAAACTTTTGCTCAGTAAAACTCACCAAAATCCAAGTAAAAAAAAAATCATAAATTTACATTAAAAATCATAAAAAAACAAAAATTTACATAAAATGTTTGCAGATTAGATGATAAAGGACTAAGATGAGCTCCCAAAAATTGAGAAGAAAAAGATCAGTGTCCAAATAGAAAAACAACAAAGGAACTGAATAATTGTTTACTAGGAAAGGAAATACAAATGTCTCTTATATGTGTGAAAAAACAGCCTCACTCAAACTGAGAGAACTACTAACCAAAACTATATCAGGATACCAGAGATGGCCGTCATCTCCTTTCCTCCCTCTCTGTGCACTTCACTTACCCATTGAGAGCTGGCATCTATCCCTTCCACTCTATTGAACCTGAGCTGACATTATCCCCTTCCTTACTTTGGAACCCAGAGCTGTTATAAAAGGAGGCCAGGCTGCTTTGCTGGACAGGCCGAGAGTAAAGGAACACTCTAGTGCCAGATATGTAAGTCAAGAAATCACCCTGGACAGGCTGGGATCAGATGACTCCAGCCTCAGCTGCCATCTGACTGCAAGCAAATTAGAGACCTTAAGCAATAACCATCTAGCTGAGCTCAGTCATCCTACAGAGCCAGCAGACATTAAGAAGTTGTTATTTTGAGCCACTACATTTTGTGATGGTTTGTTATACTGTAATAGATAACAAAAACAGTGCCATTCACCTTTTTTCACCCTTAAAAGTTTGAAAATATACTATTTGGCAAGGGTGTGGGAAAACAGATACTCTCATATGTTACTGGTAGGAGTGTAAATTGGTATAACTCATGGAGAAATCAAGTTGGCAATATGTATTAAATATTAATTACAAATTACAAATTAATTACAACGTTAGAAGTGTAAATTCACAAGATCTGTGACTAAGCAATCCTACTTCTAAGAGCATATTCTGATAAAATTGTACAAGAGTGAAATGAGTATGAGATTGTTTACTGTAGCACTGCTTATGAGTGCAAAGGATAAAAAAAGACCTACATAGGGGGCACCTGCCTGGCTCAGTAGACAGAACATGTGACTTGATCTTGGAGTCATAAGTTCAAGCCCTACATTGGGGGTAGAGCATACTTAACAAAAATAAAATAAAATAAAATAAAATAAAATAAAATAAAATAAAATAAAATAAATAAAAGGCCTCTTTCCATGAAAAAGAGATCTTAAAAAAAAATGACCTACATAGGGGTGCCTGGGGTGACTCAGTGGGTAAAGCATCTGACTTCAGCTCACATCACAATCTCACCATTCATGTGTTCAAGCCCCTCGTCAGGCTCTGTGCTGACAGCTCAGAGCCTGGAGCCTGCTTCGGATTCTGTGTGTCCCTCTCTCTCTGCCCTCCCCCACCTGCACTCTGTCTCTCTCTCTCAAAAATAAATAAATATTTTTTACTTTATTTTATTTTATTTTATTTTATTTTATTTATCCTTATTTATTTTTGAGAGAGAGACGGAGTGTGAGCAGGGGAGGAGCAGAGAGAGGGAGACACAGAATCAGAAGCAGGTTCCAGGCCCTGAGCTGTCAGCACAGAGCCCGATGCTGGGCTCAAACTCAGGAACCGTGAGATCGTGACCTGAGCCGAAGTCAGACGCTCAACCAATTGAGCCACCCAGGCGCCCCTAAATTAATATTTTTTTTAATTTTTAAAAATGACCTACATATTCATCAATTGGGGATCAAGTAACCATATTATGATAATTCGTACAAAAAATATTAGTTGGCTGGCAAAAAGAATGGGGATACACTCTTATTCTGATATGAAACAATTTCCAATATATATTATTTAAAATGCAAGG
The DNA here is from genome assembly GCF_018350195.1 of Panthera tigris. Taxonomy (NCBI): domain Eukaryota; kingdom Metazoa; phylum Chordata; class Mammalia; order Carnivora; family Felidae; genus Panthera; species Panthera tigris. The sequence continues at coordinate 29,258,573 of NC_056670.1, forward strand.
TATAGATTTTGTGTAAAAATGGGGAGAAAAGAAATGGTGCCTTGCTGACTCAGTCAGTAGAGCATGTGACTCTTGAGCTCAGGGTTGTAAGTTTGAGCCACACGTTGGGTCTAGAGATTACTTAAAAATAAAATCGTAACAAAAATAATTTTTTAACGTTTTTATTCATTTTTGAGAGAGACAGAGTGTGAGTGGGGAGGGGCAGAGAGAGGGAGGCACAGAATCCGAAGCAGGCTCGAACTCACAAACTGTGAGATCATGACCTGAGCCAAAGTCAGACGCTCAACCAACCGAGCCACCCAGGCATCCCTGTAACAAAAAATTTTTAAGTCAGTAATAAAAATACTATCCACTGAGAAAAAAAAAAAAAAAAAGTCCAGGACAAGATAACTTCACTGGTGAAGGTGAATTCTATCAAATATTTAAAATATAATTAACACCACTTCTTCTTAAACACTTCTAAAAACAGGACAAAGGAGCATTTTTGTTCATAAAAATGAACAAAATATTACTGTCATACCAAAGCCAGTCAAAGATATCACAAGAGGGGGACCTAGTTGGCTCAGTCAGTAGGGGATATGACTTTTGATCTCAGGGTCATAAGTTCCAGCCCCATATTGGGCATAGAGATTACCTAAAAAAAAAAAAAAATTAATACAAACACGACAGACCAGTATATATGCAAAAATTCTAGACAAAATACTAGCAAACCAAACCCAGCAGCATCTGAAGAGGATTATATACCATAACCAAAAGGGATTTACCTCAGGAATTCAAGGATGGATCAACATACAAAAACCAGTCAATCTAACACACTGTATTAATGCAAAGCAGTAAAAATCCACATGATCATTTCAATTGATGGAAGAAAACCATTTAACAACATCCAAATCCTTTCATGAGGAAAACTGTCAATAAACTAGGAATAGAATAGAAACTTCTTAATCTAATAAAGGACATCTGTGAAAAACCCAAAGCTAAAATCATACTTAATAGAGAAAGACTGAAGCTTTGCCCCTACAATCATTAACAAGACAAAGATGTCTGATCTCACCACTTCTATTCAACATTGTACTGGAAGTCCTAGCCAGGGCAATTAAGCCAAGGGGGAAAAAAAGAAAGGAATAAAAAGCATTCAAATTGGAAAGGAACAAGTTAAACTATCTCAATTCACAGATGGCATGATCTTATATTTGATCCTAATGAATACATATATAAAAACACAACTATTATAGCAAGTAAACTGACAAAGTTGTAAAATACAGGGGTGCCTGGGTGACTCAGTGGGTTAAGCATCCGACTTCTGCTTAGGTCATGTCTCACAGTTGGTGAGTTCAAGCCCACACACCAGGGACTCTCTGCTGTCAGCAGAGCCTGCTTCAGATCTTCTCTGCTCCTCCCCCACTCACTCTCTCTCTCTCAAAAATAAACACATTTTTTTTTAACGTTTATTTATTTTTGAGACAGAGAGAGACAGAGCATGAACAGGGAGGGGCAGAGAGAGAGGGAGACACAGAATCTGAAACAGGCTCCAGGCTCTGAGCGGTCAGCACAGAGCCCGACGCGGGGCTCGAACTCAAAGACCGTGAGATCATGACCTGAGCCAAAGTCGGACGCTTAACTGACCAAGCCACCCAGGCGCCCCTCAAAAATAAATAAAACAGGGGCGCCTGGGTGGCTCAGTCGGTTAAGTATCCGACTTCAGCTCAGGTCATGATCTTGTGGTTCACTAGTTCAAGCCCCACGTCGGGCTCTGTGTGCTGACAGCTCGGAGCCTGGAGCCTGCTTCCGATTCTGTGTCTCCCTCTCTCTCTGACCCTCCCCCCATTCATGCTCTCTGTCTCAAAAGTAAATAAACGTTAAAAAAAAATTAAAAAAAAAAATAAATAAATAAAACATTAAAATTTTTTTCAAAGCTGTATAATACAAAATCAACATGCCAAAATAAATTTTAAAATTTTTAAAACATTTATTTATTTTTAATATTTTATTTATTTTTGAAAGAGAGAATGAGGAGGGGCAGAGAGACGGGGGACAAGGATCCAAAGCAGGCTCTGCACTGACAGCAGAGAGCCCAATCTGGGACTGGAACTCATGAACCATGAGGTCATGACCTGAGCTGAAATTGGATGATAAACCAACTGAGCAACCCAGGCGTCCCAGTAAAATCAATTGTATGCCTGTTCACTTGTAATAAACAATCCAAAAATGAAATTGAGAAAACTGTCCATTTACAATGGCTTCAAAAAGAATAAAATAATTGGAGAATAAATTTAACCAGAAGTAGCAAAAATTGAACTTTGAAACCTTTAAGACATGATGAAAGACATTAAAGAAGAAACTAAATAAATGGAAAAACATCCCATATTTGTGGAACGGATACCTAATATTGTTAAGATGGCAATACTCCCCAAATTGGTCTATAAATTCAGTGAAATCCCTATCAAAGTTCCAACCACTGGGGCACCTGGCTGGTTCAGTTGGAAGAGAATGCAAATCTTGATCTCAGGGTTGCGAGTTCAAGTCCCACACTGGGTGTAGAGATTACTTAAATAAATAAATAATAGATAGATAGATGATAGATAGATAGATAGAGGCACCCAGGTTGCTCTGTTGGTTAAGCACCCGATTTCTGCTTAGGTCACGATCTCATGGTTTCTGGGTTTGAGCCCCGCATCAGTCTCTTTGCTGTCAGCTGTTAGCACAGAGGCCACTTCAGATCTTGTGCCTCCCTCTCTCTCTGCCCCTCTCCTGCTCTCTCTCTCTCTCAAAAATGAAAAAAAAAATTTTTAATAATAAATTAATTAATTAATTAATTAATTAAATTATAGAAATTCCAACCACCATTTTTGCTGAACTGGTCAATCGGATCCTAAAATTCATATGGAATTGCAAGAGACCTTGAAAAGCCAAACCAATCTTGAAAAAGAACAAAGTCACAAGACTCACAATTCTCAAAACTTCCTACAAAGCCACAGTAATTTAAAGAGTATGGTACTGGGGCACTTGAGTGGCTCAGTTAAGTGTCTTACTCTTAGTTTTGTCTTAGGTCTTGACCTCGTGGTTCGTGAGTTCAAGCCCCGAATCAGGCTCTTCACTGACCGTGTAGAGCTTGTTTGGGATCCTCTCTCTCTTTCTCTCTCTACCCCTCCCCTACTTGCATGTGCTCTCTCTCTCAAAATAAATAAACTTAAAAAAAAAAGAGGGAGAGAGTGTACGGTATTGACATAAGGACAGACATATAGATCAATAAAATAGAATTTAATTTCCAGAAATAAACCTATTCATGTATAGTCAATTGATTTTTTTTTAAAGTTTTTATTTATTTATTTCAAAAGAGAGAGCATGGTTGTACGAGGGCAAGTGGAGGAGGGGCAGAGAGAGAGGGAGAGAGGGAGAGATAGAATCCCAAGCAGATTCTGTGGGCAGGGCTTGAACTCAGGAACCATGAGATCATGACCTGAGCTGAAATCAATCCCTATTTTATTTTTTTAAGGTTTATTTATTTATTTTGAGAGAGAGAGAGAGAGTGGGAGCAAGCATGGGGGAGGGGCAGAGAGAGAGGAATAGAGTGAATCCCAAGCCAGCTCCATGCTAACAGCACAGAGCCTGACATGGGGATCTATCCCACAAACCGTGAGATCAGGACCTGAACTGAAATCAAGAGTCAGACACTTAACCAACTGAGCCACCCAAGCACCCCTATTATTTTATTTTCAAATATTTAATTTTGGGGCACCTGGGTTGGTTAAGAGTCTGACTTCGGCTCAGGTCACAGTCTCGAGGTTTGTGAGTTCAAGTCCCACGGCAGGCTCTTCGCTGATAGCTCAGGGCCTGGGGCCTGCTTTGGAGTCTGTGTCTCCCTCGCTCTCTGCCCCTCCCCTGCTCACGCTGTTTCTGTCTCTCAAAAATAAAGTTAAAAAAAATTAAATATCTTATTTATTAAGTTTACTCATTTATTTTGAGAGAAGGAGAGAGAAGAGAGAGAGAAAGAGAATCCCAAGCCAGCTCCACACTGTCAGCACAGAGAGGGAAGCAGAGCTTGAGCCCATGAACCATGAGATCATGACCTGAGATGAAATCAAGAGTCAGACACTCAACCAGCTGAGCCACTCAGGCACCCCCTAAATATTTTATTTTTAAGCAATCTCTACACCCAATGTGTGGCTCAAACTCACAACCCCAAAATCAAGAGTCCCATAATCTACCGACTGAGTCAGCCAGGCCCCTTTTATTATTATTGTTATTTTAATTTTTAATTTTTTTTTAGTAATCTGTATGCCCAACGTGGAGTTCAAACTTATGACCCCAATTTCAAGCATGGCATGAATCACCAACTAAGCCAACTGGACACCCTGTAGGTAACTACAGTACAATATGAACTAGGTATGTTACACAGGGAGGAACCTGGCAAGGCTTTTTTTTTTTTTTTTTTTCCTGGCAACGCCTTTTTTTTTTTTTTTTTTAACGTTTATTTATTTTTGAGACAGAGAGAGACAGAGCATGAATGGGGGAGGGTCAGAGAGAGGGAGACACGGAATCCGAAACAGGCTCCAGGCTCTGAGCTGTCAGCACAGAGCCCGAAGTGGGGCTCAAACTCACGGACTGCGAGATCATGACCTGAGCCAAAGTCGGCCGCTCAACCGACTAAGCCACCCAGGCGCCCCAACGCCTTTTTTAAAAAAAAAATTTTTTTTTTAACGTTTATTTATTTTTGAGACAGAGAGAGACAGAGCATGAATGGGGGAGGGTCAGAGAGAGGGAGACACATAATCTGAAACAGGCTCCAGGCTCTGAGCAGTTATCACAGAGCCCGACGCGGGGCTCAAACTCACGGACCGCAAGATCATGACCTGAGTTGAAGTCAGCCGCTTAACCGACTGAGCCACCCAGGCACCCCTGGCAAGGCCTTTTTGATCTCTGTGTCCCATTGTTTCTGGATGGCCCAGCAAACATTTATCAAAATTTACTTTTTATATTCTTCCTATGAATTACCTTCCTTCCCTTTCAAGCCTCAGACCACTACCTCCTTCTCCTTAGTCCAGGATGACATATACACCTCATTTCTCATATTTATGTGGATGTTCCACATGTATGTAATTAAATTTGACTTTTCTTCTGTTAATTTGTCTCATCTCAATTTAATTCTTTGATCAGCCAGAATAATCTTGAAGTGTAGCATAAAAATCTTCCTCCCCAACAGAAGTAACAAAAGAAAAAAATAGGTAAGTTTGACTTCAAGTTGTACACAGAACTAGAACTCTTAGCAGTCAAAAAGGCTAACAACCACATTTAAAATTGAGCAAAGGTAATGGTTGCATAACACTGTAAATGTACTTAATGCCCCTGAATTGTACACTTCTCAAAATGATTAAAATGATAAATTTTATGTTGCATATTTTATACTGCAAAGAAAAAATTACCAAGGGAGTGTAAGGGGAACCAAAGGATACGAACAGACATTTCTGAAAGCAAGATATACAAATGGCCAATAAGAGGGGTGCCTGGGTGGCTCAGTCAGCTGAATGTCTAACTTCAGCTCAGGTCATGATCTCATGGTTCATGAGTTCGAGTCCCACATTAGGCTTCCCTGCTATCAGCCTGTCAGTGCAGAGCAGCCTGCTTGGGATCCTCAGTCTCTCTCTCTGCCGCTCACACACTCACTCTGTCAAAAAAACCCAAAAAAACAAATGGCCAATAAGATAACATTGTTAGTCATTAGGGATACCCATTAAATCCATTTCATACACAGGGATAGCTATAATGAACAACTTTTATTTATTTATTTACTTATTTATTTTTAGTATACATACATATTTAAAAAAAAATTTTTTTTAACATTTATTTACTTCTGAGAGAGAGACAGAGACAGAGCATGAGCAGGGAAGGGGCAGACACAGACAGAGACACAGAATTTTAAGCAGGCTCCAGGCTCTGAACCGTCAGCACAAAGCCTGATGCAGAACCTGAACTCAGGAGCCATGAGATCATGGCCTGAGCTGAAGTCAGATGCTTAATTGAGCCACCCAGGCATCACAGCTGTAACAACTTTTTATTAAAAAAATTTTCTTGGGGCGCCTGGGTGGCTTGGTCGGTTAAGCGTCCGACTTCAGCTCAGGTCATGATCTCACGGTCCGTGGGTTCAAGCCCCGCGTCGGGCTCTGTGCTGACAGCTCAGAGCCTGGACCCTGTTTCAGATTCTGTGTCTCCCTCTCTCTCTGCTCCTCCCCTGTTCATGCTCTGTCTCTCTCTGTCTCAAAAATAAATAAACGTTAAAAAAAAAAAAAAATTAAAAAAAAAAATTTCTTTAATGTTTATTTATTTTTGACAGAGAGAGAGAGACAGAGCATGAGCAGGGGAGGGGCAGAGAGAGAGAGAGACACACAGAATCCAAAGCAGGCTCCAGGCTGAGCACAGAGCCCAATGCAGGGCTCAAACTCACAGACCACAAGATCATGACCTGAGCCAAAGTCGGACGCTCAACCGAGTGAGCCACCCAGGCGCCCCCTGTAACAACTTTTTAAAAAGAAAGTAAGGGTTGAGGAGGTTGTAGTAATGTAAATTAGTGTAGACACTGTGAAAACAGTTTGACAATTTCTCAAAATTTAAGTATGGAATTGCCATGTGATGTAGAATTCTCCTAAACATATACCTAAATAAATTGAAAACAAGAGTTCAAACAAAAACTTGAGTATTCACAGCAGAATTATTATAATAGCTAAAAGCGAATGAAGACAACCTAAACGACCAACTGACAAATAAACAAAATGTGGCAATATCTGAAAGAAGGAGGGAGGGAAGAAAAACAACAACAAAATATGGCAATGTCCATTTAAAAGAATAGTTTTAGCCATAAAATGTAATGACATACTGATACTTGCTACATGGAACCTTGGAAATTGCTGTGGAGAACAAAGGCAAAAGCAATATGAAAAAAAAAATTAAACTTTGTAACTTACAGCCCATTACAGAGCGACCTTCCTTAAGGAGCTTAGCTGCCTAAATGTTAATACTTTGCTAGAGGCAAAAGGCAACCTCAGTTTAACTTTAGCCAACCTCCAGGATCCTGTAAAAATCCCCTTGGAAACTTCCTTTATCTCTATCCCCCAAGATATAGGTGAACAATCATCCTCCAAGCATATGGCCCACTGATACACATCTGAAGGGTCTCATGACTATTTCACTAGCTAGTAGTAAATAACCTTATCCTAACAACATCTAGCCCCTCAAAGTCCTGGAAACCTTGCTTCCAAATTCCTTAGAGACTTCTACTATCCCTACCAACCTCCCAACTTGAAAGCATATGTAAACAGCCACTCCTCACAACCCAATACAGCCCTTTCTGCCCACGGGTCTTGTCGCGTGCTTTAATAAAACCACCCTTTCGGCATCAAAGATGTCTCAAGAATTTTCTTGACCTTTTGCTCCCAAACCCCAACGTTTCACATTAGAAACAACCATAAAGTTGAAGAAGTCAATAAGAAAAGGACATGTATTATATACTCCTATTAATATTAAGGATCTAGGACAGGCAAATCCATGGAGACAAAGCAGATCAGCGGTTGTGAAAGGATGGTGGGAGCAAGGATTGAGGAGTGATTCCTTAATGGGTATGAGTTTAAGGGCTGACTTGATGGTTACAGAACCTTATGACTATATAAAGGCCACTAGAAAAATAAAAAATAAAGGCCACCGAATTGTGCAAAATATTTAAAAGAGTGAGTTATATGGTAAGTGAATTTTATCTCCATTAAAAAAAAAATGAGGAAGCTGGCACAGGACATATTCATTCTTCCAAGTACTTGAATGAGAAAAAAAAAAACAAAAAAGGCGAAGAGCACAAAATGGCGGCAAGCCGATCGGATCACGTGACCGCCGATTCTTTCCTGCCCAGCCTAACAAAAGTCTTGTCTACAGAGCTGGCGCTGAGACTCCGCTGGCTCATTGTTATGGGAATCCCAGGTAACTCTTCTCAGGCGCGCTCTCGCTCTAGATGCGTAGCGAAAGCGGTGAGCGTATTGAAGGCGAGCTGGGGAGCGCGCACGCAGAACGCAAACCCGTCAGCACCGTTCTCTGAGAGAGGAGGAGGAGGAGGGGAGAGGCGTGGAGGAAGAGGGGGAAGTTGGCGCATGCGCCCAAGGCTGACGGGTTTGAAATGGCCTCGGTGTTAGCCGGGACCCGATTCAGGTGAAGGTTTGGTCCTCGCGGTTGGAGCAGCGGGCGGCGGAACCGGGGTTCCTATCGTCCTTTCGGATTCGCAGAAGGGCTGGGATCGACCGTTTGGGGATCACGGCGTCCGTAGGCCAGCGACGGTGGGGTTCTCGTGGGACTGGGGCGGGAGGGACACGGTCCCTTTTGTGCGGGTCGAAGCAGGCCCCGCGCGGCAGGCCCCTCCCCCACCGCTCCGTTTCCCCCCGCCTTCTCTCCCCCGGGGTTCTTCAGGTGCCCCCGGCGCCCCTCAGCCTCGGTCTGGCGGGTCGAGAGGGACTGCCGAGCGCCATCCCTCGCTGCGAAGCCGTTGAGCTTTAGCCTCCCGGTCTCCGGCCCAGGGCGTCGGGCGGCTGGCGGCGGCGCGGGTTTTGGGGGATAGAGGCTCTCTGCCCGGCACGGTGGTTAAGGGGACCAGGACTTTGAATACCCAGTGTTGGCGCTTCGCCCAGTCTCGTGAGACGTAGGATTCTGCCTTCTCTGGTCAGCGTCCCGCAAGGAGCTGGGGCTGGAGGAAGATGGATGGCAGTGCTCTGGCCCCTCCGAGTCGCGGGGGGAAGGAGGGGGTGCGCGGGCTGAGATCTTCGCCTTTTCTGGCCTGATTTTGGGGGGGAGGGGTCTTAGCGATGGTTCTTTGGGGGGAGGGATCCGTTATTTCAACTGTCTTTCCCCCTCGAGGGAGGGGAAAGAAAAGGAGCCCCTCGGCCCTTTCCATCCCGAGAAAGTAAGGAGATGTTCGTTATTTAGATGATAGTCTTAAAGACCTTTATTCAGTGTCTCGTCCCAATTTCCGTTATTGGTTTTACCACTTTCAATGTCCAACTCATTGCCAAAAGAAACACGCAGGCTTTATTTTGTTTGAACCCGCAGCTGTGTAGTTCTTTTTGTTAAGACTTGGGTTGATAATAGCACATGGTCTTCGTTGAAATGTGAGTTTGTAGTCACAGAAAGAAGTGCCTTTCTTACTAGTCTACCCCTAATGTCCTATGTTGAATTTGGGTATTTTTGGTGAGATACTTGATGTAAAATGTTTTTGCTGCATATCGGACGTTGGTATACACCTTGCTATTTATACTATGATCTACGAAGGTGTCCTTGACAAACATTTCTTTAAAATAATATTTTCGTGATGTTTATAGTTTCAAGTTTGAAATGTGGGTTCTTTCTTAATAGATCGCTGCTATAGAAGACAAACAAGCGAAGGCTTTTTCCTCCTTTCATCATGGCTCAGTTTGGAGGACAGAAGAATCCGCCATGGGCTACTCAGTTTACAGCCACTGCGGTATCTCAGCCAGGTCAGGCTACTGAACACAAGTACTGTAAACTTGGGGGTTGGGGGGAGGACGTGTTATAACTATGTGAATTAGGCTATATGTAATACTGTAAAATGTTTCCAAATGATGTATCTTTTATTTGTGAAGCTTTTAAAATTCACGGATCAACTAGCAAAACATGTCTTACATTGCAGTTTGGACAGTTTTATATAGTTTTTCAAACATTAAATTATTAACTTCGTTTTAATTAGGTTAGCTACTTGACTGATTAGAGGTTATCTTATTTGGCATGTTAAGGTGTCAATATTCACAAGTTATATTTAAAAATAAATGTATTAAAATTTTATATTTTATGAGAAATTATATACGACTGCTTTTCAGTTGTTTGAATTTAAAGTACAAAACCCAACTCTGAAGAATTTACCAAGCAAAGGAGAAAGATAAATAGATATAAAAGGAGCCAATGAATGTTTACATTTTCTAAATATGGTCAACAGAAAAAATGTCATTGTAAATGTTTCATTGAGCTTCTTTGCTTGTAGGAAGATTTTTTTTTTTTTTTTACACCATTTCTTGACTTCTTGTTTGAATCTTAAATAAATTCCCAAGGATTCTATGGAATGAATTTTACTTTCTTTGAGTACTCAGAAAAGTTGCAGATTATTCTGTTAATTTGAGTATATTTTTATTTATGACCTCTCTAATAATGGTTCTTTGCCATGTTTTATGTACTTGAAATATTTTAGTAATTTGAGGTCACTTATAGAGACACTATAATCTTCTGACTTGGGTGTTCTAAAATTCAATGGACATGATTATCTTGTTAGGTAGGTGACCTTTTTCCTTAAAGAAATAGATACTTTAGAGTTTTCATTTTAGTTACTCTTTGTTTAGGAGGTTAAATGATCAGTTCTACAGGTAACTGAAGATATTATGAAATAGTAGTTATAGATTATATTTAATTCAGATCCAGGTATTTTGTTATGTTAAATAATAATGGGGACTTTGGTGTTCGTTTTGATGAAACAGGAATTCTTAGCAATTACTGTGTGTCCGGAAACAAGTACTAGGTACTTGTATGCTGGTAAACTAAACATGTTTTACCCAGCTTTTTCTGCATATAATTTGTTTTAAATTTGTATCTGTATTGTTCCAACAAAATAGCTGTTATGGTAAAAGTTACTTTCTATAGCTCTTAACATTTGTATTGTAATTACTTAAATATAGGTTGTACTCTTTTTGTTTTTGTTTTCAGGCTGAGCCAAGGCGACAGCAAAGGCTTATAAAAAATGTCAAACAAAAAGTCAATCGTAAATATAGGTCTCCTTTTCGATATTTAGCAACAGAGTCCAAACATAAAGGGATTTGTGTAAATGGAGCTTATATTTGTGCTGTAGGAAATTATGGGTTATCTTAGACCTGTTGTTAATCAGAGATTTTCAAAATCAAATTTTATTGACATATCATGATTTCAGTAAGTAGGCAAGTGTTTTGTTAGCATGTATCTACTCTTAGCTTTCGTGTAAAAATCCTGGAGTAGGCTCTAAATGGAACACTTTAGCGATACTGTTTTTATTGAAATGTATAATTTCCAGGTGCTGTATATCAGGCTGCTTCCTTATAGGTTGCTATTTTCTTGCCTTCATCTTAAAAGTCTTATTTGCAATTAATCAGTATCTCATCTTATTGGATCTGATTTTTAGAACCATTCAACTTTTGTAAAAGTTACATTTTCAATCCTCAGGCAATTGGAATGTCTTACTTACATCTCATCTCAATGGAGAACATTTTTTTTTTTTTTTTAAGATGAATTTTTTGGGATGCCTGGATGACTCAGTTGGTTAAGCTTCTGACTCTTGATCTCAGCCCCACGTTGGGTCTGCACTGGGCATGAAGCCTACTTAAAAAAAAGATTTTATTTTTAAGTAATCTCCACACTTAACATGGGGTTTGAACTCTCACAACCCTGAGATCAAGAATCAGATGCTCCAGGGGCGCCTGGGTGGCTCAGTTGGTTGAGCGTCTGACTTTGGCTCAGGTCATGATCTCATGGCTTGTGGGTTCGAGCACCTTGTCGGGCTTTGTGCTGACAGCTCAGAGCCTGGAGCCTGTTTCAGATTCTGTGTCTCCCCCTCTCTGTGCCCCTCCATTGCTTGTGCTCTGTCTCTGTCTCAAAAGTAAATAAACATTTAAAAAAAAAAATGAATTAGATGCTCCACTAATGAGCCAGCCCGGTGCCCCTCAATGGAGAACATTCTAACCTAATTACAGTGCTTTAAGTTTTCTCCTGGCAGCTTCAAATACAATTTGAGAAAAAAATTTTAACAAAGGACATATAAGGACTTAAGGCAATAGTGTAGGTGTCACTTTTTACTCTATTGAAAAAACAAAATACGCATAGTGGTATCAGAGGCCACTGTCATAAATTAGATGATCATGGAACAGAAAAAGGTTAACTGAATAATTCAACTTGAATTAAATATTTTATTTTTGTGCTTATATTTCTGACTCATTTTCTGTCTTTTTTTCACATTTATTTATTTTTGAGAGAGCACAAATGGTGGAGGGGCAGAGAGAGAGGGAGACACAGAATCCGAAGCAGGCTCCAGGCTCTGAGGTGTCAGCACAGAGCCTGATGTGGGGCTCGAACCCACAAACTGCTAGATCATGACCTGAGCTGAAGTTGGGCACTTAACTGACTGAGCCACCCAGGCGTCCCTGACTCATTTTATTTTGAGAGCAATATGAAAATTAGTACACTTGGGGCACCTGGGTGCCTCAGTTGGTTAATCTTTCAGCTCTTTATTCGGCTCAGGTCATGATCTCACTGTTCCTGGGTTCCAGCCCTGTTTGGGATTGTCTCCCTCTCTCTGCCTCCCCTGCATTTGGCATGCATCCTCTCCCCCTCTCTCTCTCCAAATAAATAGCTTTAAAAAATTGCTACTCTTCTGTTATATAACTTAACATAGTTTTGTTCAGTTAAAGACTATGCTATTCCATTTTCTAGGATATTTTTAGCATTTTTACTAACTTTGAAAATTCTCAGCTAACACTGATAGGAAAATTTCATTGCATTCATGCAGATGACTTAAGTAAAACTTAAGTTAAAGCATGCATAATTGTGTTGTATTGTTGAAATCTGTTGTAAAAGTGAAGAGGAGTATTTGAATTGTTTCTGATCAGTTTTTTTTTTTAATTTTTTTTTTTTTACATTTATTTATTTTTGAGAGACAGAGCACAAGTGGGGGAGGGGCAGAGAGGGAAGGAGACACAGAATCCAAAAGTGAGCTCCAGGCTTTGCACTGTCAGCACACAGCCTGATTAGGGGCTCGAACTCAGAAACCGTGAGATCACGATCTGAGCTGAAGTCGGGCGCTTAACCAACTGAGCCACCCAGGCACTCCTGATTAGTTTTAATACTGAGCATATTCAGGGGCGCCTGGGTGGCTCGGTCAGGTAAACATCCGACTTCAGCTCAGGTCATGATCTCGCAGTCTGTGAGTTCAAGCCCCACATCGGGCTCTGTGCTGACAGCTCAGAGCCTGGAGCCTGCTTCAGATTCCGTGTCTCCCTCTCTCTCTGCTCCTCCCCCACTCATGCTCTGTCTCTCTCTCTCTGTCAAAAATAAATAAACATTAAAAAAAAAACCTTGCATATTCACTTAAAATGTTACTAATTCCTAGGTGTCATCATCTGTCATCTTTGATTTTCTTTTTCTTTACCCCCCATATTCAATCAAATATCAAATCGTGACTTTTTTCCCCTTTGAAAATGCCTCAGGTATACTCTTATTTTACATTTAGGCCCTGGGCACTTCACGTTTGAATAACTGCCACCAAGCAGCTTTCTCTTGCTTACAGTTCATATACCAGTCTCCTAACTTTCAGGACTTTCCATACTTTTCTCAAACCCAATCCAGGATGCTTACCATAGATCTTTAAGTCAAAAAGTTCTTTTTAAAAATATTTTTTAACGTTTATTTATTATTGAGAGAGAAATACAGAGCATGAGCATGGGAGGGGCAGAGAGAGGGGGAAACACAGAATCCGAAGCAGGCTTCAGGCTCTGAGCTGTCAGCACAGAGCCCGGCATGGGTCTCGAACCCACAAACCACAAGATCGTGACCTGGGCCAAAGTTGGATGCTTAACTGACTGAGCCACCCAGGCGCCTCCAGTGAAAAAGTTCTTTTTCCCATCTGTCACTTGGTGGCATTGTTCTTTATTATTCTTTATTTAGTTCTAATTGTTTTTATTTGCTTTCTTCTTTTATTTACTGGATAGGCTACTTGTTATTTCTCTCTCTGCTCCAATGTGTATGTCAGATGTCATATTCCTAAAGCATAATTTCTGTCTAAATCACAGAATTTTTCAAACCTGGATAAAACCTGAGCTAGATTCTGTCTCAACTCCTTTCTCTAACAGATAAGGAATTTGAGGCCCAGAAAGGTGAAGAAATTTGTTTAGGTCTTATAGAACATCACAAGAGAGTCCATGTTAGCACATCAGAATTGTGGTTCATTATATTTTCCATTTTTCTCTTATCTGCAAAAGTATCTTCAAGTACTTTTAGAATTTATTTCAAACTTCTTGGGATGGTATTCAAGATGTTCTGTCTTTCCAGTCCAAATCTCATTTCTTCCACACTGAAATAATTGTGTGTGTGCACACGCGCGCGCGTGTGTGTGTGTCTGTTTAAAGAGTATTTACTTTGAGAGAGGAGCATGGGTGCACAAATGGGGGAGGGGCAGAGAGAGAGAGAGGGAGAGAGTCCCAAGCAAGCTCCACACTGTCAGCCTGGAGCCCCAGTACAGGGCTTGAACTCACAAACCTTGAGATCATGACCTGAAGTGAAACCAAGAGTTGGATGCTGAACTGAGGGAGCCATCCAGGCCCCCTGGAATAATTGTTCTTAATATTTTCCCTTTTTTTTTTTTTCCATTTTCTAACTGAAGTGCTATGGTATGTATTCAGTGACATTCTTAATTTGGTTGCAGAACTTTTATGTTTCAGAGTTTTAACAGTTTTCTGTGTATAAAGAGACATTGATAGAGATTGCTGGCCAACCACTGATTGAATGTTTGTGAGAGATTTATTTATTATTTGTTTTTACTTTTTAAGTACTCTCTATACCCAATGTGGGGCTTGAACTCACCACCTCAGGATTGAGAGTTGCACGCTCCACTACTGAGCCAGTCATGTGCCCCACTGATTGAATCTTTAGCCCTTATTATTGACTAGGGGTAGTTTTTAGATTTGATTGAAAATACTTACATTTGTATATGTTTATAATCATAATTTTGAAGGGAATGATTTCGCATATTCTAACCAGTTTGTCACCTATTTCTTACACCTCTTTGTAAAATGACTACATTTTGTCCATAGAGGAACATGAACTGGTTTAGGAGTTAAAAATATAGTGATAATGTGCTTTTACACAGGTGACTGAAGCTAATATCAATATAGTTTTAAATACGATCCCATTTATTCTACCTCTTTATTCTTGCCCAGTAGTCATCTTTTAAAACCCTAATCTCTTGAATCAGCAGCTCAAATTATTAAATTCCAACATTCAAGGTCCTTTTCAAATGAGTAGTAGTTGATATAGTATGTATACTTCACTTATCTTAGTCATCCCTAGACAGACTTGGATGTTTATAACTGATTTGGTAGGAAAGAATTGCTACTGGTGTTGGCTTAACCCTGCTTTAAAAAATTTATTTGTTTATTGTTTTTGAGAGAGAGTGAAAGCAGGGGAGGGTTCAGTGAGAGAGGGAAACACAGAATCTGAAGCAGGCTCCAGGCTCTGGGATGTCCGCATAGAGCCCGATGTGGGGCTCGAACCCTCAAACCACGAGATCATGACCTGAGCTAAAGTCAAACACTTAACTGACTGAGCCACCCAGGCACCCCTGGCTTAACCCTCTTTAAGCACTACTAGTACTGTGTAATAGCAGGTAGTCTCTAAAACCTTATCCTAAAAGTAAAGAAAAATGCACATAAAATCTATTAAGGCTCAACCCCTCCCCCCCACCCCACTCTGAATATGCCTTACCTGTGCTCTTACTCAGTGAGAGCTGCATTAACATATCAGATTATAAACCAGTGAGTGCCCCATCTCTCTGTCCTAACTTGAGCATGCCACTTCTGTTTATGCAGTTGTGACTTCTCTTCCACTATGTGTTTTATGATCTGGGAAATAATTTTAGTCTATTATAGCTGAAAATGTATTGAAAGTAACAGTGAAAAAAAGTTTTTGTTGTTTGAGAGAGCTTGAGGTGGCAGGGGCAGGTGGTGCTTGATCTCACGAACCATGAGATCATGACCTGAGCTAAGATCAAGAGTCAGATGCTTAACCAGCTGAGCCACCCAGGCGCCCCTGGAAGTAATCTTGAAAGCTTGAATATTAACTTTGGATCGTACAAGACTCCTTGAAAGAAACAGGGCTGAAAATCAGGTAAATATCAGAGGCAATTAAGGATAGAAGAAATCATAGGACGTTATGAATAGTGTCTTCAACTGCCTGAAAGGGAAATCATTGTTGACGAACAGTTATTTGAATAATAGCTGGAGGAGATTATAGCCAGGATTACAACTTATCAATTCCTTGGCACGTCAAAAGAATGGAAAAGCAGTTGTCTTCAAGGGTATTAATCTTTATAGAGATTATAAGAAAACCGTAAAACAGATAATTAGTTAAGGCTTTGCATTTTTCTTAGGGAATAGCACTGATCACTGAGAAGAACTTTCTTTTATGATGGATATTTATCTTCATTGCCTGATTTGGTAGCCACTGGCCACATGGGGCTGTTGAGTACTTTAAATGTGGTTACTATGAGGAGCACCTGGGTTGCTCAGTCGGTTAAGTATCAGGCTCTTGATTTCGACTCAGGTCATGATCTCACAGTTTGTGAGCCCCGCATCAGGCTCTGTGCTGACAGTGGGGAGCCTGCTTGGGATTCTCTCTCTCTCCCTCTCTCTCTCTCTCTCTCTCTCTCTCTCTCTCTCTCTCTCTCTCTCTCTCTCTCTCTCTCTCTCTCTGCCCCTTCCTGCCCACACTCCCAAAAATAAACATTAAAAAAAAATAATGTTATTGTGACTGAGGAACTGAATTTCTAATTCTATTTAATTTTCACTAATTGACTGATAGAGCGTGTACACAAGCTGATGAGAGGCAGAGAGAGAGAGAGAGTGTGAGTGAGTCCCAAGCAGGCTCTGGGCTGACAGCGCAGAGTGTGATGTGAGGCTCCATCTCGTGAACTGCGAAATCATGACCTGAGCCGAAATTGAGAGTCTGTTGCTTAAACAACCGAGCCACCCAGACACACCAAATTTTCACGAATTTAAATTAAAATTGCCACGTATGGCTGGTGGCTAATGTATCAAACAATGCAGTTATAGAAGCATACAATACTTAGAA
Source organism: Panthera tigris (assembly GCF_018350195.1). Classification (NCBI taxonomy): domain Eukaryota; kingdom Metazoa; phylum Chordata; class Mammalia; order Carnivora; family Felidae; genus Panthera; species Panthera tigris. Next base: position 29,275,472 of record NC_056670.1, read on the forward strand.
TGTATTTAAAATACTATGTTGTGCCTTCTTATTTTTTTTAACGTTACCCACAAATTCATTTATTTTATAAAGGGAAATTTGTGCATTTGACTTCTTTAATTTCTTATTCTCCCCCCCCCCTTAATTTCTTATTCTTAATGCCCTAATCTACTATTCTTAAAAGGTAGTGAATATTTCTAATCAGTGGGTACATCATGGGCTTAGAGTAGAACCTTGAAAGCCACAGGAATGCATTGATCAATGAGGTATCCAATTTTAAAATAGTTATCTGCACATAGGAGCATCAGAGGTTTTGTAGTTGTGTGAAATCTGATCTTAAAAGGGTATCGAAAGATGACATTTAAAAGATTTGTTCACTTGATTTAAAACTGGGTGTGTAAGTACTTTATAAATCCACAAGTTATGAAGAAAATCCCCCATATATTCATGCTGTTTTTCTCTCTAAATAGATTGCTTTTTGAACATAGTTGGTAGGTGGAAATTTCAAAGGATGAATCATTGCTTGACCAATGCTTTAAATTTTGCATAAGGTGAAAAAAGGAAGTATCTGATATCAGCTTGAGGTTGTGAATTTTATTATCTCAGGATGACTCCTCTTAGTAAAGATAGAGCACAATAAGGATTTTAAAATACAACAGTGATAACTAATTATTAGTATGTCATAACACAAGTGTTTTTCAGTCATATGAAACTGATTTTATGTTTTAGGAAATGATAAAATTTACAGTTCTTAAAGGTTTAAGAAAGCTTAGTCCTTAAATTTACTTATTTATGTGGTTTAGGGCTCATTTCATAGGTTTGTCAATGAAAGTACTGATAACACTGTGAAAAGCTTATCTGTTTCAGAAGGGTTACAAGACCTTCAGCAATCATATTGAATCAGATAATAGATAAATGAACAGACTGTCCCATTGTGGATGATTGGAAAAAATTCTGTCTACAAATATTCAAGGATATGGGGCTCCTGGGTACTCAGTTTGTTAAGCATCTGACTTTGGCTCAGGTCATGATCTCACAGTTCTTGAGTTCAAGCCTTGTGCTGGGCTCCATGCTGACATCTCAGAGCCTGGAGCCTGTTTTGGGTTGTATGTCTCCCCCTCTCTCTGCCCCTTTCCTGCTCGTGAGTGCTCTCTCTCTCTCTCAAAAATAAAAACATTAAAAAATTAAAAATATTCAAGGATAGTTTCTCAGATAACCACAAAAAAGGGGAGCATTAATAATGAAATATATTTTATTCAGAATAAAGTCTCGAATGATTTTAACAAGAACTGTATTGGGGCACCAGGATGGCTGAGTCAGTATAAGTGTTCAGCGTTGGCTCAGGTCATGATCTCGCGGTTTGTGAGTTCGAGCCCCATTTCGGGCTGTGTGGTGGCAGCTCAGCCTGGAGCCTGCTTCAGATTCTGTCTCCCTCGCTCTCTGCCCCTCCCCCACTCATGCTCTGTCCCTCAAAAATAAACATTAGGAAAAAAAAGAGCTATATCACAGATACATAAAGGCCACAACCACATGCACAGTGATTTCACAAAATTTGAATTAACTAGCTAGTGGTGTGATACAACCAATAGAATATAAATTTCCTTCCCATAAATTTCTCCTAGCAGTTGAACCCTTCATTACCAACAGGTATTGACCCTTGAACAACAGGGGTGTGAACTGTGTGAGTCCACTTCTATGCAGTTTTGATAAGTACAGTATTGTAAATGTATTTTCCTTATGATTTTTTTTTCTCTAGCTTTATTGTAAGAATACAGCATATAATTATATACAAAATATCCTAACCATTCATGTTACTGGTAAGGTTTTCAGTCAGCGGTAGGCTATTAGTAGTTTTTTATTTTTTAAAGTTTATTTTGAGAGAGAGAGAGAGAGAGAGCACATGTGAGTGGGGGAGTGGCAGAGAGAAGGTGAGAGAATCACAAGCAGGCTTCACGCTGCCGGCACAGAGCCCAACATGGGGCTCCGTGCCACAAACAGTGAGATCATGATCTGAGCCAAAATTTAGAGTCAGATGCTTAACTAACTGAGCCAGGTAAGATTTCTTAAGAAGTCTTCCGCCACCCCTTAAAAAGTTTTAAAGGAAAAAATACGATACAGGACCTAAGCTTTTAGTGGTTTATAAATACCATTAACACGTGTCCTGGATTCTGGTGGGTTACATCAATCCTGAATTAATTTTTTTAAGGTTATTGATTTATTTAAGTGACCTCTGTACACCCAATGTGGGGGTTGAAATCGACCCCAAGATCAAGAGTTGTATGCTCTTCCAACTTAGCTAACCAGGCACCCCCTGAAATAATTTTTAATAAAACTGAGCTTTATACTTTTTCTATGCCACATAGTTTTCTTTCTCATTTTAGTGTATCACTTTATGCTACTTTGTTTTCTTCCAAAAATCTTTAAACAGTAATCCTACAATGCAAAATTCAGGGAGAAATTATAATTAGAAAACATAGGAGGGACAAACTTTTATGACTAAGTGTTGGTCCAATCACTAACTGCTAATATATGTGTATGGAATTTTTTTTTTAACACATTTTTTAAAAAGTTTCTTTATTTTGAGAGATCAGGTGGGGGAGGGGCAGAGAGAGTGAGAGAGAATCCCAACCAGCATGGAACCTGATGTTGGGCTCCATCTAAGAAACCATGAGATCGTGGCCTGAGCTGAAATCAAGAGTTGGATGCTTAACTGACAAAGCCACCCAGGCACCACTCCACCTTTTTTAAAGTAAGCCCCCAATGTGGGGCTTGAACTCATGACCCTGAGATTGAGTTGCAGTTGCTCACTCTACCAACTAAGCCAGCGAGGCATCTCTGTTTTCTTTTCAACTATCAAGACATCAGTATGTTTAACCGACTGGTTCCCTATATGTGAATGGCTTACATAGACCTGACACTGTATTGAGGTCCTAGAAAAATAATGTCATCAACAAATTAGCTAATTGGAATTTCTTTAGGAATATTTTATCCCAAACCACTAGTCTATTGGAAGTAGTTTGGGGGGAATCAAAAGTTTTATGTGGACTTTTCACTGTTTGAGGAGGTCAAGCACCTTTAACCCTCACATTATTCAGGAGTCACCTTAATTTTTTTGTAGTTTCTGATTTATCACACTGATTGGTAACAGTGAAAAAGAGATGTGTCTGTCGTCCTACCTACTTATGGTAGGCTGCTGTGTATGCTGCCAGGATTCAGAACACCTAGAAAAGCTTTAAGAAAAGAAACCAGACTTTCTGAGATCCTGGCTTTGTGCCATTCTGCTGTGGCAACATCCAGGGTTCTGGAAATTGGTACTAACAGAATGAAACAGAGCAGATCTGAGGTCACACAACAGGTAGGTGAAGGAGATGAGTATGATAATTGAATCCTTGCTGCCACTTTTGTCAAATGTGTAACACGCCAATCTTAGAATTTAAAACACAAATAATTTTCGCTATGGTCCTTATCTTGTGTTCAATGAGTATCTGGCTTCTGTTATTCTAGAACAGCAGTTCTTAACCTTTTTTGGGTCTGTAATTCTCTTTAAAATGGAGGAAAGCTTTGGACTTTCTTGTTTGCAATTTTGCATACAATTTTAAAAGGTTAACAGGATCAAAAAAAAATAAAAGGTTAACAGGATCCACTGATTAGAACTTCCGTCCTAGATTTCAGTACCTTTTTTTCTCAATGCAGTTAACTTCATTTTGAACTTGGGCTAGCATTAAGAGATTCTCCACTTTTACTTAAATTTCTTTTTTTAATGTTTATTTACTTATTTATTTTTAATGTTTATTTTTGAGAGAGTAAGAGTGTGCTCTAGTCGGGGAGGGGCAGAGAGAAAGGGGTACAGAGGATCTGAAGTGGGCTCTGAGCTGACAGCAGAGCGTTTAATGTGGGACTCAAACCCACGAACCATGAGATGATGACCTGAACCGAAGACAGACGCTCGAATGACTGAGGCACTCAGGTGCTCCTATTTACTTATTTTTGAGAGAGAGAGAGCACAAGCAGGGGAGGAGCAGAGAGAGAGAGGGAGACACAAAATCTGAGGCAGGCTTCAGGCTCTGAGCTGACAGAGGGGCTTGAACTCACAAACTGAGATCATGACCTGAGCTGAAGTCTGATGCTTAACTGACTGAGCCACCTAGTTGCCGTTACTTTTATTTAAACTTCTATTTAAATTCATGTAGTTAGGCCTGGTTTCTCCTTTCTGCCCATCTGTGATATCTCACTTACTTAAAAACAGAATGACAAAACGACTTAAAAACGAAAGAAGATTAATGTGGTAAGGATTTAGGACATTTAGAACTTTTTTCCCCCCTTAGGTTCTCCTCCCCCCTCTTTTTAAATTTTTAACGATCTGTATGTTTTGCAGGGAGTCATTTGTAGTTTATAAGAATGACAAATATAATTTCTGAGATTTTTGTTTTTGCTTTGCTTTGTCGTTGGTTTGTTTTAAGTAAAATTAATTTGAACTTTTAAATGACTGATAATGGACCTCACACTTGTAAAGATTTTCTGGGATATTGTAGATTAGGTGCTTTGTTTAGTTCATTAATGTTCTCTGTTCTCTTCCTGTACAGGAAAATACTATTCTTTGTATAAGGGTGTTAATAGTTATAGGGCAGCATTTTTCCCAGATATTTTACAGATATGTATTTTCAGATACAAGCAAGATGCTTTGTAAAAGAGTGTGTTCCGTGAGTAAATACTACTTTTATGGCAATCTTTTGAGGTTCCTAATGCTTAGTTGGCACATTAAAGTTTCTGAGTAAAATTATGTGCTTAATTCATTGTTTCCTATACTTTTTAAAAAGTTGTTTCATATACTTTTTTTAAAGTTTACTTAAAGTTTATTTATTTTGAGAGAGAGTGTGTGTGCACAGGCACACTCAAGCGAGGAAGGGCAGAGAGAGGGAGAGAGAGAAAATCCCAAGGAGGCTCTGCTCTGTCATTGCAGAGACTGACATGGGGCTCAGTCCCTTGAACTGTGAGACCCTGCCCTGAGCTGAAACAAGGGGTTGGATGCTCAACCCACTGAGCAACCCAGATGCCCCTAGAGTTTATTTATTTATTTATTTTGAAAGGCAGGTGGTGCATGTGAGTGTGTTTGGAGCAGAGAGAGGGAGACAGAATCCCAAGCAGGCTCCTTGCTGTCAGTGCATAGCCTGATGCAGGGCTCCATCCCAGGACCTTGAAATCATGACCTGAGCATATATTAAGAGCTGCTCGGGGCGCCTGGGTGGCTCAGTCGGTTGAGCATCTGACTTCAGCTCAGGTCATGATCTCGCGGTCTGTGAGTTCAAGCCCCACGTCAGGCTCTGTGCTGACAGCTCAGAGCCTGGAGCCTGCTTCAGATTCTGTCTCCCTCTCTTTCTGCCCCTCCCCTGCTCATGCTCTGTCTCTGTCTCAAAAATAAAAACATTAAAAAAAAAAAAAAAGAGCTGCTCAATCACCTGAGCCACCCAGGTGCCCCAACTTTTTTTTTTTTTCTCTTAATGTAAGCTCTGTGTCCATTGTAGGGCTTGAATTCATGACCCCCAAGATCAAGAGTCGCATGCTTTACCAGCTTAGACGGTCAGGTGCCCGTTTCTTCAGCTTTTTAAACCTTGGACCCTTTTTTCTTTGCTTTCAGACTTTAATGTCCTGGGGAACTAGTCATTGTACAAGGAGATCCAATTTTGGGAAGGATAGTGCTAGATGCAATTTTTATTTTATTTTTTAGATTGCAGTGTTTAATTGATTGCTTTTTTGCATTCAGTGGAATTGCATGAAAGCTTCAAGTAAAATCTTAGCTCTAAGCATACATTAAATAGTTACATACCTAAATCTGTCCTTCTGAGTTCTTTACCCAATTTGGTTTAATCAGGTGGTAATTTTAAGTTGCTGTGGTTAATTTTGTCGCATTGTCCCATAAAGTAGTGCAACAATTTTAAAGTGTTGCTTTGGTGTATTTCCTGGTTTATTATTTCCTCGTTATTTAGTATTTTCTAAATCTTTTTTGTTTTGTTTTGAAAGAGAGCACAGGAGTTGGGGAGAAGGGCAGAATAGGGGGAGGGAGGGAGAGAGGGAGAGAGAGGAGAGAGAGAGAGAGAGAGAGAGAGAGAGAGAGAGAGAGAGAGAGAGAGAAGGAACCCCAAGCAGGCTCTGGGCTCAGTATGGAGCCTGACATGTGGCCTAATCCCATGACCCTTCGATCCCGACCCTAGCCAGAATGAAGTCAGACACTTAACCGACTGAGCCACCCAGGTATGCCCCTTTAAGATGTTATTTTTAAGTAATGAGCACCCAGCGTGGGACTCCGAGGTTACAACCCCGAGACAAAGAATCCCATCTACCAACTGAGCCAGCCTGGTGCCCCTAGTTTTATAAATCTTTAATGCAAAGTAGAAATACATGAAAATTTTGTCCAGTAGAAAGTTATAGGTGGATAACTTGCAGCAACACTGCCTATAATATATGATTTCATCTTCTTGAAGATAAAACAGTAAATTCTAGATTAGTAAAATAAGACAACTTATTTTCTGCATTTTTTCCTGAAAATACTTCTTAAGAGTACTTTACACTTTTGATCTAGGTAAGGTTGGTTGTGTTCATTGTGTAGTTTGACTTTATAGAATTATGTTTTCAATCATGACATCAACATTAAGTACAAAGCCACTGGGATCTGGGACGGTACTTGAATCAGTTCAGTTTAACAAGCTTTACTCAAATTCTGCTTTAGGTTATTACTAAGCAATTACAACATTATTCATAACTATACTTATGGAAGATTCCTAGGAAGGATCCAAATAATGTTTTTCTTTTCTTTCCTTTTTAATCTCATTTTAGCTGCGTTGGGTGTTCAACAGCCATCACTCCTTGGAGCATCTCCTACCATTTACACACAGCAAACTGCATTAGCAGCAGCGGGCCTTACGACACAAACCCCAGCAAACTATCAGTTAACTCAGACTGCGGCGCTGCAGCAACAAGCTGCAGCTGCAGCAGCTGCATTGCAACAGGTGAATCTCTTTATTTTTTTTAAGTTTATTTATTTATTTTGACAGCGAGAGAGCGTGAGTAGTGGGGGGAGGTGGTTAGAGAGGAGGAGAGAGAAAGAGAATCCCAAGAAGGCTCCACGCTGTCAGCACAGAGCCCAACTTGGGGCTGTTGTAAAATCACAATCTAAGCCAAAACCAAGAATTGGATGCTCAACCAGCTCAGCCACCCAGGCACTCCTTGGTTGGCTTTTATTTATTTATTTTTTAAGTGTTTTTATTTATTTTTGAGACAGAGAGAGACAGAGCATGAGCAAGGGAGGGGCAGAGAGAGAGGGAGACACAGAATCCGAAGCAGGCTTCAGGCTCTGAGCTGTTAGCACAGAGCCTGACGCGGGGCTTGAACTCACAGACTGTGAGATCATGACCTGAGCCAAAGTTAGACGCTCAACCAACTGAGCCACCCAGGCACCCCCTTTGTTGGCTTTTAATATGTGACATAGAAAACTATTAATTCTGTGTAGCCACAGTAGGTACTTTCATTTTTTAAAGACTTAATAATTGTGGGGTTTTATTATGCTTATTTTTCAGGTGATTAAAATTACTATATATGCTAAGATACATGGAGCAGTGCATTTGCATGGTCAAAATTCTTAAAACGGATAGTCCTTATATCTTTTGCTTATTTTTCATCAAGTTTAGCTGTTCAAGAAGATTTCTATTTAGTATAATTTTGTTTATGTATTTGTATATATGTATATCACTTTTTGAGAATGAATAAAACTAACATCCATATTTTTCTTTGAAAAAAAATTTTTTTCCAGCAATATTCACAACCTCAGCAGGCCTTGTATAGTGTGCAACAGCAGGTTAGTTTATATTTTCCATATTAAAAACTGATTTTTAAAAAGCCATTTGTCCCAGATTCAATTTATACAGATTTTATTTCCTTTCAGCTACATTAATGTGTGATTTGAATTCTTTTGGGGTGGGGAAATGAGGTAGGTTAAAAGGAATGTCTCCCAGGGAGAGGAAGGTAGGAGAGGTGTCCTGTGGAAATTGAAATCTTCAGCTAGCAGCCATTTTTGTCACATGTTTCTAAGAAAGCATGCAGAGGATAATCTGGAAAGAATCTGTTACTGAGTCAGTGGCCCAGTACTTCTGTCTGGAGCACCTAGCCCTACTGTGCTGTATTAGACCACATGTGAAAATGAAAAGGTCCTTTTTCTCATTTGAAACCTAAGCTGTAGATAGACCACTGGCTTTGAGCCTTTTTTATTTTTATTGATTTTATTATTTTATTTTTTTAATGTAAGCTCTATACCCAGTGTGGGCCTTGAGTCACGATTCTGAGGTCAAGAGTCGCACACTCTACCAACTGAGCCAGCCAGGCGCCCTGTGAGCCTTTATTTTTTTTAAAGCAACAGAATCCTCTCTATTTTCACCTAATGAAATCGTGTATTGAAACCCAATATATAAAATATAAAATATTAAAATAAAGCTGTTGAAAGTGCGTAGAAGCCTCCCGTTGTATTTTCCCATTCCTACTCTCATAGCACATTTTGACAATTTGAAAACTCCCGACGTAGGGAAAAAGCAAGTTTTTTTTAGCCCTTTTTCCCTAGTCTTGTTCTATAATTATGTTCTATGGAGTCTTATATCTGTGATGATAGGAAAAGCTAAGAAAAAATGAACCCAAGGAGAGGCATGTCAAGGAGAAAAGAGTTTGCCCTGCTGAAATCTAGATAGGTTCTAGCCTAAGCAGCCACTCAAGGCTTTTTAAGAGTAGAGGTGGTCTTCTTTCTTCTCAGTGTTGATAGCTTCAGGAAAGTATAGCAATCAGGAGGGGAAAAAGGGATATGAGAGAAGGACCAAAAACTTAGATCCAAAAACACTAGATAAACATGAGGCTTCTTATCCATAAGGTCTTGTCCCTAGTGGATCCATGACCCAATTTCATTCTTGGCTAAGTCCTTTGGGGGTTCAGAAGCATTGCACTTTCACTGAAGGTTATACTATCCCCCTAATATTGATGTAAACTTGTAAAAATTTGGCAAGAGATTGATGTCAGAGTTGGCTACCTGCTTTTCAAAAATATCCTTAGACTTATTTTATTACTGTTATGAAGTTTATCATTAAAGATTATGTGTTAGGTTGAACCATATGAAAATGAAAGGCTCAAATGCTATTGCCTTAAAAAATGCCATTGTTTATTCTTGACTTAGAGAAAAAATAATTTGGTAGATTTAACCTCTAATACATGGTAATCCCAGGTAAGCCGGGTGCTTTGAATAGGACCCCACATAGATTCTTTTATCCTAGCTTAAGTCAACTTTCTATTCCATAATTTAAATTTTTTTCTTTTTACACCAATTCCTTGTATTTTCTGGTAATGAGTGTTATCCTTTACTATTGCCAGAAAAACGATGTCAGAGTGTATGGTCCCTTATGGTCCCCATGCATGTGGCAAATCGGAGAAGGCTTCTCATTTTAGGGGGATATATATGAATTAGATAGCCTGTGATTTTTTTTTTTTTTTTTTTTTTTTTTTTTTTTTTTTTTTTTTTTGAGAGAGAGAGAGATGGATGAAGTGTGAGTGGGGGAGTGGCAGACGGAGAGGGAGACACAGAATCCAAAGCAGTCTCCAGGCTCTGATCTGTCAGCATAGAGCCCGATGTGGGCCTGAATCCAAGAACCGTGAGATCATGACATGAGCCGAAGTTGGACTCTCAACTGACTGAGCTACCCAGGCACCCCTAATTTTATTTTCTTTTATTAGGCTGAGCTTTTCTTTTTGAGTGTAGTTGACACACATTTGTTACATTAATTTCAGGTATACAACTTAATGATGTGACAAATTTATACATTATGCTACGTTCACCGCAAATGTGGCTACCATGTGTCTTCTTACATTGCTATTATAACAACACTGACTGTGTTCCTTATGCTATGCTTTTTTTTAAAAAAAAATTTTTTTATAGCCAGCAACTTTTTTTAATGTTACATTTACTATTCTCAAGGCACATCTGATGATACATTTTATAACACAGTAGGTGTCAAAGTATGTTCCACATAGGATTTCTTCAGGATCCCTCCTCTTTCTGAATTCCAAATGGAGGAACTGAAGTCTGATGTAAAGACTGACGACCCATATTCTATCTTCGGCAAGCTTGTACAGCACTATTTATATTACTATAAAACGTAAGAGAACTATAAACTAGGAACTTCTTCAGTTTTTTGAACCTTCATTCAGATTTTTCAAAATTTTTTTAATGTTTATTTATTTTTGAGAGAGAGACAGAGTGTGAGCAGGGGAGGAGCAGAGAGAGAGGGAGACACAGAATCCGAAGCAGGCTCCAGGCTCTGAGCTGTCAGCATAGAGCCCGATGCGGGGCTCGAACTCATGAACCGTGAGATCATGACTTGAGCCAAAGTCGGACGCCTACCAACTGAGCCATCCAGGCGCCCCTTAATGTTTATTTTTATGAATGTTTATTTTTAGAGAGAGGGAATGTGCATGTTTGCTTGCTCTCAAGTGTGGGAGAGAATCCCAAGCAGGCTCTGCCCTGTCAGCACAGAGCCACACGTGGAACTCACTCTCACAAACTGTGAGATTGTGACCTAAGCTGAAATCAAGAGTTGAACTCTTAACCGACTGAGCCATCCAAGCTCCCCCTTATGCTGTGCCTTTTCATTCCTGTGACCTAATCATTCCGTAACTAGAAGTTTGAATCTCCCTCTTCCCTTCACTCATTTTGCCCAAACCTCCTCCTTTCCGGCAGCCATCAGTTCTCTGTGTTTATAGCTCTGATTCTCCTTTTTTGTTCATTCATTTTTTTCTAATCCACTTACGAGTGAAATCATGTATTTGTCTTTCTCAGTCTGACATATTTCACTTAGCATAATAGTCTCTAAGTCCATCTGTATTGTCTGATATGGCACAAGCTCATCCTTTTTTGTGGCTATGTAATATTCCTCTGTGTGTGTGAGTGTGTGTGTGTGTGTGGGGGGGGGGGGGGTTGCTTCCATATATTGGCTTGTAAATAATGCTGTGGTAAACCTAGAGGTACATATATCTTTTCACATTAGTGTTTTTGTTTTCTTTGGGTAAATATCCAATAGTGGAATTATTGGATTATATGGTATTTCTATTTTTGATTTTATGAGGAACCTCCATGCTGTTTTCCACAGTAGCTGTATCAATTCACATTCCACCAGCAGTACATGACAGTTCCTCCACATTCTTGCCAACACTTAATTTCATGTGTTTTTGAATTTGCCATTCCGACAGGTGTGAAGTGATAGCTCGTTGTAGCTTTGGTTTGCATTTCCTTGATTATGCATGATGTTGAACATCTTTTCATGTGTCATTTCATCTATCTGTATGTCTTTGGAAAAAATGTCTGGATCCTCTGCCGATTTTTTAATAAGATTGTTTTTTGGTGTGAGTTACTGTGTGAGTCATTCATATGTATGGGGAATTTATCCTTTATCAGATGTATCATGTAGATAGTCAATGATATATTTCTTAAGTAATTTCTACACCCAAACATGTGGCTAAGGCTCAGGACCCTGAGATCAAGAGTCACACGCACTACTAACTGAGTCAGCCAGATGCAAATGGATAGCCGATGATATTTTTGATACAGGTAGCATACTGATGATATTTAATCATTTCTGTAGCACAGTGATTAACGTGGTAGAACTAGAAATTTTCCTGTCTAGGGTCTCATGGGGTTTTTTGGTGGGTGTTACTCTTATGAAATAAGATAAAAGATCAATTTCTTTATTGAACGAATTAGTTGGTTTTCGTTTTTTTTTTAAGATTAAAAAAAATGTTTATTTGAGAGAGAGGAGAGCAAGTGAGTGGGGGAAGTGTAATGAGAGAGAATCCCAAGCAGGCTCCACATGGCCAGCACAGAGCCTGATGCAAGGCTTGATCTCATGAACCATGAGATCTTGACCTCCATGGAGATCAACAATTGGACACTCAACTGACTGAGCCACCGAGACACCCCTTTCGTTAAGGAGTTTGTTTGTTTGTTTGTTTGTTTGTTTTAATGTTTATTTTTGAGAGAGAGCAGGGGAGGGGCAGAGAGAGGGAGACAGAGGATCTTGCTGTCAGTGCAGAGCCCAGTGTAGGGCTCTAAACCACTACTGCGAGATCATGACCAGAGCCAAAGTCAGAAGCTCAGTGGCCACCCAGGCACCCCTAAAGATTTTATGTTTAAGTAGTCTCTACACCCAGTGTGGGCTCATGCTTAAAACCCCGAGATGAAGAGTTGCATGCTGTGCTCATGGAGGCAGCCAGGTTGCACTGAATGAGTTAGTTATATATCAGATCTACGCTTAGAAATAGTTGTAGGAAAAAAAAGAAATAGTTGTAGGAAACCTTACACCTAATGACTTGTGGTATTTTTTACCATATTTCTTAATTAGAAATGAAGTACCGACTTAATAGGAATTTTTCCTTATATAAAGCATCTGTGAAACAATTTCAATTGATCTTTCTTGTTTTTTTTCTATTTTCAGTTACAGCAACCTCAACAAACCCTTTTAACACAGGTTAGTTTGCCATTATTTTAATTTCTTTTGGATATCTGAATGAAGAATAGACCACAATTTTATTTGTATTCTAGTGTTTCAGAGTTTGAAGATGAATATTGGTTGGATTCACATAATAGTTTAGCAATATGTTAAATACAGCTGGAAAGCATATGGTTTTGTTTTCTCTTTTATGGTTTTTGGTCACAGATCCAGCTGTGATCTGGTTTGAATAAATATGAGGTCTTATTTAAACTTAATTCTGGGGCATTCATTTTCGAATGTTCCCTCTATAAAGAGAGCTTTCCTACTGTTCTTCCTTTCTGATCTTTTACTCTAATAAACTTTTGCCTGCTGTTCAAAAAAACCAAAAAACTGATTTTGGCATTTACATTTCCTTTGTAACTAATAATTTTAGGAAGTTTTTATGCATCTTTTTTGGCTCGACCTTAATAGGTGAAGGTATTGTTTACATTATCAGCTTAATTTTTCAGCAGCATTAAAATGTTTTGAACTTTTAATGCTCCTTTAGGTTTGTGGACCACTTACAGTCCCTGTTGCATATTTTTTTCATTTTAGAAATTATTTAAAAGTGTAAGAAACCATCCCTGGTTTATAAGCTATACATGAATCAGAAGCTGTGGGCTGGACGTGGCCCAAGAGCCATGGTTCACTGAGAGTGAAATACTATGCAACTGGCAAAAACAAAATAGAACCTCTAATAATAACTGGTGACCATTTCCCCATGGTTAAGGAATTGGGTATTGAAGGAACAGGAGAAGGAGAAGGTTTACTCTATAACCTTTCATACTTTTTTAGTCTCGAATCTGTTATTTTTGTAAAAAATGCACTTGAGTTAAGAAGTCAACCTCACTTTCTGTTATTATAGAATCAAAATCAACTAACAATGATCTTGTATTTTTAATCTCCAATAGTAGAATTTCCAAACTAATTAGAAAAGCTATAAAAATTTGTCTTTTCTTAGAGTAGCATTTCCCATTGTGTACCCATAAATCATTAGTGTCTTAGGATGTTAATTATTTTCGTGGGAAAATAATTTTATGGTCACAATTTGAGAAATGTTGAGTTCCTTCACTATGTGTAGGACTTTGCTTTTTTTTTTTTTTTTAATGGTAGAAATTAAGAGATTCATCTTATGGCAGGTATAAAACAAATACAATGGTTTGTCTTGAAGAATTAGATGAATGTTTATTTTTAATGATTTTATTCCTATTTATATACAGAAGTTTTAATCAGTAATATGTTATTCATGCTTGATTGTGCCACGAAAGAACAATGAAAGTGTTAACTTTTTTTCTTTTTGTTCCAGTTTTATTTAAGGATAAGTGACATATGATATTGTATTAGTTGAAGGTGTGCAATGTAATTTGACTTATGTATATTGTGAAATGATTATCATAAGAAGTTTAGTTAATATGCATCACCTCACAGTTACAAATATTTTTTTCTGATGAGAACTTCTAAGAGCTGTCTCAGCAACTTTTAAATATACAATACAATGTTATATTCACTATACTGTATATTACATCCTTATATTTATCTTATAACTAGAAGTTTGTGTTTTTTGACCATTTTCACCCATTCCCCTTCCCTCCACACCTCTGTTAATCACCAGTCTTTTCTCTGTTTCTGTTAATTTTTTGTGTTTTTTAAGATTTTACACATAAGTGAGATATGTATTTGTCTTTCACTTGTATAGGACTTTACCTGAGTATCACATTATTGCTTTTGAATTTGTGAGAGGGGACTAAAATACACAGGTTTTTGTTTGTTTGTTTTTTAATTTACATCCAAGTTAGCATATAGTGCAACAATGATTTCAGGGGTAGATTCCTTAATGCCCCTTCCCCATTTAGCCCATCCCTCCTCCCACAACCCCTCCAGTAACCCTGTTTGTTCTCCATATTTAAGAGTCTTTTATGTTTTGTCCCCTTCCCTGTTTTTGCTTCCCTTCCCTTGTGTTCATCTGTTCTGTGTCTTAAAGTCCTCATATGAGTGAAGTCATATGATATTTGTCTTTCTCTAATTTCACTTAGCATAATACCCTCTAGTTCCATCCACATAGTTGCAAGTGGTTGTTTTTTTTTTTTTTTTAAGTGATCTCTACACCCAGTATTGTGTTTGAACCTATAACCCGGAGACCAAGAGTCACACACTCCACCAGCTGAGCCAGCCAGGCACCCCTAAAATATGCAGTATTTTTAAAACTTGTTTCACTATGGTATCTTCTTTTCTTGGAATGATCTGTGAAAACATTCATTTGAGAGAATTTAATGTTGAAGTAGATTTTTTTTAATATTTATCTTCAAGGTGTACATGTGTATTTCCTAACTTCAACTAAGTTATTTTTAGCATTTTTAGTTTTGAGTAGTCATTTTTAATTTCTAGAGTATTTCAAATCATTAGCTTAATTTGATGTTGATTTTGTTTTATAGCCAGCTGTTGCACTGCCTACAAGCCTTAGCCTGTCTACTCCTCAGCCTGCAGCACAGATAACTGTATCATATCCAACACCTAGGTCCAGTCAGCAACAAACCCAGCCTCAAAAACAGCGTGTTTTTACAGGTGTAGTTACAAAACTACATGATACGTTCGGATTTGTGGATGAAGATGTATTCTTTCAGCTTAGGTAAACTTAGGTTTTGACAAATGCCTTCTTGCATTTATTTATTTATTTATTTATTTATAAGTTTATTTTGAGAGAGTGCATATGTGCCTGTGCACACAAGTGAGTGGGAGAGGGGCAGAGAGTGGTGAGCGAGAGAGTATCCCAAGCAGGCTCTTGTACCATCAGGGCAGAGCCCCTTGCAGAACTTGAACTCATATTTTGTGAGATTATGGCCTGAAGCGAAATCGAGAGTTGGATGCTTAGCCTACTGAACCACCCAGGCGCCCCAGCCTTCTTGTATTTAGCATGAAGTATATTGATAAGGCTTAATTATGGCAGAGGATTGTGGTTTAGTTCTAAGTTTTTGTTTTAGTCATTCAGCTTTTATTATATTTGTATCTGGCCTTTTTTGATGGAGAATATGAATGAAGCTATCTTCTGGTTACTGAACAAAGTAGTTAATGGTGAATTCTTTATACATGTTTTATAGGAGTGAGTTTATTTTCCAACTCTTCATGGGCAGACTTAAAATAGGATTAGAGATTTAATTAGTCCTATACCTTTTAAAATTAATCTTCTGTTTGACATATCTAATACAGTATATACTAAAAAAGCATTTTCAGCTGAAAAATTAGTGAATCAAATTCAATGATTGATTAGTGACTAACCTATTCAAAATAATATTTTTTAGTGTGATGGTGGTTGCATGAAATAAGATTTTCCGTGGCTATCTCAAATATATTCTGAATGAATTGCCTTAGAGGTACTTTTTTGGGAAATGTAATTGCTGTATGACATTAAAAAAAATGGGTCTCCTATTTTCCACCTCATTTCTCTTATCTCTCCACAGCCCAAAGGAAATCTTACTCTTGGGCTATAAAAGGTAGAATGTACTGTAGAAGGAAGGACACAATATTGGGAGAAAATGGAGAAAATGAGGTGGAAAGTTATTTCTTCCATTTCAAACCCTGTGTTTTTACAGGGAGGGTGAAACATGATCAGTACTCAAATCAGTGTAGGAGTAGCAAACAAAAAGTAGACTTTTTAAGAGCTTTTTAGACTTCCATTTCAGATAGTTTAGTTAAAATACTACAAATGTAAATAATTTTTGGACGAATCTTTTAATTGCATTTATATTTAACAATTTTTTTCCAGTGCTGTCAAAGGGAAAACCCCCCAAGTGGGTGACAGAGTATTGGTTGAAGCTACATATAATCCCAATATGCCTTTTAAATGGAATGCACAAAGAATTCAGACGCTACCAAACCAGGTATATAAAATACTGAGTTAAGTATTACAGAAACTTGGTGATTCAGTCTTCTAATAATTGAAATTTTTTTTCTTCATTTAAAAAATTTTTATTTTATTTTTTTATTTTTGTTAAGAATCAATCCCAAACTCAACCTTTACTGAAGACTCCTCCTGCTGTACTTCAGCCAATTGCACCACAGACGACATTTGGTGTTCAGGCTCAGCCTCAGCCCCAGTCCCTGCTGCAGGCACAGATTTCAGCAGCTTCTATTACACCATTATTGCAGACTCAGCCACAGCCTTTATTACAGCAGCCACAGCAGAAAGGTATTACATGCAGTGTATCTTTTCTGTTTCAGACTAATATATAACTTTTACAGCTTTTTAGTTGTTAAAATAATGAGAATATGCTTTTAATTCTAAAAAAGGCAGGGATTTCCAGAATACTTGAAAGGAAGTGTAAGTATCTTATGTAGACCGCTTCTATTTTATACCTCTTTGGAAGTATTTTTATTTTGTTGCTTTTATAGGAAGACCTGCTCTTTGTGAACTTAACATAAATATTAGAGTTATTAATCCCTTGTCCCTTCATTGGTATTTTATCTGTAATGGAAGAAAATGTCATATAAACATAACATTATATATATATATATATATATATATATATATATATATATATATATATATATTGTCTAGTGGTAGTACTTTGTTGAACTCTAGTGCATGAAATGAGCCGTGTTTTACATTTTTCCTTTGCAAATTAATTATTTGAAGCTCTGGACAGTTTTTTACTGAACCAGTGTTAACAAAGATAGCCTTGGCTTAACAGAAGCCTACTTAATTGGTATTTTCTTTAAGTGTAATTGTGGCAATTTCTCTTTTATTATAAATTATGACACACTTAGAATTATTAAAGAGATTATAATGTAATGAGTTCTTAAATGAATACCTGCGCAATCACTACTTGGGTAAAAAAGTTAAAATTGTTAGTTTACTCTTTTTTAATAGTTTTACTGTCTAAACTATGGATGTCCGCATAATACAGTTTAGCTTTGTTTTTGAATTTTACATAGTGTGTGATTCTATTTATGTAATCTGTTGTGTAAGACTTTATTCAATATTATGTTGTGACAGTTTCTTATACTTTTTTTCCATGTGGCTTATTCTTCATTTTCATCATTAGAAAATATTATATGTATGAATATTGTATAGTTTATCTGTTCTTTGGTAAATGTTTGGATTGTTTCTAGTTTTTGGTTTTGGAAAATTCTGTTATAAATGTCCTCACATATGTGTCTCAGGGGAATGTGCCTAGGTTTCTCTTCATATATGTGTCCAGGGCATATACCTTCAGGTGGCATTGTGGGGTCTGAGGGTTTGTGTGACTTAAACTTACTAGGTAATGTGAGACCATTTCCAAGCTCTTGGTTCTTCCAGATACTTGATTAGTAGTCCTGTGAATTCTCTTTTTTTTTTAATTTTTATTTAATTTTAAAAATAATTTTTAAAGTTTCATTACTTATTTTTTAAAAATTTTATTTATTTTTAAGTTATCTCAACAGCTGATGTGGACCTTGAACTCTTGACCCTGAGGTCAAGAATCAGGATGCTCTTCCATCTGAGCCAGTCCGGCACCCCAGTCATGTGATTTCTAATATATTTTTTTTCCTTTTCATGTTTTTCCTAAGAGGTTTTGTTTTCTATTTGTGAGCTGGGACTTGAATACCACTTTTCCCTTGTCATTGTCTCAAGAAGAGAGAATGGCCTCTGTGGGAGGGATGAAGGCAGCTAAGTCCCATGAATTTGGTGGATGACTTAGAGAAGCAATGAGTAGGGTAGAAAAAAATAGAAGAGAGAAAAATAGGGGCACCTGGCTGGCTCAGTTGGAGGAGCTTGCAACTCTTGATCTTAGTGTTGTGATTTCGAGGCCCATGTTGGGTATAGAGATTACTTAAAATCTTAAAAGAAGAGTGAAAAGTGGTGTGGTAGGATGAGGATTTCAGAGGAGTTGTTGTGTTGGCAGAAGGGTAGGGAATTGTCCATTGGGAACTAGGATTCCTTATTATAAGAAACATAAGTTAGCTAATTTTTCCTCCAGTTTTTACCATGAAAATTTTCAAGCATTCAGAAATGTCAAAAGAACAGTATAGTGATCACTTACATACTTACAACCTTGTAAAAATTTTTAACATTTTACTTTGTGTTTTACATGTGTATATACAAATAGTTTTTGCTTAATCATTTAAAGTAATTAGCAGACAGTGACATTTCATCCGTATGTACTTAAGCATGCCCTTCCTCAAAGAGACCATTTTTCTAATAACTACAATCTGTTATATCTAAGAAAAAGCATTTAAATATTCTCAATATATTCATATCCCCCTATTTGTCTCCTAGATGTTTTTCAAGGTTATTTTTATTTCCTAAACAAAAGTGAAAAACAAAAAGCCAGTCAGCTTTTATCCATTGTATTTGGTTATGCTACTTTAGTTTTTTATTCTAAAATAGTTTCCCACTTTCTCTTTCTTCCTTTATGACATTGACTTTTTGAAGAGAGTAGGCTTGTTGACTTACAGATTCTTTTGGAATGTTGTATTCTGTATTTGCTGGGATTCCTTGCAATATTTTTACCTTGTTCCGCTATCTGTCATATAAACTATGAACTAGAATTAAATCTGAAGGCTTTGGCAAGAACACATCATACATGATGTTTTGTAATTCATATTGCATCATAGTAGGAGGCACATGTCAGATTCTTGTATTAATTGATGCTAAATTTGATTACTTGGTCCGAGTGGTGGCCATAGATCTCTCCATTATAAGGAGCTTTTTCTCTGGGTAATCTTTGGCTGATACTTTAGCACCTTGTGAATATCTTACTGTACAGCACACTGGTTTACTGTCTGTGGATCAAGAATTTCAAACTACAGCCCTTGGATTTGGTCCATGGGCTGGTTTTATATGGTCTCTGAGCTTTTGCATTTTTAAACTGTTGTAAAAAGTATATACAAATAAATGATCTCTACAGTTTTTTGGTCACAAAGCTTAAGATGTTAGCTTACTTTTTCTATTTGTAAAAGATAACTAGATGATGCTTTTATATAAGTTAAAATATTTTTTCTGTGTCTTTTAAAGCTGGTTTATTGCAGCCTCCTGTCCGTATAGTTTCACAGCCACAACCAGCACGGAGATTAGATCCACCATCCAGATTTTCAGGAAGGAATGACAGAGGGGATCAAGTGCCTAACAGAAAAGATGATAGAAGGTATGTTTTTAAAAGTATAAGTTTGATGGTGATGGTTGCACAGTGTGAATACACTTAATGCCACTGAAGTGTACATTTAAAAGTGGTTAAATGCTAAGTTTGTGTTACACGTTTTATAATAGTTTTTAAAAGTTATTAAAGTATATTGAAATCTTGCTTGTAGTAAGTATTGATTTTATTGAAGAACTCTTCAATAATGCCAGAAATAATAGTAATTTTAGAAAATTCTGTTTCAAGTCGTGAAAGGGAGAGAGAAAGACGTAGATCCAGAGAAAGATCTCCTCAGAGAAAACGTTCCCGGGAGAGATCTCCTCGAAGAGAGAGAGAACGATCACCTCGAAGAGTTCGACGTGTTGTTCCACGTTACACAGTTCAGTTTTCAAAATTTTCTTTAGATTGGTAAGTTCTTTGCCCCTCAATTGTTTCATTGAATTACCAGTTTCTGATTTTGTATAATTTAGTAGAGTGTGTTATATACAGAGATATTTTTCTTATTCCATTGTGTTTGATAAAGTAATACAGCAGTGTACCAGTTATTTCAAGTTAGCTGTGACAACGTGGCATAATAGCAAAATGGACCTACATATACACTCATAGACATATAACATACACATGTGTGTGTATCCATAAATAGATTTTTCAGCCTTTGGAATCAGAGGTGGTGAGTGGGTGAGTTACCAAGAATTTCTGAGTTTTGGGGCGCCTGGGTGACTCAGTCGGTTAAGCGTCCGACTTTGGCTCAGGTCATGATCTCACGGTCCGTGGGTTTGAGCCCCACGTCGGGCGGGCTCTGTGCTGACAGCTCAGAGCCTGGAGCCTGTTTCGAATTCTGTGTCTCCCTCTCTGTCTGACCCTCCCCCGTTCATGCTCTCTCTGTCTCAAAAATAAATAAACGTTAAAAAAAAAAATTCTGTTTCACCTGCAAAATGGAAATTCTGTTAACTAGCAGAATTACTAAGGTTAAATTGAGTTCTTGTATCTAAAGCACTTGATCAGTCTGTGGCAGTTGTAGATACTCTGCATTTAATGGATGGTGGGATGTGGTGGCCAACAAGGTAATAGATAGCTACAAAGTTGCAATTCATAAAAAGATTGGCAAAATGACTAATTTAGCCTACGGGGAAAGGAAGAATTATCCAAAGGCCCTGAGACTGGCAGTTGTGTATAGGATAAATTAACAAATGGGGAAAACAAATTGACAGTAAAGTAAGAAAAATGAATCATTGAAAGCAGTGTTTATAGCTGTTGAACATAGGCACAGATAACTGTATGTACTTCAGTATCCTGAGAAAGTATTAACTACATTTTATCAAAGAATAATATTCATAATTCTAGTCTATCAAAAGTTTAAATTTCTATATATTCAGTTCTAGATTGAGTAAAAACAGTGTAATTTACTTACGCAACTCAGTGCCAAAAAAAAAAAAAAAATCTTGCTTAGTAACTTTGCTTAATTGTTGTATAGTTGATGTTCATTTAGCCTTGTGGTCAAATGAGCAACTACTCTAATTTGTACTACTTACTACTCCTATTTACTTGTATATTTTAAAATGTCTAGACTGCATACATCTGAGAAATTCACTGTAACCGACTTCTCCAGTCTCAAAGATATTAAATAGAGGAGCTCTGCTTTTAAACTCCTCTGTTCCAGTTTATAATGCTCCTTTTTGGGGAGAGTTAATGGATAGGATATAAAATCAACAGCTATCTCCTTCCGAGTTAGACACCGACAGTGTCATTTCACCACTTTGAAATAAATTCCCAGAACATCAAATCAATCTATGACAAATAAAAATGATTTTAAAATTTGCACACCTTTTCTCATCTATAGTTGTGTAAATCAAGATTGTTTTGTAGTAATGCAGTTATAAGAGACTGTATGCCAAGAAATGGCTCGTTTGTACTTAACCTTTTATTTTAGATTTTAATCTTACAGGATAAAAAACAACTTCAAAAATTCTAGTGATGGGAAACTAAGAAACTATTACACATACTTTATGTTTTCAACACTTAAAAAAAAAATCTCAAATACTGTTTTTCACATTTTCCTTATTTTGACAGCAGAATTTTATACAAATAAAGTATAATTATGTCAGCAACCACACCTGACAAGTTTATCATATATTTGTTATTTTTAGACTTCAAATAAAAAGACACTCCTACAAAAATATTAGGTCATATTTTTTAGCTTTGTTGTTAGGTGCCTTTAAAAAAGACCAGGTAAGGGGCGCTGGGGTGGCTCAGTCAGTTATGCATCCAGCTTCAGCTCAGGTCATGATCTCACGGTTTGTGGGCTTGAGCCCTGTGTCAGGCTCTGTGCTGACAGTTCAGAGCCTGGAGCCTGCTTTGGATTCCTTGTCTCCCTCTCTCTACCCTTCCTCCCTTGCTTGTACTCTGTCTCTCAAAAATAAATAAAGATTAAAAAAATTTTTTTTTAATAAAAAAAATGTAGTGAGCTTTTCAGCTTACAAATTATTCTTTTCCATGCTTTTTATGCTTTTGATAGAAATTCTTTGTTCTTTTACCAGACTGATTTACCTTTGAGTTCCTTTTCTTTACAAGTTCTGCTGCTTAGGAAAAAGGAAATCATCCTTTAAAAAAAATCAGTGTGCCACCCTCTCAAAATAAATAAACTTAAAAAAAAATCATTATGCCAGATTTAAAAGGCAAGAAATTTATCCTCTTTTCCTAATAAACACTCAGGTATGGATCATTGCCATTAATACAGAGAAATGTGGATAATCCAAAAAAACATTGGATTTAGCTTTCATGTGGATTATTGTGCTTAATTATGAATGTAAATATGCTTGATCTAGGATCTTTTTATAAAATGAAGGTTTTTTAATTTTTATACTATATGAACCAGATTGAAGAGTACTCATTATTTGGTACCTCTCTTGTCCCTTCTTTTTATCCATTCTATGTGAATTATAATTTTCTCAAAAATGCAGTTTCAACTAAGGCAGAACTGCTTTTTGTTCATATTTTCTCTGGAGGTGGAGTTGAAGTTATTTCAAAGGGTCTCTAATGAATTTTAAGCTACACACAAAAAGCAAAGAAATAAAGGTAACACTTAGATACCAGTTATTTCTTTAAACTGTAAGTAAATAAATTTGAAAATGAGGTTCTCCTATGCCTCTGTGCAACTCTGTAGCCCATTAATAAGTGACTCTGACCATTTTCAGCTGCCTTTTAACTGTCGGGTTGTAGATTTAGATTCAGAATGGAGTGGATGTTTGTATAATTTTTGATATTAAGGCTATTTATTCACTACTTATGTCTGTTTTTCAGTCCTAGTTGTGACATGATGGAACTAAGGCGCCGTTATCAGAATTTATATATACCTAGTGACTTTTTTGATGCTCAGTTTACATGGGTGGATGCTTTCCCTTTGTCAAGACCATTTCAGCTGGGAAATTACTGCAATTTCTATGTAATGCACAGAGAAGTAGAGTCCTTAGAAAAAAATATGGCCGTTCTTGATCCACCAGATGCTGACCATTTATACAGTGCAAAGGTTTGTATTATGTGATATACAGCTAAAATTTCTGAGCAGTTATTCATATTAAGAATGTGGAATTAATCTTCATAAAGTGGTTGTTAGGTTTAAGACCTGAATAGCTATTTTTTTCTTGTCTGCTTAATTGTTTTGGTTACTTAAATAATTTAATTTAACCTCTCTTTGCCTTACCTCTTAAAACATAAAATTTATGGTTATTGTTTTAACATTTTGAAACTTATAAAAATCTGAAGATGAAGTTGATTTTATTTAGCTTTTTAGAATGTTCTGTAACTTCTGGTATCCTCTGATAAAACATAATGTTGGTGTATACCCTATAGGTTAGTCTTCAGGGTAACATTCTGTATATTGTTTATGGTCTCACAGTTTTTGGTTATTTTTAGCACATTAATCAAAAAGCATTTCTTGAAAAGTTAAAACTCTATCATTATACAATATCTAATGCTGTTTCTGCCATAGCATTTTACTTTCCATTTTTGTAAAAATTGTGGATATCAAATATGTAAGGATAATTAGTAGTGCTTCTCATTTTTTTACATTACTTTAGACTTTTGACAGGATTGAATTATTTGACTATAATAGGTAATGCTGATGGCTAGTCCTAGTATGGAAGATTTGTATCATAAGTCATGTGCTCTTGCCGAAGACCCACAAGAACTTCGAGATGGATTTCAACATCCTGCTAGACTTGTTAAGGTAAAATGAAACATTTATTTTAACCTCAGGTGTATACTTCCTTTGCTTATTTCTGATTTTATATGTGTGTGTGTGTGTGTGAGTGTATATACATAATTTTTAAAACACTACATTTTTAGCTTGCTGATTAGTTTAACAACTAATTTTTGTATGATGGCACTTAAAACTTAATGATATAGATGTTTTTCTCATTGCAGATTATAGATATATATTATTTGTATGTCACTAGTTCAGCTACCATTTTGATGTTTTGTATTTGAAGCGTAGTAAAATCTTAGTGGTATTGGATTTAGTGTATCTTTGGATGCTGTTAAAGTGTGAATTCTAGCTTGTTTCTTTAAAGAATTCTTTATCTGAAGAAATATTTTAGAAGGATGAGTTATGATGTATAAATCCTATTCCATTGCTGAAATGCAGTGTGGAACACGATGAACTGAACTCTTCCTTGACTGACATATACCAGAGGTAGTAAAAATGATATTGGAAAGGTTTGTACCTTTCCTTTTCAAGTATTTTATTTGTAATTTGACAGGTTGCATAATATATGTAAATGACTGTTTGTTTTGAATTAGTTTTTAGTGGGCATGAAAGGCAAGGATGAAGCCATGGCCATTGGAGGCCACTGGTCTCCTTCGCTGGATGGACCAGACCCAGAAAAAGACCCATCTGTGTTGATTAAGACTGCTATTCGTTGTTGTAAGGCTCTGACAGGCATTGATCTAAGTGTATGCACACAATGGTAAGTACTAATTCATTTTTTGATTAGAAATATTTTTTCATAGTTTATATAGATGTTCTTATCTATCAGCCTCTCCCCATTCCCTCACCCTTACTTTAGCAACCTTGATCATGCAGGTAATCTCAAAGGAAAATCCCCATTTGTAGCAAAAGTTTATTTGGTGCCAAAATGTTTGGGGGAAAAAGGATTAAGAACTAATCAAAATAAACTGAAAATTATTTAAATGTTTTGTTATGCTTTACTTTGGAAGTTGGATGTATGTTGAAAATATTTTTCATTTCATGCATAGCTGGAGAAGATCGTCAAGAGAGAACTTCATTTCATTATAATTCTTTTGTTATAAAATGATATAGTTGCTGATTATTTTTGTTCAGCCATATTTTCTCTTGAGGCTTATTTGTCTTGTGTATTTTAGTATATTTCTTGTGATTTAATTGAGAACATTCTTTTTTTAGCACATGAAATCTGAACAGCTATCCAGCTTCTTCAGGTATTCTCTAAAATATGGGTAGCATTGTAATCAAACTTGAAAATGCTTTGGGGAAAATATTCTTTTAACCATAAAATATTGTACAAATGTACCAAAAGAGGAACTATGGCTTCTATAATTTTTTTTTCTTTAGACCAACCTCAAGTTCTTGCAGCAAAATTTCTTTACTTGATGTGCTACAAGTGAACTAGGGTCTTTAAAATGTATTTTAGAATTTTTTTTCCAACATGCTTCTTCCCTTGCAACAGGTACCGTTTTGCAGAGATTCGCTACCATCGCCCTGAGGAGACCCACAAGGGGCGTACAGTTCCAGCTCATGTGGAGACAGTGGTTTTATTTTTCCCGGATGTTTGGCATTGCCTTCCCACCCGCTCAGAGTGGGAAACCCTCTCCCGAGGATACAAGCAGCAGCTGGTCGAGAAGCTTCAGGGTGAACGCAAGGAGGCTGATGGAGAACAGGCACTGAACGCTAATCCCTTTTTCTATTTCCGCTTCTCACAGGCACAGGAACACAGGCACAAATGCACACCACACACTACATAACAAACACACATGGAGGAACATAACTGGTAACAGCGACTGGTACTCCAGCTTTCAGCAGTATAGTTTTATTTTCTTTTCTTTAAAAAAAATTTTGTCTAGTATGCTAACTTTAAGAGTGCTGAGACCTCAAAGGAAAATAAGTTGTGCTTAAATTGCACAGAATTTTGTTTTTATCATAGGTCTAGTTGCTGGAATCTGGGACCAGTTGTTGAGCAAGTTTCAGTATTAAGCCATTTTAAACATTTTGCCATTTTCTAAAATTTAAAAAATTTTCTCTTTCACGGTCATCAGTTCTAGTCATGGATATTTGAAATTGGACAACCACAAGTCTGAGAGATTTGACATTTCAGGCTATGTGGCATCGTCTTTGGTACATTTGAAAGGTCTGACTAAATCAGTCTTAACTTTGGGTGGCTTGAAAATTGGGGCAAGATCACACACTGTGTGGTTAGTGGAGACCGGCAGTGTTTGTGCATCCCTGATATCCTTTGTGTTGTAATTTATCACCCTTTTGTGTTTCACAGATCTGGCTTTGATTGGCTGATGAGTGTCTTTGTGATCAGTTAAAAGTGGTAGAATGTATGTACGTGGACTTGCCTAAATAATAACTTTAGGAGAAGACAATCTGAAACATTTGTGACCTTGCACAGATCAGCAACAGACTTTTAAAAATAAATTACCATAATTTTAAGGTTTCAGAATAGTAATTATGTTCTTAACTTTGTATATCAGGATGAAGAAGAGAAGGATGATGGTGAAGCTAAAGAAATTTCCACTCCTACCCATTGGTCTAAACTTGATCCAAAGACAATGAAGGTAACTTTGAAATTGATGGTATTTAATTTTAAGTCTCTGAATAGGAACAGAGAATGTGGATAGTGTTTTATCAGATAAAAGGCACTCCAAATCGTCCATGAATTTTACATAAATATACTATATTGTATTTATGTGCATGTGTATAATGATTAAATAAAAGGTGACTTCAGGGGTGCCTGCATGGCTCAGTCGGTTAAGCGCCCAACTTCGGTTCAGGTCATGATCTTGAGGTTCACCAAGTTCAGCCCCATGTCGGACTCTGTGCTAACAGATCAGAGCCTGGAGCCTGCTTCGGATTCTGTGTCTCCTTCTCTCTTTGCCCCTGCCCTGCTCACACTCTGTCTTTCTCTCTCAAAAATAAATAAAAACATTTAAAAAAAATTCTATTAACAAAAGTTGACTTTATAAATGAGTGCAGCCAGTATCTTTTTAATGTAATATACAATTGGCTATAGTGTGAGCAACATCATTTTCTGATTGGGGAACTGTCCAAGAAGGCAGAATTTTTATATTTAAGTAATTTATATTCAAGGAAAAGGGAAGAAACTGGGAAAAGATTATCAAGATTATTTTAGTTTTTAAAAATAAAATTTATAAGTAGATTGATATGGGGTGCCTGGGTGGCTCAATCAGTTGAGCACCCAACTCTTGATTTTGGCTTAGGTCATGATCCCACAGTCGTGGGATTGAGCCCCATGTCGGGCTCCACTGAATGTGGAGCCTGCTCAAGATTCTCTCTCCTTTTGCCCCTTCCCCCCCCTTCTCTAAAAAAAAAAAAAAAAAAAAGGTATCTGAACTGGGAAGGAAATAATAATTTAAAAGTCTCTTTTGAAAATCTTTGGTTAACCTGTACTAGGTTTTCTTTGTTCCCCAATGTTTTTGGACCTGTTATCTTTCCGCACTTATTCGTCTCTGGGCCTTTAATGTGAGTATATTTTCATAGATTCTGTATATGTGACTTCTACATAAGTCAGAAGCTGATTGTAAATTGCTTTTGCATCTTGTTATTTTTAACACATACAAGCTGACCTTTTGGTTAATTTTTGTTCTCAGCAAAAAGCAGGTTTTCTTCCTTTGTATGAAACTATACTTTTTTAATTCACATTGCTTTTTTAATAAGTAAATACGTATCATAAGAATGTTTGTTATTCTTGTATTACTTCAAGTTGTCTTGATCAGCATCAGGTTTTGTGTAGAGAACTGTGGATTCAGAAAATACAGGTAATTAGGGCACCTGGGTGGCTCATTCCGTTAAGTGTCCAACTTCGGCTCAGGTCGTTGTCTCATTGCTCGTGGGTTTGAGCCCCTCGTCAGGTTCCGTGCTGACAGCTTGGAGCCTGCTTCAGATTCTGTGCTTCCCTCTCTCTCTGCCTCTCCCCCATTCGCATTCTGTCTGTCTGTCTCAAACATTAATTTAAAAACGGAGGGCGCCTGGGTGGCTCAGTCGGTTAAACATCCGACTTCGGCTCAGGTCGTGATCTTGCAGATGGTCTCTGTGCTGACAGCTCCGAGTCTGGACCCTGGAGGCTGTTTCAGATTCTGTGCCCCTCCCCCACTTGTGCTGTTTCTGTGTCTGTCTGTCTGTCTCTCTCTGTCAAAAATAAACAAACATTAAAAAAAGAAAGAAAATACAGTCAATTAGTTTAAGCCTGCATCCCAGGACTTTTTTTCAAACTGATGACTTTACTATTAAGTTTCTTATTTTAAAACTCGTATTTCTTTTGATTATAAATATAATGCATGTTTATTTTAAAAATTGGTACATACATGAAAAATTGAAGAAAAAAGTTACCAAAGCCTATGATTCAAAGAGAACCACTGTTAAAATGTTGATTTTTTTTATTATTATTATTATTTTTTAGAGGTACACACTTTGCTTGGTTGGTTCTGATCACATTGTATTAGAAAGTTGCAGTTTCATCCTTTTCAGTTAATATTAGTGTTTCCCATATAATTATTTTTAAATGTTCTATACTCTCTTCTATTTAGTTGATGTGGTATTATTCTTTCATTGGATATTTAGATTCTTTAGTTTTTTGAGAAAGGGACCATTACAAGGAATATGTAAAGTGTTTTGTTTTTCCTGTGTTTAGAATATTTCTTTAGGGTTAATTCCCCAAAATTAGAATAACTGTGTCAAAGAGAATTAATTGTTTAAGCATCTTAAAACATGTTTCAGATTATTTTCCAAAAATATTCTGTCAGTTTGCATTTTCACAAGCATGTTCTGAGCTGAACAAGTGTACTTTTCACCTCAATTTTAAAAAATCAAACTAAAGATATTTGCAGTTTGTTCCTTATTTCAATATCCCATTTTCTTTTTCTGTGTTTTTTATGTTCTGCATATTTAGGTAAATGACCTTCGAAAAGAATTAGAAAGTCGAGCCCTTAGTTCCAAAGGATTAAAATCTCAGTTAATAGCCCGATTGACAAAACAGCTTAAAGTAGAAGAGCAAAAAGAAGAACAAAAGGAATTAGAGAAATCAGAGAAAGAAGAGGAAGAGGAGGATGATAGGAAATCTGAAGATGATAAAGAGGTATATATACACTATTAAATATAATACTTGTTTATAGGGAATTCTTAAAATATGTGCATGTGTACTTTTATTAAGCCACCTGGGTGGCTCAGTCAGTTAAGTGTCTGACTCTTGATTGTGGCTCAGGTGATGATCTCATGGTTCCTGAGATAGAGCCCCAAGTCAGGCTCTGCACTGACAGCACGGAGCCTGCTTGGGATTCTCTCTCTCTCCTTCTCTCTCTGCCCCTTCCCCAAGCTTGCCTGCGTGACACTCTCTCTCGAACTAAATAAACATTTATTAAAAAAAAAAAAAATACAACTACATACCTGTAAAATTCAACGCTTTTGGTGAACAGTTTGACAAATGCAATATAGTTACATAACCATGATGACAACTAAGACGTAAAACAGGTCTGTCACCCTCTAAAAATCTCTACCCTTATGTAAGCATTTTCTTCTCTCCATGTACTCCTTCTGCTTCTCATACCAGCCTCTGGGAGCCACTGATCTGTTTCCTGTAGTTTTGTCTATTCCAGTATTTCATGTAAATGGAATTATATATAACATTTACAGTCTGACCTCTTCAACTTAGCAAAATGCATTAGAGATTTGCCCATTTTGTTGTATATATTACTAATTTGTTATTTTGTATTGCTTAATAATATCCCATAGTATCAATGTATCACAGTTTGTTTTCTACTCAAGAGAAATTTGAGTTATTTCCAAATCATGTATTTTTAATCTTCCCTTTTAAAAATGAATGCTAAATTATTCATATGTTTGGGGTGCCTGGCTGGCAGGCATGCAACTCTTGATCCTTGGGGTCATGGGTTTGAGCCCCACATTGGCCATAGAGTTTCCTTAAAAAATTATTCAGGGGTACCTGGGTGGCTCAGTCAAACATCCAACACTTGATTTTAGCTCAGGTCGTGATCTCACTGCTTGTGAGTTCGATCCCCACGTTGGGCTCTGCACTGATAGCTTGGAGCCTGCTTGGGATTCTGTCTCCCTCTCTCTCTGCTCCTCCCCCCACTTGCTCTCTGTATCTCTTTCAAAAATAAAAATAAACTTAAAAAAATTATCCCTGTGTTTTAGAGAGAATTTGATTGACAGAGCCATTAAGTTCAGACATTGAGTTCGAGTGAAGTGCTTATCCCAGAATTTTGCTGCTTCTACAGCTGTGTGTTTGATTGCACTGCATCTTACGCCCTTAAGATAACTCCTAGATGCACAAGCCTGCCATTGTTTTCTGATTTTGAAATAGAGCAATAGAAGAAGCATGTTAGAATGCCAGTAATTGGACAGACCAACATTATGTATTTCCTAATGTGATGCATTCTGGATTATACATAATTATTTATGAGGTATTCCTGCCAAAAATGTTTTTACCTTAATCTAATTGTGAGAGAACAGTCAGATTTAGAATGTAAAAAGTTACACAAAGCAGCTTATCTGAACTTCTCAAAAAATGTCTATGTCATGAGAGACAAAAAGAAATGATTTACATTGGGGGCACCTCAGTTTGTTAAGCATCCAACTCTTGGTTTCAGCTCAGGTCATGATATCGTGGTTTTGAAAGTTCAAGCCCCATGTTGGGCTCTGGTTTGGCATTGTGGAGGCTCCTTGGGATTCTCACTCTCCCTATCTCTCTGTCCCTCCCCCACTCACACTTTGTCTCTCAAATAAATAAACTTTAAATAAAAATAAACAATTTACATTAAAAGAGGTTAGCAACACATGATAACTGAATGCATTGAATGAAACTTGACTGGACCCCGAATAGGAAAAAAAAAAATGCCGTAAAGAATAGTTTGTGGATAATTGGAGACGTTTGATTATGGATATGGGTGTGATATTAGATCATTTTGAAGCATTGTTAAATTTCTTGGATGTGATTATGGTTTTTTGTTATGTTGAACTACCTTGTTCTTAAGAGAGTTGTGATTTCTTATTTCATTCAATGATAATATTTATCTTGATAATGAAAATATATCACTTGGGTAGTAGGAGCCCTTTTGAGTTGGCTTCTGTGTCCTTTCACATGTCCTCGTTATATTTTGAGGACTTAACTTATTTTGGAGCCCAAAACAGTGTCGCCATCTCAACTGTGTACACTCCCTGCCCTGGCTTTGGAATTAGCCATTTCCCAAGGAAATATGTGTGTGTATACTTTTTTAAGATAGAACTATAAAAAGCCCTCATACTTTTTAGTGAAGGTGATGATAATTTAGAAGCCAAGACATACTCACTCGTATCATTGGGCTTCTCATGACCCCTGTTAGTCAATAGAGCTATGGTACAGATATATATTAATTTATACTTCTATATACCTACATATATGTATTTGTATCTATATTTGTTACAGTATATGTATTGAGAGTTATGAGTTTATGCTAGTATCTCCAGTTGTACTCCCAACACCAGAGTTCATTTCAGTTTCCTCCTTTCTGCATACCTAACTCCCTTTTCCAATAATGAGAAATGTAGCTTCCACTGTACTTAATATATTTGCTTACTTGCTCAGTTGTTTGTTGCATTCCCCCTGCTATCTGGATACTCTCTTTACTTTGATCCGATTCCCTACCCTGTGTTGTGTCTCTGGATGTTCTTGCTCCATTTGTGTCAGTACCTGTTGACTGGTGGGCTTGTCTGCCAGCCTCCATCCTCTGTATAGACACCTGCTTTGTTGGAGGAGTTGCTTTAGAACTGAATTGTTCAGGACAGAAAGAATAGAAAGAGAAGGCAAAGAAGAGCTGGTTTTCACTTTTTGATGTTAGCAGCCATTGGGGTTGGAAAATAGTGATATTATAATTCGTACCATTTTGTTTTTACATATTTCCCTCATCTCCTATTTGGTTACCTGGTGGTATAGTTTTCTCTCTTGTTAAATTCATATAGAAGAAGGCAGGATCAATTCTTTTAAAAAAATTTTTTTTAATGTTTATCTTTTGAGAGAGACAGAGACAGAATGCAAATGGATTAGGGGCAGAGAGAGAGGGAGACACAGAATCCGAAGCAGGCTCCAGGCTCGGAGCTGTCAGCACAGAGCCCGATGTGGGGCTCAAACTCACGAGCTGTGAGACCACAACCTTAGCCGAAGTTGGACGCTCATGGATGCTCAACCAACTGAGCCACCCAGGCGCCCCAAGGCAGGATTAATTCTTGATTGTTTTCTTTCTTTTTTTTTTTAATATAGAACACTTTTTGCATATGAACAATCTTTGTGCAGGGGCCATAGCCAATCATTTTTGTATCGTTCTAATTTTAGTATATGTGCTGCTGAAGCAAGCACTGTTTTCCTTTGTTTTATGATGGTTACCTATTTGTTTTTTAACATAATTATGAATTTATTGAGGCACCTGGGTGGCTCAGTTGGTTAACTATCCGACTTCGGCTCAGGTCATGATCTCAGTTTGTGAGTTCAAGCCCCACATTGGTCTCTGCACTGGCAGCTCGGGGCCTGATTTGGATTTTCTCTCCCTCTCCCTCTGACTCTTCCCCACTCACGCTCACTCGAGCTCTCTCTTTTAAAAGATAAACAACATTGGGGCGCCTGGGTGGCGCAGTCGGTTAAGCGTCCGACTTCAGCCAGGTCATGATCTCGCGGTCCGTGAGTTCGAGCCCCGCGTCAGGCTCTGGGCTGATGGCTCGGAGCCTGGAGCCTGTTTCCGATTCTGTGTCTCCCTCTCTCTCTGCCCCTCCCCTGTTCATGCTCTGTCTCTCTCTGTCCCAAAAATAAAAAAAAATAAAAAAAAGTTGAAAAAAAAATAAAAGATAAACAACATTTAAAAAATTAAACATGGGTGCCTGGGTGGCTCAGTTGGTTAAGCGTCTGGTTTCGGCTCAGGTCATGATCTCAAGGTTCGAGGGTTGGAGCCCTGCATCGGGCTCTGTGGTGACAGTGCAGCTGTTGGATTCTGTGTCTCCCTCTCTCTCTACCCCTGCCCTGCTCGTATTCTGTCTCTCTCTCAAAAATAAACATTAAAAAATTTGTTTATTAAACATTGTGAATTTATAGATTTAAATGTATTTGATGGGCTTCAGTTCTTTGCAATTCTTATCCTTATTGAAGCTCAAATTGTCTTTTTTTTGGCCAGTGGGTGGGAATATATATATACACAGATACACAGCACTAATACAGTACTAATGATATACCACTAATGTTACTGCTGAAATTTGTTTATAAAGTTATTTTTGCTTTTCCTATCCTTATTTTCTCCCTGTTGTTTTTATGTTGTAAATACATTGGGCTAGCATGTAGCATTACATATTGTACTCTTTTAATCCTCCTTTAATCTTGGTTCTACAGTTCTATATCTAACGCTCACCACTAATGCTTTTGTCATTGTCTCTGAAGGTCATCTCTAGGAGATTCTTCAGAGCTCATGGTAGCAATATTTAGGTTCTTGTATGTTGGTAACAGTTTGACTATACTATACTTAAAAGTCAGTTTTTGGGAATGCAAACTGGTGCAGACACCTTGGAAAACAGTATGGAGGTTCCTCAAAAAATTAAAAATAGAACTACCCTACAACCCAGCAATTGGTATGTTAAATGCACGCGTGCACACACACACAATGGAGTGTTACTTGGCAATCAGAAAGAATGAAGTCTTCCATTTGGAGCTACGTGGATGGAACTAGAGGGTATTATGCTAAGTGAAATTAGACAAATATATGCCTTCACTTATGAGAAATTTAAGATATAAAACAGCAAAGAAGCAAAAAGAATATAACAACAGGGAGGGGGACAAAACATAAGAGACTCTTAAATGTGGAGAACAAACAGGGTTGCTGGAGGGTTTGTAGGAGGGGGGATGGGCTAAATGGGTAAGGGGCATTAAGGGATCTACTCCTTAAATCATTGTTGCACTATATGCTAACTTAGATGTAAATTAAAAAATAAATAATTTTTTAAAGTCAGTTTTGGTGATTATAAAATCTTTGATTCACATTTATATTCTTTTGAATGTTTTTAATAAACTCTCTTTTCTATGACATGTAGAGTTTTGCTGTCAAAAATTGATGATAAGGCAATTTACTTTCTGATACGATCACTTGCTATTTTGCCTAGATGCACCGATTTTCTCATTTTTTCAGAATGGTATTTTGATACTAGTCATTCTGAGTTACTATCTTTAGACCCATGGTGTGCTCTTTCGCTATGTGATTTCAGATTTTTTTTTTCCTGAGCAAAATTTCTCTTTAACAAAAAAAATTTTTTTAGTAAAATATACGTTAATAAAAATCACCATTGTACTATTTTTACTGTACAATTCAGTGGCATTAAGTACGTGCACAGTGTTGTGGAACTATCCCTATTTTATACATCCAGAACTTTATTATTATCCCAAATGGTAACTCTCATTAAACAATTAAGTCCCCATACCCGTCTTCCTCTCTACCCTAGTAACCTGTGTTCTGCTTTCTGTCTCCAAATTTGTCTGTGCTAGATCCCTCATGTAAGTAGAATCATACAGTATTTGCTCTTTTGTGTCTGGTTCTCTTAAT
Organism: Panthera tigris; assembly: GCF_018350195.1. NCBI lineage: Eukaryota > Metazoa > Chordata > Mammalia > Carnivora > Felidae > Panthera > Panthera tigris. Next base: position 29,309,952 of record NC_056670.1, read on the forward strand.
GTAATGTTTTCAAAGTTCATGTCCTAGTATATATCAGAACTTCATTTCTTTTTAAGGCTGAATAATACTCCATTTCATGTGTATATTGTATTTTGTTTATCCATTCATCTCTGGTGGACACTTGTTGTTTTCATCTCTTGGCTCTTGGGAATAAAATTGTCATCAACAGTCACATTTTCTTAAGTAATAGTTGTTTTGTATTTGGTCTATTCCCTATTGTTTTCTTACAAGAACCCTGTTATCTCATATTCAGTATTTTTGCCTTTTCAGCGTCTGTCTCTTGCTTGGATCCTTTTCCTCTTCATTTCTTGTTTTAAAATTTTTTCCCATTGTCTTCTGTTTGCTTAAGGCAGTGGCTCTTGAGTTTATTTGCTTTTGTATTCCTTACAGTTTATTTTAAATTTCTGAATCGATTTTTTCTTTGTAATTATTTCCTGTATTTTATCACCTTATTTTTACTTAAAAAAATTTTTTTTAATCTTTTTAATGTTTATATATTTTGAGAGACAGAGAGACAGACGGTGAGCAGGGGAGGGGTAGAGAGAGAGGGAGACACAGAATCAGAAGCAGGCTCTAGACTCCGAGCTGTCAGCACAGAGCCTGACGCAGGGCTCAAACTCAAGAACTGGGAGATACGATCTGAGCTGAAGTCGGACACTTAACTGACTGAGCCACCCGGGCACCCCTTTCACCTTATTTTTACTTTTAAAATTCTTTACGTTGTTCTTTCATAGTTTGTGAGATTTTCTCAATCTCTTTTAGCACACTTTAAAATAGTAAAATAGTAAGTTAAGATTTTTATCTATGACTGTTTTTCTGGCCCACTTTCATTGTCTGTAGGGATGTAGTTCTCCTTGTTCTCTTTTTTTTTTAAATAGTAACTTTGTATAGGACTTGACCTCAATACTTACTGTTGCTCATTTTTAGGTGAATTTAGTTTGCCTAACATTTTATTAGAAGAGATTGCTTAAGACAGCTTCTTTTTTTTTTTAATGTTTATATTTGAGAAAGTGCGAAAACACACATGTATAAGGGGGGGAGGGGCAGAGAGAGGGGGAGATGGAGAATCTGAAGCAATGCAGGGCTCGAACTTATGAACCATGATATCATGACCTGAGCCAAAGTTAGATTCTTAACCAACTAAGCCACCCAGGTACTCCGAGATAGCTTTTTTAAATTTCATTGAGCTCTATATTGTGTTATTTTCTCAAAATATATGATGGCTTGCTTTCTGAGATTTCAATCTCTGTTGCCCTTCTATCACTGTTTGTCAGGACCTTCTCCTCCCATGTCTCTGTTGTCGCTATCCTGCTCCCTATTCTAATGATTCTACTTCCAGAAATAACCTCCTCAGTGTAAGGCCCTATGCTGTAAAGTTGCCGTGGTAAATCAGCCTTGCAAGTTCATAGACCTAGAATGTTCTAGGCACTTTTAGATCTCCGGCTAAACACCGGCTCCTTGTACTCACTATCGTTGGGAATAAAATGTTGCCTAGTTTCAGCTGCTTTTATGAAATTGACCTGCTCACTTTCCAGTGAATACCTATTGACTCTTTTGTGGTTTTCTTGTTTGTTTTAAGAAGATATTTTAGGTTTCTTTGTTGTGTTTTTCTACATGATGATTAAGAGTTAAATTTTATTCTCTGGTTTGTTACAAGTTTGCCAAAAAAATCCCAGCAATACCCAGTACAGTATCTATTGTTAAATCATAGTGACTGTAATTTGTTTGCAAGGTGATTCAGTGCCCTACAATTAAAGCTGGATTGCTATTTAGGACTACATTGTCTTTGTGTAGTTTTTAAATGGACAGTTTTAATCATTAATGGAGGATGAGGAAAGCTACACATTTTATTGACTTTAATTTTAGATTTCACTTAGAAAACAAAGTCAGTGGGAAAATAAGTATATATCCTAATGTGGTGTTTTTGTTTTTGTTTTTTACTTTTTTTTAAGTAGAAAAACAGAAGTCAGGGATTTGAAACCAAATTGGAGGGCAAGGTGGGAGATCCTACCAAGGTCCCACATGTACTCCTATGCGTTAGATGAGTCCAGTGTCAAAGATGTGTGCCCATCATCTGGCTCGTCTTGTGGGCTGGCTCTCCTACGTTCCTTCTTTTGGTGTTTGGCAAGGACATCTCCATCTTGGGGTTTCCCTTGGTTCTGAGGATTTAGATCCTCAGCTGAACTTTCATGACGTGGTGTTTTTTTCATGTCTAGTTGTGCATTGTTTCTCCTCAGATTTCTTGGGTGTTCAAAATTATTTATTTATCTAGCTGTGTTCAAGGTACAAGACAAGCCTCGGGGTCTCCCTACTCTTCTATCTTAACTCCTCCTCCCTAGTTTTCCTGTTCTTAGATCCATCATACAACTCCATTGTTTCCTTTTGCTTTCTCTCTATACAGATGCCAGTAACATATAGGTCTTTTGGCTCTTGTGACTTTTTCTACCCACTTGTATACTGGGGGTTATGGGGATACCATTTCACCTTGTTTTGTTGTGAGTGTACTTGGATGTTGGTTTTGGTATATAGATTATTCTTTTTTAATGTGGGGATTCAAGAAGATCCAGAAGCTATGCTACCATCACTATTTTCCAAATACCCTGATTTATATAATGTTAATAAAGGTGTCCCCCCAGCCCCCTTAGAAGACAATTTCTTATGCTGAGAAGCTGAAAAGAAAGAAAAGTAGGAGCCATAAAAACTGCTGTCTTTAGTAAATTTGAACTTTCTTCCAGCCCTATGTTTGGCATAATCACCATAAGGAGTCATGGGAATTTTGCCCTTTTTCTTTCCATGATGTGCATTTAATATATATATATATGGTATGTGGAGATATAACCAGCACTTAAAATTTCAAATATGTAGGAAGAAGAAAGAAAACGTCAAGAAGAAATGGAACGCCAGCGTCGGGAAAGAAGATATATTTTGCCGGATGAACCAGCCATCATAGTACATCCAAACTGGGCTGCAAAAAGTGGCAAGTTTGACTGTAGCATTATGTCCTTGAGTGTACTTTTGGACTACAGATTAGAGGATAATAAAGAACATTCATTCGAGGTAATGTTTTAAGTTTGAATTGGGATCTAAATAAGGTACATACGTTTTGATTGGTTAATATATCTCTTAAATTTCTTTGATGGCCTTTTTCATGGATTCTGTTTTTGGGTTTTTGTTTTTTCCTTGCAATTTTATTCTTTGGTGGGGGTGGAGACAGCAGCTGATTTTTCTAAATGACTCCTTTTTGTTGATTGCATTCCTGTAGGATTGTTTAAATGTTCCTCTGGCCTCTGTATTTCTTGTGAATTGATAGATGGATCTGAAGTTTTAATCAGATTCTGATTTAATTATTTTTTTAAAAAACTACTTCGTAAGTAGTGGTGTGTTCTTTTATCAGACTTACAGGGGACACATGATACATAATGTCTAATTGCTTCCTTTAGAATGAAGTAATGCTTTATTATTTACTCTATAATTAAAATCTCATTTAATAGGATTTAAAATTTTACTTGTAATTGAGGTATAAGATAAAAAATACTTGATATTTATTTTTCAATATGAATCTATTTCTTTTTTTACCATTATTGTACAGCAGATTTACAACATATTTATTTTTCAAAGTAATTGAAGATTTTTATCCCTAAAGAAGTGATAGCTTCATTCTTTAAGTAAAACAATGTAAAATATTTTAAAATGTTAATTTCTTAATAGCCTGTGAAAAATTATAATTGTATTCAATTATTGTATCTTAACACATTTCACATTGGTCTTTTTGTTTTTGTTTTATTTTATAAATTATATTGGAAAAGTCAGTCATACTTAATTGACCTAAGATATCCTTGTCCACAAGATGAAAATGAATTACTTAAGACTAGAGACATTTACAAACACAGAGAATTACTGAGGCAATTATAAAACACGAAGTCCATGCTTATTGGTCGTGATATAAGACAGGTTACAAATAGTAAAATATTTATAATTTTTAGTGTTTTTAAATACTGTTTTTAAATATAGTGTTTTTAAATGTTTTTAAATATTATGGCTATATGATTTTATTTTTATTACTAGTTGCCATAAATATAACTCTTGATAGTAATATAACTCTTAGTAGTAATTTGAATAAGTAAATGAAAAAATTAGCCTTTGGTATTGTATATTGCTTATACAATATATAATGTAAATCTGACTGATGGTGTCCATGGATCTTAAACTAATGCTATTCTATTGGAAACAAAGCAATTTGTGAAATAGCCCTTCATTAGTAAAATGATCCTTTCTTTGTTTCCTCCTCACCTAACATATCTTCTGGGTTAATAATTTCCTTTTAATCTGTTTACAATGCAGATGTCATTTTGGTACATGAATTTTTAAAAAATATTCTGTAAGAGGGACACCTTGCTGGCTTATTTGATGGAGCGTGGTACTCTTGATCTCAGGGTTGTAAGTTTGAGCCCCGTGTTGGGTATAGAGGTTACTTAAAAAAATGCTAATAATGGGGCGCCTGGGTGGCTCAGTCGGTTGGGCATTCGACTTCAGCTCAGGTCATGATCTCATGGTTCGTCAGATCAAGCCCCATGTCAGGCTCTGTGCTGACAGTTCAGAAAGCCTAGAGCCTGTTTTGGATTCTGTGTTTCCCTCTCTCTCTGCCCCTCCCCTGTTAATGCTGTGTCTCTCAAAAATGAATAAACATTAAAAAAAATTTTTTTAATGGTAATAAAATCTTTAAAAATTCTATAAGAAAAAGCATTTATCATAAAATTATAAATCTTTGATTTAATATTAATTCTAGGCTTATCTCTTTCAGTTTCAATTCTGCTCTTCTAGGTAGTGCCTGACTGGCTCATTCGGAAGAGCATGTAACTCTTGATCTCAGGGCTGTGGGTTCGAGCCCCACATTGGGTGTAGAGATTACGTAAATAAATAAATAAACTTTAAAAAATTAATTCTATTCTTCTAGTTACTGGTCTGGGCTTCTTATTTAACGCCTTTGAATTACTTTTTATCTCTAGGTAATAGAAAAGAGAAGACTTAGGAAAAGATATGCCTCTTGCTATTTTTCTTATTTAGTTTACACTAATGGTTAAGAGAAAGTGGAGTTTTCAACATCTTAGTGGTCATTTTACAGATAATAGATTTCTGTTTTCTTAAAATGTGTTAAGACTGGGTATGAATTAAAGAAAATAGACTATAAGATCAATTTTAATACATTATATTATCCTTTATGATCAGAAAAATAGTCAAATATACTGAACACATTGTATAAGATTATGTATGTATGTATGTATGTGTTTAAGTCTGTCTATTTTGTGAGAGAGGAGAGAGAATCCCAAGCAGACTCTGCAGTGTTATTGCAGAGCCGCATGTGGGGCTTGATTTCATGAATTATGACATCATGGCCTGAGCCAAGATCAAGAGTCAGGTGTTTAACTTATTGAGCCACCCAGTCACCCCAAGATTATGTATTTTATTTTATTTATTTATTATTTTTTTCAGTTTATTTATTTTTGAGAGCGGGAGAGGGCAAGCAGGGGAGGGGCAGAAAGAGGGGAACAGAGGATCTGAAGTGGGCTCTGCTCTGAAAGCAGCAAGCCCAGTTTGGAGCTTGTACGCATGGAGCTCAAGATCTTGACCTGAGCCAAAGTCAGACACTCAACCCACTGAGCCCCCCAGGCGCCCCCCAAGAATACATATTTTAGAGCTGTGGTCAACCATTTCAAGTCCTGGACCCTTTCAATCTATTAGAAACAATTAGCCTTAGAATTTTTCTTTCTTTAATATTTTTAAGTAATCTCTGCCCCTGGTGGAGGGCTCAAACTCACAAGCCCGAGATCAAAAGTTGTGTGCTCTGCCGACTGAGTCAGCCAGATGCCCCTTCCTTAGAACTCTTTATGTAGAAAATTCATTATATAATTTTAGGTTCATGAGTATGTTGGTATACATGGACACTTGCATAATAATAATGCATACTCCCTACTCAGAATTCTGAATTGGTCTCCCTTTTCTGAAATGCTTTTATAGATATTTATATGGCCCATTCCCTTGCCACCTTCAGCTCACTTTTCAGAGAGGCCTTCTCTGACTATATTACATTTTGTTACTCTCTCTGTGTTTATCCTGCTTAAACATTTGATGTTGGTTTGGTTATCTTTTACTTTTCCCCACTTGATTATTAGCTCATTAGAGTCAGGATTTTTGTCTGCTTTCTTTAATGCTATATCACCAATGCCTAAAATAGTCCATGTTACATAGTAGGCATTTCAGAAAAACTTGCTGAGTAAATGAATAAAATTCATTAATCATTGAAGATGAATTGCTGTGTAAAATAGTAGAAACCCTTTTTTTCTACTCATTTTCAGATTTTTTATGGTACAGTTTTACTATTTTTTCTAAATTTGGCCAAAAGTACAGTATACAGTATTCATAAGAGTTTTTGAGTCTTTTGAGAATCTTCAACATCATTGACACCAATTATTACAACTCTATTATTAGTGAATGTTAATTGTTAGATGTGGCAAGTCATTATTTGATAAATTACTGTGCTGGATGTATTCAGTATTTTTATTAAAGTTGCGTTACTCTTGGTATCTTTTTATAGGTTTCATTGTTTGCAGAACTTTTCAATGAAATGCTTCAAAGAGATTTTGGTGTCAGAATATACAAATCGTTATTATCTCTTCCTGAGAAAGAGGACAAAAAAGAAAAGGAGAAGAAAAGCAAAAAAGATGAGAGAAAAGATAAAAAAGAAGATAGAGATGATGAAACTGATGAACCAAAACCCAAGCGGAGAAAATCAGGCGATGATAAGGATAAAAAAGAAGATAGAGATGAAAGGAAGGTCTGTAATTATTTCCATGGCCACCAACCTGATTTAGAAGTTTTCATTTAGTCTTCTAGAGTATAAAAATGATGATGAATTTCATCATGATAGTGAAATGTAAAGGCCAAACTAAAAGATTTTACTGTATTATTAGAAATTTAATTCTTTGAATTAAGCCTCTGTAAACATCTAGATCTTGTTTCTGGTAGTTTATTTCTTTTTTATAACTTAAGGTGTATAGCATAGTGGTTTATTTACATATATTGTGAATGGTAGTTTACTTTTAAAGTGTATTGTTAAGATTTTATAGTATCTTTTTCAAGTAAATTTAATGAATTTAATGCTTTTTGGTTTTAGTCATTTAACGTTTGGTCAGATATCATGTTTAATTTTAAGACATTTTAAATTATAGAAAGAAGATAAAAGAAAAGATGATTCTAAAGATGATGATGAAACTGAAGAAGATAATAATCAGGATGAGTATGATCCAATGGAAGCAGAAGAAGCTGAGGATGAAGAAGATGGTACGGTTCAAATTTCTTTATCTCTCCTTTGGATGAACTATATTTTTTGCTTGTTGACTTTATGTAATCACAATCTAGAATTTTAGTATTTTTTCTTTGTTAGAAACAGTAAAATATTTTTTAGTAAAAACCTGTTGATATTATTAATAGATGAGAGGAATTTTTTTAAGTAGAGTCTAGAATTTTATTTAGATCTTACTAAACTGTTGGAATTGAGAACCAGACATATGTAATAAACCTCCAAAAATAGATCCTGAAAGGCACTTTCTGCTTAGGACAAGCAGTCATGGAATAAACCAGCTGTCTTCTCTGTGCTACACAAGCCAAGTCAGCTTTCTCCATGGCCATTTGCACCAGCTCTGCCTTCCCTTCTGTTAACACCACCCAGACCCCCTTTATGTTCAACCCAGGGTTTTTCTGTAGGACACTTAGGACTGCCTGGGAATGCTGCACATATATTACCTGAAGCGGGCTAAACTCAACAACTGTGAGATCATTACTTGAGCCGAAGTTGGATGCTTAGCCAACTGAGCCACCCAGGTGCCCCTAAAGATCCTTTTTTAGGATAGAGATTTTTTATAATATATACTTTCTGAGGATTATTACTATTTAAGGTATTTTTTTGGTTTGCCTCTACCTTTTCTTGCTACCACAGCATTTTACTTTTCTTTGCGTTGATGAAAATATTTGAACATAAAAGAAGCTGAGAGTATAGTGCATCAAACACTCCATATCCAACAATTCATTCATTTGTGAATATTTTGTCTTCTGTGTGTTTCTGATCCATTTGAAAGTAGGAATTCTTCAACTTTCCTAAGAAAAGATATTCTCTTAACCATAACTCTATAATCCTACCTAAGAAAATTAACAATAACATCATATTCTACTTTAACCACCTAATATCTAGTCTTAATTGTCCTAATAATCTCAATAGCAGTATTGCTTCATTTATCTTCTATAACCTGCTTTGTCCAATTTAGCCCTTTCTTATTGTCCTGGTTCCCCCCACACCCCTGCCCCGTTCTCCAGTATGGTCCTATCACTGCTTTAATTAAATCACTAAACTGTTTTCTCATTATTTTGTCTGTGTCAGAATGTTCTGGCTCTCAATCCTTATTTGTCTTCTTTATTCTAGTATATAATTACCTTGGTGGTTTTCTCATCCATTCTCCTAGCTTAAAGTACTGTCTGTTATATACTGTTTATATATATACTATATATAAAGTACTGTTATATACTGACTGTTCTCGAAGGTATGTCTTAGTTCAGACCTCTCTCCCATATTTCCCTATCAGCTGCCTACTTGGTATCTCCATTAAGTTATCTGACATTTCAAAATAAACGTTATCTAAAACTGAACTCCTGCTTTCCCCCTTTACCAAAAAGAAAACAAAAAACCTTCCACCCTCAGCCTTATTACACTAATTTGATGGCAACTTCATCCTTTAAATTGCTCAAGCTAAAATTTAGGAATCCTCCTAAACTCCTCTTTTTTGTCATATGCCATTTCCAACCTACCTGGAAGTCATATTTTCTCTATCTTAAAAACATCCAGGGGTGCCTGGGTGGCTCAGTTGGTTAAGCATCTGACTTCGGCTCAGGTCATGATCTCACAGTTTGTGGGTTCAGGCCCCCGTGTCAGGCTCTGTGCTGGCAGCTCAGAGCCTGGAGCCTGCTTCGGATTCTGTGTCTCCCTCTCTCTCTGCCCCTGCTCTGCTCGCACTCTGTCTCTCTCAAAAAGTGAATAAACGTTAAAAAAAAAAAAAAAAAAAAATCCAGAAGCAGTCCATATCTTACCAGCTCCGCTAATCTAACCTTAATCCAAGCGATGTTTCTCTTGCCTAGTTTATTTTTATTTATTTTTATTTTTTTAATGTTTATTCATTTTTGAGAGAGAGAGAGAGCAAGCAAGGGAGGGGCAGAGAAAGAGGGAGACACAGAATCTGAAGCACACCACAGGCTCTGAGCTGTCAGCACATAGCCCAACGCAGGCCTCAAACCCACAAACTGTGAGATCATAACCAGACGCTTAACTGACTGAGCCACCCAGATGCCCCAAGTGTTTGTTTTTTGTTTGTTTGTTTTGTTTTTTTTTTTTGAGAGAGAGCGAGAGCACAAGCAGGGGAGAGGCAGAGGCAGAGACAGGGAGAGAGACAGAATCCCAAGCAGGCTCCATGCTGTCAGTGCAGAGTCCCACATGGGGCTTTATCTCATGAACCTTGGGATCAGGACCTGAGACAAAATCAAGAGTTGGATGTTTAACTGACTGAGCCACCTAGCTGCCCCTTGCATAGTTTATTTTTAAAAATCTCCTATCTGGGGACATCTGGGTGGCTCAGTTGCTTAAGCTTTCAACTCTCGATTTCAGCTCAGGTCATCATCTCATGGGTTGTGGGATTGAGCCTGAGTCAGGCTTTGCGCTGGTGGCACAGAGCCTGCTTGGGATTCTCTCCCTCTCTCTGCCTCTCCCCACCCCCTGCTCGCTCACTCACTCTCAAAATAAATAAACATTTACATAAATAAATATCTTCCTGTCTGGTTTCCTGGCCTGCTCACTTCTCCTTTAAAGTCTCTTCTCGGGGCGCCTGGGTGGTTCAGTCAGTTGAGTGTCCAACTTCGGCCCAGGTCATGGTCTCATAGTTCGTGAGTTCAAGCCCCATGTCAGACTCTGTGCTGACAGCTCAGAGCCTGGAGCCTGCTTCAGATTGTGTCTCCCTCTCTCTCTGCCCTTTCCTTGCTTGCTCTCTGTCTCTCTCAAAAATAAATAAGCATTAAAAAAATTTAAAAAAATAAAAAAATAAAGTCTCTTCTCAACACAATTGACAGAATTACCTTTGTAAATTTAAGTCATTTCATTTCTTTTATTGATTTATTTGTTTTCAGACTCCTTCAGTGGGTCTCCATTTCACTCCATGTTAAAAGCCAAAGTGTTTACAGTGACATCTGTCTAAGGCTCTACCATATCAAGTCTGTAATTTCATCTCTTAACCACTCTTTCTACTTGCACATTGCACCTAATGGATCCTGTTTCTTGAACCCATTGTGTATGCCCCCATATTAGGACCTTTGCATTGGCAGTTCCTTCTATGTGCACACTCTTTCCCAGAGATCTGCCTTCCTGACTCCTTCACATTTGTGGTCTTTGTTCAGCTATCACTTTCTCAGTAAGCCCTACTGTGCACTCAGCCCTCTTTAAAAAAAAATGTAGTCCTCCCCACCAGTACACATTCCTCATCCTTCCTTATTCTGTTCTACTTATAGAACTTTAAACCTATTTTCTTAACACTAATTACTTATTTTACTTACTTTTTCCTAGTTGAATACATATGAGCTCTTAGTAAGGAAAAGAAGGAGGTTTTTTGGCACCTGGCTGGCTCATTCGGTAGAGCATGCAACCCTTGATCTCAGGCTTGTGGGTTTGAGACCCACATTGGGTATAGAGATTACTTAAGAATAAAATTGTTGGAGCACCTGGGTGGCTCAGTCAGTTAAGCGTCCGATTTCGGCTCAGGTCACGAACTCACGGTTCGTGGATTCGAACCCTGCATCGGGCTCTGGGCTGACTGCTCAGAGTCTGGAGCCTGCTTTGGATTCTATGTCTCCCTCTCTTTCTGTGCTTCCCCCGCTGCATGCGCGTGCACTCTCTCTCTCAAAAATAAACAAACAAGCAAATGTTAAAAAGAAAAAAAGAATAAAATTGTTAAGGGGGTGCCTGGGTGGCTTAGTTGGTTAAGTGTCTGACTCTCAATCTCAACTCACGTTTTGATCTTAGGGTTGTGAGTTTAAGCCCTGATTTGGGCTTCAGGTGAGCAAGGAGCTTACATAAAAATACATACATATAGGGGCACCTGGGTGTCTTAGTTGAGGGTCCAACTTTGGCCCAGGCCGTGATCTCACAGTTGGTGAGTTCGAGCACCACATTGGGCTCGATGCTGTCAGCACAGAGCCCACCTCACATCCTCTTTCCCCCTCTCTGTGTCTGCCCATCCCCACTGGATTATTTGCTCTCTCTCTCTCTCAAAAAAAAAAAAATAATTTAAAAAACAAATACATACATACAAAAAACAGTGTTGGCATGCCTGGCAGGCTTAGTTGGTGGAGCATGTTTTGAGTTTGAGCCCGATGTTGGTTGTAGAGATTACTTAAAAGTAAAATCTTAAGGGGGTCCTGGGTGGCTCAGTTGGTTCAGCACCCCAACTTCTGCTCAGGTCATGATCTTACAGTTTGGGAGTTTGAGCCCTATGTTGGGGTTTATGTGGATAGCGCAGAGGCTGCTTTGGATTCTGTCTCCCTCCCTTTCTGTCCCTCCCCCTCTAGTGCTCTCTCTTGCTCTCTCTCTCTCTCAGAGATAAACATTGAAAAAAATTTTAAATATAAAATCTTAAAAGGGGACCTTGGGTGGCTATGTTAGTTAAGCATCCGACTCTTAATTTCGGCTCACGTCATGATCTCACAGTTTATGGGTTTGAATCCCATGCTGGGCTCTGCACTGACAGCACGGAGCCTGTTTAGAGTTCTCTCTCTGCCCCTTCGCTGTGTGCGTGTGTGTGCTCTCTCTCTCAAAATAAATAAACTTTAGGGGTGCCTAGATGGCTCAGTCTGTTGAGCATCCAACTTTGGCTCAGGTCATGGTCTCGTGGTTTGTGGTTTCAAGCCCCACATCAGTCTCTTGTCAGCAGGGAACCCGCTTCAGATCATCTGTCCTTCCCCTCTCTCTGCCCCTCCCCAACTCACACACTCTCAAAAATAAATGTTTAAAAATAAAATAAACTTTAACAAAAATCTTCAAAAATTTTTTAAATAAAATCTTAAAAAAAAAAAATAGAAGAGCAGTTTTTGTCTCCTCTTTTCTGATGTTTATTTCAAGTTCCTGGAATAGTCTCAACATCCAAATAGTCTCTAGTAGATATTTGTTGAATGAATATCATTAACTGCAAAGCCAAATAGGGTGATGGGATTATCGTTCTTTTTTGGTTTTCTTTGTATTTCCAGTTGCTGCTTGTTTATGATATAAGGTTTTTTTCTCTTATACTTTATATTTCATTAACCTATCAAGTAACCTATTGGGAGACTACTCTTTTTCCAGTGGTAAAGTAGAATTGGTAATTTTTTTAAAAATGAAAATCCAATGTCCTTTAATGTCTAAAATGGTGTTAAATCTTAGTAATCAGCATATAACAATAAGATCTATTTTTTCCTATCAATTTGATGAAAGTAAGTTTTTAATAAAAGGTCATATTAACCAGGGTAAAGAGAAGAGTTGTTTCATCACTCTTGGGGTCAGTTTAAATTGTTGCACTTTTTCTGGACACAAATTTGATGGTATCTGTCAACTGTGTCCTTTAAAATACCAACACACTGTGGTGCCTGGCTTGCTCTGTTGGTTAAGTGTCCAACTCTTTTTTTATCTTTATTTTTGTGATAGAGCCAGTGGGGAAGCAGGGCGGGGGGTGGGGGGGGGGACAGAGGATCCAAAGTGGGCTCTCACCTGACAGCAGCAAGCCCGATGTGGGGCTCGAACTCATGAACTGTAAGATCATGAACAGCCAGAGTCGGACACAACCGACTGAGCCACTCAGGTGCCCCTCTTTAAAGTTATTTTAAAAAATCTAAGTTCCAGGAGAGTCAAAATTTTCAAAGTGACAGCTTTCAAGTTAAATACTCAAATAAGGTGGATCATGTCTATAAAATATTAAGGAAGGGAATTTAACATTTGTGTAGTATATGATATACTCTTGATAAAAATTATTTGTAATTATAGTTCTACTCAGAGGGTATTTTATGATAGAGGAAACTGAAGCTCTTAGCAGTAAATTAGTTTACCCTATAAAGTAATAAACCTAATAAAGCAACTGAACTGCTCTGTACTATAGTATGGTTCCAAGGACACATTTGTTTTTAAACAGTTTGTTGAGGTGCTAATACATACTACAAAACTCATTTTAAATGTGCAATTTAGGGGCGCCTGGGTGGCTCAGTCGGTTAAGCGTCCGACTTCGGCTCAGGTCGTGATCTCGCGGTCTGTGGGTTCAAGCCCCGCATCGGGCTCTGGGCTGACAGCTCAGAGCCTGGAGCCTGTTTCAGATTCTGTGTCTCCCTCTCTCTCTGCCTTTCCCCCGCTCATGCTCTGTCTCTCTCTGTTTCAAAAATAAATAAATGTTAAAAAAAAATTTTTTTTTTTTAAATGTGCAATTTAATCATTCTTAGTAACTTTTTTTGAAACCATCACCACAGTCCAGTTTTAGACCTTTTGCCTATTTATGTTTTACAATAATGGCTTTGTTGAGATATAATTCACATACTATGTAATTCCTTCATTTAAAATTTGGAGTACAGTTCGGGTGCCTGGCTGGTTCAGTCATGAGCATGCGACTCTTGATCTTGGGGTCATGAGTTTGAGCCCCAGGTTGAGTGCAGAGATTACTTAAAAATAAATAAATAAAGTTTTTTAAAAGAGTGTGCAATTCAGGGGCACCTGGCTGCCTAAGTTGATGAAGCATGTGACTCTTGATCTTGGGATTGTGGTTTCAGACCCCATAGTTGGGTATGGAGATTTTTAAAAATAAAATCTTTTTAAAAAAATTAAAATGGAATGAACGCCCAGGTGGCTCAGTCCATTGAGCATCCAACTTGATTTCCTTTCAGGTCATGAACCCCACATCAGGCTCTGTGCTGGTCATGGAGCCTGCTTGAGATTGTCACTCTTCCTTTGCCCCTCTCCCCAGCTCGTGCTCTCTCTCTCTCTCTCTCTAAAAAATAAAAAATTAAAAAAAAAAAATCTTTTAAAATAAAAAGAATGATTTATCCAAGTTCCCATCTTTTACTGTGGAATAGGTATGTAAATGTCAGCAAATTCTGGATATTAATACTGTTAGGTCTTCTAAAATTATCTTAACATCTCAGATGCTCACGTTTTATTTTGCAATAATCTGTTTGCAGTTTTATTGTGTTGAATATTTTTCCTTTTAATTCTTAGAAAATATATTTCGCTTTGTTTAAATTTGTGTTATAATTTCTAATTTTATATATAAAACATTCATTTTTGAACTATGTCCTCCAAATTTTTATGGAACAAAGTTAATTGATTTAATAAAGTTAAATTTTTCCTCCTTCTAGCCTCTTTATACATTTCTTCTTATTATTCTTTATAGTTTTTTTTTTCTTTTAATGTTTTAGGTAATTTCTACACCCAACATGGGGCTCAAACTTACAACCCTGAGATCAAGAGTCACGTACTCCACTGACTGAGCTAGCCAGGCACCCATTTTTCTTCATAATTCTTTCCTATGAATTCCAAACCATTTTTATTCATATAATTTTTTTTGCCCTTATGTCTTTTGAAAGTTAGTAAGTAATAGAAAACTATCTTTGGCCTCTGTAATAGTTGGAAATATCTGTATTAATGAGTATTTTGCTGTTGTTCTGATTTTATAGATAGGGATGAGGAAGAAATAAACAAACGAGATGACAAAAGAGATGTCAACAGGTACTGCAAGGAGAGACCCTCTAAAGATAAGGTATTTATTGGATACTGTGTTCTTTATAATATAGTAATTTCCATTACTCACATAATCCAAACTTAAGCATAACACATGAAGTTTATTCATCCTTGTATATGTATATATTACCACTTGGAGCAAAATTCAGCCAGTTGTATTTTGGTATTTATGTTTATGTCAGATAAACTGGTATGTCTTATTCCTTTCTCCCATACACATAAACCAGATCAACTCATTTTAACTTCTAACATGAGACAAAGGTCTTTTCAGATTTTGGCTATTATATAGACACACACTCAGTTTCTTACTTTTCACTGTTATCTTCTGCATTTTCTTTAGGAAAAAGAAAAGACTCAGATGATCACGATTAACAGGGATTTGTTAATGGCATTTGTTTATTTTGATCAAAGCCATTGTGGTTACCTTCTTGAAAAGGATTTGGAAGAAATACTTTATACTCTTGGACTACATCTTTCTCGGGCTCAGGTAATCTGTCTTGTGAATATTTAAAATGAAAAGCCATTTTAAGTAATACAGTCAAGAAATATTGAAATGTGTGAAGTAAAAAAAAAGCTTTTTCTACACCTCTGGCCTCATATATGGTTCTCTGGATCTTTTTGTAAGCAACTCGTATACGTGTACATACGATCTGTGTGTACACAGATACACACAACACATGAAACCATTTTATACGTTATTGATAGACAGCTTTTCTCTCCCCTCCCCTCCTCTTCCCCTCCCCTCCCAAGATTTTAACTAACCTCTGTACCCACCATGGGTTTGAGCTTACAACCTGAGATCAAGAGTTCCATGATCTACCAGCTGAGCCAGCCAGGTGCCCCTGGACAGCTTTTTTCATTTAACGATGTATAGTGGCCATTCTGCCACGAAAATAGAGACCCACTTTGTTTTTGTTTTTGTTTTTGTTTTTTTTAAAAGAGTGTGTGTGAGCAGGGGGTTGGGGGTGTGGAGAGAGAATATCATAAGCAGGCTCCATGCTCAGTGCAGAGACCAACACAGGTCATGATCCCAAGACCCTGGGATCATGACCTGAGCCAGACTCAGGAGTCTGACACTCAGCTGACTGAGCCACCCAGGCACACACAATTACCCCACTTTTTTCTTTTTGTGATTACATAGCATTCTGTAACATAGATATACTCTAATTTCCTTTAAGTAGTCTCTGTTGTTAGGCGGTTTCCATGTTTTAGAATTACAGGCTATATGCTGTCATATCTTTGTACATATACCTTAATGTATGTGTTAGTATTTCTATCAGTGTTATACTTTTTCTTTTTTAACAAATTTTTTCAAAAGATTATTTGAATTTTAGGTTTATGGGGAAGACAGTTATAAAAAAAGCAGAAGTGTTTCAAAGGGAGAGGTACTAAGAACACAGATGCCATTGATGTTCCTCATATGTGAAAATAACACAATTAAGGAAATCAAAAACATATTCTTTTTAACTTGTTTACTTGCTTGAATAACAGGTAAAGAAACTTCTGAATAAAGTAGTACTCCGTGAATCTTGCTTTTACCGGAAATTAACAGACACTTCAAAAGATGAAGAAAACCATGAAGAGTCTGAAGCATTGCAGGAAGATATGCTAGGTTTGAGTGTATTATTTTACGATTATGTCATTTTATAATTATGTTATTAAAGAAGAAAAAATAATGATAAAATTTTTTTTAATAGGAAACAGGT
Source organism: Panthera tigris (assembly GCF_018350195.1). Lineage (NCBI taxonomy): Eukaryota > Metazoa > Chordata > Mammalia > Carnivora > Felidae > Panthera > Panthera tigris. The sequence continues at coordinate 29,326,494 of NC_056670.1, forward strand.
TGTTACTTCCAACACCAACAGTAAAACAGGAACCAAAGGATGTGGAAGAAAATGTTGGTCTTATCGTGTACAATGGTGCAATGGTAGATGTAGGAAGCCTCTTGCAAAAATTGGAAAAAAGTGAAAAAGTAAGAGCTGAAGTAGAACAGAAGCTGCAATTGCTAGAAGAAAAAACGGGTAAGGAACAGCATTGGGTATTTTGGTACTTTTAACGCCCTGTTGGGATTTATGTGTGTACACATATGTATACATACTTACATACACGTGCATATCCATCCTTTGCCTTTTAGAGTAGGCACATAATGTAACTTACTTTTGACCACTTTAATAAAAATTACAACATTGCTTAGCTGTAGAAGAATCTTTGATTTTCATGTGCATTCTTAGATTCCTTTATTGTTCTGTTGAATCTTTTAAGACTTTATTTTTGGGGCGCCTGGGTGGCTCACTTGGTTAAGTGTCCAATTTCAGCTCAGGTCATGATCTTGCAGTTCTTGAGTTCAAGCTCCACATCAGGCTCTGTGCTGACAGCTCAGAGCCTGGAGAGACTTTATTTTTTATTTGTTTTTAATGTTTATTTGTTTTTGAGAGACAGCACAAGCAGGGGAGGGGCAGAGAGAGAGAGAGGGAGACAGAATCGTTGGACGCTTAACCCAACTGAACCTCCCAGGTGCCCCTTAACCCTTCAGACTTTATTTTTAAACAGTCTTTCTCTACACAGCGTGGAACTTAAATTTAAAACCCCAAGATTAAGGGTTGTCTGTCCCACCAACTGAGCCAGGCAGGCATCCCTATTCTGTTGCATCTTTTATTTGTTTGTTTATTTAAACGTTTGTTTATTTTGAGAGAGAGAGCACATGCAAGCAGGGGAGGGTCAGGGAGAATCCTAAGCAGTCTCCATGCTGTCAGCATGGAGCCTAATGTGGGGTTTGATCTCACTAACAGTGAGATCATGACCTTAGCTGAAATCAAGAGTTGAATGCTTAACCAACTGAGCCACCCAGGCATATCTATCTATCTATCTATCTATCTATCTATCTATCTATCTATCTATCCATCCATCCATCCATCCATCCATCCATCCATCTATCTGTCAATCATCTATTTTATTTTAAGAGAGAGGGGGAGAATGCAGGGGTAGGGGGCCGCAGACAAAGATGGGGGAGAGAATCGCAAGTAGGTTCCACATGGATAGTGCATGGCTTGAACCCATGAACTGTAAGATTATGACCTGAGCCGAAATCAAGAGTTGGACACTTAACCAACTGAGCCACCCAGGTGCCCCTCCTTAAATCCCTGTTTTGTTTTGTTTTGTTTTGTTTTGTTTACTTATTTTGAGAGAGAGCACTAGCTGGGTATGGGCAGAAAAAGGAAGACAGGGAATCAGAAGCAGGCTCCACACACTGTCCGTATGGAGGCCAGTGTGGGGCTTGATCTAAGGGAACCATGAGATCATGACCTGAGCTGAAATCAAGAGTCTGCTTATCCGACTGAGCCACTCAGGCACCCCTACTTTTTTTTTTTTTTTTTTAAGTTTATTTATTTATTTAAGTTTATTCTGAGAGAAAGAGTGGGGGAGGGACAGAGAGAGGGAGATAGAGAGAGAGAATCCCAAGCAGGCTCCACACTGATAGCATGTAGCCTATTGTGGGGCTGGAACTCATGAACCTGTGGGATCATGACCTGAGCTGAGATCAAGTCTTGAACGGTTAATGGACTGAGCCACCCAGGTGCCCCTAAGTTCATTTATTTTTGAGAGATAGACAGAACAAGTGGGGTGGGGCAGATAGACAGAATGCCAAGCAGGCTCCACACAGTCAATGCAGAGTCCAAGGAGGAGTCTCAAACCCACAAACCATGAGAGCATGACTGAGCCCAAAATCAAGAGTCAGATGCAAAACTGAGCCACCCAGGGGCCCCATTATACTTTTAACTTCACAGTTATATTTGGGGGAGGGGCGCCTGGGTGGCTCAGTCGGTTGAGCATATGACTTTGGCTTAGGTCATGATCTGTGGGTTCGAGCCCACATCGGGCTCTGTGCTGACTGCTCAGAGCCTGGAGCCTACTTCAGATTGTCTCCCTCTCTCTCTGCCCCTCCCCTCGCTCTCACTCTGTCTCTCTCAAAAATAAAATCAAAAAAAAATTTTTTTTAAGTTAAATTGGGGATGTTAAAGGGGAAAGATGATAATTTTTTTTTTTTTTTTTTTTTTTTTTTTTTTTTTTTAACAGATGAGGATGAAAAAACCATATTAAATTTGGAGAATTCCAACAAAAGCCTCTCTGGTGAACTCAGAGAAGTTAAAAAGGACTTTAGTCAGTTACAAGAAAACTTAAAGATTACAGAAAACATGAATTTGCAATTTGAAAACCAACTCAGTAAGACAATCAGAAACTTATCTACAGTAATGGATGAAATCCACACTGTTCTGAAGAAGGTTAGCAGTTTTGTACTTTCGTATTTTCAATTTATTTCAACTTTTAAATTTGTGTTTGGAAATTTTAATATTCTTAAGCTCCTAGTAGTTTTTCTAGGCTTAAATAATGGTATCATTCTGTCCTTTGTTAGATTAATTACAAGCAATTTCCAAAAGATTTATTTTTCTAGAACTTAATTGAAATTAATTACCAAATGTCAATGTGGTTTATGTGTGCTTTGTCACTAAAAGACAAATCTGTGACTCAGTGCCATTAGAAAATAATTTCAGTAATTGAGAGATCTGCCATATCCTCAGTGTCACTCAGAACAAGGAGTAAAAATTCCTACTGTACTGCTATGTTCCTAATATACTGCTCTTACTCCTAAGAACTTTAAATTTCTTAGGACTTAGATAGCTTTCTCACATACTAGAAATCATTCTGCATAGTAGAATTGAGAGCTTTCTTTCGTAGTTGCCCCCTGAGTCAGTTTTTTATGTATGGTAAAATGGACTATTTAGAGTATCTGTTTACTAATGTTTACTTTTAAAGTAACATTTAAGAGAATCTAATAAAATCTGTTTGTCTACTGTGTTGCAGGATAACGTGAAGAATGAAGATAAAGATCAGAAATCCAAGGAGAATGGTGCAAGTGTATGATAAATACATGTAGCAGTGAGGAATGGTGTTAAATAATGTAATATATAAAATCATGATACAAGAATGTTTGAAAGTGATGCATGTTTGATTTTAGTAGTATAAATATCTGTTAGTTCAAATGATGTATAAAGTTTTATGAATGTGAAGAGTCTCTGCTTTTGAAAATTGCTTGTAATTCCTGGCATTCAAATATTAAACACTCCTTGAGTGAAATAATTTTGCATTGCAAAATGTTTTAGGATGAACTTTGTTATAGTTTTAACCCCAATAAAGTTCATCAATTTAATTGATAGTAGTATTTAATTACCAAATGTCTTTTATTAAAATATCTAGAAAATTGTAATTTTATTTATAGAACTACCATTATTAGGTTTTTATAAAAATTTTTCAGTCTTCTAAAATTTCAGTATAAATCATAAAATAGCATGCTGCTTAATTTTTTGCAAGTTTTTGAACCATACTTTTTTACTTGTTTAAAAAAATCCCTTTAATTATCAGTCTCTAAGCCATTCATTACAAATTCAATTATCCAAAAGACAGTACATCAAAAATTAAGAAAATAATAGACCATTACCATTGTTATTATATGTTAGACTTACAAAAAACGAACAGTACTGATGTTAATGTTACTACTTTCAGTTAATTGTTCTACTTTCCCAAAATAGCACCTATATTTTAATTTTGAGGGTTTTTTTTTTTAAATGCAGTATATGTCAAATGTACAGTTTAGTACCAAGCCAGTAGATGTCAGTATGATGTCTTAAGTTAAGCCTTCTTTAATTAAAAATAATTTTTTTATTAGTCTGTGTACTTCCTTCAGAATTTAAGTGAATATATAAGAGTTGATTAACCGTTGAGTGAAAAGCATAGGAAATGTGATATACTGTAAAGCAGTGGTTCTTAACAGGGGATATCCTATCATCTGTCCCAGAGGACATTTAGCAGTGTCTGGAAACACTTCTCCTTGTCACAACTGGGTGAATGCTACTGGCATCTAGTTGTTAAATGCTAAACATCCTCCATTGCACAGGATAGCCCCCCGACAGCAATGAATTATCTAGCCCAAAACGTCAGTATGCAGGTTGAGAAACTCTGGTCTAAAGAAATACGGGAGGGGTACCTGCTGGCTCAGTTGGTAGAGCATGTGACTCTTAAATCTCATGGTTGTGAGTTTGAGCCCCACATTGGACGTAGAGATTACTTAAAAATAAAATCTTGGGGGGAAAAAAAGGAAGTCTAGGATTAGGGGTGCCTGACTTGCTCAGTCACTAGAGCATGTGACTCTTGATCTTAGGGTGATGAGTTTGAGCCCCATGTTGGGTGCAGAACCTGCCTAAATAAACAAACAATCTTTAAAAAAAAAGAAAAGAAAAATCTAGGATTAAATGACATGTCTTTTAACACTGGTGAAAATTGAATCACATCTTTAGCAGATGGTTGGGGTTTTTTTTGTATTTAACCCTTACTGGAATGTTTCTCTATCATAGAAATATATGCCATATTAGGGTTATTTTATTTCATTTTGCCTTATTTTGCTAGGATAATGGCAAGGTGTTCCAAATAGATTAATATGAGAATGTAAGTGCCATATTATATGTGTCTTAAGCTAAATTGAATCCACGTGGCTCTTATTAAGAAATAGATTAAAATACCTGAAATTCTTTCAAACTGATTTTTGTTTTAAACTGCTCTTTCTGGTCTTAGGGTTTGTTGAGCTTCTTTGAAGAACAATTAATGATTAATCCATAATTTTACTGTTACCGTATAAATGTTTCTCCAGGGGCCTGAGTGGCTCAGCTCAGTCAGTTAAGCTAAATCTGACTTTGGTTTCCACTCAGGTCATGATCTCATCCTAAGTTGAGCTCTGTGCTGACAGTGCAGAGCTTGCTTGAGATTCTCTCTCTCTCACTCTCTGTATCTCCCTTCCTCACTCTCTATCATAAAATAAACATTTCTCCATTTTTAAGGTAAAATGAAACATTTCTGAGTAGTTGGAAAGTTTTTCAACTAAAAGACTAAAAGGGGCCACCTAGGTGGCTCAGTTTGTTGAGTTTCTGACTTCAGCTCAGGTCATGATCCCATGGTTCATGGGTTCCAGCCCCATGTCAGGCTTGCTGCTGTCAGCACAGTGTAAGCTTTGGATCCTCTATCCCTCTCTCTCTCTCTGCCCCTCCCCTGCTCATACTCTCTCAAAAATAAATACTGTTTTAAATTAAAGAATAATAAAAATAAACAGTATAGTTCTTTAATAGAGTATGTTTGTAAATGAGAAAAATCATTGTAAAGTCCACTTGTTAGACTTATTTTTCCCAGATATTTAAGTCAGTAATATTGGGAGAATGAAGAAAAAGTGTAGATCTTTAAATTGTATTAAACTTTTTATAAATTCAGTGGAAGTGGAAAGTGAGATCATTTAGAAAAAAGAAAAGCAAGTTACATATAAAAAAATGGTTTTAGAGAAAATGAAGGAAAGAGAAGGGACCTATTTTTTCCTTTCTAAACTGCTTTGTAAAAAATTAAAATTAAAAAATAAACTGCGTTGGGGGTGTCAGGGTGGCTCAGTCAGTTAAGCGTCCTACCTCAGCTCAGGTCATGGTCTCCCAGCTTGTGGATTTGAGCCCTGCATCAGGCTCTCTACTGACAGCTAGGGACTTGGAGCCTGCTTCGGATTCTGTGTTTCCCTCTCTCCCTGCCCCCCTCCTGTTGCCGCTTTGTCTCTCTTTTGCTCTCAAAAATAAATAAACATTAGTGGCGCCTGGGTGGATCAGTCAGTTAAGCATCTGAATTTTGCTCAGGTCATGTTCTCAGGGTTCATGAGTTCCAGCCCCGCATGGGGCTCTGTGCTGACAGCTCAGAGCCTGGAGCCTGCTTCAGATTCTGTGTCTCCCTCTCTTTCTGCCTCTTCCCCACTCATGTTCTGTCTGTCTGTCTGTGTCTGTCTGTCTCTCTCTCTCTCTCTCTCTCTCTCTCTCAAAAATAAATAAACATTAAAAAATAGATAACTGCTTTGAATATTATTCAGAAGTAAATAGTCTATCTTTGTACTGTCATCTGACCTTGACCAAGTCAAAAAATTAACAAAAATGATAAAGCAGGACTATGAAAACATTTAGTTTTATTTTCCCATCCTTTTTATGTTCTAGATACCTGTTTTTGCATTGTTTTTAAGTTTTATTTAAGTAATTTCTACACCTAATGTGGGGCTTGAATTCATGACCAAGGTCAAGAGTCACATGCTCCTCCGACGAAGCCAGCCAGGTGCCCCCTGTTTTTGCCTTTTTTTTTAGTGTTTATGTTTGAGAGAGAGAGTGCAAGCGGAGGTGGGATAGAGACGGAGGGAGGGAGACATAGAATCCAAAGCAGGCTTTGGGCTGTTTGGGGCTGGAATTCATGAACCTTGAGATCATGACCTGATCTGAAGTCAGATACTAAAACTGACTGAGCCACTCAGGTGCCCCTGTTTTTGCATTTCTATTGTTTGATTCAGTCATTGTAGAACAATTGAAATTTTAAGAATTTCAGGTGCTTTTTGAAATTTGCCTAAGTCAAAGTAGAAATGTAGCAACACAAAAAATCTTTTAAGTGGCACTTAGACTTTAGGTACATTTTTCATTCCTCTCAAAATACTACTGTTCAGTCACATATTTTTTAATGTTTATTTTTTAATTAAAAAAAAATTTAATGTTCGTTTTTGAGAGAGAGAGTACAAGTGGGGGAGGGGCAGAGAGGGAAGCACAGAATCTCAGTCAGGCTCCTCAGAGCCCAACACAGTGCTCGAGCTCACTAACCAAGAGATCATGACCTGAGTCGAAGTCGGACACTTATTTTAGAGAGAGAGAACATGAGCAGGGGAGGGACAGAGGATCTGAAGCAGGCTCTGTGCTGACAACAGAGACCATGATGTGGGGCTCAAACTATGATCATTACCCGAGCCAGATTTGGATGCTTAACCGACTGAGCCATTCAGGTGACCCTCAGCCACATACTTTTAAATATTTCACCTGGTCTGATCCCCAACAGCAACCTATTACATCACAACTTGGAATTAGAGATAACTAATATTTTCTTATGAATCCGTGTTTATTCAGAAACTGTAGGATTATTCAACTTGAAGTCGTTTGTATGCCACTTTAAGAAAGTTTGAGGTGCTCTTGCCTTTCATCCTAACAATTCTATAACCTTAATCATAAAGTCTTGTAGCTTGAATAAATGGATCATGTTACTGATGAAGTAAATAATATTAATCCTATTATAAAATGCAAAACATCCTCTAAAGTGGTAAAAGAGTGCTGATTCTTTGGTATCAGTGGTCTTATATTAGTAAAGGAGAACTTCCTGCTTTTTTTTTTTTTTTTTTAATATTTGTTTATTTCTGAGAGAGAGGGAGGGAGACCGAGCACAAGCAGGGGAGGGGCGAGAGGGAGACACAGAATCCGTAGCAGGCTCCAGGCTCCGAGCTGTCAGCACAGAGCCTGATGGAGGGCTCAAACCCACAAGCTGTGAGATCATAACCTGAGCCAAAAGTCAAACGCTTAACTGACTGAGCCACCCAGGTACCCCCGAGAACTTCCTGCTTCTATCTCTGATGAAATTGATAATGAACCATCACGGGACAGTGGAAGTACATTGTACAAATAATCCCAGCATCTTTATTGTTCTTGATAAAATTTAACTTCAGAATCTAGACGAACAAAACTGTATATTAGAGAAAAAAAGATTTAGGCCTTAGTTGTCTGAAAATAGCAAGGTAAAACCATAAAAATTTGAATGCAGACCAGAGAATTAATGTTACAGGATATTTCAGAATATTTGGAATGCCTTCTGTAAACAATCTATAGAAGTGATCAAGGGGGAATAGCTCAGCATAAAGTTAGAATTAACTTCTCACTAACATTCACTTAATAGCCTTTTAAAATCTCAGAGGTGATTTGGTTTTTATCTAATAACACCAGATTTGGGATGACAATAAATTTTATAGATAGAAGAATATTTTTATATAATTGATACAGCTTATATAAACACCTTGAACAAATTGTGTCCCAAGGAATTCCAGAATCATGGTGGCAAAGTTAAGAGCTAACATAGGACTTTTCATGTTTCAGCAGAGTGAAACCTAAATAGTTCACTCTTCAGTAGTAATTCCTTGGAAAACATTGTCTTACTGTAAGTGGAAAGCAAAAGAAACATAAACACCCTGAACTTCACGGGCTGGACTAGGTCGGACAGATGTTGCTCATGTCCTTTTTACCTGCCCTCTCTGCCTTCCGAGAGCTTATGGTGGTACTGCGTGTGTCACTTGTAACTGCACCTCACCTTCTGCACAGGTGCATGATTCACAGAGAATATCCCGATTGTGTACCCCTGGGCCACTGTCTCTAGACCCTAAGACCGGCAGGATATGGAGTTGCACCTTTGTGGAGGGCTAAAGCTTTGGAGACTGCCAAAGGTAGACTCAAGAGGAAAGCCATTTGATGCTTTCACATTTTTGGTAAATTTTAATGTCCATCTTTAGCACCAGTGGAGACAAGTAAACTTGGACACAGGGCCAAAGACCACAGCAGCCCCAAGAGTCTCAACTTTCCCTATGCTTCAGTTGGGGGGAAAACTTCCAAGGCCTTAGTCTCTGGGCCACAACTCAGAGCCTTACCTGAGATCAAGGGGACAAAATGGGTTTCTGCTACAGTGACAGTGTAATTGTGTTGTGCCTTCATACAGTGGTGGTCACTTTCTGGTAAAAAAAAAAAAAAAAAGTACAATAATTATGTAGAAAGCAAAAAACCATTTGGAAAATTATCCATTTGAATGGATAGAAATGTGAAATGTGTTAACTATGGATGAATTTGCTTATTAGAATGTGGACAAAATTTATCAGAAATGTATTAGGGAATTTACCCATGGATATCTATGCCCAAAAGGCATTAAAGAATGTGATGAAAACAGATAGTGGTACTGGTATATAGCAAACAGTAAAGATACTCTGTTTAGGTATCTAGATAGAGTTATTGACATCGCAGCAGGAAAGGAATGATCTCTTTTGTGGTTGACTGGATCCAAGCCAACCTTGGCGAGTTCTCTGTAATCCAGGTATTAATTGGCCTTGAGAGGCTACTCAGAGCCTGATATTTTGGAATACTGACTAGAATTCATCAAAAATACTATAGTGGAGAGGCACCTGGGTGGCTCAGTAGGTTACGTGTCTGGGTCTTGATCTTGGCTCAGGTGATCTCATCTCAGGTGATAATCTCACAGTTTGTGAATCCGAGCCCCGTGTCAGGGTCTCTGCTGACAGCATGGAGCCTGCTTGGGATTCTGTCTCTTCCTCTCTCTGCCCTTTCCCAGCTCACATGTGCGCGCTCTCTCAAAATAAATAAACCTAAAAAAAAAAAAAATATTAGAGGCACCTGGGTGGCCCAGTTGGTTAAGCATCTGACTCCTGATTTAAATTCAGGTCATGATCTCACTGTATGTGAGTTCAAGCCCCACAGCGGGCTCCAGCTGCTTGGGATTGTCTCTCTCCCTGCCCCTTCCCCACTTGTGCTCTGTTCCTCTCTCTCCCTCAAAAATAAATAAACTTAAAAATAAAAAATAAAATACTATAGTGAGGACTATAGATAAGAGTTTGACATAATACTAAAAGGGATTTCAGAGCACTCTGTGACAGTCCTATACCTACTTCCTTGATGCAGCCTTTGTAGCCCAGCATACCCATCTCAGGAGACCTTCACAAGTCCGCAAGTAAGTTCAAAAAACATGTATTGGTTTTAAGCAAAGGATTGAAGTGAACACAGTAAGTAGAGGCACCGTAAAAGGCTCCTCTATAGGCCATGTAGCGTGTAGCACATTTCCTGATTTAACTGCAGTATAGTTGCCATATCTGTGGGTTCCAGAAAAGAAGTGCTTCCCACTATAATTTCATAAACAGATTATTTTGACGTTAATTAGAATTAGTTTCTAAGAATATCTTTACTAATTGTTTTTGTTGGATGAAGCTTAATGGAATAATGAGAATGCTTCAAGAATCATTGACACATTTCACTGCCCTGTTTTATGATATATTAATAGAATGGGTGATATATAGACCATAATTTATTGTTAAACCAGGAACTTCTTTTGAGAGGACGATGCCAGGAATTAGACCAAGACATCGAGTATAAACCAGGATTAAGTCAAATTAATTATTGCCTACTATTCATCTTGTGGGTAATATTGACCTGCTCTCTTGGTGTTCACTAGTTTAAAAACAAGCCTCAAGCTTATTATACATGAATGAAGATTACATCCCAAAGTACTTTTGGCCATAAATTATTAGTTTTTCTTGTGTATGTAGAGAACATATATTATTAGATAGTCAGGATATTGCGTAAGTCACTGAGTCAGCTCCTATTTGAGCCCGTTAATGATGGAGTGTGAATGTGATCATTATGCCTAAACTAAGGCATGGTACTTCAAACTGGTACTCATCAGAATCACCTGACAGGCTTGTGTTCTTTTGTTTTTGTTTTTGCTTTTTTTCTGACAGGCTAATTAAAACTCCTAGGCCAAGCCTACTTTCGGAATTTCTGATTGAGAAGGTTTGGGGTGGGGCCTGATGCTGTTCTAGCTTAACGTACTTAGAGACCCTCCTAACTAAGGTATATATAGTAGGTTTCCCTACTTAATGTCTGATTTTTTTTTTAATTAAAAAAAAATTTTTTTTGATGTTTATTTGTTTTTGAGAGAGAGACAGAGTGTGAGTGGGGAAGGGACAGAGAGAGGGAGACACAGACTCTGAAGCAGGCTCCAGGCTCTAAGCTGTCAGCACAGAGCCCTACATGGGGCTTGAACTCACAGACTGTGAGATCATGGCCTGAGCCGAAGTCGGATGCTTAACTGAGCCACCAAAGGTGCCCCATTAATGCGTGATTTTTAAAAAACAACTCCAAGGAGGGGGGCGCCTAACTGGCTCAGTTGGTGGAGCATGCGATTCTTGATTCAAGGTCGTGAGGTCAAGCCCCATGGTGGGAGTAGACATTACTTAAAAAAATAAAATCTAAAAAAACATTAAAACTAACTCCAAGGAAAACAGCAATTGTCTTGGAGATATGATCTGAGCAATTTGAGCATTTTCTGTAGGGGTAAATATTTCTACATTGGATAAGCAAGTCTAGGAACCTGCAGGATGTTGACTTTGAAAAGCTACTTTGAGATAGTTTTTTTATGAGAAGGGTCACAACTACTGAACAAATCTGGGAAAAATCAATTTTCTTCATAGTGTTTTGTTTCACTTCTCACCCTCAAGCTGACATGACTATATAATTCCCTTATGAGGTATCATTCTGAACATAATCTAAGGTGGAGTGTCTGTGTGTGGTTGGATGGGTGACAAGCAGGATGCTCAGACATAATAGTTTGTGAAGGTGGTTAAGTGCTTGGTTGGGAGAACAGGTAGGTGGTAAAGGGGCCGATCAGCTGGGTTGGGCAAGAACACTGGGTTGCTGGGCTGAGAGGGGAAAAAATTAAAGAATTGAGATGGTCAGCAGAGGGAGGGGTAAACAGTAGGCAACAAAGTATTTTTAACAGAGAGGTCAAGAAAATGGCAAGGCAAGAGTTAGGCAAATAACAAGCTATGGGGGAGGTTCTCTTGAAGCGGTGTGAATTGTGTGCGAAGGCACAGATTCCAGGTTCTCTGTGTGTCCCCAGCCAGAGGTTAGTCTAACGTCTGCCTGGATTTAAAGGGACTATTTATTCTTCAAGACTGACTTCATCCTTTGAAACCTCAACTGAAAAGGCTGTGTTCTCTCCTTGAAGCAGAAGGGTAGCTTCCAGGACTAGTTAGGACCCCCTAGAGAAATTGCTTTGAACTGGGCAAAGCAAATGGTGGGAGAAACTTTATTTGGCTAAATTAGGTAAATCCTAAAATGTTGCTCCATCGAGCATTTAAGGAACTAGAATATGTCGATAATCAATGAATCTGGTGATGTGGGGGTCATCCCAACTGTGCCACTCCCCCAGACCCAACTCAGGGCAGGCTGATAGTCCAGATTCCCGTGTACAGGCTGACATCATTGCCCGAAAGTCTAATCTGGTGAATGGAGAGAATAAAGGGGATGAGGAGGTAGTAATCCTCTAGGCTGTGGACTGAAAAATCTCAGTTCCAGGGAAATGGATCAGTTTGACTGAAGACAAGAGCTTTATGTGGGTGGGGGCATTTGGGTTCACACCACTATTTATTCAAAATATGTATAAACATCTTATATATTTTAAAAAAAATTTTTAATGTTTAGTTTTGAGAGTGCAAGATGCAGAGAGAGAAGGAGACACAGAATCTGAAAAAGGCTCTAGGCTCTGAGCCAAAGTCAGATGCTTAACTGACTGAGCCACCTAGGTGCCCTCTAAGTGGATATTGTAAAAAAAAAAATTTTAGGGGCGCCTGGGTGGCTCAGATGCTTGGGCGTCTGACTCGGGCTCGGGTCATGAGCTAATCGTTCATTGGGTTCGAGCCTTGTGTTGGGCTCTGTGCTGACAGCTGGGAGCCTGGCACCTGCTTCTGATTCTGTGTCCCCCTCTCTTTGCCCCTCTCCCCCTTACACTCTCTCAAAAATGAATAAATGTTAAAAAAAATTTTTTTTAAGAAAAACATTTTTTTAATGTTTATTTTTTGAGAGAGAGAGAGTGTGCCAGCTGGGGAGGAGCAGAGTGAGAGGGAGACACAGAATACTAAGCAGGCTCCAGGCTCTGAGCTGTCAGCACAGAGCCCGATGCAGGGCTCAAACCCACACACTGTCAGATCATGACCTGAGCCAAAGTTGGACGCTTAACCGACTGAGCCACACAGGCGCCCCTAAGTAGATATTTTAAAACATCTAATCATGGGGTGTCTGGGTGGCTCACTCAATTAAGCCTGTGGCTCAGGTCATGATCTCATGGTTCGTGGGTTTAAGCCCCACATCAGATCCTCTGTCTTCCTCTGTCTCTGCCCACCCCCACCTTGTTCATGTGCTCTCTCTCTCCCTCCCTTTCTCAAAAATATATAAACACAAATGAATAAATAAAACATCTATTCTTAGCGAAGGTGTTTAAACCTTAAAATTTTTTAAGTCTAGGTTTAGGTATCTCAATCATCTTTTAAATATTTGGCTCTTGACATTGTTTTAAAGAGTCTTGAGAACAGATGGCTTTCTAATTCATCAGTTTTAGGATGCATGTGCCTTGAACATAACATCAAAGACTGTCATATAATCATGTTAATTTCTATCCTTTATTGCACTACTGCAGTAGCCACTAAAGGCAATACTGTTATTGGCTGTAACAATAGCCAATGTTATTGTTAACATATGGCTAAGGGGGTGCCTCTTTGTATGAAGTTTGTTCTAGGTTCTCAAGTTTGGGAGATTAATTTAACTTCAGATTTGGACTTTTTCCAAACATTTTTTTATAGTTGGTGTTTATTTGTATTTTCATGACCTTTGCCCTAAAAACTCTCTGAACTACTAAATCGGGTGGAAGTTTCAACTTTGGTTACATATGCATGTGATCCAACAATAATTGATATTGTACCATTGTAGTTCAGTCAAATGAAGCTTCATGAAATGCGAGAATAGCTTTATTTTTTTAATGTTTACTTATTTTTGAGAGAGTGCTGAGTGGGGAAGAGACAGCAAGAGAGGGAGACAGGATCTGAAGCAGGCTCTGTGCTGACAGCAGAGTCTGATGAGGGGGCTCGAACCTACAAACTGCAAGGTCATGAGATCATGACCCAGGCCGAAGTTGGACACTCAACAGACTGAGGCACCCAGGTGCTCTACTTTTTTTTTTTCTTTTTAAGTAAACTCTACACCCAAAATGACTGAAACTTACCACCCCAAGAACAAGAGTTGCATGTTCTACGGACTGAGCCAGACAGGCGGCCCTTTGAGCAGGGAATAACTTGAAGTGTAATCTATGGAAAGCCATTAAATGGAGGTTATTGCAATTTTCTCACATCTAAAGAGACAAAATATGAGGAATTTGCATGCCCTATGGTTCATGATCATTCTAAATTTTCTAATTCAAAATAAACCAAAAGATGGTCTTGGGATTAGTTTGCTAATTAATTCCAAATTCTCCTTTGGAATAGTCCTATAAAAGTTTAGAGACACGAAAAAAAGAAGTTTGGACACTTGATACAGCAATTAGTATAAACACAAAATTCAACTAAGAAAATTTTAAAGATTTTATTGGCTTTATTCAATGATTTATGAATCAGGTAGCATTCCATCTAGCAAATGAAAAGGAACTCCAGGAGCAACAGGGTGGTTCAGTCAGTTAAGCATCCGACTTCGGCTCAGGTCATGATATCACAGCTCGTGAGTTCAAGCCCCGTGTCGGGCTCTGTGCTGACAGCTCAGAGCCTGGAGCCTGCTTCAGATTCTGTGTCTCCTTCTTTCTCAGCCCCACTCCATCTTGCACTCTGTCTCTCAAAAATGAATAAACATTAAACAAACAAAAAAAAAATTTTTTTTTAAAGGAACTCCAAAGAGCTGGGGGTGGGACAAGGAAGCCTCCTAGCAAAGTGGATTATTTGTGTCGAGGTCACCTTCCTTTAGGAGATGGCAGGGGTCATTCAAGCAGATTGCCTCATTTAGAGTTGACTAGATAATTCCAGATTGACTAGTTTAAGTTTCTACTTCTGGGAAAAGTTAAAACTGTAATTAAGTTGGCATTAAGTCTTGATTTGGTGATGTGGACTTAGCACAAATGACTCCATCTTGGGCCTGTTGACTCTTTTTATAACAATTATTTATGCTGCAGAAAAAAATTCTTTTGATCATATTATTTCCCCATTCTAAAGGTAAGAAAATGCAACCAAAAAAGTTATTCCTTTATTGAATAATTCAGATAAATGGCATAGGGTTTAATATTTCGCATCATCTTGCCTTAGTAAAACCTCAAATCTGCTTCCTACTTGAACCTGGTCTCCCAGTCTTTTTATGAGATTATATTTCCTTTTATTTATTTATTTTTTTAAATATTGTATTTCCAAATGCAGCTCACTGGTTATCTCTAGCCTTTTTTATCTTCCTTCAGGCAGGGAAAACGCAGAATCTACTTTTAACATGTATAGAATAAATATTTAATGTCCATTCATTTCCTTGCTGAGATAGATAGACCTGTTGAAAGCCAGTCCCTGGCCATACAAAGAACGCTTGCTGTTTCTGGCTATAACATAAATATTTAATTAAAACCTACTTTGAACCATTCTTCCTTAAGGTATAAAATATACTAGCCTTGGGATACACTTAAGCCATTTCCCAAACCATCTGTTATTTATCCCAGAGTTTTTATCAGCTTTGCAAATTCAGGAGGCAGTCACTTGGCTTTTGGAAATGTTTACAAGAGGTGAATGTTTAACCTTTAGCTACTGTTTCCAGAAGAGTATCAACCATCACTGTAAGAATTGGAATTTGGAGGGGCACCTGGGTGGCTAAGTCGGTTAAGTGTCTGACTCTTGATTTGGGCTCAGGTCATGATATCATGGTTTGTGAGAGCCCCCCGTTGGGCTCTGCACTGACTGCACGGAGCCTGCTTCGCATTCTCTCCCTCCCTCCCTCTCTCTGCCCCTCCCCTGCCTGTGCTCAATCTCTCTCTCTCAAAATAAATGAACATTAAAAAAAGAAGGAGGAGGGGGAGGAGGAGAAAATGGACTGGAATTTGGAATAAAATGAGACGTGTACCATTCTAAAGTTAATTCTTTAGCTCCATAGTTAATTTGCGTCTATTTTAAGGTATGGCCGTGGTTAGCTCTCGGTTGCCTGCGCCTTCCAGCCATCTGCAGATAAATTGAGGAAATTGAAGCCTAGAGGTAGAAGCTATGATCCACAAGCTTCTTGCTTTCCTGTGCATTCAGCATAGTTCCAGCAGTACTTTTGTTTTAAATTATTCAGGATTTGTGGGGCGCCTGGGTGGCTCAGTCAGTTGAGTGTTGGACTTCAACTCAGGTCATGATCTCTTGGTCCATGAGTTCAAGCCCCACATCCGGCTCTGTGCTGACAGCTCGGAGCCTGGAGCCTGCTTCAGATTCTGTGCCTCCCTCTCTCTCTGACCCTCCCCTGTTCATGCTCTGTCTCTCTCTGTCTCAAAAATAAACATTAAAAAAAATTTTTTTTAATTATTAAGGATTTGTTATAAGTAAAGATTCCTCTTTAATAAATAGCAGATCAGTTCCTGTTTCCTGAAAGCCAGTCTTTATCTGCTTGAATAGAAGAAAGTCATCACTTCTTTTGATTCCATTGCCCAAGATTATGAAGTCACACATACACTTCTGTTATAATTATTGAGAGTATTGGCAGTTACTCTGTTAATTTTACCTATATCCAAAATGGCAGTCGGAAAAAGTAAAAAGTTGAAGTGTCACAGTATAAAAGAGAGAAACTTAACTAATAACGATATGGTGGGTGGGGTTTCGTCAGTGTAGATATGAAGGATTGATTTGACCTAGCAAACTAAAATGGATTTTTACTGCAATTAAAAAAAAAAAAAATTACGAGTTCAATCTTCAGCTCTATTCCACACTAAAAAGAAAAAGATGCTGATTCGGGCCAGCTGTGATTTAATAGTACTTATATTGACAGTAAAACTCTTTATTAAGATAACAGCAGAGTTGAAAGTCTAAGCTGCAGGCTCAGAGCTATTTCTTGCAGTAACTATTTATTTTATTATTTATTTTATTTTATTTTTTTGCAGTAACTATTTAAGTGTCATCTCGCCCATCTTAAAATGCTTCCCATTTGTAAAGGGAGTATTAATTTTTTCTCTTTTTTTTTCTTTTTTTTTTTAACATTTATTTTTGAGACAGGGAGAGACAGAGCATGAATGGGGGAGGGTCTGAGAGAGAGGGAGACACAGAATCTGAAACAGGTTCCAGGCTCTGAGCTGTCAGCACAGAGCCCGACGCGGGGCTCGAACTCACGGACTGCGAGATCATGACCTGAGCCGAAGTCGGCCGCTCAACCGACTGGGCCACCCAGGCGCCCCAATTTTTTTCTTTTTTTATTATAGTTGATACACAATGTTACATAAGTTTCAGGTATACAACATAATGATTCAAATTTAATGTAAATTACTTTGAGCAAATATATATTATCCCTAAATGATGTAATCCCATAGATAACTACATTGTTCTAGTCACTGCAAAGATGCTCAAAGCTTTACTGAGTACTTTCAAGACAACACTGTCTCAAATGAAAGTGGTTTTACATTCAAACTTTAACTGAGAGGACGATAGAGGAAATATAAATCATAACCAAAAAGGTTTGGATAAGAAAAAAATTGTGATGGGGCGCCTGGGTGGCTCGGTCGGTTGAGCATCCGACTTCGGCTCAGGTCATGATCTCACGGTTTGTGAGTTCTAGCCCCGCGTCGGGCTCTGTGCTGACAGCTCAGAGCCTGGAGCCTGTTTCAGATTCTGTGTCTCCCTCTCTCTGCACCCCCCACCCCCCACCCCGTTCATGCTCTGTCTCTCTCTGTCTCAAAAATAAATAAATGTTAAAAAAAAAAAAAATTTTTTTTTTAAAAATAGTGACATAATTCTGGAATGTTGTGTAAATAAGATAGATATTTATAGTTCTAAGATGTAAGAAATGATATTTATTTCATAAAATCTATGTTTCAAAGTATACTGTATAATCTTAATCTTATTTCAATATTATTTTACACCTTTCTTACCCCAATCCTTACCCTAAATCATCTTTCATTCAGTCACCTTTTCAGGTTACAAGGTAGGGCTTTTTCTCATCCTCCCACTTTGCAGCTGAGAATACTTTGGCAATGAACCAGAACCGTGGGGACCTAGCTCAGATCACACTTGGACTGTGAGGAATGTTTGCCTGCCAAACCATGTAACACTAGCTGCAGTCTCTCCCCGGCTTTTTAAGGAAGTGAAAACATTTGGATTGTTTTTCTTAATTCTCATGAGAGATACCAAATAAAAACAAGATGTCTTGGATTCTTTTCATTATGAACTGGAATTCAGAGAAATTTGCTATAAATTCTTCTTTGAGAGCCTATGCTATTTTTGGAAAAGCAGTTTACGATCGATGTAGTTTAAGAATGAGGTAGCTGGGGGTGCGGTGCCTGGGTGGCTCAGTCGGTTAAGCGTCCGACTCTTGGTTTCAGCTCAGGTCATGATCTCACAGGTTCATGAGATTGAGCCCCATGTCAGGCTCCGTGCTGATAGCATTGAGCCTGCTTGGGATTCTCCCCTTCTCTTTCTGCCTCTCTCTCCCCCTCCTCTCAAAATAAGTAAATATTAGGGAAAAAAAACTTAAGAACAAAGAATGATGTAGCTATGATGAACTGATCAGAAACTGATATGTTGCTGCTTCAGTAACAGGTTCACACATCTGTCCTCTTTTTTCCTGCTCAGAGTGTTTCCTTGGCACTTAACATGGTTCCTATCATAATTTTTTAAAATACTTTTTTAATGTGTATTTATTTTTGAGAAGCAGATAGAGTGTGAGTGGGGGAGGAATAGAGACGGAGACACAGAGTCTGAAGCAGACTCCAGGCTCTGAAACCATCAGCACAGAGCCCGACGTGGAGCTCGAACTCACGGACCGTGAGATCATGACCTGAGTCAAAGTCGGACACTTAACCGACTGAGCCACCCAGGCGCCCCCATAATTTTATTTTTAAGTAAGTTTACACCTAGTGTGGGGCTTAAACTCAGGATTCCAAGATCAAGAATCACATGCTCTACTGACGGAGCCAGCTGGGTGCCCTCCTACCATAAACTTCATGTAGGGCTTCTATACTGCTGTTTCACAACCAGCTGAGTAAGGCACTTTGTTTCACAGAAGTCCTTTGTGGTTTCCCCTTTTCCTTTGCAAATGTTGAGCTTGGGGTCGAAGAATGGAGATGTTATCGACCATGATGAAAAAATCACATGTACATAAAATGTTTGAAGATGAAAAGTGGATGGATGAAAGCTAAGAGAGCACACCTCTTCATTCCGGATGCTTAGCAAGCGGCTGTCCCAAACATTTGGGGGTGGGGAATGGTATGTTGAATTAAAAATTGTGAAACAAAGTCATATTTGCTCATGATTCTCTTCATACCTACTAAAAATACACAAATATAAAATGGAGGGAAAGCTCCAATCTCCAGTGAGAGAACAGCCCCAAGTATTATGAAGGGAGAATACTGCTGAGAGCTGACACTCACCTCTTAGACCTTGGACAATCCGTATCTTCTCCACAACAGCATGACAACATGGACGCTGCTTGGGATTCTCTCTCTCCTTCTCTCTCTCTCTCTCTCTCTCTGCCCCTTCCCCACTCACATATGAATATGCTCTCTCTCTCTCTCTCTCTTTCAAAAATAAACTTTAAAAAAAAAAATCAGGGCTGCCTTTGTGGCTCAATAGGTTGAGCATCTGGCTTCAGTGCAGGTTATGATCTCACGGTTCCTCATCGCTTCTTGGCCTTTTGGCTGTATCAGATGTGATCTTGCGTTTCTTGAGTTCCAGCCCCACATCGGGCTCTCTGCTGTCAGCACAGAGCCTGCTTGGGGTCCTCTGTCCCCCTCTCTCCGCCCCTCCCCCACTTATGCGTGCTCTCTCTCAAAAATAAGGATTTTTAAAAAAATCAATTAGGGGCACCTGGGTGGCTCGATCGGTTAAGTCTTCAACTCTTTTTTTTAATGTTTATTTTTGAGAGAGAGAGAGGGAGCGGAGAGGGGCAGAGAGAGAGATGGAGACAGAGGATCCAAAGTGGGCTCTGTGCTGACAGCGGAGAGCCCAATCTGGGGCTTGAATCCACAAACTGTGAGATCATGACCTGAATCAAAGTTGGATGCTTAACTGACTGAGCCACCCAGGTGCCCCCAGAGCCTTCGTGACTCTTGATTTTGGCCGAGGTCATGATCTCACGACTGTGAGATGAGTCCTGCGTCAGACTCCCTTCTGGGCCTGGAGCCCGCTTAAGATTCTCGCTCTGTCTCTCTCTCTCTCTCTCTGCCCCTTCTCCACTCATGCTTTGTCTCCCCCCAAAAATAAAACTAAATCAAAATTTTAAAAATTACAAAACCCCAGCAAATCTCCTTTCTGAGCGATTGTAATCAGTTTAAAAGAATTCTTTTCCTGTTGTCTGCTAGTGTGAATTACTTACCATCATTTGGCAATTTGAATGTCCGTGAGGAATTAGAAAACAATTATTGGGCTTCAAATTCTTCTGAGCAGCGGGTACACTGTGGGTGTATGTACACTGTTAATATTCAAAATATAAATGAAATTTTAGGCAAATGAAAAAAGGCTACATTGACGTTAAAACAAATCGTGACAGTTTTGTGAGTTGGAGCCCCTTGTCGGGCTCTGTGCTGACTCTGCAGAGCCTGCCTGGGATTCTCTCTCTCTCTCTCTCTCTCTCTCTCTCTCTCCCTTTCTCCTCCCCAGCTCATACTCTGTCTCTCTCAAAATAAATAAATAAACTTTAAAAAATGATTAAAAAAAATCCTGATATCGTGAATGTCATGGAGTTGTCCACGTAAGAATGAATAATTTTGATGTAGGTAGAATAAGCAAGTTATATTACATCAGTGGCATTTTAATTTTTAAAAATAATGAGATTTGGGGCACCTGAGGGCTCAGTCGGTTAGGCATCTAACTTTGGCTCATGTCATGTTGTCACAGTTCGTGGGTTCGAGCCCTGCTTCAGGCTCTGTACTGACAGCTCAAAGCTTGGAGCCTGCTTCAGATTCTGTGTCTCCCTCCCTCTCTGCCCTTTCCCCACTGGTGCTCTGTCTCTCAAAAATAAATAAACGTTAAAAATTTTTTAAAAAATAAAAACAATGTGATTCTTTTGAATAACATAACTACGAGTTCTCAAAAAAGAAAAGAGATATTCTTTAAAAAAAAAAAGATTTACTTTTGAGAGAGAGAGTGCAAGCGGGGAAGGGGCAGAGAGAGAGGGACAGAAAATCCGAAGTGGGCTCTGTGCTGACAGCTCAATGTTGGGCTCGAATGCCTGAGCTGTGAGATCATGACCTGAGCCAAAGTTGGACACTCAACAGACTGAGCCACGCAGGTGGCCCCCAGAAAGAGATATTCCTTTTTTTTTTTAATTTTTTAAAAAGTTTACTTATTTTTAGAGACAGAGAGACGGAGCATGAGTGGGGGAGGGGCAGAGAGAGAGAGAGGGAGACACAGAATCCAAAGCAGGCTCCGGGCTCCAAGCTGTCAGCATAGAGTCCAATGTAGAGCTCAAACTCGTGAGCTGTGAGATCATGACCTGAGCCAAAGTTGGGCGCTCAACCGACTGAGCCACCCAGGTGCCCCAGAAAGAGATATTCTTTATGAAGTGATCTACCAAAGGGTTTGCTCTGCTCATCTTATTAAAATGTTCTAACATACACATGCAAATTTATTTACAGTAGACTTTTAGACAATCTAGTATAAAACAAGGTTGCCTATAAATGCATTTCTCCCCTCATGCAAAAGGATATTTACACTCGTAAGAAATGTGCTTTGAGGGGCGCCTGGGTGGCTCAGTCAGTTAAATGTCTAACTTCAGTTTGGATCATGATCTCAAGGTTCTTGAGTTCGAGCCCCACCCACATCAGGCTCTGTCTGCTGTCAGTGCAGAGCCTGCTTCAGGTCCTCTGCCCCTCCCCTGCTCTTTCTCTCAAAAATAATAAACATTAAAAAAAAGAAAGAAAGAACTGTGCTTTGAGAACTCACTGGCCCTTGGAGGTCTCTGATTTCCTAAAAAATTCAGTTTTCTGAAGTAGAGGGCCTGCTATCTGGTGGCTTTGAATTCCAAGGAAACTGATTGCTACACAGGGCCCGAATAAAGTTTGCCGTAAACATATGTGGGAAATCTGGGGGTAATCTTGTAGAGGGGTATTAAATTTGCAGGGCCTGTTGGCTGTTTACCCCCGAAGTGTTAGGTCCCCGTCTGGTAAATGAGGTGAATTCTTTGGCACTTTTTTCCTAAGGAGTCTGGAGAGCTCTAAGGATTGGTAAGCAGGCTGCCTTGCACTTTTTAAGCCCTGGTTTGAATCTAACCCGGGTTAACCTTGTGACCCTGAATTGTTTGTGTGAAATGAAGTGGTGATCTCAGTCTTGCCTGAAGGAAACGCCTTTTACACAGAAATTGGCACTAATTGGTCTCCCTGTTGACAGGCTTCACTGAGAGCCGGTGATTGAGTAGGCAGTGAGAACAGAAACTAAATTACCCCACCTCAGCTCCGCATGTCGGCTGAAGGACACCGAGGGGGCAGCTACCAGTTCTCCCCTCTTCAGCGGCATCGAACATGTAAAGCAACAGACTAGATCCGGGAGGTCTGAAGGCCTGTCGTGTGTACACTAAGGAATGATCCTTGCCATACGTCTGGCCCTGTTCTGCAAAGCAGTCTTGGCGCCGATAGGGCTCTCGACCAGGATTCTGCAAACTTTTTTTGTAAAGGGCCAGAGAGGAGACAGAGATAGGTTAGGTTTTGCAGACCATACGGATTTTGTTGGAGCCACTCAACTCGACTGACAAACGCAGACACATAGCATACATATGTGAATGCATGTGCCGATCTCCCAACACAACAGTAGGGACGTGAAAAATTGAGTTTTATATAATTTTCACATGTCAAGAAATAGTCTTCCTTTTTTTTTCCTTTCAAGCATTAAAAAATATAAAGATTACCCTTAGCTTACAGGCCATACAAAAACAGGCAGTGGGCCAGACTTGGCCTAGCACCCATAATTTGCAACCTCTGCTTTATTTTATTTTATTTTTTTATTTTATTTTATTTTATTTTATTTTATTTTATTTTATTTTATTTTATTTTATTATTTTTAGGCCATAATTCTTTTTTTTAATTTGAGAGAGAGAGAGAGAGCAAGTGGAGGAGAAGGGCAAAGGGAGAAAGAAATCCATTTTCAGCAAGGAGCCTGACCTGGGGCTTGGTCCCACGACCCTGGAATCATGACCTGAGCTGAAATTGAAATCAAGAGTCAGTCGCTCAACTGACTGAGCCACCCAGATGCCCCCATAATTCTTTTTTAATTCAAGTATAATTAACATACAGTGTTATACTAGTTTTATTATATTAGAATCAATATAATGATTCAGGAATCCTATACATTTCTCGCTGCTCATCAAGATATGTGTACTCTGAACCCCCTTTACATCACCCAAAAAATGTGGAACATTTCACAAATTTGTGTGTCATCCTTGCTCAGGGGCCATTCTAATGTCTGTATCATTCCAATTTCAGTATATGTGCTACAGGAGCAAGCACTGCTGACCTTTGCTTCTGACCAAGACTTGGAACTTTCCCTCGCTCCCAAGCCAGCTAGTTAGTGACTGAGCTGTGGAACCCTGAGCACTGGCTTAACTTCCGTGGGCCACGGTCTCTTTATCCAGTGTGGTTTGACAGAATGGGGAGGAACAGAAACAAATGAAACAAAGTTCCTTTTAGCTATAGTAGATTTCCTGATTCTATTCTAGGAGTGTAAGTCAACATAAGCAATGTTATGTATGTGGAATGGAAATTAGTTAAGTTAAAGGAACCACATAAATCTTAATATTCTCAATGTGATTCTTTGTCCTAGTAAGAGGAGTAATGTCACCATCCTGAGAGCAAGACCAAAATTTGTAGCCTCCTATCTCTATTTGAAGGCTCACACCCTTTCTTTTTGTTTTGCCAATGCTATTCTTTTTCTTTCCTGGTTTCTTTCTTTTTCTTTTTCTTTCTTTCTTTTTCTTTCTTTCTTTCTTTCTCTTTCCTTTTCTTTCTTTCTGGTGGGTGGGGAAAGTATGATCCCAGAGTTTATTGGAAAACAGAAATGTTTCTCCTTCAAAGATGTTATTTTAAAATGTTAATGTTTGGGGGGGGGGTGCCTGGGTGGATCAGTTAAGCATCCAACTCTTGATTTCGGCTCAGGTCATGATCTCACAGTTTGTGGGTTCGAGTCCCACATTGGGCTCTGTGCTGAGAGTGTGGAGCCTGCTTGGGATTCTCTCTTTTTGCTGTTTCTCCCTCTCTCTCTTTCTACCCCCCCTTTCTGCCCCCCCCCCCCTTGTGCACATATCCTCTCTTTCTCAAAATAAATAAATAAACTTAAAAAATTGTTGGTGTTTTTGCAACTTATTGGCAAGTATATTTTATAAGCTCTCTGCTACTGGATATACCTTATTGTAGGAGGTGATGACTGAGGTTAGTAATCATTTTTACTGAAGATCAGAAAAGAAAATCACCAAACAGCTTACCCAACGCGCTGATTTTTTTTAAGGTGGAAGTATTTTCAGAACATATTCATTTCTTCATAAATCACATTCATGTATCCCTTTGTTTTTCCTTTTGTTTTTTTGTATCAAATACCCCATCAGTGTTCAAATTTCTCATAATTGTTTCACATTTGGTTTGTTCAAATTAGGATCCAAGTAAGGTCTACACTAGCCATTGCATTAGTTGATAGCTCATTCTTTTTACTGTATGCTCTTCCCCTGCTTTGTTTTTCTCACCATAAATTTGTTATGAAGGCTCTGATTTTTTTTTTTTTTTCTTACTTATTTTTGAGAGGGAGAGAGACAGAGCATGAGCAGGGGAGGGGCAGAGAGAGAGGGAGACACAGAATCTGAAGCAGGCTCCAGGTTCTGAGCTGTCAGCACAGAGCCAGATGTGGGGCTCGAACTCACAAACCGTGAGATCATGACCTGAGCCCAAGTCAGACGCTCAACCAGGAGCCACCCGGGAGCCCCAAGGCTCTGATGTTTTGAAAAACACTAGATTGCAAGCTATCTGAGTGAATGGAAATGTTTCCTCCATCTTTGTGTCTTCCTCTTTATTTTAAACATCTTATTTATTTTGAGAGAGAGAGAGAGAGAGAGAGTAGGGGAAGGGCAGAGAGAGAGAGAGAGAGAATCCCACACAGGCTCCGCACTGTCTGCTCAGAGCCTGACCCTACAAACCATGAGATCATGACTGGAGCCGAAATCAGGAGTCGGAAGCTCAACACTCAACCGACTGAGCCCCCAGGGCACCCCTGTGTCTTCCTCTTTATTAACCAAAGCAGCACCTGGGATTTAGCAGGCTCAATAAGTATTTTTTTTCTTTCTTTTTTTCCTTATTTTTGAGAGCAGGAGAGAGGTGGGAGAGGGAAAGAGAGAGGGAGACAGAGGATTGGAAGCAGAATCCACGCTGACAGCAGAGAACCCAATGTAGGGCTCAAACTCACGATGCTTAACCAACTGAGCTGCCCAGGCGCCCCAAGTACTTTTTCTTGTTGTATTATAGGTACTTCTACAAAGCCTCCTGTTCTATTTGGATGCTCTAGTGAACGCTGAATGAACTGCATCCATGCAGTCCCAAACCAGGGTTGGTTAGCACCGACTTGAACATCCAGTCCTTCCATATCACACTGTTGTTCTTTAACCATCTTGTTCAGAGAACCATTGTCTGGCTTTTGAGCCATGCTGGGGTTGGGGGGGGTGGTTCTAGAAGGTACAGATGAACACGAGGTAATCCTGCATTCCTGTTATGAAGCTTAAACAACTGGTAACAGGTAGCTTGTGAGAAGGACAAAGCAACAGTTTGTTCCCCAATCCAAGACAATTTCAGTGTGTGACAGAAAAGACAGCATCTTTTCTCCCTTCCCTCCATATGAAAGCAAAGAAGAGGGGCACCTGGGTGGCTCAGTCGGTTAAAGCTCTGACTTCAGCTTAGGTCATGATCTCATGTTTCGTGGGTTAGAGCCCCACATCAGGCTCACCACTGTCGGTGTGGAGCCTGCTTGGGATCTTCTGTCCCCCTCTCTCCCTGCCTCTCCCCCATTTGCACTTTCTCTCTCTCTCTCAAAAAGAAACATTAAAAAAATTAAAAAAGAAAAAAAAAAAGAAAGTAGAGAAAAGAGACTCCTAGCTACAGGGTAGGGGCCTCACTGGAAACAGAGTTCCTTTGAGATCTGGGCATCTGGAGTGCGGCCAACTCATTTTTGAAGGGATTTGCATGGAAATAATGGATATGAGGCCCAGCTTTATACCCTGTGCTGTAATAAAACTAAAGAGAAGTGGTTTCTCCTTTAAAATCCTGAAACTAGGTTTGGCATCTTGCCTTAGGCCTGCATACTTTATTCCTTTTTTTTTTTTTTTTTTTTAAGGTGTAGGGAAAGAGTTAATTTGATTTTCCATGTTTCAAATAATAAGAATTTTGCTGACTTGCTCTGGTTCCAGGGCACTTCATTGCATGTTTTTTAAACAGGCTGGCGTTGCAGCTTTCCTTCTGGAAGTAATTTTTTCCAGCTCTGAGACCTGCCCTCTGACCCCAAGTTCAATGGGTAAGTGGAATGACAGAGTCTCTTCATTTTGTTTAGAAGGCTTAGTGGCACCGATGGCCCCAGTGCAGGAGAGCCAGCTGCCTTCACTTCTTTTAAAGCAAACATTATTGGGGTCTTAAAAAAATTTTTTTTTGGTAAGTATAGAAAAACTCAAAGAAAGAAATAAAAATTGCTTGCAATTGCACCTTCTAGAAATAATTTTTTGTAATATAATGATAAAATTCCAGTTCCCCCTCCCCAAACAAAAATAGGGTTATAGGGGCACCTGAATGGCTCAGTGGGTAGAACATGTGACTCTTGATCTCAGGGCTGTGAGTTTGAGCCCTGAGCCCTACATTGGGGGTAGAGATTATTTAAAAAAAAAAAAAAAAAAGGATTGGGGCGCCTGGGTGGCTCAGTCGGTTCAGCTTCCAACTTCAGCTCAGGTCATGATCTTGTGGTTCATGAGTTCAAGCCACTCATAGGGCTCTGTGCTGACAGCTCAGAGCCTGCTTTGGATCCTCTGTCCCCCTCTCTGCCCCTTCCCTGCTTGCTCTCTCTCTCAAAAATGAATAAACATTAAAAAAAATATTATGAGGGTGTTTTAAATGTTTTCTGAGTGTTAGTTCCTTTAACCAGTGGGGAGGGGCAGAGTGCAGGAAGTTAGTATTGGTTCCTGGCAAAGACTCTCCTTGACCAAACTTTGGGTCAGGCTCCTCTAAGCCTTCTTTCTTTTTTTTTTTTCTTTTTCCTTTTTTTTTTTTTTTAAGTGGGCTCCACAGCCAAAGTGGGGCTTGAACTCAGGATCCTGAGATAAAGAGTCAGGTGCTCCACTGAGTCAGCCAGCCAGGTGCCTCTCCTCCAAGCCTTCTTTCTGGATAAGCCTCACCTTTGGGCCCCAAAGTGTCTTCTGCCTGCCCAGTTCAGCCTTAGCAAGAATCCTGCCAAGGTCAGTTTAGTATGAATCCCTGACCCTTGATATCTGATCAAGTTCTTCACTCCCCACCTTTGATGTGTAAATCCTTGACCTGCCCTTAGCCAGGAGTCCTACTATGTCAGTTTAGCAAGAAACCCCCTACCCCGGAAGTCTTGTTAGTAATTTTCTAGCCACTAACTCCCTCACTCTGCTTCTTGGCTGAAATCCCAAGCTTCTCTGCTATCTTTGCTTTACAACTCTCTGCTGTCTAGACTTTGCAAAGTTTTGAATAAAGTCTTCCTTACCATTTTAGCAAGTGTTGGAATAATTTTTTCTTGAACACTTCTCACGTCAGAATCATGGGGCTTCCAATATTCTTAGCCTTTAAGTGTTCCAAACTAAGGATCCTTTTTTCTCCAATATTTATTTCTCTGTTGGCCTCTTGCCATTGGAGAGATAAAGTGGACTGTTCAAAGGCAAATCAGAATCAGCTTTGGGATATCCAGCTCTCAGCCTCTGAATTTGCATCCCTTAGTGTCTCATTGGACTCAATGACTATTTAAACTACATTTGGGTTTCTATCTTTGGGTGTGAAAGTGGAGTTGTAGCACCAGGAAGCTGGAAGGGACCCTAAGACATTCTTAGGTTGGCTAAGTATTTTTACTCTCTTTTTAAAGGAAAGGCTACCATGGTCCAGAGTCTTGTATTGTCTGAGTTCAGTGGCTAGAATAATGGAGCTAGAATAATGGAGGTAATTTGTGGTGTGTGTGTGTGTGTGTGTGTGTGTGTGTAAAGAAATGGTATTAAATGCCTTTCCCCTGCCCCCACCTCCTCTTCTCTGCTCTTTGCATCAACACAGTTGCTTAGCAAAGCCTTACATTGCTCCTTGAGAAATACAAACAAAAGTCTCCAGGATTTGTTCGTTCTTTCTTTTCTTTCTTTCTTTCTTTCTTCTTTCCTTTTTTCTGGAACAGGGGAAAAAACATGCTGTGGAAGCAGAAATGGTCATAAATAAAGAGAAGCCAGACAGCTGATTTCTAAATCAGCCTTAGATGTCAAGGCATGATTGTCTTTTTAAAATTTTTTAAAAAGTTTTATTTATCTTTGAGAGAGAGAGACAGAGTGCGAGCCAGGGAAGGGCAGAGAGAGAAGGAGACACAGAATTCGAAGCAGGCTCCGGGCTCTGAGCTGTCAGCACAGAGCTGGATACTGGGCTTGAACTCATGAACTGCGAGAACATGACCTGAGCCAAAGTTAGCTGCTCAACCAATTGATCCAGCCAGGTGCCCTAAAGCTTGATTTTCTGAGTTAAGGGGGGAGGACCTTCAGCCCGATGAATTTTGGTATGGAAAAATATTTTGAAGCAGTTCATCAAAACATCATCCTCAGTGTAACATGTGTGCTGTAAACAGACTCCAGAGAAACCACTGCACTCCAAATGTGTGGGTATGGCCTGGGTGTGTCTATTCCTTGAGGCTTTGCCCTGGCATTGGCTGTTGGATAACCAGGTCTTCCTGTGAATCACCCACAACCCAGAAATGCTTTGGTGTGTGATGACCCCAGGCTAGTGGGAAGCAGCAAAAGTGGAGTTATTCTAGATGGAGTACTAGTTAAACTGGACTTGATGCAAGCAGAATGAATCTACGGCTCAGGTACTGGACTATGTGCTGGGTGACAGAGATGAGTCAGTCAGGAGGCTGGCCCTCCAGGGATCTCAGGTTGCCTGATAATTGACAGATAATTAAGTATTACAGCCCTTAACACACAGGGGTTTTAAAGGGTTAACAATGTGCTCCAAGAACAGATGATACCTTGCTGGATTTGTCTCAGGCTTCACGAGCTGAGCTTTGGAGGGTATCACCTGGTGGAAAGGGGGAAAGCCTTCCAGGCAGATGGAATAATGTGAGCAAAAACATGGGAAGATGTGCAATTTTGTGTACCTGGAGTACCCCGTCCTTGTGTGGATTGCAGGAGTAGAGCAAAGATAGAAATGGAGATGAAGCTAGAAAGACAGGCTGGGGTTAGAGTAAGAGAAGCATTGAATGCTCTACTCAGGACAGACCCCAGGAAGATATGAGCATCAAATGATCAGGTTTATCTTCCATAGCAATTACAAATGTAGCAGGCATGCTTTTGTTCCTCCTTCAGGTTGTTTTCTAAACCAAATGAAATCTTTCTTTTTTAAGTTTATTTTTGAGAGAGAGAGAGAGACAGCATACATGAGGGTGGGGCGAGGGCAGAGAGAGACAGAGGATCTTTTTTTAAATTAATTAATTAATTAAATTTTTTTGAATATCAGCTTTCTTTTTTTTTTTAACGTTTATTTATTTTTGAGACAGAGAGACAGAGCATGAACGGAGGAGGGGCAGAGAGAGAGGGAGACACAGACTCCAAAGCAGGTTCCAGGCTCTGAGCTGTCAGCACAGAGCCCGACGCGGGGCTTGAACTCACGGACCGCAAGATTGTGACCTGAGCTGAAGTCGGATGCTTAACCGACTGAGCCACCCAGGCGCCCCGAGACAGAGGATCTTAAGCAGGCTCTGTGCTGACAGCAAATAGCCCAACGCAGGGCTTGAACTCATGAACCGGGAGATCATGACCCGAGCTGAAGTCAGATGCTTAACTGACTGAGCCACCCAGGCGCCCCTTGAAAGTATTTTTTTTTTATTTTTGGGACAAAGAGAGAGACAGAGCATGAACGGGGGAGGGTCAGAGAGAGAGGGAGACACAGAATCGGAAGCAGGCTCCAGGCTCTGAGCCATCAGCCCAGAGCCTGACGCGGGGCTCGAACTCACGGACCGCGAGATCGTGACCTGGCTGAAGTCGGACGCTTAACCGACTGCGCCACCCAGGCGCCCCTTGAAAGTATTTTTTGAACAAGTATTTGCACATGGTAATACACAGTGAAAAATAAGCCTTCCTTTGATCTTGTTCCCCATTCCTCTCTCTACAGATGACCTCTGTGATGACCAGTACCCTTCCAGAGATTTTCCAGCCACACATGAATATATATGCCCATTTCCCGCCCACCCCCATGTTTTAAATGCAAGTAGTGGGTCTATCTTTCTTTTTTACTTCAAAATATGTTGGGGGGTGCCTGGCTGGCTCAGTCAGAAGAGCATGTGACCCTTGATCTCAGGGTCATGAGTTTGAGTCCCACGTTGGGTGTGGAGATTACTTAAAAAATTATATTGGGGGGGGTGGCGCCTGGGTGGCTCAGTCGGTTAAGGCTCCAACTCTTTTTAAAAAAAATTTTTTTTTAATGTTTATTGATTTTTGAGACAGAGACAGAGCATGAACGGGAGAGGGTCAGAGAGAGAGGGAGACACAGAATCTGAAACAGGCTGTCAGCACAGAGCCCGACGCGGAGCTCAAACTCACGGACTGTGAGCTCATGACCTGAGCTGAGGTTAGACGCTCAACCAACTGAGCCACCCAGGCACCCCAAGCCTTCAACTCTTGACTTTGGTTCAGGTCATGATGTCAGTGTCATGGGATCAGGTCCCTTGTCTGGCTCCATGCTGAGTGTGGAGCCTACTTGAGATTCTCTCCCTCTCTTTCTGCCTGTCCCCTACTCATGCGAGTGCAGGCTCTCTCTCTCTAAATACATACATACATACATACATACATACATACATAAAACATCTATATTGATATAGATACAGATATAGCTTTCTGGGATACTGTCTTATATCAATCAGTACATAAAGTTTTGTCTCAATCTTTTTAACTACATAGCATGTTCTTTAGATGTATATATAGTGTTAGAATGACTTTGTTCTTTCTCAGGCATAGATTTCACTGAAAAAAAATATTTAAAAATCCTGTTATCATGAGACTTTTTAGTGTACCTTTTAGTTTGACTACTGTGTCCCTCTTTAAGTGGAGAATGATACCAAATCTGTCTTCTAAAAACGTTTCTGTGTCTAGTGTCCAGAGATCGCAAAGATGGAGGGCCCCTGAGAAGATTCTGTTTCTCTAGTTTTGCCATGTAACACTGGCCATTCAGGTTGGAGACCTTGTTTTCCATGAACTCTTTTTTTTTTTTTTTTAACGTTTTTTTATTTATTTTTGAGACAGGGGGAGACAGAGCGCAAGTTGGGGAGGGGCAGAGAGAGAGGGAGACACAGAATCTGAAACAGGCTCCAGGCTCCCAGCTGTCAGCACAGAGCCCGACGCGGGGCTCAAACTCACAGACGGACCGTGAGATCATGACCTGAGCCGAAGTTGGCTGCTTAACCGACTGAGCCATGGCGCCCCTTTCCATGAACTCTTAAGACGTGTTCCATTTGGGAGGAATTTGGGGATATTTGTGAGGTAACTGATCCTTTGGGAAAACAAGTGGATGCATATTTGGCTGTAGTTTAAATTTCTCTCCTTACAGGGGCACCTGGTTGCTCAGTTGGAAGAGCGTGCAACTCTTGATCTCAGGATCATGAGCTTGAGCCCCACACTGGGTGTAGACATTACTTAAATAAATAAACTAGGGGTGCCTGAGTGGCTCAGCTGGTTGGGTGTCCGACTCTTGACCTCGGCTCAGGTCATCATGTCATCATGGTCTGGAGATCGAGCCCAAATGGGGTTCTCGGCTGGGTGTGGAGCCTGCTTGGGATTCTTTCTCTTCCTCTGCCCCTTCCCTGTGCTCTTTCTCTCTCAAAATATAATTTTTTAAATAAATAAATAAATAAATAAATAAATGAAACAAAATAAAAGTTAATAAATAAATAAACTTAAAATAAAAATAAATACAATTTTCCTCCTACAGTCTTCCCCCTTGTTTTGTTAATTGGACTAGCTTAAGTAAAATGATAATGGAAATGTCACACAGCTGAATGAATGTTTCCACAGTTTAAGACAGTTCTACCTCATAATTTCAGGCCGTGAAACCTCATAGCTGGGTCTACTTCACAGCATCCCTGTAGCTAACAAGGGCCTGATTGTATATTTCCAGTTCAAGTGCTTGGGAGACAGAAGCAAGCTCAGGACAATTTTTCAGACCAGGCGACAGGTCCAGTGTGTCAGGGCATGGTGTCTGGGCTTCCTCATCTAGCCTGGTGTGTGGACAATGTTGGCATCTCTGCTTCAACGTCCATTAGCCTCGTCCTCATAGGCAAGTGGCCTAAGCTATCTAAGCTTTCTTTTCCTTTCTTTTTCTCTTCTTTCTTTCTTTTTCTTTCTCTTCCTTCCTTCCTTTTTTCTTTTTTCCTAGCTTTTGTTCTTCTTGTGGAAGGTGTGGCTTAATATTACCCTTTTCAGAGGGTAAAATTTGAGGATAAAATTAGATTGCACATGTAAAACCCTTAGTACAGTTCTAGGCATAGAGTGAGCCGAGAATAAACGAGAATTATCATTACCCTTATTATAATGGAAAAGACACTGTGCCAGATGCTAGAGATAACAGAGACAAAAGTTATAGTTCTCCAGGATGGGAAACACAGCAAAGGTATCCTTGATCCGGCAAGGTTAGGGTTACCATAAAGAGAACTCACCGGAAGAAACAGCCCTCACTGTGGAGCTTATACAGGCATAGGAGTGTAGTTCATTTAGATTCCCTGCTGTATTTACCCATCCATCGCCATCAGAGTCAGAATTCAGATGTGAGATGGTTGTCTCAGGTTTGCATGTTTATTTGAATTGAGAATTGTGTCTGACTCGGGGCACCTGGCTGGCTCAGTCGATTAAGTCTCTGACTTCGGCTCAGGTCATGATCTTGAGGTTCGTAGGTTTGAGCCCCGCATCGGGCTCTGTGCTGACAGCTCAGAGCCTGGAGCCTGCTGTGGATTCTGTGTCTCCCTCTCTCTCTGCCCCTTCCCTGCTTGCACTCTCTCTCTCTCAAAAATAAATAAACATGAAAGAAGAAAGAAAGAAAGAAAGAAAGAAAGAAAGAAAGAAAGAAAGAAAGAAAGAAAATTGTGTCTGACTTATTTGTCATAAGGAACCCTGACCAGTGGTTGCCCAACTCCATCTCTTATCACCTGTGTGATCAGGTCGCACTTCTTGATCAAACACGGCTTGCAGTTTCCTCATCTATAAAAAATATAGAGATACTGGGGCGCCTGGGTGGCTCAGCCGGTTGAACATAAGACTCCTGGTTTTGGCTCAGGTCATGATCTCCTGGTTAGTGAGATCGAGCCCGCATCTGGCTCTGCACTGACAGTGTGAAGCCTGCTTGGGATTCTCTCTCTCTCCCTTTCTCTGCACACCCCCGCCATCTCTGTCTCTCTCAAAATAAATAAGTAAACTTAAAAATATATAGAAATACTAACAGTAGTTAACACACAGTTGTGAAATCAATGCTCCCAGTGTATAGTGTTCAATAAATGTTAGCTATCATCATTTAATAACATCATCTATCATTACAAGAATGATTTACAAGAAGCAGGGTATAGATGATCTCCGATTATTATGGTTGTTATTGATGATTGATGAGCTGAGGGAGCGGGAAGTCTGGAATGACCCCGGGGTCTGGCCAAGCATCCCTCCTCCCTCTTATAGGGCCAATTTCTAGTAGTAATAACAAACGCCCTACCTCTCATTAACCTGTCTTTCCTCCAGGAGCTCTCACCCAGCCTCTGTCCCCAGCATATGAGGTTCCAGCCTCTGTCCTCAGCATATGAGCTGGACCACCTCACTCAGAAGCTCTGGCTAGAGCCTGATAGATCACAAGCCCCTCTCCCTTCAGTCCTGGGAGCTCCTGGGACAAGACGGTTTCTCAGTCTTTTGGGAATGCCCGGGGCCAAGCCAAGGCTGATTCCACGGACTTCACCACTGAGCCTCGCCAATCGGGGTGGCACCTCTGGAACACTTTACTTCCCTCACCACCTAAGTGTATAGGATATTCGGGGGTTGGGGGGGGAGCTAGATCCCAGACCTCAGAAATTCATGTGTAGAAAGAATTTTAGAATTCTTAGATTTCAGTTCCAACTCTTCATTTTACAGGACAGTAAACGGAGGCTAGGAGACAAGGGAAGTAGCGAGCAAAACAGCAGACCGAGACTCAAACCTGGGTCTACAGACTCCCGGGCCGAGCGAGGTCCTTGACACCCGCGGGTTGTCCCTGGTCGCCTCTCTCACTAGGAAGGATCCCAAAGCCAGAGAGATGGCGGTCACTCCGGTCGGCTCAGCTCTGGGGACCAACTGGCCGTGCTACTCGCGCCGCGGTTGAAAGAGGCTCTCGGGGGCTGCGGGGGCCCCCGTAGGACTTGGAAAAGCCCCAGCGCGGCCCCCCCCGCCCCGGGGTAGGGGAGCTCTCGGTTGCCCCGGGAGCTGGGAAGTGCAGAGAGACACGGGGGTGGGGGAGGCAATGGGGGGCAGGGCAGCGGAGTTCTGCCTGGGGTGGAGCAAGGCCTGGTAACTCAGCCCTTGGAAACCCCCATTGGGCGCCGGCGGTCGAGGACCGTGGCCGCTCCCAGGCCTCGCGTCCCGCCCCACCCCCCGACCCGCCGAGCACAGCCGTCCCCGCCCCCAGGAGCCCGTTCCCCCGGCAGCCGGCGCCGCGCGCAGTAAGCCGATTCCTCCCGCCGCCGGTGCTCGCTCCCGACCATGCGCTAGGCTGCGGGCCCCGGCCACCCGTGGCGGCATGGCCCGGCCTGTGCAGCTGGCGCCGGGCTCGCTGGCGCTGGTGCTGTGCAGGCTGGAGGCGGAGGAGGCGGCGGCGGCGGGCACGGAGGAGCCTGGCGGGCGCGCGATCTTCCGCGCGTTCCGCCGCGCCAACGCGCGCTGCTTCTGGAACTCGCGGCTGGCGCGCGCCGCCTCGCGGCTGGCCTTCCAGGGCTGGCTGCGGCGCGGGGTGCTGCTGGTGCACGCGCCTCCCGCTAGCCTGCAGGTGCTGCGCGACGCCTGGTGCCGCCGGGCGCTGCGCCCCCCGCGCGGCTTCCGCATCCGGGCGGTGGGTGAGTGCGGGACCCGGGCGGGAGGGGCGCCCCGCGCCGGCCGCGGGGACGGAGCCCTGGCCACCGGGGGCGTGTGCTGCCCGGGCTCTGCTCTGAGGCCGCGGGAGCCGGGGCAAGAGGGGATGGGCGGCCCGTGGGCTGCTGGAGGAGGGCCGTCCTCCCAAGACATTTCTTCCTTCCAGGACACTGAAGCTCAGCTCCCCCCAGGTCTGCCTGGCCGCTGCCCTGGGCCACCTCCGGGATGCCTCCATATCCCAAGTCTTTCAGCCAGTGGAGCCAACAGGTTCCCGGCCGAAGGAACTTTCTACTTAGAAAAGTGATGCTCTGGAGGAGCCACGGGGTACCCAGACTGGGGTCAGGAGACAGAGGCCTCTGCCCCTGCACCATGAGTATGCTTAGGAAGGATACTGATTCTGAACTGGTTGCTGCTTTTTTTTAATGAATGAATGAATGTGCTTAGGAAGGATACTGATTCTGAACTGGTTGCTGCTTTTTTTAAATGCATGAATGAATCAGTGAATCAATCAATCTATTTATTTATTTATTTATTTATTTATATTTATTAAAGTTACAGGCTTGGAGCGGACAAGTCTGTGGTTTCTATGCCCTTCTGTACTGGGTGGTGTGGTGGTCTCGCGGTTCAGGGCCTCGTGGAAGGTTTGGGGTGATTAACTGCTTGGGAAAAAGAGATGACAAATGGTGCTCTGAACACAACCCATCCCATTAGCCTAAATAGAAAGAATTCCTCCTTTTCAGCCTTTTCAGAGAGCCCGTTTGTTAGAAGACAGACAGCAACTTTCTGCTTGTATAAAATAGCTTCATTTGAGAAACGAAAGCACTCCACCGTTGAGCGGTCTTTGACACCCACCACTAAACTCCGGAGGGCTTGTCAGCGCCCCGCCACAGTCTCGTTTGTTTGCATTTAAGAGTGGGGTTGTGACGACCATTTGATGGTGTGCTGTTGACAAGTCACCAGTTGTCCAGCCCTGAATTTTGACTCCTACCAAGGACACCCCCCCCCCCCCCACTCAGTCCATAAATCCTCCTCCTTCCGTGGAGCAAATAAAACATTTGTTTTACGTCCTCTGGGAGAAGGGGGGTGGGGTGGGGGTTGGGAGGGTACAAGAGGCACTTGATGTTGTGTATCATCTGCTCAGAGATGATGTCTCAATATCGGGGCCAGTGAGGCTAAATAAACCTTGGCTTTTCATCTCCGTGCGTTCCCATCTTTCTGGTACCCCTGCCCCACTTTTGTTGGGGGCAGACCACTTTAACTCTTCTGTTAAAAGCAAAAGAGAGCTCATTTGCAAAGCCACATACACACATTTCATCACCTTTGACTTGTGGGAATTAGTGAAGAAAATCGGTTTCTGACTCTAATAGCAGAGAGCTAAGTAGCCAGGCCAAAATTCTTACAGGGAAGGGGTCTTTCAGACAGGCTGGATGAAAAACTCTTTCCAGCTCTGTGTCCTCTGTTTTTCTGGTTTGAATTAGTGGTTGCATTCTCTGTTCCCCCACCCCCTTTCAAAGGGTGAGAAAGAGTATTGCAGAGAAGGAGTGGATGGAGTTGGGGTCTGGACCTGAGGGTGACACAGAGCACTTGTGCTAAGCCAGAGGCAGCCATGGTACTACCTCCTGGGGCCCATCAAGCAGTGGAGAATGCTGGTTCCTGGGTTGGCCCTGTTTTCTGCCATTTGAACAGTGCGGTGGACAAAGAAGACACGTCGCCCAGTACTCTGATTGTCCACCCACTAGATACTGCTGCCTTGTTGCAAAACTCAGGATGCTACGGACACTATAGCCTGTGGAGTGAACAGTAACAGGGGTCTTTACGCTGGGTCATCACCCCTGACTTGGGTCTCTTAGAAGGAATGGTGTTGAGGGTTTTAACAGTGTCCTGATAAGAATTTGGACATTTTAGCCGGAATTTGCACAAAACCACCTATTAGGACAATTTGGATAGCAGAATGGAGAAAGATCTTATTTGATGCAGGCCAATGGATGCACATGGGGAGGGGGGTTATTTTGAATAGAATTGATAATTACTGATTTAACTTGGGGTCCTGGGGTCACATCAGAGAACTGCATCAAGACAGCTCTTGGGCCATCTCAGTCCCAGAATGTGGTGAAGGAAGGAGGAGCTGCTTCCCCACAAAGAAATTAGAAGTTTCTGTTCACTTGCTTTCCTGAATCTGGCAGCATTGACTTTCAGAAGCAAATATGGGCTTCCAGGAAGGCAAGGAAGAACAATGGTGCACTCTTGCGGGTACTGTTACTTTGTGGTGAAGAGCAAAATGTTAGCAAAAGACAAAAAAGATCAATTTGGTTCCTTTGCTATAGATTTTTTTTTTTTTTTTTTTTTTTTTTTGGTGAGGCTCATTTACTCCCATATAAAAGTATTTGTGCATGGGGAATGCTGTTGGCCAGCTCAGACAAAGCACAGGGAGGGAAGGAGAGGTGGCCACCACCAGCTTGATAAACCCATGGTACTCTGCTGGGTTCTCCTCCTGGGCTTCTGGACCTGGAACTCCTGGGGCCTCATAAAATATGAGGTAGGAGTGTCCTGGTTGAGCGGACAAGTGACTGGAGTTTCCACTTTCTGGTGCAGACCTGAATTTAAGGAGGAGTTTATATTTTCTCCTTGTTTTGTGTCTTTTCTTTCCCTCTTCACTCTCCACCTCAACTTCCCTCTGGTGAGAAAAATAGTTCCCAGACTGAGAGCATTCTCCTAAAAAGAGGGACATCTTTAACGTATGGGCCAAGAGCTAAGTCTTCTTTTGTGCTCCAGTCTTCCTGTCTCTTTTTGTTTGTTTGTTTGTTTGTTTGTTTCTAATAAGCAAGTGACATTAACAAATGAAAGGGGTGAGCTCTGGAAACTGGAGGGAAATATCTGCTCTGCAAGCTGAGCCACTGCAGGTGGTTAGGGGTGGGGGACACCTGTATTTGTTTGGCTGAATCAGTGGTTACTCTGGGACCACACCTCCTGGGGTGGTGAAAAGTTAATGATGGCTTCCCAGGGTAAGAGAGGGAAGGCCACTTGGCCAAACAGTTTGTTCCTTTCTCCTGAAATTTATAGCTGCGGTGTCCCTACTCTTTCACCCCTAGCATGGCCTTCCATCTGTTCTCATTGAATAAAAATGCCTGTGGCTCTTTCTAAATACTTGCTTCATTAATCCATTCATGTGTCAGGTGCTCTTCTGAGTGTGCTTGTGTTTTAATGCATACTTCATTAAGAGCTGCTCGTGTACAAGGTGAAAATAGAGTCAGCCTATTTCCTTCATGTTCACTTCAAGGGGGGATAGCTGAATGGGAGGCTATGTTCTAGAAGTTGGCTGGTTCGAGTGCCTGGGCGGCTTAGTTGGTTAAGTGTCTGACTCTTGATCTTGGCTGGAGTCATGATCTCATGCTTTGTGAGATCGAGCCCCACATCAGGCTCTGCTGTGTCAGCTCTGAGCCTGCTTGGGATTCTCTCTCTCCCTCTCTCTCTGCCCCTCAAGAGCACACTCTCTCTCAACTCTCTCTCTCAAAATAAATAAACATAGAGAGGTTGGCTGATTCACACAGAGTCTTTTCCATCCCACTGTGACATGTGTGGGCACTGCAGGATTGGCCTGTGATTTAGTTGGGCAAGAGTTCTCTGGCATGTGATTTGGGGGGCAGTCTGATCAGGCAGGTCAGACTGGTGAAAGGGAGGTGATAGAAGGATCTTTCCACCTCTCCCCATGTCCCTTATACATCCTGGTTTGCCTGAGACTGCCCTGACTTTAGAATTGATAATCATGCATCTTGGGAACCCTTTTGGTCCCAGGCAAACTGGGATGATTGGTCATCCTAATTTGGTGGAGAATTGACATTTTAGCAATCCATGAACATGGTATATCTATGTTTGAGTGTTCTTAATTTTTCTTACTAAGGGCTTGTACTTTTTAGGGTAGAGGGCATGAATATCATTTGTTAAATTTATGTTCCTAAGAACTGTATGCTTTTGGATGCTACCATAAGTGGAGTTGTTTTACCTTTTTTTTGAGAGAGAGAGAGCAGGAGTGTGATCAGGGAAGGGGCAGAAGGAGAGGAGAGAGAGAATCTTAAGCAGGCTCCATGCCCAGCTCTGAGCCCAATGAGGGGCCCAAGGCAGGGCTCCATCTCACGACTGTGAGTCATGACATGAGCTGAAATCAAGAGTCAGATGCTTAACTGAATGAGCCACCCAGGAGTCCCCCCTTAAGTTTTTATTTTTTTAAAAAGATTTTTTAATGTTTGTTTATTTTTGAGAGAGAGAGACAGAGACAGAGTGTGAGCAGGGGAGGGGCAGAGAGAGGGAGTCATAGAATCCGAAGCAGGCTCCAGGCTCCGAGCTGTCCGCACAGAGCCTGACGTGGGGCTCAAACCCACAAAGCACAGGATCATGACCTAGGCTGAAGTTGGATGCTTAACCGACTGAGCTACCTAGGCGCCTCCTCTTTTTAAAATTTTTAAATTTAAATTTTATTTTAGAGTGAGAGAGCAGGGGAGGGGCAGTAAGAGAGAGAATCTCAAGCAGGCTCCATATGTTCAGCACGGAGCCTGATGTGGGGCTCAATACCACGACCCTGGGATCATGACCTGAGCCAAAATCAAGAGTTAGATGCTCAACCAAGTGATCTACCCAGGCCCCCCCTAGGATGGAATATTCTCAATGTATCTGTTAAATGCATCTGGTCCAGTGTGTCACTCAAAGCCATTGTTTCTTTGTATATTTTCTGTTTAGATGATCTGTGTGTTGATGTAAATGGGGTGTTAGTTTTTCTACTATTGGGGTGCCTGGGTGACTCATTCAGCTAAGCGTCTGTTTCTTGATTTCAGCTCAGGTCTTGATCTTAGGGTTGTGAGTTCAAGCCCCACGTTGGGTTCCATGTGTGGCACCTACTTAAAAATAAATAAAAATTTAAAAAATATAGTTCCCTACCATTATTGTATTATAATCCATTAGTTCCTTTATGTTTGTTATTAGCTGTTTTATGTATTTGGGTGCTCTCAAGTTGGGTGTGTAAATACTTAACAATTGTCAGATCTTTTTGTTGGATTGTCCCCTTTATTATGATATAGTGCCCTTCTTTGTCACTTGTTATAAATTTTTTTAAAAGTTTATTTATTTTGATGGGGCGTCTGGGTGGCTCAGTCGGTTAAGCGTCCGACTTCAGCCCAGGTCACGATCTCGCGGTCCGTGAGTTCGAGCCCCGCGTCGGGCTCTGGGCTGATGGCTCAGAGCCTGGAGCCTGCTTCCGATTCTGTGTCTCCCTCTCTCTCTGCCCCTCCCCCGTTCATGCTCTGTCTCTCTCTGTCTCAAAAATAAATAAAAAGTTAAAAAAAAAATTAAAAAAAAAGTTTATTTATTTGGAGAGAAACAGAGACAGCACAAGTTGGGGGGGGGTGCAGAGAGAGAGAGAGAGAGAGAGACAGAGAGAGAGAGAGAGAGAGAGAGAGAGAGAGAGAATCCCAAGGAGGCTCCACACTGTCAGCATAGAGCCTGATGCAGGGCTCGAACCCACAAACTGTGAGAGAATGACTTGGGCCAAAGTCAGACATTTAACTGACTGAGCCACCCAGGTGCCCCTACAGTCTTTGTTTTAAAGTCTAGTTTGTCCAACATATGTATCGCTACTTGGGCTTTCTTTTGATCTCCATTTGCATGATAAATGTTTTTCCATCCTCTCACTTTTTTTTCTTTTTTCTTTAAAGTTATTTATATATTTTGAGAGAGAGAGAGAGAGAACGGACACAGGATGGGCAGAGAGAGAGGGAGAGAGAGAGAGAATCCCAAGCAGGCTCTGCACTATCGGTGCAGAACCTGACGTGCGGCTCATACTTACAAACTGTGAGATCAGGACCTGAGATGAAACCAAGAATCAGACGCTTAACAGACTGAGCCACCAGGCATTCCTCCATCCCCTCACTTTCAATCTGCAGGTGTTCTTAGGTCTGAAGTGAGTCTCTTAATAGGCAGTTAGGCTGTCCTTTTTCACACCCTGTGTCTTTTGATTGGAGTATTTAGTCTCTTTACATTCAAAGTAATTAATGATAGATACGTATTTATTGCCATTTTATCACTTGTTTTGTGATTGTTTCTGAAGATTTTCTCTGATCCTTTCTTGTCTTTTTCTCATGGTTGGCTGGTTTTCTTTATTTGAATTTCTTTCTCTTTATTCTTTACATATTTAAACATTTTTTTCTAATTAATAGACTGTGTTTCTTTTTTTTTTTAAGTTTGTTTATTTTGAGATAGAGGGGGTGGGGAACAGAGAATCTGAAGTGGGCTCTGTGCTGATAGCCCAGTGCGGGGCTCAAACTCACGAACCGTGAGATCATGACCTGAGCCAAAGTCAGATGCTTAACTGACTGAGCCATGCAGGTGCTCCAGTATTCTTTGCATACTTAGTCTGTCTTTTCCTCTTTTAAAATGTCATTCTAAGGTGCCTGGATGGCTCATTCGGTTAAGCATCTGACTCTTGGATTTCAGCTCAGGTCATGATTTCACAGTTTGTGAGATCGAGCCCCATGTTAGGCTCTATGCTGACAGCATGGAGCCTACTTGGGATTCTCTCTCTCCTCTCTGTTGTTCCCCTCACTCGTGCTCTCTTTTTCTCTCAAAATAAATAAACTTTTAAAAAATGTCATTCTGGTGACGGGAACTGTCTAGCCTGTTGAGAAAATAACGGTCATGTCAAGATCATTTAGACAGTCACCAGGAACAAATATCTCTGTCCCATGTCTTCTTTCTCCCAAACACATCTTCATATCTCCCCAGTCTTTTGTAGCTTGATTATTCCTTTTCTTCTGTTAGGTGGTAAGCTGGAATAATTCTGTCCATTTTGCAGACAGGAAATGGAAATTAGGACTGTCATGTGGGTGGTGTTGTGTGCGTTTCTTGCTTTCCTCTTTATTCACTACCAGTCTTCCCATGGTTCCTGTGAAGGTTCTGGCATTTTTCACAAGCCAGTGCCCTGGCCCTCACTCTCCCTGTGAGGCTATCAGATTGCCACCATGACTTTGGTCCACTCCAAGGCCCAGGAAATGGCAGAAACAGCTGCTCTGACCATGCCCCTGCTCTTACCTCTCTCCTTTCTACCCAGGATCCTTCCACACATG
The DNA here is from genome assembly GCF_018350195.1 of Panthera tigris. Classification (NCBI taxonomy): domain Eukaryota; kingdom Metazoa; phylum Chordata; class Mammalia; order Carnivora; family Felidae; genus Panthera; species Panthera tigris. The sequence continues at coordinate 29,368,766 of NC_056670.1, forward strand.
TTTTTCTGGCTTTGTTCTGCCAGATGTTACCTTTCTCCTTATTCTGTGCTGAGACAGCTGAACAGTTCAGTCCGAAAGAGCCAAAGGGCTCACAACAGGGTGTCTTGTAGGCATATTGTTACTAAGCTGGATGATCTGTATGTAGCATCTGAGCAGTTAATGAGTGTTTCTGGTTCCATGTTTTGATTTAGCAACTGGTGGATAAGAAAAGACACCTCGAGTTGCTGCCATGTAGCATTGAGGCCCAATGGGATGAAAAGAACCATTAATCTGAAAATCAGCTTGGACTCCTCTGCCTTCTTCCTCATACCCCAGGCCAGTAGGTCACCAAGCTCCAGGAGGCTTAACTCCTCAGTGTCTCTTAAACTCAGTTCTTTCTCTCCATTTCCCCTGCTAGGCCTTTGTCCACCCAAGATCTTACCATTTCCTACCTGAGTTTTGACTTCAGCTTCTTCCCTTTTTTGTAGTGCCTCCTCTTGGCTGGCTCCGTGCACTTCAGTCCATTCGCCACCTCACAGGTAGATGGACTGATGGCATCTAAAATGCGTATCTAATTCTGCTCTTCCTCTGCTCAGATACCTCTGCTGCTCCCCTTTGCTTTTCAGAAAAAGTCCAGAGCCCTTAACATGCATCACAGTGCTTCTAATCCCATTCCAGCCTGAGCCTTCTTTTTCTCCCCACCGTCTGAAAGGTGCCTGCCTTCCTGTTATCAGTCAAGGTTCAATCAGAGATACAGAACCGGTATGAGATACATATATTCAGAGATTTATTACCAGGAATTGACTTTTGCATGATTGTGGGGGCCAGGGCGGCAAGTCCAGAATCTGCAGTTCTCGCCATCATGCAGGGCAGGTGGGGACTCTGAGGCGCAGCCAAAGCTGCTGTGTATAGGTAGAATTTCTTCTTTTGAGAAGCCTCAGTTCTACTCGTAAGGCCTTTCAGCTGATTGAAATCTAGATTAGGTAGGATCATCTCCCTTACCTAAGATCAACTGAGTGTAAACTTTAATCGCATCTATAAAATATGTTCACAGCAGTCCCTGGGTCAGCGTTTGATTGAATTACGGAGCTGTAGCCTAGCCAGAGTGATGGTCGACACTGACCATCACGCCACCCTTCAGCCAGACCTGAGTGCCACCCTCTGAACAAGCTGGGCTGTCACCGAGGGTGTCCGCATGCTGTACCCTCTGCCGGGTGCCCAAAGTGGGTGCTCTTTGGTCTCCCCCATGCCAGCCATTGGCAGGCTTCCCATCACTGGCTGTACTTATGTGCCTGTTGCTCTTCAAGGAAAAGTCAGTTATTGAGTCATCCTTGAGTTCTAGACACCTCTGTTCTTACCTCTGTTGCTGGCTGAGGGGTGAATGTCCCAGAAGGTCAGCTCCACACTGTTTGTTTGTTTGTAAAAGATGGTCATCTTCCTTCTCCCATTGTGCGACGCCTCGAGCCTTTTATTTCTTATTGTATTTTAGAGAGAGAGCAGGGGAGGGGCAGAGGGAGAGAGAAAATCTCAAGCAAGCTCCACGCTCTGAACGTGGAGCTGACACGGGGCTGGATCCCACGACCCTGGAATCATGACCTGAGCCGAAATCAATGAGTCTGACACTCAACCGACTGAGCCACCCAGGCACCCCAGAGAAGCACATTTTAATAAAGCAAAGGGGGAGGGCATGTGTCGCAGGGCATGGCCCACATGGGGAACCATAGGCAGCCAGGCATGGCCGGAGCGTGGAGTGGCACGTGGGCAGTGGCGTGAAGGGCCTAGAGAGGGGCTGGCCTGTGACAGACTCTGACCACCATACTGAGGGGTGTGGATTTGAGCCCGAGGCCACTGAAGAGTATCAAGTTGTGGGGTGAATAATGCGTACGTTACACATTACATTTGACATGGTGCGTAGGAAATCTTTCCCAGCCTTATGTGGGCATTATCTTTCCTCCAGAGTGTTTTCTGCAGTGGTGGTTCTTTTGGAGGGTTACATAGCCTGTGGACCTACTGTAGTTTGTGCCGTTTGCGCCCGTGAGGTGGTGGTCTGCCCTCCGAGTAAAGCTGTAGGGAGAGGCCGAGGGCCATTTAGGACACCCAGATCTAATCCTCTGCCACTAAGCAGCTGAGTGACCAGCTTCCGATCCAGTCCTCTGGGCGCCTCGGTTGCCTCCTGTTGGCAAGCATCCTACCTGCCCTTTCTGCAGAGTTGGCCTCAGGCTCAGATGGGACACCCTCTGGGAGAACACTTTGGAAAGTACAGAGTACAAGAACCAAGCCTTTCCATTTATTTATAAATCTTTTTTTATCTTTCATCAATTTTTGTTAGTTTTCAGTGTACAAATCTTTCACTTCCTCAGTTCGGTTTGCTCCTAAGGATTTTATTCTCTTTGATGCTACTGTCAATGGGATTGTTTTCCTAATTTTCTTTTTGGATACTTGTTAGTGTATAGAAATGCAACTGATTTTTGTATGTTGATTTTGTTCCCTGTAACTTTACTGAATTTGTCAATTAGTTCTAGCAGTTCTTTTGTGGAATCTTTTCGAGTTTTCTACGTGTATCAATCAAAAAGTGATTCCTCTCCTTCTTCTCCTCCTCCTTCTCCCCCTCCCCCTCCCCACCTTTTTTTTTAAAGTACTCTGCCCTCAACGTAGGGCTTGAACTGATTGCTGAGATCAAGAGTTGCATGCTCTATCAACTGAGCCGGCCAAGTGCCCTGTACTTCTTCCATTTCAATTTAGATGTCTTTTATTTCTTTTTCTTGCCTAATATCTCTCTGGCTAGGCTAAATAGACGTGATGAGAGTGGCCATACTTGTCTTGTTCCTGATCTTAGAGGCAAGGCTTTCTGTTTTTCCCCATTCATTATGACCTTAGCTATGGGCTTCTCATAAATGGCCTTTATTGTGTTAATTTAATAAGGCTAGTTTAAGGTAATTTTTTCCTATGTTCATGGATTGGAAGACCTGATGTGGTCTACAGATTCACTGCAACCTGTCAAACTCTCAATGACATTTTTTACAGAAACAGAAAAAAACATTCTAAAATTCATATAGGATCACAGAGGATCCTGGATAGCCAAAACAATCTTGAACAAGAAAAACAAAGCTGGAGGCATCACGATTCCTGATTTTAATGTGTTATAAAGCTATAATAATTAAAACATTTATGGTACTGGCATAAAGGTAGACATATACACCAGTGGAACAAAATAGAAAGCCCAGAAATAAGCCCACATATACACAGTTAGCTGGTTTCTGGTAAGGGTGCCAAGAATACACAATGGGGAAAGGCTCGTCTCTTCAACAAATGGTGTTGGGAGAACTGGATATCCACTTGTGAAAGAATAAAATTGGACTCTTTTCTTAGACCATACACAGAAACCAACTCAAAATGAATTAAAAACTGGGGGCACCTGGGTAGTTCAGTTGGTTAATAAGCATCTAACTCTTGATTTTGGCTCAGGTTATGATCTCACACTTTGTGGATTCAAGCCCCGTGGGGGACTCTGCTGTGAGCAGAGACTCTCTCTCTTCTTCTCTCTCTGCCCCTCCCCTGCTCACACACACTCTCTCTCTCTCTCTCAAAATAAATAAAGTTAAAAAAAAAAGATTCTCTCTCTCTCCCTCTGCTCCTCTTCCCCACTTGCACTCTCTCTAAAATAAAATTTTAAAAAATGGATTAAAGTCTTTTTAAAAAAAATTTTTTTTTTTAACGTTTATTTATTTTTGAGACAGAGAGAGACAGAGTATGAACAGGGGAGGGGCAGAGAGAGAGGGAGGCACAGAATCTGAAATGGGCTCCAGGCTCCGAGCTGTCAGCACAGAGCCTGACGCGGGGCTCGAACTCACAGACCGTGAGATCATGACCTGAGCTGAAGTTGGACACTTAACCGACTGAGCCACCCAGGCGCCCCAAAAATGGATTAAAGTCTTAAATGTAAGACCTGAAATTGTAAAACTCCTAAAAAAAACAAAAAACAAAAACCTAGAGGAAAAGCTTCATGACATAGGTCTTGGCAATGATTTCTTGAATAGGACACCAAAAGTACAGTCAACAAAAGCAAAAAAAGGCAAGTGGGACTAAAGTACAAGCACCAAATATTCACAGTGGCTGTGTTCTCTCGTATTGATTATGGTTGGGGTGTTCTGTGTGCGTGTGTGCGCTCATGCGCTTATGGAATACTTTTTATATTTTTAAGATATTACCTTTTTTTAGCGCCTGTTATTTTGATTTAATGGGTTGCTTAGGGTAACATATGCAGCTGGTACAAAAGGGCACATAGTAAAACGTCTCTTTTCCCTGCCCCCAGCCGTATTTCTTTTCTCTGGGAACAGCTGCAGTGCCTGGTTCCCTAATCCTTCCAGAGATAGTTTATACATCTACAAGCAATACAAAGGTATATATTTGCCCCCATTTTTTACATAAATGTTAGCATGTTACAGGTATCTTTTTTTCTTGGAAACACAAGGTTTCTAGAAAGGTCGTTAAAAAAAGTATAAATGCAAGGAAGCTAACAGCACTGATCCAGTTGCGTGTGGAAACACTAGCTGTGTGGCATGTAGACAGGTATTACATAGAAGAGTTTCCTAGGTAAGTGCATTTGGAAACCACATTTAAACAGGTTTTGTTACTGCAAAGACTTCTGGGAGAACTTAGTCTGTTGACTGCCTGCATCTAGGAGGCAGGAGAAAGATCTAAGTGCTCCAAGCTTGTTCTACCATGGAAACCTCTTTTGCCAAACTCTTTCTCGGGGAGACGTTTGAGGAATTCTTGGGAAATTCTGGGTTCCTATGGAGCGTCTTGTAGAAGGAGTTGATAGGCTCATCAGGTGGGCCCAGAGGCCTGTAGTGGGCCTCTGTCTCTGAGCTGTTGTGATAGTGGGATGGAGAGAGAGAAAGTAAAAACTGCCAAAGCACACCTGCCCTGGGGAGTCTGAGCCATGGAGTATGGAAGGTTGGGAGGGGAAATGGGGAACATGGACAGAGTCTGGGCTGTTTGAAGAGTACTAAAAAAAATTTATTTTTAACATTTATTTTTGAGAGAGAGAGAGAGACAGTGTGAGCAGAGGAGGGGCAGACACAGAATCTGAAGCAGGCTCCAGGATGTCTGCACAGAGTTCGACTCAGGATTCGAACTCATAAACCGTGAGATCAAAACCTGAGCCAAAGTCAGACGCTTAACCGACTGAGCCACCCAGGTGCCCCTGTTTGAAGGGTATTAATCATGGGACTTGGGACTGAGTTTTCCCAGCATTCTGATCCTGCAGCCCTCCTCTTATTAATGACAGTCACCATGCCTGCCCTGCCCCCAGAGTTGTTGGGGCTTTGGATATGGAAATGCCCTAATCAGATATTACACACACACACACACACACACACACACGCACACGCACGCACGCACACAATTAATGGAAGAAGTTTCAAGGAGTAGAGTTTGACTTCACAGGTTTTATAGGTCAGAGGGCTTTCAAAGTCTCCCTGGGGGTTCAGCTAAATTGTGCTAGTTAGGGAAAGTCAGACTTTAAATTTTAATGCAGGGTACTCTCTAGATCAGCTGACTTTTTACAGATGAGGAAACAGAAACTGCTTGCCCAAGATCATTTGCAGAATTAAGGTTTTTACATGATAATTTAACTTAAAAAAATTATCTGTTGGGGCAAGAATGTTCAAAATGATCCCCTTGCTGAGTCATGGCACCTCTCTATGGCTCTGCCGCATTTCTTTAGCTGTGATTAAGGATCAGTAAGTCCCTTGTGAAATTCTTTTTCTCTTTTAATTTTTATTATTTTTTTATGTTTATTTTTTGACAGAGAGAGAGAGAGAGCAAGCTGTGAAGGGGCAGAGAGAGGGAGAGAGAATCCCAAGCAGGCTCCACACTGTTAGCACAGACCCTGACGAGGCTCCATCTCACAAACGGTGAGGTTGTGAACTGAGCCAAAATCAGGAGTGGGACGTTTAACCGACTGAGCTACCCAGGCACCCCATATATTTTTTAAGTGTTTATTTTTGAGAGAAAGAGAGAGAGAGAGAGAGACAGAGGATCCGAAGTGGACTCCACACTGACAGCAGAGAGCCTGATGTGGGTCTTGAACTCATGAAATGTGAGACAAAGACCTGAGCCTGTCAGAAGCTTAACTGACTGAGCCACCCAGGTGCCCCGTGAAAATTCTTTTTAAATCAAAACAGCTTTTGTCTCCTCAAGTCTAAAACCATCAGTTGTAAGTGTATTTATTTGATGGAAGGGTCTGGCAACACAAATTTTTCCATGGCTGATTAGTCTTACATAAGTGCAATTGCTTATAAGTTACATTTTAAAAATGAAATATTTGGCTTCTTTTTGGGGGGTTTAGTGAGGCATAATTTACATACAGAAAAATTTATTCTTTTTAGGTATACAAGTTTGAGTTTGGGCAAATGTAAACAGGTAACCACTACCACAATTAAGATATAGGGTATTTCTGGGACGCCTGGGTGGCTTAGTTAGTTAAGCATCCAACTCTTGGTTTCAGCTCAGGTCATGATCTCATGGTTTCGTGAGTTTGAGCCTCTCGTCGAGATCTGAGCTGGCAGCTTGGAGCCTGATTGAGATTCCCTCTCTCTCTGCCTCTACCCGACTCACGCTATCTCTGTCTCTCTCAAAATAAATAAATAAACAAACTTGAACTTAAAGGTATAGTGTATTTCCATCACCTCCCCCCCAAAATTCCCTAGAGTCCCTTTGTGATCAGTTCCATCCTTCCACCCTGATCCCGACAGCCACTGATCTGATTTCTGTCCCCATAGTTTTGCCTTTTTTGGAATGTCATAAATGAAGCATTTTGAGTCGGGCTTCTTTCACTTTGGATAATGCTTTTGAGATTCATCAGTGTGTGTATCAGTAATTCATTCCTTTTGTTGCTGAGTAGTATTGTAACTTGTAGATGTTCCTCAATGTGTCCTTCCATTCACCCAGTTGATGGATACTTGGGTTGCTTACAGATTTTAGTGATTATGAATAAAGCTGCAACGAACATTAACCACAGGTCTTGGTGTGGGTATGTGTTTTCATTTCTCTTGGGTAAATACCTAGTGGGATTAGAGAGCTGTTTTCCCCAGTGGCAAAGCATTTCACATTCCCAATGTAGGAGTATTCTAGTCTAGCATTTGATACTGTCTTTTGTTTAGTTTGATAATTTTTGGCTATTCTAATAGATGGATAGTGGTACTTCATTGTGGTTTTAATTTGTATTTCTCTCATGCCTAGTGAGCTGAGTATCTTTTCATGTGTTTATTTGCCATTTGTATCTTCTTTGGTAAAGTGTCTGTTAAGATCTTTTGCCCATTAGAAAAAAAAATGTTTTTTCCCTTATTGGATTGTACAAGTTCTTCATATATGTTAGATACAAGTCCTTTATCATATATGTGTTTTCCAAACATTTTCTCCCAGTCTTTTTAAAAAATTTCTTAGAAAATGTTTATTTGTTGAGTGCCTGGGTGGCTCAGTTGGTTGAGCATCTAACTCTTGATTTCGGCTCAGGTCACGATCCCAGGGTTGTGGGATGGAGCTGTGCATCAGACTCCACGCTGACTGTGCAGCCTGCTTGAGATTATCTCTCTCTGTTTTTCTGGCTCTCTCCCCAGCTTGCGCACTCTCTCTCTCTCTTTCTCTCAAATAAATAAAATGTAAAAAAATTAATAAATATGTTTATTTTTGAGAGAGAGAGAGAGAGAGAGAGAGAGAACGAATGGAGGAGGGACAGAGAGAGAAGGAGACACAGAATCTAAAGCATGCTCCAGGCTCTGAGCTGTCAACACAGAGCCTGACTTGGGACTTGAACTCAGCAACCGGGAGATCATGAGCTGAGCTGAAGTTGGATGCTTAACCAGCTGAGCCACCTAGGCACCCCTCTCCCAGTCTTTGTTTTGTGTATTATTCTTTTTACCAGCACCTTATGAAAATCAGAAATTTTAATTTTAATGAAGTACAATTTATCAATTTTTCCTTTGTGTGTTTGTTGCATCCTAAGAAATCTTTGCCTTACTAAGATCATAAAGATTTTTGTCCAAGAAATTTTTAAAAATTTTATACTTCTGGTTTATGTTTGGTTTTCTGATGCATTTCATGTATGTGTTTGTATATGATATATGTGTTGAGGTTCATTTTTCTGCATATGTATGTCCAATTTTTTAAGAACTATTTGTTGAAGAGACTGTCCTTTCTCCATTGGCCCTTTGTTGAATGGAAATTGACCACATATTCCTGGACTATGTTCTCTTCCTTTGATGTCTATAACCTGTCATTTCACCAAAACTACAATGTTTTGATGACTAGCTATATAGTAGATCTTGAAATCCAACTGTCTTTCTTTTGTTTGTCTGTGATGGGTCCTTTTCTTCTCTTTTCTTTTTCTTCTTTTTTTAAAGGGTCGTATCACAGTAACTGCGTATTAGGACAATGTCTCAGTTACATGGGTTGATTTGTTTATTTTTTAAAGATTTTTGTTTTTTTAAGTTTATGTAAGCGTTCTACACCCAACATAGGGCTTCAACTCATTACCTGAAGATCAAGAGCCATATGCTCTACTGACTGAGCCAGCCAGGCACCCCCCCCTTTACTTTTCTGTACAAACATTAGACTCAGCTTGTCAATTTCTACAAAGAATAAAATCCTGCTAGAATCTTTTTTAGGATTGTGTTAAATCTACAGATTAATTTGAGGAGGCTTTATATCTTAGCAACATTGAATCTTCTGATGTATATATCTCTCTCCTAAATCTTCTTTTTTTCTGACTGTGTGTTACAAATGTAAGTGTTGACCTTTGACCTCTGGAGTCTTTGAAAACCTGTGAAATCAAATGCCTTCCAGATACCAAGGAGTAAGCAAGGTAGGCGCAGGAGGAAGCAGAGGAAAGAGAAACCGCAGAAGACCTATTTAAATTCTGGAGAGGCACAGGGGCACTGAGGATCAAAAAGGAACAGATCCTTTAGGAAAAATTAGAAAATCCGTATCAACTAAGGGGAAAAGTATTTTGAAAGGCAACCAAAGATGATGCTAACTTAAGTTTTAAGAGCATCAGCAGATACCTGTTTATTGTGGTGGTTTGGGTTGGTGGGGGGTTTTGTCCAGTTGGGAGTGGGTCTGGGGATTGGAGGGTAGAAATGTTTTTAAGGAGGCGCCTGGGTGGCTCAGTAGGTTAAGAGTCTGACTCCTGCTCAGGTCATGATCTTGTGGCTCATGGTTTGAGTTCCACATTGGGCTCTGTGCTGATAGCTCAGAGCCTGGAGCCTGCTTCCAATTCTGTGTCTCTCTCTTTCTCTGTCCCTGTCCCTGCCCCATTCGTGCTCTGTCTCTGTCTCTCTCTCAAAAATAAATATTTAAAAAAATTAAAAAAAGAAAAAAGAAGTGTTTTCAGGTCTTTTTCCTGTCTGCACCCTGCCTGGAACTGATCAAGGCCTTTCCTTTAGTTGTTGATCAAGAACCATGCTAGGCCAGCTCTGACCTGGGTGCCAGGAGGGCACAGTGAGCAGTGCAAGGTCTCCTAGCCCTGTGGACATAGGCCAAGTGGCATTTCCTGCACTGAGAAACATACCTGTCATTTTATTCTCAGTTCTCCTTCAAGGCAGAGGCTAGGAGGCCGCCCCCAGTTCCTGCTAATTGACCCAAACTAAAAGGTGCTAATTCTGGCCAGACCTTATCCAGGTCAGGCCCAACCCAGCTTCACTGCTGCCTTCCACCAAAGCCCAAGTGGCTTACAGGCCTCCTTCTCCCAGCCTTTGCTTGGGCTCTTTGGGGGCCTCTGATGCCACTGGCTAGGGCCAATATTTAAGGAGGAGGAAGAGCAGTGTGCCTGAGTGGCTCAGTTGGTTAAGCCTCCGACTTCAGCTCAGGTCATGATCCCATGGTTCATGGGTTCAAGCCCATGTCAGGCTCTGTGCTGACAGCTCAGGCCTGGAGCCTGCTTTGGATTCCGTTTCTCCCTCTCTCTCTGCCCCTCCCCCGCTCAAGCTCTTGAGAGCGCGCACTCTCTCTCTCTCTTTTTTTTTTTAACGTTTATTTATTTTTGAGACAGAGAGAGACAGAGCATGAACGGGGGAGGGTCAGAGAGAGGGGGACACAGAATCTGAAACAGGCTCCGGGCTCTGAGCTGTCAGCACAGAGCCCGACGCGGGGTTTGAACTCAGGGACCGCGAGATCATGACCTAAGCCGAAGTCGACCGCTTAACCGACTGAGCCACCCAGGCGCCCCTCTCTCTTTCTTAAAAAAATAAACATTAAAAAATTAAAAAAAAAAAATTAGGAGGAAGAGGGATTTCAGAACATAGTGCTCAATAAATACCAGTGGTCAAGAACACTGGCTCTGGAGCTAGACTGCCTGGCTTCACATCATATCAAGGCTACCGAGACAGTGGACAGTGTGTTTAACTCTCCATAGCTCTACCTCCCCGTCTGTAAAACTTACATACTACGACTACATTGGGTTGTTGGAGTAGTAAATGAAACAATGCAGGTAAAGCACTTAGAAAAGTGCCCAGCCAGCAATGATGAATCCTCAGTAAATGCTAGCAATTCATTATTATTGTGGATCACACAGAGTGCCAGGCCAGGCACTTGGACAGTACTCGAATCTGCCATCAAACTGTCCTGGAGGCCTCATTCTGTCACTCTGGAGGGTGTACTTTGGCCATCTTGGTTCCATGTGCCAAAAGATCACTACTGTGTTAAAACAGACACAGAAACAACTTTTTCTCTATTAGGGCTGCACTAATATTTATTAGTGTGTCCCAGGCTTTGCTTTTTCAGATTCAATCAGGCATTATTGGCCTCTGAGTCCGTGAGACCTGGCTTCCATTCCTAACTTGTCCTGTCACTGGCCAGTTCCCGGCTGCCTCTGGACTTCAGCTTCAGTCTGTAGAGTGGGCGTGTTTCCTACCGTGTTGTGCTCTTCTCGTCCCACTGAATCACTGAATGATTCTCGCAGGCCAGTAATTCCTGGCCTCTTCTGACTGTTTGATATATAAATCATTATTTCCTAAAAATATGGAACAATCTACATTACTTTTAATCTAGAGTGAATAAAAATTACATTTGAAAAATTGAAAATTGCGTGGTTTTGTTATGCCCAGAATTCACGATCCCCAAAGACCACCAGGGAGCCGAGTCCGATGCAAAAGCAAAGAGCCTTTATTCGAGCTAGCTCGAGCTCAATCTCCTACCTGCACCGGCGCAGCGGTGAGATGCCAGAGAGAGAGAGAGCGAGTTTCAAAAGCACAAAGGTTTTATAGGGGTCTGGGGGCAGTTGGTGGGGTGATGGTCGTGGCCTTAGCCGGTTGGCTGGGGAAGGATCAGAGTCCCGTTGCGCAGGTTGCCGGGTGTGGTTTGAACGGGAAGTTTGAACGGGTGAGCGGGAAGTTACTCAAGGGGAGGAGGTTTTAGCGGGTGAGCGGGAATTTCTTTCTGCGGTTTGCCCGGAAAAGGGGGCCATGTCGGGGACATAGTCACTCAAGATGGAGGACACAGAACAAAATGGAGTCGGCCGGCCTAGGTCCGCTCTTTCAGTTTCTGCCCACTTCCCATCTGACAGAGGCACTTGCAGCTTCTGGGAGCTACAGAAGGAGTCCTAACCAGGGTCGTTCATCGCTGCATCAGACTGCAGAGAACCATGATGCTCAAGGCGAGCCCCTGCCTTGTCTTCTGTGTGGGAGGCCTCTCATGTCTCTTTGACCCGAAGGTTCTGTGCACAGAGATGGCAAGCCAGTAAGGCTGGGAGCCTGGTCTTTCCATCCCTCTACACCAGACTGTGATTCCTATTGGAAGAGAGGTAAAAAAAAAAAAATTACCTGCAGGGAGCAGTTTGATATTTGCTTTGTTTTTGTTTCGTTTTTGCCCCAGCCTTTGCCAGAATCCATTCTAAACTTTTCATCATCTCACTTCTCCATAACTGTAAGAAAGGGAATAAAGGAATGGTGTGGGCTTTAAATGGTAATTGTGGGTCACATAAACTGGCTGTCCCTGGAGAGCAGTGGCATTTGGTGATGGTGCTTTTCAGAAAGCCCAGGGCTGTGTTTTTTGTTTTTAAACTGAGCTTAATTGTCTAGCCCTGCAGCTGCCTCTAATTGTATTTGCTGGTTGAAAGCCCTGGTAATATATTTTTTTTTAATTTTTAAATTTTTAAAAATTTAGTGTTCTAACTGAATGCACTGTAAAGGTGTTTCCTTGATGTGCCTTGAGAAGAAAGGCGAAGACAGTCTCCTCAGAGGGAAGCCTGATTCTCAAACACAGGGCGCTTCACAAAGACAGTGTCTTCTGTTTCTGTTCTCACCCGTTCATCCCACACAATGGATTAGGGCAAGGTGTGGCATATATAGGATTGGTGATGGCACACAAGTTGATTTAGATATACATTTATTTTTTTTAATTTGTTTATTTAAGTAATCTACACCCAACATGGGGCTTGAACTCATGACCCTGAGCTCAAGAATTGCGTGCTCTACTGACTGAGCCAGATAGGTGCCCCTAGATACACATTTAACCATTAAGCTTTTTTTTTATAAAATGTTTTATTTATTTTTTGAGAGAGAGAGACAGAGTGTGAGTGGGGGAGGGGCAGAGAGAGAGAGAGGGAGACACAGAATGTGAAGCAGGCCCCAGGCTCTGAGCTGTCAGCACAGAGCCTGACGTGGGGCTCGAACCCACAAGCTGTGAGATCATGACCTGAGCCGAAGTCAGACGCTCAACTGACTGAGCCACCAAGGCGCCCCCCATTAAGCTTTTTTTTAATGAAGTAAGGTGTATCTTCTGTTAATAGCTAATAGTACTGATTTTCCACTTACAGTTGGGACATAAAGTTTCTTTAGTAATGATTTTAATACAGTTGATTTTAAGGTAAATATTATATATGTAGATAGGTCCCAAATCCCAAATGTGACCCAAATGATTGATGTTTAGGAAACGAAGGCTTAGGGTTTCTGAAACATTAACTTTTCAACTTCCCTAAACCATAAGGAGCCCCTGGTGGGTTTGGTGTTGCAGAAGAAGCTTCCTTGGAGTTGAATACTGTGTACATGCTCATTGTATGTATGTGTGTATGTATGTATGTATTTATCATACTCACTTTAAAGTTGACACTTTTGTCATTAGCTGAGATTCCATGACATTGCATTTGTTTATTTTTTTAATATAATTTATTATCACATTGGCTTACATACCACACCCAAGTGCTCATCCCAAGTGCCCTCCTCAATGCCCATCACCCATTTTCCCCTCATCTCATTTGTTTGCACTTAGACTTTTGTGTAGCTTTGCCAGCTTCTTGAAGGGGGGGGGCAGGGGCTGTGGGAGGGCTGGAGTCATAGGAACCTTCCTGACCAAGGAGGCAGGAGTGAGAGGTGTGGTTCCTCTGGACACCAACTCATTCTCTGCAGATGCCAACTGGGTGTGTCCCACAATTCTGACACTGACTGCCCGGAGTTAGCATCAGACTCCACAGGTTTTAGGGTTCAGTCTCACAAGACTGGCCCCCCTTTCAGATAACTGTTGTAAGTACTGGGTCCCCCAGGTTACCAACACTCCTAACTTGACTATAAAATCAGGAGTTCCCTGGGGTGCCTGAGTGGCTCAGTTAAACGACCGTCTGACTCTTGATTTCAGCTTCAGGTCATGATCTCGTAGTCCTGAGATACAGCCCTGTATCAGGCTCCACGTCCAGTTTAAGATTCTCTCAATCTCCCTCTGCCTCCCAAAAAAAAAAAAAAAGAAAAAAATCACGCATTCTCACAATCACCTCATGTTCATTAATTTGCTAGAATAACTCAGAACTCAGGAAAAGTGCATTGTTACGGCTTGTTACATATTTTTTTAATGTTTATTTTGAGAGAGAGGGCAGTTATAGAATCCCAAGCAGGCTCTGCGCTGTCAGCACAGAGCCACACTTGGGGCTCAATCCCATGAATTTTGAGATCACAACCTGAAATCAAAGAGTCCGATGCTTAATCGACTGAGCCACCCAGGTGCCCCTCAGCTTATTATAAAGGGTACAACACAGGAAACAGCCAAACAGAAGGGATGCATAGGGCAAGGTTTCGGGGAGAGGAGTTCAGTGGTTCATGCCCTCTCCAGCACCTTGGTCTATTCACTAATCCAAAAACTCTCCCAACTTCGTTTTCATGGAGGTTTCATTACATAGACGTGACTTACTAAATTATCGGCCATTGGTGAAGAATGAGATCTCCAGTCCCTCACTCATCCCCAGAGGTTCGGGAGTGGGGCTGAAAGTTCCAAACTTGTAATCAAGGCTTGTTCTGGCAACCAGGCCCCATCCTGAGGCTATCTAAAGGGGCCTGGAAGTCACCCTTATCATTTAGGGAATTCCAAAGGTTTTAGGAACCAGGAACTATGCCAGGAACTGGGGATAGAGACCAAATGTCTTTCCATGTATGATAAGGGGCAACACACAAAGTCAAACACAACTCTATCCTTGCAAAAAGGATGGAGGAAGAGGGAGCCTCAACATTATAGGAAATTTGAGTGTTCCATGAGCATAATGAATCATGTGGATCTTAACTCACTTTCTAATACACTTGACATCCAATTGTGGCAGTAAAAAGTCATTAAATTTTAAAATCTTTTAATTAGAGTATTGTTTGGTTTTTAATATTCATCTTTATTAATTTTATCTGGAATGCACACCTGAAGTGTTCTGGGTCAGAGACAATTTATTCTTTTTATTTTTTTTAAGGTTATTTATTTTGAGAGAGAGAGAAAGAGAGCATTATGTGCAGGGGAGGGGCAGGGAAAGGGAGAGAGAGAGAGAATCCCAAGCAGGCTCCTCGATGTCAGCTCAGAGCCAGACTCGGGGCTCTGATCCCACGAACTGTGAGATCATGACCTGAGCTGAAATCAAGAGTCGGTTGCTCAACCAGCTGAGCCACCCCGGTGCCCTAGACACAGTTTATTCTTTCATCGCTTTCAATATGTTGTACACTGAGAAAATAAAAATAAATCTGTATGCTCTGCCTTCTGGCGTCGTTGTTTTGGGTGAGAAGTCAGCTGTTCATCTGTTTGGGCCTCCCTTGTATGTGAGTTGTTTTTCTCTGGCTGCTTTCAAGGTTTTCTTCTTGTCTTTGGCTTTTGGTGTTTTCACTCCACTGTGTTGTGTGAAGCGTTATCTTACTTGAAGTTCTTTGAACTTCTCAGGTATGTAGATTGGTTTTCAAAATTTGGGAACATTTTACCATTAATTCTTCAAATCTTTCTGCTCCTTTCTCCTCCTCCCGACCTTGTGGTATTCCAACTCAGACATACACTGGTGTACTTATTAAAAAAAAATTTTTTTTTTTAATGTTTATTTACTTTTGAGAGAGAGAGAGACAGAGAGACAGAGAGACAGAGTGTGAGCAGGGGAGGGGCAGAGAGAGAGGGAGACACAGAGTCCAAAGGAGACTCCAGGCTCTGAGCTGTCAGCACAGAGCCCGACGCGGGGCTCGAACTCACAAACCGTGAGATCATGACCTGAGCCGAAGCCGGACGCTCAACCGACTGAGCCATGCAGGCGCCCCTACACTGGTGTACTTAAAGACGTCTTGCATTTCTCTGAAGCTCTGTTCATTTATCTTCGTTCTGTTTTCTGTTCTTTGGCTTGCTCATGTGATCTCTACTGATCTTCAAGTTCCCTGGCTCTTCTGCCATTGCAAATCTGCTGTTGAGCCCCTCACATGAATGTTTAAGTTGGGTCATTGTACTTTTCAACTCCAGAATTTGTGTTTGGTTTTTATAGTTTCTCTTCATTGATACTGTCTATTTGGTGAGACGTTGTCTTTATACTTTACTTCTTGAAGCATGGTTTCCTTTGGTTCTTAGAACATATAATGGCCACTTTGAAGTCTAAATCTGTCATCTGGTCCCTGTAGGCAGTTTCTGTTGCCTACTTTCCCCCCTGCATGTGGGTCACAGGTTCCTCGTTCTTTGCAGGTCTTATGTTGAAAACTGGACCTTTCTGGTAATCTATTATAGCAACTCTTTCCCCTTTCTGGGACTTGTATTTGATTTTGTGGCTTGACTAGGCTAGGTTAGTGAAGCCTGTTTCCCCCCAGCAAGAAGCCTCCCCGAGGTGAGCAGCCTGAGTGGTGACAGTTCCCAGGGATAACAGTTCCCAGGGTGGCTTTAGCAGAGTCTCTTTCCCTGATCTCCAGTTAAGAGGTCTGCTCTGTGAGGTGCCGCACCACTCTTATTAGGCTCTAATGACAACTGATTTTTGTCTTCAACAATGCCCCAGGGCAAACTTGCCAGCAGGCTGGTCCAATTCAATTCCGGCAGGGATTGTTTTTTGAGGTCAGTCTTTTGAATTTTTTCCTGACCCCAGGAGTTTGGTTTTGTTGTTGTTGTTGTTGTTGTTTTTAGCTATCTCTTTTTCTGGTTCACTCTGGTGCACTAGCTGGTCTATAGTTTATTCGTTGTTCTTATGAGGAACTATTGTTTTTAGGAGTGCCCTAAGGCTTGAACTTTCCAACATCTTAAATCAAGTCTGTTCCTTCAGGGAGTGCTTTGGAACTCTTTTGGACTGCCTCTGTCCTGCTGTGGGTGCTGGGTACCATGGGAGCCTCTGGTCTTCTGTTTGCTCTCCCAGGGTGGGACCTATGCCCTGTGAGTGAGTTGGGGTGAAGGTGTTGGGGTCCCAGTGTTCTTGGCTTGCTGCTCCTGGAGTGGAGCCTGGACTAGGTGGGTAGGCATTGGGTAAGAGGAAAAGAACCCTTAATCCTTCAGCCACACTCACCAGGAATTTAAATTTAGCCTCTTCAGCTTGAAATTGGAGGGGATGGAAAATGCTGGCAGCCTGCCTCTCCCAGTGAGACATGGTAAACCTTGATTGGGAGCTGAGGGAGGGGGAGCCCAGACTTCTTGACCATATTTACCTGTAGTGGAGCCCTCATCAAACTGAGCTGGGGTCTGGAAGGGTGGGGTAGGGAGGGGGTTGTGGCTTAATTGCCACAGACTCTGTTCTTACCAAATTGTACTAGATTTTCTCGAATAAATGTTTCCTCGTTTGGCATAGGACCTTAGAAGAATTTCCAGGGACTTTGGCGGTTCTTTTTTATGGTTGCCACCAGCTTGTTTTGCTAAGAGTGGTCCAAAGAATTTCTCACACTGACATCCCGAAGTGGATTAGTTATTACTTCTGTAACAACTACATCAGTCCTGGGCAACACCATGGGAAGCAGTGGAGAAAGCCACCCACACAAGGAGCTGGACGTTCCATAGACGTGGGACTGAGAAAAATCAATTTTCTCTGACTTTCCACAGGAGAAGGGCAGCAGCCCCTCCTCTCCCTCCCGAAAGGAGAAAAACATTTGCTACTTGGAGACAGGGCGGAAAGCATTCTGGGTTCTCTAACCTTATGCAATGTAAACACATCTCTCTAGGGTCAGATAAACTCCAGCTTTTTGACCTAGAGAAGTCTCCAGGGTTGTGGGTTTCATTCCCCTTGAAATAGAAACACATACCCTCAGAATTAGGTGAATCTCTCTGGAGCTCCCTACCTATACAGTTGAAAATTAATTTTCCAAGACTTGGCTCTTAGCTGATTTTCAGCAAATTTATTCAGGAAATCCCAACAGTGCAGAAACACAAAAACTATTTTCTCTCTACCCAGTGATTCCACCTCTTATGTTTCTCCCTAGTTGGCTCCTGGTAAGTTTTTCTAGAATATGCCACTCCGTTGGTCATTTTCTTTTAATCTGACTGGCAGGAGATAGGACCAAATCCACTGGATTTGTCTTAAACAGCACATACCCAGCTATTGCCCCCAGAACTCCAAGGGCAGGATGAGGTCATTCCCACTGCAGTGGTCTTCGCCTCAGCCTCCGAGGTCCTTCTGGTTTTAGTCAATTGAACAAAATCTCATTTACCATCAAGGTCTACCTTAGAATGGCTGGTGGCTTCCTCAGGTTTCTGAATCAACCTTGCCTACCTGGCCCGAGGCATATACCCAGGTTCAGCTGGATGTATTAATACTTTGTATGGACTTTGCCACAGCCTGCAAGAAGGAAATCTAGAGCAAATTCCGTCATCCTTGTAATTGGCCCCAGTGAGTTGAAGCTGACCTGAATGTCTTTGAGGCTGAGATGGGGCCGTAAATCCCTTCAACTAAAATGTGAGGAATAAATTTCATACCACCTTTCTTTTTTTTTTTTTTTAATTTTTTTTTTAACATTTATTTATTTTTGAGACAGAGAGAGACAGAGCATGAACGGGAGAGCATGTCTCTCCCTCAGAGAGAGGGAGACACAGAATCTGAAACAGGCTCCAGGCTCTGACCATCAGCACAGAGCCCGATGCAGGGCTCGAACTCACGGACCGCGAGATCGTGACCTGAGCCGAAGTCGGCCACTTAACCGACTGAGCCACCCAGGCGCCCCTCATACCACCTTTCTAATGGAATAACACTGTAGGCAAGCTGCCCTAAGAGTATGTGTCTGAGGGCTCCTTGGTCTACCTGTAGTGTTTCTATAAACACTTGAACATTCCTGATAACCGTGTCTAGGTGTAGGTCAGTGTTTTCACCAGAGAGAAGTTAATGCCTGCCTTTCAAACACACAGCCCCAGAGGGCACACGGGGGATTATACATCAGTTAGGCAGCATAAGTGCACAAGATCCCTAATGTGGCCTTCCACCAGTTAATAGGTTTTGGGGTTCCCCACTTCAGCCCAAATAAATCAGTTCAGTTCTTGTTTTCAGAGGGATTGCCTTCAGGCAATCAGTTTCAAGCAGTCCAGCTTGCTCGCGACACCCGATCATCTGTTCCTGAGGTGCAGACGGTACCTGGAGTTGTTATACGTGGACCATGTGGAAGCTGGGCCCACCCCCTCCTGTCCGGTCAGCTGTCAGGCAGCAGGAGCATGCTCGGTGGTCAGTTTGAATTTGGAGTGCTCACAGCAGCAAGGAAGGCAGTTGAGAAGAGGAGTACAGGGCAGCAGGTCAGGAGAGCAGCGGGGAGGAGGGCTCCAGGAGCAGATTCTGGAAAACAAGCGTCATGAATCCCCTGCCCTGCATCTCCTGGGTGTGAAGTTCTTCCTTCTCTAGGGCCTTGCTTTTGACTTTCCTTTCATTGTTACTGAGTCAGTGTGTCTCCTTACTGTGACTTCACGAAGTTTTTCCCATCATACACTCCTCTCACCCACATTTCGTCCACAAGGGTTGGGTGTGAGAGAGACAAAAAGCCTTTTCACAGAACATTTGCACACAATTCAAACAGACTTAATTATGAAATCTGCATCTCTTGAGACCCTTTGCAGGCAAGCTTGCCTGGGATGATTGTCAGGGGGAAGAAAGATACATCATATGCAGGAGACTGGTCAGGGCAGAATTCTGAATGAAAACATTTTTTGAAATAGATCTATACTGCCCTCACTCCTACCTTTCTGACCACGAGCCAGTGAAAAGCTCAGAGAATCTGTCCTCCCTGGTGACGGCTGCATTGATCATCAAGCTGCCTTCCTGAGGTGTGTGTACTGGGAGAAGGCGAATCCGACCAGCAGCTGATGGTTAAGTGACCTCTGCCAGAACCAGAGGAGGCACAAATGACCCGACTGCAAAGGTCAGAAAGGCTGACTGCAAAAAGCCAACAGCAATGAGATCTCACCGAGGGAGGTCCCAGAGTCCCCTCTGATTCCATCCACCTGAGCGGGCGGAGGGGCTGCTAGGGATGGGGCAGACTCCGTCAGCGGTGGCCTCCTGGACAACAGCCCTTTCCGTGGGCACCTGTGTGCGATCCAGACAGGTCCGCCCGTATTCAGGATTCGTTTCTGCAGCTCACAGCCTCACAGAAGGATGTCTTTGAACATTCTGAGTTCAGCTCACAAAGCGGGGTAGGAGAGAGGCACCACACCTCTTTTTAGCTTAGGAGAGCTGAAAACCTGACTCTCCGCCCCTAAAAGCCAGTGGCTTTTCCTTGCTTGGGGCAGCTAGAGGAGATCGCTCTGCCCCTTTCTCATGCAAAGCAGAACCGCTGCTCGGCTAGCAAGGCCTTTCTTACAAGGATTTTTGTAAAAGCTCCTTTTACCTGTCGGTCACGGAGTGTGAGTTGACCCATTCCACGAATGGGCACATCTGAATTCCACAAGAGCTCCTTAACAAGCTCATAAGCTGCTTTTCAAAAAGACACTATGTAGTATCCATGTCAAAAACTTCTACTACGGTGTACCTGACTCTGGAAGCTGTCCCCCTTCTTGCTTTGGCCTTACTACCTTTCCTAAGGCAAGCATCACAGCAAAAATCTGGCATGGAGACTTGTTCTGTCTCTCACACCTATAATCTAGTAAGATTTCAGGTCTCCAAATTTATGGTAAGAAGCCAACAGTTTTCTCCCTGTTGCCAGAGAACCTCAGGGCTAAGAGACATCCATTCCACTCACAGGTGACAAAAGGCAAGGGCAGCTTTCTCTTTGCAGCCTTCCGTGAGGGAGGAGGTGAGATGATCCCTCTCGAGCACTTAGGACAAGCTTATAACCTCCAAATCAAGTTCTGCCATACATTCAGGTGTAACAGCACAGACAACAATACAAAGTCATTTTTAAGCTCCTCTTTTTTCCCCACTGCAAATTTTTCCACAAACTCCTAACAGTTAAAATCAGCATTTACAGGGACAAAATCACAGCTGCAGGGAGAAGCTGTTTCCTCCCCGGTGGGGAATGTAGAAGTGGGGCAAAATGCAGGCAGCAGGGTGGTGTTTTATAACAGCCCTCTCCTTTCTCTTTGGCCTATGTGAGAATGCTCCAGGACTCCTGCTAGCTCACAGGCCAGGCCAGGCGTTCCACTCTGCATTCCTCAGCATCTCCATTTACCCCTGAGTCCTCTCTCCACAGAACTGTCAACATTCCAGGCTCCCTGTCCCCTGGTGGGTGTAAAGGGATTAGTGCAGTGCCTTCTGAGACAGGAAAGTCAGCTGGAGTCTGGAGTCGCAGGGGAGCTAAGGAGCAGAGGGGAGCAAGGAAGTGTCTCCAAGGTGGTGCTCCACACCCTTTTCCCTGTAGTGTTGACTCAATACCTGTAGCTGTGCGGTCCTCCCAGTCTTGCTCTTGCCTTGGGAGCTGAGTAAGTCTCTCTTCTCACCTGCAGGAGAGCAACACGAGCTTCTCCTGTCCCACCTGAAGCCCACCCTGAAGGATTTCTGGGTCCACCCAGAGCAGAGAGCAAAATCCCAATCCTCACTTTCCAAGCCTATCTCCTAATCCCTAACAAATTTCTCAATCTTTTTAACAGATCTGATTCCTGTGGATATCCTTTGAATCCTGCTAACCAGCCTTGGGGCTCTGTCTCTTCCAGTCAACCACGTGACAAATAGGCTACCATCATCTTTGCTGCCATAATAACTGTTGGGCTTTTCATATGCACTTTTATTAATGAAAGCCAGATGGCAAAATCTCCAGCATAGGTGGTTAGACACTCCCTAGGTGAGGGATGGAGAAGAATGGATTTTCCTTGCTTCTATACAGAAGAGGCAACTGCTTCCTTCTCTTCTCCCAGAAGGGAGAAAAACCTTTGTTGCTTGCAAACAGGATGGAAAGGATCCCGGGTTCTCCCTCTAACCTTTTGGAACATAAACACATCTCTGCAGGAGCCAGAGCAACCCTGGTGGCTCCAGTTTTTATGACCTAGAGCTATTTCCAAGGTCATGGGTCTCATTTGCCCTTGAAATGTAAACACACCTTCAGAGTTAGGTAAATCTTCCGAGAGTTCTCTCACTACATAGTTGTAAATTAACTTAGCTGAGGATCTCAAGATTTCAGCAGCATTTCTCCAGGAAGTCCCAGCTCTTCAAAGTCAAAGATTCTACTTCTCTTGCTGACAGTTTGCTCCACTGTGCAATGTTGGAAGCTGGACAGATGCGTGACTCTCGTGACCCAGAGGTCTGTGCTGCTCCAGGCACTTCCACAGGAATTGTCTTTGCTCTCCTACAGCTGAGTTTAGGCACCATGCATTGGGCTGCCGGCAAAGATGTGAGGTGGCAGCGGCCTGAGTAAGAGGGTTGGTGAAATGAGCAGTGTGTGGGTAGCAGGAGTACGGTCTGCGCCGCATTTGCAAGAAGGGATATTTCATAAGTGAAAGGAGAATGTCAGTCTTAGACTCCTAGGTAGGAAGAAGAGGGGACCAGAGAAGCAATAAGCTGGGAAGTAGTATGTCTAAAAGATGTGTTGGAGTCTCCTTTTCTGGGCTGAGACCAAAGAGAGTGAGGAAAGGAGTGCATTTGTTTTGAGTGGGGTAGGGAAGCCATGTCCATGTGGAAGGTGAAGGGAAAAGTCAGCTAACCGTTGCAGGCGGACCCTAGCAGTTTCTGCCTGGACACACAACGTGATGTGCATGAACCCACACTCTTTTTTTTTAATGTTTTATTTATTTTTTAAGAGAGAGAGCGAGAGAGAGAGCAGGAGTGGGGGAGGGTAGAGAGAGAAGGGACAGAGGATCCAAGGCAGGCTCTGCGCTGACAGCAGAGAACCTGATGCAGGGCTCGAACCCACGAACTGTGAAATCATGACCTGAGCCAAAGGCAGATGCTTAACCGACTGAGCCACCCAGGTGGTGCACAAACCCACACTCTTTCTGCCAGCGTGTAACCTGAGCAAACATCTGGCTGCCTTGGGTCAGAGGTGCAGGAATGGACAGCTTAGTATAAAGCAGGTGGTTCGCTCCCAGAGGCAGTGGTCCTATGACCCCACATGTAAAAATCAGAGCCATGGATGGTAAGCAAGGCCTACAGCCTCTTTTAAGATTTCTCAGGTGGTGAACTTTTCATTTCTAAGGCAATGACCTTGTGAAAAGGTGCTAAAGGCCTGCTGAGGTATGGGCACATCTGCCCAAACGTAACGTGAAGCCTTCTGGGCCGAATAAAAGGGAATTCACAATCTTAGAATCGACAAGTTTATGTCATTAAAGTCTCTAACAGCCTGGAAGTGCTTCTCAGTAAAACTACATTTCTATGAATTGTTTTCCCCGGAGTGGCTTTTATCTTTAAAAGTTGATATTTCAGGAGGCCAGAAGAATCTGTAATCAACTTGAAAGCAGCTGGGGCATAGCAGATAGTCTGGGAGGAGTGAAAGAGACCATTGATTTAGAAACCCAGTGATGCTTTCCTGATTGGGGCAGGAGCGGTTCCCAGGTGGGAGAAAGGGTGGCTGACTGCGCTGAGTGCCCTGTTCTGGGGGCCTGGGCAGGAGCCTGCGGGCAGGGATTATCCTCCCTGGATTCTGGGGGCAGGTCCTGTTCATTATTCTGGGTCACCCGACCCCCACCTCCATCAATAGGAGAGGCACAGGCCAGGCTACAATTTTTGTGATGCTTTTAGTAAAGTATACATGTGTGTGTGTTTGGCCTGAAGTATAAGTCAACACTAAGTTTGTATCTCATGATGTAAATAAAGTAGAGCCTTCTCCCAGGTCCCGTCACCACAGAACCCAACTATCTTCAACAAATGGCAGGGATTACCTACTCCTGAAATAGAAGTGGTGTTGTTATTCATTATTTGCCTCTTCACATGCTGAGTTAATCTTACATCGACGTGAGTGGTGATACTGACTTATTGGCTGCATTTCACAAGACTTCCTCTCAGGAGAGATTGAAAGGCATCCCGTTCTCAGGGCTGTAACTGTAGATATCCATTTGGAGAGCGAGCTGTACAGCTGTGACTGTTCTTATCTCCCCCTCTGTGGTTTCTACAAGCAATGACGAAATCCTTCCTCATCCCGAGGAGAGTGCCTATTGTAGCCTCTTTAGGACAGATTTCCCCGAACAGTTAAAACGTAGCAGTACTAGCTAAAGTTGCTGCTTCTCATCCTTCTCGTGGCGTGTTCCAGACCTGGCATGATAGGAGGAAAGCAGCAGAAGCCCTGACACCTTTCTTGTGAAGACCCGTCAGCATAGCATTTTGGCTTAGAGTCACCCAGCTGCCGTAGAATCCAGAAGCTTCACTCCAGCCCTTGGCAGGGCAAACATTTTGTCCACAGTGGAAAACCTGAAGGGGAAACAAATGTCAAAAGCCCCTGACTAAACATGTGTTTTGCTGCAGATTATAGAAAACCCTCTCAAAATGGCATGAACACGTGAAGGGTGGATTTGTCTCAGAACAAGAAGGGACAGGTCTGGCTCTTCTCATTCATGATGATCCTGCCCAGGCATCCACACACTTCTGAGAATGGCATTCAGGAGGGGGACCAGGAAGACTGAGTCCCCGTCCTACCAATGATAGCCCTCCTCTTGGGCTGTGATTGCCTCCAACCACTGTTCTTCCACTAGAATCAGAGCCCCTGGAGGCCAAAACTGTATTCTGTTCACTGTTGTATCTCCAGGAACTGGCATATAGTAGGTACTCCATAAATATTTGCAGGATAAGGAATGATTGAATGACTGTGTTGTTATAATATTACGAATACCTAAGCTACACCATGGGAGCCGCTCATTCAATGTTTCTTTAAGTGGTCCCTGTAGGAGGGAGAATGTAACTCTAGCTGATGGGTTCCGAGAACAGTTCAGGGGAGAGTCAGTCAGCATTTGGGCCAGTCCTCCTGACGGGATTTTGAAACACGGGCACGGGGAGATGAGAGTACAGACTATTCAGGGAGAAGTCAGAGCTGAAGGGTAATACTAGGTTTTGGAGAAAGATTGCTGCCAGGTATGACTGGGAAACACGGGGTTAAATAAACTAGATTGTCCGTAACAGTTCTCAGAGCTTTTAACAATGCCACTGTGACTCCAGGCAGCGTTTCTTAAACATTTGGCCTTGGGACCCTTGCAGAGCATTTTATGGAATGAATTTTCCACAGAACACATCTTGGGAAACACTGATCTAGTTCAGTCCCACATTCAGAGACAAGGAAACTGAGACTCAAGAGAAGTGGTTTACCCAGAGCCACATAGCAGAACCAGGTCCCTTGCCCACCAATATAATGCTCATTCGTAATACGAAGACTGCATAATAAAGGACAGCTTCTTCGTCACGGGGAACTTTTTATTTATCTATTATCCAAGCAACAACCTCGGTGCTAAACATTTCCCCCAGTTTTGCACAGTGGTATTTTATATTCATCACCATGACTCTCAGCTGCCAGTCACAGCCATTGTGTGTGTGGCCTCCAGACTCTTGGGGAGAAGGTTCACCTTAAATCAGTCCCAGGTTTGCCTCGAGGGCAAAGAAAGATTTTCTCCTGCATGGCCATTTTTAGGGAGATCCAGGACCGTTGCAGTTTACAACCTGTGCCTCTCTTCTCAGGTGTTCCTGGTCCCCAGCCCTTACATCTGCTGAGGTAGGCAGAGCGGTGCCCCAGACTTGTCCGCCTCCAAATCCCTGGAACCTGTGAATATGTTACCTTACATGGCAGAAGGGACTTTGCAGATGCAATTTTATGTCATGGACTTTAGGAAGATTATCCTGGATTATCTGGGTGGGCGCAATCTAATCACATGAGCCCTTAAAAGCAGAGAACTTTATCTGGCTGGAACAGAAGTGAAGCAACAGTAGGGCAAGTCAGAATCGCGGTGTGCAGAAGACTCCATGCTGTCTTTGAAGATGAAGGGGGCAACAGGACAAATATAGATGGCTTTAAATCGCTGAGAAGAGGCTCCCTTCTGACAGCCATCAAGCAAATGAAGACCTGAGTCCTAAGTCCCATAATCAGAAGAAAATGAATTCTGCCAAAAACCTGAATGACCATGGAGAGAGACTCTCTCTAGAGCCTCTAGTTAGAGCCTAGGCCAAGGGACCCGGAGCAGAGGAACCATTGTAGCCCAGGGGACTATTGATGTGTAGACTGTGAGATAATAAATTTCTGTTGTTTTAAGCCAGTAAATTTATGGTAGTTAATTTTGACAGCCTGAGAAAACAGACACCCCTGGGATAGAATCTTGAACATCCAAAGTGGAAGCCTTAAGGGAAGAGAGGTTAGGGAAGGGCACCAAAGGGCCTGGAGGGCTTTGGGGCTGAGTACTGAGTTTCAGTGTTTTTTAAAAAACCAGCCAGTTTGAGTCATGCACATCTTCCCCGTCACCCCCCACCTCCCCCCCCCACCCCCGGCCAGGTGTCCTTGTATCTCTACCCAAAATGAGGTGGTCATGGGGGAAGTGTGCTAGAGGCCAAAGGGCTCCCCAAAGTAGGACCACCTCTGTCTTTTCTATACCCCATGTACTGTCTGACGACTGAATTGTGGAGTCTGTCATAAATGGCCCAAAGCCTCTGCAACTCGTTTGAAAGTGGTTATTAGTGGCTATATCAGTTGAAAAGAAAGGGGCTGCTAATTCACAAACCCTGACAGGTTGAAGTGTGGTTATTACAGAAGACAACATTAAGGACTCCTGGTGTTGGACTGGCCCAGGCTTCCAAGGCAAAGCCTTTAGCTTTTCAACAGAGGGCATGTCCCAGAAGGGAAAGCATTTGTCTGGGAGTTCAAAATAAACATCACCGTGCTTGAGAAAGATTTCAGCTTCCATGGCAGATAACCTGACTAACCTTAGATCTACAGCCTGTTTCTGAGTCTTGGTACTCTTCAGTTTCTAAATGTGGAGGAAAGTGTTTGCATTCTTTTATTTTACTGAAGTAAAAGGGAGACATGGAGAGGGACTTGGTATTGCTGGTCTGAAACGTTTTTGTTCCTATTTTGTTTGATTTTCTGAACCTATTTAAGGTTCTAACACAAGAGATCTAATTATTTAAAGCTATGGAGATTTTGCACAGTGTCTTATCTCTGATGAGATACACATTGTTACAAAATACTTTCATTTTTAAAAGAACAGGATTAATTTTAATGTTAAAGGAATCTGGAAATTCTGCCTTGGATAAAAGTGGAGTTAAAAAATCAGAGAAGCTTCTTGGATTACTTAGAACAAAACATCCTTTTTTTTTTTTTTTTTTTTTTTTAATTAAACTTGAGTGTATTTGCAGGCTGTTTTATTCATGCTCCATTGTCATCTCTAATGCACGTAGAAGATACCGTTCCCACAGTGTGATTCAATACAGGCACCCAAAAAGATGGTCTCAGATTTCATGTGTCCGGGTAATTAGCTGAGTTTGAGCGGCTCAGTTAAACCCTTTGAAGGTCAATAATGCATGAATTTCTGGCAGACTGCCTAGCACGGTGTCCATAAACTTGTATAGGGACTAAACATTTTTATAGTAGAGAAAATTTTGTGTTTGAAATATGAACTAAATGATCTTAGCATCAGTTTTGCCTAGAATTTTATGGCAAATTCATGTTTTAGTGGGACAACAAAAAAGTTCTGATGTGAGTGCTTTCCAAATTTTCAAAGAAATCTTTCCTCTGTTTTGCATATTTGGTAGCACAGTCTCTTATGAACCTTAAAATCGTATTTTAGTACTCCCAATTAAAATGTCAGGATTTAGATTCCACGAGAAGGCCTTTTGGGAATGTGTCTAGGTGTCTTGAAAACATCAATGTAAATATTACATGGTATTTAACTTTTTTCCCCTAAAGGTAAAGGTTTTATAGAAAACTTTAATTTTGGCCCTGAAATTTAACTGGAGCATTCAGATAGCAAAATAAAACTCAGTTTCGATAAAGATGGGTTTTTCTTCCCAAGTTTTCTCAGTGGACAAGGCAAACGTGGGATTGGGCCAGGCAGATTGCCGCTTGATTTTGGTTCCGCCTTTCTCACTTGGGAGGCCTAGGATCACACGGTTTCTTTGCATCTGGCTCTTTCCTCCAAAATGGTTATGATCCCAAACCTCCCCTTCAAGAGGTGGAGCGAGTATGTTGTTTGAACCCCAGTACTGCTGCGTGGCATCCGACGCTCACTCTGGGTGCCGGGACTGATCACGGTCACACTTCTGTTGGCTTGTGCCCCCCACACCCACTAACCCTGGAAAACTAACCTCACTGGACCGGCCACTAGGCTGACACCAGTGCTCCCAGTCATGAGAGTGCAAAGTTGAGGCTCGCTTAATTTTACTAAAGCTTCCAACTGATGATCTGTAACTGGCAGATTTAGGAGTCTGCTGTCCCTGGTTGGAGGTTTCTCCAGTACCAACAGCATTGGGGGACAGTTTGCTTGGTCGACTCCAGCTGCCTTACCTGGGTCCGGTGAAAGGCAGTCTTGCTGTATCCGTATTTGTCATGAGTGTACCTCCTGACATTTTACACTGGGGTGTGAGTATTTACGCCTCATGAATTAGCCAGGAAATGACTTTTTTTTAGCCACTTTGCTGATAGAAAACAGCCAAGATAGGGTATTCTTCTAGAGGCCTTCCACCAGAGGCATATGGACGAGGCCTTTTGTCTTGACATAAAGAAGCCACCTCCTTTTCTTCAGTTTTGTTTGGTTTGTGTTTTGTTTTGTTTTCCTCTCAGAGTTTTGATGAGGAGTTTGCACTGGATCCTCATAGAGCTATTGTCACCAACTCCAGGAGCAAGCTGCACTTCCAGGCTTCTGCCATCAGCTAGGGGCTTTCTAGGCCACTATTATTAGGCATCAGGGGCAGAGATTGATTGCCTGGGGTTGTATTTTTTTTTTAACTTTTTTTTTTTTTGGGGGGGGGAGGTTATATGAATTTATACCCGTCACACAGGAGTGCAATCCCAGTCACAGTTGTTGGATCCCAAGCCATAAGGGGCCTGCTTGTCAACCTGTGACAGTTCAGAACTCCATACTTTCATTTCTGATTGGACTTCTACACACCACAGCTATTTAATTTGCCTTGTGCTGTTTTTTTTCTTCTCCCCCAAAGTGGACTTTTAAAGAATAATTGTTTTAGAACTCATAATTTGGAAACTCAAAAAATATATGAATAGCAACTAAATCCTTTGGGAGTACACCAAGTTAGTAACAGAAAGTCCTTTCGGAAAAGATGGCATTAAATGTAGTAGGCACCGATTTATATGGTTCGACTTTGTTGGTGTTTTGGTCAAACCAGTCTTTCAGCCTAAATGCTTTTCCCATTTCTGCAGCACCCAAGAGTGCAAGACTGTGTAAACAGAGAGAACATTGTTGGGAACTGTTTACTCTGGCTCACAGCCTCTCCTAGCCTTCTGATCACTGCTACAGGTCAAGGGTCAAAGGTCCACGACAGGCCTGGGCTTAAGGGTGCTCTTCAATTACTCCATAGTAATTGAGGATAAAGCCAAAGGATTGCCTTTTCCTCACTGTGAAATCTGGTCACATCTGTAAGTGGGCTCTTCTACACAGAAAGTTAATATTTGGTGGAAATCTCTGTTAAGGGTTGTTTACTGAAAGAAAAAAGATGGCTGTAGCGTGAAAATGATTCCTGCGTCTGTCACAAATGTTCCCATGTCAGGGTTCACTCTGCTTTCCTGCACAAACAACTCTTGATGATTTATGCACCTGAAGACGTATCTTACTAATGGCTATGAAGGAAATGTTCTGAGAAACGTTCTCTAGGCTTTGTTTAGAGGGAGCTCCGAAGCAGAGGTTAAATGCAATTTAACATGTTCCTCCAAAATGCAATTGACATATTGCTGTATTAATTTTAAGGAGAAAAAAAAGGCCATTTGAATTCCTGGTTGATAGATTTGTTGACTCTTAAAATACTCATTCGCACACCGTGGTAGGAATTATGAGTACAATTTCTGAGAGTGTCTTTGGATTTGGCAAGCAGTGTCAGGATTCTTTAAAAGAAGTTGCTTGGGATTTTTTAAATGTAAGAAAAAAGTTCTGTTTCTCATTTATATCTGCTTGTTAACTAAAAGTGATCGTTGATTATCTGCTTGGTTTTATTTTTATGTAATCTCTACACCAAGTGTGGGGCTGGAACTCACAACCCTGAGATCAAGAGTTGCACACTCCACGGACTGAACCAACCAGGTGCCCCTAAAAGTAGTGCCTTCTGAAAAATCTATATTTAACTTTTATTTTAAAATAATTTTAGATATACGGGAGATTGCAAAGAAATGTACAGGAATATCCCGTGCATCCCTCCCACCAGCCCCATGAAAAATCCATTTTGACTATTTTTCCTGTGAAAAGAGGAAATAAATTTAAGGGTTGAGCTAAAAAACGGGCTGCTTCAGTGTATCCCGAAGGCATAGTGGAGATCAGAGTATTGGACCCCCACCCTTCCTACAGCTTCCTTGTTTCATTTGCCAAAAAATGGACAGCTACCGGCAGAGGGCGCGATAGGGATGCTGACGCTGTAGCCACTCATCTTCCTTTTAATGCTTCCTCCTCCTCCTCCTCCCATCTCAAACTTCAAAGTGACTGGGTTTAGGGTAGGGATGAGGTGAGGCTTGAAAGTGGATTGTGTGGTTGAGCAAAACTTTTGAAGTTTTGCCTTATACTTCGCCAATACTCTAGCCCTAAACTTTCTAGGAGAGACCTTTCTCCTCCCTCTTTTTGAATGAAGGACTTCTAGTCCACATGAAAGTGAGGGGGGAGGGTGCGGGGGCAGGTAATCAATATAAAATCACATACAAGAAAAAAGTCACTTAAGAGTGTTTTGGGAGATGAGGAAGAAAGATACCGAAAAGTCACTTATTTCAAATTAAGCACATAGAGTTATGTTAAAGAAGCATGGAACTATTTGAAATTGTATATTTTTTCTGGTTGAGGAGGGAGATGAAAGAAAAGAAGGTAAATCCCAAATTCTGAGGGAAAAAAGAAAGGCAAAGAGGGAATGAAGAAAGGCAGAGACTTATTACGCTCTGCTTAGAGGTAGAGTCTCTAGGAGGAATTTGAGGTTTAGGTCAGCTATCGTCCCTCTGGACAGTCAGCTTCAGAGCATCATCTCTTATCACTGCCCTTAGAAACGTTAATCGATTAGCCATTCATCCTAGCTTCTCAGAATGCTGTAAGTATCCTGGCATCACCCAGTGGAAGAGCCACAAGTACACAAGAGGAGATCCTAACCTCAGTTGCCTCGGTGGCAGACGGCAGTTCTGCCCTGTTGTGACCTTCCAAGTTCGGAGATGCCCCAGTCTGCCAGACAGAGAAGCTAAAGTACACAGGGAAACAGACCAACGTTATGTATAACAGCAAACTGTTTACCAGTTTCCTTATGACAGCCCTTTTTCTTCACGCAGATACAGTAAGTACTGTGGGCCTCTCACCAGCTGGCTACAACCTTTCATACCTTGCCAGCCCTCACCACCTTCCTTCCCCCTCAATAACCAGTACAATGTACTGGCTTCTCCACTATCACTAGGGGAATCAACTGCAGGGCATAACCAGGTTTTCTCAATTCTTTGCCTTCCTTTTGGCTACACTTGACTCCCTGTGCCTCAGGGCCATGTTTATTTGTTGAATGGTTACCCACTTTAACATTGCTGTCATTACCACCCTAACCCTCTACCATTCCCAAGTGGACCTCACCTGGGAAGTTGTTAGAAATGCAGAATCAGAGGCTCAGCTTCAGACCTTCTGAATCAGAATCTGCACATTAGCACAGTCTCCTGGGGATTCTCATATGCACATTAAAATTCGAGAAGCCCTGCTGGCCTCCCTGGCTCTCACCCTTTTCTATTGCAGATTGCCACTTCACCTGCCAGAAACCATACTTCCATCATCTTGAGACCCCTGCAGGGCTCCTTCATAATCTTTGTATTCATTTTTTTTTTATTTAGTATACTCCAAGAATAGCTCTTCCAACCCCCTTTCCACTCTTCCTCTCTTCATTCCTGTTTTTTTTTTTTTCTCCTATTCCTATCCTTTCTTTCACTGCCTTAACTTTACAGAGATCAGACGACCTTGCTGTGCTAATGTTTTGTTTGGTTTGGTTTTTTTTCCTTCTATGCTTCAGTATATTTCTGGTGTTCTACCACCCTCTATTTTCAGATCTCAGATGATAATATCTTCCCTGTTTCTAAGGCAGTTCTTCTACCTGTGCCTTTTGTGCATTTTCCTATGCCTTTCTTCTGGGATCTTGCTGTCTCCCTGGTCTTCTGTCTCCCAGAATCATGTACATCGTTTCCGCTAAGCCTTTCCTTTTTGCATCCAAATGTGCAGAGATCTTCTTTTAAGAAAATCACAAGATACACACACATTCATATTCACTTGATCCTACTCCTTGCTGGTTTGCATTCGATTTTTCCTCTTTCACAATTGATTTTTCCAACAAATGGTATAGAACAATGGCTTGTAGTTGGGACAGTTTTGCCTTCCCTTGCCTCTGGAGGCATTTGGCAATGTCTGGAAGTATGGTTGCTGCAACTGTGGGAGATGCTCCTGGCATCTAGAAGTGGGTGGAGACCGAGGATGCGACTAAACATGCTACAGTGCACAAGACAGCCCCACACAACAAAGAATTATGTGGCTATGGTGACCAACCATCTTGGTTTGCCTTTGACTTTCTCAGTTATCACGTTGAAAATCCTATGTCCCAGGAAACCCCTGAGTTTTGGTCATCCTGGGGTGGTTGGTCACCCTATCATCATGCCACAAATGTCAAAAATGCTGAAGCTAAGAAACCCTGCTTTGGAAGGAGGATCCATTAACTTTACTTTTTTCTCACCAACTCCCTTCCCTTCAACTTGACATTTAGTTTTGGTATTCTTTTCTATGGAAACAATTCTTAATGAAAGTCACCAGTGGTCCCCTTCTCATCACGAAATTCAATGGCCGTTTTGTCTCCTCCCTCAACCTTTTGATCTCATTCAAACATTTTGACACTGTTGCTTTACTATTCACTTTGGAGCATTTTATTCTCCTACTTTTGGTTCTCTCCCTCCTACCCCCATTATGGGGCCTTCTCTCTTTTGTGGGTCCCTATTTCTATTATCTCTCTCTTTTTTATGGGATTAGTGGCTTTTATTTATTTATTTATTTATTTATTTAGAGAGAGCGCACATATGAGGGGGGTAGAGGGCCTGAGGGAGAGAGAGAATCTTAAGCAGGCTCCATGCTCAGTGTGGAGCCTCATGTGGAGCTCCATCCCTTGACCCTGGGATCATGACCTGAGCTGAAATCAAGAGTGGGACACTCAACTGACTGAGCCACCCAGGTGCCCCTATTGTCTCTTAACTGTAGATAGTCCTGTAGTTAAGTGTTCCTTGGCTCTCTTCCTTACTCTCCCACTGAAGAATTTACTCCACTCCATAGTTTCAGATCTCATCTGTATTAGTTGATTCCCAAATCTCTTTCCTGAGTCCTAGTCTTTCATGTCCAAGTAACTGAGGGATTCCCTTGGGTGTTCAGCAGAATCTAAAACTCTAATGTGAGTAATAGCAAGTTAAGGACATTTATGTAATACGTTAGCAAGGAGGAAGGACAATATGGTCTAGCTTCCATTTCCAGTCGGTCTTCCACTTGGGTCTGATATAACCCTTCAGCTCTATCCAACCAGGATAATTTTCATGCTTTTATATACCTTGTGCTTTCCTCCTTCCATGGTTTTGTTCCGTGGCTTTATGCTTGTGAAGAACATTTCTGCACTTTCCTTCCTTCCTAATCATTCCAATCAGGAAAATGTGGAATGATGAAAATACTGGATTAGGAGTCAGAAGACCTATTTCTGTCACTCTACTTGCTCTCTGACCTTGGGACAATTTCTTGAGCTTTCAGAAGGTTCTATATATGTTTTAAATTTTATTTATTAAAAAAATTTTTTTAATTTAAAAGATTTTTAATTTTTAAATTTAATTTTTAAATTTTTTAAACTTAATTTTGAGAGAGAGACAGAGACAGAAACAGAGCATGAGTTGGGGAGGGGCAGAGAGAGAGGGAGACACAGAATCCAAAGCAGGCTCCAGGCTTCAAGCTGTCAGCACAGAGCCCTATGCGGGGCATGAACCCGTGAACCACGAGATCATGACCTGAGCCAAAGTCAGATGCTCAACCGACTGAGCCACCCAGGCACCCCGAAGGTTTTCTGTGTTATAAAGAAGAATCCCATCCCCGCCTGCCTCAGATAGCTAATGTGAAAAAAAAAAAATGCTTTGAAAGATGAGAATTACCATATAAGCATTGTCCAACCTGTACTCTGATAGCACTTTGTGCCTTTAATCTGGGGACTTACTATCTCTTACATGTAAAGCAGTGACAAAGTCTACAAACTTCTTAAAAAGTAGGGACCCTAATGTAAAACTTTTCTTCTATGCTCTCTATCATTGTACATATCATGTTAACAGATTCTGAGGAAAAAGTGATGAAAAAAATAGCAATTCCATGTACTATTCAGTTTTTATTCTTGATTCACTAATTTCAAATATTTAAAAAAATTTTTTTTAATGTTTTGTTTATTTCTGAGAGAGATAGAGTATGAGTGGGGGAGGGGCAGAGAGAGAGGGAGACACAGAATCTGAAGCAGGCTCCGGGCTCTGAGCTGTCAACACAAGAGGCCAATATGGGGCTTGAACCCACGAGCTGTGAGATCATGACCTGAGCCGAAGTCAGATGCTCAGCTGACTGAGTGACCCGCAGACGCCCCCCCGCAAACATTTTTTACTACAAATTTGTCACCTTTCCTTTTTTTTTTTTTTTTTTTTAAACCTCCAATTTAGGTGATGTCTTTCCAGTGCAAATGAATCCAATAGCTCAATCTCAGTTTATACCTTTGGCTGAAGTTCTTTGCTGTGCTATATCTGATATGAATGTTGCTCAGATTGTGGTGACACAGGAATCACTATTGGAGCATTTGATGAAACATTACCCAGGTAGGACAGCAAGTTTTCTCTATTAGTTCATTGTATGTGTTTGCTTTCTATTTATAAGTCATTTTTTTTTAAAGAGGGATTTCAGCAACTTAAAAAAAATTTTTTTAATGTGTATTTATTTACTTATTTATTTGAGAGAGAGCGCGAGCTGGGGAGGGGCAGAGAGAGGGAGACAGAGAATCCCAAGCAGGCTCTGTGCTGTCAGTGCAAAACCCGACATGGGACTCAAACCCATGAACCATAAGATCAAGACCTGAGCTGAAGTCAGACACTCAACCAACTGAGCCTCCCAGGCGCCCCTATTTATAAATCATCTTAAACATGTAAATAAACTGGGCGATATCTACTTTTTTTTTCTATTGTAGACCCTTGTATTAGAGCCCTGCTAGGAAAAGGCCTGCATCAACAAATTTAATAAGGGTATTTCTTTTACTTTCCAAAGGAACTTTTTCAAAAATTATGCTTATGGGTTTTAAAAAAATTTTTTTTTAATGTTTATTTATTTTTGAGACAGAGAGAGACAGAGCATGAACAGGGGAGAGTCAGAGAGAGAGGGAGACACAGAATCTGAAGCAGGCTCCAGGCTCTGAGCTGTCAGCACAGAGCCCGACATGGGGCTCGAACTCACGGACCGTGAGATCAAGACCTGAGCCGAAGTCGGCCGCTTAACCGACTGAGCCACCCAGGCGCCCCTCAAAAATTATGCTTATGACAACAAATCAGATTGTAGAAAGGAGTACAGAGCAAAACAAGGGAAAGTTCATCTTCTCCCTCCCCCCCCGCCAGTCACATCCTTCCATTGCCACCTCCCAAAGGCAACAGCTTCTATTCTCTTTTCCTGTGTATACTTTCATAAATTGTATTTGAGCATATGTGTTCTATTTTTATAACATAGATTGGATCATTTTTTAAAATGCTTATTTATTTTTGAAGGACAGAGAGACAGAGCATGAGCCAGGGAGGGGCAGAGAGAGAGGGAGACACAGAAGTCTGAAGCAGGCTCCAGGCCCCGAGCTGTCAGCACAGAGCCTGACGCAGGGCTCCAACTCACAAGCCATGAGATCATGACCTGAGCCGAAGTCGGGCGCCTAACTGACTGAGCCACCTAGGAACCCCAAATTAGATCTTTACATTCTCTCTGCCCCTTGCCTAGGTTAAAAACATATTTTAGAAATCTTTCTGTATTATTATATATTGATCTATCTCATTCTTACACAGCTGCCATGATATCCCAGTGCATGAATGTAGAAGAGTATTTTTTGATTAATTAATAATATTATATTATCTTTAAAATAATTTTAAGGATTTTATTTTTAAGTAATCTGCACCCAACATGCAGTCAGGCACCCCTGCAGAAGAGTATTTAAAAAATTTTCCCATTGTAAAATATGCTCATTGTAGAAAATCGAGAACATCTAGAGAAGTAACCACTTATGGTACCACCACTCAAGGAAATCAATGTTAATATATGATGTATTTTCTTCCAGTGTTATTCAAAAATGTTTTCACAACATAAATACAATTTTGAACGCTGCTATTTGGAAAAGGGAAAATTTTTAAGTTTATTTATTTTGAGAGAGGCAGAGACAATATGAACAGGAGAGGAGCAGAAAGAGAGGGAGAGAGAGAATCCCAAGCAGGCCTGGCACTGCCAGCTCTGGAGCCTGATGCGGGACTCGAACCCACAAACTGTGAGATAATGACCTGAGCTGAAACCAAGAGATGGACACAACTGACTGGGCCACGCAGGCACCCCAGGAATTTCTTTTAATTTAATTTAATTTAATTTAATTTAATTTAATTTAATTTAATGTTTAATTTAATGTTTAATGTTTATTTATTTATTTAAAAATTTTTTTTAATGTTTATTTATTTTTGAGACAGAGAGAGACAGAGCATGAACAGAGGAGGGGCAGAGAGAGAGGGAGACACAGAATCGGAAGCACGTTCCAGGCTCTGAACTGTGAGATCATGACCTGAGTCGACGTCAGATGAGTAACTGACTGAGCCACCCAGGTGCCCGCCCCCCCCCCCTTACCCCCAGGGATTTCTTTTAAAAAGATTTGTTACCTTCCTAGTTTGAAAAACTATCATAATATTGATGTTAGATAGTTTGCCCTCCCCCTGACACAAGCTGGTTTTCATTTTGTCTTTAGATTATTAAGATTTAAGCTAGGAGACTGTGATTATTCTCAAAAACTCTTCAAGAATGCTTTCTTGAAGTGAACATTTAAATTTGTGATGGGTGGGGCACCTGGGTGGCTCAGTCATTTGAGGGCCAGACTTTGGCTCGGGTCACCATCTCACGGTTCATGAGTTCGAGGCCCACATCGGGCTCTCTGCTGTCAGTGCAGAGCTGGCTTCGGATCCTCTGTCTTGCTCTGCCCGTCCCCCACTTACGCTCTCTCAAAAATAAACATTTAAAAAAATAAAATAAATTTATGATGGGGTTATATAGCTTAGTGTTTGTATTTGAGTGGACTCATTTTTTTTCTCTACTCAAACATTAACTTAGCCCTATGTCTTTGTGTGGGCCAAAATATATTCCTATTTTTCAATTAAGTTATGATTATTATTAATGCCTCGTTGGCATTTTAATCACATATATTAATTGTGTTACAGTCAGCTCTGGGTTCATCAGGCAAATGTGTGGTCATTTCTGACTTAACTGACTTCAGGCATTGAAATGTTTTTCATTCAAAATCTATCAGTGTAATAAAATGCTTGTTTGTTTCAGGCATCGCAGTTCCACCTCAAGATATTCTCTATACCACTCTGGGAACTCTGATTAAAGAAAGGAAAATTTATCACACTGGAGAAGGATACTTCATAGTCACTCCTCAGACTTACTTCATTACGAATATAACGCCCCATGAAAATAAGAGAGACCTATCGGATGAAAGCTGCCAGATGCCAACTTGCGTTACTTATCTGGTGAGCGTGGAGAGCTGTGCAGAGTTGGCCCAAGAAAAGGCTGCCCCCATTTCTCACTGTCAGTCTTGCCGGTGTTTCCCTGATCTGTGCACTCAGGATGTACAGGAAACACCAGCTGCTGCAGAAGTGACTAGAAAAAGCCAGAAAGGTCTGCGGGAATCCAAATCTTTGGGACAGAATCAAGCAGTTTCCCTGTCTGAGGGGAATCACGTCTGTGAAAGCACCAAACCTTTACCATACACAAAAGACAGAGAAAAAGGCAGGAAGTTTGGCTTTAGCCTCTTTTGGCGTAGTATATCCAGAAAGGAGAAGTCCAGAATAGAGCACAGTAGTTTCTCTGCCCAGTTTCCACCAGAAGAATGGCCTGTTCGAGATGAAGATAACTTGGACAATATCCCTCGAGACATTGAACATGAGATCATCAAACGAATTAATCCCATTCTGACTGTTGACAATTTAATCAAACATACCGTCCTAATGCAAAAATACGAAGAACAGAAAAAATACAATAGCCAGGGCACTTCCACTGATCTGCTCACAGTCAGGCATAAATATCCCTCAAAAGAGGGAGTTAAGAAAAGACGGGGCCGGTCTGCAAGGCCTCGAAGGCGGGGCCATTCTCATAGGGAAAGACACAAAGCCAGGAGTCAGGGAAGTGAGCCTCCTCCAGGAAGCCTTAGACTGGAGAAACATCCCAAGTCCCCTGCTGCACAGCCCACCTCCAGAATTCAAAGCCCAAATGAAGCACTAGTTCAGAAACCACTTGATGAGAATCCATCAATGCCAGGTTCCCATTTGCTTTACAAGAAGCGAATTAGTAATCCTTTCCAGGGTTTGTCTTACCGAGGGAACCCAACAACCAAAGGGCACGACATTCAGACCAGTGATCTGAAATCGGGTCAGATTGGACCAAAGGGAAAGCCTTTCCAGAGGTCAAGGTCTTTGGATTCCTCAAGAATCTTTGAGAGTAAAGGCAAACAGCCACGTGCTGAACAGTATGAAGATAAACTGACAGCAGAATCCATTTCTATGAATAACTCTACCGTCAAGCCTATCAGTGATGACTTTAGAGATCCCCTCTTAAATCACTCTCAAGGTAGTGTTTTGCAAAATGGTAGTAAATGTTTTTCCTTTAAGGAAAGCCTGAGGAGACACGATGTGTATGGTGGAAAAAATGAGGTAATCCCTGAAGTCTTGAGGAAAAGTTATTCTCACTTTGACGCATTAGGGGACGCAAAAGAATCACAGTATGTGCTGCCATCACAAGGTTCCTCCTCTCTAGGCCATGCTTCCTCTGCGTGTAGACTAGTTGATAAAACAATACACCAGTTCCAAAATCTTGGTATTTTGGATTACCCAGTTAGTATGAACTGTTTGAGACAACCCGAGAGACAAGAGGGAGACTCAGAAGAAACACGAGTAAGAAAGGCATTTGCCCAGGAAACAAAGACTGTGAGTCCAGAAAACGAAGGGCTTTCTGAGGATAACCAGGCCTTGTATCAGAAGGAAGTGGAAGATGATGATGGAGCCTGTAGTTCATTATATCTAGATGAGGAGGACTTTTCTGAGAATGATGACTTATGTCAAATGCTGCCTGGCCGCATTCAGTATTCCTTTACAGGGGGAAGCAAGTGGAATCATTTAGGAAAACAAAAGGGGACTGAAAGATTTCTGACTGAGTACAACCGCAGAATACACAGGTCTGAGCCTCAGGTGCTTAAAGGAAATGAGTGTTACAAACCCCCTGGGTTGTTCACTAACCCAGGTGAAAGCCAAACCCCTAAACTCTCTGCTGAAAGCTGTGGCCTCAATTCAGGGACTCGGTCCACTTTTAACTATGAAGACGGACCCAGTGTTGCTACATGTGTGCAAGCCTCAGCAGATACTGATGGAAGTGTATTTGATTACTATAGCACAAGGAAAGCCACTTCTGAGACCGAAACCCTACAAGACTTGGTTGGTGACATAGGAAAGAAACCAGCTAGCTGGAGTCAGGGTGCTCAGAATCAGGAAGTGAGAAAACAGTTCATGCAAAAGTTAGAACTTTTCAGCCCTTCACATATGCCAGTGTTGGCTCAGGATGTCCAACAGGAACACAGTCATCTGGAAGGAACAGAAAATCACAGCATGGCGGGAGACAGTGGAATAGATTCTCCACGGTAAGTGTATGTAAAAATGTTTGATTAGCCACTATTCCTCAGGAATTATTACACTCGAGGGAGTACTGAATGACCCAGTAGGAGACTCCCCTGAATACACTTTTTATAGTGATAGAATTCTGCCAGCCTTTACTGAATGAATTGTATAAAGTTAAAATGAAATCTCTTACATAATAGGATAGAGTTCATTTTGAATGTGAACCAAAATTTGTTCCACTACTACTAAATCTTGAATTATTTCTAAATATAGGAAGGAACTGCTATAAATGAAGCACTTCCTGAACTGAGGGCTAGAAGTTTTCACTTATATTTCTGGTTCTACGCAGTTCAGAAAGAGATGCAGCTATTTTCCACCAATCTTTTCCATGTTTGTTTAAATTTTTTTTTTTACATTTATTTATTTTTGAGAGACAGAGAAAGAGCACAAGTGGGAGAGGGGCAGAGAGAGGAGGAGACACAAAATCCAAAGCGGGCTCCAGGCTGCAAGGTGTCAGCACAGAGCCCAACATGGGGCTCAAACTCACAAACCGTGAGATCATGACGTAAGCCAAAGTCGGAGGCTTAACCGACTGGGCCACTAGGGCGCCCCTCCATGTTTATTTGTTTAAATTAAACATTGTACATGTTATGAAAGTAATATGCACATAATAGAACATTTGAGAAGTACTGAAAAGCATTTTAAAAAACACCTATAATCACCCTACCATTTAGATGTGTTTAAAAAATCCTTTTAGGGGCGCCTGGCTGGCTCAGTCGGTTGAGCGGCCGACTTCGGCTCAGGTCACGATCTCGCGGTCCGTGAGTTCGAGCCCCACGTCCGGCTCTGTGCTGACGGCTCAGAGCCTGGAGCCTGTTTCAGATTCTGTGTCTCCCTCTCTCTGACCCTCCCCCGTTCATGCTCTGTCTCTCTCTGTCTCAAAATGAACGTTAAAAAAAAAAAAAAATTAAAAAAAAATAAATAAAAAATAAAAAATCCTTTTATATTTGGTATATTTATAACACTTCAGTCTGAACATATTGATCTATGTATTTTGTCTAAATGTTTTCCCTATACTGTCATTACTGTTTTGCATAGTGTTTTTTTTCAGGGTACAGTGTGAACATTCCCCTGAGGTTATTTAATAGTTTTCAAAAAGGTCATCTTAAAATTTGGCATATATCTTTACCAGTTTTTTATTATACAAAATTATTATATACTTCCTTTTGAAAAAGTAATACAGAAATGTAAAAGGTGAAACTGACAGTCTGCATTCCCCAACCTTTTCCATTGCCTTTCCGTTGAGGTGACCCAAACATTGTTGACAGTGTGGTTTATATTCTTTCGGACTTTTTTCTGTGCATTTAGAAATATAATTATTTTTTTAAAAAAGAAGAAATATAATTATTTTTTTAAAAAAGAAGAAATATAATTATTTTTTTTTTTTATTATAAATTTTTTTTTTTTTTCAACATTTATTTTTTATTTTTGGGACAGAGAGAGACAGAGCATGAACGGGGGAGGCACAGAGAGAGAGGGAGACACAGAATCGGAAACAGGCTCCAGGCTCTGAGCCATCAGCCCAGAGCCCGACGCGGGGCTCGAACTCACGGACCGTGAGATCATGACCTGGCTGAAGTCGGACGCTTAACCGACTGCGCCACCCAGGCGCCCCATAATTATTTTTTAACAACAGATCATACAGAGCTGTGACTTTCTTTTTTCACTTAACGTATCATGCATATCCTGCAATCAATACATACGGATCCAACTCATTCGTTTTAATGGCTGCTTAGTATTCTGTTATGTGGACTCTAGTATTTATATAACTATTATTTTCCCTCCTTTGACATTTAGATTCCCATTTTTTGCTGTAATAAATCAATCTTCAGTGGATTGTTTTCACATATAAATGTTTACAGACATTTCTGACTCTACCTTAGGCTAAATTCCTGGAGGTCTGCAGTTTAAAAATATATCTTTACTTCTTATTGGGAAACAGATCTTTTCTGCTTGAAAGAATTGTTTAATTCATATCAAGTCTTTTTTTTTCTGGTTTTGTTTTGTTTTTGTTTTTTGAGAGAGAGAGCACAAGCAGGGGAGGGGCAGAAAGAGAGGAAGAGACAGAGAATCCCAAGCAGGTTCCGCACTGCCAGTGCAACCCCAGTGGAGGGCTCGAACCCACGAACTGTGAGATCACAACCCAAGTCAAAACCAAGAGTTAGAGGCTTAACCGACTGAGCCATCCAGGTGCTCTTCATATCAAGTCTTGAAAGTATCAACACATATTGTCTCCAAAGTAAACAATGGTAGTGTAAACCAACAAGCTATGGGTCCCCTTTCACTTTGGCAAAAGCAGAAACAGAAGGCTGACCAGAACCTCATAAAACAAGGACCCTTGCCTATAGTCCTTGGGCATTTACTTTCAAATGTCCCCTCTCTGTAAAGAGAGCTTTTCTACTATTCTTCCTTTCTAATCTTATATTCTAATAAACCTTTGCCTGCTGCTAAAAAAAAAAAAAAAGCAGAAACAAAAACAAAATCAAACTCAAAACAGGTAAGGGCAATTGCTCCTTGACTTGCATGTCAAGGACATGCAAGAATTTATTTGTCAAGGATATGAATGAGAATTTAAATTTGTGAAATCCTGAGAAATTTGATTTCTTTTTTTTTTTTAATTTTTTTAATGTTTATTTATTTTTGAGAGAGTGAGAGAGACAGAGCATGAGTGGGGGAGGGGCAGAGAGAGAGGGAGACACAGAATCCAAGGCAGGCTCCAGGCTCTGAGCTGTCAGTACAGAGCCTGACGCGGGCCTCGAACTCACAGACTGTGAGATCATGACCTGAGCTGAAGTCGGACGCTTAACCGACTGAGCCACCCAGGCGCCCTGAGAAATTTGATTTCTTAAAAAATTGTGTATAATATGGTT
This sequence comes from Panthera tigris, assembly GCF_018350195.1. Lineage (NCBI taxonomy): Eukaryota > Metazoa > Chordata > Mammalia > Carnivora > Felidae > Panthera > Panthera tigris. The sequence goes on from NC_056670.1 coordinate 29,411,319, forward strand.
CTCTTAAAAGACTTACAAGTATAATCAAGAAAAGGAAGGGAAGATAGCATTTGAATATCAACTCTGTGCCATAATTGTTACGAATTAGAGGGACAGAGAAGACCCACAAGATGTTGCTACCCGTAGGAAATTTGCACTTTAGTTGAGTAGACCAACAAAACATAAGTAGCCGAATTGAACTCAAGAACAAAGTGGAGGGTGCCTGACTGGCTCAGGTGAAACCCACATTGGGGGTAGAGTTTACTTTAAAAAAAAAAAAATGAAGTGGAAACTCTCTGTAATTGCTGAAGAGATGTGGAATTAAGAGTAATGAAATGTTTGGGGGGACATTTATTGGAGGATACATTTTTGAGGCATCTCTCTTTTTTTTTTTAAAGTATGGTGATATTAGTTTTATTATTATTTTTTTAAGTTTATTTATTTATTTTGAGAGACAGAGAGCTAGAGCAGGACAGGGGCAGAGACAGAGGGAGAGAGGAGAAAAAGAATCCCAAGTAGACTCTGCACTGTCAGCACAGAGCCTGATGTGGAGCTCCGTCTCAGGAACCATGAGATCATGACCTGAGCCAAAACCAAGAGTCCTACACTTAACCAACTGAGCCACCAAGAGCCCCAAGGCATATCTTACTGTAATGAGCAAGTGATGGAGAGGATGCAAGGTGAGAAAAGGGGAATGTCAAAAGCAAAATGCCCAAATAGTAATGTGACTTGGCTGAAGCAAGGCAGATGTGTTAGATAGGGGACTAACCTAGCCTACAGCTCCTTAGAAAGGAATCTTGTCAATATGAAAAATGCTATGGTCAGCTTTTCTCTTTCATATGACGTCTCAAAAAAGAAATTACTCAAGAAGGTATGGGTTACTACACTTGTAGAGAAGAGTTTTTTAGGGAACTTGTTATTTCTTTTTCTTTCTTTTTTGTTAAATTTGTGTATTTATTTAAGTAATCGCTACGCCCAGCGTGGGGCTTGAACTCACAAGCCCAAGATCAAGAGTGACACGCTCTTCTGACTGAGCCAGCCAGCCACCAAGGAACTTACTGTTTCTGACTAGAATATACTTGATATTGGATCTGAGAAGATATTCAAAAAATATGAACTTCTTGGAAAGCAGCTGCCAAATAATTGAGGTGCTATTGTGAAGCCTTTAAAATATAAGGAGCACTTTAGGGGCACCTGGGTGGCTCAGTCAGTTAAGCATCTGACCTTGGCTCAGGTCACGATCCCACAGTTGGTGGGTTCAAGCCTGGCATTGGGCTCTGTGCTGACAGCTCAGAGCCTGGAACGTGCTTCAGATTCTGTGTCTCCCTTTCTCTCTGCCCTACCCTGCTCATGCTCTTTCTCTGTCTCTCTCTCAAAAATAAATAAACATTAAAAAATAAAATATAAGGAGCACTTTAGATTTTTAAAGGTTAACTTCTAAGCGCGCTTTAGTGTTAGAAAATGTTATATTGCTTCAAAGTAACAGATGAAGGTATGATGCCTTGATTAGAAGCCCAGGCCCCTTTGGAAGGTAATAATTCTGTTATTTTTAATATCTTTAGGACACAGAGTCTGGCATCTAATAATTCAGTCATTTTGGATGGACTAAAAAGAAGACAGAATTTTCTGCAGAACATTGAAGGCACAAAGAGCGGTCAAACACTCACATCCAATTCCTTACTACAACTAACTCCAGTCATAAATGTTTAATTCTTATTTTTCTTTTGGAAACTCTTTGGTAAAAAGGTACAGCATTAATATAGAATATTTTAATCAACCGAATATGTAAGAATTCTCTAAAGCCAAGTATGAGATTCTGTTAATCTCATTACATATTTTGTTCTAGTTGCTGTTTTTTCCCCTTTTTTTGACCTTTTAAAGCTTTTTTAAAAGATTATTTTACTATGAACTTATTGGGAATATACAGATTATTTTGCAGTTAAACCATAAAATACATGGTCCTTTTCCAATTAAATGTGATTAACTCAAATTTTCAGACATTCATTAATTTCCCAATGACATAGGATGTTAATTTACTATACTCAGTAGTGAATTTCTCTACCTACACTAATCCACTCTTATGTTAAGTGGATTTCACCAGATTTCAACACAAAACTCCCGAAAATAGTGTATTAAGGTTGCATAGATACTTTGTTTGCAACTAAAGTCTTTTATCATTATCAAAGTTTATATAGATGTATTGGGTACTTTGCAACAAGAATTTTTTCTCTCTAGTCATTGCTGCCAAAGATCTTTTCTGCAACCACCTTGAACGTGAACAGATGGCCCCACATCATACTGACTGGCAATGTCCAAAATACGTGTGGCAGCAACTGGGTCTACTGTTTTTCTGGTTCCTCCTTTCAAGGCACTCTCTGTAGCATGGCAGTGAGAAATCAGGATGTTCTCAGAGGGCAGAGATAGAAAGGAAGCAGAATGGTTGCAGAATGGCTCGTGAGTGCAAGGAGGTTCTGAATTAGAGATTTAGAGAAAAGATGGAAGATGGATGATAGTTCATTTACATCTGGTCTATTTCCACTAAGACTTAGACAGCTTTGCCAGAATTTTTTCTGGCTGGCCTTTTCAGGCAGGTAGTGGAATGGTCCGTTCTCTCAGGTTTGGGGAATATGGAGCAGTCAGGACTGGTTTCAGCATATTGGATAGATGCTAATGCTGACTTATGGTTCAGGGGATGTTTCTTCTGAGAGGTTTCTAAGGGTTGCCAAGGCCTTAGATCTCAAGCATGACTGAATGATTGGAGGGTGCCTCTTTCCAACTCTCACCAGTGAAGACAAGATAACAGTGAAGGCAAGATGAAGCTTGGCACCATAGAGAGCTGTCTCCAGGCTCTGGGGGAGTACAGAGAAGGAGAGGTCACATATGCCCATGTACAAAAGTAGCGGTTGGCCCACTCAATTCTGACTATTGGCTTGTAGTGGCTCTGAGCAACCTATTATGGCATTTCCAAGAAGATCAGCTGTGGTCACAAGGACATTTGAAACCCTGGGCAAAGTAGCAGGAAGGGTAATTTGTATAGAAAGGCCTTGTGTGGGAGGCATTGTTTTAGGGGGTGTGACAGCTTGGAATCATCGTCAGTGAATGAAAGTTAGAATAAAGATTTCAGCTCAGATAAAGAACTTCCCACTAGTCAAAACTACCCATAGATGAAATAGACATTTTATAAATGAAAGCATTTCCCATTATTTAGGGTATTCAAGCAGAGACTTGGTGATCCTTTGATTGGTATATACTTAGCATAACAGGATAGCTGAACTAGATGATTTTTTAAATTAAAATTTTTGTGTTTATTTTTGTAAGAGAGAGAGACTGAGCGTGAGCAGGGGAGAGGCAGAGAGAGAGGAAGACACAGAATCTGAAGCAGGCTCCAGGCTCTGAACTGTTAGCACAGAGCCTGATGTGGGGCTTGAACTCACGGACCGTGAGATCATGACCTGAGTCAAAGTTGGACGCTTAACCGACTGAGCCACCCAGATGTCCCAAAAATTCCTCTTGACTGTAAGGTTTTGTTCTTATAAGATTCAGTGAGGGTTATAGGTCAAATATGCCTCAAGGGCGGGGGGAAAAAGATGAAGTGAGGATCCTACAAAACACTGAACTCCTGCAAGATTCCAGAGTTCTTCCACTTCTCCATTTCTGTACTATCCTTGTTACTCCTTGGAAAAGGGAGCAGCAACAACTCATTCTATCTTTGATTTTGGACCTGGACAAGTTTCTTAACAGAATGAGGAATCCAAAGTCTTTTGTGGCTCTAGTCACATGTAGGGACCAATGAAATCCGTCTAATTTTGCCACTGGATGCATTATGACACTCTCTAGATGTATTAAATGAAACCTATTGTGAGACCAATAAAACTTTTCTTCTAAAAGTTGTGTTTCTTCTAAAACACAACATATGACAACAGATATTAAAGATGGGTATGCGTGTTGTTTGGGAGGTTATTCTCTAAATAGGTGGCTTGCATTTTCCCCCCCAATATTGTGTGTGATGACATTAGTTCTTGATTTCTCCTCCGCATGACGGTTCCCTTGAGGTAGCATGATGACCTGAGTTTAGGATTCAGACAAATCTGTTGTTGTTGTCATTGTTGTTGTTTTAATGTTTATTTTTGAGGGAGAGAGACAGAGCATGAACAGGGGAGGGAAAGAGAGAGAGGGAGACACAGAGTCTGAAGCAGGCTCCAGGCTCTGGGCTGTCAGCACAGAGCCCGATGAGGGGCTCAAACTCGTGGACCATGAGATCATGACCTGAGCCAAAGTCAGATGCTTAACCGACTGAGCCACCCAGGTGCCCCTGTTTTGTCTTTTTTTTTTTTTCCTTTTAATGTTTGAGAAAGAGAGAAACAGAGACAGAGACAGAGTGCACGTTGGGAGTGGGGGGAGGGAAGGAAACACAGAATCTGAAGCAGGCTCCAGGGTCCGAGCTGTCAGCACAAAGCACAGAACCCGTTGTGGGACTCAAAACTCAGGAACCATGAGATCATGACCTGAGCCAAAGTCTGATGCGCACCCAACTGAGCCATGCAGGCACCCCAGATTCAGACAAATTTGAATCCCAGTTACAATCCTTGGGAGCTGTGTGATGGAGAGAGATTCCAAACTTCTCTGATTCAGTTTTCTCATCTGTAATGATATCTACCTTTCAGAACTGTTGTAAGATCTAAGGCTCATCTATTCAAAGTGCCCAATGCAGGAGGCACCTGATATTGTTATAAATATATGTATGCATATTTTTATATATTTATATATTCACAAAACTGGTCTGAATACATGGCCTTCTATATAGGTCTCCTGTTTTTTCTAGGTTGTCCTGAATTCCTCCATTTAGAGATTCAATCCTTTAAGATTTTTTTTGTAGTAAAGTATTTTTTATTCTTTTTTAAAAAAATGTTTATTTTGAGAGAGAGGGAGGGAGAGGCAGAGAGGAGAGAGAGGATCTCAAGCAGGCTCTATGCTGCTGTCAGCAAAGAGCCCGACATGGGGCTCGATCCTATGAACTGAGACCTAATGACCTAAGCCGTTAAATCAAGAGTCAGACACTTAACTGACTGAGCCACGCAGATGCCCCTAAATTAAGATTATAAGAAATTTCATCCCAATCCAAATCTGGATTTGCCTGGGGAGTTATTATGCCTTGGCTAATAGGAAATATTATGCCTGATGCTATAATAGGAATAAAATATGCAAATCATGGGGTTAATTTAGACATTTCATACAAGATCATCCTCTCTCATCTGGGATCTCAGACCCCTAGGAATCCTCAGAGAGTAGCTGGGTTCTGCAAGCTATTTTCAATATTTCAAAGATTCTAATAGAAATTGTATATTTCCTTTGCTTAACTCCTTACTAATTAAAACATCAAGTTTCTTTGGCAGTGGCTGAAATTACACCAGCTCCGTAATAGAACACCATCACATGCTGGTGTGACATTGCTAAGCTGCATTTGTATCTTATTTATAGATTAGAATGATCATGAGTCTATTACTAAATGCAATTTAGCAGACAGAGGTTTCAAAATGTCAGATATGTCAGGAAAAACAATGGAGAGAACAAGAACAGTAGTAGTGTTGAAAACTGGGAACGACTACATTTTGAGAATCCCTCCTACAGCTGAGAAGGCTTTGGGGGAATGCGGGAGAAAGACTACTGCCAAAATGGAGTGGGGAAGAGAGACACGGGAGTCATGAAGCAAGAATGGGGGGGTGGGTATCAAAAACTCATGCCTACTTTGCTGGCCTCTACAGACCTGTCTTCCTTTTAAACCTTAGATGCAAGCAGCTTCCATTAGTAGTAGCAGCTTCCATTTTTTGGGTAATAGTGCCCTCTCTGGGTAGCTGATGTCACTACTCTTCCACCATTTGATTCAAAGCATTTACAAAGTAATTGGCTAAAAAACCAGTAAGACCTCTCTCTAAAAGTTAAAAAGATCTCCCCCCCCCACCCACCCCCAGGGGTGCATGGCTGGTTCAGTTGGTGGAGCGTGGGACTCTTTTAATCTTTTAATCTTGGGGTTGTGAGTTCAAGCCCCACATTAGGTGCAGAGATTACTTAAAAATAAAATCTTAAAAAAAATTCCACCTTTGAATTAGGAGCTACATACATTAAGTGTACATGTGCTAAATGTGTTCAAAGCTGTGTCTTCCTCGAGGCTGTTAAAACCTTGACCTAAAGGTAGAAATGTAAGCAGCTCTGTATATCATCTTCTCTACAGTACTGTTTCATCAGCTGATCCTCCCAATTTCCCTGCACTACCAGCAGGGAAGGCATATTTGTCCCCACATTACTAACAAAAAGACCAGATTTTATTTATTTAAAAAAATTTTTTTTAACATTTATTTATTTTTGAGAGACAGAGTATGAGCAGGGGAGGGGCAGAGAGAGAGGGAGACACAGAATTCGAAGCAGGCTCCGGGCTCCGAGCTGTCAGCCCAGAGCCCGACGTGGGGCTCGAACCCGCAGACTGCGAGATCATGACCTGAGCCGAAGTCGGACACTTAACCGACTGAGCCACCCAGGCGCCCCGCAAAAGACCAGATTTTAGAGTTGAGTTTGGCAAGGTCATGTGGCTAGCAATGGAGGAAACATGTCCTGTTCCCTCTTTTATTTTCTCCTTACTTCTTTATACTCTAAACATTCATTCTATGCAAGTGTCTCTTCATCAATTTATAACTGCTCCTTAAACTATTTCCATGTCCTAACATTTAAGCATGGTAGTTCAGTTCCTTTTGTCACATAAAACTGAAATGCAGATGCAAAATGACTTTTTAACTTTCTATTTTTTAACTATGGAGTAAAAAAACCAAAAAGCAAAAAAAAACCCCTAGCCCTGTAGGCTTGAGAATGACCAGAGAGAGGCAAGTGTAAGTCCTCTTTCTATCTTCCAAGATCAGACAAGATTGGGCATGTTCAGGGTAGTATGGTCGTAGACCTCTTATTTTTATATTTAAGGTCATAGAGTTTAAGGAGCTGAAGCCAAAGGCAAGATAAATCTTTACAGAATCGAGAAACAGATGAGGTATTCTCTTAAATTTTAAGAAATTATATCAGTGATTTTGGTAAGATATTTTGGAAAATAAACATATTCTAATATTATATTTTGAATTACTTGTACATTTAAATTATGCTACTCCTTCATGTCCTCTCCAATAGATTTTATTATCAGATACAAATCTCTTGAGAGTTATAGTGGGAACAAATATGAAAGAAAAAAAAGAATTCTCCATCCCTTCATTACCATTCCCAAGTTTTCTAGTTGAGGTCCCTGGAGAACATATAGTTACCCAAATTTGGTAGTATCTAATTTTTTTCCAGCTAAGCCACAGCTTGGGAAGTTACTTATGACTTGGTTTAAGACACCAGACAGAGATTTGATTCAAGGAGTTTGGGGCTTAGAAAGGCGAGGGTTGTAGAATGTCCTAAATCACAGAAGGTCATTCTGAAAAACACTAATATGCTTGTTAGTCTCTGGCATAAGGAGAGTTGAACAGTCTAGTCCTTTTTATTTCCATACCTGCTGTAAGACCTCTGATAGAAAAATGAATGCCAAAAATAGAATCTAGAGGAGCTAAAAACTTTACCTCATCTATATTTGGTCTTTAACCACAACATACTAACATCTGTTCCTATTATTTTCCCAATGTTACACGTGTGAAGTTGCCACATCCCATGTTCCTATGCACCTCAGGCTCTGTTGTAGGGCTACAAAGACCTTACAATGGTAGAATTGGGGTGGGTGTACGAGAATGGTAGAAAAGGATTTACATCTAGAGATGCACAGCGATTCTCATACTCGAGAGAGATGCATTTTTTCCACTATCTTTTGCGGACACTCTTTGTTCACAGTATGGAACCCATAAGGTGACTTTTAGATACACAGTCCTTTGACTTCAGGCCAATCCACAATAGCGCAGAAGGCCTGTAGCAATCATTTGTGGTTTCAGCTATTCTGGACCGATAGTTTGGGGCAACTCCATGATGTATATAGCAATACGTAATGTTGCCAAGACACAAGCCTGATGCCGAGGTAACAAGGCTGGTGTCTTAGAAATTGTCAAGTGGTTGTGAAGTGCCCCTGCACCTACGATCTCAGTTTGGGTTCTCATTCTCCACTCAAGGGCAGCTGAGGTGAAGAGATCATGAAGAGATAAAGAAATGGCTTTGAAAAAGAACGCTAACCAGCCGGCACCAGTGGCGGAAGAAAAGAAGTATGCTAAGGAATCAACCTTTTGTGTTGTCGAAAGGTTTCCAGTTTTGTACGAGGTTGTAATTTAGGGGCGGTTAATCTCCAATAAAATAAAATCCTTTTATTCACTGCAACTACGTCATCTGTCGAAGACATTTAGGCTTGTTTTTCTACGTTTCTCCCGAGTTTTCCTAGTTATTATTTCATGGGAGCATCTTCCCCCAAACGCTTTGCGAAACAAAGTCTTTATGTTGGTGTGGCAAGAGAGCACTGATCTCAGATTCAGAAGCGTTCTCTCTAGTCCTGACTATGCCACGAACTGCTTTTGTGTCTTCAGACCCGTAAATCCCTTTCTCGGGGTTTAGTTTCCCCTCAGTCACTGGGGAGTGTGGAAAGAACCTAAAATGAACCAAGGACCTATTTCCTGACTAAAACTTAAGACTTGAGAAACGACTGTCCAGCCCTGACCCTCACTTCAAGCCCCCCTAGCCCACTCCAGACCCCACCAACCCTTTCCCAACAGCGCCGGACTGCCGGCTTCGCGCAAAGCCGTTAGACGTTAACGCCTCACCCCGAGATGGGCGGGCTGAGGCCTGCAGCTTCCGGCGGCGAATGGCGAGGAGGCGCGTGGCGCTCCCCACCGGCCCTGCTCGGGCCTGCCCACGCACCATCCCGCAGCGGGCGGGCCCCTCTCCGTCGCAGTTCAGGGCCTTCTCAGCCCCAGCAGTGCTGCCTGGAAGGCACCAAAGCGACTCCGCAGGGCCGAGGAAGACTGTTCGGAGTGGGGGAGGGGGAGAGAAGGCGAGGAAAGAAAACCCGCATCATTTTATGCTAATCAGTTTGCTCATCCTTTATGGAGATCGGCCAGGGTTTTACCCTAGCAGCCAATCATTTTAGAACAAGGGTGGGCCAGTCGAGATCGCTCACACTCATTGGATGGAAGGTTGCAACGCAAAGGATGAGTTTAAACCGAGAGTATCCGGGATTATTTTTCCCCGCCGCGCGGTGCGTGTCCCGGAAGTGACGTAGGCCCTGGCCGGGCGGCCGCCCTGCCCCCGCTTCCTTTCACGCTGCCGCTGCCCGTAGGTGGTTGTGGCCACCGAGCCCAGGAGGAGGCGGCGGCGGCGAATGATGCCTGGGAAACTCCTCTGGGGGGACATTATGGAGCTGGAGGCACCCTTGGAGGAGACCGAGAGCCAAAGGAAGGAGAGGCAAAAGGTGCGCTGGATGGGCCGCGCCTCCTTTTGGGCTGCGCCGGCTTGGGCGGGGAGGGGAGCTGTCTCTGATCTGATGGCCTGTCAGAACCTGGCCGGAGCATCCCAGGGCCTCCCCTCGCGCAGCCGTCGTCCCTCCTGAGTGGTCATTCCGGAACCATTCCCATCTCCACACCCCGAACCTGGAGAAGGGCTGCACTAGGCTTTGGCCGGGCCTCCAGTGCTCCCTCAGCCCTTCCCGTCGGCGACTACGAGATGGGCAGACTCAAGTTCCCATCGCCGTGGAATCTGTTCTTTCTTTCCTCTCCTTGCTTAAGCAGCGAGGCCTGTTACTTGGTTCTTGTTGGCCGCGTTAGAAGATGGTTAAGAAAATGGTTGCCTTGAATATGTGTTACTTCTCCGTCAGCCCGACCTGTGAGCGAGAATCTTGGGGAAAGCGATCTTAGGTTTACAAACCTCGAGAGCCAGTCTCTAGAGGCTTAAGGAAGTGTCACAGCCGACATTCCCAGGATTTGGCTGTGATGGAGATCGTGTGGGTTGTTTTACTAGTAGGCTTTACTGTTAGTATTTTCATTTAGACCCCAAGTGTTTAATGAGCTTAATTTGTGCCACACTCTTTGCTGGGCACCACAGGATTTAAATAAGTCTCTGCCCTCAAGGACCCCGTAGAGGAGTTGTAGAGAATTCCCACCCTAAACCTCAATAAAAAAAAAAAAAAAAAAAAAGAGACCCAGAGAAAAGAAAACAGAGCTAAGGTGGGCGAGGAAGCTGTATTTGAAGGCTGACATTTGACAAAAAAAATGAAAATACTCGGTATAGCCCCAGAGAGCAGAACCTACCTTACCTTATCACCAAGGTAAAACTTTGCCATTCCAGCCAAGCGGTTATTTTTTTTAATCATGGTGAAATACATACAACATAAAATTTGCCATTTTAACTATCTTAGAGTGTACAGTTTTGTAGCATTAAGTACATTCACATTGTTCTGCAGCCATCACCACCATGCATCTCCAGAACTTTTTCATCCTCTGAACTGAAACTCTGTTCTCATTAAACACCAACTCCCCGTTGCCCACTCCCCTCAGTCCCTAACAATCTCCATTTTACTTTCTGTCTCTGTGAATTTGACTTCTCTAGATCCCTTATGTAAGTGGAATCACCAAGCAGTTATTTTAATTTTGGCTCCTCCTGAAATACCTCTCCTTTTGCATTCAAATCCTGTCTCTCTGTCAAGGTTTAGTTTTTATGTGTTTTCTAAACACTCCGGTATACACATCCAGTAATCTCATTCCCCTTTGAAGTCTTGTTCCAGTGCCGTCTTTATCATTCGATTGGTATCTATTCTGTGCTGCTTTGTAAAGTTAGCTCACTTTTCTTGTGTGTTCTTCTCAAATGTTTCCAAAGATTCTTGAGGTAAGTGGCCATGTATTTGTCCATCCGTACATATTAGTACATTCTTGTAAATTGATGGCTTTCACATTGTACGTTCTCCAGAAATACTTGTTGATTTTTCTTTCACTGTGAGGGATAACTAAAGATTTGGAAACAGATCAGAGTACCAGCTAACAAACACAGAGCATTTGGGTAGTGATCTGGCATTGAGTTGAAGACAACTACGGATTTGGATTTGTAGAACTATGAAGCTGGGCCGTATGTTCTCAAAACTGGAGTGCAGGGGAGGAAGGAATCATGGAAGTGTTGAAACCATGAAAATGGTATGAAAGCGTACACGGAGAACTTAGACTTAAGGAGCATCTACAGAAGGAGGCGGGAGAGGAATCATTAGGGTAGAGGTAAGAGGATAAGGAGGGAATATAGAGTGTCATGGAAGCCAAGGAAGTGAAGAGTGTCAAGCACTATGGATCTGATGTGGAACAGTGTATTTCATCACCTTGCGATATCTCTGGGCTTGGACTTAAAGGCCTCTCTTTACCTTGCTTCATTTCCCTCAAGTACATGGCCCCAAAGCATTTCTAACCCCAAGGCTGGCTCTGTAAATAACCTTGTTTTTCTTTGGAACTTATTGATTTGGGGAGATGTGGGTTAGTTCAGTTAATGAAAGATCAAATGTATAACATGTAACTGTATAATTTATGTTAATGTAAAGCTCTACTGTTTACAGAGCATTTTCACATATGTTATTCCGTTTTCACAACATCTCCGTTTTATGGATGAGAAAATTGTATGTGAAAGTACTTTGTAAAATTTATGTAAATCATGGTCAAAATTTTGGTGGCAGTAGTGTTTGTTACCACTAATAACTATTACCTAATTTATTTTGAACATTTGACCAGGTAATTCTGAAGTGCTAAATTGCCAAATAATTTTTGCTGTTTGCAAATATTAAAACACTGGTCACCAGTTTGGCATTTTAGAAGTAAAGTTGCAGAGTAGTCTTTTTTTTTTTTTTTTTTTAAGTTGTATTAATTAACAAAAAAACTTTTTTAAAAGTTTCCAGGGTTACTAATATACTTGTCTTTCCATGGGAATATAACGATTGGAGCTTTACATGAATTATTTAGGTTTTTTTTTGTTTTGTTTATTCGTTAACCTATTAATTATCAGAGTTCAGAGAGGAAGCATGATGTGAAAAGAGCATGGGCTTTCAAATCAGACAGAGCTTGATTTCTAGAACTTCCACTTGAAGGAAATCCTGCATGTGAGTCTTTGGCAAGTTATTTACCTCTAAGAACTTCCGTTTCCTCATCTGTACTATGGCAAAGGTAATACAGGTTCGCTATCCCTTATCCAAAATCCTTGGGGCTAGATTTGTTTTGGAATTCAGAATTTTGGGGGCTTTTAAAAGGGTAACACCCCAGTAGGGCTTGGGGCCCCCAACCTATGATCAAACACCTTAATATTAAATATGAATATGCATACTAAGTGGAATAAGTAAAGGTTAAAAATACCCTCACATCAGTTTGAGTCAAATTTTTCCATCAAATGAGTTCAGGTTAGGTAAGGTTTTGTCTCCAAATAAGTTACCAAAAAACTTTCGGTTTTCAGAGCTTTATGGATATCGGAATTTCGGATAAGGGATTATGGACCTGTACTTCCCTTATAGGGTTGTTATGAAGATTTAAACAAGATAAGCCGAAAGCATTACACAGTGCTGGGTAGGTACTCAATAATATTAACTTTTTTTTTTCTCTTGGAGATATTAGAAGTTTTTGTTTTTGGATTTGGATATGTTTTTTAATTTACAGATCTCGGGTTCTCATCTTTTTCTGAAAGGAGGTATTTTGATTTCCCTTAAATCATGTAATGGGATTAGAGAGGGGCTAGAGGCCAAGTCTTGAGAATGCAAGAGATGGGATGAGAAAGAAAGCAATAGGTGAGGCTTAGGCTCGGCATTAGCAACCAGTTGATTTTTACCAGGTAACTTTCCAAGGTGGTTGGGGGTCACTCTCTAACTTCTCTAGAGTCTTAGGAGACCTTGTGACCCTCTTGTCACTGCTTCTTTGTTTTTCCACAGAGTGATAGAAGGAAATCAAGGCACCATTATGACTCAGACGAGAAATCAGAAACAAGAGAAAATGGTGTGGCAGATAACTTGGATGCTCCCAAGCCCAAAAAAGCTAAAATGAAAGAGAAGCTAAATGGAGACACTGAAGAAGGATGTAATAATAGACTTTCAGATGAATTTTCTAAATCTCATAAGTCAAGAAGAAAAGATCTGTCAAATGGAGATATTGATGAATATGAAAAAAAATCAAAGCGAGTGTCATCCTTAGATAGTTCTACTCATAAATCAAGTGATAATAAACTAGAGGAGGTATGGATACTTTTTGTTTTGCATTTGCCTTTATCCTTGAAATACAGGTTAATTTGATCTTTTAGACCAATTAGAATTGATTCCATGATGTTTCCTGCTTAGTGTCCAATACCCTCAATTGGACGGGGAATCTGTACAACTGAAACTGGAAACTTTTTTCCTTTGTCCCTTGTTTCTGTCATTGTATTTTGTTTTTCTTGGGGTGGAGGTTGGGGGAATGGTCAAATGTAAACCTTTCCTATGCATTTGGGTTCCTAAATAGTTTTTCCAAATTGCTTATTGATGGTGATCTGCTTGCATTTCTTATGGTTATTTCAGTCCCTACCAGTACTCATGAATTGACATCTGACTTCCTGAAACAAGGTACATAAAGCCTCTTGACTTTGTGTATTTTGCCTTCTGCTTTTTGTGCTTCTGTAACAATAGCAACTTTAAGTGATCTTTAGGTCATATTGTAACTCAAAAGCTGTTTGCATTTTTAAACAGAAATGAACCATATAAAAATGAACTGAAGAAATCTGTTTTCCAGGGTATTAATTTTTGGGGAGTTTAGAAAACATGCTTAGTATAGAATTTGTATTCCTGAACCCATTGCTTGTGCCTTTATCTGTTAGAACAGATATTTTCTTGCACAGAATTTGTCCAATTTGTTCTTGCAGTTTTCCTCTAGCAGAGTTCATAGGTTTACCTAGGTATTATAAACTGTCAGTTACTCAGGTCTTCAGACAGAAACAACTTTTGATAGTCTTAGTAATTCTTGGTATTAATAATTCCTTATATTTAATTTTCAAAAAATACTTATTTTTGGGAGAATGCAAGTGGGGTGGGGCAGAGAGAGTGGGACAGAGGATTGGAAGTGGGCTCCACACTGACAGGCTGACAGCAGCAAGCCTGTTGTGGGGCTTGAACTCACAATCGGTGAGATCATGACCTGAGCTGAAGTTGGACGTTCAACCAACAGAGCCACCTAGATGCCCCAATAATTCTTTATATTTTAAAATCTGATGGTTGCCGATAATTTAAATAGGTCTTAGCCTAGCTTATTGTGTAAACTTTGGGGAAACATACTGAATTTTTGCCTTAAAATATGGTGTTTCTTTTACTTGGGAATTTGATATTTGTCAGGAAGCACGTATGTTGAGAGTTGATCTAAATAAGGCCCACCAAGGAACCTGGAGTGGTTCAGTCAATTGTGCATCCAACTTTTGATTTCGGCTGATGTCATGATCTCAGTGTTGTGAGATCAAGTCCCATTTTGGGCTCTGTGCTGAATGTGGAGTCTGCTTGGGATTCTCTCTCTCCCTCTCTCTTTGCTCCTGCCCCGCTCACACATGCTGTCACTCTTTCTCTCTTTCAAAATAAATAAGTAAATAAACATTAAAATAAATAAATGAGGCCCTACAAGTTTGTATTGCTAGTGGCAAAATGTACAGAGTTGCTTTTGCTCTGTTGCGATTTTATGTGGTATAATGCTCTATATTATAATAGGCTTAATTGTTTATTATTTTATTTAGATCATATTAGGGTTCAGGAGTTCTATTTGTAGGCAAGTGTCTTAAGGAGATAATCATGAGGTGTATAGGGTTGTATGAAACTCTTACTACAATGATGTTGATAATAGTGGAAAATTTATGCATTCTAAATGCCTACTAAATGCCTGATAGTAGGCAGTTGGTTTTAGAAAATATGCTACATTTATGCAATACATGACATCTATCCTGAAGGTCATAGAAGAATGTTAAAAAGGTGTTTAGTGTATCTTATTAAATGAAAGACACAGATTATAGAACAATATATACAGTATTATCCTATTTTAAAAAATTTATATGTGCATAGAGTGAGGATTGGAGGAGTGTCTGTTTCAAATGTGGTATCAGCTGACTGGATTATAGTTTTATTTCTGTTTATATGTGGTTTCTATAATGAAAATGTATTACTTTTGTAATAAAATTTTTTCTTTTAATTAAAAAAATGATAGCTTTGAGGTTTGCTTAAATAGCTTACAATTTCAGTTTGATATTATGTCTTTTATCTGGTTCTCTGTTTGAAAATTGCTATTGTGTATGGTTTTGGAACAACTTTCTTTAAACACACCAATAATAAACTTAACAGGTAGATAATATTGTCTTTCTTCTATATACATATTGACCAGTACACAAAGTTTTCAATAGATGTTAAATGATAATATCATGCTAACCTATGTATATGTTAAAGAAACTTTCAAGCTTGCAGGAACTTTGCTTTGTTTTGGTGACCTAAAACATGCTTTTTGGAGCCATAGAACAACTTTTTAACATTTATTTTTAGAAACAATTTATTTTTCTCATTGTGTAAAATTTTTTAGGATGGTTTATAAGGCTTCTGTTAGTCCTTGTAATAATACTGCCTGTATCTGTGAATATGGCTTAGATGATCAAATAGTGTTTTTGTAATGTTTCAGTCAAATGAAAATATATTTTAATTTATGTAGTAGCTGTATTTCCAAAGGGAGTTTTATGTGTGAGTGAATCATTTTTAAATGTACTATGGGAAAATGTATTAAGTAAACTTGGTATTTAAAGGGATGCTTTTGAAATTAAAAGAATTTTCCACTAATTGGTTGTGTAAGTTAATCTATACAATTTTTGCAAGTAGTAACTAACTTTGATTTGTTAGCTCATTTAGTAAAGCTAAAATTGGTAAATGAGTAAGAATCTAAATGCCTAGTTGAATATGAACTATTATTAGTTAGAACTTTGATTTCATTTTGACAGAGCCTAACACGTGAACAGAAAGAAGGAGCCTTCTCCAATTTCCCTATTTCTGAAGAAACTATAAAGCTTCTAAAAGGTACTATGAACTTTAATGGCTATACAACTAAAAATCTACAATTAGATTTTATAAGAATCTTTGCCTCTTCTTACCAAAAAGAGAATATAGAAAGTGTAAGAGAAATAAGCCCTTCTTTAATTGCAGTTATTTCTACATCATCCTTTTTGATATTCTGACCGGTTTTTGACTTTAATTGTATGTATCTGTCAAGAGTTCAGACCAATTTTTAAAAAATTCCTCTTTGGGGTAGGAATAACTGTAAATGTCACTAGGTGGTATATTTTTAGGCTGACATAGAGGAATCTGGATTGTCATTTTCAAATAAATATATTTTTTCCTAACGCTAGTCTTAAATATATTTCAATGAAATCTCATTTTACAGGTCGAGGGGTAACATATCTCTTTCCTATTCAAGTTAAGACCTTTGGTCCTGTATATGAAGGAAAAGATTTAATTGCTCAAGCACGGACAGGAACAGGAAAGACATTTTCTTTTGCTATCCCCTTGATTGAAAGACTCCAAAGAAATCAAGAGACAATTAAAAAAAGCCGCTCACCAAAGGTAACCATTATAGGGAGTAAAAGGTTTAAACATTACTCTAATGGTTAGGGAAAGAAAGAGTATACTGATCTTAAGTTCAAGAACCCCCGAGATAGAAAAGTTAGCTCTGTGGCATAAAGTAAAAATTTAGGTCCTAAAGCAAAAATTAGTGGATTTTTTAATATAAATCTCAAGCCGAATGAAGTAGTTATTACATATGAGTGTAATGTGTATGGATCCATAGATGTCTTTGATAAAGATGTTTGTAAACATAGATGTTATAAAGCCAGCATGTCTAATTTTAGGTGTATTTATAGGGAATATATTTAGTGACCTTGTCTTCTTTTTTTTCAGTCTTGACCTTTGCTTTTAAACAATGAATTTGCTAAAGAGGTATTCATTTATTTGGTCATTCAGTTAATAATCAATATCATTTATTTCACTGGTTGATTTTTTTAAAGAAGAGATTATAGAAATGATATTGCTAGTCCATATGTTATTGGGGTATTAGAGATCTGTCTTAATGTATAAGTAGGAGAGAGCAGAGAGGACCTAATGAAATTTTAGCCTGAAATTTGATGTTTTTAGAACCTGTGTTCACTTTAAGGTTAATAAAATAAAAAAGAAAAAATCAGCATCATGATTTGAACAGATAATGTGACTAAAAGTAATTTGTTCTTTGAGATTCCTAAATGGTACTGCAATATGAAAGTAAATTCACATGTATGAGTATAATTAAGTCATAATGGTCTTGGATCAGGGTGGCCAACAGGAAAAACCTTTTTGAGAGAGTTTTGTTTCTTTGGTGAAATTAGGAAAGACTGCAAGTAGTAGAAATAGGACCCTGCCTTAAAAAGCTTTTATGCTAGAAGGGCGTTTATTGGAGATTCCAGCTCCACCACTTCTAGCTGCTTGATCTTGGACAAGACTCGACTTCTCTAAGACTCAGGTTCCTCATCTGTAAAATTGTGATAATAATGCCACCTCACAGGGTTTTTGTGAGGCTCAAATTCTATAATTTGGCCAAAGCACTAGTGGTTGGCTCGTAAACATTTGTGTATTCATTTCACAAATACTTTTTGGGTATCTGTTCTGTGCCAGGCATGGTCTCAAGTGTAAGGAATTCAGTAACTTAAATTGACATAAATCCTTGCCTTCATGGCAGCTTATATTTTAGTGGGTGAGACAGACAATAAACAAAAAGGTAAAATATGAATATTTAATATGACATAAGTGCTCGGGAGAGACCGTTAAGGAGGGGTGGAGGATATGAAAAGAGAGTTAAGAATCTCATTGAGAAAGTGAGTTTTGAAAAAAAAAAACCTGAAGGAAGTGGGGAGGATATTATCAATATAAGCTGTTCTTGTTGGCATTGGTGCTGTGTCTTTAAATACTACGACTTTAATGTTTAGATTTCTAGTTTTAAATGCGCCTTAAAAAAAAAATCTTCTCATTTTGAATTTAGTTGTCTTTAGAAAAGTATCTTTTTATTTTTTAAATCTCTTGCTTAGGTACTTGTTTTGGCTCCTACAAGGGAACTGGCAAACCAAGTAGCCAAAGACTTCAAAGATATCACTAGGAAACTCAGTGTGGCGTGTTTTTATGGTGGAACATCCTATCAAAGCCAAAGTGAGTAAATATGTAAGAGGATAGTGCAAAGATCTACTTGCTACTTAAATCTAAGGAAATAATGTGAAAACGTATATTTGATTTTTATATGTTAACGGTATTTCTCTCCTCTAACAGTTAATCATATTCGAAATGGTATTGACATCTTGGTTGGGACTCCTGGTCGTATCAAAGACCATCTGCAGAGTGGCCGATTAGATCTTTCTAAACTGCGCCATGTTGTACTTGATGAAGTGGATCAAATGTTAGATTTAGGATTTGCTGAACAAGTTGAAGATATCATCCATGAATCCTACAAAACTGGTATATCCTAATTCCAAATAAACACATTAGCAATTATTCTTTATCTAAAAGTTATGAATTTTTTATTTCATAATTATTATTACACTGTCCCCAGCCTTCAAACAGAACTAAAGTTATTTGGTATGTGTTCTCTTCCTAAACAAGAGAGTATGGTGACGTACTTTAACATATTTGTTAGCTTCCTACAGTTTCTTTCATCTATTATTTTTTATAGTCCATAGTTAGATTTACTAACTCATTTTTACTGATTTCTTTGATCATTGTCCCTTCTTAAATTCTCACCTTTTTTTCTGAGTTCAGTTTTCTTCATTTTTTCCCCTAATTTTGAAAGTTGAAAGTTTTAATAATTGCAGTGAAGTTCGTATGTTCAAATTTTACCCCAAGTTTTGAATTTTTAATTATTTCTTTAAAGTTTGGGGGGGGGTTCAAGAGCTGACTACATCATGGATATTAAGAAAGCATTTGAATTCTTTTTGTTTATTTAAGATTCTGAAGACAATCCTCAGACTTTACTTTTTTCTGCAACTTGCCCACAATGGGTATACAAAGTTGCAAAAAAATACATGAAATCCAGATATGAACAGGTTGACCTTGTTGGAAAAATGACTCAAAAGGCTGCAACTACTGTGGAAGTAAGTAGCTTTCTAGCATGAGAGATTGTAGCTTTTAGTTGGTATTTGAAATTTGTTGAAGCTAAACTTTTAAGTTTTAGGTACCAGTTCAGGCCAAATCTCTTTTTTCACCTTTAGTCAGTAAGATACCTATGTATTTCTATGGTCTGAGATTAAGGAGCAGAATAGAATAAGTAGAAGAAAATATGTAAATAAGCAAGTCCTAACAGGAGATACTCTACAAGCAGCCATAGAGAAGGACTTGAAGTATGTGGAAAGTGACAAAGGAGACAGTTTATATCAATATGAAGAGAAGAGTGCTGATAATAGTTAGAGCTTCATCTTATACCCTATACCAAAAAAGGTCTCAAAAGAATTTTAAAAAGTGAACCATAAAATTTAAAGCAGGTGTAGATGAACAATTTTTTGATTTCATGGAAGGGAAAGCTTTTCTAAACATAAAGTCAGAAGGAAAATGTTGATAATTTTCACTCCATAAAAATTTAAATCAGTAGTATATATTTTTTTAAAAAGAATGAAAGAGGTGCCTGACTGGCTCAGTTGGTAGTGCATGTGACGTTTGATCTCAGGGTTTTGAGTTCCAGCCCTGCATTGGACTTAGAGCTGATTTGCAAAAACAAACAAACAAACAAAAGACACAAAAAAGAAAGGATTAAAGATGGCATTTGCATTATTTATGGTAGGTACCATCTATGTCACTTTCCGTTTAATAGATGTACATATATATATGTATGTATATATATGCAAATAAAAATAGGCTAAACAATGGTATAATGTATAAGTACAATGGAATGGTTAAAAAGAATGAATTTGATTGATAAAAGCCAAATTACAAAGTGATATGTACAGAATTACACTGTATTTTTGTGTGTACAAAAAATACACAAATAATGCTAAATGGATTCTTTAGGTATTTATGTAAATGTATAAAGATAGTTTGGAAGGATAAACATCAAACCAATAATTACTTTTGGGAAAGAAGATTTTTATAGTATGGGATAGTCAAAGGAAACTCTTACATTTTGTAATGGTTGAAAATTTTATGAGAATACAATGCATCAGTGAAAAAAATTGATTAAGGAAGTTTTCAAACATATGCAGAAATCGAATATTATAAGGGACTTGATGTACCCATCACCAGGCTTTTTTTTTTTCTTCTAATGTTTATTTTATTTTTGAGAGAGAGAGAGAGAGAGAGAGAGAGAGACAGCAAGAGCAGGGGAGGGGCAGAGAGAGAGGGAGACTGAGAATCCCACGCAGGCTCTGTGCTGTCAGCGCAGAAACTGCTGTGGGGCTCAAATCCATGAACTGTGCGACCATGACCTGAGCTGAATCCAAGAGTCTGACGCTTAACCCGCTGAGACACCCAGGGGCCCTCATCACCAGGCTTTAATGATGATCTTTTCTATACCCCCATACATTCTTCATTCCTACATTGGAAGCATTCTTGTCGTCATTTCATCTTCATGTAATTGTTTATATTTTGAAAAGAATAAGTGTTCTTTAAAAAACAAAACAAAAATTACAAAGTTATCACATTAGAAAAAAACCCAATAATTTAATATTATTGAATATCTAGTGCCCTTGTTACCTTAGTTGTCTTTTTTTTTTTATATAGTTTCAGTTTGGATCCAAATAAGATCTTTGAATTGCCACTGGTTTATATTTCTCTTAAATCTTATAATCTACAGGTTCCTCTGTCACTTTATTTTTACAATTTTTTTTTGTTAAAAGGACATGATCATTTTTCAAATGATACATTTCCCACAGTCTTAATTTTGGTAATTGGCAACCCTGTGGTGTTATTTAACATGTTATTCCGCTTTCATTTTCCTGTGAATTGATGTTTGGATTGTGAGGCTTGGTCAGATTTAGGTTCTTGTTTTGTTTTGTTTTTTAAACCATGGTGAAGAAGCAGGAGTGTCATAGGTGGTACAAAAGATTCTTCATTTTCTTTGTTCTTTTCTCTATTTTCCAGGTGCTGTGTAATTAATTTGTGTTATATTTTATTATAATTTTTTTAAAGTTTATTTTGAGAGTGCGTGCGCATGTGTGCGCACACCTGTGGGAGCAGGGAAGGGGCAGAGAGAGAGGGTGAGAGAGAGAATCCCAAGCAGGCTCTGCCCTATCAGCATGGAACCTGACTTGGGGCTCGAACCATAAATCACATCATGACCTGAGCTGACATCAATTGTTGGCCACTTAACAGACTGAGAGCCACCCAGATGCCCTATTTTTATTATTATTATTTTAAATGTTTATTTATTTTGAGAGAGAGAGAGAGAGCATGCACATACCTGCACAAGTGGGTAAGGGCAGAGAGAGAATCTCAAACTGAGCGTGGAGCCTGACCTGGGGCTTGATTTTATGTCTGTGAGATACGAGATCACGACCTGAGCCGATATCAAGTCTCATGTTTTTTTTGTTTTTCTTGTTTTCTTTTTAAATGTTTATTTTTGAGAGAGAGACAGAGACAGAGTGCAAGTGGGGATGGGCAGAGAGAGAGGGAGACACAGAATCTGAAGCAGGCTTCAGGCTCTCAGCTGTCAGCACAGAGCCCGAGGCGGGGCTTGAACTCATGCCACGAGATCATGACCTGAGCTGCAGTTGGACGCTCAACCAATTGAGCCACCCAAGTGCTCCAAGAGTCGGATGTTTAACCTACTGAGCCATCCAGGTGCCCCTGTATTACATTTTAAAAACAATTTTATTGAGATATAATACATGTTAAAGTGCACAGATTTAGAATATACAATAGCAATTGAAATATAATACATGTTAAAATGCACAAATTTAGAATACACAATTTTATCCCGAGCGTTTTTAAAAGATTTTTATTTTTATTTTTTAAAATATTTTTTAAGTTTATTTATTTATTTATTTTGAGAGAAAGAAAGCCTGTGAGAGTGGGGGAGGCAGAGAGCAATTGAGAGAGAGAGAATGAATCTCAAGCAGACTCCATACTCAGTGTGGAGCCTGATTAAAGATTTTATTTTCTTTAAAAAAAATTTTTTTAATGTTTATTTTTTTGAGAGAGCGCGAGCAGGGGAAGGGCAGAGAGAGAAGGAAACCCAGAATCTGAAGCAGGCTCCAGGCTCAGAGCTGTCAGCACAGAGCCTGACGTGGGGCTCAAATTCACAGACCGCGAGATCATGACCTGAGCCGAAGCTGGATGCTTAACTGACTGAGCCACCACGCGCCCCTACAGATTTTATTTTTTAAGTTATCTCTATACCCAGGATGGGGCTTGAACTCACAACCTGGAGTTTAAGTGTCACATGCTCTACTAACTGAGCCAGCCAGGTACCCCTCCCAACATTTTGTCATGAAAATTTTCAAACACTGAAAAGTCAAAACAATTTTACAGTGAGCGCCCATATGCTCATATTATAAATTTATTTATTTATTTATTTATTTATTTATTTATTTATTTATTTATTTATTTATTTTTATTTGAGAGAGTGTGCAAGAGGGGCAGAGGGAGAGAGAGAATCTTAAGCATGCTCCAAAGCTCAGTGCAGAGTCTGATGCAGGGCTTAATCCCACTACCCTGGGATCATGACCTGAGCCGAAATCAAGAGTCAGATGTTCAGCCAACTGAAACACCCAGTTTCAGTAGGCACCCCTACAAAGTTTCTGAGGCAAAATTCACAAAATTAACTGTATAACATGTATATATTCATAATGTTGTGCAACCATAGCTTTTGTCTACTTCCAAAACACATCATCACCCCAAAAGGAAACCCAATAATCATTAAGCAGTTGCTCCCCATCATCCCCTTTGCATAGCCTCTGGCATCACCAATCTGCTTTCTGTCCCTATGGACTTACCTATTCTTGATGCTTCATATAAATGTAGTCATACAGTACATGACCTTTTTGTGTTGGGCTTCTTTCAGTTAGCATATTTTTGGGTTTCATATGATATTTGCAATTTTTAAAGATGAGATTTACATATTAAAAAGCCAGAATTTTAAGTATATTTGTTTAGTTTTGACAAATTCATAAATGTATATAACCTAACCTCCTAACCACATGTAGAAATATTACCATCATCCCAGAAATTTCCCTCATGGCCCTGCTCAGTGAAGTCCCCCATCCAGGGACAGCCACTGTTCTGATTTTTTCTACATAGATTAGTTATGCCTATTCTAGAACTTGATATAAATGGAATCCTACTATGTGTGTTCTCTTTCTGTAAAACTTCATTTACCTAATGTGTTTTGAGATTAATCCCTATTGTTGCATGTATCAGTAGTTGATTCTTTTCTCTTTTAGTTTTTAGTTCCTTTTAATTACTGAGTAGTATTACATTGTATAAATATACTAGTTTATATATCCCTTCACCTATTGGTGGCCGTTTGTATATTGTTTTCAAATGGGGTTCAGAAGAATTGTCGTTTTATTGTCTCCCAGAAAGGCCAATTCTTGAACAGATTAGGAAAAAAATATACAAGGGAAGTCATTTTCACTAATTTTAATGAAACAGATAATTGGTATTTTCTTTCCTCAAAGCATTTGGCCATCCAGTGCCATTGGTCTCAGAGGCCAGCAGTTATTGGAGATGTCCTTCAAGTCTACAGTGGGTCTGAAGGGAGGGCTATTATTTTCTGTGAGACCAAAAAGAATGTAACTGAAATGGCCATGAATCCACACATAAAACAGGTAAGTCTTTTCTGATGCTTCTCTAATTGAGATTATAGGGATGACTCACTGAAGAAAAATATTGTCCTTTGTGGACCAGGTTTGACAGTATTTTTAGAGTCAAATCTAATTCAGAAGGAAGTTATAGCCAACCTTTCATGATCTTTTAAGTCAGGATAGAATTCTACCCATTTTCATGAGAAGGTTTTTCAAGACTTTGCATAAATTGATCTTGAAAATATAAAGATTGAAACAAAATGAATTCCTGTGGGTAAGAGTGGGTAATAGTTGAAAGTTGTGTTATAAAATGAATTACAAATGTTTATTGAATGAATGGATCAACTGCAGCAATTAACCTTATTTCATCCAAATGCCCACTCACTTCCTGCTCCTGAATTCTTTTTATGCAAACCCTGGATAACATATTATTACATATTATAAATTTTTGGGTATGTGTCTCTAAAAGAAAAGAATTTTTTTAAACCTATACTAATGTTACCACATCTAAAAAATTAATAGTAATTAATATTTTCAAATGTCAATTTGTGCTCAAATTGTGAATTGTCTCATGATTGCTTTTTTTCTTTTATAGTTTTTGTTTAAAAACATTTTTTTAAATGTTTGTTTAGTTTTGAGAGAGAGAGAGAGAGAGAGAGAGTACATGAGCAGGTGAGAGCCAGAGAGAGAGGGAGACACAGAATCTGGAGCAGGCTCCAGACTCTGAGCTGTTCCCACAGAGCCCCACGTGGGGCTCAAACTCCTAAACTGTGAGATCATGACTTGAGCTGAAGTTGGATGCTCAACCAACTGAGCCACCTAGGGGCCCCTATAGTTTTTGTTTTTATAGTTTTCTTTTGTGGATTCAAATAAGATTCGTAAATTGTGTGATTTTATTATATCTCTTTCTTTTTTTACTTTTTTTAATGTTTATTTTTGAGAGAGAGAGCATGAGTGGGGAGGGGCAGAGAGCGAGGGGGGACAGAGGATCTGAAGCTGGCTCTGTGCTGACAGCAGAGAGCCTGATGTGGGGTTTGAACTCAGGAACCGTGAGATCATGACCTGAGCTGAAGTTAGTCGCTTATCCAGCTGAGCCACCCAGGAACCCCTCAATATATCTCTTTAATGTATGGATTCCTTTCTCATCTGTTTTTTCTTGTAGCTTTTTTTCTCGTGTATTTTTTTTATTTTTTGAGAGCACAAGAGAGGCAGAGGGAGAGAGAGAATCTTAAGAATGTGGGGCTCAGTCTCACGAATGTGAGATCATGACTTGAGCCAAGATTTAGAGTTGAACGCTCAACCAACTAAGCCACTCAGGTGCCTCATCTTTTTTGTTATTTAAAAAACCCAAGTTTCCATCATCTAGAGTATTGCTTCCCTGTGAAGTCATTTAACATGTTCCTCTGTCGTCTTCTGTATTTCCTGGAAATTCAGGTTTGTTTGTTTATTTAGGGCAAAACTATGTTATAAGAGTATATAATGCATAGTTCTTTCTCTTTAAAAACTCATAAAAAAGTTTTTAAACTTAAAAAAAACTCATAAAAAACTCTTTAGTTTTTATGTCAGTGTCTCTCCAGTCATTTTTGTTGTCTGAGAGTGGCATAGTAGATTCTTGAAGAAGGGCTTATGGAAATAATATTACCTGTTGATAATAGATTGTTTGTGATTTGTAATGATACCTGAAAATCATTTGGCTGGGTATTAAAATACTTGGTTCATATTTCCTTTCCTTCAGTATCTTAAATATGTTTTTGCCCTTGTTTTTGGAGTAAATCATATCCCACTTTCTGAGCTCTGGCTGTCTTTTCCCTAACTTTATTTTATTTTTATTTTATTTATTTATTTATTTATTTATTTATTTATTTATTTATTCCAATATATGAAATTTATTGTCAAATTGGTTTCCATACAACACCCAGTGCTCATCCCAAAAGGTGCCCTCCTCAATACCCATCCCCCACCCTCCCCTCCCCCCACCCCCATCAACCCTCAGTTCGTTCTCAGTTTTCACACGACCCTTCTTCTCCCCCCCCATCCAGGGCCCCCAGGGCTGACCGGCCCCGGCCCCGCCCTCACTTCTGAGCACACCTTCCCCTAACTTTTTTTAAAAGTTATTTACTTTGAGAGGGTGGGGGGAGGAGGGGCAGAGAATAAGAAAGAGAGAATCCCAAGCAGGCTCTGTACTGTCTGTGTAGAGCCTGACACAGGGCTCAAACCCACGAACTGTGAGATCATGACCTGAGCCCTGAAATCAGGAGTTGGACGCTTCAACTGAACCACTCAGGCGCCCCTTCCCTCATTTTTATGCGGATCTTCTATTCCTTTGCTTCTGTAATCCCTGGTATCCTCAGTTTGGATCCTAGGTCCAACACTTTCTCCTCAGTGTGGAGCTCTTCCTGGCAAGGAAACATTGGCTTATTAGTTTTGAAAGTTCACATAGGGTCCAGGCTGCTCCAGCCTTTTCCAGATCTTACCTCTGGATTCTTAGAATCCTCTGGAATCACCATTGAGTGTACAAAAACTCTGCCACGTTCAGCTGCTGTTCTCAAATTGGTCCGTTAGGCTTTGCAGGGAGTATCTGTTCTTAGGACCAGCAAATCTCCCCACCTCATACATACACACACATCTGTCCCTACCTGCTCATGTTTTGGAAATCATGAAAATACTTTCACTTAGTTTTGTCATAGATGTCTGTGGATTTTTAATTTTGTTATACAGTTGCTCTATTTGTTTTTATGGGAGAACGAGAGATTCAAAGACTATTCTGTCAACATCTTCCTCAGTATCATTTTAACTAATTGTGTAACTTTAGCTTTGTATACGGTATACACAGATGCCAAATGGTGAAAGTGATTGAGGGTGGTTGATTTACCTTTCCTGTTACTGCCTTAGAACACCTAGCAGCAGCAGTGTTGCAGCCGCTCTTGTTCTGTCTCCTAGGGAGGAACTGCCTTGCTGCAGAAGCTGGGTAAGAATTCCCCCGCTTACTGGACGATAATCAGCTTCTGTGGCTGAGAGCAATGCAGTTTCTGCTCTGCTGGTTTACTGTTTAGGTCAAAAATAGTAGCATATCATTATAGGTGATACAGGATTTTAGGGACTGTTGAGGGAACTTCAGTGGTTATTTTCTTTATTTTTAACTATTTTTTTCCTTAAGGTCAGATTTTACCAAGAAAAATGCTTTCTTAATTCTAAACAAACCTACACACACACATGCGTGCATGCATATGCGCACACACACACAAACTTTTGGAAAATAATTTACTCAGATGTTAGAGACCTGGAAACCATCACTGTGTGTTGTTTTTTTTTTTAATTATTTTATCACTACACCAACATGGGGCTCCAACTCAAAACCTCAAGATCAAGAGTCGTATGCTCACCAACTGAACCAGCCAGGTACCCCCATCATTGGCATTATTAATGTATTATGTCCCTCCTTAGGACTAATTATCAAGAAAAAAATCAATGTTGTATCAAATTTTTTTAAAGGGAATTTGAAGAGTGCCTGGGTGGCTCAGTTGGTTGAGCATCTGACTTTGGCTCGGGTCAGGATCTCGCAGTTTGTGAGTTCGAGCCCTGCATCAGGGCTCTGTGCTGACAGCTCAGAGCATGGAGCCTGTTTTGGATTCTGTGTCTCCCTCTCTCTGCCCCTTCCCTGTTCATGCTCTGTCTCTCTCTCTCTCTCTCAAAAATGAATAAACGTTAAAAAAATTTTTTTTGAAAAAAATAAAGGGAATTTGAAAATTTCACTATGAAAAACTGTCCCAACTGTTTAACATATGTTTGCTTTTGACTTCTTTTTAAAGTGTTTATTTATTCTTGGGAGAGAGAGAGCGTCTGGGGAATGTCAGAGAGGGAGGAATGTCAGAGAGGAATCCGAAGCAGGCTCCAGGCTCTGAGCTGTCAGCACAAAGCCCAACATGGGACTCGAACTTGTGAACTGCGAGATCATGACCTGAGCCAAAGTCGGATGCTTAACTGACTGAGCCACCCAGGCGCCCCAGCCACAAAGTATTTTTAGATTCTATCTTCCATGGCTGAAAATGGTCCATTTCTTTCTTACTACTGTTGCAGAAAATTAAAATCTGGGAGTCAAGAATAATGCTTCTTTCCTTTGTACCTCATTTCTCCTTTCTTCACCAGGTCCCCCCAGTTTCATCTGACAGTAGTTCTTGAATTCATTTATGGCTTAGCCCCCTACTTACCTTTCCAACTTCATCTTATTATACTTTCCTGTCATTTCTGTACACTCTTCCATATCTGCCATGTTTCCTCACACCACAGGGCTCTTGAACTTGTAATCTTCCTTGCCTAGCAACTCCTACTTATCTTTCAGATAAAAGTCTAGAGCACCACTCTCAGGGAATTCTTCCTTGCTCCAAACTAGGTCAGATTGTCCTTTTTTTTTTTTTTTAACAGATAAACGGTTTTTATATTCCTCCTCCTTTTTTATTCCTCCTCCTCCGCCTCCTCTGCCTCTGCCGCCTCCTCCTCCTCCTCCTCCTCCTCCTCCTCCTCCTCCTCCTCATCTTCTTCCACCTTTTCCCGGCAACTTTAGCAGGACTCTTTGTGCTATCAAACTTTCCTTGGGACTTATAGTCAGCGACATCCTTCTTCTCTACTTCTCCTTCAGTTTTGCTGCCTTATTGTTGTAAGGCTACTTTTCACTGTCACTTAAGTTATTCCCCATTTCACCCAGCTTCTTTGCCGTGTCTCCAATGGAGATACCAGGGTTTGTAGATTTGATCTTGGGGCAGAATTCTGAACAGAACAGGAAGAAT
This sequence comes from Panthera tigris, assembly GCF_018350195.1. NCBI lineage: Eukaryota > Metazoa > Chordata > Mammalia > Carnivora > Felidae > Panthera > Panthera tigris. Next base: position 29,439,827 of record NC_056670.1, read on the forward strand.
CCAGACGGCCTTTAGGGGCATTAGGGTCCTTCTTCTTGCCTCCCTTAGCTGGTCCATAATTCTTCATTTTCCAATAATAGTGCATTTCATCTGCCTTTGCCATTTCATCAACTTTAGACTTTTCTTTCCCAGACGTTATCTTCCACCTCTCAGAGCACTTCTTGGAAAATTCTGCAAAATTGACAGGGACCTCTGGGTTTTTCTTCTTAGGTTCCTCTCTGCATGTCTGCACAAAGAAGGCATAAGCAGACATCTTGCTCTTTGGTTTCTTGTGATCACCTTTAGCCATCCTGACTTTACAACATTTATCTTGCTGATTGACAGGCTCCCCATCAAACAGTGGCCATGTGAGGGCAGAGACCTCTGTTCTCTTCTCTGCTGTTTCCCCAGTATAGGATTGCCCTCCTATAAATGCTCTTTGCCTCTTATACCTGTGCATCGATTACGGTTGTTGGCTAAATTTGTGTGTCTCATAATTTGATTAACTTCCATCTCCCCTACCAGAGTATAAAGACCATGAGGACAGAGGCAGTCTTATTTTTGTTTGCAATTTTATCCCTGGTGTCTGACATTTCGTAGGTTATAAAGTATTAGTTGAATGCATAGAGGGTGATTGGCACTGCCTTGGTGAGGCCATTGATACATCTTTTGAATTCTACAACAGCCTGCTACCTAGGTCTCTAGTTTTTGTCTTTCTGTTTTGCCATTTTGTAATACATTCTATACATTATAATTAGAGTGTTCCTTCTATAATGCAAATATGTTCATGATAATCTGAATATGTTCATGATAATCCTGTTTACAATCATTCAGTTGTTTCATATTGTTCTCAGGATGTAATTCATATTCCTTTCCAGCCTCATCTCTCATCATTTTTCCCTTTACACACTATGCTTTATCAATACTCAAATATTGTAGATCCTCAAGACACCCTGTTCATGTATGAAGTTTTTTTTGCCCAAAACTCCCTAGCCTCCTGCTCTCCTTCTACCTGACTACTGGTTCCTTATTATCTGTCAGGTCTCAGCTTCAGTGCTGCCTTACCCTTAAACAAAATTAAGTTAGGCTTCCCTTGTAAGTATTCCTATAGCAGCCTGCACCCGGTCATAGTATATATCATCATACTGTATTGAAAATGCCTGTCAGCTTGTCTATCCCAGGGCTGTTGCTTCGTGATTGTTCCAGAATCTGGTGCACACCAAGTATGTGAATTCATTCATGAATGCTTAAGACTTGGTTACTAAGGTTTAGATGTGGACTGTTACGAATTTTTTAATTTTAATAGTGGCTAGAATTCTAGGAAATATGTTTATAATAGTAGGAAAATTATTTTCAGTACAAATGAAAGGTAATATATAAATCGCATAAAGAAGGCTCAACTTCACTAAATACTATAGAAATGTAAATTAAAACATTGGGAAATCATTTTTGCCTAAATGATTAGATTTACAAAGATGGTAATGATTCACAATACACAGGGTAGGCAGGTTATGATGAAGTAAAGACTCATAAAGGTTGAAGAGTAAATGGGCACAACCTCTTTTTATAATACACTTTTACAATAGCTATTAAAGTGTTAAATGTTTATAATTTTAAATATTATTTATTTTTAGTGGGGTGATGGGGAGAGGGGTAGAAGGAAAGAGGGAGAGATTCTTAAGCAGCCTCCATGCTCAGCATGGAACCTGATGCAGGGCTTAGTCCCATGACCCTGGGATCATGACCTGAGCTGAAATTGAGTCAGACATGCAACCGACTGAGCCACTCAGGTACACCAAATGTTTATAATTTTTGACCCCAAAATTCAACTTCTAGATATGATTCCTACTGAAATACACATATACTGAGTGGTCCAGAGGTATAAGTACAAAGTACTTATAGTATAGTATAGTACTTGTAGTATTATGAAAGATGAAAACTTGGATATGACCCAAACATCAGTAGGATATTGCTAAAATATATGACACTGCATCCATATGAAGAAATCATATCCAGTTTTTAAAAATTAAGTAGAGTTATATCTATAGATGTAGAAAAATGGCTAAGGTAGTAAATTTATAAAACATTTCATTGTTTTGAAACAATACATATATGTATAGAGTATGATCCCATTTTTATGAGTAAATATATAATATTATAGTATATGCCGTTATGTGTGGGTTGTGTGTCTTGTATGTTTTTTTAAAACAATATCTGGAGGAATATTCACCAAATGGTTAGTCGATTATTATGAGGCTGATATTAAGGGAAGCTTTTACATTTTATATTAAATATTTAGTTTCTCTAATATTTGGTCTTTTTGAACAATAAGCATGCATCATGTAATTACCAGAAAATAAGATTGGGGCACCTGGCTGGCTCAGTCAGTGGAGCATCTGATTCTTGATCTTGGGGTTGTGAGTTCAAGCCCTACACTGGGTGTAGAGATTATTTAAAAAAAAAATTTTTTTTTTAAAGTAACAAAAAAAGAGTACAGACTGTGTGGTGTTATGGTGCTATCAATTGCAAGTGTGAGTTGTACACTTACTTTTTCTCTTTTGTCAAATAGAATGCCCAGTGTTTACATGGGGACATAGCACAGTCACAAAGAGAAATTACCCTGAAGGGCTTCAGAGAAGGTAGTTTTAAAGTTTTGGTGGCAACCAATGTGGCTGCCCGTGGTTTGGACATACCTGAGGTGGACCTGGTGATTCAAAGTTCTCCTCCCCAGGTAAGAAATGAGATTTTATTTAGGGAATAGAAGAACAACTGTATAAATTGCCATTTTACTTATTTACAAGATGTTGCCTGGGATATGCAAAATATGTTATCTGTTCTTCCTCTTAGCCATTTTTTTATTAATGCAGTGTTAAATTAGTCAGAATCTGATGCCTTAGCAAATGATTAACTTTCCTTTTTGGATCTAAAGCGTGGAATCATGCAAAGGAATTATAAAAAGTTGTCATATGAAGAGCCCTGGGATTAGGTGGATTAAAAAAAATCCTATTTCTTTTATCCAAAAATTCAGCATAAAAGTTCTTTGGAATGTTGAAAGAGCAAGAAGATTGAAATAATATATTTATTGGTGGTAGTAGTTTTGTTATTAGCATTATTTTTTGAATGTTGGAATGACTGTGTTTACTTGCCAGATTTTTTTAAGAAGTATTAAAAAATGCCTCTTTTATTTTTAGGATGTTGAGTCCTATATTCATCGTTCTGGACGCACAGGTAGAGCTGGCCGGACAGGGATTTGCATATGTTTTTATCAACCAAGAGAAAGAGGTCAACTACGATATGTGGAACAAAAAGCAGTAAGTAGAGTTAAATTATTTCAGGCTTATTATCTAAACGGTGCCTTAGAGCTCTTTTTATATTTGTTCTCACAAATAGATCCTTATAACTATTTTCTCAGTTTAAGCTGCATTTGGATGTGAAGCATGTGGAGAGCTAAATTTATATGAGCTGCAAGACTTTGTTTTGATACAGCTTTTATTGTGAAGACAGAAGAGCTGACTTTCTCATTTTTCCCTTGAATTTCTCCCTTGATTCTAAAATCAGAAGCACATTGTGATTTCAGTATCTCATAGTCCAGCATTGTGAAGGGGTGACTGTGACATAGTCTTGGTGTATTTATAAGATTATATTGAATAATAGTACAACGGCCAGTTTCTATAAGAAATTATGTACATTTTTTTGTGGCCTGTATTGTTTTGTGGCATTTTACATTTTTTCCTATTTTTATGATGTGTGTTTTTTGTTTTTCTTTCTTTCTTTTTTTTTTTTTTTTTTACATTTATTTATTTTTGAGAGACAGAGCACCAGTGGGGGAGGGGCAGAGAGAAAATGAGACACAGAATCCGAAGCAGTCTCCAGGCTCCGAGCTGTCAGCACAGAGCCCGACATGGGACTCGAACTCACAAACTGTGAGATCGTGACCTGAACCCAAGTGGGATGCTTAACAGACTGAGCCACCCAGGCGCCCCTTTGATGTGTGTTTTTTAAACACTATTTCATCTACTTTGTAAAATGAGATAGGGTAATAAGAAAAAAAAGTTGATAGACATAAACAGCATCTTTTTTCCTCTTTTAGAATCAGCTTTATTTTGTAAGTGAAATTTCATGATTGTAACTAAGGGCAATTAAATTTTTTTTCTCTTTCTAGAATTTGTAATTGATGATTTATTAGAAAAAAAGCAGGTCTTTTGATCTACTGGGGCTTGGAAATCTTTAAGTCCAAGAAATGGAAATTCAACAAACTATATTAATTTAGGAATTAATTGTAAAGACTTCCATTTTTCTTTAATGTAATTCTTTCATTTTCAGGGAATTACTTTTAAACGTGTAGGTGTTCCTTCTACAATGGATTTAGTTAAATCTAAAAGCATGGATGCCATCAGGTATGCTTTCTGACCTTGCTGAATAAGTTTTTCTTTTGTATTAGGCTATTCATCTTTAAGCTCTCCTAGTTCAAATATCAGAAAACTTAATCACCAGTTTTACCAGCAGACTTTTAGTTATATTAAAATACGAAAACGTTGCTCTTTCTTTTCCCATTCATTCTCTTATCTTTAATTTTTTACATTTGTCTTGACCAAGAAAATGTACTATTTTTAAACCATAGGTCTCTGGCTTCCGTTTCTTATGCTGCTGTTGATTTTTTCCGACCATCAGCTCAGAGATTGATTGAAGAGAAAGGGGCAGTTGATGCATTGGCTGCAGCATTAGCCCACATCTCTGGTGCATCAAGTTTTGAACCACGATCTTTGATCACCTCTGATAAGGTAGAAATCTATGAGAAAATTATGTGATTGAGAAAAGATTAAAATTGAACCATAGATAATTCATCTATCTGGAGAGAAAACCATGAGACCTTTATTTTGCTAGTACTGTGTTAATTGAAACTTACATACCAGAATCTATTCTTTATTTTGTAAGTTGCCATGGAACCATGTAAATCAAAGCATAGACGCTATGCAGTTCACACAGTACCACGCAAAGGAAGGATTGCCTGTATATGTGGAGGGGTGTGTGCATGGTGTGACACTACTGATCTAGTCCCCTGCTAGATCAGTGTCAGATGTCAAAACAAATCACATCAGAGCTATTGGTTGCAAGTAGTTAAAAGGTACTCACCATGGTATAAGTGAGGAGAGTCCCTGGATGACCGGACCCATCCGTAAGAGAGCACTCTGATGTCTGGGTGGAGAGAGAAAGATTGAGAGAAGGAGTTGGTGGGAGAGGGGAACAAAAAGAGCAGGGCAGATAAAGTTACTTGGGACTATTTGGTGGTGTAGGATAAATGAGTACATCTAGTGTGTCTGAGGCTTTCCATCTGGCAAGTGTTAATGGTTTAGCCAAATGTCATTTTGCTGGGAGTGACTTCATGTGTCCATCTCCCCCCACCAGCACACTGTGTATTTCTAAAAAACATCGGGATTTGGGGCACCTGAGTGGCTCAGTCGGTTGAGTGTCTGACTCTTGATCTAGGCTCAAGTCATGATATCACAGTTCATAAGTTGGAGCCCCACAGTTTGTTAGTTCAAGCCCCACATAGCACCCTGCACTGACAGCATGGAGCCTACTTGGGATTCTCTCTCTCCCTCTCTGTCTGCCTTTCCCCTGCTCACTTGCTCTTGTTCTCTCTAAATAAATGAACATTTTTAAAAAACCATCTGGATCCAATTCAAGTTCATATGTTACATTTGGTGTTAATGTTTCTCTTTTAATCTGGAACTATTTTCCCATCATTTTTATTTTTATTTTTTTAAAGAGTATAGATTAGTTGTCTAGATCAGAGTCTAAAACTTCTCACCTGGATTTTTCTGGTTTTCTCTTTTTCATACATCATGTAACTTTTGTCTTTATTCAGCTTTTCCTGTAAACTGGAAGTAACGTCAAAGCATGATTTTATATTCAGGTTAGATAGTTTTGGCCAAAGCACCCTGTGGGTGATATTATATATATATGTATTATATATTATATTGTGTATAGTATATATATGTATTTTAAACTACATTACATCAGGAGGCATATGATGTCAGATTGTTCCAGTACTAAAATTGCTTAGTTTGATCACTTGTTTACAGTGGAAACTGCCATGTATTCCCTTTGTGAAGGTATCTTACTCTCTGTAGTTGGGGTTTTGTTTTTTGTGTGTGTGTTTTGTTTTGTTTTTTATTTGAGAGAGACAGAGAGAGTGTGAGTTGGGAAGGGGCAAAGAGAGAGAGTCCCAAGCAGGCTCCAGTGTCAGCACAGAGCCTGATGCAGGGATCGAACTCACAAAACTGAGATCATGACCTGAGCCAAAATCAAGAGTCAGTTGCTTAACCCACTGAGCCACCCGGCCACCCTGCCACCAAATACTTCTTAGGAAATTACTTAAGCCATACTTTTTAGGAAAATGTTGATAGACTTTTAGGCTAAGAAGTACCTAAGAGATCATTTATTCCCAGCCCTTATCTAATAAAGGAATCCCTCTTTGGCAGATGGGTCATCTAATTTCTGATTAAATATCTTATAAACAGTGTTAGTGGGTTTGAAATTTTTTTATAGTTTAAACCAAAATCCAGAGTCTTTACCACAAATGCACTACAGGGTCTTCCCCTTTGTACCTCTTTGACCTCATCTCTTTTTTTTTAAATTTTTTTTTTTTAATGTTTATTTATTTTTGAGACAGAGAGAGACAGAGCATGAGCAGGGGAGGGGCAGAGAGAAAGGGAGATACAGAATCTGAAACAGGCTCCAGGCTCCGAGCCGTCAGCACAGAGCCCGACGCGGGGCTCGAACTCACGAACTGTGAGATCATGACCTGAGCTGAAGTCGGACGCTTAACCGACTGAGCCACCCAGGTGCCCCATGACCTCATCTCTTATCATTCTCCCCTTGTTTCAGCTACCCTAACCTACTTGTTACTCAAACATAAACCTACTTTCACATAAGACCTTTGCACTTACTTGTACTGTTTCATATGTTCTTTCTTTTTACCACGTGGGTTCCTCCTACACTTTATTTAGGTCTCTCTTCATAGATCACTGTATTATAGAGGTCTTTCCTGATCACCCTGTCTAAAATAGCTTACCTTTCCCTTTACTCTCGATTCCCTTGTCTTGCTTTATTTTTCTTCATGATGCTTACTACTATCTAGTGTTTATGTTTGCTTATTTATTTACTGTCTACCTCACCTCATCACCACCACTCCTATTCCCAACACTAGAATATAACCTTCATGAGAGAAAGGACTATTTACTGCTAAATCTTGAGCACCTACTATGTCTCTGGCACATACATAGGGGACACTCAGTGGATATTTGTTAGATAGGTGAGAGGATCCTGGCTGGCTCAGTCAATAGAGTATGCAACCCTTGATCTCAGGGTTGTGAGTTCAAGTTGCATGTTGGGCATAGAGCTTACTTAAAAAAGTAGATGAATCCCTCCCTATATCTTCTTCATGCTGATCCTTTTGCTGTCCAGTGAAGTTTTACAGAACAAGTAATCTTTGCATATGTAATAGTCCTTCAGAAGTTTAGAGATTTATGTCTTCTTGTTTTTCCACTCCAAGCTTTGACTCTTTCAGCATTTCCTTAATTCTTTACAACTTTTTCTCTGATGCTCTAGGTTGTTTGTTTTTTTTTTTTAACATTTATTCATTTTTGATAGACGAGCATAAGCGGAGGGATGGGCAGAGAGAGAGGGAGACATAGAATCCAAAGCAGGCTCCAGGCTCCGAGCTATCAGCACAGGGCCCGACGTGGGGCTCGAACTCACGGAGTGTGAGATCATGACTTGAGCTGAAGTCAGACGCTTAACTGACTGAGCCACCCAGGTGCCCCTCTGGTGCTCTAGTTTAATTATTTCTTAAAGCATGAGTCTTTACAGCAACACAAAGAAGAATTGTTCTTTCAAAGATCTGTAAGCATTAGTCTTCTATTAATATGGTTTTAAAGAAGCTATTTTTTTTAGCAGCCATGTAATAATGATGTCTCATGAAAAATGTAGTTAAGTCATGAAGTGAGAACTTCATTGTCCTACTTTTGCTGCCTTTTTCCCAAAGATGATGTGACTTTTAATTTTTAAGGGGTTTGTGACCATGACTCTGGAAAGCCCAGAAGAAATACAAGATGTCAGTTGCGCTTGGAAAGAACTTAACAGAAAGCTGAGTAGTAATGCTGTGTCCCAAATTACCAGAATGTGCCTCCTAAAAGGAAATATGGTAGGTTTTTCTAGACAAATAAAAAGCTTTTTAATCAACTACTATAAATGTTTCTAAAGCCCAGTAGATTTTCTTTTCTTTTTTAAAAGGCTAATAGGGTGCATAATATGGTTTTCTCTGTGTGATGGTTTGTTTCCAGTTGTAAATTTGGGGAGTTTTATAAATAATTTACTTCTCTAGAAAGCTGTAAGTCATTCTGCTTAGTTTGTCCAATAACCAAGTTATCTAAGTTCCTGCTTTTGTGCACATATTATCTGTGGTTGTATGTGTTTTACTCTATGACTAAGTAACTTATAATTTCAACAGCTGAACAGCTCTGTTATTTAGAGAATATGCAGTGTTGACTTTTAAGTGGCCTGCTTTGGTTGTTAATGAGGATAATGAAGTAAAGTAAGAATTTTAATACATTTTTGAAACAGCAAAGTTAAAACTATCTCTAATCTTACTGACTGTTTCTTCTAATGGTTTTGAGGAAAGATGTTACATTTATTCATCCAACTTTGCTACATAGGTTTATTCTAGCCTAGAATTTATTAACTTTATTATTTATTGGAAATAATCATTTCTCTCAAAGTTTAATATTACCATTAAAAAAAGTTTTGTGGCAAATCTGAGACAAATAAACGCATTCAGAAAAAATATGAAGGGCATGGAAAATCTAACAAAATCTTTAGGCCAGGCTAGTTGCTGTATTTGAGAATTAAATTAACTTTCAGTTTATTGACAACCAGTACCAAAGAAGAAGCATCTTGGGTTATATCATTCCCATTATCCGATAAATACTGCATCTCTTCAGGATAGAAATTTTCCAGCATTAAATTTTCCAAAGAATTTATTACATGGATCCTTTTACAGTGGACTTGGAACAACATTAAAGTGTCTACAAGAACTTTTCTAGAGAGTACTCTATATTTTTAGTAGTAGATTCCTGTTAGATATTTTTTTTACTTTTCAGATTTAGAAAATATAATAAGCAGCCACTCTCATGCATTATTTATATGTTAGTTGTTTTAATCTTGTAAGCATTCATGGGACACACCCTATCTTTTCTTTCTTTTTTTTTAGCTGTAAGATTACCAGCAAGTACTAGTGTATTAGTAAAAATTCAACTCATCTGCATCTAAATAAAAATTTTTTCATTTTGCTTTTAGGGTGTTTGCTTTGACGTTCCTACAACTGAGTCAGAAAGGTTACAGGTACTTTAAAAATTTTATCTGTTAAATAGTTGAATATTTAACCATTTAAAATAGTAATTTAAAAGAAGTCATTTAAAAGAAGTCACAATATCATTATGATGCCTAAGTCAATTAATTTTCCTTTATAGAATATATCTAGGCTATATCATAATTTAAAACATTTATTATAATTTCAAATATAAAAAATAGAATTGCATAATAAATATTCATGTACCCATCACCCAGCTGCAGTTGTGATCAGCTGACAGCTGGTTTGTTTCATGTCACTTCCATCCATTTTCCTACTCTCCTGTATGTATGCTTTTGAGAGAAATTGTAGGTATTCTGTCATTTCAACCATAAATATTTCCATATATCTACTAGGGATACTTTTTAAAAACATAATCATAATGCCATAGTTCAAATACCTAAAATAATAATTCCTTAATATCATCTAATTTTGTGTTTAAATTTTCCCTATTGTCTCCTAAATATTTTTTATTTTTTTGTCTCCTGAATATCTTAGAATATAAGACCCATACATTATAATTTGATGTTTCTTAAGTCTCTTTTAATCTGCAGTTTCTTGCTCCTTTCTTTGTCACTTTAAAAAATTTTTCTTGTATTTTATCTGTTGCAGAAAGAGATTGTCTACTAGATTCCTACACTATAGAATTTGACTATTGCACTACTGTGCATATTTATATATGTATTTGGGGGTGATTCTGTTCTTTAAGTCTTTTTAAAAATTAAGAATATATCATGAACACATTCCTTTGTCAACTATATAGTTATTTTTTAACAGCTCCCTGCATTTGGCCATGTGGGTGGTCAACTTTTCTTTTCTTTTGTTTTTTAAAAATTTTTAAGTAGGCTCCATGCCCAATGTGGGGCTTGAACTCATGAAGCTGAGATCAAGAGTCGTGTGCTCTACTGACTGAGCCAGCCAGGCACCCCTGGTCAACTTTTGTTAATGTTCTGTTTTCTGACATTTAGGTTATTTCCAGTAATATACTGTTATAAACAGGACAGCCATGAATGATGGTATAGCTAGCTCCGTTTTTTTGGTTTTTTGGGTGTTTTTTTGTATCCAAATCTGTTTATTAGGATAGTTTCCCACTCATGCTAATTCAGGATGCTTTTACTGCCGTTGCTGTCTGAAGGAGCATCCTTCTGTAAGCCTTTTCTTCCTATTGGCTGGCACAGGACGGTGGGGCAGCCCACAGACAACACCACTGTTTGTGTGTGGTTGAAGATGGTGGTGATTTTGTAGCACCCAGGGTACCTCATATCCATGAAGTAGGAGTTGGGGCCCCGCACCAGGCGCTTCTTTTTGCCCTTCCTCTTCTCTTCTGGGGACGGGTACAGGAGGTCCTTCACAAAGGGCTTGTTCTTGTGGGCAAGTTGTCATCGCTAAAAAGGGGTAGCATAGCTAACTCTTTATGCATTGCCATGTTTATCTCTTCAAGATGAATTTTTTTTTAAATGTTTATTTTTTTGAGAGAGAGAGCAGGGAAGGGGCAGAGATAGAGAGGGAAAGAGAGACAGTCCCAAGCAGGCTCCTTGCTGCCAGCACAGAGACCTACACAGGGCGTGAACCCACCAACTGTGAGATTATGACCTGCACTGAAACCAAGAGTTGAGCACTTAACCAGCTGAGCCACCCAGGTGCCCCTACATGAATTTTTTTAAGTTTATTTATTTATTTTAAGAGAGAGAGAGAGAAAATATGCGAGTGGAGGAAGGGCAGAGGGAGAGATAGAGAATCCAAAGCAGGCTTCTAGCTGCCAGTGCAGAGCCCAGCATGGGGCTCAGACTCACGAACCGTGAGAACATGACCCAAGCTGAAATCAAGAGTCCAAGACACTTAACTGATTGAGCCACCCAGGGCCCCAAGATGGAATTTTTTTTAATGTTTATTTACTTACTTAGAGAGAGAGCGCATACACAGGGGAGGGGCATAGAGAGGGAGAGAGAGAATCCCAAGCAGGCTCTGAGCTGTCAGCACAGAGTATGATGTGGCGCTCAGCCTCATTAACTTGTGAGATCATGACCAAAATCAAGAGTCGGACACTTAATTGACTGAGCCACCAAGGCACCTTTAAGATGAATTTTTTATTTTTATTTCTATTTTTATTTTTATTTAATTAATTATTGTTTTTTACTATAATATATTGTCAGGTTAACTAACATATAGTGTACACAGTGTGCTCTTGGCTTCGGGAGTAGATTCCCATACTTTATTGCTTACGTACAACACCCAGTGCTTGTCCCAACAAGTGCCCTCCTCAATGCCCATCACCCATTTTCCCCACCCTCCCCCCCCCCCCCCGCCCCCGCTCCTTGCCCTCCCTCAACCCTGTTTGCTCTCTGTATCTAAGAGTCTCTTATGGTTTGCCTCCTTCTCTGTTTGAAACTGTTTTTTTCCCCTTCTCTTCCCCCCCCATGGTCCTCTGTTAAGTTTCTCAAATTCCACATGAATGAAACCATATGGTATAAGATGAATTTTTTAAGATGATTGCTTGGCCAGAAGGTTTGTGCATTTTTAAGGCTTTGGTCATATATTGCCACTAGTGGTATATGTGTTTGTCTCTGCTCACTCTTACCAACAGGGTATTTTAATATTTACTTTCCTTGGCAACTCATGATTACAATGAACAGTTAATGTAGCAGGATATAACATAGTGATGCTCTTAGGAGCGCTGATTTGTATATCTTGAGTTGTTTACCCTGACACCAAATTATTTCCAATGGCTGTGTATTTTTGTCCTCACCTGTGTTGACAGGTTTTAATCTTCATCACTAGCTCTCACTTCTTGCTTCTGTCAATATAACTGCTGAAAGAAATGCACTACTTGTTAATGGCCTACTTGTTTCATGCCAAGAAATCAGTGCTCTCTTTTAGAGTGTATAAACTGAGTATGAAATTATGAGCCTCAAAATGAGCCTGAGAATTTCTCCTAAGACTAAAATTTAGGAACTTTAATGGATGTACTTTGAATATGTTTTTGGTTTTGTTTTCTGGCTTTCAGTTTTGTTCCAGAAACTTTGAATTTAATGGGAAGATTAATTAGCTAATAGTTAATGGACATTAAAAAAAGAATCTCCTGTACCCAGTGTATTTGCTTATGGTTTCTATTTTGCATTTATATTAATCCTCTAAATTCCCCCAACAGGCAGAGTGGCATGATTCAGACTGGATACTTTCATTGCCAGCCAAGTTACCTGAAATTGAAGAATATTATGATGGAAACACATCTTCTAACTCCAGGCAGAGGAGTGGCTGGTCAAGTGGCCGGTCTGGCCGATCTGGCCGGTCAGGTGGTCGATCTGGTGGCCGGTCAGGTAGACAGAGTCGACAGGGGAGTCGGTCAGGAAGTCGACAAGATGGTAGAAGACGAAGTGGGAATAGAAATCGATCAAGAAGCGGGGGCCACAAACGGAGTTTTGACTGAGTATTTGATAGTTAATCTACCAGTGTGAGCTTGCCTATTTCTGCCTAATCATGTACATTATCCACCAAAAATTAGGTCATCATAGTTGAGGTATGTGTCTGCTCTTTGCAAAGAAGTTGGTCATATTTTTTTAAAAAGTGTTTCACAAGAATGGTTGTAAACAAATCTACTTATCCAGTTATACCTTTGAATAAAAAAACCTCCTTTTATTGTCTCTTTTCACTATGTGTTAAGAATTTTGTCAGTGTAATCTTCTACAGTTTCTTCTAAAACATGACAGTCAAATTAATCTTAAGATTACTTGCATTTTGAAAAATGTGGTGTATTTGTATTGAGATCATTCCTTCCATAGGCTATGTAGTAGAAAAGAAATCCCTTCTACATTAAAGGGATATATAAACCATATATATATGGTTAGGTGTATATATATACCTGGTTGGGTATATATATATGGTTGACTGGTTAGGTATAACATTTAAATTCTAGATACAGTTAATTAAAAAGGTGTGCAAGCAGTGTACACTCAATAATTTATTCACCAGATAATGATTGAAGTCTACTATGTGCCTATCACTGTGTTGATCACTAGGGATTTGGTTGGCGAACAAGGCACAGCACTATCTTCAAGGAACTTACAGTCTAAAGACAAACAGTTATGAATGAAATTAACATCTAAAGGCTAAGATGGATGGATGGTAGGCTAAGATCCTACCTGGATGGAATGTTAAGGACCTAGTTTGGGTACACCAAACCAGTCTTAGGAGTCAGAAAGGCTTACAAGCAGTGATACCCAAAAAAAGAAGTAAAGCAAAAGTATCCGTTGATCTAAGCAAGTATGTGTGAATGGCTGGAAGAAGTGTTCAGAAGGCAGAGGGTTTAGAGGCCGGGAGAACAGAATATGCAAATAACCAGAGCCAAAGAATACCATATCAAGTCTGAGGACCTACAGTTCAGTATGGTTTGCATGTGACAGGCAGAGGGAAGGAATAAGAGAGAATGAGTTCGTATTTAACAGGGACCTTATTTTAAAGGCCTTGTGTGCATTAAGTTTAAACGTTCTCTTGAAGACTGGTGAACCATTAAAAGATTTAAGGTAAGGAATGACATAATGAGATTTGTGTTTTAGAAAAGATTATTGGCTACACTGAAGAGACTGGATCAGAGAAGGGCCAGATTGGAGGTAAGGAGACCTCTTATGATGCAGTTGGAACAATCTAAGGTAGAGGTGATGATGGTCTGCATTACTAGTAGGTAACATATTTTGATGATAAGAACTGAGGCATTTAGGAGCTTATTACTTGGCCAGAATCCCAGCTGGATCAATGTAGTGGAATGAGGATTTAAACCCAGATAAGTCTACCTTCTGAACCAGCATTCTTAACCACTGTGCTAAATAGTTGGTGGGTGACACTGAGAAACATGGATAGATTTCCAAAGTTTTTTTTTTTTTTTAAGTTTATTATTATTTTTTAGTAATCTGTATACCCAATGTGGGGCTTGAACTCATGACCCCAAGATTAAGAGTTATGTGCTCCTCCAATAAGCCAGCCAGGCATCCCCAAAGTTTTTAGGAAATAAAATGGTTAGGACTCAGTACTTGATTGAGTTGGAAGATGAGAGAGATGCAGAAGTATAAAACAGGTTTTTGTCACTGAGATAAGGTACTAGGAGGAAGAATAAGAAAAGTTATGTGGGGAGGGAGGGGGGATATGATTAGTTCAATATTAGATATATTTTAATATTGAATAGCCCATGAGATCTTAAAAGAAGATGTAAGAGGAGGTTAACAGTATACAGTTGGATTTGTAAGTTTGAAGCAGAGAGAGATCTGTTCTAGAGGTGTAAAGATTTGGGAATAATAAAACAATGGTAATTGTAGTTAAGGCAGTGGAAGAGTATATCTAGTGAAAGTATAGTAAGAAAAGAGGACTAAGGAGTAAACCCAGAGGCAAACTAATGTATTCACTACATGACAGAGGAAGGGAATCCCATCACTATCAAGAAGAGGTAAGAAGAAGGCAGAAAGTCCAGAAGTATGAGGCTTTCAAAGGAACCAGAAGATGAGCCTGAGATGGGCATTGGATTTGGCAAAAAGGAGACGTTTGACGTGGGGAACACCCAGAGTAATAAAGTGTTGAAAGTAGAAACCATTGAACAGTGGGTTCAGGTGGAAATGAGAGATAAAGAAGTAGAGACGACAAATCTGTCTTCCAGAAATTTGGCTGTGAATAGAGAAGAATAAGCTAAAGCTGGAGTGAAAGAAAGGACATGAGATGACAGTTTTTTGTATGTGTGGGCTGGGGGAGGATGAAGGAAATTAGAGCATGGACTACTACTACAGGAAGGAGCCAGAAAGGAGGGAGGAAGAGAAAGAACATCTGATGGAGCAATATCTCTATGAAGACCCAGAAGGATGAGCTTAGGCAGACAGAATTTAGCCTTAGAGGTAGAAGCACATTTTGCCAGGAGGAAAGTATGGTTATCACGTAGGTGAGTTTGCAGGTGATAAGGTAAAAATTAAGGGAGTGCCTGCCTGATGTCTTCTTTTTTTTTTTCCTGTGGTATTCTTTCATGGTCATCTACTAAGGGTGAAGAGGGAAGTAGCAGGCTAGGAGATTTGAGAAAATGGGAGAAACACTGAAGTATCAACTGTAGAACAAGATAGCTTACTAGGGAAACTGAGGGTCACAGGCAGCTTTGAGGGTCCAGCTGAGATTAGAGACTTCATTTATTCGGGCAGCAATTAGGGCAGCAATTAGAGCACTTGAGTGACTTCCTGTAATAACATTTCAGTATTCTGTTGTAGGAATGGAGATGGCAGATACCTGCTTGATCCAGGATTGCGGTTTTGCTCTGTGAGATGAAAGGATGAAGAACTTTGGCAAAAGTGATCGGAGTAATGGTCCATGGAGTCTAGACTGCCTAGGCATTGAAGTGGAGGTAGGGTTGATAACTGGGAGAATATAGGAGCAAAGACCTGAAGGTCACTGAAAGTTCTCTAAATTTGAGATTTCAAGAGTGGAGCAGTTGGGGAGAAGACAAGTTCAGGGTTTGGTAGCAGGCCTGTTCAGGGGCAAAGGTCACTTCAGATGAGATGGTCAAAGAACTGAGAATCTAGCATTCTTTGGGTGTTTTCATGGACAATGAAGTCTTTAGGACTGAGGAGGGAGAGGAAGACTAAGCCAATGAATGGTAGAGTTTAAGTTACGGAACAAGAAAGTTTATAGGGTGATATTGCCACGTATCTTCAAGGGGAAAAGGGCATTCGCATGATAGTGAAGGAGTAATAGTTTGGAAATGGTTTTGAAGAAAAGAAAAGGACATGGATACCAGGGTACGTGGGATATGAGGGAATGAGCAACGTGTGAGGGAAAGCTGCAAGAATAGTATTTTTCAGCAAACCCAGATTTCAGTTAAGCCGGGGTGTGTGGGGGGAGGACTCAGTGCTGGATTGAGAAAGGGAGAGGTTTTGATTATGGGAAATGGGGTTCCAGATAGCCATGACTCGGGGGAAAAGTGTCAGTTGGCTCTGCATATGAGTAGCTGTGAGCTCTGCATTTATACTGAAGATGAAATTGGGGCTCCATTCCTACAAAGGTGCACGAGTCCTAGTACTTTAGTCAGAGTAAGTTGTATACCTACAATGCCCCAGGCACCATGTTCAGGGTACAAAGGTGAATAATGTGTGCCTGGTCTCTGCCCTCAGGAACTCAGAATCTAGTGAAATAAATGGCCACAGAAACCTAGGTCCAGGGCAATGACTAGTGCAATAATTTGAGAGCTCTGCACAAGGGCACCTAGCCCAGCCCACCAAACGGGGGTGGGAGTTCAGAGAAAGCTTTTTGGACATGATGATTGAAAATGGATTAAGTCAGGTAAAAGGAGCAAAGTGGGAATGGACATCGAGGCAAAGGCATAGAATAGCTAATAAAACAAGCTCTAAGCATGGTGAATGAGAAATAGCTCTCATTGCTGGGCTTCTCACTTCACGGAAAGCAGTGATGAGAACAAGGTAAGGTCCTATCTCGGAAGGCTTTGTAGGCCTTGTTTTGAAACCCATTGAAGGCTTTCAGGGAAGTGAGTGAAAAAGATAAGCATGTAGGTGCATGCTAGCAGGGTGGAGGTAGATTTTAGGGGTCCACTTGCTAAAGGCTGGCTTCCCTATTAGCAAGGAAGATGGGGCAGGTCCTAAAAAAGATTAATAGCTTTCCATACCTTCTAGAAGAAGGTGGGGGCAGAATTCTCCTCTTTGGGCTGCATTTAGCCCCTTATTTTTGCTCTTTCTTCATAGAGCCCAGCACCTTCATGCTTCCACCTTTTGGCTATTCAGAGCCTCCTGTTTGGTATTTGTGCCCTAGTGTGGTCACTTAACAGCTATGAATTTAATTAAATCAGTTACCCTGATCTTCAGTTTTTGAACTTGTAAATGTCTGTCTTATTAGAAATTTGAATAATGAATTCACATTTATGTGTGAATGTCTGAGAGCTTCCTCTCACATTGTTTTTGTTTCACATGTCTTGTGGGTAGTGTTTAATGTTTTTTTAAACCATATTCCTTTTTCATATTAGTAATATGCATCCATTGTTGAAAATTTGAAAAAAATAGAGGAGCAAATGGAAGAAAATAAAAACCATCCATAATTACATCACTCAGATAATTACTGCTAACATATTGTTGTGTAGACTTTTGAATCAGTGTGTGTGTGTATGTATGTATGCATACTTTTTGAAACAGAAATTCTCCCCCCATTTTATGAAAACACGACATTATCTACATCAGAGGAAACTGGTCTGGCGGAATCAATACCCAGAACTTCACATTTCCAATCAAATGTATGTATAAGACCTATTTTTTTCCTACTTGTTGCTGAATTTTATACTGATAACTAGATTTAATGCAGTAATTTGGCTGCCTTTGACCCAAAAAGGGCCTTTGCAGGCTTCCTCTGAGAATTTTGGCCTTATGCCTATGTGTGGGTATATTACAAAGGAACTTACATATTTTATAAACCTTGACAACAGTTTTCCATTAAGGAGTGTTCTGGGCTCACTCAGTTGTTGAACATCTACGGGTAATAAAAATGTCCCTGTATGGTTTATAGCAGTATCACAGAGGTTCCTTAAGGGAGGGACTGGGCCTTCACTAAAGGTACCCCAAACTCCCACGTACAATGCTGAAATCCTAGATGTTAAGCATTTTATCAGTTGGTTGATTGCATTCATGCTTCCTCCCCCTTCTACACCTAATACCAGGATGATTGAATTGCTTTCCTGCCTGGGCACAGAGCTAAAATTTATTTCAAGGGATTTCTCTGTCTTCCCCACACCCCAACATTGCCATTTTAATGGTCAATCAACTTTTAGTGTCAATCTACCATGTGCCTATGTACCAGGCGCTGTTTAAAATCTTTGGGATACAAAATAGGTAAATCAAGGTTCCTAGCTCAAAGATATCACAGAGTATAAGTTAAAGAAAGAGTTGCTGTAGATTTACATAAGTTTACCTGTTAAAAAACTGAGACTGTGAAACATCAAGTAACAGTTTTATGTGAGACATGAAAATTTTCCATTGAACTGTCATTTTAAAATGTGCAGTAAATACAGAAATAAAACTTCTGCATTTACCTTTGTCATAAAATGATTATATTTTAAGTTGTCTTTCTAAACACCTACAAGTTTTAATGGCTGTCATTTATTGTGCTTTACTTGCCAGACACTGCTAATCCCTTTTCATTCATTATCTTACTTAATTTTCTCAGCCCACGAGATAAGTTTGTTATCCTGATTTCATGCAGGAGAAACTCAGGTTCCAATTAAGTAATGTGTGCAAAATCAGAGAAAGACCAAGCAGTGCAGGCTTTCAAAGCCAGGCATGA
The DNA here is from genome assembly GCF_018350195.1 of Panthera tigris. NCBI lineage: Eukaryota > Metazoa > Chordata > Mammalia > Carnivora > Felidae > Panthera > Panthera tigris. Next base: position 29,458,521 of record NC_056670.1, read on the forward strand.
TTTCAACGGATTTTAAAAATTATTCCCAATTCTTTGGATCACTAGTTCTTCAGAGTTTAGTGACGTTGTCATAGGTCATTCTATGGATGATCATGGACCACTTTCCTCAACTCCTCGAATTAGCATATTGCCCCAATTATGCAAGATTTAGAGCCCTGTATTTTTAATTAAAAATTTTTTTACGTTTTACTTAGAGAGAGTGCAAACAGGGGCAGAGAGAGGAGGTAGAGGATGCAAAGCAGGCTCTGCACTGACAGCAGTGAGCCCGACGTGGGGCTCGAACTCACGAACCCCTAGATCATCACCTGAGCCTAGGTCCCACGCTCAACTGCCTGGGCCACGCAGGTGCCCATAGAGCCCTGTATTTTCTTATAGAGGTCCATGTGGTTTGGGTGCTCTTCCTACTGGTCCCAAGGACGGTTGGGGTGCCTCTCTGTGTCTTCAGAATAACTGATACTCCTCTATCTTCCAGCAGTCTATAAAATTTCTTTATGACAAGTATCGTATATTCTCTGTTAACTGAATCCTAGCCTTGTTTCTCCTGACACCTGACACTGAATGGTTGGGGGATGTTTACGTGCATGCAATTAGGAATGACATATCCGACTGAATTCTAATTCTTATCCAGGCTTGCGAGTCTGGGCATCTCCTTTCAGTGTCGACGTTTCCACAAGGTGATCAAGAAGACACATTTACCGCGTCTGTGCGTGAAAGGATCTTGCAAACTCCAGCAATCTAATATATACACTGAAGAGACACCACGGAAAAACAAGTTATTTATCAGGTCGGGGGTTGGGGAATCTGACTCGTGTTTACTAACTTTTGTGGTTCCTCCCAGTTGGTTGGACTCCTCAGGCGTTGTAAGCGGTCAATTCACTACTCGCAGCCAGCGGGAGCACCGCAAGCTCCAGCGCTACCGCGTGGGCCGTGGCGTCTCTGGGACTTTTGCTTCCGCAGGAAATGCTTTGCTTCCGGAAGTGACGAAAGTGGGTGGGCTAAATGGGTAGCACTGTCTCTTCCTCTCCACGCGGTGGAACTGACTGGTCGGCCTCAGTTGCTTGTGCTGAAAGATGCCGGGGAAACTCCTTAGTGAAGTGGATTTGGACTCAGACACGGCCATGGAAAAACTGGAGACACCGCGAAAGCAGAATGCGAAGGTGCCATCGGGGGCTGAGGGTCCTAGGGTGCTGAGAGGAGTGGGGTACAGGATGGGCGGGGGTCCGGCTAAGGAGCCCGTGGCGCACACGCGGACCCGGCGCGTCCAGAGCCCGGCCGTGGGGCGCCGGGGAGCTGTGCCGCCGACGGGCGCAGGCGGACCGGAGCTGGGGTGAGCACCGCTCCCATGTGGTTCTGGAGTCTGGGCGCCCCGCACCTGGTGCGCAGTTCACGGTTGGGCCCCACGTTGCTGGCTCAGGCTCAGACCTGACCGGGTTTGAGCGTGCGCGGAGGGAGTTGTCAGTCCTGGTAGAGACTGAAGCTTTAGCCTAGACTGGCCACACCTCAAACCCACCTGCACATGTGGGCGGCGTGAGCAGTGACATTTTACTGTAGTAGTACGGGAAATACAGTTTGTTTTTCGGTAAGCAACCTTTAGAAGATGAAGTAATTCAGTTCGGCTTAAGGTCTATTGACCAGATTTCCCGTGGAAATGTAACGTGTTGTGGTGCTAACGGCACACAGTGTTTTTGATAGAGGCCAGCAGTGTGTAGTGGTCTTAAGTTACCTTGATACCTGTCTGCCTCTTTACTGTTACTTCCTTAGTGATTTCACTTGTGACTGGGTGTCTGTTCTGAAATAAGGTCAGTCAGTGAGAGCAAACATTGTCCCTGAATTTGTATCCTACATGATTTAGAATTTCCTTTCCTTGGCTGTTTATGGGCCTTTTTGATGGGGAGCTTTTACAACAGCAATATTTTGGCGTTGTAGGAAGCCGAGGGAGCACAGACTTGTCCCCACAGGTGGGGAGGAAGTGGTCCTGGTTTGCCTGCTCGGCGTCAGTGAAGCTATTCAGTTGTGGGATGGTCAAGTGAAGAGGGACGCGGCCAAACTCCGTTACATTCCAAGAGAGGCCACTGAGTTAGGAAATCCTCTTACTTAGTGGAGCGAAGGGATGAAAGAACTGAAATCTTGTGGGGAGACCAGATTATTTTTCAGATGTCTGAAAGATGATCATGTGGGAAAGATCACCCTCATCTGTGATTTGAGAATGGAGGCGGGGCCTGAAGTTTCAGGGAGGCTGATTTCAGCTAAATGTTCTAGTCTTCATATTTCTGTGATTGGCCTTTCAGAAAGGTTTTTTTTTTTTAGCGTTTATTTATTTTTGAGACAGAGAGAGACAGAGCATGAACGGGGGAGGGTCAGAGAGAGGGAGACACAGAATCTGAAACAGGCTCCAGGCTCTGAGCTGTCAACACAGAGCCCGACGCGGGGCTTGAACTCACGGACCGCGAGATCATGACCTGAGCCGAAGTCGGACGCTTAACCGACTGAGCCACCCAGGCGCCCCTCAGAAAGGTTTTAACAGAGGCTAAGCACCTATTTGATTTCAGTAATATTAAGTAATTAACTTTCAGGAATGGGAAAAGTTGGAAAAGGTCACACATTTCAGGTAGGAGCCGTAGTCTGATTTGGCTTTGAGGTTTCACCCACCCCATTTCCTAGTAACTTATGCTTTTTTTTCCTCTTTAAATTAGATCATCTTTTTTTTGTTATCGCGTGGGGTGATAGATTGTGGGATTTTATAGCTTTTTGGTTCATAAAGTGTCTCTGTAAATTCATTTGCACTTGTCACATAGCCAAGACAGATATTATAAATTCTAGCAGAGAAAGAAATCTGCTTAATATTGTCCATCTGTGGACATATGTGGCCTTATTGCTCTATTAGAATTAAATTAAACTGTACTTGATCACTTTCTGTAGTTGTACCTCTTGACGACTCTTGAAGCATCCCATAAGAAACCCCAAATCCCTTATGAAAACTTGATTTTACAACTTGTTCAACCAACATGAATTAAATAGTTGCCAAGAGGCATTCTCTTCTGAGCTCATGAAGTCATTGATATACAATGTACTTATTTCCATATAACTAAGAAATGGTACTAAAAAGCATAGTGTTTTGTCTTATTGAAAGGAGAAGGTACAGACGTTGAAAAATGCCCCAAAATTGTGTTCTTCATAATTACATGATCTTGAAATAATCGAGAATTGATGCATCATACAAATGTATACATGCTTTGCTCAGTAGTTTGTATTTTTTAATTTCTTAGAAGGGTAAAAAAGAGAAGCCAAAGTCTAATAAGACTGAAGAGGCAACAGAAGTAAAGGAAGAAACTATTTCCCCCAAAGCCAAAAAAATTAAAAAGAAAGCCGAGTCTTCTGAGATTGACATGAATTCTCCTAAATCCAAAAAGGCAAAAAAGAAAGAGGAGCCATCTCAGGATGACATTATTTCTCCTAAAACCAAAAGTGTGAAGAAACCAAAGGAGTCCTTTGAAAAGAAAGTTGTTTCTCCTAAAACCAAAAAAGTAATGAAAAGTGAGGAGCCTTCTGAAGAAGAAATAGGTGCTCCTAAGCCGAAGAAGATGAAAAAAGAAAAGGAAATGAATGGAGACATTGGAGAGAAAAGCCCCAAACTGAAGAATGGATTCCCTCATTCTGGACCTGTCTCTAACTCCAGTGAAGAAAGTAACAGTGAATTAGAGCAGGTAAAGTTGCATTTTCATACGTAGAGTGTATCTTTCATTGTGGTTTCAGATAAATAAGTAGGTAATTGCTACCTAGAGGCAACAGAAGCAGGAGAAAATTTGATGTGTTGACACTTTATGGGGGGTCCCTTGAGCTGCATGCTGCCTGCAGTCAGGGTAAGACTTCATCTTAAAAATAGCTTAAAGTTAGAATGTTTCCTTTGCAAAGAAACAGGCCTATTTAAGTTTAGGGAATGTCTTCTCTCCACGTCTGCTTATTTGCAAGTCAGAAATTAAAAGGAGAGATTATAGTTATGCAGATAGGCCCTAGCTTCCCTCTGAGGGGTTTCACCAAAAAATCTGAATTAGTAGAGCTACTGAAAAGGATTTTGTTTGATTTTGCATAAGTTTTTGTTTGGCCATTAACTCAAGTTGAACCCGATGATTGGATGTCCACTTGGAAGTAGTTCTGTTACCTTTCAGAAACTCAGTCATCAAAGAAATCCTAATTCTAATAATTTTCTGTTTGCCATAGGTCATAATCAACATTTAAATTTTTTTTCCTTGGTTCATATCCAGGTGCCCCTCAAAATAAATAGTTAAATAAATAAATATTTTTCCTGATTATAAATAAGTGATTTACAGAATTAGGAAAATATAGAAATTTGGGGCACCTGGATGGCATCTGACTTTGGCTCAGGTTCTGATCTTAATGGTTCTGTAGGTTTGAGCCCCAGGTCAGACTCTGTGCTGACGGTTCAGAGCCTGAAGCCTGTTTCTGATTCTGTGTCTCCCTCTCCTGCTGCCCCTTCCCCACTTGCTGTCTCTCTCTCAAAATAATAAAAAACATAAAAACATTTTGTTTGCTAAAAACAAAAAGTTCCCTAGAATTTCAGCATTCATTAATTCAGTAAATATTAAATACTCATTAGGTATAGAGGTAACCTGTTGTTGAATGCTGTTTCTTTACAGTACTTTATATATATATACATATATATATATATATATATGTGTATATATATAACTATTTTTTATCAGATTAGGATTGTACTATATGCAATCTTGTCTCCTGCCTTTCCACTTTTATTTAAACATTATATTCTATTTTTTTAATGTTTACTTTTTGAGAAAAAGAAAAAGACAGAGCATGAGCGGGGGAGGGGCAGAGAGAGAGGGAGACACAGAATCCAAAGCAGGCTTGAGGCTCTGAGCTATCAGCACACAGCCTGATGGGGGCTTGAACCCATGAACCGCGAGATCATGACCTTAGCCGAAGTCGGCACTTAACCGACTGAGCCACCCAGGCACCCCTAAATAATAAATATTTTCATTGGTTCCATAATCCATGATATAAATGTTTAGAAAATCACTTAATTCCTGTATTGAGCATTTAAATTTTTTACTATCAAATAATGCCACAGTGACCACTTTGTCGTAAATGTTTGTTTCTTATTTTCTGTGAATATATGTGAAAGATGTGGCTATGCAAAAGGATTAATGACCTGTTCAGCAGTATAGTAGTCCCCCCTCATCTGATGTTTTTCTTTCTGGGGTTTCAATTGCCCCCTGTCAACCACGTTCAAGAGTAAATGATTCTCCTCTTGACACATTGTCAGAAGGACAGTAGTAGCCTGATGCTGCATCACAATGCCTACGTCATTCACCTCACTTCATGTCATCACATAGGCATTTTATCAATCCTGTATCATCACAAGAAGTAGGAGTGCAGTACAGGAAGATATTTAGAGAGAGACCACATTTGCATAATTTTTATCATGATCTGTTGTTATAATTGTTCCAGTTTATTATTAGTTATTGTCATTAGTTTGTTACTGTGCCTAATTTATAAGTTAAACTTTATCTTGGGTATGTGTACATAGTAGAAAACCGTATATTTAAGGTTCTGTACTATTCAGGTATCCACTAGGGGTCTCCCCTGTGGATAATGGAGGACTCCTATATATTGGTATGGGATGGCAACAGAATAGTTCTTAGTTGAGACTGAATCTGCCTTTACTAGCCACACGTAGTATATCTACAGTATATATTTGCATTTTCCTTTTGTTAGGGTTTTATAGATGATTATGATTTCCTTTTTGGATCTTAATTTACCTACCAAAGTTTCTCTGTCTTTGTGGTTGATTTAGAAGAGATGTTTTCGAATAGGTTCTTTTGTTTCTTTCTCAGAAGGCGTCTCTGTGACTACCTGTGGGATTAAAGTTACTGATTTCTTTCTGTGGCCCTTTACTTGATAGGAAATACCTGTGGAACAAAAAGAAGGAGCTTTCTCTAATTTTCCCATATCTGAAGAGACCATTAAACTTCTCAAAGGTAATATTTTGGAGCTATTGTATAATGTTACTATATATTATTTGGAAGCACTCCACTATTTTTGTTGAGATGAAGGACAATATGTGGAACCACATAATAACTTAGATCTGTATATATAGTATAGGACCATACTGGTGATGGCTTTGCTGCCTCTTAAATAGGTGACTAAATTTTATTCAAACCAATGTATATATTCAGAAGTGTGAGGACTGATTGTTCTGGTACAAATAAATGGTTCATGCCATTTATTTGTATGGTTCGTATTTTCTTTGTTATTCTCTCCCACTTCGTGAGGCATCTCTTCATAATACCAACTTGACTCAGAACTCAGCCTAGTGGTGTGCCTCTGAACAAACTAGGTAGTCACATGTGTGGGTAGGTGTTTTCTGAATCAGGTGTGGCATAGTCTGGACTGCAAATCCAGATTTGGGGCTTCTGTTGACCTATGGATGAGATTACACAACAAGTAACTAAATTCTAAAAAAAAATGTTTGCTATAATTTGGTACTTTAATTTTTTTTTATTTTTTAGAGAGTGCAAGAGTAGGGGAGGGAGGCAGAGGGAGAGAGAGAGAGAGAGAGAGAGACAGACAGACACAGTCTCAAGCAGGCTCCATGCTAAGCACGGAGCCTGATGTGGGGCTCAATCCCAGGACACTGGGATCGTGACCTGAGCCAAAATCAAGTTGGACGCTCAACCAGCTGAGCCACCCAGGCACCCCTAATTTGGTGCTTTAAAGTTTGTTGATATTTTTCAGTCAAGCAGATTCTTCACTACCAGAATACATTGGAGCCTGACTTTGTAGATATTGACAAGAAAGTAGAATTCTTTAATTCTCTAGGACCAGAAACGTGGCTGGGATTTTAAGAACTACATTGTCAGGTAACATGGTAAATTTGTTCACAGGCCGTGGGGTGACCTTTCTGTTTCCGATACAAGCAAAGACATTTCACCATGTTTATAGTGGAAAGGACTTAATTGCACAGGCACGGACAGGAACCGGGAAGACCTTCTCCTTTGCCATCCCTTTGATTGAGAAACTTCAGGGAGAACTACAAGACCGGAAAAGAGGCCGTGCTCCTCGGGTAACTATCTTTAACATAGACCTCAGGGGCTCCAAATCTGTAGTATAGTTTTTTACTGGGTTCTCCTTAAAGTGTTTTTTCCTTTTCCTTTCCTTTCCTTTTTTTTTTTTTGTATCTTGAGATCTTTATTTGAAGCTAAAGCAGGACTATTCTCTTAAGATCGTTGGCCACAAACCTGTGTATTTAAATATTGTAATCTGCCCCATGGTTGTGACTGCCTGTATTATTAATGCTCTTTGTGTTCCCTTCAAACTATTAGATGCCCCTGCAGCTCACAGGTTTGATCAAGTGTCTGGCCATTTTTGCCTAGATGGAGAAAGCAGTTTTAAGTAGAGATGCATGAGTAGAAGGAGGGGTACTCAAAGAGGTGAAGAGGCCAAGCTTCCTTGTCAGGCTGGTGCTCATCAGGTTCATTTCTGGAGAAACTGGCATTTGACAAACCTTAACCTCACTGAAATGCCTATGTGGTCATCATGGTTATGGGTTCTTGTGCTTGACTTTCTGGCCCTGCCTCATTTGTTTACTGGCCTTCCAGTGTCCATACTCACCCCTCATTAATTCATTGTTTATTGCTGTAAACAAATGCAGCATTAAACAAATGAATTACTCCAGCACTTGGAGTTATTCCAGCCTACACGTAGTGGATGTTCAGTAAATATCTGTTGGGTGAATGTATCTGATGAATTAGTGAACATTGTTCTTAAGTCACACTTGTTTCATGCTGTTACCCTACTTAAGGATCTGTAGTAGTTTCATGTTTTATGTCTTGTTGGGTCAAACTCCGACTGCTCTGGGATTCAAAGCCCCTCACCATGTTGGTCCTGCCTTAACTTGTCTTTGTTCTACTTTAAGTTTACTGTAATGTAGAGGTTCAGTCGACAGGTTTTGGAGCCCAGCTGTTTGAATTTAAATCCAGGCTTTGCTTCTTAGCCTTTTGGTTCAAAATCTTGTGTGTGTTTACTATAGGTACAGTTGTCAGGTAGGTCAGTAACTTGTGAGAATTACAGAAGAATGTGTAGTAAGTGTGTAGTAGAGCCTGAGACAGTAAAAGCTCAAAGATTAGCTAATGTTGTTATCCTCAGTGGTGTTACTCCTTGCTCGAGTTGTTGCTTTCCCTGGAATGGTTTTTTTAAGTAGTAACAGCTCCACGAAACTCCTCACTTCCTCCAGCCTACTCCGGGCAGCCCTCCTGGAGCACCACATGTTTGAGCATCTACTTCTCTTCTGATTGGTAGGATCACAAACTTTTCTTCTGAGTAGATTTGTCAGGGACTGTATTACATTTATGATCCTTCCCCACATGAAACTATGTTGCAAAGCACATAATAGATGTTTTGAAAATACTTGGTAGGATGAGTTGAACCTTCTGATGAATTTCAAATTTGTTAAGAAACAAGTACTTCACGATACTTTGAATTCAATGATTAGTTTTTGCTTTTCAGGTACTGGTTCTTGCACCCACAAGGGAGTTGGCCAATCAAGTAAGCAGAGACTTCAGTGACATCACAAGAAAGCTGGCAGTGGCTTGTTTTTATGGTGGAACTCCCTATGGAGGTCAAAGTAAGTAAATGGAAAAGTGAGGGAAGGAAAATGCCAACCATTGTTGGGTGCCCTGGTAGGCTTTCTCTGACCTTGACATCTGTCTTTACCTGGTTTAGTCATTTATAGTAGTTTTCTTTTGTCATCATTGTTTTTAAAAAAGTTTTTTTTAACATTTGTTTGTTTTTGAGACCGAGACAGAGCGTGAGTAGGGGAGGGGCAGAGAGAGAGGCAGATACAGCACCAGGCTCCAGGCTCTGAGCTGTCAGCATAGAGCCCAATGCGGGACTCGAACTCACCAGCCATGAGATCATGACCTGAGCTGAAGTCGGACGCTCAACCAACACCATGCAGGCGTCCCTCTTTCGTCATTACTGTTTAAAGATGGTCAAGAACATCGTCCTGCATAATGATGCGTAAAATCCTGTATATAGTTCTTTGGAGTTTTGTGTTATTTGCCTATGTTTATCTAAAGGAGGCTACAAAGGTATCTTACTGAACCCAAGAGGATAGAGTCCAGGGGGCTCTTAGAACTAGAAGGTCATGATTCAGAGTTACTCTTTTTATCTGTCAAAGAGGATGGATCTGGCTGTTTTGGGGTCTTTGTTTCTTTCTTGCCGTAGGCGGGCCTTCCTCTGAGCCTAGGGGCCAAATGTTGCAGGCCCCTATTGTAGGATTCCCTTACTTACCAGTTCAAGACCTGGAAGCTTTATTAGGTAGAGCAGATAATATAATTCAGGAAGGGATTTAAGGCATTAAAAATGTTAGTATTGGCATGTAATGCTTGTGACTATTTCTTTCCAGCTTTGATTGAGTGAACTAGGCTTTGGCATCAGAAAAGTGTACGTTTGAATTTAGACTCTGCTCACAGTGTGATTTGAAGTTCAGGGTGCTTGATTTTTCTTTTCGTTTGCTTGTGTGAAAAAATAAGTTTACTGAATTCACCCTGCCAGGGGTGTTATGAGGATTGAATTGGAGAATGTAGAGTGCCTGGTGAGACCCCTAGACTGCAAGAGCAGTTCAGTAAAAAATTGCATTATTAACCACCTCACCTCATTATACTGAATTCCATTTTCTTGACCATCTCTGTGCCTTCTGGGAATACTTACCCTTCTACCCTGTCTCATTCTTTCTATACCTGATTACCCAACTGTGTATACAGTTCTTTCTTCCCTTTTTTTTTTTTTTTTTTTAATTATTTTAAAATTTACATCCAAGTTAGCATATAGTGCAACAATGATTTCAGGAGTAGATTCCTTAATGCCCTTTACCCATTTAGCCCATCCCCCCTCCCATAACCCCTCCAGCAACCCTCTGTTTGTCCTCTATGTTTAAGAATCTCTTATGTTTTGTTTTTATATTATTTTTGCTTCCCTTCCCTTAGTTCGTCTATTTTGTATCTTAAATTCCTCATATGAGTAAAGTCCTATGATGTTTGTCTTTCTCTGACTAATTTTGCTTAACATAGTACCCTCTAGTTCCATCGACATAGTTGCAAATGGCAAGATTTCATTCTTTCTGATTGCTGAGTAATACTCCATTGTATGTATATACCGCATCTTTATCCATTCATCCGTCGATGGACATTTGGGCTCTTTCCATACTTTGGCTATTGTTGATAGTGCTGCTATAAACATCGGGGTGCATGTGCCCCTTCGAAACAGCATACCTGTATCCCTTGGATAAATACCTACCAGTGCAATTGCTGGCTCCTAGGGTAGTTCTATTTTTAATTTTTTGAGGAAGCTCCATACTGTTCAGAGTGGCTGCACCAGCTTGTATTCCCACCAGCAATGCAAAAGAGATCCTCTTTCTCCGCATCCTCGCCAACATCTGTTGTTGCCTGAGTTGTTTATGTTAGTCATTCTGACAGGAGTGAGGTGATAATCTCATTGTGGTTTTGATTTATATGTCCCTGATGATGATGTTGAGCATTTTTTTCATGTGTCTCTTGGCCATCTGGATGTCGTCTTTGGAGAAGTGTCTATTCATGTCTTTTGCCCATTTCTTCACTGGATTATTTGTATTTTGGGTGTTGAGTTTGCTAGGTTCTTTATAGATTTTGGATACTAACCCTTTATCTGATATGTCATTTGCAAATATCTTCTCCAGTTTCATCGGTTGTCTTTTAGTTTTGCTGATTGTTTCCTTTGCCGTGCAGAAGTTTTTTATTTTGATGAGGTCCCAAGAGTTCATTTTTGCTTTTGTTTTCCTTGCCTCTGGAGACGTGTTGAGTAAGAAGTTGCTGCGGTCGAGGTCAAAGAGGTTTTTGCCTGCTTTCTCCTCGAGAATTTTGATGGCTTCCTGTCTTACATTTAAGTTTTTCATCCATTTTGAGTTTATTTTCGTGTATGGTGTAAGAAAGTGGTCCAGGTTCATTTTTCTGCATATCGCTGTTCAGTTTTCCCAGCACCATTTGCTGAAGAGACTGTCTTTACTCCATTGGATACTCTTTCGCGCTTTGTCAAAGATTAGTTGGCCATAAGTTTGTGGGTCCATTTCTGGGTTCTCTGTTCTGTTCCATTGATCTGAGTGTCTGTTCTTGTGCCCATACTGTACCGTCTTGATGATTACAGCTTTGTAATGCAGCTTGAAGTCTGCGATTGTGATGCCTCCAGCTTCCGTTTTCTCTTTCAGGATTGCTTTGGCTATGCGGGTCTTTTCTGGTTCCATACAAATTTTAGGATTGTTTATTCTAGCTCTGTGAAGAATGCTGGGTTATTTTGATAGAGATTGCTTGTATTTCTTTAAGATTCTCATTCTAGGGGCACTGGGGTGGTTCAGTCACTTGGGTGACCAACTGTTGATTTCAGCTCAGGTCATGATCTCATGGTTTGTGGGATTGAGCCCCACGTTGGGCTCTGCTCTGAGAGTGTGGAGCCTGCTTGAGATTCTCTCTGCTCCTCCCCACTCGTGCTCTTGCTCTTTCTTTCTCTCTGTTTCTCTCTCTCTCTCTCTCTCTCTCTCTCTCTCTCCCTCCCCTCCCCCTCTCTCCCTCTCCCCCCTCCCCCTCTCCCTCCATCCCTCCCTCCCTCCCTTTCTCCCTCCCTGTCTCCTTCAAAATAAATAAACTTAAAGAAAAAAAAGATTCTCATTCTCAGTTTGTCTGTGAAACCTTGACACTTTGTGTTACCAAGGAAGTCCTTCTTTCCTGGTGCTTCCATCTCCCACTGGTGCATTTTTCTGGACTGTCACTTCTTATCTGTTCTTCCCACTAGATTCAGGAGTGCCTTGAGTATCTTTATCTTTGATACTTAGCATATTACCTTGTATTGTAGTTAACATTTTAGAATAAAAATATATTTAATTGGTACCTGAGACTAATAAAAGGATTTAAAACCTAGTATATCTTATTGATGTTTTTTATAGTTGAACGCATGCGGAATGGGATTGATATCCTGGTTGGGACCCCAGGTCGTATCAAAGACCACCTGCAGAATGGCAAGCTAGATCTCACCAAACTTAAGCATGTTGTCCTGGATGAAGTTGACCAGATGTTAGATATGGGGTTTGCTGATCAAGTGGAAGAGATTTTAAGTGTGGCATACAAGAAAGGTAAGCTCCAAATTCAAGGAAGTGATAAAAGGATTACAGGAAGGGTGGTGATTAAGTGGTCTTTAAGAGTTAAATGAAGCCTTAAATTGGGGGATGATTTATTTTATTTAGGAAACTTAAATTAAAAAAAAAAACAAAACCATGATTTATCACATTATAATGGGGAACGTAAAAGATAAAAGAAGAAAATTTGATACTCTGCCAGCTTGGCGTGTTTTGCTTTTGGTCTATTTCTTCCTGACTCTGTAGTATTGTTGCATATGTGTGTGTGTTAATTATAATCTTATCATGCATATAAAAATTTGGCATTACACTCCATGAAGAGGTTTTGCCATGATTTAATTCCATCTGTGTATTTTGATTTTTAGATAATAGAAATAATTCTGCCTATAGACATTTGTATGCAAATAGCTTCCTTCACGCCTCAGTATTTGGAATTTATTTTTTAGGGTAGATGTCCAGAAATGAAGTTACTGAGTTGAAAGTTATAAATAGTTCATGTTTCTCGATGTACATTGTCAAGTTGCTCTCCAAAAGGGCTCTACTTATTTACTCCACCATTTGAAATACTGTATGAAAATGCAGTGTTATTCAAAGAGCAAACTAAAAAAAAGGGGGCTGGGGTGGGGCTAGGGAAGTATTTTAGTACCTGACCTCAAAGAATGAATAGACTGGAATTCTAAACTCAAAATACTCAGGAAATGCTAGAGAGTATAGACGAATATAGAATCTAATCTGTGTTGGTGTTTATTGTAGGTTATTTACTTAGTGATCTAAACGAGGTGGTTACTGGTCTTGATGAACAGGTGTTTTCCAGGTGACAGGTCTCATTATGGACAGATTTCCTTCGTGGTTCATAAAGGCCAGGGTCAGAAAGCAAAATAATTTTAAAGTACTTTTGGTATTTCAGGTCTCCTTTACATAAATTACATAGGAAGTATTTCTTTGCCCATTAGGAATCTTTGTGTCTTTCATTTCTGTGTCATCAGTGCCTGGCTTGGCCTCAGGTGGTTGCTGTTGCATGTTGATTGGGGAAGAACTGGGTGAGGTGGAGTACTGTGTAGGCTTATTTGGGTTATTCATACTGACTTTTTTCCCCCCAAAGATTCGGAAGACAATCCCCAAACATTGCTTTTTTCTGCAACCTGCCCTCATTGGGTATATAACGTTGCTAAGAAATACATGAGATCTACATATGAACAGGTGGACCTCATTGGTAAAAAGACTCAGAAAACGGCAATAACTGTGGAGGTAAATGATTTATTCAGTTAGAATTTTGTATATCATTTTTTCCCTGTCTAATAATATTAAGACTGGAAAATACAAACTGTTTTTCCAGATAAATACTAAATCCATGTGAGGAGCCAAGTAAAGATCTATTTCTGTTTGTGTTGTGTGTGGTTATCTGTGTTCTCTAAGTTTCATTATCTGATAGTCTGATTTCAAAATCTTTCGGAATCTGTCTGAATTTTGTAAATAGAAAGAAATTACACTAGAATTGATTGACTTTTTTTTTTTTAATATTATGTTTTTAAGTTGTCTCTACACAAAATGTGGGGCTTGAACGCACAATCCCAAGAGTTGCATGCTCTACCAATTGAGCCAGCCAGGTGCCCCAACACCTAGAATTTAAACACTCGAGGGCAGCAGAGATATCTAGTACTTTGTTTTGAAGCTGTTTTCATTTTAGGGCCCAGCACCTAGAATTCCTTTCACCCAAGGAATAGACATGCACACTGACTAATCGCAGTTTTAAGTGGATGAAAGGACAAAAAAAATACTGAAATTTTTCTCTGGTCAATTACTTGGTTTCCTGTAGGAATCAAGGGAATGGCATTTCTTCTTTTGTTTTCCTGGTTAGTTCAGAAAACAGAGGAACCAGATGCTCTTTGGAGAAAGGGGAATGGCTCTCTGTGTTAATTAGTTTGGGTTTTTTTCTCTACACAGTGGTGGCAGCAGTCTGCTCTAGTCCATATTAAACAATTGCTTCTAGCACCGCTAGTGTTGAGCAGGTGATTTCAGGTTCCAGGTGGGCTTTACTAAATAGATCTTTTTTCCACTCCTATAAGCACCTGGCTATCAAGTGCCACTGGACTCAGAGGGCAGCAGTTATTGGGGATGTGATCCGAGTATATAGTGGTTTTCACGGGCGCACGATCATCTTCTGCGAGACCAAGAAAGAAGCCCAGGAGTTGTCACAGAATGTGTCCATAAAGCAGGTTGGTTCTTCCCCCTTTTTCCTGTAGGGAGGAAGCATCTTTCAACTGATAGACCCCATTAACATTTTAGAGTTCACCTGATCTGACAGTCTCCTCTCACAGATGAGGAAACAGTGTCTCAAACCCAAGGTTACACTGAAACAAAGTAGGTTTGATCAGTCTGTCTAGTGTTTTTTACCTAGTAAATATAGCTGGACACAGTTGATCTAATGACCAAGGAGTAGAAAAAATTTGAGGCTTGTCCGTGTGAGGCATATGTTTTTCCCTTTACGTTATTTTCAGCAGAACTATCACCAAAATCCGAATGTCCTTACAGGCCTGATTTGTTGTGTTAAAAGTAGCTGGATTGTTGGATCTGGTGTTCTTATGCCAGTTTATTTCTTTGGCAGGACGCCCAGTCATTACATGGAGATATTCCTCAGAAGCAGAGAGAAATCACTCTGAAAGGTTTTAGAAATGGTGATTTTGGAGTTTTGGTTGCAACCAATGTTGCTGCTCGTGGGTTAGACATCCCTGAGGTTGATCTGGTTGTACAGAGTTCTCCACCAAAGGTAAGTGTTCTATACTACAGTTTTGTTTTGTTTTGGTTTGGTTTTTGGGGAGAGAGGATACTAACACAAATTGGAAGTTGTATGGTCTAGTTTCATGTGGTTAGTAATAGCTGTCTCTTTTGAGTGCTAGGAAGCTGTGGTGATTTTTAAAACAAACCTCTTCTGCGGTCCTTCTCTCAGAACTGATAGTTGAGTGGAAGTGTGGTCAGTGGCCAGAGGCTGGGAAGATTGTTTCTTGTTGAAGGGAATTTTGGTTGGCTCGCGCAGGTAGTGCAGTTGTGAACTGGGCTTTGAAGATGGGTAGGACTCCGGCGGGGTGAGGGTAGCATAAACCCATGAACTACAGGATAAAGAAGGGAAAAAAGACCTGTGATTAATAGCCTCTGTGGGTGATGAGAACCTCTTAGGCAGGGGGCCGAAGCATCAGGTTATGTGGTATGAACAGTGCTTCCTGTCAGTAAAAGTTGGTCTGAAGGAGCCTGCTCTGCTCCCATCACTTCAAATGTAAGGACCCCCACAAATTGGCAGATTCCTCAGGATTAAAGGTTGTTTTACAATGATAGAAAAAATACCTGATTACTGTGAAGTCACCAGTTCTTACAAAGGAAGTGTTGTTTACGGGAGTCTGTAGAACTGTGCTGTCCAATTTGATGGCTACAGCTATGTGTAGCTGTTCAGCACTGGAAACAGTCTGAATTGACATGTGTGTTCTAAATGTAATATACACATTGGGGTTTTGTTTATGTTTTAAACTTTGTATTATGTACTCTGGATTTTGAAGACATACAAAAAAAGAATGTAAAATATCTCAGTGATCTGGTTTTTTTTTTTTTTTTAATTTTTCTCTCCCCCACTTTATTTATTTTATTTTTTTTTAAACGTTTATTTATTTTTGAGACAGAGAGAGACAGAGCATGAACGGGGGAGGGTCAGAGAGAGAGGAAGACACAGAATCTGAAACGGGCTCCAGGCTCTGAGCTGTCAGCACAGAGCCCAACGCGGGGCTCGAACTCACAGACCTCGAGATCATGACCTGAGCCGAAGTCGGACGCTTAACCGACTGAGCCACCCAGGCACCCCTCAGTGATCTGTTTTTTTATGTGGATAGTATATTGATAGTATATAGGCCTTATGTTTAGATACTTTTAGATATATTGAGTTAAAGAAGATCTATCATTAAGTTTTGTTTTTTTTTTATAGCTTTTTAGTGGGTTACTACAAAGTTGAAGATTGAAATTACGTGGTTCTGTAGTACAGTACTATTTAGATGATGCTTTTTTCAGATTTGCCCATAGGATAGGAACTGCTATTCTAGAGATTTTTTTAAAAATGGTCACAGTTCTTTAATTTAAATTGAAGTGCTAAAGAACCGCACACTCTGGGTATAGATTAAAACCACCACACTTGCCTCTGCATAGACCACTCAGGTCTTTGTCTCGTTTTGTTCAGTGTCACTCATGTCTCTTACTTCAATAGGATGTGGAATCCTACATTCATCGTTCTGGAAGGACGGGCAGAGCTGGAAGGACGGGGATTTGCATCTGCTTTTATCAGCACAAGGAAGAATATCAGTTGGCACAAGTGGAGCAAAAAGCGGTAAAACTATGTTCTTAGCTTTTCATTCAGCAAATGTTGAATTCTAAAGTCAGTCTTTGTTTTTTGTTATTCGATTTTTATTAATTTTAAGTTTTTATTTCTAGCATGTTGCCATAACTGAAAGCTTATTTAGGTACATGTTGTTTTACACATTGTACTATAACATAAAGCCCATTTTGAATGAAATAAGTTTGCATTTGAAAGCAGTGGTTTTGTTTTTATATTTACAATTACATGGGTTATTTTTATGTTTGAAAGGCAGTTTTCAGACAATGATAACATGAACACATCCCAAATATTTAAGCATAGATTAGGGGGTTATAGGAATTACTTAAAAACCAAAAGGATAAATTTAAAATGGAGAGAGGAGACTGATTTTTCTGACAGATTAATCTCTCCCCATATCCAGACTTATGGAGGAGAGGAGCACTTTACAGTGCAGAAAGCAAGCACTCCCCGGCCAGGGTGGTTGTCATTAATAGCAGTGATTGGCATATGCCTTGAGAATGATGTGATGAGACAGCATTCATCTCTGGTTTTCTTCCCCCAAATCCATAATCTCAGTCTTGAGCACGCAAAGAACCCGAGGCAGCCTCACAGTGAGGGGCAGAATTCTATAAAATACTTTGCCAGCACTCCTTAAAACTATCAAGGTCATGAAAAATCAGGAAAGGCAGAAACTGCCAGAGATCAGAGTAGACTAAGAAGATATGATCACTGAATGTAATGTGTCACTGGAACAGAATAAGGGTATTTGGGGAAAAACTAGTGAAATTCCATTAACTCTGGAATTCAGTTAATAGTAATGCTGCAGTGTTGGTTTCTTGCCTGTGGCAAACGTACCATAGTACTAATAATAGGGAAATTCGGTGCCTAGTGTACAGGAACTCTGGGTACTATATTTGCAACTTTTCTGTAAGCCTAAAACCATTCTAAAATTAAAAGTTTATCTTTTAAATGTGTAATAAGTATGTTTGGTAATATAAAAAATTAGAGAATTTAATCTCAGTGAAAACAATTGATGGCCATATTGTATATTAAACTATGGTTCTTTTTCTTGTAGGGAATTAAATTTAAACGAATAGGTGTTCCTTCTGCAACGGAGATAATAAAAGCTTCCAGCAAAGATGCCATCAGGTATGTTCCCTACCCACTGCTACGTCTGTTGTAGTGCTTGTTCCATTTACTGCCTAGCTTTGTGCAGAAATGAGATTTGGCTATCGGATTTATGTATTGACAACTTACAACCTATTTGTTATAAAAATAGACTGTGCTTCAGTAAAATTTTACAAAACAAAAGTCCTAATTTGTATTTATCCCTACCCAATCCTGTTCACCAGAAGAAACCATTATTAATAGTTTGGTTTGTCTTGGGCGTTTTAAGGAACCGTATCTTAGATACAGTATGGGCACTTACCGTGTGGAGATTGATTAGATTGGGTCACAAGATTATACTTCACAGCATCATCAATCTAGTTCCTCAACTGGTGGGAATGAATTGATTATTTCTTTAAGTTACTCCGAGATGGTGAGGATTAGATTAACTAACAGTGTTTGTCACTGGAGGTGCTACTGGCATTGGGGGCAAGAGAATTATTTCGTGGGATTGTGCTACAAATTGATGGATAGTTAGTTGTTTAGCCTCTCTGGCTATGCGGTGTATGCTGGGGGGCGAGTGGGGTTGGCATTACGAAAACCAGAAGGTCCTGACTATTTTCCAAACGTTTCCAAATGGTGGCCTACATTCTCTGCTTAAGAGAACCACTGAATCTGGGGGCGCCTGGGTGACTTGGTTGGGTGTCCGACTTCAGCTCAGGTCATTAGAGCCCTGTGTTGTGCTCTGTGCTGACAGCTCAGAGCCTGGAGCCTGCTTCAGATTCTGTGTCTCCCTCTCTCTCTCTCTCTACACCTCCCCCACTCACACTCTCTCTCTTCTTCAAAAATAAATAAACTTAAAAAATTAAAAAAAAACAAAAAACCCACTGAATCTGAGGGGCACCTGGGTGTCTTAGTCGGTTGAGCATCTGACTTCGGCTCAGATCATGATCTCATGGTTCGTGGGTTCAAGCCCTGCATCAGGTTCTATGCCAACAGTGCAGAGCCTGCTTGAGATTCTTGCTCTTTCCTCTCTCTCTCCTGCTCCTGCTTTCTTTCTCTCCTTTGACCTTCCCCTGCTCCTGTTTTTTTTTTTTCTCTCTCAGAATAAATAAAACTTAAAAAAAATTTTTTTCAGAGTTTATTTAGAGCATGTGCACTCTGTCTCTCAAATAAGTAAACATTTTTTATAAATAGAAGTCTGTGATCAAAGGAAATGCTTTGTGTTACCATATTAATTAATGGCTCAGGAAAGTTCTCCAAATGAAAATAATTTAACTCAGTAATTTTCAAATTTTTTTTTAGCATGGCATACTTTCAGTATTCTGTAGACAAGGTTCCCTATGACACCACTTAAGGAAATTTGGGATTAGATGGCCAGGAAAGAGAAAAGAGGACAAGCTGGTGGTGTATGTAGGATGTCCTGTAAAGGGGCAGTCTTGCTGAAAGAGGCTGCCTCGGGTGGCCTTGTTCATTTGTGTCCTTTTGAAGATGTGACATTTATTATCACCAAGATAATAGTGATTCTCTAACAAGTGTGTAGTCTCATAAAAAGTCCTTATCATTTTTAACCTGATTTAGAAGTCTTTTTTCCTTTTTATTGCAGAATGGAGGGGCCTCTGGGTGGCTCAATTGGTTGAGCATCTAACTCATGATTTCTGCTGAGGTCGTGATCCCAGGGTCCTGGGATTGAGCCCCACATCGGGGTCCATGCTGAGTGTGGAGCTTGTTTAAGATTCTCTCTCTCCCTCTGTTCCTCTACCCTGCTTGGGTGCATGCACGCTCTTTCTCCCTCTCTCTAAAACTAAAAAAAAAAAAGTGAAAAAAGGGGCGCCTGGGTGGCTCAGTCGGTTGAGCGTCCGACTTTGGCTCAGGTCACGAACTCGTGGTTTGTGAGTTCGAGCCTCACATCGGGCTCTGTGCTGATAGCTCAGAGCCTGGAGCCTGCTTCTGATTCTGTGTCTCCCTCTCTCTCTGCCCCTCCCCCGCTCATGCTCTGTCTCTCTCTGTCTCTCTGTCTCTGTCTCTCTCTGTCAAAAATAAATATTAAAAAAATAATAATTAAAAAAAGTTAAAAAAAGAATGGAGATAGCTATAGTATTTTTTGATCCGTAAAGTAGCATATGCTTATTATTGTAAGAAATGTTCAGGGGCACCTGGGTGGCTCAGTCAGTTAAGCATTGGACTTTGGCTCAGGTCACGATCTCACGGTTCATGGGTTTGAGCCCCATATTGGGCTCTGCACTGACAGTGAGGAGCCGGCTTGGAATTCTCTCTCCCCCTCTTTCTCTGCCCCTCCCCCACTCATGCTTTCTGTGAAAATAAATAAATAAATTTAAAAAAGAAAAGAAATGTTCAACATCTTTAATATCACTTTCAGTAGCAGCATGGAATTCCATTATATCTGTCTCATGGTTTATTTAACCAGTCCCATTTTCTTACATGTTTTGTACCCTTTAAAAAATTTTTTTGTTAATGTTTAGTTTTGTGAAAGAGAGAGTCCACGTGCCTAAGCAGGGGAGGGGCATAGAGATAGAGGGAGACCCAGAATCCATAGCAGTCTCCAGGCTCAGAACTGTCAGCATAATGCCGGATGTGGGGCTGAACTCACAAACCATGAGATCAAGACCTAGGCCAAAGTCAGTATACTCTTTCTATATCATAAATAACACTGTGGTGAACATCTTGATATTTGTTCTGTTATTTCCTTGGGATAAAACTTTGTTTAATTAATTTTAGAGAGCATGCGAGCAGGGGAGAGGGGCAGAGAGAATCTTAAGCAGGCTCCATGCTCAGCGCAGAGCCTGACACAGGGCTTGAAATTCATGACCTAAGCAGAAATCAAGACTCGGATGCTTAACCAAGTGAGCCACCCAGGTGCCCCAGAATGAAACTTTTTTTAATTTGATAGTAAAATCAAATTAGATGTAATCAAAGGGATGGCTTTCTTTCTTTTATCTTTTAATTAATTTATCTCTTTTGAGAGAGGGAGAGGGAGTATAAGCAGGGGAGGGGCAAGGAGAGAGAGAATCCCAAGCAGGCTCCACAATGTCAGTGCAGAGCCCGACATGGGGCTTGATCTCACAAACTGAGATTATTATCTGACCCGAAATCAAGAGTTGGATGCTTAACTGACTGAGCCACCCAGGCACCCTAAGGAATGGATTTATTTTTACAGAAATGTGGTGATTATACATATACATTACATCAAAGTGATGTGTGTTAGATATATAAAAGATTTGGTTTGGAAGTTACTGATTTATCTTGAGATGCTGTTGTCTTGAAAATGAAACATGTCCGCTCTTTCTTTCTCCTAACAAATATACTCAATCACACCATAGGCTTTTGGATTCTGTGCCTCCCACTGCCATTGGTCACTTCAAGCAGTCAGCTGAGAGACTGATAGAGGAGAAGGGAGCCGTGGAAGCCTTAGCAGCAGCACTGGCCCATATTTCAGGTGCCACGTCAGTAGACCAGCGCTCTTTGATCAACTCAGATGCGGTAAGGCTTCCTGTCGAACTCTGACACTTGGGGTAATTTTGAGTTTGAGCAGGATTTAAAAGGGTTCAGTTAGACTTCCCAATTGTTTTAACTTTTGTCTGAAGGTAGGTATATATATATATATATATAAACAAATCCCACGGAGAAAGAAAGTAGATTACTCATTTCCACTGTCTCAGTTGGGGGCAATGACATTGACTGCTAATGGGCATGTGGTTTATTTTTTGCGTAATTAAACATTTTGGAATTTTAGTTAGTGGTGATGGTTGAAACCTTGTGAATATACTGAAAACCCGTGAATTGTATACTTTAAAATGGTGTACGATATGGTATGTGAATTGTATGTCAGTTTTTTTAATCCTCCAAAGAAAACCTCAACCACATAAAGACATAAAAGCATATGATACATTTGGTCAGTATACCTAGAAACTTAAGGTATATGCATTTTTTCCTTTTTTTTTTTTAATTGAAATTTTTGAGACAATTGTAGGTTTACATGTAGTTTTAAGAGGTAACACGGAGAGATTCCTTTGTACACTTTGTCCAGTTTCCCTCAGTGGTATCATTTTGCAAAACTATAATGTTACAACTGGGGTACTAACATTGGCACAAACCGTCAGTCTTGTTCAGAGTTCCCAGTCTTACTTGTACTAATTTATGTGATTGTGTTGGGAGAGTGGTGTATGCTTTTAGGAGGAACTTTTCCAGAAATAGTTTAGAAACATGAGGGCAATTTTTTTTATCAGTTAGGTTTGTTTTTGAGACTAATTTTGTTCCCCTTTTTTCTCTAAGGGCTTTGTGACCATGATCTTACGATGCTCAATTGAAATGCCAAACATTAGTTATGCTTGGAAAGAACTTAAAGAGCAGCTGGGCGAAGAAATTGATTCCAAAGTGAAGGGAATGGTTTTTCTCAAAGGAAAGCAGGTAAGTAATGTTGTGACCCTGCTTTGGTTCAGTAGCTTAATGTGGACAATAAAACACCAAATGTAGGCTTCTCCCTGTGGTGTGGGGATGGTGCATCTTTTTGCTCTGTATATAGTCTTCGCTAGGCGATGTCATCCCTGACCCTCAGTTGCCATTTAGTGATGGACAGCTACCTCATCTGGTATCTTTAGCCTGAACTATCTGCGTGCAGTGCCGGACATGAAGTCCCAGCTGCTTCCCTGACATTTCTACTCAGATGGGGTTATAAACAACATGAAATTATTCAAAATTGAATTCAGAATCTTTAATTCAAACCTAAAATTTTAATTAAAAAAAATTTTTTTTAATGTTTGTTTATTTTTGAGAGATAGAGACACAGAGTGTGAAAATGGGGGAGGGGCAGAGAGAGAGGGAGACACAGAATCTGAAGCAGGCTCCCGGCCCCAAGCTGTCAGCACAGAGCCCGACGCGGGGCTCGAACTCACAAACTGTGAGATCATGACCTGAGTGAAGTCGGACGCTTAACCAACTGAGCCACCCAGGCGCCCCGAAAACTAAAATTTTAAATCTTGCCTTCCAAACCTGGTGTTCTTTCTTCTGAGTCTTGCTGTCAGTTAATGGTAGACCAGCACAGCAGTTCTCAAACTGTTTGGTCTCATGACCCTTTTACATTCTTAATGAATGGTGAGAGTACCAAAAAGCTTTTGTTTGTGTGGGTTGTATCTATTAGTGTTTACTGTGTTAGAAATGAAAACTGGAATTCGAAAACCAAAGAATACCGTTCTATTTGCCATCAGAGCTGTGGTAGCATCACGGGTAAATGGTGTCCGGGAAACTCCACTGTGTGCTTATGAGAGCGTGAGAGTGGAAAGGACACATATTTTAGTATTAGGAAAATTGTTTTGACTTTGTGGAACCTCCGCAAAAGATCTCAGGTTTCCCGGGGGGCGTAGACTGTACTTTGTAAACCACTTGCTTAGAGAACCAGATCTGGTTTATCGTCACCTCGCTGCATGTCTGTGTTTACTTCCTTAAGGAACTCCACATACAGTATGGGTTACAGTCTCAGCTTTCACATGGCGGATGAGTCTTCACGAGCAGGCTCCTGCTCCCCTTACTGCCTCCTCACTGCTAGTACCTCCACTCCAGCAGTGCCAAGTACACCTTGCTTTCTGTCATTCTAAGTGGCTCAACCCGGTGTTCATAGTATTTTTTTTTTCCTCCACGTTATTTGTGGTGTGGCTTAACCTTGAGTCTCCCTGTGAAGCTTTCCCTGGCCATACAGTAGAGTCGGGGGCACCATATCCATACTTCAGGGTTTTTAGGGCGTGCCTTTATTCAGGCAAATTTTATCTTGCTGGGCTTGCTTATTGACTGAGAGCCTCGAAGCCTATGATGTACTCAAGGGCAAAAACGATTTTTTAGTTATCTTTATACTTCAGTGAGTGGCTGGTGTTAAATACGTAATAATTTTGTGAATGATGATCCCCACAAGTGGCAAAATCCATCAGTACCTGATGCGACCTGTGGTTATGGTTGGGTGGGTTGTTGGGTGGAAGTGGGGTGTTCCTCATAAAATGTTGCAGTTAAAGATAGCTAGGGAAGAGGAGTGCCTGTGTCCGTTGCGGGGGTGGTTCTAACTACATTTGTGGAAACCAAGAAATAGGATCTCCTTAACTGGAGGTGATGGCACTGCTATGGTCCTATAAAGTGTTTATTTTTGTATTTTTAATATATATTTTTAAGTTTACTTATTTTTAGAGACAGAAAGAGAGAGCAGGGGAGGGCCAGAGAGAGAGGGAGAGAGAAACTCCCAAGCAGACTCCACGCTGTCAGCCCAGAGTCCAATGCGGGGGTCGATCCCATGAACCGTGAGGTCGTGACCTGAGCTGGAATCAAAAGTTGGACGCTCAACCAACTGAGGCACCCAGGCGCCTGTATTTTTTTGTTTAAAAAGAAATGTTTATTTTGTGAGAGAGAGCATGCGTGCGTGCAGGGCTGGGGGGAAGGGCTGGGGGGGAAGGGAGGGAGGGGGGAGAGAGAGGGAGAGAGAGAGAGGAGAGAGAGGAGAGAGAGAGGAGAGAGAGCGAGAGAGAGAGAGAGAGAGAAGGAGGGAGAGAGGGAGAATGAATCCTAAGCAGGCATCATGCTGTCATCACAGAGGCCGGAACTCAGAAACCTGTGACATCGTGACCTCAGCTGAAATCCAGAGTCAGGCATTTAACCAAAACTGAGCCACCCAGGTGCCCCAAAAGTGCTATAAAAACCTTTTTATTAGAGCAAGGTGAATTGTGAAAACCTAGAAAATTAACAATGGAAAATCATTTAGTTTTCTACTTTTAGTTAGGTCATCCTGAATAGTAGACACTTTTTCTTACAGAAAGCAGTGTATTTTAATGTAGACCATTGGTTTTGGGGCCATACTGAAAAGATGTTTAAAACCTGCTCTATTTCCCAGCTGGGGGCCTTTGACTTAGCCTCTCCAAACCTCTGTTTCTTCAGCTCTAAAATGTAGCTAATAGCTACTTGAGGAATTAGCAGTATGATAGCCAAGAATGATCTCTAGCCAGTTCTAAATCATTTTGACTCCCTTTTTAAAGTATCCTTGGGTTTTTGCTGTTGTGCTTTTGGGAGGTATGATATGTGTTGGCATTGGTTGAAAGTCCCATCTAAAATTCATACCTGGAGGGTTTTTTTGGTTTTGTTTTTGAATATAATTTTGAATATTATATGGTCTTTTGGAGCACACTGACAATTGTGGTGAAAGGCTGAATTAACTTGGCATTTGCTTTGATTTCCAGGGGGTTTGCTTTGATGTCCCTACTGCAGCAGTAACAGAAATACAGGTATTCTTTCTCTTGGATTTTGAAGTTAACATTTAAGTTATAAAACGTTCATTATTGAAAACACAGAATAATGGAAAAGGAATCAACAGCTCTAGTCCCTTTACTAAAAGACAATTAAGAGTTAATGAAGTTTAGTATTTTTTTTCTCCTAGCCTTTTTATTCATATATTTTTCTTATTCAGCCTGTTTTCCTTCTTTCCTTTATCTATAGAGTTATGAACAGTATCTAGCTTTTTCCTCCTGTGTATGTTGTATGGGGTTTACATAGACACCTTGAATTGCTCTGTCTTCATTTAGTACTGCTGTGAGATACGGGTTTGTGGTATATTTGCATGTTTTACTACCTGACAGCTGGGGATACAGACACTTAACTGACTCAGCCACCCAGGCACCCTGAAGGTTGTATTATTTTTAACCAGTGACCTTTTATTTATTCTTATTTTTATTTTATTAAAGAAAGCTTTTTTTTGATGCTTATTTATTTTTGAGAGAGAGAAAGAGAGCAGGGAAGGGGCAGAGAGGGAGGGAGATAGAGAATTCCAAGCAGGCTTCGCGCTTGTCAGCTCACAGCCTGATGCGGGACTCAAATTCCCAAACCGCAAGAGCATGACCTGAGCCGAAATCAAGAATTGGATGCTTAATTGATTGAGCTACCCAGGTGCCCCTAACCAGTGACCTTTTAAATTTTAAACACTTAGGTTATCAATCTGGTTTTTCTTTAGAGAAAGGGCAAAAATACTGTCTCATGCTTTTTAAAATCAAGTTCAATAAAAATCAGAGCAGGTAAAATAATACTATCTCTCCACAGGAGAAATGGCATGATTCACGTCGCTGGCAGCTATCTGTGGCCACAGAGCAACCAGAGCTAGAAGGACCACGGGAAGGATATCGAGGCTTCAGGGGACAGCGGGAAGGCAGTCGAGGCTTCAGGGGACAGCGAGAAGGAAACAGAAACTTCAGGGGACAACGGGAAGGAAATCGAAGCTTCAGAGGACAGCGATCAGGAGGTGGCAACAAAAGTAACAGATTCCAAAACAAAGGCCAGAAGCGGAGTTTCAGTAAAGCATTTGGGCAGTAATTTCAAATAGAGGATTCATACGGCAACATGGAACTGAACACTGATTTTCCTATGAAGTTAAAAGCACATGTGTTTCCTTCTTGACCACTTGCCTTGTCCCCATCTCTTCCAGAGAGACAAGCTTCATGGAAATTATTTCCATCTGATGATTATCACTTGTAACTATTGCTGTTTCTGTATTAGGTTTCTCTTTTGAAAAGATGTATGAATTCGTAATATTTTTATTCTGATGCATTGTCTGTAGGTTATAAGACCAAGTCAAGCATGTATTTGCCCATACTTTTTAAGTTGAGGTGTCTCTGTATTTAAATAGTGTCCTTCCCTGAATACCTATGGGGAACGCAGCAGTCTCTGGAGAGGCACTCTGAGCAGTCGAGGCTTACCTGTAATTGGCATTCTTCAGCCACCCGCCTAACAGTGACTCACGTGGTCCTGTAACATGTCCTCTGAGAAATAGTACTGAGCAATGTTTTGAAGCAATATTTCAAAATTGCTGGGATGCAATACATTTTATGCCAGCATGTGCTCTAGATTTGAAGAACAGTGATAAATTTGATGGGAGACATTATGTAGATTAGCCATCATTATGTACATTTTGATACATTTTTAACTCTTCAATGTAAGCTGAATTCATGCTTCAGGAATTCTTCACAGATTTTATCTATGTATATATAAAGAAGTATTTTAATAAAAAGCAAGTGTCTTTAAGGAATTCCAAATGTATAAGGTGGCCCTGTAACTTTCTTTGTAAGTAAGGAGGCTGAATAATAGGTGCTTGATGATAATGTACTCTACTTCCTGTTGGAAGATGAACATTATTTACCAAGAAGGAATTAAGGGAGTGGGGGGGCAGAGATTTGCATTGATGACAAGAGTCAGGAAATCCACTGAAAATATTTTTTACATGCGATAAAGAAACATTCATCTCAAGAGCAAAGAAAGGAACAAGTGAAAATACATGAAAAGCATTCTTTTCATGGTAAACAACAGGTCATTAATGTTTCTAGAAATTGACTTCTAATGGGTAAACTGGAGTTTTAGGTAGAATGATCCAATGGTTTCTCAGAGGCCTAGTTCCTATAGTCACAGTATAGGATCTATTTCTGTTAGACTGCTATTCCATTGAAAGGTTTTAGCTGCTTAGAGACTTCCTTTTAAGATAATCTGTGTATGGTTATTTTTGGTTGTAGCTTTGAGGGAACTGACAAATTTTATATAGCCCCTGGTCAGGTAACTCTGTGAGTTCTCAAATATTACTTCTCTGGGAAACTTTCTGCATGGTGCAGGAGCTTAAGAGTGGCATTGTTTTCTTGCCTTAATTCCTAGAAATTCTGGACTGGGACTCTCAGGGAATAAACTCTGATAGGAGAAGTTAAAATACATGGCCTGTCTTGTTTTCATTTGATTATTTTTGAACAATTGAAGTCTTTCTAAGCCCTGGTTTCTTTTGCTCCATCAGATCTCTTTATCTAACTGCATTTTACTCTATCATCTTGCAGTAAGGGGTTCAGATAGCCAGCTCAACTCTTTAAATGAAATAAAAAAAAAAAAATTTAACATTTATTTATTTTTGAGAGACAGAGAGAGAGCATGAGCAGGGAGGGGGCAGAGAGGGAGACACAGAATAGCAGGCTCCAGGCTCTGAGCTGTCAGCACAGAGCCTGGCACAGGGCTCGAACTCAGGGACCACAAGATCATGACCTGAGTCAAAGTCGGATGTTTAACCGACTGAGCCACCCAGGCACCCTGCCAGCTCAACTCTTTGATGCTTGAGGCAATGTGTCCTTTCTCTGTTTGGACTTCAGTTGTGTCCTTCAGTCCTAACTGGATGTTTCTGTGTTCTCAGCAATTATCTTGGCTTTTATTTCTTGATCCTCTTGTCAGTTTTACCATTTTCCTCCCATTCCTCATGGCTTCCATCAAGCCACAGGAGAAGGTGTTTGATAACAGACGACTCATGTGTCTTGTAGATTATAATTTATTAGATTTCAATTTTGCTCAAAATACTGAGCATATTTTAATAACAACCAAAGTATTTAATCAAGCAGATTCAAAGGACACAGTACCTGTCCTTTAGGGAAGAGCAGTTAAATCCTTGATGTGGATTAGCCCACAGAAAAATAATCAGGCATAAATCAAGAGTAAGGGGGAAGTTTAGTGGGAATTGCACTTGACACAACTTAATTTTATGGAAAACATGGCTGTTTTCAACAAATGAAGCTAAAGTTTCTCCTGGATCCCAGAATTCAAACCGTATTTGTAAATATATAATTCAGCTGTTTGATTTAAATGGGCTTGTTAGGCTGGGAAATGTTACAGTTTTTACTATTTTCTACAGAGAAAATATTTTCCAATGTATCAGACTCAATGAACTTTTAAAATACAATCCATTTTTACATTGGAGTTATCTGTGCAGCAGTTTCTTTACAATTGTACATAAAATGCTGTAAGTTAATGTATAAAATACTGCTTTATGCCAGAATAAAAATACTAGTATTTACTATTTAAGTTTTTGGTGGCTTTTTTCCTAAAAATGAGAATAGCATGAAATTTTTATTTTAAAAGTAATAAATTATGGGTGAAAAAATCCAAACATAGAAAAAATAATAGTCACTCCATAACCTTTTTGTGAGCATCTCTTCCAACAATTTATTTACAAGATTTGAATAATTCAGCTTTGTGAATTGCTATTTTCCCTCAACGTGTGCATGCTTCTCTGTAAGTACAGATTTTACAATATTTTTTTTAGCCTTTATTTATTTTGAAAGAGAGTGCACCCGTGCATGCAAGCATAATAGGGACAAGAGAGGGAGAGAGAGAATCCCAAACAGGCTCTGAACTACCAGTGCAGAGCCCAATGTGGGATTTGATCTCACAAACTATGAGATTGTGACCTGAGCTGAAATTAAGAGTCAGTCGCTTAACAGACTGAGCCACCCAATCTTTCTTTTTTTTAATGTTTATTTATTTTTGATGGAGCACGAGGAGAGGAGGGGCAGAGAGAGAGAGAGGGAGAGACACAGAATCTGAAGCAGGCTCCAGGCTCTGAGCTGTCCGCACAGAGCCTGATGTGGGGCTTGAACTCAAGATCATGACCTGATGAGCCAAAGTCAGACACTTAACCGACTGAGCCACCCAGGTACCTCTCAGTCTTGCATTTTTGATGACTACATGGCGTGTAGTACAGAATGGATATGTCAATATATATTTATTTAACCAGGACTCTAGATGGCCACGTTATTTACAATTTTTCAATATTCTAAATTTTTTTTTTTTAACGTTTTATTTATTTTTGAGACAGAGCATGAACAGGGGAGGGTCAGCGAGAGGGAGACACAGAATCCGAAACAGGCTCCAGGCTCTGAGCTGTCAGCACAGAGCCCGACGCACGGCTCGAACTCACGGACCGTGAGATCATGACCTGAGCCGAAGTCGGCCGCTTAACCGACTGAGCCACCCAGGCGCTCCAATTTTTCAATATTCTAAATAAAATTAATGTCCTTGTATAAATCTTTGCCTATTTGTCTATTACCTGGAAATGCAGAAGATCTCTCTGGGACAAAGCTTAGGAAGCAATCCTAAGGAATATTAACATTTAAAGGACAGATTGGGGGCGCCTGGGTGGCTCAGTCCGTTAAGTGTCTGACTTTGGCTCAGGTCATGATCTCATGGTTTGTGAGATCAAGCCCTGCATTGGGCTCTGTGCTGATGGCTCAGAGCCTGGAGCCTGCTTTGGATTCTGTGCCTTCCTCTCTTTCTGCCCCTCCACTGCTCGCACTCTGTGTCTTTCTGTCTCTCTGAAAAATAAACATTAAAAAAATTATTAAAAAAAATAAAGGACAGATTATTTCATTTATCCCTTAAAATAATTGTTTCCCCAATGTTAACATTTTACATAACCATAGTACAAAGATCAAAACCAGGGTATCAATAGGAAGGGTATTCTATAGATACTTTTTGGCACTTTGCTTTTTTTTTCTTAATGGCATATCCTGGAAATCACTACATCAGTTCATAGAAATCAACTTTTTTGTTTCATAACTGCATTGTACTCCATTGTGTGGAGTATCATAGTTTATTCGACCATTTTCTTACTCTTAATGTATGGGCACATAGATTATTTGCAGTATTTTGTAGTTAACAATGCTGCAGTGAGGAACCTGGTGTATAGTATTTTCATACTGTTGGAGTTCTGTCTTCAGGGTATATTCCTGGAAATGGGATGGCTGGGCCAAAAGGTAAGTACATATATAGTTTTGAAATTGTATTTTGTGTGTAGTTTTATTATATATTGGCAAATTCCTGCCCTGCAACTTATTTTTTGAAGAAACCAGGCCATTTGTTCTATAGATTCTGCCACACTGAATTTTGCTGACGCATCTGTCATTTAACAAGTTCCTTTCCCCCCTGTATTTAATGTAAGTTGATAATTAGATATAAAAAGAAGGCCAAGAAAGGAAATACGCTCCCCAAATGGCAGCCAGAATTCTTCTATTGCAAGTTTCCTAGTCTCACGTTTGTGTTTTTTACTGCAGCTGTGTAAGGATTTTCCAAAAATCTCCATTTTAGTTTTCATCTGGGTGTTGTTCCAGTTAGGTGTTTTAGAGGTCAGCACCATGTGTTGGAGGGTTATTTACTGAGCTCCTACTAGGGCAGTATAGCATACTAATTGAAGAATGTGGGCTCTGGAGGGGTGCCTGGGTAGGTCAGTTGGTCAAGTGTCCCATGCTTCACCTCAGTTCTTGATCTCAGAGTTAGAATTAGGAGTTCTAGCCCCTGTTGGGCTCTGCGCTAGGTGTGGTACCTACTTAAAGAAGTATTGGAGGGAGCATGGCCTTCCCAACCCCTTGATTTTAAGGGGCACCTGGGTGGCTTAGTGGGTTAAGCATCCGACTTTTGATTTCAGCTCAGGTCATGACCTCAGGGTTGTGAGGTCAAGCCCCGCCCTGGGTGTGGAACCTGCTTACAATTCTATGTACCCACCCCTCTCCCACTGGTTCCTGTGTGCTTGCTATCTCTCTCTCTTAAAAAAAAAAATAAATAAATAAGTGTGGGCTCTGGAGCAAAACTGCCTACTTATATATATGGTAAGTTATTACCTATCTATATATATATTTGGTAAATTATTAATCTCTTGGGCCTCGATTCTTACTTTGCAGGATGGGAATAATAATAGTATCTCACAGAGTTGTTCTGAGGATTAGATGATTTGTTTTCCAGTTTTTATTTAAATTCCAGGTAGTTAACATACAGTGCAATATTAGTTTTGAGGATTAGATGATTTTAATATATAGAATGCTATTTGGCTCATAGGGAGTGATTAGCTACTATTATTAACCATGCCAATTGCTTTCCTTTTTTTTTTTTTTTTAATGTTGATTTTTGAGAGAGGAAGTGTGCGAGTGCAAGTGGGGAAGGGACAGAAAGGGAAGGAGACAGAGGATCCAAGCATGCTCCAAGCTGTCAGCGCAGAGTCTGATGTGGGGCTCGAACTCATGATCTGTGAGGTCATGACCTGAGCCGAAGTCCAACGCTTAATTGATTGAACTACCCAGGTGCCCCTCCAATC
Source organism: Panthera tigris (assembly GCF_018350195.1). NCBI lineage: Eukaryota > Metazoa > Chordata > Mammalia > Carnivora > Felidae > Panthera > Panthera tigris. The sequence continues at coordinate 29,490,096 of NC_056670.1, forward strand.
ACTTTCCTATTCATGAACAGATAGGTACTGAGCACCTACTATGATTATTACAGTAGTTTCTTCACCAGTCTCCCTGCTTTTTCTCTGTTCCCCCTTCAGTTGTCTTGAGAATAATCCTCTAGGGTGCTGGGTGGCTCAGTTGTTGAGCATTGGACTCTTAATTTTGGCTCAGGTCATGATCTCACAGTTTGTGAAATCAAGCTCCAAGGTGGGCTCAACGCTGACAGTTTGGAGCCTTAGGATTCTCTCTCTCTCTCTGTCCCTCCCCCACTCATGCTCGCACTCTCTCTCAAAATAAATAAACATTTAAAAAGAATAATCCCATAAATCAGATTTTGTCTGTCACTCCTTCAAAAGCATCCAATGGCTCCCACCTCACTCAAAATATCCAAAGTCCCTATAAATGGCCTTACCAACCCTAAATAATAGGGCCCACATTACTTCTCTGATTTCCTCTCCTACTGCCCTCTCCATTCTCTCTGTTCCAGGCAAGAGGTCTCCTTGTTCCTTGAACAACCCAGGCGTCCCTAGTGGAACATTTAGGTGTGGTGGTTCCAGTTGGGAGATGGATATTACAGTCTGGAGCTCCAGAGAGTCATCTGGCCTGGAGACCAAGTTTTGGAAGTAAACAGGACATGTGATAGAAACGGTGGAAATGCATAAGATCTCCCTGGGACAACGTTTAGGAAGGAGTCCCGGGGGAACACTAACATTCTTCCTTAGGATAATTCTGTAGAGCTAAGTAATATTATTATCACTTATGTTTTACTGTGAGAAACCGGAAGCTTAGAAAAGTTAACTTATCAATTAGAAGATCTGAGAATCAAATTATGTCTATGAGCTTCTAAAATCGGTCCTCCTTTATATATCTCAAAGCGCACATAGCTATCAAGCGCCTAATAGTTAAAACCTCTGTCCCGCCCTTTCCACCCACCCTTCGCATTTGACTTCATAATTTACGAAGGTGTGTAATGGAAAAAGCCACGCCTCAGGTGGTTTGTCACAGCTCTGGGACTTCTGTGTTACTTTGGGAAGTTGCACTCATACCTCCAGCCTGTACTTCAGGGCTGAAGGGAAAATATTGGTCGATCATTGAGTTCTTTTTACATAGTGAAAGCTATCTTTCACTCAAGAAACTATACGTTAATAATAAACGAATCCTTGTTACATTTTCGTCCAGTCATGGGTTGGGTTATACACTAATATCAAAAGGTTTCTGTCATTCAGTGTACACCAACTAACGAGAGTAGTTAGCTATGTTTCTAAACACTATTTCCATGTGTCATGTTAAAGTCAGCCGATACTTACATGCAGGTAGAACTTCACGGCGTCACGCGAGAGAATCCACCACCGCAGAGGGTAGGGCTGGAGGTGTGGCTGCCCTCATTGACAGCTTCGTTTCTGCGACAACGGTTGCTGTGGTGCCTACTACGCCTTTCCGTTGGTCACTGCAGAGCATATTGCGGTTCCTCTGGAGGACCTCATTGGTTACGGTTCTGCTGTGTCGGATCTGTCGGGGGCCGTAAGTGAAGTGTCGCAAAGCAGAAAGAAGGCGGGAGTCCGATTGCAAACATCCATCGAGGACGCCCAGGCCGTAGAGGCCGCTATGGCGAGTGCTCCGTGGGCCGAGATTCGTGAGAAATTCCAGGCCGCGCTGGCTTTGTCGCGGGTGGAATTGCATAAAAACCCCGAGAAGGAACCGTACAAGTCCAAATACGGCGCCCGAGCACTGCTGGAAGAGGTCAAGGCGCTGTTGGGCCCCGCGCCTGAGGACGAGGATGAGCGGCCTCAGACCGATGACGGCGTGGGCGCAGGGGACCACGCCCTGGGGCTGCCGGCTGAAGCGGTGGAGGCCGAGGGGCCCATCGCGCAGGGGGCAGTGAGGCTGGCGGTGATTGAGTTCCATCTCGGGGTGAACCACATCGACACCGAGGAGCTGTCGGCGGGGGAGGAGCATCTGGTGAAATGCCTGAGGCTGCTGCGCAAGTACCGGCTGTCGCACGACTGCGTCTCCCTCTACATACAGGCTCAGGTGAGAGCGAGCCGGGCCCGCTGTTGTCGGCCAGAGGCGAGGGATGGAGAGGGCCCCACTCTCGCCAAGGCCAAAGGCAACTGTTATGAGGCACGGTTTGGCCCCGTGTTTTGAAGCTTTGGAATAAACAGCTTGCAAACTCCGACATCACTTGCCGCTTCGCTTAGTCGTGGTCAACACATTGGTTTCCTGAGACCCTACTACATCATAAATGCCCTTTCCAACTCTTCTCCACCAGTCCAAATCTTGTTCATTCTATTAAGAAGAAATGCAGAGTAATTTAAAATCTTAATTTAAGGTCTCAAGGAAATGACAACGAATGACCCGAGTGCATGATTAATTTAAAACAAATTGTTTAAAAATCTTAGCAAAAAAATATATATTGCAAATATATATACTTGCAATATATATAGCAAAAATATATATTACAGATATATATTTGCAATGTATATATTGCAAATATACATATATTGCAAATATATATTTGCAAATATACATATTGAAAATACATATGTTTGCAATATATTTGCAATGTATATGTATATTGCAAAAATAGAAACTGAAGATTTTTAAACAATTTGTTTTAAATTAAGCATGCACTCGGGTCATTCTTTGTCGTTTCTTTGAGACCTTAAATTAAGATTTTAAATTACTTTGGTGTCTCTCTCTCTCTCTCTCTCTCTCTCTCTCTCTCTCTCTCTATATATATATATATATATATATATATATATTCCTTTGCTTCCCAGGGAATTCCTGCCCATTCTTCCAAACCCATCTCAAAACAAATCTCATACTTGAGTAACTTTCTTTGAGCATTTTGTTCGAACTTGTATCTTTGAGTTCTTATGATACTCACTGTTTCCCATTTATATGGCACTTGGTTTATTAAGAAATAAATCTGACATTCTCTTCAGGAACCTAACACTGCAAAATACAAATATGTATGAACTCTTTGTATGTGCCAGGAACTTGGGGTAAGCTCACAAACCAGTTCTTAATACATGTGATCCAGGAGCATTTACCAAAAATGATGATGTGACAAGTGGGCCACAAAGAAAAACCTCAGAATTAAAAAGGAAATTGTATATGTCATTTTCTTTTATCATGGCCCAATAAATTTAAAAGCTACATAATTACAGGAACTATATATCTTTTTGCACACTATTTATAACTTAGTACCTCCCTCCTAGTAGGCCATTCTAAATATTTGTCCATTGGATTAATGATCTAATGAAATTCATAAGAGATTAAACTCAAAACCTCAATTATTTGAAATTTTCTTTAACCAGATGGCTGCCTGAGATCATCATAAACATTAAACAATTTCAACATAGCAAGAAGAGAATTAGAAACCTTCCTAAATGTAATATAGAGTGCCCAGTATTTACTGTATTTTTATTCTTTTTTTTTAAGTGTTTATTTATTTTGAGAGAGAGAGAGAGAGAGTACGAGCAGGGGAGAGGCAGAGAGAGAGAATCCCAAGCAGGCTCTGTGCTATCAGCACAGAGCCAAAAATGGAGCTTAATCTCATGAACCATGAGATCATGACCTGAGCTGAAATCAAGAGTCTGTTGCTTAACTAATTGAGCCACCCAGGTGTTCCAGCTGTATTTTGACTTTAATATGCACACTGCTTCATATCTTAGTATGTCTAAAATCAGGATGCATCTTATAGCTGTGTCATAATTTACCTGGCAGTGTTTTCTTGTTGATAGATAAAATTATTGTGTCTTATAGATGTGACATCTTACATTCAATAAAATACAGTATTTCAAACAGCCAACCTTTTCTGAAGAGTGAATTATTTTAGGAATTCTTACTAAAATCAGGAACAAAACTTTGATTAGAACTTCTGGCCGTTGCAGTAATATAGAGAGCCATAAGAGTTATTAATTTTGGAAAAAAATAATTTATCAAAGTAACCATTTGCATATAGGATCCTTGTATACCTAAAAACTAAAGTCATCAACTGAAAAACTATTAGAATGATCAGTTAAATAAAGTGGGGGGATATAAAGTAAATCTATAATATCAATAGTGTTCCTGTATATAAGAAACAGTGGTTAAAAGATATTTTTAGAAATTGCATATTATCGGGTAGTAGAATTGATAATTCTAAAAGGAGAGATATACCAAGTCATTGGCTTGGTATGAACGTAATGGCTAAACACAATAGTCATTCTGATACTCATTTGTAGGTTTGTTAGTTTCTGCCAAAATCACGATAATTTTTGTCTTAGAGCTTGACAAAATGAATATGTTTATCTGAAAGAACAAAGAAGAGTGAACATAAAAATATAATAAGAAAAATAATGCACTAAAACTACCCTACCTGGTACTAAAACTATACAGCAGTAGTAATTTACTTAGATTCTGTTTGTGCTAATATGTTTCTGAACTCTACTGTTCAGTTGATCTGTTTATTCCAATAGCATTACCACACTTGAATTTTATTACATCTAGTATTTGCTATACATGATGAGAGATTTGATCTCACTAATAATAAAGCAAACTAAAAGAATGAAATAGAAAAAATTGTATCAGATTGCAGAGTTTATTAAAGATACAAACTAAAAGAATGAAATAGAAAAATTGTATCAGATTGCAGAGTTTATTAAAGATACAAACTAAAAGAATGAAATAGAAAAATTGTATCAGATTGCAGAGTCTATTAAAGATACCGCTTATACTTGTCATTGGAGAGACTATGAGGAAACAGATACTATCCATTAGCATTATTATTAGTGGAAATACAAATTCACAGAACTTTTCTGGAGATCAGTAGGTATTGAAATTCCGGAGTCAAGACTTTAACTTAAAAATTGCATATCAGTATCCTAAAATAATATTGGATCAGGCATGCAAAGGTGTGTCAAAGTGGATGTTCATCACACCATTGTCAATTAAAAAAAACAACAGCATTGTCAATTTTTAAAAAATGAATGAAATAAATATCAGTCAATAGATACATGGTTAAATAAATATGGATACATTCATCCAGAAGAACAGTGTACAGCCATTAAAAATAATGATTTATAGGGGCGCCTGGGCGGCTCAGTTGGTTAAGCGTCAGATCTTGATCTCAGCTCAGGTCATGGTCTTATGGTTCGTGGGATCTGGCCCCACTTGGGATTCTCTCTTTCCCTCTTCTCCCCCCCACCCCCCCACCACTTGTGCATGAGCTCTTTATCTTTCTCAGAATAAATAAACCTTAAAAAAAAATAATGATTTATCTTTGTTAACCAAAAATATCAATATTAAGAGGGAGAGGGAAGAGCATAGGCATGTTTGGAATTAGGTAGAATGATTCCATTTTGTAAAAGACTACATGTGTGTGTAGGAAAAATTTTGAAAGTAACACTTCATGGGAATTTATGATATTCTGACTGCTTTGTCTTAACCTGATATTTACTTCCTGGAAAACTACAAAAATACAAAACCTGGATCCACATTAGATTATTAAAAGAGACTATCCCTTTCTATCTCTGCTGAGTTCTGATGCCTTTAAGAATGATTTTTCTCCAGGTTTTCTTCTAGTTTAAAAAAAAATTAAGTTTATTTAATTTGGGAGAGAGAGAGCATGAACAGGGGAGGGGCAGAGAGAGGGAGAGACAGAATCCCAAGCAGGCTCTGTGCTCAAATCCACAAACCATGAGACCTGTGCCAAAACCAAGAGTCCGACACTCAAGTGACTGAGCCACCCAGGCGTCCCTGCAATTCTTGCTATCAGCAATATATACTTGCATTATCATGTTTTTTTTTTTTTTAATTAAAAAAATTTTTTTTAAGTAGCCTCCACACCCAACGTGGGGCTTGAATTCATGACCCTTAGATGGAGAGTTGCGTACTCTTCCCACTGAGCCAGCCAGGTACTCCTCATCTTGAGTGAAATTTAACTACTTCACTTTGGTAAATTCCCTAACAAATTGGTAGATTATTCTCCCCCACTCCCAGGATATATATGTATAAAGAACATGCTTGTGTGTGTGTGTGTGTGTGTAGCTTTATTGAGGTATAACTGACCTACAATAAACTGTACATATCTAAAGTGTACAATTTGATGAATTTTGACATATGTATATACCGATGAAACACTTGGTGTAATCAGCGTATTGACTATATCCACTATCACTACAGGTTTCCTGTGCTCCTGTGTGATCCCTCCCTGCCTCCTTTATTCTCTCTTTCCCTTCTCGTTGGTCCCTTCCCTACATTTTCTAGAATTTCATAATGGAATCATGGAGTGTATACTCTTCTTTTGGTCTGATTTCTTTCACTCTGCAGCATTATTTCATCCCTGTGTCTGAGACATTCATTTTTTTTTTTCTTTCTTTTTTAGTCTGTTAATATGGTGAATAACCTTGATTGATTTTCTGGTGTTAAAACCAACCTTTCCTTCCTGTGATAAACTCCACTTGGAGTTTGTACCAAGTAAAACTTGGGTGAAGTATTACCCTTTTTATGTATTGGACTCAATTTGCTAAAATTTCAATAATTTTTTGTATCAGTGTTCATGAAGGATATCAGGCTATGGTTTTCTTGTTATGTCTTTGGCTTAATATGAGATGGAAAGCGTTCTTTCCTCTAGTCTTCTGGAAGAAGTTGTGTAGAGTTAGTATTATTTCTTCCTTACATGCTTGGTAGAATTTACCGGTAATACCTCTTTAGCTGTTTTTATTTTATATCTAACTTTTTTCCTACCTAGTCTGGTATCCTGAGGCAAGAACATGATGATGCTCTAAATGATATAATAGTTTCTTGTGTATTTTAGGATTTATATTATATTTAAACATAATTTATGTAGAATGTCAATAGTAATTATCTTTGTGGAATAAACATTTAAAAAAACCCCACTAACATGTGTCAGTTATATCTCAATAAAAAGAATTGCAAAACACTAACACTATTAATTTTGAAAAATCAGATCAATTCCAGATCTGTTGCATGGTCCTTCAAGATCTCAAGCAGGTTATAGTTGAAAAGAAAAACCTTAAAAAAGAAAAAAAAGAAAAGAAAAACCTTAGTCATTTCTAGACACACTCTAGGGTTCTCTTTATCACACACCAGAGTCACTGCTTTCTGTGGCACAGCCTACCATGCATCTAGCAGGTTAAATACATGACCATTCATCAGAATAGATGTGGCCAACTAGTTCTTGGTACTAGTAAATCTCTAGGTGAGATTTGATGTCTAGGCAAGATATATAGTATGCTGGGGTTAGGCTTAGTGGTGTCATGGCTAAATGGAGTTTCTCGATGACTATTGTCAGGAAAAATAAGTTGAACTAGAGAATTAGACAAGGTGACTTGTGGATCCATTTCTAAGATGAGAGAATGAATATTAAGGGAGATTATATTCTCTGAGCCTGGGTGAGCAGAATAATCAGTAAAGTAAATAATCAGTGTGCCAGAGCCCTTCAGATTTCTCCAGTGTCCTGCAAAGGACTTTATAAGTAATAAAGAAGAGAGAACTGTCTAATCTCAGTACGTTATCCCTGTGACCTAGAGTGTCAGATACTGAGGACTGATCACTTCACCTAAAAAAATTATAGAATACATACATTATATGAAGCCAGAAGACCAGAGGTCTGCTGTATTCCAGAGTAACGATCAAGTCACCTTTAAGCTGTAGGGTTTTTAAACACTTTTTTGTGCCATGTGCCCCTTTTGCGGTCTAGTGAAATCTGTGTTTCATAAAACAGAATAATGATTTTTTTTAAATTTTTTTTAATGTTTATTTATTTTTGAGACAGAGAGACAGAGCATGAATGGGGGAGGGGCAGAGAGAGAGGGAGACACAGAATCGGAAGCAGGCTCCAGGCTCTGAGCGGTCAGCCCAGAGCCCGACGCGGGGCTCGAACTCACGGACCGCGAGATCGTGACCTGAGCTGAAGTTGGACGTTTAACTGACTGAGCCACCCAGGCACCCCCAGAATAATGATTTTTAATGCATAGCATAAACTGTAAAGAGTATAAAAGAAACTGATGATATAGAAGTTTATTGAAATATTTTTTAAGAATGCATTATATGTTTCTTTATTCCCACATTAAATATCTAATGAGTTATTTGATAACTCCCATAATTTTAATGTAGTAGAGAATGTAGATGGTATGTTTGAACTATCTGCACATGAAAAATTTTCAATTCTGTAGGTCACAAAATCTCAGGTATTATAATACTGTTGCATTTTGTTTCCTGCATTTATAATGAAAAGAAATGCCAAATTTTAGAACACAGTGAAATACATTTGTCGTGTTTTGCCATCCATGTTCATAGACTCTGAATTTTTCTTTCTTTTCTTTTTCTTTTTTTTTTTTTTTTTTTTCACAGAAGGAGTTATTCTAGATTGTGAACTTTTCTTCATGGATGGGCCCATGGGCCCCAGGTTAAGAATCTGCATTAAAATTTTATTTAAAAAGAAAACAAAACCACCCCTGCTTCTTTATACTTTTCTTATACATACTTTCCTATATATCCCTTTCCTAGGGTAGTAGCCAAAGGTGGTAGAAGTATCAGAAGTATTCCTTGTGTCTGAAGCCCCAAGGGATGAGACAGTATAACTCTTGTCTAAAGGGAAGCTAGGCATCCAGTCTTGAGTTCTGACTAATTGCCCTGTAGAAAGCCTGATAGTATAGTCATGTAGCAGGGGACACACTGGCTTTGTTTTCACAGTGTTATTTAAGATATAACCTGTGTCAGGGCGTCTGGGTGGCTCAGTCGGTTAAGCATACAACTCTAGATCTCAGCTTAAGGGCTTGATCTTAGGGTTGTGAGTTCAAGCCCCACATTGGGCTCTGTATTGGGTGTGAAGCCTACTTAAAAAAAAAAAAAAAAAAAAAAAAGATATAACCTTGTATCTAATCAGTTTCTCCTTAGCACCTTCATGATTCCAGAAAGAAGTTGGTGCTATGGAAATCAAAAGGAAGTGCTCAACTCAAAAGGAAGTGATCAATACAAGAAAAGACACTATAAATGAGGCATCTTTGATTGGGTGGATATAATTATAAAGCTATATAATTACAAAAAATTTTTTCTTTCCTTTTTATTTATTTTTATTTTTTAATTTACATTCCAGTTAGCATATAGTGCTCAGGAGTAGATTCCTTAATGCCCCTTACCCATTTAGCCCTTCCCCCCACTCCCACAACCCCTCCAGTAACCCTCTGTTTGTTCTCTATCTTTAAGAGTCTCTTATGTTTTGTCCCCTTCCCTGTGTTTATATTATTTTTGCTTCCCTTCCCTTATGTTCATCTGTTTTGTGTCTTAAATTCCTCATATGCATGAAGTCATATGATATTTGTCTTTCTCTGACTAATTTTGCTTAGCATAATACCCTCTAGTTCTATCCATGTAGTTGCAAAGGGCAAGATTTCATTCTCTTTGATTGCCATGTAATACTCCATTGTATATATATACCACATCTTCTTTATCCATTCATCCATCAGTAGGCATTTGGGCTCTTTCCATACTTTGGCTATTGTTGATAGTGCTGCTATATACACTGGGGTGCCCCTTCAAAACAGCACACCTGCGTCCCTTGGATAAATACCTAGTAGTGCAATTGCTCGGTCGTAGGGTAGTTCTATTTTTAATTTTTTGAGGTACCTCCATACTCTTTTCCAAAGTGGCTGCACCAGTTTGCATTCCCACCAGCAGTGCAAAAGAGATCCTCTTTCTCCGCATCCTTGCCAACATCTGTTGTTGCCTGAGTTGTTAATGTTAGCCATTGCCATTCTGACAGGTGTGAGGTGGTATGTCATTGTGGTTTTGATTTGTATTTTCCCCTGATGATGAGTGATGTTGAACATTTTTTCATGTGTTGCTTGGCCATCTGGATGTCTTCTTTGGAGAAGTGTCTATTAAAACAATTAAAGCAAGTGTCTTTTGCCCATTTCTTCACTGGATTATTTGTATTTTGGGTGTTGAGTTTGCTAAGTTCTTTATAGATTTTGGATACTAACCCTTTATTGGATAATGTTATTTGTAAATATCTTCTCCCATTCCGTCACTTGCCTTTTAGTTTTGCTGATTGTCTCCTTCACTGTGCAGAAGCTTTTTATTTTGATAAGGTCCCAAAAGTTCATTTTTGCTTTTGTTTCCCTTGCCTCCAGATACGTGTTGAGTAAGAAGTTGCTGCGGCCAAGATCAAAGATGTTTTTGCCTGCTTTCTCCTCTAGGCTTTTGATGGCTTCCTGTTTTACATTTAGGTCTTTCATCCATTTTGAGTTTATTTTTGTGTATGGTGTAAGAAAGTGGTCCAGGTTCATTTTTCTGCATGTTGCTGCCCAGTTTTCCCATTTGCTGAAGAGACTGTCTTTATTCCATTGGATATTCTTTCCTGCTTTGTCAAAGATTAGTTGGCTATATGTTTGTGGGTCCATTCTGGGTTCTCTATTCTGTTCCATTAATCTGAGTATCTGTTTTTGTGCCAGTACCATACTGTCTTCATGATTACAGCTTTGTAATACAGTGTGAAGTCTGGAATTGTGATGCCTCCTGCTTTGTTTCTCTTTTTCAACACTGCTGTGGCTATTTGGGGTCTTTTCTGGTTCCATACAAATTTTGGGATTGTTTGTTCTAGCTCTGTGAAGAATGCTGGTGTTATTTTGATAGGGATTGCTTTAATTTTTTAAATGTTTATTTTTGAGAGAGAGAGAGAGAGAGAGAGAGCACAAGCAGGGGAGGGGCAGAGAGAGAATGGGAGACACAGAATCCGAAGCAGGCTCCAGGCTCTGAGCTGTCAGCCCAGAGTCCAACGCGGGGCTCGAACCCACAAACTGCGAGGTCATGACCTGAGCCGAAGTCGGACGCTTAACTGATTGAGCCACTCAGGTGCCCCTATAAAGCTACGTAATTTTAAGAACTTTGGAAAATATAAACAAACATTTTGTTGTTTGAAATGGTAAACATTAGGAATGTTGACTTAACTAATAATGAAAGGTATAATAGCATCTTCAGATTTTCATACCATATAATTTTAATTGTTGGGATTTAAGAGCTCATCACTCTTGCTTCAGGCTTCGACCAACCAGTAATTGTTGGGATACTCCTTTTTAGAGAGGTCCGTGGAAGAGATTGTAGATATTTTGAAAGCATTTTATGTGTCTGGCTCATCTTTGTCTCTATGTATATTATTACCTAGGTAACATTTTACCCCCAAATTTAGCAGCTTGAAACAACAAACTTGTATCAGGAATCTAGGCATGGCTTTGCTGGTTTTCTCTGTGTAAGGTCTCTCATCAGATTATTTGCCTGCTGAAGCTGCACTTGAAGGCTCAGCTTGGGGAGATCCACTTGTAAGCTCATTCACCTGGTTGTTGGTGTGATTCAGTTTCAGGTCCTTACAGATTGTTGGTCCAAAGACCTCAGTTCCTTGCTGGCTGTTGACCTCCCTCAGTTCTTGCCACATGCGTCTGTCCATAGGGTGGCTCACAACATGTGGTCGGCTTCCCTCAGAGAGAACAAGCAAGAGGGATAGAAGATAGAACCGTGATGCTTTGTAATCTAATCTTGGAATGGACTTCCATTTACTTTTGTTAGAAGAAAGCCACTAAATTCAGCCCATACCTAAGAGAAAGAGATTATATGAGGGCATGAATGTTAGGAGAATCATTGGGGATTCATCTTAGTGGCTGTCTACCACACTACATAGGACAGTATTATTATGAGTAATTAATTCATTGTTAATCTGACTCTAGTATTATTTGATAGGTAAATACTGACTTTGAAACTATGAAAGTTTGGGGCGCCTGGGTGGCTCAGTCGGTTAAGCATCCGACTTCAGCTCAGGTCACGATCTCGCGGTCCGTGAGTTCGAGCCCCACGTCGGGCTCTGGGCTGATGGCTCAGAGCCTGGAGCCTGCTTCGGATTCTGTGTCTCCCTCTCTCTCTGCTCCTCCCCTGTTCATGCTCTGTCTCTCTCTGTCTCAAAAGTAAATAAACGTTAAAAAAAAAAAAAAAAAAGAAACTATGAAAGTTACTCTAATTGAAAGATTTATGTTGTCATTATTTCTCTTTTCTTTATTTTCCAGAATAACCTAGGTATCTTGTGGTCTGAAAGAGAAGAAATTGAAACTGCACAGGCTTACCTAGAATCATCAGAAGCACTGTATAACCAGTATATGAAAGAGGTATGTTGTATATCATAATTTTAAAAAATGTTTATTTTTATATATTTTTTAATGACATGTCTTCTTTTTAATGTTTATTTATTTTAAGAGAGAGAGAGATAGTGAGTAGGGGAGAGGCAAAGAGAGGGAGAGAGAGAATCCTAAGCTGGCAGCACAGAGCCTGATGCAGGGCTCAAACCCATGAACCGTGAGATCATGACCTGAGCCAAAACCGAGAGTGGGATGCTTAATTGACTGAGCCACCCAGATGCCCCTGTCACGTACATTTTAGATTTTTATAGGAACTAGTCAAGAATTGAAGGCTTTTATTCCTCACTTACATTATTAGTACATGATTGCAGTATACTCGAGGACCTCTGTATAGAGCTGTCTAGGTGGTCACCTAATAGCTGAAATTATTTTATATTAAAGACTTCAGGGTTCTTAAAAATAATCTTTAGTCAGGATCTAATGGCAGTCTTAATCCAAATATAATTGTACAGGAAATATTCTGATTTATCCTAAAATACTGATGTTGGCATATTTTTATTTATAATCTAAAAATTCTATTTTGATTTCCACTGAGAATAGGAGTGCTTAAAGGAAAGCAAACAACTACTTAAGTAAAGTATATGAAATCTTTGTGGCACTGGTTTTCAGATTTCAGCATGCATCAGTGTGGAGGGCTCTGGAGGGCTGTTAAAAACAGAATACTCACTTCCAGACTTTTCAGTAGGTCTTTGTTGGGGCCTGAGAATTTGCATTTTTAACAAGGCCAGGTGATGTTGATGCCGCTGGTCAGGTACTGCACTTTGAGAACCACTGCTTCAGAGAAGGGTTTTCAGTGATTTTTTTTCCTACCTGTGAAACCCTTTGGAAATGCAATTTGTAAAAAAACTCTTGAGCCACTGTGGTAAGCAGGTCAGCAGTACCGTCAGCTCAGTCCATTACAGATACCTCCCTATCTCCCTGCTGCGGTAGTACAAAAGAACTTCTAGGGCTCCAGGGAGCAGAGACGGAAAACTTTTACTGTAGAGGGTCACAGCCCTGAAGAGGGGGCAAATCATTGTGTTACCTTCCATTCCTTACCAAATTTTACCTACTAAAAATTGGCATGTGTGCAGGCAAGGGAGTATATGGGGAATCTGTATCATCAGCTTAATTTTTCTGTGAACCTAAAACTGCTCTAAAAAATAAAGCCTAAGTTTTTAAAATGTTGGCAGTCTTCCTTTTTAGAGAGAGAGAAAGAGCACGCGAGCATGAGCTTAGGGGCAGAGGGAAAGAGAGAGAGTCGTAAGCAAGCTCCATGCTCAGTGTGGAGCCCATCTCAGGGCTCCATCCACAACCTTGGGATCATCACCTGAGCTGATCCCAAGAGTTGGACACTCAACTGACTGAGCCACCCAGGCACCCCTGAATGTTGGCAGTCTTCTAAAATTAAAATGGATTTTAGTTAATTTTGTTTTGAGAGTATGTGTAGCAGTCCTTTAAATAACCAGATATTTTGAGGTTTCTCACATTCAGAGTTAAGAGTTAATGTCTTTTTGGGGCATCTGGCTCAGTCAGTAGAGCATGTGACTCTTGATCTCTGGGCTGTGTGTTCGAGCCCAACATTGGGTGTAGAGATTACTTAAAAATAAAATCTTAACACTTGTGTGTGAGGTGAGCAGAGCCAGTGTCGAGACCAGAGGCCAAACTTGTGATCTGACAAGATGGTCGGGCTGCCCCACAGGATTATCAAGGAAACCCAGCGTTTGCTGGCGGAAACAGTCCCTGGCATTAGAGCAGAACAAGATGACAGCAGTGCTCGTTATTTTCATGTGGTCATTGCTGGCCCCCAGGGTTTTCCTTTTGAGGGAGGGACTTTTAAACTTGAACTATTCCTTCCAGAAGAATACCCATTGGCAGCCCCTAAAGTGTGTTTCGTGACCAAAATCTATCATCCTAGGGGCGCCTGGGTGGCTGAGTCCGTTAAGCGACCGACTTCGGCTCAGGTCATGATCTCGCGGTCCGTGAGTTCGAGCCCCATGTCGGGCTCTGTGCTGATGGCTCAGAGCCTGGAGCCTGTTTCGGATTCTGTGTCTCCCTCTCTCTCCGCCCCTCCCTTGCTCACGCTCTGTCTCTGTCTCAAAAATAAATAAACATTAAGAAAAAACATTTAAAAAAAAAAACAAAAAAACAAAAAACAAAATCTATCATCCTAATGTAGACAAATTGGAAGAATATGTTTAGATATTTTGAAAGATAAGTGGTCCCCTGTACTGCAGATCTGCACGGTTCTGCTGTTGATCTCGGCCTTGTTAAGTGCTCCCAATCCAGATGATGCATTAGCAAGGATGTAGCAGAGCAGTGGAAGACCAATGAAGCCCAAGCCATAGAAACAGCTAGAGCATGGACTAGACTGTGTGCCATGAATAATATTTAAAATTGATCTGATCATCAAGTGTGCATCACTTCTCCTCTTCTGTCAAGACTTCTTCCTTTTTTGTTTGCATTTAATGTACACAGTCTTAGGAACATTACAGAATAAAAGCCCAGACATCTTTAGTCCTTTGGTGATTAAATGCACTTTAGTAAATCTGTGTTTTGTCCTAATTCACTGTTGTAAAACGTGAATAGAAGCTAGAAGTATGATCTCAATTATTGTGAAACACTTAATAGCATTGGCCCCTTTCTGCTTTTATTCATTTCCCCTGTCGTGGTTTAAGTATAAAGCACTATGACTGAAGGTAGTTGTCTTGGTTAGCTGCAGGGGTGTGGGTGTTTTTATTATTATTATTTTATTATTTTTTTTTGAGGGGAAGAAGTAGTTTTACTTCAATTTTATGGGCTCCTTTCCCCCTTTTATGGTGATCTACTTGCATTGGTTAAAAGCAGCTAACCAGTTCTTTAGAATATGCTCTCTAGCCAAGTAGATGGACAAACTTGATGGTTTGAAACAAAATGGGGACATTAAACAAACATCACAGCTCTCACTAATAACACTAATAACTTTGCTGTCAAGTGTAGAATCCTTCCTTCAAGAAAAAGCTTGTGACCATTTTGTATGGCTTATCTGGAAACTTCTGTAAATCTTACGTTTTAGTAAAATATTTTTTGTTATTCTACTTTGCCTTTGTATAGTTTATTTTACTGTGTTTATTTCATTTTCCCAATGTGACAGTCATACTTAAAAATTACAACTGATGGGGCACCTGGGTGGTTCAGTCCGTTAGACATCCAACTCTTAGTTTCTGCTCAGGCCATGGTTTGTGGGTTTGAGGCCTGTGTCAGGCTCTGCCTTGCTGGTGCAGAGCCTGCTTGGGGTTCTCTCTCTCCCTCTCTCTCTGTCCCTGCCCTGCTCATGCTCTCTCTCTCTCAACATAAATAAACTTTAAAAAATCATTAAAAAAATAAAAATTACCATGTGACAAGTTGAATGGCAAGAAGTGGATTTTGCCAGTTTCTTTTCACAAATGCACATTTGTGCTAAGATTTCATTGAGTGGAGTATTTATAAGCTGTCCCTGAGCATGCATAAAGCATTGGTATCTGGTATTTTTTCAAAATTTCCTAGAAATTTGAAATAAATGTGTTTGTGTTGTCTGAAAAAAAGAAAAAAGAAAAGAAAAAAAAAATCAAGGTCTTACCAAGTTCACCGGTGCTTTATATGTTTCTAAAATTAGTGGTAAATTTTTAGTCCTCATCTTATTTCACCTATCAGTAGCATTTGATGTAGTTGATCAATCTAGCATTTGGCACAGTTAATTAGTCTCTCTTCCTTGAAACACTTTTTTTACCTACCTTTCACCTCTTTTTCTTCTCAGTCTTTGAGGCTTCCCCTTTATTTCCCCAGCTTCTACACTGGGTACCCAGAGTGTAGTCTTTGAACATCTCTTCTTTCCATCTTCATCCATTCCCCCCTCCCTTTTTTTTTTTTTTAGTTTATTTATTTAATAAGAAAGAGAAAGAGCGCATAGCGAGTGGTACAGAGAGAGAGAGGGAGAGAGAGAATCCCAAGCAGGATCCGTGCTGTCAGCACACAGCCCGATGCAGGGCTCGATCTCACAAACTGTGAGATTGAGACCTGAGCCGAAATCCAGAGTCGGACGCTAACCAGCTAAGCCACCCAGGTGCCCCTGCATTCATTCCTCTGTTCTAAATATCATCTCTTCTCTGATGACTCCCAATAATATTCTAGTCTGTACCTCTTTAATTCCAGACTTGTCTGTCCCACTGCTGATTTGACATTTGCACTTTTTAAGGAGTTGTCTCTAAAACTACTAACATAGAGCTTCTGATAACCTTCCTCTTTCCTCCTCCCTTGCTGTAAATACCAACTTCTTTCTTCCAATTACTGAGGCCTAAACCTTGGAGATCCCTCTTCTCACACACTGTGTAATCTACAGCAAGTCCTGTTGGCTTCACTTTTTTTTTTTTAAGTTTATTTATTTATTTTTGAGAGAGGGGGAGAGAGAGAGAGAGAGAGAGAGAGAGAGAGAGAGAGAGAGAGAGAGAGAGAGAATCCAAGTAGGCTCCTCACTGTCAGTACAGAGCCCGTACTGTGAGATCATAACCTGAGCCGAAACCAAGAGTGGGACGCTTAACCAACTGAGCCAACCAGGAGTCCCAGCGTCACTTTTAAATTATATCTAGAATCAGATCCCCTGCTATTACCTGATCCAAACAACCACCCTCTCTTGCTAAGATTATTGCTGTAGTATCATAACTGGCCTCCTTCAGTCTGTTTGCAGCCTGTTCAAAGGGAGATTACATCACATCATATCACATCACTGCTTCCCTCAGAGTCTGCTAATGCTTTCCCATCTTATTCAGAGTAGACCCCAAAGACCTTATGAAGACTTCAAGTACATTATCTGATTTGGCTACCATTACTTCTCTAATTTTATCTTTTTCTGTTGTCTCCTGTCTTGTTGTGCTCTAGCTACACTGGCCTTCTGGCTGTTCCTGAAACACACCAGACAAGCTTCTGGTTCAGGGTCTTTGCACTGAACTGTTTCCTCTGCTGAGACTGCTCTTCCCTCTGGGATCTACCTGGCTCACTCACTTATTCCCTTCAGCTCGTGACTCATGTCTCCCATCCAGTGAGGACTCATTGGCCACTCCATTAATGCTACAGACCACCCCTCCAACACTTCCTGTCCTCCTTTTCTACTTTATTTTCTGCTTCACACTTAACATTATCCAACATAAGGTTCATTTTAGTGGTTTATCTTGTTTATCACCCATCTTCAGTACTAGAATGCAAGCTCCCTGGGGTGCCTGAGTGGCTCAGTTGGTTAAGTGTCCAACTTGATTTCGGCTCAGGTCACGATCTCACGGTTTGTGAGATTGAGCCCCATGTCAGGCTCTATGCTGACAGGTTGGAGCCTGCTTGGGATTCTCTCTCTCTCCCTCCCCTCTTCAAAATAAAAACAGACATTAAAATAAATAACTAAATAAAATGTGAAGATACCAAACACCTATAATATTTCATTAAAAATTAGTATTAGTATGGAACATAAAACATATATCAAACTCTTTGTACTCAATTATACCTGTGTTTTAGTTCAGAGAAGAGAGTGCTTTGATTTAGGGTTATATATGACATGTGGTAGTCCTAACAGTGAAATAGGTATGGAAAACAATACATTCATTCCTTCCATCAAAAAAGAGTAAGCATATTAAACAGTCCTCAAAGTTATTGAGGAGGTCTTAGAAGAATTACTTATCTTTTGTGTGTGCCTTGGGCCTTACTTCCTGTTTTAGCCGTTTTTACTTTCTGTGAATTCTAGGAACCCTAGTTGTGATACTTTTAGCATTCACATTCAGAATGTAAAATCACATTTTTAAAAATGGAAGACATTTTTGCTATTTGGAGTTTAGTGAATTCACTTTAAAGCAAGGCTGGTCTTGCGGATGGGACTATCCTCATAGAAGTAGAATGAGGCAGAGGTTAAGTAGGTCTGCTTTTTGGAAGGCTCAAGATGGCATCATAAGTGATTTACACATAATAACTCATTGAATCCTCATAACGAAATTATGAGGTAATTTTATAAATGAGGAAACAGAAGCACAAGAGATTGGGTGACTTGGCCAAGGCAGTAAACAATAGAATCACTGGTTTTAATGTCTCTGTATTGAAAGTGGGTAATCGGTATATGTTTCTTATTCTCTCAAAAAAATTAATGGAGCAAATATTTAAAACTTTGATTTGATTTTCATTATTGAGCAGTTTATTGTATTCATTAAAACAATTTTTTTTAACGTTTATTTTTGAGAGAGTCAGAGAGAGCGAGCGAGCATGAGTTGGGGAGGGGCAGAGAGAGAGGGAGACACAGAATCAGAAGAAGGCTGAAGGCCCTGAGCTGTCAGCACAGCTACTTATGGAGTTGGTTTTTTTTTAAGATTTTATTTATTTATTTATTTATTTATTTATTTATTTTTAATGTTTATTTATTTTGTAAAGAGAGACAGAGTGTAAGTGGGGGAGGAGCAGAGAGAGAGGGAGACACAGAATCTGAAGCAGGCTCCAGGCTCCAAGCTATCAGCACAGAGCCCGACGCGGGGCTCAAACTCATGAACTGCGAGATCATGACCTGAGCTGAAGTCTGATGCTTACTGACTGAGCCACCCAGGCGCCCCTTAAGATTTTATTTTTAAGCAATCTCTATACCCAACATGGGGCTTGGAGTCACAACCCCAAGATCAAGAGTTGGGTGCTCTACTGACTGAGCCAGCTAGACATCCCACTTACGTAGGTTTTTATTTGTTGGGTTTTTAAAAAAGTTTTACTTACTTATTTTTGAGAGAGAGAGAGAGAGAGAAAGAGAGAATCCCAGGTGACAACATGGAGCCTGATTTGGGGCTCAAACTCACAAACTGTGAGATCATGGCCTGAGCCGATATCGAGAGTTGGATGCTTAACTGACTGAGCCACCCATGCACCCTTGTAGGTTTTTAAGAGATCTTTTTTTTACCAAACAAAATTAAGACTTAAAATAGTTAAAGAATTATGCATCTCTAGGGGCGCCTGGGTGGCTCAGTCGGTTAAGCGTCCGACTTCAGCTCAGGTCACGATCTCGCGGTCCGTGAGTTCGAGCCCCGTGTTGGGCTCTGGGCTGATGGCTCAGAGCCTGGAGCCTGCGTCCGATTCTGTGTCTCCCTCTCTCTCTGCCCCTCCCCCGTTCATGCTCTGTCTCTCTCTGTCTCAAAAATAAATAAAACGTTAAAGAAAAAATTTAAAAAAGAATTATGCATCTCTAAAGGCAAATTGGTAGAATTTTTTTTTTAGTGTATTTGAGGTTTACCTCCAACAGCAGTTAAAATTTTGTCAAGTGTGAGCTTGTAGCACACTCTAAGATTTTATGGTTAAGAAAATTACTTCTTGGGTAACATGAAAATGAACTAGTAAAAAAAATGAAGTATACTGGTTTTTAAAATTTTGATTTCTCCAGTTTCTCCAGAAGAGGGCGCTTGGTGTTCACAGTTTAAAATTTCAGAGTTTTCGTTTTTCTTTAATTGTAGATTGGGAGTCCTCCTCTTGATCCTACTGAGCATTTTCTTCCTGAAGAAGAGAAACTTGCTGAACAAGAGAGGTCAAAAAGGTGAGTAGATACAGAAATTAGCCCTCACAGATAATTCTACATAGTATAGATAAGATGATTATTTCAAAAAGCACAGTATTTTCTTTTGAGACCCTCTGAAGGTAATAGAATGTGGTTTCTGAGATGGATTTAAAAACCTCCATTTACTACTTACTAGATATGTGACCCTGTTCAAATAGGAGGCTCTGTTTTCCTTATCTGTCAAATAGATACAATAGCCATACCCAACTCAAAGGGTTGGTAAGAAGATCAAGGTAAATATATATGAAAGTTCCTTATAAAATGTAAACCATTACGCAAATATTCACTTTTTCTTCATAGATTTGAGAAGGTGTATACTCATAACCTCTATTACTTGGCTCAAGTCTACCAGCACATGGAAATGTTTGAGAAGGCTGCTCATTATTGTCACAGTACCCTAAAACGCCAACTTGAACACAATGCCTACCATCCTATAGAGTGGGCTATTAATGCTGCTACCTTGTCACAATTTTACATCAATAAGGTAAGCTTCTCAAATAGTTATCTAACAAAGTTATTGATAGTGTGTATAAAAATACTACTAGACAGAGAGAGAGGGAGAGAGAGAGAGTAGTACCTTGAAAATGTCATCTTTTAAAAACAGGTAGCTTTTATTTTATGGTATAAACTGGACAGAAAAAGCCCAGTTTGCCAGTATAGTAAACTTTTGTAGCTTTCTATTGCATTAATCCTTTTGAATTGTAAAATACTGAGTTTTATCATTGTCTTACATGCTGCTAGCCCTAAAAATTACGTGTTACCTAAGATCAATTCTTTTTTGATATAGCACACTATCAGTTCATTCTAGTGAGATGTTACCTTAAATTGCAGATTTTATCTGATAGATAAAAGTTTATTTTTATGCAGTGGTAATCTGTTAACTATGAGGATTTGTCTGAGGAAGTTGACTGTTAAATGTGGGCTTCGATAAAAGCATGTGATGCATTTCAGTTATTCTTTAGAATTAACTCCTCTGTAGTAATTTTTCCATGTTGGAAATATCTCTACTCAGTTCCAGAGTTGTAGCTCTTTATGATACATTTCTTCTGGAGTATCCCACAGGAACAAACTTGAGCTTCATGGTTGTTTATCAGAATTATTCAGAATCATGTTGGTATACTTTTAATTGGTCTGTTTATTCCTTTAGTCCCTAAGAGTTTTAATGCTAAAACACTTTTAAGCCACCTTTCCCAGCCGGATTTTCTGTTAATCCTCAATAAGATATTCAGGAATAGAAATTACTTTTATTTGTATTTCTAATTCACTCTGAACTTTTGGTAAATCTTTGCTTATCAGAGTTCCTTCTTAAATCTCTCTGGTTACCTGCTGCCGTATCCTTACTGGGCCTTTATCCTTTCTAAGCTTTTTGTTAGTGCTGGTTCTGTAAATGCGCCCTATGTTTAAAGTATTGTCCCACAGAATTTCATTCAGAAAAGCTATTAGCAGGCGAGAAAGGGCTATGGTGACTGCAGCATCGCTTCTAGGACTTTGGTCTAAGATCAAGCGTGTAAGTAACGCTATTGCATATATTGGAGCATTCGGTTAAATCTAACTCTCATGAATCCATTTCATTGTGGTCATCATCAAAAGTGTTATCCGGTGCCTCTGCTTGTGGCACCTTTTTTAATAGCTTCCAGAGGCCCCTTCTTTGTTTTGTTTAGCAACTTTAAAGCTACATACTCACTGTGATTTTAATTAAGAAAACTCCATCAATATTAATAGTACTAAGATATCTAGATATTAATTTAAAGCGTAATAAAAAATTTAAAGTTGTTAAGCATTGCTTATGTGGAGCATGCAGTAATTTTCATGAGTACCTCCCCCACCCTGTGCTTTTTTTTTTAAGCCAAAACGTTTTATAAGTTTTTGTTACAACTAGCTGATTTATATTGCAGAGATTTGAACCATTTTTACCAAAAAAATGCAGTTGTCATTTATATCATTCTCATCTTCATCTGGTTCCAGTGATGAGGTTTTGCTACTTGATGTGTCCATACCTGGCAGGTGCTAAAGTCCCACATTTACCAGCCACCTAGAGGGCACAAGGCACTCACTGTCCTAGCAGTGGTTGCTTGCAGGAAGGCAATCTGGACAAAGCTGAAGTGATGGGTAAAGGATTGCAGAGGGACAGTTAAAGCTTCTTTATGTAAACTGTAACTTTCTTTGGGTTTTCAAGGTTTAACACCTTCATTTTGGTCTATAGATGTTGCTGGGCTAATACTGTACGTGGTACCCAGCTATTCGCAAGGTGGCTTCTGATTTGCTATAATAGAGAGATGCCTTTTGTGCTGAGATTTTAAAGTCCTAGCCAACCATTAAAAATCTTCTTAGCAAAATCAGGTATTATTAATATGAACTAGACATTTAATTAATGAGGGTGGCTTCCAACTAAAAGTTGGACTTTAACTTTGTATTTCTGCTGGGTTGGTCCTGTGACTTACATGATAAATGCAAAATGTTTATATTAACAAGGAGATCTTCTCTAAGTGTTTGAGAACTTTACCATGCCCAGATTTGAATTAGGAAGTCTTCAAGTGTGTTGGTAAAGCAGTTCTATAAAGTTCATCTGTGGAAATCTGTTAACTTCAAAACTTGGTGGGAACCCTCATTCATCACATGTAAATTCCAAAAATTCTAGAAGACAGGAATCTCTTCCTATCAAAACTTACCCGTTTTGCCTTTGAATGGCGGGATGTATGAAGATATCTCTAAGAAAATTAAATCTTCAAGTCCTCTGACAGGGTGTGAATGGTCTACAGTTTATCATGCATGGCATTTTGGCTATGTGGTCTGAACCTGAAGGACTGTCTGGAACATTCTAAGTCTAGGATTGTAGCCGCTCCTGTGTTGTACCTACTGGTAACCTGAAAGAGCTAACTTTCCATCAGGAGTTGTTTTGCAGCCAGTTTGGATTATTATTAAGAGTTTGGGGGCATTGTTACTTGAATCTTTTAGGTAGCTTTTTAACCAGAGGAAACATGTCATCTACTGTCTTAATGTTCAGCAACCACACAGGGTCTCCTTAGTGGTTTTTACCTGTTTTTATAGCTTTTCCCATACTAGACGACTTTATATAAGTATTAATTGCAGATAAGGCTGTGTGATAATTGCATTTACTCTTGTTTATTTCCTCAACAGCTATGTTTTATGGAAGCCAGGCACTGTTTGTCTGCTGCTAATGTTATTTTTGGTCAAACTGGAAAGATCTCAACAGAAGACAGTAAGTTCATAATGTGCATGTTTTATTATACAACTTTTAAAAAACAGTTTGAAATCATTTTAAATTTTAGAAAATTCAAGAACAGAACAAAGAACTGCCATATACCCTTCTAAATTCACCAATTTTTAGGGGCGCCTGGGTGGCTCAGTCGATTAAGTGTCCGACTTCGGCTCAGGTTGTGATCTCGCGGTCTATGAGTTTGAGCCCCGCGTCGGGCTCTGTGCTGACAGCTCAGAGCCTGGATCCCATTTCGGATTCTGTGTATCCCTCTCTCTCTGCCCCTCACCTGCTCGTGGTCTATCTCTCTTGCTCTCAAAAATAAATAGAACATAAAAAAATTTTTAATTCACCAGTTTTTAATAGTTGCCTCATTTGCAATCACATTTTATTTTTCATTCAGAACCATTTGAGAGAAGATTGCAAATATTAGGCTCCTTTACTCCTTTAATACTTTAGTGTATATTTCCTAGGAATATTTTCCTACCTAATCATAGAACAGGAAATGTAACATTGATACAGTTCTTTTCTCTATAATGCATATTTCTATTTTATTAATTATCCCTGTCATGACTTTCACAGTAATTTTTCTAGTACTACAGTATCCAGTCCATGATTTCATATTGCATTTAATTGTCACATCTCTTTATTGTCCTTTAAAAAAATTTTTTTTTAAATTTTATTTATTTGAGGGGCACCTGGGTGGCTCAGTCGGTTAAGCGTCCGACTTCAGGTCAGGTCATGATCTCGCAGCTTGTGAGTTCGAGCCCTGCATTGGGCTCTGTGCTGACAGCTCACAGCCTTCAGCCTGCTTCAGATTCTGTGTCTCCCTCTCTGCTCCTCCCCTGCTTGCACTCTATCTCTTTCTCTCTCAAAAATAAATAATAAACATTAAAAAAATTTAATAATAAATTTTATTTATTTTGATAGAGTGTGCATGCATGCACATGCATGTGGAGGAGGAACAGAGAGAGAGGAGAGAGAAAATCCCTAGCAGTCTTCGTGCTATCAGTGCAGAGCCCGACACTGGGCTCAGTCTCACAAACCGTGACATCATGACCTGAGCTGAAATCAAGAGTTAGCCACTTAATCCACTGAGCCTCCCAGGCGCCCCTCTTTACTGTCCTTTAATCTGGAACAGTTCCTCAGCCTTTCTTTCTCTTTCATCACACAGATATTTTTGAAAAATATAAGCCAGTTATTACACTGGATTTCCATCAGTTGGTGTTTGATGTTTCCTTAGGCTAAGAATCAGAGTACAGGGTCACCTGAATGGCACAATTGGTTAAGCGTCCGACCTCGGCTCAGGTCATGATCTCTCAGTTCATGAGTTCGAGCCCCACATCAGGCTCTCTGCTGTCAGCGCCAAGTCTGCATCGGATCCTCTGTCTTCCTCTCTTTCTGCTCCTCTCCCACTCGTGCGTGTGTGCTCTCTCTCTTGAAAATGAACATTAAAAAAAAGAATCAGATTATACATTTTTGGTTGGAATACTACATAAGTGATCTATCCAAATGTCTAGTTTTTTAAGTATAGTGTTTTATTTAGTCTTAAAAATCACAGTTAACATGTGTATTTGAGCACATCAAAACCACAGTGCGATACTATCTCATAATTGTGAGAATGGCTTTTACGAAAAAGACAAGAAATAACAGGTGTTGGCAAGGATATGGATAAAAGGGAACCCTGTGCACTGTTGATGGGAATGTAAATTGGTGTAGCCACTGTGGAAAACAGTATGGAGGTTCCTCAAAAAATTAAAAATAGAAATAACATATAGTTCAGTAATTCCACTTCTGGGTATTTACCCAAAGAAAAAGAAAACACTAATTTGAAAAGATATATGCACCTCCATGTTTATTACAGTATTATTTACAATCACCAAGACATGAAAACAACTTAAGTGTCCATCGATGGATGAGTGGATAAAGAAAATGTGGTGTAGCAATCCCTATCAAAATAACACCAGCATTCTTCACAGAGCTATAACAAACAATCCTAAAATTTATGTGGAAACAGAAAAGACCCAAATAACCAAAGCAATCCTGAAAAAGAAAACCAAAGCTGGAGACATCATAGTTCTGGACTTCAAGCTGTAGTACAGAGCTGTAATCATCAAGACACTATGGTAGGCACAGAAACAGACACTCAGATCAATGGAACAGTATAGAGAACCCAGGGGCACCTGGGTGACTCAGTCGGTTAAGCGTCCAACTTTGGCTCAGGTTGTGATCTCATGGTTTGTGGGTTCGAGCCCTGCGTTGGGCTCTGTGCTAACAGCTCGGAGCCTGGAGCCTGCTTCAGATTCTGTGTCTCCCTTTCTCTCTGCCCCTTCCCTGCTCACACTCTGTCTGTCTCTCTCTCTCAAAAATAAATAAACATTAAAAAAATTTTTTTTAAGAATAGAGAACCCAGAAATGGACCCACAAACATATTTGACAAAGCTGGAAAGAATATCCACTGGAAAAAAGACAGTCTCTTCAGCAAATGGTGTTGGGAAAACTGGACAGAGACATGCAGAAGAATGAACCTGGACGACTTTCTTACATCATACACCAAAATAAACTCAAAATGGACAAAGACCTGAACGTAAGACAAGAAGCTGTCAACATCCTAGAGGAGAAAACAAGCAAAAACCTCTTTGACCTTGGCTGCAGCAACTTCTTAGTTGACATGTCTCCAGAAGCAAGGGAAACAAAAGCAAAAATGAACTGTTGGGACCTCAGCAAGATAAAAAGCTTCTGCACAGTGAAGGAAACAGTCAGCAAAACTAAAAGGCAGCCGACGGAATGGGAGATCGTTGCAAATGACATATCAGATAAAGGGTTAGTATCTAAAATCTATAAAGAACTTACCAAATGCAACACCCAAAAAACAAATAATCCAGTGAAGAAATGGGCAGGAGCTCCTGGGTACCTCAGTCAGTTAAGCATTCGATTTCAGCTCAGGTCATGATTTCATAGTTCGTGAGTTCAAGCCCCACATCGGGCTCTGTGCTGACAGCCTAGAGCATGGAGCCTTCTTCAGATTCTGTGTCTCCCTCTTTCTGCCCCTCCCCTGCTCACTTTCTGTCTGTCTCAAAAATAAATAAACATTAAAAAAAAAAAAAAAGAGGAGTGCCTGGGTGGCTCAGTCAGTTGAGCATCCAACTTCGGCTCAGGTCATGATCTCGCAGCATGTGAGTTCGAGCCCCACGTCGGGCTCTGTGCTGACAGCTCAGAGCCTGGAGCCTGCTTCGGATTCTGTCTCCCTCTCTCTCTGCCCCTCCCCTGCTCATGCTCTGTCTCTCTCTCTCTGTCAAAAATAAACATTAAAAAAAAATTAAAAAAAAAAGAAATGGGCAAAAGACATGAATAGACATTTTTCCAAAGAAGACATCCAGATGGCTAACAGACACATGAAAGAATGCTCAACATAGCTCATCATCAGAGAAATACAAATCAAAACCACAATGAGATACCACCTCACACCCATCAGAATGCCTAAAATTAACAACTCAGGCAACAACAGGTGTTGGTGAGGATGTGGAAAAAAGGGAACCCTTTTGCACTGCTGGTGGGAATGCAAACTGGTGCAGCCACTCTGGAAAACAGTGTGGAGGTTCCTCAAAAAACTAAAAATAGAACTACTCTACAACACAGCAGTTGAATTACTAGGTATTTATCCGGAGGATACAAAAATGCTGATTCAAAGGGGCGCATGCACTCCAATGTTTATAGCAGTACTATTGATAATAGCCAAAATATGGAAAGAGCCCAAATGTCGATTGACTGATGAATGGATAAAGAAGATGTGGTATATATGTTCAGTGGAATATTACGTGGCAATCAAAAAGAATGAAATCTTGCCGTTTACAACAGCATGGACAGTGTATTATGCTAAGCTAAGTAAGTCAGAGAAAGACAAATATCATATGATTTCACTCATATGTGGAGTTTAAGAAACAAAACAGATAAACATAGGGGAAGAGAAGCAAAAAAAAATACAAAAACAGAGGGAGACAAACCGTAAGAGACTCTTAAATACAGAGAATAAACCGAGGGTTGCTGGCAGGGTGATGGGTGGGGGAAGGGCTAAAGGGGTGAGGGGCATTAAGGAAAACATCGGTTGGGATGAGCACTGGGTGTTACATGTACGTGATGAATCACTAAATTCTGTCCCTGGACATAATTGAATGAATGAATGAATGAATGAAGCGTGATGTATATATACAGTAGATTATTATTCAGGAAAAGAAGGAGAAAAAAATCCTGTTTAGTGGAAGGTATAAACTTCCAATTATGATTAAGTCATGGGATGGTAATGTACAGCATGGTGACTATAGCTAATATTGTATTGAGTATTGGAAAGTTGCTAAGAGGGTATATCTTTTTTTTTTAAGCTTATTTATTTATTTTGAGAGATAGCGGGAGCAGGGGAGGGGCAGAGAGAGAGGGAGAATCCCAAGTAGGCCCCGCGTTGTCAGCAGGGAGCCTAATGCGGAGCTCAAACCCACGATGTGTGGCCCAAACTCACAAACCATGAGATCATGACCTGAGCCAAAATCAAGAGTTGGATGCTTAATGGGCTGAGCCACCAAGGCGCCCCTTATAATAAGACTTTAAAGATGTACCTCTTGGTGTGCCGAGAGTTCAAGCCCTATGTCAGGCTCAGAGCTGACAGTGCAGGGCCTGCTTGGGATTCTCTCTCTCCCTCTCTCTTTCTCTCTGCCTGCCCCTCCTCCGCTTGCACTCTCTCTGTCTTTCAAAATAAATAAATAAATAAACATTAAAAAAAAATAGTCTCATTACAAGAAAAACTGAATTGTGTATGGTGATAAATGTTAACCAGACTTACTGTAATGATCATTTCACAGTACATACAAACATCAAATCTTTGTGTGTATAACACTATAGTTGATCCTTGAATAATGTGGAGTGTCAGGGCGCCTATCTCCTGTGTAGTTAAAAATCCATGTGTAACTTTTGACTCCCCAGAACTTAAATCACTAAGAGCTTACTGTTGACCAGATGCCTTACCATAACAATTAACACATATTTTGTGTATGTATTATATACTCTAATCTTACAATGAAATAAGTCAGAGTAAAGAAACTGTTCAGAAAACCATAAGAAAGAGAAAATACATTTACAGTACTGTACTAAAAACATTCATGTATAAATAGGACTGTGCAGTTCAAACCTGTGTTGTTCAAGGCTCAACTAAAATGTCATATGTCAGTTGTACCTCAATTAAAAAAAATTCGTACTTTTTATTATTATAAAATCAGTAACATACTTACACAGGGCCCCTGAGCACATTTTACTAAATTTTCAACCGGGTAATTTTTGCTTCCAAACCTTAACGAAGTCAAGTACCCAGATCTACAAGCTATTTCTGAAAAAGAAAGCAAAAGGACTTCATATCTAAGTACAAGTTCCAAAGTATAGTCAGTCCTCATTATTTATGGATTCCAAACTCGCAAATTCACCTGTCACTATGATTAACTTGTAACCCCAAACACAGTACTTGGGGCACTTCTGTGATCATTTGCAGACATTTGAGTCACCTGAAATGTGCATTCCCAGCTGATGTTGAACAAGGCAACACTCTGCCTTCTTGTTTCAACTCTCATACAGTAAAGAAATGTCCTTTTTGTGGTTTATTTGGTACCCCATTTTTCACATTTTTGTGTTGTCTTTTTTTTGTTGGCGATTTCACTGTTTAAAATGGCCTCAAAATGGAGTGCTAAAGTGCTGTCCAGTGTCTGTAAGCACATGAAGGCTGTGATGGACCTTATGGAGAAATGACAGTGTTAGCACAAGTTGTAGTGCTGTTGGTTATGAGTTCAATGTTAATGAGTCAACAATATATATTAAATAAGAAATCTTTAAACAGAAACACAGTCAAAATAATCAGTTAATAAAAATGCGACCAGAAGCTCAAAGGAATCTAACCGTGTATTTTCCTGAGGAGCAATGTTTTAGCATTTGCTAATTCAGTGTTCACGGTGACTTCTTGGAACACGACTACCACAGATAATGAGAATCGACTGTACGTTGTTTCCTTAGTTTTACTGTTGGAGACAAAAACTACTTTTTCTGCTGAAACAAATGTTCATCTGAAGGAGATAATCAAACCATCAGTGACCTGTTTCAGTGCCATGTTTCTGTGATGCATGGGATGTAGTGACTTGATTCTCTCCTTGGAGAGCTGGATACTGGGTTTGCTGTACTTGGTGTTGGTGGCACACCGTGTTGATGGGAAAAGGTGGACTACAGAGGAAAGTACACAGATTCATAGTAATATTGCATTAAATCTAATATGGTGGTGGAAAATGTTGCTTCACGTTACAAAGGATGTTACAAACTCTGACCCAGTAAATTCTCCTTCTAGGAATCTGTCCTAAGGAAATAATCCAAAATTCAGACAGGTTTATGCACAGAGATCTTTCTGTTTAGACTTGCTTGCTATAGAAGAATTGGAAACAATGCATGCCCAGAAGTAAAAGAATGGTTATATAAAGTAGGGAGCATCTCTTTAATTTTATATAATTCTGTACTTGAAAATGTTAGAGTTGATAAGATATGGGTAAAATGTTAGTGGTATAATATATAAGGAAAAAAGCTGTATTCAAAATGGAATATACATTGTGACCTTAGTTTTTGCCTACAGATAATACATAAGAAAAAATTGGAAAGAAATATACAAAAATAATAGCAGAGATTATTCCTACTTCCTCTGGTAGTAGGAATTTTGGGTGGGTTCCCCCCCTCCTCTCCCTCCCTGTTGCTTCAGTGAGAATCTGTTCCTCTTAAATTCAGGAAGAAGTGGTGTAAAAAGAATGTCATACACAATGCAAATTACGATTGTGACCATTAACTTAAATAAATCATGTTATGTGATTTTAGCTACTGAAGCTGAAGGAGATGTGCCAGAGCTTTATCATCAAAGAAAAGGAGAAATAGCAAGATGCTGGATCAAATATTGTTTGACTCTCCTGCAGAATGCCCAGCTTTCCATGCAGGTAATGCCTTTTCTTTCTTAAATAAGCAGGATGTAAGTAAAAGCCTAAACTGGGAATTATGCCCATTGGGCTCTTTGCATGTTTATTATGCAAAGCATGCAGAATGCTCTCAAATATTTCTAGCTCTCCCATCTCTGCCTTTTAGAATCTTAGTGTTCAGGGTCCATCTCAAATACCACTTCTTCCTTAGAGACTCTTCTTTGGATAGAATATAAATTTCTTGAGAGGTGGGGACTGCATCATATTCATGTTATCATTATCTCCAGGCATTATAGGTTCTCAATAAATTAATTATTCAGTGAGTAATTCTTCATATTGTACAGATATCATTTCTCTCCTTTAAACTCTATAGAACTTTCATTGCCTTTCATAAATCACTTAGGTTTTGCTTTGTATTAGCTCTGTTCATATTCGTATCTTATTCCTTCACCTCTTTTTAGACTATAAGCAATTTGAGGGTAGGAAACAATTCTTACTAACCTTTATACACTTTATACAGTATATAAGTATATTTATATTATTTTTAGAAAAATATATATCTGGAAACAGCCCTGCCAGTTTATAGCTGTTTGTGTGTGGCAATTTACTTAAACTCTCTTTGTCTCAATATTATCACAAAGAAGATGGAAATAATAATAGTACTTAGGGCGCCTGGGTGGCTCAGTCGGTTAAGCATCCTACTTTGGCTCAGGTCATGATCTCATGGTTTGTGAGTTCGAGCCCCATATCGGGCTCTGTGCTGACAGCTCAGAGCCTGGAGCCTGCTTCTGATTCTGTGTCTCCCTCTCTCCCTGCCCCTCCCCTGCTTGTGCTCTGTCTCTCTCAAAAATAAATAAACATTAAAAATTTTTTTTAAATAATAGTACTTAATATTGTTATCAGAATTAAATTAATATATATGCAAAGGGCTCAGAAAAGTGCCCTAGACATACTAAGTCCTCAATAAATGTTAATGGTTATCATCATCATTACTAATCTGTACTGAATCCTAGTTTCTAACCACTAAGGAGAAAAATAAATCATTTGGTTGCAATATACTAAGTGTAGATACATAGAAGACTTTCCTGGAGGAGTAACGCTTTTTTTTTTTTTTTTTTTTTTTTTTTTTTTTTAATGCATGCATGCATGCATTAAAGTACAATAAGTTTTACTAGCACTAATATAGAACCTATTAAACCAGTAGATGAAATGAAACTAAACAAACAAATCACAAAACCCCAGAAGGATATGTCGTGCAAAGATTAGAGCATTTTAGAGGTAGAGGGTAAAGATGAGGCTTATTTGGGAAAGAAAGGAAGTGGGGAGAACTGGGAGTCTTTCGTCTAGAGAAGTTGGAGCCAGGAAGAGCTGTCGGCTTTCTTCTGCTCAGAAAGTGGTCTAAAAAACATGTAAATAAACAAGCAGCCTGAAAGCAAGTGAGTAAATACAATTTTGGAGACTTAGGGCTTGGGTTTGAAATAATTGTGTGAGGCAAAATACACTGTAATTTAACTCATACCCTTCATTTAGTTGATATTTTCCAGACTGGACACTAGAACTTATCACCTGCTTACTTTAAACTCAAATAGTTGCCAGCTATTGAATTACTCAGATTTTCCTTAATCTGACTGTTAGTTTGATTTCATCCTTCGATCATCTTTTTACCTGAAAAGTGTTCTTCAATCCAAGCTTAAGACCTACACAAATTTATTTATGCCAGCTCTATGCTAGTCATTGTCCTGTGATGAAGAAGAATAGACCTGGCTTTTTACTTCACGTAAAAGTGCAACTTTGATAAGTCCACAGAGGAGAGACCCATGATGGAAGACAACAGGAGGAAGTAACATTTGAAGGAAGCTCTGGGAATGAGTAGAAATTAGTTAGACTGGAGAAAAGAAGGCACAGCATTCCAACCAGCCGAAACAGCGTGTTCTGTGGCACAGGGAGTGTGAATTAGACGGGATGGAACAAAGGCCTGTGAGTCTGGAGTGGAGTGAGAGAGCAGGTGATATAAGACAGAGGCAGAAAGGAGCTGGAATGAGCAGGGCCTTCGAGGAATGAAGACTTAAAGGGTTTGGGGACAATCATTTAGGTAGCAGAATGGAGAATAAATTGGGAAGCAACAGTGGAGGAGGGTGATTAGTTAGAAGACCACTGGAACAGTCTAGGTGAGATGTGAAGGGAGCTTGATCTAGGGTGGTGGCAGAAGAGATAGAAGAAAGAATGGATTCCAGAGGTATTTAGGAAGCAAAGGACTTGGTGATAGATTGAATGTGAAGGATAAAGGGGAGAGCAGAGGGACATCTCAAGGAGGATTCCTAGGTTGTTGGCTGTCCGTGTTCATGGAGGCTTCTTCACTAAAACAACACTAGGACGGGAAACTGCTGAAGAAGAATAGAGTTCCATTGTGGACATCCCGTGGACGCAGAACCTCTGAGTGTTCTTAGAGGAGAGGTCATACAGGGAGCTGTGGTTACGGGTCTGGAGCTTGAGAAGAGGTGTGGGCTGTAGCTATACATTTATAGCTATACATCCTCCCATGGATGGCAGTTGCAGCCATGGGTGTGAACAGAGTCACCTGTAGAGCAGCGCTGTCCAACAGAAATAGAATACCAGCCATGTATGTAATTTTCAAAAAATTTTTTTGGTTTATTTATTTATTTTGAGAGAGTAGGGGAGGGGCAGAGAGAGAGAATCCTGAACAAGTTCTGTGCCCTCAGCACAGAGCATGATGCAAAGCTCAAACTCAAAAACTGTGAGTTTAAGACCTGAGCTGAAACCAGGAGTTGGACACTTAACCAACTGAGCCACCCAGGCACCCCTGTAATTTTCAGTTTTCTAATAGCCATGTTATAAAAGAAAAAAAGGTGAATTAATTTTATATTCTTTAAGCCCAGAATATAGAAAAATTGTTATTTCTATAAGTCATCAGTATTAAATTAAAGAGATTTAAAATTATTTTTGTATTAAGTCTTAGAAATTGGGTGTATATTTTATACATACAGCCCACATCTCAGTTTGAACTTCCCACATTTCCAATGCCCAGTAGTCATCCAAATGTGGCCAATGGCTACTGTTCTGAACAGTGCAGATCTAGGGACAATGTTGAGTGGAAGGAACAAAGGGCTTGGGGGTTGAGCACAGAGGGATCTGATGTTCATGTTCAGTTTTATTGAGAAGGATGAGTTTAGTCTATTTTTTTTTTTAATTTTTAAAAAAAAAATTTTTTTGTTAACGTTTATTTATTTTTGAGACAGAGACAGAGCATGAACGGGGGAGGGTCAGAGAGAGAGGGAGACACAGAATCGGAAGCAGGCTCCAGGCTCTGAGCCATCAGCCCAGAGCCAGACGCGGGGCTTGAACTCACGGACCGTGAGATCGTGACCTGAGCTGAAGTCGGATGCTTAACCGACTGAGCCACCCAGGTGCCCCAAGCTTAGTCTATTTTTTAAACCATTTTACTTTTTTTTTTTTTCCCTGAGAAGTAGGGGAGATAACTTTAACTATGATGGTAGATTAAACTGTATCTTCACTTTAGTGTCTTTGAGACCTAGAACGTTTCTCTGTATTTCACTGAATACCTTCTAGCATAAATATCATATCATTAATCTTAATGGTGTCTCTGCGAAATACTAAAAAAAAGTTTTTTAATGTTTATATTTGAGAGAGAGAGTGTGTGTGAGCAAAGGAGGGCAGGGAGAGAGGGAGACACAGAATCGGAAGCAGGCTCCAGGCTCTGAGCTGTCAGCACAGAGCCCAACACGGAGCTCGAACTCATGAACTGGGAGATCATGACCCGAACTGAAGTCAGAGGCTTAACCGACTGAGCCACCCAGGCACACCTCTGTGAAACATTTTAGGATGTAGATTATAGTCTTACATATGTATAATGTTTCAGAGTCTCTAAAGTTCTTTCATATGCATTTGTCTTACCTGAAGAAGAAACTATAAATGAGTTTTAGTTCTCCAAAGAGGAAAGTCATATATAAGCAGCTTAATTTATTTAAATAATTTTTCCTATTTCTTGCATTTTTAAAAATGTTTATTTGTTTTGAGAGACAGTGAAACCGGGGTGGGGCAGGGAGAGAGGGAGACACAAAATTCAAAGCAGTTTCCAGGCTCTGAGCTGTCAGCACAGGGCCTGATGCGGGGCTCGAACTCATGAACTGCAAGATCATGACCTGAGCCAAAGTCGGACGCTCAACGGACTGACTGAGTCACCTAGGCGCCCCCTCTTACATTTTTTTAAATTTACCACTTTAACCATTTTTTTAAAGTTTATTAATTTATCTTGAGAGAGACAGAATGAGTCTGGGAGGGGTAGAGAGAGAGAATCCCAAGCAGGCTCCACACTGCCAGCGCAGAGCCTGATGAGGTACTCAAACTCAAGAAACTGTGAGATCATGACTTGAGCCGAAACCAAGGGTTGGACCCTCAACCTACTGAGCTACCCCAGCGCCCCTGTTTCTTACATTTTTAATACAATTGAAATATAATTAGAAGAAAGTTTTAAAAGATATTTAAGATTATAGTACTTCCTGGGGTGTGTGGGTGGGTCAGTTGGTTAAGGATCCAACTCTTGATTTCAGCCTAGGTTTTGATCTCACAGTTTGTGAGTTCGAGCCCCGACTCAGGCTCTGTGCCGACAGGGCAGAACCTGCTTGGAGGAGTTCTCTCTCTCCTATCTCTCTGTCCCGCCCCCTGCTTGCATGCTAGCATGCATGTGTGCTCTCTCTCTCTCTCAAAATAAATAAACATTAAAAAAAAAAAAAAAGATTATAGTATCTCTTTAACTCCAGCTGGAAGAGGGCTTTCTTTTCTTTACTCTTAAGTTTGCCATATTATTTGAGAGCAGGAGATCAGTGTCCTACCTAACCATAATTTATGTTTTTGTTTCAGGACAACATAGGAGAGCTTGATCTTGATAAACAGTCTGAACTTAGAGCTTTGAGGAAAAAGGAACTAGATGAGGAAGAAAGTGTAAGGAAAAAAGCCGTGCAGTTTGGAACCGGTGAGCTGTGTGATGCCATCTCTGCAGTGGAAGAGAAAGTGAGCTATTTGAGACCTTTAGATTTTGAAGAAGCCAGAGAACTTTTCTTATTGGGTCAACACTATGTCTTTGAGGCAAAAGAGTTCTTTCAGATTGATGGTTATGTCACTGACCATATTGAAGTTGTCCAAGACCACAGTGCTCTGTTTAAGGTGCTTGCATTCTTTGAGACCGATATGGAGAGACGGTGCAAGATGCATAAGCGTAGAATAGCCATGTTAGAGCCCCTCATTGTAGACCTGAATCCACAGTATTACCTGTTGGTCAACAGACAGATTCAGTTTGAGATTGCACATGCTTACTATGATATGATGGATTTGAAGGTTGCCATTGCTGACAAGCTGAGGGATCCTGATTCACACATTGTAAAAAAAATAAATAATCTTAATAAGTCAGCACTGAAGTACTACCAGCTCTTTTTAGACTCCCTGAGAGACCCGAACAAAGTATTTCCTGAGCATATAGGGGAAGATGTTCTTCGCCCTGCCATGTTAGCTAAGTTTCGAGTTGCCCGTCTCTATGGCAAAATCATCACTGCAGATCCCAAGAAAGAGCTAGAAAACTTGGCAACATCATTGGAACATTACAAATTTATTGTCGATTATTGTGAAAAGCACCCTGAGGCTGCCCAGGAGATAGAAGTTGAGCTAGAACTTAGTAAAGAGATGGTGAGTCTTCTTCCAACGAAAATGGAGAGATTCAGAACCAAGATGGCCCTGACTTAATAATCCTTGTTTTTCATGAAAGAAAATGTGCAATATTAAAGAGAGTTTCTCCCTTAGTCAAACAGGCTCAATTCCATTGTGAAGTTTACCTTTATAGCCAGGTGAGTGTAGTTTGAACTTGAGATAACAGACCAATTGAGTTTTTGCTAGAACCTTAATCAACATAAAGATAATAATTTATACCTAATTATGTAAATTGCCTTGTTAAGGTGATGTGTGATTGGTATGTTAGATTGCTTATTTCCTATTTAAGTAGAAACCTTTCTGACTCAGTTTTCTAAAGGTAGGTTCTTTGTTGGCTAGTACTTGATAGCTTTATTAAGAAGAAAAATTATGTAGTTATATACCGGTAGACAAGCCTGTTAATTGAAAAGTAACTTCCTGTAGTTATTCTTCCCAAAATATTTACTTTCCTAATTTCCAGAGAAATCTTTCGTTTTCTGAAAACATCAAAAAACTAAGTTATGTTGTAAAGTACTGTAAAGTAGTTGTCTCATTTATAGAGGGAAAAGGCCTTGCTGGAAAATAATAAATTGACTTGTTTCACTAATAAAAGCTTCCATTTACTCTTTTGTTTTCTTACAAGAATTAGTTTTATTTTTGATACTTCAAAGGTATTCCTTTATTTGAAGCCAGAGAATAATATTTCTTTGGCATCATTGCACAGTTAGAAAACACTAAAAAACACTAGAAAACACTAAAATCTCATCCATTGAAGAATATTTGAGATCCTGTCTGTGCCAGAAAAATCTTATTGGTTGAGTTGCTTATCAGAGAATTTTGGTAAGTTTATAAACTTTTAAGCACTATTAAAAAAAGGATATGTACTACAAAATAACATTGATAATATATGTTAGTCATTTCAAGAAATGCAGAATTGAAATGGAGTCCCTATCCAGCATAAAAATCAAGATCAGTTGTAAGATTTGATACAGAAGATAGCTCTGAATTTGCCTCAGAAAGCCTAGGATTCAGTCAAGTCTAAGATTCTATAACATTTATGTATGTGTGATAAGCACCTTGCTTTTCCTCTGAGATCAATTTGTCAGGAAAAAAAATCTGAGTATAAAAGCAACGTGTAACTCACTCAATATTTAATATTCATTGTTAAATGTTTACTGTGGATCAGGTACTGTTCTCACTTTTCTAAGCATAAAGGATACAGTGATGAACAAGATAAAGAAGGTCCTGCTCTCATGGAGCAAGCAAACAAATAAGCAAAATGATTTCAGGTCATGAGTGCTGTTAAGGAAGGAACCAGAGTGATGTGGTAAACATTTAATGAGAAGGGGTGCCTACTTTAGCTATAGAGATCTGGAAAGGCCTCTGAAAATGTAGAAGGTGACATTGAGAACTAAATGGGGAAGAAAGGCAGTAAAGATTCTTTGGTAGAGTATATTCCAGAGAGTGCCAGGCCCTCAGGCTGGAACAAATTTAGGAAAGGATTTGGGAAAGGCCACTGTGGCTAGAACAGACGGGGGTTGTGGAGTGAGGTGGAGTGGGGCAGGAGTAGAGAGTCCAAATAGAGACGGTTTTATAGGGGAGAAGTTTGAATTTTATTCTAGGTACAGTAGAAAACCTTTGTAGAATTTTTAAAGGAGCGTGGCATGATCCGATTGGCATATGTAAGAAACCACTCCAGGCTGCTAGGGAGGGAATAGATTGGAGGAGTAGGGGAAGACACCAGAGAGGTAAGAGGGAGACAAGCTAGATTCTGTTAAGATTAATCTGAGTGGTTTGGACTAGGGTGATAAAGTAGGAATGGAGAGAAGTGGATAGATTCGTTATGTACTTTGGAAATAGAATCACATGACATGCTAAAGGATTAAATGTAGGTCATGAGGGGAAAAGAAGAATCAAGAGCCATATTAAGTTGAAGTGTGCAGGAGAAGCATGTTTTTAGGAGGGAATGGGGAGTTGGAATTAAAGAGTTCTGCTCAGGTCATGTGGAGTTTAGGATGTGAAGATGCTTGAAATAAAATGATTTCTGATAATATTCCTTAATTAGACTTGAAAGTGAAGAGGATCCAGATGGGAGGGAGGGTTCCTGGGGGTGGTGACAATGAGTCTGCATCTCAGCTACTCTGAGTTCTTCAACTCTCTTGTGAGGACTGATTCTAGAACAGATCCCTCTGTTATAAGCCTCTCTTGATCTAGCCATTTTGCTACCAACCTTACTCAACTTTGTAACTTCATTTATCTAGTCATTCATTATTTGTTTAACAAATGCTGAGGTCTTTCTGTGCACTAGTCATTGTTTTAAGCTCTGAAAATATGGTCTGTAAAGACACAGCCCCTTCAACCTTGATCATTCTTCTTCTTCACAACTGTGTTTTTCAGCTTGAGTTCAAAAGATAAAACCCAGGGCGCCTGGGTGGCTCAGGTCATGATCTTGCAGTTCCTGGGTTGGAGCCCTGCACTGAGCTGTGTGCTGACAGCTCAGAGCCTGGAGCCTGCTTCAGATTCTGTCTCTCTCTCTCTCTCTCTCTCTCTCTCTCTCTCAAAAATAAACATCAAAAAAATTTTTGTTAAATAAAATTCAGTTTTAACAGGCACTGGTTAAAACCAGTCTTTATCCTACTAGCCATCAACATACTCTACTATTTGTCACTTGCTGTCTGCAATGACTGTTCATATTTTAAAACTGCGTCCTTAGTTATCAGCAGAAAAGCTAACTGGCTGTTTTGTGATCCTGCATTCTGTATGCATGGCCTCCTCTACAAACTGCTTTTCCTGAGCCTGGCTTCCCAAAGACAGCTGTTCATTATTCTAGGCTAATTTTACAAAATCTTACATGAAATACTTATAACCCAGAATCCTTAGCAGTGTTGGCAGCATGATAGAATTTGGGCTAGAGGCAGTGACCTATCAAAGCCATAGATTTATTTCAAATAACCTTTTATTCCTCTTTTCCTCGTCCCTAAAACCAATTACTGGGGGCAAAGACTACATGCTGAATAAAAAAATTGCAGGGTTTGGGTGCCTGGGTGGCTGTCAGGTGGGCATCCAACTTTGGCTCAGGTCATGATCTCATGGGTCGTCAGTTCGAGCCCCATGTCCCTCTCTGTGCTGACAGCTCAGAGCCTGGAGCCTGCTTCAGATTCTGTGTCTCCCTCTCTCTCTGCCCCTGCCCCCCTCATTCTCTCTCTCTCTCTCTCTCTCTCTCTCTCTCTCTCTCTCTCTCTCAAAAATAAACATTAAAAAAAATTGCGGCTTGGGCTCCTGGGTGGCTCAGTCGGTTAAGCATCCCATTTCAGGTCAGGTCGTGATCTCTTGGTTTGTGAGTTTGAGCCCTGCATTGGGCTCCACACTGTCAGTGCTTGGAATTCTCTCTCTCTCCCTCTCTCTCTGCTCCACTCCCGTGGTCTCTCTCTCTCTCTCTCAAAATAAACTTAAAAAAATAAAACTTTAAAAAAATTGCATTTTTTTGGGACATAGAAGTCCTTTGCAATTGTCTTTTCAACCTTGCTAGATTTAGACAACTAGTAAGATAAAGGCATTGTTCATTCATTCACTTATTCAACAATTGTGTATTGAATGCCTGCTATCAGAAGACTGCATGGTACCTGTCAGTCCTGAACAGTCATCTGAGAAGAGCACTGAAATCTATATGATTTTAGGGTCTTCCAGACAGTATAGGTTATGTTTTGGGGGAAATCCTAGTTATTAAGCACAGGTATTTTCTTTTATTCCAGTTTAGTTAACATACAGTGTTATATTAGTTTTAGGTGTACAATATAGTGATTCAACAATTCCATACATCGCTCAGTGCTCATCATGAAAAATGCACTGCTTAATCCCATTATCCATTTCACCTATCCCCCCCCTACTTCTTCTCTCCTAACCATCAGTTCTCTGTTGTTAAGAGTCTGTTTCTTGGTTTGTCTCTTTTTCAATTTGTTTGCTTGTTTTGTTTCTTAAATTCCACATATGAGTGTGAGTGAAATCATACTTGTCCTTCTCTGACCAACCTTTTCTATTCAGCATTATACACTCCAGGTCCATCGATGCTATTGCAAATGATAAGACTTCCCCCTTTAAAAAACAAAGGTTTTAACAATTATTTTTAAGTAATCTCTGGACCCAGTGTGGGGCTCGAACTCAAAATCCCAAGATCAAGAGTCACATGGTCCACCAAATAAGCCAACCAGGCTCTAAGACTTTAAGCTTTTTAATGGCCAAGTAGTGTTCCATTAGATAGATAGATAGATAGAAAGATAGATAGATAGATAGATAGATAGATAGAGATATATCTCACATCTTCTTTATCCATTCATCAATCAGTGGGCACTTAGGCTGCTTCCATAACATGGCTCTTGTAAATAATGCTGCAATAAACATAGGGGTGTGTATATCCTTTCAAATTATTATTTCTAAATGTTTATATATTTATTTTCAGAGAGAGAGCAAGCACACCTG
This sequence comes from Panthera tigris, assembly GCF_018350195.1. Taxonomy (NCBI): domain Eukaryota; kingdom Metazoa; phylum Chordata; class Mammalia; order Carnivora; family Felidae; genus Panthera; species Panthera tigris. Next base: position 29,530,237 of record NC_056670.1, read on the forward strand.
TTCAGGTGGGAGGGTCAGAGAGAGGGGGAAAGAGAGAATCCCAAGCAGGCTCTGCACTGTCAGCACAGAGCCCAATGTGGGGCTTGATCTCACGAACTGTGAGATTATGACCTGAGCTGATACCAAGAGTCGGATGCTTAATTGACTGAGCCACCTAGGTGCCCTGCCCTCTTTTTGAATTCTTTGAGTAAATAACCAGTAGTGGAATAAGTGGCTCATATGGTAATTCTATTTTTAATATTTTGAGTGACCTCCAAACTCTTTTCCACAGGCTCTGTACCAGTTTGCATTCCTACCAACAGTGCCCGAGGACTCCTTTTTCTCTACATTCTCGCCAACACTTGTTTCTTGAGTTTTTTATTTTAGCCATTCTGACAGGTGTGAAGGTGATCCCTCACTGTGGTCTTGATTTGTATTTCCCTGATGATGAGTGATGTTGAGCATGGGAACAGGTTTGTTTAAATGCTATTCTCATACCTTTGCTGTTATTCTCAGGGAGACTTCCTTTTCCCTTGCTGCTCCTTGGAGAAAGTTTTGTTTTTGTTTTGCTTTGTTTGCTTATTTGTTTTTTTAGAGACAGTGTGAGTTTGGGGAAGAGGGGAGGAAGGAGAGAGACAGAGAATCTTAAGCTCCACCCTCAGCATGGAAACTGACTTGGGGCTTGATCCCATGACCCCGGGATCATGACCTGAGCTGAAATCAAGAGTCGGACACTCAACTGACTGAGCTACCCAGGCACCCCTCGGAGAAAGTTTTTGCAATTGTCTATAACTTAGTGGAGTTGTCTGGGTTATCTATATTTGTTCATCTCTGCTCCTCAGATCACAATTAAAGGCAATGCTCAGTGTCTCCCAGAATCATGTGAGAGGAAAGGCTTGATATGTATTTTTCTTTTTCACTAGAAAATAGACCTGTCCACATTTCAAATGCTATTTTGTCCAACTAAATTTCTTCTTATACTCAGGGGTTGGCAAACTTTCTGTAAAGGGCCAGACGGTAAATATTGTAGACTTTTTCGGTCGTATAGTCCATTGCAACTATTCAATTCTGCTATAAAAGCAGCTGTAGACACTACATAAATGAATAGATGTAGCTGTGCTCTAATAAAACTTTACTCCTAAAAACAGTGGCAGCTGGATGAGCATAGTTTGCCAACTCTTGCTTTTACTGGTTTATTTTTGGAGTTTCTTCATACCTTATATATAACATACCTATAAAAGCTAGTGTTACCGAGCACTATCTAATAATCTATTTCAGGGGTCCTCTAGTAACACTTTATATACATAATTTAATAGAATTGCCTCAAGAGCTTTATGACATGGATACTATAACCCTCCTTTTACAGAATGTGAAACTGAGGCTTAGAGCTTTAATGACTTACCCAGGGTCACATAGCTCTTAAGTGGCAGAGCTATTATTTAAACTAAGGTCAATATTCGTATCTTTTACAAAGTTCACAAACTGCTATCAGTTTTAGTTTGAATGAACAACTACATTTCAAGTAAAACTGCTGATAACCCATTAAATTAGTCAGATTAACCAAAAATCAGATATGTAGTTACATCTATATAGATTTTTTAAAAATTATCTATTTTGGGGGTGCCTGGGTGGCTCAGTCGGTTAAACATCCGACTCATGATTTAGGCTCAGGTCATGATCTCACAGTTTGTGAGTTCAAGCCCCACATCAGGCTCTGTGTTGACAGTGCAGAGCCTACTTGGGATTCTCTCACCCTCTCCCTTTCTACCCCTCCCCCACTTGTGCCATCTCTCTAAATAAATAAATAGACTTTTAAAAAGGTATAAAAAAATTGTCTATTGTAGCAGTATAGCTGTTGCGGTATTTCCAAACTTTTCAGAGCTGCCCACATCGCCTGTCTGTTTTCGATTATCACAATCAGTTACTAATGATGAGATATGAAGAGAGAAAACTCAAGTATGTTAGGGCAACAATATTTTCGAAATGTCCTAGTTGACATAGGTGTACTCGTATTGCAGGTGGCAGTATATAAATAGGCCTTTAGTCATTTTCCATTCCAGAGACGTGTAATCTTCTTAGGGAGAAAAATCAATTGGGGCCATAATATCTGTTCAAATTGTTTTTATTATGACTTATTATTATTATTGGTCTTTGAAAATACCTGGAATGGGAAGACATTAAAGAAGGCATCCAGGAACTATGTGTCAAGGAGGAATCCCAGAAAAAGTACAGCTCTCATAAACCCTCACCTAGGTAACCCATACAGCTCGTGTAATCCAACCAGACTTTAAGCCAGTAACTTCTTTCTCAAGAAAGGTCATGACCTAATATGAATTTTTCATCTACAGGAAGTGACAAGAACATGTTCTGTATGAAAATAGGGTTCAAAATTATAGTTCAGAAAATCAAAAAACCAGGGTGCCTAGCTGGCTCAGTCATTGAAGCACATGACTCTCAATCACATGACTCTTGTAGGTTTGAGCCCCACATTGGATGTAGAAATTACTTAAAAATGAAATCTTAAAAAAAGGGAAGAAAGAAAACCAAAGAACCTACTGGATGATAATGAGTTTCTGAGTCAGACATGACCCATGGCAGCACCAGCTATCAGCACCGAGCTCTTTCCCCCCAACTTCCTTCTGAATTATCTCACTCACTTTTCTCCACTGGTTATCTTAATCACTTTGCCTTTCCTGTTAACATCCTCAGTCGGGTTTGGTTATCAAAAGACTCATCACCCTTGAAAGTCATCTATAATCTCATTTAGATGAGTTTTTATGCTTTTAATTTTCATCCAAAACCTATTGCTTGGGCACTAAGAAGATGGTATACAGTCATGTAAGGAATTGTAAAAATGAGAAGAGAATAATCTCAATCTGTTCTACTGATTATGCAAAACTGTGGGAAGGCTTTATGTAAAGAACTTATTGTCCTTTTAGACTCAAGAGTTTTAAACTCTGCTTCTGAATATTTAATCCTTCACGGGTTTTTCTGTGCATGGAGACCATAAAATCTCATTATGTTTATCTTAAAAACAAGGAGAAATGACTCCCAAGTGCCTCTGGAAGAATAGCTTAAGTTTCAAAGTTTCACTTGAGGACGTGCCAGAGTGTTCTCTCTTTTTTTTTTAAAGTTTATTTATTTTGAGAGAGCATGCGAGCAGGGGGAGGGGCAGAGAGAGACGAAGAGAGAATCTCAAGCTGTTAGCTCAGAGCCCAGTGTGGGACTTGATCTCATGAACCTTGAGATAATGACCTGAGCCAATATCGAGAGTTGGATGCTTAACCAACTGAGCCACCGAGGCACCCCTGTGCCAGAGTGTCCTAAGTTGTAATTAATTCTATGGGGCTGCTTTTACCTTCTTACTTTGAAAATAATATGCATATCTTATCACATGAAGTCAATAGAGCATGTATACCAAATATAGAAGGTATGTTTGGAATGATCTGACCTGATATATGATCATGCATTATAAATCATTATAAATAAAAGTCCCTTTGGGATTCCTTGGGGTGCTTAGAGAACTAGGCAGACACCCTCCAGGGCAGCTGATAAGGTAGGAGAGGCCTGGGTGACTACTGTTCAGCAGAAATGGTAATAAGCAGCCAGATACAAAATAAATACGTTTCACATATGAGCTCCATATTCAAGTACTGATTGCTAATTAAGCAGCTTCTCACATGGGCAGCTGTGTTGTTCTGGGGTCAGAAGCAGGAATTTATTATTTAATGATAGTTGATGAGTGTTGAATAATTGGAATCATTATACTTAAGATCGTATTTTTAAAAAAAAAATTTTAACGTTTATTTATTTTTGAGACCGAGAGAGACAGAGCATGAACAGGGGAGGGTCAGAGAGAGAGGGAGACACGGAATCTGAAACAGGCTCCAGGCTCTGAGCTGTCAGCACAGAGCCTGACACAGGGCTCGAACTCAAGGACCATGAGATCATGACCTGAGCCAAAGTCGGACGCTTAACCGACTGAGCCACCCAGGTGCCCCAAGATCGTATTTTTAATAACAGATTGTATTAGCATAAGCTGTAGGGCAGTGTGTCCTAAAGTCCCAGGACCACCTACATCAGAATTATTTATAGGTACTTAGTAAAATGCATATTCCAAGGCTCTAGCCCAGAGCTAATCTGAAACTCTGGGGGTGGGATCCAGGATTTTACATTTTAATAGAACTCCATATGACTCTTATGTGTCGTATATGCAGGAACCCGTGCTCTTAGAATTAAGAAAAGGAAGCTAGAGTGTACTGGAGCAACTTTTCAGGGAAAAGCATCCAGAACCAGAAAGTTATTCTGTGCCTTTGGTTCCCAAGGAGAACCCAGCCTAGGGACAGAGGGACAAAATGAGCATTCCCAGCAGTTTTAGGTGACCAAGAAACTGCAATTCTCTCTTCCCACTTCCTGAGCACATCCCTGCAGTAGGAGAATTCTGCTGGGTGCATGCCAGTGACGCATCAAAACTGGTAACCACAGCTGTAGTTCTCTCAGGGCCCAAGGGGAAGCCTTCTAGTTGAGAGTTAGGGACTTTCTGATGACCCTTGAAGAATACTCTCGAATGCCACTAGGGAGGTGAAGAAAAGGAAAGGAAAGGTTATTTGGCAAGCAGCAATTCTTGGAGGATTTGAATGGAAATACCCAAATGGTTTTTCCAGTGGTGTGATATTAGCTATTCTGCATATAGAGCCAGGACCCTGTCTCAGGAAACTGACAAGTTTAGGGTGAAACAGATACACAGATTACTTCAGTCTCATATCCTAAGAAAGATTGTGTTCTGGTGACTTCTGGTTAAAAAGAAAATTGAGTGCCTGCTTATGAGGATGCAATCCTTTCTCCAATAGTAGACAGTGTGGCTTTTCCCTTGGGAAACCCCCAACTTGCAGAATGGAGACACAGGTTTGTAACTTGGACCTGCCATTAATACTGTCGTTTTTTTTGTTTTTGTTTTTTTGTTTTTTGTTTTTTTTGGAGGGAAGGAGATTCACATGCCAGGTGAATGAGAGCTTAGTACACTGTAATGAGAAAAATACAATCATCCCCTCATGTTTCTGTAGCCAGGTAGTCCAAGACACCAATATACACACGTACAATCACAGTGCATATAATTCAATATAGCCATTGACCAGAAATCTAGGGACCTCCATTCTGCTGAGCCCAATGGAAACTTTTCAGTCTTCATCACTCCTGACTTCTTGCTAGTATAGCATTTGACAGACTGACGTTCCCTCCTTGAAACACTTCTGTCCCCATCCTTCCACAACACTGCACTACTTGTACCCTGCCAGCCATTTCTTGTGTTTTCTTTAACAGCTTTTTATATTTCTCCCTTCAATATGATGACACTTAGGGTTTGACCTAGGTTCTCAGTCTCTCCAGGCTCCCTGGGGCAATATCATCCATTCTTAAGATATTGCTATCATCAATGTGTAGTTCTTAGTCTTTTTAGTTCACTGATTGCCGAGTGTTACTTACACTCATACACAATTGCATTCATTTCCTTTAAAAAAAAAGTTATTGTTATTCTTTTACAAGTTTTTATTTAAATTACAGCTAACATACAGTGCAGTATTAATTTCAGGTGCAGAATTCAGTGATTCATCACTTAAATACAACACCCAGTGTTTGTCACAAGTGCCCTCCTTCATACTCATCACCCATTTAACCCATCCCCCCCCACCCACCTCCCCTCTGGTAATCATCAATTTGTTCTCTATAGTTAAGAGTCTGTTTCTTGGTTTGCCTCTCACCTTTAACCCTCATTATGTTCATTTGTTTTTTTAATTTCACATGAGTAAAATCATGTGGTATTTGTCTTTCTCTGACTTATTTCGCTTAGTATAATACTCTCTAGTTCCATCTACGTCATTGCAAATGGAAAGATTTCATTTGTGTGTGTGTGTGTGTGTGTGTGTGTGTGTGTGTGTGTGTGTGTGTGGCTGAGTAATATTCCATTGTATATATACCACATCTTTATCCATTGATCAGTTGATGCACATTTGGGCTCTTTCCGTAATTTGGCTATTGTTGATAAGCTGCTATAAACATCTGGGTGCATGTATCCCTTCAAATTAGGATTTTAAAAGTTATTTTAAATACTACCTTAAAAAATCAATTTAAGAAATATGCTTGGGCACCTGGGTGGCTCAGTTGGTTGAGCATCTGACTCTTGATTTCAGCTCAGGTCATGATCTCAAGCCCCCATGTTGGGCTCCATGCTGACAGGTTGGAGCCTGCTTGGAATTCTCTCTCTCCCTCTCTCTCTTTCTGCCCCTTCCCTGCTTGCACTCACACATACACACTCTCTCTCTCAAAATAAATAAATAAACTTTAAAAAAGAAAAGAAATATGCTTGGTTTAAAAAATAGTTTCAAGGAGTTTAAAATGAAAAGTAGCAGTCCCTGGTACTGTCCTTGCCCACACAACACCCTTAACCACTCCCAAGAGGGAACCTGTTTAACTGTCTTTTGGTGGCTACTCAGATATGTGGTAATAAAACCTTCATATCACCATTTCTTGATTTATCAATTTACAGCATTATCTATTCGCTTATTCCAATGACAGTGAAGAATTTAGCTCACTTACAGCACCTTCTTCCCTTCCTCACCTCCTTAATATCTCTCAATATTACACTGTTTTTGGTTAAACTGTATATGTATTACAGGTGTACCTTAGAGATATTGTGGGTTTGGTTCTAGACCATCACAATAAAGTGAGTCAAATGAATTTTTTGGTTTCCTAGTACAGTATAAAAGTTATGTTTATATTCTTATGTAGTCTACTAAGTGTGCAGTAGCATTATATCTAAAAACAAAACAAAACAAAACCCCAAAACCCCAATGTCCACACCTTAATTAAAAAAATACTTTATTCCTGGGGTGCCTGGATGGCTCAGTCAGCTGAGCATCCGACTTCAGCTCAGGTCATGATCTTCCGGTTCGTGAGTTTAAGCCCCGCAACGGGCTGCCTGCTGTCAGTGCAGTGCCCGCTTCCGATCGATCCTCTGTCCCCACCCCTCCCCCTCCCCTGCTTGTGCTCTCTCTCTCCCCAAAATAAATAAACATTAATAAAATACTTTATTGCTAAAAAAAATTCTGACCATCATCTGAACTTTCATCGAATTGTAACCTTTTTTTGCTGGTGGAGAGTCTTGCCTCAATGTCAGTGGCTGCTGACTGATCAGAGTGGTTGTCGCTGAGGTGGTGGTTGCCACATTGATTGACTTCCTTTAATGGATGATTTCTCTGTAGTATGTGATGCAATTGGATAGCATTTTATCCACAATAGAACTTCTTTCAAATTGGAGTCACTTCTCTCAAACCCTGCCCCTGCTTGATCAACTAAGTTTATGTAATGTTCTAAATCCTTTGCTGTCATTTCAGCCATCTTCACGGCATCTTCACCAGGAATAGATTCTGTCTCCAGAAGCCGCTTTTCTTTGCTCATCCCTAGAGAGCAACTCCTCATCTTCAAGTTTTATCATGAGATTGCTGTGATTCAGTTCCATCTTTGGGCTCCACTTACTGTTCTCTTGCTGTTTCTACCACATCTGCAATTACTTACTCCACTGAAGTCTTTTTTTTTTTTTCAATATATGAAGTTTATTGTCAAATTGGTTTCCATACAACACCCAGTGCTCATCCCAAAAGGTGCCCTCCTCAATACCCATCACCCACCCTCCTTTCCCTCCCACGCCCCATCAACCCTCAGTTTGCTCTCAGTTTTTAAGAGTCTCTTATGCTTTGGCTCTCTCCCACTCTAACCTCCTTTTTTTTTTTTTTCCTTCCCCTCCCCCATGGGTTTCTGTTAAGTTTCTCAGGATCCACCTAAGAGTGAAAACATATGGTATCTGTCTTTCTCTGTATGGCTTATTTCACTTAGCATAACACTCTCCAGTTCCATCCATGTTGCTACAAAGGGCCATAGTTCATTCTTTCTCATTGCCACGTAGTACTCCATTGTGTATATAAACCACAATTTCTTTATCCATTCATCAGTTGATGGACATTTAGGCTCTTTACATAATTTGGCTATTGTTGAGAGTGATGCTATAAACATTGGGGTACAGGTGCCCTTATGCATCAGTACGCCTGTATCCCTTGGGTAAATTCCTAGCAGTGCTATTGCTGGGTCATAGGGTAGGTCTATTTTTAAGTTTTTGAGGAACCTCCACACTGTTTTCCAGAGTGGCTGCACCAATTTGCATTCCCACCAAGAGTGCAAGAGGGTTCCCGTTTCTCCACATCCTCTCCAGCATCTATAGTCTCCTGATTTGTTCATTTTGGCCACTGACTGGCGTGAGGTGATATCTGAGTGTGGTTTTGATTTGTATTTCCCTGATGAGGAGCAACGTTGAGCATCTTTTCATGTGCCTGTTGGCCATCCGGATGTCTTCTTTGGAGAAGTGTCTATTCATGTTTTCTGCCCATTTCTTCACTGGGTTATTTGTTTTTCAGGTGTGGAGTTTGGTGAGCTCTTTATAGATTTCGGATAGAAGACCTTTGTCCGAGATGTCATTTGCAAATATCTTTTCCCATTCCGTTGGTTGCCTTTTAGTTTTGTTGGTTGTTTCCTTTGCTGTGCAGAAGCTTTTTATCTTCATAAGGTCCCCGTAGTTCATTTTTGCTTTTAATTCCCTTGCCTTTGCGGATGTGTCAAGTAAGAAATTGCTATGGCTGAGGTCAGAGAGGTCTTTTCCTGCTTTCTCCTCTAGGGTTTTGATGATTTCCTGTCTCACATTCAGGTCCTTTATCCATTTTGAGTTTATTTTTGTGAATGGTGTGAGAAAGTGGTCTAGTTTCAACCTTCTGCATGTTGCTGTCCAGTTCTCCCAGCACCATTTGTTAAAGAGACTGTCTTTTTTCCATTGGATGTTCTTTCCTGCTTTGTCAAAGATAAGTTGGCCATACGTTTGTGGGTCTAGTTCTGGGGTTTCTATTCTATTCCATTGGTCTCTGTGTCTGTTTTTGTGCCATTCACTGAAGTCTTGAACCCACAAAGTCATCCATGAGGGTCAGAATCAATTTCTTCCATACTCCTGTTCATGCTGTTCATGTTCCTACTTTGACTGCTTTCCATGAATCACGAATTTTTTTTTTTTAGATTTTTAAAGATTTTTTTATTTTTAAGTAACCTCTACACCCTATGTGAGTCTCAAACTTACAGCCCGAGATCAAGTATCACATGCCTTACTGACTGAGCCAGCCAGGCACCCCTAGCATGAATGTTCTAAATGGCGTCTAGAATGGTGAATCCTTTCCAGGAGTTTTCAATTTACATTGCCCAGATCCATCAGAGGAATTGCTATCAATGGCAGCTATAGCCTTTAAGAAGTGTATTTCTTAAATAATAAGACCTGAAAGTTGAAATGATTCCTTGACCGAGGGCTGCAGAATGGACGTTGTGTTAGCGGGCATGAAAATAACATTAATCTCCTTTTACATCTCCATCAGACCTCTTGGGTGACCAAGTGCTTGTCAGTGATTACCAGCAATATTTTGAAAGAAATCTTTTGCTGAGCTGTAGATCTCAACGATGGGTTTAAAATATTCTGTAAACCATGTTGTCATCTAGGCTTTGTTGTTCTATTTATAGAGCACAGGCAGAGTAGATACAGTATAATTCTTAAAGGCCCTAGGATTCTCAGAACAATCAAGGAACATTGGCTTCAACTTAAAGTCCCCAGCTGCATTAGCCCCTAACAAGAGAGTCAGCCTGTCCTTTGAAGATTTGAAGCCAGGCATTGATTTCTCTATGAAAGTCCTAGATGGCATCTTTTTCCAGTAGAAAGCTCTCTTGTCTATATTGAAACTCTTGTTTAGTGTAGCTACCTTCATTGATTATCTTAGCTGGATCTTCTGGGTAACTTGCTGCAGCTTCTACATCAGCACTTACCTTGTACTTTCATGTTATGGAAATGGTTTCTTTCCTTAAACCTCATGTACCAACCTCTGCTAGCTTCAGACTTTTCTTCTGCAGTGCCCCTGTCATAATCAAGCTCTTATATCTTTGTAAGATTCTAAAAGTTAATGAAGAAACTACATTAGGGGCCCTTGCATGGTTCAGTTGGTTGAGCACCCATCCGACTCTTGATTTCGGCTCAGGTCATGATCTCCCGGTTTATGGGTTTGAGCCCTGCGTTGGGCTCTGCGCTGACAGCACAGAGCCTGCTTGGGATTCTCTTGCACACGCTCTCTCTGCCCCTGCCCTGTGTGTGGTCTCTTTCTCTCTCAAAATAAATAAACTTTAAAAAAAAATAAACTACATTACAATGAGTATGTAACATCACCCACTGCAGAATTAAGTAAAATATACTGTGATTATATTCTTTTTTGAGGGGGTACAGATTTATGTTCTTTTGGAGTTTCTAACTGCCTTCCCTGCCCCCCATCAGTATCTGCCCTTATATTCTGGTTGTCAGACTCACCATCATAATCATCTATTCATTCTTTTTCCCCTCAAAGACCTCCCTCCAGGATCCCTTCTTCCTGCTTCAGTCTGCAGGGATTATTCTTCAAATTCCATGCTCAGCTGTCATCCCTGGACTTTCTTCGGTGCTTTTTCAGGGTGGAGCCGCTCTTTCCTAGGTCCCATATCTGCCTTTTTCTTGGTTTATTAAATTTTTTAAATTAAAATAATAGACGCTGGTCATAACCAGTCAAGTATGGAGACAAATGAAAACCTCCCTTCATTTTTCTCCAGCCTTGAACTCCTGAGGGAATCTAAGTTAACAGTGTGGTGGGTGCCCTTCTACCCCTATCTATGCTGAAGTACATATATTCAAACATATGAACACGGATGCAAGTTCCTTCTTTTTGTTCTTCTACAAAAATGGAATCATACCTTTTACTCTGCAACTTGCTCCTCCCCCCAACTCAATGATTTATCATAAACCTTTTTCCAGCTCAAGACAGGTTGATACAACTTTTTTTTATAAGCTGCATCTGATTTCATAGCATGGATATAACTTGTCTATTCACCTGTTTCCCTTGGTGAACAGTCAGGTTGTTTTCAGTTTTTATGTAAACCAATAAACATGCTTGTGAACGAATCCTTACGTATTGACACATATTGATGCTTTTATTTTTATAGGATAGATTTCTAAAACTAGAATAACTGGATCAAAGGAATTGTATATATTATTTTAACTTTCTATTGAAGTATAACGTATGTACCCAAAAATGCATCATAAGAAATGTGTGATTTAATGAATTCTCACAAATAGAACACAAAAGTGTGATCAGAACTCAGATCAAGAAGCAGAACAGGGGCACCTGGGTGGTTTAGTCAGTTAAGCGTCCGACTTTGGCTCAGGTCATGAGCTCATGGTTTGTGAGTTCGAGCCCGTGTCAGGCTCCGTGCTGATAGCTCAGAGCCTGGAGCCTGCTTCAGATTCTGTGTCTCTCTCTCTCTCTGCCCCTCCCCTGCTCACACTCTGTCTCTCTCTTAAAAATAAATAAACATTAAAAAAAAAAAAAAAAGAAGCAGAACATTGGGGCGCCTGGGTGGCTTAGTTGGTTATGTGTCCAGCTCTTGATTTTGACTCAGGTCACTATCTCATGATTCATGGGTTTGAGCTCCACACTGGGCTCCGCCCTGTGAGTGCTGAGCCTGCTTGGGATTCTGTGTCTCCCTCTCTCTCTGCCCCTCCTGCTCTCTCTCTCTCTCTCTCTAAATAAATAAATAAAAATAAAATAAAAGATAAAAATAAAAAAGAAGCAGAACATTGATTCAAAGCAATCCCTATCAAAATACCAATAGTATTTTTCACAGAACTAGAACAAATAATCATAAATTTTGTGTGGAACCACAAAGACTCCACCAGCCAAAGCAATCTTGGGAAAGAACAAAATGGGATGTATCACAACCCCAGATTTCAAGATATACTACAAAGCTATAATAAAACAGTATGGCACTGGCACAAAAATGGAGACATAGATTGATACAATGTAATAGAGTCCAGAAATAAACCCATGCTTATATGGTCAATTAATCTATGACTGAGGTGGCAAGAATATGCAGTGGGGAAAAGACAGTCTCTTTAATAAATAGTGTTGGAACAAATGGACAGCTACATGCAAAAGGATGAAACTAGACCACCTTCTTCAATCACACACAAAAATAAACTCAACATGGATTAAAACCTAAATGTGAGACCTAAACCCATAAAACTTCTAGAAGAAAACTGAGGCAGTAATCTTTTTGACAACAGCCTTAGCAACATTTTTCCAGATAGGTCTCCCCGGGCAAGGGGAAATAAAAGCAAAATAAACTATGGGACTATACCAAAATAAAAAGCATTTACACAGTGAAAGAAACCATCAGCAAAATGAGAAGGCAACCTCCGACTGTGTGGGAGAAGTTCTAAGCAAATGATATATCTGATAAAGAGTTAGCATCCGAAATATAGAAAGAACTTATATAACACTAAAAAAGCAAATAATCTGATTAAAAACAGAGGACCTGAACATTTTCCAAGGAAGACATACAGATGGCCAATAGATACATAAAAAGATGCTCTACATCACTGATCAGCAGGGAATTGCATATCAAAACCACAGTGAGATATCACCTCACACCTGTGAGAATGGCTAGTATCAAAAAGACAAAGAAATAACAAGTGTTGGCAAAGATGGAGAAAAAGGAAGGCTTGGGCACTGTTGTGGGAATGCAAATTGCTGCAGCCACTGTGGAAAACAGTGTGGAGTTTCCTCAAAAAGTTAAAAATAGAAATACCATACAATCCATTAATTCCACTACTAGGTATTTATCCAAAGAAAGAAAACAAAAACATTAATTTGAAAGGATAAATGCACTCCTATGTTCATTGCAGCATTATTTACAATAGCCAAGATATGGAAACAACCTAAGTGTCCATCGATAGAAAAATGAAGAAAGAATATGTGATATGTGTGTATACACACACACATACAATAGAATATTATTCAACCATAAAAAGAATGTAATCGTGCCATTTGTAACATGGGCGAAACTAGAGGTATTATGCTAAGTCAGAGAAAGACAAATACCATATAATTTCACTTATATGTAGGATCTAAAAACCCAAACAAATGAACAATAATAATAACAACAACAAAGCAGAAACAGACTCATAAATACAGAGAACAAACTGATGGAGGGAGTGGTTAAGGGGATGGTCAAAATGGGGGGAGGGGAGTGAGAGGTAGAGGCTTCCAGATAAGGAATGAATAAGTCAGGGATGAAAGGTACAGCATAGGGAATATAGTCAGTGGTATTATAACAGCATTGTATGGTGACAGATGGTAGCTACACTTGTGGGGAACACAGCATGATGTATAAATGTGTCAAATCGCTGTTACATACCTGAAACTAATGTAACATCATGTGTCAACTGTACTTCAAAAATAAGATAAAACAAACCCCCAGAACATTGCCAGCACCTGAGAGGCCTGCCTTGTCCCCCTGTGGGTCAATAGTCCCCTAACAGTGCACATATTTTTCATTTTAAGATATTGCCACATTATTCTCCCCAAGAGTTGTAGCAATTCACATTTTCACAAGTAACACACAAATATATCAATTTCCCCGCATCTTCTCTGTTAGATGTCACTTTTTGCAGCTTTTTGCTTATCTGATGGATGAAAATGGGATCTCAGTGTTATTTTAGTTTGAATTTTTCTGACCAAGCTGTGAGACGGAACAGACAGCACAAGCTCCTGACCTTACAGATGGAAAAAACCAAGGCCCAGAGAAGAGCACTGATTCTCCCAAGTCACTTTAACTTAGGCTTCATTTCTGTGGTTAGTGGTGTCGTGGGACTCAGGAAGAATCACAGATCACTCCCTGGTTTGCAAAGCATCCATCATTCAAGCTCTAGAGGGTACAGGGGAAAGAGGACACACACACACCTCATTTTACTCTGCTGGGCCTGGAAGACAAAACTCCGTTCTGGTCAAACCTCCTGTGATTTTGTAGACTTGGCTCAAGGGGCCATTTAGGGCACAGAGAAGCTTGGTCTCCACAGAGATCACACTAGGCCGGTCTGAGCCTCACGTGGAGCTGCTCAGGCTGTTGTGTCACCATGCGGGGAGACTTCCTTCCTGAAAGCAGAGGTGACATGAGGAAAGCAGAGCCCACAGATGCAGTCAGATTCCTAATGGTGATGGTGACACCCAGCTGAACCCAGCTGTGCCAGAAGCCCCGATTCACCCAACAAATTGCCTCTCATGCTTAGATTGAGTATCCATCATCTTTTAAATTTAGAAGAGTGCAGACCAATAATAATAATAAGGACTTCTTATGCCATGCCCATGGTGGAGGAAGATATCAACTCTCAGTCACCAACCTCTTTGAGCTACCCATGTGTTCTCTAAGCTTCTCAGTTCCGGTGTCCAGCTTGAATGAGATGATATTGCTGTGCACATGAAGTTCATGTGAAGCAAACTGTGTATGGCAATTTGATTTAATAGAAAATTTAAATTGGAAGTTATTTCCTTAAAACAGTGGTTCTCAGAGTATGGTCCCTGGATCAGCAGCAGTAGCAGCACCTGGAAACTTGTTGGAAATGCAGACTCCTAGGCCCCACCCGGATCTACTCAATCAGAAGCTCTGGGGTGGGGCCCAGCAATCCAAATTTTCATCAGGAGACTCCCCCAAGAGGCAGCTGAGAGGTGGCGGGGGCAGGGGTGCAGGGTTGTTGGAGGCAGGGGCAGAGAGGTGCAGAGGAGCGTGGGGCCACAGCCACAGGCCCTTGGAGGGGAGGGGCCAACATGGCAGAGCAACATGGAAGTTTTCTGCTTCTCTTGTCCCTGAAATGCAGCTAGATCAACACCAAACCATCTTGCACACCTAGAAAATTTATCTGAGGATTAACACAATAATCTACACAACTTGAGCCACAGAACTTGGTAGGTACATGGCACAGAGAACTGGTGGAGAGAGAAGCCATGGAGGGTAGGGAGCTGTTTTTGCTTGTGGAGAGAGGATGGAGACAGGGGTGAGAGTACAGGAAAAGCACTTCCCCTGAAAGTACCTGGAGAGAAAGAGTGGAAACACCCATAAAGGACTGAACAAGAAAGGGAGAAAGGAGAAAGGAGAGGGTTTAAATACCATTAAGACTCTATAAACAGGGGAAGTGCAGAGTCTAAAACTCTGCAGCCCGAAACCTGGTGGAGCTCTGCCGGGAAGGGTGAATCCCCAGGAGCAGACAGCGAGGTCTGAGGGGTCCTCGGGCCACATGGGGAAAGGTGGTTCCCTTGCTGAGAGGACATATGGCAGAGGCTGTGTGGCCTCCCTACAGGCAAAGGTCCCAGCAGACCCTGGAGAACAGCCACGTTTGCTAGTGTTGCAATAAGAACATTAGCGGGTGGTGAAGACTGGCACTAAATGTGTGTCGTGATTTACCATAATCCCTGAAACGCTGCTACTACATGATCGTGTGAACTTTTTCTGGGGCGGGCTGGCACCCAACCCACAGTCTCTGGGCATCTGCAGCAGCAATGTCAGGTGAACGTTCCTGTGGGCGGCTGGCACCTGGCAATTGCTCCACGAGACTCTCCCCCAGAGGGTCAGAGGCCCCTCAGAAGTGAGGGGTTTGGAAGCACATCGCCATCTGAGATAAAAACTCAGGAGGGAGGTGCCGTCTGGCAGGCTGATAGGTTGGTGGTGGACCACATAGAAGCAGGGAGTGGACGGAAGCCAGGGACAAAGGAGGGGTGCTTGATTGCCAGTGAGTGAGAGCATGGAGTTCTGATGGTAGAGACTGAGTAGTTGGGTGATGCCATTTTCACCTCTCTGGAGCATGGACATACATGCATACATGTGCCACAACTACCCACCCCAGTAAGCAAAGAAGCACCATCTAGTGGAGAAAGGAACCGTTACACCAAGCCCTATCCAACTGTGCCAACTGTGCTCTAGAGGAAAACCATAAGTCTCTGCCTGGATAGTTTATGGACTATAAACTGCTTCATAGTTTGACTTCTAGGGAAAACTGGATGTAATTTCAATTGTATTTCATTCTGTTTGCTGGTCCATCTATTCATTTTTTTTCCTTTTTCTTTTATTATTGAATACAGAAAGAGAAAAAAATTATTTTCATTTTCCTTTTTTATAAAAAAGATTTTTATTTAATTTTTTATACTATTTTTTGTAAATTTTTAATTCTATTTTACTTTAATCATTTCATTTTATTCTATTTTATTGTATTCATTTTTAAATTTTCAAAGTTTTCCTACTATTTTTCCCTTTTTTCCCCTGTTCTTTTCTTTCTCTTTTTTTCTCTATTCTACCAAGCTTCTTTCAATAAGCAGACAAAAACACACCTAGGATCTAGTATCCTTTATTTAATTTTTGTGTGTGTGTGTTGTTTTTAATTTTTTAATTTTAATTTTTTATTTTATTAATTCTTTTCCTTCCTCCAAAATGATGAAATGAAGGAATTCACCCCAAAAGAAAGAACAGGAAGAAAATGACAGCCAGGGACTTAACACAGAA
Organism: Panthera tigris; assembly: GCF_018350195.1. Taxonomy (NCBI): domain Eukaryota; kingdom Metazoa; phylum Chordata; class Mammalia; order Carnivora; family Felidae; genus Panthera; species Panthera tigris. Next base: position 29,546,698 of record NC_056670.1, read on the forward strand.
ACAAGCAAGATGTCTTAACCGGAATTTAGAATCACGATAATAAGAATACTAGCTGGGGTTGAAAAAAGCATAGAATCCCTTTCTGGGGAGATAAAAGAAGTAAAGTCTGGTCGGGACGAAATTAAAAATGTAACCAAGATACAATCTCGAATGGGTGCCACAGTGGCAATGACAGATGAAGCAGAGCAGTGAGTCAGCGATATAGAGGACAAACTTATGGAGAATAATGAAGCAGAAAAAAGACGGAAACTAAGGCAAAAGAGCATGAATAAGAATTAGAGAACTCAGTGACTCATTAAAAAGGAAAAACATCCAAATCATAGGGATCCCAGAAAATGAAGAGAGAGAAAAAGGGGTAGAAGGTTTATGTGAGCAAATCATAGCAGAAAACTTTTCTAACCTGGGGAAAGTCACAGCTATCAAAATCCAGGAAGCACAGAGAAGTCCCATTCGATTAAACAAAAACCAACCGTCAACAAGGCATATCATAGTCAAATTCACAAAATACACAGACACAGAAAGAATCATGAAAGCAGCAAGGGAAAAAATGTCCTTAAACTACAAGGGAAGACAGATCACATTCACAGCAGACCTATCCACAGAAATTTGGCAGGCCAGAAAGGAGTGGCAGGATATATTCCATGTGCTGAATTGGAAAATTATGCAATCAAGAGTTCTTTATGCAGCAAGGCTGTCATTCAAAATAGAAGGAAAGGTAAAGAGTTTCCCAGACAAACAAAAACTAAAGGAGTTTGTGACCATTAAACCAGCCCTGCAAGAAATTTTAAGTGGGACTCTCTGAGGGGACAAAAGATGAAACAAAACAAAACAAAAGACCAAAAGCAACAAAGACTAGAACGGACCAGAGAACACCACCAGAAACTCCAACTCTACAGGAAACACAATGGCAATAAGTTCATATCTTTCAGTATTCACTCTAAATGTCAATGGACTAAATGCTCCAATCAAAAGACACAGGATAACAGAATGGATAAGAAAACAAGATCCATTGGTATGCTGTTTACCAGAGACTCATTTTAGACCTAGGGACACCTTCATATTGACAGTAAGGGAATGGAGAACCATCTATCATGCTAATTGTTGCCAAAACAAAGCCAGAGTAGCCATACTTATATTAGACAATTTAGATTTTTAAAATGAAGACTGTAACAAGAGATGAAGGGCATTATATCATAATTAAGGTGTCTATCCACCAAGAAGTCCTAACAGTTGTAAACACTTATGCCCCCAACATGAGAGCACCCAAATATGTAAATCAACTAATCACAAACATAAAGAAACTCATTGACAATAATGCCATAATAGTAGGGGGCTTCAATACCCAATTACAGCAATGGACAGACCATCTAAACAGAAAATCAACAAGGAAACAATGACTTTGAATAACACACTGGACCGGATGGACTTAACAGATATATCTGGAACATTTCATCCTAAAGCAGCAGAATACACATTCTTCTTGAATGCACATGGAACATTCTCCAGAATAGGTCACACACTGGGACACAAATCAGCCCTCAACGTGTACAAAAAGATCGAGATCATAGTGTGCATATTTTCAGACCACAATGCTATGAAACTCTGAGTCAACCACAAGAAAAAATTTGGAAAGACAACAAATATTTGGAGACTAAAGAACATCCCACTAAAGAATAAATGGGCTAACCAAGAAGTTAAAGAGGAAATTAAAAAGTACATGGAAGCCAATGAAAATGATAACACCACAGCCCAAAACTTCTGGGACACAGCAAAGGTGGTCATAAGAGGGAAGTATATAGCAATCCAGGCCTTCCAAAAGAAGAAAGAAAGGTCTCAGAAATACGACCTAACCTTACACCTTAAAGAGCTGGAAAAAGAGCAGCAAATAAAACACAAAACCAACAGAAGACAGTAAATAATAAAGATTAGAGCAGATATCAATACTATTGAAGCAACAACAACAACAACAACAGTAGAACAGATCAATGAAACCAGGAGCTGGTTCTTTGAAAGAATTAACAAAATTGATAAACACCTAGCCAGTTTGATCAAAAAGAAAAAGGAAAGGACCCAATAAATGAAATCAAGAATGAAGGAGTAGAGATGACAACCAACACTTCAGAAATACAAACAATAATAAAAGAATATTATGAGCAATTATATGCCAATAAATTGGGCAATCTGGAAGAAATGGACAAATTCCTAGAGACATAAACTATCAAAACTGAAACAGGAAGAAATATAAAATTTGAACAGATCCATAACCAGTAAAGGAATCGAATTAGTAATCAAAAATCTCCCAAAAGACAAGAGTCCAGGACTGAAATGGTTTTCTGAGGGAATGCTACCAAACATTTAAAGAAGAATTGATACCTATTCTTTTGAAGCTGTTCCAAAAAATAGAAATGGAAGGAAAACTTCCAAACTCATTCTATGAAGCCAACATTACCTTGATTCCAAAACCAAAGACCCCACTAAAAACGAGAACTATAGACCAATTTGCCTGATGAAGACAGATGCAAAAATCCTCAACAAGACACTAGCCAACAATACATTAAAAGAATTATTCACTATGACCAAGTGGGATTTATACCTGGGATATACAGGGCTGGTTCAATATCTGTGAATGAATCAATGTGACACATCATATAAATAAAAGAAAGGACAAGAACCACACGATCCTCTCAATAGATGCAGAGAAAGCATTTGGCAAAATACAGCATCCTTTCTTGATAAAAACCCTCCAGAAAGTAGCAATAGAAGGAACACACCTCAAGAGCATAAAAGCCATATATGAAAGACTCACCACTAATATCATCCTCAATGGGGAAAAACTTAAAGCTTTCCCCCTAAGGTCAGGAACACAACAGGGATTTCCATTCTTGCCAATGTTATTCAATGCAGTATTGGAAGTCCTAGCCTCAGCAATCAGACAACACAAAGGTATAAAAGGCATCCAAATCAGCAAGGAGGAAGTCAAATTTTCTTTTCACAGATGATATGATACTCTGTATGGAAAACCCAAAAGATTCCACCAAAAAAACTGTTAAAACTGATCCATGAATTCAGCAGTTACAGAATATAAAATCAATGTACAGAAATTGGTTGCATTCCTATACACCAATAATGAAGCAACAGAAAGAGAAATCAAAGAATCAATCCCATTTACAATTGCACCCAAAACCATAAAATAACTCGGAATAAATTTAACCAAAGAGATGAAAAATCTATACACTGAAACTATAGAAAGCTTATGAAAGAAATTGAAGAAGACACAAAAAGGTGGAAAAATATTCCATGCTCATGGATTGGAAGAACAAATATTGTTAAAATGTCAATACTACCCAAAGCAATCTACATATTCAATGCAATCCCTATCAAAATAACACCTGCATTCTTCACAGAGCTAGAACAAACAATCCTAAAATTTGTATGGAACCAGAAAAGACCCCAGATAGCCAAAGCAATCCTGAAAAAGAAAACCAAAGGTGGAGGCATCACAATCACGGACTTCAAGATGTATTACAAAGCTGTAATCATCAAGACAATATGGTGTAGTAGACTCTGGGTCTGGAGTTCTCTCTTGTCCAGCAAGAAAGCGGGACGCAGGATTAAAAATGAGAGAGGCTAATGTCCAGGAGAAGACAACAGCCCTGAATAAGTGTCCTTGCTCTGTTTTTATTAGGATCAGAAGGTTTACAAACGTGGTGATGGGCGTGCGCAAAGAGACAATGAAATCGTGAACATTAACTCATGAGCATGAGGGAAAGGGAGTATGCGGTGTTAGTGGTTTGGGTTAATACAAAACAAAATCCTGGCACCAGGCAGAAGGTTGGTTACAGCAGACATGAAGCACCACCTCTGTTTACCTAAACTGGTTTAGGGGACAAGAAAGAGCATGCTACCTCAGGGTCAACAAGGCACCTTTCTTTTGCTAATTAGCTCCACTCTGGGCAACTTCCACCCCGCAGTGGTCTATAGTCCTATTTACCTGTTTACTTAATTTGGTCCTTCCTTCCTGTGAAAGCAGCTTTCTGCT